>NC_051189.1:42995893-45485060 GCF_015220075.1 Falco rusticolus
TTAACTTACAGTGTCTTCTTCACAAGTGCATGGATTATAAAATTCTGTATATTAACCTTCTTATCTTTGAATTCCTGGCTTTTCTTACTTTGTTTAGACACCACTGTAGCAGAAAAGAGGAGTGGGTTTAGAGGGGGAGGTCTAGTTGTACACTTTCTGAATCTTTGAGCTGTGTTTACTCATTCTCATGTGTGAATCCTTTATTAAAAAAAAAAAAAATCAGTTTATCTGATACTTACTGCTCTTTAGTACAGCACAGCTTGGTAGCACTAGGTACGTCTTGTTGAAAGTATGTCCATAATATGTCCCTTGCAGCACAGAACAGCTTGTTAACTTGGCAATCCTCAGCAATTTGCTTTGAAAAGTTTGCCTCAGTTTTGATAGTCCAAATGTAGGGCAAAAACTCAGAGTAACTTTTTAAGCTAATTTTACCAATTGACACTTTCCTCCTGGTTTTAACGGCCTGTTTACTAGAACAAGGACTGCAGTGCTTCCTCCTTTTCATTCAATAAGCTCTTTTGCAAGGTTGGTTTTTTTATTATTTTTAATGGGCTGGGACTACTGATTTTCTGTTTTCCTAATGTACAATCTATAAAATAGAGTCGATTACCCTGAGGAAATATTATTCTACTGCCTTAACCATATGTAAACCCAGTGCCAGTATCACAGGGGGTGGCATTACTTTGAATTTGCAGTGCTTTCAATGTAAAGAGAACTACAGAACCAGGCAAATGATATCTGTCCCTATGTCAAAGGCGAAATAATCGGGGCACAGAGAGGACAAGTGCATTGACCAGTGCCCAAAGGCTACAAAGGATCAGCAGCCTTGAGAAAAGGACAGATTTTTGCATGCCTGGTGCTGTGGAAAACTTCTACACTCCCTTTTTTTGTTTCAGTAGCAGTTTTGGCTAGCTTTTTTGGATATCCTTTCAATGGGAGAATGGAAGTAGGATACCTACATTATTTCTATACCAGATACATTAGGCTGGCTTATGGGAGAAACCCTGAAGTGAAAACTCTTGAGTCTATGTTTTAATTTAACCACATGAGGACTGTGATTGGAGATACTTCAAAGTGGGTTACGATGGTTAACTAAGTGAAAGATAATATCCCTTTGCCATTACTGTCTAGTAGGTCTCATTACTCCTCTGGGCATGCTCCTTAGAATAAATTAAAAGGATCCACTGAGAACCATTTTGCTTTGGGTTTGTTTTTTTTTTAATGATTGCCAAAAGCCATTTGCTAGAATAGTACAGAATGTTTACAGATGCCTTAGGAAGAAAACAGCAGAATGTGGAACTAATTGTGTTTATTCAAGATAATTATGAAACACAAATGACCATTACTTACAACAAGTCCCCTGACAGCTAGAGTTTGACTCAGGGGGGCAGGATCAAACTCAGTAAAGAAAGGTCTTAATGTTAAGTTATACTGTCCATATGGACACCACATATCAACACTAACTATTGCAGTTATTGCTTGCCCCTCAGTGTTCTCGTACCCAACTAGTGTTCAGTACAGAATAACCACAGCTGCTAACTTTGAAGAGGAAAGGCAGGTGGAAATGATGAGTGCTTCAGAAGGAAGATCCTGCTGGGGTGAGAAGCTCTGAGAAATGCAACCACAGACATTTCCGGCAATTAAAAGTAGAAGTTCTGTCATAGGAAAATGAACCAGCTTTGCTGCACCAGTGGTGGGCATTTAATCTCGTCAGAGAATGGGACGCATAAAGGAAATCTAAAGACATGATTATTAATTCCACACTAAAGAAAAATGCTATTCACACTGTATCTGAGTTCATCCCAAAATGGTTTGTCAAGACATCCCTACATATCCACATAAAACTGGTATGCATACCTCATTCTTGAGTAAGAGCTCAAGAGAAATCCAGTGCAGTGCTGTGTTAGAATTGCATAAAGGTAGAAGGAAAAGGGAAATAGTGAAAAATTTAATAGTGAATAAATGTAAGTAAATTGGATGCAAGATTAAGGGAGATAGATATAATCTAATTTCCTGGTTTGGTATGGGGCACTGAAGTGTGTTTTTTTAATATATCTAGGAGGTTTTCTCTAATAACGCTTAAATAGGTCAGTATTGTCATTACAGTTTCATTTCATTTACTTACATTCTTGCAGATGCTGTACTTGAATTGTCTTTGCTTTGGACAAAAAAGAAGATATTTAGACTACCAAAAAATTTATTAATATGTGGTTCTCATACAGAGAGGTCATTTATATCCTTAACAATGTGAAAACATTATGCAGTCTGTATCGTTTTTGTTGATTTCATTTTCTGGCAACGTACACAAAATTCAAAGCTCAGCAATGTCCAAAGGAAAAACCAGCAAGTACTTTATTGACTTTGGATCTTGCTTGCCCATATGGATGAGGGCACACCTTGGTGAATTCCTGGCCCTTAAATCACTGAGTTTTGTTTCAATGGTCACTTAACATACCATGCATATAACTTATGTTGAATGCTATAAATCAGCATTCAGAGTAGATTTGAAATTTCAGGGAAAAGGATGAGTGTTAGAACTAGTGCACTAATACAGTATTTTTGGTGAGGGTTGAAACTCACCAGCAAGTACACTGTGACTGAAAAATGTCAGCAGCTCAAGGGGACCAGAAATGGTCTCAGCACACAGGTTGGATCTTAGCAGTCTGGGTCCCAGTTAACTCAATTCCTGTGTTTCAGTCTTGGTGCTTTTCCCTTGGAAAGAAAACCTCCACTTAGCTCAGTGTTCAGTATGATCAGAAGAAATTGGACCAAGACATCAAATTAATTCTCAAAAATTTTACAAATGGTTTATCGCACCTCCTGTAGTTGTTTGATTTCTAACATAAGTAATAGTAAGTTTACTCATATCCAGTAATTAGCCCCTTGTTGTCATTGGTTTTCCTTGCCCTTTTTTCTTACTCTCTTCTCAAGGTACTGCCAAGACTGCAGGCTATTGCTGGTACCCCCACATATGTGCTGATGCTGGGCAGGAGGGACCCACCATGGGCAGGAGTCACTTCCCTGGAGGAGAAACAGAATTTTGAAGAAAAACAAAAGGATTGTCAACCGAGACTTGCCCATCCTGGGAAGCAGACACAGGCACCATTCAGTTGTTTTGGAGCATGGTTGTGAGAGAGCAGCAGAAGAGCTAGCTCCAGCAGCAAGGTCCACATGCTGCCAACACCCAGGGAAGCGCCCTGGCAGGGTCCCTTCCACCTTCCACTGGACTCATGGCAGAACCAAACACCTCTCTCTGGAGACTGAATGAGCAAAACAGGTTGTTTCAGCTGGGCTGAAATGATTTATGGTGCTGGGCAGAATTTGCTGACTCATTTTTCATTATTTGGAAGAGGCAGGGAATTAGAAGAATTTAGAAAACATTCACCATAACAATTCTGCTTAGTTTTTTTATTTTTCATATAGCTGTAAGAAGGGAAAATTATTTTAAAAGGCCTGGAGAACACCAGAACAAAGTTAAAAACATAACCATGTCAAGTGAAAAGCTTCTGCAGGGTTTGAAAAATTTTCAATGGGTTTTCATTTAACAGCTTTAAACAACGTTTTACTTAGACCCAGACTTAGTTTTTCTCACTGACTTTTCAGTTCAGCCAGCTCAGACTGGAGAGTCAGTCCCTCCTGCTGACAGCCCTTTTCCCTGCCTGTTACAAGGGCCAGGCTGTGCTGAGTTCATCAGTTTCCCAAACCACCCTTTTAGCCAGAAGGAAGCCTTACCTCTGCCCTATGGGGGTGTTACTTTCTTCTACCACTACACTACATGTTGAAGGGATACGTGAGAAGAAAAACACGGGGGGAAGCAGAAAGCAAATAGCATCCAAGTATGAGCAGTTTATACTAGGCAGAGCTCCTTGAATCCCTTATCCAGTACACTTGGGCAAGGAAGAATGGGAATTAATTTTATGGAAGCTGCAAAATCATAACAACAATGAAAAACAAATAGTAAACTCGGGGTTTTGTTTGTTTGTTTTTAAAAAAAAAGCTTGTCAAAATCTCCCAAGCAGTATATGGGATCTCTTAGCAAAGCAAAACCACAGCCAGGTGAGCTTGACCTCTAAGCCCACATTTGAGTGGACTGCCTTCTCAGAGGGGGCTGCAAACAGCTTCTAGTGATGCCAGTCAACTGGGCAAAACTGGAGATAAAAGGACCTCTGCCTGCCTTCCCTTCCTTGACGGTGGTACCCCACAAGGGTTAACAAACTGCCCACCACCTGCCAGGCCCCCATAACACTGCTCTCCTCTCAGCCACCAGCTGATCCCCTCCCCCAGCCAAGCCATGAAGTGAGAGTTAACTGATAGAGGTGGATGAGGTTGAAGATAATAAGAGTCTGAACTTCCATAGGGATTTCAGCTCATGTACAAAGTCATAATTACATAAGCCATTACCATTGTCCGGGTTAAAAGAAATCACTGCGAGCAGGGGTAGAAAACGTTTGCAAAGACAGGCTTAAGAAGCAAGGATGGAAAATATCAGACTTCCTCCAGTGGATGCACCGTGGCTTTAGCTAGGCTATAAAATTAGGATTGTTTGGTTATTCAAGTAGAAACCTGTTAAATGGATAACCTTGTTGCAACAAATCTTAATTTTTTTAGCAGGTCTGTTCTTTCAACAGGTATTGGTTCAAGCAGCCTCTGCTATTTTTATCAAATGCATTTTAGAGGCACAGAAAATGCCACTAAGGATTTAAACCTCACTGTGTAAGCTACACAGAGGCAGTGTTTGTAATACACTGCTTGCTGCTTTCACAAGCTGGACAAACCTCATACATTATGGGCCAAATTATGCCCTTGGATGACTATGCCTGATTCCCACTGCTGTCAATGTGGCTGTCATAGAAATCTGTGGGAGACCAGCCTGTGCATCCAAAGAGGAATCTGGCCTAAAATCTATTGTGCTGATATTCCTGGTTACTTAGATATTTCTCGTGTCTGCCTGACTCACTCTTTTTTTGTAAAGATAAAATAAACACATTTAAAGATATTCTTAAAAAAAAAAAAAAAAAAAAAGCATAAAAGACCTTTAGTGCTACAATGTTTTGTTTGTGTTTGTGACTGTAATTAATGGATGTTCTTTATCCAAGGCTAGCTTGAAAAGTCACTATATAGATAGGTTTATAGAAATCTAGTGTTTCTGCAACCTTTTTAGTTTTGGACAGGCCGGGCTGATATCCCCCCTGTGAGCAAATGTGGTCATTTCACCCCAGGTTTTACTCTGCCAATCCTCAGTTGCCCATCAGTGCTGTCCTCCCCAAAGAAAATGCCTGAAAAGGGCCATTAAGAAAACATTCTGCTGCCTTCATGATGCAGGAGCATCCCCCCTTTTCACTCAGGTGGCTTGCCTGAGAGTAAAGGATGGTCTGCATAAAATAATTTTAAAAATATAATATACCAGGAAAAGCCAGTTTTGGGATAGGTAGCCCCATGAAACTCTGGCTGAACATACCTTGTGCATCCCCCATGGGTACTATTGTGTATAATGTGGACCTGAGGCTGCGTGGATGATGGCAGGAAGGACAGCACTAAGGGCCAGCTCCTCTGGAGGTATTTCCATTAGTCCCCCTGGTGTCCTGGTCACCTCTGTGAGCTGGATACCAGGTTCAAGATTTACTCCTCTCCACACAGTTGCTTTAAATTTATTTTATTCCTAGGAAGCTAGTTGAAGTGGTAAATTTATACATGCATTCAGCATTGTCATAGTCATATCTTGCCTGAGGGCATATTGATCCTTGTTACCATATTGACTTGATGCTTTTACATCTGCCAGCAATAGGTCTACACTTTTTTTTTTTCTACAAAGATTGCACATTTTCCTTCCCTGCCCCAAATCTCCTTATAAAAAGTTTCCTTTTATTAAGGCAAAACTCCTATTTTATTTTTTTTTTTAGTGCAGCTTTTTAAATGCATCTAGGTTTTGCTCAGAAGAAGGTTATCATGGTTTAACCCCAACTGGCAACTAAGCATCACACAGCTGCTCACTCACTCCCCCCGCAGTGAGATTGGGAAAAAAATCAGAAGGGTAAAAGTGAGAAAACTCGTGGGTTGAGATAAAGACAGTTTAATAGGTAAAGCAAAAACCACACACATAAGCAAAGCAAAACAAGGAATTCATTCACAGCTTCCCGTCAGCAGGCAGGTGCTCAGCCTTCTCCAGGAAAGCAGGGCTCCATCACACATAACAGTTACTTAGAAAGACAAAATGCCATAACGCCATAAGGCCGAATGTCCCTGCTCCCTCCTTCTTCCCTCCACTTCATATACTGAGCATGACATCGTATGGTATGGAATATCCTTTTGGTGATAAGATACAACTGTCCTAGCTGTGCCCCCTCCCAACTTCTTGTGCACCTCCAGACTACTTGCTGATGAGGAGGGGTGAGAGGCAGAAAAGGCCTTGGCTCTACGTAAGCACTGCTCAGCGATAGCTGAAACTTCTCTGTATTATCAATATAGTTTCCAGCACAAATCCAAACCATAGCCTCATGCAAGTTGCTACAAAAAAAATTAACTATATCCCAGCCAAAACCAGTACATTCTCCATGCCTTATTCCATACCATTTACATCATGCTTAGGTCCTGCACTATCCAATACAACCTCATTAACCACCACAACCTTTCCCATCCTTTGATCTAGTACACATATATCATTACCCTAGTCTATGGACCAGCCCTGTAAAATGTCTGTAAAATATCCAGAAATTTCCACTGAATTCATATAGTTCATGACCTTGGCCTCCATCTGTTATGGTGGTCACCCAGGGCCAGAGAGGTGGTGTGCTGTGTGGAGTTACTGGGCACCAAAGCCAGCTCAGGCTGGGTCACTGCTGTGCTTGCACTGCTTCTTGTAAGGCTTGTTCTCCACTGATTCGGGTGGTGCTTGCTACAGTAATTCCTATGACATGCGACTCACGTCCTGGCTTACAACAATTTAAAGGTATTTCAATTACAATCTCCACCCCTGGTCCCTTTGGAGCAGACCACAGGTTTGAACATTGCAATGGACTCCTCCCCTTGCCCCTGCTCCCACTTGGATGTACCTACAGACCGCAGTCCCTTAAGGGTGTACCTGCTCCAAGTGCAGCCTTATCTATGAGCCACAGCCTCTCCAGGGGTATACCTGCTGCGGCACAGACTTATCTGCAGTCACAGATGCTTTGAGGTGCACGTGTTCCAGTGTGGCCTAATCCATGGGCCACAATGCCTTCAGAGATATACCTGCTCCAGGTGGCCTTACGCACAGCCACAGGAGTACCTGCTCCAATGTGGTCTTACTCATGGCTGCAGTCCCTCCAAGGGTGTACCTGCCCTGTCATGGGTTTATCCACGGCCACATGCTTTGAGGTGCTCCAGCACAATCTCATGCACATCCACTGATGCTTCAAGGTTTACTTGTTGCAGCATGGAGTTACCCGCAGCCACAGATGCTTCAAGGTGTACCTTCTCCAGCACGGACTTGTCCTTGAGCCACAGTCCCTTCAGAGGTGTACCTGCTGCGGCACAGGCATAACCACGGCCACAGACACTGCAGTACCTGCTCTGGCATGGGCTTATCCATGACCCCAGAGGCTTCGGGGTGTCCTGCTGCCGCACGGACTCATACACAGGTGACAGTCCCTCTGACTGGAGTTCCAGCCTGTCCAGGACAGCAGCACAGACACACCAGCGATGCCCTGGCCACCTGCCAGCCCCAGCGCATGGCCATTGCTGTTATCAAAATGTCCCCGGGCACAGCAGAGTAAGACGATAGGCGGCACAGCCGTACAGCAAGCAGCGAAAGCAAAAAGCAGCCACTAACAAGCACTGAACTCTAATATACAGTAAGGGCAGCAAGCCCCATGGCAAGCATAGAAGTCTGCCAATTAATATCTAAACAGCAATAACAGTTATAAATTCAATCTAGCACATTCCAATCAAAACTGTCATTATCTCAAACTCTTTGAGCCCCATGTTGGGTGCCAAAAAATGACTGACATGGTTTAACCCCAGCCACCATGCAGCCACTTGCTCACTGCCCACCTGCTGTGATGGGGGATAGAATCGGAAGGGTAAAAGTGAGTAAACTCGTGGGTTGAGATAAACACAGTTCAATAGGTAAAGAAAAAGCCATACACGCATGCAAAGCAAAACAAGGAATTCATTCATTGCTTCCCATCAGCAGGGCAGTACTCAACCATGTCCAGGGAAGCAGGGCTCCATCATGTGTAATAGTTACTTGGGAAGACGAATACCATCACTTCGAATGTCCCCCTGTTCTTCCTTCTTCCCCCCACTTCATATGCTGAGCATGACATCAGATGGCATAGAATATCCCTTGGGTCAGTTGGGGCCAACTGTCCCAGCTGTGTTCCCTCCTGGCTTCTCGTGCACCCCCAGACTACTCGCTGGTGGGGTAGGGTGAGAGGCAGAAAAGGCCTGGGCTCTGTGTAAGCACTGCCCAGTGATAACTGAAACATCTCCATATTATCCGAATTGTTTTCAGCACAAATCCAAAAGATAGCCTCACTCTAGCTACTATAAGGAAAATTAACTTTATCCCAGCCAAAGCCACCGCAGCAATGGTGACTTTAATGAAAAGAAAGTGTAAAGCAAACATCTAGAAATTAATTAGCAACAGAACTTCCTTTCTAAATAATAAATACACAGAAAGCATGATTTGCGTTTGCTTTCCAGAGTAAAAGAAACAGAGCAGAGGGGAAGTTACCTGTTCATTTATAATTAAATCACTGAAGAACAGGGGAGCAGTAGTAAGTTGGGCCTTGGCGACCGATACACTTGCAGCAGCAGAATTGCCACCACAGGCAATTTCTTGTTTTCACTCATGTTCTCGATACAATTTCAACTATAAAGGTCACTAACCAAAAGCAGATGCTAAAGTGGATCCAAAATAGTTTTTGCTTAACTTTTAGCATTTACTTAACTGATTACCAGTTACAAATCTGACACACAGCAGACATAACAGTGCTTTCAAGGAGATTAAAGGATTAGTCACTCACTAGCTTAATCAGATTACTCAGAGATTTTGAACACAATATATAAATCTATCCACACAGGGGATACATGATAACCACATGCTAGCCTAATTTGGGAAGGGATACTAGGGATGAACAGATCCAGACAAAAGAGGGGGGAAAAAATTGCTAGTTGTTATCAGAAGTTTTCTATGTACTGCACTTGTAATACCAATTAGAGACCTTACATCTTCTAGTGGAATTACAAATTCACAAAATGTAGCACCAACAACGGCTAGTAGCCTGTGCAAAACTATAAGATGACTAACATAATGTCCTGATATAAGCTTGTGATATTGGTATACAGTAAACATATGTGTGTGTTCTTCCTTATTTGATTTCATGCTTGAAATCTTGTTTTTAATTTGGGGGGGTAAGTTCTTTTTTTTTCTTTTGATGCCACAACATCCAGGATTTGAAAAAAAAAAAGTGTGGGGAATGACTCTGTAAAATATTAAAGCTTTGTGACAACACTGGAAGATGCTATTTGATACAGTAAGTTATTCAGAAATAGAGGGAAAACAAAAAAAAAAAAAAAGTTTGCTGTCATCTGTGAGAGCTGCCGAAGCTAGCATGCAAACCTGGTTTTACCTGTGGAGAAATCTAGTATTTTTTAATAAAACCTGTTTTTCTCTTTCACATTATTTGAATAAAGGGAAAAGGGGAGTGGAATCTCAGCATATAGAAACTGGGGGTTTCCCATAGTAGAAGTCACTTAACTGTAGTATTTCTACCAACAATTAGTAAAGAAATCATAGACAACATTGAGACGAGCCCTATTTTTACATGTAAAGAAAAAGAGCAAGGAAAGATCAACGCAACTGATGCTATCTTCATCTGTCACCCTCTTCTTTACAAAAACCCAGAAAGTTCTCTTCTTTCTTAATCGATTTTTTTTTCATTTTCCTGTTTTTTTTCCATTTCTGCGATAGTGACCTCAACAAGTTCCCTTAGCATTTTGCAAGGTGTCGGTCTTGTGTCTGAATCTTATCTCCCTGACATTCAGTCCTCAGAAAAGAAGCACTTTTAAGAAAGAAACAAACTAATCTCCATGTGCTTCAGGAAAGACACTGTAATTGGAAACAGGCCAGGTTTTCACTCTGAAAGATGCTCTGTGCTTGGCAAAGCCCAGAAATGTGTGTCTGCAATGGTTCTTCTGCTAAGATTTTGAGATTTAATAATTACAGTTCTTTAAAGGAGGAACTGCAGCTTAGTGGGAACATAGCGGCTAACAAGGAAAAGCCGTGTTACCAGCAGTTGTTTGTTATGCAGAAACTGCAAAAAGAAAACTGAACTCTCGGAGACAAACGCTCAAACTGTGCAATCTGGCAGCCTGTACCCAGGGTATATGTACTAAACGAGTTGAGGTGAGCGTCTGTGCTACGTGCAGGCTGTTGACGCTCCCCACTCCCTCAGCAAAGAGCAACTGTAGGATCTCTCTTTGCTGAGAGAATTCAACAAACCTATTTAAGTGGTCCACTGATACGCTCAGCGTTTGCCATTGCCTCGCCGGCAGCTGCCCTGCTCTCTCTCCCAGCCAGCTCCAGCCACGGCATGACTCCCCGCGGCCAGTTACTCTTCCCCCAGCCCCAGCAGCCAGATTTCAGCCACGCAACCCGTGGCAACCAGCATCCCATCACTGCTCTCTGACAGGAGAAACACAGACACAAACACAAAGCTGCCTTTGGAAAAACAGCAATTGTGCACTCAGGCTTTGCTTTAAAGAAGGAAAGTGCTGAATTAAAAATGTGCCAAGAACAACCAGGATGGCATTGCTTTATTTTCACAAAGAAGTCTCTCCTAATTGCACATTAACTGTCTTTTTGCAAACAAACTTGTTTCCACCTAACGCTGACAGTCGCAGGAGCCCGAGTGTGTGTGTCAGGAGGTGGGGGGTGGGGGTGGGGGGGTGGGTCTGCTTTGTGGCAGTGTCTGTACATCTCGTGCCTGTGCTGATGGAATTATTGTTTATTTTTTTAATTTTCAGAGGTAGGTTGATGACAGCTGAAGAAGACTGTATTTGCTGAAGAGCAGCATGATGGTAGAGAGGAGCGGAGCTCCTGAGGGAGATCTAATGGTGCCTCTCCTTCCTGCACAGAGATAAAGACTTATAATAAGCGTGTATGTTCACCATCTGGCTCTGTGCATGTGGTCCTTATGGAGGCGAAAGCAGCACAATCTGTAAATGATCAGGAGCCATCGCACTCTCTCCAGAGAATCCACGATGCAATCAAGGTGACAGATGGCATGGCCGCTGCTGTGGCCTCATGGAGAAGATCAAAATCACCTTCAATAAACTCTGACTGAAATGGGCATGAGCACCTCAAAAAAGTCAGTTTGTCAGTCAAACTGCGACAGCAAGCTGCATTGGGGAAACATAGCGGCCAGCTCTCTGTTTTCAATCGTTTCCGTCTGACTGAGCCTGAACTATGATCTTTCTCAAATTGTCCTTTCTGTTTAGCTGAAGCAGGCCAGCAAATTGCCAGATTCATAGCTTTATTGAAGGAAATTGAAAACATGATGTCCTCAATTCAAGGGACAAACAGCTGGCAGGTGCTTGGACACCCAAGCACATAAAATGCACCCTTAGTCTTTTGGATAAGTTTGTCCAACTTTTGTCAGAATAAATATAGATATGTAATAAAATAGATACAATAAAATTCCAATTTAGGCAGGGTTTATCAGGCATTAGCTGACAGTGATTATATGGCTGCAAATGAACCTTGCACTACATGTTAAATGCTGGGTTTTCCCATTTATGCTCAAAATTCCACATCTATCACTAATTATAGTGATTTTTGTTTCCCCAGTTTAGGATGAATTCCTTAGCATAGCATTTTTGCCATGACTGCTTATCAAATATAGGGATTAAGGGCCCAATCCTGCAAGGTTCCCAACACCCCTGACAATGTGGCTCAGCACTTTACAGCATCAGCCTGGCCGGGTCAGGCTCTCCGAAGCACCCAGCTGCTCCCCAGCCACCTGGCCCCGCCGCCTCAGCCCACACCACCAGCAGCCCCAGCGCCGAGCTTCCACCCTTTGTGCAACTGCGTGAGCAGCCAAGGGGCTAGGTGAGCTTCCCCGAGTGCGGTGGTAAGGAAATAATACCCATTATTTTTGTTTTCCTAATTCTTTCTACTTTTTTGTTTGTTTTCTTTTTAACTTGAAAAACTCCTTTCTTTAAGGGAAGCTGAAGTAATGCACTTGTCAGTTTTCAAGCTTGCATGAGGCTTCCAGGCTGAAGCCCTACCACTAGGCTGAAACACTGAGAGGTGACAGAGGAAGAGAAGGGCAGTCTTCCCCCCACCTGTGGGGTCCTGCCCCAAGATCTTCCTGGGGCCCCCTGCGGGTCTGCTTCACTATGAGAAGTGGATCGACGGCTGCGTCACCGCTCCGTGTGGCAGATGGTCACTGTCTTTCTCGGTTTGCTTGCTTGCGTGTTTCTACCACCACATTTTAAAATGTCCCTGTCGCCCTTGGCCTTCCCAGCTACTCATTTTTAGCCCTGTTACTTGAAATATTCTAGAAAGTCCTTTGGCCTGCTTCAAAGTCTGTTAATGGCAGTGAGTTTTTTCATCAGCTTCACTGGCTTTGAACAATAAACCCTTGGAACCTACTTCTGTACAACAGAGCGTTACCAAAGGCAAATTTTAATTTATTTTTTTTTTCTGGTTGGGTGTGGAGCATGGGCCACCTTTTAAACTCCAAGTTGCTGTTCTATCTGACTGATTTTGCACATGTAGCTGACCATCCTGGGTTGTACATCTTATGGCTGCAAAAGAAATAACTAAGTTGCCTTTCTAAGAGCTGCCTCATTCCTCTCTACCAATGCGGCTTTTTGCAGGTGTGGGAGAAGAGCTGTGCTCCCTCTCAGCGGCACACAGGCACCAACAGACTGGGACAGGCATAGCCCAGTGTAAGCCCATCATTTTCACCAGGCAGAATGGCATTTTGCTACCCCAGCATTCCGAGAGCTGGAAAAAAAATACACTGACTAAACCTTTATCAGGCAAACCAACAGGTGCTGCCAGGAGAATGAGGAGGGAGTTTTAGAGCTAAACTCCTGAGGGTTTGTGCTCTCTCTATTGAGAAGTTTAATTTGGGTTTACAAGGTCTTGCACTACTTTTTACTGTAATGGGGTAGCAGGGAGCACAGCAGACTAGGTATATGAGCAGTTTCTCCCAAACCTGAACCTTTTCACAGCTGACTGTGCTGCTGGTGTCCATCCTCAGGGAAACGTCTGAGTACTGCAGGGACATTTTCTATGGTGCAGTTTCCAAGACGGAGCTAACGTAACAATGTAAAAATACAAATGTAATACTATAAGCTTAGGGTCCCTGTGTGGAGCTTATCAAAACATCTGAATATCTGAAATTTTTATTATGGCAACCAACTTGCAAGGTGAGACATTAAGACATTTGGACATTAAGATTTTAAAATTAAATTATTTTGAAAAATTAATGCACTTGCCACAAGCAACACCAAATTGGGGTCTCTCTAAGTTGTAGCTAAACCCTGGTAGTTTTCTGTCTTGGGCTACCTCCTCACTCACTCCTATTTTATTTGCTGCACGTTTCTCACACTGATGACAAAGGCAGTAGCAGGGAAGCCTGCTTTGCTCCTTTGGTAAAGATGGCAAAATCCAGATCAGGTAATTTGGTTGAGAAGCCTCGGTCCAAGTTATGCTGTGGAGGGCCCTCTTTATGGAGTTTATTTTCCCCCACCATGATCTTCAGAGCATCCCTGCAAGGACTCTGGCATCTGTTGGAGAAGAGTCCTGAATAGGCTCCTGTGTGGGAAGATGAATGTGAAATCACCTTCAGACAATTTTTTGAGTATAATAAATGGGTTTATTTTTTGTTTAATGGGCAACATAGTGCACATTGCATAATGCACAGTAAATTTCAATAAGCACGTGCATTAGAACAACAGAGAAAAAGCCAAGCCAGACTGAAATTTGCCACTGCACGGCTGAGAAGTCTGGAGGTCTTCCCCCAGCGGATGGAAGTTTCACTTAACACATAGAAATTCCATGTCATATATTATGAGGAGGAGAAAAAAATAGGTTTCTAGATAATTGAATGAAGGGAAGGCAAATTTAGGGCCAGAAACGCTTTTGCCCTTGAATGTTCTTTTATCATATTCCGAATAGGGACTCTGTGTCATGGACCTGTGAATACAAAGACTGCTTTTAAATCTCTACTTCTTGCATGACTGACACTTACAATTCAGTAACATCTTTCAAGACATCCTTTGTGCACAGTTATTTCAAAATAATGTATTGAACCTGTAAAATATTATTAGAATATTTTTGCTGCAATTACACCGCCATATGCTGTGATCAACATTTACGTTGATTGTCCCTTGGTTTAATATGACCTTATACCACGACAGTATAGATACAGTGACAGTCACTGTCTGAAACTAAACAGCTTTTATACCATGTACTGTGGGCATTTTGTTACATACTGATGGAGGGGATAGTTGATTGAAAAAGGAAAATGTTTTGTTTTCTGGAAGAAAAATACAGAATTTGGAGCCTAGAAATGTTGCCCAGGGAACGTTTAATAATATTGCCATGCCTGCCACATACCAGGGAAATTAACTCCCCAGCTATGCCTACGAACTTGGGATCACTCCTTACCCTCCTTTTGTTTGTTTGCTTGCTTTATCTCTTTGAACCCCATTCTAATTAGAAAAACATATTGCTTCAATCTTTTTTAGAAATAATTTAAAATGGAAGGAAATCAGGAGAATGAGAATATCAGCATAGAGCAACCCACTCTCAGGAGTGGAGTCTCTTCCATTGGCAGTTCAGAGCAATTTCCATTCCAGTTCCCTGGACAGCTTTATGGGGAAATAGGATGTTCTACTTCCATGGTTATCATCGCAGCAAAGGCAATGAAATAGCCCCTTAAGACGAGGTCAACAGAGTCCAGTATCAAGAGCAGGAGGTTTCAGTGAAGAAGAGTGCATGAGAAAATTGAAATAAGGGATTGATTTTGAACAACAATGGCAGTTCTTCATACATATGACTGTCTTTCATCTAATGAAAGTACCTCATAGAGGGGAAAAAAAAATATTCATAAACACAGCAGATATCTTGTGCCTGTGAACTAACGTGAATTTCTCACATTACTTTGATCAACTATCACCAGGAAAGGAGAATGGCTATCATAATGTTCTACTGTGATTTTATTATTTTTTAAAAAATTTCTGAGACATTTTACATAGTCTGAGTGGTGGATATGCTGGGATCAGCAGTATGAACTGAAATATAGATGATATCAAACTGGTATGGAGTGGCCATTTGGAAATATTTGGGTGTGTGGATTAAGACTGCAATAGTTGATATGGGCAAAAAGGAGATGTTTTGCATGTGATTTTTTTTTTCTTTTGTGCATGTGGACATAGAATTACAATCACAAAAGGTAGATAGATACATTTGTGGATGGTATTAAATAGCTACAGAAACCATACCGCTATTTAGAAAGGTCCATTTACACAGTGGTCTCAGCCTAATTTCTAATTGTTCATGTATCGTTATTTGAACATAAAATCCTTAATTGCTCCTGTGGTCAGAGCAAATTAGTGAACTCAGAATGGTCTATCTAAAATCAGAAACCAGGAGCTGAAAACATTCGGTATGATTGTTGTATATTTTGTGTTATGAATGAATGTACCACAGAGCCCTCAGACCATTATGCACTTGCATTACTATTTTAACAGCAGCTGCTACATCTGGGTGGTATGTAGGGTCTGCTCCTGCCTACCTGCAGCTTCACCAGAGCCACAGAATGGAAGTCGGATAAGAGGAGATGCATTGCTTTGTATGATAAAAGGTACTTTCTTTGTCTGGCAAACCACTCCTTTTGTATGCACATCAACCAGATGGCCATTTCAGTTTGTCTCCGGCTGTGAATCAGACAATATGGCAGAATTAAGGGAAAAGCAAAACCTTCCCCTCCACCCCTCCTCTCTGTACATAAAATTAGAAATCAACAACCTTTAGGGGATTTAATTTTAATATTTCATTCCTTTGGTAATTTAGGGACTTCTGACTTGCTCAGTCAGCTACTGCGCATCGCTCTCATTGAGGTGTGACTAGCTAAATGCTTAAGGACCATTAAGACAGAAAAAAAGGTGTTAAGGGATAAAGTAACAAAAAAAGGTGTGAGAGGCAATGGTTATTAAAAAAAGAGAAAAAAAGGGGGTGCTTTGATTTGATACAAACTACATCTTGCATGGTGAGATTCCTGATGGTGTTACATAGACAGGGATTGCAGTTCCCTTTCATGTTGTATCAAGAAGTCTGGGGCTTGTAGGATGAAACACAGGAAGTTCTTTGCTGATGATCTACACTGTTTTATCCTAAACCGGAGCCCCTTCTGCGAATTTTGAGGAGCCCTATCATTGCCCTCCAGAATTTGCAGAGAATTTGGAAAACCAATGTATTTTGGGACCAGGAGGTGAAAGGCAGCTATCACACTGCAGGCAGCTTCCACACAGATGGGGAATGTTACATGCTCTTGATATATAAATTTTCATTTATGTTCAAGGGTTCAGCTTGAGAGGAAGAAACAAGGTGAGGAAAGAAGGCCAACAGAAATCTCAGTAAAAATAAATCTCAAAAAAAGACTGAAATTTGCTTCAGGAGCCCTAAGACCTTGGCTGTTGGACTTCCAGGGCAAAAAGGCCTTATCACATTTACAGAGACCTACTGTATACAGCATGTAGTTACTAACATCATTTAGAGCCTCCTGACACTGTTCGTTTGGCTTAATTGGCACAAAATTGTGGGATAAAATTTGACAATAGCTAGAAACAGACCAAAGCCACTATGCCAGAAAAAAAACTCTACTCCCTGGTAGGAGATGTCAGGTCTATATTAATTCCTGTATTTGACTGGAGTTCATTTTTCACTTTTCTGGATACCGTACCAGAAATTTTCAATCATATACATTCTGATCCTGGCACATCTCTCACCACAAAATTATGTCTGAGTACCAGTAACTTTTGCTATAACACAGCAATAGCCGTGTGCAGTTGTGAAGAGACAGATTCCTCATTGAAGCATATATCCATTTAGCAACAGCTGAAACTATATCCATGGGTTTAGCCCTCAATTTGCCTGCTGTTTCCACCTACTAGTTACCAAGGTACCAAGAAATACAAAGGTATTTCTCTAATGTGCAAGTAACCTAACATCCTCTTGGCTTATAGAAGATCTCCAAAAATGACCAGAGAAGTATACATAAAATGAGGTCCTATGAAATAATGAATCTGGGCACTCTCAGGATCCTTCCTACAGTTGGCAAGAATTCCTGTTGACTTCTATTAAAACAGAGTTTCAAATCCTGTTCCAAACCTTTAGTTAGCAAACACTGTAACTGTGTCCAAGTGGCGAGCGAGGGCAGTGGAGGAGAGCACTTTCCCCCGCATCCCTTCTTGGCCACTTTGGATTTATGCCAACAGTGACAACAAGCGATTGTATTTCATGTTTTCCTTCATGTTTATATATACTGGTTCAAGTCTAACAAAAATTACACAGTATTCCGTTTATATGTACAAATTTTGCCAGAAACCGTGGGAAGAAAGCAGCAGTAAAAAACATTCGGGAACATATAAATTATTAGTGAGTACCACTCTACAGAGGAATGAGGGAACAGGTTATGAATAACTCAATTTCAAGATAATTTGGGATATTTTACACCTTCAATCATTTATTCTAAGGGTCTGAAAATTTGATTTCCTGCAGTTGGCTGCTGTTGCAGTGAAAATAAACATAACAACAGGCAAAAGAAAATGAGACATTCTGCAGTTTTGAAATTATTAATTGCAATTCTTACGCGTTAACTTGTGTTAAGAAAATGGTGTGAGGGCCAACAGTCATTTCACATTTGGTGGCAGATAGGTTTTGGCCCTAAAGTTTGAGGGTCAACTTGGCGACGCAAAGAATGGATAAGATAGAAAAAAAAAAAAGTCATGATTTTACAGGAAGGAAGGTTTGGTTTCATCCAGAGATATGTGAAAATTCTCTGCTGAAACTGAGGTTGAAGTCCGGAATGTCAGATCTATGCCACCAAAGAAATATCAACCATATGATGCCTGCCACACTTTGCTAATGAGGCAAACATTCTGGAAAAAAGTTGCATGAGGGTTAGTAGAGTAGTTTTATAATTAATTTTCTAGTTGGGGAAAGATAAAACGTAGAAGCAGTAAACATACAACTAGTTCATGAATTTTTTCTCCTTATCTCAAGACTTGTATTCCGAAATTTAAGCAGTCACACTAAAAGGGTTTGATTTGTAACAGCATTTGATACCCATTTTCAGCTTTACATTAGATATCTTTCACTTTACAATCTTAAGTTTTATCTGCTCTTTACTGTGCCTAGGTCAAGTAAGACATCCATTACTGTCTCAATGCTGTGAGATCCTTGAAAAATCTGTGAAATTAAAATACCTCAGTGCAATTCTAAGATCCATGGGGAGTAACCAATTCTGATGAGGAGCTTCTTTATACATCAGGGTTCCCGTCATGTAGAAATGAGACTGTAATATGTAACTCCTTTGCAAAGTACCTTGAGATCAGTAATCTTTGAATATACTATATAATAACTAGGTTTTGCTATCAGTTAGCAGTGCATTATTGGTACCAGATGTATTACAGAAAGACAGAAGAGTCCATGTTATGTGTGATATGGAATAAACTCCCCAAGGGAAATTCCTTCTTTATGCATGGCATTTTTACCTAAATGTAGAGGGGAAAAAAGAATGGTGTTCTGAAAAGACTCCCACCAAACTTTTTTTTTATCCAAGGAGTGGTAGAATTCACATGCTATCTGGTACATGGCAACTGTTTTACTGGGAGAAAGAATACATTTGCTAGCATAATATCTGCATTTTGATAGCCCTGCCATATAAATCTGATGCACTAGAGCTTGAATATAAGCACAAGAATCTACATATCCATCTTTATCCTAATGATTACAATAAAAAGGAGGAAGAATGTTGGTTTGCTTGATAATTAAAAAAAAACTTAATGGGCAGGGAAATTTTAGCAAGGTAGCTGTAAATCTCAGCACAGTTCTCTTATCTGACGATCTGTGATCTTACTCTAAAGTCACTTCAAACCTATGGAAGAAAATCCCAAAGGTCAACAAAAAAGTAATTTTTCTTCTTTGAACTGACATGCAATTTTTATGTTAAATAAAATTTATATCTCTATATAAACAGATTGCTGAAAATTAATGTCTTCCTACCTTTATCCAGTTATCTTCTCACGATTTTAAATAATCAGAAGTCATAACTTATGGTATACGAAGACTTGAGTGTTTTATATGTTGTTATCACTCCTGAGCATGGCTTCCATAGATATATGTATAGCCTGCAATGTGTATATATACATCCCCTCTCTAATAACTAGTGAGCTTCCGGAGACAAAGCCACCTCTTGTGCAGTTCTTAAGTACATGAATAACCTTAAGCACATGACTCATTCTGTTGACTGGGATATCTCATGCATTTAAAGTTACATACATGCTAAAATGATTTGATGGATCAGGGCCAAAACAAGCAGGGACTATAGCACTGTGGGGCTAATGATGCTCTTACTGTGAGACTCATTATCCCTGTTTTTGCATGAATTTTAACAAAACAAAGGGTTTGTGATTAGTGGGAATTCTTTAAGGTTTATTTTAATTTGTTTGATTTCATTCCATTGTGCATGGCCCATTTTTATGCCTGTGTTTCCAAGGAAACAGTTGTAAAATGGAATTTGATATGATGTGTTATCAGGTTCCTTGTCAGCAAGTTTCAAGTGATAGTTACGAACTTGACAAATTAAGTTAAAAAAAATTATGATATGAGTATTAAGATAGAGCTACATGTATAATGTTTGTTGTCATGTGAATTATGTTCTAATGCTTTAATTTGTTTGGGGACACAGAAATTGTTCTAAGCACTGCAAGGAGGTCACAGTATCCATAGGACATACACAATATACAATGTATGCAACACTGAAATTAATATTTGAGTATGCTGCTGTTTCGATCCCAGTAATATAATTTCATGACGAATTGCATTAAATTAAATCAGACTGACACCATTTAAGAAGTCCTTTATCTTTACAGGACAGCAAACAAGAAAAAGAAAGTGAAATCTAATCAGGACCCATGTCTCACATACAAAAATTCAGGTAGGGTGTGTATATATTATAAGTCTAAGTGGATGCAGTACTTTGGATGGTATTTACAATCTGTTAATTGCTGTGCAAGCACAAACACAAATGTTTATTCCAAAACATTTGTACAAATGTATGTGTTTTAGAGAGCAACAAACAAACTGAAGTTCTGTTCCTCAGTTCCTCAGCTTCTTCATTATTCCTATTGCGATAATGAGAGTCCCTTGAGTAAATATACTAGGGAGAAAAAAGGCATTGCTAGCGAAAAAAAAAAAAAGGCACTGCTATTAAAAAAATGGCTTCATAAAAATGGCTGTAGGTCCAAGTTTGTGTCTGTGCCATTTTTCACAGTTATTGATCTCAGGAAAATGATGAACAGGAAACTCCAAACTAATACTGAGGACTCTGTTTTATATAACACTGTTTTTCAATGACACTTGCAAGACAAAATATTTCAGGAATAGTTTTTTACTGGGAATGGCTTTTTTTTAATAAGAAATATAGGCCAGTTACCTTAACTGAAGCCTAAAGAGCTAGGCAAGACCCTGAAAATCCAGAAAGACTTCTGCGAGTGAAATGAAGTCCCTGTGAAGGGTAATAGGGATATTTTCACTGGAGTGTATTCCAGCAGTGCTCCCTCTCTATGTCAGGAAATTATTTGGTTTACTTTTACTTTAAGTAGTATTGGTGTTTCAGGTATTTAGTAAAAGTAATGACAGGACTCGCAGAACTCTTAATATCATCTTTTCTTTGTCTTTTGTCTGAACATTCCTGCGAGGTACACCAGGAGTGGAGACACTGGTGTGTGGACCCTGACTGCTGGTACTTGACATAGCCTGCCCTGAGGGCATGGTCTCCCTGCGGACAAGAGTAGGACCACAGCAAAGCTCACCTCCTTTCTCTGGCTTCTGTGCTCACTTTTCCATGCAACTCAGGGTACTGGAGAGAGCAACTGGGATCACCAATAGGGGCATTACTCCAGCATCAGGAACTCACAAGACCAGAAGCACTCCTGGTTGCCCACATTTAGAAGTGTGAAATCTTAACAGATTTGGGGAAGGAGGTGGGGGGCAGTATCTTAATTAAAGCCTAAGGAACAGGATCGTGCAGGAAACTGTCGGCCAAGCAAAGAGTGACACCTGGTTTTCCTCAGCTGTAGCTTATTGTCTTAATGCCTGAGCTGACCTTCCTCCCCCAATTTACAAGTGATGTGTAAATGAAAATTAAAAAAATCTAACTGGTGGTTATTGAAATGTTCACATCTTGACATCTTCAGAGCACAGAGAATTCTCTGCTAATTCTTGTTCCCAGTCTTGTAAATTTAGAGGCTGAGACTCCTAAATTCTAGCTTTTTTACACACTGCTCCTGATTTGGTGTTCTTATCTTGAACCTTTAGCGCAGGGGTCCTCAAACTATGGCCTGCAGGCTGGATACGGCCCCCCAGGGTCCTCAATCCGGCCCCCGGTATTTACAGAAACCCCCCCCCCCCCCCCCCCGGGGGGGGGGGGGGGGGCGGGAAACCAAGCAGCTGCAGATGACTGCCTGCCACTTCATCCGCGCGCCGGCCCCCTGGTTAAAAAGTTTGAGGACCCCCGCTTTAGCGTGATCCCAGGGAGATTAATCTTAACACAAAAAGACAAAATAATTTCCCTGTAGACTCACCTAATGTGTATGGAGCTGCCCAGAAATGTGTCATTTTTAATGTTCTTGAAGAGAGAGTAGGTGAAATGTCATAGCTGAATTAATTTCAGACATGGCCCTGCATGGAGAAATCACCACTACTTGTGCAGTTGTATTTGTGCACACACACACACGCACATACACATATATGATGCATTTTTTTGTTTTCATATATTAAGACTAAAACCAGTTTATGTTTTTGCATTAACATTTTGAAGTTCATTTCAAGTCACAGTAGCAGGACTTGGTGAAGGAAAGGTGAAGTGTATACTCTCAGTCATAGAAGCCAGCCATTTCATTAAAAATGTTGCGTGATTGTAGTTACATTTGTCTTAGACTTTTCCCTTTAGGAACAGTTTAAAAGAAGGAAAAGGAAAACGATTCGTCTTGAAGACAATTGAACCTGACACAAAAGACTGTAAAAGCTTGAAAGATGGTCTAATGTGGAAATACATATTTCAACAATTTGTAAATTGTGCATTATATACTCAATGAATAATTGTGGTCTGTTTACCAAATATGAATGTAGACAATTGTTAATGTATTATCATGTCAGTCCTTGCGACAGAGACATTATATTGTTGACAGAAAAATGCACATTGAAGAAACAGTAGCAAAGAAATAAATACTTGCCACTGTTCAAGCATTAATAAAAAAGCTGGCTTAATGTTCTTAGATATTGGAAGAAGTCTCATTTTGAGACAGCTAAAACTTTTAAGATTCCCTTCCCTAAATGCATGTTATAAGAGTGCAAAATGCATCCACATACGATGTGTTGTTGTCTGTCTCTTTTTCTAATTCCATCTTTTGATGTCATTTAAAAATGGCTAGGGGAGTGTTTTGAAGGCTTGTAAGAAAAAAAAAAAAGCTGCTCTCATTTCCAAGACAAGTCTTGCTATGAAGTCTCAGGAATCAGTTTGGGTGAGTTATTGCAAATCCTTTAAGAAAATGGGAATGCACAAGCTATAACAGTTCTATTTAAAATAGAAAATCTACTCTGTGCGTGCGTGCGTGCATGTGTGTGTGTGTGTGTGTGTGTGTGTGTGTGCAGGCAAACATGGCATTCAGGAGAGTGAAATGAAATGAGCCAGAAACTTCTCACATTTTCCTGGCATCTGTGGCGTGTCGCCATATGAGAACCATATGACTGCTGGCAGATTGGCATGTCAGCTCAAGCATGTACAACTTGACCTCACTGAGCTCTGTGTTTATCAGTTTATAACAGGAATATTGATACAATTTTAGCTGCAGTCTTTCTGTGCAAGGACACTTCATCCTTTCACAGTCCTAATTCTCCTTTGCTAAGATGACAGCACCTTGTTTTTGAAGTTGCTTTTCCACTTGGGGAAAAAAAAAAGTA
This sequence comes from Falco rusticolus, assembly GCF_015220075.1. NCBI lineage: Eukaryota > Metazoa > Chordata > Aves > Falconiformes > Falconidae > Falco > Falco rusticolus. Next base: position 43,019,139 of record NC_051189.1, read on the forward strand.
AAGGCGGCAGAAGACAGCAGAAAGCCGTTCTGTGTGCCAGAATGATGTTTCATTCATTGTTTTGTTAACTGTGAAGTCCTTAGTGGAGTTTGTCATGGGATTGCCTGGATGACTTCAGCCGTCTTTGTGGTTGAAAACCACAGCAATATTAAAGACAGAAGTAGAGACAAAAATCTGGATTGTTGTTAAAGCTGAAAGTCAATGATGAATTATATATGCACAGAGCAGGCTATTGTCCCAGCATTTATTCACTCAGAAGAAGGGTAAAAGGATAATACATAAAAATATGGATGGGCAGGTTTTCACCTCAGGTTGGCTTTAGATGTCCTGATCATCAAATGAGTGCAATGTAAGCATACACGTAGTTGTCACAACTCATATATATGCAGTTAAATACCAGAATGGTGAACGTGATATAAAACCTGAGACAAATAGCTCTCCATCAAGAACGAGAAACTGGATAGAAGTATAATCATAAATCTGAATTTGCTTCAAAAACTCAGGAGTTATGCAAACTTGTCTGGCTCTTTATGGCTGGGTGAGACTTGGTAACAGTGAAATAACATGGGTACAGCCTGACTATGATCTGGATTGCAGACAGAAATAAAAAGTACAGAAAGTACTTCTGACCATACAATTTCATTTAAACTGCCTTCATCACCATCATTTCCTTCAAGAATAAGAGCGTATCTTTGATCCTCAAGCACTTAAACATACCCTTACACTATGACTTGTTCCACTTAACAGTGTGGAAAGATGTTGCAATGAACATGCATCGCTTCACATTAGCATCTGCAACTGCACTCATACCGTCTTTCAGAAATAACGTTACGTGTATCTGCTCAAGCTTCCTTGAAGGTTAAGCTTTAAACTGCTGTGATTTTCTAATTTTCTTTATACTGCCAAATTAATTAGAATTTCATCAGGGTAGATTCTAGGGCTGAAGTTAAAACTTTCTGCCCATCGTCTTGACCAGAAATGTTATAGAGATGGTACTATAATGTCTAGTTCCTGTGTAAGGACTGGCATGAAGGGCAGAGAGAACAGCAGTGATGAATACTGGCAGAGAATGAATTAGATCATGTCCTAAAGACAAAAAAACAAACAAACAAACAAACAAACAAAAAACCAAAAAAGGAGCAATTTTGCTTGTTCAATTTTTTTTAAAAACTAGGAACTGAATGAAAGTGAAATCCAAAATTTTGATTCCCCCAGATTATGGGACACTAGGGAATAGAAAGAAACATCCTGCCACGTGCAACTATATCACTCAATATAACTCAGACAGGCAATCTGTGGTGATCAAAATTGTCACTTACAATGTCCTTGAGGGAATTTATCAGAAAGCCTAAAATATTTGGATGCATTTTCCAGAATTTCATTCAACAGTCTTTTCACACTGATGGATTGGAAAAAAGAGAAAAATAGAAATAAAAAAGGGAGGGAAAATGGCTCTTCTCTGCTCTGCTGAAAATGGAGAGCTATTTATTTCTAGTTTGTTTTGGCAGGTGATATTTGGCCAGCAAATCTAATATTGTGGTAGGGCCAAACATTTTTGAGTTTACCCATCTGTAACCTCCACACAAGGTACAAAATTTTAAAAATTCAAAGTTTCAGAATCTGTCATGCATGGTGAACTCTGATGTAGTTTTCATTATCGTCTGTAGTCTGAATCTCTGCTGATAGCTTAAGAAAACTTGCCATATCAAATTACTGCAAAAAGATGTCCCGTCTCTGGAAATGAACAATGAGCAACCTCTATTTGACAATTGCCTTTTCTGTTGGCCGAGAAATACTCTGTCAAAAGCACCACTAAGGACCAATGATGGTACCTAATGGGGCAAAGTGCTATTCAGAAAGACCACTGAAATTCAAGTATGATCACAAATTCACATGCATGTGTCACTTCATGAATTTACACACACATTTGCAGTGGTACACACTCATGTTAAGCTTTGAGAACACACTGATGTTTATGGATGGGCAAGAGTCTCTCCAAAATGTCTGTATAGGTCTTTGTTTCTTCTCTATCAGGAAAAAAAAAAAAAAAAGATTTGCAACTATGCGTCTACAGCTCTACAGACAGACTTTCTTATAATGTTTATTTTCTATATAATTCATTATTTTAAATGGCAACAAAAATATTTGAGAAACAGTAAGAAATGAAAGCATGCCTGTGGTTCATAACGGTGATATGCCTTTTTAAGGAAAGGTAAAAGGACTGCTGATCATTGAGCTCATCTTAAGCCACAGGCACAGAATAATCAAATTGTAATTGTCTGGAGAGAATGACATAAATCTGCATAAAACAATATAATAGATCTTACAGTCATTACAGTATAAACTTGGCCAAATGGTAGGTTTATACATGAACAAGCAAAGCCCCTCATCATTAAATAGTACTTAGTGTAAACAGGCCAGTCAAGCTGTTTATGCCTTTTTGTTTCTTTTCATAGAAGTGTAGTAGGGGGTGCTTAAGTGTATGATTCAGAAGGGAGGGAAAATCATTTGCTGCAACATGTGGACAGGTTTAAGTGAGAGCAGATTTCAATGCATGAATGAAATATGAGCCAGGGAAAACACCCCTTTTTGCACACACTCACAAGCCCTGATTACATGGCCCACAGCTGGAATAAATCCAGATTCCTGTTTACGTAGTAGCAGGCATTCTGCTGCATTACATCAAAATGTACAAAGATGGAAGTGAAATACAAACCGTGATGTCCACCTCTCTTCACTGATACTGAGAAAAGATAAGATTTGTTTAAAATCTTTTAATGAAAATCCATGAACTGTGCAGGATAAATTCTAACTGCATAGAGAAATGTATGTGATAAAGTGATGGACTGATACTAACATACCGAATTTTGTTATTGAATAAACTCTGTATTAAATAACCTATGCTATAATTTCCTTGAGAAAATCCATCCTATGATGGGCCCATATTATCAACCTGTTTCTGAAAAAACATAATTCAAACTTTTTTTTCCTCCATAGCAACAAGAAAAAATTCAGCTGAAGGATCTGTATATGAAAAAACCAAAATACACTGTCCCATTTTAAAGCTGGACACATAGTTATCCCATGTACAGGACCTGTCCTTCAGCATCTATCTATCTACCTACCTATCTATCTATAAGGTTAAAGGGTATGATAGAAGTAACAAGGTGAGAACTTACAAACTTAAAATGAATATACATGTCCTACTTCTCCCTAGCAAGAAGATCTTTTCTTTATTAATCTGTTCATCTGTGGCACAGCTACCCTGATGTCATTGCATACCAGAAGCTGCCTGATTTAGAAGACACAGATACTTGGGGAAACACAGATTATGGATTTTTCCTTTCATTGAAACATCCATTTTTTCCAGCATTATCATCTCATATAGGAAACAGTAGGGGTAGATATTATGGCATTATGCATTTTTATAACATTGTATGGTAAACATGGCTAGCACCTTGGAGAAATAACAATAACCACCACCATCTTGGTTTCCTCCTGTCATGAAATATAAGGGTTGACTTCACTTTGTTATTTAGCTGAAGTCAAGAAGCAAAGAAAATTATTGACCATAGACGGCAAAGAGGTTCTGGCTTCTTGAAGGGAAAGACAACTGTTGGGTGGGTAAGCAAAAAATGGAGATTAGAGGAGCAACATTTTCCCCACAAAAACATCTTGGCCCACTCTTTAAAGTAAGTGTTTTCTATTCCTTTCCTTAAAAGCATAAAATAAGAGCAATTAATGAACTTGAATTGCAGATGTTTTAACAGTGATCAAAGTTAAATGTTGGGTTTGTGTAACTCCTTATTAACTGGTGGAACTCCTTTCACAGATACTACTGAACCAAAAATCAGCAGGCTTCAGAAAATATATAAAACCTTTCTGTGAATATTGAAAGCATTTAGTCACATTAAATTAGAATAAATTATTTCCTAATAGTATGAGTAGTCCTACCTTAAAGAGTTGAACACCCTGACTGCCTGCTCATCCTGGCTAGGACATTATTCCCAGTGCAGGCAGATGACTTAATATGGGGTTTTTAACCTTGCTGTGACATGTCAGAGGTCAATAAGATGTACTATTGCTCTGACCTGGCATAGTTATTCTTATATGCCTTCTGATGTTGCTTATATTTCTGTCTGGTTTAGCATCATCTTTCTTATCATTTAGGCACATCTTTGAGCATGTAAAAATATATTACTTACTTCACATACCTTGTCTGCCACTATCCCATTGCCCTCTGCTCCATCTCTAGCAGTATGAATATGCCGTGTCTCCCCAGAGTCCTTCTGTATGTTTCTCCTCAACCCTTGAAAACTTTCAACTCTGTGGGAACAAGCCTTAAAGGCTAAAGTAGTAATTCATTTCCACCTTTCTCCACACCTTCCTTCCACAGGCTTGCCACTGTAGCAAGTTTGGCAGGGGTGGAAAGGATGGCAATAAATGCATTCAAGGTTTCCTGACATGTAGAAAAAAGGGCAGCATTTCAGAGGAAGAAATGGTTGGTCTAACATCTGTAAAATCTTTCCAAGGTACCTGCCTGGTTTCCAAATCCAGCCTAAATTTTCCCCTTTTTCTTCTCTGGTTTTGAGACCCCAGGGTTGCCTCCCACCACACAAACCTCAGAGGGTCTTCAGAAGCTATGCTTTGCTGCAGGTTTCCTCTCCTGGGTAGCCCATGGGGGGCAAGGTGCAGCTGGCCTCGGCTTGTGCTACCCAGCCAGTCCTGGCTCCTGTTTCACCCTTCCTGATGTTCCTGGCGATGCAGCCAAGTTCAAAACACGTTTCTGGGCACTGTGCTCTGGGCAGTGCCTGCTAGGATACAAACCACAGGTAAATCATGTGTTTTACAAAGTGAAGCATTTGGATCCAAGAGTAGAAGGACATCATCTCCCTTTTCTTGCCAGCCACCTTGCAGCCTGCACACTAAGGTTACTTCATGACATCTAAAAAGGATAAGGATGTGCCATCACAGCTGCTGCATTTGTATGTATTTTGTGTGTGTGCTCTATGCATATATAGTGTGTCTGTGGCCAGTCTGGGACTCCCAAGAAGCTTTACAGGGCTGACAATGCTGGCAGCATCTCCCATGAGAGACAGTGGGGTTTCCTGGCATGGGGGATGCAGGCAGGGAAGGCAGGAACAGGCAGGGATGCCCCAGCCTGGTAAGGCTGTTGTCCTACAGCTCAGTCCTGTCTCTTGGTGCTGCTGGGAGAATCCCAGAGCACCTCGTCTAGTTCATGTTTTTTTCATTGCATTGCATTGGTTTGGGGTTTTTTCTCTCTGCTTTTTTTTTTCGCTCCTTCAGACCATATTTGACCAACTTTATCTCTTTCTCCAGATATGTGTCCTGTTTCTTTCCTTTTCCTGCAATGGCCTTATTTTTCCAGCTGTTTCTTTCTTTCTGCATTTTTACAGCTCCTTTTCTGCCCAAATCAGAGAACTTAATTTCTTAAGCTAAACAAACCCTAGGCTGAAACCTGAGCTTTTGGTTTGGGGGAATGGAGTTTCCTCTCCTCATGGCAATTTCCCTCTTTCCTTCAAAACCAGTTTTAAAAACTATCGGAAACATAAGCCAGACAGGACTAGAAAGAAACCTGGTTTTAATAAAATGTCGTTCAAGATTTGAATGACAGGGTGAGGCTGTGTACTTGATATACTGTAAAAAGCCTTAAACACCAATATATTATGTGAAAAAGTAACTGCTATTCTTTGCGAAGGTGCCATTTATCAGCATCTGAGAAGGTTATTCAAGTGAATAGATTAACAAACATGAACTAAAGTGTAATGTTTATCAGCTGTCCTGTTTAACTCTAAATAACATAGCAGAAGATGGCTCTTAAGAGTGAAATGGCCATCAATCAATACGCGTTGCCATTTTACGTGAGGGGTTGTATATAGCCCTATGGAAAAAGCACGTGTGAAGTGTGCTGCCGGGGGTCACTCCACTAGGCAAAGGAGAGAGGCTGAATCACACACCTTGGGCAGGCACCGACAAGCACTCTGTCATTTTAATAATGCTCTCATTGCAGAAAGTTTCACCAGTTATGGCCATGATGCTTAATTGCTCTCATTTATCTCCCTAATAAATGATGTCATTGACTTAGAGCTGTTGTACAAATACAACCGGCAAGTCAGTAAGTAAACCTGCTATCCGCATCTACTGATGCGAGCAGGAGAATAAATGAGTATAAGAAATGCAGCAAAGGCCTTAACAATGTAGACATGAAATTTAGGACAGCAAAACAGGTATTTTATTGCCTTCTTTCTCTATTTGTCTGAGACCACCTACATTTATTGAGCAGTGATAAATTAAAAATACATACAAAGAAACCCCAAATGCTCCGAGTGCAGAATAAGTAAGCCTATTTTGTAATGCTGGCTTGAGAGTTTGAGGGGTGGCAGTTGTCCTTCAGTCTTGCTGCATCTTCACATAGGTGGAGATAGCTGCAAGTCTGTGCAGTAGATCCCTCACTCGAAGCACAGAAAAAAGGCTTTCAGATCCATATTTTCCTTTGTCATGAGGTTTTATTCTTGCATGAGATAGAAGAATGAAAACAATAAAGTGAAAAAAGCGAACAAACAAAAAGCCCCCCAAATGGCTTTACTCAAGCTGAGTGAACAAAAAAAAAAAAAAACCAAACACGCACACACACAAAATAACCAACCAAATACATTCTTAGAAGTGATGCTGCTTTATCTCCATAGGGTACAAATCACTGCCATTTCCAAGTCTTTATCTCCTTTGCAGAGGTTACCACCTGCTGCATTTCCAGCAGGTCTGGATGGCGTTGCCGTGTCCTGGCCAGGGGCTGTCAGAACTACTGTGCCCAGGCAGGATGATCTGTGAGCAAGCAGGAGATGTGTCCAAGGTGGCTGGGGTTTTGGTTACTTACTTGTTTGTTGTCCTATATTTCTAGGGAAGGAAACTATCTCTAAAAGGAATCTGACAGAGCTCAGCTTTTGGAGCCAGTCTGGACTTCTCATCTCAGCTCTGCCCCTTAACAGGGGGCAAACACGAGAAGGCCATTAATGTCCTTCTTCCTAGAAATCCTCCTTTCCCAAGCTCAGGGATTAAATGGCTGGAGTTTGACAATTAAGAAAAGTTGCCTAATCTCTGATAACCTTTGTGCCTACAAGGGCAGAAAGCAGCAGGACTTTACAAGTCTGAGCGCACTGAAAGTGGTCATGCAAGATGATGGGAGTCCTGGGGCGTCCTGTGCCACTTCATGCAGGAAATTAAATGATTATTGGAAATCAACTTCCTGGGAATTGCTAGGTTTCTCAACACAGGATAAAAAAGATGAAAACTCCTTTAAGGAAAGCATAAAGGGATTGAGGGAGGCAGAGCATGAGCGGAGAAAAGCCAAGGGGCTTCTGCAGGGCCAGAATTAGGTAATCATCTACATGAGAAAATGAGAGGTAGGGCAGGGGAGGATCGATGACTCTGTAGCAAAGCCAAGCTCCTCAGGCTGCTCCTTTCTCAGAACACTGTGTTTCTCTTTCTATTATTCCATTGCTTTCCAAGCCAGGGAAAATTACTTTAAAAAATGCTCCTTGTTTATGGCATGGCTTTAGATTTTATTTTTTTTAAGGTCTTGCACCTCTATGTGGAGCACTCAAACTGCCGGTGGGCAGATAGCTTGCCACCGCAGCGCCGAGAGACTTCCTCAGCAGAGTTCACAACTGCAGCTAACAGTTTGGGTGGTTCTACTAAAAATACATTACACCTGGAGATACTTGATGACTCTTTTCCCAGAGCTGATGAAAATTACTGTTACTTTTTTGAAGGGAATTTTCAGGAAGTGTTAAAAACATCTATAATAAGACGAGTTGGCTTTAAATGTAATATTCGCCACAGCTTTGAACTGTTGGTAAATCCAGTTTGCTTCCTACAATATCCCCCCATTTCTTTATGGAAATAACTTCACACAGTTGGAATCTGTGAGAAAGAAGGTGATACGGGTCACAAAATGATGCCAGATTTTAATTTCTACTGTATGAAATTCATAGTGTGCAAGATCTCAAACAGCAGCTAACAAGTTAGATTGTATTCTTAATATAGACTCTCAAACCCTTATATGATTAGACATTGACTTTTCCTACAGGAAAGTACAAAAGGTTGATGCTGTGTGGGAAGTTCAAGGCACCCAGATTACGGGGTGTAAAAATAAGGACTTTTTTTTTTTTTTTCATTTTAGAGTCCTTTTAAAATGTTGGGAAAATTTTCAGACCATTTCAAAACTAGTGTTTTTGAAATGTTGATAAACTTAAAAAAATGGAATGAAACCTTTATTTTTAAAATGGCTCTCACTGGTTTTAAAGAAAATTGTAAATGAAGAGGAATTAATTATTACAAACCCACAAATTAAAATTTCTGTTTAAAAATACTGAAGAAAAATACTTAGGTTTGTTCCACAATATCTTTAAAGCTTTTTAATTTTCTTAAGTGAACAATACGGTAAAAATAATGCAACTTCAAAAAATGCTCAGTTTTGCTGACACAGATTTGTAAACACCTCACAGAGGCGTCTGTGGTAGGGACAGACACTTGGTCTGTGAAGGGCTAGGGATTTACTAGGACCAGAAGACTGCAATAAAATTAGAGAATAGGGACAGGGAAGTCAAGAAACCATTGCACAAGTCAGAGAGTAGTGGAAAATGGAGACATCGGAAAGAAAGTCCATAACATGAAAGGAGACTCAGCAACTGAGATGAAGGAGCTGTAGAGAATATGAACTGTAGGTGGAAAGCCAACGAATTGCACCAGCATTGTTAGAGGAGCATTAAAAGGTTTTAGGAGAAAGACATGAAGAAGCAAAAGAAGCAGAAGAAAAGACCATGGTGGGTGACTGGTGACATCAAAAAGAAAACCTGCAAGACAGCAGGGCTACGTAAGAAGAGAAATATGATATAGAGTTAGTGGAGAGGGTATGGATTGACAGCTGGAAATGTCTGTGCAAGCCAACTGTCCATACATGTTCCACAATAACACATATTCATTTATTCACTCTGGGTGAGAACCTGGCTCAGTCACAGACCATGGGAGTTTTGCCATTGACTTCACTAGGGCCAGGATTTGCTGGTTTTGGTTTAGTTCCACAAACAATATCTGTCTCATTTTAAGTACAGAAAGATGTTTAAAAATTAAGAAGAAAATGAAGTTTGCAAATCAACAGTGCCATTACTTGAAAGGTTGGACCAGGGCTACAGAAACCCCTTGTTCAGAAACCAGTTGGGTGGGAAGCTTCTCCATAAATGAGTTGGAATAGAAAAAAATAGACTGTTTCAGCCAGGAGGGACTACAATGATCATCTAGTCCAACTGCCTGACCAATCCAGGGCTGACCAAAAGTTAAAGCATGTTGTTAAGGGCACTGTCCAAATGCCTATTAAACATTGACAGTCCTGGGGCATCGACCACCTCCCTAGGAAGCCTGTTCCAGTGTTTGACCAACCTCTTGGTAAAGAAATGCTTCTGAATGTCCAATCTAAGCTCCCTGGTGCAGTTCTGAACCATTCCCACGTGTCCTATCACTAGATCCCAGGCAGAAGAGACCAGCACCTCCCTCCCCACTCCCCCTCCTCAGGAAGCTGTGGAGAGCAATGAGGTCGCCCCTCAGCCTCCTTCTCTCCAAACTAGACAAGCCCAAAGCCCTTAGCTGCTCCTCACAGGACATGCCTTCCAGCCCTTTCTCCAGCTTGGTTGTCCTCCTCTGGGTGCATTCAAGGACCTTCACATCCTTCTTAAGTTGTGGAGCCCAGAACTGCACACAGTGCTCAAGGTTTCTCTTGCCTGTGCTTAGAAATGGTGATTAATGCACCAGACACTGACCATTTTTGTTCTGCTTATGTATGGCTGTACAATAAGCATATTTTTCCCTTCTATTTTTGTGTTCTGCCAGAAAATTTCCACTAATGTGAAATTTTAATAAAAGTTGCAAAGATTTTTTTCCTACTCAATGTGTAGATAATATGTAGTAATCAAGGAGTGAATGTTTAATAACCTGTGAATGAAATATAGTTTTATGATAAATGAAGTATCAAGATGTATTTTAAACTAAAGAAATCAAATCCTGATCTTTTATAAAACAACAGGGTTTCTTAGCTGGGCTTCAGTGAAGTAGTTCTTGATACTTAAATAAATATCACATGGAAATATTAGCATAACCAAGGAGGATATTATTTGATTCAAAACATAGATATATTATATACCAAATTATATCATGCAAATAGAACTGCTTTGGGTGTTATCAGGGTAATGATGTTGTAAAACATTCTTCCTGACTGGTAACCTTATCTTTCACACCCTTTGCAAGATATCTAAAATGCCATATTAAGAGAGTTTTAAAAATAAGTAATTTCTTCCACTTCCTGAAGTGCTTTTCACCAAAGCATAAATTCAGTATAAAAATAAAAAGAAACCTTTGCAATTTTTCTGCAAAATTAAACACTGTTATCTGAGCCACTGACAGAAATATGTTTACATATTTCAGGCTAAAGATCTTTTGTAAATGTTTAGTTACCACATTCAAACCTTTCAACACTTCTCCTGAAATCACATTATTCTTACGAAGATACAACGAGAAGTCAAAGAATAAAATGTAAAAAGCTCCACTTCAATAATATGAAGGTTGTGAAATGAGCTGACAGCATCCAGGAAGCTCAAAGTTATGGCTGACAGTCTGTCCTTAACTCATGCTGTGTGAAAAAAGCAAAAGGCACTAACACATATTAGCTGAGCTCACAATTTGAACCCCTCGGCCCATCCCTCCTTCTCTATTTGAGTTATGGGAGCTGTTGTTTTGAGGTCTGATTTTCAAACTTGGCTTCTGTGCTGCTGTTAGAAGGCGTGTGGCACGCACTTACACACAAAATACATCTTTGCTCCAAAAGCTCTGTTTTGTCCAGGCATGTGCTGGTGCAGCAGCCGGGACGCAAGATGTTGGTTACAAACATTGATGCCTTTCCACAGGCTTCAAAGGCTTCAGCAAATGCAAAACAGCTTGCTGTACCCCTATTCAGAAAACAGTTGTCTCACCTGCTTTCCATCTTTTACCCCTGCTCCAGTTTATTGGCCTTTTATGTATTTCTAGCTTGTAACACTCAATAAACTTAAAAACCAAAGTACACCATATATGTTTAAAGCCTTGGGGAACTCAGAGATGACCTACAGGTGAAATGCATTCCTGAGAGCTGGCTGATGCCTGGGACAGAGAGCACTTCCTACGGCAGCTCTCTTCCCAAAATCGGCTCTGGTGGTCCTTAGGGAAAATAACTGCATCTCAATATGCTAAGTAGCCACCTTAAAGGAAGCAGGATAGCCTTCCACTTATGCCTTGGGAATTTTAAGAGCAGAAATAAGTTCCCTAAAAACTGAGCAAAGCAGCATTTACTAGTCCACAGCCTAAGAAATCTCTCTTGCACTTCCTAATATATCACCAAGTACACTGTTTCAGCTAACAAGAAACACTTTCTCAAACTGTTCAAATCCTGCCAAAGTTTTTAAAAATATAATTTATACTGGGCAAGATGGACAGAAGTCTGTGTCTATCTTACAGCATTTCTTTTTTCCAAACTAGTGATCAAATATTCAACACTGTAATCTATAAAAATGAAGGATTTCCTGTAACTCAGTATAAGCAAGGTGTCTGCAGGATTTTTACGATTACTTTGAATGTTTCTTTTCTTTAGCATTGCTTTCCAAGCTACTGTGTACTTTACGGCAGATTAATCTGAGCATTTTCCATCAGAGTGAGCCTTGACAATGTTCACCAGTTCTTGTGGGATAATGCTTCTGTGACCCCTATTTGTGAAACCTTCCTGCCCATTCCTGGTAATGTCTCCTTAATAAACCTGAGCTCAAACGAGTGGAAGGTTTTGGTAGCAGAAGAAGAATAATATTTTGTAAAAAAAAAACAACCAGCCAACCAACCCCCACTAGAGAAGGTATTTAAAAAAATTAGAACATCTGAGATAAAAAGGTGTAGAGAACATGACAGTCTGTCAGTAGAAGTCTCAGCTGATAAAGCCAGCGGTTTGTTGAAATGTAACGGCCTTCTACTAAAATGCTAGGAGAGTATGCAAGCAATGCAAGGCACCCGTGGATAAAAAAAAAAAAGGCTGAATGAACATTTTAATTAACTCATGTGCAATTTTAATTAAAAACATAATGTGTCAGGAAAATGAATAATGCCTTGGGGCAATAAAATAGCTAGATTTTCTGTTCAGTCTTCTGCTTCATATCTTTTATGGAAGTAGGATATTACTGTTAAAGGGAGAAACCCACCCCTTCCTTCCAGCCTCCCAACCCCTCTCCACACACTTCCAACCAAGAACACTTAATGTAACAAAACCCAAAGGTGTGGATGAAAGGAACAGAATTAAATCAGCATATGGTGCAAGATATTCTGTATTGCTATCATGTTGGTTGTGCCGCAACTTTTTTGGCTTTTAACACAAAAACTTTGACCTGCAACTTCAAAGTGCCGGTGTTTTGGTCTTAATATAAGGATGCTGAGAAAGTGTGGATGCCCCCATTTTTTCAAGTGAAAACTTATAAAGTCTGAGTATTATCAGGCCTTGATGAAGAAGTGGTAGTCTCCACCTTCTACAGATGAAGCCATTTTAAGTCATTGAAATTCTGTAACCTGAAATACCAGAAATCACACAACATTCGAAACAAGAGAAATAAAGCTTTTAAATATTAGAAAGAAAAAGGAATAAAACAAACCAAGGAGAACAAAAGTTGAGGAAAGTTAACTTTTCCCCAAATGGAAAATGTGGAATGTCCAAACCTATTTATTTCTTTTCTTTGCTCATACACCACTCAGCCCTCCCTGAAAGAGATTTGAAATTCTAGCAGCTAAGCATAGCCTGGGGCAAAGGCAGGGTCAGGAGCACCATCATGTAACACATTTTAAAGGCTGTCAGAGAGGTTTTTTCAGTCTCTGTGTCCTCAGCAGTCCCAGAGTCACTGGCTTGCTGCAGGGACTTGCTACCTGGTCATACCTTTTCTGTGGCTCACATCATTTTGACCGTAAATCACATCTAAACTGTGAGAAATATGTTTTCCTTAATGCGCTCTGAAAGCATATGAAGCTTTGTGTGCAGTATTGGGCCACGTCCAGTCTGCACCAGATTTTGCAGAGCTCTGGTCCCGTGGGCTTCCATGGGAAGTCCTGACACCCAGGATCTCCTCTAAATGCCCCCATATGTATTTAAGACCCTAAATTTAAGCCTGTAACTTTGAAATCCTGGTGCCAGTTATAAGCAGTTTCTGGTCCGTTTTTCCTTTAGCTCTTCCAAAAGTAAAGAGGAAAAGAAGGTGCAATGCTATGATGAGCTGGTGCCCACGGGTGTCCAGGAGAGAAGTGCTGCCCACACTAGTGCAGCACAGGCAGCATCAGAGACCACTTGCAGTCTGAAAGCTGTCTTGTTCCACAACTTTGGGAAAATGACTGATTTGAAAGTGGAGGTAACAATACTGAACTTGGGCAAACACTCTGAGAGCAAATATTGCTCCTCAGCAGGAAGTACCTATGCCAGAAATGAAGCAAAAATCCCTGCAGGAGCTGCCTGTAACAGTCTGATCTTACAGCTTGCAATGAGCAGCCCATTCCCCAGCCTTTGGGTCAGTATTTCCCTGTATGTTTGCAAGCAGAAAGGAAGCCCTCACCCAAACCCCACAGCTTTTATCCACATGAGTGACAAACCTTTTCATACCATAGCACTGCCAAAACCACCTATTACAGTGATATTAATAACCAGTGTCTGAAACAAAGTAAAGGACTGATTTGTCTTCAGGCTCTGCAAGGAGCAATGCTGACAACCAGCCCAGACAGAGCATCATAATGCACAGGAGAGATGCAAGTGCCGTGAGGCTGTATCTGCCAGACTCCCCAGATAACATACTTCCATAAAATCTTCCTGGTGCATTTAATTTTCTCTTCCTGGTCCATTTAATTTCCTGTAATTGTGTCATCTCTCCAGCTTTCCCATCAGTTTTTGGTTTTGTTTTTTTTATTAAAGGAACTCCTCACACTTGTTGAAGGGTTATGGATGTGGACTGAAGCAACAGCACAAGAGTCCCTCTTCCAGTAAATGTTCAAGGACAAACAGTCGCAGTATTTCACAGCAAGTTTGTCTCTTCCCCAGGGCAGGTGGTGGTGGAATGCTCATTACACAGCCTGGTGCCCACCGTGCAGAAACACCTCTGCCTCTGGAGCTGCAGCGGTGTCAGCTGTACCCTCAAGTATCATCTCCACATCACCACCATTCACAGGCCAAACTCAAAGAGCCAAGCCAAGTTGTGCATTTTAGTCATCCAGAAAATAGTGGAGGGATTGCTACAGAAACATGCAGGGTTTATGAATTTAACAGATGGGAGGTAAGGATCAGCCTATAAACACGAGCCTCTGCCTCTGAGGTCACTGCATTTAGAGTGTATATGTCTGTATTCACTTAAAACACTGAAATTCATGAGTGCAATGTTGTAATGTCTGTTTTCCAGAGCCTGAGGGGAAGATCTAAATTGATTTTCACTGTTCAGAAAAATAAATGCTTTTTTAATGCCTCCTCAGACCTGTTACTTGTCTTTTCCCCTTTTTGTTTCCCATCAAATTATAGGCTATAGCACACCTAGTAAATAAAAAGTATAATTCAAATTTGCACGCACTATTGCTGAACAAATATGCTTTAACAATATGCCTGCCACTTATGTTTACTTCTCATAAATGAGCTTGTTTTTGTCATGGCAGGAGTGCCCACAGTAAGAGTTAATTTTATGTAAATTCTGTAGAATATTCCAGTTTAATTCTTTTTTTTCTTTCCCCCACCAGTCATTCACTTGATTCTAAGACCGGCATTCACTGAAGGAACAGTAACACGCCATTTGATTTAGGAGAGCAATCACAGTTCATGTTTCAAATCCTGAATATTCACAATAAGCTGAGACAAATTGTTACAGAATTATTCATCAAATTGCTTTGAATAACAAATAAATGCCATGGAATTACGGTCTGAACGCAGACGCTTCACAAAGAGTCAATACAGTAAAATGACTTAAATAAATTCTTCTGTGCTAATTAGGGTTTAGACTGCTATATTCGTGGAAACTCTGAGATGCAAGTTCCTTTGTAACTTAACCCATTGATTACAATGGGATAATCTGTACTGGCATGATTTGTAATATAAAGGTTTTTCCACGGAAATGCTGAGCAATAGAAAAGAAAAATAATTTGATAGCTTGACTGAGTATCTTTGTTTCTAGCCATAGGCTAGAAGGACCTGAAAAAATGTACTTATTCTCATGAACCATAAAGCAAATCCATTTGCCTGTGTGTCGGAGTCTGCTTATAAACTTGAACTAAGGGGCTGACATTTGTCCACTGAACATTGCAGGCCTCTCTACACTTGGCCAGCCTCAGAGTTCTCTGAAAACTATGTCCTTATATTAGCTGGGATGCCTGGTCTGTATCTGTGTCTATAAGGGACACGCTGCCTCTGATGACAGTGGGGTTGTGTCCTCTAGCTACAGGGATTTGTACAGCCTGAACTGAGCAGGCAAGGACTGAACAGGGGCTCCAGAAGGCTAATTCCAGATACTGGCTGACAGTTATTTTCTCTCAATTTCTATTTAAATCACTTTGGTTAAAAACTATTAAAACCATTTATTTGTATTTTGCTTAGTAAGGATTTGTCTGCATCAAAACTGGAGCCAAAATTCAGTAGGCCGCCTTTGTTTTGGTAGAAGTCCACATGGGGACACTGCTGCAATAAATGTGCCTGCTTTTGAGGCAGATTGGGAATGAAGTGAAATAAAAGTACTGCTAGTTGCAAAATCAGAATTTTTCAGACTTCTTCAAGAAGGTATAGCTTGTAGTCAAATTAGATAACTTGTTCCCAGGTTACACGTAGACAAGTTCTGTATCACTTTATAGCCTAAATATAAGATCTGATTTCTAGAAGCATTCTATGAGAAATGCCTTAGGGTACCAAACAACTGACCGACGCACCTAAACATCTGCTGATTCCTCTGTGCTACTGAGGCCTTCAGTGGTGGTTAGCAGAGACTTTCCTCCTGTGTGACAGAGCTCTCCCTGGCAAAGCTTCTTTCTCCTTCTGTAGGCCATTTGCCTGCAGGTCAGGGGTGGAAGCGTCAGTGAAACACAACTCTTTCCTCTGGTTTAGGGGTCCAGAAATTACTCGAACCACTGTTGTAAACCAAAACTGATTATGATAAGCTTTTCCCACCTGATTTCTCCTAAAAAACTTACATCATGGCCGTGAAATACGTGTCATGATACAAATATGATGACACTTGGACCTCCATGTTATGTGGTTTTCAGCCTTTTGCAAAATGTTAATGAAGATGGTAACTATGAATGGACCTAAACAGAAGTAGAAGAGATCCACATTCCTTTTACAAGGACTTTTCATGCCTCTAAAAGACTCCAGATCACCTTGACTCCTCTTCTATAGATCCCTACAAATATTTTGCATGACAGTTTAAGCTTGCCCTAAAATTCTACTTATAAATGGAGGGGACCAGATCATTTACAGACAAGTCTTTCTATACATTATCTATTTTTTGTATACAGCACTTCAGAGCTGGAAGTCCATAAATATTTATGTGTTTGCAAGTACAGAAACAGCATCTACCATTATTCTGACTAGTAGATATAAGTCAACCTTTTGCCTCCAGATATCAACTAATCCTTATAGGATTTATACCTTCTGCTCGGCACTCAACATTTCCAGACTGTCCAGGTAAGTTGCATGGGTTGACAATAGTGTCTCCCAGCTCCTTGAGAGAAGATGTCACACTTACAATTAGTCTGCAGCAAAATGAAAAACAGTGGTCTTGCAGGTTCCAACAGCAAGCTCTGCCCATCCCTCTTAAACTTCCCTGTATGGCAAATACACATTGTCAAGAGGGAAAAAAAGAAAAAGAACTTTTCAAAAATTCAGAGGAATGAGGTTTGCATTCACTGTTAACGTTCTCTGTTGCAGATGCAAAGATAATTAATCTAATCTAACACATCTTGAGGTAAACTAATGTGCATACAGATATAAACAACAATTCCAATCTTTTAAAGAGTGCAAATCTGGTGCTTATTAGAACAGTTCATAATCACTCCCATTTCAAGTTCTGCATGAGAATATGCTGTAATGAGGAATTTAAAATCTTCTAATTAGACATGATTTTATAAAACAGACAGATAATTAAAATGGTGAAACTTACACAGGAAAGGATGAGAAAACACTGTTAAACAGACAGAAAGGAAGGAAAAAGGTAAAATAAAGAAAAAATAAACACAAAGCATCACTGATGTATCAAATTTATCCTACAACATTTAAAGTGTACTGCAGTTTTAGATTTCACAATGCAAAAAACTACTATCAAACATTTTTTATAAGGTTATGCCACCATAGGTAGATTCATACTGACAATTTTATTCGATTAAAGGATGCTTACTAAGCCTTGGGGTTTATTTTCTTAAGTTTTAGCACTGCAGAACAGGAAATTGAGGTCTATAGACCATTGCTGTTAAAACTGATCAAAATACATAGATAATAGTCATTAGCTGTAGAGCCATTGCAGAGCTATTTACTCTGATTTGTATTCAGTGAGAGACTGGAACAAATAAAAAATATTTTTTATACATTTTAAAGAAGGAGAGCAATATTTTGCTAAAAGACAGGAAGGGGTAAGAATTTGTCTCTACAGTGAGTAATTCTTCCTCTTCCACCACAGTATGGGTGCCAGGTGGGATGTTGAAGGCTTGTTTATTCCCCAGAAATACACAAAAACCCACTCTGCAGAACAGTCTACTTGAGGATGAGGGTGACAGAAGATGACTTACCCTTCTTAGCAGGATACATTGCACCCCAAGAGAAGGGTGGTCCTTTTTCCTTCTTTTTAATGCATTTAGGAAGATGAGTTCATTTTACCTTCATAGTTTTAACAGAGACATTTTAAAAGGCTTGGGAATGAACTTTTAAACTGGGAGACTCATTTTGGTTTGTGTTGTCACTGAACCAGCTGATTTTCCCCAACAGTTTAAGCAATTTCCAGATTGTAACAGGGGATGCCACACACTAGCTAGATACTGAGCAAGCGCTTATCCAAAGAGTGGTTACATTTCCAAATGCTCCATACCAGTGGGAGAAATTCAAGGAAGTACATATGCTGCTTCTAGTTTCCACAATATTTTGGGTGTGACTGACTAGAGTCATATGTTCCCGTATTTCACCAGCAGATATGTATTGGACTCGGAAACAATTCCACACTATCAATACGAAGTGATGTGTGAAGCCAAGAATGCTATTACTTAAGATCTTGCCAACTACCCTTGATCAATACATGAAGGTCAACTCACTCAAACACATATATCTATTTCTGTTCAACCAGTTCTAGCTACATAGCTGGGAAATTGTTTATCAGTCAGGAGCTAATCTGCATGTATTAAAAGAGCAATATTCCTCTTTACTGATAAATAAATACCCATCAATATTGCAAGTGATAATATTTATTTTGTGAGAAATTGTTGTCTTGGCTAGATCTATGAATGATAGCAAAGAGAAGGCAGTGAAAAACTCATGCAAAAATGAACTTTTTGTGTAAAAGGGTCTTAGTATGATGTTTTGATGCACTTGTTCAGCAAGAAGTGACCAGTATGCCATAGCAGATAAAATCTGCCTTTTTTTCTTCCTCTTGCAAATAAAGCTAAAAAGTTTGTTTTCAAAGAGAAGTCTGAAATTTTACTAAAAAGAAAATAATAGCTAAACCAGAACCTTTTGAGAACTGAAATGATATGGGGGAGAGGCTCCTTTCTTCTTTCATACTGCAGCAGATAAAAAGTAGAGACCTTTGACATTGCATTAATTTTACTTTTGACAAAGACATGGAATTTCACGAAGGAAAATCACTAGCAACGTCATTCCCCATTTGAAAGCTAGTAATGACTTTTCTATCTTCTTTTTTTCACTTATACATTGAAATGTTGTCTCTGGCTTCTGACACTTTCATATTAAGCTTCAACAGGGGTAAAATTCCTATATGGATTTTGTCCTGATAGTGGTTAAAGTGGAAGCAGTGGCAAAGGCTGTTGTTTCCTACGGGTGCAGTATCATCCAAAGGGTTATTTCACTTTCAGTGGTCAGATCTTGTGGATTGTCTAGTTGTGTGTGTGACTGCATCGAACTCCACCACAGACGGCAGAAGGACCATCAGTTTCTGCTCTGGCATGATAGTATCAGGGATGCCTTCTCAGGTCAGTTGTCTTCTTAAGAGGAGGGAAATAAAGTTTTCAAAGAAAAAAAATGGTTTAAGTTAGTCAGCTCTGCTTCTGTGCTTGGCTTTGCAGATGCTGCAGCGAAGAAGGTGGGTGTGTTCACTCTGTCCTAAGACTTTGTCCTGTTAGAATTGGTTGTGTGTCTTCACACTTCATTTGAAATCAATCGCTCATGAATTCTGGTGAACGGTGAGACTTGCTTACTCCTCAGTATCAGAGGCAGGAGTAGTTCGAACCAAAGAGGCTCCATACAGACTACAGAGCATGACTTTTAGCAAATTACCAATGACCTAGTTTTTCTGAGGGTTTGGTAATGGGGGAGCTTTGGCTTTGAAGACATGGAGCTGGAAAGAGCATTATATACATTTATGGTATGTGATTTTAATCAAAACCAAGGTCAGTAAATTGTTTCTTTACATAATCTTTGTGGCCTTCAGGTTTGTCAAAAGTGTTAGAATTTATGGAAATTTACGTTTTCTGAGGCACTGAGGTAAGGTGGTATTGCTCAGCAGGTTTTGATATGAAATAACTCGAGGTGTGGGGCAGTGGTCTAACAATGCTGAACTTCTTTCTGTCATCACAGGTAGATTCTCTTGTTTGATTTCTTCATTGAAAAAGTCTTACTGCCTCAAAGTGCAGAACAGATTTCCGTATCATGTATGTCTACTTCTCTCTGTCTTGCCGATGAGTATCTACAATGGTCTTTCTAGCAATCCAGGACACAGTTGCAGTGGCTTGCTATTCTAACATGCTTTGATCTAAAAGCAAGTGCCTGAGATCATGCTGAGAACCATAGTTATCTTCTCTCCAACTTTAAAACCAAACATTAGTGTTTTTAATCCCTAGAACTGAGATACGCCTTACTTGAACAGAGGCCATCCAGCTTAACTTCTATGTACAGTTGTGCAGGACTGATGAATAACAAAATTGTCACTGTATAGAGAGACACAAAATATTTCTATATACAGTTGCTCAAAATTTATAATGGAAGCTACCTGTGGCTGCTCAAGGATTTTTGACTGTTGGACCAAGGAAGGAAACTACATAAGAGAGCCTTATTACCCACAATGGGAGATAGGGAAGGTAATCAAAGTGTGTGATAAACTGCCGTTCTCATAATGTTGTGGTTTATTGCATTATGTAGTGTGTTTATGTGGTAGGGAAAGCAGAAAAGTGAGTATTCTATCTGTAGGGAAAGCAGCAAAGTGAGTATTCTATCTCAGTAAAGCCTAGTTCTGCAGTACTTTGAGAATTTCAGTAAGGCCAGAGAGACCTAAATAAACTCCAAGATGCTAACAGCTCATTCATGGCTTGCACTGGAATGTTAAAAGTAGCATGAGCTCTTGGCATTTTTATTTTATTAAGCAAAAAGATGAGTGAATTCTTGTTTCTTCTCATTCCAAATCCAAAGATTCACAAATTAAGCTCTGTTCAAAGTGTACAATATTTTCAAAAGGATTTTTCTATTTAGTGAACATCTGATTTGTTCCTGTCAAAATGCATTTTTAAGCTGCATCTTCCTGATTTTGCCCAGTAGATAGTTTAAATTGGAGTATACTCTAAAACATTTTCACACTGCAGGTGAGCTATTGGGAGCTTTAGAAGGTAAGACCTTATTATTGAATAGCCATGGAGAATGTGTCAGCTCCAGATGGAGAAGAGGGAAATAAAGAGCAAAAATCCTCTGATGGAAATAATTTTTAAGTAGGGGGAAATAATTTTTAAGTAGGGAGACTGGCAAGGATTATCTAAGAAAGAAAAATGTTTCATCATAGATATTGAAAGTCATGATTTCACACTGTAACCACAAAGGACTCTGTTTTTTAGCAGAACTGAGAAACTGGCTTTCACTGCTGCTGTAGTCCCCAGTTGCAGAGGTGTGAAATGTTTACTTAGGAAGTACAATTCTTCACAAACGACAATGCAAAAACATTCATACCTATGAGAAAAACCAATTTCCATATGCATGAATATATCTAAACCTCCTGGATTATATCCACTGAGTCTGATGCAGGAAGAAATGTTTCCTGGACCAACCTCTGCTGCTGTGTCTCGCTGGGGTCCTTGCCCCCATGGGTGGAATCTGATGTTGTTCCCCGTTGCTTCTGCTCCCATCAGGGACTGCACTGAAACCCAGTGACAGGAGCTGCTAAGCCTGTGTACCGTTGCACCATAGCATGGCCCTTCTCCTGCCCCAGCGTCATCTAGCTTGAGGCCATGCTGACTTTCTCCAGCCCTACTTCAAACATGTTTTAACTGCAGGCAAAGACATTTTAAAGGGCAAAGATTTGCTCGAGTTTCACTAAGAACACTGTCCTACTCATCTGTTTACTTGAGACCTTTGAGAGCAATGACAACCCAACTGGCCTTGGATTACCCATTCATAGCAACACTTCGCCTCATAATTGAGTTAAACAACTAGTTATTCCTATAGCCAGAAAGCATGAACAGGATGATAAGGGAAGACTGATTTACGATCACTTGGTATCTGAAAGGTGTAGCGTTCTATTTAACAAATAGTATTCCTCTAGATTGGAAAACATCATAAACACATTGGAAAGCCTTCAGCCCAGACCCATAAACTACATGTATTTTTTTAACATTTTAATTTAGCTATCTGGTTTGGATTACATAAATAAAAAAAATGAATTCTGTATTTTCTTTCTAAAATAAATCAATTCTGCTACATTGGAATTACCGATTAGATTGAGCATTAGGGAATGTATAAAACTGCATCTTTAACAGGCACGACAACATTTCTCAATGAGAATCAAGCAGTTTGCAGTGACCTTCATGTTGATCAGTGGGGGGTCAGTACTGGCATTAAATCATTTTGATTCACAGATGAGATCAACATATTCATATTTGTTTGCCAAATGTGTATTTTAATTTAAGCTTCCTCTGATTGATGCATGTAATTTATGCTGCTTAGAACTAAGGCGTCATATTTTTCTTTTTTCCTAACTAACCAGGGGAGACTTTCTTGGAAACAGATAAAGGAAAGAGTCCAGTAATTTGTAGCAATGTGACTACAGCCACACATGTTCTAGAATTAATGTTCTTCATTAGGGTGAGGAGTATCAGCTGTATATATACATCAGGATTTTAATTAACTTGGTTCCCCACAACAGGACACATGATTCAAACTGTTTTTCCTTTATTCCTTATTAGATGAAAAAAAAATAAAATACCAAACCAACATCATGTAAAGTTAAAACAGAAAACCAAAAAAACCCCAATGCCATGCACATGCAAGAAGAAACAAAATTTAAGGGTTGCTGTCAAGGTCAAGAGTATTTCTTTAAGTTGGAATTAGTCATCTGGAGTAACTCGACACTGACTGCTCACAGAGCCGTGCTCTGACGGAGAGGTGAGCAGTTCTACCTACCCTGCACAGCCCAGTCTGACACAAGGGTAGTGTCTCATTCATGGGATAGTTTAAATTCTGTTCACATGCTTCTGGGATGGACACAATTCCATTTACAAACAACTTGTATTTGGCCACAAAAACTGTAACTGCTGAAAAAGAAGAAATATTTGGACTATGAAGTAAGGTATATTTTGAGAAAGAATTACTAACCTTCTATAGAAAAAGGTTTCCAAGGCCTGTGAACCTTACCCATCAGCCACATTCACCACATCTCCAAAATTTCCACAGACATTTTATCATGTAAACAATTACCACTGAGAAAAGGAAGCTCTTTTTAAAATTACGTGGGCAAGAGCAGGTCAGTGTGTTTCATGCAGCCTCAGGTACAACACACATCAGACCCCAGATGGTTTTGTGCATTCAGGCAGGCAGACATGGAGCTGGGTATTGGATTAGGTAAAACTGGTACTCACTCAACGTAACTCCAGGGCTGGGAGTAAGAAAGGGACTTACACAAGTGGATCCACCACTGAGCTGCACTGTGACAGATGGGTTGTCCTTCAAGCAAGCACTGAACACCTTGTCAAGAGAAAAACACATCTTATGCTGTGAGTGACTGGTTCACATTTCACCTGACCTCTGCGTAACCAAACTGATGACCAGATTTGCAGCCATGTTGTCTTTGTATTTCACTGAGCAAGAACCATATATATGAAAAAAACCTGATGGGTGAACCTCCACTGACTTAGCATTTCCATGAGTTTGAATACATAACTAAAGTCTGGATGCTTTTATGAACTGTAGTTGAACAAATAAGCAGGGACTTATGGATATGTGGAACTTCAGTACACAACTTTCAAGGTGGGCTTAACAGCTGTAGAAAAGCAATTCTTCCAGAAATGAAGACTGGAGACCTTATGCAGAACTGCCATTGTTTTCCAGATCCACACTCTCCCAGTTTTCTATTGGTTCTTTATACAGGTCATCCTTTAGCTACATAAATAGGGTTATGAAATCTGGGGAAGCAAATTTCATTATGAATTTTTTGTACCTCTGCCTCCACTTTCAAACAAGTAGGAATTCTAGAAGAAATAAAAAAATTAAGCAGGAGTTTGTGCAATCTTTGCGGTCTGAAGTTTGACTATTCATGTGCATTGATAGCAATAGTGTTGCTACCATTTGGTAAAGAATGAAAAAAACATTGAGTTAAACAGACTTTCAGAAGATTTTATCCATCAAATTTCATTTTTCTAGGTTAGTACTTTTTTTTTTTTTTGGGGGGGGGGTGGTGGGGGAGGGCAGTGGGGTGGTGGTTGCAGTCCTATATGTGTGAAATAAGGCATGTAGCCTATACCTAAAATTGCTTTTTAAAGGCAAGTATAAGCATTACATTTCTTAATTTCATCGAGTGTTTAAATGGCAGTGGAAAAGCTGAAAGTTTGAATGAAGGTATATCACTTACAAGAAAACATTTCTGAATATTCATTTTGCCTTTCCTTCTGATTTGATAAAGCCACTGAAAATCACAACAGGGGTGATTTGCTTTTGGAGCTGTAGGAATGCGCAGCTGAAGAAATCTGGGCTGTACAGATTTCTTTGCACTCTATATTCTTCTACTGCTTTCTTAATCTTAACATCTGACCAGCATACAACAGCACATGATGAAGCATGTCTGGTGTGCTGTGTTTGTTCTCTCCCCCTCTTCCCAGAGGGTGAAGCTATAGAATATTTTTTATTTTTAGAAGTAGCAAGAATGGTGATATATAATATGCATTACACATCCTACCTTTGTACTTCCACATGGTACCTTGTTTAGTTCTAAGCATGCTTGCATGTGTGTGTATTCAAGAGAGAAATAAATTCAGATGCAATGCCATTCAGACCTCACCTGAGTACACCTATTGCTGCTCTGAATGCAAGGAGTTGCATTTGATGCTCCCTGGTCTCAGACAGGCTCCAGAGAAGGTTCTCCCCTGCAAAGACGATCTTTATCCTTTCTGTAGAAATTGTTATTGTGCTAGAACACTGTGCCACACACTACCATAGAATCTACCTAATTTATATAATTTGTATAATATTGTTGTTCAGATGCCAAGGCAAAGTAAGCTGAACAGTTGCACCTTTTATGATTTGTACAAGAACCCATGTTTGAACACAAATATCTGCACTGGTGTGGCAGTGATCCTCACCTTTAACAAGGACTGCATCACAACGGTGACAGTTTATTTAAAGAAATTCAGAAGACACAGACAAAGTCTGCATGCAGCTAAATCTTCTGGAATTAATTTTAGGGGTTTTGCTTTCTAACACAAATTCAGGCTGCCGTCTAACTTCTTATTACATACTTCCTACCCAATCTATTTTAGACATCTAAGATGTAATTCAGAGCAACTAATATCTTAAATTCTTTTTACTATCAATGGAAGAGGATATTACCTCTTTCCAGCAATATTACAATATGCTGGAAAGAGGTAGATTTGATGCTAAAGTTAGGACAGATTCCCATAGCTCTGAAACAGTGGAAAATAGATATGCTGCAGAAAAATGTGAAGTATCCTAACATGCTGGCAAAATATCCTAGGGATCTTGGCACAGACTTTTAAACAGCATAATACTGGTAAAATAACACTAGTCTTTGTTTGCTGTTTTCCAGTAAGCCTTCTATATTTTTTTTCTAGTATCTTAAACTGTCCTGCTAATCAAAGTGATAGAAAAGATGCTTTTTATGCAGTGGAGCCACTGCAGCCAGACGATACTTTAAATCTTTGCATTTCTGATAAAATAAATTGAATATTTAAAGGACAATAAATAACATAAAGTTATGTTTCAGTCTGTCACAGTGATATAGAAAACCATTTTGAATTATAAACTGATTTTTAAAAAAAAAGAATTAGGCATTTTTCTATTATAGCACACATTTTCAGCTGGTAATAAACAACTAAAAGCTATTTGTCGTGGGTTTAACACAAACATGTTTGAGGCTCATCTGACAACAGGACGCTGTCTTTATTTTATTCTAGGGGAATTATGTTATTAATTGTTTTGAGGGCAAGAAAAAATCTAATTGGGTAGCTATGTTTGTTATATAATAAATCAAGATGTTACAGTAAACTTACAGTATATCTAGAGATGTATGCTCGGAAGCAGATCTGGCAGTCATAATCCAGGTTGCACACACCCTTTGTTTGTGAAAATCACAGGCCATCAAAAAATTGCCTATTATCAAAGCCACTTATCAGCTGATTATTTTCCATACTACTATTTCTTACACTGTTCCAGCCACCAATATTACAGAAATATTGTCAAATATTTCTTAAAAAAAAAGCTCACGCTGTCTCTGCAGGTTGATCAGATGAGCTCTCTCTCATACATCGGAAAGCTGACTACTTTCCAACAACTTGATTTCACAAATGGAAAAACAGCATCTGTTTTCCTGCAGCTCCACATATGGCTCTCACTGTTGCCGCGTGGAGCTGAAGCAGGTAGCCCCCGTGAGCACGGTCCTCCGGAGCCCCACAGCCCCCCGGGACCGGCCAGCACCGCTCAGCTGCGAGGGACACCGGCTCCCCAGGCAGTTGGAAGCCCATACTTCATCAGCACATGCAAAGCATCCCTCCCAATGTCAACTTGTAAACATTCAAACGTGTATTTAGAGCTCCCGCTTTGCCTTTTTGGTGTGGAGATTTCAGTGTATCTACTCCAAGGCATGATTCCTTTAGAAAATGTCTTCTAAAGTGCATGAGGGGACCTCAAATAATTTTCAGGCAGAATGGTGTGCACATATGAAGAAAGGAAACAGACCATCTATGCTAGAATTAAGATTAAATGCATTTATTTTTTTCTCCATGGCACATGATTATTTTTGGCTCTCTAATGTATGCTATCCAGCAGCTCTTGCTGGTCCATTTGGAGGAGTTTGAAGCTGAAGTCAGATAAAAATATCCGGGGGGGGGCATTTGGTTTTTTTGTTTTCTTTTCATATGTTTTGGTAAGCATGTGTGCTTGTGAAGGTCACGGGACTGGCAGCATCAGAAATTGAATTTCTGAATACATCTGCAGTCCAGGTATATTTCAGACAGATGCTCTCATTCTCAGGCTGCCCTGCCAATGACCTTAACCCTGATTTGGAAGGACAACTCAATCTACTATAAAGAGGAAAGGTGATTTAGTCTCCAGCCACACTGACAGAGTCTTGGACCTCTCTGAACACAGTTTGTCATTCATGCTGAAACATCAAATCATTTGATAATGTGAACTATCTCCTGCTAGTGATTAAACTGAGACTAATCACTAGTCTTTCCCTCTAAAATCTGGCTCTGAAAAATCCCAGTGATAAAATACTCTGTGTTTTCCCTCTCCATAACAAAGTGTAATGCATAACATCTATGTAATCATCTATCTATACTGCTGTTTCAGACTTCTTGAAGGCCAGACTCAGGAAAAGATGGTTTTCTGTGGCCATTGCTGGAGACACATTATAGCAGGTTATAGCTTGATAAAAATCTGATTTGTTCAAAACTATCATTCCTTTCTTCAAAGCATTTATCCACATCTTCAAACCCACCAGCTGGGCCCCAAAATCCTGAAAGCAATTTAGATCAAACCTAACAACGCTAAATAACTGTACACCCTCTGGTGAGGCAGCATCTCGGCTCACAGCATCAAAAAAGCACCACAATCCAGGAGAAACGCTGACACATGGCTTCAGCAAGGCATCTTTAAAAGGGAATAGCACAACCCTGAAAACTGGATGCAGTCTACCTTTGGGGCAGGAGGAAGTAAACAAAGCCCGTGGCTGTAGTCACCATAGGAGAGGGACAGCCAGCAGCACCTTAGAAATTACTTCAGAGATACAGGACCAGCAGGTAGGTCTGGAGAAGCTGAAGGTAATCAGGTAAGGGATAAAGAAGGAGTGAACATGAAGAGAAAGTGGGAAGAAAAGGGAAGGGAGAAGGAAAGAGAGGAAAAGAGAGGAATTAACATCAGTGAGAAGATGGGTAAGGGGGAAAGATAGTGCCAAGCATGGTATTTCGAAAATTAAACATCTCCTCTGATCTCTTACATATCAGCTGAAGGGAAAAAAAAAGCTTAACATAATTTCATTTCATGCAGGGAAAAGAAACATCCTGCTACTGAAAACTGTGACAGGGTACAGCATTATTCCACTTTCCTATGTCAGGAAAGAGCTGCTATTGCTTAATCAGCCAGGGCAGACATCAGCCTGTGAGGGAGAGGGAGAAAGAGAAAAGAGACATGGCAGCTCAGCTGCTGGTTTGCAGGATGGTAAAACTCTTTGTTTTGCAGTAAAATAGGGAGCTGAGATAAAGCAGGTCTTGCCATGGCTGGCAAAAAGCCAGCCGGACTGCTTTGCTTGGCCTCTTGTGGCTTTGGTCTTGCTCTGACTTAGTGAATCCTGTGTTGTGAAGCAAATATTCTCCGCATGCGCTGCAGAACTGGGGAAGATGAAAAGTCCACAGATGCCTGAGTCCAGAGGGAGAGAGAGTCTGAGTTTTAGGGAGTTTCAGCCTCCCATATCTAGGAGGTGGCAGAGTTTTCCTATCAGTGTGTAGATATCTGGGTTCCTCGTTTGGAAAAATACTGGGACTTACACAGAAACTGAAAGGCCAGGAGGGGAGCAGAATCAGCATGTTCTGTGCCTGCCGCGGACAGGCACTGTGGCAAACAAGCCTCAGGTGTTTGCTTTGCATGGCTGCTGAAAATCTTCTCATGTGCTGAAAGACTGATAGATGGAAAATTCTGTTGGAGTCATTTAATAAACTTCAGCACTTAGAGAGTCAATGCACTGTAAGGCAATTACGGAAATCCAATGCTTTCCAGAAAATTTGCAGAATAGCACAAACAATCATTGTACAACTTCCCTTTAAGTGCCAAAGTTTCTGTTTGTTTGATAACCTCAGTGGTGAACGTATTAGTAAATACAAGTTTTTATTTGCCCTGTGGTAGAGGTGGCAAAGGGAGATCATTCTTTCTGTCAGGCTAGTTTATCTACACATAAACCTCTTTGAAAAGAAAATATCCAAGTCCTGTCAAATATAAAAACTGCTTGTAGGAAAAATAGTGAAATATAAGTGATGCAAAAACAAGCATTAAAAAAATCCAATCCCCCTTTAACACCAAGGTCTGTTTTTTATGTTGAATCAGGCTTCCATGCAGCACTCCATTTCACCCAGTGAAATGCCACGGTTGTATTCAAAATGAAGAGCAAAATTCCTCCCTCACAGAGCAGTAAATTTTCCAAGTGTTTGCAGTTTGTTCTTTTCAGATGGATGAAAAAAGGAGGGAATCCACCTCAGAAATTATTAGAATACTGTCATAGTATCATTCCTCTTGGCAAAAGTTGACTGAGCAGATGATGAAGATCCACTTAACTTGGACTCAATCAAAGGTTTTGCTATTTTCATTTCACAGGCCAGATGTAGCTCATCACCAGTTGGAGCTGATTTCAGAAGAGGTGTTAGAATTTGCTGGTCCAAGAGAGGATCTGATCCAGGCATCAAAGGGAGCCATGAGAGAAGTGTGTGCTCTCCCCCCTGCTCGCAATTGTCTGCAGCACTGGCTGCTCACTTCTCACAACCCTGTGCCACTGTCCTGGAGCAAGGGCTCCCGTACTCCACTTCTCAACCCTTCCCTGCCCATCACAACCTACCATCCTGCCAGCAGCCGGCTAAACAGTGTGGAATTTGTGCCTGCACAGAAGTGAGGAGGAATTGCTAATAAACACAAGCCTGTGCACTGGGAAAATTAGGAGCCAGCTTCCTGCTGTATGTTCATTTGACTCATCCACGCCCATACACTGAGCAAGGAGGTAGCTATCTCCATGCCACTTCTCTTGGTGGCTCTTAAACTTTTCTCTGTTTTGCAGGGAACTCATTCTGTGTTATCTGTGCAGCATCTGTTGACTGGTCTTTCTGACCACTGCAAGAAGCTTTGTTATTCTAAAATGACTGAAATGGTTTATTGGTGATGTCCACAGCACTGAAGATGCAAAAGGTTCAACAACACTCCAGCAGGATGCAAAATCTGTGAAAATTTTTCTTATTCTGTCTTATGCCCTTAAAAAAAAAAAAAAAAAAAAAAAGTGTGCCTGAAACATTATTGACACCTCTTCTCCCCTATTTCTACCACTAATTCTAATCAGAGTTCAGTACATCTCTTGGAAACAAAAGCCCTTGCAAGCAGTAATGAATATATAGTGTCAGTTATTGCGGTATTCATGCAGTACAGCTTTGTTTCGTTAGGTTACAATTCAGCCTCATACACAGGGTCCACCTGAGACCCAGGCATGACATTGTGAACTTCAGAACCTAACTGGCATTTCTCTGGGTTTTACATTTTTTCCTGACTCTTCACAGAGTGACTTTTCTCTCTCTCGTAGGTTTTCTGTGAGTGGGTCATGGGATTACCCAACACATTTATAAAACTTTGTCAGCTTTATCAACTTAAAGCTTTCTATCTATTAATGTTTCTTCTACTTCAGATAGTAATTGTAGTAGTAACTACAGAGTTACTACTCTGACTGGGTAACCGCAAAGTGACTAACCATCAGAGCAGGAAAACTTTGTAAGGATGTTGCAATCAAACAAACTAGTGAAATAGTTGTTTGGGTTTTCCAGCGCATTTCCAGCGCAGATCTATACTGGGGTCAAAAACTATAGTCCAGTCACAGCCGTCACAAGGTCAAATCTCTTGTCTGTTCATGAAAACAGACTGCATGTTGGTTGCTTGCAATGTGCTGTTCCAACAAAGACTATGCAAATTCACCTTCTCCAAGAGTGTAAAAGGATGAACCAATTGAAATTCCCATTGTAACAATATATTATAGGATATTAGAACAGTAAACATATTTATCAATGTTAGAAAAGATGGGCTGTCAGTTTTGTGCTTCTCCTTTTACATTTCTTCATTTTCTTCCTTACCATCATGCCAATGACAGCAACCAATAAAACATCTAAAAAATGGAGGAAAAAAAAACCACCATTGCCCCAGCAATCACCATTTGGAACACTTTCATAAATGTTCTTTTCAAGACATGCCCTACTCAATGAAATAGATGCCTGAAATCATGCATACTTCAACGTATTTCCTTTTCACATTCCTTCTGGACGTGTATTTATATGCCAACTCGTCTTCATAAATTTCATACTGGCCTTATAATAGCACAAATTAATGATGCCACTAGAAAAGAACTCAGCTGCTTTCAAAGGAGCAATAATCATGTCAGAGGTGCAGTTGGCATGAAGATGATTGAGTTGCACCTCTTCTCTGAGATATTCTCGGGGATGAATCATCCCTTACATAACATATAGCAATGGACAAATTTTCCATGTTACTCTGATACCTCATGTCATCACATTTAATTGTGTAACAGTCAATCACTATCGCATAAATTTGCTTCCTCAATGATTTGTTGTAAGACTGGTAGATGTGGTTTTGGTTAAGCTAGCTCAAGATTTCAGAAGACATGTGTCTGACACTACGCTGAATTACAGGAACTGCAGGATAGTGATACACCTTTCTGGAGACAAACTCTCCTGACTTTTTGATGTGAGCTAATTGGAACTCCTGTCTCGAACATTAACTCCTCCATTGTGAACAATTAAAGGGGAAAATTATAGACAATAAAAAGTCACTTTACTGTAAATAAAAGGACCTTATTACATACTTTGCCTAACAGACTTTTTCATATCCTCATATATCAAAGATCTGCTTTACTGCTTGTGATATTTTTCAGGTTATGCCTTGCATCTCTCCTTTTAAAGAAGTTTAGATTAATTCATCTAATTTTGCAAGATAAATATGCTCACCAAAAGCCCCATGATTTTCCTGTGCCACAGTACAGATACAGCATTGCTGATGTGATGCAGACTATTATCAGACTTCCAAGCCAGTCTTACAGAGCATTCTTTGGATTATTAAATATTTTAATAAACTAGAGTTTATTTTAACAAAATTAATACCTTACTGAAGTTTTTCGTTTTGGACTTCGTTGAAGAATGCAATTACACAGGAGTCATTTAAAGCCAGTAGATTTATATTAAAGAGTTGTTATTCAAGTGGGTTCCAATCCTGGAAAGGCCAGGAACGTTGGCCTTCCTCAGAAAAATGTTTTCAGTAGAAAGGTGTAGATCTGGCACAGTGCACCAGGCTGCTGTTTCACACAGTGCTCCACAGAGTATAGAATATCTATAAATCACTCACTCTTCAGGGCTGATAACATCTCACATCAGCTTAGTACATGACACTCGAGTATGCCAGGGAGTGGTGAAGTGGGTTTATATCTACATTTTTAGCCTGTCTGAGGGTGATTCATCCCATTTAACCTTAGACATGTAACTGAAGTGACTGTTAGCAATCTAGGTGACCTACAACTTAGGCTGATTGGGTTTTGTGCTGGTACATTAAGACTCACATCCCTGAGCTGCCTCTCTCTCCTTCCACTGAGCCTAGCTTACCCCAGTGAGGTGCCAAAAGCTACATGGGATAAATTGAAATTAAAATAGAATGATATTCTGAAAAAAAAAAAAAAAAAAGACCTGCAACTATTAAAGGGGAATCTCTGTTAACAACAGAAATATTAGATCTTAGCTCCTGTGATGAAGAGGACTGTTGATTAGGCTGTTACTAACACTGATAGTTCAAAATCTTCAATAGATACCAGGTTCTTTTCACCAGAGGAGAGGGATGCATACACACATGTTATCTCACATACTCCACCCCACTGACACCTCCATGAAAGACCACAAATGTCATCTAGTCCTGGTAGACATTCATTCTGTGATAGTGATTTTAACATAAATCTTTACTGAATGAGTTCTCCATAGGTTCAAAAGAGGGTTTATCTAAGCCAGAGCAATCCCAAAGAAGGAAAAATCAACCTATGTAACATAACATGCAGATAAGGAAAGGACCATAAATTTGGAAACAAGTCATACGTAGGATCTTTTCCCTTTTACAGAAAAACTAATTTCAAGCCAGAAAAGTCTTTAAAATTCACTGAAAACATAACATTTTAAATTATATTTAGGAACTGAATTCTGCTAGAGCATAGTTCTCCTTCCACTGCAACGTTTCAAACTCTGCAATACATTTCCCTCCTCTCCAGTTACTCTTTCTACATATTCAACATGCAGTTTAGCTGCAGCCTATGTGATCTAAGCCTCCATACAGAAAGTCATACTGTTTTTAACTGGAACTATATGAAATGCTACTGTATATTGAACTTTTCCCTTGATACACTCTCTTTTCCTGCCAGAGATTTTGTCCAGATAGAGTTTAAGGATCTTGAAAATCTGCCTAGAAATTCCAGATATTTGGCAGCCTGTCTGGGGTAACAGCTCTGCCTGGGACACACTGAACATTCAGAAAACCTGATTGTGTCTGGTTTAGACATGCACATCAACCCTGAAAGATATGTATGATATGGCCAAGGTTCTGGAAACACATCCATCAGCTTGTGCTCAGGAGACAAGATAGCCAAACTGCATCCCACCTCAGTCTCCAGAGCTTCCTCTTGTACTTCACACTTAAAATGACCTGTGCAATAAACCTTGTTTTACCAGCCTTCCCTACGGCTCGTTTGTTACAGCACTGTCAAGGGGATGTAGTCTGATTCCCATCAGTTTGGGGAACTCAGGTTACCCATTGCGCAGAACCTGTTCAAGGCTGCTGACTTTTCAGTTTGGCCAGTCTGCCATGCCCTTTTGGGTTGGCATGTCCAAATTGCTCTGAACACAGCTACTGGACCTGACCCTCCAGGGGCTTCTTCTCCAGTCTGCCCAGCTGGGCTTCAGAGGACACTAGCTGGTAAGGCAGTTCTTAGCACCCTCAGAAACAGAAAATGTATAAAACGAGGTTATTTCTGAATGAAAAGGGAAGTGTCTAGCCAACACAGACCTCTCCAGTTTAGACCCTTTGCACAGCAGACTAATATCATCTTTATATCTGCATTTCTCAAGACTCTTTAGACCTAGATGTTCCAGCAAGTACTTCTAGAGTCTGACAGAAGTAAGAGAAAAGTCTGCTATGAATGACACTGTTAGTGAGAAAAGGTATTTTGTGTTCATATTTTCTGCAGGATCCCTTCCGTGTCAATGAATTGTACCTTCGGGTGAAGCGGCTGAAGAAGGCTCTGGCACCGCTTTACACCTACTGTCTGAATTCACCCCTTATTTGGTATTGTGGCAGACCCATGAAAGTCAAAGTAATTGCTCATGTGTGAGCCAGAGTGTAATCCAGGATGTGGATGTCCATTTTGAGGCACTGTATAAAATTTTTGACTGATTCAGTCCACAAGATTTTGGACTCGTATAAAACATTCATTCCACTTTCATAAAGATCTAAGCATACAGATTTACCCACCTTTTCCAGTACCACTTTGCAGAGCAGAACATCAGACTTAATCTTACATTTTTACAAAAGATCTTAGTAAACCCAAGTTGTTCAATGTACGTGGGACCATATGTCAAATCTTTTATATACGACTCTGGATAAACAGAGAGAATCAAGGTGAAAACTGGTTAGAAAAGACATCTGACTCATGTTCTGGGAAGTTAAATAAATCAAAAAGCAAGCCAGGAAAGAGTTTCTTCACTTTGAAGATGTTTCAAAATTAATAGACAATAGCCTTGGCTGACCAGAGATGGATTTCTTTGGTAGCTTGGCCACAAAAACACTCCAAGAACAATTAGTGCAAGTAATGGACAATATTTTTCTAAAAATTATTACTTGAGTGAACAATCATGCTTCTTTCTACAAATGATCAACATGAGTTTAAGTTCCCTGTTTAAATAATCTGGTATTAATTTCCCTGTTTTTCATTCTTTCAGAGTGTTCTTCAGTGGCAGTCCTCTCCCTGCTGATGGGAAGCTCACATATTTCTGTAACTCTGTGAATAAAAATAACCTTTTTTAATATAATAAATTAGAACAGGATTCTTTATTTTCACTGTAGTGCTTTGGCTCTGTAGTGATGTAGTGAAACTCAGTAACTTTTATTTTTATGTCTTAGTGGATGTTACTGCATGCAGAAAACTTCCTAACTTCTAAATATTATGGGGTTTGCTGTCCTTTAGTGCATTTCTTGACAATGCAATCAATCTTTCATCCAGTTTTCTTTTTAGCAAGAAATGGAACCTTTTTAAAGGAAAAAAAAAAAAAAAAAACCCACACCCAAACCCAACCTGATTTGAGGTCTGGATTCGCACAATTTTCTTTGGGGTAAGGATGAGGAAAGACATACAGCCTGAGTGACATCTACATTATCAGTTGTGTGAAATGGGCTGCCCTTGCCAGACTCTTCCAATCCAACTGTTAACCTCCCATAGCACAGAAATTGAACATTTGTATGTAAACAAAGGGGGGGTTATTTGTTTCATGTATCCTCTCTTCCTGGACACTCTATTTCTTTGATATTTTTTTTTTATTTCCTTTTGTTCTTTATAGTTTGTCAGTTTAACCAACAAAGGAATTTGTAATAGCTTCTTTGCATATATTTACCAAAAATTCAGGTGTTTTTTTTTTCCTTTATTAAAAAACTATATCTCATTAAAAAGAAAAAACATAATGCCCTTTGGCATTCCAGCCTCCTCATGCGGCCTGAAAGATGTCAAGTATTTCTGTCCCTGGCTTATGTAACTGCACAAACTGGGAAGATGGCACTCAGGATCTGATGTGAGGCACCTAGTCTTTATAGTTTTAACCACGTTTTAAACATTCCAAACTGATTTTAGGGTCTTAAACCAGAAAGGATTGCTTTGGTGACCTATCAGCTACACTTATTCAAGCAAAAGTACAAAATTTTTATTCAAGGATTGGAAAGAATTGCTTCTTTTTCTCTTTCCAGAGAAAATTTGCATTGACTCTCCAATGCGAATCTTATTCAAAAGAGCTGATTTTATTTCCTTGGAGAAGTAAAATTTCCTATGAATATTTGTCACATAGTAGATATTTTCCCCTCTATGGTTGGTTGACCTGACCTTGGCTGGATGCCAGATGCCTACCAAACCCACTCTATCACTCCCCTTCTCAGCTGGACAGTGGCAGGAGAAAAGAAGGTGAAAGGCTCATGTGTTGGTATAAGCACAGGGAGATCATTCAACAGCTACCATCATGGGCAAAATAGGCTGGACTTGGGGAAAATTAATTTAATTTATTACCAATCAAATCAGAGTAGGATAATGAGAAATAAAGCCTAAATCTTTATCTTTAAACACATTCCCACCACCCCTCCATTCTTCCTGGGCTTAACTTAACTCGTAATTTCTCTACCTCCTCCCTCAAGCAATGCATCGAGCTCCCTTAATTCATCACACATTGTGCCTGACACTCCTTCCTCCTTGGAGTAGGACTCCTCACACTCTTCCCCTTCTCCAGCTTGGGGTGCCTCCCACAGGAGACAGTCCTCCACAAACTTCTCCAACATGAGTCCTTCCCATGGGCTGCAGCTCTTCACAAACCACTCAAGCATGGGTCCCTTCCACCAGGGTGCAGTCCTTCAGGAACAGTCACAAGTCCTGCCAGCAAACCTGCTCCAGCCTGGGCTCCTTTCTCCCCACAGGGCCACAGGTCTTGCGAGGAGCCTGCTCCAGCAGTGCCCATGGGGTCACAGCCTCCTCCAGCTGCATCCACCTGCTCCACCATGGGGTCCTCCACCATGGACCTCCATGGGCTGCAGGGGACAGCTTGCCTCACTGTGGTCTTCACCATGGGCTGCAGAGGAATCTCTGCTCTAGTGCCTGTGGCACCTCCTGTTTTTCCTTCTGCACTGACCTGGGTGTCTGCAGAGTGGTTGCTCTCACATATAGAATAATAGATAATAGAAAGGTTTGGGTTGGAAGGGACCTTAAAGGTCATCTAGTTCCAACCCCCCTTCCATGGGCAGGGACACCTTCCACTAGACCAAGTTGCTCAAAGCCCCATCCAGCCTGGCCTTGAACACTTCCAGGGATGGTGCATCCACAGCTGCTCTGGGCAACCTGTTCCAGTGTCTCACCACCCCTACAGTAAAGAATTTC
The DNA here is from genome assembly GCF_015220075.1 of Falco rusticolus. Classification (NCBI taxonomy): domain Eukaryota; kingdom Metazoa; phylum Chordata; class Aves; order Falconiformes; family Falconidae; genus Falco; species Falco rusticolus. Next base: position 43,055,837 of record NC_051189.1, read on the forward strand.
TTCCTAACAGCTAATATAAATCTATCCTTTCTCAGCTTAAAGCCATCCCCCCTTGTCCTATCACTACGTGTCCTTGTAAAAAGTCCCTCTCCAGCTTTCTTGCAGGCCCCTTTAGGCACTGGAAGGCTGCTATAAGGTCTTCCCAGAGCCTTTCCTTCTCTGGGCTGGACAACCCCAACTCTCTCAGACTGTCTTCATAGGAGAGGTGCTCCAGCCCTCTGATCATCTTCAGGGCCCTCCACTGGACTCACTCCAACAGGTCCATGTCCTGGTGGCTTCAGATGAGCTCTCAGGGGAGTGGAGTAGAGGGACAGAATCACCTCCCTCAACCTGCTGGTCATGCTTATTTTGATGCAGCCCAGGATGAGATTGGCTTTCTGGGCTACAAGTATACATTGCTGGGCCATGCTGGGCTTCTCATGCATCAACACCCCCAAGTCCTTACCCTCAGGGCTGTTCTCAACCCATTCTCTTACCAGCTTGTATTTGTGCTTGGGATTGTCTTGACCCATGTGCAAGACCTTGCATTTGGCCTTGTTGAACTTTATGAGGTTCACACGGGTTCACCTCTCAAGCCTGTCAAGGTCCCTCTGGATGGCATCCCTTCCCTCCAGCATGCCAACTGCACCACACAGCTTGGTGTCATCGGTACTCAGCAGGGCACACTCAGTCCCACTGTGTATTACCAACAAAGATGTTAAACAGAGCTGGTCCCAATACCAGCCCCTGAAGAGTCCTTGGCCAGTGGTGGGTTATCTTGGAGCCGGCTGGCATGGGCTCCATCTGACATAGGCTAGGAAGCTTCTTTTGCAGCTTCTCACAGAAGCTACCCCTGTAGCCCACCACTACCAAAACCTTGCTGTGTGAACCCAATATACCCTCAAAATTCTGAAATAAACCTGCTGTTATTAAAGGCTTACCAAAGTAAAAAAAGTGTTCAGTTATTTTCTTTTTTTAATTGAAGGCTAGAACTTGGCATGGAGTGGATAGTACAGTGTGGAGTTTTTTGAATTAGGTTTTTGTCAGAGATTTGATTCAGACAGCTAAGGGCTGGGCAGTTAACTGCTTTTGATCATATTATTCTCACAACTTGTGTCAGCATTGCCTAGAGCTACAGAAAGCTGCTCAGTATTGTAGAGATTGAGATTCTAATAAATAAAAATCAGTGTAAAATGTAAACAAAACCACACCAGTGTAGATTTAGCCAAAGGGAGGTGGGCAAGGGTAAACTCTCACTTACCTTCTACCCCTAATCTGCAAATAAGAGGGGGAAATGGATGTAACATGGGCATCATTAATGAGCAGAAGTGTGTATGATTTACAGAAGCAAAGGTGAATGGAGGTAGGGGGGACATGGTAGCAGGGAAGACAGGGAAGCCAGAGCCCAGCTGCTGTGTAACCATGGGCAACTACAAGGACTCACAGGGAATTTCAAAGGTGCCAGCACAACTGTCTTTGGGGTCTGCCAAAGAGCCAGATGCTGGTGCGGAGTGAATATTTTAGACCATTTGCCATACTGTTTTCAGAATTCTACCTAATCATCTTCCCATCTCCTTTGCAAAACCCAGCAGTGTGCTAATTACCAACTTCATAAAAGAAAAAAAAGAAATCCATAGTAAGCTTAGTGAGTTTACAGAACTTTTGCTGAAATGCAAGGGGGAAAAAAAAGCACATTTTTACAATCAGTATGTTAAAATTCATGGGCAATGTATAACATTCATGTCCTCTTTGATTAAAAATTAAATTCCTTCTTTCTGTAGCAACTTGGGATTTTTATTAAGCAAAATGGAGATCTTAACTGTGGTTACTAAAAGCAGCAGCTGACTTTTCTATTGGTAGAACTGTACAGTCTGTGACTTGTTCTTTCCCTACTTCTCACTTCCAGTGAGGCAAAACATACCTGCTCCATCTTCCCTTCTTCTGAAAACCCTCTGACCACTGGAGAAATATGAGAGTCCTGTAATAATTCGTGATTAAGTTGTTCTGATGAGAATGGTAAGCTGAAGGTACAGATTTGCAATCGGTAGATGCCTCTCTGTTGATAAGATATAACTGTGTTTTTATTTCCTTCTCTTCCAGATTAAAGGATATAAAAGCAGTCACCTGTCAACTCAATCCAGCAATGAAATTCAGCAGCCTATTGTCCCAATCACTGCTTTCAATCACTCTAAACGGTCTCCAGAGACAATCATTATTATAGGACATGTTCCTAAGAGTAGATAAATGGAGCTCAACCTGCCAGCCTGCATAGGGAAAGATGGACAGTCTTGGCCAAAAATATGAAAGGGCCTGGAGCTTTATTGACATTTACATCAAAAATAGTTAGCAATGAAAGCAGCTGTTGTGGAGCGCTTTCACCACAACGTGTTTGGAATATGCTGTGAATTGAAATACAGACCTCCTGACAAGCAATTTACCTTCTGTCATTCTCCATGTGCTTGCAGCATTACTGGCTACTTGCTGTGATAGCCCACTTAAAGCTGCACATGTGTACAGTTTGGATGAAAGATTAACTGCAATTTGAGGCAGGAAGTAACGAATTGTGGAGTGTCATTCATAATGGCCGACATTGTCATCTGCAGGGTGACACCACAGCAAGAAGGTGCCTCTGTTGTGACGAGCTTATAGATTCAGATGTCATTCATCCTAATGAAGATCTGCCTACAGTTCTAATAAGCAGAGTGTGAGACAGCTCAGGATTATAAGCATTAATCTGCCTTGTTTGTTGACATTAACATGATGACTAAAATGCCATTATGCAAGAAATTCATTCTAAAGCTATTAAAAAGGGGCAATATTAATATGAATATTACAGCCCAGAACAAAAGATGTGCCAGGAGTTAATATCCCTGTTTACTCTTGTCATTTTCTACATCGTATTGATTTTTTTTCTCCTCAAAATAACTTATGCTGCACAAAAGTTTTTGCTATTTCATGAATATAGTACCACTTATTGTAGCTGAAATACAACCCACATGCTGGTTTCCCCTAATGCAAAAGGTAAGTCTGTTAACCCCCAGTGCCGATTGCAGGTTATGTTAAATACAAACAACAATGAGATAAATATTTAGCTGATATTTTGTGAAAAATAACAGAGCCAGATCATTCCAAGCATACTTAAAAGGAAGACTTATTATAATATTTATTTAAATAATTGACCTAATATGTACATAGATTGAATTTTCTTTTCAGCCACACAAATTAGCCATTTTCAAGCTGATATGGTGCTCTTGACTATGGGGGTCAGTGGAGAACTGACAACGCTGATTTTTCCAAAGACATTGAGACTCTTACAAGTCATTATCAACTGAAATTGAAATAAATCTGTGTGTAAATCTCTGTTTAAAGAGGGCTAGTATTAGGATATTAAGGATTTTGATCATTATCCATGCAGAAGTGGATGACAATATAAAAATGTATTTGTGTGCCTGCCTTCACAACTAAGCTTAAATACCATTTGTATCTTAAAACTGTACTCACTAGCAAAGTCCAGACAGCAATATAGCATACTCAGACATGGGATAAAACACTTTCTAGATGCACCTAAGAGATTCAGGGGTCAGGTTTCAAAGGACAGTGATGCAGGTGGGGGATCTCTTTGCACTTTCAGATGCCTCAGCATCTTTCTTTTTTTTTTTTTTTCTTTTTTTACGTCTAGTTCTTAAAACCAACATGAAAATTCTTAGTTCTTAATTTATGTAGGGCACATTTCACCAGAACATAGATTTTTTTGCTGTCTGGATGTGGAACAAATTACACTCAGCAGTAAGAGATTTGGGTTGGGGGCAGGTTAGCAAAAGATCTTCTAAAAAGGTTAATCAAAATCTAGTGGCAGCTGTTATCTTTGTAATGTGTCAGTGGAGGACAAGGTGAAAGATTTATCTTGACATATGTTTGCCTATATATCAATGGATGTGGGTGAAGCAATTTAAAAACAAGGAGGACCTGGGAGACACATTGAGGAACAAGGAGAATATGCACTGTGTCTTCTTAGTCTTTTATATCTCTGCAAAATGGACAACACTAAATAGTCATACTTACTAGAGTCCAGCAAGAAAAAGGTGGGAAGTAAGTCCATGCTATGTGTGGGACCAGGCAGTCTGCTTCTACTGAGAACCAGGATGTGGGAGCCTTACTGTAATTCTGCAAGTTAGTGACTGAAAACTACATGCTACAGCAAAGCTAGGCATGGATTTTCATTTTTCTTCTCACAAGGACTCTTTCTACTGCTAAGCCATGACACCTTTAGAAAGATCCTTTTGTTACAGTAGCCTAAGCCCATCTAAAAGGGAAACTAAACTTGCCCAAGGGTGCATTTATTCCATGGGAGATCCAGCTTCCTTCAGGAAGGAGGTAAAAGAAGTTCCCATTTAAGGAAGGGGAAGGATAAACTGCCAGTTTATGTCAGGTTTATACTTCTGGCCTACAGGCCGAGCGTAGTATTGCAGCTAAAAATGATAGAGGCCTTCAGACTGGGAAGCCACTGGGTTCCAAATGCAGTAAGCGGGATGAGTTAAATGTCTTGGAGTGGAGTTCAAAAGGGATACTACTAGAAGTAAGGAGCTGCCAGAAGCCAGCAGGGGCATGGCACAACATTTGAAGCCCAGACAAGTAAGGGAATATCACTGACAGGAATAATCCTAAGTATCAGGTCACAGCAATCTCTCATGAAAACAAGGATGTGGTCTCCTTTCAAGCAGTCAGGTAGGGCACAAGTTTATTAAATGACAGGACCTGGAGAAGGTGGCAATTCCCTTCTCCCCTGCTTCTGGGGTGGAGTCAAAGCTGGCACGTGGGGGCTCAGGTTCATCACATATCCTCCATTTAGTGGGTCCCTAAATTCCCCCTAGGCCTCTTGGTAGGTCAGGACCTCTGGTGTGGACTCCAAGTCTCCCTGTGGATGCATGGGCTTTTTCTTAGCAAGTGAGACCACCATTTTAAAGGAGAGGGTTGTGCTGAACGGTCTGAGCTGCCAGGCACGAAGCTCCCTTGTGCCAAGGACTAGCAGCAGGGCAATGAGGAATGCCTGGGGGGCAGGTGGGGGCTGGCCCCTGTTGTCTACATGGGCTATGCTCTGAGGGTCTGCAATGCAAGGCTGCACTCACACAGAGGCATCCTGCACTGCTTGTTGTCTTCTCCGTCCCTCTGTGGTGTGACTCCCCTGGCAGTCCCTGCTGGCTGTTTCAGCTGGGTGGAACTTCTGGTTGAGCTAGCACTAACTCCCTGACATATTTCTGACTAGAGATATGCTCAGTCCCGAGGGGAACGTACCTCAGAGAGCAGCTGTTTGCTGCTCATCCTACCCCCTGCACCAGCTGCACATCTCTGGAGCACCAGATGCACACAGGAGCTTTCACGGTGTCTACGCAGTGGGCTGAAACAGCACAGTACTGAATCATTTTCCTGCTCTGTTTGAACAAGTCTACTATTCATTTCTTAAGCCTGTGTCAGGTAGATGAGGACAGCACAGATTTATAATTTCAAGTCCTTCTGAGCCTATCTCCTTCTTGTAAAACACTGTGCTGCTTCATGGTGGTGCTTGGCTGTTCCATGGGAAGCGTCGTGGAGGTAAGAGTGAAATGACAGTTGTAAGGGTGCTTCTAGACCTTCTCAAAAACTGTCTCAATTACTCACCATGAGAGTTATTGCAGCCCTTCGAAACCCTGCTTAGGCTGCATGTAAAATGAGACGTAGGTGTATGCCCACACCAGGGTTCTAGTCCTCTGAGCAGGGAGGAGCTTGGAAGCACACGGCCTCTGCACACAGGTAGCCTTTCTGTGGAAGGAAACAGGCTCTGGGATGGTGAGGCAGAGAAGATAAACCCCCTGAATTTCACCCAGACAGAGCCAGCTTGCTCCTGGAAACCACCTGCATCCCACAGGCTAGGCAGGGGGCTAGGCAGGGCCTGGCTGAGCCCAAACCAGCTCTGCCTACATCGTTCCTCCAAACAGCAGGCCCAGTCCAAACCCAACAGATCCACAGGATCTCGATGCAGTGGGAATAGTACCTGTGAGATTCAAAATTCTGTGAATATTTTGGGGAAGCACATGGTAGAACCTTTTTTTTTTTTTTTTTTTTTTTCCTAGTTTATCACACGTTTGTAATCATTTGAAGTCAGTATGTACTTAAGTTTGTTTGTTTGTTTCCAGGGAGCAAAATGAAGCATTCCAACAATCCAAAACCAGCTGAGATTTGGGTCAAAATAGATCTTTGCTGGGAAGAGCTTTTGCTTGTGACATGTTTTTATCTTCTAGTGGAATCTAGCTGTAGAGAGATGTCCACAAGCTCTAAGTGTAGAAGGACAGAGTCTACAAGAACTGGGCTCTCGCCAGGCTATCAATTCTAGACTTGGACAGCAAAAACATAGCTGATTTTTTAGACATTTCTAGAAATGTGTGATAGTTATTTGCAGCTAACTACAGGTTTTAGTGGTGTAAATGCTCCACAGATCAGACTGATTGAAGAGATGTGAACAGGTGAATAGTGTCCGAGTTACTGATTACTTTCCATATTTAAAATAAGAGAGTGGAACTTTTCTATAAGGCAAATGAAAGTGATATCTGAAAGTGTGAGAAGAATTTGAAGGAGGAAAAAAAACCCCAAAACTGGGAGATATTTTTAAGATAAAAGTTGATAAAAAAACGAAGTATATGTTATTGAACAGACCCATAGTATTTTTAACTAAGAGTTTCAGCTGTTTTGAATTAATTCACTGAATAAAAACATTGCCTTTTCTAAGTAAATTCTGATGCATATTTTTCACAGAGCTTGGTAAAATTTCCATCAGATGACTTGTGGCTTTAATTAGACCTTGTGCTGGGAAGAAGCTGACTGTGACATTAGGGGTCAAGATGCAACTTCTTATTTTTAAGAGAGAATAATAGTGGGTTGCTGAACTGCTGGGTAAGTGTTCAGAAAACAGGAGTATTTGATTACCTATGAATCTTCTATTTGGATCTAGGAGTAGATCAGAAAAATTCCATGAGCCTGGATGGAAAATCATCAAAACTTGTTGCAATGTTAAGGGAAGCAACCAAGATAACTTCTCCTGGTGATCAGACTGACCTGACAGAAATTCTGCAAGGGCTTTTAGTCTGTACTTTTGGGTTTTTTCACATCAGAGAAAAGTACTGGCCTTAATAATGGAAGGAAAGAAAATCAAAACTAAGGTTTGAAAATTGTTTATTTTCCCACAAGTATTAGGAGAAGCAGCCAAATGAATACACTGGAGGATTATTTTTTTTCTTTTCAAACTGAATTAACTTTCAGCCACAGCTATACAGGCTTATTTCTAGCTCAGAAGCTGGACCTACTTTTGCTGCCTCTAACACTGTCATTAAACAGTAACACTATCTGGCAGCAACAAACAGCACAAAATAAGTCTAAGATTATCCACCAGCACACACAGCTGAGAACATTCAAAACCAGCTGGCAAATGTTTGGAGTTACTCCAGATTCTCATAGTTTTCTTCTTTAATGCAGACAAAGGTAACAAATGTGTAAGAGGGGCCAAAGATCCCTGGTTTGCTCCCACGCTGAGCTTTAGCCATCAAACTGATTATTGGATGATCTTTGTTAACAAGGACACGCTGTGATTTTCTTTCCTTAAATCCCCTGAATTTTGCAATTTCAGCAAGTGATAGAACAAAGTTTAAGAAAACAACATCCATGAGCACAATGTGTGACAGAAAGGAAATACCCTTCCTACATATGCTATCAAAACCTTGCAAACTGGTTATATTGAGTATGACTTTTCTTCATTCATCTCAAAAGACTATGCAAAATCAGTCCTCTAAAACCTGAAGTCTTGGCTTATTGCCATCAGAAAAATCCAGACTCAGAAAACAAGTCCTCAAGCAATGGACTTGTCTCTTTCATACAGCTCTTGCAGGAGAAAGAAAGACTTCAGTCAGGCATTGTCTGACATTAAAACCTGCTTGTCTGCCTAGTGGTAAATCTGTGCTTGACACACAGATACTGATGTCCCTGTGCTTGCCTTTCACTTGAGACTGTTCATTGCTTGCAGCTGAAATTCAAACCAGGAAATAGAAGAAAAGCTCAATTGTCCCAAATGCACCGAGCATGGGCTCCAGTCCCCACTCTGCAGTACACCTGTGCTGCTGGCAGCAGTAGACGGCTCCACATGACACTGGTAAAAGAAAAATTGTTAATGTTGTATTATTATGTATTTCTACTCTTTCTATTGTATTATTATTTCTACTATTTCTATTTGTCCTCAGGGGAAGGCACGCTTTTGAGCTCAAGCACAACTGCTTCTCAGTCTCCCCAGCCCTACCAAGTTCCTCCCACACACTTGGGAGCTGCAGGAATCACATCCCCTGTGAAACACCGAGGTTATCAGATATTATGAGCTCCTGCCATTCAGCCAGACAGTATATTTTCTCTGTGAGTAGTCATATATGAACATAATTTTCTAGCTAAGTTCAGCAGTGAGATGTTGTTAGAAAGTGTAGGTGAATTCTTGTACCTCCAAAGAGCAGAGGTGAAATGTTCCCTGGTCACAGAGGTCTTGCTGCTCTGGAAAGAGGTGTCCTATTCGGCCTGGCTGAAGGACCTTTGTGGAAATACCTGTGCCCCTTTCTGAAGGCAATCTGGTCAGAAGTCACTGATTCCTGGGAGGGTAACACTCCACTACAAATGGTGGGGGAAAAAAAGGGAGTGCTGCTTATTTTGATGTGTGCCTTCTCTGGACTCTAAGTGCGATCAGGGGCCCTGTCTTAGCATCTGCATGGGCAAAAACTCTGAGAGGAGCTGTTTATTTCAAGACAGAGGAAAAGCTAAGCTGTTGTTTAATATTCATAGTATGGCAGAACCCAGGAGCCTACGTCAGCCTCAGGACTCCCTTGTGCTAACCTTCATTCAAACACTTATTGTCCTTTATTCTATTTACCTGTTCATAGGGCTTCTCTCTGCTTTTTACCTTCTTACAACTTTGCTTTTTTCCCTTTCTTTCTCAGGGGCTTGTCACCCCTTTCTTGTTCTTGTTTCTAAAAATCAGTGGAGAAAGCAGAAAAAGTATTTAATTTAATGGGCTTACTAGATTTTATTTGGTGACTGTTACAAAGAAACTCCCCTGCTAGGGAAAATTTCCTTTGAGGTCTTCCTTTCTCGTAATAGGAACAGTTTGAACAAGCAGTATTCTTTGTTTCTTTTTAAAGGCATTTTCTGAATAAACAATTTTAGTTGGAATTGTTTTGTTTTACTCCCTTATGACTTTAGGAGTACTGATTGCAAAAGTTACCCTCTAAACCAATTAATAACTTATTACTCTGTTTCGCAAACACATCATTCTGTTGCTGTTTAGCCACAGTCAGCAACTCAGTACCACGAAGCTGGTCAGTCACTCCCCTCTCCTCTTCAATGGGATGGGAAGAGAATCAGAAAAAGGTAAAACTTACGTGCTGAGATATGAACAATTTAATAACTGAAATAGAGTAAAATAAAATAATAGCAAGAATAATAATAACAACAACAACAACTGGGGGGGGGGGGGGGCGGGCACGGAGGAATAAAACCCAAGAAAAACAAGTGATGCACAATACAGTTGCTCACCACCTGCAGACTGATGCCCAGCCAGTCCCTGAGCCATGACTAGAGGCTCCCAGCCAGCTCCCCCCAGTTTATATACTGAGCATGACGTTCTGTGGTATGGAATATCCCTTTGGCTAGTTCGGGTCAGTTGTCCTGGCTATACTTCCTCATGGCTTCTTATGGACCTCCTCGCTGGCAGAGCATGGGAAACTTAGAATCCTAGAATTATAGATTCATTTAGGTTGGAAAAGACCTTTGAGATCATCAAGTCCAGCCATCCTTGACTAAGCACTACTTAGCAACCACTAAAACATAAGTGTGTTATCAACATTATTCTTATACCAAATCCAAAATGCAGCACTGTACCAGCTACTAAGAAGAAAAATAACTATCCCAGCTGAAACCAGGACAACTGGTAGCTCAGCTGTCTCCACAGACAGGTGAGGGTTGCCTCACAGCAGGCACAAATTGCCCCAAAGATGAGTGAGAAGGGGACTAGGAAAGACAGCAAGAAATGGGCAAGAAAAGAGGACTAGTCATAAATTTGGCTGAGATATCCAAGAAAACATAATTTCCAGGCTTTTATTCTATGGTACAGATGCACAGACTGAGAAAAACTTGAGTGCTGTGGAACCAGTCAGCTCCACTGAGCTCTCATTTGATTATAGCTATAAATTGACAAGCCTTTAGGAACAAAACTTTTTAAGGTAAATACTGTCAAAGAAACAGCTGACAGTCTGTGATGTCCGTTAGGCAATCACAGCTGGGAAGGTGCAGATCCCTGGTTTTGCTCTGGTGAGATGGAGGTGAAACCGAAGTGCCGCCTTCCAGACCCGGCCCCCTCCTGCCCCGAGGTCAGAGTTTGCTGCCATTTTATGTTGAGCAAACAGATTGAGCAGCAGCTCTGGATGGCAGGGGGCCAGCATGGACCCAGTCTCTGCAAGAAATGACCCAATGATGCAGAGGGCTGGGAAAGCCCTTGAGATGTGCTGAGGCCATACTGATTCACCCAGCAGTGGGCTTCCCAGCTGCATCCTCCTCCTCCTCCTCCACAATTTTGTCCTGTCCCCCTGCCCATCTGTACATAAACCCCAATACCTGTGTTCTTTTTGCTCCAGACCCACTGGTGTTTTAGGCCCAAGCTGTCTCTCTTCCACATTGTCAGACAGAGCCTTGTTCCAGGCATAAATGACTAATGATAGCAATTGTGGCGTGAGGCAGGATCTGGGTTTCAAAGTCTAGAGTAAAGCTCTGTGATAAGGGAAGTTGTGGTCATTTGAGCAAACAAAATATTGTACAAGTAAGGAAAGTTCTGGAGAGAACAAACACATGAATAAATAAACAGATAACGTGCCCATGTGAAGTCTTAACTAAAGAGTCAGTTGCTCCATAAAAACAGGAAGCCTTTAAAATATGATGAGAAAGAGGCATTTGTTTTCTGTGTGCAGAAAACCAAGGCCTTGCTGAGATGGGGAGAGCAGTGGTTTGAGTCTGGGTACTTTCATTTCCACTCTTGCTGGACATGGGCATAGGAGCAGGTTTCTGCTCTAACAAGGCTGAGAGAGAGAGTGTTTAAGCTTGTAAGCTGAGAAAGTCCCTACGGACAAAGGGTATAGCTGTGTGGGGGTTAAATGCAACCTGAATCAAGCTTCAGGACTACTGAGATCATTCCAGTTTCCCTTCATGCCACTAGCTTTTTATTTTTGCTTAATTATTTTTTCTTGAACTGAAATACTTTTTAGTAGCAGGACTGGTTATAAATGGCTCTGAGTGATCAGTCTGGAGGAGCATGAAAAAGGAGAGGCATCTGCATTATCTGCTTTTGCATTTCACTAGTCTGTTTCTAGTTCAAGTTCAACATAATTCCCAGTTTCTCATTCATACAATAGAAGGAGTGTCCTCACACTAGGATAGTTCAAATATTGATATAGATTCAATATAGACATATTGATATGCCATTTCTGACATGAAATGACATATTTCTTCACTCATTTATTCACCAGAAGAACAAATAAAACTTAAATTGTGAAGTGTGTTGCATTAAGAGATCATCCCAAAGAATCTCTTTAACAACATTCACAAGTGTTCCCTGTGAACAAAAGTTTATGAAACATGTTTAAATATTTATGGAATGTTAAAAATTAGGCATTAATTGGCAAACAACTTAATTAAAATGCTTTCTCGAGTAATTAGGAGCAAATACTTTCCTCTCTGTTTTGCATGCCATTTGTCTTGTTCTCTGTTTGATAAAGCCTGCCTGTCAGTCAAACTTTGCTGCAGGTAATTTTTTAGCTCTGTGGGGAAAATCTTCAAAAATTACATCTGAATTTAAAATATTTTGATTATCATTTTTGTCTAACAAATTCTCCTTTTTTACTTCATCTTCTATATGTCCCAGTAAAGCAGCATCCTGGGAATTTAGGGCCTGAAGATGAAATTCTGCATCAAGGCATTACTGAGTTTCCAAAAACACTCTCCTGAGAAAAAACTGAATCAATCTAGAATCAACAAACAGTGCAGTTAATTAATGAGTACACCATAAGGGAGCTTTTTTAAACAATGTTGACTGCTGCTGCCTCAGGACCAATAGCACCAGAAGTTATTGCTGGTTTCAAAGAAGTGATTCTTAGGGTTCCCCCAAGGCACCTTTTGCTTACATTAGCTATTTACTACAACTTTTCCTCTTATTTGCACCCTAGGGAAAGTATACTTATTTGCTAAATTACTTTTTAAGTGATGCTTCTTCATGCCAGTAGCCTGAGGTATATGAGGGAAGATGCTACAGCATAAATAATAGCAGAAACTAAGCTGCTTTACAGCAAAGTGCAAAGAAAACCTTTGAGCTGGACACCACCCAAGCAGTGCTTCCAAGCCAAGCTGAACCTGGAGGGCCAGGGAGAGCCACAGGGACCGACTGCCCACCCAGCCAGCTGCATGCTACCAGTGGACACAGACCCACAGAAGTGCAGGGCTCCCCAGTGGGAGCAGCCCTGCAGATCACTTTGGAGAACCAACACAGGATAACTGAGAAAAAAACCCCACAGACTTCCAGCCACTACAAACCAGGGAGGCTGAATCAGTCTTAGGAGACTGATGCCAGTTTGTACCAGGTGAGATCCTGGCTACCAGATTGTCTCTAACAATAACCAAAATGTGCTGAATATTCTAACTATAGCCTTCCATGTAGAAAAATCCAAAGAAAAGAATTTTTTTAAATGTGACTGTGGTTTTTTTTAAGGTCACAGTGTTACACAATGGCAATGCAGTGATTGTTTTTCTTGTGTAAATTTTGGAATTTCCCTTTTGGGCCACTCTGTAAGAGGAGAAAAAAAAAATCTAAAATAGGATGCTGTGTTTACCAAACACCCTTCAGAAAATAAGCTGGGTAGATCATCATGTTCTTGCAAAATTATGTTTTCTTATTTCAGCTATGAGTTTAAGATTATTAAGTAGGGTCAAACCACCACTGGCCTGGCGTAAAGTTATATTTGTGTACAACAAATTCAAATGTTGGATAAACCGATGAAATTCCTTTTTAAAGACCCTGGACATCAATTTTCCCTACCCCAGCCATGCTTTGAGCTCTTTGAACTGTAACAGCACCTGTCCTTCACCCAATTTAAAATGTCCCATGAAATGAAAGTGTAGAAATACTAATCTAAATCTGAATGGCAGCATTATATATTATTAGGTCCAAGAGCCTGTACAAGCATTGGGGATAGCAATAACAGTTGGTATTACTGATTGGATCTTACTGGAAGGCATTTCCAGTCTTCACATGCTTTTAGTAACATTTACTTATAAATTAGCACTACCATAAATATTTCAGTGGGGATTCACTGGTGTAATATAATCCCTAAAAGTTAGGAATGATTAATGTTCAGGTTTGTTGCTGTTATAGCATTTTAGCCAGATTTTTGTAGGACCAAGGAAAGAGTGATCACCTGCAGGATGAGGATGAAGCTGGAGAAACCTTCATGTTTCTGGAGGGCTTTCTCTGCAAAGGGTTCAGGCAGATCTGAAAAGGATCCTGCTAAATGCAGCCTTTGCTCCCAGAGAAGACAGACAGTGAAATCTGCTGCCAAGAGGGCAGCTGCTATCTAAACCCAGGAAGTTAAACTCAGTCATTTAATTCTCTTATGTTTATGTCTAGTTGTGTTAATTTACTGCAAATTCAAAGGGACTTTGCAGCACAGGCACCATGACAGGGTTTGACCCAGGCAACAATCATCTGCTGGGAGGGAACCAGACCTCTCGCTATCAAGGCTCGAGCACATGGCGTGTGAGACTTGTGCAGCCATTAGCTGAGCATGAGGATGCCATTTTGTTGAAGCTCCTCCTGGCATTGCCACTATTTATTTATTTTTAGGATCCAGTTTCCCAAAGCAAGCGCTGCCATGTGCTGCATACCAGAGCAGCTTAGCTCAGGAACTGAGACCAGAGGTGGAGTGTGAGGTGGCCCCAGGCTCTAATCTCAGTGGGCAGGTGCTCCGGCGGGTTTGGCTGCAGTGAAATGTTCACAGAAGTTGCCATTTCCTCAATGCTATTTTGGGGTCAATTCTGCTTACTTCAGACTGCAGTCACTTTCATCTTGACATCAAGGAGCAACTTCTAATTGTGTTTTTGATGCTAAACAATTATACCTGTTCAAAAACATAAAGCAAAAGCCATTGCTTAAATATGAAAGAAAAATGGAATAAAAGTGCGTAGTAAGGTGGGAAGCTGAAGTATTTCTGTTAAAAACAAACAGGAAAACACCACCAGATTTGTACTGTTACTTCTGATGGTTCTGGTTTCACCCAGCTCTCAGAGCACCTTTATGAAGCAGCTTGTACACGCTGTTTTAAATTTCTCAGTAATGTATGTTGCTCCTCCCCCCAAACCTCAAGTAGAAGGTTTATTATATTTGAAGGATGTGACTTCAGATTAGAGGTGTTCATACCAAGTCTTTTTATAAACAGTATTTTTTGTATCAAATAGAAACAAAAGCAATTCTCAATTGGCATTGACACATTGAATACTGCCTCAGTAGAAAAAAAATGGATCATCTCTGTATCTGTTTCTTCCTTGATGTGTAGTCAAAATCTGCCTTAGACATGTGTATCAGAATGTGTCATGCAAAAGATGGAGATGTTTACCTGCTTATCTTATGTAATATTCCAGTAATGTAAGTCATCAAAATCCTGGGACAGAATTTCTGCTTTGCAAAAATTATTGTCAGTATCTGCTTTTATTTGTGTCGTTACTGCATAAGGTAAAGTACCGTATTGACTGAATATCCTGATTACCAAAACCCATGTCACGAACTAACAAATGATGGTTCTTATTTCAATAGATTAAATATTTTAACAGAAAAAAATAAGTCTTTTCAGCTCATGGCTATAGTTTCATAGAAGCGGGTCTAGGCAATGCAACCCTGACAAAGTGAACCAAGATGATGTGGTGAAGTAAATGTTCTACCATGATCTGTACTCACACTACACATGCAATTTTTCTTATGGACCAGCCAACCACAAGTACAAGGCACTGGGCTTGATCCTCCAATGTGGATGTGAAAGACTCCATATTCGATTATCAAATCACTCAAAATTTCTAGTATGTGAAGAAGACTGTTGACAACATGTTTTGTGGCATCCCTTGCTGTCCTGTCTGGTCTGTTTATAACAGCAATCCCACCTCAGCTCTCCAGGCTTCTACAATGAACATGATCTATTTGTGTTCCCAAGTCCTTGCCTTTCTCCCACTGGATATGGGACACTGTCACCTCCTTTGTAATGGCTCTAATAGGTTGACTTGTTCGCAGGGCTACGAGCACTTCTGTACTTCTGCCAGGCTGTGTTCCTTGGCCTATGCTGACTGTACAGCCTTGTAAAAGTATTTATAATATGTGCAATTTGGCTAGCTGATTCAAGTTGCTTTGTAATGGATCTGGTTCTCAAAATTATCTATTAGTTTACAGGGATGTTTTCCTCCCTAATGTTCTTACCAGCACACTATCTACTACCAGTAGACCTTGCTTGCACCATCCACTCCAGAAACACAGTATCTGCTCTTCCCTGTCCACAGTAACTCTATCTGGCATGCAAGATTCATCTAATACTTCCTGAAGGGTTTGGACTTAAGTACTGTTATTAACCTTGTTATTAATGTTATTAATACAAGGAGTATATCTAAGGTTTCTAGATAGACTTCAGTATAAATACTTGGTAGGGCCAAATGGTAGCTCTCTCTGGACTGCTCTGCTTCTGCAACACTTAGAAAAGTGTGAAGCTCTCCACATCCTCATAGAGGAGATTTCATGCAGAAGAGAAAAACCTGGATTTCTGACTCTGCAGGTCAGGTACCTAAAAGTTAGGTATGATGCTGGATCCAACACCAGATCCTATACGGATTGATAGTGCTTCGCCAATCTTTGAGTGCCTAAGGATTTGGTTCTTGACTGACCCCAAATCCTGAGTCCTCTACAACTTTAGAAATGCTGGCCTAATATGAATTCATTCAACTGGTTCAAACCCTTTAAAACTTTTTTGAAGAGTTGTCTTTGTACAGCAGGTTTTATGACAGATCAAGTACTGTCTATACATGCAGATGTAATTGCTTGCTAAATCAGGCATCACCTAGCCTCCCCCGGCTGACACAGAGCTACATAGAAATATATGGACAGAATGAAATCTGTATTCTGACTAATATGACAGTTACGAATCTACATTTCACCTTGAATCAATCTTGTATTGCCGTTGATTCTATCATGAAGATGGCTGGCATGAAGGACTATACAACACAGTCTCTGACCTGTTCATGGTGAAGTTTAGAAAAAACATTTACTTTTTCTAATGCCAGTTTGTCTGAATTAGTGGAAGATGATGTCTAGTTTAAGCTGTTTGCTGAACGAACAATTTTAAGTATCAATGTAAGTGAATATGAATACTGACACACAGCTAGGCTCTGACTAGACCCTAAGAATTCCTGAAAAACCTGATCTTCCAAGCACCATGACATTTCTGGAACATGTATCATCATTGCCTGGGTTCTGGAAGAGGTGTTACAAAGCTGGATCAGTTGTGGATAATGTAGCAACAAGGTTTGGGACTGCTAGATTCCATAAAGTCCTTTGCTATAATCACTTGGCAAAAAGACCCTGGGTGGTGCTGTTGCTGCTTAACCGTTTATTTTTTTTAACTCGTACAACATCAGAATGCTTAAGTATTAAGCATATGGCATGTGCAGGACAACCAGGTGATCAGGCCCAGCCCACATGGGTTTATGAAAGGCAGGTCCTGCTTGACTCACCTGATCTCCTTCCATGACAAGGTGACCTGCTTAGTGGATGAGGACAGGCTGTGGATGTTGTCTACCTGAACTTTAATAAAGTCTTTGACGTTTCCCACAGCATTCTCATGAAGAAACTGGCTGAGCTCATGGCTTGGACTGGTGTACTCTTTGCTGGGTTAAAAGCTGGCTGGGTGGCTGGGCCCAGAGACTGGTGATGAATGGAGTTAAATCCCGTTGGTGGCCACTCACAAGTGGTGTTCCCCAGGGCTCAGTACTGGGGTCAGTCCTGTTTATATTTATATCAATGATCTGGACGAGGGGATTGAGTGCACCCTCAGTAAGTTTGCAGATGACACCAAGCTGGGCAGGAATGTTGATCTGCTTGAGGACAGGAGGCTCTGCAGAGGATCTGGACAGGCTGGACCGATGGGCCAAGGCCAGTTGTGTGAGGTTCAACAAGGCTCAGTGCCGGGTCCTGCACTTGGGTCACACCAACCCCACGCAGCGCTACAGGCTGGGGCAGAGCGGCTGGGAAGCTGCCCAGAGGAAAAGGACCTGGGGGTGCTGGTCGGCAGCCGGCTGAACGTGAGCCAGCAGTGTGCCCAGGTGGCCAGGAAGGCCAGCAGCCCCCTGGCTTGTGTCAGAAACAGTGTGGCCAGCAGGACCAGGGCAGTGACCGTCCCCCTGCACTGGGCACTGGTGAGGCCGCCCCTCGAATGCCGTGTTCAGGTTTGGGCCCCTCACTGCAGGAGGGACATTGAGGGGCTGGAGCGTGTCCAGAGACGGGCAGCGAAGCTGGTGAAGGGGCTGGAGCACAAGGCTTATGAGGAACAGCTGAGGGAACTGGGGGTGTTTAGCCTGGAGAAAAGGAGGTTCAGGGGACACCTCATTGGTCTCTACAGCTGCCTGGAAGGAGGTTGTAGGCAGGTGGGTGTCAATCTCTTCTCCCAGATAACAAGCAACAGGACAAGAGGAAATGGCCTCAAGTTGCACCAAGGGAGGCTTAGATAAGGTATGAGGAAAAATTTCTTCACTAAAAGGGTAGTCAAGCATTGGAACAGGCTGCCCAGGGAGGTGGTGGAATCACCATCCTTGGAGGTGTTTAAAAAACAGTGTTTAGGGACATGATTTAGTGGTGGACTTGGGACTCCTGGATTAACAGTTGGACTTAATGATTTTAGAGGTCTTTTCCAACCTAAATGATTCTATGATTCTAGCTGCAAGAGTTTGACATGCTGTTTGCAAGTCAAACTGTTTCAAAGTAACCCTGAGGGGAAGGAAAACAAATACTCCCTTAACCTTCATTCTAATTATATCAGTCATTAAAATACAAGTAACAAAGAACAGTGTTTATTAAAATCCCTTCTGTTGATAGCTCCTCTTTATAGTGTGGTTCATACCAGCAGATGTTTAGTGGAAACATTGTTGTGGAAAGGAGGAAGAGAACACTTATACATTGAGATCAGTTAACGAAATATTTCAAAATATTCAGATACTCTCTATAATCTTTTAGACTATCTATAGGCAGAAGAATTCTTTTAAGAACGCATTTCCATTACAGTTTTCTCTGTGATTGTTCAACTTAAATGTACAATCCTGATGAAATGACAGCATTTCATAGCTGCTGACTATGATCCAGAACTGGCATTGTATGCTCTTCAGATAAGCAAACAGGAAGAATAGAAATAGCTGTTTCTCGCTGAATACTTAATTTCCCTTTGCTATGAGAACTCTTGATTCCGCAATCATAAATTAATTAGGTTAATTTTGAGGTTATTAGTACAACTGCCACCTACTTCAAACCATAAAGCCATCTGCTTTTATAGTGGCTTTGGAGAGGTGCAGACTTCTGCTCTAGATCATTTACTCTCTTCCTAGGTCTGTCTTTTTTCCCATGCTGCAAGTTTCAGAGGGAGCTTCAAAGCAGGTGCAACTATCCTGAGTTTGTGACCAAGGTGACTACTGCATTGCATTCAAAATACACTATGCTTTGGAAAGATTGATTTCAGGCTGTCTGGTGATCCATAGGCTGTCTGGTGATCCATAGAAACTACTAGAAGAACAGGAACACTCTGCTATTTAGCCAAAATTTGCACCTGAGTGGATGCTTCTCTGTAAATTCAGTGGCTTTTCATGATGATGACTAGAACAGGCTGTTGATCTCAATTTTTTTATTATAGAAGTTAGATATGAAACCCTTTATTGGATTCAGTTTTTACTTTTACATCCTAGATGATATATTCCTTCTTAAATTGGTTATAATTAATGGTTTTAAAAATCCTAACAACTTCAGATTTTACTCTGCAGGTGATTTCTGTTTGCTTGCACTTTTGCTTTCATAATCCACAGAAATGAAAAGTCATAAAGCTTTAAAAAAAAATATTTAAATATTTTTAAACAGTATGTACGACTGGAAAAATGGAAGTTTGGTATGGTGTGCACTACTAGTCTGATGTAGATAGCAATAGTTCACTTTCCTTTCTTGGTATTCATACCACAGGGCCTCCAAGTGGCTTACAAGATGATTCTGGTATACTCAAAAGCAGTCAAAGCAATCAACATGGGACTAAGGGACTCTATCTCTCAGAAAGGTGTTGTGTTGCACATCTCTACTGCACAATACCTGTCTACCTTCATAGGGAAATACATGCTGCTTTTGATGAACATGATGGTGATGGTATATGCTATTGATGTGTTCCTCCTAAGTTGGGGAATTCTAACATGCAAACTAGGTTCCTGAGGCTTGTATGAAATTCAGGTCACACCTGACATGAGAACGACAAAGGAGATGACTTCTGGGAAATTGCATATCCCCGCAGTAAAAGAGAGGCTAGAACAAGCTCCTTAAGTTGAGTTCTTGAAGCTCCATGGCATAAAAGTGTCAGCTGGTATCTTGAACTCTGTCATGTTTTGTGGCTGTGAGTATGAAGACCATTCAGAGTGAAAAGAGCACAACAGCACCAAGCATAGGGCTGATGGTATGAAAACAAGCTGTTCAGGGAGCAGGTGGGAAGCAATGGGGGCCAAGCACCTTAACCCCACTTCAAGCATATCTACTGCCTCAGCAGCAGAAGGCAGCTGTAACCAGGGTGGATCCCGAGGCTGCTCGGAGCTACTACAGTGACTTGTAGATCCCTTATCACTGGAGTATAGGCTGAAACTGCCAAAGCATTTCTGTTACATTTTAAAATTCTTCTTCATCCAATAAACATATTAAATTATTTCCTCTATTGTGCCTATGATATCAAAATATGCAAGAAGTGAGCCTACAACAGCAGAATTTTTGCTTTGCTATCTGCTATAGAGGTATATTGAGACAGAAATGGCCAGAAACTAGTTTCAGTAGCCAACCTTCCAGAGTTCTTCAGTAAATTTATCTTATGTCATTTAAGAAAGCAGTGTTGATTCATTCTTTTTTTTTTTCTTAATCTGTACCTCATTTTCTTAGCTAAAAGAAAACCAATATCTGAATCTGTATTTCTGTTTTAAAAATAAAACTGGCAGATAGGTTAACACTAGTATTATTGGTATCTGTTTTGTATGCCCAGTGAACTTGCTTCTGAAGACTTTTATTGCCTAGAAAAAGGTAATTCTCAATCCTCTGTGAGGAAAATCTGATTTGCAGCAGCCTGTTCCATGTACTGCTGCACCACTGTGTCTTTTGCCTCTAAAATCTGTCCCTTGTCTTTTTCTGTAAAAGGAAAAGCAAAGGAAAGAAATTGGTTCTGACAGATTTTTATTTTACTGAAGTGCAAAATTATTATGTAAGATATGGAACCACACAAGTATTTTCCCATCCTAATCCATAAAAAGTGTTCCAAGTTTCCAAAAGTCAAAGTCTGACTGAATGGATGAAAGGAGAAGCCTCATGGAAGAATCCAAAACTAAGAGAAAAGTGTTACAAAGACAAAATGCTTGAGGTTATCAACATACACAACTTGCTTTCAGAAACAAGTTCCCACATCTTGTTGAATCATAGGTAAAGAATTTTTGTTTTAAACAGGTCTTAGCTTCTCTTAGCATTTACACAGATATTGGTACGCTCAGCTCTGGCTTTGCTTTGTGCATAGCAATACAGGCAATAGAGTGACTTGTTCTTCCCAGATGAGGGGCCTAATTCCTTAAAGGTAGATTTCCATAGCATTCTGGAAGATACTGCCTTACACATGCAAGTCTGATGGCATCCTAAAAAAATAAAAAGATATGGATATTTAGAAGCCCTACACAAGCTGTAACTTTTTTCCCCTGAGGCTGTCATGCAAATAAGGTTTTCAGTGGGGTACTATTTTATGTAAAACTAAATGCATAAGGATTGCAAATCAGTGGTTCAGATTCTGTTCTGTGATACTGTAAATGTATTTAAATTAAGGATAATGCTTTCTACTTACACACATACAAGAAAAAGCAACTGTGGGGTTTGCTTGTTGCTAGATCTTATGGGAACAACATGCAGTAAGTCATGTACACTCTGGTTTTATTTCTGAAATATCACAGACAGTATCTGCTTCATTCTGCTTGGAGACTTATGTAAAAAAACACTTCAGTTTTTAAAAATCAACAGCAAAATTCAAATAATCCAGTATTACAAGTATTTTGGAAAATAAATATGACCAAATTTAAAATGTGAATATAGAGGTAAAAGCACCAGTTGCATTCAGTAATTGCCAGCAGTCAATGTTATTGCATGCAGAAAATTGACTAGTACACCCAATATAAATTATTGATGCACTCATATTGACTTATTCTGACTTTGATGGATAGAAAATGTGACACTACTGTAATATGCATATTGTATTAATAACACAACTAATCAAAGATAATTTTTAACAAACTATGACATAACAGCTTAAATTATTGATGGAAAACAGTTTAGAGATGGTTAGTGCATTAGTTGAATGTGTTCATTTCACTGACCATTTGGTCTGGTCCCATCTGCCACAAGTTAGCTTCCTCGTCTCTCTAGTACCCATTCAGGTGCATTTGGAGCAGCTGGGATATTAGTTCTCTATGGAGAAATAAGATCTCACCATGACTCGCCAATGCTTCCTGCAGTTCCATGCTCCCCAGTAGCCTCTTCAACAATGGGACAAGGCCCCTCTCAGTTCCAGGTCTAATAATTTAATCTCATAAAACAATGTAACTTAGTCCCTTGGAGAGGCTTGCCTTATTAATAAAAAATGCAGGCATACAATTTACATTGTTACAGTGACGTTCCCCGTACTGCTTTTTTTTATTCTGTCAAAAGCTTCTGGAAAAACCTTATTGAGACTTATTCAAGGAAATAATGTGGCCATTTTAGCTAGTTGGCCTACGATTATAGCATGAAAATGAAGAAAATGTGGGGGCAGGGGTGGGAGGGATATGAGAGATGGAGGAGTTACTGCATTAAAGGAGATTGGTTTCTTTAATTCCTCAGTTTGGCAATGCCAAAAAAAAAAAAAAAGAGTATGGATTACAAAACAAGAAATGCTCGCTTTTGATCCACCTTTGCAGTTAAATGCTGGAATAGCAGACAGACTATATTTGCTGAAGGACTCTTCTTAATACTAGTAGCATCATTTAGCAATGTTGGATAGTGAACCTGGACAATGCATAATGTGGATAAAAGCCCTAAAAAAGAGTGGCTTCCCTTGACTCTTAAGTTTTGTGGTACTAATTGGCCATCCTGTAGCATGCAGTGTTTGCAGTCTGTGTCCATTTCCACAGATGTTTTAAGTCTGAAGTTGTCCTTTGCTGTTAACCCTGAAATAGTATCTCAAGAGGAATGTCAAGAAAAAGCAAACGTTTGGAAGCTTAGAGAAAACATTACCTGATGGCAGGCATCTTTTGAAAGAAAATAGTCTTCATTGCCAACCTTCACTGGGGGTGGTGGGAAATAATGCTCATTAGCAGGCAGCTTAGTAGACCTTCCAAAACTCCCCGCCTCACCCATCCCCACACTCTGCTGATTTTCTGCTGTATGCTGACTTTGAAAAAGTCTACATTTTCTGAGATCAGTTTTTTGACAAGGCAAGTCCTCTTTATGCTAGACAACTTGCCATACTCCTACATGGTCTTCTAGATCAGATCAGCTTGCCCTCGTAAGCAGCACTCTGATGCTTACACTGGGTCTCTGCCTTAGTTAATCCAGAGTGTGCTAAATGGGCTTCAGTAATTACCAGCAGCAATCCAAGGCTTGAGTCAGAGGATGAAGTCAGCCTCTGAATGAACAAAAAGACAGGTCAAAGAACTCTTTGATTAATGTTGCCAAAAATGTTCTTACTTTTGTGTTCCATAATCAGAAATCGTATGATTTCACTTGTTCTTCCTTTATGTAAGCTGCAGTTACTGCCCCCATCAAAACAGAATACGGCAGATCTGAAAAAAACAGAGAAATTTCAGGAAGTATTCATATAGCAAGCCACTGTTTACTGTAACAACATGGACACAGGCGCTAGCGCTGAAAAAGTATCTGGGTTATCCATGTGGCTCCAGAGAATCAAGACAGTGTTTCTGTCTCCATCCTCAGCTCACTTGCCTCCTCACTCTCTAGAAAGAAGCTATGAAGGACTTCTTCAGAGCTGGATTCTCTGTTCTAGTCACAGGTGAGAAGTTATTAAGGGCCACTGAGAAACATCACATCCCAGCTGCAGTATGATTTGTCTTATGTGACTAACATATAATGAAGGAAGCTGTGATGAAGATTCCAGCTTTCCAGCTCTGGTGGCACACGCTGAGGATGTCTGTGGCTCTCCAGCACAGTCATTCACCAGGGGAATGCTTGGGAACTTCCAAGAGCCCAAGCAGGACTATTTCCCTTTTACCCAAAAAACTACATTTGGCTTCCCCATCCTTGCCAGACATGACTAACTCTCAGGACTCATAAAAGCACTTCTGAAGAACTGTTTTCTCCAAAGTATATCAGTTGTATAAAATGAGATGAGCTTTCTATTTTTTTGTCTTTCTAAATGATACAAAGAGGCTGTGTCCCATGAGACAGCAGAACCATCAAATTTTAGCTCAATTTACTGCTCAAATCTCACAGGTTGAACACGGCTGTGATATCAGTATGTGATTTTAGGAAACATGGTACAAAGTACAGAAGGGACAAAAAAAGTGTTTTCCTACTGCTGCTGGCAAAAGGAGTACTTATTTTGGTATTCTAACTGCTAGAGAGCATATGATCTCCAACTGTTTCTTCCAGAAGAATTAAAAATTGTCAAGTGGCATTCTGCTTTCTTCCTGGGTTTCACAGAAACAGCTGGCTAAACTTCTGTGCTCACTCACCCTTCTGCTGGAGCCTGGTGTTTCATCACTGGCTCACTTTTTTGCCCTTCTATTTAAACATTGTTTATGCATTATTACTCTAGGCAAAGTAAGACATTCTGAAAGGTTTTGAAATGAAGGACAAAAATTGTGTGGTAGATTTGTCAAAATGCACTGGAACAAGGACTGAGGTCTGACACACCTGGTGTAAGTCAAAGGTCTCATCCATATTGACAGAAGTTATTAAATCCCCGTTTGATTTTACAATGCACATGAACAGCTTAATTCATGAAAAGAAGCAGTAAAAGAAACTGCATTTTTTCTGAACTATGTATTTTATGATTGTTTGTTCCCATGCCAGAGAAAGCTGTGGCCTCTTGACTGTCTATCTGCATGCTTAAATCCTCACTGTAATGCAGATTAGTCAGCAGTTGGGGCTTGATGTATGTTCCTGCTATTTGTTCACAGTGCCCTCCTCAAACTACAAAACCCAACGAATTTGTGTTCCTGTCATTGGTGCCTGAGTGCAGTATTCATAAAGTAGTTTTCTAATTGGAGCTAAAATGCTGTGCAGACAGGTTCTTGCAAAACAAAGTTGAGGTTAGTTTTAAAGGGGACTTTTTTAGATACTGAGATCTCTCCATGCAATTTTACTTATTCAGGCTTAGTGAATTGAACAGTACATTCCACACACATTCAAGCTGTCTCTCAGTATATGGACGCAGCTTTTCTGTTGCCCATTTTCTCTATAGATTATTACAGTTATGAAAAAGTGAATAAGAACCCAACTCCTATAAAGACATGATACTGTCTCTCTTTGGAGGTGGCTTGGAACGCTTTGCATAGACAACAGAAGGCAGAGGTTTAGGTTGTACCATGCAACATCTCAGAGACTGCGGTGTCACAGGCCGTGCAGCAACATGAAAACCTATATGGCTTAGGCAATGTCTAACCTATGTAGAGCATACAAATCAGAGTTAAAGATATCCCAGGGTGGGATTTATTTACCCATACAGACTGTCCAAATTAAAGCACCAGAACCTTATTAGAGACATTGGCTGAAGTGGTCTGCCCTGCCAGGACGAACAATATGAGCTGATCACATTTCAGTGGAGGTCTCAATTACCCTTCCCACCCACACAGCACTGACAAAACCATCCTGCCCATCAGCATCGCCTTGCTTCAGGATGGTACATTAAAAAGGTATGACTACAAATATGCTGTGGTTTTATATGCAGATTTCTGAGCCTTTCTAACATGTTTTCTAGAGGGACTTGGGTTTCATTGGCTATAGCTATGTTATAATGAGTCTGTGCTTAAGCCCAGAGCATATGGACACAAGCCCAGGCTGTGGCATGGACATTCAGTGAGTTGCAGTGCTTGTGGAGAGAAAGCCTGATCCCGCCTTCCCCCTTACAGAGAAGCCATGTCCTTCCTGCCCGCAATGTGAAGTGGCTTTGTGCAGTCGTCCCAGTCACCAGCCTGTAACATGCAATGCCTTATAGCGACTGCACCTGGATGAATTCAGGCAGCAGCAAAGTCAGGACAGGGTCATTGCAAGAGCCAATACCACACGTAGTAAGGACTGAAGAGGTGCAACAGGCAGCCAGCGTGGCTATGGGCAGGTGGGAAGGGTGCTGTGCCGTGCCCTTGGTGGTGGGCTGGCCTGTGCTCTGCTGAGCAATGCAGTCCCTTCTGCTGGCTCCAGCAGGGCTGCAACCCTCACACTAAGGGTACAATCACTTGGTACCAGCTGGACATGCAAGCTAGATCTTTAATAGCAGAGAAAAATGTCCTGTTTCCTCTTTAAATTAATAAATATGGTGCTTTCTCCTGCTAAATAGTATGCAGTTATTTCATCTACTCCTTCAAAAGCATTTGAAAATTGCTACCTGTACTATTTGGTCAACAGAGGTGCAAACTTAGAAGAAAGCCATGATATTTTTTGTGTATTTTGCTCAATGTAGCAAGGTGATGCTCAGCTATGGAGCTAAGGAATTGCACTGTGTCATGAAATATATGGGAACAAGATTATATCTACACTTACTGCAATCTCAAATTACTAATTTGTTTTCATGAAATTCAACTCCTCTCAAGATTGCCCCAGAACTATATAATGATTTGAAGTGCTAATGCTTGCACTGGGATCTTTACATTAGCAAATAAATCTGGGAAAATAAATGTATCCATTTGTCTGCCTTACAGGGATATTCCTGAGGAGGCAGCTGCACGCTGTTTCGTTTCATTGTGTTGTTTTGGTTTTAACCAGCTTGGCTTTCTTTTCAGCCATGCTGCAGGACAGGAAGGCTCCACGTCAGTGGTAAAAATGTTTCTTTTTAGCCAAAAAAATAAATGTGTCAGCTCCACCACAGAAGCTGTATGGCCAACACAGTGCAGCTCTATTTACACTAAGACAGACTATAAAAGCACACCACCAAGAGTCAGTGTCCTTCACAACTTCATTTCTGAGTACAACCCCTGAAAACACCCTGTAAGACCAAGGTGTTTTTTATTGTGTCAGCCTTTCTGAAAGTGCTAAAAACCCATTGCAGAGTTGAAGTTTCCCAGAAATAATAAATACAAGTAACCAATGTGCATCACATGGATATCAGATCTTCAGAGACAGCTGAAATTAATTGCTCAGCTAAATCCCACACTGAAATATAACTGCGGAATTCAACACTCAAAATATACAAATAAAAACATTGGGAAGTCTTATGCAGATGATGAGATTCTTTCAGCAGATAAATGATGTACCCCATGTTAGGACCAAGCTTCAGACTTCAGTGGGGAAACCGGCAGAAAAATGTCAGAAATATCTTAGATAAAGTAGAAATGTGAATTAATTTTTAAACTGAGAACCCATCTTTGAAGTTCAGCAGATTTGGGGGTTAGCCTAAAGACTCCCTTCTTCAGGAAAAGTATCACTCACCCAATCACGTGAGACATATAGAAATCAAGATCTGTAAGCAGCTGAGAATGTTGTATCTGACTTTCTTTAGATATCAGCTAAAGTGTCCGAAACTATTTGGCTCAAAAAAAGGAGGTTAATAATAAATCCTGTTTGCAAGTAATTGTTTGACCAACTCCAGATGAGGACAGACCTTGGGAAAGAGATTCCACAGCCGCAAACACGTGTATAACTACTACGCATCTCATCTCTTGACTTTGCCAAGTAATATGTCTTTCTCTCCTGTATCAATCTTCAGAAATGGACTCTCCCTCTCTCCCTCTCTCCCTCTCATTTTTCACTTGGAAATTGGAGACTGCCCCCGTTCTTACTTCCATTGCTTCAGATGAAGACGCACCCACATAAGCTGTTACATTTTCTTTAAAGGATATCTACCCTAGCAGGTGCCTCACCTAGTTTTTATTTCAAAATTTATGCTGTTTTGAAGAGGGAGAGACATAGTCAACCCCTCCTAAAATCAATCTCACTTCTCCAGGCAGTGAAAAGTTCAATGCATCTCTAGGTAGCTAGTTTAGATTTAGGTATGTAACCTTTGGTCACTTAGATTAAATGAGATTAATCCCATCCTCAGTGAAGCTATGCTGCCAATTGCAGATAAATGAATGTTTTGTCTAAAATCTTCAGTGTGAAGATAAACTGGTGTTTGGAATGTATAGGCTTCTTTCCTGTTTTTTCTGCTCACCAAAATAATGGCTGTACCTGTCACCCTGCAAATAACTTGGGATATATAAATATATACATTTCCCATTTTGTGTCTAACTGCCATTACTGCTAGTAGGAGATATAGGTGAGTAGTGACAGCAGAATATACCCAGTTTCAAGTAACTGAATTATTTTTACTTTGCATGGAAATATGATTAGTTGTAATGAGAATTCAGGATTCAATGAAGGTAAGGTAGCTTAATGGTGAGAATTTAGTGCACTTTTACAATCTGATTATCTTAAAATGTCTCAACTTATAGCTTTTTCAAGCAGATATAATGGACCTTATTCAATAAGTTTGCTTAATCAGGTGTTACTTGTGAAGAAATATTACCATTCTTCTAAAAATAAAATATTATGCTTCCATGTGTTACTGCTGGGCTTTTTCCTTTTCTTCCTATAAAAGCAATTTCTGATAGCCCTGAAATTCTTGTATTAATGTCTTTATTTCATTGAAATCAAAACAGCCTGTAGAACTGACTCCCCTGTGTTTAGGTTTTCATATATATCTTATGATGGCAGTAACGCAGAAATATTTTACCATCTATAAGTATTTTTTGTCAAAACCAACATAATTAACAAACAGTGGCTTTGTAGGAACCAGGAGATCCATGGTCTTCAGGGCTGAGGCACTGAAGAATGGGCCTCCTAGATGTGGCTTTGCCACTAACTCATTGCATTATTTCAAGCAGCTCATCACACCTCTGCCTCATGGTCTTCATCTGTAAAATGGAGGCAGCAACACCTCCCATATTTTTTAACCAGTGTTTTACCTGCTGCTTGAACAAGCTGCATGAAAAAGCTTAGCTAGTGTGTTACAGGCATCGTCCGTGCCTTTCCCCACAGAGAGGGCACAGACTCTTTGTTTGTGCACAGAAATGAGGTGAAGTTTGTGAAAATGACTCAGTACGCCTGCTGAAGGGCACAGACTCTGTCCGCTTTCCTTTGCTCCTTTAGGAGTGATGCGCCTAGCATTACTAGGCCTAGACTGAGTTGGGAACACTCCATTTTGTGGTTGTAATAATTCAATGTTTTTCCTAGGTGCAGCTTGTGCTTATGCTGGCATTAAGCAGTCTCAAGTAAAAAATGTACTTAGGAAGGCCACAAGGTCACCTACCCAGGGCTGTTTTTTTTTTCATTTTAGATATATTGTGCATGTATATATATATATATTTATAAGCATATGAAACACCTAACAAAGAAAACATCCTGCATCCTTTCCATGTTTAAATATCAAGACAAGCAAGAACCCAATACCTGCCATGTTACCAATGCAGGAGGGTATGAAGAACCAGAAAAGTGGCTTCCACATGTGTTGTCTTGTGGTATGCTGTGTCGAGCTGGATACTTATCTGTCTGTGTTAACTTAAGCTGCTTAAACATAAATTTTCTAGTCTAAGACAGCTGAACCTGAACACAGCACTTCCTCTGCTCTGAAAATCAGTGTTTAGGAAGGTATAGTATATTGTCCTTTGGAAGCACTTATCTTTCCACTGAGTATATAGGGGCCTAGATGACCATTTTATTCTAAAATTAAGGAATAAGTCACAGTAGTGTTGAGCAAAATGAAACCAGTCTTCAGGTTGCTTGAAAACATTAAAGATGTAAAAATGATGTAAGAACTGTAAATACACAGAACGGTTTTAAATATATTCATAATTAACTTTCAGTCCCATCAAGAGAAGGTTGTTAATGTTACGGAATATCTATGGATATTTTTGAATGCCTGGTTTTTAATAGAAAATAGAGATATTGCTGATGAAGGTATGAACCATATAGATCTCTGGCTGATGTCGTATCATGTGAGAAACCCACTATCATTGAACAGACTGGTATCCTATGAAGAAATACTAGGGCAAACAAATTACTAACATGTTAGGGATGAGAAAAATCTGTCATCTCACTCTATCAGCATCCCAGCATGGTTTTTCAGTGCTGCTATTTAGTATCAAACAGAAAGTCTATGGAATATAGAAGACTAAAACAGAAGAAAAATTTTAAATTTTTGAAAGAAGAAAATTATTCTGAAAATATCAGGACAGGGCAAACTTATAACAAAATTTCCCCTTATTTTTCAAGCTGTGAAAAGAGCTACTTTAAAAAAAAAACCAAAAATAACGCATAACTTCAAACACGTGAACCCATTTTAAGTCTTCTGCATTAACTGTACAAAGGATTAAATCCTGTGTCCATACTCCAACATTAAAACTGATTGAAGTTCTAGGTAAGTAGGAAAGATCGCATCTTGACAGTACTTGCCAGGTGGAAGTTTTTACTGACGAATATAGGAGATTGGCTGTACCATTTCAGCCTGTCGATTCTCAGTCTATGTATCAGAAAGAAAAACTAGTCTGGGACTGAAATGATAAAACCATTGAAATACAACATAGATCCAAAAAATGTGGAAAAGACTGAGAAGCAAGAATTGTGGTGAGTGCTTTAACTGCAGCAAGAAAGTGCTAAATGGCAATGTGACAGAAGTAGTTTAAAGAATATGCCAGGACTCTTAGTGCTTGAACAAGTTTAGGGCTATTTTGGACCGCGATCCAGAAGGTCATTCCTTATTCATATCTAGAGAAGTCACTGGAGCAGTTCTGCCCTCACTAATGATGTCAGTGGGAGAAGAGTATCACCCCCATCTTTAATTTCCTTTACTTGACGTTCTGAGTTTTCCTTTGTCTCACGTACATATACTCACATTGTTGCAAACAGTTGCCACGAAAAAAGACAGTTGGTGGAACAGGCATTTTGGGTGATATCTGGGGTACTGTTATGATATTGTTGTCCATTTTGAAGTCTGCCATAGCCTGTGAACCTCCATGCACATTTAGAGAAAGTCACTTTCCTATTTCCCCTGTGCCATACACACATATAGACACGTATATGTTTTTGGAACTAGAGCTTTTAGTGATTGGCTCCGCTAGCACCATCCTTAACAAGCTTGTTTTAGTCTATTACTTCAAATTAATTTTTTAAGACTAGAGCATTAGAGAGTATGTCTGCTGAGGCTACAGTTGGAAAGACAAGTCTGAGGGCTAGACTATGAAATAAAAACAGCACATAAGGGAAGAAAACTGCCTAAATGAAACATGCTGCTGTTTGAATAGCAGGCGAGAGGTGGGAGGCAACCAGTTGAAATAACCCTTGTTAAAAAAAAAAAACAAAACTGGGGAAAAGGTCCAGATCCTCTTTAATATCCCAAACTCAAACTGAGGCTTTGCCAGTTCTAGCTTATCCTACACATTTTTCTTACCATAGTGGTTGACTTTTGAGAAGTGTTGGTAAAAAATCTTGAAAATTGCAAGTGCTTTATGGATTGCACCCTGCGTGTTGGCACTGCAACAATGAGGGGTAAAGGATGCTGTAGTTGCCTTTTTAGCATTCCATTGTTTGATACATCTTGTAAGGCGTGTGGCAGGGAAATGTAATTTTGTGTATAGCTTTGTGCACCCATTAAACTGTGCAAGTCAAATGCTGAGTTCCCAGAACATTCCCGAAAGGGGAGAAGCTTTATTTGTAAGATAAAAAGATAAACAAAGCAGATATGACAACCAGGAGATTGGTGTAAGGACTCTGAGATCACAGAATCACAGAATGGATGGGGTTGGAAGGCACCTCTGGAGATCACCTAGCCCAACCCCCTGCTACAGCAGGTTCACCCAGAGCAGGTTGCACAGGATCACATCCAGGTGGGTTTGGAATATCTCCAGAGAAGGAGACTCCACAGCGTCTCTGGGCAGCCTGTGCCAGTGCTCCATCACCCTCAAAGTGAAGAAAAGATTGCATGTGAGGCTTCTTTTCCTTTTCCTTTTCCTTTTCCTTTTCCTTTTCCTTTTTTCCTTTTCCTTTCCTTCTGATTTCTGGACTTTGAAAGCTCACTTTTTAGTTTATTTTTATAAAGTAAATTATTTCTTAAAGAAAACTGAGATTCTTCTGAGGCTCCAAGATCTGGAGCTTAAAGAAAATACCTTCTAATAACCATGAGACTTGTGCTAGCAAGGAGAAACAACGAAGTTGGGTCTAAAAGTCTGTCCAGAACCTGTAGCTCTGACTACACTCAAAACCTGAGTCCCTTTGAGGAGCTCCCTAATATTAGTCAGGTGCAAGCAGAGCAGGTAGTACAGGACATTCCTGAACAAGGTCTTTCTAATAGAAATATTCATCTAGGACAGAGGAGACGATGCTGTTGCCTCAGCCTCAGATGTCATTTGATGCCCATTCCAATTCCTTGTGCTTGTAATGTGGATATTTAATACCCGCAGCTTCAACAGCCTTCCCTGGCTCCTGAGGCACCTAAGAAATCCAAGCCTGAATCCTAATGCAACTTCAGGGACAAATAGGAATGGCCACATTGATGTGATTATCACATTGATGAGATACATATCCTAAAAACTGTGTCTGACAGACTACCATCAGTTGAGATTTTTGGACTTATATGTAGCTAAATGGCTGTCAATACAACTTCAGCTTTCATCTGGAAAAGGGTACCTGTAATATTATGCTTTACACTCCAGATCCCATATTTTTTCCTCTGCTGAGCACTTTGCCTGTAGTTCTCCAGGATTTGTTTACATTGGAGATCTCCAACCTTTAAATTTATGCCCGCATCCTCATATTAAACTTGTTTTCTGTCTAATAAATTTCCCACTAAATTAGCTCATATACATCATGCATGTAATTCTTACCAGAACAAAAGCAATAATTAAGACTGAATAATAGTTAATATGCCACTCCTAACTAGCTCTCTTCCAGAGCAAAGAGAGGCAGTTTGAACTTATATAGCCAGAAATTAAATATGAAAACAGACACCATCAAAATGACCAGAAACTGGTAAGATTCCTATTTTAATTTGACAAAGAACTCCTTCTAGAATAACAAAGCCTGAAAAGCTGCATCCATCCTGCATCATGTAATCCTTTGTGGGAGAATCAAAGGAACTCCATACCACCTCAGAATTAGGTATGTGCCTACGTGCATATGTGTAGAGTTACTTTAAGTGTATGCTGCTCTCTCTCCCAAAGGAAAAATGGGAGTCAATTGAATAGTTTGCTGTTAATTGAGTGATATTCACATTTAACTCCTCTACAAACTAACTCTGTTTAAAGCAGGACAGAAATATTTTTCCTAATGTGATTTAAGAAAAAAAAATGCTGAAAATTGCCATTATATCCATTTTTCAATTATGTTTAACAACATAATTCCTGCTAAGCCTCCTTTTCCTCCACCTCCCACCCCCAAAAAGAAGTACATTTGAGGATACAATATGTCATTGAAACACTAGGAAAAAAATTTTATACTGTTCTGTTGCTAGCATAGTATGGCTATAGCAAAACACATACTAGTGAGTTGGAATCATATCATCCCGAGCATCTGCACTACTCCTCCTTGGAGAGTGCATACTAATCATCTCTCTTCATGGTCAGTAACCACATAAGGACAACACCAGACGATGCCAGTGGTTTTGGTCCTGTAGCATTTATATGCTTTCCTGCAAAGATAGTCATGCCAGATAATATTCGTCAACCTTGTCTTTGGTCTTCTCTCTTGATTGAGGCAGATGTTTATTTTCCATCTGCACTATATGTCAGTGCAACTGCAGTCTTCATCTGGCAAAGGGTGCCTGTAATATTATGAGGCCATCGCATAAGCTGCTGGAAAGATTACTCTTGTGAATAAAATCAGTTTATGGCTAAAAACATTTATTCTTCATTTTGATAAGCCTTTAACAAATGAAAATTTGCTTCCTTACACTTTTGCCAAGCATAGGACCATGTTTATTTCTAGCTATATGGGTCACGAAGGATTCCCAGCTGTTAGATAGAGTCAGTTGTGCATTGCTGCACTCGACAACATCTGTTTCACAAAAACAGTATCCAGCTTTTAGCGCTCAAATGGAGGTTATACCATATGCCAGCAGACCACTTAGTTTTTACCTTGGGAACCAACTTTACACTAGTCAAGGTAACAGAGGAAGTACTGAGTATTTAAATGCTACCAGGCTTCAGTCACATCTTCATGTGCTCTTGTCATTTCCAACTATATATAGTAAAATTAGTTCCAAGCATATACTGCAAGCTGTTCCTCTGTTTAATTATTAACTGGAAGAAAGTTTGTTTGCAAAACAGTTAAAATGGTTTTTGTGATAGACTCTGATGTTGCAAGCGGTGCCATAAGATGCTTCTGCAAATACAGAACCTTGTTAAAATGTCAAATAATATCAGCTATCAACAAAGGCAGATCGGGTTGAATACCCTTTAACTACTGAGCAGGATGTTAAAAAGCCATACTACCGTGGAACTCTTCAGAGCCTCACAAACCATTCAAAATGTCTGGCGGTGTTATACTACCAGGATGGTTTTGATTATGATTTATGTTGTTCTACCAACTGTCTTTTTTCCTCTTATTTGGTTTTAATCACTTAATGGTTTTCTAGAAATAAAGTTTTAAAAATACATATCTTTGACAGCAACAGATAAATTAGATTAAAGGAAATGCCTCTGATAGGTGAATCAATTTCTAGGGAGCTTGATTCTCTTTAATACCAAAGAATTTTATGCCATTACTAGTAGTAGGAGTACCAGTTGTCGCTGGTAACATTACATGGTATTACGTTGCACTTAGTGATGTAGTAAAGCAGATTTGTTTGCTGATGATTCATTTCTATCATAAATGTTTGGTTGCAAAATACGTTCCTTAATGCCCAGTTAGATGTTTTCAATAGCACATGGATTAAATTTGGTGTGTATTCCAGAATAGCTACAAGATTCACATTGTACTTGATTCTACCAAATTGCATCACTGAAAATGTGGATTATGCAGGTGAAGCGAATGAGTTAGAGTCTGTTAATACAGACAAATTTTACTTGTATGTAATTCAATTGACTGCAGTGGAATTATTATTCATTGAAATGATGCAGAAAGCCAGTCATGATATTACAGGCCAGTTACTACAAATCCCATCCTGAGTTTGTAAAACTGAAGAACAAGATGAGTCAAGCTGCACTACGTAATTGCTTATATCTATTTCCCTGCCATTGCACAACCAAGTAAGTAACAGGTTCATATCACCAAACAGATACTATCCTGCCAACTTCTGGGGAGCAGTAATAACTAAATTCACTTGGTCCATTGTAACTCTTCTGTGAGCATCACATCTACATAGTACAAGTTGTATCTTCCTTAGGCTGTCTCTTTACTTACCTTCTGAGTTGCACTATGGGCATGCTTCAGGCTCCCCTTGCTCTCTTCTGCTGGCATAGGGACTAGACCACCATGCCTCTTTCCTGGCTGTTCATGTTTTTCTTTCAGATTAAAATGATGCGGTGTTCACATGCGGGTATGGAGTTCATATCTTGATATGGAGCAAGCTATAGCCAGAAAAACATCCACCTCCAATAACAGATGCTCTCACTTCCATATTACAGACATTGCCAGAGCCTTACAAAACTGTGCTTTGGGGAAATTGTCAATAAATCTACAAAAGGCAAACCAAGATTTTTAGTATGCCAAGACATAAATTATATTAAGACTTCAGGGGATTTTTCCCCAAAAGGGATACTGAGAAGAACAAGGATTCCAGGGCAGATCAGAATATCAGCGGTGGCAGATTTCTGAACAGGATGATGTGACCTTATGGTTTAGTTTATGTACCCTTTTGCAGAAAACACATGTTGAAGCTTCAGATAGCTATGGAAGAGGAATAAATCTGCCTAGCTTTTAAATTCAAGTTAGGTACTTGATAGATAGAAAACCTTCCCAGATAGCTAAGTCCACACTGGCTTAGCAAAACAAGTCAGACAGTTACATCCGTTTGTACTGCATCAGGACTTGGCCTCTTAACTATGGCTTCTTTGTTGCTTTTTCATTTTGCTTACTGTAGTAAGTATGTAACTGAGCTACTCCTGCAAAAACATTTACTCAAATCATGGGTGAAAATCTGAGGTTTCAAACCTGTTTTCAAACCTTAAGGAAATCATCCAGCTAAGAATGATCTGCTCCAAGAGCAATGTAGAATACTTCACGCATTGTAAAAACCTGACAAATTTGGGTTTGAATTTATCAGTTCTGTCTACTTAGGATGGAAGAAAACCCTCTTTCCTTATACTTTGAATATTTTTTTCTATCTTCATCAACATTAAGTTCCTTGGGGTAATGATGCCTTTTTCTAAGTGTGTATCATGCCTTTGATTGGCTAATTCTGTATTACAAATAGTAATAATTTAGTTTGGTTTTCCCTCAAGGGCTAAAACTACTGAAGTTTTGGGTCTCCCATTTTTGTCACTAGCAATTGTCTGAATAGTCATGCCCTGCACAAAATAAAGAAGGGATTTTATTTAAAAATAATCTTTGCAAAAACGAAAGGTATACTATCATTTTATAGATTTCATCTCAGAATGCACCTTATTTTCCAAAGAAGGTGGGAAGTGTTAGTGTTTCTATTTTTCAGTCTTCAGAACTTTATAGGTTGCTGGAAAATCTTCCCTTCTTTTCATTATCACTTGCCATCCAGCTCAGTTTTGAAGTGTTGGCCCTCACTCCGCTTGGAAAACACGAAGATTCATGGGAATTAAAATAGTATTGAGACAGCTAGAGTGCTGGGAATATTTGCTGTCCCAAATCAAACAACAGCAAAAAATGTTCCCTCCTCAACCCGTGACCTTATCACAGAATTTTTTGCAATATTTCCCACCAAGCATGCCAATCTTATAACAGTAATGCTGTACATACAGCATTCAGAGGTGCTCCTGCTCCCATTGATTTGATAGGAAAGCTGTTAAGCACATTAGACTCATTCCGGACTTTGAAACTTTGCTCTCCTAGTGAATCACTGCCAGGAACAAAGGACCCCTCGGTGACCCTTTTCAGCCCCTTCATTTCTACCACACATCTGTACAGTCTTGCTCCACATGAGAGGAACTGCATGGGTATTTTGAAAGCCAGTCTTTGGCCGGGAGTATTTATGCTGCTGCTGCCGCAAAGCCATCATGTCTCACAACTATCATCGAAAAAAAGCTGCTCTTCATTTGTCAGCAGAAGACAAAATGTCAATATTGAATCTGTGAACTTGACTGAATGCTTAGTCCCAGGCCGTCATTTTTCAGTCTGGCGTACTTCTGCATGGAGTCCCACAGGCTCAGCAGGGTAGCAGAAGTGTAGCGGGCAGGTGTCCTTTCCAGACAAGGCAGAGAGGTCAGACAAATTCCCGTGCAACCTTTTGGTGGTTCCACTGTCATGTTCTCCACTCTTTATACATTTCACCTAAAAAATCAATGCTGACTGGCAGCATCCACTTCTGACTGCCCATGAACTGTCTGTCATCTGGTCTTTTTATTACAGTTTTGTGCTTAGTGCCCCTTTCCCCTCTCCCTCATTTAAAACTCTTCACTGGTTTTATTTAAGTTCTCCCTAAGCCTACAAGTTTGGTGAGCTTTTCTGAACAAAATATATTAAAAAACAAGCTGGTTTTCCAGGTGGGTTTTCCCAAGCTCTCACAGCTCTCATTAAAGTTTTTACAGTTACATCTGTGCAAACAGTGAAAACAAATACAGTGTAATGGTACGGAGCTGAAGGAAGTTAAGTGCACCTCTCCACCTGCCAAGGCCCAGATGTGGGAAATAACATGGCACAAAGACCCCAAATATTGGGACACGGCAAAATTACTGCTCAGAAGGCTTTGGTACTATGTTAGTTTAATTTCTTGAAGCATAATGTTCTCTACAACCATTGTTTCCCCATTCCTGCTGCAAGCAGTTTTAGAGCACTAAGCATGAGGTAAGATTTATAATGTCGCTAAAACCAGAAATGTGCAAAATGTTTGTCTGCAATGAAGAATGCCCATCATTAAGAGAGACCATAAAGAGAGATGTTTGTGCCTATTACCAGACATAGGTAAGACATGAAACTTACAGCAGGATGTACTGCCTTACAGAGTTTGGTTGTGTATTAAGAGTGAAAGAAAAGTCTGTTTGATGAAATTTCTGAGATTTCCTCACCTCCCTCCAATCCCACAAATGAGGCCAGTGATGCTCACACTGAGTCTCTTTCTTTTCATAAATCCTCTTATTTATTCTTACCAAGTGATGCTATGTGGCACATAAAGGCAGTGTTGTTTCTTAAAGTTGTTTCACAAACAGAGAAATCCCCTGTTAGTGCTAGATGCTTATATCTATCAGACAGGCACAGACTCACATTAACTACTGATGGTGAAAGCCTGGAAAGCTTCTTAGATGTGCTGGACTCATCTTCTCATACTGGGCCAGGCCACAGTTCTATTGTATCCAGTAGCTGACCTTTAATAGCAAATATGACACTGCTAGAGCACGCACACCACAACACCCTCTCCCATTTTGTGCAGTCTTATGGACTTTATGGGCTGGACATGCCAGCCACATCTTTCCATTTAAACATTCCTCTTGTTACACCAATGCATACATTCTATGATATCCTCAATATCATATGAGCTCTATGATTTAATTACCATGCAAAAAAAACAACCTCTTGTTTTGCTGGCCATAATGCAATTGTTTTCCTCTTGATTTTCATATTAGAAAAACAATTACTAGTTGTTTCCAGTTCTTACCACGCCATTCGTGACTTTACAGACTTGCCCTTGACCTCTTCTTTTCCAAAGGGAGGGGAGCTGGGTCTATTTAATCCCTGTTCATGAAGGAAGCCTTTCTCTGTTCTTCTGATTGCCATTTTCACACTCTGCTGCTGCCATAGCCTTCCTGATATGGAGGGGACCGAAACCGCATGCAGTGCTCATGGAACACATGAGGGGCTCATGATGTTTCTGTTTTGTTTTCAATCCTTTTCCCAATAATTTCTAACAATCTCTTGGGGGGGGGGGGGGGGGCGGGGTTGTTGGAGTTGCTGGGGGTGTTTGCCTCTGAGTTTTGAGCTGACATTTTTATACCCACAATGAGTCAAGATCTCTTTGCTGAGTGGTATTAGCTATTTTAGAGAGTGTCACTGTGTATCTATAGTTTATAATTGTTTTTCCCTATGTGCATTATTTGGCATTTACAGATATTGAATTTCCTGTATTATTCTTAGTCATTCAGTACTGCAAGAGCCTTTTGTAAGTCTTTGTAGACATTTACTACCATGAATGGTTTTGAATCATCTGCAACTCTACCACCCTTCTTTCCCGATTATTTATAATTTGGACAGCAGAGGTTCCAGCTCCCATCCCTGCAAGACTCAGGGTATTCTCCTCTCATTGTGACACCTGATCTCTTCTTGCTACAACTTGTTCCCTGTATAGAAAAATTCCTGTACAGGAACCTGTGTGTCTTCTTCTAGAGCAACTACCAATATAGAGAATCTATTCAGCTTTTCTGCTATGACTTTATGATCTTTGACGTCTCTTTTCACACTTGAGTGATTTGTTAGCCCTCAAAACTTACTTCACATAATTTCTTCTCTGCTATGAAAAACATTCTTGTTATTGGTTTTATGCTTTTATCAGATTATTTGTAAGTATTTTATTTTGCTTTCTTTATTAGCGTTTACATTTACAGTGCTGGAATTTATGCTTTCTTATTTTTTTCCTTCTTTGGACAGTTGACCAGAAGAGTGTTTCTCTGAAGAAGGTATTTTGTTCCTACTTGCCTTTCGTATTCAGTTGAGTCTTCTCCCCTGATTCTTTTCCAGTCCTTCAGGACAATCTACGTCTTGGTGCCCATAGGTTTGTTTCTAAGTTAACAATATAATTATATATTCAATAATTCAGAAAATCAAGAAATCTGTAGAGCGATAGGAAACTAATTGGCTTGAAAAATCACAAAATTACAGCTGTA
Organism: Falco rusticolus; assembly: GCF_015220075.1. NCBI lineage: Eukaryota > Metazoa > Chordata > Aves > Falconiformes > Falconidae > Falco > Falco rusticolus. The sequence goes on from NC_051189.1 coordinate 43,095,380, forward strand.
AGTAATACAAGACAGAATATAGATTGTACTGTAATACACAGCTTCCTTTTAAATGTTACCAACATCTGGACTAATTGGGATGAATGGAAAAGGCCAAATGAAAATATAAAAATGCCTTGTATTTACCTTCAGACAACACAGATGGCCCACATCTGCCAAAACAGGATTGGGAATAAGGCCAGGTACCCTTGATTTCTGAAGGGAAAGCTTTGTTTGTTTTATTTTTTTTTTCCAAATAGTTACTATATTTCAAGTATTATCAATGGGAAATAATTTGTTGGTCTAGTAAGAGTGAAATCCCATGCTTATTCAAAAGCCTGGATTCATCCTTTTGTTAGCTTATGGTAGTTGGAAGAATTGGGACAAGAAGGCTGTTTAGATTTCAAGTGTAAAGATTTGCTTTCTGTCATGTTATATCAGTCTTGGGATCTTTTTAAGAAGAGGTATTTATCAAGTTGCCATGTAAGTTTCAATCATCTCTGTCAGTGGAGGACAGTGGAAATTGATGAAATGTGAACAGAAGTGTGGGAAAAATATAGAAAAGACCTTCACACAGATACTGATGTGTCCAAGTTACTTGACTCTTCAACTAGCCCCAAAAGCTGACTTACTGCAGTAATTTTGGATGTTTGTTCCTAACCTCACATGAAGCCTTTGTTCTTCGCATGTGATTAGTGTCTCATATATGATCAAGTAGTGTTGATATTTATCAGCAAGAGATTAATAGTCACATGGACTTGACTAATAAGGAGTATATTCCACAAATAATAAATTGATACAAGAAAGGTTATTTGGAGAATAGGGTGCCCCTAAATGTACATTAAAATGTGGCCTTATATCAACGGGTAATGTGCAACCAGCCAAGTGTTCTCCATTTGTATTTAGCTCAGAAGTTACCCTTGTCTGTTTGAAAAAGGAGATTTTTTTAGAGCTGGGAAAATGTTTGTATGCCTAAAAGCTTGTAGCTTTCTCAATGACTTCAGTTGTTCTGATGGCAGATACTATCTCTACCTGCAAGCCATGACTTGTGCATGTTCTTAAAACCCTTTGGGTAGTGATCAGCAGTAATTCTATCATTTGTTTTGATTACAGTTTCTGAGGTTGTTGATCCCCCCACTGCAGAAAGACTCAAGACTAATGAGACTCAAGACTAGTTTATTTGTCTACAACTTCTCTGGAAAGTCTGAGACTAAGTCTTCCTTTGAATCCTGATATTGCACACAGGAATAACTGTTGTCAGCTAAATGGATGTGTAAAGACTGTTTAGTTAGTTAAAACCTTCTGTTTGGGTTTTGTGACATGCTTTGAGTCTTCAGCTTTTGGGTTTGCAAAGTCCTAAAAATAACCTTCTTTTTGCCATCCACCTGCTCCAGTGCCACTGCCTGCATGCTTGGGGTATTTGCTCAGGCATGTTAAATATGCTTTTTTGTACCTCCTCAAAAACAAGCTCTTTAGGTCAAATGCAAGAACAAGGGGAAGAACATAGATCTACCTGATCTTGACAGCAAACTCTATTGTCCAGAGCTAGTATCAACCAGCAAAGTACCAGCCAGGAAATTAGGAGACAGGGACTTACTAAATACGGATTTGCACTCGTGTCTTCTACTACCTTGATACAGTTTTTCAATGCCAACTAAGACCTTTGTCCTAATTTTGCAAATAATCCATGGTTTAGCCCCCAGTTGTATCAAATTTGCATCTACGAATCCTGCTGCCAGCTGAGCTCTTCAGAGACTACGCTGACCACAAAGCTAAGATTGAAGCTGGGGATGCAGCATTCTGCATTCAGGGTATCTGGCTAAGGAATAACAGTCCAGAGGAAAATAGCTTTAGGAAATGTTGCAAAAGCCATGTGAAAGCCTTTCAGCCCCAGAGATTGCAATACACCACTTGAACATCTTTCACTCTCTCCATCTCAAATTCTTCTCTGAGAAAGCCATACCCCAACACAGCTTTGGCCTTAAAGGTATTGGAGATTCCCTGAATCCCTCTGTGCACTTTGCTGTTGAAAATGCCTTCATATAGTGCCAGGACTTCTGGCAGCAGTATAAAACCCTTAGATGTACAGAAAAAAATATTGTGCTTCCCAGGACTATAGCCATTGAGTGGGCACACGGTGCAATTGCACCAGGACCTGCAGGTTGAAGTCAAGGTGAGCAAAGGTGGAGGCAAGTACCACACAAGTTGGTCAGCTATTTCATTTTCCTCATGCCAAAGACCATGCCAGCCCCTGGTGCTTCAGGTTACTTAGGGAAGACAGTAGTCTCGTTGCCTGTTGAAGAGGTTTACATTATGCGCTGTTCAATTTCGAGGGGATGTTACTATGTGCCTGGCAAGACTAGAAGACAGTAAAAGGATTAAAAATGCAACTTTCCTTAAAACATTCATGCAAAATCTGTATCTACATAGTTGAATGCCTAAATTACCTTGACTTTCTGAAGATTATATAACTATACATTTTCCATACACAACACTATATCAAGGAGATTACCTGAAAAGGCTGGCTATCCAGAGCCCCCCACACAGAAGTGTTAATATATTAATAGCATCTCTTTGTATAACTGGGGAAAAAAAGCTGCACAGAGTTATTCAATCAAGTGATACTAGACAAGTTAGAAAATGCTTGTGGTTTCATTTTGAAATGCTCTGATTACAAAAGTGTTCATAATGTAATGACAGTGCCATTAAATCCTGGGTTCATACCACTGTCACACAGATGCCCTGGGGGGTTCCAAGAGCTGTTTTCTGCAGGCAGTGAGACCTCACAGGTACTCAGATCGGTTTTGTTGTCTTGAGACTGCCACTGATTACTAAGGAGAAGAAAAAAGTCTCTTAAAATGCCCATTATTGGTGGTGTCCTATTCATTAAAGGTTCCCAGCCACTTCGTTAGTGCGGAGATGCACAAGCAGTGGACATGAAGTCTGTAACAGCTGCAAGGGTAGATCTCACAGAGCAAAGGTAGGATGGAGGAGGTGGCTGGTGAAAGAAACTCTGGAAATCTATGTAATAAAAATGTTTCCAATCATAACCTTAAAATAATAACTACCTTGTTCATCAGGCATTTCAGCCAATAGCTCATGCTCTGTCCCATTGCATCATACATTTGCATCCCACTGGTAATGACTTGTTCTCTGAATTGCAATTAACCTATTTAAGACCAATTAAGAAACAGATCTTGAATAGACCTGCAGTATTACAGCTCAGTACTCACAGAAGATGACAATGATGTTTTAATTAAATATGGGAGCAAAAGGTCTCAAACTGAAGCTTACAGCTAACTAAGCAGCAGTCATTTGGTTACTGAACAGGCAAGAAGCTTTATGGTCTCCTTCCACATGGTTCAGCCTCCATAGCTCTCAAGTTTGCTTAAGGCTAAATAGCTTTCCTAATCTATTATTGCACAGAAGAAGTCCCTCCCGCCCCCATTTTCCAGATCACAGTTTGGTATGTTTTAACAAACTACGATAATCCCTTGGTTTTTGCAGGGCAAGAGTATTGCTGATAAAGTGATTTCATTTAGGCAAATTAACTCTGTTAGTTACATGAAAGATTGAACACTGTTATCTTATGCCGGTATGTGCAAAGTCTCATAAGTGCAAAATACACATCAAGGGCCAATTTCACATGAAAAACTCCTGATAGTATAAGAGCTGGTTAATATTTCTGAATTATTAAGTCTGACAGCATAATCATGCTTTTTTGTTGTTTAGGCTGTTGATACCAGATGTTTAATGCACAGTAAAATGTGATAGTGTAATAGGAAGCATTTTAAGGAAGTGCAATTTTGGAAAATGAAGAAACTACTTGGGGTAATTTAAAGCATAAAAACAGATGCTGGAACTTGGAGCTGCTTTAGTTTCAAATAAAGTGGAATCCTTCCCTTAGAAACCTACGGATATTCACCATCATTTGCTGTTCTCTCCTGGACGCAGACCTGGCTGATATTGCTGTGGCCATCTTAGGCCGGGAAGTCAGGTCGAAGTGTCCAGTCTCAACTATCATGCAGTGTTCAACACTGCGCCTTGGCTGTGGTCCCTATAAAAGTGAAGGAGGGATCGCTCCCGCTGGGTTAGGGCTGATTGTTCTGCCTCTGCTGGTCATTTAGCCTGACGAACACAGGACTGAACTAAAAGCTTGACAGTAACACCCTTCCCGATGTAGTACTGGATTCTAAGAAAGTCTTGCAGGTATTTCAGGGACACCAGATTTAAATGTGGATGTGTTACAAATCACAAAGGTGGATGAATTTAGACCACATGATGCTTTTGTTAACCATTATAAATTGAGATTATTAAAAAATGCTGCACAACAGGATAAAATGGTATCTATGGTTATATATTTATTTTAAATATCCATTTGATAAGATATATCTATGTATAGTCAGTGAGTTGTGCATTAAAGACTCGCTTCATATGGAAGCAGCAGACAATGATGAGTGCTGATCAGTATTTTGGGACTGCTGGGTGTAATAACATAATCACACTTCCCTTCTCCTTGCTGCTTCTTTTGGCACCAGATGTTTAAAGCACAGTAAAATAGAACCTTAATGTTCTCTGTAATTAATGGGTGAAAGCACAGAAGTATATACAAGCGGGTTGTGTTTCTATTAAGATGTTGTCATATAATTTATGAGAGAAAACAGCTGTTCCTTTAAACAATTTTCACTTGATGTGCCTGGAATTCCCCTTGAGAAATGAGAAGCTGTGGGAATTTTCCATAACAAAAAGGAGTGAATTTCATACTTAAAAAATAATTGTTATCGTAAAGAAATTCTACACAGCTGGAGACTTTGTCACAGCAAGAGCCATTCCAGCTTGATTATACAACTCTTTGCACGTTGCAGGAAGTCCAGACATCTTAGGCAAGGATCTCACAGAGCTCAGCTGAAGGAGAAAGCTTACCTACAGGAGAAGACAGGGTGTCTCCTGATCTCTATTTAACATGTTGATTTGGCATTTTTTTCTTTTTTCTTCTCTTTGGTAGTTTTGTTTGGTTGTTTGTTGGATTTTTTTGAAAGTCACTGCTTCTCATTGCCTCAAGTAAGCTCTGTCAGATCTGCTTTGATACCCATCTGAACACAACTGGTACTGCCAACGTCTTCAATGGCTCTGATTTTCGGAGATCAGCTGCTGAGATCTTTCTAATGACTGGGGCTTTTTTAAGCTGTCACAATTCAAACACCGAAAAGAAAGCACCCAGATAGGTCTTAGTTCAAATAGGGTTTGGGTCATGGCACAGTTAATTACATCCTCAAAGCACCTTGCAAGTATTAGCACAACATCCTTCACAAGTGAAGAAATTCTTTTCAACTCATGAAAAAGTGTGTCAGAAATGAAAAAACGCAGTGAGAAGCTACACAGGTAGAAGCCAGGCTCAAATCAGAACTCAGGGCTCAAACTCAGGACATCAAATTCTTGCAGCTTTCCTATTTGTCTCACATCAGCTGAAGGGCAATAACCATCTATGAATACATGCTTAGTCCATGGCAAATGAAAGCTTAATTTGCCTATCTCAGTCCCTGGTGAAAGAGGTGTAGTGGCTTAGATCGTGCACAGCAATGTTTCCCCTTGTCACCGGTCTTCAAATCTTGTGCTTAGGTTTCTCAATAACGACTTGAAAAAATCATGAATTTGCTGTTATAAATTGGGAGAAATGTTTCATTGACTTGTCTTCTGATCACTGGTTTCCCCAAGCTTCAAACAGGTGTGACCAAAGGCTGCTGCCATGTGGTCTAGCCTGATAGGCAGGAAGATAACGAGCATTACCTGCTCAGCACTGTTTTTCAGAGTAAAACAGAGACTCGGGATCAAACCCTGGGTTTAAGATTGTCCCATTATCTCATTTCATATTAAAATAAGCTTCCCTAATCTTTCATTGCACAATTTGCTAATATTTTTTGTAAACAGATGTGTAGTAGACAGCTGTTTTGTTTAACAACCAACTGAGAAAACCAGGCTCCTGCATGTAGTAAATAAACAGATGAAATGTTCAATTTAGAATTGCTTCTTTCAGAAATAGCAGCCTGAAAATACTGAGGAGGGCACAGCTACCCATGTCTCTTCTCCTTAGCAATTCACATTCCTTTTCTGGAAGGCAACGCCTCTGTTGCCAGCACATGCAAATGAAAAACATAAGCCACCGAGTTTTCCGGTCTGTACATTGTTAGTTTAGCTTATACAAATATGATTTAAAATAAAACAAATTCGGGGAGCTTTGATGCAAAATTGCACTAATGGGCTACTTGTAAACGTGGATTACAGCAGGAAGTACAAAAAATAGTATCCTCATCCGAACCAAGAACACCCACCCCTCAAAATCCTACTGACTCACCCCAAGATTGCAAGGGGTTTTCCTGCTTCCAGTCGCTTAGCACAGTCTTGTCAGGACTTCTGAGAATTATAGTTGATACCTTTGGGAAATCCTCTTTTTTACCTTCTCTAGGGGGAAAATCTTAGAAGAAAAAACAATTTTTGTATGGTTTTCTGGATTTGACATTTGCTTCCCTCATTTTTTATATTCCTGGATTGCTAGAATGTCCAAAACATCATTCCACTATGCTTCCATATGGCCAAGATTAAAAATGAACAACTATCAAAAGTAACTTACTATTTGATGAGGAATCAGAACTCCAGGAGGAAAAAAAAAATCTTTGTTCCTTTCTTACAATACAAACTTATTTCTCCTGGCAGACTGGTCAACTGGGCATTGTTCTCATTAATTCGCATGACTCCCAAAGTGTCAATGAATTATTTGAGATGCCCAAAACAGAGGAAAGAAATATTTTCTGAGATTTTTACACATGCATATGCATATATTTATTTGCATAACATAGTAACTAGTAAGATAAAGAGTCCCACTTCAAAGTTCAGGACTGCTGGAAATAATTTATACAGGGGTACTGTACTAAGGAAAATTCTTGAAAAGCATGGGAAATCTTCAAGTATGTTTCACCCTTTTTAAAGAAAAAATTCAAAAAAACACCTACATCTCACCATAAGCTCCATGCAAATCAATAGGTTATGATAGAACCCCCCCTCAGGAGGAAAGGAGCACTAAAAATACCCTGAAACTGAAGTCATGCTGATTCCTTTGCTCGGAGAAGCACATCAGTGTAACAGGAGTGTTCTCTGCAGCTTCCCTAACCCCAGCTGTACTTTTCAAGGATACGGAAGACTTTGATGATAAGCCAGGCTGGCTCTACAGAGCACTTTGTTCATTCCCCGAAAGATCTGCTGCTCGAGGACTTGGTGTCAAGATAACTTACCTTGCTTTGCTTTGCTATGCCCCGGGAGACTGAAAGAACTCCTGCTCCCCAGAGGTTTCATGAAAGATGTATTTTTTAAAAGTCTGTTTAAAGTCAGGTGTTTTTTTCTGTTTCCTTGCGAGAGGACTATTCTTGACAGTATTTATTTATTTCCAGAAGGTTTAGGTCAATATGCCTACTGTATTGATTACATGAGCAGATCCTGATCTCAGTTAGGCTGGAGTAAAGTAAATCAAATCACTCCAGATCTAAACCAGGGCAATGAAGCTCAGAATATAGCCCACAGTTTTGTTCTGTGTAAGCTAGTCTTCTCCTACTTGTTCAGAGAGAAAAATTTGAGGAAATGTGAGGGTTCTCCAGTGTTGTTGTCATCCTTTGTGCATTGTGTACAAGCTCTACTCTTTGGTTGCTTTACTGTTGCCATGCTATTCATATAGACACAGTCACAAACCACCATAGAGAAAACCCATCACAGAAATCAGGAGACAGATTAAGCTTCCACAGCTCCCATTGATTTTAAAGGCTTGTAAACGTCAGCATGCCTGAAGACCAGGCATGTTAACAAGACTGTAGGCAGTGTTTGTTTAGAAATGGTTAGCTAAAACACTAAAACATAGTCATGACAAATTCACTTTTCTTCAACAGAACCTAAATTTTATAATCTCCCTCTCTCAGAAAACCAACCAACCAAACATGTTTGTATGTTAAATATGAAACAGAGGTAAGAGGATAAATGATTTGTGTTAAACACTGTCAGGAGGAAGAAGTCGTGCTATCGGAGCAGCAGTTAAACCAGGTATGAACAAAGGTTGTCATTAAAGAGCAGATTTTTAATACATTGTTCCAGAACAAATGATGGCATGAGACAACAAAACAAGGAATTAAACAAGACATGTAGGAGCAGAAGAACAGAAATGGAAAGAGATAAAAAATGAATGGGATTTTTTTGGAGACAGTGCTGCTGGCAATCAGCCAGGGTGGGATTCAGCTCCATATTGAGACACCTTAAGCTTAAGCGGTTTTTTGTAGGGGTCTGCATCTGCTTTAGGTGTCCAACTCCCTTTGGTGCTCACTGGAGAGCTACACTACATGGAGCCCAGAGCTAAGGACAGTAATGTCTGTCCATTGGAGGGTAACTGTCTCCATTGACCATAATGGGAGTTTAACTACCTACCTCATCTGTAGATACCTACATATTCATCTTTGCATATTAAAACACATCTAAGTGGCCTGATCTTGAACATAATAGGCTATGTTGAAATGGCAGGTAATGATGTGGCAGGAGGCAAGCTGAGAGTCTGGCAGTAGAAGCCAAGCAAACATGCCATTAACCAGAGGAAAGAGGTGGATGGAGAAGGCAGCTGTAAACTTGAAACTGGCTGAACACATGTAGAAACTGTTCCTCCTTTTCTTCCTCCCCACCCCTACAGTGAATAAATTGGAGAAAAAATCAGATGAAGTAGCCTACAGTAAGGAAAGTGAAAGTGATAGTAAAATGTTCATTTAGTGTGGTTTCAATTCACAAATGGATATATTTCAGTTTGTGTATATATGGACCAGTTAACTCTTAGAAGCATTTGTGCTGCTAGATATTAGGGAAAAAAACCCACCCCAAATCTAATGTTTTCAATATGGAACAAAAATATAAACATGGTGTGACTTTCAAATCTTAGTGCTATTCCGACTTGTTATTCCTCATTTGCAGTAGTGCCTGTGAGAATAAGGGAATGGTACACATTCAGAGGTTGATGATAAACAGAGAGGATAGTCCTCAAGGTTCTTCATTAGTGAAGAATACATCACATTTCCAGATAGCACTTTTGCTGAACATGCTAGGCCATCTGCTCATGAGGCTTTTGGTTTCATTTCAGACACAACTGGCTTCAGCCCATCTCTAGCAGTCAATAAAAAGAAAGTTTCTAAAAAATGAATTACTGTCCCAAAACACAAATCACTTTTTGCAAATGTTGTGATAAAGTTTCCAAGCAATGCAAAGTGGGCTACCATATGTGCAAACCTCTGTGGGCTGGTGCGGAGGGAGATACTCCCATTGTAGCTCTCTGAGGTCATATATTTTAATTTTAATATATCAATATTAGAATCTATATTCATTCCCCTTTTTTGTTAGTCATTGCTGAAAAAAACTTTTGTTCAGTTTAAATATCCAGGTTTAACAATTGCTTTTCTTTTCCAAAGCAGAATGTTAATGTCAGTAAAAAAGGGCAAATGTTTCATGTTGGTTGGAAGGGATTTATGGACATTTTTTAGTGCGGCCTCTCACTTGAAACAGAACTATCATCAACTCAAGATCAGGCTAAATGTGACTTCTTCCAGCCAGCTGCTGAAAGCCTCCAAGGGTGGGCTAAACCCTGATTACTCTGGGTAACCTTTGCCACTGCTGCATTATTCTCCTGGTGATGAATTGTTTCCTAATGACCAACCTGAGCATCCCAAGACACAGCTTGAGTTTACTGTGGTTTTTATATTATTATTACAATATTAATTACTATTTGCATAATACTATGTAACATATTACTATATTAATAATACTGTTATATTATTATATTACAGTATAACACAGAGATCCAGCAAAGGCTGTAAGAACAATTCAAGTATCAGATGAATTTGATCAACAAAAGTCAGGTAAACCTAAGGGGACACAGGTTCTGTCTGCACATTAGCACTAAAGGCTGAACCTTCTGCATGCAGCACTTTGTTAATATAATCCTGTGCCCCCAAGCATTTTCATCCTGCAAGCAGTATCAGAAGGGAACATCAGAGGAAATGAACTATCTGCTTTTGATCTAGTGTTAGTTACTACTTTTCAAAATGCCATACATCAAAAAGAGAGGCTGATTAAGACAGTGAAGATGTTAGGGATCAATACCTTGCTTGCCACAGGAAGGACTGCAAGGAACCACTGGGTCTGTTGCTGTGGAGTATTACCAGTAACTTGTTTTAAAAGGCAGGTTTCCTGCATGCCTTGGCAGACTAAGTACTCACTGTTTCATAAGTTTACACCAAAAATTTGACATAGCTGATTTCAATTTCCCATATAGTAATCTGTACATAATTAAAAATGGCATTTATGGTTCATCAGTGGTCTCCTGACACTGGAAGAGCAGGTGTTTTGTTGACATTTTAAGTTCGGGATGGTCTTTGAATTTGAATTTCTCTCTCAGTGCAATAACCTGCTGACTGCCAAGTTGCAGCACTGAGAACCTTTCAGCAAGAGAGGAGGACAGTGCACACTGAGCTTTGGAAAGATACAACTTGTTTTGATTGTTCTGGATAGTCTGGAATCTAGTGCCACGTTTTATTGAAACTCTATTACCTCTTAGTCAAAATAAGCACTATCTGGGCTAGGCAGCTGTTCATAGAGCTGTTAAATAAATTAGTGGACAGCTTGGTCTAAGCTGAAGAATTGAGGCTCTTGACTCGTTGGATCAAGCCGAATGACCCAATGGCTGAAGCACCTTCTCAGGGCTGACATAGCTCCTGCACAGCACTGTTCGCTAAGATGTGTGATAAACCTTGCATTGCTGCTGTCCATGTTGTTGCTATTTTGTGAATATACAGAAGATTTCAGCCTTGAGGACCACCGATCTGGCACCTTTCAAAAGGACAACACTTAGAACATGTCAAATGGACCAGACCCAAAGATTTAAGGTGGAGCTGAGGCACCCAGTCCCCAGGCTGGAGCAGCTCTATGCCAAGATGCTGGAGCCAGAACATGGGTGCACTTTGGACTCACATGCTCAAAGCTAAATATGAACACAAAATTTTTCAAGATGAAGGCTAAGGGTCAAGTGATTAGCAGGATCAGACCTTTTCTAAAAACAATCATCAGGTATTTCACGTGAGCAAAATCTATAAAAGCGTATGGGGGGCATATTAATAGGGTAATAATAACAACTATGTCCATAGTTGCAATACTATATATTACGGTAAAATCAGGTGTTTGGGAAGGACTGCACTTTCTCATTGTTCCAAGCAGAAGCAAAATTTCCCTTGGGAAAAGAAGGAGGCTTAGCTCTCACACAAATTACTCTCCAGCTTCTGCAAGGATCTTGTTGCTTACACTACTGCCTTTGATGCCAACCACTGCCTAGACAAAAAGAGCAGGCCACCCATGACAGCCAGTATAATGATACCCGAGTTTCAGAGTTCTAGGTCATATCCTCAGCTGATGTAACCTGGCATAGCTGTAGTGGAGACCCCAGAGAGACACACCCATCGGTACCAGATCATGAAGGACCTGATCGTTGCCTCACTCCATCTGCTGTCATCTAGAGCAGGAATATTAATTTGGAAAGAGAAAAGTTACTTTTGCAAACAATTTCAATACAATTCCTTATTTTCATATCTGCAATAACTAACATGAATTGTTACACAGTTAATAAGTGAGAGGTACCACAGTTATTCACATCTGAGTGTACTTTCAGAGTGTCTTTTCTCCAGGCTGTTCTAGAAGACAAAGAGTTCACTTGAAACTCAACATGTTGCATTGCCAATAAATTACAATGCAAAATGCTTTGTTGTACTGTCAGTTAACATTTTTTTAAATAAAAGTGAATTGAGACATTTAAATTTTATTTAGTAGTTTGTCATTAATATCATTCCCTGAGCTTTTGCTTACAAAAACACTGTGTGAGAAGATGGATACCATTGCAGTGGAGAAAATATTTCCCTCATATTTGACTTTCTGTAAACTTTTAAGGACAAAATTTCAAGATTCAGAAAAGAAAAAAATACTTAACAATTCCTGCACATATTTTACTGCTTTCAAAGTTGTTGAGACAGAAACTTGTAAAGGTATCAATTTTATTTTAATAGGTGATAGAATAATATGCCATCTTCCAGCAGATGAATAATTACACTATTACACTTTTCTGCTTCATGAAGATTTCCCCTGACTTTGGTAGGAGTTCTAAATGTGAAAGACTTACAGGCTCAAGTCCTTGGTGCTGTTTTCAGAGCTTAAATAGTTATCTGTTACAAGTGCAAAATTTCCAGCAGATGCTCCTCACTATGTCATTGAACTTAAGTAGTCTCTCAGTTTGAGTTCAGTGACACTGTTCAGGCTTTTAAAGCTAAACATGTGCTTAAGTGATATATTGGAAGAAGACCAACTTTTTTCTAAAACATATATATACTGAAAAATACAAAGTTTTATAGAATGAAATGATTGATAGGGATACTTAAGCAAGTAACTGATATAAACAGATTCTTTAAGCAAATTAATTTTTATTCTCCTCTAAAGTCCTGGGGTTAGAAATCTAAATGCAAGTCGAAGTAAACTTTAATTTTGAGAGAAGCTCAAGAAAAACAGAATTTATCAGGAATTTGGTACCACTAATTAGGAATTTCTTTTACTTTTTTAAAGGTTAATTGTAATTTACCTAGAAAAAAATGCATGGAATTCTAGGGATAAGTCCAATGTAGTATTAGAGAAATGTAATTAGATGTAACATAAATTAATACAGAATTCAACAGAAAATAATCACACCATCATTATGCTATGTAATATAAAATTGTGTCTGAGGCGATAGAGAATTCTGTAAGTTATCACAAAAAGCAATAGGAAAGACCTGTTTTTCAATTAAATGGAACCTTTTCCAAAATAAGGAAGGAAATATGACAATTTACATTCTGAATAGATACAATTTTGAAATTTACAGGGGCCTGTTAAATATATTTATCACCACTTAGTGTTTGTGAATAGAATAGACAATGGATGCAGGGACGACAAGTCTTTGGTTGCTGACCTCCACAGGGCCTCCTCCTACAAGCATAGGAGCAGTGATGCTTCTTATCTGGAGTAAGGGGAAGGAAATGAAGCCACAGCCTAAAACACAGCTCACCCAAAAACTGGAACTGGGGAAACTGGGCAGGAAGATACCATTAGGTGTGTCTGGAAGCAACAGCCACCTCTGATCTACAGAAGAGAAACAGTCTGAAACATCAAGCAAAGAGCAAAAGCAGGAAGTGGTAGACCTGGCAGAAGAAAAAAATAATGGCTGGAGAAGGGCTTGGAAATGCAAATGAAGGAAACACCCTGTTTTAGTCTGAGCTGGAGATCAGGCCTTCGCTCTCTGTAAAGAGATAGGGCTGCATCAAGGAAATGTCTGATCCCACTCACTACAAATTTTTACTCCTGGAAGGAAAAAAAAAAATCACAGGATGATGAATGTCTTTTAAGGTAAACAATTATTTCCCTTTTTGAAATACTTCTTTTCCGGTTTAGGAGTTTGTTCAAGTGTTCTCACTTGCTTACTATTGGCAGCAGCCATTTGTTTAACTGGTGTTTGTGATCTCCATCTCGGCCTACTTTTGCAGTGTGTGATATGACCAGGAGAACCTGTTGCTTTGGTTAAACCTCTGACATCTGCATCTGATAATATATTATTGCAGCTCCTCCAGCCTTTGCAGAGTATAATTCAAACTATGAACTGATCATTTAAATTAAAGTATGGACAAGCCCACAAATTCAAATACCTTGCCCCACAGGCAGAACACTATACTTTTTTACAGGTTTTAACTAGGCCTTGACTATTAAGCCAGAAGCACGCTTCTAGAGAATATTTTTAAAACCAGAACACTTTTCGAAGACAAGGTTTTCTAAGTGCAGCCATTTTTAACTGGCCTTAGAAAGTCTGTGTTATCAGGGCAAAAGACACATAGCGATAACCAATGAGTTCCACACAGCTCCGGCTCACAGCTTTGATAGAAACTGAATGGATTCAAGCAGTTTTCGTTTTTCAAACTCCTTTTCCCTAGTAATCAAGCATTCCCTTGGCTGTGCTATAGACATAAAGCAGAATAACTTTCAAGTGTTCCTTCCATCACTTCAACATTATAATCAGCTCAAACTCCACCATTTAATTTTGGTTATAGCACAAGTGTCCACACACAAATGAACCACTGAAAAGGTGTCTCTGAGTGGCTCTAGATACCCAGAAGGGTATAAATGTCTCCACCTCCTGCTCCCTTCCCTTCATCAACTACTTAATGTGATGACCCACAGACTGCATTACATGCTGATGTGTGGAGATTTTTTAAGAGGTTACGTGGTCAGCAGGTAGGTGACCAAAATGCCACGTTGCTTTTACCATCGCACTTGCAAGTGTGTATAGGCTAAAGAACAAATCCTAATCCAACTCAGTATTTCTGCTTGGGAATTACATGTTCTCTCCTATTTTGAAAGCCCAGTGCTTGAAGTCATAGGGCTGCATGTACTTTCTATTCCTCTTTTCTATTCCTACATCTTAGCAGCATCAGTTCTGTCTATGGAGATGACACCCAGGAAAGTATCATCTCCCTTTGGAGGCCAGTCTGAGTACATGTGTAGAGGGGAGTTCCAGTGCCTTCTAATATCATTATAAAGTGCACATACCTGGAAGGTAACTCCGGGCATATGCTGGCTGCAAATATATTTCCCGCTTCCCTTTTTAAAGGATCTGTGCTGGCTCCACTCTTTACTTGAGGGAGAAATTAAGATAAAGTAGCTTCTGAGGTCTGATTTTAGACCTGCCTGAGCTCAGTCTTTATCCAGCTACAGAAAATTTAATGGAGCAAAAGTATCTATTTAGCATAGAGGCCGAAGTACAGACTCCACCCCACCCCTTCCCTAATTCTTTTAATAAAAACACCTTCCATAGGTGTGCCCCATGCACAGCAACCCCAAGAGCTTCACCGGCCAACTTCAGGCTTTGACGGATTTGCAGCACAAGATGAAAATCAGCTGACTGACATAATTATGGGTCATTAGTGCCTGCCTCAGCTTTTCTATGATGTCTCTGGGGCAAGAATGTACATGTCCCCATGAACGAGCAGAGCATTGCTCATTAAAAGGCCTAACTCAGATTTGGTTTACTTTAATACAGACAACTGCAAACTGATGCATCAGAGGCTGATTCATGAGCAAATCAAATCTCTTCGCCTTAAGAGTGTAAGCACTGGTTAGAGAGGTCACAGACAGGTGGAAGAGAACAGCTCCAGATTTTAATCCTCGGGTACACTGCCATCAAAACCCTACACTTTGAGACTCAAAACACTTCTGTATTGGCTTCAAATCAAGAGAGTTCTCAGAATAAACAGTAAAGGTAATAAACCCAGAGACTAATGGAAAACAAAGAAGCAGCATACAAGTCATCTTGAAGTACATCTGTTTTGGGTTTTTTTAAAGTCAATCATAAGAAGTGCTGAGCAATTGTAAGGGCCCTTTCTGAGAAAAGGCTTTGTTCATTGTCTGGGTGCCAGGTTGCAGAGTGAGTATGTCTTAAAATGTAGTGCTCTGAGCTTACCTGCAAATCAGTTCTGTGCACACCTGTCTGCAGGGAGGGGCGTGCCCAAGTCTTCCCATATCTTAAGTATTGGGGAAGAAGAGACCTCCTCAGAGGAACACAGAGGGAGTAAACAGCTCTGTGGAGCGTGAACTGGCTCCAAAGGTGCTTTGCTCCACATAGGCACATGCCAGGGCAGAACTTGGGTGGATAAGCGATTGTCTATAACCAGCACTTATGTATGCAATGGGGAATCTCACTTGGGGTCCATGCCTTCGTATGCCACAAGCAATCTCGAGTACCTTTGACTTAACTGGTCACACATTAACTCTGAAAAACTGGCTTGCTAAGCCAATTTTTAGATTCTCCATACACTGTTCAAATTTGCTGTGCTATGATATTTGATCTTTGTTTTTCAGTTAGGTTTAATTCAAATTATTCAGTACAATAAAATATAAACCCAAATCCTTTAAATAATATCTTAATCATGACATGACTGATCAGCAAGACCACTAATGCAAAGTAATAATCAGTTGAACAAGCAACGCAGTAAGTTAACAAAACTCAAACACAAATTTATCACATTTAAAGGCATGGTTTTGGTTTAAAAGATCTGTAGCACTAATGTATTGATAAACTGTAGTCCAGAAGTGACTAATAAGAAAAAAAAAACTGATTGTGCAGGAGTATAGTTAGCACCTTGGAATCATTATCAACTCTAGATTTAGAAATCCTCTGAGTCAAGTTGTTCAAGTCACATTTCAAGCCTATATGAGTTTTTGTTTCTTGAAACTTTACTTGTTAACTGCATTTGTTTTCAGTGTGAACACGAACACACAAGCATGCATTCAGAATTTGTGTGTATCTCCATTTTTTGACATAAAATGTGATTTTAGTTGATAATTACCCTGTATTTTATTGCTAATTAACTTCTATGTATGCAGTAATTCTTACCACTGCTCTTCAAAAATTTTCTTTGCACTTTGAACTGTTCAGCACTGCTCCACCTTGCTTGCTCTTGCCAAGACAGCTCACAAGTTGTTGAGTGTACTACTGACTTTGTTTCGGTTTAGAAGGTCTAGTCTCCTTTTTAAACATTTTCTATTTTTTAAATATACCTGCTATATGTATTTATTTGCCCTGTTTTGCAGCAGTTAGCATTCCTGACACAAAAGCTTGATTGTTTTAGAATGGCACCCCAGCCAGTGATTTTTCTTTTGTTTGTGTTGTATATTTCCTGCATTTCCCTGTGTGGGGTTTCAGAAATTGTGGGTGGATTCCCAGTTGCATTGAAGCCAGGAGTATTATCATCCTTGTTGACAAACCTGTCGGGATTTTACAATTTGGCTCACATAACATGCTTACATCACAGTCCATCAGTAATACACTTGCTAATCATTCATTCTTTTCTCTTGGGGTAACTGTGTACTCTTAAGACTTTCTCTTGAACTGTTCATGTTTGCAGATCAGGGTATTTCACCCTGTAGCTGATTCTTTCTTATAACGGACAGGACTATAAGAGCTGAAATTTTATGTTCCCTTCCCACCCAATCCTTTTTCTCTCTTCTCCCTCTCTTCCTATTTGTGCTGTAGCTATGTTCAGTACTCCAGAGAAATGAAAACTGTCCAGATGTTGTTTATATATGTACACCTGCCAGTTAATGAGTTTATACATGATACTTGTTTTTATAGTAGTACAAACATTCTTTATTTGCCCCAAATATTTGTTGCTAGCAAAGACTGTACTACTCCCAAGGCAAATATAGCTGAATTATAGCAATGAAAAGTAAAAAGCACATTTTGAAGGTTACAAAGTCAGCTATTAGAAAGTTAGGAAATCCCAGAATTTTAAGCCTTTAATGAAGGTAAGTATAACATAGTTTCATTTATTTTTCATCAGAACTTTGACAAATTCTGTCTACATAATCCTGTGCAGGGAATATGTCATTCTTCAAAATTTTGTAGGGGGGGGGGGGGGGCGGGGGGCACACCAGTTCTAATATTTTCATCCCTGCTCATCAGTAGGGAAGCTAAATGCTGGGTTTTTTCATGCTGAGAGGTCTTTATGGGTTCAAAGGGCAAGTCCCAAAGGCACCACTGCTGTTTACATCTAGATATGTACAGATACATGTCTCTTTTGATGTGCTTAGCACTTTGGCAAATCAAGACTCAGGCTCTCAGGCTGAGCCTGCAGAAGATGAGGGACTATCGGATAATTAGCCTATGAGTGGTATGGTGTTATATGATTTACACTAAAAGGGGTGGAATATAACTCTCAAGGACAGTCTTTAGTGAACTTAGCCAGGACAGCCACTGCTCTTGCAATCACTTCCTTGCCTCACCAAGTTTCCAGCTACAAGAAAAAAGCAGGAGCTCTCCACCCTCGTCTACATAATCTAGATTTATCTGTAAAGCTCATTCTTAAATTACTTCCTTATAAATATGCGTATATATTAAAATTTTCTCATTTAAAAGTCGGAGTGAAAATGTGAAAATTCTCCCACATGGGATCATATTAGCATCCCTCTGAGCATCACCAGGGCTGAGAACCTTGATGCTGCAGCACAGCTCCCTTTCATTTAACTCCCAGAACAGGATGTCTCATTTTCCCATAGTCCACACGTTGGAATGCCAGCCCATCTCCTTGCACAAGCTAGTGACTAATGGCTTCAGGATGAGTTGAATCAATGGCTTATCTGGTGGCATGCTACTCCTCCTTCGGTGAGTGACTTCTCTGCCATACTAGGAAGTAACCAGTCCTACATGACTGTTAGATACAAGGGAAGATTGCATGACTTGTGGCACAGGTTGCAGCAAGGAGAAATGTGACCATGTCTTTTGAGGCTCTTTGCAGTCGTACCATCTTAGACAAGATAAAACTGCAGCCAGGAAGATGTAGCCTCTTCTCTCGGTCCCTTCTTCTCTTGAGCCTCTTGCCCACTGCTTTTATCCTTTCCCAGTATCAGTTTTTGACCCAAATCCCTTTCTTCTTTCCCCCTGAGACCCAGCCTGCAAATTGTAGGAACCATCCCAGTGGTTTTGACCTCAGTCCTCTCGGCTTCAGCTCTCCTGTACTGTCACTCCCACACACTTCCAGTTCCATCTCTCTTCTTTGATTTTACCTCTGAGTCATATGGCAATTCCACATCTTAATTTCTACACTGGGGCGGTGTCAGTTCTGTCACACTCCTCCTCAAAATCTTTCCTATTCTTACTCTCCTCTCCTTTGGTTCCGATTTCATCTTGCTCATTCATCCCCAGTTTCCACTCATCTGTTCCTAATCCTCTTTTCTATTTCCCTCTGTGGCTCCCATTCATGATCTCTTTGCCTATTCAGTTCCCCAGCTCTACCAGGCAACTCCACCACCCCGTCCCCGTAGACCTCTCAGCTTCTTTTTTTCCCTGACATGATACAAGTCCATGTGTTGGTGCATGTAACAGGTATGTGTTTGGCATGTTGGTACACACAACAGTGGGAAGTAGGACTACAACTTTTGAAGTGCAGGGGCAGATGAGTGGGACTCCTTGCCCCTCTCAGCATGGGGACTTGCACAGAGCTCAGGCCGATTGGCTGTGATTGGCAAAGGAGGCTATGGGAGAGAGGCTGCAGCACTGTCTTACACAAGCATTAAATGCAGATTGATCTGTTCTCGGAGAGAACACAAAGTGAGAATCACATGTATCAGTCTTAAATCTAGTGAGTGAGATTTGAGAGGTCTGTAGCCTTTTCATCCTACACTTAAATCAGTGCACTTCTCTTTGCCTGTATTCTAGCAGGAAGGGAGACTGAGAGCAGTGAACAAAAAGGCTTTTAGTTTCGTTGCCCTGAATTCAGCCTGATCTCTATTAGCTCAGAGTTTCACTTTTAGAGAAAATAGCTGCTGAGCTAAGAGCTGGAAGCAGACCCAGTTCCAGTGGCATCTTCACGGAATTAAGCTCCAAAGGTCCAGCGGGTCACTAGAGTATACAAAACCTCTCTTCTTGTGGGGCTTATAACCTAAATAAATTTGGACAGATTATCTTTGACAGAGAGGTTAATTTGTTGACCCCCATTTCAAAGCCTGATGCCACTGTCGTTTCTCAAAATCACTAAAAATGTTACCACCGGGTATTTTTCCTTAGCATTGTTCACATAAGTACATAGACGGTTTTGGTTGAAATACTTCATGTGCATTTAAACTGAAGGCAAAAATGGACTTGCAGTATTGCAAGTGCAATGGTTACAGCAGAGCAAAGCTATAAGCTGTTGAAACTAGCCTTACAATGAGTAGCACTGGGTGAGTAGAAAAATAAGCCTTGTTTCTGCCGTCACTTATAACACATATGTCACTGGTGTTTCAGTGATGGAGAATCTGCTCTTGTCTAAGCCTGGTAGTTTAAATCCTTGTGCACATGAAAGCTACCCAGCAGAACAGGCATTTGTCCATGTGCTGCATATAGCAAAATCACACTGTGATGTGTAACATACAGTACAGATTGCAGTATATACTGTTCGAAGTTTATTTTGAGTCTTCTGCATTTTCATAAGACAAAAAAATATGATCTATATCATCTTACAACATTGGCAGTATGAAACATACACACAGTATGCATTTTGAACTGTAGCATATGTACAGAATGTTCACAATTTAAACAGGAGAAATGTAACTGAGCATCTATCTATCTATCTAGGCTTACGACCATGGTATTAGGAACCTCTCTGAAATCTTTGGTGTCTTCCAGCTGAAAAGCCCTCCGAGCTTATCTTACGAATTTTCCATCCCTCCCCCCAACCCAGTGTAGATATGCAAATGCCTTCACCTCTCTCCACCCTGCAGTTGTTTCTAGCAGCTTTCTAAGCATGTGAATTGCACTTCCAGAAATTTGCAAAGGAGCCAATACTACTGCCATGGAACAACAGCCATTACACCCCAGCACTATGGATAACAGGACACAGTAGTATTCAGCTGGAGAGTAATGTTATCCTTTTCCAAATGTAACAACATTTGCGTTCTTTCTGCTCACTTATGACCATGCTGCAGTGAGAATTCCATAAAGATCTCATGACAGCTTGAAACTGAAAATCCCCCCAGTTCTTAGGAGAGTCATTTTTCAACAGGAGACCGTATAAGACTAGGCTTGCACCTCCTGAAAATGAAATAAATACCTTCTTTTCTGCTACAGTTGTGTTAAAGGGGACTGCTCAGCCTCCCCTTCTTTCCCCAGTTAGCTGAGATGCCAATATGTACAGATACACCTATTACAATTTTAACTGTGTACACGATGTGCAAATATCTTCCAGCTAGATCTGCACTGAGGTAGTTCATACTACATATGACACCAAACTTCAACAGGTTTGGGATTCTGACTCTTGGAGGTTCCTTTACTAGTTTGAGGAGAAATTAATCCATGCTCTTGAGCTTTTTAAAGGCTTGACAGAGAAGAATACACAGCACTCCTAGGGTACTTAGGACTTTTCAGGTTGTGTTCCTTGTATTTTAAGATAACACAGTCTTGCTTGTGGTGTGGTGCTTTTTGGTGTGCGTGTGGGTTTTTATCTGCAATTGATCTGAGTAACTTTCAGCAAATATGAAAAGTGCAAACTGAAAAATGTAACCCTCTTCACACCCTCTGCCAGACCTACAGTGATTTTCTTGATGTTTTGAGTCTGGATGAGAGCTTACTCTAGCTGCCATAGCTATTTAATTGTATGTGAACAGTTATTTCTCAGTATACTGAAGTGAAACACTAAATTTTCACAGCAGAGGTCACTTGTAAAATGAGTCATATTCTACACTGTGTAATGTCTTACAGCACAATGCTTTTCAGTCCTGTATTACTCCTTTTCCAAGAATTACCAGTACTAGTAGCTAAGAAACTCCTTGGGATTCCCACGCTGGGGATTTCAAATACAGTTCCCTGTAAAAAGCCTGACAGAGCTAGAAGTAAAACATGAAGTTTTTCTTACGGTTTCCTTCCGTGCATCCTATTGTGCAATAGCAGTGTCTGATCTTTTGATCTCAGGAGGCACAGCTGATGGTTTTAAGCAGTAGTGACCTGATTCTGAGACACTTTAATATTAGACATGTTAATTAGATTTCCTAACTAATACAATGGCATTTCTGAGTATTTAATGGAAATCAACAGGAATGTTTAAGGAAAAAGACACACTGCACTGTCAGCTGCACACCCTCAGCTGTGAGTCAGGCCCCTAAAAATTATGAGACCTGCTGAAGTCAGGAAGGTTATTAGCAAACTAATTCTTTATGTTCTAAGAAATATTTGGGTCTCTACAATTCAGAGAAAACTTACAACAGGGCAACTCAGAAAACTGAGCGTTGTACAACTTGTTTCCAAGATGAAACCACCAAATATTGTGAAACACGTAACGTGTGATACTGCATGCAGCTGAGAATGAGTAAGGTATTGAACTTCTGTCTTCACTCAATCAAACCACACAATTCCAGAGACTGAAGCATCTTACTCCATCTTTCAGCGTGAATTTGCGCCGAACGGTACAGTACCTTACCTAGAGCAATACTTCTGAGCGTACCTTGTATGAAATGGCAGCAGAGCTGTAAGGTACCACTGCTGTCCCGGGATGCTGTTAGCCCTCCGCCCCACCATGAAGTGCCAAACTCCCCACAGCTCTGGCCCTCTCCACCCTGCCAGGCTTCCTCAAGCTGGGGATCTCTCCATTGCCTCAGTTTTGGGTTTCTCACCTCTTCCTCTCTTGCCCTTCTCTGTAACACGCCAGAGGGGCTGGCACGGTGGGAGGACTGGACCCAGCTTCTCACAGGGCACAACATCAGGAGCCAACCTCCACTATTCGTGCCTCATCTAGCCTACATCAGGTTAAGCTTTACGAAGCTGGGTTTGAGGGGTGGGTGAGGTGGCTTCTTGTTTTTTAAGCAGGGGATACACATCGGGTATCGGTACCAAAACCCAAGTGTAAGTCAAAGGGCTGCCGGAGCCACTGCCGGCCCCAGCCCAGCACCGTTCGCGCTGGGGACAGGCCATGGCCGCTCTGCCACCCGGGGCCGCGTCTGTGAGGGCACCGAGCCCCCGCCGCCGTGCGGGAGGGCCGCTTCCCGGCGCGGCGGCACGACCCCGAGACCCCCCTCCCCGGGCTCCCTCCTGGGACCTTTCCGCCGCATCGCAGCCCTCCCGCTCAAGCCGAAGGCCGGGGCTTCTCCTCCGCCGCCGGGAGGCCGCGGGGGCGGGCAGGCGCCGCCGTCCCCGCGCCGGGCGCTCCCCGGGGAGGAGCCGGCCGGGTCGCACCGGGCCCGCTCGCCAAGTCCGGCTCCGAGCAGCCAAACCCAGCCCCCTGGACTCGGGGTGGGCGGGGAGGGCCGGCCGGCCGGGTGCCTCTTCTGCGGGGAGCGGGAGGACGGGCGAAACTTTCCTTCCCGGCGGCGACGAGGCACCAGCGGCCGCCGAGGCGAGCGCTGCTGGCATGGGCCCCGACGCGCTGCAGCTCGGCACCTACGGCGGGGCGGCCGCCGCCGCCCTGCTCCTCTGGGCCGTGTGCGTGCTCTGCAGGAGGAAAAGGTACCGGGGCGGCGGGGGTGGCGGGGGCGGCCACCGCATTCCTTCACGGCCGCGCCGGGAGAGCGGGGCTGCGAGGCGGGAGCCGCGCCGCCGAGCCGCGCATTGGGCCGCGCTTCCCTCCGCCCGCCCCTCCGCGCTGGGAAGCCCTATCAGCGCCCGCCGCCGCCGCCCCGCCGGGCTGGGGGCGGCGGGGCCCCGGGGGATGGCGGCCCCGGCGGCGGGGGCGAACGCGGCGCCGGGGGGCTGCCGCTCGGCGGGGCTCCGGCGCCGCGGCCGGAGGCGCGGTGGGCCGGGGCGGTGCGGGGCGGCCGCTGCTCTCCTCTCCTGGCCGGCGGGGGGGCCGCCGCTCGCACGTGTGTGCTCGGCGCGGCCGGGGCGCCGCGGGGGGCCGGTCTCGCCTTTCGTGGGTGCGTGGAGGAGCAAGGGGCGGACGAAGCCCACAGCCCGGCCCCTGGCACTCTGGCGTATGCGTATAAGCGACCCTTAGGCTGGCTGAAGAGCTGGATGTCGTGCGTGCCGTGTGTGGCACCAGGGAGCGTGTGCAGCCCCTGCCAGCCTGCCCCGGGGTGCTGGGGGTGCCGACCCACCTGCCCAGGCGAGGTGGGCACAAGCTGCGGCGGCTGGGCTGCAGCATGAACGGCGCTGTGCTGTGAGTCCCTGGCAGGGGTATAGCAGAGCCCCTAGAACTCCGGTCATGGACGTTTTGGTGACTTCTCCGTAGTGTCTCCCACGGTGTTGTTACCTTTAGTTTCTAAGGCTTCACAGGAGGTAGACACAGGCTTTGGGACAGTTGCAGGGTTGATGGGGGAAAGAAGCGCTCTCTGGAACCGTTCTTTCTGTTTCTGAACAATACCTGCTTCTTTATAGGCCAACCTTTTCCTGGGTATTTTTCACTTACGTTGCCAACACTTGGTGCTCTTCAGTGTCTGATGAATAAACGTGTGTAAAGGCTTGGTGGAGGAGGAGTGAAGAAGGGGAGGGATCAGTATTCACTGTATTGTTTGCTCTTTTTTTTTAATTTGCATAATGAAATGCATAGCAAATACTAAATTTAATTCTGAATCGTAAACAGTTACTTTTGCTAATCATTAAAAGTTATTTTTGGAAGGTGTAGACATACAAATTCAAAAAAGAAATTGCAGTAGTAGTGTCTAAAATGAAGAGTCAGAAAGCCAGTCTGGCAGTTTTTAGACCAATAACCCTAACTTTGGGACCATGTATAGAATGAATCAAATAACAGAAAAACAGTGAAAGTTCTTGTTTTGATGCCAGAAGGCATGTGGTCACTGATTGTAAACAGAGATGGATTATTTCCATAATGTCTGTTTTGGAACTGTTATTAGTGTGGTTTGAGTTAGAAAGCCCAATCCGTCTCTTAAGCGAAGGCATCTATCCCAGCGTTCCGGCGGGATGTGGATTCGTGTTTCAGCTCAGCTTATGGAATGGATAGCTGCTGCTCCTCAACTCCTCCCTGTTGCTTGTCTGACCCCCTGTGAGCTGCTTCTGGGAGTTAAACCAGAAAAAAAGTACTTACTTTTTTTGATAGGTTTAGTTTCCTGCCAGTTTAGTTCCCTAAAAGAGGTCAGCACAGAAAACAACAGGGGAGCAGTGAGGCCAAGTGGGATTGAGTGTCATTTTAGGGCTGGAAGCTGTCATACTGGCCCAACCATATTCTAAAATTGTACCTGTCGTTAGTAGAAATTCCAGTAGAATTGTAAAAGGCTGGATTTCTGAAAATGGAAACAGGCAAAGCTGTTGCATTTAAAATTTTCAGCCAGATGTGAGTGGTAGGAAAAAAGGACTGAAGAACCCATTTTGAGTTATATTCATAACCCTTGTGGCTATAGAGTTTAAGTGCGCTTTTTAGAGTCCGCAGCAAAATTGTTTGGACATTTGTGCCACAACGGAATGATATTATACAGGAGGCCACAGCAAGAAGGCTGTTGTCTTGCCCAAAAACCCCAAACTGCTGTTTGATTAATAAACTACTTGTTTAAATCCTGTGCAAACTTGCAAAGCAACTGAAAATAAAATGGAAAAACCCATCAACCTATGTGTAGCACAGCCTTCAGCATAAGGTGCTGGTGTTGAAGTGCTATCCTGCTCCAGTAAAATGTGCAATTAATTTCTAATTTTTTTAGCATAAAGGAAGAAAAGAAAATGTACATGGTCTTGAGAGGTGCCTGGCAGCCTTCAGCAGCCAGTTCTGATCTGCAGGAAGAAAAGCCATAGTAAGGGTGCAGTGGATTAAAACATGGGGATAAGGCTTAGTTCATGCTCCTCAGATTTGCTGCAAGTTTGTGATCTCCTCTTGCTTATCTGACCCTTATCTGTTTATCCCATGTGTCCTCCACATGTCGGATTTCTTTCCCTTGCTTTTATTTGAACCTGACAAACCCAGCAGCAGGCGGTGCTACCCTCCCCAGGAATCCACAACCACCATGTGGGAACCTGGTGACACAGAGGCTGTTGGTAAATCGCTGCCCCAGTAAATGCCAAAGACAAAGTTACATTCCTGGTCCCGGAACATACCCATTTGAACAGAAACATGAACAATTCTGGTTTTGTAGAGCTTGTCTCTGCTAGAAAAAAAAAGTTGCCACTTCACCTATGCACATTTTTTATAGAACTTAGTATGTCGCCCTAATGTTGGTATGCTTGCACCAGTGTGCAGACTCTGTATAAGTGGATTGTTGTGTTTATGGTACAAAGATAAGCCTTACCAGAATAATCAAATTTAATAACCACAGCCATGCATGGATTCCATCAGGATAGCAACAGTAGCCGTGTCTGTATATGTATAAATGAAGAGTTTAAGTAAGTAAATATACACCACAAAGTGCTAACTTGTACTTCAGAGTTCGTTAAGTTTTCTTTGCTGGATGATTCCTGCTCAACTGAGGTGAGGCATAAGCACCTACGTGGCTCTGAGAGCTATGCATCCAGCATGTAACAAGGGTTGTATGTCCCAGAGAAGAAAACTCCCCAAATCCACCCCTAATGTTCCTTAAACAGGTGTTACAGGTTTTTACCTTTCCTCACGTGAGATGCTTCTGCTTTGTTTCCTTTCAGGCTGAGTGCTCATTACTGGACAAAAGATTTTGTTAGGAGGGGTGTTGCATTGGCTTAATATGCTGTTGCATTTTTCTGTAGTACAATTGGTGTAATCTGGCATAACAAGATTTCAGGGTGAGTTCAGTGCAGGTTTTCTTATCAAAGTATTTAGATCTACTCTTTGGAGACTGCAAAGAAAGGAAGAGGAATTTCCTTTCGTATAAATGTTTATCATTTGAGTGCTGGTGGCAGCAATAACACAAAGGAAACTAACTGGAGACTTTGCCAGGTTTTGTATCACAGATGGTGAAGAAACAGAAGTAGAACAAAAGTTTCCTTAATCACAGAAAATTTTATTTTGAGTTAAACTTCAGTGTCAAATGAGGCTCAGTGCCTTCTGCATGCTACAGAAAGATCTCCCTTGTACTGTTTAATGAAGAAAAGCCTATATAGGCTAGAGCAAGCTTCCTTTGTGCCACCACGTAAAAGTATTTTTGCTATGGCAAAACCTGATGAGTTCCTAGTCCCGAGGTTGCACAGATTATTTGCTTTTGTCTTTGTAAAATGCCTAATTCGGCTCCAGCTTTATGGCTTTTTTTGTTTTCAAACCGTTTTTCCATTAGCTGTGCACAGTCTCACAGAGCAGGAGGTGAGACGGCAGGTGAAGCCAACTCCTGCTTGGCTTCTGCAAGTAATGCTGTCAGGGAAGAGCCCTCGAGGTCAGCAGGGGTTGGCTCCTAGTGACTTCTATAGGTGTGGTACTATTCCACTTTTTCTTGCTCAAATTTATGCTTATTTTTGTCTGCTAGTGTTTATTGCATGTCCATGGCTGAAACTGATCACAAACTGTAACCAACAGTTTGGAGACAAGTCTGGGACACTCTCTGCCTCCCTCTTTGCGGGGCAGATGCTGAAAATTAGCAGGAAGAGGAAGAGGTTCAGGCTGACCACAAATTAAAACCACCAGTTTTGGGGAAGGAAACAGCGGAGAGAAATGGAACAAAGATTGTTGTATCTATCCATTGAAATTGGATCCCGCTGTCCTGAGGTTTGCATCCCAAAGTTCTGTCAGATAAAGAAGATACAGACCCAACCTGGAAATACTCATCAGAGGTTTATGTCTGCTTGGAAAGTTAACACACGTCCTATGTGAGCTACACCAATGAAGGAGTTTGTAAAAATTATTCCCTCTGCAACTCTACAGGTTGGTAAGGTTGGTATTTTAATTATTATGTATGGGCTTCACAGTCATTGCTTGTGAGGAATGAATACACTATATGGCACATGTAACCTGTGTGGGTTTTACTGTACAGCAGTGTAGGAATTCCCACGCTGGGTTGGATGGGGCACATATGTTCTAATATATTATTTCTGACCAGTTTCTAATGTGTCAGAACAAGGTATAAAAAAGGCTTAAACAGTATAATCATAGATTAAAGTCAGCATAAGAAGAATTACTTGATAAATTTCTCAGGAAGGATTTTGCTATGGCCTGAGTTACAGATTTAAAGCCTTGTTGCAGCAAAGTATCTTTAATTTTTCTCTCTTATTCTATCCTCTAAAATAGCTCCAATCTATACAATCACATTAATCCAAGATACTTTTCCAAAAAGTTGCTCTTTTGAACCCAGACAGATACTCTTGAAAAGAATATAGATTTCGTCTTTGCCTTCAAGAACATCTTATCCTTCTCTGTGACAAGCTGTGAGCTTGCTAACAGCTCTCTTACCAAGCGAATTGTAGTTCACAAGATGTCATCAGCCTGTCTTTTTTACCACTTCTGCTAATTTAGGCAATATGTTAAGGTAGTTTTCAGTTGGAGGGAACATCAGGAAGGACAGAGAGAAGGATACCAGAAAAATCTAGCCTCTCCCTTCTTACCTTGGCTGTCTGCAGAGGCCTTTTTCTCCATCCTTTTGGTTGGAGTTCTAGGAAGCGCATGCGTTTTCATGACCTTCTTATGTTCAATGTCATTGTCCACTCTTACTCCACTGTGAAAAGATTAAGACTGGAGACTGAAACTGTTATAAGGGAGAAAAGTAATAGTTCTGTTTCTTAAGTTGCCTTAAAAAAACCTTTCTTGCCACCACACTTGGGTTTTCTGTCAGCTGTTGACTGCTGTGCCAAAATGTGGTGGAAGCTTCTCCTGGTAAGAGCATAGTGAAGGTCAAATAAAACAAAGTAAGCGAAACCATAGCTTTCTCAAGATGTACAAGACTCAGTTCAGTGGCTTTTGGGTTCTCTTATGGCACTAATAGATCTGGAGAGCCGTTACACCATGGGTCTTGTACAAAGAGCATGTCTCAAAACAAGTTTTTCTTATTTTTTTTCAGTGCTGCTTCTCATCCTTCTCATATGTATCCTGGGTATCATGTACATCTTGGGTTCTGCTTTCTACCAAGTCTTTCAAGATGACATTGAAGATGACACCTCTTTTAGCAGATAACAAACTTTTCCAATAATGTATGATTTACAGTATTCTTTACTTAAGGTACACTGCCACCTAGCAACAGTTTTCCTTTCTTCCCAGTTTTCTTGACCTACTTTGTCAGGGGTTGTTCAGTGTTAGTTTGTACCTGGTCTGGTCTTGATTAGCATCCAGAACCCATGGGTGGGTGCCATCTTGGTGAATGTATGTGTGTATGGGGTGGAGATATTTGTAGTGGCAATAAGAACTGCTAGCTTCAGGTTTCTCACTAAAATACAATGGTTTTTACTTTTACAGTGGTTTTTCCTTCCAGTGTTTTTGTGAAAAATGCCTGTAATTATTTTTTTTTTCCCCTTTAAGTGCTTGGTCTGTCTTTCTTCTGTTCATTACTCTTTGGAGGAAATAAAATTAAAGAGCGAGAATTAAAGAGAATTGCTTTCAGCTCCTTTTATTGTTCCAGTGCAACCTCAAGCATGGAGCATCCGTCCACCTAGAGCACTGTACGCAAATGCATATAGCTTACAGAAAGTACTGAACGATTAACCCTTCTGCTCCTCCTCCAAAGGCACGTAAAGTAACGAATGAGGAAGACCCAAGCAAATACAGACTGCTTCAAAAATGAGATTCATGCTTACTACTGTATTTAGAGGAGGAAGGCATGATAGTTGGCAAATTTTAGCTGAAACATTCCATGTAAAGGCTCGTGTGAAGGAAGACACCAAGGGGCAAATCTTAATCCTGGTATCCTCTCACAGGCATTATTAACTACTTCACCTTTAAGCACGATGGCAAAGTTTGCCACCTGATGTGTTTTAATTGTTGGTGATATAACCAGAGAATTGCATCATCAGGCAACTGCAGGACAGACTGGAGCCCGACCCACAGAGCTACCTGGGCCTCTGGCATCCCCATTGAGGACTGACTTCTTTGGGATGCTGGGACTTGGATGTTTCCTGACCTTGCAGTCTTGCCTGTGGACTCTGCCTCAGTTCCCCTGCTGTAAATAGAAGGTAAATGTGCTCTCCTCTTGATTTATGGGTGACATGGCTGAATGCTTCACAGGGCCTTCAGACAACTGTCAGAGAATCTGAAAAAAGTTCTTCCATGGTATAACCACTCAGCATGCGCTGAGGAACTGTTGCCTGCCCATTCCCTTTCTCCTGTGTGCTGAAGTACAAGTTCTAGTTACTGTTTTAAGCCAGAAATGCCACACTTTTTTGCAATATTCAGCTAAGCTGTTGGATCATGTCAGCCGCTTTAGTGTTTTGCTCAGTTATGAGAATACAGCCCCATAAAGATTGTTTGGGGTTTTTTTCAGTCAAGTATTTTGATTAAGAAGTTGGGCAGGGCTTGGTTTGGTAAAGTAATATAAGTGTTCACAGTACTCCATTTACTCTCTTACTAAACTTAGTGCATCATAATGCCAGGGAGTGGGGGAAATATAGAAGCTAAAAGAAACAGCGTAAGTGCAATGTTAATACACTATATGAAGTTAAGGAAAATCTCAGTTAACTTGGCAGTCTTTTTCTCTTTTATCCAAATTTTATAGAGCTACTTGGTACTGGAGCCAGGGTTGGAACTCATTTTCCTGACTTCTAGTTTTGTACTTTTAACTTGCTGCCTTTCCTTTCCAACACACTTACCATATATGACATTATAGCTGTCTGGTAAACTAACTTTTTCAACCATGAGGCAGATTTTGAATTCTGATTTAAAACTTGAGTAGTGCTCCTTTTCTTTCCCCACCATTTACTGATCCTTCTACAAGATGCATGTAGGTTTTTAGGCTAATATCCATTTGCACGCCGTCTGGGAGAATTTTGGCTGACTGAGAGTCCCATAAAACAAAAGTTTCCTCTTTACAAACCACATGGAGCTTGGCTGTAGATATTCAGTTCCTTTCTCCACAAACTGTTTTTAATGGTGCCAGATTCTTCTGTTTCTTCTCCTTGTTTGGCACATGTCAGGAAAAAAAATCTTGGCTCTTGTATAGAACATATCTTGTTTCCTCTTAACTGCTCGTACTTTCTATTCGTAATTCAAATCAGCAGAAAAATGCTATGGTTGTGCTTCTCGTGATTTAATCTTGTAGTTTCCTAAGCAATATTCTGATGTTCTTAAAAAATAATGCGCTTTCATACTGTAGGCTGGGCAGTAGGAGGTTTTAGCTGAATGCAGTGGATCTGTCCCTGTTTACTTGGGAGAGTATTGCATGGTGTCCTGACAGGGCAGCCTGCGCAGGCCCTGTGGAGGCAGATGAAGGAGGGACAGACAAGTAAAATGAAGCTAAAATGGGATGTTAGAATGTCCTCTCTGTCCTAAGCTGTCCCTTTCTGATGCTGCAGCAAAAACCCAGATTGCAACACTGCATGTTGCAGGCTCATGTCCATAGCGGGAAGTTGAAGAAGAATCTCCTTCCTGGTCCATGGCATCCCAGGGACTTGCCGGAGAGCCTGTGAACGATTGTCACGAGCTACTCATGTTGCTTATTGACAGCCTCACTCTACACCCATGTTTGTGTGAATCAATCTGCTAGTGATGGCTAAGACAGTGCAGCACAGCGAGGTGTGGTTGTCTATCTGATTTCTTGTGCCTCTCCAGAAAAATCAGCAAACCGCTTCGTGGTCTGCTCTTTCCTTACCCCAATTCCTTGCTTTTCAGAAGCCCTTTTCCCAGTTTTTTTCTTGTGCGGTCATCACAAATTCTGATGTCACTAGCCTTGCAAAAAAAGATTGAACAAAATATGAAATTTTTTAATAATATGTTGAAAAACTGATCATAGAAAATTGCCACATTTTCATTACTTTTTAAGGTGAGGTAGTATTTAGGAAAAAAAAGTGATGGTATTAGTTCAACACTGTATGAGAATGCAGAAGTTTTGCAATTTATTAGCTGTGGCAGTAATTTAAAAAAACAAAAACAAAACCAATACGAACCTGTCTATTCCGTAACAAGAGGAACTACTGCTGTTAGTGCAGTAGACAGTTGACAGAGAATTGGTCATTAAAATTAAGTTCCTGAGAAGTCAGTATTTTAGTCTTTTTGTACTCTTTCTTCCCCGTCATATGCATGCTGGCAGAAGGGGGGATTTGCCCCTTTAATCACAGTTTATTACAGTAGTTAGTCTCTGAAGGCTTCAGAGAGATGATTTCCAACTTTCTAATAGGGCTGCAAGGATGCTTACAGAAGGGAGGACAATTGCTGGTATCTGCTCCAAGAGCATTTAAGTGATTTCCATTGTTGCTCCACTCAACCGATGCTACAGTAGTGTTTGGTCATCACTTCCCTAGCTGGGAGGTACTGCTCCATGTTTTCCTCTTCAGTGCTGGCATGGTTTTTTAGGTTATAGTAGCTCCTTTTCAGAGCTTCTGGTGTGTGATAGATCATAGCTGTACTAATTCTCTCCAGCTGGTTTTTCAGCATGAGAAGCTTTGGGAGTTGCATTTGGGAAGCTTCTCTGAAAATAACTCAGTGGATTGATAATAAGGTATAATTTTTTCCTTCACTTGTTCAGGAATTGATCTGTGATATGTACTCTTCTCAGACTTATACTTCATTAAGACAGAAAGAGCCTCCCTTGAAGATTTACATTTGTTTCGGTAGGTACCAGTATTCGTAAAATGTTTCCAGTGGACTATGTGTTTTTTCCTTATTCTTTTTGAAAACTTCTGCTATTCTGTTGGATGGGATTTTTTCCAATTTTTTAAAGATTTTCAGATGTCTAGGTTAGTTTTCAACATGATGACTGTTTTGCTTAAATAGCAAATTTCCAAGCCCTACAGCTGAGGGTGAGGCATGTTGCCAGAGCCCGCACTGCAATGTTCATGTGTGATTCCCATTTTAAAAGGAGCAGCTGTGTAGCTGTATGAGAAGTGAAAATGTCTCTCAGTTCAGGAGTCATCCAAGAACCACTTGAAAAACACGATGAACCCACAGAATTGATACTTGAGCAAAACAGGGAGGAAAAATGAAAGTACTGGGGGAGCAGGCTTGTACATGGTGCTTTTCTTAACCCCAAATACATGCCTGAAAGCTTCTGATTCAGCAGCAGTAGGACTTAGATGTGTGTATGTGGTGATGAAAATTAAGCTTACAGTGCATGACAGTACACAAAAGATGTTTGGGCTTTTCAGTAACAGTTGCCATCAGGGCATACGTGACTGATGGAGATTCATTTTCAGACCCTGCAACAAGTGCAACGAGCCAGGTTCAGAGCCTGGGCTCCTTCTGAGGACTGAATGAGGGAAATTTGAAGTTTGTGTCCTAGCAGCTTGCACATAATATCCTTTAAAGCCAGGTTAAATTATCTGTCGCTGCTAAGGGGCAACACAGAATTGTTCACAGCAGGACTGGAGAGGTTCCCCATGTATTTCAGCGTTCAGTGGCTTGGGAAACAGCTGCTTGTGCAGTGTCTGGTTTGTGGTTGAACAGACAGCTGAATTTCTGGCATTGCTGCTTTAAGATACAAAAATGATAATTAAGCTTCAAAGAAATCTTGCATATGTGAATGAGTCAGAATTATTTTTTTTCTGTAAGCTGTTTAGTTTTCTGTGTCCTATGTAGTAAAAATGCTTCTAGATCTTTGTTTGACATTGCCACATTATGAGTGAAGGAGTTTTTTTCATAACCTGTAGACTTGCTCAGATAGAGCCATATCAGCTATAATAAATGTAGAGCCTTAAAAACTTGCTGTTATGAAGACTTTAAAATAGAACTGTGCATGCCACTCCTGTTGGCTCTGCAACGGTAAGAAGCTAAAATAGACAATGCTCAAAAGCATTAATGGTCCGTTGGGCTCAGAAGAAAGTTCAGGCTTCCTACATACCTTCATGTTTTGCCCTCAGGGACAGATGTCCAATAAAGCACGGCTGTTGTGACCCATCCAGTTTTATCTCCTGCATAGTCTAGGCCATAGCAGTGCCTTCCGCATCAGCTACAGTATATTGTGCTTGAACACAATTGTACTGGAAATTGTGCACAGAAAGATGTCCTACCTTTGGTTTGTTTTTTCTTTTGAGTGATGAGTAGTACAGTGCTTATCACATAGGCTGTTCTTACCATTCTGCTTTTGCCTTAAGAAGGGGAGGTAAATTCATTCTCATTAGTGGATGCATATGTCCTTTTAAACCTTGAAAAGGCTTAATTAAAAGTAATGAAAGACAGCCTAAGACTGCATCCAAAACTAACAAACAAACCTATCTCCTGTTCAAAGTGTTGAATACTGCTGTTGCAAATAAATACCTGCTTAAAGGTGCAGGCAAGCTCATCTGATGCGGCTTTATTTGTGCCTCAATGACAAGTTAGTATAGACAGAATTAACTTGCTGTCTACCCTTTCTCCCAGCCCCAAGAACATTTGGGTGGACCAATGTGTGTCTACTGCCTGTTGCTGCTTTGTAGTCTCTGCATTGCATGCTTGCTTGCTTGTTTTGGGAGAAAGGAGAAGAGCAGCCATTTTTTTTAACCAAGGCTATAAAAGACCAGATAATTCAGATGGGACCTCATGAACCAATGCTTCAATTTTTTGCTTAGAGGGTAAATAAATCTTTTGTTTTGTTTTGCACACTGTTTCAGTGTATTTTGTGATTAATAATACCTCTGAGGCTTGTTTAGGAGCCAGGCGTATGAGTGATCTCATGACTCCAAATTGTGTTTCAACAGTTCCAGAGACTCAAATGCACTGTATACAATGGTAATGTGAGCGATAAGCCAACTTAAACTGTAATAAGACTCATTTCATCAAAACAAAAGCCCACAAAGATTTTTCTTGTAATTGTTTTCAGCACAAATACAGTGTGTTGATTTGGAACATCAGATGGTTTCTGTCATCAGGTCATGTAAGAAAAAAACCCAACCCAACAGTATGCTTATAGCTGTAACTTTGTAGGTAATTGGTGGTGTTAGGAATGTCTAACAGAGATATGGGTTTGATCCTTCAGTCATTGAATTGAAGACTTCACACTGGGCTCAGTTTTCAATGAAAGACTGAAATGTTGGAGGTGGCAGGAACATGGAAGTTCCATGTGCATTGTGATGATGGTGACTTCCAAAGTGAAAGCTGCCCTAGGATTCCCACACATGCAGGACATCGCCATGTCCCATAGCTTTTCTCAGTGGGCAGAACCCAAGGCTTTGGGTGACAAAATCCCTGCTGTTACCACCCGTGACCATTTCTACCTCTGATATCCTATTTAGTCCCAGGCACACCAATCAGATACTGCTACAGATTCAGCTCTGCTGTATCAGATGCTTCTTTTTACTTTTGGTGGCAAATATAAAATAATCTCTTTAAAGGCAGCAAGGTACTGGAAAGTCCTCCCTGCTCATGGCAGTCAGTTAATTTCTCAAAATTGTGGAAGGGACAGATCACTTAGTTCTCTGCCAAAGTATGAATTTTACTGCAAGCCAGTACAGAATATGGACATCTCTCTCATTTTCCAAGATTGGGCTGATCAAAGCAGCCTCAATAAACATGACTTTGTATGCTAAATTTCTGAAAACTGCTCTTTATATGGAAGGCAACCAGCACAGTTGGATTCTGTAATATAAATAAGGTCCTTGGGCCCTACCACAGTTCTGCTGATAGTCATTGCAACCTGGCTGCAGAGTCTGGCTGGTGGGTAATGCTAGATTTATGTCAGTAAAAGATTAAGTCTGTATTTATCACTCTGCTCTTTCCACATACTTCTGTATCATCCCTTTTTTTCAGTTAGGTGTTAGAGTACTTTTTTTTTCTGATTTCTCAGTTTGCTTTTTCACTGTTCACAAAATTCACTGCGCGGTATAGAAACTGTTCTATGAATTCCCATTGCTCTGCTCAGGGGGTAAGCTAGGGTAATGAGACCCTTCATTGTTTCATTTGAGTGGGTTTTGCTAATTGCTTTTATCACACTGGAACCTGTAAGGGGATTTTCTGTAGACAAAATGACAATAAAAAAATGAAGCGCTTTTGTTGGCAAGTCACCTGGCAATTCCGCCTGGACCCTCAGCATAGCTGTCAGCAGATGTGAGTGACTTCTTAACGTCCAGTGCCTCTAATTGTCCTTTATTTCCCCTCTGTTCTCCTTGTGTGGGATTTATTCCTCAACTGATGGGATGAAACCCAAAAGCAGGTCATGATGGAGTACATATCCAGTCAGGAGTAGGGAGAATGAAGGAGCAAATTAGGATGGTCAGCATGCAGCAGGAAGAGAAATTTCATCCTGCTTCCTCCCCTGTCCTGTGGTCGTGGCTGATTTCTCCCCATCCCACTTCATCCTTGTATCATCACTTCCTTAACAGCTCACATCATGCCGAGAGCCTGCTACTTCTGCAGACCTAAGGGGCAGGTACTTCAGCATTTTATCCTTCCCAAATAACATGCTCCTCCAGTTATCCATGTGTATCCATCTTCTTCCCCAAGTCTTGATCAGTATATGATCATCAACCTAAGCGCTCACGTACCACAGGATCATATCATTATTTTCAGCATGAAGATAGTATTAGGTTTTATGAACTTCCTAAAAACAGATGAGTGAATGAATTCCAAGCCCCAGGAATGAGATGGCAGGTGTTGGTCAAACATACATAGGAGTGGACAGCCTCTATGAATCCCAGGTAGACCTGTGCTCTGGCTTTTGAAGAAAATTTACATTGAATCCAAATAGAGTTGACTGAACCATTGAATTCGTAATTATTGATCTTTGTGAATTTCACTAGGTTTATGTTAAATGAAGGTGTATTGGGACTTTTTTTTTTGCTAGCTTGAAACTTCGCCCTTGACCTATGCTGTAGTGCCTTCTTATCTTTGACATGGTCAAGAGTAGCTTGAAAGCTTCTTGCTTTTCCTGCAGCACCTGCTTTCTGCAGGACTCCCTCCTTCACCCAGGGAAGGGGTTAGATCCATCATTATTCTCTTCATTTATATAATTCTGTCATTGCCCTGACACCAGCGTAATCTTCTTGACTGGCTGATCAAACTGATTTTCAACAGTTTTAGACAGAGTAAAAAATTAGTGCATTTAAGTCTTCCGTGATTTTTCTGGCAGTTTCTCTGTCATTTCAGTCTAGCATTTTATTTCTTTATCCGTAGTCCCTTTTGTTTTTCACTGTGCTTATCTTCCTCCCTATAAAATATCTACTACAGCTGGTGTTTTCTAACCTTTAGGCCTCTAATTCTCCTAATCTCATGTTAACAAGTGATAACAGACTCTTATCAGACTTTATATTATTGTAGTGTCCGATATGACCTTTTGGCTTTACTTTAGACATTTGATGTTTTCCACTAATTTCAGGAAGCCCAGGATTTTACTTTAGATATTGACTCACAGCACAGAGCTGCTGTGGTGGCTGCAGCTTTATCATATAGCCAAATGAAATAACCTCTTCCGTAAGTGGTGTGTATAGATTTAGCATTTTTGTGGTTCATAACACATCAGTGACAACTGAAATACTTTTGCAGTAAGAAAAACTGTTCAAAATCACAGCAAATCCTGCTACTGTGGGCTTTTGAAAAGGGAAGAGAGCTCTGGTTTGTGGGTCCTGCTTCTACCAAGAAGTGGCTTTGGGTTTTGTTACAGAGGGAGATTTGTGTTTTTACTTTGCAGGATGCAAATACATAGTAGTTCAGGGTGCTTCTGGGAGAGTCACAGTCACTGAGTTTCTCAGTGACACCTTAAACAAGGTTTTGCTGACCTGGCCTCATGAGACAGGGTTGCAATTTGTACCTCTTCCCACCATCGTAGCTGTGCCTGCAGAAGCAGTAGTACTTTGGGGACAGGAGGCATTGCTGCTATCACTTTTTCAGGTTGAGGAACCAGCTTAGGTGTGTCTGTTCGAGGTGTGTTTGCTCACATGGCATTTACTGATGAGTAGGGTGGACCAGGCCGTATGGGAGGGAGTGGAAATCTTGATGCTAAAGACACGCAGCCTGACCACGCACTAGTTCTTTGCTTCTGCTGGACCTCACCTTCACCAGCTCAATGTCTTTACATGGTGACTCACCTCGCCATGTAAGGGATACTTGCAGGTTTAGTTGGGGTTCATAAGAGTTCCTTTGTGTTCTGATTTAGTGAACTGCTGAAGCAGTGGCTTCCTTTTAAGCCTTTGAATATCTTCTGATTTTAGTGGGACTTGAGCTTCTAAGTAGAGCAGTAGCTCAAGTTTTTTGACAGGTCAGCACTTTCTTGCTAAGGCAAATGTGAATGTCTGGTTTGATGTTTGATACAGAATATACAGTAGGAATTCCTCACCTTAGTGCTACTGATTTTTTGGGGAAAACGTGGTACTAATTTTATGCTTTGAACAGATTTCAGAACTCAGTTTTGATACAGTTAAAATGCCTTCGTTCATTGGTTCTTGAAGAGTTTGCAACTCAGTATTTGGAATGCGATTTTAATCGCCTAGAAGTTCATGGATGATGAGACCCCTTGTTGCTGGTAGCTGAGTTACTTAAAAATAGAACTTTCACTTCCATCTGCATACCCATGCTGGTTGACAGCTTAAAAAGCTGGGGCTGATTCTAGGTTTCCTTTCATATGCAGTATTACATATATTTGAATTGTGTGGATTGCATGGAATTATACTGGCTGCATGGCCCTGATGATGAGGCAACTGGTTTTTTCACATTCCTAACACTGCTTCCCAGTGACTTGTCTCTCAAACTCCTTTCTGAGTCTGTAATGCTAGCAGCTGTGGATGGCTGGCCAGAGTTGGCACACTCACTGTCCTCTGCTAAACCGACCCCTTAATTTTCTCTCCGTAAACTGGAGCTTAACCATATCTGCTGAGGAGTCCAATCTGGTGTTTCCCAGTGGGAGACTAACCTTTTAAAAGCAATCTGAAGCTTATTCTCCTTTCATAAAAAAGATGGGAAGATGTAATTCTACTGACTTATACAGAACAAAAGTACTCTGCTTCAGTGATTGAGAAGGCTGAAGCCTTTAGAGCCTTTTTTCATTTGTAAACAGTAAGATGCAGAACAGTCAAGGGCTTCTGTCTTCCAGCTGTGGATGACATCAGATGTGAATTTTCTGTAATCATGATAGCAAAACTGATCTTATAGTTGTGAAAGTGACTAAGTGGCTTTTAAGCCACAAAGATTTTGTGACATCATAGTATTTTTTGTTTGTTTTGAGCATCTGGAAACTGAGACAATACTTCAACAAAATCCATCCTGAGTTTGTGAGTGAGTTGTTCCATGAGAGCTCCTCTGGTAGCCTTCAGCTTCCCAGAGCTGGCTGCAGATTGTTATCACTGAATTTTTAAGAATTTCTTCTGGTGACTTTAGTAAAAGGTAGTTCCTTCCAGTACGAAAAAAAAATGTGTGTGGGTAGTAAAAATAATGGGTTTTTTCAGTTGTGAAATGTGCATGGGTTCTTTCCCACGGAAACCAGCTGTGAGAGGAGAAGGAAGGGAGGCTGGGGGAAATCCCAGCATGGGCTTAGGGTGTGTGACAGGACCTAGTATCTGGGAAGTGATCCTTGTCCTACCCTGTAAACAGAGCCACACTGAGCTTAATTAATGTTTTCCAAAAGAAAGGACATTTGCCTCATCAGCAATCATATTTATGCCATTGCAATCATGGAGAGTGTAAGTCCTCTGCTGTTTTTTCCTTACTGTCTGGAGTATCACTTCTCCTAATCCTCATGTTCAGTTCTGAACTGGCAACTTCTGCTTCAACTTCGGAGTTGTTCCTTTTTTAGCTAGGCAGTTTTTCCTAAATTAATGAGGACTATAAGCAAATGGGAAAATAACTCCTGGGTGTACGATGGAAAAGACATAGGGTAGGTAGTTTAATTGGGGTGTAATAGGTGGTAAAGCTTTTGGAAACAAAAAAAGCGCATCAAAAGAGAGTAGTAGACCGAAAA
Source organism: Falco rusticolus (assembly GCF_015220075.1). NCBI lineage: Eukaryota > Metazoa > Chordata > Aves > Falconiformes > Falconidae > Falco > Falco rusticolus. The sequence goes on from NC_051189.1 coordinate 43,134,788, forward strand.
CCCCAACCATCCTTTGATTACTATCAGATTCAAACATTCCTGCAATCTACCACGCTAATTAACCATAACTGATATATTATGAATGCTTGTAAATAAGTTAATTCTCCTTTAACTCTGGATTAACTCCTAAAGATACTATTTTAGGTGCTTATTTTGATGTAAGCTTTACATTCATTTGGCTAAACTGTTTGGTGTCAAAAATGAAACTTAGCTAAATTGAGAAATGTTTCATGACACATATCTTTTAAATAATATTAATATACAGGTCTTCTCAGCCTACAGCTTTATGACAATAACTTAAAAGAAAAGGATCTTTTTTTTCCCCTTAAAACTGATTTATATTGTTTACCATTCTCTTTAGTGTCATTTGCCATTTATCATCAATTCAGACACTTTGAGATCTTTGGGTGAAAATGGAAGCAAAGGCCAACTCCTTTAAAGTGAGTTTCTTATTAATGTGTTGAAATTAATGTGTTCTGTGAGTTCATGTATGATCTTCTGAGCTCCCATTTTTCTCTCTCTATTTTTTTTTTTTTTTTTTTTAACAAAAAGAGTGTTAAGGGAACCAAACTGTTAGTAGTCTTTGGCTTTCATTAGATTTGTGGTTTAACTGTGCTGCCACAGCTATGGCAGTGCTGGAAGCCTGTTGTGTGTGCCGTATTGATGATCTCTAAATCAAGTCATCTGTGGCTGAGTGTGCTGCTGCTTGGTACCAGCAGGTCATCTTCGCTCTGTGCCTGCAGTGATGGAACCACGTTGGGGCTCAAATCACTGCTATTTCAACAAGACCTCACTGAAATAAAAATGCTGAGTGTTCACTGCTAAAGTTCATGGGAAAATGCAGTTTATTATCATACAGTCACACAGCCTTATCAGAAACTTTTAACCTTTTTACAGGCTGATTAGTCAAGAGTTCAGCAAGGAGTTAGTCCACACTTGGAATTTCTGTTCTGGATCATCTACCATGTTTCTCTGCTTTGGCTGTGAGGGCACCTGGTGTGTACTTTTTCAGAGAAAACATAGCTAGTTCCTCACCCTCATGCTAGTGCCAGGAGTGCTGTGAGGATCCAGCCTGGTTTTTGTGCCCGTCGCACTGTTTTTGGACTGATGGACTTTGCTGACTTCACTCAAGTCACCCATTTACAGCAGAGATTCAGGTGATACCTAGTGTACCTGGCTCCTGCAGAGCAGGGAGTGCCTCCCTTGCTCAGCAGGCAGCACGCTGTTATGTAAGGAGGCACTGTCCATTCTTCCTGAGTAATTAGAAAGTTATCTGGGTGGAACTCATGTACAGTTTTGTAGGATCACTTGGATTTTCTCACGGATGAAAAGTAAAGGCTTTCTCATGAGCAGGAGCAACAAGAAGATGGTTGATGTGGCATTAAGAATACAGTCATCTTATCTTGGCTTATTGAAAGTGATGCCTCCATTAATTAACGCTTTTTTAAAGTAAGAAAGAATATGGAGCAAAGGCACTCAGGCAATTTGTTTGTAATTCCCCTCAATGTACTCTGTCTCACAAAAATTACTGTAAGAAGTTGTAAGTCTTTTTTGCTCCACAAAATCAAAACAAAATTGCTTTCCATTTTTCAACCTGGTGCTTCTGCCAGATTTGTTATGTTGGGAACATGATGTGGTGTAAACGGCATCTGTAACCTAAGGCTCTCAAGAGAAGGCCCATGTTTTATACATTATTCTCTTCTCTTCGATGGATACCTTCTAGGAAATGTCTTTGTTAGTTGTTCTTTTTTCCAGTACAGAAATACTGCTTCAACATGTTCCGTGCTGAAATGTCAGCGTTGTGCTGTTGTGTAGGTGGTAGTATGTATTATACACGGTTTTCAAAACCTGAATAATCAGTGATGTGCATGACTTTGCCAGGGAAAACAAATGGCTGTGTCATTTTGATTTCGGTATATCAAGAAAATGTAACCTATAAAAGTTAATTAGCATTCTTCCAGAAGGGAGTTGTTTAACTTACATCTTTGTTTCCATGTTTTCGGTTTTGTCAGAAGTTGGAGGGGAGTGTTTTATTCTGTTGCTAATATATACCCATAGATTTGCAGAGTATTTCATGGAGCTTTAGCTACCAGGCATCTGTCCTTCATTCCAGCGAACAGCTAGATTTTCCATTCACTTGAACAACCGCTTAGATCCACTGAGAATTTTTATTCTGGTTCTCATGTAAGATTTTACATAGGTTTTATAAATAAAATTCCTTGAGCCTGATGATGGTGGTGTTATCTATCAAAATGAGGTTTTACCAGTAATTTTACCAGGAGAAATCCTGCCATTGTCATTAAAATCCTGACCATCTGCGTCACTGGTCACTGTGGGGAGTTGATGGATCTCCACCTCTCATGGTTTTGGTTCTCTGATAGGCTCAGTTCTTCTTGTTTAACCTGGATACTACTGATATTTGGCTGTACTAGATGCACCAAAGTTTATGGTCTGAAACAAAACAAGTTTGAGCACACGTAATACTGAATTAAATAATCTTACTTTATTTTTCTATATGACTCTGCAATTCATTAGCCTTCCTCCACCACTTTAGAAACTAATTGATGGAAGAAGTAGCTGTTTGCACACCAGCATTATTTACTGTGCTAAGGTAAGTTGTAAAAATTGGAGAACAGGCTTCTCACACGCTAACTGGTTTGATAAACTGTCTAGACTGAGGTCTTCCCAAGGTTTATAAATCATATAAATAAACAAAATTGTCCTTTCATAGTAAAATTATATTGGTAGTTTTACAAATATTCTGGAAGTGGAGATGAGATTTTATTCTGGATATTACTTTGAATGTTAATATTTACAGAAAGAGTTTAAGAAAAAGCAGTCAGTAGAAGAGTGTAATTTTTGTTTTAATGAGGCCCTTACAGAAACGATAATCCTTAGAGGCCAGTTTTTCAAGCCCACTAAGCCTGCTGAGATACACTTGCTGTGTACCAAATCCTTCCTTAAATGCTGCAGTTAAGATGGTCCTATGGATAACTTGGCTTCTTTTCCATTGCTCTGTAACTGCGCGCTTGAGACTTTGATTTGGGAGTCAGCTTTGATATTGTCTTACTAAGCTGTATATTGAAATGGTTGGTGTTCTTTAATGCAAACCCTGGATGGTAGCTAGAACCCATGCAGAGACTTCAGCATCATAACTGCCTGTGAAACTGCCTCTCCTCCTCACTTAACCAAACTGCAGGGAATTGGAGGTCCCTGGAGCTGGGTGAAAAAGTGATCAGGAGCAAATATTTGAGAGAGAAGGGGATGTATTAGTCCCAGTGTGGGAGAACTGAATAAATGGTGGGTTTTGTGGCAGGGAGCGGGACTCAGGGCAAAATAATTTGGGAATTAATAATAGACGGAGAGCTGTTGTTTCCAGGTTGCTGTTGTTGAGAAGATGATTCTTCTGCCTTGAGAAGTGCTGCCTTGCTATGCTTAGGCCTGTTCTGAGCACAATCTGTTTGATTTTAGCATCCCTTTGATTACAGATCCAAGAGCCTGTGAGAGCATCTAGTGTGACCCTTTGCTTGAAGCAGGCTTTAGCATTTCACTTGGCGGTGCCATGCCAACGTGTTTTTGGAGAGTGTGCGTCTTGAAGACATCCCCCTGGCTTTCCTGAAAGCTGGTTCCTTTTTGTTCCTCATCCTTGTGTTTAAAATACCACATTTATAACTAGGGTTTGTCATTTCCTCATCACTGGTGGTTGCTATGTGTTTCTCCTGTAAGATGAAAGCCTGCTAAGGCTCAGGTTTTTAAATTAAGACTTAACTGAATCTTTGAAGGCTTCTTTATTTACCTGCATGGTGGTTGATTCGCTTCCCTCTTTAGAGATGGTGTCTTCATAAGAGATTTTGGGGGCTCAAACCCTATTTGTCTGACAGCTGAAATTCAAGCCCTGCCTGCTGATTACTAATATCCTTGCCCATAAGTCTAAGCTAATATGCTTTCTTACAAAGTTCAGTTTTCCTTCTTTTCATAGTTTCCACAGTTTCTAATGTCCTTATTCTTTCATCTCTAGTCCTACCAACCACATTACCATGTTTTGAACTTTACCCTGTGGTGGCTCCAATTGCCCATAGTTAGTTACAACAAACTAATTTACTCAGGGGTTGAGAAAGATTGTTACACAGGATTAAATACAAAAGAGAATAGCCATTAAAAATAAGGGATAGAAAGTATAGTCTTTAAGGTAAAATAGGGTATCCGTTTCTGTCCACAGTAAATGGGGGGTTTTTTCAGTTCTTTAGTGACCCAAGTTGTATAGTTTTCTAAACTTTGGCACTTTGGCTAATGGAAATCTAAGTCCTCTTGAAGGATTTTAAATCTCATTCACATTTTCTCATTCTAGTTTTGCCCTCCTGAGTTACTATTACTAAGCTTTCCCCTAGCATTTGGAAACTGTTCTTTAAAGCTGTTGACTTTGGAACTGTCCACATTGGACATAGTCCAGGACATGATTACTGATTACTGCAATAGCAGCCTCCAGCCCAAAGATTTATTTCATCTATGTATGTTTGCATAGTTACTTAGTCTTGAATAGAGTATCTCTAGTGATGATAAGAGGTGGAAACTTTAATGGTGTTTTCTGACTGTCTGCCTGGCACCCAAAGAGAAGCCCCTTAGAGCAAAATAATTTTATTTCACATACTGAATAGTTGCATGAGAATGAGTGCTTTCCTGAAGTGTGAGAAGAGCTTTAATAATGATGCATGGTTTCTTTATCAGCTCTTCATCCCCAAACCACTCGAGCACAGAACTGTAGCTATGAGACTACAATGAAACTGGGCAATAACGTCGCTTTATTGGGCCATGGGGTCTGCAAACCATACGTAGCCATGAACCTCCACCCCACCATGCCTCTGATGCAAGGTCCAGCACAAAGAGCTGAAGCTTGGGAACACAGCTGGGCAGCCACAGCATGAAGCAAGCACAGAGACAGCCTTCAGGAGCTCTCAGACCCATCAGCGTCTGCCCTGCTGATTGCCAGCGCCTGTTCTGAGCCCTGCAGTTCCTCTGCTTTGACCGCCCTGCAGCCTCATTGGTCTTAAATGGCTGAAGTTAGGGCAGCTGTTGTTCTTGCAAAGCAGACTGCTTTGCTGTTGATATTGTGTTAATGTATGTCATTTAACCATTTATTTCAAGCTCTTTTGAACTTTCAACTCTAAGGAGTAGGTGACATTTTGAAAACACTCAAAACAGACCACTAACAGGTTTGGGTTTTTCTCTGCTGTCTTTACACTGTACTATGCTAATGCCAGATATACTATAATAGGAACAATTATGAGACAAACTCAGTAATTTAATTTAAGATTTTAGATTATGTGGATATTTGGTGAGGAGGAGAAAGACTTTTTCCAGGGCCTGGAACCAGGAAAAGTTGTTCCTGACGAGATGAGAAGACTGGGTGGAAGGATGGGGAGCGTGCCGGTGCCAGCACAGGTGGGCAGGAGGACAGTGCAGTGCAGCTTGTGGGATTGGCTAGCACCATTTTTTTTGTGGGCATGGATGGGTTAATAAAAATCTGAACAGTAGCAAAGTTGAACAGTACTGTCTCATATGCACAGGCATCTCATGGAGGTGGAGTAGACTTTTTGTCTGGACGTGGGAGGAAAATGAACACTGTCATTGGGGTCAGGCTTCCTACAGGCTTGGGCCTTCTGGAAGTATCTTGGAAAAGCCCTAACACAGACAAATGTTTGTGTGGTGGAGGCACAGGGAATGGACAGGAAGATGTCCTTAAAAGTGTGAGAAGATTTGTGCTCAGTTTAGAATCCTCTTCCTAAAATGGTGGATTATGAAAGGAGAAATTGCAGCAGAAGATGATGACTAAGAGGAGGCCACGGACATTTGGTTGCCTTTGTTATAGTACAGAATATGTTTAAACTTCCTGTTTCTGTAGACAAATTTTTACATTCTGGGTTATCATTGTGTCAGAGAATAAGATGAGATCTTGCTGTATTTGAGCTCAAACCAAGAACTACCCGAAGATTTCACAAAGGAAGAGAAAAAGAGGATTTTCGATTTTCAATAAAATGGTGAAGGCTTTTCTGGGCTAAACGTTCCATCTTACCCAGTTAGTGACCTCACCTAAAAAAAAAGTTAACGTTTTCTTTGCCAAATACAAAAAATTATAATCTCTACCTACATAAATATTCAGCACAGTATTTCATACAATTCATGATTTTCGATTTTCAATAAAATGGTGAAGGCTTTTCTGGGCTAAACGTTCCATCTTACCCAGTTAGTGACCTCACCTAAAAAAAAAGTTAACGTTTTCTTTGCCAAATACAAAAAATTATAATCTCTACCTACATAAATATTCAGCACAGTATTTCATACAATTCATGATGTCATTTTACCTCAATTATGATGAAAAATGAAGACGTAATATTTATGTATATTAATGCAAAATAGCATGAGCTTCCCTTTAAAAAGTTTTCTTGGATAAACAAGCAGACTTCAACCCATCCAGTACTAACACAACTGGAGCATTTGCTCTATATAAAAATTATAAGTGCCTATAAAATATGTCTATCTGAATTAACTGGAGGAAATTAATTCTAAGAGAAAGGGTTAATATGTCATTATTACAGTAATTACAAGTCTTGGAAAAAGAACCATTACTAAGTGAGAAAATAAGTGTTGCATTCAGTTCAAGCTCTCTTTGAAGGGTTGCATTTCTTTTTTTGAAACTATTCTGCACTTCACTTCCATAGTTCTTAATTCTGTATTTCAGTGTGAGGACAAAAAACATACCTTCCACAATGAGCCCCTACTGTAATAAGAAATACAGAAATGTGCAATAGTGTCTTTATACTTCTATAGAAGTGTAACATTTATTTTTATCTACCTATATATATATAATATTTAAAACTAGTCCTTTCTCTCTTGTCAGTGTGCTGTGCCATATGGTGCCGAGCAACATGCCAGATGATAAAAATATTCCTAGAACATATGATATCATCAGTCAATTCAAGAGGGGTGAAACTTCTTGACCAAAGCATTTGTGGTTTTGATACATTTTCCTAGGTGTAAAGTGTATATTTTGAAATGATGAAGTGTGTCCAAGAGGTCTCCTTTTATGCAAATTCTAAAATACCAGTTTAGAACATTTTGCTTGTTAAAAATGTTTGAAACTAAAGAAATTTTGTTTTAACAAAGGATTCATGGCAACGTAGCAGTTCTTGTCATAGCGAGAAATGATTCACCTTCTTCCTTTCAATATATATTGCTGATAGCTGCTCTGGTGTTGGAACCTTGCCATGAACAATGGCATCTCCCCCTCTCTCTTCACCACTGGCAGAGAAGACAGAACATAGTGCTCAGTCAGAGGACGTTTATATTCAGAGTCTCCTTAGTGTCAGGTCTGGCATTCCTGGGTTAGTTTTAGACTCTCCATAAAAATCAAGTATGTATTGCAGCATTCTCTTTCTATATTCACTGTTTTCCAATTTCCAGTCCTTAAGTCATCCTCACATCTCCTCCCTATATCTGTTAGGGCTTCGACCTACTTATTTGTGGTCAAAAATTGCCTTACAAGAATTCTTGAATATCCCAGAATAGCAACCGCAGTTACACAATAATTGCTTTGAAAGATCGCATCTGATCTGATTGTTATGATCTAATTTATAGAATGAATGAATAAACTGGGCTTGAATGAAAAGTAACATTCAGAAGTGTGGTTAAAAATCTGTTTTTCACATTGCTCAGGCTCAGGCCTCTGATGTTACAGTCCCACTGATTCTTCAGTCATCCATTAAGTTCCCAAAGACCTAGTATGTGTATTTATAACTAAAACCATGAAAAAATGCATATGTGAGGAAAAAAAAAAAAAAAGCAGGGCTTCTTTGGCACAGTGTGAAGAGGGAAAAAGGGGTTCAAAGTACAATTCATAAAACAGGGAACAAAGTGTAAATGCTGTCATAAATTAGTACCTGTACACCAGCATGAATGTAAAAAAATGTAATGGAAAAAATGCAGTCCTGATTTTCAGTTAATACTTTCATTCCTTTCCTTGTTGTCAGTACTCTGTCATATTCAATGGTTCTCCCAAAAATCTCTTTCAACCCATGAACCCATCAGCAATTTGTTTTTACAGGTTAATATACTTAAACATTATTTTGTAATAGAATATCCTCATTAGAGGGCAGATTTATTAACAATCCATTCCCCCTCAACTCCCCGATTTTTCCTTTGAAACTGAACAACTTAATTTAGTGCTTTTACGGTGACCAATTAGTTTGGCAAGGAGTGCTTTGCCTTGTGCTTGAACTCTTAGCCGCTTGAGTGTCTCCAGAGATACATCACACCACTGGCATTTTAATGACTCAGACACTGTGTGGTCAATGATTGTTTGGGTTTTGTGTGGTTTATGCAGAACTAAATGGGGTTAAGATCCAGAACTCGTTAGATTATGTCACCCTTTAGGATTTGGGGTTCTGTTCTGGAGACCTATATTTACCATGCCTGCGTTATCCCCTCACAGCTGCCACTCGCAGCTGGTCTCTTCCCAGAATCAGTTACTTGTGTACATCACTTATGAAACAGGACACATGACATTTTTGCATGTATATATTTGATAATACAATAACCTGCCGATTCAAATTCTGAAAATGTAGCCATCCCTCTTGTACCCCTTCTTCTCCAAAGCAAGATCAGATCTACAGATCCTGCCTAACCCCACGGTTCAAATATGAATATGAGCTTGTCCTTTGCCTGGAACTTCTGAGTGGCATTGAGGTCTTCTAAGCAGAGGTGATCAAAATGCTGAGGGACAAACCATGTTGCAAATGTGATCCACTCCTTTCAGGCAGGGAGAAGTAGCTGTCTGTATTTAAAAGCAAAAGACCTAAAATGATTTCTCAGTGTGTTCTGGTGACTAAAAATAGTCTTCATCAGTAACTTTAGACTGAACCGGGCCATTATGTCAGAGCAAAAGACACAGTTGTGATTAAAGGCTAAAATGACCTATGCTTCGTCTGCTTCAAAAAGAACAAAGCAGTGCTTAGTAATGTTACACAATCATCTTTCACCTCCTTTCTGAGGATCCTGTCATCACAGGTTTTCGGGGCCAGAGAGCACTGTTGTCCGCAACCTACTGATGAGGGGACGGAGGAACAGACAGAGACTTTAAAGATGCTGTTAAAGTGAGTTAATGGATTCTGGACTGGTGTGGGGCTGGGCTCTGCAGCCAAACTTAGATGCCACAGGAACCATGTCTGACCCCTTGGCAAGGGCATCTCCCATGCATTGGATCTGATAATGGACACTGGTCACCACAACTGAATGTTTATTGATTTACTGTCTTAACCTGCAGACCATCTCAATTAATTTGCAATGAAGTAGAAACAACACAGTGGGAACAGAAACACTTCTCTAAACAAGCAGGAGCTGACGAGGCTGTGTGATGCTCGCTGTGTGATGCTCGGTGCAGCTCTCTCTGTGGCGGTGACCTGCCTGCGTGGTGTCAGCAGGCACGTTAGAGCACACGCTGCTCCCAGGCAGTGAGGCTGCTTCTGGGCTGCAGCTTGCTTGTTTGCTATATATGTAATGTACCTAAAGAAAGCAAATCTGATACAGTTTGCTGTGTTATTATTTTTTAATATTTATGAAGCAGTTCATAAACCTTACCAACCTTGGCTAACCACACTGTAAATATTTTCAGTGGGGCTCAACCTCTCCTAAGTGGTGAAGAGTAACTAGAGACAGCAAAGCTCAGAAGTTACAGGCAATGGTGAAAGGGATTTTTAGGCTCTTATGACCTTGAATATTCATTCTCATAAGAGATCACGTTTTCAGAAAGTAGAGGAACACCATTATGAGCACAGAAATATGCGTGCTGGTATGGATTAGTGCGGCTGGTTCACTACACAAGCAAATGCGTATTTCAGCACCTAATTACCCCTTCTGAAGTGTAGTTATGCAATGTATCCACCCACTTGCTATAAACCTGAATGAAGATATAAGCTGCATATAGGTTGTTTACATTGCAAATCTCTGCCTCTTTTAGAAAATCCAGCTTTTACTCGCTTCATATGAGCAGCTCACAGGATTTTAAGAATTCATCTTAACAGAAAGCAGATGGTTTCAGAAAGCTGAAATGAAGAAGGAGAAGGAAGAAATTGAAGATCAGAACTAAAACCTGTAACATTAAGTGAAAGCTACCATGATAGATTTTTCTTTTTTAAAGACAGGAGATTACAGCAATTGGTCTTGTGTTCTGGCATGCAGGAAAAAAGAAAGAGCTAAAGATGTTTTTAAAGAGGCACCTTTATTTTTTTTATCTGGGAAGTGTTCAGCAATAAATTGCAGAGTGCAGGTTAGCATTTCTTCTTTAATCATCTATCTGGCTAAGGAGGTGGTGTCTGGTGGCAATACCTGACTCTTCCCTAGGTCCTCCGCTTCTGAAACCCCATGTTTCCTCACTGTACAAGACCCTAAGGACTCCTGTCTCCGTGTTAAGGTGAAAGAGGACATCATCTACTGGACAAGGGAATGCAGAGTTCTCCAGTGCCAGGAAGAGAGCTGTGTCCTTTTGCTATGCTCACCCTCTGTCTCCAAAGACAGGTCCTGCCTCTCCAAGGCTGTGTGGATTAGGGGAACCTCAAAAGGGCACTCAGCAGTCCTACTGCAAAAATCAACAGCCTGTTCTAAATTAGCAGGAAGAGTAATTTCCTCTCGCAGCACCAACATTTCCTTATTAAAATGAGAGGACAAGATTTAAATATAGCATAGAACTTCCAATACTGTGTAGTATTTCTTGGAGGACTGTGTTTGCTATGTTTATTTGCCTCAGGGGTAACACTTTTTTATGTACATTGTGAGGCTCAATAGTCTGGCAGCGGCAGCGCTCAGAACTGCTTTTCTTGATACTGTGCATCTGTCTCTGTTATGGTATCTATAGCAAAGTTGATAGGAAAGAAATAGATAGTGAAGATGTCTCTGGACTCAGTTTTTCAGTGTTGCTGTAGTTAGGTTTTCTAAAAGGTCATGATTAATTTTAATGTAAGGTAACACTAACCTTTTTTTGCCTGTGGCTGTTCTTAAAGAAAGAGTGATGAAAAATTCCCAAAGGAAATTTTGCTGTAAATACTGTGAGGATTAATTGCTGCTTGCTGTCTCCACATGGATAAGTAATCCTTTTGGGCTTGTGTGAGATGCATCATGTGTGCTTTATTAATTATCAGTATCTGATCAACATGACTTTTTTTATTATTTGAAACTTATGTTCAGTCATGAATTATTGGTCTTATCATAAGAACCAGAGGTAATCCATACGACTATAATCCATATATTGTTCATATTTACTAATTCTGCTATGTCACTTCTGTCATGGGGTTTTATACTGAAGGTTCATCTTTAAATAGGTGATAGAAGTATGGCTAGTGTGTCATCTCCTTTTCACCTTCATATCTACAAGGACTGATTTCCAGTGACTACATGGCACTGGTGTTGCTGCCTGTGATGTGTGGACTTCCAGAGCAGAGCCTCAGCTTCCCAGCAGAGAAATTTTTCAAAACAGGGTTCTATAAATTGGAGTGATGGGAGAGTATTCAAATGCCCAGGTAGGGGGAGAGTTGGTTATAAAAGCTTTTGTTCTTCACTCATGAGCAGGTGATTCCATTTTAAAAATACTCTATTCCAGAGATTTTTCTTTTTATTCAGCCTCAGAAAGTTGCTGTTTGCAAACCATTTTTGGTTCTCAGTAGCAGGCAAGCATTAGGCAGCTGTCTAGCAGCAGTAGCAGAAGCACCATTATTGTATGTCTCCCAAAAGATGTAGGTATATATTATTCTTATTGGGGGAAAATATATATCTCTACATATTCTCTGTATCTTTGTATACCATAAAGAGAGAGATACAATCAGAAAAGGGCACACTATCCGCATGGCTTATTAAAACATACAACTTCAGTTGCTTTTTTTCTTCTCAGGTTATTTACCCAAATATTACCCCGATAGCACAATTTGGGATATACATAGGAAAAGAAAATTGCTTCCTCAATAGATTATTTTTTTTCAAATTCTCCACTGATCTGCCCCAATGCTGTTCATACACCTGTTCAGAATTTTGTGCTTATAAAGGTTCTACAGTTTTTGAAGATACCAACTCCCTTGCAAAGCCTGATGAAAACATGCACTGGAATGGATCCACTTGCTGGTGAATGTAGGAAGTCATAGCATTAATATAGAAAGTAAGGCATGGTATAGTAGTCCTGCATTAGTACAGGACTACAGCAAGTGAATATGGGTTTTCAATGGCAAGAGCAATGGATTAATTATATGTTATTTCTTTGGCTTTTAATAGCACTTATGAGTTGGTCTGGGTCCTGTTTGTATGATCAGGTGGTTAACTTTTGCTCTGGATGCTTTCTTAATCCTTGAATGCATACATGGAGAAATGGTCAGGAATAATTGGTCTGTTTGGAGTTCTTATCCTAACTTGTTCATATTGGCTGTGCACAGGCAAGTTCTGAGAGCTTTTGAAAATGGCAGCAGTTAGTACTGGCTTCTGCTGGAGGCAGTACTGGTCCTGCCTAGCCCAAAAGAAATGGTGGTAAGGTTATTACCTGGAATGCCATTCATCCCCAGAGTCCAAGGGTAAAGTCCTCACTGGACTGAACTCCTCCTTCTTGTGCTTTGAAGCAGCTTGTGTCCTTGGATCTGCTAGGAGTATTTCCTTTGTTCCTTTTATTCCTCAATGTGGGTTATGTTTGCTTGTGGTTCGCCTAAGTAATAATGCAAAGTACCTTCCTGGTGGTTCATCTGACATGCATGCATGTTTGGGGGAAGGGAACACTTCTAAAGCTTGCTTCATCTCATTTTAACCAAGTCTAAAACAGATTAGACAAATTGCAGCTCAAAAGGAGGTGGCTAATCCAGATGTGTCCTTGTGTGTCTCTGCCAGAACCAGCCAGATACATGTTAGCCAGGATTTTGTTTTTCTTGTGACTTTTAAAAACTGGCCATTCTGATAGCACATGTGCACAGCGTTTCAAACAGGATTAAAAATATCCTGGAAATTTGGTATCCGATGAATTTTGCAAACACTTTTCTGTTTTTCTAGGCTCTCCTGAGGATAAATTCATTCTGTGTGAATGTCCAAAGTACAATTGCTTCTTGATTTGTAACAGCTGCTGCAAAAAAAGGAGTCTTTTACATTAACAATTCTGGGCAGACAGTCAGATTTTAAACTCTGGGCTACTCCATTCTCTCCCCCTGGTTTTCTCAGGAGACCAGTGAATCAAACACACACACACACAAAAAAAAGATTTGGATGCCTATAACATGTTGTGCAAACTGACAGGCTTTGAGCTTTCTGAAGGGATGCAACAAGTACATGAAGACTGGAAATCTAATTTGGAGACATGACATTATGAGACAGTTGGAATGAGGAAAGTAAATTAAATTTAAAATTTGATTAAAAATTTTACTGGTGCAAATACTGTTGGTTTTTTTTAAAAGAGTTTCTTAGATGGTCAGTAGAGGGCAGGCATATTTTATTTCTGAAGAACCTTTGCTGTTACTGTGTGCAAAGTATATTTGTTCTATCTTCAGATTTGAGGAGTGTAAGTCTACTTTGTCATATTACAGTGATATAAATCAGCAGTCATAATTTAAAAAGACGTTGTCAACCTCTTTGAGGAGCTAAATGTCCATTTTAAAGCAATTGGAGGGTATGAGTTATGACTACAGGCATTTAATTTCTGTGTTTAGATTGTAAAAACCATGGCATAAAAAACCTGAAATACTGCCACTACTGAGTACTAGAGAAGAATCATTTCTCTGCTGAATTCTGTAAAGTGCAGTAGTTCTTTCTGATGTGAACTACTATATCACTAATGGGGTGGAAACACACTCTTGAAAGTCACGATTGTTTAAATCTTCAGCTCGGTAACAGAGATTCTTCTTGAAGATCTGACTAGCCAAGCGACTTTAAACCTAAAGGAGCAATGCCTCTTTTAATTTCTACCTGCCTTCCTCTGTAATTGAAACAGTGTTTGTACTTCAGCTGGACAGAATACCTAACAGGTTCTGAATACAGGATAAAATCAGTGTCATACCTGATTAACTCAACAGAAAAAATTAAAGCAGATTTAAAGAAGCATTTATTCTGAATGAGCCCATTCTTCCCCAAATACATTTTACCCTGGAGCAAAATGCAGAGTCTTTTCAGGAAAAACATGAATATAAACACCTTTCTAATCTTGTTATGGTATACAACTTTTCAAGTCTTGTAATGAGATTTATTTTTAAAGAGGATGAATGGTAAAAACATATATGTTGATGCTGTAAAAGACTAGAAATTTTTGTGAACCTGTGTGTAAGTGTGCATATACATACATGAACTCTTGTGTGTGTATGATCAAACTTGGTACAGTGAAGCTATGCATGTAAGTAGCAGTAACATGAGACAAGGGATATGTCACCTACCATTTCTTTCTGTGGCTTGACAGTTCCATTTTTTTTCTGGCAAGGTTGATGTTCACATAGACACCTTTAATTAGGATCAAAAATTGTTTGAAGATTTGTCCCAAAATATGCAGTTCACATTCACTTTGTCCTCTCTATATCCATCAAGAGAAAGTCTTCATTACATTTCAGAACTATTGCAGCTAGAAGACGTGAATGCTCTGAAAGATATTGGCCATCAGCTCCCAACTTCCTAGGCTTTTGACTTCTTAGTTTGATTGCTGCATTGCCTTCATTACAACCACGGCCTAGACATGTGTGAGGTACAGAGGTCCTTGAATCGCACTTGTAACCGAAAATGAAACCAAGTTTGTGTGATTACTTTTGTTCTTTTTAATAAAGTGATGTGGCCTTACAGGCAAGGAGATGAATTTTTATGCTACTCGTGCCTTCCAGATGGTCTCTGGGATTAGTTTCAATTTTTTGTTCTAGAAATTAATGGAGGTCCATATTTTTGTGCAATCCAGCTAGATACTAAGATGATGAATCTTTGCGAGAAATGAAAGCTGATTGAAGAGATGCAAATGTTAGAACCTTCAAATGATTTCAATCAAAATTGGACTTGCTATTATGTGGGTACATGTTACTAAATTAACTGCAATTTTTATCTGCTTGTTTCTTTGTTGTAGTCATCTAGGCAGATGGAAGAACTGTCCATATGCAGCCTATATCATATACCAAATATATAGGATATACTTTATTATAATCTTGCGCTTAACCCTGAATGATCTAGTGTTATGTTTCCTATGAAACACTAAGTATAAAAACTGAACTTACTGCTTAATGCTTTTAGGTGAACGGATTTCACAGCACTTAGACTGGATAGAAAATCTAAAACTTTATCATGTATTGTTCTGTTATGATGATGACTGCAGCAAAATATTTGTAGCCATATGGGTACAAACAGTCTTAATGGTCTTAATAAAAATACTAGGATTTCTGTGGATAACACAATGACCTTCATCAAACCAACAAATAAGTTTCAAAGTTTTAATGCATAAGCTTTGAAAAAAGGACTTTTTCTTTTACAGTCTCTGCCTTTGACTTGAGATAGTGAAACTGCTGTAGTGTAAATTTCAAGATTACTTCCACTGACAACATCAACTTGAAACCTAGTCATTTCATAAAAAAAAAAAGAGCTAGTGGTTTCAGGAAATGTTTCTATTTCTATGTTATCTTGCCAGTTTCTGTAATTCTACTGGTATATTTTCCTGCAAGGCTGTCACAAAAGCAGGGGGAAACCCATTTATGCAGAATAACAATAGAACAGACTTAAAACAAAATACTTTTTAACACAAATTCTTATGTGAATTTTTTACACAAAATCTATTTTCACAAATAAATAGAGATTAGAGAATCTAATTATGTTATTAGTGTCACTGCACACTAGTGCAGACCTATTTATTATTATATTAGTGCTTAGGATGGTAAAAGCTGGAAATAATTTCTTCTTCAAGAAACTGCATCTTGAAAACAAGACAAACAGATGGCCATAGAGGAAACAGAGATGAACTGGAATGGCCTGCTCAGTAGTAGGTCAAAAATTTTCATCGAGGAGTACTGGAACAAGGTCCTACTGAATGTCTTCAGTACCACCTTCAAAAAAATCAGAACTGCTGTTTTAGCTTATCTGGGTTTTTTAAGACTTAGGACCATGGTGCATGTAGGCTGCCACGTAGCATGCATTAGCTGTCTACCATAGCCTCCTTAGAAACAGTATGTGGACCACCTGGGGTCTCCAGCAGTTGCAAAACCACCCATCTAAATAAAGCTGAGGAACAGCCGTTACCACAGTCAAGTGCGAACTGTCCTTCAGGTCTGTTTCTCACTGGTGAAGTTACGTTCTGTGCTGCAAGTTCTTGTGCTCTTCCCCATCTACACTCGCTTGTCTTCAGAGGTGCTGAAATGGCTGTTTCCATGGCCCTTCTTGTGCTATTTCTCTTTGATGTTCTGTAACCTCCCTGATGTGAAGGGTGAGACGTGTTGTAGGAGACATGAATGGAAACAACAGTAAGGGAAGCTGAATTGAGGTTAAGCCAGGTGTGACTGCAAGGTGATGTTCAACACTTAGTTCAATACCTGCATAAAAGTCTGTATGGTTAAGAAGATTTGGAAGGGAACTAAGAAGTAGTTCCTGTGCAGTAGGAGAGAAAAAGGCATGGCAGAGGATGAGATACGAGTCTGTGGGGGAGGATGAGTGTGTTGGAGACCGAAAGGGGTAAAAAGGAATAAATTAAGGGGAAGCCTGAGAAGAAGTGATAGAAGGAAGGAAGAAAAGAATCTCTTGTTTGTCTTTTGCGTAAAAACTTGTGCCTGAGGAATAGCTCACTTGAACATTAGCAAAAGAAAGAGAGCCAGGAAAGCTGACTAGGGAAACATTAAACTGGAAGCAAAACAGAGAGGGAAGGGGCTTGCTTTTTTGCTTTTTTTTTTTTGTTTGTTTGTTTAATTGGCAACAGAATGCTCCCAGATTGCTGTATTTTTCTTTTCCTCCCCCCCCCCCCTTTTTTTTTCTGGCTAAAAATCTCCTAATTTCCCAACTTCTTCTCATTCTGTACACAGAGGTGGGATTTACAACTTCCCCATCGGTTTTGCAGTACCACCCAAAGTCTCAAACAAGGTCAGGACCTTTCTGGGAGAGAGGCTATGAAAACAAAGAAAGATGATATATTTTGTGTCCTGAAGCCTGGTTCAAAGGCTGTTACAAGCAGTGTGAAGACTCCCGTAAATGTGTTAGAAGACCAGTGACTTCATACTGCAATAACCTGTCAGTAAGAGATGTAAAGCCAGCTCTGAACATCTGAGCAGCAGAAGTCTGAGGTGGTTCATCCCTGGATGCAAGACCAAAGT
The DNA here is from genome assembly GCF_015220075.1 of Falco rusticolus. Classification (NCBI taxonomy): domain Eukaryota; kingdom Metazoa; phylum Chordata; class Aves; order Falconiformes; family Falconidae; genus Falco; species Falco rusticolus. The sequence continues at coordinate 43,152,109 of NC_051189.1, forward strand.
CCTGGTCTCATTGGGGAAAGTGGGAGCAGGATTCTAGCCCTGCAGCTTCTGGGATGGGAATCATCTGGAGTGTTTCTAAATGGTTCTTGCACAGTAGCGATCTGGTGCAGCTACAGCAGTTAACTGCAAGATGGTCCTACTGTAGAAGGTAGCCAGGTTTTGTTGGTTTGATCTTAAAGCATAAGCTATGTTTGCCGTAAACAGAAGCAGCCTGGCAGGGCTGAAGAAAGTCAGGCTTATGACTTGTCATTAATTCCCTGGGTACTCCTTTTTCCAGTTGCCAGGTCCAGTTTGGCCCTGGTTTGATCCCCCAGAGAGATGTTAAAACAATTCATAAGCACCTAGACAATAATCAGGTGATGAAAAACAGCCAGCATGAATTTGTCAAGAATAAATTGTGTCAAACCAATCTCATTTCCTTCTTTGACAGGGTAACTGGTCTGGTGGTTAACAGAGAAGTAGGAGATGTGATGTATCTTGACTTAAGTGAGGCTTTTGACACTGTCCAACATGACATTCTTATAAGCAAGCTTGAAAAATATGGCCTAGATGAAATCGCCATGTAAGTGGCTGCAAAGCAGTTGAAAAAAGTGTTCTCAAAGAGAAGTTATTGGTGGTGCTCTTCCCAGCTGCAGCAGGGGCAGCTCACCTAGCGCAACTCACTGGTCTCATCCATGGCAAGTTCTGCTCTCTAATCCGTCATTCAAAATGCTAATGAGAAAATACACTTTCTTTTTTTGCGGGGACACTGAGTCGGGGAGGAGGTTTGCAACACTTCGGAGGAATGAATTGGTTCAGAAGGATCTATATAAAAAGCAGCCAGGTGAAATTCAGTAAAGAAGTGCAAAATACTGCCCTTGGAAAAGATAGGGTAAATGCACAAAGACAAAAGGTGGAAGTAATTGGAAGGCAGAAAGTGTCTGGGGTTTTAGGAGATCACAAGTGAAATATAACTCACAAAGGACATGCTATTGCAAATAAAGCACGTCTTTTTTTCGGGATTCTTTAACAGGAGTGTCATGTGTAAGACATGGGAAGTAATTATTTTGCACCATATGGTGCTGGTGAGGCCTCAGCTGGAGTATTGAATCCAGTTTTGGGGACTGCATATAAAGAAAGATGTAGATAAATTGGAGAGTTTCCAAAAGAAATCATGAGGAAAGGAAGAATTTTAAAAGCATGATTGCAAAGGAAAGGTTGAAGGAGTTAGGTTTGCCTAGAATACTTATTCCCCTTACCCCTTTTATGCAGCGGGAGGATCTAGACAGTCTCCTGAGGTCTGTGAGAGTCCTATGTTTTTGTAGTCCTAACTGTAGTATTGGCTATCTGAATAACATGCTCATCTCAGTCACAATTAGTTGATGTCATAACAGAGGCATCTTTAGAGATGTCGTAGCAGAGGCATCAGAAAAGATCTGAACGAGGAAGCAGATACTTGGAGTGGCTTCAGTACAAGTACAGCAAGTACAGCAGTAAGGAAGATGAGTTCATTGGGGAAATAGAGAAGGCAGCGTTCAAAACTGACATCGTTAGTAGTGTGGAGAAAACCCAATTTATACATGATGATTATTTTTGTGTATGGCCACATGGAATTAAGTATCATCATTTTGACAAGTTGGTACCATCCTTCAACACTCAGAGGTTTCCTTCTGTAAAGTTTTCTTTGCTGGAGATTTCTGCTTGGATCCAGAGTTTTTTTTTTTTTCCTGAATTGAAATGCAATAGAGTGAGAGCAATGTTTTTAGACAGTACAAATTTTAAAGAAAGAAATAAGTCCATATTTACATATATGATCAAATTTTTCTTTCTTTCCTTTTTTATGCTTATTTTTCAATTCCAAGACACATCTGGTGAATTTTATGATTTAGAGATTGAGGTATCAGCAAAAATGATTGCTGGCCCTTGCTTCCTGTTTCTCTGCTTTTCTTTAAAGCTGTATGACACCTACTAAAAAGTTCCCAGTATTTGTTCCTGTGTGCTCTGCTGAAAGGTAGAATTAGAGTAAGCACGTCCAGATTAACTGCGAAGCAAGCTCAGCTCATCTCAGTGGCTGCTGGATGCAGTGCCAGGTATGGCGCATTTGTCTTTGCTGCAGAGTTCGTATGATCACCGACAAAATAGTAATAATCAGTAGATAATAAATCTTTGTAAGCTGTTAAGTGAAGAGTAATAAATATAACTCCTTTTTTTCCCGGAAGCCAAATCCTCCTATCCTGCCTCAACAAGAGTTAGACTTTCCATCGTGGTTTGAGGGAGTTTAAGTTTCCCCAAAGTTGTAGGGATTTGTGGAGCAAGTGGAAGTAGTCTTGCATCCTTGTGAAGGATAATACTTCCCAGACATCCCGGAAGGATAGTACAGATAGTACAGATAGTACTGCCCATTCATCAGCCCTAGATCAGGCTTTGTGGCTGGTGGAGCTGAGGAGCCACGGTCATAGATGCACGTCAGCCTGTCTTTCACGTTCTTCCAGTGCAAGGTGTGGCACAGCTGTGTTCAAGGGAGAAGAGACCCTTGGCTTTGTAGTACCACTGCTTCTCTGCCTTGGAGGCTGCTAATACCTGTGCCTTGGGTGGAAATTATGCGATTAACTGTAGGCATGAGCAGAATCTGTACCACAACTCATCCTGCGCCTTTCCAATACAATGCCTCGAAAGCATTCATGCTGGCCTGAAAAAAAAAAAAAAAAAAAAACCCAAGCAAAAAATATCTGTCTCTTAGATGTACACATAGACACAAACAAAACCCAAAAAAAACAACAAAAAAAGCGAGAGAATAAAAAAAAAAGCAGAACCTGGTTTAATCCACAGCAAACCCCCAGCAGCTCAAAGTTAAAACTTCCCATTCAATTACTAATTCATTGCTTTTGTTTGTGGATATTGCAGTGTATGTGGTCTGTGAGATTACCCGCTGATTGTCATTTTTCATAGTGATGCGGCTGTCCCACAGAAGGGATTAAGAGTGAAGCTTCCTTTAGCACTTGCACTTTGCAGTGTTATAGGGCACAGGGAAGTTGTTTTGCGTGTGTGCAAGGGGAGCTGCACGTGGGTGTGAATTAATAGAGTTTTTAAATGTATTTTTAATTTTTATCTCCAAGCAGTGCTCTATTATCAGCTAGATGATAAAATGTCTTGAATAGTTGACTCCAGGGCTTTCACTAAACTGCCCATGAATGCTGAAACCATCTGTTTTTCTGGACGTTTGTCAGGGTGAGTGTGGCAGAGGCAGCTGTTTGAAAAGGGACGCTTTGGATGATGAACCAGCCCATTGTTTCTGAACGATTCGCTTGCATTCAGAGGCTCTACCCAAGCGTACTATAGAGCAATCAAAATCAAACTATTGTTTGTCCCAATCATATTGATCTCAAAAGAAGGTGGTGGGATGACCGCATTGTAGATGCAAATAGTTGTTTAGAGCAGCTGTATGCTGGCCAATATGTACCACAGTAGGAAACCCGCATGGAAGCTAGAGGGCTCCCTGCACCCTACTGGGGAAAGAGAAAAGATGATGCCAGATTGAACTCCAGTCTATAGCAAAAAGGAAGGCTCTGGACTGTTGGTATTGCTAGTAATTTGCTTTTTACAGCAATGGTTGACATTAACCCTGTAGTGCTTTAGTAATTAAAGTCAATTGTTTGGAGTTTTTTTTTCCGCAAGCACGTTGCAGAGAGAGTTTATCAAGAAGATAATTATCTAAAGCTACTGCAATGAAATATAAGAGCAATTGGATTGCTTGGATGTCAACTATCAATTTTCTTTTCTATAAAAATTAATTGCATTTTTGTTGTTGTTTTCTATGTGGAATCATTCATGCACTGTTTAAAGTTTTCATAATTTATTTATGATGATGAAAATATAGCAGCTGAATCGAAACATATTGTGGTGTTCGTTTCTGTGTTAAATATAGCTGTCTTATCTCTGCAGAAAGCAGGGGAAAAGATGATCTTTAGTGCATGTAATGAAGATTATAGCTTTTAGTTTAGAGTAACTGAGAAAGCTCCACTTCATCCATTAACATTTTAAGCTTTTTAGTTGTCCTTGTCACTTCATTGCATGCATGCTAATATCTCCTCATATAAAATTTAATCTGTCGAACTAAATGAAGGAATTAGTATCTGAAAGACATCTTTCATTAAGCAATTAACGAATCTTTCTAACAAATCTACAAAAGCATATGTGTTTATATTTAATAAGTATTTGTATGATCAGCCAATTACAATACATAGATACATCTTTTTTGTTTATTTGTGATATTACAAAATCTAAACTTACAATTAAGTTGTAATTATGCTTTAGAAAATGTATTGTAATTGTCAACAACTGTGGTTAGGGGACTGCTGTCTTTCAAAGTCATCACAGTCACATAAAGCTTAATATGTATTTCTTTGTCTAAGAGTCTTTTTTCCTGTCTCTTCATGATTCATGGATGGAAATGATGAGGTAGTAAAGAATCTGCAGAGGGAATACATTCAAAGATATGTCTTTTTAAAATTAGCAATGACGTATATGTGCATGTAGGAGGGAAGCAAACAAGAAGAGGATGGCAGCCTGGATGAAAGGATGATCACCTGCACCAGCTGCAACGCATTTCCTTTCACAGTTTTAGAGTGTCTTTTCACATGTATTCTCTTTTCAAGCTGCTTGCATAATTTTCTGAAGGGACACTCCACACTAACTTAAACTGTTACTAAACCAGTGCCAGCCTCTGTGTAAAAAGTGAAAAACATCAGTAAAAATAATTATATTGTCCCTTTGCCCTTGTGCCATCATTAACTTCTTCAGAAGTCATTTTTTTAGCAGTATATATGAATGTTTTCTTCCTGGTCTTCCTTCTTATCTGAATTACTTTAGTCTTCAGAACTCTCCATCTGATGTATAAATGTCCAGTCACTGCAGCAGAATGAATTGTCAATTGATTAATAACTCTTTGATATAAAAAAAAAAAAAAGCTACTTGATTTCCTTGAATGAGGTGGTGCTCCTGTACTGGTTGCTCTCTGATTTGGCCTGCTTTTATAGGTTGTTTTGTGGGTTTTTTTAATGAAGTCTTCACTTAGATCATGTAGTTGTTAGGAAACAAAAGACTATGGTAAAGCAGATAAGCAATATATCATACAAGTGTCAAGTAGTGGCCACTTCCCTGAGGGCCAAATTCTGCCTTAGATGGTTCATTTTTAAGCACATACAGTGTATACAACTATTCTAAGCATTTCCTTCTACTAAATAATAAAGAATAATATTCTTCAGAACCTTCTACCCCTCTGAGTGCAGGTAGGTCCATGGTGGTTGGCAGGAAAACTCCACAGAGAAGAATTGGAGGTGGGTAGGAGGAATAAAACCCCAAGTACTTACAAAATACTGCACCTGCAGTTTTCTCCCTGGAGATGAGAGTGAGCCCCAGGGGAGACATGTGAGTCAGGTCAGTTAATGAATTACAGGAAGGCACTTGCATGTTATAAAAACTAATTTGGTCACTGGAAAGGCTTCTTTTTCTTTCCAGACATACCAAGCAACATTAACACAGACAGTGTAGCATGTTTGATTTGACTCATTTGCTTATCTTTTTCATTAGCAGTTTGCTACCTGACTGTTTCAGAGCCAGTTCTCCAAGTGTTAAAATAACTCACCAGCTTGACAGCTATCATATATGTCTGGCAGTATTAACAAAGTGCAATCCTTGCCATAAAGTTTGAAAAAAATGTATCAGACACCTACTCACTGGTTGCCAGAGGACCAAACCTCTGAGCAGGAGAGAGACAGAGGGAGATGCTGTGCCACCAGTGAAGTTCAGGGATGATGAGGATCCAAGGCACCTGCCGTATTCACCTCCTCGAAAGGGTGGGCTGGAGGAATCCTGGAAATCTTTGTTCACTCTCGGGTACTTCTATGTGGCATCTGTGAAAGTCTGCTCAAAGTTTCACCCTTCGCATCAGACTCAGGTTCATGTTTGTCTCATCTCGTGTTGTGGTGGAGACCAAAGTCATCTGCTCAAGGATGCTTTCAGCTATGTTCTGTGCACTGTACAAAATACTGGTAAGACCTGTTCCCATCCTGAAAGAGACCCAGCTGCTTTAAACCATTAGCAGCTTCCTTCTTCTTTTAATCTTTTGTTTGCTCTCACACAGCTTTCTGGATGTAGGTGTTTATTACGCTCCTTTTTTTATATGCCATCAGTGGTTGATTCCAGTGCCCACTTCCAATGCTACTCAATTGCACCAAATATTGGCAGTGTGAAATTATCTTCAGTTAATTTCGGAGATTTTACCAAGTGCAATTCCTGCATCTGCTTTACTTCAAATGGAATTACATGAACAGGAACTACAGAATATCAGTGTTCGGTTATAGTCCTTCAGATGGAGAGCAATGTGAGTATGTAGATAGACAGAAGTCAGTGCCTTGGAAAAATAATATATCAGTAGTGTATTACACTTTAACCTCTTCCCATGACCAGTTTTCATCAGAAAAATGGTGGAGATGCACATGGGTATTTTAAAGCTTGTGGGTTTATGCTACGGTTATCTGAGTGATCGTTCACCTATGGTCACAGACTGAATTAGTCTTCACATTGGTCAACCCAGGGGTCCCCATGTCTGCCATGCATTTCCCCATACAAACATGGATTGTAAAAGTGATAGATGCAAAAAATAACGTGGAACCATTAGTGTTGTGTGTCTGTGTATGAACATTATTTAGCTGGGGGTTTTTATTAGGGAAAAATAGTGGGAGTTTCTTTTTGAGAGCAATGGAAGATTCAGGTCTTTAAATCCTAATGGAGATGGGGAAATTATAATCTTATATAAATAATATTTCTTTGGGGTGGGCACACAGAGATAAAGCCTGATTTGCTTTGTTTTCTTTAGTGTTTTAGTCATCTTAGTATAAAAATGCATACATCTGAAGCCATCTTATTTCTTTCCTTATTTTTTTGTTTTAACATGTGTTGTTATAATCCCCTAAAAAGATTTTTAAGCAGTCTCTTTTTCCTGGTGAAAATTTTCTTCCCAAAGAAGCATTTTGACAACGATACTGATTAACATCCTTTCACAAGGTGAATAATATGTTAGGCGAAAATGTAGTAGAGTTAGAGAATTTGGCACAAAATTGGAATAAGGACAAAATGTTGTCAGAAATGGGTGCTGGAAGCCATATGTTTCTTTTTTGAAGGTGGGTCACGTTTTTAGCTGTCAGATTACTAAGAATCCTCATGTCACCCATGGACTTCAGGCAGAGACAGGTTTTCACCATGGTGGGAAGGCAGGCCTGCCTGCTACCCACAGTTTGGCACGTGAATTCGAAATTTGTATGACAAGGCATCTGATTTTTCAAGACTAATTTGTGACGTGGAAGGACTTCTCTTACAGAGTTTGATTTACACTCTTTCTGCAGCAAACTGTCATTTACTACAAGTTTTGTAAAATTTGGAAGATTGGATTTGTTAGGTTTTGTCTTTCTCCAAAGGATTCAACTTGCCAAGTTAAGTGCTTGCCTAGGAGTTTCATCTTTGTAAGGTCACAAACAAATTTCCTGACTTGTGGCCCCAAGCATCATTCTTCTGTTTGAGAGAACAGAAACAGAAAGAGGGGAAAAGTTTTTTTAAAAAATTAGGCTTCTCATCTCAATGCCAAATGAGATCACAGGTAATTTGCACTCAGACTTTTATGCCCACACTTTAGTACTAGCTTGAATAAATCTGCTCGTTTCACCTTCCACTTCTTCCTGGTGTATTTTTAGAAAGCTGTAATTTTACTATGTTAAATCAGTATATCTTCACATCCAAAGATCTGGTCTCACTCCTCTACCATACAAATTCATCTTTCCTTTTTTTATTTTTTATTTTTTATTTTTTATTTTTTATTTTTTATTTTGTTATTGTCCACTAAATTTTCTTTGAAATTCCAGGTGAGGTTTCATCAGAGATTTTTAGGGGGTGATACAAATACTTCTGTTGACAATATGTGGATTGATAATACTGTTGTTTCTGTGTCTCATTACTAGGAGAAATGAATAGCTGTTGGTCCTTGGCCTCCTGTGTGTTTTCAGTTGTGGAAGCCCAGCACCCAGCAGAAATTCTTTCTGTCCTGAAGCACCTGGTGTCCCACGTTTTTCGTTGTGGTTTCTGGTCCTTTTTGTTGCCAGTGAGTCCCAACTTCATGCTCTCATTAACATCCTCACATTTAATATATTGTGTGTGAAAGCATTAAACCTGACTAATCCTAAAGCCAGTCCCTGAAGTACTTCACTAGTAACCTCCTTCCCATATGAATCATCCTTTTTTCTGTGTAAACCACTGGCTTCTGCAGCCAGTTCCAGTTCTCCATTTAAACTGGTTGTGACTATTGGAGATGCTCTGCAGAGTTCCAGATAGATTAAGAATTACTGGGTTTGTTGGTTTAGTTTTTAACCTAAAATAGCGGTTCTCCTGGAAAAGAAAGATTTTATGTCTAGCTTGCTTCTTTCAAAAATCGTTTCCAAACCTCAGTATCTGTAAAGGTGTGTAGTACCCCCTAGTATTGCTTTTCTACAGTATTGCCATTAGGAAGAAATGAGAATTTTCATAGAATCATAGAATTGTTTAGGTTGGAAAAGATCTTTAAGATCATCAAGTCCAACTGTCAATCTAGCACTGCCAAGTCCACCACTAAACCATGTCTCACATCCCAAGTGCCACATCTACACATCTTTTAAATACCTCCAAGGATGGTGCCTCAGCTGCTTCCCTGGGCAGCCTGTTCCAGTGCTTGACAGCCCTTTCGGTGAAGAAAATTTTCCTAGTATCCAATCTAAACCTCCCATGGCACAACTTGAGGCCATTTCCTTGTGTCTTATCTCTTGTTAGTTGGGAGAAGAGACTGACACACACCTCACTACAACCTCCTTTCAGGTAGTTGTACTGTGCAGCTCCTGATTTCTATGAAGAGTGTGTTTATTAAAAAAAAAAAAATCAGCACAGTAATCTTTTCAAAGCAGACTATTCCTGAGTTTAAATCTTTTTTCAGTATTTGGAAATGAAGTTCAGTTGCAGTTTATGGATGCTGTATGTCACAAGAAGGAGTTTTATGCAGCAATTCAGCATGCAGAATTTCCGTTTCTGAATTGATCTTAATCAGAAACTTGTTAGTCCTGGAAGTTACCTTTCCAGTTTTCCAAGTATAAGCCAACAGATATGGACCCATTCATGCTGAGAAAAAAATTATCCTACTTTCTTGTAAATGAGTTTTTAAAAAGGAGACTGCTTATGGTTATGAAGACATCCTGTCGCAATCTTTGTCCCGCATGCTCATCCAGTTCTGCTTTAGATGCTTACCAAGTCATGTATCCCACTCATCTCAGAAAATACCTTCCCCTTACTAATATTTGCTTTATGTTTAATTTGACAATGCATTCTCTGTTTTATATCTTCATCTGTCCATGGTTTCATTCCAAGCCGGTGAAAGCAGCTTCTGAGTGGCTGCACTGCCATAGCATCTCATGTAACTGAGTGGGGTGGGCCCTTAAAACAGAGCTGGTCGCCAGCAAAACGGGAGTTATTTCTGTTTTCCTCAGGCGAGTTGGCTCTCAGGTAGCTTTGTCATGTTTTGTTCCGAGGAATTGCTGACCTCTCTGTTCCTGTATGAATTCTATATTTGGGAAGGTGGGTGATGTGGCATTTCTAAAGACATAGAAACTTTTGTGTATAGATTTATTTAACAAAATTGATATTCAGTATTCACTGCAGACAAATACGGCACATTCAGTCCTCGATATGCAAGCGTAATAGTAATAAATATCAAATGAGGAATGTGTACTCAGCCTTCAACTTGAAGTAAAGGCATTCCTCTCAAATGACACATGAACCCTCTCATACCAGCAATGAGTGAATCAATGTTTAATGATAGTAATGAGGCTAAATTAAGAGTTTACACATTAAAAAAAAATGAAAGGTTATAAATATCAGTATAGTTCCAGAATCTCAAAGATTTTAGGTCAAAAACCTGCTCCCATCACTTTGGTTTTAGCTGATGGGTATTTACCTCCACTTCTATTTTAAAGCTAGTTTCTATCCTGCACTGAACACACAAGAAATGTGATATAAAATATCGATGGAAAATGCTGTGTAATTACATAACATAGCGATAATTCAAATACAGTGATAACCCATAGATGGTGGTTATAGTAAAATGGGTATTTGGCATAATTTTAAAAAAGAAACAGAGTTTTGTTTAGCTTCTTTCAAAATGGCTTAGCAGTAAAATTTAACTTTTTCTTAATTTTATGAGAAATTTCACTAAGGGTTAAATGGGTTGACTTGTATTGCCACTATAGGAAAGAGATTAAAAGAGTTTAACTTCAGATTCCTCATGTCCTGCAGAACTGAGATGTACTGGATGATTTACCTTTAGGAGAAATCACCATGTTATGGCATGTATTACAGGAGAGTTAAAAACGGTTGCCACAGTTGCAGTAACTTTTGCTAAAATGGGTGTTGACACTGTTTAGATACTGTGAGGAAACATGTCAAAGTGTTTGCTTTATTAAAGGGTAAAATCAATGCTGCCACGTGAGAAGTGGGAGTGCTTTTCTGCTCCAGATAGTCTATATGTGATGTCCAGTTTTCAGCATGAGCCCTACCTGAGGCTTGGTGGGATGCATGCACAAACCCCTTGTTTGAGTGGTGGTGTTTGTACCTCAGTGTGCTGAGCCCTTTGAGTCTGCTGTGCATCCAAATGGGTATTCAGAGCAGTTCCAGTGTAAGTTTGTACTCTGGTTTTGTTCTCTCCGTGGTCACCTCTCCTGAGATGCTGTTAATGGTTTTGTGGAAATCATTTACAATGCAGACACATGCTGTAATGAAGACATAAAGGGCACCATTCATTCTCCTAAACAGAGATGTCTGTCCTGCATGGCCTCCAGCTGTGGGTCCAGAAGGATGTAATTCTCCCTCTATGGCAGTGTTAGACTTGCCAACTCTGTGTGAATGTGGAATAAATGCCGTGGAGCATGTCACAGTACTAGATAGACCCCTGTCTTGAGGCAGCTGAATTGAGTCCTGCTTGTTTACTTCAGGTGAAATAAATCTGTTCAGGCTCCATTGACTGTGCTGGTCACTGTTGGGGGTGGGAGGAGAGCATAGGTAGCACATCTTTAGATGTCTACATTCAGATACCTAAATTTACAGGATACTTACTGTCATCTTTGGTACTACATGGGATGCAGGCTGGCAACTGTTGGCATGCTGCTCTTTACCAACCTTAAGCCATCGTGGTGTGTACTCATCTATAAGTAAAACGTGAAATTCTGGTAAATGAAGTGTAAGATACATCCACCCTTACTAAGTTAGTGTACCTGACCAGTTTAAGTGAAGACTGTAGCTGTCCCTCTGCAGTCAAGGGGCGTAAGACAGGTACCTCTATAGAGGAATTCAGAGCTTGAGCATCTGAATTGGCACTAGGCGCTAGGAGGGATACTTTCTATCAGCTGTATAGGATATGCAGCATGATTAGGATCCTTACTGATTGCTTAATTTAAGGGAAATGAATCTCAGCCTAAATTGTTTCATGTTAGAGCTTCAGAGAGAGCCCCCAAAACGTAAAACAAGTATAATAGTCTGTGTAGAGCAATACCCCAGCAGTGTTAGGAAGACAGGCAAACAGATCTGGTGGATGGCTGACTCAGGTGTTGGGGCTGAGTCTTGAATTTGAGTTAGGAATTATTTTCTTGCTCATCTTCTTTAAAAACATGGTCTGATGATTTTGTGTCAGGGATGGGATTAGCAATGGTTTATTCCAACTATCACCATGACCTCCAGTCTGTGTCTTCTCCATGGTGAATTCGTAAAAGAACGATAGCCGACTGTTGGAATTATTCCTGTGGGAAGGAAGGGGAAACGTCTGCTTAATTCCTGGGAATACTGAAATGTCCCTAGAATACACTAATGTTCTTTAGGAGCAATTCCTGATAATTCTTTTTGTCCTCCAACAATGGTTTCTGTTTGCAGGACAAAGCTCTATTCTTCATTTAGTTTTCTTCTCTCTGGAAAGCAGAAAGAAGAGCTCTTCTGGGAAACAAAACCAGGTGGCCAATTAAGAGTCCCATTCCACCTGGAGAGCATCTCTTCTGTGCAGAGGTGCCTGGTGTGGGGACCCCTGCCCCAAAGTTTTGTCCAGCTGCTAGGACTGTGTGTTTTGCTCTTACTTGGATCTGCACAAGGAGTAACTCTTGCAGGCATGTGGCTCTGCTCATAGGCACTTCAGGCTGTAGGTACTTTCTTCCACTGTATTTTCAACCCTGTTGCAGTGAGTTGCCCACTTGACTGCAACAGTGCTGAGTGTTTTTCAAGATTAAGAGTCAAAGCGGAAGGGTAGAGGGGGATGTGGATTGTCCAGATGTGAAGTACTGGTGCCTGTGCTGCCCTGAGTCTCTCCACGAGGCTGAGGCATTACTGGTGGTGGCAGAGAGGCTGCAGCCTGTCTGCCAGCAGCAACCTCCTAGCTCAGCAGCTCGGGTTAATCCCGGTGATGATCCTGAGGGAAAGTCAGTGTAAAAATACTAGGTTGACTTCTACCCATGTTTCGAGGCAGAAACACCCTTGTTTAGGTTTCTGAACAGGACGGTCTGGGATAAATACCTGCAGGCTGCTCCATGTCTTAGGGGGTTTCTTCCAGGCCTGTCTTCTCTCATTGTTGTTTGAGTTGCTGTAACCTTAATTAAGGTTGTCTTCTTACAGTATTTTTTTAAAATATGTTCTTGGAAGTGTTGGACTGCTTGTGAGTTTAAAGCAAATTAACAATACTTCTTTTTTTTCCCTCTGTAAAAGCTGTTTTACAATATGTCTCTTGTAAACTTGCAGCTTTCTAAGTTTCTGTATCAGAATGTGAATTGATTATGGGATTTGACGGATCGTATCCCATTAGCTCTGCGGCTTGTAGGAAACAGCCCTTGACCTATTTTTTTAAGCTTTATTTCATAAATGTTTTCAAAACTGTCTGAAGATCAAAAAAGCAGGGTCATTCATTTAAATTTACTTTAAAGACCAGCAGTTCATGGCTAATGAATGTATGGTTTATTAATCAAATGTATGTAGCTGAAAGAAGCCAACTACAATTCACTTACAATTGCGATTTTACCCTATTTTAACGTTATTTTAATGAGCTACAGATTTGAATGTGGGCTTTGTTCATCTGTTGCTTCCACTCAATTGCAGTTTCACCCTAAGAAGACACAAGACAGATTGATCAGGCTTCCAGTCATTGTGAGACTTAAATGAAGTGAACAGGGCCTTATGTTTCAAAACCAAATGAGAGGATTAAAGCAACAAAAAAAAAAAAATTCTCCTATGTTATCTGTCTGCTGTTCTTAAATTTGATTAAGCTACTTGCCACTAAGCACTTTTGGTTTTACTGTAAATACAGCCTAGAAATAAATTTTCATGGCCGCAGGCACCAATCAGCAAGTGATACCATGAATAATTAGCACTTAGAAACACTTGTTCATGTTAGAATATTTCTTTGATTGCCATTTCCAAAAACACACTCAGATAATAGGACAGTACATTTCTTTAAGGTCTAATTGGGATAAAGCTCCGTGCCAGCAGTTACGATAGTAGTACAAGCAAAGTTTTCTGAATATTTTTTTGTCTGCGTGCATGATACAAGTTTGTATTTGGTGAGAACAGGAAAAAAGAATAGTCTTGAGTTAAACTATAGTAATTTGATGTATTCGTATTTTATTTTTTAAATTACAGCATTCAGTTTTGGGCTATAAAAGGCATTTTTGAACCTGAGTATGACCATATCAAATATCTTCGTAAAATGTAAGCAGATTGCAACCACCTGTAAAATAATGAAATGGCCTGTGAAGACAGTGTAAGCAAGAATTCTGTATCCTATTTTATTCTTATTCTGCTTTATTCTTAAAGGCTTTCCAGTTGGCTTGAGAATGTCTGATAGGGAGTAGCAATCCCTGTGAATTATACTGCACATAAACTCTAGGAACAGCAATGAAGAAGCATAGCTCAGTTCTATAGACTTTGGTTTGTGTTTAACTTTTGACATAAGTGTGTTTGAGCTGCAAAGTCCATCAAGAAATACTGTGAAAATACTTATCATGACAAGTAATCATGCTGTATTTTTCACATACATTTAATCTACCTATTTTATAATTTATTTTTATGTCATTTACACATTTCTATATTTTATGCTTTTTTTTGTTCTAAATTGCCTTTTGAATTTTACATGAAAAAATGTCAAGTGGCAAAGCAATCTAACATATCTGTACTTGATCCCTCATTTCTTGTGTACCCAAACTTCCACCCTACTCTCGGATGACTTTCTGTGCAGAAAAACCCTGTCTGCAGATTCTGGTGGCCTGAGTAATGTGGGGCTGTTCTCTCAAATGACCTTTTACATTGAGATTTTAAATAAAAAATACAGGACATAGATTTTTCTAATGCTGAGACATTTTGCATTTTAAATTGTTTAAACGTTTAAAAATGTTTTTAGAGTGGAAAACATCTATAGAATCCCTTAAAAGAAATGTTTTTGGAAACTGATCTTTATATAACTCTTTGACTACATTAAGTACAAGTGCAAACCAATTAGTGCAGTATCTCCATGGAGCAGGCTAAATTTACAGCAGGTGAAACTGAGGCAGAGAAGGAGAAAGTGGGCTTTCTGGTGCACTTAAGCATATCTTAAGTGATTGGCATCTCTGTGCAGCAAATGAAGCGCAGGGTGCCGTAACCATGCCACTTTTAATTTAGCTAGAGTGAGAGCAAGGGAGGGTAGGGAAGCTGTGGCAGCATAGTGGTCAGCACATGGGCTTGGGGGCAGCCTAGGTATATTTTCACTGATGTTGTCTGTAGTACCAAAATGAAAGCTAATCGGGGTTTGCCTAGCTGGAGTGTGAACTGTACCTTCATTCACTGTCCTAAGGACAAATGCAATACAGAAATTGTAAGTTAATGATCAGATTTTGGAGTCCCAGACTCCCAGATTTGCATGGTTTTCTCTTGAGCATTCAGACTCTCCTTGTCTTGTCTAAGTGTTAGACTAATGTCTATCAGCCTCAGGAATTAAATGTGTGAGAATGAACACATTGATAAGAAAAACTAATTTATAATCAACACTGAGTCTTTATGCAAAAATTTAGAATAATGCAGGTCTTAAATCTGTCTGATTCCCACACATTGTTTGTTTTTAAATAATGTGCTGTATGAAGTACATTTTTTGTGTTCTAGGGAGATGTTCATTAATAGACCTTTGTGTTTTCTCTGCCTTTGTGTGGCCATATGTAAACCTGAGGAACCGAGTTCTGTTGTGTGCATCTGTGTCTGGCTTAAATCAAAGGTGATTTGATTTTTTTTCACCCCAAAACCAGAATTTAGGCCAAAAAAATACTGGTGGTGAATCTGAAGCACAAACATATTTTCATCTTCTGTATGTTAATTTTTATGCAAGTTCTGTGCTATTATTTAAAAAGAAAGCTTTAAGAAATACTTGAATGTATTTTTAATAGAGTTCGATTACTTTACATTTCATAGAAGTATATATGAGGACAAAAGCACATAGTGGGATGAAATTTTGTAAAGCATTTGCAGGCTCGTTTTCTGCAGTGCGGGGTGTTTGGTGGTACAGTCAGTGAATATTTCTGTATAGCTCTGCAGCGTTAAACAAATTTCTTTTGACATTCAGTATATGTAAGTAACTGAGAATACAGTTCATTTCATTTAGTGTTCAGTCATCTAAAATCAAAGCATTTTGGATATTATTACTTAGCTTTGATATAAATTAGTAATCTACCATGTATTAAGCTTGCTGTTTAAACTGAAGTTTCCGGATAGCACAGGTTACCATCTGTATTTTTTCATATTATTATTGCCCTCATAATAAGTTCAAGGTGAGATTTTCAGGCAGTAAGCTGCAAGTCAGTTCTCATAGAAACACTTTAGAAAAGCTAGCTTGACATCAGCAGCTTATGAAGTCTTCCATCTATAATGTAAATGACTACACCTGCATTATTTTTATTTCTTCATTATTTTATGGCTGCTCATTTAAAAATGTTTAAAGCATAAAAAACGTCTCTGCAAATACGTGTGAAAGGAGACAATTGTTCTTGTAGGAAAGGCCAGGAAAACCCACAAAAGAGGCCACAGTGAGACGATAAACATAAAGGTCCAGGAGGTATTATGATGAGGTTCACAGATACTGTGTTCCAATCAAGCTCAATAAGCTCTGAATTCCTATTATGTTTCTCAAGCCTCCAAAAAGACATGGGAAGAAACCAAAAGTTTAAGTCAAATAAAAAGCACTTAAGCCAAGAGCACATGAATGTATAGCTGGGTAATGGAGCTTTCATCTCCGAAATAAAAACAGTTCAATTCAATTGGAACTGAAGTTTCTTCCCCCTTTGAAAAAGTTTATTTTAATGAGTTTCCATTTTATGCGTGGGCTGTTCTTTAATCGATGCTGCTCCATTGAAGTTTTACCCAATGAAGACACAAGACAGATTGTCCAAGCTTGCGGCTATTGTTGCGAGTTGATGAAGTGTATGGGCCCTTATGGTTGATAACAGAAGTAGATGGTCAGAGCCAATAAATAAAACTTTAACTCTGATTGTTGGATGCTTTATGCTGAAAAGCTTTCTATTACCATGAATCTTCGGGTTTGAAGGACTTGTGAACCCAAAGGCAGCTTGTAGCTCTGTCACACAGACTAAGTCGGTCAGACAAGCAGCAATCTGTCCTATCCGATAAACCCAGTTTTGTCTTTTAAATTCTAGACTTCTCTTCAGGAATCAACATTGTTAATATCTTGACAGACCATTAACTTCATAATACATGTATCTGCTGCCCTGCTGATTTATTATAAAAATTTGATGTTTGTGGAAGTTAAATTGTGCTGTCCTTGGTCATGTTTTTACAAAGCAAATATCAGAAGGAACAATTTTAACAACTGGAAGCCTCTGCTAATGTTTGAGGAAATTAGTAAAATATTTTTGTGAGAGAGGTGAGAGTCACAAGTGCAAAAGAACCATAGAAAGATTCATATCCAGTATAGTAAGAAATCAGAATATTAACCTAGGGTTTTGAGGGTTTTTTTCAATGAGAAATTAGGTTTATTTTGCAGATAGGGCAGTCCTAGAGCCAGATTCGTTTGTTGCTTGGTCCAAAGAGATCTCAGTGAACAGAAGAGCAAATAAAAATTCAATTAAAATATTCTGCATATTTACTGAAGAAATGCCATTCATTTCAATTTTAAGGAGAAAAAATGGTTAAATATTTGTGTTGGAACTGGTTTTGTATGAGCAGCAATACTTGGAGTGTGGCAGCTAGTGGCCTCACTTTGGAGGTGTCACGCAGATACAGTGGAAGGTATTTGGTCTTAGGGATGCATTGTGTATCCTGGAGTTTTACAATTCTTGAGGCAAGAGGGGAAGAGAGAGGGTGAGGAACCCTGACCAGCTGGGAAAATGCAGGGGAGTGCAGGTGTGGGTACTCTCAGGATGGATGGCGGAAGGGAGAGGGTAAGGTTGTGGGAAAACGGGAGAGGTTTCTCTGGGAATGTCCGTTGTCCACTTGCATGAAGGTCACTTAAGATCTGTCCCTTCTAATCTTCCGAGGTTCTTACTCTTCTTCAACACCAAGGCATCAGAACATCTTACAGTGGTGCGTGAAGTAGCATGGCTAGTATTTGTCATGTGTGGTGTGTTCTCTGTTAGTCCTTACATGTGGACACAAGGAAACATTTTTTTTACCATGAAGGTGGTCAAACATTGGAACACGTTGCCCAGACATCTTAGAGACAGTCTCTCATCTACCAATATATGGTCCTGGACAACCAGCTGTAAATGACCCTGCTTGAGCAGGTGGGTTGGACTGTACGATCTCAAAAGGTCCCTCCCAACTTAAACAGCAGCATGTTTTTGTATGCTGTGCAGTATTTTGCTCTGGTAGGCAAGTTGCTTGGGTTCTTATACTCCATGTTGTTGGCGTGTGTTTCAGGAAAGAGAGCAGAGAAAGGTGCAGTGTGCATATGGAATAGGAGGTCATTCTCAGATTGAATGCCAAAAAAACTCCTCTCCTGTAATGATGAGCTTTTAATCTGCAATAGTAATCAAAGCAAATTCAGCTCATATACAGTACATGGGGAGGGTGGGCAGATCTTTTTGATGCATGCTTATTATGCCTGAAAAAATTCTCTGTTTAGGCTTAATATTTGATACAGTTGCTTTACTAACTGGCACTGCACTGAACACTGTTGATCATTCTTCACTTCTGCATTTGGTGGGGATGAAAATACTTCTTATTTTCTTCACTCAAAGACCTGCATTTTGTCCATCTTCTAGAACAAGTTGGGCTGGTGAGAAGGGGTGGCACAGAAAGGCGAAATACTGTACAAGGTGTGGGAGGTCAAATGGGTGCATTTACTGTATACTAAAGAATCCTGTACTGTAGCTATGTGCCTCTAAACTGTGCACCAGTATGTATTTAAGGTCTGACTTTGCATGAGGTATAGAAGCCGTTTATGTACATGCAATGCAATATGCCAACCCTAGTCTTCATAGCCATAAAGATCTCGTCTTGTTCATGTGCTAAATATGCTGATATTACCATACTCTTGCAAACCATGCTTTAACTCAAAGTGTGTTAGATGTCATAGTGGAATAAAATGTGTGTATCACTCTGTTGGGATGTGGGTAGCTGGAAGGGCTGAACTTAGAGTAAGAAGCTGTGAAATACTTTGAGGAAAGTCAGCTGCTATAATCCCTGTGAAGAGTGGATGCAGATGAAGCCAGTTCCACGGCAAATTAACAGTCAGGCTAATTTAGTGTTGACCAAAGTTGTTTAGCGTCCGAGTTGCTCAGGTGCTTGTGAGAGTGAGTGCACTAATTGCAGCCTCAATCTAAATCACAAAAAAATTAATAACCATCACTTGTACTGTGCAGGATCTCTTATCTCTCTCAGCAGATAAGCCACTAACTGAAAGAATTCAAAGGCTTGATTCCATCTGACTGCAACTGATATTTCCATCCTTATTACATTAATCTGTCCATTGCTGTTGAAGAATACTGTGTTCTGGTGGTAGCATAGCCTGTTATTAAAGCAGGGATCATATATTCCCATGAACGAGATCTTCTTACTGGTTCCTGCTTCTCTTTTTGTAACACGCTTAGAGATTTGAACAGGAATAGTGATACAAAACTCCAGATATTATTGTATTATGCTATGCCACATGGCTTTGTGCAAGCAAATCTCCTTGCTGGGGGATATAATACGAGCTCTTGCAGATGAGATTCATTCCCTTGCCAGTGCCTATCCTTACACAGAAGCTTCACTGCCAGCTCTTTCCCAGAGAGGGCTTGTGGCTGTATAGACAACCTAAATAGCAGCAGGCTGTACACCTCAAAAAGCCCAGTGACAGGAAGAGGCACAACTAACAAAGTAATTCAGAGACTCACTTTGCCGTTCCCTGTTAGCACAAAGGGAATTCTCTAGGAAGATTCAGATTCCAGAGTGTGCTCTGAGCAGGGAGAGCAGCACTTCTTCCTAAGGCATCTAATTATGAGTCTGTTCCTAGGTATTACCTGGCACAGGGAGGGGTGCTTGCATTTCCCTCATGAGATAAAATTATTCCTCTCACTCTACTTACATGTGGTAGGAATTTATTCTTTTTACATTTAAATCGGTTTTGTATCAGGCCTCTTTTAGTTGCTAATACACCTCAGGTTATAGAGTTGCCTTAATTCCTCTACTAATGGAATTAGACAATCTGCCTGTTGTTCCCACAAGGATGTCCCAAAGCATGGTTATCTGTATTTTGCCTTGGATGGACTAGTTCACCTGGGGATTTCACCAGTTTCAGCAATTACACGTTGGGCGAAAGACTCCTGAGCAGTTAGAGTCAGCTGGCACCCTAACTCTTACTACCTTCCCCCAGAAAATTCTCTCTTCTCTTACATAGCATCAGTAGAGCTTTGGTGATGGTGTCAAAGAGGAGAGATGTAGCTAGAGAAGACTAGTTTGGTTTTGTATGCCCTGGTTTAGTGAAAGGGAAGTGTGTTGGAAGAGTGCTGTTCATCATTTAATATAATGAAATAAAATGTGCAGTTAAAATACTGGCTGTATTTCAGATAGATTGGCAGCCGTAGGTCCTTCTCCATGCATCACCTGCAGTTGTGGCACCTGAGGACCATGGAATGTATTAGGAGCAAGCATTTTGTCTGTAGGAAAGGACTGATATGTATGAAACCCCTTGGTGAGACTGCATCGCGGGTCACTTGTCGTGCTTAACGCTCAGGCTCTATCCAGGAGCTGCACAACTGCTCAGTAACAGGCTTTGGCGTTCCTGGTCAAGCTGTAGCAGTTAATGACTCAAGCTCTGGCAACCCCTGTTACATTAAGCAAGATGGTGGGTCGTCTCTGTTCAGCAGAGCACTGACAGTCTGACTTCCAAGTCTTTGGAACATAAAGCAGCATCCAGTAGGAAAACTGTACTTGATAAAGTAAACTTATTTTGCTGGAAGATAAGGAGCGTTAGAATTCGATGTATATGATAGAAGTACTGGCTAGAGGCTGTATAGCTTGCTGTCCTTTATTATAATCCCTCAATTGCCAGATACGGGTCAAAAAGGTAAGATGTACTCTTTTGTACCAAAGCAGTGGAGTAATGAGGACATCTGTTTTCATATGGTACTTGACACACACTACCAGAAATTTGATGTCATGCTGTCCAAACTTGTACATCATTGCAGAATTGCATTAGCTTTTCTGATTGATTCTGACAAGTCACTGACAGTTTTTGAGGTGAAACACAGACATGACAAAGGGCAAGCAGAGGCTGCATATGTCAGCTGGAACACTCCCTTGTTGACTCAAAGGGGTGGAAATCTTTCAGTCTCATCTCTATCTGCCCCTTGCTGCTGTTTAACCTCCCTACCCTTGCCCCAGTGTGCACCGCTTTAGATGTTATTTGGTTACAGGGGCGGGCCCTTTTGAGTTTTCTCTTCCAAGTATAGTGCCAAGGAATCATTTTCTTTACATGGGTTAATACGTGTGCTCATAAGGTAAAAAAATGTAATTCAGTAAATTTATTCATCATGAATCATGAAAGGTTGATTTCATTTATCATATCACACCATAAACATAGTATTTTGTGGGTTTTATTTACACATGCATAAACTTAATTTACCCTCACGGTGTCAAGCGAGTCCTTATTTCCTTTCCAGAAAGTGTCAATGTATATGTACTAACACATAGCGTTTTAAAATACCAGTGCTATGAAAAAAAGGACTTGTTTTTATGTCGTACGGGGTTTGGGGAGGTTTGGGGTGGTTGTTTTTTAAGAAAAATAAGGACAAATTGCACTGCAGTTATGATATATACAGGTTTACCAGCTCTGAAACAACACAGGATTCCCTCCGGTGCTACTGTCAGTAAGGTCAAATGCACCATTTGTTCTCAATATATGTTTTTAGGTATGCTAGCAAAAGAGCAAGTGGTATGCTGTAGCATAGCAAGTCAGAGTCGCATATTGTTATGCCATTTTACATGCTATGTTTCTGCTTCAGCCCTTCCCCATGAGATGGATGGTCATTTTTTGGTCATGACTTGTTTTGTCCATTTCTTGGGAAAAAGCTGATTAGCAAATGCAAACTGGTGGTATTGCAAGTCTTTGCTGCTGAAACACTCAGTGTTCAGTGAACGTAATAAAAGAAGGTTGTAACATAAATGGAAGAATACTGTATTGCACCTGGTTTATCTTGCTAGACATGCACACTGATCTCAGAAAGTCTCAGGTTATGTATGCCTTGGTTTTGCCGATAGGCATATGTTACACTCTTTCGGCTATTTTATACTTTTTCACAATGAAACATAGAAATGCAGCGATCCATTTTAGGGGAAATACTGCAGTTGGCCTTTATGATTTTAATGAAAAGATAGCTTCAAACTATATGCTCTTATTAGTAAAAGATGCTCCCTTTTCACAAGGTTTTTTCAATTAAGAATAGGTCTTTTTACAAAACAATATTGTAATACTATTGAAGAAGCATGTAAAGGAAAACATGAATAAAGAAAAATATAATTAATTGTAGTGTCTTAAAGTAGTATCCAAGTGTTAAACCACAGATTATATGAATGTTCTTTAGATCTGGCTTTTTCATGAGTTTAGAAATTCCATTTTGAAAAAGTTGTGATCTCTCAGCTAAGTTAGTGGAAAGCACTTGTAGATGAACCATAGACAGCGTTATCAACTCTTCCCAGAGAGGAATGGGTGAAAGAAATGCTACTGGAAGCAGAGCAGCAAACTTCCCTGACTTATTGTCATGTAGATTCCAAGAGACCACTTTTTCTTAGTGCCTTCACCCCGCTGAAATGGAGCAAGTTAGATGCTTTCAAAGTATTTGATCTGTGGTCATTTATTGTCTTTTTCCTGTGGAGGTGCAGACCTCTCCTGGTTGCAAGAGACTTGCTTTTCTCAGTTAACCTTTGCAGACATCTGAGATGCAACCCATTGATTCTCAAAGATTCAGGGATTACACTTTGAAAACTCCTGGCATTTGGAGGACTGTGTCATCTCATTTTATGTGCTGTCTAGGCTGCTAAAATTATGCACTGATGATGCAGTCGTCATGGTGGCTATTACAGGTGTGGTAGATATTTCTGTGGCTGTAGAGAGCTATGGTGGTGTAGGCAGACCCACCAGAAGCTGCCTTGCTGCTCAAGCTCTATTGCTGGACTGTCAGACCTCATACAGGTAAAGCTTGCCTGAGCAAGTGTGTAAACACAACTTCCTCCATCTCGCACTTGGAAGGAGAAGCACAGTGTGATCATCTTCATCTCTGATTGTTTCAGATTCCAGACTGAATCAGTCATATTCAGAAATTATTTTGTTCTGTTTTGGACACTGGAGAGACTTGCACAAGTCATGCTCCCGTTTGGGAAGCCTTGCTGTCATCAGTTTGAGCTGCATACCCACAGAGGAGAGCAGCGCAAACCGCAATACAACAAGCTGAGGTATAAAAAAAAGTTGACTTGTTGCTACATTTTACATCCTTAGTGCATCCTTTTGCATTCTTTTTGTATTTACAGTGCAAGTTTATATGCAAAACTACACATCATTATCAAACTCTTCCAGTGTTTAGGAGAAATACATGGAACCAGGTGGTTTTCAGCATATTCCTTATAGCACAGTTTGTTGTGTTTAAATGCTATTGCTTGAATTTACATTATATTTTTTGTGGTGAAACTTACAGATATATAAAAAAGTATTCTCTGTTGGTTGTGCATACATAATTTGAGCTCACCAGCTGGAATCACATGTATATGTAAATGATGGCAGATTTGGGCTCATAATTGTTCAAATTGGCTATGGCATTTGTTATGTCAACCCTGTGTTCTCAGTGCTGCCACTTTGATTTCAATCAAAATTTTGGTAGGCAGGAGTCATGGAAAACTCCATTCTTTTAAGTGTGTAATTCTGCTGGTGCAGTCTGGAGTTAGTGTACACTTAAAGAATTCCTTTAGCAGAAGTCAGTCATTAATACTTTAGTCTATGGCATAGTCTTAACGGGTTATATTCTTCACAGACTTCCAAACTGCACATCAAGTTAGCTTCCAGTACTAATGATGTATATTTTACTTTAATCTATGAACATAAAGTAGAATGTCTTTTTTTTTTTTTTTTTTTTCAAATCTGTGTTAATATTTTAGCCTCCTCATCTGTGAGGGCATGCTGTAGATATTAATTATTACGGAGAATTGCTAGCTGCAATGACATTTCTCAAATTAAGACCTACATTATATTACTCTTCTTACAGACTCCTGACAGTGTCAGCAGACCCAGTGCTATGGGACCATCCAGACATTTCCTTTGGAAGCAGCTGATTGAAGTTACTCAAAACTACTATTTCAGAGCAAAAAATATTTATTTCCAAAACTAACAAGCACACTGGACCAAAGGTTCACAATAGCAAAAAAATAGTATATATAAAAATACATATGTTCATTTACCTAAATGTGATCTCTATGGTGTAATTCAGATGGGTCCAGTTTAATTCTCATGTCTGAGTTGGAAGGAGGAGCCTGTTCAGCCCACAACATACTCCTGCTTTCTGGTTCTCAGTTTTTCCAAGTTGTTGGCTGTTTCACTGACATACCCTCTGATTTTTCTGGCATGTCTAGAAAAAGCCCTGTCCCTTCTCAAGTCTTTGAAGACGTCAAGTTTCTGTCCCATCGCAGGCTTGATCTTGGGAGGATTGTAGCTTGAAAATCAACTATGGATACTTTTGTCTTCTCTGAAGCTGTGTACCTGTAAGCTGTCATTACTTTTTTAACTTTTCCTTTACATATTTGCTTTTATAGTTGCTTTGATTCTGAGCAAACTCATGCAGATAAGCAGGTGTCTGAGCAAACCTGGGCAGTCAAACAGCTGCTCTCATAATATTTATAGAAGATAACGCCAACAGTTTTTCATTTCATCACAGTTCTGACTCTTCATTAAAAAGAACTGGAAATGCAATGCCATCAGCCTTAAAATCAGGGAGTGACCAGCACAGAAATATTAACTGATCTGGACTGTCACAAAATACATTTTGGTGTCGTAGGTAGGTAGGGCTCAAGCAGAGCAGAAGTGCCTTAAGGCACAGACCAGTTCTGAGCTTTATGCTCAGAAAGCATTTTACAGCCATGATAATGTGTCTCTGAAATTAAGCAGACTAAGCATGGGTGATTGTCTTTTAGTTAATTTATCGCTATGCAGTATCTGTACAGTCACTTACAATGACAGGCTGTGGTATGAACAGTAAACCCTTCCTGTGGCAGGCTGCGTCTGCAGGCTTTGTTTGAAGCCGTGATATAAATGTTCCCAACGGGCCTTGTTTCCCTGCCGGATGAGGCTGGTCGTTGTCCCTGTTCGTGCATGCATGTACGAGGGAAATGGAGAACCACTGAGTAACGATGGAGCTGCTCCAGGTCCTGCTCACCCACCCCAACTCCTCCTGTCCCCTGCTTCCCTCGGCAGAGGCCACTTTGCAGGTGTGCCCAGTGCCTTTGGTGCGTCCCACCTGAGATACTCCTCCGTTCGGAGACCCACAGATTTTTAACACAGATGTTTTCAGGAAAACTGCATTTTTGGAGTTCTTCAGTGTGAAGATGTAGGTGCGTTTCTAACTAGATAGGTGCTCAGTTTTGTCATCAGTGAAGTGGGAATTCCATCCAGTGTTTGCAGGTCTTAGGCTTTAGCTGCGTTTATAAGCCTGGTTTCTGAGCATCTTGTTACTGTGTAACTGGAAGTCAAGGGTGTATATTTGAAATTGCCCTTTATGGTGGTAATTTCTGGTTTGTATGATCATGTTTGGATTTGTATAGTGCCTGTTTAGGAGACCAATGTGTGTTTATGTCCTGAACTCCACATTTGTGTATTCCATTCAAACTGTTGATACTGGCTGGGTGGATAGCCTGTTAGGATGGAGCTTAGCTCCAGTGCCTGCCTGTTACTGGTTTTAGTACACTGCTGACAAGGGAAGAAGTACATTCTGCTCTATCCCTTCCCACCCACCTGTAAGGTGTGTTTTGTAAAAATAACAGTTTCTACTGGGGTCTGGATTTCATTGCAAGATATTTCGGAAACAAATACTAATACATCATAACATTTAGAAAATGTTTTTACCATTAAAAAATGGCAGCGCCATTCCAGCGTTAAGTTAATTGTAAGGGAAGTACTCCTGGGCATGGCAGCTTGGTTTCTCTACTGATATCCAGATTGCAAAAAACTTGCTGATTTATACTCTATTGGACCCAAATGTTTTTATGCTACTAAAAGATTTGTCAGTACACCTCTTATTTAGAATGCTTGTTAAGGTGTAATTTGCAGTTAGTTCTATTAATATACTGGGGGGAAGTAGAAACATATTGTCCTGGAAAGAATAGCTTGGTGAATTTTTACCTCAAAGCAACTCTTTGGCAGACTGACAGGTCTAAGGGAGGAAAGGGTAGAGCATGTTATAAGGAGACCAAAGACAGAAAAAGGGTATAAGATTAGGATAAGCAGACACATCCAGTGATCCAGTGATGAAAATGAGTTATTCCTCAAATTTCAGGGCAAATCCCACCTCTCCCACGTTTTCTTCTTTGGAGGAGTGCTTCCACTAAAAGAAGGTCTTAGTTCCTCTGTAAAAATCATGATTATAGGCAGCACAACCTGCCTGTCAAGTTTTCTGTCTGAAAAGTGAAGCTGCTTTGATGAGGAATAATGAAACAATATTAGAAGGAGTTACACTGTTTGTCTTCCAGAAACAAACAAGGCTGTTAACATCCTTTTAAGCCCTAATTTCATCTAAGCAGTGGCTCATTTCAGAGACTGACAGGTGAAGTGATTGGTATCAGGAGGGCAGTTTTCTCTTGGCTCCTGCCACCCTTCCAGTTCTGCGACTCATGCCCCAACACTGTGCAGCACTGTTACAGTTGCTCTGTTTGTTTTCTTCTTACAGCAGAATTGCAGCGCACATACAGAGGTCTGGGTAGCAGAGCTTTAAGTAGAAGTGTAAGTGGATTTGTATGTAGAATCATAACCATTCCTTATCAATTCAGATGCAACAGTTGTATGGCTGATATGTAAGAGGACAAAGCCCAAAGGCATAGAGAAGTTTGAGGCTTAGAAAACTCCAGGGTGTCCAAAATGTGATAGTCACACTATCATTTAAGATATATCAGCTTTTTCTCTTGGAGCCTGTGCTTTCAAGGTACTACAGCTTTGGTTTTAAAAGTTTCCAAAATTGAGTGTACAGGATCTGACTGAGTTGAAATTGATTATATGGGTTTGCTTTTTTTTATTTCAATAGCAGCAAAACCACACACATAAAAATAGGGGAGGGGGGATCGGTAGGTCTTTGCTCATTATTGGGCAGATGTTTCCTGAGATGTTGAAGTAAATCCATTTGGCAGTAGGTAAGATAATACTTAAGATGCAAGCAATTGGTGCAGCCAAACATCCATGGAGCCATTCTTTCAGCTGTTACAACTTCTTCAGATCATGGAAGGTGACAGGAATACTTCTGCTTAGGTTCTGAGAACTGTAGGAGCTTTTTCTTCAACCTTTGGTATTCCTGCCATTTCACAACACTGACTTCCCCATGCTTTTCAGTGCACATTTGGGAGTACTGAAGTGGGCTTATGTACCAAATAGCTCTTTAGTTACTGGGGCTTGGTACAAAACCAAACAAGTCGGTGACAAGATTTCACTCCAGCAGACCTTGTATCGTGAACTTTCAGTATGTACTGAAGAGAAGGTACCAAATCAAAGCAAGTTTTCCTTCAAACAAGCCAAGATATCTTCCCACTGAGATAAATTTTCTTGCCAAATGCTGGCTCTCCAACTGTGGCCATCTTGACTAGGGAGCTATTTAAAGCAGGGATGCAATGATTTTTTTTCATTATGGCAAGACTTTATTTCACTTCTCATGGATGACTGAGCTGTTGATGCTCAAGCTTTCCTTAAAAAGTATGTTCAAACAGAAATCAAGATCAGGAAATTTCAGAATGAACGTGATAATCATAGAATGGTTTGGTTTGGAAGGGACCTTAAAGATCATCTAGTTCCAACACGCCTGCCATGGGCAGGGACACCCTCTACTAGACCAGGTTGCTCAAAGCCCCAGTAACTGGGAGGAACTAAAGCAGAATTGAAATGGACACTGTTAGTATAAATATCGGGGTTGTTTCTACTCCTGTAATCATAATAATTTCTCTTTATCTGATATATTGTGTTCTAACTTAAGTCAGAGCATACCCCACATGGTCATTGCATCCACTTGGCTGTATATTGTCTCTTCTACTCTGACACGGATTATAGCTGGTAAAGACAGGACATCATCTAGGTGGTTCAGAAACTGGGCCCAGATTAGAAACTGTCCCTTGTCTGATCCCTTGGATGCAAAACATGGGTGTGGTATTATGTACATTAGGAAGCATCTTGCAAAAACTTGTATTTTCATGCAGAATATGTCAACAGCTGTTTAATGTTTGTTGATAAAAGCTTGGGAAAAAAAATCAAGTCTACTAAGACCTAGAAGCAAACAAATTACCTGGCAGTTGTTCATAAACTGTAAAGCTAGGTCAATTTAGTAGAGATTAGGAAGGAATCGTGAGTAGTGGAACAGCCACTGAAGGGGTTAATTAGTGACCATGGGGCTCATTTCTCAGGGTGGACTGACTTGTACAGGTTTTCCATGAAATTAATGAAGTCAAGACATGCAATGTGCTTAGTCTATCTGGATACAGAATTTTGACCCTTGAGCAATGTAGTCTCTGTTTCTCCTTTTTTAATTTTTGCAATTTGGAGGTCTCCTTTGGTCAGAGCATTAACAACTCAGGTATTAGTTGATGTTCAATTACAGCTTGAGCAGCTATCTAAGAAGGTTGAAAGAAACATTTCTTTGGTTTATGTTTATAATAATTTGTCCTCAGAACTTGAGGAAACTATGGCTAATTCCTGAACCCAAGTCACTCACCTTTGCAGGTCCAGAATGAACATTTCAAATAGCACTTTCATAATTTCCCAGGTAATACTGGCTTCTGGAGAGTATTGTTCCATCTCTGACTGATAGTTGTTATCCTTGATGAGGAAAGTTTGGATTTGGTTTTCTTAAGTTCACTACAAGGTTGCATGCCATACAGTAAGTACTTAGTGCTTCAACATTTATTACTGGTCATATGATGAACAGCCAATCTTTTTGACACTAAAGAGTTATCTTTTCCAAAAATTTGCACTAGATAATCATCTAGGTTATGCAGGCAAATACAGCTCCTAACTCCCTAAACACCAGTAGTAGAGTTGAACTGGTTTATTTAAAGGCATAAATATGCACACACTTGATTTTAATAGGTGTGCCTCGTTCTCTGATTTCTCCCCTCATTATAAGAAGCAGCTTTACATTCTTCCAACCTTCCTTCCAGCACCCACTGTTCTTGGCCTTTTCCCTATTGCTGTAGTCCCTGCCACCAGTCTTCCTGTGAATTGGGCATGTGGTACAGACATCATTATCATCTACTCGCGTCTTCTAGCCAGACTATGCCAAATCTTACAGATTATTTTGCGTAACGTCTTTAAGAGACCACCTTTCTTGTCCGTCTGTATATCTCACATGCTTGTTCAGTTCCCTGCTTTCTTATGACTCCGTTATTGCACCTCAGCATGTGACCACTAGTGATGAATCCATCAAATGCAACATGCTTGGTCTCATTCTTGCAGTCTCTCATGGTCTCTCATCTTACTGATTGAACTAACCTTTCGTACAGTATCCAAGTGTTTACATAGCCTTCCTTATCAGCCCAGAATGCCAGTTCATCTTCAAGGATATTGAGGATATTGCCCTTGAGAAACAACTGTCAGAGTGTGCATTTCCTTCTGACGACACAAGAAATGGTTTGTCTGCTTATGTGCCAAGATGACTGCTAACTGATGTTAACTGAATGCTTTTGCCGTTTCCTTCTGCCTTTAAACAGCTGTTGCCTATTGTCTAAAGTAAGATCTTTGAGGAAGAAAGTGCCTTCTTCATTTGCTTTGGCTTTGTGCATTGCCTAATGCAATGGGTTAATGATTTAGGTTATAGACATAGCTCCAAAAACGTACAACGAGTTTGTTCTACTGATTACCTCTAATAGTATTGTTTATTTCTTGTCTTTTTTATAGTTTTACTTGCAAGCAGTAACTTTTAAATTCCTCTAAATGTCAAAGTCAGAATAATTCATTCTGAGAATATAAAGTAAGAGCATCCCTAGCTAAAACCTTCCATAAACATTCAGGACTATTAAACACAAAAATAAAGGACACAAGCAGTTTAAGCTGCATTTTTGTTATAATTCCAAGGCAGTTTACTGTCTTGAAAAAAAAAGGAAAATATTTTTTTCTCCATTTACTTATGTTTTGTAGTACTTTGTTTACAAACTGTTACACTGTTTCCCTGAAGGAAATGGTGAGAAGGGATCCAAAGCCTGTTGAAGCCAGTGCAACATTATTCAGATTTGACATTTGTTTGTTTGTGCCTTTGACAGAGAAGGAAGGTTGGTTTGGTTTTGTTTTTTTTTCAACAAAAATGCACAAATCTGATTGCAAAGCCACAAAGTTGGTAAATTGGCTTGGGGGTAGGTCTGGCCCCTGAAGCTGCTTTTAAATCATGTTCTTAATTGACTGAATTTAAAGTTGACTTCTTAAACAACCTCATATGGATAGCAAAGAGAAAGCCCTAATTCATTAATTGATGGCTGGATATTTTTTTATAATTTTATTTCTAATTGATACTTCAGACTTTGTTTGACAAAATAGGCATCATCAGAATAGTTACCTAGAAAATGAGTTCTTAGTTTCTTATACACAGATTTTAGTTTTGACTCAAAAAATAGTGGCCTCTGCCAGAGGCAAATTGTAATCTGGCAGGCACACAAGGCCCTAAAGACTTCAGAGGAGCTGAGCAGAATGGCCCATATATCTAATTTTAAAGCTTCCTGCAATAGCTTTGAGTCCAATGAGGATCTGTATTTTGGAAAGATCTGCCTCTTGACACAGTAACAGAAGAAGAAAGATTAGACAGGCACTGTATTCCCTGTGTGGAGGCCTAATTTCTTTTTTTATCAGAAGGACCTCAGCAGTGTGCTGTTGGATATGATAAACATGGTTTTTACCTAAATCAGGATGATGATGATGATGATGGTCTTCACTGTGTCATCATAATTTTGTGCTGCAAGTGATGAAGTCTGGGGAGGAGGGGATTTTCAAGATACGGTAAGAAAAAAGAGGAGCTGCATATTACCTGCAAAGCTTTTATATTTCCTAAATCTAATGAATGTGCTATATTTTTTTAACCATTAATGGCTTGATTACTTTTTGGGGAGACTTAATAAGAGGAGGAGCTTTAACATGTCTGTCACCTCTCTGCTGCTGTGTGCATTTTGTATAAGGCATACGCATTGAATAAATGTACATGTAAAGAGATTGCCTTAGGCCCATTTACACAGTCAGGTGGAAGTGCAGTTGAGATAAATGTGCACAAAATTCAGATGCCGAAAGCTTTTCGATAAATAGGACAGGACCTCTGCTGCTGAAAGTTAGTGGAGCTCCTTCGATAATAGGCAGCGTAAATCGGCAGAGCATCACTGGTGACCCAGCCCATCCTGCCTTAACTCACAAATACCACTCTTTTCATTTCTGCTAACTGGGTGACCCAGTGAATAAGAAATCTCTTACCTTCTGCCGTTGCAGAGGGAGGTTAGTCCCAAGCAGTGTGGAATTCCCAGTTTCTCTCCAGGTCCAGATGTTTAGCCACAGCCCCCTGGACTCAAATTGCCCTTCTCCAGTGCTGCGGGGGTTTGCTTGCTTAGAGGAGTGACTGCAGATTAAACTGAAGATCCAAGGAGACTGTCATCTCAGGTGCCTCTGGCCTTTGTGCAATAACATCTCGTTTCCACTGCCGTTTGTCCTCAAGATGGCCTGGAAGCTAAGAGCTTGCATGCTTTTTGGAGGCGTTCCTTTTGACTTCAGCGTGGCCAGGATATCCCCAACTGAATTCAGTCATCTTCCCATGCAACAATAAAATAAAATCTGATACCAAAATGGACCACAGTTGGAAAAAGGTATATTGAAGGCAGACCATATGAAATGTTTGTTGTAAATCCATGGCAGTCTTCAGGCTGTTTCTTCTGGTGGTTGTAATGACAAAGTTAGGAACTTCTTGGACTGATATAATGATTTATTGGAACTTAGCACAAGGTAGGTTGTCATCAGAAATCATCATAAAGCTCAAGGAGAAACAGAAATCACAAGTATTCCTCCATATTTCCATACAGTGCCCAAGACTACAGTATTAAAACTCATTGTTTATACATATATACTATATACATAGATATTGAGAAAGAGAGATTATATATACATATTTATTTATAGAGAGATATGTACTTTTGTAAAGAAAAGGAAAACATAAAAAGGTTTGCATTTTAAGGAAAAATTACCCTGATAGTTCTTCCTAAAGGGGTAGGATCCAGTTTGTTTTTTCCCCTTAGTGTGAATGCTAACAGGTTGTGTATTAGGCTTGTTGTGGAGGAAGCCAGGTACTGAAGGAGGCTTCTTCTGAAAGCACAAAAGTCATCCTTCAGGATTCAGAGTTCCTGAGGAGCAGAGCTGTCGGGAATGGATGACATTTAAAGGAGAGGAGGCTGCCTTCTATGAATGCTGTGCAAGTCTCTCAAAGGTTTTGAAAACAGGGAGTAAGTGCAAACTGCTCCTGGTAACCTGCATGACTGTAGATGTGAACTACTGCGCTGCATTAGATTCAGATACAGAGGATGAAATGTGTTGCTGTCTCGGGAACATGAGTGATGTTGATATCCATTCAGATTCTTTTTACTTACAGAGAAAAAAAGAAAGAGCAGAAATCTTCAGTGTTAGTAAAAGTTGTTGTTGAATATGTTAGGATGTAAAAGAAAAAAATTACAAAACCAGATTTAAATTAATTTGGAGTCACAGAAGGGATTAGAATGCATTTCAGTGGTGCAGTAAATTAGTACAGAGATCTTTCACCTCCAGCCACTGGGTTCAAACCCATGCCAAGCTGCAGGCTGATAAAAAATGAGTGATTTAAACAATATCTTTACTAGGGCACGGCCATGGTTTCTTGTGTATGCCTCTCTTCAGTTGGAAAGCATTTCCATTATATTCAATTTAAGAGTGTGGGATTTTTGCTTTGTAAATTTACAAAACCGGTACATTTTCAACATTCATTTTTATAAGAAGAGCTTTGTCCTGACTGAATTAAAATATTTCAAAACACAGCTATTGAAATGAATGCAACTGTTTTAGTATGGGCATTCTTACAGGAATATGGAAGCTCTTTAGTCTCTTATTTATATAAGACTTCATGTCTGTATGTGTGTACACATAGTCTTTTTTAATAATAAAAATACTAAAGAAGGGAAATGTCTGTTTTTAAAAACCTTAAACCCTTAATCTTTCCCTTTCACATAATAGCTAGATTTGGATGTAGCTAATGTCATTTGGATGTTCAGTACAA
Organism: Falco rusticolus; assembly: GCF_015220075.1. Taxonomy (NCBI): domain Eukaryota; kingdom Metazoa; phylum Chordata; class Aves; order Falconiformes; family Falconidae; genus Falco; species Falco rusticolus. Next base: position 43,185,138 of record NC_051189.1, read on the forward strand.
CATATGCTCTGAAAGCACAGCCAGCTATATTGATAAGATAACCCTACTTCTCCGCATACTATGGGTGCAGATTTGAATTTAACACTGTTAAAATGTGGATGTGAAATGAGACGTTGTGTGAGGCCTTTTTCAAAAATCCAACCATAAAACATACATTCAAATGCTACCATGTCATAAATTAATAAAAATGAAACAGTTCCATGTTTATGTTTTTCTCATGCTTCATAACTCAGACATTTTGTGTATATGTTTGGTTGTGGCATACAGTCTTCTTCTATCAGAAAGTTACAAAGATCTGAATAATGTTACATAAAAGTTGGGAGAAAAGCTCTGGTATTTTTCATTGTTGCAATTACGATCTGGTACATGGTATAGGTGACAGAACACCTATATCCTGGACAAGATGAGATATGACTTTCAGTAGGTATCTCTAACTGTGTGAAATAAATATTATTTTATGTATTTATTTTATTTTAGAAATGTATTATCATCTCACATTGCTGAGGCAATATTTTATTAATCGTTTTCTCCTGGAAGAAAAATAACATCTCACTAGTCAGTCAGGAATTCTTACCGTTGTTGAAGCTGCATAAACCAGCCTTTATGGACAAGAAAAGGACCTTTTAGAGAATTAGAGAAGCATAGATATTTGTTAATAAAAGCCCAAATTTTGCCACTCTTGCTCATTGGAGTAATTCAGTTTACTTGAGTAGAAGGAACTATTCAAGTATCTGTATGAAGCACCTAGTGAAAAAAATACCGATTTGTAATTTCTTAAATAATTAATCTCTGGGGAAGGATAATGCATATTAGAGCATTTTAATTGTAGTGTATTGTATTTTATTTTCAGACTAACAGCTAGGGTTTTCAGGGTTGTTGTGTAATGGGTAATGTCTCTGATTACAGATAATTTACATGTTGGATTTTTATTATTATTTTTATTTACTCCACAGACATACTTCACAAGATATCATAGGCTGGCATCTCTACAGTAGCTCGGAGCTGCTCTTTAAAATGTCCTTGACTTTAAATAAGTATATAGCCAGAATAGGCATATTCTTGGCTTCAATGTAATTTGCCTTAGTCCACTCTCTGACAAGGCTGTTTAGGAAGGAGGATGCCAGTGGTTTCCAAGAGAAAAATTTATACTGGGGGAAATTCAGTGTTTGACGGTAACACAAAAGGACATGAGAGGCAGGTATGAAGGCACCTACTACAAGGGATTTCAAATTTTAATTGAACTTTTGTTTGCTTCTGCAATACTAATAGTTGAAGAATGTATTAATTATTAAATAAAAACAGTAGTATCCTGGCATCATTAGGCTTGGGGGAAGCTACTAATGTACTGCATTACTTTAACAAAGAGTCATATTTTCCGCTTGGGCCATGTATTGGGAAAAGGAACATCAAAGGCTAACAGACTCCTCCATTGCATTTCCTTGTTTTTTCACATGTTAGGGTTGGGGAACAGGCCAGCTAGGAACATTTATTTTTACCAGGGTTAAAACCCCCACAGTTTGACTATTCTATCTTAAATATAAAGCACCAGAATAACGTAACTCCTGGCATTCTTTTCCAATAAGGATAGAGGGCAGAGTACCTTTACAGTTTTAGCTTTCTGGGCTTTCAAGTTGTAGTCTCTAAAGTACACCATCCGCTCACGTGTGGTGCCTCCCCTTTCACGCCATGTTGAGAACTTGCAGGGCTCAGCAGAGCTAACAGGTCTAAGGGCACTGTGAGCCTCCCAAGGCCTCCTGGCTCTTTTCAAGACAGGTAGTCCTGAAGGTTAGATCCAATGCTATAAGCAATAATGAGTTTTTTATTGCCACATAATAGCCACTGATATCTTGTTCTTCAGGTGATTGGTTGGTTCGTGATTGAGGAGGTGAGGATGGTTTAAGAACTTCTTGGAAACGTGCCTCACTGCATTAGCAACTGAAACCAACCCAGACTTAGCTGGGGTTTTTCGTACTTTTCAGTAGAGGATTTTAGAGACCATTAAATGTGAATTTAATTAATCCTTATGATTCCTTTGGGAGATATAAGATTGTTATTAGTTCTGTTTTACAGATGGGGAAACTGAGATAGTTTCGGGCAACTCACTTCTGTGTGGTGAACTGCTGATGGAGCAAAGATGACAGCATAACATCTTCTAACTAATTCCTAGCCCTCCACCTCGTCTGCAAGCCGTGTTGTTTTACCGCTAGACGTACTGCATCTCCAAACCCTTTTAGACCTACGCCAGCTGTAAGTGCCTCAAGCCTGCTTAAGTTCAGGCTCCAGGTACCACAAATTCTGCATCCAAAGAATGAGACACGTGTTAAAGACGTCTGTCAAAATGTTAATTTCAAGGCCTTGCTACATGTGACATTAGAAGTCTGGGAGAGCGGGGGGCGCAGGACAGGTTTTGGTTTGCTGTTCCTTTCCCTTGACCACACCAGTGCTTCTCTCCAGTTCCCTAAAACCATTTAATTTCCCTCTCTCTTGCTGGAAAGATCTCTGACCCTGAGAGCCGTTTAGAGGCAGGAGCCTTTCTGAAAACAGCCTCATTTACTACATAGTCTTCATTTGCTTCCTGAAAACTATCCTTATGATACACCAAGGCTGTGGAAGAAGAGAACATACACAAGCCTGCAGCAGATGACTGGCTGGTAACGTATAAAATGGTATACAGCAACTGAGGGTAGCTTTAATTCTGATGCTTCCTAACTTTATGCTTGGTAAAGCAACATACCTCTAATTTGAGATTTAAAGTGTCGTTCCTGGAGTTTGTTTCCTTTGTATTCTCAGAAAGTCAAAAGGAACCGTGCTGCTTGCCATTGTAGCAACAACTTCCTACATAGGTGATGATTGCCTGTCCAACCCTCGGCCTCTGAGACTACAGCACATTCTGTTTCAGCTTGTTAGGGGATTAACAACTTTAGCTGAAAGCGTAATAAGCTTTTTATCCTTTAGGCACCGGCTATTACAGGGGTATGCACATCACGTTCGAACAGTGCCCTATCTAGCAGGATTGAAAAAGAAACAAAGGAGGACTGGAGAACAGTTGGGGGGAGAGTCCCCAGCAGCCTGGGACAGGATGTATTGAGCCCTGGATGTCTTTGCTTTCTGAATGATTTGGCTGTTCATGGGGTTGATGCACAATCTGCAAAGAGGAGGCTTCTGCTGGGGTGATGGCTCCTGGGGACCCTGCCTCTTGCTGCCTTTAAGCATGCTGTATTTCCTTTTTATCACACCTGCAAGTGGTACTCGGGAGCAAGGCACTAAATTTTGTGTACCGTCTGGATGTCGGCGAGCATCACAAAGCAGGGGGTTGTATTCCAGTTAGGATGCCGGTTCAGCTTAGCAAACTGATGCAAGTGGGATGGAATAGCTCCGGGTTTGTTTTGCTCGCTCCAGCATGCTGAGCTGGACTAAAAATCATTTTCATTGTCATCTCATTTCTCAGAGAAAAAAGCCTCCCATTATTACTCCCTCCCCCTCTTCAAGAGGCTGTTTCATTTTTTGAACACAGACAGAAAAAGCCCTTTGTTTCTAAATTCCTGTTCCTCTAAAACTCATCCTGGCTGTAAATCCAGGAGTAGTAGCTTAATAGGTTTCTGGGCTACGCTTTTAATCCTGTGAGGTAGACACAGAAACCTGCCTTGGGTATCTTTGTTCTGTTTTTAACATCACAAAAAATGTGTAATGTTTTGGTATTGGAAACATTAAATTTATAATGCAGGTCACCAGCATCCTGCTTATGGGCTGAGTTCGTCACATATTTTTGCTATGTCCATCCTTGGATCCAACTCTGACCTGAGCAGAAAGTTTCACCCTACTGACTTCCAGCCATTGGCATATAGTAAAAATAGAACTTTCAGCAGCCAAAATGCTGCCCTGTGTCTGCCCATTTCCTGGGTCTTGGATAATTGTTGGAAATATGATCATCTAAGGCCTCACGTCAGAAAGCAGAGAGCGGGAGGGTGCTGGGACAGGGCAAGGGGCGGCTGCAGCCATACGGGTGTCAGTGAAGTGCAGAGCAGTGCCACGTGCCAGAAAATACTGCAACTACCTCTTGCATTTTGTATAAGCAATTTTCCAGTCTGTTGTCTTCTGTCAAATGCAATGTTCTGAGACATTTAAATAAAATAAATATTGCTGTTGAGTTATATTTAGAGCCATGTGAAATTTCTCTAGTGAAACTCCCAGCCAGGCAAAACATGCCGGCTTTCAGGTTTCCGTACCACTTGAAGCTTCGTCTGGGTTTGTTGGAGGGGTTGCTCGTGAAATCTGTCGTCGAACGCGGGCTGCTTTCCAAAGGAGGCCGGCGGAGGCTCTGCCTGCTGCTACGGACACTGCTGGGGAAATTTGGGCAAACCAGGGCTGGGTCCAGGTGAGCCTTGGAAGAGAGTTGAGTTTCTCACAGATGGAAGGTCAAAAAAGCAAATGATGAGACAGGCTGCTGATGGAAATTGAAATGAAGGTTTGCACAAACCTCCCACCCCTGCTCATGTAATCACTGAGCTTTCACATTTGCCTATCTTCCCAGACGTGCGTGGCTTATCTAATGAGGAAGGGTGTCAGTGTAATGAGTCCTGGCACGGGTGGGGGCTGGCCGAGGCGAGCGTAGGTGCGTGGAAATCCCTCTGGAGGTGGGGTGGGAGCCAGTGAGGACGGGGGCCACAGCAGGCTGCCCTTGGCTTGGGCTGGCCACCCCCTCCCTCCCTCCCCTCCCCCCCACACAGGGTGGCTCCCAGCACACCGTCGTGCCCCAGGATGTCGCCTGCACCCCAGAATGTTCCCAGGGGCACCATTTCCCCCTGGGGTGCCGGCGGAGCATGCCCATTCGGCTGAAGCCCCATGTTGAAGCTCGCTGAGCACGGATGTGTTAGGCCTGCACACCCTGCCTGCATGGTGGCCAGAGGCCAGCGGCGCAACAGTTGGTCAGGCGGGGGCTGCCGCTGCCACGCAAGCTCCGGCACACGTTCCACTGCGCTTTTCCCCCCCGATACCGAAATCCAGTCAAATGAATTCGATAAAGCAGCAAGTGCTATTCTCTCCCCCTTTTCCTGGCGAGGTGGAGAGGGGAGGCTGCGCATGCCTTTAAATCGCTGTCCTCTCCATAAAGATTCCCCAAATAATGTCAAAATATACAAAGGCTTTGCTGTAAAGTAGATACTAATGAGGAAGCAGGCGGATTTGTTCACCACAGTGGTGGTCTAGCTGTAAAGGTTATGTAATAAAATAGCACTTTAAACAGCATTTAACATAATAACATACATTGCCTGAAAGTTTTTTATTATTATTTTTAACTCAGTAGGACCTTTCTTTTGTTCATGTAAAAATTAACCTTGTTTGATAATGTGCTAGGAGGGGGCACAGAAACCTTTATTCTTCCAGAGGGTTGAATTCTTTTGTGAGATATGATAGACAAAGCTGGCATCCCTTGTACAAGATATGTAAAGCCTGTCTCCAGACATTGTGACATTGCTACAGACAGAGTTTGTCATCCATAAATTTACAGCTTATTTCAGTCTATTCATAAATTGACTAAATTTTTTTTTGAAAGAAAAAAATATATATAGGTGTATAAAATACCCAGTTACAGGTTGTGTTCTATTTAGCCCTTGATTGAAACGTATTGCTCCTCAGTATCTTTTAGCTATGAAAATTATAATATGGAACAGAGATTAGAATGAAATTATCATGGCTAGAAGGCATTTACTCAGTGGTGGCAGCCACATAAACCTGAGCCCTGAGAATGATGATAATGCATTAGGTTCTGCATGCCCGATATTATTGCTGTACATTATGTATGTTTCATTTATACTATTTCGCACACACCAGCAACGCTGACAGATAGGTAATTACTCTCTGCGCCAATGAACACTTATCAGCCCCGCCGCTGTTTATTGCTGGGATGAAGTGCGCTTGTCAGTCAAGGTCACTTGTTTGTGTGTCCTTTTTAATAGTTCTTTCACAGTTGTTGAACTTTGCGGGCGGTTCTTATGGCAGGCTTTTGGCAGGTTGCTTTACTACATCGCCTGCCTTTTTAAAGTCATTTGTATTTATCACTTTAATTGATAAACAACCGAGTTGCAGGAAGCAGAACTGGAGAGAGGAAAGAGCATATTTTGCTGGTCAGCTGATCCACAGGGGTGTTCGGTCATGGATGACCTCAAAAGCAGTGTTTAGCAGAGACCCACAGACCCTGCTGTGCCACCAGCATAGGCTAGTGAAATCTCTTGTGATAAAGATAAACATGAATTTAATGGCGATGGGTACCGACGCAATCTGCAGACTGCTGCAGGGCGACTGCTTGTGTTTTTTCGCAGAATATTTGCCATTTCTGAACAGGGCTCTTATTGTTTGCACCCTCAGGACATGCATGTGATAGACCAAGCCACTTTGTCTTCAAATCAGGGTTTCCTTTTCTGGAAGAAGCCTCACAGAAACTCTGTATTATTGCATAAAACATGTTTTCCAGGCTATGTGCATGGCTCTAAAATTAAAATATTTTCTATTCTTCAAAGTAATAGTGTCAAAGGCATTATGGCAAGCCCGTAATTTCTTTGGTTGCAAAGAAAAAAAATCAGAAGCTTTTTTTTCTTGATTTCTCTTTCTCTCCTTTCCTTTTCTTCCTTCCTTCCTTCATTCCTTCTTTCTTTCTGTTCTGTTTGCTGCTGAAGCTTTACCAGAAAAAACAGAATAACCTCTAGGATATAATAATTTATCCAGTCAAGATAACTGTAGCTATTTCCTTAAGCCTGTAATCAGCCTGAGTTTGTGTGTTGCAAGATTTATACCGCAGTTCCTTATTACCAAAGAAACAGTTAAAAAGGATTTATGTCGTGTGTTCAGTGTGTGTGTCTGGCATTTCTCTGTGTGTTCTCAACTTCTGCACTCTGGTACCTCCTTGGTCCGTTTTGTAGAGGGCACTATTTTGAAGTGGAGACTGAACATTCAATTAAATGCAAATTTTATTCAGGCATTAAAGCAGAATCACATTCATTCATTAAACTCAAATGATGCTTTTATTTAGAAAAATATATCAGCACATGGTAGCACCACATGCTGCTTATAAATAACTATGGTGATCCGGTTGTGCAAAAGTATATAATTTCATTATTAAAGGATTTAAACTCCTTACAAGGTGCGTGGTGTCCATGAATGTTTCACTTAATTTGATTACATCCATAGAAAAAGCATTTCACTTACATTGGAGGCAGTGGGTCTCCTGTCTTACGGCACTGTTCTAATGCGTTATGATCCCAATCTCACACTTGAAGGTGCTGACTTGGCTGGATGTGTTTAATATTTCAGGTGCATAAATGCATATTTGAGCAATTCGGTTCATTTCTGAATCTATCCTGCCAAGCTTTCACATTTTCAAACCACTTCCTTTTCTTAGTTCTTAGTTACCAGAGTGTTACAAAGAAAGGGTTTTGATCTCATGTAGATAGCATAGCATTAATTACCCTGACACTAATTAAACTGCATCAAACAAATACCACCGTGTTCCTCAGGGGGACAACAGAAGGCAGTTTAAAATAATTACTGGAGCTTCATGCATGTGTGAAGTTTTCATTACTCATAGGACACAAGCAAAAGAGATTTGATATCATTAAAATTCCCCCCTTTAGTGTTTGCAAAAAATGACTAAAATTTCCTCGGAGCATATTGATGTCTAAATAGTAGTGATTTCAGTTCTTGCAAATAGTAACTTTTCTTTAAGAATTGTAAGCCTGTGAAGCAGGAACAGGTGTTCCAGTCCACATTCTAGTATGATTATGTATTAGCTTATGTTTGTCAGACCATTTCATTAACCACCCACTGCTATCACATATACATATACTTTGTTCTTTCTGAACCATGAAATGAAATGCATATATCTTCACTAATGCTTGCTATCAATGTAAATGAGAAAAGGAGGCTTATTACCAATCACTGCTGCTGTGAAGCACACACCTCTGTACAGTTACAGGTAATAAACATCTTTTTGTAAGTAGGAAGCAAGATATATTGAGTTCTGCGTACAATAAGAAGCAGACGTGCCTTCCGCTGTACTCCAGTATTAATAGACTGCAATTCCCAGCTGTGTGTACACATTCAACAGGACATCCTAAAGCACCTTTCTGAACCAGAAGGCACTAGTTCTTTTCCTGCTCATTTGTATCTTGCAAACGTTTTGAAGCCAACAAAACTTTGCTGGCCAACAGTTAGCGGGCAGCTTCTCTGAGGAAAATTGGAGCATGTTTGCACCATTGAGCAAGTGCCGGTTTCTGGATCAGTGGTTGCTGCTGTCAGAGCCTGCAGCAGTGGCAGCAGCAGCTTTATAGGGCCTTTGAGTGGGTGGAAGAGCGACGTCCCTGCCTGGGGCAAGGGGTTGGGCCGAACAGTCTTTGAAAGGTTCCTTCCAATCCAACTCATTCTATATGGTTCCACAAACTGCAGACCAGCAAGCAAAGATGACACCAGAGACAGTAAATGTGGAAAATCTGAAGTTCCAAACTTGATGTAAATGCCATACTTTGCTAATGCTTACTTGACTATGCATGAAGTGCCGCTTTCCCTTTTCCAAGTTTGTGCGTGTGTGCACGCTTCATATTTCCCAATGCTCTAAAAGCCACCAAAACCATTGTACCGGGTCATTTAGCCTCATCATTTCAAGAGATGGATACAGTGTTAGTAAACTTCTTTGAATGTAGTACCGGTGGTGAGTGCCTACAGTGAAAGGTATGCGATACAGAAAGTGCTTTAGATCTGCAGTAGTATTGTTCCGCGTATGTGATTCTTTCTCAAAATTTGATTATGTATAATTTGAATATATATAGTCATGTGTCATAACCCACTTATTTTCTGTCTGCTTTGAGGAACTATTTAAAAGATTTATCTGTAATGGAAGGTCCAGCGATGCTGGTGGTGCTTCTTTTTCTTTTTTTAAATTAAAGTAATGCCTTGATATTACTAAATCTCCTGCCTGGAATATAACATTGCATTAGGGTTGTACAATCGGCAGGCTAAGTAGAGATGATCAAAACTGATTGGAGAGGAAATACAAAATTAATCCAGTTGTAGGATTCTGTGAACCCAACAAACACGCACAGCAGAGTACTTTTATTTCTTTGGAGCCAGATGGTTTGTCCTATTTTAAGCTGATAGATTCTTCATGCGTTTCTTTTGGATGTCATTGGTTTTAACTGCCAGACAGCATCTACTGTTAGAACTTTCCTTATTCCTGGATTATTTAAAGAGTATTTTTGGCACATTCAAATGATCATACTGTACACCAAGTTAATTTTTCCTTACACTTAGCTCATACGTGAAAAAAGTGTTTATATAATGAAAAAAACCCTCTAAAATGAACAGTTCTTTTTTTCCTTCTTTTGACATGATGTTGACAGAAGTCGCTTTGATGTAGTTTAGAGTCATGAATTTTCTATCTGTTCTGTTTTTCCTGGGGCTCCATCTATTCAGACATCCTGATCTGTCATTTTGCAACACTTTGTGAAGTGCTTGACAGATAGCGGTTTTGACAAGTGCTGGACATCAGCAGCAATTCAGAATAAGCAGTGTATATTTCTCCAGGTAAAGTGACAAAACGTCTAAAAGCGTAAGAAGAACTGTACAGTCTTCAATCACATTTAATGTTACAAAGCAAGACTTTTTCTGCTTTCTCCATTTGTTCTAGTAGCATGGAGTAGCTCAGACTTGAGTATCTGCTGGAATTTTGGATTGTGAACTTTGTTTTCTTTTTGCATTTTGTAATACGCAATTTCTCTGATCTGATTAAACAATGAAAGGGCTTGCTGAGACTGAGAATTGGAAGAGTGCAGCACAACTAATATTTCATGTAATAAAAATTTCCAGGGTCTTCTAGTATTTGTCATAAACAATATGTATGTGATCAATTATCTCTGGTTGTTTGGGGTATTTTTGTAATACCATTTTAATTCTACAAATCAGGTGTATAAAGAACATAATTTAGGAAAGTCACCATTATTGATTAGTCAATCTGTTTCCTATTTCACTTCCCAAGTCCTTTCCTGATGGTGGTTTATGCTGTATTACCCATAGGTATTCATAGATTCCATATTTACATTATGTAGTATATTGAAAACAGAAAACATTTCATATAATTATTTTGCATCTGTATTCACTCAAGAAACAGCTGTTGAAAGTTGAGGGGGATGCAAAATGGCACAGCCTGAAGATGTTCTTGTTCATTCAGCTAACTCCTTTTTGATGTGATACCTACTGGCAGGGTTGTGTGGTGAATTCAACTTCTTTGACAGCCATCAGCCCCACTGACCAGTAGTTTCAGTTTTTGTAGTTAGGGGAAAGATGAGAAAAAATATTTCCATAATTTAGATATTTTTTTTCAGCTGCTGGATCGAAAGCCCCTGCCAACAGCTATCTAAATCAACACCATGCCAACATGTTCTGTAGTCCGAAGGTCACTCAAACATCTGGCCCCACAGTCTTGTTCTTTAAGGTTTGTCACTGGGCAGCATCTGTTTATAGATTCTTTCTCAACCTCTCTTTGATCACTTTGACAGCAAAAAGAAGCTTCTATCACCCTTGATGTGTTAAGATAAAAATATCAGGAACGTCGGACTGTTGTAAAATTTGGTGCAATTTCATATAATACTATATCTGCACTTTTAGTTTCTCAAGGTTGATTTTTTTTTTCTTGGCTGAGTTAGAAGGAATTATGTAGTAGTCTCTGCAGTTGAAATTTAAAAAAAATATTGTCAGAGCTGATATGTTCAGTGGGAATGTGAAAATGACTACACTAAGCAGGTCTTGCCCAGCTGAGCTTGGTCAGCATTTAAAAAAAAAAAAAGTTTGGAAAGTGAGCAGAGACTGCATATTTAGCTCTGGTCTATTTTGAGTAGCGTGTTATCTAACTCTCTCTAGTATGTCTGTCCTATGTACTCCTCCAAAGAGTTACCTGTTTCATAAAGGTTTATATATGCTGCTATGTCTTTAGATATTTCTCTTCTAAATAATCATGGGGGAAAATGGAAATGTCATTGCTTCCCTGTTTCTGTTTACTTACTTTCGATTTAAGTTTTAGATCTACCATTTCAAAACAATGTGGAACTTCTTGCTTTATCCTGGACAAGAATTAATAGTCTCTCTTCACCCTGGTCTTTTGCTTTAAAATAACACTTGGTAGTCTTTGACAGTGTTAGTTGTCATATTTATGAATGTTACTGAAGTCTAGTTTGTACTGTTACGGAAAAGATCTCAGGTGGCACGTTTTCTTATGGAGTCTTATGGTCCTATCCTCAGCAAAGACACTGTTGAAGATGCATAACCCAGGGACAGACACAGTCTGTAATATGAATGCAGAAAATTATGTGTATGTGGAACTAATTTTTGTTTATGCACTTCCAGAGTTTGTGGCAAATGCTGCAGACAGTCCTGGAGTCCTTTGTAACTCCATGGAATTGGTGCGGCGTGGTGTCGGTTATTCAGGCCTACCCATTTTCAGCACAGAGAGGTCTCTGCACGAGAACTTATTTAAGTGTACACGTAAAGGTGAAGGCGTGTACGTCTGCCATGGACAGTGACCTTTGTTCTGCAATGGTGGTTTTATTGATATATATCCGTTAGATACAAATGAGCCACGAACTCATTTCACCCAGGCTATGATAGCTAAAACTTTTGACCATCATCACCCAGTGTGAGAAAGGAACCATTTGTGAAAACTGGGAGCAGACACATCTTAGTTTGGCACTGTTTAGCTTTATAAAGTGGTACGGGAATGCGTATATCAAATGGCCCCAGTGAGGGGGCTACATCCCTGCTGTTCTCTCAAGTGCCATTGTCCTGGGCATTGGGTGCATGGAGCAGTCTCTTCCCAACCACGGGTAGTGTAACAAGAAAGGGACGCCTGAGTACTGTTGACAGATTGGAGCTTTAGTTTAAAACTCTGTTCCCCAAGAACACAGCTAAGCCATGAAGAGTTTTCGCAGTAGAGAAGGTAAATTTATACCCAGCACAGGGAGAGAAGAAAGTCAAAGGGTAGGTGCAGCCTCCTTCCCCACCAAACACCCCATCTCTGAAGGGCTCATAATGAAGAACTGAATCCTTACGGAACCATGTCCAGTAGCTTTGAGGGGCAATATGACATAGACATTTGATGAGATTTCTTCTTGTGTGAAAGAAGGGAAAGGTCAATATTCAGAGATATTTTCAGGAGGGAGTGGCAACGTTTTATTATAATCTAATATGCAAAGAAGGCCAAGTCTAAGACTGTAGATCTGAAATATACAGAGGGTAGGCGCTTCCATAGTAACTGTGAAAGAGATGTAGGCTTTGAATTTAAATTCCAGCTAGCACATTTAATAGTGTACAAACTGTTTAGGATAGATTACTTCAGAGTAATTCTGCCCAGAATCTTGCTTTTCATTAGAGCAGTGTTGTGAAATGGGTTGATTACATGATCCCGCATCTTCTCTGTACTCCTCCTATCTCTTACTTCGTGCCATGTTTTCCTTGCAGTTTCTTTTCTTGCGTAATCTTTCAAGTACACTTGGAAATATGATCCGTACTCCTTTTCCTGTACCTTACTGCTTTTAACTGTATAATGTTTAATCCCTGTCTCCTTGTCTTTCCTCCTTTCACTCTTCCTCCCTTTGTAGCAACGTTTTATCTATTCTCTTTGTCTACTCTCATAAAATGTCGTTGCTGAAGGGCTGAATTAGTGGCAAGAAGTCATAGTCCTCTCCATTCATTTATAGACAGTATTTGACTCAGGAGATGTCTCAGATGAAGGAGACAATATAAGAAAGCAAAGACTATTGGGTGGGAATATTGCCCTATAATATTTTTGTAGACAGCTGCAGTCACTATCACCTGCAAGAATCAGAAGGTTTCGTCCCTAGTATTAGTGCTAGCATCAGAAAGACATAGGTGCATTCTGAGAAAAATAAAGCAGATTTGGACATCAGAATCCTCACTGTATCCTCTGAGGTGGGTTGTGGATAGTCCTTGGAGGTGGTACAGGTGTGAGCAGCAGAAAGGCTGCATGTTAGCACTGATTGCACTGAAAGGTCATATTGGCTGGAACTAATAGTCTGTCATTATATAACCCACAAGTTGCTTATTTTTAAGATGAACAAGTAAGTATTCACACACAAACTCTCCAGGAATACAAAGACCTGAAAGAAAGGAAAGAATCAGATAAATCTTGCATATGGCTTGAATAAGGTTAAAACTTCAGTCAGAACTTCAACTGATGAAGTAAAAAGCTACATAAGAATGAGTTTATAAAAAAAATAACATTGTGAGCAGTGCAGTGAGGACACATGTGAAGCAGTACAGTTTTAATACTGTGTCTGTGAGATGAGACCTCTTCTTCGCTAGCTGCAAAAAACCATACATTGGCTTGCATGTTTTTATCTAGTATTTTTCTTTTGCAAGTAAATTTTAATGATCTATTAATACAGAACGGGCAAGCATTTGGTCTAGGGGTATATCTGAATGAAGACTATATATTCTTTTATGTCTGTTTCTGGCTTCCTTCCTTTCCTCCCCAAGTCAGAAGCCTGATTTATTAACATTTTGTGGTTTTCATTTTATGTTTAGAAGTCAGAATGGTCAAGATGAGACTAACAGCTTCCCTAGCTGGGTTCTGTGTCGACTCCAGGGGCAGCAGCGGGTGCGTGCCAGGGAGTGCACGGCAGGAGAAGTATGCACAGACACATGCCTTTTGCCTCTTCCAGATTATTCAAATCTGTGACTCAGGTGTTTTCTGGATTATGAGCAGTATTTTATTTTTTTTTTTAGACTTTCCATCCATGGATTTTGCTAATTGTTTGGTTAACATTTCAAACTTCTAGTTCCTACAGTATGGTTTCCACAGACACCCTGCCAGGCTTTAGTTAAAGGACAGCCCTTTAAAGCCTATGAGATCTGGACCAAGTTGATTACAACAATATTGCCTTCTTGTACCCTGAAGTTCAGCATTTTTATTTCTCTTGTTTTCTGGCCCTTGCTAGATCTTTGAGTGACTCCAAAATCTATTCCTTTCTTTTTTAGCATGATGAATGCTAAAACCACTGTTTCATTCTTCATCCTGTTCTCCTTTCTCTTTCTCCCCTTCCCAGGAAATTATCTCAGGCATCTCTGCCCAGCTGGCTGGTTGGGAAGGTGTCTGCTGTGCTTTCACTCAGAGAAGGGACCCACTAGCTGACCACTGGGTGTTGCAGGCGCATCATGGATGGAGCCAGTGCAACCACCAAGCATGCCTCCACTCAGCCACAATGTCAAGCTGGGCAGGGGAGATGAGCATCCTACCAACCCAGGACTGAGGATGTTCTGATGGTTAGAAAACTGGCATTTTACTGGGATTATCGGCTCCATTCTTGAGTCAAAAATAGCTTCTAATTAAGAACACGGGCCTTTAATATGTCAGTGATGTCTTTAAAATGAGATGCAGGCATTGCTCTGTGTTTTCTGGGAGCAGGGAGCACAACTTGTTTAAAGCCCCTAGGAGGACATCCCTGACTCACTAGCTAGCTGTAAGGCAGAGTTGAACTGATGGCTGATGTTTGTTTTCTGTGATGAAACTTCCCATAGATGATATTGAAGGCTGAAGAGCCTTTCCAAGGCAGACTGGAAACATAAAATATTTTATGTAAACAAATAAGTGGACTGAATGCTGTACAAAACAGCATATTACAGAGGCTGTAAGTATTTTGCCACATTTCCTACACAAACAACTAGACTCATAACCATTTATGCCACCTGTAATTAAAAATTAGATAATCCCAGCAATTTGAGAAAGTCTTATATGATTAATATCCATTTCCTAGTTGCTTGCTGCAGTGAAAGATAATTAATTGTAAAGACATTTTTAGAAGCAATGCAATAATCTTCTCTAACCAAAAGCAAATGTTTAAAAAGTAAGAAAATTGATAATGCAATTAATTATGTGGATATTACAATAATCTAACCTCCTTGGTAGAAAGTTGGTGCCTAGGGACAGTATTATCCACACATTAAATTGAAATGAACAATAACATTCTCTTTATCATTACAGCCTAGGAAATGGCAGATGTAACGTAGCTGCAGCCCTACAGACTTGCTTAGGTTGAGATTTCCAAGCAGTTCCTGAAGATGTGGGTCTGTGTTCATGGGTAGATACAGAAGGTCTGTCTCTATATATCCTGAAAGGATGCTTCAGCTAGAGATTTTAAGACTTGCCCTAAATGTATTCATAGGCTTTACTTTGTAACAATGCTCCCAGATTTCACTTGTAGATTTGTATCTAGGTGATGGGTTAATGATGCTGTGTCCACCTCCTTTGGAGCTTTAACCTGTGTTTTAAATACATTAACTCCGCAAGTAAGCATTCTTTGAATTAATTTTTGTTAATTGTAAACATTATATTTCAAACTTGGCCATACTATTTCCAAAACAAACCTTAATGGAAACCTAAGGAAACAATAAACATAAACACTTAATTTTTAAAAAGCTCATTTACAAGAAAATAGATAAAATATATTGTTGATAGTAGATATGGAAAATAACACAGAGTTACTGCAAGCTGTTGTGCTGAACATTTTCTTGAAGGACTGTAAACTCTTAACCAATCGGGTATATGGTTATAATTTACCTACAGTATTTTGCTAATATTACAGATGGCAGTAGAAGCTCAAGATTCAATTACTTATCTGATATTCAATTAGACTTCAACAGGTTGCTTATAACAAGAAAACGAGCATAAGTCATATCAGTGGTAACAGTAAAATGATAATGCACAAGTAGGTAAAATACAAAACTGATAGTAACAAAAATGGCAGGAACTTAGCTCTGTATAGGTGTGTGTAATAATGTTATGTTTTTATATATAATGTGAATGTATGCTTGGAGAGAGGTCAATATGAGCTTTATTAGTAAAAATGAAGAAAACAGATCTGTTGCATGTAGTAGGAAAAAGTTTGCCTGAAATATAGAAAGGTAAAAGGAAGTTTTTGTGGTTGATATGTTGGGTTTTGATTTATTTGTGTGTGTACAGACATATATTTCTCTGATCATAAGTAGTCTTTGCAGCAAACCATGAAGTGTCTGCTGTGTGATTCTCTTTCATATGGAGAATCAATGTGCCGTTCAGAGGAAGAGTATCGTGTGCCAGCTTGTGCCCTGTTACTGGGATGTGGAGCAGCAGAGGCTCAAAAGCTGAAGACAACGTGAAGAAGTGGAGATTTACTAAATAGTTGCTCTGTAAGAGCTTTGCTGTGTAAGTTTTGAACTTGGTATCTGATTTCTGTTGCCTTCCAGCTGACTTCATGTTGTGGCACACACAGTATCTCCTGGGCTATGCCTTTACCAAGGGGAAATCTGGATTGGGAGGAGCTCCTGTGGGTTTCAGCAGGTATTTGTCAAGAGAACCCATGATTCTCCTTGTTATAGTTGAAATGGGGCTCAAACAAAAAAGGGTCATTTTTTAACCCTTATTTGGAAACTGTCCCAGATTCCTGGATTAAGTGAATTACATCAAGCTTGTTCTTACTTTCTTTTAAGGTCACTGTGTGGCCTGGCTCTTGGCTTGAGTCAAGATGACTTGAGCGAGCAGAGCTGTAGCAAGACTTGGCACTGTGGGCGGAGTCCATGTTTCACACAGTGCTGTCCATCAGTTCAATAAGGAGGTCATCACCTGCAGCAGGTGGTTCAGAGGTAGCTACGTGTCATCTTTTCCTTATAAACACACTTATAGCAAGAAGTCTTCGAGCTACCCAAGCATCAAATCACATGGAAATAAAACTGAACCCAACAAAAAACCTCAACAACAACAGAAAAACTCACCTTTGGACATTTAGATCCGTAATCTGTAAATAGTTGTGCACTTAATCCTACAGTGTGGTTGAATTAAGCATTTGCTTGTGTTCTGCAGGGTTTGGAGCCATATATTGCATAGTGCCTAAATTTGTTGCTGGCATGTTAAGACCACGATATTGTAATGTACGTGTCCTGAATTATATAATACTACTGAGCACCCTTTCTAATTTTCTTAATGCTGTGAGTCATTCGGCTTCTGGGCATTAGTTAAGTTGTTACATAGATGATTTCCCTCATAATTGTAGACAGTTTTGCTGCCTTGTTTTTCTCTTTTTCTTTGGCAAACAGGATTGTTTCACTAGTGGTAATAGAGTTGCCTGTTGCTATTGTGAGTTTAGCCAGCTGTGAAGCTGCACTTACATTTGTTATTACCCTGCACTTGGTTATGAAACGTAGCCTATTAATTATTTCACTAAAATGTAACCACTGGGCCCGATCCTGGGGGATACTCCACTTTCTCCTGCTGCTTTACATTTCCGTTCATTTTAATGGCAGTTCAGGCTGTTCCTTTATGTTTATGTGTAATTTCCCATGGCTGTCACTGCTTGTTCCTTCTAGATACTTCAGTCAATATTTTCCAGTGTTGATTAAATTCAGGTTTGTGCTTAGGACCTGTCATTGTAACTTCTAATCTCTTATTTCCCCCTGTTGATTAAATTGCGGTTTGTGCTTAGGACCTGTCATTGTAACTTCTAATCTCTTATTTCCCCCTGGATGCTATAGTTGAATATTGAGGTGTACAGCGATGGAGATCAGGGGTACAGTGCTTCTGATTCACTGTGGAGCAGCTTTCCAAAATAATACCCATCTTTAAGCATTAAAACATTTGACTTGCAACCCACCTTCACTGCTGCATTTGACATAATAGCTCCATTTTGATTTTTTTTCCTTTGGCTCTGATTGGTATTGCGATGGACTTGTTGGGAAGTTAATAGCTATCATGACAATTTTTATTTTCTAAATGAAACAATGCCCCCTGGTGCTCTAGGATTTGAGAGGTCTGATTTTACAGTTAAAATAAAAATAAAAATAAAACCAAATAAAATCTTTTCAGACAGATACTTCTTGTCCCTAAATCTGCCAGCTACCACTCAAATGCTGTCACTGTCACTCACAGGGGATGGGGAAGAAGACTGTCAGCACTGAGCAACAAAGAGAACTCACAAGGAGAGTAACAGGGAATAAAACCACACTTGAAAAGAGACGCACATTGATTAGGCAGGGTAAAGGCAAATTGCAGAAGAGAAAAATAAAATTAAAGGGTCAAGACAAGAAACAGTCTAATGAAAGGAACAGTCAGAGAAAAGTAAAATTAAAACTGTCTGCTTAATGAAATGTAAAATCTAGATGGTGATAGAGAAGAAGCAATAATATTAAAAAATGGAAGTACTTTTTTATAAAAAGATTGAATTTGTTAAAGGTATTACAGAAGAAGAGGACAAAGAGGGTAAGTGTGAAAAATATGCAATCAAGAGCATTAAATTAAAATGGCAAATCTACAAAGGAAGAGAACACAGAAGCTATAAATTAAGTGCATGAATACTACAGAAATTAGTAGAATAAATGTAGTGTGATATTTTCTGTACACTAACAAAATAGATTATCAATGCAGGAATTTAAACTGAAGTCCCTCCAGAGTAAAAATATACGCAAAGCTGATAAGCAATGAAATGAAACAGTTGATCTCTCTTCTGTCTAGACTATCACTCTCATTTGATTCTGTAAAAATTAGGACACTAAATTACAAAATTATTCCTGATGGGCACAGCACGCATGTGAACCACAAGAACATCGCTTGTCCTGTTTGCAGACAGCGTACTCCAGCGCAGCATGTCTTCTTGCAGCCTTGCAGCTGACGGGAGCCTCAGCTTTTGAAGACCAATCAACAGAGCAGAGACTGCTATGAATCACTATCTCAGATGGACTGTGGGGCTATGAACACTATCAGAGCTATCTGTAAAGCCAAAACAGACAGAAAAAATGAAGGCACAAGAAAGGCAAAGGAAACCACCCCATTGCTGCAGCTGCAGGATGTGTAAACAACCTGTGCTTTCAGGGTTTTTTTCAGTCACAGGCAAGGGTAAAATAGTACAGCTCAGAAGCAGGGATGTCTGAAAATGGCTTGAAGGTAGCTTTATATTCCCACAGTCCTGGAGCAGCAATGAGTCAGTCAAGTCCCTCACTGCAAGTTAGAATGGCCTGGAGGCTGCTCTAAATAATTCTGGCTGCCAGTGACCCTGCAACAGCAGAGAGGGATTGCTGGGGCATAGCAAAGTCTTGGCTGTACTTCTCTTCCTTTGGCCATGTCCTCTAGCCCAGCCACAGGAGCTGTTGGGAGGGGAGTGAGGGGGAATGGGGGGAAAAGAGAAGGGAAAGCATAGAAACGGCTGTGGTGCCTGTTCTGCTGGAAGACCTCTGCTTCTGCTATGGCTGGCAGAGGTCCAGTGGCTGACTGGTGGGAACTGATCCCAGCACAGGCAAGAGAAGTTCTGTGGCTGGGCAATGGCTGGGTGCACTGGTAGGGTTTATTTTCAATAATCTGCTTTTCAAAGGCATTTTTTGAGAGTTCTTCAGATTATGTAGAGTCCTCTTTCTCCAGGAATCTCATCATGATGGTGACTGGTATGTAGGTCCTACACGTTGGCAGGTGTTCATATTCTGTGACCGCCACAGTCAGTTTTGTTAGTGTACCAGTGTTAATCAGGTATTATCCTTTACACGGCATCATTTGGCCTAGCAATAGCAATATTTAAAGTAATGCTGCTATGGATTTATACCATTGAGTCTAGCTCTTGATTTCAATTGTTTTTTATCTACCTGCTCTTATAAACTAAGTGCATATCCCAGACTGGGAGAAAAACATGAGACTGTGATTGGATTTTTTCCTTTCTTTTTTTCTTTTAAGAAGAAAATTACAAAGAATATAAATGTCAAATATCAGCAATAATTTCTTGTTCAGTAATCCTAACTCCAGATAATTACATTTTAGATTTGGATGTTTTGATGCTGTTGTCAGTCACCTCTGAGGTGATCCTATATGTGATGGAAGCTGCAGTTAAGAGTGATGTGTTTCCAAATTCTTCATTAATGTCCCAATCTTGCTACTTCAGTGTGAGCAAAATGTTTGTGGCTTAGCAGATCATGGTGCTTTCCAAGCCAAGGGGCATACATTCTGGAACCTTATAAGTAGTAGACATCTCCTATCTTGCATATCTCTGCAGGCATGCAGAAACATATGTATAACCCGCACATCCAATGCAAAGGATACAGTTTATACATCCAGATCTATTTTAGTAAAAGTGTAAGGAGGTACCATCCCCACTGACTAAACCTCCATGAAGACAGAGACAGAAGGTCACAGACACAGCCACTCACTGCCTCTAGTTATTTGAGGCAAAGGGACGTGATCCCTTGACCAGCAAATTGTGTGAGAATGGTAGTTTGTAACTACAGGTGTGGTGTGCATGTGAGGAAGCAGAAATGCTAAAATCCATAATGAAATTTAATGCCATTGATACTGTAGCTTATAATGGCTTGGCTTCTTCTGATTATTTACAACAGAAGTTTTTAAAGGTAAAAGAAAGATGTATGTGTTGGTTGGATGTGTGTCAGCACTGGTTGACACATTCAGCAGCTGAGGACTGGATCTTCAGAGTGTAAATTCATTTAGCTCAGTTGATGCCAGGAGAGCTGTGTCAGGCTGCAGTACTTTAAGCTCTGTCCTGAGGACACCCAGTACCATCAGCAGGAACCTCTTACACAGGATCAGTGGAGTTCCTTGGAGAAGATTTGGTGCTTTCTTGCCAGGAGCTTCAGCACCGGCAGTGGTCCTGAAGATCTAGTGCTGCCAGAAGAGACACATAACCTCTGTCTGTTGCCTTTAATCACAAGTGAGGGGAAAACTGTTTCATGTTATTTTAGAGTCTGAAAACTGCTAACATTATAAATTGTTGAAGATCATCTGATATTGTGTCTTCTCCCTGGCCTTTTTAGGTAGTACAGATTGCAGCAATTAATGCTGGCATGTGGGAGATTGTTCCAGTCTCTTATCTGTGTCTATCCAAACACAAAGACCTTCCTACAATGGTGAGCATTTCATCCCATCCACACTATTGTCTTAAAAACACCTACCAGTTCACTAGGTTGAGCAGTCTTTGCAGCTAGTTCTGGTTCACAAAACAGAGGAATATTTATGGTAGCCTGGGGGAAGTGGTGAAAACTGGATTTTCTCTGCACTCCCAATTAATGCATAGGACAGTACCAGGGAATATTTCCAAATGTATTCCTTTCCATGGGAGAGCCCACTGAGCAGGTATCTTTGATTTAGCAGCAGGATGGAGCTGAAATCATGTCCTGACATGCAACCATTTTGGTTTATTTAATAGCTTAATTTTTCCTTGAGGATTGATGGCTTAGTCTGTCATTTATTTGTTTGAGATATTTTATGATCTGATGATTTCTCCTCACATATTTTAGTCAGGCATATTATGTATCATTGTTGCTTTATGTTTTCTATTACTGTGAATTAATTTTTCACACAGTATCTTCATTTAATTATATAATACAATCACGTGCATTTTGCATGAATAGGAAGAATCTGCTTTAATTTAGCCTTTATATATTTTCCTATCTTGGGTTTTCCAGTTAAAATTCCCAAGTTTTTTGTTTTAGCATAACAATAGTCATATTCATGGCTTCTTACATTATAACAAAAGCACTCAGATGTTATTTCATAGATTGACATAATCAGCTTTGTCTCTTAATTAGAAAAGAGAATAAAGCTGTTTAAGGGTGTCAATAAAATGACAGATGTATCATTAACAGAAGGCTACACTGGATCAGAATGGTGCAAGTGCTAGAAATCGAAATGTTAAATTTTTTTACTGATAACCTTTCATTTCTAATCTTCATTTTCTTAGGGTTTTTTCTAATTGAAAAATAATAAAGCCAAAGGTACATAATACAACATATAAATGGAACCATTTTTGTGATGGAGAACTTAAATTCCTTCTGTAAAAACTCAAGTTTATAACCAAAGTAGAGCTATAGATAGGAAAACCTGTTACTCAGGATTCCTGCCTACCCTCAGAACAAAATTCAGCATGGCCAATGCACAACCTTTGGCCATGCCTTTGATGCACTCCTCTCCATCCCTATGATGTCACCAATTGTTCATTAACAACAGGACAACATGTAGATTTTAATATGAAATTCAGGACATACCCCATACCTTTCTTCTCGGTTCAGCACACAACATGAAATCTTTTCATCATTAGCCTGAATAGTCAGGCTAGTGTTGACTTCAGTGAGTCCTTATTTTGCACATTTCTCCATCTGTTTATGATGCTGTTGATATCTACCCTTTGGTATAATGGAAGTCCATTGTACTTATAAGACACAGTGGCCTTCAGTTGGAACAAATAAAAGTTGCAGAATCTGACTGAATTCCAAATATTCAAATACTGGGACAATGGGAATTACATACTTTGGAATTCAGGCATACAGATGGAAATAAGATTGCAAGCTGCATCAATGATCTCTCTGAGGTGGCTTATGCCAACAGGGTCTGACGTCCAGGGCATGCACAAGACCCAACATCTCATATGAACTTTACTAGCAACCTGAGCTAGAGGATTTTCAGACTTCCTACAGATCCAACTATCTACTGGCAAGCAACATTGAGGTCCTTCTAGGAAGAAATCTGGGCTGTTGTGTCTGTCTGTTCAGCATCAGTTATATGACAAAATTTGAGGTGCAAATGGGCTAGCTGCCAGGTCAGTTTGCTAACCACACAAGAGAGCACCCCTGAGTGCACTCTAAAATACCTACACCTACAGCTTTCTGTACCAGATGAGTGGGTGTATAGCCAGCCTCAGAGGCATTTCAGCAAGGGGAATGATGAATGGATGAGGCACTTGGCCATGATCCCAAGTTTGCATCCATTTTTGCACAGTAATATTAACATGGATGAGGTGTCCTAACTCTGTCTCTTTCTCTGGCTGCATCCACTTTCTTTTCATTAGAACCTGTAAAGCTCATTATCTCCCCAATAGAAATGTTTAAAACTTTTAAGATTTCGTGAAGCTTTGACACTTCAATGAATTTTGTGTCCTGTGTATAGACAACTGCTTCAATTGTTGTTTGGGAATCAGCATTTAATTACGTGGGGCTTTAAAACAGGTGTAATAGTACTCCACTGGAACAGCTAGTTGGAAAATATTGAACATTGCTTTAACAAAATTATTAACTTTCGAATTCAAGCCTCTTACATAATTTACATTATTTACTTACATTAAGTAAAATGGAAATTATGGTTAACTGCACCAGGGAGTTTAGATCTACCCTTGAACTTAAGTAGGGAATTACTCGGTCGCTGATGCAAGTGGCCCCGGTCCCTGTACATCAACAGGGGAGCACTGTAGCATGGTGCCCAGCGGGTTCCCGAACAGGAGAACCTCAGAGGGAGCTGAGAGACCCACCAGGACCCCCCAGCTTGCACAGCAGCAGCTGATGGGACCCAGGCAGGGCCAGGGGCAATGGTGGCCAAGCCCCCCACACCTATAAGAGAAGCCCTTGGGGAGCACAAGCAACAAGGGCATGGCAATGCAGGTTGCACAGAAGGGCATGCAGGAGGGGTGCTGAAGCCCTGCCAGCTCAACCAGGGCGCAGCGGTACCCACCCAGCAGGGAGCCACGGCCTCTCTCAGCTCTGCACCCACCACAACTGACACAGCTGCCCCGGCAGAGCACTGATGGCAACACGCTGCCAGCCAGGAGCCGGGCTGCCGGCTGTGCCCTGCTTTTATACCAGCACCAGCCGCAGCAGCGGGCACAGCTGTGGGAGTGTGCCTGGGGACAGGAGCCCCCACTTAGTGACAGAGCCCCGTGGGGGGTGGGGAGCACGAGGAGATCAGGGAGCGTGAGAGAGAGACGCACCACTGGGATCACCCCCTGCCCTCCCTCGGACAGGCAGGCAGGATGAATGATATGGAGAAATCTCTATCCTCTCTCCACCTGGCTGAGCACAGTGACTGAAGGAATAGGAGACAGTGGGACAAGTTCCTGCCCGGCACAGCGGGCCATCTTCTCTGTGCCTGCCCCACCAGCCCAGGTGCCTGTGCACAACGGGTATGAGGCTCTGCAAGTGGAACCCAACAATAGAGTACGATAGTTCATCTGACTTGGAGGTGTTGCTGAGGTTAAGCTGGCTTATGCCCTGCATCAAAACTACTTCCATAAAGAAAAAAAGGTGGGCTGTTGTCAGAGGAGATTCCCTTCTGAAGGGAACAGACAGCCCAGTGTGCAGACCAAACCCACTCAGGTGGGTCTGCTGCCTCCCTGGGGGCCAGGGTAAAGGTGTGAAGGGAAAGCTGCCTGCCTGGGTACAGCCCTCAGACCATTATCCAGTATTGATTTTTCACATAGGCAGCAATGAAGTTGCAACAAGAAGTCCAAGGACAATCAAGAGAGACTTCAGGGCCTTGGGATGACTGGTTAAGGGATCGGGAGCACAAGTAGTGTTCTCCTCTAGCCTTCCAGTTGCAAGAAATGATGGGGAAGGAAAGAGAATGAGCCAGAAGCTCAATACCTGGCTCCGAGCCTGGTGTCCACAGCAGGATTGTGGGGTTTTTGATCATGGGTCAGTTTATATGACAGCAAGCCTGCTGGCAACAGATGGGGTACACCTGTCTCAAAGGGGAAAAGGGTCTTTGCACGGGATTCAGCAGGGCTTACTGAAAGCTTTAAACTAGGTTTGAAGGGGGAAAGGGATAAACCCAGGCTCACTAGAGGTAAGCCTGGGGACAGCACACCAATGTTTCAGGGATGGTGTGCTAGCTAGGTCCTTCAGTCTGCAGTCTCAGTGGAGGTAGGGGATGGAGATCCATGTGGCAGCAAGGACACAAGGCTTACTGATGTGTTAGAAACCATGGAAACACCCAAGAATGGTCACATAGGAATTAGGGCTTCTCCCCTCAAAAACATGGTGGGATCAATAGCCCAGCTGAATTGCATCTGCACCAATGCACACAGCATGGGCAACAAACAGGAGGAGCTGGAAGCCATCGTGCAGCAGGAAAACTGTGATATAGTTGCCATCACAGAAACATAGTGGGATGACTCGCACAACTGGAGTGCTGCAGTAGATGGCTAAAAACTCTTTGTAAGGGACAGGCAAAGGAAAGGCAGTGTGGTCACCCTGTATGTTAGGGACTGTTTTGATAGCGTAGGGCTTAATGGTGGTGATGATAAGGTTGAATGTCTATGGGTAAGAATCAGGGGAAAGGCCAACAAGGCAGATATCAGGGTGGGAGTCTGTTGTAGACCTCCCAACCAGGGTGAAGAGGCAGGTGAAATACACTATAAGCAGCTGGGGGAAGTCTCGTGATTGTAAGCTATTGTTCTCATGGGAGACTTCAACTTACCAGCTGTCTGCTGGAAATACAATACAGCAGAGAGGAAACAGTCTAGGAGGTTCCTGGAGCGTGCGGAAGATAACTTCCTGACACTGCTGGTGAGGAAGCCAACTAGGGAAGGCACCCTGGTGGGCCTGCTGTTTGCAACCAGGGAAGGACTTGTGGGCAATGTGGTGGTTGGAGGCTGTCACGGGCACAGCAATCACGAAATGATAGAGGTTTTGATTCTTGGGGAAGTAAGGAGGGGAGTCAGCAGAATGGCTGCCTTGGACTTCTGGAGGGCAGGCTTTGGCCTGGTCAGGAGCCTGGCCGACAGGGTCCCTTGGGAGGCAGTCCTGGAGGGCAGAGGAGTCCAGTGAGGCTGGGCATTCTTCAAGAAGGACATCTTAAAGGTGCAGGAGCGGGCCGTCCCCATGTGCCAAAAGCCTGGATTAAAGGAGGTTCAGGGGAGACCTTACCGCTCTCTATAGCTACCTGGAAGGAGGTTGTAGCAAGGGGTGTGTCAGCCTCTTCTCCCAAGTAACAAGGCAAAGGACCAGAGGAAATGGCCTCAAGTTGTGCCAGGGGAGGTTTAGACTGGATATTAGGAAAAAACTCTTCACTGAAAGGGTTGTCAGGCACTGGAACAGGCTGCCCAGGGAAGTGGTTGAGTCACCATCCCTGGAGCTATTTAAAATATGTGTAGACATGACACTTAGATACACGTTTTGGTGGTGGACTTGGCAGTGCTGGGTTAACAGCTGTGCTTGGTGATCTTAGAGGTCTTTTCCAACCTAAACAATTCTATAATAATATGAAATTTTGGAATTGGACAATATCTGTTTTTAAAAGAAAAATAAAGGATAATGTATTTCAGCAAATCTAGGACAGGCAAGTCTTGGACTTTTTAGAAAGATGATCTTTTATAAGCCAGGTTTTATTTTGTGTGGGAAACAACTTAGGAAAACAATTAAACAAGTATTCATTTTCAATTGTAATGTCTCTGATTACAGTCCCCAAGTTGACATTTACTCAATTTAATTAAAAAAAATTGAGAATTGTATTTGTATTTTCTACTTCATCTTTCACAGCAGAGGGATTTAGAACATGTTCAGATCTACAATGTCCCAGTTACTGTTCCATCTTATGATCTTCAGTTAATAGTATTTTACTTTCCATGACTGCAGAATGAAAATGTATTCTTGATTTACCTAAAACTGAAATTAGTTAGGTTACCTAAAACCAACACGGATGTTGTACATTCCAGAGGACTCACTACAAATACAAGGCTGGGAGCTACACTTAGAGTTAACCTTTATGCCCTTAAACACAATAGAGTTTACATAAATATTTAAGGACAGCCACAGAGCAATTGAAGGAATATATTTTCCAAGCATCAGACTATTGTTTTTAGGCAATACACTGAAGCTCTTAGATTAATAGATACTATATCTGTTGCGGGCTCAGCAGATTTTTAGGCTCAGGAGAGGGAAAAGCAGATGGGAGTACCCCAAGGGGGAGGTTGGACAGAGATTGCCTGTGAGACGCACAACCCACAGCCCAGCTCGCAGGGTGCCTGCATGGGTTGTGGGTGGCTGTGGGCTGCTCCACAAATCCACCCAGGGAGGAGAGGGCACAACCATCCCTCTTGTTAGTCCTTTCAGCATCCTAGGAAAAGCTGTGGGCATACAGAAAGGCTGCAACTGTCTTCATTCTGATATTTGCTAAATAAAATTGAGGAGCAGCTGTTTTGTGGGAAATATATTTTAAATATATTTTTTTTTAATCCTTAAAAATAAAAATGTTTTAAGATACTTCAGAATTTCCCTTATAATGAGAGGTCTGCTTTCAGGCTAGTCCTACCCAGGAATGCTCAGTAAAATACTGCACTTCATATTTGCTCACTTCAGACTAGATGCTCCATCCTGTTGGTGTTACATAGCATGTAACATGAATTATAGAAGGGTGCTGCTCATGTGCATGGTAATGTGAAAAGTATCACCACTCAGCCCTAGTAAAATAAATTTGCAAGTAATCAGGTTTGTTGCTCCCTAATTGTGGCAGCTTGTTAAGGCAGGGACAGTACTTATCCAGCTATGAACTATGAGAAAGTCTGGCTTGAAAAAGACCCGTGTGTGCTATTGCAGGCAGGGGCAGAGCCAGAGCAGAGCTCAGGGAAAAAGGAGAAGAAAGGGCACAAATGAAATGGAAAACAGAGGGGGGGAGTTTTGGAAGATGAGGGATGTGAGGAAAGAGCACAGAAGCACATCTAGGAAGAGGGAAGAAAAAGAGAAAGTTGTTGCAACTAGTGAGGAGCAAAAGACTGAGAGCACAGATTGCAACATGCATTTTTCTAAAATAAATCACCTGTAGTTTCTGCTGAGAGAACAAAATCAGTTCAGACGGAGAAACTGATATGTTAATATAGGCCGGTGGCCCAAGGAGATGAAGCAAGAGAGAATGAATGTGTAATGGAAAGTCTGGTTACAAAACTCTCTTAATATGTGCAATAGACTTCCAGTAGCACTGGAAGGAAAAGAGGGAAAACAAGGATCTGGGAAGCAAATATGTGTAATAATTTGAAAGGGAGGAAGACCTACTAATTGTATATTCATCTCACAAACATTAAGGCTTTTGAAACGTTCACCTCTACTATATTCAGTTGCTATTTTCCTGTGATATATGCATTAGTGCCAGGATTAGCCACCTTCTCTCAGTATACAATTCCAACTTCAAGCTGTATTTACAAATAAGTGAACTAAGTAAGGTACTTGGGGTAGTTCCATATTTATTCAGCTATTCAGACTATACTTTGGACTTTTTCAATACATTTTTGAGCAAAACATGTATGTCCTGACTGTTCATTCTGTGATACGATTCATGAAATGTCTGACATACGAAGCTCTTGGGGGAGAGGAGGGAAATTCCTTGCAGATCGCCATGTTCTTCTGTGCTTCCACTTGGGGAATGCATGGCCATAACTGTGGGAGTCACAAAATCATTAATTAAAAACTTCATAGCTGTGTTGCATCCTTTTTTAAAAATAAAATGAAGAATATTTTATCCATCTAAAGCTATGTGCATGCAGATTTTAAGACAGAGTGAGTGGCCCCGTTTTTCTCATTAAACTAATTACCTCCATAAATCAGGAGTGGGCTGCTGGTATTTGAAAATCCTGTGCATGGTAGACAGAGCAAGGGAGAGAACAGGTTTCTGCGGTGTTCTGTTATTGCCCTATAACAGTATATAATGCACTCGGGTCAAAAGGGTGGTGCTGATACAATACCACCATGGCTGTAACATCAGAATTTTACAGCAATAAAATGAAATACTGCAATAAAACTAAAAGTTTGTGTTACCATTAAAAAAAAATTGCCACACTACTCAATTTTTCCCATGGTGAAATTACTCTGTTTGCATATATGCATATATAGAAATAAGTATGCTTATAATCACATAATCTGTGTTCATAAATGCATGTACACACACAGAGCTATGCATTCCATGTGAATTGTGCCCACTTCTTGAAAATGGCTAATACTCCCTGGAAGGGGAAATGGAGAGAGGGAGTGATTTGATCAATACTAGTCAATCTCACAAACAGATCAATTTTGCAATGAACAGTGTAGACATACACTGTAGAGAAGCTGTTCTTATCTTCAAGACAGGTGACAACAGATGAGTATAGACAGACAGGAGAGCATGGTGGGGAAACTGGGCAAGACCCACCAGCAGCCTTGTGCATCCTCTGTGCCAGTGCAGTATGTATGTGGTCCACAGTGGTGACAGCGGTGGTGAGGATTCAAGAAGGGATTTGACGGAGAATGAACTGGAAGTGAAACCTAGTGGACAATATTTGGACTAAGACTATGTTGCAGAAGATTAAAGCAGAGGCTCCCCAGATCTGAACAGGAGCTTGGTTTGAGAAGAAAGTTAACAGTGAGTGAGCGAAGGGGCTCAATGGTGGTGGCAGGTCCATGGACACATCCCAAGAGGGATGGGCAGCCAGGCTGGAAGTACACAGAGGGATCATGAGAAGGAGAAAAAAGTTTGCAGATGAGTGGGCCGGGAAAACTGACATAAAAAAAACAAATGTGGGAAGAGACATGACAACTAGGGAAATGCAAGGGAGTCATCCTCGCTGTCTATCTGAGTGAGCAACTCTTAACTTATCTGTATCATTAATAAAGACCAGTCCTTCCAAAAAGCCCTTTCACTCCTTTTCTCTCTAGTGGTTATAGAGAACTTAAAAGATGTCCACCTTAACCAAGATACCAAACTTTTGGACAGCTCAGTTACATGAAATGAAAAGTCTATTTTCTTTACCCTTTTTGTTCTGATGGACATCTGCATTTTTTTAGCATTCATACAGTTTTATAGGAAATAATATTTTTATAATTTTTTTTTACTTCTGAAATTATATACTACATACAAAATACAGTTACTGCACACCTGCACACAGAAGTGGCAATATCTTTCCATCTAACATTCTCCTCTCTTTCCTTGTTACCAGGGTTTTTTAAACATGATAATGTCCCATCACTGTTTCTGAGATTTCCTGAATTTATTTGTTTGCTCTTTATTACGTAAGGAACGATTTCTGCCTGTTTGAATACATTTCTGTGGGGAGTGCTGACATTCTTATCCACACTTCACTTGTCATTTCTAGGCCAGGCGGTTAATATGATTTCCTACTATGAGCTACTTACTGCGTACAGTTTTAACATGTGTTGCAGCAAGGCAGTATATTGAAGTGCAGAAATGGCTTATGAAAGAGATGAATATTAGGCGAGAGTCATTGGGTTCTCTTAGGTAAAGTCAGTTAATATGCAGCATAAATATGTTCCTGATAGTGGTAAAAGGGAATACTGGTGGACTTCCATTTTCTGATCCCATCCTTCTATTATGAATACAGGAGAAAAAAATGTTTATTTTTGTGGATAATACCAAAAAAGGAGCGGCTGCAAGTCTGCAGAAGAGGGATTAGTGTTCCAAATGGCGAACTGGAAAACACAGAGGACTAATCAACAGCATCTGGACAGGAGCACGATCTTTTCTCTGGGAATAGGCTGAGGGCTGTAATGGTTCCCAAGATGGATTTTTATCAACACGGTGGTGACTTTGCACAGAAAGCCGAGGTTGTGCTGGGAGGCAAAGCCAGGAGTGTCGCCCTCAAGATGGAAGAGGTAATTGCTCTGGTGCGCTCAGTGCAGGACACTGCCATAGAGGAAAGTGTGGGCTAACATTAGAAAATCAAGAAAGGAGTGACATTAAGTATGTAGAGGTCTCAAAAATAGGTATGAGGAAATACTGGAAGAAGTTGAGGCTGTTTAACCTAAAGAAGAGTAAGGGAAAACATGATCAGTACCTTTAAATACATTAAGTGCTCCTGCAGAAGTGAAGGAAATAATTGATTCTTTTATCCTTTGCAGGCAGAATGAGAAGCAGTGGGCTTGAGGTACGACATGAAGATAGATGTTAGATGTAAGGAGAAACTTTCTGATAATAAGGACAGATTGCTGGGGGAGACTGTAGAGACTCTGTTACTGGGTATCTTCAAGAACAGCATAGACAAATATGAGGGAAGATACAGGTGCACAGCACCCTACCTGGGATACAAGGCATGGTATAAGTAACATCTTGTCATCCCTTCCTAGCCTATTTTTCTTTGATTAAAGCTGAATTAAGAAAGGAAAAGCCCTGGGCTGGACAAGTGATCTCAAATGTGAAATGAGATAGAATAACCTTGGGCTTAGTCAGGAGCAGTCTTGAGTAGTCATGGCTGCTCTCACTGTTCTCACCCAGAGCAGAAACAAAGTAGGATTTCAAGGGTGCAGCCGTAAGCACTGAATTTATATTGATTCTTAGTATTGCTGAATTATTGCCACATTGGTCAGGTCTTGTTTCTGCTGTAACTCCTGCCCCAGCTGTTATGAAACTTTACATTACATTTTGTGTAGGACCTCTCTGGGAATTTTCAGCCTCTAATAAAACCTGAGTCAAAAGGGCTTTTTCAGTGGGTTTATATTTTAAAACTGTTCAGATTACTTTTCCACAATGGTACTTACTTGCCTTTTGGCTTTTTAGGCAATATCCCAACCAGTCACTAAAGGTAGTGGTTGAATTTATGCATGTGTCCTTCAACACACAAGTCTGAAGTGTAAAAAGTTGGTACATACAATGTCAACCTACAATTGTTGAGATAATTTAGCCTGAAAAACTGCAAAGGAGTAAGATCTCCTAGAGAGCAATATTTCAGGGCTATTGAATGAGTTGTTGAGCATCAGTGTTTTTTGGATATTTGGGGATGACCCAAATGAAATTACTGGAAGAGAGAAAAAGAAGGTGCTGCTGTGTTGAACGGATCACAACACAGGTTAGAGATCCTACCAAAAAAAACTTGTATGCTTTTACAGAAAAAAAAAAAATCTTTTTATTAAAATCCCAGAAGTTCTTGACATGAAAAACTTTCAACAAAAGGATTGCATTTTTCTGTAAAAAATCACTGTAAAAATTCACTGGCTGGTTGGGGTTTTTTCATCACCATTTCTTCCAGTTTGTTTCACAATACCACTAGACTCTGTCTTTGCTGTACTGCTCTTTTTGGGAGCATAGAGAAACTCTTCTCTCCTTGGTATGCTCAAAAGTGCATCTGCTACTTTTTCCTGAGGTTTGTTTTATGAGTGATCCAGTTTATTAGGCAAATGTATAGGTGGCAGGCAGCAGTGTGAGGTTTTTCCATTCTGAGGCTCTTGTTTCTTCTTCACCGAGTCAATCCATGTCTGCATCTGTCTGTCAAGACTTGGCCTGATGCATCCATTTACGCCCTGTAAGCCTCCAAATAGTGATCAGATAGGAGTGGCATCTGGTCCGTACCTCCGTAGGAGGTATGTAAGCTGAGAATTCAAAGGTAGAAGGCTGTATATTGCTAAAACTGTCCTCTGGCTTCTTCTGCAGGGAACACTTTTTCATACTGCATGTATTGAGCCTGGAAACTGGAGCTCTAGGAGATCACTGAGGCAGATAATCTGGATGGGGTATTTAAGGCATGCAAAATTTGACAATTATCAAAAAAAATGTGTTGTGGGAAAATGTGGGAAGATAGTATTTTCTTCTGTCCTCATAGATACAAAATACCTAATGTTCTGAGCAGGTCTGAGGGGGAAACTTACTGCTAAATTAAAAATACAGGAAGGTAGACTTACTGGCTTTCTCCTGTCCTAAGTTTCTTTTGTTCTCTCTCTCATAATACAAGACGACACTCCAGACACCACGTTTCTGGGGATTACCTTTCTTGGGATTGAAGCCTTTGGCCTCATTCTTTTCCTCACAGTTAAGAGTGTTCATAAGCTCCTGGAAAGACACTGTCTGTCATGTCTTGTTGCTTAAATATTGTGATCGAGCCTGTGAATAATCTCAAACTGCTTTGACATGTCCATAATAGCTTTTGTTCTCCTTCTGTACCTATCCATTTCCATTCCTTAAAGTCCTCCAGCACGGAGTGTTCCAGCTTGGATGTGGTATGTGGTGTTTGACCACAGATGCTATAGGAAAATCAGACCGATACCTTTAATGTTTGTGGATGGTGACAATGGCTTGGAAAGTGAAAATGACCCCTCTGTGGCAAATGATACTGTTAGACCCTTTTCTCCCCGGCTTGTGAGTTTTATTCACCCTTTGGTGAAAGTTGTTGAGAAGCGGTCAGCTGAACCAGCGGTACCCTGCAGAGTGACATGTTCACATAGGGCTTTTTCAGCTGTGCTGTGTGCAGTGAAGGCTGTGTTAACACCAGATGCCAATCATACACCACCAGTGGATTTGCAAGATTATAGGACAGGAAAAAAGATGAAGGTTAAGCACAGGGCACAATAGAGATTACTTATGGTAATGAATTGTATAATTTTTCTAGACAGATCTGGATTAATGTTTATCCCAGGCAAGAGATTACTGTATGTCTGATTCTAGTTGTAAACAGACATTATTAAACAGAAGGTTTATGTTCATGAAATGCGACTATGGGTGTTAAAGCACTTATGATTTATTATGTGCAAAGAGAAAAATTAACCTGTTCATCTGCTATAGTACGAGATGCGCTGTGGATTTTTGCATAATTTGGAAGGCATCTGCTCCTTTGGAATACAAATAACCAGTGAAATGAGAAGGATTCTTGTCTCATTTACACTGATCCAATGCCCTACACTGCAGTGATGTTGAAATGGTGTAACCAGCAAAAGAATAGTCTTGTGTGCTTTTGTAAAGCAATAACACTTCTATAAGATGTAATGCTGCCAAAGTCTGTTTTCTTGTGAATCTTAAGGGTGTTTTCTCTGTAATTGAATAAAAAAAATATTAATGTTCAGAGAGCTTAACAAATGATCTTATTTGGGTTTTTGAAATAATTCCCTTTCACTAATTGAAAACATAGTGTTTAGAGACCTTGAATTTCTTAAAAAAATATTTTTAATCTATTTTTCACATGATTTATGTTGCAGCCCATTTTTCTCCTGCTTTATTGTATCACTGCTGCTTAGCATAAATGAGGCATAGGTAAGATATCCACATTTTTTAATACTGCCTTACCTTAGTAGCTAAATAATCACACCTGAGTCAGTGACCTCTGTGTTTTGGGTGAGCTGAAAAATATCACCTTAAGAAAACTAAACAAACTCTAAAACTTTGCTTCTTTGATGGAGTAGACATTGCAACTTTATTACTTGCTAACATGAAAGTATCTTTTCACTGTGAAAGCAAAGAAAAAATACAGTTATCAGAGTCTGTTCTTTCTATTTATGGACTGTATTTGTAGCCAGCTGATTTTTGTATAATGCCATTTGAAATTATCCATTTAACAATAATGGATGATACAACTATGTTGCTTTCCCTCCACTTTGTAACTGATCCGTCTACTTATAGATTGCATTGGACATGTTGCTGATGCTTTATTTGTAAAATTCACTCACATGTGTGAGAAATTTGTCTGTTAAGTCTTACTGACTTCACAGAAGCTTCTCAGATAAGTAAAGATATCCCTGTATATAAGCAAAATTAGCCCAATCTGTAAAAAACATAGGCATGTGGAGCAAAAAGGCCTGGGAATATTACAAGGTATGTTACGTGAATTAGAATTTAAGCAATTACACTAGGTCTGAATAAAATGTAATCTGGTAAGATGTTCTGAATGCTTCAGTTAAAAAAAGTTGCAATCTTAAATTGCCATCAAAACTCTTCATATTGCTCTTCTATATTTCTTAGCTAATTTTTAGATTTTAGATTTAGTACAACAATATATAGTTTCATGAAAAAAAGAAACATTTGTAATATTTGCCTAATTATCAAATTTTACAATGGCTGTGAAGTGTGTGTCTGGTGTCCAAGTTCATAAACAAATCAATTAACCAGTAAAAGTCTCTGTGGGCTTTTTTAATCATTCAGTGTAGCATCTGAAGCTGATGAGAACTTCTGGAGGCACCCAGGATGTGGGTGAGAATCCTTCAGGAAGCCAGGGTGAGCTGCACTGCACTGCTTAAAAGTTAGTGCAGTGAAGCATTGTGTTTTGAGAGGCACTAAAATACACCCAGCACTCTTTTCTTTGCTGTGTGTTAGCAGACATCAATAAGTCATAGAGATGACCTCCATCTTCCAAAGAGAAGGAAAGCTAGAAATGAAGACACATTTCTGTTATCAGTCTGCTGTGGGTCGTAAGTTGAACTGGTGTTATATTTTCCTCTGAAAGCCACGTAGCCTTGACACGGTGTTTAACAGTGTTAAGCTTATTGCTGCTGAGCTAAACATGTCTGAAGCGAACGATGACCCTCACGTCTTTGCGATAGCAAAATGTCTCCCTGATGTGATCCCACAGACTTGGAGCATTAAGTTAATTTTCCCCTGGATTTCTGAGCTGCCTTCTTTTTACCCAGTGGAGAGCTTGTGAAGAATACAGCTTCTGACCGAATGACAGAACATGGAGGATGAAATTAGATGCATTCAATTAGAAGATGACAAAAAGCCTATCTAAATATTTGTCAGGATGCTACTTACGAGGCATAGTGTCCAGCCCGGGAAGTGAAAGGCAGCCGCTCTCAGGACTTTATAGTCTGGAGGGCTGGGAAATGGGTAATTCATCCAGATTCTTTATGGGTTTGGAGGGGATAATTGAGGGTATCGAGTTGGCTGTTACAATTCCAGGGTTGGTGATCCCTCTTGTGTAATCTCAGATTAGTTCTTTTCTTGTATTCATTTAATACAGAATTAACCATTACAGAGTTTTCTGGACCACTTGAGTAAATATGTTGTTATTTGACCACTAGGATGGGTAATTTGATGGTTTATGGGAGGTACTGAAAAAAGAGGAGCTTTATCTTCTCCACAAAATAAAAAAAAAAACCACCTCAAAACAAACAAACAAACAAAATCCCAAAGCCACAAAACCAAAGAAACAAAAAAGCCAGAGCAAATGTGTCGGCTATGAGATTGTCGGGTTTGGACCAGAAGGTTTACTGCTTTTCCAGAGGGCAAAAGAATGTTCTTGAAAACTAATGTTCAGAATTAGTAGTCAGTTAAACAGAAAGAGATTGAGATCTGCAGCTTGGTTTGGCCACATCTGTTTATCTGTAAATTAAATCCATAGCAACTTTTAAAAGAAAGAGGATAAATCTCTGGCTCGTAATTTCTTGCTCGGAAAGTTTTAATTAGGAATATAAAAAATGTAAATACAGCATATCATGTTTACCTTTTTTTTTTTTTTTCATTTCTGTTACCGCAGTTCAAGGGAGAATGTGACTATGATAGGGTTAATCCAGCTACATAAAAATCCATGCTGTGTATGATAGTAGTAAAGCTTGTGATCCCTTGATCTTTGATTAGATCCAAGCTAGTAAATATCTTGTGTTTAATCAGAATGAGTTGTTCTGCATGTAGTATAAGTCACCTTCACAGATGGGATGTAGCAGCAGAGTTGTTCACGAATATTTGTTTTAATCCTTTCCAGAGCAACCACGCTTTATGTTTCTTTGTTGTAAATCAGATTCAAGCAACTAAAGACCCACATGAAGGAGAGACATTTACTTGCAGTCAGGAATAGGACAGTGTGGAAATCTTTTTTCCTTTTTAATGAAAAATGTAACTTATTCGATTCTTAAAAGGTATTTTATACTATTCCATAAACATAACTAATACACCATAGCTGCTTTTTTAGACTAGGATGTAAATATCATTATCTAGAATTTCATGTTAAACTGTTCATACACGTTTCTAGCTCAGGAGACTATAAATACTCAGAGGCTAAGATTTATTGTGGTAAATGTTCAGCCTCTATTATTATTCTGTATTTTAAAGATATTTAGTTAGAATAGTAGCTGTTCTGTGTGCTGGTAAACTGAAATTCTTAAAACCTTATCTGTAAGGGTAGTTGTTTTGTGTGGTATGTCAGCGTCCTATTTACCTAAATCTGTCATAATTGCCTTCCGATACATCTTCCTCTGACACGCCAAATATTGAAAATGAGACAACTCTTTGCTGGGAGATTTTCTACCGAATGTCATTTTTCTGTGTTCATAACTTGATGGTAATAACTGGACGACCTGTAGTTAAATGCATCTCAATTTCTCTCACTTATTTTTCCTAATCACCACACAGAGCCTTCTGTGCTCAGAGGTGTGATTAGATTTAACCTGCCATCATATCTGAAGAACTTTCTGTACAACATATTATACACTGCAAGAATTATATATGTAAATGGTGGGACTAAGTGTAATATATACATAGATATAAAGATGAGTTGCCCTCATGGCAAAGTTAATTCCTGATTATTATTTTTTCTGTCTTTAACAGGAAGACTGGAGAGCCCCCGCTAATAAATGGCTGGATTCCTTACCTTGGGATGGCTTTGCTTTTTAGAAAAGATGCTTTCAAATTCTTACTGGATCAGCAAAAGAAACTTGGAGATATTTTCACTGTACATATTGCTGGTGAGAAATATTTTAGCATTTCTCTTAATTGTTTCCATCAGTGAAGTTAAATACTAATTCAGATGTTTAGTTGAGAATCTTCCATAACCAAAAACTTTTGCTTAGCATAGGCCGATAAAAATTACTTAAATTCACATGTATTGAATGCATAATAATTATCCATAGGATGTAATTATGAGCAAGGGGGTTTTATATACAGCTATAGGTCTGTATGCTTATTGACAGAATTTGTAGGCATGTAATGTATGAACATGGATTTTGCCAGCACGTTTAATTGTGTATTGGTTTTTTTTCCTAAAGAAGGGCAAACTAACATCATCTTGACACCGCACAGAAAAATATCAGATTAAATTTAGAAAACACTTCAGAAAAAAAGTGCAGAATATGTTCTCACACATTTTACAACTGGTTGACAGGAACACAAGGGAATGAATGACATATTGACTCAGTGATACAATCAGGACTGGAACACAGAAACTTCCTGTTGCCAGCCTCTTACTCTGATCATGCCTGCTGAAAATAACAATATAATAAAGTATGATATAACCTTGCTGTTTTCTGTATTTATAGCTGTACTACTACACTAGCTTGAATAGAAACATTTGAGTGATTTCACATAGACGCTTAACTGTAGAAGAAAAACATAGAATGAAACTGGAATTTTAAATGAAACTTAAATATATAATTTTACATAAATATACACACATATATACAGATGTACTTTTTACCAAAATCAATTTAAAATCCAGTGTTTTCCTCTGTTGACAAAAAGGCAAATTCTTATTTGTGTAGGTGGATGTAATGGATCTTTTGCCTCTTTATATGCCGATATCCTTGTACTGATGATCAAATTTAGAGTTAAGTCTATCTCATTTTTAGCTATACCTATATTTTTAGGGAGTTTCAAATAAAAATGTAAAGTGTATAGTTTGCTTTTTAATTTCATGGCAGTAGCATTATCTTTATATTTCCAAATAAGTACTATTTTTCAATAAAAATAATTTTTTTCATTACAACTAAATTAATTAAATTGCAAGCCGTATGTTTAATTAATAAAATTTGTCTTCCTCTTACCAAATCTGTTCTTTTTTTTCCTTTGGAAAATCCTTTGAAAGAGCACTTTTACTGTTATTAAATGTGTGATTATTTTTTTATTCATTCAGGGTTTTTTCTTTGGAAACTGGTATGCTCAGATTTTTTCCATCTTGAAAGTGAGTTTGACACATTACAAGACCAACTTTCGTTGAAATACAGTCTTTTTTATTGTTAATGTACATTCACACTCTATACAGTTGTGCCTTCTTACGAATACAGATTAATAATTACCATTCAGAGCCTACCTTAATACATTCATAAAACCAGATACAGCCATGCTTCAGAATCCTTAATGTGTTTAATCAAATATTTATTTCTCTTTCACTTCTTCATTATTTTATCCAAGGCTATGTTTAGACATTTGTATATTTAAGCAATCTATGAATATAATTCAGTTTCACAAATTTCCATTTGCATGCTAAACAAAACTCCATTTCAGCTAATCTCCCTGTGTTCAGGTATTCTAAGGAAGCCTTCCTTGATAAAGACTGAGGTAAATGCAGTGAGTTCTCAGTATCATTTTAGCCTTATGCAGGGAAATCTTTGATTTTGAGAAATTGTCATAACAGAGATGCCACTTTAAGTTCTCTTTTTTTGGTATAAAATTACTGACCATCAAGAGAAGCAGTTTGTCATCCACAAGTCAAGGAAGAAGCTGAAGCTAGTTAGTACCTCTATCATGTCCCGAAGACATACAGGATTTCTATATGTCTTACTGATTTGACAAAGATGATGTTTATATGTTTGGCAAACATAACGTAGTCTGTTGTGTATGGACTATCATTGCTTTATGCCCCTGGTCAGTGTCTAAAGGTCCTGTCAAAAAATTCTATCAATATATATTGTTCTAATTATTGGTTCTCAAACTAGTTCATTTGGAAAATGTGGAACGATGCTCGGAGTTTCTGGCGTTGCCCCGTACTGGTAATGCGATTTCGCTGATCGTACTTTCCCATGTGATGAGCAAATGATTGTCATCCCTAAAAGTTGCAAGGGACATGGATGTCATCTTAATAAAGAAATTAAAAAGCACATCTTTCTATGAGAAACAATGTAAATTCCTGACCTGTCGCAGAAAATAGTTCTCTAATTGGTTTTGTGTGGTGGTGCAGCAGAATCGTTTTCCCCAAACGTCACGGCAGCGAAGCACCACTGTACATCATTGTCAGCAGTTCAGCAGAATCTCCCTAATAAGAGGACGATTACGTAAATGCGATTGCCTTTAAAAAAGAGAGAGAGGGGAAAAAAAAGAATAAGGAGGGGAAAGAGAGGGAGAGAGAGTCTGTGGTGTTGAGATGATCTTACTTCCCAAGCCAGCCCCTCTGCTTGTTAAGGCTCAGCAGCATAGGCAGACGGCTAGGTAAGACCTTAAAGAACTTGAAACAGTTTTGTCATTGTTTCTCGGGATTAAACCTTGTCTCCTTTTCCTGACAAGTTATTAGGAATGATACTGAACTTTTCAACACTCTCTCTGAGACTAACTCAACTTTCAATAAAATAATCTGAGGGTTTTTTACTAAGCACACTTGCCTTTTCGAATACTGCTGCGAAGTCATTCTTTTCTTTTAAATCATGGTACACCTACAGTAACATATCACATTTTTCTCTCTTAGGCAAAAGGTAATTTACATTAACTCCTTATGAAGCTGAAGCCTGCTGCAAGCATTACCGAAATAACATCCATCATTAGATGCCATCTGAAATACTTGTCTTTCATCATTAGCATTAAAAAGCTCCAGAATGCATTATTAGAGTAATTTCTTAACTATCATACAAATACTGGCTTCTGTGCTCAGATTTACCAAAGTTGACAATTTTCATATTTTCCACATCAATCTTTTATTTCTAGGAGACTGTAGAAACTAAATGGAGATAACCAGGCTATTTGCAGCAGGAGTGTAATGCAGACTGAAGGATTGGATGGGGATGTAAGAATTCTCTGTAGCCATATCTTTTAAAAATTCAGAGGACTTTTTACAGAAACAAGGATACATCTCTTACTTTGTCATGTTTCTATGGTACTAAGTAAAATAGCTCAGGGATTTAAACTATTGGGATGTGGAGTGTGGCATTTCTGTATGGACATTTCTACTTAGTTTTTAGTGTTGAAGGATTTTTTTAACAATTCAACAAGGAAAGGGTTGGTCCCCAGTGGTTTCTACATAAATATCTTCAATATTTAAGGCTTCCTGATTTGTGGAGCGTGTGGTATGCCTCCACTTTTGGCTCATCTGGCATTTACCGATACCCTGATGGAAATTTATGAGCATCAAAATTTGTTTCGGTTTCGGAAAAGACTACTTTTAAGAGATAGTTCTTGGCATTAGTTGCAATGGAAAGACATGGGAGGGGAGGGGGGAAGCTGCATTTTAAAATGCCAAATACAAGCTGGAGACTTTAGGAAAGATTGGCATTTGTTGGTCTCTGACACCATCAGGGACAGTCAGAGGGAAGAGACCTCATTGGGGACAAAGACAGAATTTAAAAAGCAAGATTAAGGACCATATTGACACTTCCAAAATTTAAAATCATAACTTGAGATGAGGACGGTTGTTCCTGTTTGGATGTTTGCTGCTCAGGGTAGAGGAGGTGTTGGGGCACGGTTTTGTAATTAGCAATCTGTTCCTGGGTGGAAGAGGCTGGGGTAACCAGTGTAGCCGTGTAGTGCATCTGTGTGTGAGTAGGACTGTAACTGCTAAAAGCTCCCAAACCCACACTCACAACAACTTTCTAACTACTATTAATTAGCCCTAGATTTTAGTCTTTTTCTCATTAAGAGATCTAAAATTAGATTCTCAGTGAGGTATATAAACAAGCTGCCTTTGTTATAGAGGGGTTCCACTTATTTCACTATATAGACCTTTACTACATGCAGTAACAAAAGTATTTTGGTTTATGTGTTTATATATATTGGTGACTTCCAGTGATGTGGTCTGGAGCCTGAACTGGTTCTACAAAATGAATTATTTTTTGGTACATACTTACTTTTTGCTACCAGGAACCTGATGAGAATAATAAAAATCAGGATCTGTAATACTCTGCTTCTCTCAGAGATTTTTTTTTTCCAAAGTATGTGCTAGTGTTGAGTGAGCTTTGGTTTAAAATTATTGCTAAAATAGTTTGTTTGTCTGAAAACTCATTTGCTGAAAATCATTTTCTTACTTAAAAATTATAAGAATTGATGTGCGTTTGCTAAGTGTCTGATTAAAGATCACAAAGAAACTCATATTTTGCATCAGAAATAAGCAGATGGTGGACAGATGGTTTAAATTAATATTAATTAAAAATCTTAACTTAAATTGTTTACCCTGTAAATGCAAAGTTAGGAAGCCAGCTTTCATCTTTAGGGTTAATAACACTCCAGATCTATTTATTAATAATTGCTCCAATGGGCATTCTTTCCAAGCTTTTATAGCAAAGATGGTGGCCTCAATAAAGATCATGAAGGTGGGTGAAAGGTGGAAAGGGAGAGCAATCCTAGGACTCTTAACAAAGATCCTGGAGAGGCTGAGACTAAAAATTCCTGTCATATTCTGTGGTCTGGGAAGGAAGAAATGATCAGAAAAGAGGACTGTGATTTCAGGATCTCTTTTTCATGCCAGTTTCTTGATATATTTATTCTTTAAAAATTAATTATGTCTCTGGTTGTTTATGTTACAGTAAAGCAAACTGTACTTTCTACTTCATACACTGTTGACAAAAAAAGGAGGTCAAATTCTGTCACTATTTATCCCATACGTTTCCTTACTGGGTCACTGGGATTGCAGTGGATGTAATTGGGAGGAAAATTATGGCAGCTGGTAATTTCAGAGGAAGTCCAGAGCACATCCAGATTTACCATAGAGCACTGTGTGTATATATAAGTCAGAATATGGAGTAACTATGATAATTCAAATATAACTATATGGTAACCATGGATACTTGTTGACATTTTTAGTGGTAGTGACTACATTATCTCAGGACATCTGTCACAGAGCCAAATTTGGTCCTCAGTTAAGTGTGTAGTGTTCCCATTAAAACCAAAGGAGATTTGTCCCTTTAGTGAGACAGAATTAGTCTGTTAAGTGCTGGAGTCTTTACTGTTTTCCTGAGTTTGTAACTGGGATATTTCACAGAGGATGTGTACATTTTAATGGGTACGCTTTTTCCCTAATGCCCCTCTCCATTCAAGTTAAGGATCGGGAAATCTAAATTTAGACTTAACATGGGAACCATCTATAAAGAGTTAAGTTTTAATCAAACTTCGGGGCCATTAGCATTTTGTTTCATAATAGTTCACCAAAACGCTTTTCTTTAGTAGTGGACTTAAAGATCGGGGAGAAATCGCAGGACTTTTCTGGCAGGGGCAGCTTGAAAAAGCATCAGATGATGCTGTCCTGTCCCTCTGTACAAGCAGCTGAAGGTTCAGCTGTTTGACCTCGCTAAGTTCCTTGGGAAAGGTAGGAAGTTGTCGGTACACTGACACAGTGGATGATAGCACTAAGACAGTGTGCATCCCAAAATGGCACCCATGTTAAAAATGGTAGCCTGCTCCATTGTAAGCTGTGGCTTCAAAATCAGATCCTAAGGTAGTCGTTTTACGGATACTAAGCACATTCTTAACGAGAAGTTAGCAAAACTTCAGGGGGGAGAAAAACAGTTGTAAGAGAGACTTTAAATGTTGGGGGGTTGCAGTGTGCAGTTAAAGCCATAACTGGCAGGTTTTGGGGTTTCTGTGTCATCTGCTTGAAGAAAAGCTGCCTAGGTGGTGTATTTTCCATTTCAGCCATCATCATTCACTTCCTTCCATGCAGGTGAAATGTGCGTGTTTCTCCCTTTCTGCTGGTAAAACCCCACAATTTTCAAATGCTGCTATGACTTTAGATTGTATTTTCGTATTATACCAGAGTAATAAATGATTTATTTCAGAGTGCCACAACTACAGAGATCACACCCTACTGTTGGCAAAACCAGTTGATCAGTCTACATGGAAATGGCTTCATGCTGATTTTAGAAGAGCTATAAAAGTATACACAGGTGGAATCTGCATCC
This sequence comes from Falco rusticolus, assembly GCF_015220075.1. NCBI lineage: Eukaryota > Metazoa > Chordata > Aves > Falconiformes > Falconidae > Falco > Falco rusticolus. Next base: position 43,228,458 of record NC_051189.1, read on the forward strand.
TGACAAAGGGAATCTAAATAAAACTTGTTACCTCTTCATTTTTTCTTTTTTCTTTATTTTTTTATTTCTTTGCAAATTTCTTTGGGGATTTTCTGGATGCTTTTTTTCCAGGCAATGGCTTATTTTCAGTCATTACTTCTGAAAGTGTCACCAGATTATTAAAGTTCATGTCTATTTTTTTTTCTTTTCTTCTATTCAGGTAGATATATTACCTTTATCATGGACCCATTTCAGTATGTCTATGTCATCCGAAATAGCAAGCAACTTGAATTTCATGAATTCGCTGATAAAATGGCTTCCAAAACTTTTGACTACCCAGCTTTGTCAAAAGGAAAATTCCCCGATCTCAAGGAAAACCTGCACAGAATCTACCAGTATCTACAAGGCAAGCCTTTGGATATCATTTCTGACCACATGATGAAAAATCTCCAGGATATATTTGAATGGAAATGCTCACAAGCAACAGATTGGGAAACAGAAAAAATGTACAAATTCTGCTGCTCTGTAATGTTTGAAGCCAGTTTTATAACACTATATGGAAGAGTTCCTGCTGCAGATGGCCACAAAGTTATTAGTGAAATCAGAGACAAATTTATCAAGTTTGATGCCAGCTTTCCCTATTTAGCTGCAAACATACCAATTGAGTTGCTAGGAGCTACCAAGAAGGTTCGGAAGGAGCTTATACATCATTTTTTACTTCAGAACATGACAAAATGGCTGGGAGGGTCAAAAGTGGTCCAAGCCAGACAAGATATATTTGAGAAATATGAGCTGCTTGGAGATTATGACAAAGCAGGTAGGAAACTTATGAATGATTGCTTGTCTAAAATAAAATAATTTACTATAGACCTTTGAAATAAAAAGGCAAAATGGCGACCTTGAAATTTTTTTATGTTCTTTCTAATTGGCTAATGATAAAATGTTTTACTCTGAAACAACCCTCTATGATAATTGATTTTTTTTTTTGTGCTGAGGTGGTAAAACAAGATACTTAATGGTGATAATGAGAAAGATTATAACTGAGCTGCATTTCCTCCCCTTATTCCCCCCACCCCACACGCACACACCCCCCCGACATTACATTTCAAACTATTCTCATTAAGCAGAAAATTAGACTTCAGAAGCCTATTGGTCCTCATTAGCATTCACTGATCCTTGGCTGGGTCTGTGTCCTAACATCTTTTAATTAGCACACTGCAAATCTAATCAGTGTAATAAACGCTATTAATCTTCCTTTTCACTTATTTTCTCCCAGCACATCATTTTGCCTTCCTGTGGGCCTCTGTGGGAAACACGATTCCAGCTACATTCTGGGCCATGTATTATCTTCTGCGGCACCCAAAAGCTCTTGCAGCAGTGCGTGACGAGATTGACCATTTGCTGCACTCAACAGGTCAAAAGAGAGGGCCCACGTATAACATCCACCTCACCAGAGAACAATTGGACAACCTGGTCTACCTAGGTAATTTATTTTTATCTGTTAGGAAGAAAAGAAGGGCTCTCCCAGCAAACTCACTTTATCACTCATTTCTGTTTACTGAGAAGGTGGAGGACACAGCTGCCTAATTGACATAATAACACCCATTTACATCAATTATAAATTATGTAGTTTATAGCTGTAGATACTCTCATTGCATGTAAACACTAAAGCCTAGGTAATTAACTATGCAAGGTATGCAAAAGGCTAAATCAAAGCTTTGCAATTATTTGAAAAAAAGTTGATGCCTATTAAGTTGTTTGATTCTGAGCATCTGCCGAAGTGTTAATGCATTTCAAATACTTCTATATGGTACTGCCAAGAAAGACCCTTTTCTGAAATTAAAGCAGGATAATGTATTTAAACTGCAAATGTAATTTTTTTCACAAGCAGTTTCTTTCTTTCTGTCTCCTTAACAAAACAAAAAGACTTCTAAAGCGGGCTTCAGTTGAGCGAATGCCTCCAATCAAAATATGAGAAGGTGAAGCTTTGCAGAGCAGAAATGGTGTTTTCAGTATTGAAGAAAAGTACCTTGATTCAAAATAGAGAGCTTTGAGGGAGATACAGATATTCCAGTTCTGGATCAGGGGTTCAGAGGAAGACCCTTGCCTGTACTGGAATTTGTTTGATCCAGGAGCTGGATAGGCTTTCAGAGCATCAGCTGATGGTTTCATTTCATTTGCTAGTGTACAGGCGCTGGCAAGATAAATGCTAAAGTTAGCCCAAGGGAGGAGAGGGGGTGTAGCAGGTAGGAACCTAACCTTGAAGCATCTGAAAGGCTCCATACATAGTGTTAGTAGGGTAGGCAACAGCTGAATAAAAGCTGAGAGGTTCAATATTCCTCTCTTTTTAAACATCAGAAACAGTCCCTTGTTAAAGCTGAGCTCATAATCTATAGATTTTGGTAGCTCATGTCTGTGTGTCTTGGTAGCTCATGGCCTGAACTGATGTCCCACTCTTAAATGAAGCTGTGTCAAGAGAGGGTGGTAGAGCAGTGCAGTATCTGTGCACGGTTTGGATCTAAGCAATAGCTGCCATTCTCCAGGACCATCCAATGTCGCATGTCTCAGGAATCTGTCTTCAAATTTGATTTGTTTCTTATAGTACAAATATAAAATTGAGTTTGATCCAGTTACTTTTTGTTAGAGCATTAATGTTAATCTTATATAGTGTGAGTCTAGTCAGTGGGTTTCATCTGGAGTCATGGCTGTTTTGGTGCAGATTTCTCTCTTAACTGATGGAGAGGGCTTTTGAAATAAGGGAGGTATTGAGTGACAGGGACACTTCTGAAGAATAACACAGCATTCTAAGTAAGTAATGTACTTTTAAGGAACACAGTAAAACTACATCACATCAGAGTTAGCATCCACCAAAAAATAAGAGAAGAGGAAAGCTACAAAGCGTCAAGAAGATCAAGAGAGCGTTTATTTTGTATTTGGAGACTGAGATGATAATGGCAAAGAAAAATAAGGACACACAAAAAAAGGTACCCCAGAAGTGTAGGAATAGGAAAATAAAAATACATACTTCACTAAAACCATCTGGTGCAAAATGGTATGAACAGTTTAGAAAATTAATTGTGTCATTCTTTTGCTGCTCCTTAAAATCTTGAAGAACCTTGGTTCAATTTATGTGTTGAATGTGCCACATCTTGTTTCATAATATTCTTGTAAAGCTTTTGTTAAATTTTATAATCAAGTTAAACATAATGTGATATGAACAGAACCTAGATTTCAGTTCTTCCTGGCCCTTAAGTCATAAAGGGCCGGATACTGTCCTATAAAATAATAATACAGAAAAAAAATGTGTACCATAAGAGAATTAAAGTCACGCTTGATTGAAAGGGGAAAGGGATGTTTTGATAATAAATGTGTAGGAGGGACAAAGGTCCCAGTTTGCATTGCTTGTGCACCAAAAATCCGCATGTTGCGGGAAGGCTGGGAGCCAGTACTGCCTTCGCCCTTGCAGCTCGCTGACCCCAACCTCTGAGACAGAGCTTTTCCTCTTCCCACTCCCCTGTGCCAACCCAGAGCATAGGAAATCAAGATTTGTGTCCCTGCTCTTGAGTAAGGCAGACAAGGTGGGATTCTTGTATGTTCATCACCTTGTCATCTCATTCTCCTGTTTTAAGCGCTCTGATTCTCCGTCCTCTTTTTGGCCTACTATAACAAGAGCCTTTTTTTGGACTCCTCATGCTATGGAGAACAAGCAAGAATTGCTAAAAAGCCTTTCTCTGCAAGCAATGTTGTTGTCATGGTCAGATACATGGTCTAGAGCACAACATGGCCTGATTGACTTCTAAATTCAAAGCACAGGTATGTTATTTTTTTAATTAAAAAAATGAAAAAAACCCACCCAAAATTTCAACCTACAGCAAAACTAGCAAATTTTGGCCCTGATTATTTTTTCTCATGACATTTCTGGGGCAGCACACTTGGTTTTGTCTATGTAAGACTTTTCCCAAAACACAAATGTACGGATTTGTGTGCACAGAGTAACATATATTAATAGTCCTTACGGCTCACAACAGAGTTCTAATATGGTAAACGACATATGAGAATGGTCTGTTGGTTTTTATGGTTATAATGGAAATGCGAAGGGTAAAGCAGAGATATACTTAGTGCATGTTTAATGCTAGGCATGTTTAGTCAGTTCGTTTGTTTAATATTAGTCCATTCATTTATATGGTGAAGTATTCTTGCCCCAGGTCATAGCTGAATCCCAGATATTTCCTGCGAAAAGAGCACAGCTTGAAAAATTGTTTCATACACAAGAAAGGGTAGGAACCCAAAAACAGCTAAGACAGAGTGCATAGTCATAACACAAACGCTAAGCTATGAAATCATTGGTTGGATTGAGAGAAATGAATATATTTTCCTGGAATGGGCTGGGCAGAACCATTTAGTTCTTAGTAAGATGCAAATGTACTTGTTTCGGATTATCGTTTTTGTTGGCACACCGTGATGCCTGTGGGTAAATGACCCCCCCCCCCAAATATTTGCATACTCGATAGCTATTTTCCTACAATACACTCTAATAATTATAGTACCCTATTACCTGCTATGTGTTAGTGTAAAATTAACAATCCATTATGCACAATAAGTTTTATAAAACATTTACAGATAGATATCATGTTTAATTAAAATTAACTTGCCTACGAAAGCCAAATGCACTTATGATTCGCAATGACCTTTTATTACCTGCAGTCCCTTGTTTTGGCTGGATGATTGACAGCTTGCTGTTTGGCTACCATGTTGTATTTCAGCTGACAAGACTTTTCATTTTAACTCAATTTGCCTGCCTATCACAAGCTGGTGGCAGGCCAGTCTCAAGTCACCCAGCTTTGCCTCAGCAGCTTGCTCTATTTCTCATTAGTACGCATTTATTCAGTGGAAATTGGAAGACAAATGCTTGAAGGCATGTGAACTAAGTATAGCAAATTAGGGTTTAAAGACTGAATATTTATAAGTATATTGAAACAGTTTTTAAAAAAATATCTAGAATGAATTGGAAGCTGAGTGCTAGCTTTAGTATAAGAGAAACGAAGAGAGAAGTGGGAGGATTCTAAGAATAACAATACTATGAGATATATCTCTCTCCCCCCCACCCCCAACCCCCTCTAGAAAATATGTAAAATCTCTCTGACAACACCTTATCAAACAACAGCCTGGCTTCTTTATGTAGCGCTTGCACAGTGAAGTTTAGCATCTCATGTGTGTAAGAAGGGGGGAAAAAAATGAGGGTCATGTTCATTTGCTGCTTGGTTATCCCTTGGTATGCTTTAAATTGCCTTGTTTGTTCGGCACAAGCACAGAAACAGATGTTGCTCTACCGTGCTGGATAATTTACTGTACCTCACGGTGCAGAATGGAAGGCCTCCCAAGCTACCCAGCTGGTCTGTCAGCGGCGATGGCTGGTGTCTGCTGAACTATGACAACTGCAAGTAAAGGCTGCAGTTTTATTGTGCAGTTGTCATTCCTCTCAATGTATAGCTCCAGCATTTGTGGAAAGCTGACTGTCTATTTTTTTAATGTGAGCCTGCAAAGCCACATAAGCTCCATTCTCCTTTGTTGATCATAATGTGACTCATTACTTTTGTCATCTAATGATTATCGGCATGATCGCTCAGAGCAAGAGCCAAGCTCGCCTTCCACACATAACTGGTACTGGAAGGTAAAACAGATTTGTCATTTACGATCTGACCGCTAAGCCACACTTTGTGCTCCATTATTGTGATTAACTTCTGTATAAGATATGCTGCCCAATTGTCATTTGGGATCCGGCAGCGGGCAGGGACTGCCACGCTTTCTGGGAGGATGTCCACCGATAGGATGTGACTGCATCGCTTGGGCGGTAAAACGTAAACCTGCTATTTTGCAGCAGTGCTTTAATAATTTTTCCCCCCCCTCCTTCCCTCTTCCTCATTTGATTTCTGCTGTTGCTACATATGTCACCACTGTTTCCAAATGGTGGACCGGTGTGGAGTTACCAGCTTCATTTTCTGCGGGTTGAGGACAGTCTGGGAGCAGAGGCTGGACCCTTTCTTTGTACTGCGTAAAGTTTTGTTGCCAGAGCGCTGCCAGCTGAAATCTATCGTGTCAGGTGCCTTGTGGCTATCTGCAGTAGAGGCCATCTTCTGGAACCAGGGTTCTTTTCTGGCTTCGTCACCAACAAGCCGATTTGACTCTGCCTGATTATAGTAACGAAGGCAGTCCAAAAGAATATGCACAGACTCACTGTACGTCACATTGAATCACAGTGCTGACCACACAAAGCTGACCGCAGCCTCATTTCTTTAGACAAATGCATGCTTAAGGAAAAACCTCCTGCAAGAAAGCATCCAGGGCCACTTTATTTCCTATGCATGCTGCACCAGATTTAATTTTTAGTGAAAGAGCGTTTGTTATTATTTTTTTTCAGAGGCATCCACACTGGGTAGCTACTGTCTCTAATAAACTAACCTTTTGGGTGCAGCAGTTACAGTGCCTTGGTGAACACTTACAGAAGGCTTATTTGATATCACAGAACATAGATGCAGACACAAATGGATTATTATGTGCAAATGAAACCCTATTTTAGGCTATTTTTCACACTGATGATTAGAAGGAAGCAAGTCACATATAACAGTGCCCATACATGCTGGTGGAAAAATAGTCAGTTTTGATTACAAAGTGAGAGATGCAGCCCTAGACAGGAGCTACATGCTGATATACATGCTATCAGAATGATTTATGCAAATTATGCATATTATTCCCAAAGGAATTCCTCCTCAAACTGCCAGGATAAATTGCCGGAAATTAGCCATAAAATCTGTCGTGCTAGGAGCAAAAGGTGAAGGCCACTGGGAAAGCAAGGACATTCAGCTTCTGGAGCCTTCCAGGATGTGGTGGTGGAGACAGAAATCTTGCTTTTCCTAAGCCTGAAAGGACTATGGTTTGTTTTCTCTTGGCCAATTAAAAGTGTCTTTCTCTCTTAAAATTACCAGGAAAATAATGCATTGCTTTCATTCACTCTGACCATAACAGACACTATCATTTGGCAGCGTGGGTCACTGAAAAGAAAATAAATAAATTTTTAAATCCTCAGGATGATTATGGAATTAACAAGAAAAATTATTTTTCCAACGTATAGCCAGTCCTGCCATTACATCCAACAGCTTTCAAAAGGCAAGCTAAACAGCTCCATGGATGCTTTTGCTGGTATTTGCTTGCGACCTCCAAAATACATGTAAATGTGTAATGTATTCATGTCTTTTGATAGCATTGTTTTCAACATGATGCCTGAATAATGTCTTTCCACCCAAAACTCAGTGCTGCCTACAAGCCAGCGAAATTTCTCAGCAACATCAGTGAGAATCACATCGGGAGGTTCAGCATCATGGCTGCCCCCCCCCGCCCTGCGGTATTGTTTATTGCCTCCTCCTGGTCTCTGCTTTATGTTTGCTTTGGTTTGTGATTTTTTTTCCTTTTTTTTTCCTTTAGCCTGCCCTACTAAACCTGTCGAGATTCAGCAGCTGTAGCCATGTATAACTTCCAGTCATCTCCCATATTTCTGACACTTCCCCCCCCCTCCACTTTTGTTTAATCGCAGAGAGTGCCTTAAACGAGAGTTTACGAATGTGCTCATCCTCCATGAACATTCGCATCAGCCAGGAGGATTTTGTTCTCAAGCTTGAAGGGAATCAAGAAGTCGGTTTGAGGAAAGGAGACTGGATAGCCCTTTACCCGCAGATTTTGCACATGGACCCTGAGGTCTATGAAGATCCTAAGGTAAACATTCAGCTGGTGCTACTCATCCTACTCCAGGCACATCAGAGCAGCCAAGCCTTTTGTGATCTGTGGGTTGTTTTTTTGTTTTTTTGGTTTTTTTACTGCTGTTCCTTCTTGTGGAACAAATCTCCCTACTTTCAGATGTATTTTCTAGGGCCCTACAGGTCAAAGGATTCATGGCCTGAAGAGAGAAATATGGTGATGAGACTGACTGCACTGCTTTCAAAGGAATTGACAATTGCACATTGACTACCATAAACTTTAGGCTAAATGTGGGTTTTGTTTGGCAGTGGATCATTTGATACCCAAGGAGGGCTGAATAATAGAAGGTGGTTTAAATAGCAAATAATGTGGGCCATTTAGCTAAGTGCCCGCAAAGCATCATTGACTCTCTGAAGTCCTATAATAGCAGTGTCTTACTTGAGCCTTATGCTTTTTCACCTCCCTTCGTAGGGATTCACCCCTTCTTGATCAATTAGTAGAGTGTTGTGAACCCGAGACTGTAAAGCTGTTGCTCTGCAGTGAAGCTCGGAGGGTAATTGTGTCATCTCCTTGTATTTTTCTCTGACGCTTGAGTTAATGAATATCAAAGACTCGAAATTAATCCACCCTGCCTCAGCCTTAATACAGCTTCAGAAGTTCACCACCTGCATGCAAATTGAATAGTCCTCATCTTGGCTAGGTTGCTCCCCTGGATTACTGTCCCCAGCCCAGGATGCCACAGAGGAAGAGTGAGAGTGCATGCTGAGGCTGTTAAATGGCTCTGCTGCCTGAGAGGCAAGCGCTCGATCCATTCCTCATCCCCATTTTCCTAAGCAAATGTCTGTCTCTCAGCCGTGCTGATTTCCATCCTTGGCATTTGAGCCAAAGAAGAAGGGAACTGGATTTTTGTACATGTTTATAGAAAACCCACATTAGAGGCATTGCTCCCTGAGGCTCTCTCAGGAGTGTAAGAATATGAGACTGCAGTGGAAAGATTAGATTCAAGTGCCTTGTTGGTGTGGGACAGCATCTCAATGTGCGGGAACTCCACCAGCCTCAGTGAGAGGAGGTGTGGAGCGTGTCATAGTTAGCAGAAGTAAGATATAGTTACTGGGATGAACACTGGACCCGTGCAAATGGAAGTGACATCCAGGAGGGCTCTGCTGGCTGTCCTCACACAAAACTGGAGACAAAGCCCACTGAGAAAATTAGGGTTTTAAAAAATAATCCATATATTGGCAAATAGTTGATTAGTATTTCTATCCTTAAAAAGTAACAACTAACAAATAAGCTTTTTCTCATTTTATTCTTAACACTTTATTTTGGAGAACGTTTATTGATTTGTCAAAAGTCCATCTGTTGTTTAGGTCCTAGACCAAAAGCATCAGCGTCGAAACTGATCCCCTCCCTTATCCAATAATTGCCGGAATATATTACCATATTTCCATTGCTTGAATATATCTGCTTAGTATCAGCTCTGCTCAGCTTTCACAGTACAGCTTTAGTTCATATATTTTATCCTTTTGATAGTGAATGAGCAATCCACACATTGCAGTACATTGATTTCAGCACATGGGCCCTCTCGAAAAGTGGGGAAATCACTGTTCTGTTTGGTTCTTAAAATATGCAGTGTGCTTTCAACAATAACTACTGAGGATCAGATAGAGATGGAAAATGAATTTTTTTGAAAGGTGCAGTCTTGAGCTTGTCAAGTATTTAGGGAAAACTTTCCTAGGAAAACAGGCAGCTTGACGAGATAATTTTGTAGCAATGCTTTTCTCCTGGATACATAAATTTAAGTTCAAACTATCTTCTGCTTTGGCACCGTATTGTATAAGTGTAGTGTATGTATTGTTGACCTCTTCCACCACTCATCAATCTCTAAGTAAATGAGTCCATTTTCTGTAAAGTGGGTAAGTGAACCCCTAAAACCTAATTCAGCTAGTTATAGAGCTCAGTAAATAAACTCTGTAAATCCCATAGAGTGAAACATCAGGAAACCCTACATAGTGGCTTCCCAAACAAAGCTAAATACAAGACATAACAGGGAGAGACTTATATCAATCACAGGAGATTGCTCAGTTTTCATAATACTCTTAGCAGGCTGTCCATGCAGAACTTCATCACCTGTTGTTGCTCAGTGTCTTCACTTTTCCTGGCCATCAGCCACCCCGTTTCTTCCAAGGAGGCCTTGTGCATGGCTGAAAGTTCCTTGATTGTCAAAAATTAGTGTTTATTTAGCCACTGAACTAGCTTTTAAGGAAACACTATCCAACCCAAGGGGCTTTTGCAGCACAAGCCTGCCTTTGATGTCACTGTCACTGGCGCCATTCCTGTCTCACACTTGTTTTCTGCTTTCCCAATTTCTTAGACACCAATTTATTTTTTGTTAAAAGCAATTACAAGTCTCAGATGGCTCTTAAAATGACAAAGAAAGCATAAGGTTTAACCCAGTATGTCTTATGTTCAATACCACAGTTCTTAATTGCTCCAGACGCCAGGAGTCCACCTTGTGGAAATGTTCCAACAAAGTGAAGAGCTCTGGGTTGGGTTGGGTTGGTTTTTTAAGCTATTACAGTTCATACTTAGCAGTGCTTTTTTGGAGCAGCAGGATATAAAAGTGAATCTTTTTTAAGGAAGAAGTGGTATTCTGGGCTTTCATTTGTTACTGTGCTTCAAATGAAGCAATAACTTAGCACGGTAAAAAGAAAAAAAAAAAAAAAAAAAGGTATGCTTCTTTTTTGCTGGGATGTTCAAAGAGACTGAAAAGAATTACTTGTCCATTGAAACACACATATAATCACTTTTATCTTTGTGGAAAATCCAGGCCTCTGCCATTTAGAGAAACAAGCTTCCATTCTTCAGCAACCGAAGTTACATCCCCTCCAGAGCACCTTTTACTTGTTCCCTTTCTCATAGACCACCTCCCCTGACACTTGTTTTTTTCTTGACAGCAAGACCTGCAGTACATGGTTTTCAGAGCCTTTAATCTAATGGGCAGATCGGTATCAGTGTATTTTTCATTGTGATGTGGGGTTTTTTTAATCAGTTGAGGTTGGTTTCTGTCTGACTGACTTGTTCCCAGCCAGCTCCAAATGGCTGCTGCTATAGCAGATGTATGCAAAGCAGGACAAATGCTAATGAGTGACCATAAGCAAGAAGTGTCTGTCATTTTTATTCAAAGCATGCAGGAGGATTTTGTAAGTGGTTAATTTGCCGTTGACTGAGTAAGGATGCCAGATCTCCTCCATTCAAAAACATGAATTATCTCTAAACAGGGATCCTGCTACTGGAAAATAGTCAGAAAGATGTTCAATTTACAGAATGTAGGTTACAAGTGCAACCTCAAGCCTTACTTGAAAGCATCCTCTTTCTAATGGTCAGTGACTGGTGGTTGTCCTGCTTTGCACACAGCTTCCAAAGCAAAACATTCAAAGGTAAGATGTAGCAAATTGAGCAGCAACCATCTCTAACTGAAGGGAAAAGGAACTGCAAAGCATCAGGTCTGGTTTTTGAATAATATGCACCACTGGGTGCAAAAGAAGGATGGATTTTGCTCTAGCTTGCAAGAGCAAGATTGGTGCAGTGCATTAATTTATTCATAGGCATTTGCAGAATTTGGCAGATTATCCTTATTCATGATGTATATACCACACTGAATGCGTATGATGCTCTACAAGAAAATTGTCCTTCCACTAAGGTTCATTGTCCCTGCTACAAAGCGGTCAAAATCTAATTACAATCAATATAGGCCAGACACTCAGTGGATGAGATGTGGAAGTTGAAGGAGCTTCATATAAAAGGGCTAAGCTAAGTAAGTGGATTTAAGGAGCGTTCTTTGCAGAGAAGATAATGTGAGTTAATGAAACTCGAGGGAACCAACTAAAAAGGAGAAGCTGTCAGCTCCTTGTCTTCCTCTTTATCTTATTTACTGGGTTTCAGAAGTGTTACTGTTGTGCAAACAAAGCAACTCATGTAACTGCCTTCTTAGATATCACGCTTGCTCTCTTTTATTTTCAGGAGTACAAGTTCGATCGATACATAGAGAATGGCAAGAAGAAAACCACGTTCTACAAGGCAGGAAGGAAACTGAAGTATTTCCTAATGCCCTTTGGCTCTGGGATCAGCATGTGTCCAGGGAGGTTCCTCGCAATGAATGAGATGAAAATGTTTATTTTCTTGCTATTGGCTCGTTTTGATGTAGAACTAGTGGAAAACAAAGCTGTCAGACTTGATAACAGTCGTATGGGCCTTGGTATCCTCCTGCCAGACGTTGATATTGCCTTTCGTTACAAGCTAAGGTCCTTAAGAAAGTGAGCGGCTGCCTATATGCCTTCTACTAATCTCCATGTTTTCTCTTGTTTCATCACTCAGCTTTGTATTTTTGGAAACATTTACTTTTCCCTCTCTGCTTTTACCTCCCTCCTTTTTTGTTTCGAAGGAGAAAAGCCCTTGGGTTGGAGGTAGATATCAGATGCAGCGATATGCCACCTCAATTTGTCCTGCCTGAGTTGTGAGTAGTGAGGTGAGATGACAAGAGTTTGGCCACGTAAGTAGCCCAACGTCCCTACAAGGTGGACCCCCATACTCTTGGCCAGGAGTTGAGTAGGATTTACAGTGAGGGTGACATCAAGCTGAATCCAAGCCATTTATGTGGGAAATGGGCTCAGCACCTCTCTGTCACAAGGGTTCCCCCTTGTTAGATTGGGAGGTCCCGTACACCCACCATCTGAAGGCATCTCTGCATCTGCTCATACAAACATAACAGCAGGAAAGGGGGAACTTTATTCTAGGGGGGTGAAAGAATTTTTAGTAATTATTATTCTAACTTTTTATTCACTGTGTTCCCTTCATGGTCTTGAGTGTCTTAGCCCTTATTTGGGAGATGTGATGGAAGCCGTGCAGGGTGATGGGAGATGATTTGCAAGAATGTCTTGCTGCCAACACATTTCTGACTTCTGTTTTATGTACTGAGGGTGAATGCTTTGCTTTTCTTCTTTTTTTTCTTTTTCTTTTTTTCAATGCAGTGCAAAGAAATTAAGATCTGTGATATTTTCCTGCAGTCATTTAAAGTCAGAAGGGAGGTTCTGTTGATTATAGGCTCTGGATCAAGCCTAAATTATCTGTTTTGGCTTTTGAGCCAAAAAAGTATATTCTTCAGGGAGAAAATATATGAGCCTGTTTGAAATGATTCTATCGTCTCAAAAATTACCTTCTGTTGTCTCACTGCTTTCCTGGTAACACGTCTGTGTGGGTTTTTTGACCATTTCCTGTGCTTATTCATTTCTCCAAAAAGGCAAAAGAAGAGGGCTTCTTTAATAGTGTTTTTCTGTGCCGAAGTTATGCCTAGGCAGGGTAGTGTGACCTGTGCTTGGAAACAGACTTGTCCGTTTACAAATTGGAAAATGAGTTTTTCCCTGGGGCCAAAATCTGAGCAAGTGAAAAGCCTAGCCAGCCACAGAAGTTTATCTGTATACTGGCTGCCCAGCCTGCTTCACTGAGTGATCAGCTCCTGTTTCAGAAATTAATTTCCTAGTGCGTAGAATTTGAGATTTTTAGACCCTGTCTCTCTTCCCAGCCGTCGCTTCAGAAACTGATGAGGATTTTCATGGCTGTCCAGTCTGAAGTTGCCAAGAGGATAATTGTGATGGGAGAGTAGCCATGTCTGTGGGCCTTGCCTTGTGTTCCCAGAAAACATCTCTCTGGGATATCCCAGCATGTGTCTTTTAATATCAGGAATTTTGCTCATCTCTAAAGCACTTGATGGTCTATGAATGGAACCTGCTACATACATACTAAGGATTAGAATTATTTATTGATATTCATGTAGAACCCTGTTTAGTTATTCATGTAAAGCACATACCCTAAATAAGCCTCAGTAGAAAGGCTTTCAGAGATTGGCACAGCCACATTCCAAATCCTCCAAGGAGAAAATTGTGGGTTTGTGAGATGTATTAAACATTTTCTCTTAATATATAATATCAATAATGTCTACAGCGTTAGAGTACACCTACATTAAATGGGCTGTGCAGTTGATTAAATGCTTTAACTTTGCTTCAACATTTAATCAACAGCAAAAGCTGATTATTGCTTTGTGACTCAGAATAAAATTTGTTTTTATGGAGAGATTCTTGTACTGAAGTTACTCACTCCTGTAGTTACTCTGTAGGAGCTGTTCTAAACTCAGCCATAGCTCACAATCCAGTTTGGACATTAGAGCCTGGTTTATTGAGAGAGGAAATGTTGCTATCATTACACTGTTGACTGTATTCCATTATTGCTTAAATGTAAGCTGTAAAATTTCTTATGCCACAGTTATGATAGATCTTTCTTTGGCATCCAACTTTGAAACAAACCTGAAGCAACTGCAAAAATAACAGTAGGTATTTGTTTTAAACAGAGGAGGGTTTTTTTATGATTATATTTATTTTTAGAATTTTGAATTATAATATTACAGGCTGCTGCATAAATTGGTAGGACATAATAGGACTGTGCCAAAAGTACATGCAAATCATTAGTAATTTCAGATTAATTGCTGATCAGTTTGTGTAGTATCTATTCTGAAATTAAAAGAAGAGCTAGATTGTCTCCAAAATAGTGAATTAAATCTGGAGGGCATGCTTCTATTTAAAAAAAAAAAAAGACACGGGTCAGAATCTCTTCTAGGAGTTGCAGGAAACCTCTGTGAAGGCACCTGGAGGCCTTGCATCGGGGTTGGAGAGGACCCCTTGCACCATGCAAGAGGCCAGCATTTTGCTGGGGTAAAAGTTAGTTGCTCTTTTTGCTCAGGGACCAAAATAATCAAATGTCAAGCAGGGCCTGCCCAGTTTTTCCTGGAACTGTGTCCCTGGTAACCCATGCTCATTGTAGATTAGTTTTGCTGGTAAGCAATGCATCACTACCCTAGCATACCCCAGCTGCAGAGGAGGTAAGCCTCACCCCCACGTAAAGTCACGAGAGCTAGAGCAGGGCGGAGGAAATGTTAAGCCCTTCTAGTCCACATACTCTGCAGCTGAGGAGGTGACTTATTAAAAGTCAGCATCCGATCTGACCGGGAGTGACTCGGTCTCTGTCAAGCAGGGAGTGGAAGGCCCACAGTGTAGGTGCTCCAGGTCAATAAGCCATAGCAGCACAACGGGATGAGGGTGCACCATCCCTGGAGGCCCCAGCTGGAGCCAAGCTGGCCACAACGTGCTGTGCTGAGGAAAGCATGTTTCATGACGTAGGGCACAATAAGGTTTTTGCTGACCTCCTGTGCCACAGAACCCAGGAGCGACCAGCTCTTGGTGTCTGTCACCAGGGCACGAAGATGCCAAAATCATCTGAGCAGAAACATTTGCAGTGCTGTTTGCAAGCATTCAGGTGCTGGTGGTGCTTCAGGAGTGAGTGGTGAGAGGCAGTCGGACCTTGTGCTTCTTCATTCCTCCTCTCCACCTCAGCAGGGAGGTCTGCCAGGCCTGCTTGTCTCACTCACAGACCCGGCAGGCACAGGGTCAGCCAGGAGGAGCACACATGTGCCCCTTGAATTTGTCTGCTGTTCCTCTAGTGAAATGGTGTGGTCACTGATCAGAGTGAGATGTGACTCAGCCGGTCAGTACCAGCCTCCGACTGTGAGTTGTCGCTGTCTGTGACCATTTTGGTAATCTCTTCTGCTATTTAAAAAAAAGGAAAAAATCTCCTTTTTTTCTCATATAAATAGGTTTATTGAGTCAGTATGGCCCTTTATAGCACCTGAGAAGAAAAGTGAATTCATCATGAACCCATGTGAACGCTAAAATGTGATTTTTCTGTTATTCTTATTTTAATTTACAGATTGTATGTTCTCCATTTTCTTGCTGGCACTCAGTACAGCTATAAGCTGCTGTTAACTTTTTAAACTCTTACATTATTTAAAAGTCTGTGTGTACCTGTTTGCAAATTAGACTTTCACATCTCTGCCAATGTGTCCTAATGTGCTAATGTAAAACCGTGTAAGAGTTGTTCTTTAGTTTATGCTTTTAAGCCAGTTGCATGTCACTATTTTTGGCATTGCTATTTTTATGAATAACTACTGGTCTGTGAATTTCTCTTATAGAATTATAAATGATCTTCTATTTCATTGTTACTGAACTTTCTGACATTCAAAAGATTGTGAATTGCTCTTAATTGTGCAAACTGACTTTTCGTATACAGCTGAGCAATGGTTAGGTTCTCCTTTAATAGTTAATATCCATCATTAGGACTTTTAGATCGAATAAGGTATATTGTGATTTTCTGAGCAAGAAAATTGAAACTTCATTATTTTAGTAATCTAACATCTTAAGTGAATTTTGTATTTCAAGGACACAATAAAAATGAATATATCTATTTTAATATTGAATGACTGTCTATGGTATTTTTTCCAGCTTACATTTACACTTCTCTCGCAGATTCACAGCTATTGCTTTAATTTTTACAATTAATCTTCAGCATACCGCATTTTTCTGTTCCTTGATCTTGAAAGGTATTTCTGTAAGGAAGAAAAAGCCTCTAATTCAGCACTGGCGTGGAGCGACTCCTTTGTATTTAGGAAATTATCAAGTCTGGTTTACCCCCCATCAAACTTAAGCCAGTTCTTATCAGATGAGGGGAAAAAAAGGGTACTTCTGACATTGTTAGGACATCATTCAAAATTAATGTAAAGATCTGCAGTTCACCAGTGATTCCCAAATACAGCTCCTAGGCTTTTCCTTTTGCAAACCTCTGTGTAGTACAAGATGTACTACCTAGTGTAAAATATTCTGTCCTCTCAGATCATTCATTTTAAAAGGGGAAATGAAGGAAAATTGTTACAATATACAGCACTGTGCCAGCAAAGCACAACTTGACTTTTCTAGGTATCACTGTAGCTACCGAGTTCTTCAAGTAGATATTTAATATGAAGATTGTACCCTAAAGACATCAGTGTTTCTTCATTCTTTCATGCAGAAATGCTTGTCAGGTATGTCTGCGAGGGCTGTGGAAGATATGTCCTAGAGAAGGTAGACCTGCAGCATTTTTCTGGTTTTGATAAATGTGTTTGTAACTGTGCAATTGCTTTAACTCCAGATTATATTAGAAGTTACTGAAGTTTATAAAGGCGCATTTCTGAGTGAGCTTTCCGTGATGGTCTGAAAGATAATTGGGAGCAGGGGATGAGGGGGGCCGGATTATTAAGACCTAACAATGTATTTTATCTAATACTTGGTTTGACATTAAGTGCTTTCTTGGTGTTACTTATATTATATTGTGTTTTAAAATTATTCAAGACATTAATTTATGCATAACATATGCTTAATCCATATGAATAGAGCTATTTTAACTGGCAGACCATAGAAAGTGTTTTCCTGCCTATTACTTAAACGAGCCTATGTACCCGGGCTAGTCGTGCCCCGATACCCACAACATAGCAGAAAAATGATCTCATTACAAAAGCACCCCTTAAAACTACCCTGAAGAAAGTATTGTGATCCTTAAGTTAATATCTATGTTTATAAATAATAATAAGTATGAAGGAATGGTTACTGCATATATAGAAGCACATACAAAATAGAAAATGTTCCACTTGCACTTGAAAGCAAATAATTAAACTGTAGTGGCATCTTTATCCTCGTATAAGCCAGTACGGTGTCTGCACAGCCTATCCTATGTGTCAGGCTTGCCTGGGATCGTGGGTACTGAGGCTGTGTGAATACATCATTTGTAATAGCAGAAATGTGCTTGTCTTCAAAACTATTTACACCAAAATAAATAATCAAAAGAAGCCTAAGCTTCAGCTGTTCCTGCTCAGAGCCTTGCAGGATTCTATCTTGCAAGATTTTGTTAAACAGATTTTGACACTGATGTGTTGGTTTGGGTGTGTGTGTTTCCCCCCAGCCAGCAGCTATTAAGTACAGCAAAGTTGAATAAAGTCTGGGTTCTGGCTACAGGGAGGGTAAAAAACAGTAAGTAAACACTCCGTGATGACTTTTGACAGTGACTTCTTTCCTATCAGTTCATCTTTCCAACTACCTCTTTCTTCCAAATAGTTTAGTCGCTAACCTCCTACAGGCAGCAAGTCTTTCCCCGTCTGATTTCCATCTCGTGAGCCAGCGAATCGGCTATCTTCTCCGCGTATTTTTCAGTTGCCTTCTAAAAATGAAATCTTTGCAGCAGCCTCTCGCGAAATCGGCATGGCAGGTAGCTGCAGCTGAGAGAAGTGCCGCGTCGCTAAAGCGCTGAGCCTGGAAAGCGGACGGGCGCGAGTTGTGCTCGGGACGGATGCTGGGACGGGTGCAGGGATGGATGCAGGGATGGATGGAGGCACGGGGTCTGCCGCCGCTGCGGGATGGCCGCGAGCCGGGATGCCGCCCCACCGTGTCCCGTCCCGCGGCGGGGGGGGGCCGCCCGCCTCCCTGCGCGCTTCCCGCAGCCCGCCGGGCTCCCGGCGCCGGTTTGGCTCCCAGCTCCCCCGACCCCCTACAAAAATCAAGTGGGAAGGGGTGGGGAGGGGAGGGGTGAGGAGAGACTCCTGCCGCCCCATCCCACAAGCAACCCGTGCTTCCAGGGATGCTGGAGGGGGAAGAGGGGACAGGACTCCCGAGGAGGTTCTTAGGGGACCGGGCTGGGTGTTAGGTGAGTTTGGAGGACTTCGGCTGGTGGAGAGGAGGTTTACTCCGGAAAGGCGATTGTTCGCCCCTAATCCTAAATTATGAGGATTTAAAAATAGTATTAGACGGGCAATCTGTTCTGCAACTTCTCGGAAGAAATAATTGTTGATTTAGATAAGCACTGATCCCTTCAGTGTTTGATGAAGATGTTAATTTATGGCTGTCTAGCAGTTTATGGCTGTCATTAGATTTTCAGCTTTGTCTCTGTTTGAAATGTATCTTTCTTTTTATTTTAATCCGAGACAATTATGTAAGAAAACGGTTATGTTTGATCTAAAATGCATCATTTTCCTATAGCATTTCAAATTATTCACAGATCATAGTTCTTGTATGTGCATATATGAATTTAAAAATACAGCAATAAAGTGCTTGAAACAGACCATAAATTTGCTTCGTATTTTATTACACGTCTCGGAATCAGCTCGAGAGGACAAGGGCAACTAGGGGCTTGGGGAAGGATTTAACCCTTCCCGAGGCTGCAGAACCAGCCACACCAGAGCAAAGGCCCCTCGGGCGCACGCCGAGGAAGGGGGGCGCCGGCTGACACCGAGCTGATGAGTGACCACGGGGACCTGAGGCTGGCCGCAGCTCCCTGCTCACTTAGCAGGTCCCCTTTCCGCGGCGTGGCCGTCTGCTGCGGTCCCCGAGCCAGGCCCGGGGCGGCCACGCCGTGTCCCGGTGCCGGCAGCGGCTCCCGCCTCCGCTGCTGCCCGGGCCGGGCTGGCAGCGGGGCGGCGGGCAGGAGCGGCTTAACCCCTGCGGCGCCTGCCTGAGCCAAGCGCCTACTGCGCAAGGGGCCGGCACGAAGCCTCCGGTGGGCTCCGGGGATCGGGCCGCTCGCCGGGGCCGGGGCCGGGGCCGAGACCTGCGCGACTTCCCCGAAGTTTTGTCCCGCTCCGGCCAGAAGCTGTCCCGCCCCCCGAGCAAAGCCCGAGGACCCCTCCGGCCTGTTGGCAGCGGGTGCGGTCAGTTACGACCGATGGCGGGGAGAAGCGCGGAGTCCTGGCTCGTTTATTTTACCCCCCC
Source organism: Falco rusticolus (assembly GCF_015220075.1). Taxonomy (NCBI): domain Eukaryota; kingdom Metazoa; phylum Chordata; class Aves; order Falconiformes; family Falconidae; genus Falco; species Falco rusticolus. The sequence continues at coordinate 43,247,858 of NC_051189.1, forward strand.
AGCAACCCCCCTTCGCCGCCACCGCCACCACCGCAGCAAAAAAAGCCAAACAAAAAACCAGTGTTAATTGCTGTAAAGTTTCCGAGCACGTGGATAATTTACTTTGCCGTGTTTTAATTAAAAACAAACTTATTTATGTTTCTGATGTTTATATTACGCGATTTAATTACGTTTAGAGGCAGCGTCGCACTTTTTTCCCCCTTCCACCCTAAATCACATTTTCATTAAAGGTTTTAATAAGAAAACTCACTTGACCACTATTCATTATCTAGTCCCCTCCATGCACACAAGTTCACTTACCCATTCATTTATTCACTTACTCATTCCAGCAGATCCGCTGCAACTGCTGCTAGCAGGGATGTGAACACTCATAATTATTTGTCAAAGTCTGGAAAGTGTATTATCCCTTCTTCTAGTGGTAATTAGTTACCATAGCATCTAATACGTAAATGTGCCCAGAGCACACCATTAACAGTTAAGCGGAGGATTCAATTTAACACATGATTATATCTTTCATAAGTCATTACATTAGGAAAGCCAATGTCACTCATGCTGGGACAATTTCAGGCTCCGAGCCGGGGTAAGGGGCCAGGGGCCGGGGTAAGGGAGCCGGGCTGAGCGGCGGGGGCAGCGGGAGCCTGCGGAGGAGGCAGGGGGAGATCCCGGTGCGATGGGGTGGCTGGAAACGGGGAAGAGGCGCTTTGGAAGGGGGACACGTTCATTTCTGGTTAAGCGATCTATCAAGCGTTAAGAGGGGCGGGGGAGCCTCTCTCCTCCCCCCACCCCCGGCACAACACGGCGCTCGCGTTGGCGAGACCTGCCCAGGGACCGGCCCAGCGGCTTCGCGCCGCTTCCCGGCGGGGCTGCGAGGGGCAGAGGGACAGGAGCGAGGGGCCGCGAGTGACAGCACCTCTGCCCGGCGGAGACCCCGCTGCTCCCTCCAGAGCAAGCCAGGAGGAAGCAAGAGAGCCCAAAGTCGGGCGGCAGCCAGGAGTGAAAGCGTTTTCATGCCGCTTTCCCGGCGCTCCGAAGCAGAGGCAGACGAGAGGTGAACGGAGAAACCGCTCCGTCTGACACCGACGGCAGCGGCCGCCCTGGCTTCTCCGAAGGGGCAGGGAGCCATCCCGGCCGGGCCCGCACCCGCCTCCCGCGCCTCGGGCCCCTTCCCACGGGAGCCGGGAGGCTGAGCGCGGGCCTCCCACAGCTCTGCCCCCCAGCCCAGGTCCCAGCAGCTCCAGGAGGTTGCTGGGACCTCGCTTGCCTTCCCCCGTCCCACGCCCAGGCACAGCCGAGCAGCGCCCGCGCCTTCCAGGGGAACCTCTGCGGGAAGCCTGCTCGGTAGCCGGAGACACTAAGCGGTAAATATTGCAGCAACCGTGTCCTGCGGTGTTACATGCACGAACACACATTCACACACACACACACACACACGCACGCACGCACCACGCCAAGCTGGTGGCGGTGGTTAATTCCTAATCAGAATGATGGACAGCAGAGACAGAACAATACAAACTAATGGCTGTGTTGCTGATCACTTTACCCCTTGATTAAAGACACCCAATTATGGCGCAGAACAGTGTCGTAATTATGTTCCTTAATCACATCCAGGAGGTTTAATTGCCTTAACGATGTGTTTCATTAAATGAATTTAGGTATTATAGTCGACAGTTTTCATACACAGTTGTTTTCAAATTAACATAATATTAGACATCGTCATGGAAATTGTTTTAATAATCATAATTAGACGCACCCAGCCTTTGTCTAGTAAATGCTGAGAGACGCTTCTCCTTGCGCCTGGGGGCTGATCTGCCCACCCTCTCTGGGCTGCCTTCCCACAGCTCCGTGGCACTTTACAGTTATGTTTCCTGAAAAGTTACAGGTTCTGATTAATCTTTTTTGATGGGAAGTGGAGCAGAAAATATTTATCCCCTTCCCCCGCCTGCGGTGCTGCCGTTGGGAGAGGCGGCTCCGCGGACACCCGGCGCCGGCCCGGGCCGCCCAAGGGGAGGGGGGAGCCGGCGAGGCCGAGCCCCCCAGGTCCGGGCCCGGCGCAGGGCGAGCAGCCCTGGGGGGCCGCCGCACCACCACCCCCCCCCCAGCCGTCGGGTTTGGGGCAGGGCGGGGGACCCACGGAGCGAGGGGCGGCTCCAAGCCTTGGGGGGTCGGGAGGAGGCGGGGGGGCGCAGCCAGCCCCACGGGCCCGGCAGCGAGCGGCGTGCGTGGGGCCGCTCCGCACGGGCGCGGGGAATGGCACCGCGGGGAAGGGCGCCGCGCCCCCTCCCTGGGGCACCCCGAGCCGGCAGTGGGGTGCCGGGGCGCCTTCTGAGCAAGGCAAAGGGAGGAAATCTACCCGTCCCCGCCATCCATCTCCTTACATCTGGAGACAGATAGTTAACAAAGCACGGCGGAATGCGAGCGTTTGTTCAAAATATTTTAATAAAGATTCTTTCCGACATAGATACACATACAAACGATCGTACATTGCTGTCATAATCTGATTGACCGATTTAATATATATCACTCTTTACACATCCGTGACCTGCCAACAGATCCATCATGGCTCCTATTTTGCCATCCAACCTGACAGTCCGAATTTGTATTATCTGCAAGTAGTGGAAAATAGCAGGACTCGTTTTTGAAAAGAAAAAAAAAAAAAAAGGAAAAAAAAATCTTAATTTACAAATGGCAGAGAGACAGCCACCCAGCCATGCAAACTCAAACTGAAGGCTCACTTTGGGTAAATAGCTACTTCTTGCTTTTCATCTCTCATTTTTCTTCCAAAATAACCCACCCCCCGCCCCCCCACCCCTGAAAAAAAGAAAAGAATTCCACGCGTTCTGTAAATCAGCCTAAAGTATTTTAAAGTATTTCAACTTAAATAATCATCCACAGTCAGAATAATTTACATACACATTAAAAGCTGTTTAAATTATACCTTTGAAAACACAGCGCCTGGGAAAAACATTGGCTTGGCAAGTGTTCTTGTAGCAGCTATTGCTCTGATGCCTTGTAAAAGTAAATAGCTATTACCTGTTATAATGCAAAGAATACCCTCTCAAAAATCAGTTGGTTGAGCAATTAAGAATACACCTTTCCTGTAATTTTTGGACTGAAGCAATTTATTAAAGCTCAATTTAAATACAGGGATGATGCAACTTAAAATCCAGATGACCTTTCATAAACCTAAGCAGCTCAGATACATCAACATTTCTGGTTATACGTTGTTGGCAAATAAACGTTTGAAACACTTGGCACACAGTTTAAGTTAATCCATAAACAGAATTGTAGAAGCATTTAAAGTAACTGCACATAAGACCCATGACCTTAACACATGATAAATATTGTTGGCGTGGAAGGGTCATTTAAAGAATAACAAATAAATAGCATGTCTTGTTTATACATCATTGCAAAGTGGAAAGAAACAAGGTGCACATAAATATTTCTTTTAAAAATGCGATACTTTCAGCCACACGGAGTAGGGGTTTTGATCGGTTATTTTTTGTCTTTTTTTTTTAACTCTCTCGATTTTTTTAAATCACTCTCACCAAACTTTGCGCATTTTCACAGGATCAAAGTTTAGAGACGATAAAAAATACAAAGTCTTCCATAGCAATGGTCCAGTCTCTTTGTTTCTGCGAGTCGCTTAAATAGTAAGTTTACATTTCAAGTTTGTTTGTTTCCTGGCTCAGAATAATAATAATACTGCTAATAATAATAATTAAAAAAAAAAAACCAAAACCCAAACCAAAACAACCTATGTTCAAGTGCCCTCTCTGATTTGTCCCATCCACCTCCGCGCCCGGGTGACTGCGTCCCCTTCCCCTGGTCGGGGCCGGGAGCCGGGGGCGGAGGGCGCTCTCCGCCCCTCTCCCCGGCGCTACCCCCCGCGCCCGGCCCGGCCCGGCGCCCCCCGGCCGCTCCTTTGTCCGGACCCGCGGCGGGAGCCCGGCGAGAGCGACCCCCCCCCCCCCCCGGGCCGGGGCTTCCCCCCCGCCGCGCCTCCGGCCCCGCGCCCCCTCCCCGTCGCCGCCCGCGCGGCGGCTCCCGACGCCGTCCCGTCCCGGCGCGACCCGAGGAGAAGAGCGAGGCGAGGCGAGGCCGGCCGGCGGGCGGCGGGGGCCGGGCAGCGGTCAGTCCCTCCGGCGCCCCCGCGCCCCCAGGCCCGGGGCCGGGCCGCCGCCTGTCGCCGCTCCCCGGTGCCGCGGCGGCGGGGGGGGGCGGCAACGGCGGCGCTTAAGGCTTCTCCGTGCACTGTTTGCAGAGGCTGGAGGAGACGCTGTTGAAAATGGCACATTTCTCCGGGCAGGAGGTGGCAGGGGGCAGCCCGGCGCTGAAGGGGTAGCCGGCCGCCTGCTCGTAGGCGCCGAGGGCGGGGTGCAGCGCCGCCGCCGCCGCCGCCGCCGCCGCCGCGGCGGAGCTGGGCAGGGAGGCGGCCGAGATGGCCTGGCCCTGGTTGAGATAAGCCACCAGGCGCCGCATCTCCTCCAGGGCCTGCGCCTGCATCAGGATGTAGTTCTTGGCCAGGAGGAGCGTGGCGATCTTGGAGAGCTTCCGCACCGAGGGGCTGTGCGCGTAGGGGATGACCGCCCGCAGCTCGTCCAGCGCGTCGTTCAGGTCGTGCATCCGCCGCCGCTCCCGCGCGTTGATGTTGAGGCGCAGCGCCTTCTGCTCCTTGGACTTCTTGCTGCCGCCGTGCCCGTGGCTGTTGGAGCAGCCGCCCTCGGTCGCCTTCAGCCCCCCGCCCCCCCCGCCACCGCCGCCGCCCGCCGCCGGCGAGGCGACGCGCGGGTCCCCCCCGGCGCCGCGCAGCACTAGCTCGCAGCGGCCGTCGCTGTCGTCGTCGGGGCTCTGCTCGCCGCCGCTGCTCTCGGCCACCGAGCTGCGGCTGGCGCTCTCGCCGTACTTGACGCAGACGGAGCCCGGCGGCAGCGCCAGCGGGTCGCCGCCGACGCCGGGCTGCAGCAGCGCCTCGGGCTCCGCCGCCTCGTAGCAGGCGAGCGGCGAGGGCTGGCGGTCGCGGGGGTGGGAGAGGTCGAGCCCCGGGGGCGAGCGGAAGGCGGACTCCATGCGCTTGGCCGAGGCGGCGAGGCTCTTGTGGAAGAGGTCCTCTTCTGCGGGCAGCCCCAGCGCCCGCTCCATCGGCGCCCCGCTCGCCTCCGCCTCCGCCTCCTCCGCCCCCCTCAGCTCCCGGCCCGCTCCTCCAAGGCTCCGCGCCGCGGCAGGCGGCTCCCCGGCGTCCCGCTGGCAGAAATCGCCTCCCGGCTCCCGCCGGGGCTGCGCGGTGCCCGGCGCCGCGGCTGCCCCTGCTCCGGCTCCGGCGGCGGCGGCTCGGGCTGCGGCTCCGGCGGCGGCGGCTCGGGCTCCGGCTCCGGCTCGGGCTGCGGCTCCGGCTGCGGCTCCGGCTGCGGCTGCGGCTCCGGCTCGCCCTCAGCAGGCGCCGCGCTGGGGCATTGTGCGCTGCCAGCAGAGCCGCTTCCACCGTTTATCTTGCTTGGATTCACCTTCAAGAGATTTCCGGACCCATCAACCAGCAGCCGCCGCAGACGGGGGAGTCTTTTACATCATTATCTCTGAGAGTAGGTTATTATGAAGAAGACTCGCCTGTTGGGACAGAGCTTTCTACCCAATCAGGTTAACGTTTTAATTAATAGGATTAAAACGGTAACAAACAATCCCAGGCGCTATCTGGCCCTGAGTCTGAATAGTTTCATTTCCCAGGTCTGAAGACAGGCAGCAGCTAGAGCTTTATAAGAGGCGCCTGCTCCATTATTCTCCCTGCCATCTGTATACACAGCTTAACGCATATGTTTGCAAGACGTTGTGTCCTGTTAGTAACCCAACAACTGCCTTTAGCTTGACATGTGTGGCGACTTTCACTCATCAATGAGCACACTAAAAGCCCTACTTAGATCGAAGGATGTTCTTTGCCTCCTTCAGCAAATTACAGCCCTGCACTGCAGAAAAGCCCGCTTCAACACTTCCCCTTCCGAGCGCTGCCAGCAGACTTCTGCTAACTTAGCCATGGAGTCAGGAGTGACACCCTCTCCCCCCACCCCAGCCCACCCACCCCCTGCATTTACATTAACTTATAGCCCGCTCCCACCCCCACTCGTCTTCCCGAAAAGCATCGCCTGGGAAAGAAAAATAAAATAATAAAAAAAACCCACAACGGACCAACACCAACCGCCGTGCCCACCTCTGCCCACCGCCAAAGTCCACCTTGCGTCCCTGGGAGCCGGATGGTCCCCAGCCCTCTCGCCACCCCCACCCCCCCCCCCCGAGACCAAACTACGGGGAGGTTCCCCTCCTCCCCACCTTAGCCCTTTTCAAGTAGCAGATTGCCGCTTTCGAGTCATTACCCCCCTGTGTCCCTATAAAAAATATAAAGCCCCATCAGTTACCTTCAGAATGAACAGATCTGGGGAGGAGGGAGGCGGGGTGAGAAAGGGCAAAACCCACCAAACTTTTTTTTTTATTATTGCGATTGAGCAGCTCCTTGCAGCTCGGCCCCTCTCGCCTGCCCCCGAAGCTCCCCGCTCGGCGGGAGCGCCCCGCTCCGCTCCCCAGCGCCGGGATGCCACCGCCGGTGCCAGGGCGAGAGCGGCCCCGGCCCCCCGGTTCCTCCGGGCGCGGCGGCCCCTTGCTCCCCTCCCGGGGCTGCCCCTCGGAGCCGGGCACACGCTCGCCTGCGCTCTCCAGCAGCCGAAGTGGCAGCCCGAGGGTCGGGCTGAATTTTGTCCCGCTGCTCCTCCAAGGCTCGAGGCGAGCAGCTCGCTCTCCCTTTACTGTTAGCGCTCGGAGTATTTAGTGGCAGGTTTTCATTCTTATGACATCAGTAAAAACAATATTTCCCAACACTTCCAGTAAATCATTCTTATGTGGCAGAATTACTGAAGGCTATGAAATTTTTTGGTTTCTCTGGTTTCATTAAAAACCTTTTAATTGTGTCTTTCAGAGTTGGCCCCAGGTGTTGGACTCTTTTCATTACATTTTGCTCTAATGTGATGAAATTCTAATTCTCTCCTTACCATATGGTTAAATTTCCCCACTGAGAATTAGTTGAAAAAGGAGAAATAATCTATTAATCTCTGTAATAGATTCACAAATGAGGTTTGCCACAGAACCTGTTTTTGAATGGTAATATCAGAACAGTTGGGTGCCTTGTTTCAGGAAAGAAAGGACCAGGCGACAACAGAAAACGTTTGAATTTTCACCTGGAAAGAATGAAAAGAAGCCAAGCTGCAGATTTCAGAGTAATTGACTGAGATTTCATCTAGCGAGGACATGACTACAATACAGACCTTCCTCACCTCGTGTCTCCAGATCAGAGGCGAACACACAAGCCGAGCCCTCCGAAGGAGGGGGGGGATGGTGTCTTACCCCCGCCCCCCCAGCCCCGTTTGGCTGCTGCGCTTGTCCCTGGTCGCCGTCCAAGCGCAGTCACCGAGCGCCTCGCTCCCCTCCCCCTTTCCCAGGGATGCCACTGTTAACCTCCATCATTATTAATCCAAAGGCATTTTAGGTTTATTGTTTTCCAATTAGCAACTTCATTTTCTCTGGGATCATAAGCAAAGGGCTTTATAATCGCAATAGGGGGGGCTGATTATTTTTTAAAATTATTTTTATTATTATTTAATCTGTTTAATATCCAACTTGTAAAACTCATGTGGTCACTTAAGGATGACGGATACTGTTGGTGTAATTTGATGGTTAGGGGAAACATTTATTTCCGAGCAGCTTATTTCTTCGAAGGCAAAGGTGTCCGGCTCGATCCCTCCTGCTGATCCCTGGGCTCACTAGTGCTACCTCCCCTCTTGCCTGCAGCTCTGGGCACGCCGTACGCTCCCGCTCCTCAGGCGGCGGGGCCGGTTGCCCCGAGGCTGCGGCCGCCGCGCTTGCCCCGAGGGGCGGGGAGGCTGCCGGGCCGCGCCGGCGGGGCGGGGGGACGGGGGCATCGCGGAGACCTCCAGGAGGTCCTGGCCGCCTCCTCGTGTCCTCGCCCTGCGTTCGCTCAGGTTTGCGCTCTGCGACTGGAATTTCTCTCTCCTCGTCTAAAGATTTCTGCTCAGCCCTGTCCAGCCGTCAGCCTACCTGCTGCTGATCTGCCTGTGGGTCTGTTTATGTGCTTGTCCCCCCTTCTGCCCAGCTTTTCATGCGCCTCGCTTTTTCTTTTATTACTCTTCATCCTTCCCTTCCCCGTTCCTTCTGGGTCTGCCCCCTGTTTTTGAGACATTGATGTATCCCAGTCATCTTGCCGATGCGTTCACCTGTGACTTGCCGTGCTTTAATGATGCAAACTTTCTTCCAAACTTTAGCTTGAGGGGTGTGTGTGTGTAGGGACGGGAAAGCGGAGGAGACAAAAAGAGAGCCCCCTCGCCTCTCCCAGACCCGCCTGTTGTGATCTGCCTCTCCCCCCGCTCCCGAAGAAGTGCCTGTTTAATAGTCTACAGGAACTTTAGTTTGGAAGCAGGCAGAAGAATTTATAGAAGCTTTAAATGCGGGGCTTATAAAAATACCGAGGAATGGTCTTTGAGGTTTATGCACTCGTAAACTTTTGCTGATTGCTTCTGGGAAGTTGTCAGGCATTTAACACTGCGTTTATCTTACAGCGCAATGAAAACACATCTGCCCAGCGTCTCGTTACCTGGTTTAATTGTGCCGCAGCCCTCTGCCACCGGCTTCACTCCACTCGGGTCGTTATTTCGGGAAACGAGCAGCCCGGAGCCGAGCCGCAGCAGGGGCTGCGCCGGCCGCGCTGGAGCACCACCCAGCCTCCGCCGTCAGCGGCCGGGACCGGGCCACGGGGCGTCCCGGGCGGGGCGGGAGGCAGGGGCAGGGAGTGCGAGGAGGCTGGAGGGTCCCAGAGGACAGATGAGAGCGGACAACCCCAGCGATTGCTAATTTTCCATGGCGTCTTTCGCAAGATCTACTCGAGTGTCATTTTGTTCTGCCCCCCACTTGGGAGAGAAGTTAAACACCTCTTCCCTCTCCCCAGGGCTGCGCTTCCCGTTTGCTGAAAAGCCTCCAGGAGGAGGGACGCTCTCCAAATTTTCCCTAAAGGCGCCCAGGAACTGAATGTTGGCGAGGCAGATTTTAGACAGATGAAGGCAGCCTCTCCCTGCCTGCTCCGGGCAGAGACACGGCGTGCCCGCTGCGGCAAGGACTGCCCCCGCAGCAAGCTGAGGGCTTGGGATCACCCGTGAGTTCCCCGTCCTTCTGCCAGCAGCTCAGCCCCGAGCCCCCCTGGCCCGGCACGGCGAGCCGGGCACTGAGCGGGGCCGGGCACCGAGCCCCCGGTGCAGCGGGGGCAGCCCGGCGCCGCTCGGCTTTCCCAGCGCCCGGTGTCGGGGAGCGCTCTCCTTTGCCGCAGCTGCTTCTGTGTCGTCTTCACTCTTAGACAAAGTTTATTGAAGTTCAGGGTGAAGAAAAGACAGCAAAAAGAAATTAAATGGCACTCCCATTACGTTCGCTTCCAGTGCAAACCTCCTCAGAGGTGTCTGTCCAGAGGCAGCCCCAGGAGGCCGGTGAATTCCCAGCCTGGGAGGTGTTTCCAGCAGCCCGCACGGGCCCAGAAGCTCACCGGGCTCTCGGGGCCGCGTGTAGGGGAGGAGAAGGGGCCGATGCTCTCAGCCCCGGGACGCCCGGCGCAGCATCCCGACCCCGGGGCCAGGGGGATCGGGCAGGGCGGTGGGACGCGGCGGGTGCGTGTATGCAGCCGGGCTTGTGGGGTATGTGTGTGCCGAGGGGCTGCGAAACGGAGGAAAGCATTCCCCTCCCCATCCCCGGTCCTTTTGCAGGAGGAGAAAAACGACATTGATGGACTTGACCCCACCAGTGCGGCAGAGCTGAGGCATCTGGGGGTGAGAGATGCCACCCCGATACCCTGGCCCTGTGCCTCGGGAGGGGACCGCTGTAATGGAAAAGAAAGTCTGGAGGGCTGCAAAGGGATCAACGGCACCTGAGGGTCCCCTGAGACCCGCCGGGTGGCCGTTAGGTCCCCTCGGGCCTCTGCGGGGACCTACCGGCCACCCGGCCCCGGTCGCTGCGCTCCCGATCCAAAATCCACAGCACCATCTCCTGGGCAGCGGGAGAATTGCACGGCTGGCTCGGCGGCGCGGCCGGTGGCCGCGGTGGGAGGAACGACCGACGTGGGGCTGGAGAAATATTACATTGCATGGAAAAGTAAAAAACCAAAACCCAAAAAACCTCAAAACCCAAACAAACATGGAAATGTAAAATAACCCTGCAGCCTGTTCATAGGGAAGGAAATAAGTATTCCTCTGGTCTCCCTTTTGAAGGTGAAGCCTTATGAGCTGAAGGCTCTGCTTGGACAGGAGTCAAGAGGCTCTCGGGACGCTTTATGCATTCATTTACATATATATACACCCGGGCATAAACGTACCTGCGGAAGATTACGGCTGGAAGAGCCTGATGATATCCCGGTTTCAGGGACACCACTGGCTGTATATGCAGTGGCAAACCCACCAAGGCATCACACTGAGGTTTGTGGAGAAAGACCAGAGGGTCCTACCACAGTTCAGTGTGCTCTGGTTTGGTTCTGGGAAGTTTGAGGTATTTGTTTCTCCCTCCCTGCTCCCTCCCTCCCTTCCTTCTTGCTGTCCTCCCTTTTCTCCCTCTCCTCTTTCCTTCCTTTCTTTCCCTTCCCCAGAGGAGCCCCTTTAGGCCCTTCAAGCCATCCCCCTCCTCATGCACATGGCTCCCCATACTTGTGCATTTCTGCTGTGGCCAAACCAGTGTTACTGGTGTAGCTTACAATTCCCCGGATCAACAGAGATGCCTGTTATGCTTATTTATCTACTTCAGCCTGAATTCTGTCTCACACAGCTCCGTTTGACTAAATGCTTTCCTCTTGTTTCCAGCTCCCAGAGTCATTCTCTGTGCTCCTTTCAAACACCTCCCAACAAACATCTGGGTGGGTCTCGGCAGGAGCAGAGGTCAGAGCTCTGGCCATGTACAGTTAACATTTACTCCCTGTCCAGCTTTCACGCTTACACCTGACCCTATTTTGTTTCTGTTTGAAACTTTCCACTGTAAGGAATGTGGCACTGAGCTTACTCTTCCCATCCTTGTTTGGTCAGACTATAGATGTTTGTTTTCAGTTACTACTTGGTCAGCAAACAGTTTCTATAGGCCTTTCCTTTTCCTTCCACACTTCTTGAACTCCTTCCAGTTCACCTTTATTGGTACTGAAAGTGCTTAAATCTGAAAGCAGTAGTTGAGGTGCTATCTCATCAGTATTGTATACTGAGAGAGACATCTATCACTTCCTGGGTACATGACGCGATGCCTCTGTGTTAGAAGCCCAAAAATTACATTGGATTTTTTTCTTTTTTGGTCACACTGCTAGATCCTATTTAATTTACTGAAGCCCATACATCCAAATCTATATGTTAGTAGGCACATATATTACACCTACTGTATTCCCTTCAGTCACCACTTTGCAATTATAGGAAGAAAAAAATGCTAGCATGTGCCTTTCTTCCATTCCTTATAAATCCATGCTGTTTGTTGGTTGTGGATCTGTTGTCCCCTAAGTGCTTAGGATTTTTACCTTTTAATATTTTTTCCACTATATTACTGCAGACTGAAGTTAGGCTTACCAGATGGTAGGTGACAGGTTCACTCTTTCTCTTCTTCTTCCCCTGCCATTTTTAAAGACCAGTAACAAACTCGCCTTTCTTTCCAGACCTCTTAGAGCTCGCTAATTCTCCAGGAATGCTTTAAAATAATTGTTAGTAGTTTGGGTAAATTCATTAGTTAATTCCCTTTTCTTCCCATGCTGCACATCACAAGGATATGCTCAGTTTCACATCCTTAGTTTTCTCCCCCTCAACCTTCCTTATGACCTTCTCTCAACAATCCTAGCTACAAGGTAGGTTTTCCTAATTATAATTTATTTTTCCTAAAAAATGCAATTCAATATTTTTGCTAATTTAGAATCATCATTGTTTTTATCCCCTTCTTTGTAGAATAACAACCCTCTTTTATTCTTAGCAATTCCCTTCTTCCCCTTGCAATTAAAAGATCATCTAGAATCTATACACATCTAAGTAGATGCTACACTGAAAAACGGAGGCACCATCACTAGCAATGCTGTTATACTCTATAAATAAGGCAATTTTATATGTTTAATAACTTATCATGGGCATAAAATACAAAAATGTGTTGAAATACAGTTCAGTGAGAGTTAAAATCCATATATTTAGCAGTGAAAAAATAATTTTGTTTCCAAACTCTTCCTATATTTCAACTGTTTTTGAATTAAAGTCTAAGGTCATTTCCCATTACATCCCTTCAGTCGCCATGATAAGTAACAAGAAAGAACAAAGAATTTCCTTCCTGGATTACTTTGCTAAATTCATACTTTAATCTTTTGGTAGATGATGTTTTTCAAACACACTCAGATGTCTGATTGTCAGCTTTATGTCTCAGGAAGTATTCCCAGCAATTCAGATACAGTAAAGTATCTCCCTCCAGCAAGTCTCTGTGTACTATATAACTTTTATAGTCATTATAAAAAGTAATTTATTGAAAAAACTTAAACCTTTTCCAACTCAACTGACTTTTGATTTAAAGGTGTGGGCTCCTGGTTATGGTAATCAGGTGTGGTAGGTGCTTTTTTCAGAATTAGGTTTGCTGTTTATGTCACAAAGTTTAGAAGCCCTGAGAGTAACATCCTCTAAAACATAGTGTGTTCACAGAAACAGAGATACCAGCTCATGTTTCACTGTTACAGTGCCTGGAATCACACAAAATACAAGGTAGGAGAACTTTTCTCTTTTTTAAATCACACTTTTTCTCATAGGTATTATTTCTATTTGCCTTCACTAGAGTACAATACAATGATTCTGGCTACCAGCTGGGTCTGGGGAAATGGCACGTAACAAAAAAAGAGGAAGTAACATAGCTTGTTCCTTCCTTCCTTCCTTCCTTCCTTCCTTCCTTCCTGTCTTTGTCTTCCTGTCTTTCTCCCTTTCTGTCTTTCTCTCTCTTTTTTAAAACCTCTTTCTCTTTCTTTCTCTTGCTTGCTTGCTTCCTATACCATATGGCTTCACTTCATTTTTAAAGTGACAGGACCCTTCAATAACAGCAGAGATCATGACCAAGAGGAAAGCTCCTTGTAACAGTGCCTAACTCTGATTAGCGCTGTGACACTCGCTTACAATATTTTTGAGCCAAACCATAGCAATGGGATTTGAACTTGCTTTTTGATCCAGAGAGGAGGATGCTGCCAGCTATATTCCAGTCCTATCGTTGATTCTGCGTGGGCAGAGACCTGCTGGTGCAAACGAAAGGACTCCACTGCAGCCACCAGGGCAAGGGAAGGAAAAGCAGGGAGGCATGAGCAGATGAGGCAGGGACCTTGCTGTCTCCTGAGAGGTCCAGCCACTGTGTTCTGACATACAGAGGTGCCTACAGCAGCCTTGCTGTGGCTCTGCATTGTGCTGGTACCTTAGTTAATACTTTGTTCAAACTTGGGATTAGCACACCCCCTGCCAGAGCTTAGCCAGAAACCAAACTGGGTGGGATAAGTATCAGGGCCAAATGCCATCCATGGAGAAAAAAACCCCATACATTTCCATTTTGTGAGGAACTTCTGCTTTCAGAGTATTTTGCAGCACAGTCACAGTTACCAAGGTCAATCCACAAAGTCCACAAAGCTTTCACACAACTTCCTTTCTGAGGGTAAGATCAAGTGACCAAAGAATGCTTGAGGGCTGACAAAAGCTTTTAGTGTCCTTAGTCCAGTCTTAGGCTGTCACAGAGACTTACTGATGTTTCCTTCGCAGAGTTATTTGATAATTCCAGGAGAGGACTGCTGGAGGCAAAGGGCTTCAAGCACCTGCAGGCTGAATCCACCAAGGTGACAGTCATCTTTGAAGAGACAGTGTTTGCACAGAGATCTGAACATATTTCAGGTTGATTTACTTCATTATTGTCCCATTTCCCTCACTGGCCATCCACTTGGACATTTGTTTGAGTTTAAATGGGCATGAGAACAAACAGTGTGACTTGAGGCAAGGCTAGGCGCATCTGATGGACAAAACATGTAAGATTGCATCTGGGGACTTGTGAGCCGAGGCACTGTCAGAGAAAGGGCATAGGCAGCCTTTTCACATCCCTGGCCCTTTACACATCTACATATAGCATCAGACCATGTTAACACAGGAAAGAAGACCTGTTTAACATAGTGGCTGGTTACCTACTTCTTGTCAATAACCCTGAATTAAGAGCTTAGTGAAGAATGACATGCAGTTTTTCTGAGATGTGAGTTCACTGAGGTCAACTTTACAAGAGTCTGAGCAGCCACTGAACTTGGGGGGATGTTTGCTTGGATTGCCAAAGGATCCATGAGACACATTTTTTAGACTTCCCAAACAGGGCATGGGATTTTCCCTGCCTCCTCCTTTTAATTGTGGCCATAGGAGATTATGCAGGATTTTCCCAGTGTAATGGCAGAAGGATGGGAGATGGAGGCTCCGGCACTGACACTGGCATGTCCCGTGTCCCATGATCCACATCAGATTTGACATTTGGGCATCTGGGCATCTAGCCACTCAGTCCATGTTTTGCTGTTCTAAATTTGGCCTCCCTTCTTTGTACTATACCATACAATTTCCTTCAGGATTCCCCTGCTTCTTAGGGTAGGTTCTCTGTAGTTCTCACCTGAAGTAAAAAAAACCAACACAAACAAAACAACTCCACCCAAAGATAAAACAAAGACTCAAATGCTTTCAGCAGTGATAACTACTTCTGCATGTCAAATGAAGCTCAGGGTGCTGAGGAGTGTAGTTTCAGTGTGCTCGCAAATCTTCTACTCATGCATGGGATGAATCTGGACTCAAGTGCTCATACATCACAAGATTTCGGCACCATTTGTAGCGATAACTTCAGAATTATGCTGGCAGTGTGAGACCAGGCACAGTGAGAAGCATGGAGCCTGCAACACATTGTTATCGTATTCACGCTGTTGATTCTGATTCTCTGATAAAGTTAATTGACTGAGTCAGGGCAAATTTGCTCCACACCTGCTCTGGACAGAGCAAGCTCAACCAGCTCTAATCAATCACTCCCACCAGGAAACTGGCAGAAACGGTGCTTGTTCAGCTGGTGCCAGCGGCTGATCTCAGTGGCACTGGTGCAATCCCAAGGTAAGACTGTGGGATGTGCAAATCACCCTGGGGGAACCACAACAGAATCTGTCCCTAAGCCACTTTATTTTTTACCCTTAAAATCATACGTCCCTTTCTAAAAAGCTTTGCTGGTCTCAATGCCATTCAGTTAATGCTCTGACAGCATTTCCTTCAGGAAAAAGTGTACTTTATTGCATTTGCAACTTATCCATTATCAAATTGGTTCTAGGATGAACCAAGGGAGGATCTTTTCCTCTGGTGCCCACACTCAAACTACTCATCTGCGGGCCTTCAGCAAGGAGGGATAGCTGCACTTTGCTCAGTGAGTAGGGCACATGGGCCAAGAGTCTGAGAAAATGTGCCCTGCATTTCCTGGATTTATCGATCAAGGGATTCACCCCACTTAGGGCATGTTTAGATATGGCTATCAGACACACCCAGAACCTGCCTCATCCTTTGTTTCTGAATATTTCTGAGCCCTTTTGCCTGCTCTTCCCTGCTCTGCTGCCTGCACACAAAGCACTCCATCAAAAATCTGTGCCTCTTCCCATAGGCAACATGTATCTAAAGGCTCTGGCGTGAGCCCATGGGAGCCTGTGGCTGTCCTGCACAGCGGTTCCTGTGTGGTGGTACATGGAGCAGTTGGACCTAAGCCCTAAGAGGAACAGAGCTCTGCCAGTCCCCTGCAAAGTGGTTACAACACGGGATACAGCAGCTATAACAAACCCAGGACCTTGAGTCAGACAGAAGACTGGTTAAAATGCCCAGCAGAGATGAAACTCTTCCCAAGGCAGCTGCAGAAGGCTAAACTCTGTGTTTTCAGACAGTGGATGGCAGGAGAAAGGCAGGCAGACAGCAGCAAGCCTTATAAATCACAGCGTTTGCTTTTAAATGTGTTTGCGCTTAAATGTTACTGGGTTTTAGTTAGCAGAGAGAGGAGCCTGACTAGGACCCTTCCCTCAGGGTTAAGTCAGACCACACCACAAATGGGGCAGAAGAGGGATGGGCATTGTGCTCAAAGATATTTTGACAAGGAGAATGGCAGCAGCAATAACAAGCTGCAGAAATCCTATGGGGTAATGGGCAGCTCCTTAGCAGAAGACAAATAGGAGACTGCAAAAGTAACAAGAGTAAATCTTAGGGAAAGACTGTCTACACATTTGGATCCTGTCAGCTCTGTGTTTACATGCTGTGGCTACAGACCTTCATCCTATGGTAAATGTGGATTTGGGTAAATTACTCCTTATGCATTGTGGGATCAGGAGCTTCAGCCAGGGGGAGTGGGCACTCAAGGAGTTATTGTGCTTTATGCCCTGCCTTATGTAAGTTGGTTGTGTGTCCAGAAGCTCAATCAGAAAGCAAGGGGAACATTTAAGATTTTAGACTGGATGCTAACAAACAAACAAACCAGGGCATGGGTAGAAACAATGCTGTCTGCCCTCGTGTCCTCACCATAGCTTTGCTGGGCACATAGTGGTGTGCTTCTCTCTGTGCTGGGCTGTGAAGGCATGAGAAGGAGTTCAGCTGTCCCAGTGAATTTAATTCCTTGAACATTTGTCTGCTACAGGAAAGATGGCAGGCCAGATGGGAACATCCTAGTGGCTGCAGTCAGCCTGGGGAGCACCTATTACATCGTGCTCAAAGGTATTTTGAAAACAACAGATCACAAGACTTGAAGAGCTTTCACATAAAAGACCTAATGTTAAAGTTAAATAAAGTGCAGATTTATTTATTTATTTATTTTTACTTTTGTAAGGGAAAGTTAATACAGTAAGAGGTAAAAGTAAGAGATATAGTCACTAGAGATTCAGCTGGTAGACCACACTTAGGAAAAGGAAAACAAAAGGCAGAGAGTGAGCCTGAGCACGGGCTGTGCACACTGTTTAGTTGCTAGTACACACCCTGCCAGCCTGCTGAAGAGGAGTCTGGCCTTAGCAATGCGGGTATCCATCAGTTTGTGCCACTTTGCCTTGCGGACTAGGGACTGTTCCCCACCCCCTTTATTTGGGAGTGCAGATATAGCAAAAAACTTAAACCTTCATCACTGGGACCATTTCAGCTGACAAGTGAAGGCTGCACAATTTCCCTGGGATGTCAAATGGTGAAGGAAAGTTTGTCCCACTGAACTGGCCAAACCAGTTAGTACAGGGGGTTAGCAAATTTTAAGGACAAACACAGACTCAAAGTCATTGGTTTCAGCCCTTGGATTTAAATTTTTTTACCTTGCCAATCAATGGTAAAGACCTTTATGGTCAGAGACTGACCATATATTATTTACTCCCATCACTAAGGAGGGCCTGGCAGCTTCTACCTTGGGATTACAGAAATTTTTCTTTCAGCTCCAAATCAGTGAAGCTGCAGATTGAATACAAACCTCAGTGAGGTTTGGTAGTTAATAGAAATGCAATGTAACGAAGTCTAGTGCTAGATCATGTTTATGCTATGCTGTGAGAAAAACAGAAATCCATCCAATTTCAAATAAAAGGTGGACAACAGCTGCCAGAACTGCTGCTGGAATGAAACCCTGGAAGAAAAAAAGAAGGATATTAGCATAGGGTAGACAGAACAGCATATTTCCAAAAAATATTGTCAGTTGAAGGAAGGGACCAGAACAGGCAGGATTTTATTTCACAATATTCACAATACTTATTTCACAGGATTTTATTTCAGCCTGTGTCATGATTCTTAAGCAGTTGCAGGAAAAGGTTTATAAAAAAAATAAGAAGAAATAGTCTGGGAACTGGAAATCCAAGAGAAACGTGAAAGGGATGTTATAAAGGCTGCAAAAAATGGTGAGTGTTCAAACACTGTTAAGGATTATCATTTATACAAAACATACAGATCAATTAAAGCAAAAGGACAGAAAGACTAACTATCCCCATAGGTGACACAGCTGGTGCAGGGAAGATTTATCCCTTTAGACCAAACTTGACATAGGCTATTCACTGAAATGTTTGAGAAACCTCCCTGTCCTCCCTGTTCTCATATCCCTGAGACAGCCTTGCTACAATTAAACAGGAGATATTGGTATTTCAGGTAATTTTTGCTGGTCTGTCTGAAACAGCAGGCACAGTTCAGAGTCACACAGTCCCAACTGCGTGGACATGGGTTTAGCACTTTGCAGTAAAGTGCAGGTGTAGCTAAGCAACTTTTAGTTTCCTTTTTTTTCAGTCCATTTGTTGGAAACTATGACAAATAATAACATACCCATTGAATAAAAAAAGGGTGACAGAGTTAACTTCTGCCTATGTATAGTGCTTCTGTTACAGAATGGTGCCAATGAAACAGGGTTGACATGACCTTAGAATTTTGCTTGTGGGGACAACCCAGAGATATTGATAATTGCAAAAATAAAAGAGGGAGATAAGGCAAAACCAGAACACCCTTGGAGCTGCCATCACCTGATAAAAACAGTCTGCATATCTGTGAGGATATCGGTTGTGTCATGAGAGGTAGCCTGGTGGTCATAGGAGGTTGTAACTCCAGATGGACACATGCTCTGCCAAGAGGAGAGCAGACAAGAGGCATTAAGTCAATTGTTTTGCACAAGACATTTTCAGGCAACAACCAGCAGGTAGAGTTGACTGAGTCCCAAAATATGGTGCAGTCAGGAAAAGGCTGTGTCAGAGCAGACCCAGAGGTCCAAATGACAAATATGTGTCTTTAATTCAGCACCAATTCTGTTAATAGTTAATTTACAAGTATTTTCAGGTCTTTGCTGTGTTAACCATAGGAAAGCAATGACGATGGTGATGGTCCTGCTGAGGGAAGGTGTGGGGAAGTGAGTCGTGAGATGGTACTGGCACATGCCTTTTGGAAACGATTGTTGGGTTGTGCTCCCGTAGTGCTGTACCGATCCGCTCACACACAGGCAATGCGTGGAACAGACCTCTGCTGGGCTCCTTGGCTCTTAATGAGTCTAAACAACAGCTGTTCTCTCTTTCTTTGGGCCAAAGTCAAATGCTGAAGCATAAAACATGTGGGTTACAGTGCCATGGAGGGAGTGTGCAATTCATCTTACTGTAACTGTTGCAGGCATGTGAACTGGTGTGAGCAGCATTTACATGTACACAACAGTCTAGAAGAGGGCAGGGGAGTCATAAAGTACAGATTACAATTAAAAGGCCCAAAGGAACCACTGCAAGCATGTAATAGGGCCTCCTGTGTAATGCATAAGACTGCACTGAATTAATTTGTTTAAACTAGGTCATGTCTATGGGAAAGAAAATTTTAATGTTCCAGTTTCCTATGTTAATGCACAATGACCTTAGAGAAATTGTTGCAACGATAGCTGTTCTCACTGTTAAAAACATGCAACTGCCTCCTGGTTTGAATCTGGCTGGTTTCAGCTCCTTGGCATAGCATTGTTATAGCTTCCTAAGTTAGGCTGAAGCTTGCTTTTACTAATGTAACCAAGCTGCCAACTTCACGCTTGTTAAAGTCAGTTCCTTAAGTTTATCATGATAAAACACCTCTCAGTGACTCTCTCGGATTCATTTCTGAACCCCTTCCGTACTGTTAGCTGCCTTCCTGAGCAGTGAGCAGCATGGACACCATGCTCCAGCTGCACTCGTTCAGGGGGTCAGTTCCTGACTGGCCACTTGAATGCTGAGCCTGAACATCAGTCTCTTTTCTTCTACTTGACATTTCCCTGTTTATGTATCCAAAGGTTTCAGCAGCCCCAGAATTGTGTTTGGAACAGCGTTCAGCTCATTG
Source organism: Falco rusticolus (assembly GCF_015220075.1). Taxonomy (NCBI): domain Eukaryota; kingdom Metazoa; phylum Chordata; class Aves; order Falconiformes; family Falconidae; genus Falco; species Falco rusticolus. The sequence goes on from NC_051189.1 coordinate 43,267,729, forward strand.
GTAATTTTTTCCCTTAATAAACCCAGCCTTCTTTCTTTGTCAAGCTGACAGATTTACAATCAACTCAGTAATTTTGTTTAAGATGTAGGCATGATATTACCTTTTAGTCATCGTGAACTTTTCCAGTATTTCACAGATTATAGAAAGCAGTGAGTTTCTTTATCAACTCTTCTGAAATTCTTGTACACAGGATTTCTTACAACATAACCCTCATCTACATTTTGACAGGGAATTCACATCCATTTAAATGCACCTGCTATATCTACAGGAATTTGCATGTGCACTTCAAATATGCTAAAACTTATATTTAAATATGCATTGCAGACCAGAGAACTGGTGTTCAACTACTCACAGATTTTAAAATCAGGAAACACCATTACAATAATTTAATCTAGGTCTGTCTGTGAGGATGCTGGAGCAGGTTCAGTGCAAGAAGCAAAGACTAGCAGCCTGACATTGATTAGAGGTTGCCCATTTTGATCTAACTTTTTGCCTGACTTAGACTGCAGAATTTTTTTTCTGTTCTTGTTATAAATAATGTCTAATACCTGCATGAGCTGGAGCAGCTTTTTCAAGCAGACATTTTCTCTTGATTCAGAAGCTTCAGCTGATGAGAAGCTATCTGAAAGTCTGAAAAATTTCATCAAAGTCTAATTACCCTCACCATTAACACTTTACACAAGTTCTAAATGCAATGTATTCAGTGCCAGTTGCCAGCTATTGGAACTTCACAGAAGCACAGAATGGTTGAGGTTGGAAAGGACCTCTGGAGGTCATCAGGTCCAAACCCCCTGCTCAAGCAGCGTCTGTTATAGCAGGTTGCCCAGGACCATTTCCAGTTGTCTTTTGAATAGCTCCACAGATGGAGACTCCACAACCTCTCTGGACAAGCTACTCCAGTGTTTGACCAGCCTCATAGTAAAAAGTGGTTTTTCATGTTCGGATGGAATTTTCTGGTTTTAGTTTATGCTCACTGCCTCCTTGTCCTGTCTGCGGGCACTACTGAGAAGAGTCTGGCAACCTTTTCTTTCCATCAGATACTTATAAATGTTGGTAAGAACCCCTCTGAGCTTTCTCTTCTCCATGCTGAGCAGTCCTAGCTCTTTCAGCCTCTCCTCACACAAGAGATGCTCTAGTCCCTTAACCTCTTTGTGGCCCTGCACTAGACTCACTCCAGTAAGTCCATCTCTCTCCTATATTGTGGAACCCAGAACCAGACATTGCCACACATGTGCCTCACCAGTGCTGAGTGGAGGAAAGTCATCTTCCTCAACCCACTGGTAACACTCTTCCTAATGCAGCCCAGGGTACTGTTAGCTTTTGTTGCTGCACTGGTGCACAAGCTCACAGTCAGCTTGCTGTCCACCAGGACCCCAAGGTCCTTCTCTGCAGAGCTGCTTTCCTGCTGGTTGCCCCCCAGCATGTACTGGTGCCTGGGGTTATTCCTCCCTTGGTACAAGATGTGGCATTTCCCCCTGTTGAGCTTCACAAAGTTCCCCTTTGCCCAGTTCTTGAGCCTGTCCAGGTCCCTCTGAAGGGTAGCACTCTGATGCGTCAGACATTCCTCCCAGTTTTGCATCTGTGAACTTGCTGAGGTGCACTCTGTCCTGGTGTTCAGGTCATTAACGAAGAGGCTAAACAGTACTGGCACCAGTGTTGAACCCTGTGGTATACCACTAATTATACCAATATGAACTCTGTGCTGCTGATCACAACTCTCTGGGCCCAGTTGTTTACTCAGTTTTCAATCCATCTCACCGTGCATTTATCTAACTTGTACTTTGTCAGCTTGCCTGTGATGATGTTATGGGAGACTGTATCAAAAGCCTTACTAAAGTCAGGGTAAACGACATCACCTGCTCTCCCCTTATCCACCAAGCCAGACATCTCATTATAGAAGGCCACCAGGCTTGTTAAACATTTCCCCTTCATAAATCTATGCTAACTACTCCCAATTACTTTCTTATTTGGAAATGGTGTCCAGGTGGATTTTCATCATCATCTTTGCAGTGACTGAGGTGAGGCTGACTGGCCCGTAGTTCCTCAGCTCTTTCCTTCTTGCCCTTCTTGAAGATAGGAATGATATTTTCTTGCTTCCATTCTTCAGGAAATTCCCTCCAGTCACCAAGACCTTACAAAGATAATAAGAGTGATCTTGTGATGAAATCAGCCGGTTCTCCCAGGACTCATTGTGTATATTCTATTTGTTTAAGTGCTCCCTAACTGGGTCCTCCTGCACCGAGACTAACTAAGCCTTCCTTACTCCAGATTTTTACTCTTGTAGAAGGGACCTGGGATTCCTGAAGACTGGTTTTACTGATAAAGACTGAGCTAAAGGCAACATTGAGCACCCTGGCCTTTTTTGTGTCCTCTGTCACCAGGTGCCCTGTAGTGGATACCGATGGCACCCATGTCGGTCTGCCTGCTAATCGTGACCTAAGCTCTCAACTAGCTCTGACCTGTCCCAAGGCTGAGCTCCATGTAGTCCAGCTTCTCTGTCACATAAGGGGCAACCCCTCTCCCTATCTTCCTGGTCTGCCCTATCTGAAGAGCCTGTATCATTCCTTTGCAGCACTCTGGCCATGTGCACCATCCCACCATGCCTGCGTGATCCCAGAGATCAGAGCCCTGTAACTGCACACAGACTTCTAACTCCTCCTGTTTGTTATGCCTTTGCCTACTTGACAGAACAGATTTCTTACTGACAGAAATCTTTCCCTGGCTCTTGGAGCTCTACTATCTTCTTAGAGAAACCATACTGAGTCGTGTTATTTTCTCACTGTGAGGCAGGTTTTCCAGACCATGGATTGTAACCGTTTTCTGAATCTTTTTCAGTCTGTATCCTAATCAGCATCCTTTTTTCAAGTATAGGTCTCAGTGCTGGGTGCAGCCATCCAGATGTTTCCCTAATCCTGTGCACTGGGTGAATAGTAACATGTCCTTACTATTCCTACCATACCTCTTTGTTGGTTATTCCAAGGACTTAAACTCTGTGGGTGAGGAAGGTGAGAATCAATTCACAGCAGAGAGAAACACATGCTTTGTGTGTTCAGTGATCCTCTTCCACCCTAAACCTCCAAAGTTTTAAAAAATTGAGAATGCGCCCTTTGTGTGCTGACAAAATCCCCCATTTGCTCAGTGCAATCTGGAGGGACATCAGCCAACCTGGAATGACAGTGCAGAAAAAACACACCTGTGTATAAACTTCTGAAGCCTAGCCTATGAAGGCTGCTGTGAAAAAGGGATAGAGAAACTGTAAAATACTTCTAGCCAAGAAGTGAGAAGGAAGCTCACTGTATTTTGGGAGGGTATGTCTTTCTGTGGAAAGAAATTATGAGATACATATTCAAAGGATTGCCAAGTTTTCTGTCCACCCTGCAGGGATAATCTTGCCCTACACATACATACATTAATATTAAATAATAATGGATAGATCTTAAATCAATACTGATGGCAAAATAGAATCATAGAATCACAGAATAATTCAGACTTGCAGTCCAAACTCCTGCTCAAGCTCTAAAGTCACACACACATGTAAAGGCCTGGATCCCTCTTCTCGAGGACCTCCTTGTAGGTCTTGGAAGGCTGCTGTGAAATGCTCTCTTCTCCAGACTGAACAAGCGCAGGTCCCTTGGCTTCTTTTCACAGGAGAACTGATCATGCTTCTGGCCTTGCTGCTGAACTCGCTCCATTTAATAAATGTCTTCCTTGAACCAGGAGGGGCAAAACTGGAGACAGTACTCGACATGTCATCTAAGGAGTGCTGAGCAAAGGGGGATAATCACTCCCCTTGATGTATTAGCCTTGCTGCTGTTGATACAGTCCTGGAAGCTGTTGGCCTTTTTGTCTGCCAGGGCACGCTGCAGGTTTGTGTTCATCTTGCCATCTACCAAAACCTCGCCGTCCTTTCCAGCAGAGCTGCTCCACATCCAGTGCATCTCCAACCTGTATCACTGCAATGGGTTCTTCCTTCCCAGGTGCAGGACTTGACCTTTGTCCTTATTAAATGCCATGAAGTTCTTGTTGGCCTATTCCTCCAGTCTATCTAGGTCAGTTTGGATGCTGGCCTTGCTCTTGGGCATATGGACAATCACCAGTTTAGTATCATCTGCAAACAAGATGAGAGTGCATTATGTTGCCTCCTCCAGGCCATTGATAAAATTCTTAAACAGAACAGTACAGATCCTGCAGTATTCAGCTTGTAACTAGCCTCCAGGTGGAGTTCAAGTCATTAACCAGCCCAACCATTTTCATGCATCTACTTGTCTGCTTTCCAGACCAAAACATCCTAACCTGGATGTAAGAATATTGCAGGAGACAGTTTCAAAAGCCTTGCTAAAATTGAGGTACATGACATCCACTGCTCTCACATTGATCACCACACCAGTCATTTAATTGTGAAATATGATCAGATGTGTTGGGCATAAGGACTTTAGTAAATCCATGCTGACTGTTCCCAGTCATCATCTTCTTCTTCATGTGTCCAGAAACGTCCTCCAAGATTTTCCCAGGGACCGAAGTGAGCTGACTGGCCTGTAGTTTCGTGGATGTCTGTTTTGGCATTTTCTGAGGATGGACGTAACACTTGCCTTTCTCTAGAAGTCACGGATCTCTTCCAGCTTCCACAACAGATACAAAAAATTATAGAGAGTTGCCTTGCAAGGACATTGACCAGGTCTCTCAGCACCCTTGGACGCAGCTTAATCAGTCCCATAGACTTCTATGAGTCATGTAGTTTTTAAATAATCCCTGACTGGATCCTCAACCACCACTGGTAGTTCTCCTCTTCAAACTTTCTAAGCAACGAGGCTTGGAAGACTTCATTTGTTGGGGGAGGCTGAAAGAGAAAAGGCATTGAGTACCTCTGTCTTCTCTGTGTCCACTGTCACTAGATCACTGGCTCCACTCAGAACTGACTCACATTTTCCTTATTCAACCACTTGCTACTGCTAACAGTGGTAGAAGCTCTTCTTGTTGCCCTTGACAACCCTTGTAAAGGTCAACTTTAGATGAGCTTTGTTTTTTCTAACATCATCCCTACATGCTCAGGCAACATTTATACATTTCTCCTTTGTAGCTTGTCCCAGATTCCAGCTCTCATATACTGCCTTTTTGCATTGGAGCTCTGTTGTGTGTTCCCTGTTTAGCCAAGCCTGTATCCTAGTACATCTACTTGTTTTCTTCCTGAGTATTGGCATGAACTGTTCTTGTTCTTGGAGGATGCTGTCCCCAAAGACCTGCTAGCTTTCATGAACTCCTTTACCCTTCAGAGCTGCTTCCCATGGGATCCTACCTGTAAGATGCCTGAATAAGCTGAAGTCTGCTCTCCTGAAGGGCAGTCTTTACTCTGCTACTCATCTTCTTCAGTGAGTGTGAATTCCTGTGGAGTTTTACAAAATGAATGTACAGTTCTTAGAATATTTGAGAGGAAAGAAAGGCCAAGATTCAACAATTTTCAGTTTCTGGGTTATAAATGCATATTTTATTTGTGTTTGTGCCGAAGCAGAATTTCCTTAAAATCAACTTAAAATTCTTTACTTTCCAGATCATAACATGGTTTTTGCAAATGAGGGACATTTTGTCATCTAGGCTGTTTTAGACATAAAAGGAATCATTTTAGAATGATCTTCAAAGCAGGACAGGGGTGTTTGATACCTGAAGTGTAGCTGAACACCTTGTTATTCCAGCTTAAATTAGTCCCATACCTTTGTTACTTTATTGAATATCCACTGTCAGTCGTGGTGGAAAAGATGCTCACTTCCTTGAATATCATGGGACAATGGAGGGATTATATTGCTTCAGACATCCTTCTCACCTTGAGGTCACTACATGGGACATGTGATTCCTTGCACAGAATGTCTAGCTTCTCTTGCCAGGTGGAAAGGACTCTCAATAGGCAGTGTGGGTGGGCCACCTCATTTTGGATGGAGAAGAGTTTGGGCACATAGATGCAAACGGTGCTATTCCATTTGCTCCGAGGGTCATCAAATGGCCATGATTTATTTTATTTACTGGCACAGATGTAGCACATCTGACACTAATGAAATTTATTATTGCATAGCTCTGTATTATTATAATTATTGTCAAGCTCTGTATAGGTCTCTAAAGGAGGTCATCCAATGTCTTTTAGATTAAACAGAGGCCTTTCCACATATTTCTGTTACTATCTGTATCATTACTTTCAGTAGTGGTGACCCTGGTATTGGCTCTGTGTAGGGCTAACTTCCATTGGTACTTACAGGGAAGGTAAAAGGGAAAGAGACTGGAGGAAAGGAAAGTTCGGGGTTTATTCATATCTTTTTTTGAAATCAAAGTGAATTGCACCAGTTCTTCCTAGGTTATTCTGAGCTAGCTTTTCAGATAATGGATTGCAGTTTTCTGTACTGTTAATTCAGATCAAATGAACATGAAGTAAATTTTGCAAGTCTCCAACCGAAGGTCCTGTGTTTCGCTTATTTATTAGGGCAGCGTCAGGATACTTGCACTGCAAAGGCCTGTACTGTATATGTTGTATGAATAACCAACATTTCTCTCTTAAAAATCTAGCAATCTCACAATTTTTAAAAGCACTAAAATTATTTCAGATATAAATTACTTGTATTAAAATATCAGAAGCTGGAAAAAATCCAAGGAATATATATTCACTAAGCAGGGGTCATTCCTATGCCTTAGAGAGAGATGAATTTATAACCACACATAAACAATTGTAAACTGCACTGTGTTTTAGAGAAATACACCAAATGAGTGAAAGGTTCTGTTAAACTGGCAAAAACCTGTAAAATTTAAGACAGATATAAACCTTATTCTGACCATTGTTCTTGTTTTGAAAACTTGAAGCTCCTAGGATTTGTAGGTTGAATTTTTGTATCTTTTATTTCCTTTTTTGGAAGTGAACAGTTGACAGTCTGCTTTATATGCAGCATGCATAGCACATAAATAGCATTCAAATTAAATTCTACACCAGCTGTACATACCCCATACATGTGGTTCACGAATGTTGCTGACTGCAAATGGTGCATATTTTGATTTTCAGTTGATATCTAAAACTGTGAATTATCTTCTGAATATGTAGTGTTTTGCTTTCAATCCCTAGATTACATTTATATCAAGCAAAATAAATACAACTGTCTGATAACCACAACCTGGCTTTCTTCAACTTAGGTAAAGATTAGTTTCTGGCAAAGTGACCCCAAATCTCATCTTCTTCAAGGCAACAGTCCCATTTCAGATCTGAAAGGGAAGTTTGAAATGAAAAGTAGCCGCAGAGGAGAAAACCCAGTGTGCTTCTACATGCTGCACCCTGTAAACCTGAAGTGTCTAAACATGGGGCTGCTTTTACTGCTGTAAAGCCCCAGTGTGACTTTAACACAGTAAGATTGGTTCTCAGCTATTAGTTGTTTCAGGCATGTTCGCACTGCGTGACATTTATATAACATTGACTCCCAGAAACCTGTTCCAGCATCCACTGGGCCCAGTATAAAACCTGTGAGGATTTTTTTGGATGTGGCCTATATCTGGTTCTTCCAATATCCTGGTCAGGAATATGGCAGGGAGCCATCGGAGGGAGAAAAGTAGCCAGATGGCACCAGTAGACTGTTGCTTTGGCATTTTTTTCTGGCCAGCTGACTGGCATGATCTCGAAGGAGGATTTTTGTTTGTTTGTTCATTTGTTTTGTATCTTTTCTTTGAGGTAGCCTGTGGACCTGAGTTAAGCTCACTGGTAGCTTGATTGCCTTATGGATTTTCCACGTTTTCTTTTCTCTTTTTATTTGTTGTACATAGCGTTGGAGGAAATTTGCTTTGGTATACTAAAATCTTGCCCAGATTTCATATTCATTTTTCATACAAAAGCCTTGCTGGCTCTAAGGAGAGCCATATGCTTGAAAGACATGCAACACTGATATTTTTTTTTTTCTATCAGCATATCTACGAACATTGTAAAAATTCAAGACAAACCTCTAAGGGAGATAAGACCTTTATAGATATTTATGCCCCAAAACCTCAGAGATAAGACCCATATAGATATTTATTCCCACACCACAGACTTTATTTTAAATTCTGTCTGAGCTGGAAAATGCCCCTTTCACTGGCTGTATCACAGGTGCTGGCATCTTAACGACTCGGTGGAGTTCAGGGAAATCTATGGGTGCACCATTCTGAGGGTGGCTGTAGCTGTGGGATTTGTCTTCTCATCCTCTAAGCTGGCCAGACATGAGCCATTTCTGGTCTGTATAACTGTGTTAGCATTGCACTGTGCTCAAGTCAATAAGGCCTGGTGACAGGCTGTGTATATTACCGGTTTGTGTCTAAACAGCTTCGAGACTAGAGCTGGCTTGTGTCCAGCCATCTGAAAGCACCGACCAAGCAGCCTGCATGCATCTGCACCTGTCCACGTGGATGTATTATAAATGTGTATGATGCAATATAATTCACTGTTTATAAATGACATATTGTGACACCTCCTCCTTGAAACACATTTTTTTTCCACCAAAGCCTTTCAGCAATAATCCAGCACAGAAACAACATGGCTAAGAGAGTAAGTGCATCACTGGGAGCTACCACTTTTCCTTTGTGTTTGAACTCTATGATCTGCCTAATTGAGAGATTGATCTTGATTAGTTGTGAGCACCCACAGTTACTTCTGATGGGAGCATATGGTATTGCACTGTATGTGCTTTGAGCCAGGGAACAGATCTCTCACTACCCTCTTTACACATAGGGCTGACATTACTACAAAGACAGGCGGCAGTAATATAATGCCTTCCAGCAACTGTGAAAACTGTGTGCGTGATTCAGATGCTTTTCTACTTACTGATAATTTAGTTCTCATAGTGCCTTAAAAAGTGGTTCATCAACCTCCCAAAAGCACAACACTCTTGGGTCATCTGTCTGCTTGCACCTTTACAGGTGATGACATTCCTTCTGGTTTAGTGTATCGACAATGAATGAATGACTTAGATATAAAATGTAATTGTCAAAATATTCAATTTAGAAGCTGCTTTTGGCCAATATATTTTCAACACACAGGTTACTGATTCTTAAAAACTCTGTTCAGACCAAGGTGGTTGATGCTACACCCATTTTGATGACTGATCTTTGCATAAAGCAGCAGCAGCAGCTTGGTGGTTCTAAGGGAGGCAGAAGATGGGAAGCAGCTGCATTTGTGGTCTGCAGATGTTCAAGACAACACCAGTCAGGAAACTGCTAACTACCTTTAATTGATCAGCACACCAAAGTGAGGGAGTGAGCTTTCACATCTGTGGCCCATTCTTATAACATGTTTCCTCCTCACTAATTCTTGCTACTGTCTGGAAGCTTTCCAGGCTGCTGCTAGTGATCAGTTCTTCCATAAAGAAGCAGGCATTCCCAGCTCTCAAAGGGCTTTAAACAACTAAGCAAAGTTGTTTTCTGTTATAATAATTAGTTAAATTAAATAAACAGTACTTAGAGAGGGTTTTAGCTTGGTTTTAAGGTTTGCTACTCCTATAGGATTGCTAGCCCATGGTGCTTTGTTGGCTATGCTGAAAATCGAGTGGGGTTAAAAGGCTTGCAAAAACTGAAATAAAATGATGCAACTGACCATTATAAAGTCACAGGTGAAAAGAAGCGAAACAAGTCATGTTTAGTCTGCAGGGTCAGATATAAAAGATCTTTCCCCATCTTTTTATTCAGCACTGAAGCTGTGGGTGCTTTCCTGAACCCATGTAGTACTGTGCACACCTCTGCCTCCAGGTACCAGTGGGACAAAAGCCCTGACTTGGGAAGTAAGCATGGTTTCTGATGCTCCCCCTTGCTTAGGGCTTCCATGGGTCCCATTCAGATTCAAATCTTCTCTGTCTCTTTTCCCCTAGGGCTTCCTATAGCTTAGATCTACCAGGGAGGAGTGCTGAGCTTCCTCCTAGGAGACCAGACCTGCAGCTGCCTGGGAAATGCTAATGCCCCCATGGGCATAGCTGGCAGTGATTAGGACTAGCCCAGCCACCAAACTGGAAATCTGGCTAATCCCTAAGCAGCTTGTTAGGCTGTGGTTCAGGCTGAGCAAAGTTCCAGTCACAGACTCATCCCATATTCTGCATCTCTAAACATTCTTTAAACCCTCATAGTTTGGGAGGGTGCACAGAAAACATGACTGTCTTTGGGGTGATGATCTGACTGCTCCCAACCTTAATACTGACAGTTTCCATGATAAATATGGTGACAGCCAGTTTAGAAAGGCAAGGATAGATTTAGAAATTGGGGTCTGTTCTGTGAATCTGATAAGTGAAAGGTTCAATAATAATAAAAGGTAACAGAAGGTAGAATTCCTCATAATGGGATGTTGTTGAGACTAGGAATTTAACTAGGACTGAATGCTTATAGAAGCAATGATATCCAGACATAAATAGTTAAAGATACAAAATCTGGGGGGGGGGAGACAATTGTTTTTCTTTAGACTTTTTGTCATTTGGTGAAGTTAAACATAGTCTGTTTCTTTGTATTGCTCACGCATCTGGAAAAAAAAAAATTATCCATATCTGAAATTTAGCAGCCTTGCAAGATCTCTGACCAGTGTAACTGCATCAAAGAGCATTGACTGGGACAAGTATGGAAGAAGTTTACTGTTGTGTTATTCCAATATGTTTGTTTCCTTTATCAAGATAATCAATCAAGTGTAGAACACAGAAAAGGATTACTTGAGTTAGGTAAAAAAATGAAATCATGTAATCTATGATGTGAAGTGAAAGTCTTATATATTTATATCAAAATTTTTCAGTTTGGAGCACAAGTTTCTATATAATTTTGAATGACCAGGAAAAGAGGAAATACTGCATTCCTTGTTTTCTACCTGAAGTATAGAAGGTATGAAACTAGCACCTGAACAAGAAAAAGAAGAGGAGGAATTTCTTGCTTCAAAAACGTGAAACTGCTGAACATGAAATACGGGTCTAAAGCCTCACCTATCTGAGAGGAGCTAATGAGAAACTGCTGGAACTATCTGTTGAAACCTGAGGATAAAGATTCTGTTGGGGGTCCAGATTATGTATGGAGAGGTCTCTGAGTGATACAGCTGACTTGTCACTGCACATACAGCCGCTGCAGAGTGTGGGAGTTCAAGCCAATTTAACATGCAAGAGCAAACAGAAGGATGTGGAACCCACCCGCATCTTTTGGCAAAAGCTTGACTATGCCATGCTTTTGCTGCTACTGAAAAAAAGTCCAGGACAGGCTTCTGGCATTGAGGCCAAGCAACGTGATACATTCACTTCCACATGCCTAAACTCTTGTCCCCCTTGAAACGGGGTGGCTCCATGCAACCCACCCGCCCGGGCGTGCGCCCTGGCACCTGCTGTGCGCTGAGCCGTGCCTGGGCAGCGCAGGCAGCTGCTGTGTGGCACAGGCCAGACTGCGCCAGGGAGCGTGCCAATACAGCGAGTGATCCTGGGCTTCAGCCTTGGCCCTGAAACTTGCTTTATTTGTTAGTATAGACCCTAGAGAGCCTGATGGAGAAGCACTGTGTCTCTTAAGCACGTTCTTCTTAGGTGTTAGTACTCTGCCCGCCAGCCTCACCTCTCATGCTTCTTTATGTTTCTCCTCAACTTTCAGTTAATCTTTGAACTGAAATAAACGGTGCTGGGGACATTTCTGGGGGCAATTATAGTCCACATTGCAGAAGTGGGACATTGGACAGTGAATACCAGCAGCTACTGCTCTGTTTCTTGGCCAATCTCCAAGGATTTCATTGAGCTTTCTGCCTGGGAGCTTCCAATTTTGCAGTTCAAGGTCTAAGGCTGCTCCTGTCTATATATATATAAATAGGTTGTATATGTGATTGACGGGCTGGCTGGCTGTTTGGCTGACCAACTGTGTCTGTTCATGGCAAGAAGAGATTTTGGTGTCCAGGGTGCTGCTTGAATCCTCTCTGTTACTTATGCCACTTCAATAAAAACACGGGGTAAATTCTGTAGAATTTGCCCAGCTAATCAACTAAGAGTGTCATGTGCTGAGAAACATCTTAGAATTCAGATATTCTGAATGTTTGGCATGTTTCTGTATTCTGAATGATTCTGTGTTGAGGCAATTACTAATTCTTTGTGTTAATGCTGATGTGTACTGCAAATATTTCCCAAGCATATGCCAAGTGACGTTCATGAGAAAATGGCTTTTCCTTGAATGCAATGTGTACAACAGAGATGCCTAAATGCACTGTCTGGGTGAATTGCATACATTGAAGAGTCAATGACAACTCAAAAAATTTCTTGCAGCATCCTTGTGATGTAGGTTTTTTTCTCCTGAAAGCACATGACTTCAAATGTGTGGTTTCTCTTCTGAACAGTCCTGCCCTCATTATTTCTTGGTTTCAGTTTGGACACATCCAGATTGACTGCCTGCGACTTCATACTCCATAATTCCATGGGATCTTCTGGTTTTAGAGCTCTAAGTTGAAGGGTTGATATATAGATCTGACCAAGAAGTCCCCAGAAGTCCAGTATGGAATAAATAGCAACAATTTAACGTTGTCCCTTTGTTTCATTATTCGTAGATGGCCTGATTCTGAACTTTCAGTGAGACTAATTTGGCACTGTACATAATTCAGCAGTGGTTCAGTTTTTATGGACTGATGATAAAGTTGGACTGATACCAATGTCAGACTGACATCACAGGTTTAAAGATGGACATAAGAGGCATAAACCAAGAGTTATACACTAGTTTGTGATTTCGCCCATAAGGTCTATCTATATATGACCCCACACTGCCCTTGCTCTGAGTCAACTATAATCTACCTGAGCTAGCCAGAACCTATATATTATCTCACATCTCTGGCTTGGTAGCTGGGGCTCAGTGTTGCGTGATCTACAGTCACAAGGTTTGGCATCACCTTGGTGAGCAGACGGCAAGAGACGTGCTTCTTTTTGCACCTGCAAGGCACCACCCCCGTGGCACTGGGCTACTTTAGCAGAGAGTGGTTCTGTGCTGCTAGAAACTGCAGTCACTAAAAGTAGTCAGGAAGGTTAAAAAAAGCCAGAGTGGGGAAAAGCATTTAATGTGTGATAAAGTAAGTGATTTTATAACTGATTTTATTACTTAAAGTTCAAACATTATTTTCACTAGTCTTTGTCTGGTGTAAATGAAGATGAAAGAAGTTGGACAAGGGGAGACTTGAGTACTGCAGGATGCTTCAGGGATCACGTCTTTAAGGGTTATTAAACACAATTTGGTTTTGGCAGATTCCAATTTGTCTGTGTTTTAGCAAATCCTAGAAACTTGAGTTCTGACATTTTGTATATCCCTATTAATTATTCATTCCTGAGAATCTGTACTTGTGTCCTGGTTTATTTGACCTTAAGAATTATTGCCTGTTTACATTGAAGAAGACCCAATAAGACTTGTCATATATTGTCCTTCACAAAAAATAAAAAAATATCAGAGTCTTTCTCCCTGGGTAAATGAGGAAATAAAATAACCTGGGCTGGGTCAATGGTTTTAATACTGGTGGGAAACTCTTAACATGCTGCAGAGGCAGCATCTAAGGAATCTGCTGAGATAGCTGGATCTGCAGTTCTAGGTTAAACTTAGGGATACAGGGCCACACTTTATCAATGTTATGTGGGATGAACTGACCCTTGTGCAGAATGCCACCAGAGGACTCATGCATCACTTACATCTGACAAAATGTCCTAGGTGGGACTTTGGTGGTGCATGAGGCTAATGTGGATACTCTTTGCAGGAGCTAAGTTTTAACCGCTACGAGTAAGGTTAGTACAATCTCTTTGGATACACTTTGTTTTTATTGAGACAAACTTCCACTGAACTCAATGTGTTATTGAGCATGTTGCACAAATCCCACTGACTTCAACAGTTCCAGGGCAGAGTTGGTAGCAGATTTCTAACTAGAACAAGATTTTGCTGGAAAATCCCACCTCCATGAAGCATTTCATGGAAACAATTTGCTTTTGGTGACATCAGCGGTTTTTGCTCCAACTGCATGGAAGCCTGGGCTGAATTTTTGTGGCAGTCTTACTGCTTAGATTACCATGGAGTTGAAAAGCCCAGGGCTTCCAGGGTTTGCAACATTAGGGCAGCCCAATCACCAAACCTTACCATAGCTGGTGAGGGAGCAAGCATAGGACTGAGAGGTCCTGGGGTCTGCACCTCTTGCTGTGGCTGACATCTTGTCCCTGCAGCAGGATTCTGGGACATAATTTTCACATAAGACATGACTTCAGGGTTTCTGGTGTTTCTGTCACTGGACTTAGAGCAAATCATCTTCTTCACAGCCTCAGTCTTCATGTGATGCAGTGGTGAAGAAAGCCTGCAAGCACATTAGTTCTTAATGCTCTCTGGTTTGGGGTTGGGTAGGACTTGGACACTGAACTCATTGGGATGTTTGACTTTCCGGGAAATAGCCAAGAGTTCAGCTGATGAAAGAGTACTATTCCTTTATCTCAAAGAAAATATTTGACTGAAATATGTATTTTTTTATTAAATATATTTTTACAATTTTCTTTCACAGTATGTACATTTACAGTTTTAATTTCAGATCAGGAAAAAAACCCTCTATTTGACCATAGAGATTTTTCTCACAGAAAAGCTTGTGGTGATATTTAGGACTACAGCACTAAGGTTCATCAAGACTTGTCTTCCTCTCCTTGAATGACCAATGATCCATTCAAGCTCAGCACTGCACTACGAATATGAATGATCTCAACTTCCCAAAGGGGAATGGGAGACAAGGGCTAATCAGTGAGCTCAAGAGGTGTAAAGTCCCCACTATGGGGCCTGATCATGTATTTCTTCCTCTGTAAATCTGTGACTCCATTGTTTGTGACAATAATTTTAGTATGAATTAATTCAAAACCCATACAGGTGAATAACTTATAATTTTTCTTTGGGTCAAAGACCACAGTTGTTGATATTCCATTACTTGCTGATGAGTATCTACATCATAGCTAGCTTCCTGAGGTTTTGGCCTGCCTTAGAAATAAGAGCTGGACTAGAACATGGACTTGACTATTGTCTTTCCTAAAACTGGGTTAAGAAATGAGAGAAAAGCTGTGTTGGTGCTGTTGAGAGGAAAGCTGTGTTGGTGTTGTCAGACTGTACTTGTTCCCTGGCTTTGTTTAATATTTCCCGATCTGTGAAAGTGTATGTGTTTGGAAAGACACTATGAACTTCCCAAAGTGAGCGGAAAGCAGTACCACTGCAGAGATTGTAGTTCAGGAAAAGCACCAAGACAGGACGTGGGCTAAAAGGACTGAGAGGCAGAAAGCAGCAGATTTTGTTACCTCATTGCCTGTCAGCAGGGAATCTTGCACAGTTCTAAATTAAATATGAACATCTTGACTTCTGTAAGGCCTTTGACATAGTCCCATACAACATACTTGTCACTAAATTCGAGAGAAATGGGTTTGGTGGATGGACTATTCAGTGGATAAGGAATTGGCTGGATGGCTACATACAAAGAGTATACAGTCAATGGCTCAATGTCCAAATGGAGATCAGTTACAAGTGGTGTCCTTCAGGGGTGCATGCTGGGATGAGTATTTTTCAATAACTTTATTAGTGACATAGTGGGACTGAGTGCGCCCTCCACAAGTTTGCTGATGGTACCAAGTTGAGTAGTGAAGGTGATATGCTTGAGGGAAGGGATGCCATTCAGAAGTACCTTGACTGGCTGGAGGAGCAGGCCCTTGTAAGCCTCATGAAGTTCAAGAAGGCCAAGTGCAAAACCTTGCCCCTGAGTCAGGGCAATCCCCAATGTCAATTTAGGCTGAAGGATGAATAGATTGAGAACAGCCCTGTGAGGAAGGACTTGGGTACATTGGTAGATGAAAAATTAGATATGAGCAGGCACTGTGCACTTGCAGCCCAGAAAGCCAGTTGTGTCCTGGGCTGCATAAATAGAAGCATGCCAGCAGGTCATAGGAGGTGACTGTCCCACTCTACCGCACAGTGGTGAGACCCCACCTGGAGTACTGTGTTCAGCTTTGGGGTCCCCAGCACAAGGAAGACATGGCCTTGTTGGAGCAGGTCCAGAGAAGGGTCACAAAAATTATCAGAGGGGTGGAGCACCTCTTCTATGAAGACAGGCTGAGAGAGTTGGGGTTGTTTGGCCTGGAGAAAAGAAGGCTCTGGGGACACCTTATTGCAGTCTTTCAGTAGTTAATGGGGGTTTATAAGAAAGACGGAGAAAGACTTTTACCAAGATCTGTAGTGCTAGGACGAGAAGTAACAGTAGAGAGAGAGAGCTCTGTGACACTCAGTGAAACCTATCAGTGGATACAATGAGCTGCTTTTCCTGGTGAAATGGAAGACAGGCAGACACTTTTCCTCTGCCACAGTTCACTTCTTGGCCCAACATTACTATGTAACATTTTTCATCTTTTTAGTATTAAGTGATGATGGGAATAGTAAAGTCTTTTCTCTTTGATGACATTAAAACCTACCTATTTAGATACTAAAAGCTGCACAAACAGGCACAAGACCAAAAATTTCCTTAAATGTGTTAGTGTCCCTGTGAATATGTAATGGGCAATTAAATATTTTCAGTCCATGACAGGAGGCAGTGCTCTGTGCCACAAATATGCACCTTGTGCTCTACAGCACCGGTGCATCCACTAAAGGGTGGACCAGATCGTGGGGATGCAGGACACATGCTGCCCTTAGATAGACCATGTTCCAGTGAATGCCACCTTGCATCCCGAAGGGTGTTCTGCTGAATGCAGCTGAGGCTTCAGGTGTTAAGGCTGATCCTGATTCTTATTGTGCTAAAGTGAACTGGGAGATATTTTGAGACAAAAGGCAGAGGTATGATAAAAAGCTACAGATTGTATATTGACAGCCAACAGACTCAGCTCCTATAGATACCTCTATACTCGTAAATTAAGAAGAGCCTCATTTAGAGAATAAAGGGCCATAAGGGAGGAAACATGGATTTCTGTGGGGTAATTTGGGACAGTGTCCTCAGCTGCCTTGCAACGGGCTTTTGAACTGAGTGGGAAGAGGGCATGACTTCTGTTTCAGGAAAGATCCCCGTTACTGAAGATTGCTACAAGTTGAGGATGGATTTTTGGTGACTGCAGGCGGTAAGCAGGGAAGAGAGTGATAGAAAATGCTTTGAGCCTGGAGGCAGGGCTGTGATCTGCAGAGAGCATTGGAAGCAAACCCAGGGTTTCCTGGCAGAAAAGAGGGGTCTGTGGGTTTGAACCTGAGCTTGGGGCTGTGCCTATCAAAAGGGTCAGAATAAAACAAGCTAGACTGATTAGATTACAAAACTGGGAGGCAGCAGGTCTAATTTTTATTTCTAACCTGCTGTACGATTAATGTCAACTCATTGAATTCCTCAGGGCACCAGTTTTTCTATCTGTGAAATGTGGATGATGTGACCACCATCAATAAATTGCCCGATGTAAGTGCAATGTGATACCTACCACCAGTGTCTCATGGACAGATTTTTATTTAGATACTCCACCACCTCTGAAATCACATTGAATAGGTGATTTGAAAGCTTTGTCATAAATCTGAATATTGCTGACACATTAAGAAGAATGAGGTGATCAGTGGATGAACTGCATTAGCACAAGAAATATGTTTAAATCTGGTTTAACTGCAGTGGTATGAAGGTATTTTTATTTAGGCATTCTGCCAAAATAGGAAGCATTCAAATTTTTATCCTTTTCATGGATTTTCTCAGAACATAAACAACATATATATTATTGTAACAACTTTGCAGAAGTAAGTGGCTCAAATATAATTTGACTAATGTTGATAAACTGTATAGGTTTGTCATAGAGGAAGTAATTTCGTGAACATAAAATGGAAAAAAGAAGGAGAGCTGTAAGAGGCATCCATCGTAGGCTGCAGTTTTTGCTTTATCATAACAGATTGAAGGGGAAGCATTTATTCTGCAGTAGACTGTGCACTGGTGTGGGCATAGTCTTTGCACCAGCAATAGATGTCACCCTTCTGAACTTCCCAAACTCTTCTATGGACTTTATAATTTCAGGAGTTGAGTATGTCTTTGTAACACGGGGTAAAAGAAGATTCGGTGAAGTGCAGCTTAGCCTTTTCTGAATAAGCCATTTGGAAGTTTTGTGGAAAAAAGGGACTGGGCCTAAAAGAGCTGAACTGCAACTTCAGTTTTAGTGCTGTAATATAAACTGTGCATTTTAATGTGTACATCGTGCTTGCAGCAGTACAATAATACAGAAGCATAACAATTACATCAGTAGAATGAACACATTTCTAATGGTATTTGTGTTATATGGATATATGGCTGTTGGCCTGTATGCTGATACTTTCATTGCTGCCATATACATGCAATCTACTTATGGTTAAGGTTGCCAGGCAAGTAATTACCAGAATGGAGTGCTAAGCAAGCAGTCCCGGTGTCAAAGAATCTGACCTTGTGAAGATAATGAGACAAGGAGAATTCAGAACAGATGAAAGCCAAGAGCATCTACTTTATCTACTGACAGCCAGAGAACACCTTCATGCTCAATCAGTTCCTGCTAATGAGACAAGATGGGGCAAGATGGTAAAACAGCAGTAACGGGCAAACTTTTTTTCAGCTTAATGATCTATAACTTAGTCAGATGAAATTGTCTTTTAAACTAGGCAGTGACATAAGTATGAACAGAGAAATACAAAGAATGTATTTAATATCTTTTGGGTTTGTTTACTTTATAATGTGGAATGATTAATGGGTGGGGAAATATACCCTGTAGTGTGGCTGGGTGAAGCTTAATCCATTTAACTTATCAAGGGGGAAGGCAAAAGGGCAACGTGATCACTCTCTGAGAGCCCACATCAGGACAGGAGCACAGTAATGGAGGTCTTTTCAGCCTAGCTGGCAAACAGACACAGCGTACGCTATCTGGAAGCTGAAACCAGAGAAATTCAGATGACAAATGGTGAGCTTTTATACATTAGGGTAATTTATTACTTAGCACTGGGGGGGGAGTGGGGTGGGCTCCTTCTTCCTCAATTAAGAACTCTGATTTACTTAAAATTAAGAGTGGATGCTTTTTGAAAAGTATATGTGCTTTTTTATGTTTGTGAGCACCTGTGGTCCAGGGGTTACTCTGAAATGATATAAGAAAGGCAACTATGAAGTGCAAGCTGATTGTCAGCGGGCCTGAAATCCTCATACACCATCTTCAAACCTCTTGGAAAGTTTAAGAGTATGCAAATTGTAAAAGGTGGAAAACTAATGGACTAGCTAAATTGACTCTTGGACTTGAATCAAGAATTAATGTAGGAGAATGTTAAAGTCTCTTTTACACAGAATATCAGACTAAACAATCACTCTGGTCTATTCTCATTTTGCAGCCTATAAATAGGACTAATACTGTGGAGCCAGACTGAGATTAGGAAATTCTGGCATATGCTGTATATTACCTCTTCCAGTGCATGTTAGCTATGCAGCCTTATGAGGTGTTTGCAGGATAGCTAGCTGATTTTCTAAATTACCTTCTTGCACTCCTTTTTTCCTACTATTTTAAAGCTACACAGGAATTACAAAGTATTCCTGATGCTTACACAGTTGTAGCCTCATTCTTTCCATTCTCTGTTGAAAACCTCTGCATTTATTCTCTAAAGGCCACGGCTTGGTGAGAAGGTGGCATGGGGAGGGGATGAACTCTGGAAAAGAGTTGCCTGTAGTCTCGACCTTACTTGAAACTCCAGACAAAATTATAATTAACAAAGGTCCTTGGCAGGTTGAAGGCAGAGAAGAAAAATAAGCTTGGTACCTGAGTTGCTGTTTGAAATCCTCTTCCAAAGAATTTAAGCAACCCATCATGAAGCGTACCACCTGAAAAGCACAGGTCAGAGTGTCTGAGAGGCATTTTCCTGCCCAGTTCTCTGGGAGCAAACAGAAGGGCACTGTCCTCTTCTGTGACTTTGGTGGGGAGGGGAATGAGAGGTTGCAGAGCTGCATTTCTCCCCACCCCATTTCCCACTCCATACACAAAGGCTTTTCAGTGCCTGGTGCCGAAGTCCAGACCCATCTCATCAGTTGGAGAAAAGGACGTGTCCTTGCCTTTGGAAGCTGCTGGACAGAAGTCCTGCTCCTTCTGTACTGGGAGAGGACTGGAATGTAACTCCAGAGGCCAAGGTCGGGAAGGAGAGGACATGGGGCACCAGGAGATCTTCAGGATCAGTTTCTCTGGCCAGCCCAGAATTTCACCCAGCATCTGGTTGGCCCCTTTAAAAAAAAACAAACAAACAAACACCTAGTCTTGATTTAGTGTCTCAGAGCAACCAGACCACTCTGGGGACTCTGCTCACACTTAGCTGAGGCAAAAAACTAATGGTAACTCCCAAATGCAAGTCACTTCTGGAACTAACATGAACTGTCACTCCTACTGAATGCTCCCCTCCTTTTCTGACCTCTTCTAATAAGCAATGAAATACTTAGCAAAGTTCAGACCTCACCCAGATGGTGAGTTACAATGATTAATTTACAGACCTGTCCGATCTTGCCATGGAGACACATGTTTCTAGATCCTGTTTTGTTTTCCTCAGGCTTGCCCTACACCTTGGTGGTTCGCAATATTGCATGGTAGCCCTGCTCCAGCTGTGGCTCGGGGTGCCTGGTGCCCCGGCTTGCTGGGGCTGTGGGTCAGTGGCCCTATGGGTCTTGGTGGT
Source organism: Falco rusticolus (assembly GCF_015220075.1). Classification (NCBI taxonomy): domain Eukaryota; kingdom Metazoa; phylum Chordata; class Aves; order Falconiformes; family Falconidae; genus Falco; species Falco rusticolus. Next base: position 43,288,357 of record NC_051189.1, read on the forward strand.
CAGGCTCACCAAGTGGGAGGGCAGCTGCAGAGCCCCAGGGAAGTGCTGCTGTTGCAGGTTCACCCTCAGAAGACCTTTGTTAGAAGTCACATCTTTTGGCCACAGCTTCGTGCTCCACTTTGCATGAAGCCACTCAGTCTGGAGAAAGATCTGGAGGTAGTACTTCTCTTTCTAACATGTCAAGACTGAGGACTGCAGCTCTTGGTACTATGATTTTAGCCTGGAGTTGTTCAGTAAACTGTAAGTTAAACTTTTTTTATTGGGCAGCTTAAGAGTAAGGTAATGCAAGTTTATATGAAGGTTTTTTCAGAAAAATACATCCTTTGCTCTCTTCAGATTGTTCTGTCCTTTTTTTTCTGTTCTGCCCAGTTCTGCTCTGGATCCGTCTGACACAGCTGCTATGGGCACTGCTGCCTCAAAGCTTCAAAGATTATTTTTTTTGTTGTTTTAAACTGGTAAGAGTGGAAAAGTGAGCTTCAAGAGCCCAGGTTAACATAGCTAGAAACACCAGACCAGCATTTTGGTCTCACAAGCCTGTCTGCACATGGCCACACTAGACTTAATTCATGTAAGGAATAACATGTGTTAGGAACTATTAGTCAGTCCTATAACTTTTCTCCAAACCCTCTGCTTTTTTTTTTTTTTTTTTTTTTTTCCAATTTCTACCACCATGTCTATTATTCTGGTGCAGAGGGGCTATGGGGTCAGCTACCTTTCTACAGACACCCTGACTGGGCACCAGGGAAGCTACCAGTGGAAGCAACAGGATGCTCTGGCTTTTGGTCCTTTAGATTCACACAGCAGTATCTCAGTAGTAGCATGACCCAGCAGACTAGGCAAAGTGTTGTACCTGTGTGGTGGTGTTTCTTTCTTCCCACTGTGAACATTGAGTTGGCCAGAGATATCTTGTGCCTCTGCTTCTCGGGAGCCCTCCCTCCAGGCCTGCACACAGCATTGTTGTGCCTCTTCGTTATTCCCACCTGTACACCCAAGTGATTCTTTTCTCTAACATCGAACTGAACCCCCTGCAACGTGTTATCTTCAGACATCTTTCTTCAGGGTCTGTTTTCTGTAATCCACACTGCTGAGCTTAGCATATGTTTTGGGTCTTACAAGCATCGCTGGCTGTGCTCAGACACCCCGATCACTGTGTTTTGCCTCTGCACGTATTCACAGATTAGTTGGAGAATAAACCCCTAACAATTATTTAAACCTTTTTTTTCACCTAGCTCACTGACAAACATATTTAGCCTCTTACTTTATATACACTATATGTAATGCATTATATGTGATGCCAGCCTTGTATATAATTATATCTGTTGTGTACATATTATGTAATATGCATTTTACATATGCATGGATATTTATCTACATTTCCTAAAATATTACTTCTCTTTAAATTTAATTGGGAATCTGCCTCATCTGGGACAGTACACTTCTGGCTCATGCTTTTCATTGCTTTTCAGAACTGTGAGCAGTGGGTTCAGCAAATCCCAATCCTTCCCTTCAAAATGATGCATAAGATCAAATTCCTTTTAAGGAAGTGTGAAGCTGTAGATAATGAGCTGGATTTGGAGTCTGTAACTTCTTGTCTGTTCCCATCTTAACCACAGCTGCACAGTGAGCGTGGTGAAGGCCCATTGCTGATCTATGCCCACGCTTTGGTTTCCCCACCTCCAGCAATGGGATAACAGCTTACCTCCTGTGCAGAGCACTGTCAAAGCCAGATATTAAGATGAACAAGAGCTGGAAAAGTGGCATGGACTGACAATCACTTCCACCTCACTGTCAGCAGTAGCTCAGCTGCCCAGACAAGCACCAGTTCTCGCCAAAAGTGTTTTATTCACCAAAGGTCTGCTGCAGATTGGTTGTATGTTAGGTGGTTTGGTTTCTTTTCAAAAACTCCAGGGGCATTCCTGGAGGGCTCAGAGCATTTTCCATTGCAGGCATTTTCTTTTAAGGTGAAAATAATCAAACAGCCCTTCACTTGTAGATCAGGTATGGATCTCTCAGCAGCTTTAGGTTCTTCTCCTGCTACCCCACCAGGGCATTGTTGTGCCTTTTCTCCTTGTCACCCTCTTGTACCAGAGCCAGAGTATTGACCGCAGCTGGCAAGTCTGGGCCTTTTTTCTAATTCTGAACCGGCATGATGGTACTGTCCCCATGAAGTGGCGTGACCCAGGGTGGCAAAGCCATTCGGATCTGATCATGCCTGCCCAGCCATGGCTTGTCCCATCCTTGTCCCATGTCTGAACTGTCTCCATCCCTACTGCATTGTAGATTTTGTGAAGTCAAATATGAATCTTGTTTAACTTTAAAAAAAATGTAATTTGATATCTCCCCTTCCATCAGTTGTTTTAATGTTTTCCCCATTGCATTTAGAGGAGAGAAGAAAAATGTAGTTTAAGGAAGAGTGAGAAGTAATTTGCACACCCACTCACATACACCAGAAAAAGAAATGAAGAAAAAACATCTTGCTTTCTTCAATGTTTTTCCCAACTTTAGCCTTGCTTCTCTCAGTTGAAAGGGATAAAAAGATCCAAACAATGAAAGCATTTAATACCAATATGATTTTTATTGCTGCTGTCATTCTTTTCTTAGGAAAGTCATGAGCAAATGTAACTAAATGTTGAAAATGGGCCCTCTCCTGCTATTTCAAGCAACTACGGAAATAATTGCATCAAAATTACATCTGGAAATACAGTATTATGACTTTTTTCATAACAGCTGAGCTGCTTTTGGGAAACAATTCTAAGGTTAATGTTGGATAAGGCAAAGAGGTTGAGGGGCTTAGAGAAGGACCTGTCCATATCATTTAATTCAGCTGTGCTGTGGAAGATAAATTTATTCTTTTATATTTTTTTCTTTTTAAGTACTTAATGATCAGCTTGTAGAAATAATCTGATATTTTACAGTCTTTAAATAAAGTGTGTGTATCTGTGTATGTGTATGTATATACTTTTATATACAAAGAAAAGGAGAAAAAACCTTTTCACATCTTGGCTTCAGATTATAGTAGATATAAACAAAGGAGAAGCTGGCAGCATTGTTATGTCATTTTATTTGGCTAATTTTTTTTAATATCTCACTTTGTGGCTGGTTAGCAGCCAAATGAAACCTGCTTGTGAAAAATAGAGAGAAACACACGTTTCTTGTGATCGTCAGGAGTCACTTCAGTTGCACAGGTAGTATGGCTTGGCAGGGTCATTTTGGGTCTGTCATCTGCACAAGAAGTCAATAATGTGTGGAGGGTTTTTTTGATACATGTAGCTGGACTTGACACTGAAGATTTTATGTGCAAAGAAGTACTTGGAGTCCACATACATTTTCTGCAGAGCTGCAAAAGAAGATTGTTTCATCTCAAAGACCAAACTAGTCAGTGTTTTTCAAAGAGCTGGACTATACCACAAGTAGTTACTGGAAAATACTTAACTATTAACAACACAAATTTATTAAGAGTATCCTGTTTGTTGTGGTGTCATTGCACATTTAATACTGGATCTCTTTAAAAGCTGAAATTATTTCTAAAAAATATATTTGTTGTGTCACTGTGATATACATCTTCAAGATAATGCAGAGAGGAAGGCACGGCCGGGGCTTTGTCCACGCAGCATCAGGCTGCCAGTGTGTGCAAGGGACAAAGGTGAGCTCTGTGCACCTCTGGTTGGATGTGTGGCATCCCTTACATGTGCTGGATGCGGTCCCTTGGGTGCAAGAGCTCCTCAGGCAGGAAAGCAGCGGCACTGTGTGGGTGAGGCTTCCTTCCCCCCTTCCCTGAGGAACATCCTGTGTGCTGATACGGCCCATGGGATGGTGCTGTGTGTGTCTGTCACCCACAGGCTCGGGGGGAGCACGTGTCCCGTTAATTCCCTTCTGCAGCTTGGGCTGTAGGTCTGAAGCACCCAGGCAGTGCTGTGCAGCAGCGCGTGCCTCAGGTGACAGAGCAAAAGGGGAAAAAAAGGGTGAGAGTGAGCCAGTGCCGAGCTGCGAAAAGGTACAGGGATTCAGAGCAGGAAGGGCCTAGCTTGAAAAGAAGCAAGTAATGAAAAGAATGGCTGTTTCTGCTCTGAAGTTTTGGGCTCTGTGAGCTTCAGATGGCTGGGGCTTCCCTTGCTGCAGTGACGTTATTTCAGTTCGTCGACCCGTGCTGCAGAAGCAGCCAAGTCCCTCTGCTCCGTGTGCCCCAGAGGCAGGGCTGCTTTCGGGACAAGCATTGCCAGCGAGAGAAGCTGCTGGTTAGCACAGCTGAGGTAGCAAGTGGGTTTAATCCTGGGAAGGAGTGCCATGGGGTGGAATGGGGGAGACAGTACTGAGAGGTCTAGGGGTGGAAGAAGATTCTCTGTCAGCAGCTTGTGCTGCTCCATCCTTCTCCATGCAGCTGACCCCCACTGCATCCTGCATTTTCCCATTACTGGGCAGTCCTGGGAGGGAGCACGGCTTAAACCCTACAGAGTGTGAGCCTGGTCCGCAAGGAAGTGGGCTGGCGGTGTGCTGGGGCAGTCAGATGGGCACACGGCAGGACACCTGTCAGTCAGGGCTGTGGGGATGAGGCACAGACAGAGTGAAATTCAGCCTCCTGACAGCTAATGTGGGGCTGACAGCTCTGCAACAGACACCAAAAGTAATTGTTAGGTGCAGCTTAGTGAGAGAAAATGATGTAAGGCTGAGCGAGGCAGAAACCGTCGCATGGAGAGTAACAACGGTAGCATCAGCTGTCCTGCCATACAGCTCCCTTCCAAAAACTTTACCTCAAATTCTTTTTTTTTTGTTGTTGTTGTTTGGTTTTTTTTAAACACAACAGACAGTATAAATTGGGAGGTAGGTTACAGACAAATCTGAATTCATCTGCTGGAGGCTGAATCATAGGTGAAAGACTGTCAGCTGAAGAAACTGGTGGAAGAAAACTTGACAGTCCAAGTTCTGTACCTGTTCAGAGAGGCAGAACAATTTGCTTGTGTGGAGATGGTCCTGGGCAGTGGTGGGGAGGGAAAAGCAACCCTTCCTGCCCTGGTCCGAGACAGATGTGAAAACCAGAGGAAGCTCTTATTTGCTGCTATTTTACTGACAAAATGGGATGTGTGAATGTTCAGGAACAACAGAGATGGTCATATGATTGTAGACAGGTGTAGTTTAAATGTAGTTTTCATAGGAGAACATGGATTAGTGTCTTGTTCAGTTCTGTTTCTCTTTCTTTTTGCTTACTGACCTTCTTTTGTGTCACTTTGTGGCACAGTTCACCGTGGTAAAACCAATCTCAAACAACTTGAATAAAATACTCCATATACATGAACTGAGCAAATAGCATAAGTCCAGTTCTTCCATAGTCTCTAAAGGCATGTGCAACTCACTCAAGGCTCAATATTTGATGCTGAAGATCCTTCACAGTCAAAATCTTCACATTTTTCTGAGTCCACATTTTCTAGGTGCAAATCTCTGATGTTACACGAAGAGGAACTGAACTGTGGTATTGGATGTAAATTCTGTACTTTCCTTACTAACAGTTTAGATTTGGAATTGCTGTTTGACTACCTTAGAATAGGAAGACAGAGAAGAAGACAAGATCTGGGTAGTAAATATAGTGTGGTGATCTAACTTTAGAATAACATTCAGGTCTGTGATTCTGGTTTGGGAAACTTGGCCAATGTGCATCTTTTCTGGATGTACTCAGATTGGGAATTTTGGATAAAAATACACGACGTGTAAATTCTTGTTAGGAATCTGTTAAACCTTATGGCTATTGAGCCATTGCAGTTTTGTTTAAAATAGAAGTGTACATAAAGGCAACAGTTATGTGCAAACAAAATTAAGATTTTTCAAAACAATGAATCTGAATTGAATTTAAAAATACCCATGAAAAAGTTGACATGATTTTCAGAGAAGTCTCCCGCGTTCTCTGAATGTTTATTTTTTTCTCTAATCCCTGGAGAAGTGGCTGCAGACAGTATACATTTTATTTTCAACATGTGATGAGATCAAGAAGTTTAGAAGCAGAATAGCTATTTAGAATAGCTTTCAAATTCAACACATTTGTGTGTTTCATACAAAACAAAGAGTCCTTGGATCAATAATAGGGAGCTAAAACAGGAGGAAGAGATAGCTTATGTTTTTGGTGAAGAACTGAAGCTGAGCAATACTGTTCACTCTGTAATTTTTGAGCTTATCACATCTTCCTGTGTGTTGTCTGCCTTGATAGACAGCAGGATGACAGATGACATCTGCCTGCATCTGAACACAATGTTAAAACATGCAGATGCACTCAGAAAGGATCCATTGTCCCAGTGATGTGCCAGCTCTAGAAAACCTAAAAAAACCCAACCCAAACCCTGGGGCTAAACCCAAAGCTGTCAAAAACTTTTTACTGAAATAAATTATAGAAATCATATACCTGTATAAGACTATTTATGAATTTTTATCTGATGATTAGACATACTGGAATGACTGGATGCCTTGCCAAAGGTTTAGCACGGTCTTTTTCACATCTATTGGTTTAAATGTTTCACAACCCTATTTTATCTGAGACTCATTATTCATCACTTGTTTTCCCTTAACACTTTTCTCCCCTGAACCATTGCAACTGTCGTCTTCTCCATTTCCTGCACTTCAGCCTTATGTATTCTTGCTCTCTTGCCTCATTGCTTATCATGACATGTATTTTCTGTCCTCTGTTTTGAATATATTTTCCAAGCAAAAACAACTCAACAAACCAAACCCACTCAAAACCAGCAGCTTTTCAGTCATCAGAAATCACTGTCTACTCAATGAAAGTAGCTGTAGCGTTATTGCTCTTGAATGATGATAGGACAGTTCCTAGGGAATAATGTTTAGTGAATAAATGAAACTTGTATCATCCTGAGCTTTTCATAATCAAGATATATACTGTCAAATGTATGAAATTAAATAGATATATTTTCTACATGGAATAAACTTTCTTTTTAATTGACCATTTGGAGTCCTATGGCACTAACAGAACTTGCATTATTGAATTATTATAGATGCCAGCCTTATAATGAAATGATTATCATGGACTAGATGGAGGGACACAGACTACACGCACCTTCTTCTTTTAGCCCTATTTTCTATGATTATACAACCTGTGCAAATCAGGTAGAACATCATTAAACCTAGGGAAGAACACATAAGGTTTCTATGCAAATGTTGATCCAGGTGCATGATTTACGCTATTACATACCTCATGATTTCTCTGGAAAGAGAATCAGAGTATCATGCGGGTTGGAAAGGACACCTGGAGGCCATCTAGTCCAACCTGCTGCTCAAAGCATTTTACAAGAAGTAAATAAAATTACTTGTTGCTGTTTTCCTGGTGATCCAGGAAAATATCAAAAAATACTAGATGACGACTTCATTATTCTGATTAATATCTTATAGCTATGAGGAAAATCTTAATTATAGCATCACTCCATTACACCTGGGTATACCTCAAGCACATTGAGAAAACATTTTCAGATTTTATAGGCATTCAAAGGTTCAAATGCATACCAAAGTTAAAATTGAATAAATGTTACCTGATAGCATTTGCCAAAATGTTAGCCCCTTTCTTTGCCCAGAATGGTTCATGCCCTGATTTTCCTCTGCACAACCGTATTTGTTATTCAGGAATATTCATCAAAGTTCATACAAACAATTTTCTTAAATTACCTTTTGCTGTGTCATTGATTTAGATCACCTGGTGTTGAAAATACTCTTGATTGCATGACTGAAAACCAAAGGTAGAAAAACACCAAGTGGCAAAGAAAACATAATGCCACATGGTACAGTCAATTAATGAAGTCAGGGATTCTGAGACAAGACTACAACACACAATGTTTGTTCAAATATCTGAGACTTCCAAAGAACTCTTGAGCTAATATTTGTAGAACATCTTTGCCATGTCTGAGGACAGAAATATTGGTCAGTTACCTAACCCAAATCTCAGATTTGCTGCTCTCTAGGTTCATGTTAGAGAGTTTCAAAAGATATTTTTAAATTCTCTTATAGGACTCATTAAAATCGAGAAGAGAAGGCAAAACTGACTCCTGATTTTCAAAGAGATGTTCCAAATAATTTTAGAGTAATTCTCCCAAAGGCTTTGGCTCAGTGCTGAGTGAAGACTCTTATGGATGTAGACAGAGTTGCTCATCTTTCTACAAAATAATCCAGCGATTTAAACCCCATATATTCTCATGAAAGCAGAAGCATGTCATTAATGGATCTAAACTGACCTAAAGCAATTCTAAAAGTTTCAAGTTACCTAACCATTCTTTTGTCTTTTTATCATGAAAAAAAATCCATGTACCATGGCTGTTTAAAAATGAAAGGCTCCTGATTGAGCTATTAGAAGTCAGCAACAATTCATAGTGAACTTGAAAAAAATCTGTAGAGCTTTTGTTTTACAAATTCTTCAGAACATGAATTTCACATCCTGTTCTTTAAGATGTGTTCCCTTTTGTGGTGATAATTATTGAGGATGTGAGTGAATCAGAGTCTGAATCATTTAGGACCTCGACATCCATGAATAATGTTCACTAGTGACTATTTCTCAGCTCCTTATTTATGCAGTAATTCCAACAATGAAGTCTTGTTGTGTTTCAAGAAAATAAACATTAAAGTAAACAGCTTGTTCTGTATTGAGATGATTAGAGAAGGTATTCAACAAAGACTAGACTTCTGTCAGTCCAGTTAGGAGTTTATTATCCAAAGCTGTTGCAATAACAGTGCTATTTCAGTGGATACAGGCTGTTCAAGTTTCCTGGGATTTGAAGGTAAATTCAGGTCATTTGTTGCTTTTATTGGCACTGTAAATCTGTAGCATTAGGAAGGAGTGGAAAGAGAGAAGTATGCTACAAATAAAGATGGAAGAGATCACTTTCACCTCTTAATTCTTCCTGTATGAAAATCTTGCTCCTCTCATGCTGGAGTCACAAAAATAAGACAGAAAGAAACCCCTGAATTTCCTTTTCCAGCCATACTGCGTATATCTTCTTATGCATGCAGGCCATCCTCTGAAGGCCTCAAGCTTGTGTGCTCTGTGGCTTTTTGTTGGGTTCTTTGAATGGTGGAGTTCAACACCACCAGTGCTAACACCAGAGAAACTGGGGAACATGCACAATAAACTAGTTCTTGAAGAGTGTGCTGTGATTTTTAACAGCCGCAATATATACTGCGAAGACTCCCCAGTTTGTATAAGACTTGTGGAAGATGCTGTGTTGAAATTTGTATTTCAGTTGCAGTTTGAGATCTACTTCTCAGCAGCCTTGGATTGAGTATAGCTGAACATGTTCCTTCATCTTGACTAAATTCCTCTTCTTTTTATTCCTGAAGGAGGTGAAGGAGCAAAAATGACACATTTGCCCCCAAGTTTTCCAAACTGATAGTAGGATCTTCCACTTTCCTATTTGTTTCTGTCAGATAATTTTTTACCTTGAAAAAATGTGGAAAATTAATTTCCTGTTACATGGTGACTAGATGGATAGTTTCTAAGCAAAATAATCTTGCACGTTCATCACATTAATTGCTCCCTTTTCCTAATTTCTTCGGAGTTAGTCTGCTTCTAATTATAGGATGAAAACCGTTTATTTCCCTTTCTCTGATTAACCATGGTAGAGGTCTTATATACTTTATTCTTCTCTGTATCAGGGAAAGGTCTAGTTGTTATCTAACTGATCCAGATGTTTGTGGTAAGTGGAATGCTACAGGACTCAACTGACTGGAAGTTTCATGCATGGAGATAAAAGCAAAGTTTCTGTCTGGAGCAGTGTTAGAAGTATATCTCATGTTTGGGATCTTGTTTAAGCATCCTCGGATACACAAATGGTCAAATGTGCCTCTTCTGAGTGATGGAACTGAGTTTTGTTATAAAGAATTCAGGTTGGAGTTAGCTGTTGCTTTTCATTACCTGGAGATCAACTTGAACTTTGTAGGTAGTTTTTCAGGGGTTTGAAGTTTAGTGTTATCAGTACTAAAGTTTCAGTTTGAAATCTTGGAATGGTCATCACCCCAATTATGCCCACTTAAGGGTACAAGCTCAAAATGCCTTGCCCTTTTGGGACCTATATAGTGTTTTCATTATCAGATTGTGGTGTACAATGATATACTTCCAAAAGATACTTACAAAAAAGCGAAGCATCTGTCACTATCCAAGTAGAGATGAGATATGTGGATACTTACAAAAAACATTAGAACTTAGAAATGCCCTGAAATCCTTTCTATCATGAGCTGTTTTAAATGAGTATCGCTTTTAGGGTGTAAAACAAGGATGCTTTTTTATTTGTAGGACCCAATCTGAAAAATGTTTGGGATCTTAATTTTACCTTTGTGTTTCCTGTCTTCAGAATCTATCTTCCAGAGGACTGAATTCAAAACAAGGTCAAGATGAGATGAGATAAGGTGAGATGAGATAAGGTGAGATGAGGTGAGATGAAGCGAGGTGATGCAACCAGTCAATCCCCCCATAATCATCAGGGAACACACTTTGAAAACAGCTTGAATGCTCAGCTTCCCTCTCTTCTGCTCAATGTGTACAGAGTCTGGCATATGACACATTCACTCAACCCTGTGCTTACTATTAAACACCCTACAACAAACTCAAGCAAAAACACTCTATCATAGTAACACTAACTCCTACTTCCAGCGAAAAGCCATCGCAGTAACAGGGAGGGAAAGCATCAGCTGTGTGGGGAAAAGTGTGCCCTCCTCTGAGCATAGCTGCTGTCAGGATGGTTAGGTGTCTAGCACGACTGTTTGTGCAGACTGCATTTCAGCGCAGCTGGGAGTCCTGCTGCCCACCGAGCCCGTCTAACTGCGCAGAGCATAGGCTGGCTGACACCCTTTAAGGCAAATGTAGAAACTTTGCTGTAAAACCTGATAGAATTTTTGACATTGATGGGTATGAATAGTGAGAAATGTCAGTTCAAGCTGAAAAGCTACTGGTGAAACAGCATCCTCCAAACATATTCCCATGATACCACGGCAGAGCTTAGCAGCCTTGATTTTCTTGACACAGAAGCTGGTAACTAGGGGTCTAGCTGTAGCTTCAGTCACATTATTTTCAGTTGCTGGAAGGCTGATTTGCAAAGCGCATTTTAACTCCTAATGCAGAGGAAGATTGTTTTTGTGCTGTTGGATACATGGAATATAATACATATACGTGTGTGTTAAGGCATGTGTGTATGTCTGATTTTAACATATAAGTACGCGGGAACAGGACATGCTGCAAAGTGGTGTTCTTTTTCATCATCTTACCTTTCCCTAGCCAATGATCCAACTGCTTTGATAAGAATACAGGAAGATCCCTATTGAAATAGTTACAGATTCTTTTTCTTTCCTCAAAATATTAAATCTTCTCTTCAAAATTATACTCCCCAGGACTGAGAGTTAGAGGTCCATATTAGTCCCTAGGCCTGAGACCCAACGCTATATCTGAGACTACATGATGCTATATCATGAGCAAAAAGATATTAGTGTTACCACAGGATGCCTGATGTCAGGTTTTTGTGCTTAGAGAGATCTGAGATGAAAACTGGGGGGGAAAAAACCCCATCTTTTCTGTCCTGTTTTGGCAGATATATTAATTTTGTTTGCATTTTCTTTGATTGTTTTTCTCTTGTTCAAAGTACCTAGGTATTGGCTTCTGATTTTTCATGAACACCTCTGATTTATCAAAAAAGTTTACAAAGAAAAGAAAAGCTTTACCTGATCCTACCTAATGACATTTGAAGTTATGATTTTTTTATCACTTGCTATTTTTAAGGTATAGACTTTAAGCCTTTTTTTAAAAAAAATATTACTGTACTTGAATAGATTTCTAAAGGTAAGAACCTGACTTCACATACAAAAAATACAAAAAACCACATCATTTTTCATCACTTGTTATTTTTAAAGGAGCAGACTTTAAGCCCTTTTAAAAAAATGTTATTACTCTACTTGAATAGATAGATTTCTAAAGGTAAGAACCTGAATTCATATACAAAAAATTACAACAAATAGTTCTCAGAAGACATTGAAAATTCTCTAAAATATTTGTAAAGCTTTCCTTGTAAATGCTTTTCTTACATCTGTTCCTTACATACAGCACGTTGTAGAATAGTACGACAGTCAGAGCTTGAGGATACGCAGCACTTACAACAATTGCAGGTCATTCATCAAAAGAAAAACTTTTACCATAAACCTCCCCCTTTTTATGCTGTAGGTATACTGAAAAGCTAAAACCAACAGAGATACATTGTTTGAACATTAATGAGGATTTTCTTCTTGCTGCTCATGGTCTCATCATGCCTAATGAGGGGTTAACGATAAACATTGTTTTCTGTCAAGAAATTGTCTCACTCATCCTTTCAGTGGTACTGAGTTATTATTCATAACAGTGACATTTTCAGAAAAATATTTGGCTTATCATTATTTGTGCATTGCCTGATTCACCTGGGGTGACTGACTTCGGGACTACTTAAGCTTTTTACATAGACACTTCATAAGATAAAGTGAAGATAAAGATACTTTATAGCATGTTTCAAGGAAAGCCTAACTTTTGTGCACTGAATCTCCTCTTCAGGATGCTGCAAATACCTAAAGCTTCTCAAGAAACTGTTGGGTTTGTTTTTTTTTTTTTCCCCGGTGTATCTATCCTTTAGGGTTCCTGGGCTAAGAAGATCAATTCTTTTTCCAGCATCTCTTGTAACTTTTGTTTGTGCTGGCCTTGACTAAGTGCCTTTCAAGGATTGTAGAAGCAACAGGATTGTGTGGAAGTCCATTGCCAGAGTGAAGTCAAAGCCACACATTTCACAGAATCACAGAGTGGTTGAGGTTGAAGGTCTTGGAGCCGGCTGGCATTGGCTTTATCAGACACAGGGGAAGCTTCTAGCAGCTTCTCACAGAAGCTAACCTTGTAGCCCCCTTTCTACAGCCTTGTTATACAAATCTAATACGTGGCACTTCCCCAGACTCTTGCAGAGGGGAGTCCAAACCCAGTCCCAGCACTTGAGATGTGTCTCACCAGGGCAGACTAAAGAGGAAGGATTACTTCCCTCAACCTGCTGGCAATGCTTTTCCTAATGCAGAGCCATTCCTCCCAGTTTTACATCATCTGCAAATTTGCTGAAGGTGCACTCTGTCTCAATGTCCAAGTCATTAATGAAGATGTTACAGGACTGGACCCAGTATTAACCCCTGGGGTACACCACTTGTGACTGGTCCCCAGCTGGACTTTGTGCTGCAGATCCCTCTTTGAGCCTGGCAGTCCAGCCAGTTTTCAGTCCATCTCACTGTCTGCTTACCTAGCTTGTACTTCGTCAGTTTGACAACAAGGTTGTCATGGGAGATGTTGTGTCAAAAGCCTTATTAAAGTCAAGACAAACACCATGCACTGCTCTTCCCTCATCCACTGAGCCAGTCATCTCGTAGAATTCCATCAGGTTAGTTAAGTAGGATTCTCCCTTTGTAAATCCATGCTGACAACTCCCAATCACTTTCTTGTCCTTCTAGTGTTTGGAAATGACTTCAGGATTAGTTGTGCCATCACCTTCCTAGGATTGAGGTGAGGCTGACTGGCTGTAGTTCCTCAGATCCTCCTTCTTGCCCTTCTTGAAGACAGGAGCAACATCCAGTCCTCAGGAATCTCCCTGACCACCTTGACCTTCAAAAGATAATTGAGAATGGCCTTGTAATGACATCAGCCAGCTCCCTCAGCACTGGGCATCCGGCCAGGTCCCACGCAACCATTATGTAAGTTCCAGTTTGTTTAAATATTCCCTAACCTGATCCTTCTCTACAGAGGGTAAGTCTACCTTGCTCCAGACATTCAGTCATGGGCCTGGGATTCCTGAAGGCCAGTCTTACTGGTAAAGACTGAGGCAAAGAAAGCATTCAGTACCTTGGCCTTTTCCACGTCCTTTGTCACTAGGTTCCTTGCCCCTTTCAGCAGCAGGCCTACATTTTTCCTAGTCTTCCTTTTGCTGTTACTGTACTTGTAGAAACATTTACTGTTGCTCTTCACGCCACTCCTCAGATTCAGCTCCAGTTGATCTTCAGCTTTCTCAGCCCATCACATGGGGTATCTCTATATTCCTCCTGCTTAACCAGACTGTGCTTTCACCTCTTTATGTTTCCTTTTTAAATCTGAGTTTAATCACAAACTCCTTGTTCCTCCATACAGGCCTTCTGCCACCTTTGCTTGACCTCCTGACAATGGGAATAGAACATTCCTGATCTTGTAGGTGGTGGTCCCCAAAAATCAACAAGCTCTCCTGCACCTGTATTTTCCTCAGAGCTTTATCCCATGGGATTCTTCCAAGCAGCTCCCTGAAAAGGTCTAAGCTTGCTCTCCTGAGGTCCAGGACTGGGAAACTTGCTAATTTGCTTTGCTCCCTCCTCTCAGGATCCTGAACTCCACCATCCCATGATCACTACATCTAAGGCTGCTCCCAACCTTCACATCCCCTGTAAGCTCTTTCTTGTTTGTAAGTATGAGGTGCCGCAGAGCACGTCCCCTTGTTGGCTCTTTGATCACCTGTTCTAGGAAGTTATCATCAATGCCTTCCAGAAACCTCTTGGATTGCTTGTGCCCTGCTGTGTTGCCCTTCCAACAGATAATGGTGCAATTAAAGTCTCCCAGGAGGACCAGGGCCTGTGAGTGTGAGGCTTCTTGTCTGAAGAAAGGAACATCCTATGATCTCTAACAGCCAGGTTGCACAGTCCCTTTTATTTAGAACAAGACATGTTTGCAAAATGTTTTGGTCTAAAGATAGTGTATTTGTTTTTGCTGAAGATGCCATGCATGACCAGCTTGATTTCAGAGACAGAAAAGTTCCTGTTGTGCAAAGAAACATGACTTTTGAAAAGATACACAGATTTATTTCTGGCATACATGGCTGGGATTCAAAACCAAGCCATCAGTGCTCTGAAGGTAATCCAGAATATTCCAGTTCATAAATTCAAGGAGTGAATGACCAATTTATCTCTGACTTTGAGTTCCTGTTTGACATCTCCTATGGCTTTATTAGAATATCTCTCCTGGACAACATTACACACCTCTGGCCAAACCCTGTTTCTTGCTATGCAAACAGATTTTACAGGAATTTACCTAAAACTCCTGTTTTCAGTTACAATATATTTTTCATCTTTTTTTTCTTGGATAACTTATATCCCCTACAGGAAATGTAACACTAGAGGGTATGGACTATCTCATGATCTGTGCTGCTATTTTGTTGGAGTAGTTCTTAAGAGTCCTTGAATCTGCAGGATTAAACCTGTATTTCTGATACCTGCCCCATCAGCCAAGGTTACTCACTAGGCTAGGTGGTTTGGTCACACCACTTTTTGTAGCTAGTGCAGCAATGTAGCTGATACCCTCAGAAGACGATGTTTTCAACCCTGCCACCTCTAGCTGGGCTTCAGCACCAGTCTGGCTTGAACGTAGGTCTGTGGATGCAAAGCAAAGTCTAAACTTCTCTGATGCCATGCAGTGAGAGGCCTTTTGGGGACATCTTTGTATTCTGTCTTAGAATATTCTTTTTCATTGTGTTATGCTACAAAAGATTTCACTGCCTATCTTGCAGTACTATACTACAGCATTCTGATTTCTCTTGCAGCAAGTTAAATATCTTTGTGAACTTTATAAGTAATTCTTAGTTGTATCTATTTATTTTTATGTAATGGCTTATTTTGCATTAAGATTACTTCAGACATTGCATGTAGATATTTTTTGGAGGGAATAAATTCACATTTTAGTACTCTTTTCTAAAATTTCCCCAAATAGTAGGCTTAAATCACCACTGAGTTTTGTTAAAACATGCCAGTAATGTGACTGGTGTTTTTCAAGACACAAAAATGTGCAAAAAAAATCTGTTCTCAATAATTTATTCAGACAGAAATTATTTCATTAATTCAGAAATAATTAAATTGCAGTGTTTGAGTTTTGTGCCTTCTATTCAGGTTCAGTTGCCTTTAATTGAAACCCTGGTTTTAATTCTTGCTGTGTTGATCCCATAGCTTTAAACCGTATGCTAATAAAATATTAAAATGGCAGATGACGTGTTCTCTAATATTTCTATTGGTGTGTTGACTGGGCTCACTTTTGAACTGGGTTACTTCTGAGGCGGCACGGATTTCTGTAGCCCGGTTGTAACTGCAGTACTGGATTTTGACCACTGAGTGTCAGACACTGAATAATCTTTGACATAGTTCAGCCTTTTCATCTCATCCCTTTCCCTCTGCAGCACAGTGTTAACAAAATTACAGCAGATCTTCCTGGCCCTGCTTTAACCAGGAAAAGATCCCCATTATTTAATAGGTGAAATTCCATCACTGAGGCCAAAAGACAAGAAATTCGAGCTTGCTAAAAAGAGAGCTTTACAACACATGCTACAGGGAAGTGCCTTGCGATGTGGTTTATATGTGGCACGGCACAGAAGAGAGTTGTATTGTACTGGCAAGAAGTTATGCGGGCAGTTCAGATCCTGTTCTTGGTGCAGCTGTTATGTGTTGTTTGCTCTTCCTCAAAAGCAGAGGATAGACACGAACACGAGCTACTTCTCAGGATTATCTGGGGTTTGTTACCCAGGACTGTGAGATGAGGAAACCCTGCACTGCTTGCTGTCTCTGTAGTGTGGTAAGGGTATGCCTCTGTGCCAGAAAGGCTTGGTGGGAGCTTTGTGGGCTTTCTTGGTGGAGGCACATTTTAAACAAGCAATAACTTCTTTGCTAGCATATTTTGTTTCCTTTTTCTCTGAACTTTTAATCATTGCTAGTATTACAAATGAAACATTGAAGCACAGACCAGACCTTATGGTGCTATTGCTGCTACCATGGGGAACCCATTGTCCTAAGGTATAACTGAGGCAAATGCTTAGTAACAATGAAATGATAATTGTCATCTTTGTGTTAAAATGAAAAGACACAGTTGTGTCAGCCACCACTGCACCCATTAAAGAGAGAGCTGTTAACAATATTGGCTGCTTCAGATTCTCTGATGCTTTTCATTGTGAGTCTCTGGCTTTCAGGCGGTCATAGCTGCTGAACTTACACACTTGGTCTTGCTCTCGGTGCTTCCCCTCAGTGTGTCTGCGTGATAAACACAGGGATCTGTCACACTGGGTTGCAAAAGAAATGGTAGAAAGGCAGAGGCTGGAAAAAACTCTTTGGAAGAGCTGGTAGGGCCTGAAAATCTTAGCTAGCCTGCAGCAAAGAGATGATGACTATGTCTAGGAGCAGAGGGAGACACAGGGAGGTGACACAGGGCAGGTATGAGGGGTGCAGGGGTGGGGGACATGGTTGTTAGCTGTGGCTACAGTGGATGTGAAACCCTCAGCTTTGCTTCAACTCATGCAGAAGGAAAAATACAGTTCTGTGCGATGAAGCTTACTGTGGGGAAATACCTGAATCAGCATTGTCCGTGCAATCTTAAGTCACTAGTGGGTGTGAATTCTGTAGTAATGGCCACTAAATGGTTTGTCTGTAAGATCATTTCAGGAATGTCTCAGACAGCTAGGTGCGATCTCGATCTCTGCTCCAGAGCTCAGACATTATGCTGCAGGACTTACGTATACAAAAATTTTTCTAGGTTTCTATGCCACATGAAGTTGTAATATGTTAAAAACTTTGGAAAAACACCTGAAGGGCAATCAACTAAACTGGACCCAAATATCCCTGTGGCTCAGCTTCCCTGCTGTGAAGCATCCTTGCTCTCATCTCTGGGGCATACTGGATAGACATATTCCTAATGGCTGTGGATCAGTTGTAAAATGACATCATCGCAAAAACTTCCAGGAGGTAAGGAATAACTTTATACTTGATAAAACATCAGGCTGTGGCACTGCAGATAATGCCTGAACCATCCCTCAAAAGAAGGTACACAGAAAGGTTGAATAAGAGCTTGCACGTTAGCTATTTTGCACAGTGGATGAGCCTGGGATATGATGCTGTGGCCACGTCACAGTATGTACTCTGTGTCATACAACAGAATATTTAATCTCACAATGCTTATAGACAGAGGAAATTTGGACAGGCAGCTCTTTTCCTATTGTAAAGTACTGAGTGGTTGGATTTTCTAATTTTAGTTTTCTTTTAACACAGTTTTTAAACTCACAGCCTAAGTGAGAAGACAACTTATGCTTTCCTAAGAACAGGGTGTTTGGTCAACTTACTGTCCAGTGATAACAAATGTTTCTGACAATGCTCTCTTCGGTAGGGATGTCTCTTCCTTTCTTATTCTCCCCATCTATCAAATGCTAGATAAGTCACTTTTAGAAATGCAGGCTTTCAATTTTAACCTGGTTTATGCAGCATTTCCATCACATTTCTGTCCCTTGTAGTCCAATCACTTATAAAATTGCCCACCAAGGCACATTGCTTCCAAGAAGTTTCAGGAAGATGCCATGATGAGGATCTAATAACAAAACCTAGAGTTTTCACTCAAGAAGGAATAGTCTGACCTGGCCTGGGAACACTGGTTTACTATTTTTAAATATGACTATAGGTACTATTAAGTAGTAAAACTTTAAATTGATCTGCTGGGTTTATGGGTTGCAGGGCTTCAAGCTAGTAGGAGAGGACAGAGAAAAATGATGCTGGAGTACAGGTTTGTCTCCCTGGTGAGAAGGGTTTTCCATGTAGTCTGCAGCCCATCTGGAGGCTCCATGTGCTTGCTTCATTCGGGTGTTTTTGTGGCTTCCTGCTCTGTAAGACAGTTTGCATTTTGCCTTGGTACTCTTTGTAAAAGACTTGCTGCTTAGTGCAAGGTATAGAGTCCAAAATACTCTGTGCCGTCCCCCACAAAGAGATTGACCCTCTGTTGCACAGCACTATCTAGCTTCTTTCTCTTTGAGACAAAGCAGGGATCTGAGGCAAAATGTAAACCTTAAAATGGACAAAATAATGAATTGAAAAATAAAAAAATTAATTAGAAAGGAACAAGGCCTTAACAGCAAAAGTCTTGCCTGTTAGCACATCTTCTGATTTCGGTGGTGCTGCAGTTCACGTCTCTGGTTGCAACAGGTACAACGGAAAGAAAAGCAGTAGTCCAAGGGTGGAAACAGATTACATAGACTTTTAATATCTGAAAACAAATTGCAATGCTTGATGTCACAGGATCACATCTGTTTTCAGCAATGGGCTATAGAGCTAATAACAGAAAACTTGCATTTTGCTCTGGGTTGGGCTAAACAGGACTCAGTATTACACAGATGCAGTGGGCTTTTGTTTCAGGTCTGCAACCTACTGGGCCCCACTGAACTTTATCTCAAGATTTTGGTGGTCTGGAAGAGACGATTCAGACCGCTGTCCAGAGGGTGGCACACTTAAACCGGTGGTGGGGAAAATCTTCCCCTGCTCCCCCAATCCCTTAACCATCACATCTGGCTAGAAGTTCTGCTGCTCTCTGCAGGTTTGTCTGTGTCTGTGTGAGCAGAGATAGCTCTTTGGAGACAGGTATGCAAGTAGTTGAAGCAGTGAACACAATAAGCTCTAATCAATTTAATCAGGAGGCTGTTGGTCTCTGTGGACTCTTTCTAAGAGATCTCAAAGGAAAGCTTAAAAAGGCAGCTTTGTTGCCTGGAGGCCTGACAGAAGTTAACACCTCTCCTTAAAAAGCGCAAGTCAAAAAGGATGAAAATTGCTACATCTAAACCATGGATGAGTGAGTTTGGTGAAGGAATCGATATGAAAAAACTTTACAAACTGTTATTCAAGAGGACAAGCCTAGAGAGCTCCCTGCTGGCCTTTAAACACCTATGAAGATGTTTTTTCAGTCTTACAGTAACTGTGAAAACCATGATGGGGTTGAGATGATTATACTTTTTGCCCTGTAACATGGGAAAAGCCATGTAGATCTCTGATATTTTGGTATTATGGACTACAAAAGGCTCCTTATAATAGCTACAAAAAGCATCCTTGTAATATTATGCCTAATGATGTTCAGACTGTAGTGAATCCTCTAGGTATGGTTATCCCTTGATTTGCAGGTAGGTAGCTGAGTAGAGGAACTAAGTGGCTGCTTCTGATGTTACACAGAAGGTCAGCGAATGGTGTAGGAAAAGCATGCATGAAATCTGCCTTGCAGTCCCCTCTGCCTTGTCTTACAGCTCTGAAATGTCTGCATTTGAAAAGGCAGGACGAGAAAGATAGTGCTTATTCTGTCTAACCTACTTGGGTGACTGTCTCACATAGGCATGCATAGTGGCATCACTGATGGGTGATGTAAGAAGGTAGGTGATAATAGTGCGAATGACTGAGTCCCAAGGAGGGAGGAGTGACCCAGCATAAGGGGCAGGAGGATGAGCCCTGCAGTCACAATCCTGCAATTTTTTCCTCCCAGGGCCTCTCTGGCAAAGACAGGAGGCCAAGTTCCACGAATGTGCAGAAAACTTCTTAGGGAAGAGAAAAAGTGGCCAGGACTAGAAGTGAACTACCCTGGACATGAGGGCTTGCAAGGAGCCTCGTGCAGGGGAGCTGTGAAGGTACAAGGGGATAGGAAGGGTGATTGCACCGTCTTTGAAATAAGCTTGGTGTCTGGAGTGCCAATGGTGGTTGGCCATCTTGGGGGATCCCCAGAGGGGATTTTATATCTCCTCCCTGTCATTTTTGATAGCCCTCCTGAATACCATGCATGCCCTCCAGGCTCTTCTGGCATGTCCTGTGGGCAGCGGAGCACACTCAGAGGTGCCCAAGCACCAAGTCAGCAGGCAATGAGGTGACCTGGGTCACTGATGGGCTGGCAGCCTCCAGCAAATTCTGTTAGGTTGGGCACTGAGAGGGGTACTGTACTGTGGGGTAAGCTGCATGCCTTCTAACACCCAGCCACTGCTAGCAGAGGATATTTAGTACCTTACAGTGGATGCTGGATGTAGGAGCGGAGCAACTGGCCTCTTACAGTCCAGGCAGCTGTCTGCTGGAAGAAGGACTGATTTATCCTGAGCGTGTTCTCTTACGTGTTTTATTTGACTTCCTGTATTTTTAATTGGAAATTTTGGGGCACGTAGTAATTAACAGGGTCTAGAGCTATGGTGGCAATTTTAAAAGTCCTGAGAGATCTTCTTGTATATTTAAGTTACAGAGTTGGGCAAGGACTATATAGAATCCTGTCATTACTCCTCTCAAACACTGTCAGGTTTGCATGTCTTTTCAATTTTCACTTACCAGCAGTTTGAAGTGTTACAATTTCTGCTTCCTGGACAAGCTTTTTATCTTTGGGAGTATTTTCTTTGCTGTGTAACTAGCTAACATCCAGGAAACAGCAAAATCATTTCTTCTGTCAAATGGCATAACGTTTTGGGTCAGTGGACCCTGGACATGGGACATTGTGTCTCAGTCACATCATCAGAGTCCCAGGAAAGGGGGTTGATGCACGAAATCTAGAAGTGTCCAGCCTAAGCCCTCCTCCCTCCACACCTGGTACCCTGAATAGCTCTGAGTTCCAGCTGAGCTTCCCTCTAGTAGAGGAGTTTTAGAACTTGTGGATCAGAGCTACATTTTCCTCCAAGACCATTTCCTCTAGAGAAAAAACTCTGCATCTCTTCACAATGCCCTTATTGAGATCAGTCTAGCAAAATGTTTTCTCATCTTATGATTTTTTTCACAGTTTGAAATGGAGTGAAAAGTTGTACATTTTAAAATTCAGTTGGTCAACAAACCAACCCATAAAAACAAACAAAGGCAGTTAAAATCAGGTCAACTAAAATATGCTTGATTTGATTTTTTAAAACCTTTAATTTTTTTGAGGTGTAAATAAAATCAAATTCCCAAACAAAAAAGTTGTCTTCAACTTGGGAATACAATTATTTGACACTAAAACGCACAAAATTAAGATAATTGTTTTTCAAGATCAGAAATCTTTCTGAGATCAGAAAATTTATAAAAAACTAGCTCAGGTTCAGTTTTGACTATTCAATATTTTATAGATAAAAATAAATCCGGTTACAGGCTCTCAACTACCTCTGCTCACATTTAGCAGACGGGATTCGTTTTTTTCTACTAGTAAGCCTTGCTCCTGAAGATGAGATGCCATGTGGCAAGAAGCTGCAGGCAGCTGTGCATTGTGGCTCAGAAGAGTTTTTATTAATATGAAGTTCCTACTTACTGAGATTACCAAAATATAATTCTCATTTACAACATACCCTGCCAGTTTCCATAATAGAGCCCATGCCTGAGCAAAGGTAATGTGCAAAAATACCAGAAAGTCGTTATGAGCCACAATCAGCCAGACAGGCTAAGATATAAATGGCTTATTTTGCAGTCGGTTAATTTGAACAGAAAAATATCTATTTTGGATTGAAATCTAATCAAGTGTTTGAGACAGTTCTGTTTGGAAAGGGCAGATGATTTTCACTTTGAATTGCTTCATTTCAAAATCTCTGCCAAATTATCTCGCTGGCAAGATGGAGCCACCTGGCATTTTTGAATGGCTGCTGGGGGTGGCTGCATGCCAAACATTTGCCAGACTGCGGTGATTAGCTTTAAAGAACTTGGCCTGTGCTGTTTCTTCTCTGTACAATGCCCTCGGGTCTCTCAAACCAGGCAGATTCCTGCACGCTTATCAGGAGGGACACAAGCCTTTCAAGTTAGGCAGGGTGCTCTTGCATCAGCAGGTTTGGTCACCAGAAGGTAACATGGCAAATGGCACAGGTGTTCCCAGAAATTTCCTTGCTTTTTGCCTTCAGTCTTCCACTTCAAAAGTATTTGTTGAGAAGCAGAAGTTGTGTATAGCTGCCTTTCAGCTGTGTGGAGTAGTTGCACTTCTGCTTGTGCAGATATGATGATAACAGAGGGATACATGTCCCTGGAAAGAAATGCTCAGCCTACACATTATGTGTACTATTCACTAACAGGTCTTTTATTGTTCCCTCACTTTGCAGTCCAGGTCCATTTGTGACGTCTCATCAGAAAAAAATCATTGTTCATATTTAGAATAATTGCCTGTCTTATAAGTTATCTGTTATTTGCGTGTAAGGGCTACAGAGATGCCTCATCTAGTTTTAAATGCAGCTGAAGCAGGGTTTGGTCTGACTCCGCAGCATAGATGTAGTTTTGACGTGTAAAACAGAGACTCCAACGAGACGGGGATATAGAAACTTGAATGAGCTTTTTGCTTCAGAAGTGATTGCTTTGAACTGGGATCAAAACATATTGCCAGGGTAGATGGAACGGGAAAACCTGTGGTTACATGTTGTATATTTATGGTCAAATAGAAGACTTCAGTCTCTGGATATAAGTTTATAAACACTTCAGAAAGAAGTTCTTGTCTGTGTTACACATTTTAGTATGAAATGACCATGCTGTGTTCTCTGTTGTTTAGGGGAAGAGAGCAATAGCAGGGATAAACATGAATAGCAATTTATTCCAGAAATAGTCCAGCGGTACCAGTGGGAGTATTTTTTGGCATAAATTACTGCTCAACCTAATTTAATGATGTCTTGACTTGGTCAACTAAAACTGAAGAGGTAGTTTAGGCAGTGAAATGATATTCAGTGTAAGTGAGAGTGGCAGATCCTGGTCATTAGTAAGAGTCTCTGCATTCTCTCTTTTCAACCAGCAAATCAGCCTTAGGAGCCACCCAGTCAGTTAATTATGGAGATAACTTCAATGATTTAGGTGGTGCACAGCTACCAGAAAACTTTCACTATCACTGTTCTGTTAGGTAAGCTTTTCTACTGTTTGCTGTCAATACCCAGAAGCATCTGAATTTATGTGTAAAACTTTTACTGAGAAAAACACACATCCAAGTTTGACATAGGAAGGGTGCAAGCTTGCAGGATAATACAGAATATGTAGCCCTCCCTTTATTTCCTGGGCAGAGGGTTAAATACCCCACCTGTAAACAAGGCTTAGAGCCAAAGTGGGACACCTAAACGGCCCCTGAGGCACATGAGCCCCAAATGGAGTCTGGAAAAAAACCACCTGCCAACCTGCTACCTAGTGGGTCCTGGAGCTGCCTCTCTCTGTGTGGCGAGGGCTGCCACAGGCTCTCTGTCACCTTACAGTGTTTAGTAAATAGATTTTCCTCCTCTAACTTGGCTGAAGGACTCCTTAAGCAGGTGTTTTCAGATGCCACCTGATATGCTCTGATGGTATCGAGCTTCTCCCAAAATGCAGCTGACAAGAATTGCTTGCTTTCAAGACAGCAGTAGTGCTGCCTCACCTTTTCTATGATAGGCTAGTGGTGGGAGCACATACGCAACAAGAGGAGAGCTAGGCTGGTATCTCATTTTCTGATGGGATGCACACTTACTATTCCTTCAGCAATACCCTCACCAAGGACTTCTTACTCCTGCTTGCTCATGTGGAGCAATGAAAAGATATGGCTGCAGCTTCCCTTGTAAGTCTGATTAATGTGGACGCTTACAAAACACACACATTTGTATAAGGTGAGAGAAGCTCGTGAATGGTTGCAGAGGCTAAGGAGGTTACTGGCATGATAACTGTATTGTTTATTAATACTTGTTTCTTGTGAAGTATGGGGTTGCTATTTCAGACTGTGTTGCTTAGAGACAGAACAGGTTATGCTCTTGGTCATATTTTTGCAGCCTCGCTTGTATTGCTCTTGCTTACCTTTCATTCTTTTTTGAGGGCTTTGTTCACGGGTTCCTCAAAGATTTCTTCACACTGACATTGCCCATCATCAGCTCATTCGTAAGTTACTGCCATGTAGTGGTCCACATCTCCACGTCCAATCCTTCTAAACACTGCACAGATCCTGCTGCATAGGAGGTGGATACCTGTAGCCATAGTTGGCACATTTGAGCAGAAGACCACATGGAGCGGAGATAAAAGAGAAATGAGAAGGCTGATATGCTGTAAGGCCATGATGGGAGGCAAAGACATTCTTGGCTGTATATCCACTGTGAATGCTCCCAATGAAGAGGCTCATGTGCTGCTGTAGGAGTGCCCTTTGTTACAGGACATTTTTTCCTTAGCAAATATGTAGGTTTGGTAAAGCTCCCACATGCTGAATAACGAGGTGGCACCAAACACTGATTAATAGTCTAGTTTATAAATGGAGATGGAAACAGAATCTGCCTTTTAGCCTTTGAATAGCAATCCTGCTTTAAATGGCCCGACTAAAATCTCTTTGAATTCACCTAGAAGATTTGGGGGCTTTAGCTCATTCCCTGTGCAGATCCTTTGTATACTCACAGGCAGGTTTTCAAGGACCTTGGTGTAAAAGAGGCTTAGGTCTGCTATTTGTGTATTACTGAAAGTTCTTTCAAAACTGCTGTGACAAGTAGAACAGCACCATTATAAAGCAAGAATTTTGGGAAATGTGCCTTTGGAACTTTTTAGAAAGGAGGAGGAGAGACCATCTGTTTTGCTTGTCACAATTCTTGTTTGTTTAAGATGTGAATTGCCAGAAATGTGGAAAGATTGGGTACAACGACAAGTGATAGAGTAATTTTCACACTGGACTTATGGGAAGCATGTGTTGTCCATCTGTGTGATTCTCATTTTATGCAAATTTAGGAAATATAGTCTTATGTCTAATTGTCCAAAGGTAATTCTGAACATTCAAATGGAGGAAAGATATCATGCCATATCGTCAGTGGGCCTTCCTTTGGCTCCACAACACGCCAATGCAGAATGCTGCTTGCTTGAAACTACAAATCATAATAAACATTTATATTTAGAATCCAATAAAATAATGTTTCAGGGTCTGCAAAACACTTTAGACCCATGCTTGGGTTTTCCTGGAAGTGGAAGAGGGTGCCACAATTTTCCTGACCCTCCTAAGCAGGTGTTACCAACCTGCCCAGAGCTGCATACTGATGCCTGCTGGTTCACGATGCTGGGGGAATACTAAAGGAGGCTGGTGTGAGTCTTTCGGCTAAAAAATACACAGCTGTGTGTGATTAGAGCTTAAACAAGAAATATCTGAGCTTCTGGGAGGAAGCTTTGATTTAAGGTTTGTTTTGGGGGAGGAGAGTGTTTATTTGCCTTCTTAAAAAAAAAAAATCACACTCCACAGAGGGTGATAGAAGTTTTACCTGGAGCATATTGCATTTTTCAGAGCTGGTGGAAATGATACTTTCCCTTACCCACCCTAAGCACTGTCAGTGAATAGCTCCCAAAAGACACAATTCTTTTTCTTCCTTTCCTTTTATTTTTTTCAGTTAATGATTTGTCTATGACCTGCGAATGATTCTGTGTTTTTTGACTCAATACGGCAACCGGAAATTTGACTGGAAATAATTCTTAATTCCACTGTCACTGAAGTGCAAGTATTTCCAAATTCGAAGACAACAAACTTTTTCAATAAACAGAAATATAGTGATGGTAATTCATAAAAACTCAGGAAGAACTATAATTAATGACACTGATTCTGACTCCTTGCAATCTGGCTGGCTCTTGAGGCGAGCTCTGTTGCGTTTGTGAGCAGAGGGGGAACCTTGTTCATGAGGCCCGTGGCTCAGCTTGGTCATGGCTGGTGTTGGAAGGATAGTACAGGACAACCCCAGGTTTTGGCTCAGTCAAGAGTACTGCTATGACAAATCTCAGATGCTTTTAGGTGTATAAAGCTAGAAGGAGGTAGAAGAAGTGGTCTGAAGGGAAGAGAGGCAGCATCACAACCTAAGCAAATGAGAAATAAAGCAACCTCCTAGCTTGCTGCAGGTCTCACGTGGTGAAGAGATGGAAGGAAGAGATGTTGGGTCTTGTGTACCCAGCAGGACAGGGAGAGAAGCAAGGAAGAAGTAGAAATCCAAATTTCACTGAGATAGAAATCTGTATTTCATAGAGCAGCCCATTATTTGGAGAGGACTCAGGCAGGGGGAGTAGGTTAGCTGGCTTTCAGCTGGGAGAGGCTGGGGAAATGTTTCATGTCTTTTTCGGTGGCAGTATCAAGGTGTGCTTTTTGGTGGTGGTGGTAATCCAAGATGGAGAAGGAAGAAAGGAGGAGCTGAGGTGGCAGAAGTAGAGAGATGTTCCTGCTCAGCTCGAAATGGGTGGACTCAAAGGTGAGGAACTGCAGCCTTGTGGGACAAAATCTTTTTTTTATGTGTGTTAGAAGCTGAGCTCTGTGGTTGCCTCCTACTGAAATGTGTCTTTTACCTGGAGGAAAGATTGGTCCAGACTTAATCCACTCAGGAAACAAAGCCCTTTTTTGTGTTTCTTTTTCTGTCCTAGAGTACTTGTTAAATACATCTCCGTGGTGGTATGTAGATAAGTACAGTAAAGATTATAAGATTCTTCGATACGCGTAATTGGAGCTATAAATAGTAAGTTGAACATGGTGCAACTGACTGTTTAAAAATTTTAAATGGAACAATCAGATATATTTTATATGTAGCAAATAGATACCAGCCCAGCAGAAACAGCACCATAATTCAGAGGGTTTTTTTCTGTTATCAAATTATGCAAAATACATTTAAAAAAATACTTAACTGTCATTCTATAGGTTTCAAGTTTAAAGAGAAATTAATATATTTAAGCTACATACAGCAGTCACTTTGCAATAAGCAACGACTTATGAATGGCTTTGCATACTGAAAACTTGGCATCTGAAGGAGTGAACTGCAGCACTAGTTCCGTTTCCTCCTTCGTTGAAAAACGTAAGGATGTGTTTAAACTCTAGCTGATTCACTGAAAACCACAGATTTTCTTTTAATGCTTTCATCATGCATTACCTTTTTTATGCAAAACAAACAAGGAATTCAGGAGATTTGAATAAACAACTTGTAGCTGTCCATGTTTTCTGCTTGCATGTTTTAATCAACCAATCTTGAGCAAAATGTTGCTATGTTACTGCTTTGTCTTTGTCTGCTTGCCTTCAACAGGACTAATTATTCCTAAAGCTGCACCATGTTCATGCCACACTGCAGTGTGCTGTATAGATCTGTCCTAAGCGAGTTAGCTGAAGTATCTCTGTGTTGTAAACTGATTTAGGAAAGCAGGAAAGAAGAAGTACACCTCCTCTGTTCCACACCCAAAATATTGTGGAATCTGCAACAACTTCAGAAATTCTTGCATGTTGCTGGAGGTGGTTTTAGTTTTCACACCAGAAGTAATTTAATTTCAGCACTTAAAACCCAAAAAGCTCCAACATATTGCTAGCATGCAAAAATTCCATGTGTGCTAAAAAACAACAGCATATGGCTGGGTGGGGTGTGACCAAAATGAACATAGTTATCACATTGTGAACTTTCTTTTTACAGGCTTGATTAAATAAGGTGGTGGGGGGGAGGGCATCTAGGACAAGAAGCTGGAATCCTCTTAGAGTCTGCCTGTTCAAATGTTGTGTAGTTAACTGAAAGGTTCATCTCACATAAAATGTGTCTTAAAATAGGAGACTGACATTTCATCTGAACATGAAGAACACACACAAAAGAAAGGTAGAAAGAAGGCAAGATGTCTCTGGGGTGAACCATTAGAGGAGAATGGTACAGAGCACAAGCTGGAGGGGAACTTCAGCCCTCCCTGGCTGCTGGTAGTTTGGGATTATTTGCTTTTTATTTATCATCTATCACCTGGGCTTGAATTCTGTAGAACAAGTTTTTAAGTAGGCTCATTTGCTGGGACTCTGTGTTTCAGGATGTTTAAACATTACCACTGATTCTTCCTAGCAGAGTCTAATGCTGAGGTAATTGTGGGCACAAATAACTTCAGTCATCTGTGATGGTGGCTGTATATATATATATGTGTGTGTGTGTGTGTGTATGTATATCTCCACAGTAATTTTTTTTACTCCAGTCTTTTTTCTGTTGAGTCCAATGGTGCTGAAGACCTTATCAGGTCCTCGTACAGGAACCCCTAAAAACTGAGCAAATAAAATCAGAAATATTTCTGGAAACTTGAGCCTAGATACTTGACTTATCCTTCTGAACCCCTGGTGGCAAGGTTGAAACCCTCTAAAATAGTAATTAAAAAAGCTCAGGGAACTAACATTAACATACAGGGGTTTTGTGTAGCTATGTAGTTGCACTTAAAGCCATTCACCTGAGCGTACCTCTCTTGGATGATCGTGTAGGCTGTCTGCTTAGTTTGCTTTGCTCTTTTCTGATTTTTCTGTGCTCTTCTAGGTGTAAGTACCTCTGGAGAAGCAGAATCCTTATTTTCTGGCACATCACTTGCTATTCTATCTGCTGTTCAGCTGTGAATACAACAGTAGCCCAACTTTGCCAGGTAGTGGCTCTTTGCAGTTGTTTTACTGTCAGGTTCTTGGCTATCTGCATGACCAGCACTGTCATCCTGTGGGCAGCCAGGGAAGATGTCTTGTGCTCCTACTGCATGTCAAACTATGTTATTTCTGCTGCAGAGGCCAAATGCCGTCACTGGGCCAAGTGAACTATACCATGCAAAATACGCCTTTATTTTCTGCAATGCAAGCCTGTCAGATAGTTAAAAGTGAAAAAACAGTCCTAGTTTGACTTCTTTTTTTGAATAATTGGTGATTTCCATGAACTCTGTAATCTTCTCTGGTTCCTAGTGATGAGTGTTTTCACACTTTGTGTTGTTCCCTCATCTTCTCAAGTTAATGGTCATCCTTGAGTAGCTGTAATGATTAGAGCTCGGTCTACATTTCTTTATGTTCTTGCAAAGTGGGTTTTCAAGCAACAAAATAAAATTTCACATAAATAGATATTCTTCCAGTTTCAAAGCTAAGAACTGAAAATTACTTTTGATGCCTTTGCAACTTCAGAAAAACTTGAAATGTTAGAGTTTCACCCAGAAAGGCCATTGCTCACGTTAATTATATTGGCCAAGACAAAGCATCTTTTTCAGAATAAAATCCAGGTTACTCTGTGGAACAATAGGGTCTGTCAACATGTGACAAGGCTTTCATATCTCGAGGGGAGGATCCAGTTGATGCAACAAAGTGTCAATCAGGATGTAGAGCTGCAGGAAGCTAACTCATGCGTACTCCAGGGTTGTCCAGATCAGATGAAGAAAGTGCCAAAAGAGGTTACCCTTCATCACCAGCTGAGAGATGAGCTATATATGAAAGACAGAACAGCTTGAAGGGCCCTGAATGGTGATCTCAGGAGATGTGTCCCTCAAGACAGAGACATGCTTCATGTCCTTGTACAGTCACTTGAGCAACTTGACGTGAAAATACTAAATAAAACATACAGAAACCCCAAGAGGGCATTTCACCAAGAGGCCCGAATGGGAATTATCAGCCTTTTAGCAGGTGTAGGGCCCTGCCTGAAAGTGGCATCATAGAAGTCTCCTGAGCCTTCCCAGTAAGCCAGTAATGGATCTGCAGCTTGCCAGATAGTCTGTCATAGGTTGTCAGCCACGGCTGGGAGGAGGGACGGCAGCCTCTTTTGTTCCCATGTCAAGCATGCAGAGAAGGGACTCCTAAGTAGATAATTCAAGGGGAAACAGCTGCCGAGTTCTCAGTTCTCCACGACTCTCTAATTTTGCCTTCTTTTAATGTATTTGCCTGCTGATGGGTGAATACTGCCTGCTGACAGTCAGACAAATAGAGAAATGCTGTAAACTTCATTGAAAACTGCTGTGAAGTGTGACTATTTTGATACTTATGCAAGAACGAGTTGAAAGGCTTCCCTGAATGTGTGGGGCCATGGATGGATAATTTTAAACTCCTATAAAAGGGCATGCTGACTTGATTGCCCTAGTCCTGATCTTTTAAGTCAAACTAAGTATTACAAACTCTTCTGATTTTGTGATTGTGAAGGGATTTTTTATCCCCTTTTACAAAGCCCCGGTGCCCGACATCACTTGAATATATAAGAATCAAACACTTCACTTAAGAGTCAGTAAACATTTGAATTGTGGGCTTGAAAATGTAAATCCTATAGGCATAAAAAGCCAGACAGTTGATAAACAACACCCACCCCCCCAGTTAATGTCACATTACTGCTAGGCTAACATCAGATGCTTTACTCATAGGTTTTGGATATTTTGATTGATTGTACTTTGGCTACCGTGTCACTCAGCATACCACGAAAGTGTTCATGAACTCCAGTAAGAAAAACTTGTCTTGGACAGGTTGTCTCTATGAGACCCTAACTGGCATAGCCAGAGCTGTATAAACAGGAACCCGCTGCTGCCCTTGCCTGCACCCGCACCACTGTGTGAAGTATCCCGTGCTTCAATCCTGGGCCATGTTGATTTGTAATTTGTAAAATTTTTGATTTGCTATTGTTCTTGAGTCTGATCAGCCTTGGTGCTGGGGCGTTTCTGGGGCTGCTAACTAATCACGTTATCTAGCAGCTGAACGTGGTACCGGGCTGCTGTGCTCTCCACCCCGCCACCTAGCTCCTGGGGCACGTTCGCATCTGCGTTTTCAGGGAGATGAAGGTAGATTTGGGGCCTTTCTTTTAATTTTTGTGTTTTTACCTACGTGTCTGCTTCGCCGCCTCATTGTGGCGTGCCGTTGTACCGGTTTCCCTCCCGCAGTAGCCGCGGGGACGTGCGGGGCCGGGCCGCGGGGGGAGCGGCGGGGGCCGCGCCGGTCCCTGCACCGGTCACTAGATGGCACCAGGCGACCGGGCTGGGAGCGGGGCTGGCGGCGCGGGGCGGGGGGGCAGCGCCGGGGCGGGCGAGCGGGCTGGAGCCGGCGGGCAGCGGCCGTTCCCCTCCCGCCGCCCCGCTCGGCCGCGCCGGGGTCGCACCGTCGCGCTGGGGGACAGGGACCGCGGCCGGGCCGGGGGCTGCCGGCTGCACGTGGCGCCTGCCCCCCCGCCTGCCTCCCGCCTGCCTCCTCCCAGAACGGCGCTGGGAGACCGAGCCGGGAGCCCACCGAGCCGGGAGCCCACCGAGCCTGGAGCGAGCCCACCTCGCAGGGCAGGCCAGAGCTGGAATTGTGTGAGAGCAAAGTTTTCAGTCTCGGCCAACACTGAATATATTCGCAGAAAGGTCTCTCACCCGCTTTCTCAGGTAGAAAATATTGCATCGTAAGTGAGTCCTTTGAGCCCCATCTTGCACCCAGTCGGAGCAGGCAGCTACACCCACTGCCAACCTGGCTTGTGGCATCAATACCTTACAACGGCGCCATCTGAAAACTGGTGTGCTGCTTCCGAGTGCACGTCTGTGGTGGACTGTAGGGTAGTGTATCAAAAACCTGCGGAAGAATGAAATGGGCCTTCATTCCCCTATGTATCCACCAGAAGGGTGAGGATGACGGCTGATTTAGGCTGCGTTAGCCAGTTTATTTACGTATGATTCAGAGGATGTAAGGTTGAAAGTCAAAGAGTATGTTCATATTGGCAAAATGTTTCCATGTTCGCTCCTGGACTTCTGACAGTCTGTGACAGCAGCCCCTGTGCCAGCATTACAGTTTGGATCGGGAGCGATGGTGTGACCTTAGCATGTTTTGGTACATGCCACAGGGTGATCTCAGAGCACATGAACCGGTTTTCTTTGGGATGAGATAAAGAAATCCATGTGCAAGAAGCACAGAAGACACACTCAAACACCAAACACACATTACCTACTACAACTGTTAAGGCATGCAGACCCCCGGCGAAGATTAAGGACTAGCCTGAAGAACCCCCACCCAGACTTTCAGTGTGGATGCTCTTGGCTCCAATTGTTTCACTGTATGGAGCAATTCCTACCAGGCTGTGATATTTGTTGATTTCAACATAGCCTAAATTCACTGTAGTGTCAGCTGAGAAAGATAGTGACCCAGATGGGAAACAATGTCTCCGATTTAGATAACCTGCATTTGCCTCAAGTAAGTGGTATGGATAAACCTAGTAGTGATGAAAGGCTCCTGGTTTCCATATCACAGAGGCAATGTGGGCATCTTGTTGACTGTACCGCTTGTATTTTGCACTACTGGCTGTTTGGAGAAGAGGTTCAGGAAGTAAATACTTTTTTTTTTCTTGGTTGGTTCACTTTTATGGCATGGTCTCAGGCTTTCTGCAGACCCAGGCAGGTGTTTCTGCATGAGTTATGCTGAGCTGTGCCAGTTTTGAAGGCTTTTATCACTGCAGTCTCAACCTTGTCACCATTTATCTTTTAAAAACAGAGCAAAGACTGTGTAAAGCCGTTGAGAAATTAGTTCTCTTCCCTCTTCCTCTGAAAAACAACCTCAAAGTACAGCGATCTTGGCAATGGCGGTGCTTTCATTCTGCAAGCTGACATTGCTTACTAACTCTGATTTTTTTTTTTGTTATAGTAAGGCCTCAAATATGATATTTCTGGAGATGAAATTTTTAGTTGCTAGGTAGAAGAGAGTTAATAATCCTTCATTTATTTAAAGGTTATGTTTTCTCTATTCATGGAAAGTTGTACTCAGTAGTGTGTAGAGATGGATGGTAAATGCTGTGAAGCATCCAATAACTTGGTGAGTGGGCATCCAGTGCTTCCTTTCTAGAACATATCCCAGAAACATTGCTAAACACATTGAGGTAATTTGCAAAATCCAAAATCCTGGAAGTAAGGACCACCAAATCTGGGTTTGCTGAATTACTTTCACTCCTGCTGTCTGAGCTGTCTGCTGCAGTCACGGCTGGGGAAAGGATTTCATGTAATATTTCTGTGACTGTGCTGCCAATGCCACAAGGAGGGTGCAATGAGACTTCCCAGACAACTGTGACTCTGGTATAGTCAAACTTCTTCAAGTGTCTGATTTTTTACTCTTGATCTTTCAGCTAAGGGGCTTTGAGTGAAATGTCATTCTGTTTTTATGGAAAAAATTATAATAAGCAGTTAAAAAAAAGTTTCAACAACATTTCTGCGGGACTACTGATGTGCTGAAAAATAAGCATGTTCATAAAACATTGTTGAATTTAACCTTGTTTTTTATGCTGTGAATGATTTTATTTGAAATTGTATTGAATGAAATTTTATTGAATGATAGTTTTATTTAAATATTACTCAACTTTCCTGTCTAGCTATTTTGAAGGACCTCAGAAAACCCAGAAGAGAGCCCTGTGTTCAAAATTATGCTTAAATAGTTAACTTGTTCTCAGTGCTCCTTTATTTGACTGGGTATCTTATCGGGGTAGCTCTGAATTGCTAGAAAATGAGTAAAAAATACTGTCATTTTTCTAAATGCTTTGTTTCTAGTGAATATAAATTGCAAATGAAATCTTAGTCTTTGAGCCTAATTTGTAATAGCTAACGTTATGTGACAAGGATTGTTTTAAAAAAAGTTTCTTGTGTTTTATTTTTAAAGATGGATTGAAGGAAAGAAGTTGAAGGCAAGTGCCAGCACTGCTTAACCTGCTACTATCTTGGAGATTATTTCTGCTGGCTTTGTGGGCCTTTTCAGTGTGATCCTTAAAGATGCTAATTAATTTCAGGATTGCTGTGTGTGTGATACGCTTTGACATACACAGCAAATTAATAATAATATAATAATCTTTCTAAAAGAATTTTGAGAGCAATTTATAGTTCATACCAGATGTCAGTTGACTGAGTTTGACTGAGTAATTTAACACACTTGTGTAACTGAAACGTAATAGCTTTTGCAAGCTTGCCATGCTGTTTATGGTTATGAATGACAAAATTTATGGGGTTTTAGCTATGTGCATAATCCAAAAAATTCACTCCCTGTTGCAGGGAATAAGCAGTACCACAAGTGAATGTGTTTTAATCATCTGAAGCATATAGCCCAAATACTATTTTATTTGTTTAAACCAGGAAAAGACATAATACCTCTAAAGGAAGTGCTGTGAATGCAAGACCAAGAAAATTGTTTTTGTCCTATCAGTAGCTGCAGAGACTGCATCTCCATAAAAGTCATTAAAGCCGCAAAGACAGCACTGTCAGCTTAGAAATTGGGCTGGAAGATCTGTTAAGCCTCTGGCCCTGGAATCAAAAGTGTTTCTTTCTATGTTTGTGCCCAGCATAATGGTGCTGAATCTTGCATTTTTTACACCTGGATGTGGCCCTGGGAATGGGGTTAGGGAAACCAGGGGTCCACCTTTCCAGACCTGAGCTGCCTAGAAACCATTCAGCCATAGCGGGACCTTCTCTAGAGTGGATAAAGAGAGACAGGCACCTCTGGGAGGAGGTTCATCCCCAACAGGTAGGTAGGTGGAGAAATTGTTCCTTGTAGGGAACCAAGTCTAAGGAAGATTGATATGTCTGTCCTGTCATGCCAATGATGGTAAACTACAGAACTGAGTGGAGGGTGTTCCCTTTACCTCTCAGGAATGATGGTTTCACAATCATCCTGCAAGTTATGACACTAAGCATTTTTAATTTGTTCTAATTTTACAGTAAGTGCATTAGTTGTTTTTCTTTCACCCTTTAAAGTAAAGCACCTCCCTCTGCTCTAGGTTCCTTATAAAGTGTCTTAGAAGCTCATGTCCATAGTGCTCTCTGCAATGTGATGGTTTGTCCTAGGGTATTGGCCCGTGAAAGACTTCCTGGCTCTCCATTCTGCTGCCAACTCCATCTCCATCACCCCTCTTTTTTCTCTCCGAGAAAGGATAAGCCATGCAAGGAGTCATTAAAGTTAACAAATGTGGGGCTTGTCAAGCTAAATTACATGGGGTAACCACTTTGGAGTTGTAAGGAAAGGAGTTGCAAGTTCAGTTTCTGCCTGATTGTCACTGGTTTCCTACAGCTAAGATTCTGTAATCCCAGCCCTATAGAAACTTGGGTGTGCTGGATTGAATCCTGGGTTTTGTTTTATTTTTCTGTTTGGTTTTGGTTGTTCGTTTGGGTTTTTTTGTTTGTTTGTTTGTTTTAAAGGGTGGGTTTGCTTCACTTTTAGTCTTAAAAATAGCAACTAGCATATCCTGAGGATATTACATCCAGGAGTTTCCCCACACATACAGTTAGATGCCCAAGTACTTCTTTGAATCACAAGTCAACAGGTGGAAGCCAGAGGAAGTGAGGAAAGGAGGACTGGAAGTGGATTGGTTTAATCAAGAAGGAATGAGAAGTCACTGAGCTACAAGACCACATTATCTGCTCCACTTAGCCTCCTGCACCAAAATCCCACTGATCTAGAAGACTTGTTCCTCAGATGCACAAGCAAGATGGCTCCAAGATGTCTCCAAGAAACCTTACAAGGATTACGAGTGTTCTGGGCTGTGATTGCTACTTACCATAATTTCCTTCAGCTCCTCACAACTTCAGTATGTGTCAGTTTTTTCATCTCAGGTTAGCAGTCAAGAGGTCCATGAGTGTAGCCCATGTACGCAGTGCTTAGCAGGGAGTGACTGTGACCTTGAGGACCTTCCACGACCGAGATAAAAAAGAGCAGTTACAATGTGTGCTTAGGCTGTGCTATGGATGATTTTCCATTTTTTTATAGCAAACATTGGCATTGTTATCCTATTGACACATGCTATGGTAAACTGCGGGACCCTCAGGGGGTGGGCTGGAAAGCAGTGTTTCTCATCAGTAGCCAGTGTGGAGCTGATGCTCTATAAGGCATCACAGTCTATATGTGTTCTATGAGCTAATTGCAAACAAGAACCTAGGCATGCATTCGTATGCACAAAAGCAAGGTGTCAATATGGGGAACATAAGGGTAATGTAAGTGTGTAAGTGCTGCTGAAATTTTATTGGCCTGTAAATGATACCGATAACAGCACCATGGCAGAAGGCAGGCTGTCTCACTTTTTCTTCTCAAAAAACTATGCTCCAAAGAATGCAAGCAGGCCCAGTGCATAACCACTGTAAATTTGTAGTGCCTGTGAACCTGTGTGTTCTCACCATATCTGATAGAGAGATTTTAGTGGTTTTGTATGAGATTATCTAGACATCGTTGATATGAGGGATAGCTAAATCTCTGGCTCTGATGTCCTCATCTGGGGAGGTTTGCCAGTATCACTATAAAGCTGAATAACATCTCTGAGGCAAGAGTATTCTTTGATTTTGATTGAGGACCTTAAATCCAGCTCAGAGGCTCCTCTCATGAAGATAAGAGAGGAATATTGCATTTTCCTGTCTGTCTGAGACCAGAAAAAAAAAAAGAAAAGAAGTAGGGAGTAGACCCATGGTCTATAAGCAGGGCTTTGGTTAGCTCCTGTTGTTCCAGATGGCCTTTATCTTGCTTACATCTTGCTGCAGATTTGACTGAAGCCAGTAGAGATGTGTGCAAGTACATCAGTACAAACTTTCTTCTGGGTAACAAAGACAATTTAAAACCAATCTGCATTCCTTGTAACAATATCTATGTTTGCCTAAATTATAATGTTGCAGGATTCTTGTTAGACATGACATGATTTATAGTTTTGATACCAGGCTGGAAAATCTGCCCAATGTAAGTCACACCTGCATTATTCTAACTGGAACTGTGTGCTGTGGTTCTAAGAAGAAATTTGCTTATTTATTGTGACAGCCCATTTAATGGAACTGTAATGAAGAGCAGTCTTTACGGCAATTTTACGTTTTGCGTGTGTAGAAGGAATTTTGGATCGACATCATCTTTAACATTTTTAGCTTGGGATTTTCATTGGTGTGTTAGTAGAAGGGCTGTGTTTCCAGTCTACTTTTGTGGCAGTGCTACAAACTGAATGTGATTTCTCAAGAGACAAGGACTTGCCAAATGCTGTCCTCATAGTGGGGGAGACTACGTGAGTAGCTGCAACATCAAACTAACCATGGCTTGCAATGGCATGTTTCTTTTTTAACTTCAGAAAGTCTGTGTTGGGTTTAAGACTGTAGCAGCAAGCCTTGGCAGAAGTAAGGTGCTCTCCTGGGTGTGTGTATATATGGTGGCTCACTCCCTGCTCCCCACAATAATGTATGAGAAGTGTCATTTTTTTCCTCTGTTATGAAACAAACATGAATTTGGAAATCTTAGTGCTTTTTTTTAAAAAAACACCTTGTTTTCTGGCCAGTCCCATTTTATTAAGCTAGCATATTTATACCAAACGGGGAATTTTGAAGTTGACTAGGGATGTCCCTAAGATCACCACTGCCATTATATAGCTAAAAATCTAAAGAAAGGATAAATCCCTTTTGTGGGGCAAGTAGACGTGGTTAGATTGACATATCAAATGCATTTAGAGATTTGTTTTTGTCTGAGCACTTCTGAACTAAGCTGTTCTTCAGGGCATTTGTTAAATTGTGCTACTTCAAAACTTCCAGACAGTTCCTGGGCCATTGTAAAGTGTGACCAGTTATCAAGCATTAATATAAAGTCATAGAATTGTTTAGGCTGGAAAAGACCTTGAAGATCATCAAGTCCAGCTGTCAACCTAGCACTACCAAGTTCACCACTAAGCCATGTCCCTAAGTGCCACATCCACACATTTTTTGAACACCTCCAGGGGTGGTGGCTTGACCACTTCCCTGGGCAGCCTGTACCAATGCTTGACAACCCTTTTGGTGAAGAAATTTTTCCTAATATCCAATCTAAGCCTTCCCTGGCACAACTTGAGGCCATTTCCTCTTGTCTGATCGCTTGTTACTTGGGAAAAGAGACCAACACCCACCCTGCTACAACCTCATTTCAGGTAGCTGTAGAGAGGGATAAGGTCCCCTGCCAAGTCTCCTTTTCTTCAGGCTAAACACCCCCAGTTCCCTCAGCCGCTCCTCATAACACTTGTGCTCCAGGCCCTTCACCAGCTTTGTGGCCCATCTCTGGACACGCTCCAGCACCTCAATGTCCCTCTTTAGGTGAGGGACCGAAAACTGAACACAGCATTCAAGGTGCAGCCTCACCAGTGCAGGGGGACGGTCACTGCCCTGGTCCTGCTGGCCACACGGTTTCTGACACAAGCCAGGGGGCTGTTGGCCTTCCTGGCCACCTGGGCACACTGCTGGCTCACGTTCAGCTGGCTGTTGACCAGCACCCCCAGGTCCTTTTCCTCTGGGCAGCTTCCCAGCCGCTCTGCCCCAGCCTGTAGCGCTGCGTGGGGTTGGTGTGACCCAAGTGCAGGACCCGGCACTGAGCCTTGTTGAACCTCACACACTCGGCCTCGGCCCATTGGTCCAGCCTGTCCAGATCCCTCTGCAGGGTCTCCTGCCCTCAAGCAGATCAACACTCCCACCCAGCTTGGTGTTGTCTGCAAATTTACTGAGGGTGCACTCAATACCTTCATCCAGATCGTTGATAACAATGTTAAACAGGACTGGCCCCAGTACTGAGCCCTGGGGAACACCACTTATGACTGGCCACCAACGGGATTTAACTCTACCACTCTCTGGGCCCAGCCACCCAGCCAGCTTTTAACCCAGCAAAGAGTACACCAGTCCAAGCCATGAGCTCAGCCAGTTTCTTCATGAGAATGCTGTGGGAAACGTCAAAGACTTTATTAAAGTTCAGGTAGACAACATCCACAGCCTGTCCTCATCCACTAAGCAGGTCACCTTGTCATGGAAGGAGATCAGGTGAGTCAAGCAGGACCTGCCTTTCATAAACCCATGTGGGCTGGGCCTGATCACCTGGTTGTCCTGCACTTGCCACGTGATTGTGCTCAGGATGATCTGCTCCATAACATTCCCTGGCACAGAGAGCTCACAGGCTTGTAGATCCCCAAATCCTCCTTCTAGCCCTTCCTGCAGACGGGTGTCACATTTTCCAGCCTCCAGCCAGGTGGGACCTCCCTGGTTAGCCAGAACTGCTGATAGATGATGGACAGTGGCTTGGTGAGCACTTCTGCCAGCTCCCTCAGTATGCTTGGGTGGATTCCATCTGGCCCCATAGAATTGTGTGTGCCTAAGTGGTGTAGCAGGTCACTAACCATTTCTCCTTGGATTATGAGGGGCTTCGTTCTGCTCCTCATCCCTGTCTTCCGGCTCAGGGGTCTGGGTACCTAGAGAACAACTGGTATTACTATTAAAGACAAAGAAGATATTAAGTACCTCAGCCTTTTCCTGATTCATTGTTACTATGTTTTTCCCCCTGCATCCAATAAAGGATAGAGATTTTCCTTAGTCCTCTTCCTTGTGTTGCTAATGTATTTATAGAAACACTGTTTATTGTCTTTTACGGCAGCAGCCAGACTAAGTTCTAGTTGGGCTTCTGCCCTTTGAATTTTCTCCCAGCATAACCTCACAACACCCTTGCAGTCCTCCTGAGTTGCCTGCCCCTTCCTCCAAAGGTTGTAATCTCTCCTTTTTTCCTTGAGTTCCAGCCAAAGCTCTCTGTTCAGCCAGGCCAGTCTTTTTCCCTGCTGGCTTGACTTTTGGCACGTGGGGACGGCCCGCTCCTGCACCTTTAAGATGTCCTTCTTGAAGAATGCCCAGCCTCACTGGACTCCTCTGCCCTCCAGGACTGCCTCCCAAGGGACCCTGTCGGCCAGGCTCCTGACCAGGCCAAAGCCTGCCCTCCAGAAGTCCAAGGCAGCCATTCTGCTGACTCCCCTCCTTACTTCCCCAAGAATCAAAACCTCTATCATTTCGTGATTGCTGTGCCCGTGACAGCCTCCAACCACCACATCGCCCACAAGTCCTTCCCTGGTTGCAAACAGCAGGCCCACCAGGGTGCCTTCCCTAGTTGGCTTCCTCACCAGCGGTGTCAGGAAGTTATCTTCCGCACGCTCCAGGAACCTCCTAGACTGTTTCCTCTCTGCTGTATTGTATTTCCAGCAGACAGCTGGTAAGTTGAAGTCTCCCATGAGAACAATAGCTTACAATCACGAGACTTCCCCCAGCTGCTTATAGTGTATTTCACCTGCCTCTTCACCCTGGTTGGGAGGTCTATAACAGACTCCCACCCTGATATCTGCCTTGTTGGCCTTTCCCCTGATTCTTACCCATAGACATTCAACCTTATCATCACCACCATTAAGCCCTACGCTATCAAAACAGTCCCTAACATACAGGGTGACCACACTGCCTTTCCTTTGCCTGTCCCTTACAAAGAGTTTTTAGCCATCTACTGCAGCACTCCAGTTGTGTGAGTCATCCCACTATGTTTCTGTGATGGCAACTATATCACAGTTTTCCTGCTGCATGATGGCTTCCAGCTCCTCCTGTTTGTTGCCCATGCTGTGTGCATTGGTGCAGATGCAATTCAGCTGGGCTATTGACCCTGTCACCTTTTTGAGAGGAGAAGCCTTAATTCCTATGTGACCATTCTCAGTCCTATGTGCCTTTTCTCAGTGACAGTGTTGCTTTCCCCCCATCCCCTTACACTGTTCCCTGTTGTTTGTTCCTTCCTTGTGCTTTTGTCCTTGTGCAAGTACAACTTGTTGCAGTAGTATTTGCTGGGCTGTAGAAGGAAATGCCTGGGTTTCATAAGAGCCCTGCAAATTATGTGTGGGCCCTCAAACAGAACTTCTCACTGCAGCTCCAGAGCTGAGAGAGCAGTGGGACAGAGGGCACGCATGGCTGGGACTGTTGGTGGAGAAAGTGGAAATGCTTTCACCCTGCCACTGTCAGAAAGAGAGTATCTAGCACTGTTCTGGAACACACCTGGTATCACTGGGGTAGGAATCAGCCTGTGAGGCTGGTGGACAGTCCTCCTCCCTTGCTGCACTGGCCATGGACCGGACTGTTTCTGCAGCCCCTCCGCTGTACCACTGCTGAAGCACTTGGTCACAGAATTTATTCCATTCTTGAATTTAACACACATGCTTTTTGCAGAAAAGGAAAATAAGTGGTGGAGCGTGTGTTAGGAAAATCTTTGCTTATACACTCATGGAGCCTTGTCTGACTGAGCCTTGAGGGAAGGGAGGACACTTTGCATGGGAAACACTGGTTTGTACCCGGTACCCTGTACATGCACACACATGCAGATGTGCGCATGCTCGTATGCACATACTGGTTGTGATCAATTCCAATAACTACTCACCATGCAATCAATTGTTACAAAACTGCAGCGGCAAACTGGAAGTTGGGTTGTATGCTGCTATGGATATAATGATTTGCCTAGAAGAGATGTCAAGCTTTCAGAAAAGATTACTGATGTAGGGTGCTCAGATTGTGAACCCAATTTTCTGAAGTGGTGTGCTTCTGAAAATGAGGCTCTTAAAAGCCATCTTAAGCCTTTACTTTCAAAACCACGAAGCCGTCTTTCTATATCCTACCATTTGTCATCTTAGAGGTAAAAACAGAGAAATGTGAAAGAATATGAGAGCAGCACTGCATTGTGCACGTGTATGTATCAAATGGAATTGTTTATTAAGGAATATTTATTAATACTACTTTAAATTATCGCCTGATTCAAAAAGTTGCTTACCTTTAAGAATGTACTTAAGTGTACGTTTAAATACTTTCCTGAACAGAGATGTTTTTCTGAACTGATTCAGTAACAAAGGAACTGCATTAGAACTAAAGGTAAATATCAAGAATGTCTTCAGGTTTTAGTAAGTTACAGGAAGCACTTTTACTTAGATGAAGGACCAACAGAAAAAAACCCAAACCATAAATGAAGTATTCTGGAATTTTTTTCTCTTCTTCTTTTGTAAACCCAGTATTTTAAAGCTTCTTTAACCTCCTTTGTTTTAGTAGATGTGTTATAAATGCATGTGTGTGTATATATACACACACGTGTACATATATATATATACACTATATACGTGTATGATGTCCAAATGTAACACATGGGAATAGATAAGCATGTAGCCTGCAGACATGATGCTGTAGCCTGAAGAGGTGGGAGCCGACAGGTAAATTTGGCTATAGGATAGTACCTCCCAACAGCAAGCTTGAACAAATTTTCCGTCTCACCTTTCTGAACCACTTTCAGCCACACTAATAAGAAAAAAGGGAAAAATCACAGGCTACCCAATTTATCCTAGTGCTAAAGTAGATTGGGAGACTTCTTCACACTGAATATCCATATTTTCTCATTATGCACATCCCAGTCCCCAGAGCTCTCCTTAGAAGTTCGTTAGCAGCTCTGATCCCTACAGAGCTCTTAAGCTCCATCTCTGCCCACACGGAATTTAGAAAACATGTGGCTTTGGATAATTGCCCATACATGAGATTGTCCTGATTAAGCAGTCCCTACTGTCCCTACTTTTCTATGAACAGAGTTGCATCATATAAGCAGTAGAAAGCAGTGGAGAGAATCATGGGAATTAGATCCTGAAAATGTAATTTTTGTGATGTTGCTCCTCTACCCCAGTGCTTGTCCTGCAGAAATACGTGCCTGGTTTCTTCTTAGACACTTCCAATGAAAGAGTGTCTGTAATAACCATTACTGCAGTGCAGCGACCACAGCTTTCTTATACCAGCAACTGAGAAACTTTAGCTGGAAGTTAAATAAGCTGTACTAGTGCTTCCCAAATCCTGGCACTGGGGACACAACCTGCTGAAGGGCTGTGCAACATATATATACATATGCTGATCCACTCCTGCCAAGGTAGGCAGGTCTAGAGAGCTTTACATAGGTAGTCACTAAAGCCTAGACTGAGTACCAGCACTGCAATCCAGGCTTACCAGCAAGTTACTGTCCCTGGAGTTTTCCATGGTGAGAACCAGCCATAAGGTGGAAGATTATAAATATTGTTGAATTTAAATGCCAGTTTTCTTGCAGTTGCTGTGTCTGAGGGTGCTGGTGTGGTTCTGCAGGCCCCCTGCGCTGTGCTGTCTTCACAAACCTTCCTGGGCACTGTCTGGAGGAAGGGTGGTTAAGCCTATTGCATCGTATTTGAAGGAAAAAAACAATTGGGTAAATAAACTTAAAATTACTTTTTCTTGTTTCAGTACCTGGGCACCCCTGAGATGGTATATTGAAATAATAAATTAGGGTCCTGTCCACAAAGCTGTGATCTCTTTAGAGATGCAGATTTTTCCAATAAGAGATGGTGTTTTCCAGACACCTTTTAAATAATTCATAATCAGAAGCCAGAATATAGAAGACTTTTGACAGTTTTCTTGATTCATCTTGGTCATATTCTTAGTTCTTGCTGTGCATTTTTCAGGGCTTTCTTTTCATAAAGCTGCTTGCTTGGGAGAGCTCAGACAATTTTTGGCCCTGTTAAGACTACCTATTTCATTAGATTTTCTCTCACTGTTAGCAAATAGAAAAAGTAAGAGCTAAATCAGCTCTCCAGAACCTCTCCAGCTTTCCTTAGGTTTTTTTTAATCCAGAACTTTCAGAAAACATGATCTGTTAGCGTGATATCTGCTAATCCCTCCCTACCATTGCAATCGCTTTCTAAACATGTCGGCTCTCAGCAGGTGCAGGGGGCACAGCAACTCTGTGTGCAACTCGGGCGTTTGAGCTCCAGCCCGTCTCACCCAGGGGCAGAAGGTTCATGTCACACAACTCTTCTCCTGACACTGAACAATGTTGATGGTTAAATCCCCACCTTGTTGTTGTCAGCTGGTTGCTAGTAGGACAGTTTCTAAAATTAAGGAAAATGTAGGAAATCACATGCTATAGGATGTAAACTCTGAAACACAATGTGGAAACATGGAATTTTGGATGGGGAACATATGCAATACTGTTGTGCATTCCATTGATTTGTGTTACATTAATTAATGAGTGTTTATGTAACACAATCATGTAATGTTTCTGTATAATTCTAGGAGATTCAAAGCCAACTTTCTACTGCTTATTCTTTAGGGATTTTCAGAAGTATTTCAAAAGATCATCCATTTTTCTCTTTCATTGATAAGGCTGTTCTGATTTATCTCTTACATTTGTATGGGTCCACAGGAGTCATCATTGCCTTTTCCTGCCTGGATTCAGCTAGTGCTGTCCTTCTTTATTGGTCTTTCCAAGTTCCAGATCTGGATGTACGTAAACAGATGGAAGGATTTGCCTTCCTGTTCTTTAGCAGCCTCTCATATCCCCCCCTTCAGAGCAGACTGGGCTGAAATTGCAGTCCCAGAGCTCAAGGTTTATCCCCACGCATCATCTCCTCTGCCCTTCATCCTACCTCATGTGGTTCAAAGAAGAGATACACTGCAGTCAGGATTCCAAAAGGCACAACTTTTGACATGCTCAGCAGATGTTTCAGTTTTCAGCAGAAAAAGGCTCTTCAAAGGCATTCCTTATTCACTTGAGACCTGTCTGTGATTCT
The DNA here is from genome assembly GCF_015220075.1 of Falco rusticolus. Lineage (NCBI taxonomy): Eukaryota > Metazoa > Chordata > Aves > Falconiformes > Falconidae > Falco > Falco rusticolus. The sequence continues at coordinate 43,333,134 of NC_051189.1, forward strand.
TGCTTGCTGGACAGGATTGTTCTTACTTTCTGAAAGGATGAGTACTTGAATAAATTGAACAAAAACATGTATGTGGAGACAGAGGAATCTAGCAATTTTTGTGGTTTCCCACGAAATGCTGTTTGCTGAAAAGAAACTTGCTTGCATAAATGTCTTAAGCTGAACGTAAAAGAACGAACATGTGCAACTGAAGAAAATGCATTATAAATTAAAAAAAAACCAAAACAAGTTGTATGTAATTTTCACAGTTCTGTTGCTCTCTGAACTATTTGTCTCCTTTCTGTGCTTCTCCATATTGTGGTATAGATTTCTGACGTGGCAGAATTATTTCTCTTCATTTAACTTTGTACGGGATCTCAGTCCTCATTTCTAATCAGGACCAGTTGCAATCTTCCTAATAAATACTCAGCTTCTGTATTCCCCTAATATTCCAGGCACCTTTGCAGTTTCCATGCAGATAAGCTTGTGTAGTCTTTCATCTTTGCTCCTTCACATCCACACATGAGCCATAGAATAGCCTTCATCTTGCAGGCTCATTTGTTATATCTGGAAAAGCAGCAGTGTTTGTAGCTTAAGATGGCAAAAACAGTCAGACATTTTCACTTCTAATCTCTTGTTTTCCTGTATTTAGGATTTCCTCAAACTTTTGCATCCTTTGGTGACATTTCTTCAATGCCAATGCTTGCTCCATCTCCAAAATTGAGGGAAAACAAAAACATTTTTATTATATGAAGGATATGTATTGCTGAAGCTTGTAACATGATGTAACATGCCTTTATGGACTGCTAGTTGTTTGAAAATGGATTAATGTTAATAGAGTTAGTACCTGGGGTGTATTTATTTATCCATATTTTTGAATCTGTATATGCCTGTGTGCAAATCACCATGCAGACAAAAACAATATATCTGAGCTCTGACATGCATTTAATCATAAATATCCAGGAGCTGTGATTCTTTGCCTGCAGTTACCAGAACATAAACCTTGCTAAATGTTCTTCTATCAGTCCATAAAATCTATAAAGAAATTATCTTTGCCTTTTCCTTATCTCTTTGCTTAAAATCAGAAAAATTAATAAAGATAAAAGCTTTTGAATCCTTTGATTTAGAGAATTTATTTCCAGCAATGTTAACAAAGCCATTAACATACCCTGATTTTCTGTTCCTGTAAGCTTACGATGTTACCGACATACTGTGGTCTATCTTATTATGCAAGTTTTTCATAATGACTGAAGGAACATTTCAAAGAAGGACAGAGGGTTATTTGTATAGCAATGCGTTTAGAATTTTAAAATATTTTTTAAAGGAAAAAAATGCTGATTCAATAAAACCAAACAGTGAGACAGTACCTTTTAATAAATTACCCAACTCAAAAATACCTTGAATGAATGGATTAAAACACCTCGTTTTGAACATTTTTTTAATTTGAAAATATTTCTCTTCCTTTTCTGTTTCTCCCTGTTTCTCTCTCTCCCGCTCTTCCTCTTTCACTTTCTCTCTTGTTCTTGCTCGACTTTCATTCTTTCTCTTTCTCTCATTCCCTCTTTCAAAACAACATTTTATTTTACAATTGTCATAGTTTTAGAGCCCAAAAATACATGTGAAATATTTTACTTGTTCCAGGCTGAGATCCGTTCTGTTTTTTTCTTTAATTTTTTTTGAGACTGCAGCATGTTAGAAAAAAGAATCAGAATAATCTTTCTAGTAAGTGAATTCAGTTACTCACTCTTAAAATCAGGCTTTTCCTACTTCACCAGCTTATGAGAGGGCTATTTATGCATTTACTTCCCTTGATGCTTAGATTAGTTTGTTGGTTTTTTTGTTTTCTTTTTAAGATAACGCTAGTGCTAGCATCCTGTAGTACAATTACTTCCTTGCCTATCCCAGTGTTCTTCCTTCTTGGGTATTTACCAAGAGCCATCATACCTGCCCTCTGACTTCACTTTGCTGAGCTGAAAAATCAAGTTCTTGCGATCACATCATGGACCGGAGGTTCTTCATCCTCTTTGCTGTCTTGGCAGCCCTTTGCCTGACCATAACTCATCAGATTGTACATAATATTCCCAATGAAGGCTTGCCTGCACCTAGGGTTACAGTATAAAATAATTTCCTCTAATAGCAACCAGCTGGCCTTTTTTTTTCCAGGTGAATATCACATACCTGGCATACAGATATCATGCAAGCAAGCGACACGCCAAGTCTTTTTTTCTCCCACTGCCTCCAGCCATTTGTGGTCCTAATTTATAACATGAAACAGTTTCATTAATTCCAGAGTCTGATCTTCCACATTCTCATGCAACATTTAATTCTGTTTCTGTTATTCTCGGTCCTTAAAGTAATTCTCTTCTTTCTTACATAATATCCCAGAAGTCCTTCATTTTTCATAGATCAGAAAAAGTGTTTCTGGGCCACCTCTACTATTATTATGTGTTTCTTCTCTTAATGCAGAATTAATGCTCTGTTTTGTGCATATATAGTATTAGGAAGCCCCTGGATGTGTTTAGTTGACTGTGCTAAGCACGTAGTGTGAGCACTGGCTTTGGTCATACCCGTTACTCGTGTGAGCAGTATGAACCTTCAGTCCAAGGAGATTCAACAGTCCCAAAGTGTCTGTGCAATCCTGGCAGTCAGCGGGACTCTGAGCATCCAGCGGCTTTTACCCTGGTACAACACGGCGGGACCTGAGCACAGCTGGGAACCACAGTATGTGCCGCAGTGACATCTTAAATCAAGGCTTCATGTAGGGAAGGATGGAAATTCTTTCCAAACATGTATTGTATCCTATGTGCTTTGAATCTTCAACCTGTGTGCTCAAACCTCGCTCTTGGTCTTAAGAGTGCAACATCTTGTTAAATAGTCAAGCTTACTAAAACCAAGCTTGTGAACATATAGGTGCAGAAGTTCTACCTGAACAGGCACATAAGTTGTTGTGATTTTATACTAACCATGATAAAATTAACACTTCCATCTTCTTACCTGACAGGCTAAAAGGTCAGGATTTTTAAGTATTTCTTAAATACTTGTGACTTGAAGCCTATACGGGATTTCATTGGTTTGACTAAGGCAGGGAATCTGACATTTGAATTGCTTGCAATTGAGCAAAAGAAATGCAAAGAAGGAACCCCCTCTGATTTTTCTGTTTTCTTTTGGGGTTTCGGCACTTTTTTCAAGGAAATTATTTATTCTTACTGGCCTTTAGAATCCCCTACAGAAGAAAGATGAGGAACTATAAATCTTTAAAATAGGTCAGCAACTCACTAATTATTGCTTTAATTAGTGACCGCCACATCATTATTTTTTTTATTTTGTTCAGTTTAATAGGAGTCAGAGATATCCCAATTTTGCTAATTTGAAAGAAGCGGTGCCCTTGATTTTTAATGGACTTCATCCAGTCTGTAAGATTGCCTGGAAGTGTACATGGTAAAAAATGTAAAGGCTGTGCCTTTAGTTTTCCTGTCACTGCTGCTCTTTTCATTTTATCTGCAAATATTAGTAAACTGAACATATTTGATCTAAAGAAAGAGCAAACAGCAAAAAGGTCTTAATTAGGTTTGAAAAACAACAGTATGAAGGTAAGAGCTTTTTGCAGTGACCTGTACACTCTGTAAAAAATATTCTCTTCGTTGGTTGTCTCATACTCTGGATGTATAACAGTAAATCAAATCATAAATCTTTAAACGCCCCCAAAATACTTTAAATTCCTCTAATAGATGTAGTTTGTGAGATCTGCATGGTGTATGGAGGCAGTTTTAGGTTCAGAAAAGACTGAACAGTTCTTTTATGCAGGTTATGCAAAATGACATATCACAGTGGTGTGTCATAACCCTCTGAAGCAGGGAAGACCTACTTACGTTAGGTTTTCCCATGTTACAAGGACTGTAAAGATGTCTCCAAAGAATTCTGTAATTCTCTGCTAAAATTGCTAAGAAATTAATTCTATTGCCTTGCTTACTAACTCCTTTACCAGCTGCATTCATTAAGATCAGTTTAAATGTACACTAGTTAGCTGCTGTGAATAGAGTATTTAATCTTGTATTTTCTTGTATGAAACACTTGCACAAAACCTGTTAGTGATAGAGTTAACAACCTTAGATTACATTTTAAGTACTTTTGTACAAGTATTAACTGAGTATTGAAGTTAATATTTTAAAACATGCAACTTGGACTTCACTGCCTAATAAACAGAATTACCTTAATACAGTGACTTCTAACCTTAGCATGAGCAGTACATGAAGTTAATTGGGTAGTTTCCTGGTACCAATCAAATTGTCCTTAAGTTACATTTTCAAACATTTAATAGTAACAGTGTCTTTCAAATTTTGTATTTCTTCCCTATTTTCTCAGTGTAGGACATCTCTGGTCATGTTTTTTAAAGACTACTTCAGGCACACAAATATTTAATATTAAGAAATGCTGTACTCTTAATACCCATCATGCTAGTACAACAGTTCTTGATTAAGAGAGAATTAATTCATGTTAGATTGCAATTGCAAAATCTCGATTATCTCACTCCTTAGTTATTGTGGTAATTTATCAGCATCAGAGGAGCTAAGCAATACAGAAGAAATGTAAGGCAGTTTGTGCAGAGTATGAAAATGAGTCTCTTGCCATACCTTGCTGGCTGGCTCATCCACTCTTCTGCACTGGGGCAGTTGCGGTCATGCACCAGGCCTTGAAATACCAGACATGGTGCTTCTCCACACCCTCTCGGTGGAAGCTCCTGCTGCTGGGACAGGCTCTGCGGGGTGGAGGCAGCAAGAGAGAGTGTTTGTTCTGCTGGAGGGCTTGCTTCGCTTTGCGCCTGACTTACCTGTGCTCTACACCCTTTGTAGCCACCACCCTGAATATAGGACAAGCAAAATGAAATGAAATGTTGGCATTTAATCAACCTGATTCATAAGCTAAATTAAAGGCTTCATTTTAACTTTTTGAAGAGGACTGGTCTGTGTGTAACTGGGCAATACCTGCACTTTGCCTCTTGCTATGGTAGGACTGTTTGTCCCTGAGTGAAACTGATGCCCTAGATTGCCACAGCAGCTGTAGTAAGCAGGTAGTAGCCCATATTTTCATGTCACAGCTGGTATTTGAGAGCACTGAATGTACATGAGGGAGATAGCCTTGATTTCCACTGGGCAGGCATGAAAAGATAACTTTCCACACTCTACATCACAAAGCGTTCAGAATGGCGTGCACTTACCGTCTGAAGGCCATTTTTGATTCGGATTGTGGCTTCTTAATTGTTCACACTTGAAATTCCTCGCGTTCCGGCGCGGAAGGAGCGCTGCGCCGGGCTTGCGCTGCGCCTAGTTTGCGCTGCATCGGGCTGCGCTTGGGCGCCGGGCGCTGCCGCCAGGGGGCGGGGCAGCGGCGGCTGCGGCGGCGGCGGCGGCGGTGGCGGAGGCGGTGGCGGAGGCGGAGCGTCCCGGCGCGCCCTCGCGTCCTGCCCGGCCCCGTCTGGGGCAGCGCCCGGCCGCCGTGGGGCCAGGCTCTGCTCTCGCAGCTCTGGGCAGGCGTTGCTTCAGGAAGGAAAAAGAAAAAATAATTAAGGAAAAAAAAGGGGACGGGGGGAGGGGGTGTCTTAGCGCTTCGAACTGCAGAGGGGGCTGGCAGGCAGCGCTCCCCCTCTCCTCCCCCGGGGAAGCCATGATTGAGTTAGTCTCGGAAATCAGGCTACCCCGAGGAAGAATTGCTGAGAGCAGGGTTTTCGTTCTGTTTTCAGAGCAGGAAGGAAAGTGATGAATATTAAATGCAGGTTACTTTCAGACGCCGCCACCAGAACCTCAATACTCCTACGGCAGCAATATGACATCAGAAGGGGAAATGCATGGCTCTGGATGGCACGGTCCATCACTTGGGTCTTCAGACCTTGCTTACATCCATTTTTTATGTGCTACATCATCATCACCACCATTATTACTGCTACTGCAGTTTAGAAGACAGCAAGGTTCCCTGTCTCTGGAAGCTTTCCAAAAGAAAGCTCCATTTACTCCAAAGAAAGTTCCATCTCCTTCCAAGCGTTAAGAAATATTTTAAAGGCTACATTGAGAGATTGGCAGTGGCAGCTTCACTTACATATTTATGTTTCTTTTGCTATGGAACAATATAATGTTTACAGTGAATCTTTAGCATCAATTTCCAAGAAGAAAAAACGAAGTGAGTTGTGCTGGACATAATGCCTTGGTGCAGGGGTGGTTAGCTCACGTTTCTAATCCTGCAAACAGTTTAACTGAGTGCTTCAGGTCGCTCAGGTCACATTGCATTTAAAAGCCCTTCCCACTCTCTACCTGTGTAGGGGTCAATGTCGGCTGCACCTCATCCTGGCTCACACATGAGCAAGTGAAGATGGACTTTTCTCTGTTCCCTGTGTAGCTCCCCTGAGATCCTGCGAAGTTCTGGGTCTTATAAAGGACACATAAGCAAGAAGTGGTGGTGAATAGAGATTATGACAGTCTGAGGCTGCATATATAAACACACACAAATGTGCATATGCATGTGTAGATAGATATATACGTGTACAGGTATCTCGAAGCAAGAAATGAGAAGTGCTATGTGTCATGGCAGGAGCAGGCAGTGCATCGGGAGAGACTCGACCCCAATTTGCTGAGCTGGAGGGGTAGGACAGAGTAGCCCATGTGCTTCATCTGTCCGCTGGACCACGCAAAGACAATTACAAGGGGGTGAAGAGGCAAGAGGCTGGGGAAAGGGCAGGAATTGTTCCCTTTATTCCTTTGCAAAGAAGGGCCACCAGACAGATCTGTAATTCAGTCTCTGGCAAAAAAACACCCACTGCTATCAGCACTGTCTGCTGAGCGCATGAGGAAAGGGGGTAAAGCCTCCAACCTCCGGGTGGATAGTATTGTTATCATTATTGTTCTTTTAGTTACTTAGTTGGTTTGCCTTACTTAGTGTATGAGAGCATCCCCCGCGCTTACTGGCTGTGGCCGCCGTTTGATAGACGGCAGGGCAGTATTAGGCCGCGGCAGATGGCAGCGGACTGAGCCTGGATGGGAGCGGGACCTGCTTCAGACCCAGCTGTCTCGGATGGGGGGCGGAGGCTGACTTGCCAGGGGGGATACGCTGGGGACCCTCCCGGGGCGCCGCTCCCGGGGGCGCCGTCGGGGCGGTGGCTGTGCACCGCGCTCCGGCGGGGGCGCGGCCCGAGCCGCTTCCCTGCCGTCCCGCACCCCGGCCCTGGCCGCAGCTCGTTCCCCTGCGCTTCAGCCCCGTTGGGACGCTGGGCTTTTCTTCCGCCGGGGACGCTCCAGCCGAGCGGCCACCCGATGCCGCAGGGACGTGCCTGCTCGGCCGGGGACGGGCGGTCCCGGCGGGCCGCGGCGAGAACCCGGTGCCGCCGCCAGCACCAGGGACAGCGCCGGCAGCGGCCGACGCCCGGCCCCGGCCCGGCCCCGCCGCTCCTTTGTTCCGCGGGGCGGAACAAAGGCTTCCGCCGCCGACGGCGCGGGGACCCGGCCGCTCCCCTCCCCGCCCCCGCGCTCCCCGCTCACCCCGCCGCCGCGGCCCCGCCACCGCCGCCGCCTCCACCGCAGCCGCGTCTCCGGTGCCCCGGCCGCGCATGCACCTGCCCCCGCGCACGCTGCGCTGCCGCCGCTGCCCTCCCCCGCGCGCAAGCTGCCCCGCGCATCCGCTCCGCTGCCGCCCCCCGCTCCGCGCTCGCGAGCTGCCGCCTTGCGCCTCGCCCTGCCGCCCGGCCCCGCGCACAAAGCCCGCACGCCGCTCCGCTGCCTCCCCGCCGCACCGCTGCCCTCCGGCACCGCTCTGCGCCGCTCTCCCGCGCCGTGCCCCAGCGCTGCCCCCCCGCGCCCCCCGCGCAACCTCCGCACGCCGCTCTGCGGCATTGCCCCCTCCGTCCCCCGGTATCACCCCCGCCGCGCACCAAAGCTGCGCAGGGCTCCGCCGGCCCGCGGCACAGACGCTGCTCCGCTGCCCCCTGCGCGCCGCTCCGCTGCCCCGGGGCCCACATTCCTCGGCTTCCAGAGGAGCCCCGCAAGAGGAGGAGCCATTAGCGAGCGGGCACTCCTAGCTACCGGCTGGGCGATGCGCAAAGAACAATCCTCGCGATGATAATATTAGAAAACGTATTTATTTCCCATTAATCAACTTTACATGGTTTAGCCCAGGAAAGCTAGAGGTCGAGCCACCACTACCTTGACAAACCACCACGGCTACCGCAGCGCTCCAGCACTTCCCCCGGCCCCGTTACCTGCTGCTGACAGCTGCCCCGGCGGGCCCCGTCCCGTGGCAGCCGCATCTCCTTCCCGGGCCGAGCCGTTCAGTCCGCCGGTCCTATTTAGTCTCGATTTCCGTAGGTGAGTACAGGCTGTCGAGCTCTTTATTGGTTTGTCTCTCCCTTCTTAAAATTTATTTTAACTGATTGCTATTATTTTTATTATTAACCTTATTGCGATGTTATGTTCTAGCGAAATCTTTCATGCTTGCTGCCTTGAGGATCCGCTCTTGGCATTCACCGCGTGCCTTAATTGTATGACATTAAATCAAGGTCCGCTGTGAACACGGAGAGTCAGAGCCTTGGAGCGCTCTCTCTCTCCCTCTCTCTCTCTGGAAGCAGAATAGCAACCGATCCCCGAAAAAAACCCGGTAATTTCTCTCTGCCCTAGTCCTATCCTGGCCTGGGCTGCATGTAATTCACGTTCGAGTTTTCTTACTAGCCTGACTGTTGTTTGCAGTGCCCAGGAAGCTGTTAAATACGTATTTAATGGATTATAATAATAATAGAAATTAGGCGTGTGCCTATTACACACTTCCAGGCGAGTGCTTTAATTTTGCCAGCGTCTTCGCGTGATTTTAAACGCAGGAGTTGGCTGTCCCCGACTCGACGTCTGTGATTTGGCATCCCTGGCTGGGAGGGACCGTGTCTCTCCGGCTGCCTCGGTCCGCCTGGTCCTGCGGCTCCGCTGGAGCGCGGGCGGGGGGAGCCCGCACCCCCAGAGCATCCCCGCTCCTCTCGGCCGGGGGCGGGGAGACAGGGTCTTTCGGCGATGAAAAATGAAAGGGCAGCACGTGTCATCTTTCTTTGTAAAGCGGAAAAAAATTTACCTCACTCGCACCTGCCCCTTTCCCGGGAGGGTCTGGGCAGCCCATCTGGCCTGCCTACGCTGAACTGGGCGAGTGAGGAAATGAGGGGTAAAGTAATCACAATAATAACAAAAAAAAAAAAAAAAAAGAATCAGCCTAAGCTTTTTTTAATTATTATTACGCTTATTGCCATCTTTCCCCGCTCAGGACGGGGGCCATTCCTTTCCGGTGCTGGTGGCACGTCGGGGAGGAGCGGGGCGGCCGGGCACCGTGCACGGCCCTGCGGGCTCGACCCCGGCCGGACCCCAGGAACCGGGCGGGCTGACCTCGACTGCTGCCTTGGCGCCAGGGCCCGGGAGGGAGAGAGGAGGCGAGGCGGGATGCGCGACGACGGCCGGCGGCGGCGGCGGCGGGCTGGGCTTTCCGGAGACTTTCCCTGTAGGCTTGCCGGGGCATGCGGGGGCAGGCTGAGCAGGCGGCTCCGGCCCCCCTCGGCACCGCAGCTCCTGCGTGCGGCCGCCTGGAAAACAGACAAAGCGAGAGCGTTAGGCAGGCAGGCGGGGAGGGAAGGAAAGGCAGACGGGGAGGGAAGGGCGCCGGGACCCCGCACGCCGCGCCGTTGCCAATGACAAAAGGGAGAGAGGGGGGAGTCAGAGCAGGGGAAGGGCGGGGAGGGAAGGGGAAGGGGAGGAAGAGAAGGAAGGGAAAGAAGGGAAGGGGGGCCACACGGACTGACGCGGAGCTGGGGCCGGCCAGACCCGAGCCTCTGGAGCTGCTCGCTCCGTGGCCGAGGAGAGACAAGGCGGTACGCCCATCACCGCAGCGCCGGGGCGAGCGGGCGCCTGGGTCTCCGCAGCCCGGTGGGAACCAGCTAACCGCGGGGAAGCGCAGAGAGCAACCTTCTTACCCGCCGCTGCAAAAATCCCCGGAGAGCAAAAACGGGAAAGCTTAAAATAAATTAAATAAATAAATAAATAATAAAAAAAAAAAGAATGAGATGGAAGGGCGGGGGGACAGCAGTTCCTCCTTCTTTCTCGGCTTGAAGAGCGAAATCCATGGGGAGAAATCCAAGCATCCAAATAAAACCAGTTATGAACCCACTCCAAATATTAAAAAAATCATAATAAAAAAGAAAATGGCCAAACCTGCCGAGGACTGGCAGCTCCTCCGCCCAGTCGGAGCCGCGGAGCGCAGGAGAGGAGGAGAGCCCCGCTAGGTGCTTTCGGGGGGTAGGAAGCGGTCCGGTCTCTCCCCCTCGCTTGCTGCTCCAGAATTAGGGATTAATGCCTCTCCAGCCAAACAAATAAGGCATCTGCCTTCAGTACAAGAGGATTACACGGGGTTGCTGACGTCACCAGCCAGGCAGATGTTGGCTCCCAAAGTCCTGATCATCTCCCGTGTCCTTGAAACCCGGCACAATCCCAGCCCCGCGCATCCCGGCCGGGTCCCTGCAAGGTCGAGGGGGACCTGCTCGGAGGGGACCCCGCCGAGCCGCTCTCTCCCAAAACGTCCTCTTGCATCGTCGGGACAGAAAGGTGTGAAAAGCCGAGCCCGGCAGAAAGTTCAACCCTCCCCCTTCCCTCCGGGTTCTCTCCCTCCCCCCCCCCGCCTTCCTCCCACCTCCCCAACCTCAATGTCACATGAATCTGTACAGTCATAGCGAGGAAGAAGAGCCTGTTTCCCGGCTCATCCAGAGACCACCCTCCCCGCACAGCAGCCGACCCCCCCTCACTGCAGCACGGCTGCGCCCCCCGGTCCCGCACCGCCCCAGCCTCCGGCCCGTCCTACCGCGGGGCCCGGCACCGGGCCGGGAGGGCAGCGGAGCCGGGCCGGGCCGAGCCCCCGCGGGCTTTGTTCCCGCTGTTCCCGTCGCGGCGGGGAAGCGGCGGGCGGCTGGAGGCGGCTCGCTGGCCCTGCGGGGACAGCCCGCTCCCGCTGCCCCGGAGCTACGCCGTGCCCCTGCGGGCAGGCAGGCCCCTTCGGGCGGGCGGCGAGCCGGGCCGGGCGGGCGGAGAGCGCGGAGGTGGCTCAAGGCCTCCCCTCGCCTCGGGGGCCGGCGGGAGGCACGGAAGCAGAGGGTTTTTTTCCTGGCAAAAGGACTTCGAGGTTGCGTTTCTGCAGTTCTTAGATGCTGGCAGAGCGGCTTGTCGTTCTGGGAGCTCAGCCCTGAGTTTGCTGATGGCTCTTCTGGAGCTGTGGGGTGGGTTGGAAGTGCCGCAAAGTGCATCTGAAAGGGGAGTCCAATTAGACGCGTGATCAAAATAAAAAATTTGCCTGAGAGCCATGTCTGTTGCCTTTGCTGTGGCATAAAGTCCATGACTCATCATCGCTAGTCCCTTTGCATCAAACAATGGTTTCAGTCATTTCAATACCGCAGAAAGGCAAACTGGATGATGTGACATAACGGAGTGGGATGAAGAAGGGATCGCCAGTACCTAGGTTCTTGTTGGGTTGATGTTGTTGTTGTTGTTGTCCGAAGGAGCTGTTTTATAGATCTGTTCCGTATTATCCTTGTCTCTCAAAGTGGCATTTAATTTTTCCAATTGTGGAACCTGGTCACTGATAAAATCAGTTTAATTTACACCACTGTCATTCAGCCGATCCGAGCAGTAGATTTATTTTTGGCTCGGAGTTGAAGGGAAAAAAGCAATCGTATGCAGAATGGAGAGATCCTTTTACTTCTTTTGCGGGCAGTAAGAAGAGAAATCACTAGCTTGGCATTTTAATAGACTTTGCTCTCATGCAGGAGAATGATAAATGTAATTTCTCAAGTCTTTTGTCTGGAAACTTGAGCAGCCACACGAGAAGGAAAACAGGAAAGGCAGACCAGCTCAGTTGCCCAGCGTTTGGGGGGTGGGGGGGCAGGCAGCCCTATTCACCCCCTTTTCTCCCGGGGTGACCACGGGCCCGGGCCCGGCCCCGGCCACGCACCCAGTCCCTGTCCATGGTCCTGACCCGCCGGCGGTAGCGCGGCGCTGCTCTCCGCGCCCGGGCGGGCGGCACTGCGCGCCCTTCCGCGCCCGCGCTGCCAGCCGCCGCCGAGGGGCCAGGGAACCCGCCGGTTGTCCCAGGGCACTTCTGAAAACGCCTGTGCTTTATTTTTATTATTAATAGCAATATTTTTAAATTCAGCACCATGGGAAGAGGTGGTGGTGGGGCATTTGCCTTTCTTGGGTTTTATTTGCTAGCTCGCTTGTTTCAAAGTGCTTTTAATCACTGGCGCCTGGGCAAGCCCACATTATAATGAAAAGTGTTTGATATCGGACAACGGTCTTTAAACCTCGGACTCTGGTTTGTTTCCTTAAACGGATTAATGTGGAAATTCAGACATGGGTTTTGGTAACTGGTACTTGCTTACCGGCTGACCTGAAAAGAACTGACAACACTGCAAACTATTTCTTTCATTGCATGTTACAGGGGGATTAACTTGCACAGAATGGTTAAATATGCTCTAAAATCTCACGTTACATATATACGACCTCTTTCCGAGACTGAAGTTCTTCCTTGCTATGTGCCTGCGTGCATATGCACATACTCTCTCAGAAACACACATACATGTATGCACACATAAAGTTTAAATAATTTAGTGGAAAAGTCAAACTGTCGCTCAACGGTTCACAAGTCTTTCCTCAGATGATCACTACCACCCCGCCACCACCACCACCCCCGCACTGGTTAACGTTGCTCCTTCTTATCATTTTAAAGCAAGGACAGGTCTCGGATTATTATTTCTTTGGTCCCCTCTACTCTCATAACCTGCTCCCCTCCGTTGAATAACGCGGGCTAAGAGCAGTTGAAACAGCTGCTCCGTTGCAAGAGGCTCTGAATGCAGCAGCTTTAGGAATTGTGCACTAGCCCTGCAAGGAGCAATGAGTGGGCTCTCTCAAATGTGAGGTACTGCCGGCTGGGGAAAAGGCAGAGCTGCAGCCATTCACACTTCGTGGGCTGGGAGACTTCTTTCAAAAGAGCCCTGAAGTATTTAGGATTTGGGGGGAAACCCTTGTACCGGAAGAAAATGGCCTAAACACAATAGGACTCGCCATTTTCTCCTTCCAAAGCACAAAGCAGCGCCGCGGCTTCAGCACCACACAAAGAAAGCCCGGACCCTCTGAATTCTCTTACATTTTCCCCCACGTTTTCAAAAGCCTTCCCCTCTAACCGATCCACTTTCCCAGGAGCGCTCACACAGAAATAAAGAAAGAAAGGAGGAAGGGGAGGGGGCGAAAAGCGGCTAGGCTAGGCGAGAGCGAGACCGTTCTGATTTAGTTTATTTAAATCAAATCCTGCCAGGGAAAAGTACCACTATTGGGGGGCAGATCTCAAAAAAACGAACCAGCTGTGGAAAGCTGCTTTGACCACCGCATTCCTTCAAGCTGGGCAGACTCACGTTGCACCACACAGACTCGAGCAGGACCACGCTGCCGGAGGATGTGTATGTACACACACAGGCGCGCACATCCCCGTGCCAGGAAAAATGCATTTGCAGCCCAGCTAAGCCCACAAATTAATGTGGAAAACAGTCCTCTGCCCTCTGCAGCGCCGGCACCCGGCATTCCTCCGCGCCGCCCGAGCCCGCGGGAGCTCCGCACCCCCGGCTGCTGCTCTGCCTCCGCGAAGCGCTCAGCTCGGCTCCGCCGCCCGCCGCTCTCCCTCCCCAGGCTTGTACCTTCTTATCTAAGTAACTCGGCAGAAGATTGATAAAGAGGGGATGATATTTAAAAAAAAAATATAAAAGAAAGAGAGAACAACAAAGAGGCGAACTAAACCCGAACAAGCCCAACCTAAACCACAACAGCCTCTCACTATCACTTTGAAAAGCAACAAGAAATTTTGTACTTACAGCCAGCGCTGAAGTGAGTAATCCTCATCCCAGCCTGGTTGGATGTATTTGTTTTGGGTTTTTTTCCTCTCTTTTGGGGTTTTTGTTTGTTTTTTCTTTTTTTTTTTCTTTCTTTTTTTTTTCCTGTTTGTTTTTAAGTACTCGTTTGTTCCCATCGTCCATGGCTCGGAGTGGATGCAAGCAAAAACGGCCCGTTAGCAGGAATAAAAATAGAAGTGCTTTCATTCTGTAAATGCAGCAACGAGACAAGATGCTGTGTTTCTCCTAATACTTTCTGCTTGGGAACCAGAAGCTCTCAGCTCAGGAAAGCAGGACTCTGAGTCTCCCCCTCCTCTTCTCCCCCCCCCCCCCCCCCCCCCCCCGCACACGCGCGCGCGCACACACACACACACACACACACACTCTTACTTTTCTTGCTTTTTTTTTTTTTTTTTTTTTCCCCCCCCAAAAGAGGGCAGGTCGCTCCCTGAATCCCAATGAGTTAAGTCAGTCACTTTCCTTCGCATGCATCACAGCCTCCTTAGAGCTGCAGGCACAAAAGAGCATTTAGCTGCCTCCAATTTGTGTAGAAGGCCTGTCCTTAATTTTTTTTTTTTTTTTGTGGGGGGTGGGGTGCGTGTGTGTTGCTTTTTTTGAAAGTATATTTAAATCATGTATTTCACTCTATATAAAAATACCACGTCCCCAACTTTGACGACTGAACCACTAATTGTAACCTTTTAAATACATTCCTGAACTTGTACGTGTAGTTAGCTGGTCTGCAGGTGCTTCACAAGAAACTGATGCACAAAATTTCTGAGCTGTGCAGACCTGCACCCTGCTTCCTGCAAAGGTCAGAGCTGTACAATCCACAATTACTTTCCAATGAAGTCTTATATCAACAAAATCTCCTTGAAAGGATTACAGGCCTTTCAAATAAAGCTTTAATCTTAAATATACATGGCAGCATATTCCATTTCAATCAAATATGAGGGATTGTTTAAAAAAAGTGACCGCACACACACCCACACCCGTCTATTTTCATGCAGGGTTACTTTTTCCAGGCAGACAGAGAAAAGGATAAACACGGTCCTCCCCACTTCACATTTCGGCGGCTATGCTGATTCTTTCTTCTAGCCAGTAGGAACATCCATGTGCATGTGTGCATACATATATACATACATATATACTAATTTTATTTCGCTATTCATACATATAAAGAAAAATACGTACACATTCGTGTATGACAGAGTGTGGCTAGCCTGGCCACGGTAAAAGCTGAAACCTGCAGGGCTGGCAGAAGCCTGTCGTGAGGCAAACGATGCGCCAAAGCGACCCAGCGGTGGCCCTTGCCGATGTGGAACTACGGCGAGAAGCACGGCAGGTCCGCGCCGGGGCCGGTGGGCACGGCCCGGCACAGGGCCACCCCCGCCGCCCCGCTCCGCGGCTCGGGCTTCGGGGGCCCTGGGGCACCCCGGGGGGCTGCAGGGGGCCAGGGCCACCCCGACATCTCGGTCATCTCAGGGAGTTCTTGGCACTTTCTTTGCATCCTTGTCATCTCCTAATTCCAGCGGCACTTGCTCAAATGGGTGATAATCCGACTCTAGAGGAGATTAAGGAACCAGAGATAGCTGCATTTAGGATTACCGAAAGGAAATGAAGGAATCTAATCCACTCCCACCCCTTACGTTACTGGGTTTCAATAAGACCTTATACCACCTTTTAGGATTTTAAACAAATGAAATCGCTTCGAGAAGGGGACAGAAAGAGACCAAGTGAAGGAGAGTGTGTTTACCCATTAAATTAATTGAATAGCAGAGGATAAGGTGAATTGCACAAGCGGCCAGGGCCGAGCTGCTTTCTTCTGCATCCCAATAACCGCGGTACTTGAGCGGGCCCAGGGCTCGCAGCTTCCTCAGCGCTCCTCTCAGGACCAGGGCAGGCTCAGGAAGGCCACGCTGGAGATCCACGTAGGAATTGCGAAATCAATCCAGTACTGATCTGAGCTGCAAACCACCCCTCCGCCAAATCTCACACCTCAAAAGCCCAAACCCCATAATATAATGTGAGCCTGTAAGTATGTTGTTTCCAGTTAATAAGAACTATCAGCAAACCTTAGAAGATACTTAGCTTCAGAGGATTGTTTCTGCTCTATTCTGATTACATAAAGCCAAGAAAATAACTAGCGCTTACTACAGTGACATAAATAAAAGTCCTCTTGTTTTTTCCTAGTTTCACTTTAAACCGAGGAAACAGCACATCCTTTTACTTCCAAAGATACAAGCAGTCTACAGAAAGAGGACTGAGCTAACCTAGTCCTGAGACCAGTTTATCCTTCTTTGGAAAGATTGTAACATAAGTAACACAGAATTAAAAAAAAAAACAAAAAACCCACAACACAACCACAAACAAAAACCCACAAAAAACCCCAACCCCAACCCCCGTGAAATCTAAGGGTGTTTTCTTTTTTGTAACTTCAAATAAACCTTTCATTTTCCCAGACGATTCTTATATTTGAAGTGCTAGACTGCCGACAACAAGGCTCTCTAAATAATATTTATGTATGAATATACTTGATTGTATCGGACTTCTTCATATACTGATTATCCTTGGTGCATTATCGGGGTAGTCTAAAATGCTCTTCGGTTGCAAGAAAAGAGCCTTTATATGAGGGGAAAAAAATGGCTAGTCATCCCTGAGTAAGATTTTGTTTTGTAGAGTGCTTGTCATGGTCCTTTGCAAGCCGAGAAGCAACGTGAATCAAAAGCCTCGGAAGAAGACCTACGTCGACAGAGGCTCCATATATAGTAGGCGCTAATTATTAAAGCTCATTCTCTGATTTAGGACTCTATTTTCCTTAGCAAGCCCATCACCCTCACACAACGCAGCTCAGGATGTTTGTTCAAAGCTTATGAAAATGTAACCCAACTCATTGCTAGAAGTTGTTGCTAATTAGTTGATAATAAACTTCTCCGGCCAGGACACAAAAGTCTTTCAGAAGTGCAAGGTGTTCTTTGTGATGCCCTCACAAGGGGAATTAGCATATCAATTCGGCGGGGGAACAATACATGAGGGCGCTTGCCTCCCCGCCCCCCGCTCCCCCCTTTCTCCCCTTCCTAACGTTTTAAGTGGATGTGGTGGGCATGAAAGTGAAAGGCTGGGGTCCCCGGCGCTGCGCCGCCCCGGCCCGCGGCTGCGGCTGCGGCAGGCTGCAGGCTGAGCCCGCCGCGCTCATTGCACTTGTAGCCTCGTCCCGCTTTGGAAACCAGCCCCTGGGAGTGCGGGGCTGGCGGACCACCGGGCAGCCCACCCCTCCACACCGCTGGCTTTATGACCCCTCCTCTATGGCGCTGACAAATGGAGATAGCTGGGGGGTTGCGAGCCCCCGCCCTGCCTCCCCCTCCCCTCGCCACCGATGAAAGGGTTTCAGCCTGAAAGCCTTTTGCAAATGGATGTTTTACAACGCCTCCCGCCCCCGCCAAGGTAATTCTGCTACCCAATATCCTTAATAAAGATTGTTGTTCCCCCTCCAGTTGTTAAAGGTTTCTCTGACAGACTGGTCTTTTCTCTCTCACCTCCAAAGGGTGGATATCTAGACCTCCCTACGCAGGTGTAAACACCAAGAGAAAGCAATGGTCCTGATAAAAAATGTTCAGTCAGTTATAAATTCAAATAACTGAGGAGGAAGAAATCCCATTCCTAGCAATTTAACAGAAATTTGTCCCATTAATTGTAACCTACTCCTTCTCTTCCCCCCCCCCCCCCTTTTTTTTTTTTTTATGCCCAGTAAATTCAGAACAAGGCACAAAACCTGCAAACACAAGGCACAACCAAACACCCAATCCTCCTAGCCACTTGGTGACATATGTAAGCGGATGCCACAGAAGAATGAAAATATGTGTATAACAGGCCAGAGAAAGCAATTAAACAAAACTCTACAATCCTGAAGCCTCTGATTCATCTAGCTGTGTTCCTACCCAAAGGCTCGACAGCTGCAAGAGTTACTTATCCACATGGTTAGCGTGCAAATAAATGCCTAGGTTAGAATGAGAAATGTGGTTTGGGCCCTACAGGTAAATCAGAGCAAGTCTATGGAGTGGCATTTGCCCTCCTTGGTGGCTGCAGATGAACTCTTTGTTTGGAGCATGGGGAAGGGGCCAGCCTGCAAAGAGATAAAAGCTAAGCTTGCCTAATTAGGGCAGAAATAAACCAAGAGATTTCAATATTCTGCTTTTTTTTTTTTTTTGAAAGGAGCAGCATTCTCCAGTTGGCTCCCCCTCAAAAAAGAGGATGCTTGAATACAGTTATTTTTAGGAACTGTGATGATATGTAGTGTGCTTTAACGCAGTGATACGCTAAGAAATAAAAGAAAAGAAATCTTATATTTCCTCTTAAATTGCTAGGGAAGACACAGCCCAGGAAAAAAGTGCTGTGTAATTAAAAAAATTAAAGTATTTATTAAGAGAAAATGTTTGTTTTCTTGGGTTTGTATAGAAAGTCTTGAGCTATGAAAATAAAAGCCCAAATCCTAGGAGTTTTCATGAAATTCAGTTAAGGGGGAGAAAAAAAAAAGTTAAGGATATTTGTTTCCTCAAATGCAAAACATCAGGGTGGAATCTGAAGAGAGCTTTACTTTCTGTGCAAAATCTCCATTGTTGCTTGGCAAACAATGGGAGCTCTGGGCGACTGGAAGGCTGTGAGAATGAATAGG
Organism: Falco rusticolus; assembly: GCF_015220075.1. Taxonomy (NCBI): domain Eukaryota; kingdom Metazoa; phylum Chordata; class Aves; order Falconiformes; family Falconidae; genus Falco; species Falco rusticolus. Next base: position 43,351,715 of record NC_051189.1, read on the forward strand.
GAATCCGCAGGATGTGTGCGGGTCAGTGCTTGGGGTCTCTGTCCTAAAGCCCCTTTCTCAGCTTGCCACAATAAAGTAGCACAAGGTTTAGTCTTTCCTGGGTCACTGGCCATCTTCTATTATTCAACACTTCACAACAAAACACACTTATTAATCAGCACTGACCAGAGGCCCCTTTTGAAACAAGAGAAGGGGAGAAAGAGAGGGGGGAGAGAGAAAAAAGAAGATTGAGAAACCCTGAACAGACCCTCCCAATACAAGAGCAACCATAGGCACTTTCTCAACTGGCCAAAGAGATTTTTTTTTTTTTTTTTCTTTCTGCCACAACAAAGTTTCCAATCAGGTCAGAGAGGACTGGACTTTCCCCCCTACCCCCACCCTGTTTTCGCTCTCACTTGCTTTCCTTCTTGCTCTGAAGATGATGGAGACTTTGTTTTGCAAGTAAGGATGGCTTTAGGTCAAATTTCCAAGGTCTGATCTTAGAGGTGTATCCTTGCTATATTGGAAGATAAGGCTGTTTCTCATCTGGGCCTCAAGTCTGGAGATGGCGTAGGAGAGAAGAGGTTTGCTTGTGGGGCGCTGCTCTTGTGCTTTAAGAGCTGATGGATGAGGTGTCAGGGCAGTAGTTGTGTGAGGACTTGGTTCAAAATGGTATGAGAGAGAGTCAAATGTGCCATTTATTGACTCTGCTGAGGGCAATCCTAGGCTTGTTGTTGTTGATCCTGGCTTTCTAGCACTGTGTATTGCAAAGGGCTAAACGGTGAGCTTCGGAGCGAAAGGGAACTGGTAGATATAAGAGAAAAACTTTGTATTCCTCTGTGCAAAAAAGGATTCAAAGGCAGCGGTGAAAAGGAACCTAATACGTGATAATTTAATTTGCAGGGGGAGGCGGTTGTTTTTTTTTTTTTCTTCTTTGTTGTCTTCTGATAATTTTTCAGGATCTTTAATTATTCTTAAGTAAGTTGCTGTTTCTGTGTAATGAAATATGCATAGATTGTCACACAGCCCACATTATGATGTTCATGCATCTTACCCCCATGAAAATTATCTAAATAACTTTGTACAGATAAGTTTAGTTTGTTGGCTAAAACTATTTTTTGAGTGGAGAACATGACTGAAAAATGCAGGTAGTTCAGACTTTGCTAACAGTACAGGTACAGATGTACCTAAGAGAACAAAGCAATTTGTACTATTTTTTTATTTAACAAATGCATAGAGACAGCAAATATTGAATCCCCTGTGGATTACCTGAGAAAATGAAATTGTTCTCTCAAGAAAAAAAATTAGTCCACAAGAAAGGTAAAAACTTATTTTGCTTTTCTGCTGACTAAATTGTGTGAGTGCGTGTGTCGTGGGGGGTGGGCTTTTTTGTTTGTCTGAAGTCAATGTGCACATTTTAGCTAGGGTGTATCACTAAATAGTATGAACCTAAGGAAAGCTGTTCCTTAAGCCCTCTGACTATCATAGTTTGTAGCATGTAAGCTGTGACTAGTGCACCACAGAACTCCTTACTAAAGGATTTTGTTAGTGGAAACCAGAATGAAGTGTTATTTGAGGGGTAACCTCAGTGGTGCTTTACCACAGCTTACATTGCAAACACCAGGCTGACGTTCATGTTTTGTTTGCAGGAAATGTATTTTACTTAAGTGATTATAGTAGAGTATTCTCTCTTTTCCCCTCAAATATTGTGTTACTCAGATTTTGCAGAGCTTGACGTTCCAGCAATGGAGTAATCAAGTGTTACCTAAATTATTTAAAGCCTGGGATTAAAGGCCTTAGCTCTGAGTGCTGACAAGCTTTCAAATGTAGCCTGGGAAAAGTTTTGTATCCTTTCCTGTGTGTGTACACTTTGGAAATAATTTGGAAAAGTACAGTGAATTATTTGCAAAATGTATGCACAGAGAGAATGAATAATTCTTTTACAAGTTGCTCTCCAAAGGAATGAGTGACTATTAAAAATACAGCAGCAATGTATACACAATAATATTGTGGCACCTGCAATGCTATTTTTAACAGATCTATTCCTTTCACCGGAGCTTGTTTAAAGGAGCTCTTTTGTTTTAAGACTTTGGTTTGGTCTGCAACACAGAGAAGGCATTAATTCAACAAATATGACCATTTCAAAGGTTAAGTTCCTTTATGTTTTGAGGTCTTACCCTTCATTTCTTGTTCCTCAGAAGACTCAGTGGCTTTACGCTTCTGTGTACTGAAAATTAATCATGCTAACATATAAATACCTTAAAATGTTGGATAATATGCATAGAAGTGAATTTTCAACTAGCTAAATTTTATTTCCACCTGTATGTGCATTTGGTGAGCTATGTATGTATTTATTTATTTGCGTTCTTTGTCATATCTTTGTTTTGTGAATGGACAGATTGTTGGTGTTAAACACAGATAATATATTTCTTCTTTTAGATAATATACCATTTCTGCTATACTGTAATATAAAAACAGATGCATAGGTCTGTTGTATTCTGAGCTTTCATTGCATGACCATAATATATTTTGGACAATATTCTTTAAAGCTAATGTCATTCACAGAAATGAGCATTTTTCTAGTTTGTCAAAAAACAAATAGCAATGACAGTTACATTTTTGCTAAGGTTTCATCATTAAGTAGGTTGTTCTGTGCCATCAGAAGACATATATTAGAAATGTTACTACATAATGTCAGCTTCTCTTTCCATTCTTACTAATGGCTGATTGTGTGAATAAGTCCCATTTAAATCAGTGGGACTATTCAAAGGCCGAGATACTACTCTACATGACAAAGGGAATGACAAAATTTGGCCCACAGGATTGAATGGGACTATTGGAAGAACAAGATAGCACTCAGAATGAGGAAGGATGCTCAAATCTGTCTTTAGTCTAATGCACCATCTTTACATTGTGCTTTAAAAACACATTTCTGCATATACAAGTTTGTAGCTTCAGCCAAGAGAGGCAAACACAAGCCACTGGGGATAAGCAAGGCATGTGAGGCTGGTAAGGATAGAAAGCGGCGAGTATCGATTGCAGGCAGAAGTGCAGGTTAAGATGGTGAAGACCTGAAGGGAGAGGACACTGCCCATGAAATGTGTATGCTAGGCTGAAGGGCTGGTATAGGGCTGGAGATGGGTTTAAGAGGTAAAAGAAGCTTGAGGTAGCTCCTGTAAAGTACTCAGAAAACAGAAGATGTTCCTCCTGTGTGTCTACACAACATTTGTTCTTTTAAAATAGTTTCACATTTATTTACATTGGTATTTTAAGGTAGGGTTGTTTTGTTTTTTTTTAATACTGCCTTGTCTGTACAGTACACCTTGGTTAAAAATTACTTATTTTACAGTAACTGTTCCAGACATCTACGGGAATTTGGATGCTCTTCTCATTCTTTGATCCAGTGAAGACAGCTTTACTCATATGTGAGTTGTATCCACTCTACTTGCTAAAGGTTTTCCAGACAACTTATTATAGGGAAGGCTTGTTTACAATTTGAAATATACAGATCAAGGTTTTATAAAATGAGTTTCTGAAAAACTGGCCTGGAAAAGCCAAATTTTAGCCTGGTACACAGGTACAAATCTGTCTGACACACTCCTGATGAGCTATACCTTTTACATTTGTTTGCACATATGTATCACTATAGACTGATGAAAAAAAGATCTTGCATGTACATACGTTGGCTTTTAGGTCTGCAGCTTGGATGTGTATAAAAATCTCTGTGTTTATTTTAGTAAGGCTACTCCTTGATATGGGATACAAAGGTTATATTTATTCACTAGAAAACGTGTTATATTTAAATATAGGGAAAAAGGACTTGTGTGTTTACCTCCTAAGGGACTTACTTATTTGTCTACTCTAGAAACGGTAGTGTTATTATGACTGAAGGTGGTTTTGGCAAAGACAGGTGTAGAATAATCAGTTAAAAATGTGGCAGATGTATATCACACTTCCAATTAAGTGAGAGCACAGAATATGCAGAGCTGTGTGGGACACGACAAAATCCGACGTACACAGGCTCAGTGCACCTTCACTCATACTCACACCACAAGTTTTCCCTTCTGTTCTGCTCAGCGGCATTGGACCTTTGTAGAGATTTTGCCCTGCATTTTAATAAAGGCATTTATCTCAAAGGCCTGCGACATGCAGTTCCATTTAAGAGCAGGCTGAAGCCAGCCTAACTGCTGGAAGGTCTCAGCTCCTTGTAGGCCAGGAGTTTGGGACCTGCAATCTCAGCAACTGATGAACTGAAAGCCTGCCAGGAGGAGAGGCAGGGCGTAAAGGGCTAAATCTGTTGGTCAATTTGAAACCTTTTTTTGTAACTTTTTTTTTTTAAGGCGGAATCTGATTGGTGTTCACCAAAAATTAGCATTATCTATCTAAAGAATTCAAAACTAATGAGTTATTCTTTCCAAGGCTTCGATTATTTTTTTTTAATAATGCATTTAGGGCTTGTTTGCCTGTTTTTGAGCCTGGGGCCCTAGTGCTTTCAGACTTTTTGTCTGCAAAGACTGAAAATTTACTTTAAAAACAAGATTTGAGCTTCCCTTGCAGATATCTTGATTGCAGCAGCTGGGGCTTTATGAAACACTGGCTCATGGAAGTGGGAGAGCTGGCAGCATTAAGAAGCTAAGGAAAGGGCCTGGAGTTATTATGAAGTCTTATGGCAGAGAGAGATCAAATAACTATTCAAAAAGCTTTAAAAAGCCTCTGTAATTCTGTGTATGTGTGTGGGGGTTGTTTGTGTAGGGGGGTGAGTTTGTTCACAGATCCTCACTAAAGGACTGTGGAAATGTGGGGAGAGTATGTCGGTGAGAATAGAGTTTGTGGCTGATGTGTTGGGAGCGAGGCTGTGTATCGATGGATGAGAATCACTGAGGAGTGCAGGGATGGTGGCATTAACTCCTTGCAGAGGCAGGAGCAGAGAGTTGGGAGGGAAGCTACTGCTTATGCACCTGATGACTGGTTGCTTAAACACATCAAAATTGATAATCTATGCAGCAAAATTCAGTTGCTGCAGGCAAGAAGTGCTCCAGCTTGGCTGCAAAAGCTTGAGCTCCATGCAAGGTTGAAATTGCTCAACTATGTCTTTCATGACAAAAATATTTTTTTAATGATAGATGTCATGGTTTTGGGAAAAAAGTACCAGTAGATGGCGTGCAAAAATATTCAGCACTGTTTGTAGGTTTTATTGGACAAATGTAAGTTCTTGTTATTGCAACTGGCTTTGGATATGAAGACATGTAAGTAGTGAGTTTAATGAGGAGGTTCCAGGGAGGATGTGCATGTAAGGGGAAAAAAGAGAGTGAGATTAATTTAAACTATTCTTCATTTGTTTTCACAAACAGCTTTTCAAATGCTGCTGCTTCTTTTTTAACCCAGCCAAAGCATGCACACTTCGGCAAGGGTCATTTCCTTCCCAGGCTTCACACTACAGTCTCCTCTTTTGTAATGCTGCCCAAAATACATGGTTAGACTTTATCTCGGGCAGGAAAATGTAAAGAAAGAGAGGAGCTTCTTTCTCTGCATTTTATTCAAATTTACAAATGAATGTAATCTGCAGGAAAGATCAAGCATTGAATGCCTCATGACAGTATGAATGCTTTGGGAAGTTATGGGTTCATGAAATAGGGTCTGTTTGGCATTCTTAATTTTAGTTGGTGTTGTTATTATTGCATGTTCATCTCTTTAATCTTGTGTAATCTTTCTGCATAACTGGAAACAGTCACTCTAAAATAGTTGTTTGGGTTTTTTTTTTTTGTGTATATAAAATATGAACAAGAATTAATTTCGTTTATGATGGTGCCAGTTGATACTGCCCACCTGCAGAGGTAAAAGTAGTATTGTGTGTATTTACTGCCAGTATCATTTAGTCTGTTATAAGAAGGTGCTGAAACTGTTTCTAATTATAGATGATCATGGCTGTGTGTACATGAAAATGTAGTGTTTGATAGGTATCTTTGATCATATTAGTGATGCTGTCCCTCCTGCTCAGTAGATCTCCAAGAATGGTATTGAGGTTGGGGGTGTTCCTCACCTGGTCCATGAAAAGAAATTGTTATCAAACAGAACGTGATATGGGTGTCAGATGACCTACAAGAAAAATTGAGTTTGTTAGTAGTCTGATCTATATTTAAAAACCAAAAATTGGGGGTCACTGCTCAAGCCCCCTACCAGCCAGCTTTGTTCAAGCATTGACAGTGACCAAACACCTTTGAAGATGCAGACTTAAAAGACTCTGAGAAACATTATCTTCCCTTTCTGCTCTTACCTACTTAACGTGGTTCACTGAAATACCATGAAGACATATCAGAATCTGCAGAGATGAGATTTCTGTTGCAAGGACATGATATAACTGTGTCCATGCAAAGGACTGAGAGTGAAAGGACCCGTGGACAAAGCTCAGGAATAACTGTGGTGCTCATGGGCTTTCTAGCTCTAACACACGCTGCTGTTCATGGAAGTTCAGACTAGAAAACATGAAACTCTAGATCATTGCTAGGTTCTAACCTGCTGTTTTGCAGAAGCAGAAGCGGGAGTATGCATGCACTGGAGTTCTTTGCTTCCGGGACAGCAAGACAGGCAGAATTTTCTCCTGTAGGAGATTTGCAGTTGTAACAGATTTGTCAATTAACAAATATATTTTGGAAAGTTTTGCTAGTATTTATAACACATGGTTTCTCTATGTCATTTCTGCTTGTTATTTGCACAGCTGTCTTTATAAGTGGAAGGACATCAAACAAGGCCTTCTAAATATAAAAATTTATCCTGTGATGGCTTTTTTTTCTATTACAATTATATATTCTATGTCTTGCTTATCTTTCTGCAGTGTTCTGTCTTAATTAGAACTCATTTGCAGCAGTCTGCACAAGTTGCCTGTTTCTCATGACAGTACTGCCATTTAAACCAAAACCAATAAAACCTTTTCACCATGCCATCCTTCCTTGATTTCCTGCTTTTATGTGTGTGGTGGTGGTTCTTAGATGAGATTATAGTTTGAAGATGAAGCATACACATAATTCAATTAATTAATTTATTTTGTATTTTAGTCCATTTAAATGGTCACATCTATTTTATTTTCTTGACAACTGAGTATTCCAAGTCTACCAGCAAAGTAATGTACACAGTGATGAAATGGAAGTGGAATTTGCTGAATTCTGCTCTGTTGTATACTTCCCCCCATTCAAAACAAAGCTTGTAAGTATCTATACTAGATGAAAAGTTAACTGACAAGATTTTAATTTTTTATTGCTTACTTGCCCTTTTGGCAGTGGAATTCAGTAGGAGTATACAATCTGAGTTTTCTAGTGCAGAGCTTCAGACTGGTGCTTCTCTCCTAATCTGCAAATTCTACTGGGATTTTTTTTTTTTAATTTAAATTTTTGTGAAAAGTAAATGCTTTTTCTGTCAAAACAGGAGCTTTTTGTGGGACGCAAAAGCTGATTTTAATGACTTCAGTTTATTCGAATCACGATTTAGTGTTTTTTACTAGGGCACAATTCTGTGAATTGATGAATCCCATCACTCACAGGAACAAATAAACTGTCTTTTAGGAATTGTTGCTTTGTACGATGAACATTGTATTGATTTTATGCTTATCAAGGATCAGTATTTATAATATGCAGTAAAAATTATTTTTTGTGTTTCCATTGAGAGACAATATGGTTTATTACATGTCCATTAATGGCTTTATTGGGTGCCTTGACACACTTATTTGGGAAACACCAGGTAACAGTGATAATGGTATGTATGAAGGAAGATAAGTAGCGCTGTTGAAAACCATCTAATTTAATAAAGTCTAGTTGACTGAAATCTGAGATGAACTGCTTTTTAGTAATATCCAGCCTAGTCAACACCCTCCAGTTTTTATGGATCTTTCCTCCCCCCTCTTCCCTTTTAAAGGCCAGTCAGCTCTTTGTGCCAAATAATAGTTACCTGAAAGTTTTTTGATCTCTGAGTAAACAACTTATGTATATACTTTATCGCAGAGCAGGTTTTTGTAGGCAGGGCTGGGACCACCGCTCAGGACACTAGCCTTAGTTCCTCAAGGCCAATTCAGAGAAACAGCCAAGCCAACAACAGCAGAATATGCAAGGTTAGGAAATTAATACTCTGCTGTGATTTAGAATAGCTTTTAAGTTTAATACCATTTTGCTTGCCTTTCCATGGATACTCAACTTCATTTCACCAACCAGAGAGACCTACTCACATCTAAAAATAACAATTTCAGAGTTCATGTCTCTGTTGTGCTTCTTTCATCCCTTGGGTTGATAATCTGACTTTGGACAAGAGGATCAAAGTAAGAGGGTAGAAGGGCATTTTTTAACAATTTCCAAAAATGTTTGGGATGACTTCTACATTTTGCTTTCAGACTAGTCAGGCTCAAAGCCAGTTTTTTGTCAAAGGTCCAAACCACTACTGTTACATTTAAAAGTTACAACTCTAAAAATCTCTAAAAGTTTAAGAAAGATGTGGGCTTTTGTCTGTGTTCTTGCTATAAATCCCTGATATTACTTGTACTGAAAAGTTGGGTCTCCATTCTTCAGTACTGCTCTCAGGGCTAGCATCCTTGACTATATCTTGTATCCAATATTTTTCCTCTGTTCTTGCCTTACTGCGTGGAATATCACTCTCTGTCACATTTATTTTACCTGTATAAATGATTTCTTTCAAATTATCCTCTGTCCTCCGAAGCATTTTCTTTTATAATTTTCTAGAATCTTGTAAATACAAAGGTTAATTAACTAATAGTCAGATGTTGGTTTGACAGAAGTAAGTGTTCTCTCTGCTTTAGCCTAATAGAGAATGAGGGAGAGAGGTTAGAAGACCTGGCTGGCAGGAGAGGAATTTGATTCAGAGGTTCTGAAGGGTTTTTTTTTTTCCCTCCTTGACCCATGTATGTAGTCTGACAAGGGGAAAGCTTTTTAGAAAGAGGTGTTGCATGGTCTACCCTCTCTATATTTTGAAGAAATAGAGCATCCTACAAGCCATGATTTCTCCAAACTTTAGCATCCTGGGTACCATGAGGTGCCAGGGAAGGTCAGGTTGCAGGGCAGGAGCAGGACCCTCTGCGTGAGCTATCACAGAGGAGTGTGGCTATCTGAAGGGTTTCATCTTTGACCTCAACAGTGGTATGAGCTGCAGCTTTTCCCCAATTCTGAGGCCTGAGAGACACCATCAGGAGGGCTGAAAGTTGCTCAGTAAAGGGGAGTCTGAGCCCAGCTACAGTATGAGAGAAGAGCCTGTTGCTGGTGTTGCGTGCATGAGGGCCTGCACAAGCACCCTACTAGCAGTGGTAGGCAGGGCAAACATCTCTCACACTGTTTTGAAGGTTTAGGGGCTCTTGCTAAAATGACTTGCACAGCGGTTGTGTGCTGACTGCTGGAAGCTGGAAAGCTGGCTTTCATCTCAGCCTCACTGTCTGCTCTCCGCTTGCCCCACTAGGTGACATTTAGCTGGAACTAGCATTGGTGAGCGGTGTTTGCTCTTATGAGGCACAAATGGAAGGGGCTAGAGCCATATAATATAATGTGTAAGAGCTAAATCCAGTAGAGGTGCTATATCTGGCTTAAGCTGTAGATTTGCCAGAACAAGGCTTTGCTTCTTTTTTGGGATGTTGTGCTCTTTAACAAGTTCAATAAAGAACATTAGAAAAAAAATTGAAAACCTTACTTCATGTGATACTGTTTACCGAGTCACTTAGTCAAAGATACATTAAGTTCTGTGTAAATGGCCTGTGAGAAAACATACAATCCTTTTCCCCCAAACCCTCAATGTTCTTGTAAATTTTTGTAATTTTTTTTGTTATTCAGATATGTTATTTAGCTTAAACTCATTAAAATTTCAGCTAAATTGTTTAGATAAATTGTATCTTTTCTGCCTGAAAGAAGTGGACAAGTTACAGGCCAGTGCAGAAGGAGCTTTCTGACAGCTTTGCTTGTGCAGTCATATTGTTAGGAGTAATCATAAGTAATGATTTATAGATAGACCATTATATAGATAGGTGTTTGAATATGAACAAAAAAAAGCACAATGTTTACTTATCTGAGACCCCACATTTCCTGAAGATGACATTATCAAGGTCTAGCCTAACTAGGGTGGGAGATTTCTAAACCTGATTCTGCCTTAGTTAAAAACCCTTTGCTATTGCATTATGTCCATTCAGCACCTCTCAGAAGCAGGCTGAAAAATGTGTACAGGGTGTTAATATTTTTATGAGAGGAAACCATTGTAGACCACAAACTCTGTGAGGTAGGTTTCTTCTCTAATTATCTTTTCCCTGAGGTACTTATTATACTTCATGGTGGAATAAATTGTATTAATAATTTTATTCATTTAAATGGGAAATGGTTTCTCAAAAGGAGAAAGTAAAAGAGACAGGATCAGAAAAGGAAATGAAGGCTCCACCTTGATACTAACAAGGTTGATTTTTGAATATCCTGCAGTTACGTATCTCCATATGATACCTTGGGTAAATGCACTTGCTTTATTTCATACAAGAAGTCGTACTGACTTTAAATGGAAGCTAATCATGTGAATAATCCCCACAGTACTTTTAAACACCTAGTTTATTTTAAGGCAAGCTTTGGCTATAACTTGTGTTACACTATTAAGACCTGTATACCAAGCAGTATTTTGTTGCATGGTCTAGGTGAGTGCTAATTACTGCATTCTGCATTAATGGCATTTTTAACTTCATTGCAGTCATACTAAATTAAAAAGAGGACATTGATAAGCCAAGTATGGTAACTTGGTACGATTTAAGAGAATATGACTGTGTAAAGAGGGTCAAGGCTCTATCCAGTGGTGGGTAACAGAATTAAACCCGACAGGGGCAACTCTCTCACCTCAAGGACTGCTTGGTGTTAAATGTAGGTAAAACTGAGATTTTAAGTGACAAACACTGAATTGGTAAATACAGTGTTGTTAACTAATTGAGATTAATCACAGCTTCTGAGCAGAAGGACTGTATTCACTGTGATCATCTGACCTAACGAGCACTGTTTGTGGGACAGTGGTGCTGGATGGTTATAGTAATGGCCTTTCATGTAGCTGGCTGTTGCTGTATGAGATTATTGCTGATTGATCAGATTAAATCTCCCTGTACCTGTATTGCTAAGGAAATGGTGGTGGTCAACAGGTGTGGCCACCTGGGGTCGTGTAGGTATGGTTAAATGCAGAGTCTAAGGCTGAAGAAGGGAATTTACCACCTTCTGTCACATCCTGGGAAATGCCATGGGAAGGTGAGGAGTGTTTGAAGGTGGAGACAACTGAGATATTGAATGAGAAGTGTTTGTGGAAATGGCTACAGTATGAGATTGCAGGTTTCGAGCACAGGCCCAGGGCAGTTGTGCTAGCCTAAAATCTGCCAAGCAATGCAGGAATGGAAGTTCCTTAGGAAGCAGCATCCCCTGCTTTTCCCCATCAAAGCCAGAAAATGTGAAATGAGCTCAGTGTGCCTTTGAATGGCTTCTTCAGGAGAGGACGTGCCGGGGATCAAACAGCATTCACAGCAGGTCCCCTCTGCTATGTAGGCTGACTCAATACGAGAGCCACCTACATTCCCAAATTTGTGCTTGGGTGCTTCCTGGTGTAAACTTGCATTAAAAGTTGTACTCTTTCACGCAGAAGGCATCATTATGATCATGCTTTGGAATCTCACATGACACAGTGCAGAACCTCACCCTAAATCTCTGTGTCCATCCTACAGGATGAAGCCCATCTTTCAGACAGTGAGAGCTTCAGGAGTTGTGTATCTATATGTAGACGTGTATATGGAGTTGATTAGCTGCACAATTCCATATATGGAATTTGTAATTAGATTGTCTCTGTCATGTCACTAGGTAATCTCGATAGAGTGAACCTCCTTCTGTGCAGTAAGTTTGTTCCCTTTCACACGTGGATACTACAGCCCAAGATGGGTTCCAGTAATGACCTTGTTAACAACGTACACCAGAAGGCTTGCACTGATGCTTTGTCTACTTCTACGGCTGTTACCTCTCCTTATAGACTCAGGGACCCTTTCAGTCACTGTGTCACACCAAAAGCCCAAACCGAGCTGCACCAGGAGGTCCTCTCATGGCAGTAGGGACATTTTTAAAGCATGGCTTGAGAGTAAGTGGTGCAACATTGTTGCCTTTTCTGAGAATCCTCTAAAGAAATAGTTCTATGAGATGTAATTTTTTTCCCCTTTTAAGTGGGATTTAACACAGCCCTAAAGATGAAAATTCAGTTGCCAATGTAGTTTTCCCATTTCTTATTTTATTTTTTATTTTTAAACCGTTATCCAGCTATTGCATTTATCCTAGACTCTTAAATTGCAGTCTATGACTTCCTGAGTGCACAAGTTCTCCATGTGTGTATTCATTTAAAGGTATGCAGAGCTTCTGACAAATGCAGTAAACTTGGAGAACAACATGGCAAATTTGGGTGCAGCTTCAGTGAAAAAGCATAGTAACTTGTTTGTGTGGTTCCTGAAAAGGCAAGTGACAGTCTCAGACCCATTCTTTGGTGAGTTAGGGCAGAGCTTGGAAAAAAAGGCTTGATCTTGGCTCTATTTTGCATCTATAACTGAAATCCCAGTTAAGAATCTGTGACAAGCAGGTGAGTATAGCTCTAGTATGGAATTGAGGATGGTCACCTCAGAAGACAGCCTCTGTCACACTGAATGTTTGGTTGTTTAGGCCAAGCTGAACAACATCCCTAAGGAATAGGTCTTTCCCTGACTCTCTGCCAAATTTTGATAATGTCATGGTTAGGGCACTATGCTGGTAGGTAGGAGAGGAAAATGTGTACTTGAGTTTTCTATTTCACAGAGAGGTGCCTGTACTACTGGAATTGGTACTGGAATTAAAAGGAGATTCTCGTTCTTGTAACTCTCTTCCTGAAATTTCTCACTTCCTCAAATTTGTCCCCTAACTAAAATAATTTGGGGAGTTTTACTGAATCCAGCATAGATGAAACAACACTTTTGGCATACAGATTGTGCACTGAAGAAAACTCCCCTCGCTCTGCACATGAATAATTGGCATATCCTGTTCCATGGAGAACTAATCAACGGCAGCAGAGTAACATTGCAGCATAAGTTGCTATTGCTGGAAGGAATGGGAAAGGAATGGTATGGTAAAGAGATTGCTCAGAGTCTGAAGCTCTTGGACTTTCAGTTATTAGACTGATCTCTTTTCACAGTGGAAAATGGCAAATGTTTTGATGTCTGAGAGATCCATGGTCTACCTCAGAGATGGGACTCAATACATCTGTGTTCTTGATGCTCTGTATATATTATTTACATAGTTCATGGATATAAAAATAGATATAAGTGAACATTTCTTTCTCTTCCATTCCCTGTAAAGCAAATTGATGGAAAATATGTAGGAAGAATTTGCATTACTATCTAGGTACGTTCTTCCACAAAAAACCAGCTGTCCTGAAAGGAGAAAGACTCCTCAGAGTGATCTGCCCCTAAGCTCTTTTCATCTGCTGTGGTTCTGCATCATTTCAGTTGCACAAAACTAAACCATCCACACTTTCTTTACATAATTTCCAAACAATACATGCTCTAATACTGTGATATACTTAGGGGATGGGACTTTTATTTCTTTCACACCTGACATCTGGACTGGGTCTGTGAGAACTTTACACTCTCTCTTTAGACTGAAGTCAGTAACTATCCTGAACAAAGGATTATGCTTACATTTTTAAAAACGTATATGATACAACAGTAACATCATGTATGTCTTTCTCTGTGATTGCCCAATTTGACCTGAGGACGGTACTAAAAACTGGTTGTCTTACAGACACTTCTTTTCTGGCACTCACAATTAAAAAAACCCCACACCTTCAAAATTACTAGCATTATAATAAAATGGTTACTTTATTCCTGACCATTGTTCACTTCTCTCCTCCAGAATGTGACCTTCGCGGGGAAATGTACTTAAATGATTTTAAGGGCATAGAATAGACTATTTCAGTTAGAAGGGACCTACGACAATCATCTAGTCCATCTGCCTGACCAGTTCAGGGCTGACCAGAAGTTAAAGCATGTTGTTAAGGGCATTGTGCCAATGTCTATTAAACACTGACAGGCCTGGGGCATCAACCACCTCCCTAGGGAGACTGTTACAGTGTTCGACTGCTCTCTTGGTGAAGAAATGTTTCCTGATGTCCAGTTTAAACCTCCCCTGGCAGAGCTTTGAACCATTGCCATGCATCTTATCACTGGATCCCAGGCAGAAGCGACCAGCACCTCCCTCCCCACTCCCCCTCCTCAGGAAGCTGTGGAGAGCAATGAGGTCGCCCCTCAGCCTCCTTCTCTCCAAACTAAACAAGCCCAAAGTCCTTAGCTGCTCCTCACAGGACATGCCTTCCAGCCCTTTCTCCAGCTTGGTTGCCCTCCTCTGGACGCATTCAAGGGCGTTCACATCCTTCTTTAGTTGTGGAGCCCAGAAGTGCACACAGTAGCAGTGAATTTTTTTTCATAGCAGTGGTTTTTAAAAGTTGGGTGATAAACACAAGTATATGTGGAACTGCACAAAGAATTGAGGCGAATCTGTTTAAAAGTAATTGCTTTCCAAATATTGTCCTTCTGTTCTCCATGACTATTATTTTTTGGCAGAGGTAAAGTGAGAAAGGAGAGAATTGTAGCTAGACAAAATGTGGGGCTGAGAGGCAGGAGAGCTGGAGAGGAGACCACAGAGGCTAGCCACCGTGAGCAAAGGGAGGCTGTGCCCTGCTGTGAGGTAAGTGGAGAGGAAAAGAGACTTGGGGTGTAAAGAAAAGAAGATAAAAAGAATAAGAAAGCGAATGAAATAAGACAAATGTTTAGAGATATGAAAATAAAAAAAATATTTTGAAGATTAGGAATCTAGTATTTAAAGAAGAGTAAACTAAGAGAAGTGCTGTACACACGTTGGTGGAACAGTAGGCAAGGGTTCATTAGCTTTACAGAGGCCCAGACAGGTTCACCTTGCCTCATTGATTTGATTTCTGTGAAGGCTCCGTGCTTAATTAGGTTTTTTTTTTAATACATTCCCAAAGAATTAAAAAAAAAATAATCACCCAAATTTTTGTCCCTGCACTTCAGTGCCCTTTTCTTAGAGAGTAAAAGGGGAGTAGTATTCTGTTAATCCTAGGAGACTCATGGAAGTGCCTTCATTAGAGTATGTATCTGATTCCCCTTGAAATCAGGGAAATTTGGGTGTTTGACTTCCTTTGAGATCCTCACCCTAAATAACCTGCTCAAGGTCACACAAGAAGTGTGTAGGGGAGGTGAGATTTAAATTCAGTGCCTCCGGCTATTGCTTTTGTCTCCAAGACTTTTTCTGCTCTGAGACACAGTAAAGTCTAGAGGCTATTAACCTAAGGGCTCCCTAGTTCAGGAAACAAGGAGAAGCTGGGAAGCACTGTACCGAGTTGATCTAGAAGGGTTATATAAATAGTTATCAGATTTAAGATAAGGAGTGTTGGTGTCTCCCTCTCTTTTTCTCTTACCCATTTCTTTTAGGCTTTGACTGAAATAAGACATCCCAGGATTAATATTTTACTGTCTGGTTGGGGCAGGTTGAGAAAAGCCTTGTGTCTGTCTGTACCAAGACAGAGCAGCACTTCACCTGGAGAAGCCTGTTCAACGAAGGGGCATGGTGCAGCTTTCTGCTTCTTTTCTCCTCCTTTTCCTTTGTACTTGAGGCTATGACCCTGGAGCACACTAATATAATAGAAAACTATTCTGAGGGAAAAGATGGGCATTGAAAAAAAGATGCATTAAGATATTGCAAAGGCATAAAAGATGATGGTAAGAGACCGTAATCCTGGAAAAAACCAAAAGGTTTATTTTATGAAAGTTTATATCATGCAAGTGTTTCGGTGTGTCATCTGGTAAGCGATGTCCCAGTAAAATGTAAACCAGAAACTGTCCTTGGGTCATGGTGGGGCATGCTAAGAGAGCCTGAGGGCCCTTGCACCATGACAGAGGCTACTAGGGAGGATTATCTGAAGACTCAGATGACAGGTACGTAATGCTGAGTGGACAGCATTATCATCCATCATTAGGGACTTTTGGTACCAAACTTCGTCATGTCCCTTTGAAAACCTTCTTATTTTTTCTGAAAAGCTGACATTCCTGGAGGCTTTTTTTGTAACTTCGGAGAACATCCTGTCTCTTGTTATCTTTTGGTTAGTGGATTTTGAAAGTACTGAATGATGTCTCTTTTAAAAAAAAGCAAACAAGCAAAACTGGCAATTCCTTGTTGTTTTTTTCCTTAAATACATAAAATGCTTTGGGTTTTGTTGTTGTTGTTATTTCTTAATAGCTGCCTACAGCAATTCACTAGATTAAGTTGAATTCCTTTTCAAAGAAAATGATATGCAACCATTGTAAATTTGTGTGTTGGTTACAGTTCCCAGTGATGACTAGGCTCTTGTATGGAATTCACTTTGTTCTGGCTACACGAGGGATTGTATTTCAATGTGAAAGATACCCAGAGTGAGGAGGGATTTATTTTAATTTGGAAGGGCAAGCGAAGGTGGAGAGAGAGGAGGATTAAAACTGAGTTTTTCTTGCTGACACTGAGACCAATTTTCAGTCTTGCTGTTGTAGGTTTATGCAAGTCAGATGGCTCATCCAGGAGTTAGCATGTCTTTTTTGTAATTTATATATTATCTTGGGTTAGAATGAAAATAGGATTCAGCTGGATATGTGACCTAAGCTGTACTGCCCAAGCTTAACTAAACCAAGTGAGCAGCACAGTTCGAGTTACTGTAAGGAACCCATCTCCACTGGGTTTAGAAAGATTAAAATCTTACCTCAGTAATGTAGCTTAACCTAAAACTAGACTGACCAGTGGTTGCATGTTTTTTGATGACCTGTGTCTGGTCTCCTGGCCATACAAATGAGAAACCTGCCCAGGTATGCTCTGATTCCTCTCTGATGCTCTTTGGGCCTCTTTGTGGTGGGGTTTAGTGTGTGAGGGGCTGGCACGAGTCAGGCTTGGCTCAGGGAGAAGAGCTCTCTGTGGGTCCAGGCTGCTGTGACCAGCAGGCTGGTGAAACTGTGAGCCCTCCTCCTGCATGACCATGCACAACGTCCCATGGGACCATGCACAACATCCATGTGCTCATACAAAATGTCCCACCTGCTCACAGGGGGCTTTTCCAGGCTGGGCCCTGTCTCTGTTTGCCCCAGTGCCAGAGCACAACGGGGATTCACTGGGGCTGAAGAGAGCGCTCACATTTCATGCTCACATTTTGCACACACACAGTCCCAGCCACATCCACCCCCTGCAGAGGGCAGAGGGTGGAGGCTGGGGGATGCTCTACTGGTTGTGAGAGCTGGAGGAGCCATGGGTCTGCTCATGAGGGGCTACATGTCAGAGCAGCAGTTACTTGCATCCTACTAATCCGAGATTTTTTTTTATATTAAAGGAAGTGTTTTGTTTTGTAAAATGCAGCTCTCTGTTCAATGTGACCAGGAGCAAATTTGTCTTGTTAGCATTTATTTACAACTGACAATTCTCAATTAGCATTTGAGCCTAGATTCCCATTTCTATAAATCCCTAATGAGAGTATAAATTACTAATGAAAGTGCTAAATCTCAGGGCCAAAGTCTTACTTCATTAACACACTAATGTAAATCTGAAGTGCTTCTGTTCTGAGCAGAGTTACACCACAATAACACTGGTGTAAGTGATATGGGAATGAATCCTTGAGGCTTTTGTAGTGGGCAGCATGAAGTGATTTTTTTCTGTGTAATTTTCATATTTCATTGCTCTTAGGGAAAATGTCTCAAATTTTTCTGTAACGTTGAGCTCAAACCCATTTGTCTGATTTGTCCAGCTTCAGACTATTTGATTCCTTTAAATATCTTTTTTTCTTCTTGCACCCACTGCTTAGTGGATAAAGGCTATGTGGAAGCCTAAAATATTTGTCACCTTTTGGTGTAATCAGTAAGGATTTTATATTTATTTTAATTAACATTTAATTTCTAAATGGCATGGCTTATAGGAAATAGGTAACAATTTAAATTTCAGAAATGGTAAAACTGAAGTAATTTATGATCAGTTTTAAATTTCTCATTGGTTTTGAATGTCTCTTGTTAATCTGTGATAGTATTAACAGGCTGCTGTAGCAAAGACCTAACAGTAAACTCACTGTGCTGACTATCCTTGGTTTGAACACTTATAAGAGTGCTAATACTTGGTCTAGAACTAGATCCATGTTTGAAGGTCTTTTAGAAAAGACTTTTAGAAAAGGTCTTTCAGGAAATCGCCTAGGTAGTAACATGCATCCTGTCAGTGATGCTGTCTTTGGCACAAATGGCAAAAAAATCAGTAGGTTTACCAGGTGTCACAATCTCAAAAACACATTAAAGGCACTGCACTTGGTTCCACTGGGTACTGCTCTGGGTCTGCTCATCACTTGCCGCATTATAGTGTCTGGTAAGGGACTTTTTTATCCTGCACTCTCAGTAAAGTCAATGAGTGTCTAGTGTGAGTTAAAAAGTACATGATCCAGCTTCATATTTGATGCATCATGTTCAAAGTTCAGATTTTAAAAGATTGAATGGTACAGGTAAGAGTTGTACTTGAAGGTAAAAAATTAATAAAATGTGGATTACAGTTTCCTCTGTTAGCTTTGCAAACTCTTCCTCTTAATAAACTCCTTTAGTTAAGCCTATTCAAAGTTTCTTGAAACGTATATGAGGTAATCAGAAATTCTAACTGATATTATAAAGTGAAAATTGTTATGTTTATAAAGAAAGAAAGCTAGCATCATCATGGTGAGTGAAAACAATTTTACTATTTCTCTCAAGTTGGGAAAATTCAAACACATGTTTAGTAAAGGAGAAAAGACTACTAAATATTGAAATACCAGCACAATTACAGTGCAAACTGTTCTACAGCTTTTAAATCATGCTTTATAATATATGACTACGTGAGTTTCTAGTATTCATAGAGTATTAGCATTCAGACTTGTAGAATATTGTATACTGCATATTGCACATAATTGTACTGGTTTACAGGCAACAGGAACAAGTGGGAAAATATAACAGCATATTTTTAAAAAATATAACAGCTTTGACTACACTGAAATGAGCGTGTGGAAGAACACACTTCCAGACCTCAGGATCTCTCTTCTTTCTAGGGAAAAAAAAAGTAAAGAAGCAAAAACTTGCTGCCTGTTAGAGGAAGTTGCATGAATTTAACATATAACATTCAGCTCTAGTAGAGCAATCACAACCTGGTTTTCTTACTCTCATGAAGTACCGGGCAAGTAAAAGCTGGTTAGGGAAGTTATACTTAGCAGAAGAACGTCTCTCTTGTAGAAGGTCAGATCTGAGATACTTAAGATGAGATTGGTCTTGTCATTTATAGCTGCTGAAGCCATTGCTGTAGCCAGTTAGGTAAGTTAGGACTGTTTGTGTAAGGGCTCTCTGTGAAGTTATGAAGTGATGCATCAGCTTTTCCTCTGAACAACACAAAATATTTATTTCAAACCTCTCTGTGCCTGAAGATAACATATAAATTTGGTGTCACATAGTTGGCAAAGGCAGTTTCAGAACTAGGCATTCTGAATCCTATGTGGCATGTTTTGTAAGTGGTTGTTTTTAGTCTAAAAAGATAGTTGTCATCTTGCTAATATACCAATATGTAAACAGCAAAATGATGATGTGAAAAAATGGAAGAACAAATATAAAACATTTTGTAACAGCTTACTTTATTTCTTGTAAATACTTCTTTTTTGGTGACATACTAGAATAAACAATCATAAGTAGAACTGTAACAATTTTTGTGAGCACAGTGATATCTGAATGGAAATGAGGACTGGAAAAGATTCTTAAGTCTAATGTTTGCCAAGAATTTGTTTTTTTGTGGAGGGTTGTGTGTGTGTGGGTTTGGTAGGGTTTTTTGGTTTTGCTTGGTTTTATGTTTTTGGGTTCTTTTTGGTGTGTGTGTGCTGTATACTCTGTTCAACCCATGATTGTTTTGTGGTTATAAAAGTTCAGAAAGATGTGAAAATGAAACAAAATGATTGTTATACAGTGCCTGAAACCTATATTAATTCACGAAATATAATCAGGTTTCAAAAGAATAAATCTAATTCTGGCCTTTTCTAGTTAAGAAACAAAACCAATTTGAAAACCATAGAACAAACTAAAAGCAATTTTTTTAAACACTCAGAAGCAAAATCTAGTCAGTAAAACTGTGTTTCATGTGTATACTATATATAGGTTTTACAGGAGGCACTTTTAGAATTAACAGTTTTGTATATACCATAAGTAAATAAACAGATGAGGAAGGATATCTGTCAGATACCATGGTGACGGGCTTTAGTTTAAATCTGTAAGGCAGATAGATAGAAGTAGATTAACTGGCCTTAGTTATTTCATGTTCGCTGTCTGAGTGGTAACATGTATCCGCGTTGAGCTGGAGTGTCCTAGCAGCCTGAAGTTGCAATGTCTTTACTGCCTTTTGATGCATCTTGTTTAACATTTGCTTAACATATTTATTCAAATGAGGCAGCCATTTTTTTATCCCTTATCAAACGAAGTGGGACAGCTCTAGGACAAGAGCAAATCGACAGTAGCAGTAGAAACACTTGAAGATGTCTTCTTTTTTTGTGATAATAGTGAAGAAAATATCAACATCAGAAGGTATGCTTGTGACATCATTTGTTAGCCAAAGTTTGGGTAACTATTGCTCTATCTCTTAAAATGTAATAAACTTTAAAGATTGCAAGAAAGCAAAAATGCAACAAACAACCTTAAACCCAAATCAAAATCATCCCTCCCATTCCCAACCCAATGAAAACTAACTAACCCAACTCTGGGAGCATGTAACCCAATCAAATAAATAAATAAGGTTAAGGCTTCTAGATGGAGTATGATTAGAGTTTAATTCAAGTACTTATAAGATAAAGCTCAAAATAACCTATCCTGTCTGGCAATTGTTTGAATTACCTTGAATAAAGAATTGTGCATAGTGTAGCTTTTAACTTTACCATGATGGTGACACGTGCATGCTCCATCCATCACCCATTCTCATCTTCTCTCTCCTGTTCTTTTTCATACTGATTTCTATTCTACCCTGCACTCATCACTGTGATTTGTATAGACAAAACATGTACCAAATCAGTAACAGTCTTAATCATAGCTGATACTGGGTTCTGGCCTCACTCTTCAGGCATCTTCTGTCCCTCTACTTTAAGGATTAAGTGCCTAGACCTCCCCTCAGATCTATCCAGCAGAGTCCCACAGCGTCAGTGGGTCACACAGGTGTGTCGTGGGGACGGCTGTGGAAGCTAAATGCAGAATGCCTCACTATTGACCCTTGGGGAAAAAGCTGCCTGTGTAGCCACAGTAACTTCCTATGCAATCTTTGCTTAGGAAGGTTTACAGCAAAATCTATGCTTAAGTGTCCCAAACGTGTGAAATGTGATTTCAAATAGGAGAAAGAGTACCCCCTTAGAAATTACCTGCTAACCCTATAGCAGTAAGTAGTCTCACATAAACATGCTAATCTCCAGAGAGCATGAGAGGAAAAGATGTCTTAAAAATTATGGTGATTTAATTTTATTTTGCCCTAGAATGACATCCTCCTGAGTATTTGTGAAAATGAAGATGAATATGCAGGGCTACATTTGGTTGATTTCGCGCCAGATGGCCAGTTGCAGAGGCTGAACTAAGCTGAACTGATTGATTCGTTTTTGCCATATTGAATGCTGGCGTTTACCAGAGTTCACATCATTCAAATACTAACATTTTTGGTGCTTTGTCTTTTTATTTATTTATTTTTTTGTTTTTCTCAATTTCTTGGGAAGACCTCTGCTTTCATAATAGATTCTCCCTCCTCTCTTTTCTGCCTCAGTCTTTAAAGGAATCAGTCTCTTTCCTACCAAAGTTTGTTTTGTCCACCCCCCCCCCCCCCCTTGTCTTTAAGAAGATTTAATAAACTGCTCACAGATAGGGAAAGGGGAAAATGCAGAGGGCAAATGTGCATTATAGTATTTTTATTCCTCCAGAGGTTTAACTTTCTCTTGCACTAGATTATTAGATGTTAACAGAAAATTCAACATCTTGTATTAAAATGGAATTCTTAAAATCCTGTTGTTTCAATTTACCTGTTATTTTTGGGACCATATAGCAAATCATTTCAGTTCCCAATGTTCTAACTTTCATGGAGATGTTCCATTAAAAGCTAATGGAGATGATCTCAATGGTTCAAGAGATATTACTCCAGAAGCTTATGGAAATTAACAGAAAAAATAATCTTTCCATCTGTTTTGAGCCATTTTTAAGATATTTATTATAAACAATACATAGGGAGTAGGATACCATGTGTGATTGTGCACATATGCATCTTATAATTCAGAACAGGTGTATTTTAGGGGAAGATTTAAAAGACCTAATGAACATGGGTTTTCTTGTTAAGTTCTGTGGGCTTTGGAGAGGTTTCAGTAAAACCTTATTATAGTGTCTTTCTATGAAAGTGGCAGTGTACATATTTTTATTAATTTCTATACCTGTGCAAAACCTATTGGAACATGAAAGAAAGTAAGACCTACTCAAATTAATTTTAAATTTTCATGTAAAATACAATAGTTTGTTCATGTTGTAGAAGGGAAAAATTATATCTGAATATATACTAGGAGGTAAATATAAGCAGATTAGTCCTTTGGCAAAAGAACATCTGCATTTGTGAGTGGAGTCTTTTCACTCAATAACCAGCTGTAACTCTAAGTGTAATGTCAGAAGCCACCTCTTTGTTAGGCCAAGTGATTTGTAAAGCACAATTCCTTACTGATTTCATACCTTAGATAATGAGGGCTTTGTAAGGTCAGAGAAGGAAAGAAGTGTTGAGATTTATGCCTTATGGACAGCACTACCGGTTGATTAACAGGAGAAATTTGGATCAAAACACTGGTCAAAAAACAGCAGAAGATGGCAAAGCCCTACCTTGACAGAAGCCAGTAGAAATTTTACTGTGGACCTGAAAGGTACCAGGATTTTGCAAAAAGAAGTTTGGGGCATGCTCATTATACAGGACTGAATCTACAGATAGAGCCATCAGCTTAATCTCTAGTGTGCTGCAAAGTCTACCCAGTGCTTTGCGGGGCAGCTGACCTGCGTGATTGACATATGCTTGTGTGGGGCTGGGAATCCTCCATATTACTTCAGAACAGATATTTATGCTGGCTAGCTGGCATAGACCAGGTGATTTCTTCAAGAGCTACACCTATGGAGGGCATGACTGTCCTCAGGTCTCCCGTCCAGCTTTAATGCAGCTCAGCTGGATACTCCTCACCAAAATTTTCTTCCTTCGCTCAATGACACCACGCGGGTTCCTCCACTGTGCTGGGCAATGCAGAGGCAGGAGCTCTGCTTGCCCTGGGTCACACACCTCTGCTCTGAAACACAGGCTCTTGGTGGCCCCAGAGCTCAGGTGCAGACATGTTTCTCCACAGGCATCCACTGATGTGGATGACAAATGGGAAGGGGATTTTGAAGTGTGGAAGTGCACATATAAAACAATGAAAAAGTTGATAGAAAAATATTTCTTAGATATCTAGAGCACCACGGATTTACTCTTCAGCCCCAAAACATTCTCTGAATTTTTTCACATATTTTAACAGCTGGCACAGTGAAAAAAGTACAGCAGTAAAGTTTGCCGTCTACCTCACCCCAAGCACCTCGCGACACTTGTGCTCAAAAATGCACGGTAGGATTGATGTAAATCTCAACTTTTCTCAGCAATTCTCTGCACATCTTTGTGACCTATAACAGTTCCATGAGTCAAACAGAGCAGTCAGAAACCCAGCCTATAGGATTGAGAAGGATTAAAAAGGGTGAACCTACAGTACTTTATTGACCTAGGTCCTCACATTAACCTGATCTGATCCTTTAATTACTATGAATAGAATAGGGCTTACAGTCCTACTTAATAACACCCCATGCTTTTTAGTCTATAAAGAGCTTTCCTATTCATGTGGCCTCTTCTTTTCAGATTTACAGATTTGTAGCAAGAAGGAGTGCATTTTTTTTTCTGGCACTCCAGGGGAGAAAGCTACCTAATGTGTATGTGAGAGATACTCGAAAGCATAACCGCAACCTTTCTGGCTTGAAAAAAATTATTTGAAAATCAGTCCTTGTTCAAATTATTTGCTATTTGGCAGGAAAAGGTGAAAGTGGAAAAGGCAAAGGAAACATAAGATCTTAATTTTATAAAGGTAGTAGAAGGAGCTTGGCAGGGTTTTTATGCTAATTGGAACTGTAATGAAATAAGATGCATACCTTTCCCCCTTCCCATGCACGTTTCCCCCCTTCCCATAGGCTCAGAGAACTGGCACGTTACTGTAATCTAGGCAGACTGATATATACACATATGATCACATATATGGGTGATACATGATACTATAATTAATAACTGGTATTTTCTCTGAATTGAGGAAAGCAGCTGCAGCCCACTGATAAGGTACTTTATGAGAATAAAATCAAAGCCGAGCATTAATGATTATAATTTGTTGTGATCGAGAACTGTAAAACAATCAATTTATTTCTTGAACTGAACTGAAATATGAGTGGGCCACTGGGTTAAAAATGAAAAGGGGAAACAGGTTGCGATTAAGAGCCTAAGAAATGGTGCTAAAAGTGGTATAAAAAGTGGGAACAGTCTCCCTAATTTTTACATGAACATATTGTGTCTAGCATCTTGCATGGATCCACACAGAGGCCAGGCTGAGGGAGCAATCCAAACTTGTTTTCAAGTTAAAGAAGGAATGAGTGACAGTAGATAAGTAGAGGGTTTCGGGATTTTTGGCGGGGAAGTAAGAGAGAAGGAAGATTCTGACCAAAAAATTGCTGGAGGTGGGAAGAACCCAACCAAAAGCAGCTTTTTCTCTTTCAGTCATCACTTCCAGTATGATTTGCCTGAGCACACAATCCTTGACTATTGTAATTTATAAAAAGATTATAGTTGTATACTGAATTTGGAAGAGAAAGACAGTATGCTGTAGATATTTTACCATTTGGAAGTTTTTCTGCTTATTAAGGGACAACACATTTCAGTATTATTTTAAGGCTAAAACTTGATCAACATGCAGCAATGAAAGTGGCCTCATTTTATTTGACTAAAATTGCTGTAAATAACACTGTTAGTAAAATAAATACTGAAAGAATATGGTATTTGACAGCAAAGATGTACTTAAAATGTTTTATTGTAATTCCTTAGCTTTCACAAGACAGGTATTGTTAGCAGCCAGTCTGATTAGTCTATCAAAGAACATTGCTGTCTCCTTCTCCCCCACCCTCCACCCCCCTGAAGATAGAATAATCTTTACTATGCTTTTAAGGAATAAGGATTTAAATTGAAGCAAACCATGAAACTGCCAAAGCATGCTTATTATTGACAGGTTATACGAAAATGATTGCTTAAAATTCCACCCGCAGACAGACAGACAAACAGACATATATAATCCCTACTTTAGCATTACAGTCTTTCTCTCTATTGCTACTCTATGCAGCTGTAATCTCAAAAGACCATTTATTAAATGTGAAATATTGTATGCTCCTGTAGCCTTCTTCCTTGATTGTGTTCCTAGGGCCTTGTTGGGCAATTGATTACTCTGTGCACAATCCCACTGCTGTAGGTATTAATGGCAAAACCCCCATTGTCTTCAGGATTTAGGCCCTTTATGATTTTTTAGAAGTTCATTATATTTTGCAAGCAACTGAGTTTAAAATCTGTGATTGGAAAGACTTACCCCTCACATCTTCCTGTGAAATGTTTTACCTTTAGAATGAAAAAGCATTTGGAAACTGTAGAATGGTTTTGATCTGCAGGATTAAAAGGAATCAGTTCTGAAAATGGATTCACATCATTTTCTTTTTGGGTACCCAGTCCTTGGGGGGAGGGGGAGGAGAGAAAAAATAACAGCTGATTTAATATAAGCGGGCTGAATTCCCTCTCCTGGTGGGTCTTTCAAACCTCCAGTTTCTGTTCTTGCCATCGCTCTGTGAATATCCCCCTCCCCTTTTTGTTAAAAGGCATTTCCTATGAAAGCCTACAAAAGCAGCTTTCAATCTGATTAAGCTTCTTCCGTAAAAACATACAAAAATAGGGATATATTTGGGTCAGTATCACCCCTCTATTCATCTGCCTTAATTTGCCTAGGCTACTTACTAAGGATACAGCACATGAATGTGAAAGGCTCCTGCAGTTGTTAGGGGCTACCCAAAATTTCATTTATGACATTCCAAGGGGCAACAATGACCATAACTCAAAATCAAATTGTCAACTGTGGGCTCACTGCTGGCAGGGACCAGTTTTCCAGCCTTACCTGGGAAGAACTGTTTCCTGACGGAGGTGAAGGGAACGGTTGTCTTCTGAGATCCCCATCGCTGGAGGTGTCTGTCTCCGGGTGTTCCCCCCTCGTGCATAGGGGCAGTGTCTGATCTCACCCTCCCAGTCCATTTCCACAGCTTGCTCACAATTGACCCTCAGTTGAGGCAAACCGTGTCCCACCTAGACTACCTACCTGTAGAATGGGTATTTCTGTAGAACAGGGTGATTGTTTCTAACGGGTTTTGTGAGGGAGGCTCAGTACCTGAAAAACTTCTCCAGTGTTGACTTTTCCCAACATCAGCACCTGTGTCTCTCTCTTGCCCAGTTATAGACATATGTATAATATTTGTCTCCAGCAGATTAACATCTGTGTGAGATATTTGTGCAGCACTTTACAAAGGTGGTGCGATAACACATCTAAGCACTTTAACAGGGTAGCACTGAAAAATAAGCTTGAACTGGAACTGTGATTTGTTTCTGCCCTTGCAAGAGGTTTGTAATCTTTCTTAGTATTTTTTTTTCTTTAGTACGCGGCAATGTTGAAATGTAATCTTTATTACTAAATGAATGAATGACTGGTGTTGCTTAGGGCACAGACTAAAAACTGTTTTCGTGTGAAGCCCAAGTATTGTTGCTGTTGCAGTTGTCCTGTTTTTTTTATTAGCTCTGAACAATGTTGGACTACTCTTGAAATCTAATAATCTCCATAAAGTGTCTTCCCTCAGTAGCATCTTTGATAATGGAGAGTAGATTCTAACAATACAATAAAAGCATAAAAGAGAATATCATCATAACTGCTTTCAAAAACTAGAAAAAATGAACAACTAAAAAGGAAGCAGAGTGTATAGAAAGCAAAAAGAAGAAAAGATACTAGTTTTTAATCACTTTTGTTTGTATTTATGATTTAATCTGTTAACAGCCATGTTAAGTACAGCTTAGGATTTGGTGGATATTTCAGTGCCAGCTGCACATCCTTTTTTTCTGAGGAGAAAGACAGAGAATTAACCAAAAATGTGATATGTTTTACTCAAGTTATTAGTTGAATTCTAAAAAAACCATATTATTTTCTTTTTTCCTAATGGCCATCAGTTGCCATTAAACATGTTTAAATGGAAAATGGTTGTTTTAAATAACTGTTCTGTATATTCCTTTTATTAGCTAAGCATCTTATGACCTCTGAAGAGCAGAAATGGCCTTTGAGACAAAATCATCTTCACAGTGTGTGTGTGTGTGTGCATGCGCAAGCATGCGTGCATGTCTGCCTATGCATTTATAGATATGCATGTGTGCAAGCCAGAGAGCTTCACAGGTGATAACTGGAGAGCGAACTCCCGTAGTTTTCATTTGATTTTTAAAAGCAGAAAATATGAATTGTGCCCTCAGAATGCAAGAATGTTACAGCTCTTTTGCTACGTAAGTGGAAGATATATTTTTTTAATTATAATCTTTTATACCAGTGATTTTTACATGAAGCAACATTCAGATGTTTTATGTTTCACATTTATTTAAACAATCATTGTCTGTCTCAAAATATTTTCCCTGAAACCTTATGTACAGGTAATAAAAACCTTGTATTGGAGCAGGCTCATCTGATAATAGCAATACAAGGTTGTCTGATTATGCCAAAATGATATTGGAGAAAGGAGATTTTATTAACTGACTTAGAATGAAATCCATAACATCTATGAGCTTTCTCTGTTCTAAATGGACCAAAAGCTTCATTAGAGAACAGAAACCTTTTTTTAAAGGATGCATAGTAGAATATAAAATACATTTAAAGTGAAGTCTAGGGAACAAATGATAACTATTACATTTCTTTGCCAGAAAGGTATTCTTTAATTTTACTTCCCCCCACCTCCCTAACGCCCCACGTTAACATCTTGATCCAGCATCTACATGCTAGCACTTTAGGCAACTCACTTGCCTGTTTTAAGTAGTTTGAGAGGTAACCTCAGTTCACAGAGCATCCTAAGACCCAGGTTCAGCGCTACTGGATGCCACACGTGCAAGATATTTTTTCTTGTGTCTGTATAGGTCAGTAGTACCTAGGTTCTGCCATCCACATCAGGCTTTTGAAACACTACTCTTCCTGGTGCTTTTGATGTGCATTTCACCTCAGGAAAATACTTGTTCCAGAAGGGATTTTGCCTGGCACGTTTCTGAGCAGGAACAAAAAAATGAGGGTTGTTAGCTATGTTCCTGTAGAAACAAGGTTTTTCATCCCCGTGTTTACAAAGGCAGTTGCCCACTAGCTCTGGAAGCAATTTTTCTCACTCTTTGACTATCTGCAGGATGACATGTCAGCAGGAGCTGTTAGTAGAGAGTTGTATGTAGTCTTCTGCTTGCCTAATGGTTGCTTTTTGCAGGAGCATTTTGCCTCAGATTGGACTCTTTCTGGTTTTGTAAGGCAGACGTTAGCAGAAAAGCACACACTGGGGAATGTCCTTCAGCCTTTCTTCCTTTGGCTCTGGCACATACCCCTTTCCATGTCCCAGAAGGGAATCCAACTTCCCTTTTAGGACCTTTACAGGACTTCCCTATGCTCAGGCTGAGGAGGAATCCCTGGTATTCAGGAAGGCTTTTCTCAGGGCCCCTTCACTCCAAGCTATTTGCTACAGTGCACAGGATATTTTCCAAGCAATGTACTTTGCAGTTGTCATGTTAGAAAATGATTTTTTCCTAAATATTTTTAGCATGGGTACATACTACATTTTTATTTCAAAAGACTTTATTTGAAAATATGAGGATAAGTGATTGTGTTCTATATATGAAAGGGTATTTTGCTTAAAAACAAACCCCAAAAGACTTAATACTTCTGCAGAAGTTTTAATACAAGCATTTTGGTTGAAACACTCAAACACCTAACATTCTGTGCTTCAGTAAACAACTGACTGCTCCCATAAAATGAGATATAAAAGTCCAGCATTTAAAAAAAATTGTCAGTAAATTAGGGGAATACATATTTTAAACAAAGCAAAGAAAAGCAAACATCAAAACTTTTGTTTTGTGGTGATTAAAAATAAGGCCACTGTGGGGAAAATATGTTGATTGATGTAGTGGAAATGGTTGTGTGTTGCTAGAACAGAAAAATCTGAAAAATGCTTTATTTTGAACATTACAGTTATTTAAATCAGAAAAAGCTATCTTGTAGCTGGTAAAAAATTATACTGAAAGAAGAATTTTGCAAAACTGACGTTTTAAATTTCGGACATCTTTTCATGGGAGATATGCTATTCATTTCACATTATTTCTGACCTTGTTTAAATACTGAATTCTCAACAAATTCAGCAAAATACTGGATTTTGCAGATGACACACAATAAAATACGAATTCTGAATGCTTGCTGCAAAGGTAATATATTTTGGAGAATTGAACTGTTTTGATAAAACTAAATTGTTTTCAGCAGCAAAATAGTTGTTGTTTGTTGCTCAAAAAATGCATTTACTTTAACAAAACTTATTTTCTGTTACATAATGTAATTCCTTCAATACTGAGTCTTTCTACATTGCCTTGCAAATACTTTGCTTGCTTCTAACCGTTAGATTTTGTACAGCCATACAGATTTGCAGCCTTATATGTTTCTCTTTCCAGGGCCTTATTCTATAGCTTCTGAATATACTTTTAGCAATAAATTAAATTTCCAACATGTGAATGGCCTTCTGAGATGAGCCTTGCTAAAAAAAAAAACAAACCCCAACAATATGGTAAGAGAATTCATAAACTACTCAATCTGTCTAAATTTGTTTAGATACCATTGAGTCTCCACTATAAATGGAAACAGCAGTGGCCATGCTTGCTTTACCAGAGAAACCTTTTTTGACACTCAGGAGCTAAGTTTGTCTTCAGTGCTGCAGAGCTGTGCTATTTGAAGACAGAACTGTGGTCATCGAAGGGTTAAAGCCAGTTTTGAATTTGAGTTAATCCATATGCTAATCTATTTTAAATATCCCTGCATAACTACCAGTGTATTTTTAGCAGCGCAGTTTGTTGTTTCAGTTGCCAGCTATTTTTGATGACACAACAAAATAGGGCAGATATAGTTTTAAGGTTTATTTTGGCCTCTAACATTAAAAAGGGCAAAATCCCCCCTTGTCCAAGGGTATTTTTGATTTGAACAGTCTATACCTGCCCTCTGCAATCAGCCAATTATTGTAAGCAGTGTGATGGGCCCAAGGTATTAGTGCTGAGAACATTCCTGTTGTCCCTCGGGTTAGGGATTGTTTTGCAATGATCACCCGTCCTGATTTGAAGATTGCATGACAAGACACTATTAAAGTAAGGGCAAGAAATTCAATTTCTTGATGTCATTTTGCCTGGCCTGGTTTTGAAAATAGGTCACTGTATGCTATCTGGATTTGTATATTGTAACAGCACCTGCTAGCATTATTGTAGTGAAGGGTCTAGCCATATTATCATTATAAACCCCTATTTTCAAGGGTTTATAGACTGTAACTTGACCACAGAAAGAAGTTTCTATCTAAACGGTGGCATGCAAGGTCTCTTCTAAGGAGCATGTTTTTTACTCTGCAAATCTCAACAGATACATGTTTAGCCATTTCTTTGGCAATAAAAAATGAAAACATATTTAAGCTGCAATTTGGTATTAGTAGATTCCTTAAGAAAAAGATACCATGTTATGTTTATCTTTTAATTAAAATGATATCTAAAAGAGCTGGATTTCTCATGCAAATCTGAATAAGAACCTGAGTAAGTATAGGTTATGAACATTGGTGACTGGGCATGTATATTTTAATTATGCAAATCCACAGTAATAAATGCCCTTGTATAATGGAAGGATTTAACAAGGTCAAAACCTGGTTGTTTGAAAAGGTTGGTAAATAAATCATATGGATCTGAACATCAAGTTTACATTTATATACTCATTTATACCACTTTTTCCCATAATGTGGAATTGTGTCTGAGGGAGTCAGCATCACTCTGTGGCCTAATATTTTAAATTGTGAGTAGATTTTGCTTACACAACTGAATCAGCACAGCTGTGCACATTTGTGAGTTTAACACTGATTAAATACTTCCACCTATACATTAAAAAATCCAAACCAGAGTCCCTTACTACCCCTAACTGTAGGTTTTTGCAGAATAGCTGCAGAGGTGCATTTCATCACCTGCCATACACTTCCCAATGCAGTTTACTTTTTGTTTTTAATACAACCAGAAGCAGTCAGGCAGCAACAGAGCAAAATGAAACTTCTCCTAAAACAAAGATAATAAAGTATGTTCGAGTAACATTAAAGGATTGTCTGAAGGCTGCCGATGTAAGGAAATTCAGGGTTAATGCTGCGTTACTTCATTTCGAAGCCAACCCCATTGCGCCTGTTTATTGCAGGGGTCTTCAAACAGCAATTGCACAACAATTTGTCAGAGGCTGCTGCAGCACCACGTGGGCTGAGCCCACCGCAAAACTTTCAGATGGCTGAATGTAAAATTTCCAAGTATTTTTTGGAGGGGAGGGGTCCCAGGGAGGGGAAGAGGAGGAGAACGGTCCTGGCCAGCATCAATGCCTGTGGCTGTGCCATGGGGTTCAACGCAGTGCGAAAGAGAAAGGTGGACAAAAATCCAATGCCCGGGACCGTGACTCATGTTGGCTAGACCTTAAGATTCCTAGAGGTATTATTTTTACCCAGTCCTCGAAATACCCACCGGTAAACCAGAATCCCCCATCCCCTGCAAAGCCAACAGTTTGCTACTTAAATGGGTTTAGACTTAATTTTAATGGAAGTGAAACATAGTCGATGGAGGCAAATTAAAACCATATAATTTTGTAATCTTAGTTTAGCTATAATTGCGGCAATAAAACAGTGGAAAGAATAATTGGGGAACATATGTTTGTGAGTGACATTATCTAGGTGACTTCCCTTTTACGGCAATGTGCTGCTGTCCTATTTGTCTCCCCCTCCCTATGCATTGGAATGACAAACCTGCGAGCCCGGAGTTAATGCTGATTGCGGCAGCTGCTTACACACCGAGTCTCCATGGCAACCGGGGACGTTGCCATGCAACCGTATTCTTTTAGGGACAGGGAAAATGCCCAAAGGCTTACTAAAAATACATGGGGGGGGGGAAATCTTAAATTTTCTTACTACTGTTAATAGGTATAAGGGACTGCGCTACTGCTTGAAAGCAGAGGTCGCACAAATGAAAACCCAGCGCTGACCTTTCAAAAATTGCTTGCCATTGCTCGAAATCTCGAGCTTTATTGACAAAGATGACTTTTGATCGATTGTAAAATTGTAGCTAACACGCGGCAGCCCTCGCAGACTGCAAGATACAGCGCCGGCCCATTGCTATTCCGGCGGGGTTGAAGGTCAGCCCGGAGCCATCAATGCTGTATTGATCAGTGGAGCCGAAAAATGCCCGTGTTTACAGCTCGGCACACCGTGGGCTGCCGCCCCAGCCTCCAGCGAGCTCCGCCGCCCTGGTGTGGTGCACGCCACCGAGCAAGCCGTCCTCCCAGCAAAAGTGACATCACTTCACTCAGCTCAGCTGTTTCTGCAGTTTTCTATAAATAGCTAGATAAAAAATTGAAGGCTGCTTTTGGAGAATTTAGCCAGCCAATCTTCTGATCGTCAGCAGATGAGACAGGCTGGTGTTCTGTTTTTTTTTTTTTTACCCTACTAATATCTAATATTGCACTGCAAATTTTTGCTCCTAGTATTTGGAGCTTGACCCTGAATAACAAAAAATTGTGAATGTTACATGGCTGCATTCTGGATTGTCCTGGAATGGATATTTAATTCACCATTCATCACTTCTCTAGCTGTTAAAATGTGATCAGATAGGAGTGAGGGATGGAGGGAAGAGAAAGTGTCAGTGTAGCTGTATGAGATGTGCAGGCCTGGCATTATGCTGATGCAGCATGCTTGCTGAGCTCAGTATCACCCCTACCTGCAGAAAATCCCACGTGCCAGGCTCCCGGGTGCCCCCCTGAATTGAACACACTGCACTGAAGTCAGAGTTACATCAGGGCTCTTGCTGGTCGTAATAAGAGACAAAGTATTTGAAGGAAGCAATTAGAAAAGCAAACAAAAGTGCTGTTAATAAGCACACTTCCTATTTTTCCTTGATTCCAATTTTGCTGCTCTGTTTCTTAATTAGCCCTCTAAGATAGCTGATGAAAGAAAAACATCATCTGGTCTGTAAATAACCCCTTGCTTGATAGTATTTCTTTCTGGAAACAGGAGCAGTAAGAAGCTGCAAAACACAAAACAAAGTATTGAAACCATTTGGATAAAAATGTGCATTCTGCAAGTTTTATGAAGTTTTGGAGACCATGGCAGCTCTTTTGGAAAAAGGAGAGGAAAATAAATTTATGAACATAAGAAATAACAACTGATCCACATGGAGAAAAGCACGTTCTCTGCAGACTCAATCAGCAGGTAGCCATCATGGTGAGTTCCTGTTGCTTACCATGCCTTTGCCATCCCTGGGTTCCATTCCCAGTAGGAAACGAGTGGGTATGAGGGAAGAGGAGAGTTTCACGCAGCCCATGAGCCTTGCTCAGCTTTCCAGATTTCCCAAGCACAAGCCTGTGCTCAGCATCACACAGGATCAATCTGCAACTGACCCCATCCTTATTGATTTGAACAGGGAGCTGAAACTGCTTGGCAACAGAAAAGATGGAAGTACTTTGTTTTCAAAAAAGTTAATGGCACTAGAAATAGAAAACAGACAGCTCCTTGAAGGTGGAGAAGAGGAACCAACAGGGTTTCTCTCCTGGCTGCAGTGCTGGTTGTGGTGCAGTGGGTATTGTGAAGTGAAACGCTATGGCCTGCGTAGTATGAGGGATTAGAGCAAAGGGCTATAGTAACTCATGCTGGTCTCTAAATATGCATCTGTCCCTTAGCAATGGAAGTGTGAATGAGTTGCAAAATGTATGTAAAATTATTGATGTATGGGACTTTAAAATACATTTGTTCTCAACAGAAATTGATCTAGAAATGATCCTGAATGTATAATTCAGAGTCTGTTCTAGGGATGGAGATCAGTGAGGGCGGTATTCTTAAATATCTTTTGAGTGTCTGGGTTCACGTGATTCAAAACCAAGCTGCAGCTGTTTGTTGAAATATTTCTGCTTGGGTTAATGTTTAGTCTTTTTGAATGGTGAATTCTGATGCTCTGACTTGGGAGGGGAGAGAGAGAAGGAAAATGACAGAATGAGATAAATCTAATCTATCTTCTCCGCAGAGTAGGCGAAGTAGTATTTGACCCATTAGTTGAATGGAATGCAAATAAAACAGGCTAGAAAAGACAAAAGAAATGGAATTTTATAACTTGCTGAATTTCCTTTGTTGCAGAGAAATCTAGCAGTTGAAAGATGGAGTTTAATCGTGCCCAGACAAGTTATTAAAAATTTATCCTACTTCCAGAACAACTCTTGGCAAAGTATTGCCATAAGAAAAAAACCCCACCAAAACCAACAACACAGTAGAAGTTATTTACCGGGATTGTATTTAAAAAAATAATTATGTTTTAAATTTAATTTATTTATTTTTGCATATAAATAGATGTTTAGCCCTTATAACTTGCTGAATTTTTCAGTAATTTTTATTTTTCAATAATTTTCACCCTTTCTCGTTATTATTAAATTCCATAATGTGTTTTAAATAGTACTGGTTTTTAGATGTGTCTCTTCCACTTTGAAATCCTCACAACTGGGATTTTTGGAGCTGAATCAAGTTACTGGTCTTCCTACTAAAAAAATCACCCATTTGGTAAAGGCAGAATAGAGCGAGCTGAAAATAAATAAGATCTTCCCACATTCCTCAGCCCAGCATCATCTTGTCTTATTAGTCAATACAGCCGGTATGTATTGAATACTGAAAAGTTGGATAACTGCTTTTATTATCTTTGCCTGATCTCAAGCCAAACCCCTGATGGGGACAACAGTCTTGACTCTGCATTCTGTGACCTTTTCTAAATCTCATATTGAAAATATGAGTGGATTAGCCAAAGTTGTGAATCACAGACCTGCTCACTAAGTCAACAAGAGATCGTTTGCTAATTTCAATGGAAGCAGGAGCAAATCCAAAGTTGGATTGTGCTCCAGCAAAACTCCATTTGACTTCAGGTCAGGATAAAATTCATTCCCATCATCCTTATTGTCCTTTTAAGTCTTTTTACTGGCAGATGGACAAGGAACTTGACTTTTCTGAATCCTTTCCCAAGAAAGGAAAGGCGAGTCTATCACTTCTATTTCTGAGCACACAAACATCACCTGTGTAGGACCTCCTCTCAGTCCACTGCTGGAAGAAGGGAAAAAATGACTTATAGTGTTGGCAAACACTCGTCGAGTATTTGCTGGTATGATCAAACCTGATATTTGTCAGGGGGAGAGAGGAGGAGTGCCTCAGGTAACAGTTCCTCATACTACCCTGAGCACATGTGGAAGACCCTTGCAAATGCTGCTGGGCTCTGTGTTTTCCCTCTCACTCCCTAGCAGGGCAGGCAAAGCAGCAGTCCTGTAAAGAAAAGTTCTGAGAAAGTGTGTCCTAAAACACTGTACGACAACATGTGGAAGGACAAGGGGATTCCCTCTGCTGTCTGCAATCTTCTCCTTGACTTTATTCTTTAATAAAGTCCTTGTTTATTTTTATTCATTGTGGTTTTCTTTTGCCATCTAGTAACCAAACTTTGAGGATTTCTCCAACATTAGAGGCTGACTGAACAGGAACGAGGATGTAACTGTGTGTGCACAGACACACATGGGGACATCAGCAAACATGCTGCTTTACAAGGCTGTTTACCAGTGGAACTATAGACAGAGCAGCCACATTACTGTTAAATATCTGTTTATTATCTTACAACTAAAAACAATAGACTGTCTAAGGCTGATTTTTTTTTTTTGAATGAGATGAAGCCTTTCATAAAAATTCCTTCTTTATCATTTTGTATGTTTGTGTCAAAATATCTCAGGGCACAAAGCCCAGCAGAAAGCCAACTTAAAGAAATATATAAAAAAATCTTTGTAAGCGCTTTCATGACAGTGAACCATTAAATCTCCTGAGTAATGTAGGGAAGAGCTGGACCATGCATAGATTGCTCTTTACCCAGGATGCACCGTTGCCTGCAAGATTCTGAATAAAGAGACACACCTGCTAGCTAGCTGATAACACTCTGGGGTCATTTCATTGAAGAAACTGTCAGCCAGGAGGTATTTAAATAAAGCCACAGATGAATTCATGACCTGCACTACTGAGACTAAAAAAAAGGTGTTAAAGCAGAAAGAGAATGCAGATAAATGCACATTCCTTTGTATTGCAACAAAACTTTTCCATGTAAATCAACTGAATGGGAAAGAATGGGGAAAGAATGTGTTTCTCTGTACGGTAGCAGGGAAGTGAGATGGTTCAGCTGCACATCTGGCTACTGGCCAAAGCAGTCGTGTGCCATGCTTGTTTGCCTACTAGTGCTGCTTAGATTGGCAAATGCCCATGCAGTTTGAAGAGGGCAGGCGCATGACTGGATGGCTGCCAGTAAGCGTGCGGGACTGATGCCACTGCTGGACGCCATAGCCTGGTAGGAATGAGGAATACAAAGGCATTCAATAATCTGAATGTCCCTTTGCTTCAAGAGAGTGGTGCCAGGCAGCATTTAATGAGAGATTGCTTTGTTACAAAGTCCTCGACATCAAGTGGGCTGGTGAGCTCATTAACCTGACTGCAGCAAATAAAAAAGGCGCACTCAGAAGACTCCCATGATAGCATACTCAATAGTGTAAGAGTCCTTTTGCTTCCTTTATGGTGATCCATTAGCAAGCAGCAGTGTAAACACCATAAAGCAAGCCAGTTTTCTGATTGTTCAACTAAAGTCTGTTTTCCCTTGGGGATTATGCCACCAGTTGATGCAGAGACACCCCCAACCCTCGTTATCTATTACATAATGACCTTCTATGTAACGAAGGATTTTCCCATATTTCTTAGGAGCGCAACTGCAACTAAGGAAACTACTGACAATTCACATCTCTGAAAGGCGAAAGGCAATGGTGTAGGGCACATCAGAAAACAAATAAACCACAAAGTGATGCCAAGGGGAATGGAAAATACGATTATGCTTATGTTTATACAACTTCAGTTAGAACTTATGGAAATGGTACCTATCTTTTCTGTGTCGCCTTTGTTTCTGTTTACACAGGGCTCTGCATCCATAGGAGAGGCAGCTGACCTTGCTTACCTAACTTGGTTCTCTGCATTTTCCACGAATGCTGTTTGCCCTCAGGAAAATGCATGATAAAGTAGTGCTTCCAGAACAAGTGCCTACTGTGTCTCCATTTGAAACACAGCCCTTTGCTGATTTACTAATCAAAGGAAAAAGAGGGAAGAAGCAAATCCCCAAAGAATTTCTCCTTTCAAAACAAAGGGGAAAATTCCTTGTTGTAGTTATTCCATTTAATCCACCGGAGCTACACTAGTGAAAACGTCTTTTTTCCAACACCTGAAAAGGTCAAATTAAAATACCTGTGTTTAATCCCCAGGAACCACAAAGGAGTATTGCTTCCCCATAAGCATCCAGCAAACAGAATGAGAATAATAGCTAAACAAGGTCAATGATTTTTCAGTTTTTGGCAGGCAGATGATCAACATGGATCCAGTGCACACTGGTAGCAATGATTTTTGGTTACTCAATTGCACAGTCAAGGTCCTATTACTCAAGTATCTATCTGGCACAAAATAAAATTAAAAATCCCATTAGGCACTAATTAATACCCTTTTCAGAAGAATTACATACTAGTTACAGAGTTAAAATGTATTCTGTTCTCAGTGACAAGATTGTTTTTAATTCTTTAACAAATTGAAGAATTCTTTAAGGATTTTCAAGGTGCTGCCACCAAACAGATCCCATTATAGGATCAATTTAAAGTCCCCAGGTGGTAGTTACAGCACCACTCTTAGTATGTGAAATTGCGGAAAAAATACCAAAGGAAATAAACTACTTCTTCCTACCTTTATCTACTGTATGATAAAATAGTCTGAATTGTGTTTTGTCTGCAATGTTTAGACAGTACTTCACATTTGTAATCAAAAGATGATTTGGTCTCCATTTCCATATGTTGGCTCCCATCCTTTCAGCCAGCAAAATGTGGTTTAACTGGTGCAAAAAATCTGCAGTGGGCTGCTGCAGCAGAACAGGTGCAGCTTCTTCCAAACCCTTCAGTAACCGTGAAAGGGAGGTAAAGGAAATTATCTTAAATGCTCTTTGGAGATTTTGTGCTCTTAAGTTTCAGAAGTGGATGGAGATGGCATGCTGGACTGAGGCCAGTGAAGGCCACCAAGATGGTCAATGGGCTGGAACACATCATGTATGAGGAGATGCTGAGAGAACTGAATTTGTTCAGCCTTAAGATAAAAAAGCTTTGGAGGGAGCTTACTGCTGTCTACAACTGCCTCATGGGAAAGTGTAGAAAAGATGTAGCCAGTCTCTCTCTGAAGGTGCATAGTGATAGCACAGGAGGCAGCAGACACAGCCTGGAACACGGGGCAGTCCTGTTACATATGAGGGTGGGTTTTGCTGCATTTTCACCATGAGGGTAGTTATAAATTTCAGCAGGTTGTCCAGGAAGGTGGAATTGCTATCCCTGAAGACATTAAAAACTCATCTAAAAAAGACCATGAGCAACCTCATGTGACCGAACCTGCTTCAAGCACAAGGTCCAGTTGGGTGTCCTTCAGCGCTCCTTTTCAGTCTAAATTGCTCCTTGTTTCTGTGCCTGGTCTGGTGAGGGGAGATTGGTCAGGCACAAACTGAGATCCCAGTGGAGGCTGTTGTGCAGGACTGACCTGGAACAAAGAAAGATGGCACCACAGGGTTGCTCTGTTACACAGATTCACAGAACCATAGCTACAGAAGGGTGCCGTGTTTGCAGTATTTCACAGTGCTGTCCTACCTCTTGCAGCAAGTCCTTCACACGTAAAAAAGGTCACTAAATGCAGGCAGCAATAGCACGTTGTCAATACAGCACCTTACACTTGCATGTGAATTTTTTATTTGAATCATGCAACGTCTGATCCAAAGGCAGTCCTTGAACTGCAGACTCCTGGTGAGAGGACATTGCCAGTGATTTAACCTGACAGTGTGCTAAGATGAAAATCACTAGATCTGCATGCACTCATAATCAGGCCTTAAGCACAACACTGGAAAAGAACAAAAGGAGTGGAAATGCAGAGGCTCAGGGCCACCATGGTAACTATGAACTGAATACTGTAGCAGAACATAGCTTTTTCCTTTTTCTGTGGCAACTTGAGCTGATGTTGAGAACAATAAGAAAGAATATGATGAAGTTGGACCAACTACTGACACATTAGAAGACAACAGGGAGGAAGCCAGGCTCTCTCAGGAGCAGTGTTGCTCTGGGAACTGCTGTGTGGCACCTGACCTGCAACGAGGTTTGAAAGCCAGGGGAAGCAAGCAAGATAAGCTTTAAGAAAACCAAAATGGAAACATATTAAATACTACCAATGCAACCTTTAGCCCAGCAATAGAAAACAGAGGAACAGACATTATCACTTTTGAAGGAGGATAAGGGCAAGTATTAAGCACAGCTAGATTAGACCCAAGATTACATATTTTTCTCTCTGTTCTCTTGCTGTTACATGAACTGCTCTCCTTCAAGCTTGCACAAGGTTATGTTGCAAAGCACCCTATGCAGTTCCTCTGAAAAGTAACATGGTTGTTTGACTATGCTAAGATAACAACTGCAATCACAATGGTAAAAGTCTGATTCACGCATGCATTTGGAAAACTGCTTCAGACAGTCCCAAGAGTAGAGGGGGAGATCCTCATTGCTGCAGCATATGCTGCTTTTAGCTCCCTTGACTGACTTTCCTTCTGTCTTCCAGGCATGTTTAAATATTTTGACCTTGCTGAGATAGGAGTGAAGCCTGTTTGGTTTAAAGCTGGACAAAGCATTTTGAGGGAAGGAAGGAAAGTATAAACAGGAAGGTTCAAGAGTCATTCTGGCAGTGCAGGGCTTGTTTCTCAAATGTGTGATGGACCAGCACTAGTAAATAAGCAAAGAACTCTTTAACTTGTCTTACAAAACTTTGATTCCTTTTTCTCTGCTTTGTTTGCCTTGCCAGCTAAAAGGATTGCACAGAAAGCTGTAAGGGCATTGCCATTTAGAAGCACCCCACAGCATCACTTGTGCTGGGCCAGTGGGCACTTCCTTTTAAGCCTTTCTCCAAAAAACACTTTTAAAGGTGGCTATGTGACTTGGTAGAACTTTATGATGAAATGTTCCTAGGATATCAGCTCAACTCACAGTTCTGATGTTGTCCAAAGAATTGCCAGACTTTGTAACCAGTGTCTACAAATCAATAAATAATTCTCTTCATGAGAAGTGGAACTTTCCTCCATGTAAATCCTGCTGTGGTGCCAAGTTGACTGTTGGGCAGAGGCAGCACAGGT
This sequence comes from Falco rusticolus, assembly GCF_015220075.1. Classification (NCBI taxonomy): domain Eukaryota; kingdom Metazoa; phylum Chordata; class Aves; order Falconiformes; family Falconidae; genus Falco; species Falco rusticolus. Next base: position 43,392,451 of record NC_051189.1, read on the forward strand.
TCATCAGAGATTTTCAGCTCTGTTAGATTACTGGACCATATAACGCCAGCCTTCAGCAGTGCAGAAGACCTACCAAAAGCTAGTGGCCAAGGTTCAAAAGGGTCGGGGTATAATATCTTCCTATGCTGCCTAGACACTAATAATGTGTGTCTCCTGCAGCTTCATCCTCAAGACTTAAGGCATCCTTGTGAATTCTGATTGTGTGCTGGTTCCGCTCTGGGAATTTAATAGCATTTGCTGGCTCTTCAGTTATAAAACAATGTAGGAACAGCAGCACTCCTCTGCTCTACAGTGCTGCCTGTTTTGATGTTCCTACTCATAGCAGAAATATAAGCAATATGTGTAAGGTGTTAAGAAAGATCATTCTCAAAGGCAGACTGAGCTCAGACTATTTCAGTAAGCACAGGTAGCCTCTGCCCATGTTAACAGACAGGTTTCAGACAGGGTTTTCAGAAGTCCAGAGAGTGCTGCTATCAACTGAGTGTGCATTTTGTATGTGAACAGAACAACATTACTCTGATAGATATTTATTCTGGCCCAGATGCACTGAATCATTGAAGGGACAGAGTCTGACAGCTGTTTCAGAAAAAAAAGTCTTCTCCTTGCCACAGTTGTTTTGGGTTTTTTTCTTTTTTGTTCTTTTTCAAGTAGAAAAAAGTGGCAACCTTGATTTTCCTAGCTTTAAAGTGCTGGAGAAGCTAGTGTGATAGGTTATCATGTTAAGACAGGTCATGGGTTTTCATTTCTCTGGCCCTTCTGGCTGTCCTGATGTTTTAGTTCTTTATTCCCTTTGACCCCAAATAAACAGACCCACTTCATGCTGCCAAAACTTCCAAACAGAACCTGAAGCACTCCAAATATCAGCAAGCTGTCCCTGTTTAACCATTTGGTTTTCCTGTGTGTGATATCCTAGAGCCTCTTTCAACACTTGGGCCAAAGCATGGGCATCAGGGAGGAAGGGACTGCATCATGCCTGCAACAACTTTTTACAGATACTCAAGAGCTTCGGTCGGTGGCAGTGGCTCTTGAAGTACAATACATGGGTAGGACAGAGTGAGAGGCAGAAGAGCTATAGTAATTCTCTTTTTTTGAGTAGTCAGTGATATTTTTCTAATTCTATGATTATTTAAAAGATCACAAACTGAGAAGTTATTTAATATATATGTGACCTGTCTTGATAGTTAATTTCCTGTCACGCATTCCACAAATTTTAACTGAATTTTTTCTTCATCTTACATAAGTTTGCTTAAGATAATTAAGTTTTGGGTAATGTAGGGAAATATTCTAATAAAGAGGATTTTTTTTCCTCTTATGTTTTGCATCTGTTAAGGTGACCATTAGACATTTTCCTTTTGCACAGGATAAATTTCTTTCTGCAGCAGGTACTAGTAGAGGAGACTGAACATGGATGAAGAGCGTTTGCTCAAATCTAAGTAGGCACGATATGATAGCCTTTTAAAACATAGAAAAATAGGTGATGTTTATTTTTGTCTTTAACTATTATGCCATATCCTTAAAAAGGGAGGAGAGGAGATAGGTCTCATAGTTTCCAGTCACAGGAGAAACCTAATTTTGACCTTCCTAATGCCATTTATAGAAGGAAGAAATTAAAACTACTTGTGACCTAGGATAATTTCCTCCCAGGTCTATGTATTAGTTAGTAGTCACAAAGGTCACTAATTTCTGGCAGCACAAAGCACCTAGCATATGTGAGTGTAACCCTAAAAATCTGTATTTTTTTTTGTCTTCTGTGCCTGTAGAACAGAAAGAAAAAACAAATCTTCACTGATATGGACTCAAGTCTTTTTTTTTTCTTTTTTTTTTCTCTAGCTTCAACTGGCAAAGAGGAGTAGACCTGGTGTGATTGTAGCTTGTCTTACAGCCTCTGAGAGCAGAGGGGACACTGACTACACTGGCATGAGAAAATACAGTGGAACACTGGGGTCCAGTTACCTTTAGAAAACCAGGATGGTTTTTCATATCCTAAGAAGCTAAGGTTAGCCTGTTTGCCTAGTATTAGTTTTGGGATGTTTTTGGTGACCATGTGAAGAATCACACAATGTTCTACAGTATTTTAAATCTTGCCTGATGGCACTGATTTGTGCTGGAGATGCTATTTCATCTCACATGTTCAGCTATATGTCTTGTCTGGAGTTGTTCCTCCATGCTATGAAACCACATTACTGAGAACTGTTGGAAACCCCAGCTTTCATCCTCAGATAGGTCATTCTTGGCCTGTTTGAATTCTTACCATCTGCAAGGACAAGACCAGCTGCCAATATGCTCTTTGAAGTAGCAAAACTTCTTCATAGCTTTATAAGTCTGTTCAAGAAAGTCTAGAAAGTGACAATATTCAGATAATTCTTTTCCCAGATCTGGAGATAGAGGTCAAGACAGGCATAGAAGTGAATTTCTGCCTGTAACATATTGTTTGCCCCTTCCCCTCCCCTTCCCTAATGTCCTTAGATGAGAGCAGGTTGGGTATTGTTAAACCAAGCAGGGTCAACACCAGTAACAACAGGGCACTGTATTAAAGGATTCATATCAAATTCTGGCCCCACATCTGCCTAAATACCAGGGATGAGCTTATTGTGCTCCTTCTCCTCAATCAAAGATTTTTGTGATAAAGTTAATTTGAATCTGAGTTTTGATTTTTGTCACTTGGACAAACCTTCCCTTGCCTGCAGTGGCATGTTCTTAAGATTGAGAACTGAATGCAGATAGCAAGGTTTCATCCTCTGCTCTTAATGCAGCAGTTAAAAAAGCACAGGTTTCCCAAAAGCTAGCACAAAATATGCATGAGGTAGTATTAAAAATAGACAGAAATGTAGGAGTGGTAACTAACTATGAAATTAGCAGCAGAAGAAAATAACTGTAAATAAAAATAATCAATGTTAGTTTTTTGAGCACTCTGGCTAAGCAAAGTGAGCAGGGTGAAGAAGCTGTATGTAGCTGTGAGTCAGGAGAAGCAGCTGCGTCCTGCAGCCGGGCTGCAGGGCCCTCTTCCCTCACATCCCACCACGCCATGCCATCACCTGTGCCTGCCGCAGGCACAGCTCCTACTTTGGCGAAGTGGGAAAATAGATTTTACTGTCCCCAAACTACTCTGCTTGCCAATTGCCACTCGATTTTGAGGATCCCGGTTGCCAGGGAAACACAAATGGGTGTTGCTGTGGAAACTCTGCTTCGCTGACCACCGGGTTTCCCTGCCATCAGAGGAGGAGATAGGGACTCTCTGCATCCATCTGTGCTAGCAAGTGCTAGGAGATGGCTTTGACACCGGTGCTACTAATAGAGTTGCAAAACAGTGTTTATAGCTTTTACTTTCAGTTATTTAAGCCTCCTCTGCTGTTGACTTTTGGAGGGAAAAAAGCTGAGAATAATCCATTTAGATAATAGATTGGAAGAAAAAGTCGGAGTAACAGGAGGCATTTGTTTATTTATTTGCTTCAGAAAAGTTTCTAAGACTTTTTGTGCACAAATTACTTGGAAAAAATGAACTGGAAAGCCTCACAAAATGTACATTTTTACATTGCATTAATGTGAGCTTTTTGAAGTTAATATAGCTATGCCTTTGCTATTAATGTTCCTGTGTACTCAGTTGGGTTAAACTGTTCATCTCATAACGAATGTATGCTGTCAGTAAAAGCAATAGTTGCTGCAGCATGCATTAACTCCTTGTTTCCAAGACTCATGCCAAGTAGAAATGGCATTGACCATGTTTAACCTTGGTTCCATATTTTGGGGCAAAAGGGGTTAAGAAATCTCTGAAACATAATTCTGTAAATTCCTCAGTTCCTGGCCTCTTCTGGCTTTGGAAACAGAGCGGCGGCTAATTTTTCTTTCTCTTTTAAGTAACAAATTGAAAAAACCCAATGCTATTACAGCTCACACTGACATCAAGGAAATAATAATAATACTAATACTTTGCACTTATATGGCAGCTTTTATGCCAAGTTTTCAAAGGTTTTTTCAAACATTAATGGTGTACCACTTTATTCTCTGTTGGCAAGGTGCTCACATGGTGGTGCGGGAACCGCAGAGGCATAAGACAATTTGTAGGGTGGTGGGACACTAATGCAGATTTTAGGAAGCACTGCAACATATTGACAACAGCTCTGTGGCTAAATCATTTTTAAGATAAAATAGTCTGTCTAATCTATCACTGTCATGGTTTGCTGCCGTAGAAATGGATGAAATCTCCTCTGTAGTCCATTGATTCTACTGCAGATGCTACAGTGAGGAAAACCAAATTCAGGCTGGTTTAACAATATCTCTTGATCTATTACTTTGTCAAATGCTGGTGGTGTTTTTTTGTTCTTCCTCAATACTTAAAAATGCATGTGAAAATCTGTAGGAGTTCTGATATATGTACCTATATTCACTGAAGGCAATAATAGAGGGAAAATGCAGAATAATGTAAATAATTGTCCTGGTTTTTTTACACTTTTAGAGCTTCCAAAATATTCTGTGCTTGAGCTTACTCAACGAGAAAAATTTTTGGCAAGTCGGGGAAAATATGTCTCTCTCTTCCCTCCCGCCCCTTTTTGTAAAATTAGAAAAAGTACTTTTTTCTTTTTTTCTCAATGTAATATATTCTCACAAATTTGATATTCAAGTGAGGAAAGGAAAAAAAGGTTGATCTTTGATACTGGAAAGGTGACTTATAAGTAGCCATGTTTTAAAATGCACCCATGTCCAATTTATAAACAGCCAGTGCTCTGGAGGCATCTCCTAAGTGACTTTATGGAGGCAGGGAATACTATGCTATCCAAGGCTCACAGGAAACCCTGCCATATCTGTAACTAATATAAATCAGAGAAGCTCTGATGAAATCTATGGAGCTACACTAATTTACACAGGATGAAAACCGTGCTCAACTGTTCCCAGATAAACAAAGGCAAGCAATTCCCCATTTGCCTCCACAAAGGCAGATGCTCTACCTCCTTACCTGCTCCATTTGCTTTAATGAGGTGTTCACAGCAAAGCTTAAATGGTACCATTTAGACGTCAACATTAAGCATGGAGATGTTTTAAGAGTAGCACTTAAGGAAATTAAATGCGTAATCTGAGCTAATGCAAATGTTAAATAAACTTAAAATGGACAAAGTAAAATTCTCTAAATGCCTCTGAATGAAGACATTTTAAGTTGTCTGTTATGGCATAATCTTGGTATGCTGAAAATTTATCTATTCAGATTTTTAACAAGAAAACAGATGATTAAGAAGACTATGTCTGTGCCATGATGTTGTTGCAACATGTGAAAGGTGTGGAAATACTGAATGTTATGGAAATGCAACTTTTGGGGAGGGACTGTGGCTGTACTGTGTGTGCAAGGAGACAGGTGCTCTATTTTGTGCCCATTTCATTCCCTCTGTCCCCATACATTACAAACCTAAGTAGCAGAGATGTGATTTGACAGATTTACTCGTGATGTATGTGGCATCTTCAACTACGCTGGAATTATTCTAGATTTACTTCTGTGTGGAACCAGAATTGGGACTAGCTAATTTAGCTTAGCATGCTGTTATGAAATACAAAGTGAAAATGTCATCATTTGTGTTTCTTCTTATACTGAGAAGCTGCTGGAGGCCTTGTAGGGATGGAAGTGTTGGTAGTAACAACATAATGCTGTATATATCCATGTGTGTATTTATATATATTATTTTCAATATATTGGTTTTAAAACTGTTGTTAGGAACTGATAAGACATACCTCTGGTTACTGGCTAATCATGTGGTTACTAGCTAATCATGTTTATGAGACCCAACTTCTGATTTTTTGTGTGTGTATATACATATATTAACACGAGGACAACGTCAGAGCCTTTGCTAGACTCAGTAAAGCCCTGTATTCATGGGGAAAGCAATACCACAGATTAAAAAAAAAATCTGATTTAAAATCATTTTCAGACCTTTCTACTACTCTTAGGTTAAAAAAAAAGAAAAAGCAATGAATAAATTAGTAGCTGCATCTTTGTTCCAACAACCTAATTTCAATAGTATCCTAATAAAAGGACAAAGGTCACAGATTAAAGTATAGTAATGGAAATGCAAAATCTATATCTTCTTATAGGTATAGGACTCTGTTTTAAAAGATATTACTACTTGTAATGATTATCATTTGAGTCTAGTGTCACTAATAAGAAAATAGTTCTTTTTCATTCTGATTCAAGAACCAATATTTACAAGTGTGCGTGTATACAAGTACAAATAAACAGTTAACAACTTCACTGAGAATATCTGCATGGAGTTCTGGGTCAGCCAAAATACTGTTTGTCTAATGCTCTTATCAAGACACCTGCTAAAATTTAATTTTTTTTTCTCTTTCTCTTAGTAGGGGGCAAGTAATAGACTCAGGATGTGGATAGAATAGGAAAATAGGAGTATTATTTTCCTGGTTTCTGTCAATATGTTAAAACGCATCAAATTTATTATTCATAAAATGTCAAAAGTATCCACAATGCTTTGCCTAAAATCACAGAGAAGAATGCAGCTCAGACCTACCAAAGTGTGAGATGCAGAGTCCTATATCCTAAATAAACAATCCTGTTATACACGGTGAGAGACCCCAAAGTGGCTTCTGCATCAATAAGTGCAGAAACTTAATCTCTCCCTCCACAGAGAGCAGATAGAATAATTTCCTATAGCTTGAATGTAAACAGTTCTCTTCCTTATGCCTACTGTCCCTCAAAGTCAGAGGCAAAAACGTGTGGAGGAGGCTGGCACAAATACCAGATGCATTAAACTTTTGTCTGTAGTATCTTATGTGTGGTTATTTAAAGGGGGATAAATAATAGTGACTTCCCATAGCACAAAAATAACTGACATTCCCTCTACCTAATGTGATAGTACATAACATGGAAAAAAAATATTGTTTAACTTCTGCCATTTCCTAACAAAATGCGTAACATGCAGTTTGCGGTGCCAAGGCAGTGCTGTAGGACTCTCTCTCACCAGAGCAGAACAGTGATAAACACCTGAAGCATGCTAAAGATCTGCGTTCAGGGGATCTGTTCTGTATTGCGCATCAGGTGACAGATCTGGGGGACATGAGAACATGCGTCGGTGGGAGGAATCTTTTCGTCTTCACCTGGGAACGCAAATGCTTGCAATCCTGCTCTATCAGCTGTCAGCTGTCTTGCTGCGGGTTGGAGGACAGCAGAGAGAAGCGCAGCCTCTGGCCTTCCACATTCTTTTCACGCACAGGAGTAGAGCCCTGACTCGTGAGGTGTTGTGATGTCTTGTGGTCACTCCTGGTTCTCTGCCCTCACTCTCCCTCACTGAGGTTATGAGTTTGAGAGCAGAGATACATGAACTATGGTGTTTGGGTGCCATTAGTGGCACACAGGATGCTTCAAAGCCATACAAAGTGGAGGTGCACAATGTCTGCAGGACTTTTCTTTGTCCACCTTTGTTCTTGCACTCTCAAGTCTCCTCTGTCACTAACAGGACTGACCCCTTAGTCTGAAGTGCTGCCTTTGCAAAGCACCTTCTCGTTTGTCCTGACGTGTTTCGAGAGGAAGGGTGGGCAGAACCTCTCCAGCTTCTGGAGGCCAAGGTGGAGAACGGCAGTCAGCAAGGAGCAGGAAGGGTCTGTTTCTCCTCCTGGCTACAAGACTGCTTTGCCCGTGTGGAACGGCCTTGCTGGTGACAAGAAAGGACCCCTGACCAACTTAGAGATTAGAGGTGGAAACCATAAATCAGGCTTATACAACCTTTTCCTAAGAATGAGATGTTTTGGAGTAAGTGGCTGCTCTAAATGGATGTGTGTTGATGGCAGGGCGCGATGCTGGGATGAGGCATATGCTGTGCTGACGTTCAGGCGATGTTTGTGTTAGCCTGTGTCTTTACTGGTCTCTCATGAGCCAGCCAAACTACTTTATGAGACACAGCTATAATTTGGCCTCCTCTGCCCACCTAAATGTACCTCTGGCTAAATACGCTCCGGAGATCACAGAAAGTCACAAATTTACATGGTAGAAGCTGGATCTGTCTTTCTTGTTTTCAAGACAAGAATCTGGATCTTTCATGATTTTCAAATCATGAAAATCTTTCATGATTTTCAAAGCTAAGCAGATTTGGGCCTCATGAATGTTGGAATGCATAAAAAAAATTGATTTTTCTCATAGTACAAGCTGTAGCCAACTATTTTCTACAATATATCAGTAGGTATATCTTTGTAATCTTTAGAGAGTAGTATTTTGTATGGTGATACTTAATCTGAAAACACATAGAGCTCTTTAGGCTCCACACAGAGGGCCTGGCCCTTCAAACAAAACTATTAAAGAGAGGTTTCCAAAGCATTTATTCTGGGTTTACATTAGGGAAGGGGAGATGATTTGGATATTTTGTTCACAAATGTGGTACATACTGCATAAATTCAAACTCCTTCAAGAGCAAGAGGAGCGCGTTGTGTTCATTTACCATTTCTTCCCACAAAGGTACCTCAGGTTGGAGGATTTCTCATGTCGGTGCAGAAGATGCAAATCTGAGTGCGTACACATGTGCCTGTGTGCACATTTTAAAGAAAAGCTGGATTTTTCCATAGAAACTCCTGTAGTAAACTAGTGCAATGCTCTGTGCCCTGCTTGGCCTCATCCTTCTGTGCTATCACAGAACTCAGAGACTGAAAACAACCTGCACATCTTTTTTGGTGTATTCTCTCTCGGTGTTCTGTTCTTTGCACTGTACTGCTCAGGTTTTCCAATTTGTTTTTAAATAGCTTGTAGATATGGCTTCTCCTTCTTCCCTTGGGATACTATTCCACAATCTAATGGTTCTCAAAATTAGAATTTTTCCTCCATCCCAGGTGTAAGACTTTGTTTATAAAGCTGTGAATTCACACAGTAATGTGCATGGTGCAGATGTTTCACATGGGGACATTTATGTGAAGTGCTTCCATTGAAAAATGGGGATAAAACCAAAAAACCTTATTAAGTGAATTTACAATATATGACGTGTAAACATGCTTTTATTTTGCAATTTCACTACAAAATTAGCGATACATACAACTGTAATACTGTACTGCTGCATAAAAATTAATTACCAAGAATTGTATTTTTCCAAAGCTTAGGATCACAGCAAATTAATTAAAATGCTTCATACAAAAGGAATTTCATAATAAGTTTTCACAAAATATATGTATAGTACATTTCAACCTTTTTAAATTTTTGACTGTAACATGAGCTTTTTTTCTTTTTCTGCATTTTTAATAAGGCAGCAATTGAGATCTATCAAGTCCATAGCATATATCACTGTTTTTATTCAAGAATTCTTGTGAAAATAAAGCACTTCCTTTATTCACAAAAATCATAATTGCAACATACATAAAACCTGTCAAAGCTCCAATTTCCAATATTCTAATGAATATCAAAAGAATCCAGCATTTCTGACTTTGACAAATTGCAAATGAGGTTTTATTCATTAAGAGGGCTGCTAATGTTTATTTAAATGCAATTTACTGTTGCATTATTGATTAGCTACTGCAAAATTATCTTACAAGGAGCACGTGTAGCAAGAAGATTTCAGGTTGAGAAAGGATTTATCTAGGGAAGGCCTGTAGGCTTGATTTAGGCCCCAGGACATGAGAGTTTTAATTTATCTGGAAAGAAAGGCCTGGTGGAAGGTTTGCTTTGTTTGCATTTAGACAGCAGATGAAAGGGGTTTTGATGTTGAGCTGGGAGAAAATGGCTGCCACTCTTGTTATTCACAGAGAGAATTGAGCAAAAGAAAAAATCTATTATAGGGGGCAAGATAAAAAAGCTGCCCCCCCACCCCCCCACCCCCCCACCCCCCGCCCCCCATATTCAGCATCAGGCTATATGTGGCTTGTTATTCTCCAAAGAAGAAATAATAAAAAAAAATGTTGCTTGTTATCTAAAATCTCTTTTAAAAAATCCATGTTGCATTTATTACTGAACCCTTACTTCTTCTTTCAGTGCCATAAAACTCAAGCAAGGTTGCTGTATCTGACCTGAGAGTACAAATTAAATTTGGGCCTATATATTTTAATGAAACACGAATGTATAATGTTTTCAGTGTTACCCAATGTAAACACTTTCTGGCAATGACTCATGGAACTAATTGATAACAGCTCAAAGTGCTGGAGAGTGAAACAGAACCTCTTTAGCTTCTACCTTAAGGAAGGAGGCATCTGTAGTACTTACTTGTTTTAGCACTGTTTTTGTCTACCAGAATCAATTAGTCATGTAAACCACGAGCGTGAATCCTATCCTTCCTGAGGGGTATGGCTGCAAGATTAAATAGGACTCCAGAAAATGCATATCAGTGATAGAGATTTAAGAAATTAAGGGTAGTTATCCTATCAATCTAATAAACAGAAGCCTGTGAACACAAACAATGCCACTGGATCAAGTGGAATCCAGTGAAAGCCACCATCTAGTCCTGGAAAAAATTATTTTAAATTTCCATCTTGGAGAAAATGTGCTCAACAGAACAATGTGATACTTCAAAAGACATAGTTCAGGTACACAGTATCAGGACCTGAATGTCCTTTTCTGGACTCATTACAACCTGACAGGGCTTTTCATTTCAAATGACAATCAGGAAACTTGGAAAGCTCTCAGCCAATTGCAAGGAGGAAGAATGATCCTACTGAAATTAAATCTGAAACTCAAATATTACACCAAGACCTTTCAACTTGCTCATTATTCCATTAAACCAACTGTAAAGGCACCATTCTTCATCTGAAATTAGTTTAGAAAAACTTTCATTGTGTGACTTGGTCCACAAATGAGAGTGACAAGAGCAGAATGATATTTTCCTTCAGGGTTTATACCTTTAGTGACTCTGATGATGATGACTAAGTATCAGTTCTGACAAGCTGAAGGTTAATTACTTACTCTGTGTTTCAGGTCTGTCAGGGCAGAATATCAGCATCGATTTATTTACCAAAAGTCAGAAGTATTTGGTATTTACTTTGGGCATAGAGAACTGTTGTTCTAAAGACCTGTTGTCTGTTTTCTGCTGGTCTGCTTCCCATTTCTGCCTCATTTAAACGTCCCTCTTTTCCTTAACTTTCAAGGATCTCTTGGTATTTTTCCTCTTCACTTTTGGTTCTTGGCAAACAGTATGATAATTTACATCACATCAGTGAGGATCATGAGCAATTAGAAGGTTGAGACAGAAAGCAAAGTAGATGGTGCAATTTTGAGATGGATGAATGCATGCATGGTGGTCCATCAGAAAATACAGAAAACCTTAAATCACATTGTTAATGAAAAAGTCTTAAAAAATCAGGTAGGTGACAAAAGTCTTTCCCCATGAATGTGACATATTTGGATTATTAACTTCAAATGGTGAGGAGAACAGGTTAGGTGGTGTTAACGCTACAAAAAAGAAAAGGATGTTTGAAATACTGCAAGTGAAGCTTTGCTTGGTAAACTAGGCATGGCCTCAGGCTTTTCCAATTTCTAATTATTTTGCAGACCACAGTTCAAAGGGAAACAAAAAGTTATAGGAAAAGGAGTCTACTTACATCACAATCCTTTACAGACCTCTGGAGCCTTCCTTAGAAGCAGTGCTCACATCTTTTTTCTGACCCTGTCCTTCATGTGTCCCCATATCCCTCTAGCTCCTCTCTTTACCCAGCACTTAGGTTTCCTCTCATTCTTTTGTGGTTCTTCTTTCTACTCCTCTCAGACATCTTCTCCCTTCCTGATACATGTGTTTAGTTTGACTTTATTTGGGTGCAGTTAATTAAGCCTGGATTTCACCTGGGTCTCATTGCAAACAGACATCAGAATTCTACTACTGTTGTATGACTAAAGCCACTTAAATATGGATGCAGTGTCCTATTTCCTTCTTGTAGACTCTAGTATCCTGTTCTTGTTTGTTTACTCAGACTAAATATAGAGCTGCTCTTCTGTTTCCAGAAAAAAATTCCTTTGCATACATTATCTATCTATAAATCCTCTTTGTTGTGTAAAAACCTACAGCTACAGTTGGAGTCAAGTTATGCTGAGATCCCTGATCAAAACATGCATACTTCAATAGAAACATCACTCATTGGGAATTTGTTCTGATGTTGTTTGTGACAAACATTTAAGCACTGGGGTTTTTTCTGTATATCTGACTTTATTTTAGAATCCAAATGTCCAGTTAGTTACTTGTATATTTAATCCATTAATAATAATACTGAAAAATGCCTTCTATCTAACTACTAGGTCGTAACATTTTTATTCTTTTCTTTTCTTTGACGTTCTCAGTATCCCCAGCCTTTAATAGGAATGTTCTTCTATTTCTTTAAAAGGTTGATGACTATCCCAGTAGGTATTTAAGTCCAGGGCTCGAAAACAGATCTTATTTCTTAACTTTTTTCTCCAGCATCTTTGTTCCAAAGACAAAGGAGAACTTCTCTAATGTCATCTTCTGAGCAAAAAGGAGTGTCAAACAAAACAACATTCTGTGAAAAATCAAGAAGAAGCTAGACATCCATATAAGACCTTGGGGAAAAATTTTACTTGTGTATGTTGAGTCTCAGTACTTTGCTCTACTTTGAGTAATTTACCTTGAGGATTTGACAAAATAGGCATATAAAAAACTTGGTAGAAGGAATGTAAAAAGAAAGACTCTGCAATACAAAGGCATAGAAATGTAGGAAAAACAATTGTATTGATGGAGCATTGGTCCTGTGCACAAAGGGCAGCCTAGAGTCATATCAGATAAATAAGCAAACTACAGTCACCAGCTAATGCAGGACACCTATGCTACACCTACAGAGGAAAAGTATGGTATTAAGACTATACTATCTGTCGTGGGATGACCCTGGCTGGATGACAGGTGCTCACCAAAGCTGCTTTATCACCCCGCTCTTCAGCTGGATAGGGGAGAGAAAATAGTGAAAAGCTCATAGGTTGAGATAAACACAGGGAGACCATTCAGCATTACCATCACGGACAGAACAGACTCGACTTGGGGGAATTTAATTTAATTTATTACCAATCAATTCAGAGTGGGATAATGAGAAAATAAGAACTAAATCTTAAAAAGCACACACTCACCCCCCCACCCCCCCTACTTCTCAGGCTTAACTTACTCCCAAATTCTCTGCTTCCCCCTCCCCACCAGAGGGAGGGCTCCTCACACTCGGGCCCTGCTCCAGCGTGGGTTCCCTCCCACGGACACGGTCCTCCATGGACTTCTCCAACGCGAGCCCTTCCCAGGGCAGCAGCCCTTCCCAGCCTGCCCCAGCCGGGTCCCCCCCCGGGCGCAGCCCCTCAGGCACAGCGGCTCCAGCGCGGGTCCCCGCGGGGGCACAGGCCCGGCCAGCAAACCTGCTCCCGCCTGGGCTCCTCTGCACGGGGCCACAGGCCCTGCCAGGAGCTGCTCCAGCGCCGGCTGCCCGCGGGGCACAGCCTCCTCGGGGCATCGCCCTGCCCCGGCCTGGGGTCCCCGTGGGCTGCAGGTGGGGATCTGCTCCACCACGGCCCTCCACGGGCTGAGGGGCACAGCCTGCCTCGCCAGGGGCTTCACCGCGGGCTGCCGGGGAACCTCTGCTCTGGGGCCTGGGGCACCTCCTGCCTCCCTCTGCGCTGGCCTGGGGGTGCAGAGTGGTTGTTCTCACATAGCCTCACTCTTCTCGCCAGCTGCAACTGCTGTTGTGCAGGGTTTTTTTGCCTTCTTCAATACGCTGTCCCAGAGGCCCCGCCGCTCAGTCTTGGCCAGCGGCGGGTCTCTCTTGGAGCCAGCTGGCATGGGCTCCATCCAACATAGGGGAAGCTTCTAGCAGCTTCTCACAGAAGCCACCCCTGTAACCCCACCACTACCAAAACTTTGCTGTGCAAACCCAACATACTATCAAGTGTGTGTTCTGGATTTACTCTCAGGTGTGAAGGGAACCAGAGAGGCTCTGAGGGTAGAGGCATGAACTCTGGTACTGTTTATTTTCAAAAGGAGGGATTATGAAGAAATGGTGATGCTTATTGAAAATAAATTTAAGAGGGATGTAAAAGGTAAAACATTGTTAAAATGCTTGTGAATAGGACACAGATAGTTTAAAGATACTGTCATGGGTTTATCACATATATGCTAACTATCACAACAGACTCTGGAAAGACAAGCTCCTCACACCCCCCCACCCCCCCCTCCCCGACCGAATGATATGAAGGACATTATTAAATGTATAAATTCTGACTTCCAAATTGTAGTTCCGTTGAAGTGACAAAAACAGAAAAAAAAAGAAAAGAAGAGAAAAGCTTTGGCAAGTAGGTGTTAAACACAATAAGGCAAGCCAAAAAGGGTTCTGAAGAGCAGGTTGTTAAAGGCGTAAGAACTAAAAATGAATTCTCTTCAAACACATCAGAGGCAGGACTTGTAAGATAGTCTGTAGGGCCAATAGATGATGGATATAGTAAAGGAAAGCTCAAAAGAAATAAAGCCATGTAGAGAAGCAAAATGAATTCTGTGCTTCTTTGTTCACTAGGAAGGAGGGAGAGAGGAGAGGGGTACCAAAACCTTTGTTTACAGGAGAAATACTGGGGAAGAGGCAACATGACTTTTAAAGAACAGTTACCTCTCTCATATCTGTTCCAGTTTCTCAAAGGAGTTACTGGATTTGTAGGCAAAGCTGATCTGATGGAAAGAGTCTGCACAGAAGTCTCCAGGTGCTTCATCAAAGGCTCCTAAAAAACCCAGGCTATCATGCTTTAATGGCCAGATAATCATACCTGAAAGTCCAAAGGTAGGCATCTACCTCTGTAATGGGGCATTTGAAAAAAATATTTGCTTTTTTAATTTTTTTAAAATTTTTTTTGTACATGCATTTCTTGCAGCTCATTTCATTAGGAGGAGAACATGGTTTTGGCTCTATAGAAAGTATGGATTGTTGTATTTAGGAATCCAGGCTAATGCTGGACTGACTGTTTTGCCACTTGATGTCAGAACAGGCTGCCCAGGGACATGGTAGAATCACCATCCCTGGAAGTGTTCAAAAAATGCATAGATGTAGTTCTTAGAGGTATGGTTTAGTGGTGGACTTGGCAGTCCTGGGTTAACAGTTGAACTTGATGATCTTAAAGGTCTTTTCTAACCTAAGTAATTCTATGATTCTATGTCCATATAGGTACACTGACACATTTGACTACAGCCAGCTGCACTAAGTGCAGAAAATAACATCTCCCTTTTGCAGTGTATATATAGAGGTGAGGAACAAACCACTTAATTTTTAGTCTTTACACTTCACTTGATCTGGTGGCAGAAGAGTAGATTACCACTGAATTTAAATATTGTTTATCAGTGTACATTTTTTAATTATAGTGAAGCTCTAGACAAGAAATCTCAACTTCATTGTACTAGCCACTCTATAAAAACTCATAGCAAAGACACAAACACTGTGGATGCAGGAGCAAAGACAGAGAAATGCACAATATACAGGTATAAAGACTGGATGAAATAATCATAAGGTCTAAGAAAAGAATACTATTCCCTGCTATTAATAGTAGCAGTACTTAGAACAGCGACAACATCAACAAATCCTGTCTGGCCTGGCAAAATCTAGTCTGCCAGACTCCCCCACAATCCACACCTCAGGTATTCTTCCATAACACTGTTGTTATTGAGAAGGTTTTACTATTCTGAGGCAAAAGAAAGTAAATTTCAGTGTGCAATCTGATTTCTCAATTCCATTTTCTACTTTTTGCCTGAAAAATGCAGGTTTTTATCACAATAACAAATTAGCCTCTGAAGAGGCTAGGTCGGCCTGAAAGCTTTCTCATTTGATACTGCTGCTGTCATTTTTGAAATGACAAATAACATTTGAAGTTATGGATGTTTATTAATAGAATCCAGAAACTGCAGAGCCTGTATATTTCCAAGTTTTATAAAAAGCCTTTCTATAAAGCCATCCACACAACCAGTTATTTGTGTTGAAAAGCACCCTACGTGAAAACACTGGCTTTAATGTCAAGGCCAGGAATAGCAAAGTTTTGCTAGGTTGTCTGTTTCAAATTCTAGTGTAAATTTGGTGACTTCACTGAAATTATACTAGGGATCACTCCAGGCTCTCCTAGGCAGCAGGTACTCTATAAATTTTATGTTATAGCAAACCAAATTCTGTATCAGAAAGAGCATCACGTCAAGAACATCTCTCTTTTTTATGGAGTCTTTTTTTTTCGCAGCCTCTGTAAGATTTGTCTGAGCCTACCAATAAAATAGCAGTAGTTTTGTTTATTTGTTGGTAGTTTTATTAAAAAAAATAAAAAATTAAGAAATTAAGGAACAAAATTCCAATAGTTTGTTGCAACAGTGGCTGAGAAGTGAGAGATGTACTTTGGTGTCCTGTCAGGTAGTCAGGGACAGCCATGTGTGTGTTAAATGCAGTGAAGCTTGCTGGGTCTTCAGGAGTTTCTAAATACCTGTCTGAAAGATGTTGAGGGCAAAATAAAGGAACCGCAAATCGTAGCTGCAAAACTATTTCATTGGTGGTTGTTTTGTATTCTTCCATTTTTTCTTTTCGATTTCAAGGTGTTAATTTTACATGTGCTGAGTATCTTTTAAAGAAACATGGTGATTCCTGCCAAAGAGCTGAATGGCTACCATTTTGCCAGAAAGACCTCTGCCTGCCCCCAGGACTGACACACTGTCCCGCCTGTCTTTGCAGAACTAATTACTTGGAGGAATTAAATTACAGTAACAAATCGGCACCTCATTGTGATTGGAATCTGTTTGAAACAGGCCTTTTTGTGACTCTTTGTAGTTTGTAATTCCTTTTAAAACGGCCTATTGAGGAGATCTCAGTAAGATTCATGCTGGTGGGACAAAATCTGTGGCACACTGCCATTTTATCTTAAATTGCTCTGGAGAATGGTTGCTCTACTTTGAAAACAGATTCTAAAAACAGCCCAGAAGGGGGTTGATGGCTCAGTTTTTATTGATTCAGTCCTGTCATCATGCTCAAGTATAAAGATGACTTTTCTACTTGCAAGCCTTGCAGACTCCCCCAAGCATCTGAAAGTCAACCTGGCTTCTCTCTTTTGCAGAGTCTGTTAAAAAACCTGGCCTGTTTTTGCCTCTGCTGCTCCATTGACTAAGTGCATCTCTGAGAGAAAGGTAGGATTGCAAGGTAACTGCTGCCATGACCCTGCCTTTTTGTCTATCTTTGCCTCTAGGAGACTCAAGGATATTTTTTCATAGATGGAACAAAGTTCTGAGATATTATTAAGAAAACCACAAACAGTGATTCCATTAGAAAATGCCTATTGATTGAACCCCTATTGATTCTCAGAGCAGTATGACAGATTTGATTCTGCTTTCCACCACAGAAAGTTTCCCAGGTTCAAGATGAAACCTGGTCAGAACAAGGGAAAGAATCTGACTCTGCAGTTCACTGTTAATGACATTTGTGTTAGATAAACAAAGGGAACTGCATGTTGTCTCAGAACACTGCACTGCCTATAGCTCTATGAAAAAGTAGGAATTACAGGTCTAAATGCTTCAATTTTTAGCCTAACACAATGTAGCATCTCCAGTGTTAAATGATTCTATCTGCATGGAGGATCTGTTATTTTGGTAGCAATTCATCTATGATCAAAAAAGATAGATACCAAATTAAGGACTATCTCATCCTTGGCAAAATAAATATTTCACCTTCCACATGCAAGGATGAAAGAGAGGAAATACAAAGCTTTATTGCATGAGATAATCCAAAGCTCATCTGCCTCTGAGATACTGGTCTTACAGCTTGCTATATGGCTGTGTGTTGTTACAAGCCTGGACTAAATTTGTTCACGTCACCTACTTCAGCAAGCACCTGTCAGACAGGGTCCCTTAATAAAATGACTGTAATTCTCCTGCTCTGATTCCCCACATATTGTCATTTGCTCCCTAAATGACTCCACTGGAACCACTACTCCTGGAACAAGATGATAATTCTGGGTTAACAGAGGTAGCCCTAACGAAGACGTTAAATACAAAATGAAAGGGCAGAAATACAGTTCCTCAAAAACCTGACTATGGATTTATGGCTTACCAGTTTAAGGGAGTGTGATAGGTATGGTGCAGTCTTGCTTTAGTAGTTGACAGAGAAATTTCCTAGGAAAACTGGAGTACCTCCAGTTCTGATGGCAATGTTTGGAAACTGGGCAATTCAAATAATTGGTCAGAGCCTTGCACTGTCATCAGATTCCTGGTTGAAATCTTCATCCTAATATTGACACTATATGTCCTTTCATAAATTGTTTACCTTCCATGTGACTTAGTTCAGCCTCCATCCAAAAGCCATAGCAGCCACTTGGTCTGGGTTTCTCCTGAATCTCTCATCAAATGTTATAGTCTTAATATATACAATTTTTGAGAAGCGAGATAAGTCTGAATTATCTCTGAAATGCTTTCAGGTGGCAGGTTCTAGAGGTTCTTCTATGAAAAAGATAACCGAGGTTTTTAATCACTGGTTGATATTAATGTTTCTTCTCAGTTCATTTTAGTACTTTGGTGTAACAGAAGAGTGGGAAACAGCATGTAAACACTGTTTGTAGCAGGATCTAAGTTTGGAATTGTGAAGAGAGAGAAATAACAAGCAAAATGTGTGGCTGAAGTTAAGAACACAAGCAGGAAATAGCAAATGGACATAAAATTAGGAAATCTATAAGCTCAACAGCTGAAGAAAGCAGCCCATTAAATGAGATGAGAGGACCCAGAAAACTGGAAAGAAGCTGGAAGATAAAAGTAGGTAGGACATTAGTCATAAAAAACAACCAAAATTTTTGGTTTCTGATGCAATTAATTTCCAGGTTAAAATGCAAAATGGTAGATTTGTTATGTGGAAACTGCATTCCAATCCAGGAAAACCAAAGAAGGAAACCCACTGCCATGGCTTCTACATTGCATAGGAGGTTAAGGATGGGGGAAACACATCAGGATTGCTTGAAGTGGCACCTGACAGAGCAGGAGCTACCACACTGTGTAGGATGCAGATTCTATGCAGCCCAGATTGCCTGGCAGGGAGCTGCAGTGGCCAAGTCACCACCATAAAGTCATGTAAGCGCTGCTCAAAGAATTGCTACTTTGCTCCTGTGGACCTCAGGTCTCCCAGCTCCCAGTCTGTCTCCCTCACTTTAAAGTTCAAGCACCTCAGGGGAGAGGCCTCACTCCCAGGGTCTAAATGTACCTTCTCCTGAATTTCATGAGTAGTCATATATATAGGTGGACCGCCTTACCCAAAGGTAAACTGTGACTGACTTCTACCAAACATGATGAGAAACACTTCTGGAATAAACCAAACTAGAGCTAGTAAAGCAGTAGAGGCAGCTTTATCGGAAGAATAGATCTCAGTGATCTCTCTCATTTTTTTCCCATCTGCCATTAGTAATGAGAAACAGAGGTATAATGAACATTGCTTTCTGCAACAAAAGTGTTAATTACTCCTCCTCTCCCACAGAGTTAGCAAAATGTCATTGATGACTGGTTTGCAAATTCTATAAAATATGCTCTCATCCAATTTTACCATTAAAAAAAATCAAACCATTATGTGGTTTAAATTATATATATCTTTCAGATCACTCTAATTTTTCCTCCTAGGTACAGATGGATTGTTTTTACCTTAGCATGACTGAAAACAGCAATGAATAATAAGTTAGTTTTATCATGCCATTTAGTATGGAGATAAGAGAAACTGGCTTATTGCTAACAGAGATTTTTGTAGTTAAGTACAAGAAATTGTCATTTAGAGTGCCTGATGAAAAACTGGAAACTTCAATCTACAAAAATATTATCAAATAATAATAAATACATGATCAGGAGGTATAGTTTAGAACTATAGTCAGGCAGTTATAAAGGAGGCATTGCTTTTTTATTAGCATTTAATTGAACTATATGTATTAAGAGCATTACATTAAATAAAAAAAAAAAGTAATCCTTAGCAAGAAGAAAAAAAATCAAACATCAATTTTGCAACTCTACGTTTCCACTTGGAAGACAAGACCAGCAAAAAGAATGAATGGAATGATATACATTATACTGCATAATAGCATTCATTACTGCATCAATTTTTTCAGTTTCTTGTTTTGTAAAACACAACTGACTAAATGTAACTGCAATGTAAGAGATCTTTAGAAAAGCTTAGAGAAGATTTTGAAGTGGTTGCAAAGCAAAAAGAACTGATAATGCTTTCATACTAGATTAACAAATCTATTGTTTATTACCTCAATGATATGGCATGCTGCGAGGTGCCTATGCTCATGCAGTAATGATTAGCTAGTTGGCTAACTTCCAGCCAGTGGGGTTATTAACACTATATTGTGAAGCCTCAATGTAAGGTTGATTTTCTTGTACTGTATATTGCATGCAGAAAACTTGTTTTAATCAATATAAATTATCCCCCTAACAATAAGACACAGTGGGGGTGAACAGAAAAGGCTGGAAATGAGGTGTTAGTGCAAAAAAAGCAGAAGAATAAAGAAAGTAACATGTTCTGTCTCTAATTAATGTTGAAGCAAAGTCTTTGAAAGGCAGAAGTCTAGTGGCTAAAACAGAAGACTGACAAACCAATAGCCTATGCTTTGTTAAGAAGCAGGGTCGGGGTGTAACCTGAGGCAAATCAAGTTTTTCTCATTGTGCTTCAAGTTTTACCTGAAAAATAAGGATGGCATCTCTATCCTATTAAAGAATCATTAATATAATAGATGGTTGGCTGGAAAGCTTGATATTGGACAATAGATGATTTGCAGAATTTAAGATAAGATATTGAAATAATATGAACACATATAGATGAACATGTATAGATATCTGACTGATATTGTGGTTACCTTAGCTGGTTTTTATGTCCCTTATTCTTGAAGTAATAGCCTTAGGCATGTACTTCTTGAACTGCTCACCAGGCCATAAGTCTCACTGCTAAGTAGTGTCAATGCTGTATCTGACACTATTAGCTAGCTTAGGAATTGAAGAAAAGCATGTAGAGTTCAAATGGACTATTGGTGCTTGTAGTCCACCAAGCTTTGGACCAATAAAAAATGGTTCTGTTTATTTGAACCCATGCTGTTTCTGCTAAGGCTGTGTATCGGAAATCAGAAAAAAGGAAAACTAGTCAGCTTGATGGGTCAAGCCAGAAGAACTGTGCATAACTACTGACTTTATATTCACCTTTATGGACTATCAGGTATCCAATTCTGATGTCAGCCAGCATGTCTGTAAGACGGATGTGATATATACCTCACAGGTATGCTTGTGGGCTGGAAGTCTTTAGAGTGGTAATTGGGTTAATGAAAAGTGCTATGCAAAATGTTTCCTTGAATAGACACAGAACCAGTGACCAAAGAGGTCCTGGCTTGAACCAGACTTCCATGTGGTTGGAAGACTCCTCAATACATTTTGCTTTTGGTTTGTTTTTGTTTGTATACAGCTATAAACTCTAAAAGACTTCTGTGAGCCCTTAGCACTGAACAGGTAAATTGAGACTGGTGGCCCACTTGGGTTGGAAACCTTTTCCACACATGCTTAGCACTAAGCATATGAATGGAATGATTGACATCTACGTGACTACGTAAATATTTTTAAATACTTAAGTAAAGCATGTGCTACCCACAGGCTTAAGATTTGATTTTACTAAGCAGCTTGCACACATTGCAGCCTTAAACAGAACAATAATTCTACCCTTGTTGGGCAAAATATTTCAGTACATGCTTAATTTTAAGTTGGACACATAGACCCACTGCGATCCGTGGGACCACTCGTGCGCTTGTGCCTGAAGCTAAGCATATGCTTAATGAACCGCTAAAGTCGGGCCTGACAATAAACAAGGCTGCTGGTATCCTGAAGGTCCATCTGTTTCTCTGGTATCTAAACCTTGATGGAAGTGGTTTAAGCTGACATGTTTTACTTCTCAGTTGGAGTGGTCTGAGGGCAGTTATAGCCCGCATTACCATCTGTCTGGGTTTTCCTAGATATACTCTTTTTTTCTGTCTACCATTTTGGTCTGGAGAGAAGATATTTAATTTTTGTAAATCCTAGGCAGAAATATGGCAACCCTAGGGTCAGCAGCTCAGTTGAGAAGCCATGACTTGGTGTCAACAAGTTTTAATTTTGTGTCTACAGTTACTCTTGAAAAACTATTTCTAAATACTTTAAACTGTATAAAACACACATGAAAGTGTCTTTTCAGAACTGCAGCCTCTTCCACTCTGTATAGCCTTAATTGAATCAAAGAAAACTTTTTCTAGATCATGTTGTTTACAAGGTGTTGCAATACTTGTGTTTGGTTTCCAGGTTCCAATAGTAAGGATACGAATGTTATGAAATACTTACATTTAAGCAAAAAACCACTTAGAACAATTTTTTTCCCACCTGAAAATATGGAGGAACACCAACAGTCAGAAAGCAGTTCTTAAAAATATAATCAGCTCTGCTGAGCAAATAACAAAGGCTTTGTTAGTCTGCCACACAGCAGCGTTTACACAACCCTAAAGCTGAATCACTAGTGGAGCAAATAACTTTGAAAATTATGGTTTGCTTCTTTACACTTTTCACACCATGTAGGTAATATGTGGCTGGTGTATGAAGTTGGATATAAGTGAAATAGCTTCCAGGAACATACATTCACTTTGTCATATACATACAATATATGGAATGAAATATGAGATATGAAATGAAAAAAGTGGGGAAGAAAATAATTAGAAGAAATATAATTGAGGGAATGAACAGAGAAGAAAAGTGGATTTACAACTAGAAGAATTTAGAGAACAGAGATTTGAGAAAAGAAAATGGAATGATTAAAAACTAACCATAAAATAGTTATTAGAAATATGTGAGATGAAGTCAAAGCTTAGCATAAGGAACAAGTAGGCACGATTTCTAAAATGTGACAGATAATAAGAGAAAAAATTACAAGAAAACCCAAAGGAAATGAAAAAATAGAGATATGGTAATAATCTAAATAAAAAGTTTAAAAGTTTGTAGCAAATACTTAGCTATTAGCAATTATTTAATATTTTTCTCAATTTAAAGGACTATCAACAGAAGTTGTAAATTCTTGGGGAATATTCTGCCTTGTTTTATACTATAATAATGAAGGGCATATACTTAAGGTGATTATGTCTCTAATTGAATTGGATTATTCCTGAGTTAAACTTCAGTTCCTCTGGGTTAGCCCTGTGATACCCTACTTGTTTTATTGTACTCATAAGATGATAAAAAAAGGAAAGGTCAATAAACACAAAACAGAACCGTGGAATTAGTGAAGACTGCAGAAAAGTGTCAATTCCTAGATGCTGAAAACAGCCAACTAACGGAAGAATTTACCGTGGGAGCTAGCAGATTCTCCATAATTTGAAATGTTGCAATTGGATGGATGCTTTTCTGAACTGCATCATTTATTCACAAATTATGTGTCTGATGAAGAAGTTGTTAAGACTTTTTTCTCTGTGGGAAGATTGGCAACACAACTATTGTGAAGTATTCTGTTGCTGCTCCTTCAGAATAGCTCCTTGCGTTGACACACTGTTGCAGTGATACTGTTTGCGTGTCAGGATAGAGTGACTAAGTAGGCGAGAGCTCCTGTAAAATAGCTAAGTCCCCAGTGGCTATGCATGCTTGTTTCTATTGCTAGGCAAAGCTTAGCTAGGACATCCCACATTTCTTGTGATAGCGAATGGTATCAGTGGTGCCTATCTCCAACAGCATGAGAAGAAACACCTCAGTTATCTCCAACTGTATTTTTTAAATAATTTTTATCTACTTGGAAACTATTCAGATACCAAGAGGGGGACGGACATAAAGCTTTCCTTGCCTCTGAAATGCTTAATTTGCAGATTGCTGGAAGTGAGAGTGGGAACATATTACTGCATGCTCTGTTCTTAATGCCTTTCCCCTGTGTTTGTTACTGGACACTGATGAATCTTTTACCTGAGCCAGCACAGTAACTCTTATGCCCTTTGCTCTTAGTTACCATGGTTTAGCTACCCCTAGCACAGCTAGCGTTACTAGTGGTTACTTCCTACCTGATAGCCTGTGGATCAGTTTTGTTTCAGTCACATATTACATCTAACACACAATTCCTCCATGCTTCAGATACCCTGAACAACATCTGGAAGTTGTTCACCATAAACATGAATTTAAAATGGCAATGAGATCCTGTTATCCTTGTTTCTTTGTCCTTCTCTTTCGAGATCTTCTGGAGGTGACAACTAAAGTCCTGCCATGTGTATTAGAATCTCTCCACATATCAAAATATTTTCATTTATACAGGTGGTTTGGTAATGACCAAATTACGCTTTGTTGTCAGCTTCTGATAATATTGGCTTATATATTTTTCTGCCATGTTAAGAAGACTGCCTGCCTTAAATGTTGGGTATTCTTGACTTCAGTAAAAAAAGCAAAATAAACAGCTAAAGCTTTTCTCCACCCTCCTCCCCTAAATATCACAGCAAAATTGAACCCTGTATGAAAGAGAAACCATAGAACTCTCTTCTGCCACTTCTCTTGGAACAACCCCAGGCAACAGTACATACTGGGGGCCACCCCTCTGCAAGTTTTGTGGAAAAGGCCCTGGAGGTCCTGGTGGACACCAAGTTGAATGTGAGCCAGCAATGCACCCACACCTCAGTGTGTAGCAAAAATGGTTAGTGGTGTCCCGGGCTACATTAGGAGAAGTATTGTCAGCAGGCTGAGGGATGTGATTCTTCTGTTCAGTCATCTTCACGTGGATTAGGATTAAAACAACAATAACAGAAAGACATTTTGTTGCTGACTCAATTTTGAGGAATTTGTTCAGGTTTTGCATGTGACACCACTGAAGGTTTTTCAGTAAACTGGAGGAGGCAAGGGGAAAATGAGAGTAGGTAAATGTAGCGGTATTATACAAAAGCTTAATTATGGTCCCCCATATCAGCAGTTTCTGTTAATTTTAGAGGGGTTTTTTTGTGTTGGATTCCAGCTCTCACATTTCGGGGTTGTCCGGTTAATGGGTTTGGAACCTTTCCAGAGTACTCCCCCGCTCCCCACACACTGCAGTTGAGCCTCTTTGTTCTGCAGAAGTGACCCATCCCAAGAGGTGGGCAGTGATACTTGTAGGCCTCCCCAGGTAAGGGAGATACATCCCCTCTAGGTTAAATGCCAACCCTCTCCCCACAAGCAGCCCATTCTACAATGAGCTATCTCACCTGATAGAACCAGATTATCACCATGTAATTCCTCCCACTTTGCTGTTTACTCCCTCCAAACATTACACTCGCAGATGGTGAGCATCTCTCCTTCCCCTTTCCAATCATCATTTGGCCATGCCACAGCACACATAGTTAGTTCTTTTTAATCTTTCCCCATAATTAAATGAAAAACCAATTTAAAAGGAGCTGTAATAAAGTCACTTCTCCTGAAATTAAATATAAAAATAGTTGCTTCTTTTTATGTATTTTAAGCTATTAATAGGGAATATGGCCATTTCAGTAAGGACTTCAAACAAATGTGCCTTTGAGCAGTGGTGCCATTGCTGCTGGGGAGGAAGAGATCTGTTCTGCCTGCTGACACTGGGTTTTCTCTTTCATGGCCATTTTTCGTACCTGCAAAACAGTTTGTGGATTCTTTAAACAGAGAAGTGGGGGGAGGAGGGAAAGAGGGTTGATAGGTCTACATTAGCTCATTAAAAACTAAAAAACCATTTCTATTTTACATAATTTAACATGGCAAACTATTAAAAAAAAATAAGGTGAAAACTGCAACCCCTAGGCATGCGTTTAAAACATCCTCATTTAGATGCTAATTTTGATTCCTAGTGTATGGCTGGTTAAAAAAAAAGCCATTAACAAAGGGGCAGATTACTTAAAAGGCATTATTAGGCAAATATGTATGAGTTTTCTGATACCAAGTGGCCCTTTTATGACTGAATACAGCTGCTAAGTAGAGTGACATGGAGATATTTGTTTTAAAAGGAAAGAAAAAACCACCAGATTTTTAAAAAAATACAAACAAACCCCCCAATAATTATATAGAGTGTAAATCACACAGGTAAAAAAAAAAAAGCTTTAAAAGGCAAGTAATACTTTCTCCTTTAAATATTTAGAAAATGTGTGGCTCTGCAGGTGATGTATATTACCAGCTGAATTCTAGGATGTACATAACATTCAGGTAATAGTGAAACAAATGTTAAAATGTTGCTATTTAATTCTAATCATATATCCTGGTTTTTATGTTAGTAAAATAGCATTGACAGAAAAGTGAAATGGGGAAAATAGCAAGCAACACGAGAAGAAAGTGCATTCTTTCCAGCTGAGACTGAACTCATGACTGGCAAAAATAAGGTTATAATGATATTAAAATGAAAACTGTTCAGACAGAAGAGATATAAGTAAATGTACTGTGCTGTATAAATTAAATGAGTAATAGAGGACGGGCAGATGGTTGCTTAACTGCATCACAGTAAAAGAACAGTGAATAGGTCTTCACTGAGAGCTCTCTTTCTGAACCTGAATAAAATATTCCTTAACAGTGGAAAGGCTAAGGGAATTTCTAAATCTGAGAAGAAGAAATGAATTTGAAAAGCAGAGCTAATCTTGACTCTGTCTTGGTTGTCAGGGTGTTTGAATAATTTTTGTGTTCTCTGTAAATTATCCAGTTAAGAATAAGGTGCTTAAGCCAGAAACAACTGATCATTCAGTTCATTGCAGCCCTCAGCAGGCACAGAGCATTTCTGCTCTGGAGAGTCCACAGTGTTCTTCACAAGTCCTTCTCTTGGTAACCACAGGGCAGTTTGGATTTGTTAGCATTAACATGTTTAGACTATATAATGAGAAGTATTAGAAATTAGAGCAGCTCTTTCCCTCCCTCCCTCAGATCTTCCCTTTTACGTGCAACATTAAAACTTGTTAGAGCAGATTCTACTTAAAGCACAGTTCAAGGAATTACACCAGTGTAAAACCGGTGGAGAGAACTCGTCTCAGCAGCACATCTTGTTAGCTGAAGCAGGAGAGAGAGAAAATTAATCGTTTGTTATGAGAATGGGATATTAGATGAATGTATAAGAACAATGGGATATCTATCTTCATGTGTTAGTTGAGCTTTTGTATTTCTTTTCATTAATAAAAGGGTTGGAAGAAAAATACAAAGATTTAGCGACTCATGTTGCAATTCTTGAAGATGCATCCAGGCAATCGGTATCAGTAGAGCTACATACATCATCATATTTCAATTGCTTTAGTATTGCCTGGCAGTTTAAGTAAACAGGTAAATGAAGAGTGACCATAGAAGTCTTATCTGATGTTAGTCCCAAAATAGCCGTTTGACTCAAAACAATTATTTTATTAAGTGTTTCGTATTTGATATTTTTAAAGCTTAGCACCATTGAGTATCTCTGAATTATTATATACGCTTACTTCTACCTTCATTTCATTATTTTAAGATAAAGCAAAATAAATTGAGATTTCAAGAAAATAAAAAGTAGACTGGCCTAAACCAAGGATAATTCATGATTATCCATCCCAATAATGCTGCTTTGTGCACTTGCCGAATGAAATTGAAAGTGAGTTAAAAGCAAATGTAAAGCTTTTTCCTAGCACAGCTGTAATGTGGATGTGGAAATGATTTGGCAATATCCCACACAGCTGAATCCTGACATGGGATGGAGTTGAGGTGAGGATGGAAGAGCTTATACTACCGTTTTTAGTGTAGGTGTATATTAGTTTTCTGTTACAGTCAATTAATTGCCAGGTAGCTAGACCTTTGTTAGTTGTATATAAAAGTTATGGTGGCTATATTGTAATTGAATGTAACTTATTCCCAGAGAAGTTTATAGAAGAAATGTTTATTCTAACTTTCAAATGTGCTAATTATTTCAAGTTAATCAATTGTAGTGCAGAGGAATCCTTATGAAACAGAGGATGTTCTGCTTCAGGTATTTAGTAAACCTGAAAAAGCTATTTGAAGTGTACTGCTAAGGAAGCAGAAAGACGGTGTGTTTGTCTACCAAAAGGAATGAAAGAGTTGCCCGTATGCACTACTCCTAGGCAAATGCAGGGTGTGACACTTGAAAAGTGAAAGATGGTAAATGAATGTCACCTGTGGAATATAGAACGGAAGTGAAAATCACAGTTTAGTGAAGAAGAACCAGTGGGAGTGTGCAACAGGGAAACAAGCAGGATGAACAGAACTAAACCAGATGTATGAAGAGAGATTTAACTTTAAATGGAGGAAAATCTGACTTTGCATCATAATGTCTGGAGAGAAATGAGTAAGGGGCTGTAACTGTCTCCTGTATTTCTGTGAAGTTATTTCTAATATCCCACTGTATGGGAACGGGTAATCAGTGTTTCAGACAGTCAGACAATCACAATGTTCAGTGTGGAGGATGGAGGAGAGTTTGATACTGCAATTAAAAGAAGAAAGGCCATTTAGTAATGGAATATTCCATGCAAATTTCTTTCAGTCTTTGGGTTTTGAGCACTGTTCAGACAGGGACAGACTAAAAAAACCCAACCCCCCCAAAAGATACATTTCTGTTTGGTGGGAATCTGTAAAGAAGAACATGCTGAATCTATGGCTGCTACAGATGGGCAGCTCATTTGGCTTCTATAATTTGTGTGAGAGCTAGAGAAAAACATCAAGCATCAAATTGAAGATGCTAAGTATATGCTGGTTTAAGAATACTGTAAAGGAGCATGTGCTTGCCATCCCAGCCATCTAAGATTTACCAATGGTCATAATATGAGTTAAAATGGCACTGTCCTCTTTCCTTTTTTTTTTTTTTTTTTTTTAGCTCTTTATTTACATATGCAAGTACCTATTCTGTTGCAGGACAATGGGAAGGTTCAGGAATAAGCCAAGAGTCAAGCTTCTTTTTGTAGGTCCTTCTCCTTTCCTAACAAGGGAATTAGATGTGGTGGTTGTGATTTCATGGCCTCCAGCATGTGGTTTAGAAGGTGAGATGAGTTGCTGAAGGTGAGATGAGGGGGGTTGCTGTTTCGTTTCTTTTTTCTTTGGAGGTTTTTGTTTTGGAGTGCTTTCTATATAGATATTTTTCAGTGATAGATATTGTTCAGCTAGGATTTCTTTTATTTCCTGGTTGATGTGACATTACCAAAAAACCACAGGCTTCTACAGCATGGACAAAAAATGTGTATTTTCTATGCCTGAGGTTTGAGCGACAAGGGTAAAAGAAGCAACAACTTGGCTGAGACACTACCAAATAAAGATGAATTAAACAAGAGGAGTGAAAATTGAATTTTATCAAAGCTGCCATTTCTGGCAAGTGTTTACTGCACCAGTTTACGATGAAATATTTAATAATTCTGCTTCCTTTCAGACTGCAGTTTTTATTTCACCTCTCAAATAAGGGGCAAGTCCTGGACAGGAGGTCATTAATTTTCCCCTTCAGTCACCACCTCCTTAGAGCCACTAGAGTTAATAGGGCTGCATATTAATCAGGGCCTTGAGTCCTCTTTGTAGGAGAAAGGCAGGAAGGAGGGGGTCTCTGAATTTACGCCATTAACTTTAGGTGACAAATAAAGGCTGTTCTTCCTGCTGGGCTGTCACTTAGGATGCCTGGTTACAGCTGCACAGCTGATATGTTGTGTTTTTATGTGGTGGTAAAGACGAAGAAGGGTTAAGGCAGGAGGCACTGTGCACAGTGCAGAGCTGAATGCAAGGAATATGTTCCTTGCCTGGAACCAGTCTGAAAATGTCATTTATTCACATTGTGCAATAAACTGCTCTCACATGGGCATCTCAGAAGCACAACCAGAAGCACCTCTGTGCTTGAAACAAAGGATGTGTTTCAAGTGTGGATAATTTATATTTCAAAATCCCTATAATAGTTACAGAGATTCACCTGCTGTCCCCCAAAGGTCAAAGCATCGTTTAAAACTAAAGGATAGAACTAAACCGTGCCACAGAGGGCTGGGCCAGGACTGTGATGCTCCTTGGAGATGCTCCTGAGAGGCTGTTGTCACCGCTTTCCCTGCCATGATGGTCCTACGGGCTGCATGGAGTGAGCAGGCGCGCAGCAATAGTTTGTCCTTGGTTTTGTCCTTTTGAATTTGACTGACACACCCACTGTCGTGATAAGGGCACATGTGCAAGTAGAAATGACAGGTGAAAGGTAAGGTTTGGGAAACTGCCTGCAGAGAGCTGACTGCTACCTCCTCGCACTTTCCTTGCTTTAAAGAACCAAATATTAAACTAGCTATTGAAGTGGTGGCTTTGAATTCTCATGTCAAAGGGCCTCACATTTTTTCTAGAACTGGAGAGAATGAAAGCAATTGAACATAGCTGAGCTGGGGAATGTGCCTTAAAGAAGGTAGACAGTTGGTAATGACCAAAAACAATGCTGCTGGTGTAGTCACAACACAGCCAGCCTGGCTGAAAAAACTAATGATATTTTTCATTTTAAACACATGAATAATGCTGCTCACTTCACTCCCAACTGTACTCGGTGCTGCTTGTGCTAAGGTTAGGTAAAACTTAATTGGGGCTACTCTTACAGGAGATACGAACCCTTAATTAGGAAAAAAACAGAGAGAAAAATTCACAGTGTCCTTACTGAAGTGCAAGATGAAATCCTTTTACATTACTAATTTATTTACTTTTAATTATTTTTCCTCAATAGTTGCCTGAAGGGAAAGTCAGAACCCTCTCACTTTGGAAACTGAAAGCCATGTTGCTAGTATGTTAATAAAACTGTGATTAACAGTGCTGCTAACAATAACATAATCATAAGAGTATTTTCCTATTTTCTATTTTGCAAATTCCCATAAATTTCTAAGGTTTTCATTTTTTAATGAAGATATAATTTTAAAATCGATTTTATGCAGTTAGGTACCTCTAATTTTATTTTCTGCTCCCTAAAATGGAAGAGAAAGGAATGTCAGCTTTCACAGAAGTAGTGGGATAAAAAGACCCAATCTTCATCTTCTTTAATAGCTTTTCATGATTGTCTGGCATGTTTTGACTGAACTGGAATGGGGCAACTTTTCTTCATGCTGTGAAATCTCATTAAACAGTTTTCATTGTAATTGTTACATGGAATAAGTCTTTATTTTCCTAATGAATTATATTCTTGTGATACATTTCAATAGAAAAAGAATATTTCATATCAACAGAGGTTGAGGTTGTATCCTGTATTGTTCTTGGATCCTCATGAGGTTTTATCTACGTGCATTTTCATCCATGCATATTCAATTTGTTCTAGTATAACTAGGTAAGTCCATACCTCTAAAACATTGGTGGTTCCTAATTCCAGGCTCCCTAAGATAACCTGAAATCTGGTTGATTTAAAGGATGAAGCAAGAGCTATTTATTTAAGCACAGTGAAACTGCTTTCATTTGTGTGTTAGTTTATACTTTGTATTAGCAACCATTTAAAATATATTTAAGTGGAGTGTTCTTTCAATAAAGTTCACGTCTTGTATCAACTGCAGGAATTAATCCTTTATTCTTCTAGGAATTTTCCATAATTTTTTTAATAAAGACAATGACATGAGGTTCATACTGGAATTGTCTCTTTCTCAGCCCTGGTTGATAAATTCATGCAAGCAGAGGATGCTAACCTGTTATTAATACCTCCTGTTATTGCTACAAAGATAGGCTGGTAGATGAAAAGGAGAAAATATTGTTAATTTTCCAGGGTTTGCAAATGGTGATAATGGAGCCAAACCTGACACTGCCACTTGTCATGCTGACTGTTTCCCTATGCCCTCCCATTTCGCTGCCTTTGTCTAGTTGTATCTCTTGGCTGGCTCTGCAAGATTTTTGGGACAGAGATATTTTTACTGTTAAAATAGGAAGGGTCTGTGTGAGCGGGAGTCTACACACCGTTTCAGTTCAAACACACAGCAGTAATGAACAGAGTATAAAGCTTTGACTAGGCTTTTTAGCTTCAAAACAATGGACAGTGTGAATATTAGTAATTCTAATTCAATCATTTTGATATTTAGGCAGTTTCAGAATCTGTCTTCATTGAATAGTTTTAGTTTTGCTCAAACTTTGCTTATGCTCCCAATTAAAGAGAAGGTCTCCTGCTGTTGGTAAAGCTTTGAAGGTTTTTTTATAGTTAGTTAAATCTGTTAATTCTTTTTGAAGTGATTTCACATGATTAAGGCTGTGAGTGGCCATAATGTATCAGGACAAAAGCTAATTCTGTTGTGCTTTAGAAAAGAGGGTAAATGTCTTTGATTCATCAATATTTTTGTGCTTTCACTTTTTTTTTTTTTTTAAAATAGTTATTTCCTATCTCCTTTTCTTGGGAGTCCTTGATGATCAGGAAGTCAGTACTTTGAGCTGATGGAGAGTGAATAACCAGCAGTATTATTTGAATTGCTCCATATTTAGTTCCAGATGGGTTTATCATGGGTTTCAGAGCTTGGAAGGGTTTGGGTTCAAATGAACCCTTTTCCCATTGTCTCCCATACGTCACTGGGCTCAACTCTGCCACCAAATTCCCTTTCCACTGTTTGCTTAATGTTTTAATTTTGCTGAGACAGCCTGTTATATTAACTAGACCTGGCAGCAAGATGCAGCCTTACCTAAAAGGCATAAGACCATCAGGACCAGTTGTTGAGTATCTGTAAATAAAGATTAGCTGAGTTTCTAGAAACAGAAGTGGGAAATAACTGTGATCCTAATGGGAACTATATCTGGGTAGTCAGATTTGCACTTCTGAAACATGAAACAAATGTGATTTAAATAAGCTGAATTACCACCCACAACTGATGTAAGGGCGGTGGAAATGGACATGCTTGAGAAGTTTGCAATGGAAAAGTACTTCAGCAGTGAGATGAAGAAGCCCAAGTCTCTTCCTGAGACATGTGAATCCCCTAAGGCCCATGTTTCCTTGATTTGAAAGCTCACTTTCTGTGGCTGGCTGACATGCCATGGAGTGAGCATTTTTCCAATGTAGAAGCCAGAGTTGCTGTTTGATAGAACAGGGGAGGAGCCTACAGTGAGATATGGAAATGATCAGGGATTAGAAGGGAAATCTGGAAAACTGTAAGTGGTTTTTGGCTCAGTGAAAGAAAAAATTGGAACACTGTGGAGTGCTGCCAGCGGAGCCACAGGAAAGAAAGAAATGACAGCAAACTGCTTCTAAGCTCCTGCCCCATTTTATGCAACTAAGATGTCTTTTGGATTCCTTGTTCATGTTTATGGACAAAAATGATGAAGGTTGACCTGATTGCAGTGATAAAAATAACACATAGGAAGAGGAAGTTCTTTCAAACCCTGGGATGCTATTTCCCAGGACAGCAAGGGACGGTGGCAGGAGGGTAAAGAGGGAGGTGTGAGGCAGGGTGAGGGCAGCAGTGCAGCTGGTCCTCTGGGTATGGGTATGAGGCAGCACCACTGACATGGGTACAACCACATTAGTCCCCTCTTCCCTGTGAATCTACACCCAAAAAGATTAATATCTTCTTGTTTTTAGTTTATAATGGTGAGAAAAAGAGAGTAAGAGTATGAGGGAAAGGTGCTTTGTTAGCCAACCAGTCTGGTTTTCAATCCCACTATTCAATAATGAGTGCTTCAGTGCAGAGCCTCAGAGAAAAAGCCAGAGGAAGAGAGCAGAAGCGCAGAGGAAAAGAAATCAGGGAGGAGGAGGAAGAGAATAGTAAATGGGAGCAAGTCAGTGGAGAGTGGTCAGAGAGGCTATTCCAGTGTCCGCCCCAGCAGCAATAGGTTTGGGGCAAAAATAACAGCTGCAACAAGAGCACAGTGTTCTGTTACAGTTTGATTCTGTTGCAGACAAGACTTCAAGAACAGCCTTTCAGCTATGGCTGTATGAATGCCTAAAAAAATAATTTAACTATACAGATCCACAGAATATATGAATCCTGATCCAACAAAACACTTATCCATATGTTTAGTTCTAATGATCTAAGCATTCTCAGCTGCTGTGACTAATGATATTCTAGATGCTTGGGTTATTCCAAAAACGTCAAAAATGGTTTGGGGTTCATCAATAATTTTTTGTGTCATAAATGCATCATTTTTTGTGTTGAACATTTTTGTGACTTGAAAATATATTTGAAAGGACTTTCCTAATACAAAGTTTTTTAATTAGATAAACTAAAACATTTCTTTTTATTTTGGAACAAAATGTTCAATACTTTTTCTGGTTCTTGCCCAGTTCTTTCTCCTCGCTTTCCCATGCAATTTATCCCATAGCAGTTTGGTGATGCTGGTATAGATTCATAATACACTTTCAACTTCAGCAACTTTTTCTGAAAAGACTTTAAATTTTTTTTAAAATTGAGTTTAAGTTCCAAATAAATGTTTAAGATTGGATTTAAGGCAAAAGAGAGCATTTAATGGTGTGGAACAAAGTCAAAAAGGCAGATCAACAGGACTGTGGCAGCTTAACTCTAGTGGATGCTAGTAAAATGTATCTGCTGCCCTATACCATTACACAGACAGCATATGGAACAAATAATTCATAGATATCTTATATTAAAATGTTCTGGAGAATTCTAAAATTCTTTACCGTTCCTTCTGCATTCCTATGGCTTGTAAGGTCAGTATTTGCTAATGCAGTATTAGAAGTCCATCTTTAGAGGGCTAGAAGGGAATGAAAACTGCAGCTGAGACATTTCAGAGACCTTTAGAAACACCTATTTTATAAACATCAAATGTTTCAGTTTTAATGTCCAGGATCATGGATAATAACCTTGGGCTAGAAATGGAGTGCCTTGTAACAACAGAAAATGTAAGTCTCTCATTTTTAGCCTCGAGGAGTCTCATGGTTCATGAGATAACATACCCTTAAACCCTTCATAGACTTAAAGTTATTTGTGCTGAGCTTTGGGACAGTGTGATTCCTGTGATGAAACTACGTGTTTGGAAAAGACTACCATTTTTAATGGTGCATGTTCAAATCTTCTTAAAGGTTTGGATGGGACTGAGTAGTCCTGGACAGAGATGGATTAGTGGGCAAAGTGAAGGAGAGGCATGATTAATGCAGCTGCATTAAAAGATGCATGATAAATGCAATTTATCATATGGCTGTCCCCATCACGTATGTGCTATATAA
Organism: Falco rusticolus; assembly: GCF_015220075.1. Classification (NCBI taxonomy): domain Eukaryota; kingdom Metazoa; phylum Chordata; class Aves; order Falconiformes; family Falconidae; genus Falco; species Falco rusticolus. The sequence continues at coordinate 43,427,404 of NC_051189.1, forward strand.
TTTAATATTAAATAATAGGAGGTTTGTTACCAAATGGTAGGAGTGTGGATGAGGGAGAGGGTGATTGAGAGGTTAGAGTTGGGAGTGATGTATTCATTGATAAGAGTGTAAAGGATTATAATTGTAAAGGGGCTACTGGGTAATGCAGAGTAATCAAATATTGCTTCTTATATTAACGTGATTTATTGCTCTTTCCTGATATTAAAGCTGCTCAAGGCATTTTATGCTTAGGAACCAATTTTTGGAAAGGACTTACCCAGTGTTAAGGAGGAAAACCATGTAGGGATGAACAACCCTACTCTACATAATTGTTCATGGTCCTGTTACATCTCACAATTTCACATGGAAAAGTAATAAAATAACAAGAGAATTATATTATAGTGCCTGAGTCTTTCCTCTACCTAAGTAATAAAATACTGGGACACAAATTTCTGGGATGTTACTGAAAACAAGTAACACCTTTAAAGCTGTCTTTTTTGACCAGCCATTTGCCTGTCTGACATGAGAGGGTTTGTATTTAATTGTCTCTTATGCAACTAGATGCAACTATTTTGCCTTGTTTGAAGAATTATTCAGACTCTGCTTCAGTGTTCTTTTGTTCACATTGTTAAGCTTTCTAGTGAAAGTCAAGGCATATATTCCTGTTTTGATTAAGAGGTGAATGCTTTATTTAATTCAGAGTGCAGCCTGGTACCATTGTGTTGGGAACTTGAAAGCTTATCAGATAATAATCTTCAGTAGCTTTATAAAAGAATAATAAAGATGCCCTATTTCACCTTCCTTTTTATTGGGAAAACTTTCTTCTGCAGGGCAAACACCTAGGAGGGGGAATATCACAGGCTTCCTAGGCAAGGTCCAGTGGTTGTCATCCTCCCTTTAGAGCAGGGCATAGAGTCATCAGCTCTCTACCCACTAGTCCTAGAGAGCATCTCACAGGGAGGTGTCTGCCAGGCCCCCTCCCTGTCACGGCCTAGCAGAGCACTTCTGTGACAGCCAGGATGCAGAAGATGAGTGTGGTAGCACAGGGCAGAGCAGGACTGAGAGGGGCATGGGTTTGCTGGAAGAGAAATGCTGTCCACAGGCAGCTACTGCAGCGCCTGATGTGACAAGTCCAGTGCAGCAGGGAGAGGTTTATACAGTTTCATGGCAGGGTGTTTCTTCTCTCATGTGGTTTCTGTGTGGAAAACTCAACAGAAGCATGACACAGGCTGGGGCATGTCTTGGAAGTAAAGGCAAAGAGCTACAGGCTCCACTGCATATTTCATAATATGGTTCCCTTTTCTCTTACAGTTAATCTCCTTTGCCCACTGGAAACCAGACATGAGAGGCTACATCACATGTATTCCTCTGTTGTTTCAGCAATTCCAGACAATATTTTACCTGGAAATTTTGGTTGCTTTCTGAGGCACGTGCACTCTAGTAGAATGAGATGTTTCCTTTGGATACACAAGGAAAGACTTAGTTGATGAAAAGAGAGTTACTTTGCTCTTCACTATCCACAGTGAATGATCTATCTCAAGAAAGGAGATTTCCACTGGATGCTTTTGACACCTGCAAAGGAATCCACCAGATATTTTGGAATCTGAGCTCTCAAAACTCCAAACAATGTAGCAGCTGCAGCTGAACTGACAGTGGCCCCTGGTAACAGGGAGAGCTATAACAACCTAACACTGCAGGAAAAGGTGGACTGTGCCTGAACCTGTACCTAAGGCCTGCTTGATTAATTGATGTAGCCATCCCTGAGAGTCTTGGATGCTCCTTGGGCTGGATCTTTACTAAAAGTAAGTGTTGAGAAAAATTTAACCATATAGGTTCCTATAAATGCAGCTTTGTGTGGAATGGAAGCAGTTACAAAAATCCCTTTGCAACATACTTAACAAGGTTTAAAGTGATGAAGAAAAGCCCTGGTAGCCTTGTTCTATCAGATGTAACGTCAAACTTCTAGAAGTTCTGCACGTTCTTTCATTTCCAGGGCTCTTATTCAGGATTTGGGTGCATGCTAACAGTTAGTTCTGGAAGAAGAAATCTGGTCAGTCCCACAAAATACTGTGATGCTCTTCTCCTAGGGAACCATCCTTCTCCCCTTTCTCTGAGCTGCTTTCTTAGCCTTGAGGCAAGATCTAGTCCCATCTGTCCTTCCTCATGCATGTATCTACTTCTTCAGCCATGCCTTGAAATTGCTCCTTTCCCCTTCTGTATCTAAATTCATGTTTACAAAGTGTTTATGGTCCTATGGAGACAGCTTGCAATTTTTGTTTGGCATTTTAATTTCTGTTTTTATTGTTCAAAAATATTTATAGAACACTTCTGTGTGGTATGGCCAAATTTGATTTTACATGAACCTGGGCCTTATTACTGTCTTATTTTAGAAAAGATGTATGTAGCACTGTTATCGTACCAACCAAAATACTCAAGTAGTATTGCATAAGCATAAGCAAATATAGGCATAAGTGTTTAAATGTGATGACCCATAACAGGAAGGTCTTCAAAAACAGTATATCAGTATCCAGTGTTGTGCTATTATCTTAAGAATGAATGCTTTTGCATAATATTAACCTTCAATACACAAGTTATCCTTTCGATAAGTTACAGGCAAGTAAGACTCCACAAGAGTGATGAGGCGATGTTGCTCTGCAGTATAGATAATGTTTATGCTTATAAAGTACTTAGAAATATATGTTTAGTGCTTAGAAGTAAACTCATTCTAACATTAGTACCTGAAATTATGGTTCCATGCAATGTCTTCCATCTATTAAAATGCCTTTGAGGAGGTTTGCCAACATTCCATATGACAGTGCAGGAAAAAAAAAATGCTACTTAATTTCAGGAAATGTTTAAAAAGGCAATCAGAAATAATAAAAAATTACCAAAATCTCTTTTGGTAATGCACTGTGATATAAAAGTTAGAAATAGTAGCTAATTTCATGGAACATTTCAGGAAGTTATAGCTCAGTTGATAGTCTTTGGTGGAAATAAGTATCATATATTAATTTAGCAAAAATAGTCCTTTTGAAATAATGAAAATTAAATAATTTTTATTTAATGGCATACTGAAACATTAGAATCTTATTCTCTGTTTACCTGGAAGAATTCTCCATTTCAGCTCTTGCCACAAATCAATGTGAACAAGTTACCATTTGTCCAGTTTAGACAGCATGAAAGGTATTTATAAAATAAAGTATATGTCTTTATTTGGACCAAACAGAAGACAACAGAATTTGGAAGGCTTGGGAATGAAATTAAAACAAATCATTTAAACAGCTTAATTGACTGAAAGTGTGAATAACAGATTGTAAGTATTTTCATATATTCAGCAAATGCACCACAAGTGGAATTTATCATTCAGTGGATGGCGGGAGGTTTACAAAATCCTACAGAATTTGTTATTTACATTTCTGCTCTGGGAAAAAACCCAAGAAAAAAGACTACATGGCTAACTGTACATATATGTACTGTGTTCTCACGTCTTTGGAGGACACAGTATTTGTATGGTTATTACTTTCCCAGAATGGAGCCTTTGAAGGTCCATCTGTTTACCCAAGTTTGTCTTTACGTGTCTGAACTGTTATCATCCACAAATGAAACACAGCTGGGACCAAACTGTACATGTGTGTCTTTGGTCATTGGCCTTCTCAGGTTTGACTCATGGATTCAGAGCGTGGGTTTCCTCCCTTGGTCAAAATGCCGAATTGGCTATGATAACCCAGCCCTATTCCCAGGGTAAAGCTCCATTTTACTTCTGTTGGAGGCAGGGCCAAGCACTACATTTTCACCTCTGACTGTTGGTCATGAAGAAATGCATGTCACCAGAGGTTTTAGCTCAAGTTCAAAGGTTAAATGGAAGGTCCATTCTTGCTTAAATCAGAAAAGAAAATTGTTAGTCCTTGCTGAGTACTTAAGAAAGAATGGCTTGTCATAAACACTCAAATCTCTTTAGCCACAAAATTCCTAGGGTTGCTGTGAAAGGCTGTGATGCAATGAAATAGTGGTGACAGGTGGCTGGTAGATAAAGCAATCACTTGTAATGTGCTTTCTCATAGTTTCCACCAACCATAGGTGTTTGAATCGTTAAATATCTTCCATATTTCTTCGAACTCTCTTGTACTGTACTTTTCCCCTTAGCCTTCCTAAACTGTATTACTGGTTACAGATTTTATTTTATGCTTATGAAACTCCTCTCTGCTGCTGTTCTTCTGACCACAAAAACACAGTAGTATTTTTTTAAATCATATCATTCAGATACCTTTATTCATGATTTTTATAAGAAGTTCTCCATAGAGAAATTTTAGAATTTGAATATATCCATAGATTTTATATATATACTCTTACATGATCTTTCCCATAAAGTGAAGGTATGTTCTTTACCAGGCAGGTCTAATGTTGATTAAAAAAAAATCACTGAACAGCGTTTTTAAAAAATATCTTACATACAGAATTAATGCAGAATAAAAAATTCTAATTGGCAATGCAAATTATAATGAATCACAAATTGCAAAAGTCTGTTAAGTTGCAGAAAGTTGTGGATACAATATTAACAAGACAATGAAAACTGTGAATTGTTTTGTAATGGGGCTGTTTGTGTTTATATGTGTGAGGCAGTGGGAAAAGGAGCTTTATACTTAAGTTAAAATGGTAAGTCAAATCAACCCTGTTATTTTTTTTTGAGCATGGAAATCACAGCTTCAGATGTCACAAGTGCTAACATGATATGCCATTCCAGCACTTGTAGCCCTAGAAAGATGTATTTTTTACACTTACTAATCTGAATTTTGATATATTGGAACATCATTACCTAATTTTTTTTTTATCAGAGCACTCCACTAAAATTAAATTTAGCATCTTGTTTATTGGAAACTTAGCTTGTAAAATCTGGCATTTTCATGTTTTAAGGAAGCATGGAAACATGTATTTCTTAGCGTCTGTACTGTTTAGCAGCTCACATTTTCATTTAAAAGTTCAAATTGGAAGGAATTCAAGTGTTATGCCTAGGTATCGTCAATAAAAATACTTCAAGACATGGTCATACAAACACCAAGTCTATCAACAAGGGAGATGACAGTAAAAGGAAACATATTTAATATATTGTAAATTACTCTTCTTCTTTCCTTCCAGCCCCAAGTAAAAGTTTACTTTTGAAGTGGTCTCACTACTTTGGGCTTAAAGGGTGCTTGCCAGATTCTAGCTGTGCTTTCAGAAAATGCTTATTAATGTCCATTAATAAAATGTAAAGGAAAAACCTCTTGGGATAAATGCTGCCCTTGGAAGGAAGAAACTATTAAATCAAACAGCAGATTTCTGCACACTGCAAGGGCATTGACACACCTACTAAATTATGCCTTGCTGTTTTTCCACAGATTTCTGTTGTTTAAGAGACCAAGCTTTGTATGACGTGTGCATGGCTTTCACATACTTTTTTTCTTTACATCGTCCCTTTCCTGCAAGGCAAGGTTGAAATAATCTGTTTTCTGAATGCTAGGTACCCTAACCTAGGATGGAAAGACAGAATGGGTCCCTGCTCTTCTCTTCCCTTGATACTGGGAGCACTGTTATCTAAAACATTTTGATGTTTGATTCTTTACCCTAGAGGTCCAGAGGGAGATGTAACGTGTTCTGCAGGGAGTTATCCTGAGCACTGTGCACCAAGTATACCAGACACCTCAAGGAGAGGTTAAAAGAACACCAGGCAAGGTCCCAGCGTATACCTGTGGCCAGTCCTTATGAAGAGGACCAAGGGGTCTGCACAGTATCAAAAGTAAGAGTAGCATTTGCCAGCTTTGTTTTGGCAGAATCTCAGCTTTTCTTTCAGAATTAACATCACTGAGCTTTTATCACTGAGGCGGGCTGCTGCTAAACCCTCTATGACAAATAACCCTACTGCCACCAACTCTGGAGGCCTGGATGTTTGTCATAGAGGTTACTGGGTAGTACTGGAGCAAAGAGATGTGAGTGTTTCACCCCCATTTAAGCTACTGCTTCAACCAGCAGTTAAAACCCCTGTCTTTTATAGAATCATTTAGGTTGGAAATGACCTTTAAGAGCACCAAGTCCAGCTGTTAACGCCAGACTGCTAAAACCATCACCAAACCATGTCCCTAAACACTGCATCTATGTGTTTTTTAAACACCTCCAGGGATGGTGATTCTACAAGCTCCCTGGGCAGCCTGTTCCAATGCCTGACCATCCTTTCAGTGAAGGAATTTTTCCTAACGTCCAGTATAAACCTCCCCTGGCACAACTTGAGGCCATTTCCTTTTGTCCTGTTGCTAGTTATCTGGGAGGAGAGACCTACCCCCATCGGTCTACAACTTCCTTCCAGGTAGCTGTAGAGAGTGATGAGGTCTGCCCTGAGACTTCTTTTCTCCAGGCTAAACACCCCCAGTTCCCCCAGCTGCCCCTCATAAGCCTTGTGCTCCAGCCCCTCCACCAGCTTCGCTGCCCGTCTCTGGACATGCTCCAGCCCCTCAATGTCCCTCCTGCAGTGAGGGGCCCAAACCTGAACACGGCATTCGAGGGGCGGCCTCACCAGTGCCCAGTGCAGGGGGACGGTCACTGCCCTGGTCCTGCTGGCCACACGGTTTCTGACACAAGCCAGGGGGCTGTTGGCCTTCCTGGCCACCTGGGCACACTGCTGGCTCATGTTCAGCTGGCTGTCCACCAGTGCCCCAGGCAGCCACTCTTCCCCAAACCTGTAGTGTTACATGGGGTGGTTGTGACCCAAGTGCAGGACCTGGCACTTCTCCTTGTTGAACTTCACACAATTGGCCTCTGTCCACCAGTCTAGCCTGTCCAGATCCCTCTGTAGAATCTTCCTGCTCTCAAGAAGATCAGCACTTCTGCCCAGCTTGGTGTTGTCTGCAAACTCAGTGAGGGTGCACTCAATCCCCTTGTCCAGATCACTGATAAAGATAAATGCTGAGGACTCCCTTTCTGGATGGATTGCCCCAGTGGCTTCCAGTTACAGGCTAACACTGGCTATTACCTGATGATGTTTTCAAATTTTTCTTTGCCTGCAAGAACAGATGGAAGCAGTACCTGTGTTGGCAGACTAGGACTCCACACAGAACATATGGATTCTGACTGATTTTATGAATTTTGTATTACTCTGTCATACATTTTCTAGCAAAGCTTGCTAACATACCTCCTAGCAAACACTGGTAACATACCGCCTAATCTTGCCTAGAAGCCACTGCATGTCAATACAAGGCAGGATTGCAATTTTGGATGAAATGAAGGGTTGGTGTCTGAAAGAACTTGTGTATTTCTTCCAGGTGTGACATTTGGTCTATTAATGTTATTATAAATTACATAAGCCTTGCTTACATATGTACTTGCACCACTGTTGCTACAGCAATGCTTCGTCTAAAAGACCATTGACACCAGGAGACTACTCCAGTAGGACAAGTGTGTTGTTACAGAGTGGCCAAGAAAAAAGAAACTGCTTCTTTCTGGTTATTAGCAAAGGCTAGGTTAAAACAACAGAAAATCTTTGGCAGAAAAGAAGTTACAAAGACAAATGAATTGGTCCCTGTTGGTGAAAACAGATTAGCTGCCAGGACAGGGGAAGCTTTTGGGTCCTCTCCTGGCTGAGGCTCAGAGAGTGAAACAGACCCAGCCAGAGCCCAGCCCCAGGTGGAAGAGACCTGCAGGAAGAAGCTGGGATTGCTGAAAAAGCTGGACAAACTCAGAAGGTTTTTGCTGTGGGAACAGGAGGGATTTCTGCAGGGGGTTTGCTATTGCTTGGTACACACAACCCCAAAAAACAGCACAGTAGCACTACCTGGTTGTGAGCAGAAAAATTTTAGCTGGACATATATGAGCTGTGCTGGTAATATTTGCTCTGAGGTCCAGAACAGAGACCTTGGCCTCTTTCATTTATTAGTAGCTTTTAAGTCTCAGTGTGATCCAACCATTTGTACCTGGAAGCCCAGCTTTCAATTTTTTTTTATTTCTAGGAAAGATGTCCTATAACATAACCCATACGCTATCATTAATGAGCTTCATCCAATCTGAAATAACAGCTCTGAACTTTTTGTTCTCCCATTCTGAAACAAAGCCATGGTATAAGATGGCTGCATTAAGTAACATACATATCTAAAACCCAGAGACTCCTGAATTCCTTCTATTAATTCTTTTCAGAGAAATGCACCAAGAAGTAGAATCTTTTAATTGTTTGGTTCATCATCTAGAACTGCCCCCAAATATTTACCAGAAAGCTATAGTTTCTAAAGACCTGACTTGGCTGGAATACATGAAACTGTATTTATAGTTCAAAAATGTGTAAAGATGACTTGTGCATGATGAATATAATGCAGAAAAAGATGTCTAGGAACTTCCAAGCCAGAGATGTGAGGCACATCTGTACTTGAAAGGGGTAATCTACAACACAGCACAGTTGTTGAGATGAAGTTTCATTTGGAAGTGTGCAACTTCTTTTATTTGTTCTCTTGCGCATGACATGCTGTTTTGAAAAGTCAAAATAATATATAACAAACCATGATTCTAGCTTCAACAAACAAAAGTGCTAATTTCCTATTGCAAGGGGAACCCAGTGAGAGCTTTCAGGGTCTGTAGTGTCACCCTAGGCATCTCTGCACTGCTGCAAATGCCATGGTAATTCTCTCTCAAAACCTGTATTTCAGGGGCTTTGGTTTTTGTACACCCCAACAATTTCTGATCTTGTCTGAGAGAGGAGGGAATCTATAGCAGAAGTGGGTTTTTTTGGTTTTTTTTTGTTTGTTTGTTTATTTTCTCTGTTTCTAGAACTTCAGCTCAGGAGAAAGCAGGAACTCAGAGATTCACTGAACACCAGGGTTTTGTACTCAGTCTGTCTTGCTTATGGTTTTACAGATCCTATTTACTGTATGGAAATTTGATTAAAAAGGTAATCCCTTCAGAACATAAGGCACTAATAGAACAATAAATGGCTGTTTGTTTACGGGCAGCCATGCTTAGTGGAATACAGAACAAGGAGGGGAGCTAGGAGGAATCCCTTCCATGCTTGAGATTCCTTATTCCTGATATATTGTGCATAATGCAGGTGGGAGAGAAGGAGTGGACCTCAAGGGATTTATTTATCTTGCAGAATTTATTGTAATTCCCTTTAGCATCAGTGGAGCCTGTCTTAACAGAGGGAAGAGTTGACTACATTTGTAATTAAAAGGTCTGGTTTATTACTAAAATATAAGGATGTCCTGAAAAATAACAAATGTTCCTCAGTTATAAGAGGAATAAGTCTAGATATGTACAATGCATTGTTTGAAGGCTTGTCTGTGCCTTGAATAAAGACTTGCTCCTATACATGTGAATATTGTACGTGCTGAAGATGAAGTAAAATCTAGGGGATTTTGTCAGGATCCTGCTGTACTGACAGAGGGGATGTCCCTATCATATATTCATTCATTCTTCCCTTCATCCATTCAGTTTTTTCTAACAATGGCTGTTTCTGACAATTTTGTTAGCTGTTGGACTTCCAGGCAGATAGAACTCTGGGATTCATGTTCTATTAGTCTTTTATTTTCCAGTCATTGAGGTAGATAACTGACAGGATAAAAACATTTCCCAAGAGTTTATTTTACCAACTTTCTTTCTTAATGCCTTTAACCAGTGCTGTATGTGTGCCAGCTACAAACCTGATAGGCTGGAGAGGCACCTATTGTATGAGGAAACTGTATTTGCAAGTCTTAAGTGGTACTTGACATCATGGTAAGAACAGTTTGTCTTTGACTTCTGCTATGAGAAATGGTCCTTGTTATACGAGTGACCATACAAACAGGCTAACATGGTTTTGCCAAGCTGCAGAAAGGTGCTATTTTTTTCTTTTCTAGATTACTGTCTGCTTTTAAATTATCCATTTAATGAAAGACTGTTAGCAACAAACCTTGACAGTGTATTAAGCATTCACAACCACCTAGATTTACAGTTTAAATGAAGCAACTGTGTCACTCACAAAAACCTCCTCAGTTAGAAAAGCAGGTTTTCACTAGCTTTCATAAAACATGGTGCTGTTAATAAAATGCCTTCAGTCTGAAATGTAGTTGTTTAGACGGAATAGTAACACAGAGATAGTGCTTTAAATTTATTTTCTAGATGGATGGATGATTTCTCTTTAAAAGACAGCATTTAAATGGTCACCATGTAAGAAAAAAAAGATGTAGCAAAACACAGCCTCCCTTTCTGAAGGATTATCTGCCCAGGTCAAAATATAAACAATACAAAAGTGCAAGGGCTTTGTTATGCATGAGGCCTATTGGCCATTTCAGACCAGTCCTCTGTGTCACTGAAGCGAGTTGATGACAGATGGCGAGACTGTCCTTGTGAATTTTTCACCTTAACGTGACAGGCTATATGGAAATGTCCTGTGATCACTGGGGATTCTCCAAATGTCCCTTGGTAATCAACACAAATAGGAGTAATTTTTAATTTGGAGCCTGAAGCAGTTTCAAAGATTTGTCTTTACATATAAAATCTTTATACTATTTCACAAGAACTATAAACAATGGATGAATACAATGGATTTCACATTGCATTTATAATAATTAACCTTTAGTTGTTTAGTGAAGAAAGGCAGTTTATAAGGTAATTCTAGAATGGAAGCAAAACTCTCAAAAACCTCAAGAAAAGAAAGCAATTAATCAAAAAGGAAACCTGGAACACTTTGTCATCTATATTCTTGTCCCCTTTAGTACCTCAACAAATTTTCATCAAGCATTTTTATATTGTTAGGTGTACTCAAAAGATAGAGTTAGGTTTTGTGTTACTCTTCTTTTCAAAAGGAAACCAACATCTGTGAATCCAGGGCCAGACACTGTTCCACTTAACTTATGACCAAGAACATCAGTAGGAATGCTTGACATACAAGATTCAGTCATTTACAAATGTTACTGCTGCTCAGGGCTAGAACCACCATACCCCAGAGAAGGAAGCAGCTCAGCCTTCACCCAAAATCAGGCAACCTCTCCACCCACTGGCAAAATCCCTGGATCTCCACCCACACCCTGTTTCATGTGATGTCAGCCTTGTTCTTCCACTGATCTCAGCCCATATATCCTTACGAAAACCATTTTGGAGAAGTGCGTTTAGTGGTAGCTGTGGTGGGACCCTAGGAAGGGCTGAGTACCACCATCTCACCAGAAGTTCAGGTGTGGAAAAAGAGCATTTAGTCTTTGTAGTAAACGGGACTAAAGAGGATGAAGGTTTGGGTTGTGGTGAAGGCTGGGCTGAGGGAAGAGTTGCTGGGTACCATTATCTCTAGCCCCAGAGCATGCTTTGCCTATAGCAGCAGTGGGTATCACAGGCTCTGATGGCATGAAGCCTTTCCATTTTGGCTGATAAAATAAGCATTGAGACACTATGCTGATAAAGATCAGAGCACAGGGTTATGATATTTCATGCCCTGCTTTGGGCTTGGGCTTGGACCCCAGCTTAGCAACTTTCATGGATTGATGCCGTGTTCTTTATTTTTCCTTGCAGCTGCTTCAGGTAGCCACTAGTTAAGTTTAGACAAGGGCCTTGAAGACTTTTTTGCACAAAGCTTCTATTTTTAAATTGAGTGTCATAATAATTGTATTGTGTGACTCCAGTTTAAATTTTAGGCTTTGTGCAGTACTCTAAGCTCAGGTTTCATTTTGCTTTACTGTACGCTTAAGATATCCTAAATATTGATTGAAAGGTGGTCTAAGAAAAGGCTAGAGAGCATGAGCTAAGAGGTTTTGGTGCTCTGTTGATGACTGAACTGAACCAATCTTGTATATTCAAGATATTCTTCCTGATTTTTGGGGGTGCAAAATATTCAAACTTTGAATTGACCGAGAGTTTTCAGTTCTCAGCAACTTGGTCAACTGGGCCTTTTCAGTTTTAGGTGTCCAGCTCATTTATGTGGTGCCTGTTTTTGACAATTTTAGCCTCCAAAATGGATTTAGGCATTTGTTTAGCTCTGTAAAACCATATACTTATGAATACATAAATACAGATTTCTAGTCTACAGATGCAGATGGTTTAGATTCAGTAGAAAATCAGTTCTGGGTATTTCAGGACACATTTTCTTAGGTTTTATATACAGAATTGATATCTGTTCAGAAATAAAGTATGTGAAGGAACAGTGCTTATTTATTTATTTATTTATCTATCTATTTATTTATGTATTTTAGGAACTGGGGGGGAAAGTTAGTTTTTACATTTTTTCCAGTCTAGATTTTAATGAGAAAAAGTTTGCTGTCATTTCTTCATTGTCAACATCAGGTACTGTAATTTGCTCATGTAATACATTGTGGCCCAAAGGTATATTGCCATCCTACAGAGTGATTTCATAACAAAAGAATCAATAGCTCATTATTTTTGGACTCAGAATAGTTTGCATGTTGCTTTAGAGATTTCATGACATTTAGGAGATTATTTGCAAATTAAAACGATCTTTGGATCTATCCATTAAATTGTCAGTTAATCTTCTTAAATTACACTTTGTTTTAAGCTCCATGTAAAAAGAATATTAATTTTTTTCCCCCTGCAAAACACAGGGTAGAAGTTTGAACTGGTTATCTAACTGGATGATGATGATGTTAGCTTCTGAGCAGTTGTTCTATTACATCTCTCTATAAAGTACCAACAGCAAAACAGTGGTAGGTATCAAAACTCATCTTCTAAATTTATTGGTCTGACAATTCAAACACATGGTGCTGCAAGTGGAAACCCCTTGAATCATACTGCTGTAACTTCTGTTACACAAGAACTGGGCTTGAATTAGCTTCCTCCTCCAAATTCTTTTTCAGGAGATATACGATACAGAAAAACAAGTTAATAAGTCACTGAGAGAAGAAATGTGACTTTTGAGCTAAATTACACAAAAGTAACTTTTTTAACATCACTTTTTCTATTTAGTTATTTCTGATCTATTAAATATGCACCTGTGCAAAAGCCTCCTTTTCTCCCCATCCTTCCTCTTCCCATTGCACTCAGTGGGCTGCCTGGCTTGAAAGCTAGGGATCCAAATGTACGATGGACCTCCAGTTAAGTAGTAACTGAAGCTCCTTTGTGTGCAAGTAGATGGCTGTGCTTGCATCAACCTCCCCTGAAGCCACTTTTACATTGTAAGGCCACCTCTTTTCCCTGGCATACACACGCAGCTATGCTGCCAGGATGCTTCCCTTCTGGGCAGACTTGTCTCCTTAGGGAGTGGAACAGCAGCTGCAGAGCTGCCTCTGCTTTTCTGGTGGCTGTATTGCCCCTTGACTTGTCAGCAAAGGAGTTGTCTACATCGTTGGTCCTCTCCCCCACTGCCCCTCTCCCTTTACATCCTTCCCTGAATCTCTGCTCCAACAGCCATCTGTGATAGCTGCCCCCTGTGATGCCCAGGGACCTTCCCCAGCTCTCCTGGCAGCACATTTCCCCATTTCAGCCCCCTGACCTTGCACAGAAGGGAGTAGGGAGATTTTCTGCTGATGAGGGTACTTAGTTTATTCATCTGCAGATTTTGTGGCAACATATAAACCATGGGAATAAAGATAGCTAAATTTGCTCATATTTTTGTCATTCCAGCATCCTTGGGTAATAGCTGCGCGAATACACTGAAGAATGATTGCTGGAAGGATTTTTAGCTCAGGTTTCCCTCTTGTTTTAGACATCCATCACTACAAGTTTCACTGGCCTGAATTTCCATGGAAAGCAAACTTCAAGTGTTTTCCTTGCAGAAACCACTTTTTGCAGCAACCAGTTTCAAAGCATGCATATAGCAATGTTGCTGATGCATGGGTTTCTGCCTGATCAAGCTGGAAAGCAGACAGAGCACCCTGGTTAGACTAATTGCAGATAACCAGCATCATCTGATTAGAAACTACAGAATGCTTGTATGGGATTGATCCATTGAATGAAAAATAATGGCTCGAGTGTGCCAATGAGTAATGACAAATAACAAATACATCAGAAAATATCCCAATAATGCATGGATTCTTTGAACAGAATAAAAAGCTACATTTGCTTGGTATTTGTACTAGGCTCTTTTCCCTTGGCTCCACATGCTTTGCCATTTATTTATTTGTTTTATTAGGAGCGGTCATCTAACCATGTGACACCAGAGACAAAATTGTGGCTATGTGGATGTCCATGGCAAAACTTTCACAATTTGATTGCCTCTTTTTTGACCAACATACTGAATCAGTTTGATCTCTTGGAAGGTTTTTAATGCACTTCAGTTTTGACACTTGCTGTATTTTCTATCAGTATGGTAGAATTTGTTTTCTTCAAGTACCGAAACTGCTCAAATGCACTGTTATGTCCTAGATAACTTCTGACCATCTACGTTAGAAATGCAAATTAGATTTAGTTCACAAGAATGCTCAGTCCCACAAAAGCACTAAAAATACAGTCTTCTCCCTCTTGATACTGCCCTAATGCAAACAGTTATGTCATACAGTAACACAAGCAAAGCATCTGGACAAAAGCTATCATTTTGTCCTCCAAAATCTGAGTGACTTGAAAAGACGTCATTGTGCTACTCTTTGAATGTACCTTATTGAGTTGGTGTACTGGGGTCTGTGTTTATCCCACTAACTTTCCAGTATTTAAAACTGTCACATTCTTTTAAGAAGATTTTTTGTTTGAAATAAATTCTAATGTATTCAGAGTTGAAAACATCTTTAAATGGATTTGTGATAAGCACATGAGGGAATACAAATATATGAGTTCTGCTGTTAATGTTGTTTATTATTTGTAGCATGGCAGCACTGGTGATCCACTAATGTGCTAGGATGTGTATAAATACAGAAATGAAGCATCCCAAAGAATTTGTAACTCTTTCATTCTTCCCTTACTGATTGCAGTTTGACTTGCTGGAATGAGAGTTTGCTAAATAGAATCAATACCCAAAATGTTACTTTTCCTGGATTGAAGGCCTGCAGCTTTTCTGGAGGTATTAAATTTCTCTATTGTAACTATGAATATCTTCATTTTTAAGCGAGGGTTCTCAAAATTAGATGCTTAATGCATGAGGCTTGACTGTCTTGGGTATTAAGACAGAGAAACTAATCCTCTGAACTGTCCTGTGCTTGTGACCTCCATGCAGCTGCTTCCTTATGTGACAGCCACAAATTTGACACCAACTGGACATCTCAAGAGCTAAAAGCAGCAGTCCTTCAGCCTGGGCTCAAGTTCAGGAGCAAAGCTTTTAGGAGACTTCAGTCTTTTATGGCCTAGGGTCAACATAATAGTTGTAAGAAGTTAACTGGAGGGTTACTCTGGTGCCTGCCCAGATCAATTTTTCCTTGATGCTACTCTCTGCTTCCACTGTGCTGCTCTGGAGGTGAAGGAAGAAAGAGAGCCAGTCTGAGAGCAGCTCTAACAGCATGCCCATGGCACCATCTCTGCTGACTTAAGACACAGAAAAGCTTGTTTTTTAACTCAAAGGTGATGTCATTTTCAACCTTGCATGTAGGAAGAATGGCAATGCAAGAAAGTGAAGGGAGTTCTTTGTCATAGAATTGTTTAGGTTTGAAAAGACCTAGATCATTGAGTCCAACCATTAACCTAGCACTGTCATAGAATCATAGAATGGTTTGGGTTGGAAGGGACCTCTAAAGATCATCCAGTCCAGCCCCCCTGCCGTGGGCAGGCACATCTTTCAGTAGACCAGGTTGCTCAAAGCCCCATCTAACCTGGCCTTGAACACATCCAACAATGGGGCATACACAGCTCCTCTGGGCAGCTTGTTCCAGTGCCTCATCACTCTCATTATAAAAAATTTCTTTCTCATGTCTAATCTCAATCTACCCCCTTTCAGTTTAAAACTATTGTTCCTTGCCGTGTCACTACAGGCCTTAGTAAAAATCTTATAAGACCCCTTTATATATTGAAAGGCCACAGTAAAGTCTCTCCAGAGCCTCCTCTTGTCCATATCAAACAACGCCAACTCTCCCAGCCTTTCTTCATAGGACAGATGTTTCATCCCTCTGATTATTTCTGTGGCCCTCCTCTGGACCTGCTTTACAGATCGAAGTCTGTCTTATACTGGGAGTCCCAGGGTTGAATGCAGTGCTCCAGGTGGAGGCTCACTAGAGCAAAGTGGTGGAGGGGGAAAATCACCTCCCTCAACCTGCTGGCCAAGCTTCTTTTGACGCAGCCCAGGACAGGCTGGTTTTCTGGGCTGCAAGTGCACGCTGCCAGCCCATGTCCAGCTTTTTATCCCCTAGTCCTTCTTTACACAGCTGCTCTCAATCAATACACCCCCTAGTCTGTGCTGGTACTGCGGATTGCCTCGACCTAGGTGCAGGACTATGCACTTGGCATTGTTGAACTTCATGAAGTTTATATCAGGAAACTCAGCTATCAGTGAGCTGTGCTTGTTCTGCAATGTAGCTGAAGAGCTGAGTTCTTTGTAGCCTGCCAGAATTTCCCCTGTTCCTTCTTTCCACTTAATATTCCTCGGTGCCTTTCAAAGCCCAGGTGACCTCAGTGTCACAGTGTCAGTGTAAGCAAATTTGTGTCAGATGCTCGAAGGATGTAACCAGAAAAGTGGTGCATATATCTCCTCACAGAGAGAGAGAGAGGAAGAGGCTGCCCAGGCTGAACTCTCACTGCAACACCTGCAACTGGTAACTTGTATTTGCTTTTCAAATTGAAATGATGATTGCTTATTCCTAGAACTTCTTTTAACAGAGAAAATAGAACAGTGTAATTTGGGGAGAGAGAGGTGGGAAGAGCGACAGGATGCCTACCTTGACAGTAGACCTTGGTGCTTTGACTGTCCTCTGATAAAAGCCTTTCCTTTTCTCCTGCTGCTCCCTTGCTGCTGGCTGCTGATACATCCATGCAATATGTTGTGGGATGCCACAGCTGTGTCCTCAAAGAAGTGTAGGCTTCCAAAACCTAATTGCTTTGAGTGCCATGTTGTGCAGGTGTTCCTAGGGTATTTCTGGTTCTGGAGCTAGTTTGGTTAATGCTACCTTTGTGTATCACACTTTGGACACAGTCAGATTTATCAGCTTGACACTTGTCAGAGAAAAGAATGTTGGTTGCTTTTCCTCTGCTGCAATTTTCTAGGGAGAGAAGCAGGGAGGACTGAGGCAGTGGTGCAACCTGCTGCTCTCTCCTCTTCTTGCTTGTTCCTGCCAGTGGTAGGGCAGAACTGGTGATTTGTCAACAAAATTCCTAATCAGTACATACCATTCTCACAAGGCTGTCTGCAAGTACTGTTTTTCACAACCCTTATTTGCCCCAGTACCTAAATATTTCTGCTGAAATATTAAAATTATAAGAAGAAATCTTGCTCTGTTAAAAGAAAAGGGGAGGCAAAAAAAAAAAAAAAAGAAAAAAAGCAGAGGTCAACCAGTTCCAGTGTAAACTTCCCCTTTCCCTCTTTACCTGCTGGGTGTTTATGATAAATCGTGTGCATCTTATCTGTGACTTGCTTACATAATGACGTTGGTCTTTATTATCACATTGGTGCTCTCTCTAGAAGGAGAAAGGAAGGGTGAGCTTAGGTTTCAGATCTTTTGTAATTACAGGAAAATATGCAGCTAAGTCATGTTCTCCTCACAGAATTCTCAAAGCTTTTCCATTTGATCCTTCTTCCTATTTTAAGAAGAAAGTATTTGGAAACGTTTGTGCTTTTTTATTTTATTTTTTATTGCACTGACGCTTTAATAATGCACATTGTGCAACTGTGTTGGATGCACGATTGATGCCATCCTTACCTGCCTAGAAAGATAATAATAAAATATCTTAGGGAGTATTTTCTTCAAGTAATGCATACATGGAATTCCCATTAATGTTAATGTGAGTTGTGCAGATCCACCCAGTGAGCGAAGACAAGGCTAAAGATAGGACAGTTATATTAGGGCTTATGTCTTTCATGGCAGGCAGACTTCTAAGTGCCAGGCAGGTTTCTTTGAATTTAACAGAAAGCCATGCTAAAAAATGCGAGTTCTGTATGATATGCAGATATATTGCCATTAAATTTTATGCCCAAATCTTACAGCTGTAGCTGATCTTACTAAAGAAATAGGCTTCTATTAAATATCTTCCACTAACTAGTTTCCATAATTCCAGCATGATGGCTGGAACTCAACAAAGGATTTTAATAAATTGGCATAAGCTGAAAATGAGGAAAGATGAAACTCAAAACACACCCCATAATGATTCTTTTTGAAGGAAGCAATGCAGATGAATTGAACATCCAAGGCAATATTGAAAAGACCCTGAATCTACATTCCTCCCCTACTTTCTTTTGCCAGCAAGAATCTAGTGTGAACATGTGTGCAGCTTGGCATGTCGGCTGAGGTCCAATGCTTGCACTTACATCTGGCACAAATTCTCTGCAGGTGAAGCTACAGGTTTTGTCATTCTGTTACCCACTGTCCATGAGCCTCATTACCAATAGTGTGATTGTTTGCATTGATCAGAGAAAGGAAAACACACATATGTTGAGCAGTTCTGGAGAATTGTACAGTTTATGACATTAAAGTGGACATAGTATTTTACAGTTGTTACTGCTTTTCCTGAGGTGATGAACTCTTGGTCAGCAATCAGTCATGAACAGATGAAAGCCTTGACAGATTCTAGGAGCTATTTTTAAAAGCTAGCCATGCAAAGAAGTTTAATATTAAGGTATTTTGTTATATTTAGAATCCTTAAAAAAATACTTTGATTTTCCTGTCAGACACCCAGCTGCCCTTCAAGTTAGAAGAGTGAAAACTGCCTATTAAAATGGTCTTTTAAAATTGTTCTGGTAAAAAGGACAGAAACAACAGGACCTTACAAAAGAATATGTTATGTGAAACCCTTCCACAACCATGGCAGGTTAGGTCAGCACTAAGGGAAAACATCTGCTAACTGAGGAATATTTTGTCATAAATGTTCTTATAAGCAGTGTGTGTTGAATTCTGCTCTTCAGAACCGTGGGAGAATTAAGATTTATTACTACAGAGCTCCAGGCCCTGAAATTGGCTATAATTGTGCTTTTGCAGACCTTGCTGTGAGGGCTGAAGGTGTTCACTAAGGCCAAGAGGAATCTGCAACTATGCCTACCCCAGTAGACGGAGCAGAGCCAGTGCAGGGGCTTGAGTGCCACACCACGAGTGTCCAGCGTTTGGCTACTAGTACTCGTCCTTGGCACAATTCAGGTTTGTGCCAAATGGCATTTTCTGAGACAAAGCCTTGGCATATTTTGGAGAATAACTCAAGTTAGGAGCTGCTCTCAGTAGGCAGGTTGGATTAGACCACATTGTTTTGGGGAGGAGGAAAGAGTTTAGCCAGATGGCCATGAGACGTTATGACATTTGCCTTTAGGGTTCCCTAGTCTGTTTTATTTATCAGGGTAGACATCACCTGTAAAGTCTCATATGTTTGTAGCAGTGGGATGCCTGTTAGTAACTAAGACAAAAATACTCTGATTCCTTTGAAGCTCTTACATGCATTGACCCAAATCACTCATTTTTTCAAGGACTTTGTAAAAAAAATCCAACATGTGAATTAAATCAATTTGATATCTCATCTCTCAAGTGTTCAACTGAGAGTCTGTCAGCTAATCCTGGTTGCTTTCTTTCCCAGGGCACCTTGGAGACACACAAGAGCTTGCTCCGGGCTATATTAATTATTCTAGTGAAGGTGGCAGCTGCATGATCCCAGCTGCCTTCATTTCTGGCCACATGATAGCAGTAGGGCTCCAAGAAAAAGGGCCACAGGCTCCATGTATTAAGCTAGTATTGGGGACCCACTCCTGACTGTACCTGTGCTTGAGTCAACCCTTGAACATACATAGTATGGTGCACGGGAGGTCCATGCATAAGTTCCAGAAAGCACTGGGCCTACTGCATGCATGATCAAGTCTACCTCCATTATGTCTGCTGAAATTTGTGGAGGAAGAAGTGGCCCATTCAGCCAGAAAAGCTGTGTTCCATTGCTGTACAACATGTCCTTGACTACTGTCCAAGTGTCCTTTTGTTCCTTTTGAGCTCTTTAACTCAAGAGCAAATATTTGACTCTCGGGTGTCTGGCTCTTTCAGTCTTTCTGGTGTGACCCATCATTTGGACCAGGGAGATTAAGATTTGACCCTGGAAGAGTTTATTCACAGAAGTTTCTAATTTAATAGGTGTGTAATCAACTAATTCCATATTAATGCTTAGCTACTGTTTAACCCTGTTGGTGCCCTGGAAGTCTTGGCATGAGACTTCAGGCAGAGAATTCCTAGTGGCCTTCAGTTCTGTTGCTTGGCATGATCCCTTTCAAGCAGAGCACTTGAAAATGTCAAACTTCTGAGTGCCTAAACCATAGCAAGATTCACAAACCATGGGTGTGTTTTTCTGATCTTCCTGGAAAGTCCTGATGTAATAAAATATTTCAAGATGTCTTTACCAGCTTAGGTCACAAACAAAACCCAATGACCCATCTCAGATGCTCAACAACCCAGTGCATGGAGCACTCACGCATAATACACAGGCTTATTTTCTTCTCCCACTTGCTTTGGAACACAGATTTGAAGCCACATCTTACCCTCCCCACAGAAAATCTTCTACCAGATCAGGAATTCACTGGCTATCACACAATAGCATGCTCTAAGATGAATTCCTCATAACCTTTCGGTGAAGCTAATCTACTTAATATAAAATACTTAAAATATTCACAGTAAATATTCAGACTCTGTAGCTTAGTGAGTATGGCTGTTGCCTGGAAGACTGGGTTTCTAATCACTACCCTAATGAATAAACATCTGAGATTTAGAGATAGTGGACAATGCCAAAGAGAAAGTACTCCTTCCAGAGTAGGGTGCATTATCTGTGATTATTTAGTCAAGAAATTATTACAGCTTCCTTCAGCTCCACAGGGGAAAATTTTGACTGGAGAGACCCCTCTCTCTGGGAGGAAATTATACTTGCAGTGCAGAGATACCTCAGTGATACCATTCTATACAAAAATAAAAATGAGCCTAAGACAAATTCGTTAACCCAGTCTTAGTATTGTTGTAGCCTACAGGAAAGATCTTCAACCGAAATTGCAAAGTTAGACTGACAGTGGTGCTTTTGGATGATTGCTCCTATTCATCAGACTTCCAGTCCTTAGTGAAATCAGGATGAAGAGGTTTACATTGTTTTTTTCTGTAGTGTAGGCTTAGGAAAAAAAAAATGTTGTCCTATTCATTTATTATCAAATTTGAACAGTTTGCTTTCAAAATGCTAAGTTACCCCAGCTGAACTCTCCTTTTTAGGCAGTAACTAGTTCAGATTGCCTTCCATGGGACTCTAAAATCAATACAGAGAATGAGAGATAGACAGGAAAATGTGCATTAATCCATTAATTTAATCTTAATCTTCAAGTCATTATGCTCAAAAAAAATTAATCAAGATTCTGATACATTGAACTTCTTCTTTTCTCCTATGACCCACTTAGAAATCCAGAAGTCATAAAGTTTTGCCTTGTCACAAGCTATAAGTTATGGTGGCACAGCAATATTTTTTACTGTCCAGATAAAAAAGGAAATTACTAACTCCATCCTTGCCTGGTGATGCAGTTAGCTGCCTGAGGTCTCAGTGGTTTCAGTTCATTTAACATGAAGAAGTATAAAACTGACATATAAAAATTCCCTTGAGCAGTCATTCATAATTGTAAAAAAACACACAACTTTTTGTAAGGTTTTCTGATATATCCACACATTGATTTTTATGCAGAGAGCATTTTTTTTTTTAGAAACAAAAGAGTCCTTCACATTTATTACATGGTGTTCCGTTTCGGTTTTCCTTTCTTTTTAATTTTTATTTTGATACTGTATTTAAATTTATCCTCTACACCCATTCTTTATAGTCTCTGAGGTGATGAAATGTTGAGATTTTGAGAATCTTCTGCCTTCTCCAGGCAGTTGCTAACTTTGTTAATGAGGCTTTCTTGCCTTTTCCCGCCCCCCCCCCCCCCAGTAGAATCATCCAGACATTTAACAAAGTTACCATTGCCGTCACTTTATGAATCTAGTCTCCCAAATCCAGTGAGGGAGAAGACTTCAGGGCTCTTCAGAAGGAATTCTTGTAAATAGATCACATAGATTTCCAGTCTGTAATTATGGAGTTTACAAGCCTCATGCCTTGAATATTTCATCTCACCAGGTAGGCTATATTTACAGGAAATGTTGGTCACACCATGGTGGTTGGAGTT
Organism: Falco rusticolus; assembly: GCF_015220075.1. Classification (NCBI taxonomy): domain Eukaryota; kingdom Metazoa; phylum Chordata; class Aves; order Falconiformes; family Falconidae; genus Falco; species Falco rusticolus. The sequence goes on from NC_051189.1 coordinate 43,449,530, forward strand.
CACGACTGTAAGGCATGTGGAGAGATTGAAAATATATGAAGACAAATGTGCAAATACTAATGATTTGTATGAAGCACTGAAACCAGTATCAGTGTTTTCCATGTAGTCCTGAATGTGTCAGATCTGAGTGACATCAGTGCTGTGAAGAACGGGGATGTTCTTGTTAAAGAGAAAATGGTTTTGAAAGATACCACTAAAGCTTTGTAGAGCAAAAAGAGTTCCTTTTTCTTCTAACTAGTTACCAGGTAATTTATCCTGTAGCTACGGATCATTTTAGTCAAGGTAAAGCAGTGATGAGAGAGTGACCAAATACCAAAGAACAGCTGAAACAAACAGGTGTGCTTACACATGCATTAGGTGGGAAAGTCAGTAAGGGAAGGTTTGGTTTTCAAGATTTTGTGAGGAAGCTATAAATAAAGGTAAGTTCTAAACAGAGCTCATTTAAAAAAACCCCGAGAATGACAGCTGTTACTTGTTTATAATGAGGAATTAAATGAGACTGACCGATTCATAGCATTCTTAGAGAAACTGTATATACACTTTTAAACTTTATGCTGTTGCAGCAATGGGAAATCATCAAAATCTCAGCTTTTAAGTAGGAAAAAGAAAAATCTCCCTTCATGGTTGTGTAGAAGAAGCTGGAAAATGGGATCCCAGGCGGCTTAAGATAGAAAAGTGAGTCATGAGCCATAAAAAGTTAAATATATAATTCTATTGATTTTTATAGCAACCTCTTAGTTCTTTGATGTCTGCCTGAAAATCTATGAACAGTTGTCACAGAGAGCCCTTGCTGATGGCATCCAGTGCCTCTGAGCTCCTAAGTTTGGTGGGAAAAGCCTCTGAATTCAATATCATGGTAGCAGGTTAGTTCATCTCATCCCTTTCTCTCTATCTCTGCGGTTTCCATGGAAGAAAAATTCATCTGCTGAGTAAATGAATGTAGCATATGCTGCTGTTACCATTTAGGATATGATAGACTGTACATCTTTTAAATTTTCTAGAAGTTAAATGTTGGTTACTCGGGCAGTCAGTGCAAGACAAAGGAACCTGCTAAAGATAATTCAGCCCACCTGCACTAGACACCTGACTTAGACTGAGATGAATTACTCTAGAGAATTGGCCACCCTTCCTCACTGGCTGTTACTGGAACTAGAACAACTAGGTCAGGCAAGCTGTATCTCTTTTAGGTGCTTCATGTCAGGTGAGAGCCCTAATAACAGGCCATTAAGCTTTATCCACCAGTAATCACAGCAGAAGGAAATTCCTCATGTGACTTCTGTGAAGCTAAATGCACATTGTCATCAGTTGGCTGCCTAATTCTGAGTCCCTGTGCCAGCATCTGGTGCACTAAGGATGTCAAAGGAAAGCTTTGTTCCACAAGGAAAAAAAACACTTTTTCCCCATTCAAAAACTAATATTTTCATTTTAAATCTTCCAGTAAATCCTAGATTATCAGGTTGAAGTAGATACTGACTAGGAAGCTGCCAGCCCACAGGGTGAAAATGAACCACATTATAAGCAAATAAAAGTGAAACCTTGAAAACAGAGGTGCCAGGCAATCTCGGGGTGGATGCTTGTCAGCTCCACCTGCAGATAACAAATACAAAAAACATGCAAAAAACTTCCTAACATTGATTATCTGTTTCAGCTGCTTGAGTGGGTGGCTTGCAAATGCATGATATGACTATAACTTATATAAAACCCTCTACATACATTGTTGCAAGCATGATATGATATCCAGATATCATATTTAATCAAGTACCATATATTTTCTCAGGAGGCTCTTTTGTCTCGGGAGATGATGAAATACTTAAATTCTTACAGATGGTTCCCATTCAGAGGAACAATTGATAATTCAGTGCATTTAATTATCAAGGACAATCAAAACTACCTTTTCCTGGATCAGTAGGCAGCAAACTGAAAGAGAATGGCTTTTCGCTCGTAGCTTCAAGCCCCATTCACATGGGGCTTGCTGTTTCCTTGAGCTTTGTTTCAACTTTTGGTTCTAGCTGTAACCGTGGCGTTTCTATCCCAGTTGGCTGTGGGAGTGCTGGGTGTGTGTATCTCCTGCTGATATTTCTGCAGCAGTAATCAAACTTCTCTACGTTACGGATGTTGGAAATATCTTTTGTGCCTGTAAATCCTTAGCACTTGTGTTGGCCACAGATGTGGGAACTGGATGAGTTCAACACCTACTAGAATGCACTCACATAAATATTTTCATATCTGGGATTTCACTGTCTTTATACACATATGTACACGTACTCCATGTGTGCATGAATTGTAATATTTACAGACTATGCCCCTCCAAACTCCTTCCATGTGCCTATAGACTTTCTCCATGGTAAAGACTAAGATTTTACTCCGGTTATATTAAATGAAAAAGTTTTCACTAAATAAACTGTATCTTTAAAATGGGATGAAAGATAAAATGATCAGTGGTGGAACATAGCTCCCAAATTCTTCCTGTCAACTACAGATTATGTGGCATAGCCTGGCGGGTGCTGGCCCTAGGAGTCTGGGTCCTGCCTGTTTTATTAAGTAGTATGAAGCTGGCTTTCAGCTATTAGCATGCAGAATATTAGTAACACCATACCTGTCAAAGAGGAAAAAAGGGCCTCCATACAGCTATATCACTGTAATCCATTCATCAGTTTATTGAACTGAAGCATGATAGGGGGTTTCTCAAATGCATGTGATGCCCCATGCTGTTAAGAGTTTTGTATTTTGTTCACAGATTATGCTGAAAGATTTGTGCTAGCTCCCTTTTAGTTATGCATCTGAAGTTGTTCAAAAGCAAAAGTTATTTCTTCCAGAGTTGAATGTAATTTGCACTCCCCATGTCGCCCCAGAGACACCTGTTTGATGGTTTGGGTGTTGGAGCTGGATAGATATTCATCCTTCTGTTTTTCTGAGTGTGCCACCAGAGGCATCCCCTGTACTCCTGTGGTTCTGGTGTTGGCTTTTAAATCTGGGCCTTGGCTGCTTTGTGTCTGGCCACAGTGCAGTGAAATCTGGCTGCAGCAATGCTGAGGAATGAGGCCAAGATGTGGATTAGTGAGGTTCCACTTGATGACAGGCTGTTGTACATCCTTGCAGGGGTGAGATGGTTTTATGATAAGAAAGGTTTGCATCTGAGAATTAAATGAAATGTGCAAGAGTGAAGATACACTTTGGTATCTTTCTGAAAGCTTCGTTGTCATTCAGCTACCAATCCCCCCTCTCCAACCCCCCTTCATTTCTGTCCTTTGTAAACTGTTGGCTGAAGATCCTAGAGCTCTTGAGAGGTCCTGGCAGAGGTTAAAGCTGCTCGAATGCCTGGTCAGAGTTCCGTGTGGAAATCTGGAAAGTTGGCAAGGTACAGTTTTGTGGATATTCTACTTGTTCACTCCATTTACTGACCCAGAACACAGTGGCACCATAAATGCATAAAGGTCATGCAGACAAGTCCTTATGTAGCCTCAGAGTTCAAGTTCCTTGTCTTCTACATCCATGGTTCACATCTATGGTTCTCACCCTCTGTGTCTGGGTGCTCAGACAGTGCTCTGTACCCTTTGAGAGACAGTAAATGTAATTATTAGTCTTCTTGAGCCACAGTACATAGCTGACAGCTCTCTTCCAGCCCTTATGTAGTTCATTAGAAAACATGACATTTACTCAGGAACCCTAAAATGCAGGGAGTTGGGTCTTACATATTCTACTAAATTATATATGCCTGTTTTTACTGGATGACTTTTCATGCTTTGTTCAGAAATGCTTCGGTGTCCTCTCCAATACTGACTTAAAAGTATGTGAGATTGCTTTACTAGCAAACCAGCAAAAACTATTGATAAAACCTGACGGCTATCATGAGGGAGATCCTTATGGATCATGCTATAGAATATAGATATAACATATATAGAATATAGACACAACATACCCTTCAGGTTCTTGAAATTGAAAAGTTTACTCATAATTTGTGGAGCTATCAACCCTTTATAAGATTTTGGTTGGTCTAAAAAGCTGACCCATATTTTATATTATGAATTGCAAGTCCACTGGGATACAAATCTTAGCTGTTGTGTTATTAGTCTACATTCTATAAACTTTATTTACTATGCCAATATGTTTTTCAATCTTAACTTTTATTTTCCTTATGTAGTTTTATTCCAAATAATTTAGAGAAGTCTAAATATATTTAAATAAATAAATAAATAAATATATTTAAGGATATACAGAATCTATATACATATGGTTCTGTAGCCAGGACCTCAATTTGTTAAATATTTTTTTAAATCTGCCATTTCCCTTAGTAAGAGCTGAGGATTCTGTATCTTTCCTGCACAGCAAACATAGACCTTGAGCAAGAAACTTTGTGAAAGCCTGATATACAAGTGGGTGAAACTTGAGTCCCTCCAAAAAGTGGCCTCCAAAATTTTCCCCAAGATGTCTGGCAGGAATACTGTAATGAAAATCATCAAATTTGGCATTTGTGACATCTTGCCTTGGTGGGATACAAAGGACAGCCACTGCAACATAACTTTTCCAAAGTAAAGAATGCATCCATTAAAAAGCTTTTTAGAAGAAAATTTCCTTTCATCTTTGTTTTGAAACTCCTTATTTTCCAGGATATGATGTTTCCTGACAAGTAGCTGAAACGCTGTGATAACACGGCAATGGTAGTCCAATGTTCTGGCAAACTAGCAAAAGCAAAGATGCAAAGATGTCAAAAATAAGCCCAATTGTAAAGTGAATTTACACAGTTTTGTTCTGCATTATAGACACAAAGTTTTACCAAAAGGAAGAAGGCCCATGTTTTAAGTTATAGACTAAAGAGATCAGAGTTCTCCCACAAACTGACTTGGGTGTTTGGAAACTATTCTACTAACCTTTAAAAAACTGTATCTTCAACTATTTAGAAGAACAGTACTCGTTTCACTTTATGTGCCAGGCAATCAGTAAGAACAAAACTAAAATATTTGATTTTGGACTGTCTGCGAGGTGGCCACATGGAGGATGATGAGTCACCCACTGGAGCCGTTTAAGATCAGTCTATCTCATCTAAGATTTTGATGTTGAATCTCTCAGAACTGCAATTTTTGAAGTGAATTCTGACTCTGAATGGAGTCAGAACCAGCCTTTGATAAACTATAAATTTACACATTTGGAAAAGCTGTTTTGTTGTGTGAATATAAACCCTGATGAAAGGGACTGTGTGACAGGTGTGACCTTTCATAATATGAGGAACTGGCAGACCGACCTTGGCATGTTCTGCAGCTAGATACAGGGGGACATCCACCCCATTTCTAGATTCAGAAATCACATTCAGGTTCAGCTAGACAGGATTTTTTTTTTATTTGCCCATATTTAGTATAAGTATTTCTGTGTAATTTTATGTACTTCGCACTTCATCAGCATTTCTATCTGTGCACATGCCTCACCAGAAGATTTTTCTGTTTTGAAGCAAGCCAGAGCAAATCACCGCAAGGATATCTCTGTGACAATTGCACAAAAAGTCTACAAATTAAAAATCTTTTTAAGAAGAAAAGTAACCTGAACATGAGTTTCTCTGCAGAAGGATTTTTTATTACTCTTAATGTCCAAAGGCAGTGGTTTGCATTATGAACTAATGGCCTGTGAAATGTCATTTAAAAATAAAAGATGTGTTGGAGTCAGAGGAATAACAACATCTCTGACTGTCCTATGTTTTTTCCCCAACGTTTTGAAAGTAATTTAATTTTTTCTTCTATTTTTTTTTAGAAAGATACTTGATCTCAGGCTAAAAAAGGACAGACTTAATTATAGAGCATAGCTTTTTTGTCTCAATTTGCACAATTTTGACAACAGTGCTTTAAATGCAGGGACACTAGCACAGCTTAATTGAAATTCTGATGATGTTTTTTGCACTAATTGATACCCATGTTGGCAGACTGAGCTCAGCGACCCAGGAATGAATGGACAGGAAGAATGAGACTATCAGCTTAGCCTTGCAGGTGGTCTTTCCTGATCGAGATTAAAGAACATTGGCAGGGCACTGCAGGAGAGCCAGCATCGCTGATACCCTATGCTATTCTCATTTCATATTTAAGCACAGGATTTCAGTGTTCAGGCTGAGAATTTCAGTCTGACTCCATTTGCAGTAATAATAATAATAATAATACCTTAAAAAGACTGAGAAATGACTTGATTACACTGCGTAAGGAGGTTGGCAAGGAGAAAATACCAGGTACAAAAGAGCCCTTTAATCCAGCAGAAAAAAAGGATAGGTGAGAACTAATGATTTGGCTTGGGTTTAGCATGAATTCAGATTAGTATGAGATACAATTAATAATGGGGTAGAAGTAGGGTGTTAATAAGCTCTGGAACAAACATCCAAGGATGTGTTAGATTCTGCATCCTTCAAAGCCCTCAGATAGCTGTATAACTCAGGGTCTTGGGCTCAGCACAAATAAAACTGGCAGGATGTACTATGGCCTACAATATACAGGAGATCAGACTAGTCAGTTCTGTCCCTTAAAGGCTATTAATCCTGTTAATACTTACTTCTTACATAGTGTTTTCATCAAGGAATTTAAGAAAGCAGATCAGTAGCAGTATTCCCATTGTGCAGATATGGGGACTGTATCTCAGGGAGGTTAAATCACTTGTCATAAGACATTTAAGAAGCCAATGGGAGAAAGAGTAATACACAGCCTGTTTGACAAATTCTGCCTTATCAACTGGACACAGTGATCTGTGGAAAAAAACCTCACAGATACAGTTAATTTCATTTCGTATTTGAAAACAAAGGAAGGGAATAACATTTGGCAATTGAAAACAAATAATAACAGAACGTTAGATTGGACTAGCATAATGATCTCTTCTCCCAGTGCCTCTAGGATGCACATAAGGCTCTCTTAAAGGGTAGGTTGGTAGGAAGACAAATGTAGCCCAAACCTTATTTCAATAACTTCAGAAGCCTCCCTATATAGAGCCATTTTTAAAGGCAATCTTATCCCATTTGGCAAATGTTTGCATGAGGAACTTCTATTTATTTTTTGAATTAAAGAACGTAACAATAAGTGTCCTAGGGTTAGGGCAGCAACTGCAGCAGTTCACCTTGATAGGAGGAGGCTTTGTTGGAACTGTGGGGCTGAAAAAGCTGACAGGGCACTTAATCTGGCTTCATGATAATTGAAAATGAGATGGCCTATTGGCCTGGGATGTGCATTTGGTTTTTATGGAGCTGCACCAAATCAGATCTTAAGGTGGAACCAATAAATGGCTTTTGTACATCTGTGCCAGACTATTTCTTGCAGCTTTTAATTTCATAAGGTAGAGCAAGTACTAGTATAAACCCCATCCTGAAACCTGGCAAATTTCTATTGATGACAGACTATACAAGAACGTATGTAAACAGAGGGGGACAAGATAATAAAAAAATACATAAGCATTTTGAAATGTTGCAATACTGTTGTTTATATCAAGTTAAATATCTCGATTGCACAGCACAGACAACTGCCAAGATTTTGTGCACGACAGGCTGTGCCAACATTTAAATTTAGATGCTCCAAAATCCTGGGAGGAGAACGAAAAGGAAAAGACATTTTAAATGAATAGATAGTACAGCCTGTCCTCCATAACACAGTGAAATATTCTCTGGTAACTAAATGTGATCAGCTAGCAGTTCTGAATGCACTATCACATTCATCACTGATGTTTATTAATATTATATTTCTAGGGCAATAAATCCAGGTTATTGTTAAAATGATATTGTTCGCATGAACTAAGGTTCATTGACCTAGAATTAGGTTTAAGAATAAGCTCTTTTCCTAAGACTGAGTTGCACACATGTAGGCTGATGTACATTTTCACAAAGGTGCATTGGTATAAATTTGAATTTAAATCTCTCTACTGTACCTGCTGATCATAGATAGCTGCAGTCTTTTAAAACACAATTAAATCCCATTGTTATCAATTGTCTGCAGCTTGAAGAGCTCACAGTAAGGCACAGCACTTTCAGAGCTGACAGATACCACTTACGCTTAGTTTGCTTTTTCTGGTAGGTTGGGAATGGTCACAGTGCAAGGTTTGGTTTGCTCCTGCACATGTCAGCAGAAGGGTGAGTTTGAGACACCATTAGAAGTGTCACTGGCAGGAGAAGAGGAAACTGGGAGCAGGTTTCAACCAGCTGGAGTCCTCCCCATAGGACCTAAGGAAGGCAGTGTGAAATGAGAGCTTGTAGCCTCCTACAGCCCTGTTTGAAGAGCCAAGCCATTCATCTGAAGGGCTGGTCAGCTGGGCATTTGCCAGTGATATAAAACAGGGGATCAGAGAAAGAAGGAAGTTCTAGAGGGATATAGTCAGGATTTAGGAAGTTTCTTGAGTGTTCATATTCTGTAGTTTGTATGCTGCAGATAGGCTTGTCATGTAGGACAATAGCGATGTGATTAAGTCACGTGAATATTTGATTACAATTAGAATAGATTCATTCTACTTTTCATGTTTAAAAAATGCTGCTGCCTTTCTTGTGGGTGGGTGCTGGTTTGATTTAAATTTAGAAGGTGCAAGAACATGCAAATGCAGCAGCGCAATCGTATCATCATTTTGATTCAAAAGTCAATGGCCCTCTGAGAACTATGCAGTAGCTCATACATCAACAGGATGGCGAACAGGAATATAAAGCGTGCTGGTGGGATATTACACATGCTGAGCCTGATTCTCTTCTCATGTACGCTGTTAAAACACAGGAGTAACAGCGCTGAAATCAACACTGTTATACTGGTGCATGCGAAGGAAGAGTCAGGCTTTCTGTGTGTCAAATTCTTTGATCATCTCAGTCTGGAAAGGAGAGCCACCTAAAATGCTTTGGAAGCTACATTCACCTAAAATGCTCAGCTGAACCAGCACTTCAAAAAATGATATTTTCTTGTGTTCTTTGAAGCACTTAGTAAGCTAAATCATTTGAAATACATTATTACAGAGGCAGTCGGTGTCACTGCCAGAGCCAACGTTCCTTTAGAACAACCATTACAAACCTTGTTTTGAGTATTTTCTGTAGTAACTCAACCATTTTAATTTGCTTTGGACCGAGGCACAGCAATTTTGCAGCCTTTGTAAATTCCCACTAAAAATGCATGAAAGTCTGTTTAGCTGTGTTTGTTTGTTTCTTTCTTAAATTTAAAAAATCACATCAAAATTTTTTTATCTTCTAGCTGAATATGTATGTAATGACATACAAAATGTCTTTCTTATTTTGAATGTTGAGACAGAGGTTAAAATAGCTAACAATATAATCCTACAATTAAAAAAAAAAAAGTGTCATCCGTGAAGTAAATACATATTTCCATCTACTGTTTCTCCTGGCTAGAAATCTCACAACATTTACCTACAGGTCAGACCCAATACCCTATTCTCACTTTTGTCTTTCAAACGAAGAACTAAAACTTGGTTTGTACCTTAATTCTGGATATGCAGTCTTTCCTATAGTCTTCTGAAGACACGGTGGAATTCAACCATTCCCTTTCTTCAGGTGGTGAAATTGAAAGGGTAGAGTTTTGTAAATTTTATGAGACCTGGACAAGAGAAGCTGCTTCTTCCATAGAAGAGAAAACAAATCCCCTAATGATTATGACAAGGATGAAAGAAGGCCCATAGTTTGCATGAAGGATGGAAGATCTTCATATAAGAATTTTTCAGTTACACTTTCTTGAGAAAGTTAGTTTGCTTAAAAAGCATAACTTCTTACTGCACTAAATGCACAGAGGCATCAAGAAAAGAGGTGCTTATGATACCAATGAAGGAAATTGTAGTTGCTTCTCACATTTTAAGTGGAGTAAAAAGATTTGTGTACATCTTATAATAAGTTACGCATTTTCTCTGTATTCTCTGATTTATTTTGTGATTTTTTTTTAAACCAAGAAAACAGGTCATAGAAAGCCCCTGACTATGGAAGACACCGATAACCTTCTCTCCACATGGTAGTCTAGTACTTCGGTTCACTGTTTCTTCTCTCTCAATTTCTTTTTGAATCATGCTATCGACATGTTTGCGATGTCTGTTTACATGCTAAAAATGGTCTTGTTGTTGCAGCCTGCTTTTCTGGTTCTATTCCAGCAAACTATTCCTTCACTTCCAAGCTTCTTTCCAAAGAGACTTGCATAGTTAACACCTAGAATTACACACTCATGAGATATACTTCCCAGGCTGGTGGCCAGAAGAATATTGATCTGAGGACATCCACATATTCCTGGCAGGCGTTATTGCATAGGTTGGTTAAGGCCTCTCTTCGACAGCTGTAGCCTGTCTTGGGGTCACGGTGATACCACTGCCCTGACCCCTGAGTACTAAAGGGCCAAATCAGTGCCAGAGATATCCCCTTGCCCTGAGTGTTCTTCAATATAGATGCTGGAGTAGTTAACTGTGGCATGGTCTTTGGTATTTTGCCTGGTATGCATATTATGATTATGTGATATTTTGTATTAAGTATCCTTCATATTATGAAAAATGTTTCAGCTTGCTAAACTTTTGCTAGGTTTTAAGTACGTGGGTTGAAATTTTCCCTAATGGGTATTTGCTTCAGCAGATTTCTTTCCTTTTATTCTCTCTTTCTCTTGATGTTCCTTTCAAAAAAATTCTGGTTATTTTCAGTAAGCAGGTTTGAAAAGCAGCAGAAATACCCTTTTAACCCTATACAAGAAAACAAAGGAAATTTCTGGTACTTTTCCCTTTGAAGAGCTCAAGTGTCCCTCTGCTTTGGAGCAAGGCATTTAGCAGAAAGGAGCATTCTGTGCTCTGCTTTGTGGCTGTGCCTCTTGCCAGCCTTGTGTTCGGCAAATTTTTGTGCCTTTGGAAAATGACAGTTTGCACACTCATGCAGTCAATAGAGAAAGTCTGGGTTTCACCAGCAATGTTGCTAACGAGCAGCCTGAGGCTCCCCTTGCAAAGTTTGCTCCCGGTTATAACTGTGGCCACAGTGGGCCAGGCTGGGAGCAGGAATGGTGGCTCAAAGGGTTTGTCCCCATGCGCTCTCAGGGAGCCCTCGCTAGGTGCAGGCAGCCCAGAGAAGGAAGCTGGGACTGGAATGGAGCCATTTTGTGTAACGGCCTTGGAGAGGAGTGGGGCTGGTGTCTTCAGAGCAGGATGAGCATGGTGCTGTGCCAAGTGCCTCCACCTGCACCAGCAGAAGAGCTGGAGCTGCAGGGACTGGCCAGGCAAATGTGTAAGGGTGAGGTGAAGATGTGGCTTTAGATTAAAAGTCTTGTAATCTTAATAAAATGTTATTTTAATGAAGTTTGGTTATAGGGAACATTGGGAGCACTGATAAAAATTCCTGGACTTTATGCTCTTCAGTGACAAACAGCGTAGCTGAAATCATGCTGAGTGCCAGTAGTCTGCTCTTGGTCAGAGGCTGCAGTACACTAAATGTCTTGTAAAAGACCAAAAAACATTATCCCGCACATATCTATGGAAGCAAAAAAGCACTTGTGAAAGAAGCATAATATGGCCTGTAAAGTCTCAAGCAAAATATATCTACCATCAGAATTTCTTGTTTGACTAACACTTCTGAAAGTAATGCTTTTTAGTTTTTGGGTTTTTTTAAATTATTATTTTTATTTTGCAGCTGTGCATACCAGCAGCAGTATTTAGTTACTTGTATCCTCTGACTCATTTTAGGATCACCTTATAAGATGAAAAATAAATGTGACTTACCTTTCACTATGTCAGGATTTGGACACCTTCATTACTATTCTTAATACAGCATTGTACTGACTGTTAATAAAATTTTGCTTTTTGTTTACAGCAAGACCTTTGCAGAAATTTGTTGCTGAATTTTTAATTTCATCTACCAGGGAATTAAGCCATGGGATCAAATCATTAACTTAGAAAGTATCATCCCAACAAAATCCACACAACTGGATTATTTTTTTTTTCAAGACAGTTTCACATTTATCTTGAAGTTATTTCAGAGAATGCAGCTTGTCTTGCTAAAATATAACTAAAATATTTAGGAAAGATCATGTCTCATTCTGCTGTTGATACTTCATGTACATAAGATAATGAGATTCATTCAGCAGCTAAAGAGCACTGGAATCAGTCCTTCTAGTGTTCTGCTTCTTTCTGCTTTAATTTCTCTGAAATCGTGATCTGATTAGCTGTTAAATAAGTAAATAAGTATTAAAGTATTAAATATTTGGGGTCAAAATTCTGCTACTTAGAACAGTGTGAATCCAGTGCACTCTACCCCAGGGTGATTATGGACAGACCAAGTCAGGAAAAATGAAATGATAATGATGTACGAATATTTTGTTTGTGAGTTGCATGTCTTTGTTATATATATATATATATATAAAAGCACTTTTCAGTAAAATAGTGATTTATCTTTTACTAACTATGAGTCCAAAGTATTTCTTTGATTGTGACCTTTAATATAATTTTTTTCAATCTGCTGTTTAGCAGCTGACTTTAACATATTTCAAATAGAGCTATTTAATATAGCCCATTATAATTTTCCAACCTCATCATAATCTATTTTTCTAACAGGGTCACCTTTAACATATGACGAGATGAATGTATTTTATTAACATCTATTCTTTTTTATAAGGATGTCTGATTGAAAGCTGCAATTCTTTTTAATCCATAAGATTTTAAAAAAGAATCATACACAACTTTGAAAAATTAAAAATGGGTTATTCTTGGATAAAAGTATACTCTTTTCTGCCAGTCGTCTCCTGTCTTGAATAATATTTTATAATCTTCTACTGACAACTGACTCTAAAAGATGTCTAATCTGTCCTTAGACATGGCATATAGCTGTAGTTTGGACTAATATCTGTTTCTACTGCAAAAGGCATTTAAAATACTTTCTACATAATTTAAATGTACTGTGTAGTTTTTTCATTTTGGGGAGGAAAAAAAGGCAATTCAGAGTTCCACTGCTGGGGGCTGTCTGTTAATCTTCTTCCATTGTTTTATTTACACAGATTTATGAAATCCCAGCAGAATTATATTTGATTGTGTGTAGTGCTGCTAGTTTGATATGAGGAGGAAGTAGTGGCTTTGCCCCTCATACACAAATTCGTCAAAATGTTTATTCGGTTTCAGGCTCATTTGTTTAATCTTTTAGACAACAATAGGCATATAGAAAGCTGATCAACAGGACTCTTGTTTTGACCAAACTCTAAAAATATAGATTTTTTTATTATTATTTTTTATCTGGAAGAAGGTTTATTTCTGGTCTGCTCTGACAGAAGGGTGATAGGTTTCTAACTCTTAGTCTAATTAATAGCTTTAATCTTTTTTAATGGTTAAACAGTCTCCCTTTGGTTGCAAGGCAGAGAAGAGATAAAGGCACATAAGGCTGGAGGTTAATCCCTGTATTTTATTTCTTAATTTCTGCTATAGGGATTCCCTTTCCACCATTTCTGTTTACTTTTAAGCACTCTTCAGATGTTGGGAGAAAGACAACAAAAAGTTTGATTAGGGCTATCACTCAAGATTAGGCAGACATTTAACTTTTTGGAATTTAATAAGACATAATTGTTAGCTGAACAAATGGGCTAATCTGGTTCTACATCCATTTTTTATTATAACGTCTCAGAAGGAAACAAAAAATAATACTTTCATGTGGACAGTTTTGTTCAGCTAGTGCTTTCTGCTTTGTATTATTGCAGAACAGATTGTATGTAAAACACAGTAACACAAATAATTACAGATAAAAAACTTTAGGTGGCTGGCTTAGGAAAATACTGTATGCATTTTCATGGTTTTTACTAGTGTCTTAGGTCACTTCTTCATGGACAAAATCTGATGCCAATGTTATGTTAACTTAAGTATGAAGTTAAAAAGGCACAGAACATTAATGGCAATTCATTTAATATGTCCTCACCTTAGAAGTATGAGGTGAAACGTTAATTTAAATAAATTCTGAGGTGGTTTAAAGGACATTCTGAGAAAAAAATCTCATGTAGGTAGAGTCATGGGACTTTCTACCAGTGACAATGGTGTGGGTCAGGTTTTTGTCTTGTTGCTTCTGAAAAAAAAAAGGAAAAAAAAAAAGGAAAAAAAGCCAGGCAAGCTATTTTGCCTTGATAGCCTACAAAAGTATATCAGATACGGATGCATTGTACTGTAAAGATTTTAAGTACTATACCAGAAAGAGTTGGGTGATAAAAATCACCTTTTCTTGACTTTTCAATTTAGAATTTTAATGTGTTTAAGTGAACTGTATATGTGGGAGTGTTCTGCAAATAAGATTAGAAGCTTTGATGTAACCCTTCCAAAGAGATTATAAGATTTAGGATTTGGGCTCAGACATGTACGTGTCCTCAAATGAGAGTTTAAAAAATATTGGATTTGTTGTTTTTATTTCCCTTTGCATACAAAGAAATACTGCCTTCTTCATTAAGTGATGCTTGCATGCTAAGGAAGCTTGAAGAAATACCTTTCTATTTGTTATTGAACTGATATGGACTGTATTCTGAAGAGGAATTCTTTAAGTAAAAACACAAATCCAAAGGCCACCAGCTGGAGATATAAAAAAAGTTAGACATGAGCAGATAGTACATGTAGTTTCTATATGAGGTTTTCTTTTTTTACTTTGGGAGGTTATAACAGCTTTATAAAGAGTCATACTTACTTGTACACTACATACTTGTTTGGTGCCAGCTTACAACAAAAGTGGTAAGTGCCAATATTGCCACAGTCTCTGCAATATTAGTTTTCTGCACTGCAGGGTGCAGCCTAGCTCAGCCACGCTCTTGTCTGCTGGGGCGCACGTACCCCCTGTACACCCAGCAGCCATACGTTGCGCAGCCACAGGGCTTGCAGCAGGTGAGCTACCTCTCGTTCATCTCCTCCCTTCTCCCCACAACAAAGAGCCCTTTTGCTGGTATGATGATTGCTGGTGGTGATACTTTGAGAAGCTGACATGGTGCTGCTCCCGTCTAGGTAGCAGCCGTGCAGAATGTTTGGCAGTTTAGTGTAGGTGGCTGGGGAAGAAGGAATTTTGGGTTCTTCTTGTGAATTGCTATGTGCTGCATAGATGAAATAGGTAAACGTATGCTAGCATTGCTGTGGGTACATAGACAAAACAAGGTTTGAAAGGAAAGATGGTATTGTCTGGTTGAAATTTTGAATAAAAATATGCAAGTTCTGAGGCACACAAGTCTTTTCATCTCTAAGCATATGGAAGAAAAGAAGGTTATCAGGAGTAGTCAACATGGATTCACCAAGGGGAAACATGCCAGATCAATCTGATAGCCTTCTGTGATGGAATGACTGGTTGGGTACATGAGGGGAGAGCAGTGGGTGTTGTCTACCTTGACCTTAGCAAGGCTTTTGACACTGTCTCCCATAACACCCTCATAGGTAACCTCAGGCAGTGTGGGTTAGATGAGTAAGCAGTGAGGTGGGTTGAGAACTGGCTGAATGATGGAGCTTGTAGTTGGAGGCCTGTAGCTAGCGGTGTTCCCCAGGGGTCGGTACTGGGTCCAGTCCTGTTCAACTTGTTCATCAATGACTTGAATGAAGAGACAGAGTGTGCCCTCAGCAGCTTTGCTGATGATACAGAACTGGGAGGAGTGGATGACACACCAGTAGGCTGTGCTGCCATTCAGTGAGACCTGGACAGGCTGGAGAGTTGGGTGGAGAGGAACCTAATGAAGTTTGACGAAGGCAAGTGTAGGGTTCTGCACCTGGGGAGGAACAGCCCCACGCACCAGTACAGGTTAGAGGCTGACCTGCTGGAAGGCAGCTCTGTGGAGAAGGACCTGGGAGCATTGGTGGACAGCAAGCTGGCCATGAGCCAGCAGGGTGCCCTGGTGGCCAAGGAGGCCAGTGGGATCCTGGGGTGCATTAAGAAGAGTGTGGCCAGCAGGTCAAGGGAGGTGATCCTCTGCCTCTACTCTGCTGTGTCCAGTTCTGCGCTCCCCAGTTGAAGAGAGACAGGGAACTATTGGAGAGGGCCCACTGGAGGGCTACAAAGATGATGAGGAGGCTGGTGCTCCTCCCTGATGAAGAAGGGCTGAGAGCTGGGCCTGTTTAGCCTGGAGAAGAAAAGACTGAGAGGGGATCTTATCCTAACGGTGAGTGTCAAGAGGATGGTGCCAGGCTCTTTTCAGTGGTGCCCAGTGACAGGACCGGAGGCAACAGGCACAAACTGCAGCACAGAAAGTTCCCTCTGAATATGGGGAAAATGTCTTTACTCTGAGGGTGATGGGGCACTGGAACAGGCTGCCCAGAGACGCTGTGGAGTCTCCTTCTTGGAGATATTCCAAACCCGCCTGGATGTGATCCTGTGCAACCTGCTCTGGGTGAACCTGCTGTAGCAGGGGGTTGGGCTAGATGATCTCCAGAGGTCTCTTCCAATCCCATCCATTCTGTGATTCTTCATGTCACATTTATGAAATATCTTTGAATGGTTTATGTTATGGAGATGAATAAACTAAACACTGGATTTAAAGTTTAGGATTTTAACTGAATGTCCCATCATGTATGAGGTATGTCTGCAAGGTGTTTAAGAAGTTGCTGTACTTTGGGCCCCTCAGCTGCTTAAAATTTAAGTACATGCGTAACTGGTTTCCTGAACCAGATGCAAATTGTTCAAATCTGGCAAGAATAAACCCTCAATTGTCAATTATTCTTGTTCATATGATTCACTGTGACTTAACAAACTGAATTATAATTAGTCGTGCCAAAAATTTTGCACTTCTTTTTTTGTTTGTTGATAGGATTACTACTAGATGGAGGAAAATAGAGTGACTAAAAATGTTCAGTTTTTTTCCTCTGTTTCATACCATTAATTTTTAGCTTTGGTCTAAATTATTCAAGGTGAACAACAGTTAAGCAATGGATAGGATTTTAAAATAGAGCTAGAAGAATGTGTTTTCATTTGCCTCCTTTTCAATTTTTGGAAGAAGAAGTAGCATTCTAGTAAAAAAGAAAACCAACAGGTCCAAACAGACCAAGGGTGTCCAATGTTAAGGACTATGTAGTTCTGGGTTAGCCTTGATTTGTGGACTGAGGGATTCTTGAGTTCCTGATTTAAAATAAATCACATACTAGCTGTGCTAACATCACAGACACTGGGAGCTCTGGGACTACTGAGTCTGAGAGAATCCTGGCCTGAAAGGGACCTTGGAGATCAGGTTTTCCCAAAAGGCACCTCTGTGGGCTGTGGAAATCAGAATGACTTTTGGAACCATGTTTGGGTCTCAGGTAGCTTTGCGGATGTTGCCTACTGAAGTGTGATTCTTCAAAAGGTCTGAAATGCCATTAAAATGAAATGGGTTTTGGTGATTTTCTAATATGCTTTTCTTTTTAAAGTTCCATGACACAGTATGTAATGAAAAAGTTGAAAAAGTCTGAGTCAAAAAACTCGTTAATTTGTAAGGTATTTTCCCCTGTGCTTGATCCACTTCCACTTGTTGTCATGTCTTACACCTCAGCAATACAATCTCTATGGCAGGGAACGTTGAAGTGAGGCACCTACTACAAGAAATATCTAATTTATTATTGGGGCAGCTAGGTACTACAGTAATACAAATAATTAGCGTTAAGTGGCCTTTAATGAGGGATTTAAAGAGAAGAGTGTATTGCCTTTATAGACTAGTTCATTAGACGTGAATGTATGTTAAAAAGTCCATTTTAATTTAGTGCTTCATAAATAAGAGTGTCTTGTCATAGAGTAAAGAGGCAATGACTTTTCTTATACTGGCCTCACCTCATTATCAGGAAGATATTGGCAAATACAGAGAGCAGAAGAAGAACCATGCGATGATTTCTAACCCAACCATGTCCTCAGAATTGCCTTCCCAGATATTTTTTTTAATAATGCTTTGTTGATATTTTAAATACGTGCCTTGTCTCTGCCTCTCTAGGCAGGATCATGCTTGGGAGCTCTTACTTGATTTCTGCAACTGATCCTTTGAAGAAAAGATTTCTCATTTTTACTTCCATAATCTTAATAGAAATAAATTAAAAATTGAAAAGGGGGGTGGAGAAATAGTCTCAGTTATGGTGATAGGCTGGAAATACCTAAAAATGTATAATTTAACTGCAAGATGATATAGGTCTACAATATTCAGAGGGTCAGCCCTTCACAAGAAATTATTTAGTGGACTAGAATTAGGTGTAATAGCCTAAAATGTAGTCTGAACATATGTGAAACTTCCTGACTGGCAAGTCCATTAGTCTTTGGAATAGTCACAAGAGAAGTGGTAGAAGCCAATGACTTGATAATTAAATATTACACTGGAAAATTTGTTATAGGAAATTATTCTGCCTCGGTTTGGGAATAAACCAGGTTACCTAATAAGACTTCTGAATCTGTAGAATACCCCCTCATGAGATAATTTTATTTTACAATAAAGAAAGTATCTTTTCTCCACGCAGCTTTGGAACAATTGCTGTCTCTGTTTTGGTGATACTCTTGGGATCAAAGGCATCTCATGTGTTACCACAACATTAATGTTTGTATTTGTTAGGCTTTGTAAGATAACTGTCAGTTGTACAAAAAGACCTAATAAATACCACCTACCATCACTTTTAGGGCAGTGTATTCATAGCAAATTTTGATCTAAATTTGTAAGCCAAAAATCAAACACGTTAATTAGATATGAGGAAAAGAAAGGATCATTATAAATATTTTTTTTTGTTGGTTGAAACAAACATGAAGTATCTCAATGAAAGGAAGGCAGCTAGAGCAAAATTCCCATTCATAAACATGCATCCAGTATTTTGTTATCTTCTTTATCTACAGGGTATTTTAAAAATGAATTAGATACTGAAGCAATTAAGACATAAAGCAGTATTTTCTGAACTACTCATCGAGTAATCCCAGTCTTAAACATATAATTGTCAATAACACAATAAACATTTATAGCCTGTGTATACCCCTTATGAGAAGTGTTTTCCTGTTGTGATGTTTGCTTTCCAGGGAAAGTGCGCTTTGTCCAAATCCTATTGTATAAAATGTCCTTTACTACAGATGCTTTATGTGTAAAAATAAACACTCAAATTTTATCCAGAAGGCCCTTTTGAGTTTTGGAGAAGCACCATTTTTATATTTTACTCATAAACTAATTTCTGTTTTCCCCATAGCTCAGATTCTGCTTGAAAGTTAGAAACATGGTGATCCTGCTTCATTTTTTTGAAGAATTTATTCTGAAAAATAACATACTCTAAGATAGCTCTGAGTGACACTGTTGTGCTCCCCCTGAGTCAAATTCTCTCAGATAAATGTGGTTGTCAATTTTGTTATTGTGAAAGACTCAAGTTTTTGGCTGCATCTACTTCTTTGTTTTGGAATGTGAACAACAACAACACAGGGATGAAGTTTTATTAAAGGAAGAATTTAAGTAGAGAGGGTTTGGTAAATGTGGTTGTACATGGTTTTTTTTAGGAATATAACCTTAGGAATTTTTTGGCTTTTCTTTCAGTTTTTAGGAGCAGTAATATTTTAGAAAAGACCCTTTCTCAGTCACCAGGCTTTGAACCACCATTTTTCACCATTGTTTTCTTTGTTTCCTTCAGCTTCCTTTCTAAAGAAACCTCCTTTCATTACAGTATCCACCAGTGTGTGTAAGGAAGGTCACAAGGCCAGCTGGAGTTGTGAATCATAACAGAGACAGAAACAGCTACATTTGGTCAATACCAGTTTTGTTCATCTGTTCTTCCACTTCCCATCCAAACCATTTCTCCAATATACATGTTGTCCAAAATGTCTCACACGAGAGAGATGTTTTTTCTTAAAAAGCTAATCCCTTACAATTCAGAGCACCAGCATAATCTCTTAGGTACCAAATGTGAATTTATCCAACATTCCGAACAGAAAAAAATCCCCCAATATCTAAATTCTGAAGGAGTGTAAGGATCCTACAGCTATAAACAACTCATTAGTAATATTAAATAGACTTTCTGTCCTTAAATTCTTTCATACCCACCTTATCCCAGGTATACCCTACACAGAGCACTGTCTGCTGCCATGAAGACCAAGGTGCTGGAGGTTTGACTGCTCATGAAGGCCAGGAAAATACCTTGGTTTCGTTCACAGACATTTAGACACTGGCAGTATGACACTGCAGGTCTGAACAGACATGGCAGCAAAACAGGCAGAATGGTCTCCTCTCACACCAGTGTAGCCTGAATGGCTCTGGGCATCACAGACCACTCATTCCATGGTGCAGGTGACATTGACAGAGTAGTTCAACCTGGGACGGAGGTGTGATGTTTCTGAGTGGCTGACAGAGCACCGCTAAGAGGGAACTGCAATAATCCATATGTGAGATGCAAAAGCATGGCCATGTACAGTAAAGTCCACTCTGAAAGGAAAAAAAAGTGGCCATTTTAATTGCCTAAGTATAATTCACAGAGTGAAACTTATCAGAAGGCATTTGTATGTCAGCAATGAGACTAACTTTGCAAAATGTATATATTTACTTTGTAAATTAACCAGAGAATGTGTAATTTATTTCTTTTGCTACTTCTTCATTAAGCCGTAGTGCTGAACTGAATTATATTTGCCATAAAGCTTGTTCAGTAATTTATTTCCAAATGTAAGGAATGCATCTCTGTTTCATACTTTAAATGGAGTAAGCCTGTTACTACAACTATAGTTGATTAGGAATGCTGTCTAAAAGTCCTAATTTAAAATGGAACTAAATGTGCTGTAACTTTAAAAGGTTTGCTACCTTTAAAGAAAAGGAAAAAATGTTTCTTTCAAACCCATAAGCTCCTTTACCCAGAGCTTTTGTGAATATACAAAACTGGAGAAAGATGAAAGCTCTGGCTTTATTTACATGTCACTACAGTAGAAAGACAAACTCTAAATAACTGTCAGTCCAGCCACAAAGTGTTCTCATTAGCTTTACCAGGGAGCCACACCTCTTCTCGTGTTGGAGGGAAATCTCATCAGAAGGGACCGGCTTCTCTTCCCTGCTGGAGAGAATCAGAGGCGGAGGTTTTCCTTAATGCCTGACAGCTCCACAGCTGTGGCTGTGCCTGTCGAACATCTGTCTGGAACACCCTCTTCTAGCTGGGTGAATGTGGCAGCTTCATAAAGTGGTGGGCCTCCCGAGGCACCCCAGAATAAAAGGGGGCACTGAGATACGTTGTCTCTATCAGCAAGCACACGCGCTGCCCCAGCAGGGCGAGAGCTACAGAAGCTCATCCTTGTGTAAATACACTTCATGTAGCTAAAGCCCCTTTCCCAAATGTATTGTCGGTGAAGTAGCCATGGCAAATATGAAACATTCTGAATTTCTTGTTAAAAATTGGCTGAGGAATGTGGTGAATGTCTGAGCTTTGTGTGTATTGTGGCAACTGAAACGGGGCAGGGCAAACTCCAGCTGCCTCTGCTGCAGCCACATGTGCATCCAGAGGAAACACACTCCTGAGCCCTCTTCTTGGTTCAAGCCACAAGGTGATCTATGCGTTTTTGGACCATGCTCTTGGGAAAAGAAAAAAACTACCCACTTAGAACAGCAATGTATTTCCATAAAAACTTTGAGATTTTTCAAGTTGTGTTATCTTCAGTATTTGATTGAGAATCATCGGAGATGGTGCTTAATTTCATCAGTAGTACCTCTGAACTGATTACCAGTATGTTTCCACTTTTAGCTAATAATTTCCAGTTCTGGAACAAGATATTTTTTTGAAGTCTAGCATTGTTCAGGAACTACTTTGCAAAAAATGAAGCACTTCAAGAGCTCACACTTTTCCACTTTCCCCAGGAGTGTTGACAAAGGCCTTCTTTTCCTGTGAGAAAGTTTTTAATTTCCAGCATTGTTATTGAATTGCCATATGGCCTTGGGCAAGTTACTGAACATTTTCTGGATCTTGGTTTATCTGTTTAGTAGAGTGCTTGCACAGCACAGTGCACATACTAGCACTTCAAAAGTCAGCCCAGCCAGTGCCATACCTCTGTTCAAGTACTTTCAGGGAGGAGCAGCAGAACTGCAGTTTATCATCCTTCTGCTTGGAGGGATAGAGGGTGATATGTACTTTCTGCTTGTCCTCAATCAGCGTAATACATTCCCCAGGAGTATATTTTGGAACAAAAGGGAGAGAAACAGAGGAAAATTGAGAGATGGGCCCCCTTTAGTTGGATGCTTAATTTCCTGGCACGTTAAGTGTAAGTTGTCTCTTCTTGGTACAAGTGTCCTACCTCTGGGAACTTTCTAGAGCCATCGTCTAATGCCTATGACTATACTCCAAAACTGTTACTGGGTGCAGATCGAGGGGTATCCTTGGTGAGCCAAGAGAGGTGATTGGAATACTAGAACTCAAAGCTAAGCAGGAAGGTGAGGGACAGTTTCAAAAAAGCACAGCTTTGGAGAGAATTCTCAGCAAAGGAAGCGGAAGCAATGGCACTTAGTTCTTGAGGCAGCAACTGCAGGAGATGCAAATACAGGGAAACACAGCCACAGATATTGCCTAAGTCGTGTTCAGAGGCTGGAGGGAGTAAGAGGAGGAGAGTGGTGACTTTGGGAAAGACCCCTGCACTGGACCCAGCTCCACCCTGGAAACACAAGGCACTCACAGTAGATAGCTGCTTACAACAGCATTGGCTACCCGACTGCTGGCCTTGCTGTGGTTGAAGTCCTCATCAAATCACAGCACAGTAGATCAGTTTTGACTTGCAAGAAGTAAAAGAAGAAATCTCAATGAGATCTGCAGATCAAACAAGACACATAATTAACTTCATCCCTGCTTATTCACACTGAACCTCCCTACCATCTCTTCTCTCCCCATTAGGCCAAATTGTAATATTTGCCACTGTCCAAAGTAAGGCTTGAGGCAGGAGGGTGCAGTATTTACACTGTACTGTGGAAAAATGTCTGACTATATATTATTACTACACTGTCTTTCCAGTGTCCTTTGGATGAACAGTACAGGGAAAATAACAGTGGTTTTGTTTACAAAGTCCCAGAGGAATGAATTTTAACAGGTTTTATGTCAGTTTTCCTAATATCTGTGAGGGAATACACAGCATTGTACATTTTTTACTACCCCCTCTCTCTTAGTAGGATAGGTTGTTGTATCATTGTCTCTTTTAAATGGCCTGTAGTACCAGTTCCTAATACTGGAACAATCTGCTTTATGTGGTGGCTACTCATATGCATATCAAGCAGCAAGTGCTAACTGGGACAGGCCCACAGTGAGCACCACCGCCTCACTAGGAGGGCTGGGAAGGGGAAGCTCAGAGGAAGAGCTTAGGGGTGATTTCTGACACAAAAGAATGTGTAACCAAAGTTCATCTTTTATTTCAAAATTTAAATTCAATATGAAGATGCAGTAGCATCTGCTCTACTGCCTGGTTCTACATGTTGAGGAGCCTTTGATGAAAACAACATCCACTCTTTGTTGAAACTATAAACAAAAATCTGCTGACTTCTTTTAGACAGGAATGCTATACTGCCTATGACTTAATTAAAAACCAAAAAATTATTCTGATGTGCCATGAGAAAATCAATTCCTTTTCTGACCACAGAATAGTTTGCATGTTTTAAATATTAGGTATGTATTTTGCTTAGTGTAATTTTTAAAATTTTGTTTAAAGACACAGTTCTTCAAGGCTGAAAAAAATGCTTCCTTTAATTTATAATATTTTTTTTAATTGCATTAATGAGAAGTGTTTGAAACATACAGCCAACTGATGTAAGAACACAGGTGCGGATAAAACCTCTGGATAGTTATCATGCACTTGTACCTCCTTTTTCTTAGTAGCCCTATGATAAGAATAAAGCCAGTTTTGAAAATACAAGTGTGACATACTGCATTTGAGAGTAACCATGTCTAATGATAGGAAGTAATGACTTTATCTTTAAGCTGTAACTTAACGTAATTCTTTTTATATACTGTTCATTTTAGCACTAGCTGTTTCCAGAATATGTTAAATATTTAATATGACAATGCCCACATGATATTTATATGTAGAAGATTTACATCTACTAATCCAAGTCCACATAAAGCTGTTATCCAGAGCTGCAGCTTTCTAATTTATGTACATACATGCATACCTATATGTACAAACAGGCAACTGTTTTTCACACGGAAAGATAGCTCTCAGATGTGCAAACCAGTAAAATATTCCACACTTTCACTATTGTTGCAAAAAAGGAATTTAACAGTCAGCTATTCTAAGGAATAAAAGCTCTCTAATATAAAAAATACCTTTATTAGAACTAAACTGAGTCTGCTGAAATGAAATAATTGGGCTGTGAAAAATTAATCTAAGCAGTAGGATAAAAATTTGAGATATTTACTCTCTTTTTAACTTGTCCAGCCTTTAGTCAGGTATACTGTCACTAAAGGCAAAGATTAATAAAAACAGGGAAAGCTCACAAACATTGCCCATAAAGAAGACTTACAAGAGGATAGCTGTCTCAGCCTTGCTTATTTTAAGAAAACTTTGCCTCTAGTTTTAGAAGTATTTTGCCAAGGGGACTTAAAACTGCTGTGGACCTTCCAGCAGGGACCACACCTTTGCAGGTACAGATTTATATTTAGAATGTCAAGGGCCTTCAAAATGTGCCCAATTAATCATAGCCTGCAGAGCCCAACCTCCATGGTAATTTTTTTGCTGCACTTTGTGCCCCCAGTCCTGCCCCACCAGTCCAGGAGAAGGCAGCTTTAGCTGGGGACAGCCTGTGAGGAGAAAAGCCAAGGGACAAGATGTGTCTGGAGCCTAGGGCTTCTTGCTAGTTTAACCTAGAAAAGGGCTGGAGAAGCCTTGAGCAGAGAAAACGTGCTTTATTAAAGCTCCTCATGTGTGTATTTAAACTGCAAGTCTTCAAAGTACTTTCCAGCTTGTGAGTCCAAATCCTGTGACCAAATACATGTTAGAGCAAGATCCAGGAATGAACAGGTCATCTGCTGTCTTCTGCTAAATCCTGGTTTCCATGGGAAGAAACACAGACACAAGGATCAGAAAGAAGCCATGTCATGTTTCTGAGTATGGTCCTGAATATGGACCAGGACAGGACAATGGATCATACCTGGGAGCCGTGCAGAGGAGCATATCTACCTAGAGGAGGATGTATCCAAATGTACTGTCGGAATATCCAAGAGGATCAATCTATTATGAACCAGGGCTTATGCAACAGTTTCTAGCAAGGCTGCTTTTAGGAATAAGCAAGTGGGCAAAAAATGTCTCTGTTGCTAGATTCCTGGACAGACAGGTTTACTGCTGTTCCTGGTATGGATAAGAGTATCTAAATACATGGAACCATGGCTGCTGCATGTGAGGGAAACCTACTTCTGCCCCTTGATCCTCCTCCCTTCTTTCCTGGTGGCCATTCATTACAGCGGGTGGAAAGTTCAGTTTGATTCTCTTAGAGTAGTGGAAGCGTGCTGCAAATATGTCCTGTTAGTTCTGGTAGGGTTCATCCAGCAAAACTTTCTTGCCCTGATAATTGATCCACCTTATCAGTATTTGCATAAAGCTTTGCTTTAATTCTGTTCCATTTGTATTAGTTGGAAAGGCAAAAGTAGGTTATATAAAGGAAGAAAAAAGCCCTTAAAAAAGCTCAATTTAAGGGAGGGATGGGTAAGAGATGTGAAAATTGAGGGTCATGTTAAGAATATTCCCCTGTCTAAGGTAGAACTGGTTGGTATTTTAGCTGTCATTAATGAGTTCTCATAGTGACTTCTCAACCTTGGACAACAGGGAGAGCACTGAACTCGCTCATTTTGGGGAAAGCTCCTTCTCTCTCTGCAGTTCAGTTTCTGAACAGTTAAAATGAGAGGACTTACATTTCCAGGGCACTCTTTAAAATGTGCTGGTGCAAGGAATAAGCAAGGTATTAGTACTGGAAAGTTGGCTAAAGGTTTCCCATTGTTCATCACTCATTGCTCATCTCATTCCTCTTTCATCAGGTAGCACTCATCATTCTCACACGATAGCAGTCAGCCTCTTTTGCTGTTTATCTTTCCATTTACATGCACTTAAAAAGTAGTAAACACTGAAATTAAATACAGTGTATTAAAACAGCTGATGCATGTTGCATACCTAATGGAGGCTTATTTGCAGCACCTAGCAGAAGAGGAAAGGTGATGAGATAGGCAGTACTGGCATCATTTTAACTTGAAGACTACAGCAATGATCACTGTGTAAGCAGGCTGATTGTGACCAGGTAAAAGGTATGGAGGAGTATAGAGGAATGAAGCTGGGTTAATTAACATTGATAATATACTGCTGTGGGCTGGCTTCAGGGGCAGCGGGTTGGCTGATGGCCGGTTCCTGCTAAGTGGTTAAATAGCTCTAAGGGGTATAGAAGAGGAGCAGCCAATGAAGAGAGAATAGCCAATGAAGAGAGATCTGGAAAGGGAGGAGAGCGAGTGTCCTGGATGAGGAGAGACAAGGAGAAGGCAGCAGAGGCAAGAAGCTGAGGGACTGGCTTGAAGAGTATGAAGAAATAGCATGACCAGTAGATGGACCTTTGAAACCTTGGGGGAAATTGGTGGTTATGCCAGGGCAAGGTGTGCTAACTACCTATTGATGTTATCCTGGTATGTGATGGTAAAAAGACCTTGTTGCAGCTGGCTAGTTTTGAGAGTGCTGTGACAAAGGAGCACTCACTGGAAGTTAGTACACATGCTGTGTACGATAACTCTGTTCTATTGTGAACAGAAATGTATACTGCTAGAAGTTCAATGTTATAGAATTTTTTAACAGTCTAAAACTATATAAATGTATGAGACCAGAATTAGTCCTTAGTAAAATGATAGGAATTTCCATGGAAACCATGAGGCTGCCAGGAGGTGAAGGTGGGACTTGTCCTGGAGATTAAATGTGTGTGTGTATATAGATATATCTTTTTTAAAATGTTATTGTTCTTTTTTGTATGGAGGAACATACAAGCATACTTGTGCTTCAGAAA
Source organism: Falco rusticolus (assembly GCF_015220075.1). Taxonomy (NCBI): domain Eukaryota; kingdom Metazoa; phylum Chordata; class Aves; order Falconiformes; family Falconidae; genus Falco; species Falco rusticolus. The sequence continues at coordinate 43,476,370 of NC_051189.1, forward strand.
GGAAAGGTACGAGAGGTAGAAGGAAACAAGGCTGTAACTTTCCTAAACACTACAAGCTATTCCAAATCAACTAATCATGCAGTGGTCCTCGGGGTTTATCTAGAGTTTAATCTCTTAGCGGAACAGTTAAAAGTGTGTGTGTATGTGTGTCTAGAAATGCTTCCCCTAAGAACGTGAAGTCATTGTGGATTGTCTTTTACTATACTTCCCACCAAGCTTCTAGGTCTATGTTTTCCAATACAATTGATGAAATATATTTTGCACTAATACTTCCATCAAGAACAGACTCCTGTCCTTACGTGGATGATGCTCATCAGTACCTGTGTTTGTGTTCAATTTACAAGGGATTCAATCTTAACCTCTCTTAAGACACATAGAACAACCCGCCATGTCAATACTTCATCTGACTTACTCCTTAATGTGCAGAAAGTTGTTTTAACAGCTGTATTAATAGAGTTAAAATATCAGAAATAAAAATAGAAAACCCATTCAGTTTCTTATGAGAGAGAAGGTATCAAAGGTGTATGTCACACAGCATGACAACGAGACAGGGTTCAGAGTTGGGTTATTTTATTCATTTTATATTTATCTCATGCAAAAGGTATTTAAATATAATGCATCAGATGATGGTTATTTTTTTGCTGAAGTCGATGGAAGAACCAGAGCGAAAAATCTGGATTCTTCTTTTTAAGGTTAGCACAAGAGATTTAGTACTGATCTCCAAAAAGGGTATTTTTTTCATGTGCCTAAGCCCATGATTTAGTACATATCCACAAAACTGGTGCTTAAACTCCATCTTTGTTTCTGCCAGTAAGTCTGTGGCAAGCAACCTCCATGTTTCCACAGAGAATGAACTACTTGGAGGACTTGGCCCTACCATCTGAGTCGGTTTTCTTGGATTTACTCTTACTGTGCTGTATTGTGCTTGACAGGTGTGAAGGTCAAACGGATCCAGCATCAAAGGCGCAGAAAGCCAGAAATTTTGTACCTGTGTCCATGTTCCCTACCCCAAAAAATCATCTCTAGAAATGTACTTCAGGAACATGACAGATCCATGTGCAAGAAGAAGAGGGATCACAAGCCCACATTTTCTGCTCTTGAAATTTGATCTAACTTGGTGTCTTGATATTTCATTGTAAGCCTTTTTCTCTCTAGCTTTTCAGTAATGGAAAAACTGGGATAAAATATTTACTGTCAGAAGGGCATGCACTGCTACAGAGCCTGTGCAGAGAAGAGGAATTACCTGTCCAAGTAAAGGTAGGTGCCAAGCTTCCCTCCATATGGTGTCTTCAAGTTCTTGCCACCCCAAGTGAGTTCCTACTGCACCGTTTTCCCCAAGTTGTTTAACTTTCCCTCTGCTCTAAATGGGAGCAGAAGCTCCTACTTTGGGGCTGAAGACTTCAGGGAATCATCGAATGTTTTGACATTCTGAGCTTTTTTTTTTTAACTGAGGATTTCCGTGTCTCAGGCTGTTTCAAAAGACTGTGAGGCCCTAAAGCACCCAGACAATTTGAAGAATGTTACCTAGAATCACTACAAACAGCTTCGGTTTGCAAACACTTCTGAGGTAAGTGACTGCAAGCAACTGAATAGCCCCATTGAGTTCAACAGGACTGTTGACATGCGTCAGGTTATGTGTATGTGCTTGCTGACCCAGACCTAAGCAAAGATATTCTACCAGGATTTTCTCTTCTTCTTAAAACAATGGCTGTGCTACAGAATAGCATTCAGACATTTCCATTTTGTTTTTGTAAAAGTCCATTGTTGCTTTATTGTTTCTCAGTCAACAAAGTTTCCTCTGTTATTGTCCACAGTTGGCATGGTTTTTTTCTATCTTATTTTCCCCTTGATGTTTATAATTCATTGATATTGTACAAATTTGTGAGGTAATAAGATTTAAAAGATAGCTAGAATTAAATTGCAGTGCTGTTCTGGGATATTACTATGGTTGTTGACTCAGCAAAAACTGGATTCCCCAGTGTCATTCTAGAATTTGTGTTAGGAGAGCCTTTATGGCTATATATAGGTGTTTTTCTGGAACCATATGAAGTATGAAAACACACAAAATACCTAAATAGAAGATATAAAAATATGTGAAATAAGGACTAATCTGTAGATCCTCATCTTGCCTTACTGTACCCTTTTTCTGAGATCATTATGATTTCATAGTATAAGGGAGAAGAAATAGCTATTTTGCATCTTGGTACACTTTTTTGATACATGGAATACAAGTTGTAAAGTAGTTGGTACTAATGGATTAAGTAGTATTCTGTTTGTCCAAGTAGTTAGGAAGAGATATAGTATCTAGCTCTGTTTAAACCTATTTTTCCTAAAGAATGTCTGAATTGGCTACTCCATCTTATGCTGAGCACTGGGGTTTTTTTTATGCTTTAGGGATGGGCACATAGGGTGGCACAGTCCAAAGGCAGGGATGGCCTCTGGTGACACTACAGATATGAAACTGAATATACTCAGCTTGCACAGCAGAGTATTTCTAATGTTTGTATTTCTGAATGGGTTTATTGAAAACATAAATAAAAGAAAGGTGAGTCTCGCCTTCAATTTCTTCAGGATGGATAGGGCAGAGTGCAGACGTTTAATTTTATGAAGTGAAATAGGAAGCCAGGGGTTTGTGTCTGTTTATTTCAAGTGACTGGTTAATTTCTAAAAGCAGTCTTCATAAGCTGTAATGAAAGAAAAAATTATTATAATTACCACTGGAGGAATTTTTTTTTTTTGGTTTCTCATTATAGAATATTAGTTAGAAATCTTGCAATCGAAAACATGGAGACTATTTCTGGATAGGCTTTAATTTCCACATCTTAGGGAATTTTGATTTAGAAAGCTCATGTTCATAGAGCATCCTGAGTTGGAAGGGACCGGCAAGGATTACGGTACAAATTTATAACCTGTCTGCGGAGGGGAGAATTGGGTTGAGTGTCTTGTGTGCAATAAATGTTTTGGGAAGAGCTACACTTAAAGAATATTCCTGAACAAGGTGAGGTTTTTGGCCATTCTTGTCATGCAAGGGGGACCCCTGTCCTTACAGCTCAGCTTCTGTGAAAGTCTTGTTGTTGGTAAGCATCGGCCTCTTGCACCAATTAGCTGTTGTCAGAGAAGGTGCCCATCATGAGAGATGATGGTCAAAGAAAGAGAGCTCTGAGTAGCAGGGCAGACACCTCTGCCCTAACTCTACATGGTGAAGAGCGTGGTTAGTTCATTGGGTTGACAAGTACAAAAAATTATAGATGAAGCTTCTTCAGAATAAATTGATTCAGAACTGTAATGAGGTGCAATAATCAAAACCAGAACCTAAAACACAAAAGAAAAACTTGGTTGGACGCTCACAAGTGAGTGGTGCAGTTCTATTTCTGTCTTGGTCCTGCAAACATCCTGCAGCAAAGTCTGAAAGATCCTGGGCTGTCACCTAAACAGGGAGACAGGTATCTTTCATCAAGGGAAAGGTTATAAAGGAAGCAAGTCATTAAAATAAATGTATCGCTTCCACTGTCTCTTATTCATGCTGAAGTTGAGGTTTAGCTTGTTGTTCCAGTGGAATATGGGTGGTGCTCTGAGGTGGCCAGAGATGTCTGTGTTACAAGAGGTCTCTGAGCAGCCTGGACAGCTCAGTCCTGGCTTCCTTAATGGCTGTTTAAGAGCGTGACTGAGGGGCTGAGTCTTATGAGACTGTATAGGTGGAGGCTCTGGCAAAGAAGGCAGCATGCAAACATAAAATATTAATCTTCGACATTTGTCCTGTGATGAAGTTCATCTCAGAGCTGAGAAAACTGATGTTTGTGGAGAAGCAGGCACTTGTGGCCTTGCATGGCACCTGGTGCTACAGGGAGATGTAGCTTGGGCGTGGATACAGACATCCTTCTGTATGAGCAGAAAAAGCCAACCTGAAAAAGCACCATGCTGAAACCTGCCAAAGATGCTGAGGACTGAGGCAGCTGACAGAGAGATCTGATGAATAAGACATTGTGCAGCTAAATACATTAGCAGACCACGAGGTACTTGAATACCCTGACAATGAAGGCTGCCTAAGCAATCCAGCTAAATAAATAGACACAATCCACTAGTTTGTGGGGTCTGGTGGAAATTGTTTCACAGTCTGTCTATGAAATTCAAGAATGTAGGATTTTGTTGCAAATCGGGTCTGGTTTAATTTAATGAACTAGTATTAACAAGCTTCATGTTCCGCATCTTTCACTCTCTCTCAGCTGTGTAGTATTCATTAAAAAGAATATATGCAAATTTTAGCAACATAAACAGAATTTAAAATAAGGGATAACACAACAAACACTCAGGAAAGCTTTCTGGTTTTCCTTCAGGATGAGTAGTCTCTTTGCTATATCCTATCCTCTAGTTTGTCCTTTAAAACGCTGCCACTGCATCAATTAGAAAAGGCCACAACTTCACCAATCCAACAAGGGCACTGGGAAGAACTTTCCTAGCTTTGTCCCATAAAACAGACCTTGGTGAGTGGACCAAATCCTACCTCCACTGGGGTCAGAAGGAGCTTTGCCTGAAGGGCAAGGTGGCCTTCTCTGTCTGAAGCCAGATCTTTTCTCATACATCAAGAACTCTTAATGGTAAAATAGAAGAGCAGATGCCATCCCCTTTCACTGCTTCTCCAGGCAAAGTGTAAACCTCAGTGCATGCAGCAGTAAATTCCTTTAAACATTTATGTGAGCTGAAGTTGCTTCATCTGTTGACCTTGGCTCAATGTGCAGCACTTCATCTAACCACAGTTGCACATATCAGATGGGCAGCACAGGTGGAGTGCCTGTGCTGTATGCCTGAGTTTTTCCTTTTCTTCTGCATAGTGCTCTGCTTCTTCTTTCTTCCTTTTCTACCTGGTCAGTTGAGTCTCATCTGTTGTCTGTTCTGTGGTCATTGAGACCTCTTATGGTAATGGATGCCCTTTCTGGTGAGAGAATGGTAGTTCCATTGCATTGTCCTTCTTTTTTGCTGCATTTACAATTTAAGAGTTTATTAAAGTCTTTTTCTGTACCAGTCCCCACAGCAGTTAGTTATTCACTCTAATAACAAACAGTTTCCATCTCTGTATAACAACAACAACTGAGGTAAAAGTATCTCCTATATTCCAAGTCCTAAGCAAGCAAGATTTGTGGAGGATTTAACAGTAAAACCAGTGCTTGTGGAAGATGCTGCACTTGCAGCTGTGGAGACAGTGGTCCTCTGATGGCATGGCAGAAAACCAGGGCCAACAACATGAAAGCAAAATTACTCTGTTGGCGAGCTGCCATAAATTAACTTGTAGTTGTGACCTTGAGGACCAAAGGGTCTACAGTCTTCTATGTTTTAGGCCCTAGTCCAAATGAGCTCTGACCTCTTCCTGGACAGAGGGGAGTCAGCAACATTTTGCTGAGACCAAATGCAGAAGGTTTGAATGTGTGTCTAGAAGTGCAAGATGAAATTTAACTTACCGATTGGAGGCAAGGGAGGATGAGGGTGGAAAAAAAGCCAGATGCACCAAGTTTATAGACAGCTAAAAAGATGCATTGGCCTTGCTTTTTCTCAATTAAAAATATTGTCTGTTTTAAATCTCTTACTTTGTGATTTGTTCAGAAAAAAGTGAATTCATTATTGCATTTCATTAAATGGTAGATTGTACATAATTTTATCAAATAAGAAGTGGAGCAAAGTAGAAATATAAGCCTAAACCCCATTCTTGTTTAGGTGTATAATTCTTTCTCCTGCTTTGCATGCCTGGAACTAATGTGGCATTAAGTATATTCTAATTTTAAAGAATTTAATACATGCATAATCTGCTTTACAAGCAGAGATTAGATTTTTTCATATTAAAATAAATTGGGACAACTGAGAAGCAGAACTTAGGGCATATTCATTTGAACAAAATAGGCAAAATCCTTAATTTTTTTAACATTCTTTTTAAAGCATTGATATACTATATTTTAAAGAGTATTGTGTGAAGCTTTCATTGAAAAGGACTCATATGTTCTGTGATTTGAAAAGAAAAATTAAGGCAATACAATTGTACCTGTAAGCTTGTATTTATTGTATGCATTAGTGGTCTCAATATTTTAAAACACAGAAACAGGTGCTTATATACAGTTCAGAACACCTGATCTGTTGCAGAATTATTTGCTAAGAACAAAGTCTCAGCTTTGGGAGATATTCAGAAACATTCAGCAACTTAAAATGCCCTCATTTTTTGTTTGGGGTTGCAGGTTGGATCTGACTACCAGCAAGGGGTAGAGAACTTACCTCTGAAAATAAGTTCACTTAGAAAATTACACCAAGTTTAACATCCAAAAAATGAGGTGAAGAGGGGATAGTGGAGCATCACAAGGCGTTTTTAAAAATGCTCCACAGACTCCACTGCCCCCCAAACATCCTTTTGTTCTCTCAATAACAGGTCAGTTTTGAAGTTTATGGGTAGAAAACAATTTTTTCAGACATCCGAATTAACCTGTTCTTTTGTTGCAGAACATGGGTAAATCTTATCAGACTCCAGAGAGGTATGGCATTTCAAGTTTTAAATAGGAAAGCAGCGTCAAGGAGCTGGCATATGCTGGGACTTCTTTCTAAACCTCACAAAGTTCTTGTCAAAATAAAAAAAAACATGCTCCTTTCTATGAATAATTTTAAATTATTTGGTCTTCAGTGTTCGAGGGAGTCTCAGGTTACTACTAAAAGGACTTTCAATGAGCGTGTGAGCCTTTTACAGTGTGTACCATTTTATTTGTGCCATATCTCTTTTATCAAATTAACACATAAAAAGTTAAACATAAAGAACATGAAAACATAAAAGTTTTCACCTAAGTGACCTTCTGTAGAGTAGATCTCTGCTAAGGAATAATAATATTACAGGCCTAATCCTGTTTCTGCTGATGTCCTTTACAGACTTGCAAGTAAATACACTTGTTTCTGTCTCTCACAAGTCATAAACAAGAACCTGACCCTACTCTCCCTCGCATACAGGCACAGACACACGCGCCTGAAGACACATCTACATAAAGATTGCAAGTGTTTATGCCTCAGCAAAGTCACAAACAGGACACTACCTGTCCTCTTAATTTTCTTCCATATGAAAAGGCAATAAATTTCATACAAGATTTGTTATGGAAAGGGCATCGACTGCATATCTTTCCTCACTGTCTGATTGCTTTGGTGGCATACACTTGTAACACCACCTTACTTCAGTCTGATATGGGAGAATTTTGGATGCAAAGCAGGTTTCATACCGTATCTTCTTCTTATGAATCCTGATCCCACTCCTCTTTTTTTCTCCTGCCATTTCACAAAGAACAGGTTTTTCCTTTTTTGTCGCTCTATTACGAAATTCACATTGACAGACAGACAGTGGGCTGGATCCAGCTTTTCCCAGTTTGGGCACTGCAGGACCTGAGGTGTGATGACAAGACCCAGCAGCAGGCTGAAGGAGGTGGGGGCAGCTCCCGAGCTGTGCGCCCAGCGCTGTGGGGTGCCTGGCAGCCTGACCCCCACAAGACAACAGAGAACAGCCACCCAACATTCCCGCTGAACTCAAAAAGCAGCGTGGGAGTCATTGGCAAGAAATGTCTCTAACAGGGCTCTGCAAGACATCTTAAGGTAGATTTCTGTCCTCCATGCTGCAGTGTGGTGTATGGTGCCAGACCATCACAGGCCAATACGATGAAATATTTTCAAAATGGCACAGCCATGCCTCCATGGTAATGGCAAATGGGGGAGGGTAGCAGTGATAGCAGTGCTGAGCGGCCTCCAGGCCACCTCTGGCAGGAATTTACTTCCTCTGCACTGCAGGAGGCAACAGAAGCAAAACGAGAGGCAGAAGTAGGCAGAGATGGTTCTTTATTACCAGAGTCAGGCTAAATACTTGCTACACAACTCTTTTGTATTTGAGGGGTACTTCAAATCCTACAGTGTGTTTATTTTGCCAAGTAGTCAAGGGACCACAAGGATTTTCCCCTCCAAACTGGACCAGTATTTCAGTGGGAGAGTACCAGTCTGCAGATATGAGTAGCTCTCTTCTGTGCAGCAACTGGCATGAAAACTTCTGGGTTTCTGTATGCTTTTCATGTAAAAAGTGACGCATATCATGTATCAAAAATCATAGTTTCAATGCATTTGAAAAGATTATCATGGATGAAGTGGTGACATGCTTTTATTTTGGTCTTTCACATATATAACGTACACTTAAAAAAGAGGTTACTGTCACATGTTGCCTTCAGTATCTCCTTTGCCACTGTATACAGTAGCTACTTGTCTATACCTCAGAAAAAGGGCGCCTGTATCACCCATGGGTGTTTTGCTTTGATCCAGAGAGGATCAGTAATGGTGCACACCTCTGGCAGTGTGTTTTTTTTGGAACGGGGTAACCTCCTGGTTACATCCACCAGGCTCTGGGGCCAATGCATTTATAAATATGTTTATAAAGATGTGTTTTTCTGAACAGAAGTGGGCATGAACCATGCATGAAGGAAAATGGGTGTTTAAATAGGGTTTGCTGATCCTAACCATTCTAAAATAGGTATTTCTTCCTATTTATACTTTTAATTATGCTTAAGCAGAGAAGCACTTTCTCTCTCTTAAATAAAAAAAAGGGAATTTGATACAGAAGTCCAGATGAGGTATATCTTTTTGATAAAGACTGTTCTGTGTAAATCAAGTGAGAAATTTAGGAGACATGTTTTTGGATTAGCTGCCTTACGGAAAGCTAACACTGTTGGTATCTCAGACGCGTTCTTCATTCCTCCACAAAGCACTTATCTTTAAAACAATTTAGTGAAATTTATACATAAGTATAGTATGCATATTCCAATTCAATTATATGAGTCATCTCCACAGGTTAAACAGAAGGTGCAGGTATTCCAGTCTGTTTTGTAATTCGGATCATTTGTATGCATTGGGTAATGTGATTTATAACCATATTTGCACTATGAAATAAAAAATGGACTCAGAAAGGGGATACTAACACCTCTTTAAATATATTGCTTTATTTTTCATGCTGAAACCACTTGACCTGTGCAACACCAGGTTCTTTACCTATACAAATAAACTTAAAGCTTAATCCTTAATAACACATCCTGCAAACATTGAAGAGCTGCTAAAGTTACCAAATTAGTATTAGGGGAGGAAAAAAGAATAACTTTCTTCAGGAAAAACAACAACAATAAACCCTCTGCTTTAAAGTATTCTGAGGAGGGGAGGCATTTTTAAGTGAAAAAAAAAGTCAGGAAAAAAGCTTTTTAAAGTCGACCAATACATTACTTTGAACTGTATTTATAAAATATTTAGCTGTCTGCTAGAATGGAAAAAATATAATATTTTTATTAAACATACTTATAAATCATTGTCAAAACATTTACTGAAGCTTGTGGTAAACATTATTTATAGCATCAGTGAGCAAACAATTGTTGCTATATTCATTTTTTCCAGTAATAGTAAAATGTGTTTCCTCCAAAATCTTACTTAAAGCAGAAATGTATATATTTCCAAGACATATAGATGTAAATATTGTTCCATTTCCAGACAATATTCTTGTATTTGTATTTGAACTTTTTAAAATTAAATTTTTCCTCTCCAGAATTTACTTATTTTGAGATGCAGCTTTGAAAAAACAACGTTAAGGCTGCTACGTGATTGTATGTTGGCAGTCTGGCATTACATTCTATACTCTTTTAATTAGATTAACAGATTATTATTGTAGCTGATTAAAGCTTAAAATGAATTTGTAAAATAAAATTTAGCCATCACATGAGTTAAGATGGACAAGAAGTAAATTTACTGGAGTTTGAATCTATACAGTTGCTTTTGAAAAAAGCTTTAAAAGACTGCAGCCATTCTTATGCATCCATGCATGTGTGCTTTCTGAACATACATAGATTTTTGCATAATGGAACATGGTCATTTCTTTTTAAATACTGAATTGTCATTCCATCACTGGAACTACTTCTTTGAAACTTAACTTTTAAATTAAATAAAAGATGTTCATAAAAAAAAGTATCAGGACTGCACCTAGTAAAGATAATGGATTTTTCCAAAATTAGTGCCTTAATATATTTCTGTATGTTGATACAGCAGTATGCTATGTAAATGTATATATAATAAAAATTATACACATAATGAATACTAGATGCAAAATACATTTTTGCTACGTTTTGGGCATATGAGGTACATGACTATAGGAAGTTACATTGTCTGAGGAGTTTATGAAAGTTTTTCATATTAGTGCCTTGGTTTGATTGCAAATCTGAGAGATGTTTAAACTCTACATTGAATTGTGCCAAAAATAAATAAAACACAAAACACATAAAAGCTGTTTATCAACAAAAGTACTTCCATTTGCAACATCCCCCCAAATCTTTTAATTCAGTAGTCTGTTTTACATCCTTTTTAAGTATTCTATTTTACAATATATAGAATTGTGATCAACAGAAATTTTATTCTGTAATTAAAAACTGAACAATCTTCTTTGTGATATTTTAGCTTCCAAAAATATTTATGAAATATCACAGAGATCAAGTGGTGTTTTTGAATAACTATGATGTGTTTTGAATACCTATGACCTGTTATTTTTCAACTAACTATACAATGTCTGTTTTATATTAGCATCCTATTACTAACCTACATATTTGCTGCATACCCTTTACGCTCCCTTTATGAAATAGTTAAAAGTTCTAACTCTGTAATGAGAAAACAGTATTGTGAATAAAAGAAAACACCCAGGGAAAAAATCCTGACTTAGATATAGCATTTATAAAGCTATGGATAATTATTTTCAAAACAGTGATTAATAAGTGTCCATTTTCATGTCATCATTGGTAGTAGATGTAATCTCACTCAGGCACCCCGCCATTCTGTTTAATAAAAGTGTATCCTAGTGTAAAAAGGAGCTTGTCATACTTATCTCTAATGGTGAATGATTTCTTTCCCTCTTCCTGAAGACACTTTGCACCCAATATTCTCAAATCCTATCATGCTACAGGCTGACAAATAAGCTAACAACAATGTAGGTAGCAGGCTACATTTACATGTAAGTGTATGTTCTCTAGAAGATATTCAGAAGATAACTGGATCTTTTTTGCTTGTAAATCAAATACAGACATGAAGAGATCTGCTTATAGGAATAGATGCAAAATTTTTATATTTCAGTGAAACTTCATGATCTGAGGGCGCAATGTATTGAAAAGAATCATTGCATTTTCAGAAAGCGGGAGGAAAATTAAGCATTGTTTTCATGTTGTTACTGCTGAAATTCTTCAAAATGCAAAAGCAGACAGGATCTATCACTATACCAGTGTTGCAATTAATACCTTATTTCTGCTGGTTTTCACATATGTCTGTACTTTCTATGTTTAATTCTATCTTCAAGCAATTGTACTGTGTGAAACAGACAACAATTTATCCTGATTCATGGCTTAGGAGGAGCAGCTGATTAATCCCATGTCAACAGTCTTGACCCTATGCAGAAAATAGAAACATAGAAGGCCTGCTTAACAATATATCAAGGGTACAGTTGCTTATTTTTTCTGGTTTGTAAAATCTAGAAATCACACACAAATGCAGAGTAAGTTAGGACAGCGTAGTGTCATCATTATCACTTTCATCCATTTATTCTTCTTACACAGTAAATGTGTTTTTTCTTTTAAATATTCTGGTGTAAAACAACGAGCATGTTATCATCGTGTTTCTCTGTATGCTATCAGCATATAGAAAGAAATATATGTATTTGTTTGTGGTTTAAGCTCATCTTTTCATGAATGGCAAGATCTGTACAACATAGCAGTCCCATAAAGCAAAAACACCTAAACTCCTTCCATAAAATACTTAAATGTTGCGGCTCAGTGCTGTAAGCGCTGACTCACGTGAGTAGGTTTTACTCTTTCAAGAAGACCTAGTAGCTTCAGTCTGGCCATTCACTCTAATGAGAGCTTGCAGAATTGGATCCTTCCAGCAAGGTACTCACAGATATTTTTCCCCCCATGGTGTAAGGTTTATAGGATATCCTTTTAATTGTTTACCATTCAAAAAGATTCCAATTCTGCCACAATTGTTTATGAAAAAAAATATTCTTTTTACTAATGCTTTTGCTTAAGTATGAACATACAGTATCTGCTTTGTATTACTCTATCTGAAATTGCTGGGTAAACTGGATGAAATAAAACATACATAACAGTCCTTTAAAATGTCATCGTGGGCAAGAGAGAACAGAATGTACTCATTTTCATTTTTAGTAGTGAAACACAGTGACTAGCGCAAGCCAGTTTGGAAATACTAATGCAATTTTAAATTTTAAAGTGTGCATTTCTAGCATTTCTATATGGCAGCTCCAGAAAAGAATGTGCCCTTTATTATTGTAAGGCATACATTGCTCGATAAAAAAAAATCACAAAACGCACCACCAAAAAACCCCCCAAAAAATCCCAGCAAAAAATGTACATAACATAACTAAATAAAGCCAAAATCTGTGGAAATCTTCTCATGTAAACTGCATAATAGCACTTCAAATGGCCCCTTTCTGTCATCCACTGTAACCATCACATTCCCATTTCTGCTGCAGTCAGGTGAACTGTCAAAGAGCTATTACGGTTGGCTGCATAGAATTCCGAGGAAAGACAAATCCGTGCAATTTTCTCCTTGGACAATAAATGGTTCTTTTGGTGCCTTTAGGTTTTCCTAAACAATTTTGGTAAAGAAAAAAAAGAGTTTTAATTTTTTTCATTATTTTTTACATGTATGCGATAATGCAAGGGGCTTTATTTGGGCTGAAACCTTTACTATGAATGTGTAGCTCTTTGATGGATGCACATTAGCATTCCAGTATGTGGGTAAGATTTATATATTTTTTCCTTTTCTGATACATAATGTAGCTTCAAGTAGATACTTAAGATGGTATGATGGCATGTTATATTTTAGTGTGGGGTTTTGCACTGTTAAAAGAATGGGTACACACCGACTGGAACAACGAAATGTATACACAAATGCAAAAATCATCCAATCTATTATTAAAAACTAATAACCCTAAAATATTAAATGCATTTAGTCTTTCATGCCTGTTTAAAATACTGCATGCTCAGAAGTGAATACATTATTGTGATGTGTAATACCGCATCTTTTGATAAGCCTTATCTCATAAATAAAAAAGACGTATAAATGACATGTTTCTGAAAGGTTTTTCTTCAGAGGCAAATATTTTGTCCATTCTGGTGAGGTATGTTGTATAAGCAAAATGAGAGTTTGATTATGTCTTTCATATAGTTAATGAACACGTGGTTGTCAGAAACCACAATGAGGTTTCTTGCTGGTTGTTTTTGTCTTCTATAAAAAAATTAAGGTGTTTCAGAACTGACCTTTGCTCTGTTGAGTCATCTCCCTTTCTTCATTCAATTTACCTTACTGAACAGTAGCATAAACCAGAATTTTTATGTCCTTAGGAAGAGGGCAAAAGACAACTTCTTCCTTTAATTTTTTCCTGCATTTTTTTTTTTTGTTTGTTTCTTATGTGTATGATTTTGCTAACATTTGAGATTTTTCAAATTGTAAAAAGCTATCCTGGATGTTGATTAGTTGATTATAATATTATCTTTTCACTACTGAATTTCCTCACAGCAATTGCCTGTTTTGCAGCTCTTCTAAGTAGTGATTGTTAAATAAGACATTGTTTATATTTAAGTCAGAGCTATGTTAGAGCAGACATTGAGCTCCATTCACTGTTTTTACTCTTTTAGAAAAAAAGATTTTTAATTTGGTACCTCTTTCTGGAAATAGCTTTGTTTACCATATTCCACATATGTATAACTGCACCTCCCAGTTACAGTGTTAAGGGTGTAGCCCCACAAACAAATCTAACATACACAGGGTATGGTCCCTGCCCCAAAGTGTTTACATTTATGACAGAAACTTCAGTTTTAAAGCCCTGTCGTAACATTCCTGAAAAACAAACCAACATGATGCAGATTAGACAGAGATCCAAGCCCCTAGTCACAGAGGTTGCTTCTTCTGTTTTCAATAGACAGTGTTGCAGAGGAGTTTTTCTGTGTGCTAGTCTGATGATTCTTCCTGCTTTTATTTCCCCCATAGAGGATGTAACATCTACAGATACCTGATTTTTTTTTTTTTTTTTACAGATAGTACAGTTTTGAAAATGCTGTTTGCAAGCTTATTTGCTTCTGTGTTTTGTCTATAAGCAGAATATTATTCATTTCTGCGTATCTGCTAGACTGGACAAATCAAGGTGACAATCCATGGTTAACTCTGTCAGGCCCTTTGTCCTGCTGCTTCTGTGGATTGAAATACAATGGAAACAAAGTGGAATATATAACCATCCAGCTGCCTTGTTGTGACAGCGCGGCCCCGTATTACAGTGCCTCAGCCCCTGTTTGCCTATCGATAGCCAGTCCACGAGGTGACAATGCAAATCATGTGAAAGCTCTCCTGCAAAAAAAAAAAAAATGTCTAGAGGGGGAAAAAAAATATCAGAAAAATAGAAACTCATAAAAGGCTCTGTTTTTGATACAGTTACTACACTGAGATACAGGGCCTGGTTTTTTTAACCATGGCGTGCTTCTAAGGGAAGCAGGTAGGCTCCTGCGTTTAAATCTATCGTATAGTGTCTGCTTACAGGGCTCTGCATTGATGTTACTTTTAAAGCAGTTTATATTTCATTTAAGCATGTAATTAATCATCTTTACAGTGTTGATGTGACTGGCATCAGCAGCGTTATTTAATTAAATTTGAAATTATTGTACAGTAAATACAGGCTTCCAACTAACCAGTCCAAATTAAATGCTGAGGTCTATTTCTTACCCATGGTGTTTCCAATTTAAATGTTCATCCAAAAGGTTACACTTCATACGTTGAAATCATTTTTATGTTCTAACTGTTGCTAAACCCAAAAATCAACTGTACGTGAGTCCTGTGCATCTGTTAGCTGTAGGAATGTTAGGAATGTGTACACATTATCTATATTTCTCATATTCTATTTCATATTAGTGATTTTATGACTGATGCTCCTTAAGCACCATTTTTCTCCCGATACTTTGTCTCTTCTGTCACGTCAGCCTAGAGCTGCTTTTGCAAAAAAAAAAAAAAAAGTCTTTCCTCCATTTTGTTTCAGCCTGGTAATCAAGCAATTAGCCCACAAAATGGAGGTACTCCGCTCCGCTTCTCATCCTGCGTCTTACTTCGGGTGGGCTTTACCTGCGTGCAAGCAGAAGGCAGAGCACTTTGCTGCCGAGCCTGTGAAATCGGCCCCTGAAGAGTGTTCCCACGATGGCCCGTAAGTGGCCACCGCTTAGGGGGACTCTGGGAGGAGGGAGACCTTCCCAGTGGGATCGCCAGAGAATTACGTACGGCACGTGCGCTACCTGCAAATTCTGCACCAGCTACAGGAGAAAGCATGTGGCTGTGCTTCTTCTCCAGCTGTACTCCCTAAATTTATAACGACCTGAAAACATGTGGTCAGCCAAACTTTAAACAGTGGGAATGCCGTTGCTTTCCACCTCATCTTTTCTTTCAAAAAGGAAAAAAAAGAAACCAAACCAAACCAAACCAACAACACCATTTGTTTTATGTTACAGCTTTCTGCAGACAATTCACAACATGTCTAGCAAGGAATCAGACCAGAAATACCGTCTCACTTCTATCATATATATATAATACAGCTTTTGAATACTGGAAAATCTGTCATCCGTTAAGTGCAGCTCAGGTCTTCTGTGTGAAAAGCACAAGCCTTTTTTTTTTTTTTTTAATGCAGTGCTGCCGTGTCTGCACTTTTTTGAAATTGCATATTTATCAGGTTATGAATTATTTATGAGTGGGGAAGGGAGGGGGAGGGCTGGAAGGGGAAGGAAGAGTGAGAAAACATATGCTTGGGCAGAGGAATACCTTAAATGAATCCACGACCATGTCTTTTGAAGGATTACTTGTAATTACTTTTTTCTTTTCCTTATTGTTTTGTTTCTGTTGGTCATCTGCTGTTCCTATTGTGTTGTCATCTGGGTTTATTTGGCTTTTACGGAGCACGAAGGGATTGGGGGTAGTGCTTGCTACAAGTTGGAAGATTTTGCCGCGGAAATGAATTGAACATTTCTTTGACTTCTAAAGTACAGGGTGTTTAATAAATATTAATCCTTCAACTGTCAGACTGAATTATTGTCAAAAAGAGGCTGACAGATTGAGGATTAATGACATGTTCCATAAATTAGAAATGAACTATCAGCAGAATGTCCAAAGTAGGGATCAAGAACGGACCTGATTTGTACCTTAGACTAGTTGAACATCCCATCTATATCAGACCTGAGCCCAGATTTATGCAGAAAACAAAAACAAACCTATCTCCCTCCCGCAAACACACCTTCCGCTCTTCATGCACCAGGATCTGACATCTAGATCCTTTCTTCTTTAGGACCTGCATGTACCGAAATAGCAAGGTTGTCTCAGACACCAGGTAATTTGATTAGACAGAGTCAGATCCATATTCTTTTTTTACAGTTTTGTTAGAAGAAAATCAGGGGAGGTGGAGTATTTTCTGTTCAAACATCTCAATGTTGTATTTTCCCACTATGAAAAATATAACATCACAGAAAGCTGAAGACATGGCATTATAATGGTAAATTATAAAAATGGTAACTGCCTCTTCAAAACCACACAGAATTTCCAACATAAATTATGTATTAAAAGAAATATGTTTGCATAAAACAAGTAGCAGTAATTTAAT
The DNA here is from genome assembly GCF_015220075.1 of Falco rusticolus. Lineage (NCBI taxonomy): Eukaryota > Metazoa > Chordata > Aves > Falconiformes > Falconidae > Falco > Falco rusticolus. The sequence continues at coordinate 43,493,081 of NC_051189.1, forward strand.
GTAAGGCGACAGGATTTTTAGGAGAGGCTAATGTGTGTCAAAAAATATCATGTATATTCTTTAATCAAACGCATGATCCTCAGCTGAATTATTGCTTGTAAAGCTGATTTTACTGTATTTTCTAATTCATTAAAAGCAAATATATCTCTTTTTCTCGCCCTCTTTTTTCCTTTTGTGATTATTAGGGAAAAATTAACTTTAATTTGTGTAAGACTAGACCTTTTTGGGGTGGCTGAATCAAACGAGCCATCATTTGGGGTGCCATTCTTTCTCTTGGCACAGAGGTACACAATATGAAACTGGGCTACCAGAGTGTATAAAAATGTTTAGCTTAATCACTCCCTAATGACAGCGACTTATGTCCTTAGTGCAGTCGATTTGTTTCCTGGGTTTTAAAAGTAGATTATTTCCATGGTGCAGGCTTAGTGTAAGCTGTTGAGAAACCACAAGCACTGCACTTCAGCCTGAGTTTGGGACGTTCGCCAAGGGTAATCTGATTAAAAGGGCATTTTTTACAACATTGTGGTGCTTTGAAAATTCTGTGCAGCCAGATAGAGTAGGGCCAAAAAAAAATTGCTTTTTCAAAGCTAACAGTTTTGCCTGAGCAGAATTAAAAGAGTGATAAGCAGCATCACTGGAATGATTCTCTTCGACAGTCTTGCAACTGGATAAACAAAGCATCCTTAGTAACACATCTGTTACAGACCCACAAGCAAATTCATGATCTATTTAATGCAAGGTTTTTCTTGTTTGTTCTGCCTTTAATCACATTTGCTTGCTGCATAGGTGTGGGGTTCTGAGGCCTTGCTTTATCTGTAAGAATGAAAATGTTTCCCTTTTTCCACAGTAGCTTTTCTCTTCCATGACGTGACATTTATAAATGTTCCTCTGTGAAAGTGGTTATTTGTGATGTGGTACCATATTCCTGAGAAGTTTAGCAGCTGTATGTTGTTAAAAGATAATTATCCTATCTTGAATCTTGGGTTTCTTATAAGAGATAGAATGTAATACTAATTAAATATGTCATGTTTGCACACATCAGAACATACTCAAAAGAACTGTTCTTGGATCATTTGCCTTATTGAACTACTTTCATATTCTTCTGCAGCACCTAAATAAGGAAGGAAAGGAAACAGATTTCTCTCCCCTTCTTCACAGCCCTGTATTTCTCTGAATGGCAAGTTCATGCTGGTCTCCACACATGCTGATAGTACAGGACTGCTTACAGCAAGACATTTGTATACACAATTTACTTCAAAGCCACTGGGTTCAGTGAGACTATACAACAGATCAGACTGGCATAAGGTTCTAGTATGACAGGCAAAATGAAATTTGTTTTCTACAAAACAGACTATTTTAGTTTGCTTAATAAATACTGAAAGACAAGACATGGTTTCTTATCCTCCACTACATCACATGGCTCTCTGGAAGGGGAAAAATGTATAACAAATTAAACTGAATTAAATTTTCCAACTCTCTTGTCTTAATTGTAGCTGCTGAGTTGTAAGCAAAGAAAGAGTGCAATGCATCGTAAACTATGGGGTTTTTTTTCCCCAAAGAGGCCTCAGTGATAAAATTACAATTATATTTCCTTCAAGATGGAGATTTATAGTTTGTCTTTTTCCACACAGGTCAGAACATCTGTATCTTCCTCTGTGCAAGTGGCAAAGCATGTCTTCCCTGTCTCCAGGAGTAACTTGTCATTTTTCTACCTATCAGCATTTTAAAACTGACAGCCTTATGACTACATGAGCCTTTTAGATATATCACTCACAGTATTAGTTGTAATGTGGGGTATAGACAACACTGCATTTACTCTAGTTTTACTTATCAATATACACATCCCACAGTCACTCATCTGTACATTTGTACCTACATGTATGAACACATGTTATTATACAAAAGCCATTGCCTTCAGTGATGATTTTCATGAAATTCAGCATGTTTTGCTGTGCCCCTCTCAACCATATATGCATCAATGTTTGTGAGATAAAAACGCATGTAAACTCATTTTTGATTTGGTGGATGCAGAGCCACAGGGCAATTCAGCAGTGGCATTTCCAGCGAGAGGCTGTGCACCCCAGAGCCCTGATGGGCCAAGAATAGCTTTGTCAGGGCCGCTCGGCTCAGGAGCCTTTGATGCAGTGCTAAGTTCAGTTTAGAGTATTTACTGATACGTGTCTTCAGCAACTGTCAAAACTGCTTGGAGCTATGAGGTTCAGGCTTTTCCAATCCCAGTGACCAGCCGGCCTCCCGAGGCACGAGGAACTGCTTTAGGGTGGCTATAGCCCACAAATTCACTTTGTGTGACCATAAAAAATGGCAGGGGGTGGGGGGGAGGGGGGGGGGGGGCGGGGGGGGAAGGGAAGCAATTTTACCGGGAGAAAGACTGAATGAAGGTGTCTTTGTGTCACACTTTATTTGCTGTGTTGTTACCACTGTTCCTCAGATATGGAAACAGAGTGCAGGCAGAATTAATTGAGAAACATCTGTTTACTATCACTATTTACTCTGGATAGGTCAGCACAGCCCTTCTTTCTGGCATACTGAACATTGCCAAGCTTTTTTTTTTTTTAATCTTCCAATTCAGTGTATACCTTTATTTAAAATTTTCCTTTTAAGACTGAATTTTGTGCCTCTTAAAATGAGATATTCATGCCCGAAAGATGACCTGCTGTTCTCAGGGAGAGAAGGGGAAACCATTAGAAAAGAAGAAGATTTCTTGATAATCAAGGACACCTGTGATTCTGTGTTGCTTTCGAGAGCACAAAGACCTATAGATCTGCTCTTTCTTCCAGAGTAAAATGTCTGTGATCCACAAGAAGCTCCAATCCTTCCTTTTTCTCACCCCAAAGAGAAAAAGGGAAAGAAAGAAAATTATGCGCCATCAGATCAGCTGCTTTCTGTTTCTTCTTTAAAAAGCAGAAGATGTTGCTATTTAACATAAAACCTTGTGACCTTACTACTGCAGCTGCTTTGAAACACCAAGCTGCTTAATGATGCAAATTGCAAACAGAGGGAAAACATCAGAAGAACCTGTCAAGAAATTAGTGTGTTTGACTGAAAATTAGCTAGCTTAATCGAACTTGCAGGAAGTGGATTTTTTATTCAGAAACCTGGCTTAGAGCTTTTGTCCGTTGGGGCTATTCTCAAAGTGTACAGGACCTTTGGGAGCACAAGAATTAGGGCTCCGTGTAACACCCACAGTATTGGGCTTATGTCTCATTTGCTTATATTTTAGAGCAAGATACTTCAACACCAGAGTCCTATGTTATGCAATTAGAAGCCTTCGTTCAGACCAAGTGACTGCTGTGGGTTCAGGTTCCCACTTTCTTAGACCAACAAATGATGACGTTCAGTTAGTGTAACTAAGGGCAGTATGTGTGCAGGGATGATGCTTATCCATTCATCCAGGCGTAGAGGGGACCCTCCACAAACAGACTTCTTTCTTTTTGCGAGGAAAAAAGACCTCAGCTGCCCATGTCACACTCATCTATAGCACCGGGATTTGCATTGAGAGGAGCAGGGTAATTAAGATGAAGGAGTGGGAAGGCCAAGCAGCTGCTGGTGGGAGCAAAGTGCCTCGGTCAGCATGTGCCCATCCTCGCAACTCTACAAAAGCATCTTGGCCAGAGGATGCTCACTCTTTTTACTATTTCTGAGACCTCATTGCCAGGTCTTTTCAGGGACAGAGTGGATATAGTCCATTACCTTTTGCAAGAAAAAGGAAACTGAAGCCACTGCTCCAGGTCTTCCTGGCAAAGGCACATTTTTCTGAATGCATGCATACTTCTCGTTTACCACCAGCACGTATTCTGTCAGGAAATTAAGGGCAGAGCGAAACAGATAAGCCATGTCCCAAGTTTTGTTCAATTCAAAAGCTCTGAGTGTGCCATGTGGACAAAAAAGATTCTTATAAATATGTACTTCAGTAAGTCTGTCTCCCATGTCTACGCCAGTTGTGAATGGTTAACTGTAATCTATTTGGATGAATTTGCATTGCTGCTCTGGCATTAAGAATGGGACACTTCAATATGCTACCACTGGAAAAATAATTTGCCTAAATAAAGGGAATGTTTTGAGCTCACAAAGCTGTAAGCTAAGGACTAAAGAAAACTGGTTAACTAATAAAAAGATGTAAGGAAAATGAATGCAGAAATTGTTCAAAACATTGAAATGGGAATGCTTGAAATTAGGACAATAAATTATCTTAAAACATAAAACCCTGAAGATTCTGATTTCTGTTTTCCATCATATCAGTAGGATTTTTGGGCAGTCACAGTCTGAAAACAAAGCTGTTTTTGTTAGGTACCGATATTTGGATGTAGTAGCCTAGATTTCAGCACCTTGGTTTAGACATTTAGTGGCAGGTTCTCAATGAAGATAACAAGAGCTTTATCTGAGTAAGGTTAGATGAAAATCAGTGTTCTGGTATTCTGTCTTTTGAAAACAGGTCATTTTAGAAGTGTAGAGAGATTTTCTAAGTCTTATAGGACATTGCTAAAAAATAAAGAACTAAATAGTGTATTTGTGGAAGTTGATTAAATTAGATAATGTTTTATACTGGAGGTGTTTCCATGAATATCTCCATTTTGCTAGGTCCAGAGATTTGTACCGTTGTATCACGTAAGTGTCATTGATTTTCAGATGATATAGCAGTATTTTATTCCTATTTTCATTTGATTCAGGCACTACATTACCACTATGTCCAAGAACAAATATATCCATAGGGGCATTCATATTTATAATAATGGCTAAAGCCTTGTTGCAGAAGATTCACTATTAGCAAACATACTGGTGCTAACTTTATCTGTTCCTCTGCACAGCGATATTTCTAACAAAGAAAGTCTAAGGAAAGACTGGTATTGTTATAATTCTACTGTCATGGTGAAACTATCTTTCCACTGGCGTAAACAGCAGAGATAAAATAGGTATTTTTCACATTTACTTTTTTAGCACTGAAATTCCCATTTCTCTAAACTCCATGAAGACTTTGGGTAAAAATTGCCATTCCTGAAAACATTTCCTATTCTTCATAATTCTGATGGCAGTGCTGTAGAATCACATCTTTTATAGGTACCTGTCACAGTGTGATAGTGGGATACCATTTCTTCCCTTGCTTTAGTCCAGCATGTCATAAATTTAACTTCCAGGAAATAATTCGCATTGCAAAGTGCTACACTCAGGTACAAGCTTCACATTGAAAGGGGGTGATGCTGTTTTCCTTCTTTCATAGGTAAAAACTTGTCTTTTGTGCTAGCCAGAAATGTTTATAGGTTTAGGTGCTGAGGACATTGCCTTTACTGAATTCACCTTGTATTAATACTACAACAGCACCACAAAAACTAGCTCTCAACAATATATATTTTTTAAATTTTTAATTCACAAAGCAAATTGTAACATGTCTGTGCTCATACCTGATTAGAAGGTTATAAACACCTCATTTGAAAATAGGAGATTCAGGTTTTAATGAAAAAATAGAAACCCAGTGTTTTCCCTGGAAATGTTTGGAAAAAATTAAACAGTAGGGAAATAAGAAATAAGTATATTTTATAGAAGATAGTTAAAGCTGGGGTTAAAGTATTTAAGTTCTCTTATCTTTTGTGATTGCTCTAGTCTGCAGCTTTCTCAGTAGACCCTCTACATGTAAGACTTAATTCTGACTACTATTGTTAGAATGAAGCAATAATCAATGCATAATTCCTGTTTAGAAAAGAAAGGCATTGAAGCTGTCCACATCTAGCACTATGCAATTAGTCTTTTGTAAACCAACAAACAGTATCTGTAATACATAGTTATCAAAAATCACTGGAATAATTTTTAAATCATCTAACACGCAAATAGTAGGGGCAAAAAGTGAAAAAAATTAAGAAATTGATTACTAGTTAGATCTAAATTTGGAGGAAATAGTGAAAACTTCTTTATGCTGTTTTACCTGCTACATGCCTTATTTATGTTTTAAAGTGTAATTCACACCGCAGGAGTTAATAATAATCCCTCAGCCAACAGGGACTAGATGCTGTTTCCCTAAAGAGAAGGCAAGGCTTGTGAAAAGTTTGAAAAAAATGTGTTGTAATTGCTGAAATAAATGGCAAATTTTAGAGGAGAAAACAAAAGCAGAATATAGAAATCGCTGGTCTCCTAGGTAAAACTTAAGTATTGACAGGTCTGAATTAATAGAGACTGTTTTTCAAAAGGTTCAGTGTCAGCTATATATTGCATTTACTCATTCAGTTCTCGAATCACTCTTAAGGGATTGCTTGATTCCTGACACTGTGTGACAGGAAGAAACTTTGCTATTGAATAGAGAAATAATGTCTATTTTGTTCTCCAAAACAGAGTCAAATACCAAAACTCCATCATTTTAACATTTTAAGGAGATATACACACGGGGCTATAGTGGATTCAGTTCACAAAAAAAAATAAATTATGGGTTTCTTTATTTGCATCTTCACTAGACAGATACTAGTTCCTCCTAAAGCTAATCCTGAACCCCTAAGTATTCAACAGAGGACAGGTTAAAAAGTGCAAAAAAGGACTCACTGTGAGTTCCTTCCTGAGGGAGTGCGCTGGAGGAGTGCGCCAAGAAGCCTGAAGACGACAATAATATATATTTTGTGTCAAAGTAGCACATTCTTTGCAGTGCCCTGAAATAATCCTACAAGGTATTCTCGTGAGGCCAAGTTGAGTCTCTGGACAGATAAGAGGCAGCTGCCAAGACCTAACCGAATGCAGAAAAGCTTTACTATACCCACCGCACTGGAGTTTTATCAGACAGGCAATGCAGTGTTATATGCCACATACAGCCTGCTGCAATTTGATGATTGTCTTCAGCTGGAGACAACATTCATCAACAAAATTGTCTTTGAAAGCCAGAAACTGTGCCCAAAAATCTCATACAAAAATTATGAAAAACTGACTCTTCAGACACTAGTTACTGTAAACACAGTTTGTTCTTCAGGTAGGTTTCCAGAACTGTTACAGGATTTCACAGATCAGTAAGTGATTTTGGTGGCAGAGCGTGTTTAGAGATTGTTCAGTTATAATGTGTGTAATATTCAGCTTGTTTGAGATGTCACAAGATTTTTTGGAAAGGCATAGTGAGCTGTATTTTGATCTTCTTGCCTACCTGAGGAGTTTTAATGCATCAGATGATCATTGCATCTTTATACCATCATGAAAACTCAGAGACCACATTCTTGGTTGGTTTTGTGGGGGGTTTTGTTTGTTTTATTTTTTTACCAGACACAACTTCTTTCAATATTTTATGTCCCTTTCCCCCACTTATATGATTTAATATAATTGTATATATTAAATTGTAATATGATTGTGAATAGTCATGGATTTAGCACAGGAAAAATTTCAAAATTACATTCCATATACTAAAAAATAGTTCTTCATACATAAGGCTTTAATATTATATATATTTCATTTCAGACTAAATTATCACTGAAAAAACAATTAATAAGATATTTTCCTTGTCCTTTGAAAATGTATTTTAAACAGAAGCCACCTGCTATTTGTGTCAGCCCCTCACAACTTTACAAGATGCCTGAGATTAGAGCTACAAAACTGGAGATTCTTAAGCATATATCTTATGTGTCTATAGGTAGCTGCATTAAAAGTAGGTGGTCTGGTCAAATTCGTGAAGTTAAATGGAGGTGGCATGTGGAACTTTGTAGCAAAACTTGTATATATTCTATATAACCTACATAGGAGATTCTAAGTGACAGGAAAAGAAACAAAATAGCCCAAAATAAAGGACCTTCAATTTAGGCATGATTTTTCACTTTGATATCCCTCTGGACATTTTTTTTCCCACCCCCAGACTGGTGAAGGTTCCTACACACAGACATCATAACTGGAACAGTTAATTTGTCTCTGTGCAATTATCTCTTGCAGTGAGGGGGGCTGTTGCTGTGAGTCAGAGTTTGCAAGTTTGTTCTCATCATCTTTCTTGCAAGGAGTGCCAACAGTTTCACAAAAAAGTCCAATTTCCCAAAACACAAATCGCAGCCCAACTTTGCTGACAAGTTTGTGCTTTTTCAAGTATTTGAAAGCTGAGGGTTTGAGTTTTATCAGATAAAGAAGCCTGACCCTCCAGGGTTTGCCTTTTACCTGGCTCAAGTAGATGAAACAGTGACTTTCAAATTCTTTGGACTGTAGTGTTTCACGAGTCTGTACCTTTGTTGCCTGTGCCAGATTGACCCAACACATTAAAAATGCTTAGTCTGTTCTCCCACCTGTGGGCAACATGAAATTTAGCCTCACTGATGTGCTGTTCTCAAGGATGAAGTGAATGCACTTGGCTCTGAGCACCTCATCATGGGAACAAAGTTTTGCTGGTTTTGTCACTGGTGTTTCAGGACTGTTCTTACACACGCATGCACACACACGCCAGTTGTTATTTCCTCACTTTCTCTAACAAAAGGAGAGCTGTTGTCAACACTTCCTTCTGCTCTCTTGGTTGTATTTGTCGGGCAAAGATCATCATGCTCTGATTTAGTGTTTTCAAATAAGTGTGCCCTCTGGTGCAGAGCTCTATTGAGAGACAACACAGCCCAGGCAGGAGAGTTCAGCATGGCCACTAATAAAACACAAGTGCTGCTTTGTCAGGCCACGAGTGATTACTTGAACAAGTGCCAACCAAGAAACCAAACATTACAGTGCAGCTCTTCAGACCCTCAAGACAAAAGGCCAATTGACTTTCCTCATTAGTTTTTGTGCCAAACATGTAAACATAGTTTCCTCTCTATCTTTGATGCTCAAAACATGCCAGCTTGTTAACATCTTGGGTGGTACGGTGGTTTATGAGCCTGTAAAGACTATTATGTAGTGGTGGGTTTTGTCCTAGTTGAAAAGATTGGCTTATCCTACAGACGCCTGAAACTGGCATCTTTTTGACAATTTAGAAAACCTGCCTTTGCTCTAATAGACTGATGAAACTGCTTAAAAGAAATTTAACATGCACAGGACCTTCCTCTGTCACACATACACATTAAAGCTTTGTTAGAATTAGGATTGGTCTCCAGCTCGCTGAAAAATATAAACAAAAACCCACCCAAGTGATAAGAGCAACTTTGGCTACATAAACTGCGTGATGAAACCCCATTTGTAACTACTGCGCAGAAAGCTTACTGAGATTTTTTGCGTGATATTCTGTGTTTTACACTGCTTTTATTTTGGGGACCTCTGACATTTTAACTTCCTTTGCATTTTACTCCAGTCTTTCTTGTTTCTAAATTCTGTGACTGTGCAAGATAATGGAAATTGGAACAATTTCAAACAACCTGAAATGTTTGTGAAAGGTGTTGAATTTTAGTCAGTGTGCAGGGAATGTTTTCTGTCTTGGAAATACCCTTCACATATGGTGTGACTGCTGACATGAAATTTTACCAGTCAAACACTGAGTGTGTCTTAAAGTGGTCACTTTATGAATGAGTGTGCAAGGTGGTGAGCTCTATGAACTGGCTTCTCATTTTTGCAAATGATTTCCTTACCTTTTAACTGAAAAGCAGAATTTACTTTTCTTTTCCCCTCTACAAAAATATGATAAAGTTTTAAAAAATAAGCCTGATTATTAAGAAAAATAAGCAACACCACACCCACACATATACTCTGTTTAGCTCATGTTTCCAACTGAAGTTGAAAAAGGTTGATTTGCCAGCCTCTGCCTAGACTGAAAACATAAGCCATATAACGTCCCATTCATGGGTCTAATGAGAGCTTCATTATTGCCAATGAAGAAACTAAGAAATAGGCACAAATAAATTATTTTGGATTTCCTTTCAAAGTGCTAAAGATAAGAAAAGAAAAGAAGAAGAAAAAAGATGTTCTGGTATTCTCTCTCTCTTTCTCTCTCTCTGAGATAAATCTGTCTTTTAAAATAAAGGATTGAGCATGTGTGGAGTTATCTGCAGGCAGAGCAGTCAGCACATTGTGCTTAGTGGGAGCCCAGCTGCTGCTGGGCTTGATGACACTAAATGAAAGAAAAGGTTAGATTTTTGGTGGAGTGCTGGCAGCCAGCACAGAGGCACAAATGTGTCTCTCCTACTCACTTACGCTGAGATTCTGGGTGACACTAAGAAATTTCAATATTAGTTGAACAGGAAAACAAATAGATGGCCTCTACTGTATCTAATATGGTATCTAATAATGGAACTCCGTGGTTTTCCTTCTAAGCTGTCCCACAGCCAAGAGCCCCTGGTGTCCATCTCCCTGGCTCTGCAGCTGCTGGATGGCAGGGTCTTTAGCAGGTGGCTGAGCAGGCTTCCAGATTCCTCACCTCTTCCCTGTTCCCACTGCAGAGTGGGCTGCCAGAGATTTGGAGGTGCTATCTGCAGCTTGCGATTTCTGCTTGGAGTCTGTGTGATTTAGGTCTTAGTCTGTTTGTTCGAGGTTTCCCTGCATCATCTTGAATTAACCCTAACCCAGGAGTAACAGCAAAGAGCTGTTAATCATACTCAAGTGGACCATTTGTGGACAAGCAAATGGTTTTCATCCAGAGCAAGACGGTTTTCCAAGGCAGGGCAGGAAGGATAAGGAAGCAGGCAATCTCTCAGCTACAGATATGAGCCACCCGATGGGGCTGATGGTGGGAATCCTGTGACAGGTTAAATTTCAAGTGTTTTCAAGAGTGGTACCTGTGCCATACACCTTGAGGGGAAACAAAGCAGAGAGCAACCTGCCTTCCTGAAAATAAAACCACCTTTGGTAGGCCACCAGGGAAGGATAGGCAAATCTGAGGGGAGTTTTGCCTGGGGAAGGTAATAAAAGTGCTGTGCAAAATTACATTTTCATGGCCAGGTGCATTGTCAGGTGCCTGCAGAGTCAGAAAGGGGTCCCAGAGAACCTTTCCACCCTTGGTCTGGTGGAAGGGCAGGGTTAAGCCATAAGGAGGTCCATGGGGCCAGTGTGCAATCCAGGAGAGACTGTGAAACACGAATTTCATTTCCCAAGAAGGTTTTACTGAATCACCTCCTCACACAAAATTGCACTGAGACTCCAAGCCAGGGCAGTGTCTAGGCTCTTCTGAGGCTCTTAAGACTTAATTGCTCTGGGAACAGCTGCAAGTGGGACTAAACACCACAGCCTTGTGAGTGTCCAGAATGGAAGATCTTAGATGTTTCTGCGAGAGATGGCAGCCAAACCTCTGAAAAGCCTTCTGGAATTTCCTCAGCTTTTCAAAAATATAGCTGTCTTTGGTATTTAAGGAGTTTTCCCTACCAGTGGAGATTCTCCTAGGCTTCTCTGTACTACAGGCAAAATTAACTTCCTTGTGCCAAAGCAGAATCTCAGTGCAAGGGGCAGTGACAGATTTGGAGGCAAAAAGCTGGGAAGGTCCATCTGAGTAGGGTGGGCAGGTACTGGTGAAACAAAAAGAGTCAGAGAGATTAAAGGTGCTTGTGGTGATGGTTCAGAAAAACATGGGTGGGGATCCTCCTTTCGTCTCCTCCTTCCTCAAACCCACACTCCATCTCCCTTGCCCTTTGCCTTGGGTTACAGAAGTCTCAGTTTCTTGCCATATTCCTCCCTCTCCTTCCTTTTCCCATGCCTCTACTTTGTCCTTCAAGCTGCTGATCTTCATCTTGAACTTCCCCTCCCATACCGATGTACGTAGCATGAGCTGGGAAAGTTCAGTTATTCAAGTTCTGCCACATTCTGAGTGGTGCTTTCCCTGTGGCTGTGAGGATGTAATGGCTTACTCAGGAAGGGGTCTTCCAGATATCCCAGATTTTTGAGATAATTTGTGACTGCTTTCAGGATAAGTAAAGCCAGATAATGTCTGAGGCAGATGATAAAAGTTTTTGCTTAGGACTGAACTTGTATATGTGACAGTCTGGGTCAGAGAGCTGCAGATATTGCAGCACTCTCTGTGTTATTCTTTTTGGTGGTTTTTTTTGTGTTTGTTTTTTTTTTTTCCCACCCCCTTCTGAATTTCATTGACAATATCATGCAAACCTTTTCTGTAACATCGTGGATTTGAACCATAGCTGAATTTGACTCAATGCACTCTGTGTCAAATGTTGCATTTGCAGTTTGTTTTAAAACTTTTCTTTACCTTTTTAGTAAGTTTCCCTTAAAGCCTTAAAGAAATAGTAATTTCAAAATGTGTCCAGTAGCCATACATTTTTGATTGCCTGATGTTCAGGGTGAGTACATTAATAGCGTTCAAAATGTGGTTTGCAGGTTTTCTGACATCTCAACACTGTGGAATTTCAGCAATTGAATTTGACCTACAGAACCCTGCACGCAAATCCCTTGAATCGATCGATCTGTACAAAGCAAAGCCTGCTGTAGTGTTGCTGCTAAAGGGAAAATTGAAGAGTATGGTATTGGTGCTCTTTTGCTACCAAGTTCATCACAGCAAAATCATGAGCTCATGATAGACCACCTAAGTATAATCAAACTCTCAGCATTTTGATGTATAAGCCAAGACCAATGCCTTGACCTTTAAGGGATAGTAAAACGGATACAGGAATTGTAGAAGAGAAGTCTGTTCTTATCCTGACTCAGGCAGTCTGTATAAAGATAGGGTCATTGTGTGCAAGAAACACCATTCTAGATGTGTTAAGATGGTTTCCTACTGAAATTCAGCATTGTACTGAAATGGTAAACTTTGGCAAAAGCATATTTCAAACATCACTGTGACAGAATGAGCAGTGTATGGGAGGTGGGAAAGACAGTCCACATGAGAAACCATTTTCTATTAGTTTTGACACCATCTAACTCTGCAAAACAAAATGATTGTCATTAGATCAGGAAGATGAAGATTCAAGTTAAAAAAACAGTATAAAAGTATATGTATCTACCTTGCTTCCAGATTTACTCTCTGAGTGTTACTCATTGATGATCTGCAGTAGAGATTGTTGTTAGATTTGTAGGTTCTTAGCAACAGGAAGATTGCTCAAGCTCCAGCAGAAACAACTGGTCAAAGTACATGTTAAATAACATTGGAAACAGGTGAAAATTACTTCTTTGATTCTTCTTTTTTTTTTTCTCTTTCTTTGTGTATACAGCAAAGTAGCACAAAATCCCACTTATGAGGTCTAAAGAACATGACTGTAGGTGTTAGATTCTTTTCTTGGTATGGTTCATCTTCTCTTCTTCAAATCCACACTGATTATGTAGTGAACTATTAATGGAAAGGTAAATGCAGTTATTCTGGTGGAAAAGAATAAGATATGTACTGTTATTATGACTGAAAAATTGTTATATGGAAAAGGATAGGCTGTCATTTCCAAACCACTTTTATATTTAAGATTGTCTCATTCTCTTGTTCCTCTCTAAGTAGTTCCAGACAAAAATGAAGGAATGGGACAAGGATGAAATTTCTTAAAGGTCACTTAGTGCAGTGGGGACACTCCTGTTGTGCCCATCCTTTCAATGAGGCAAAAGCCTGTGCTGGCTTAGAGCAGGATTGAGACTGATACCCTTTGGGTCAGGGCAATAAGACTAAGGACTATTCAAAGACATTTGAAGAGGAAACTGTCACACTTTTTTTTTTTGTGTGTGTGTGTGTGTGAAAGAAAAAGATGCCAACTTTATAGAAGAAAGTCAGAAGAAGCCTAGTCAGAGAAGTGACAGTCTAAAAATATGAACCCTGGTTCATGAAACCAGTTCTATGGGTACTGGTATTTAAATAATACAGGAAACAAAGAAATATCCTTTCTTTCTTCAGTCATGTGCCTAAATTGTGGGAATGTTACAGGCATTTCATGATACTAACTGAACGATTTATCAATTTGAAAGTATTTTCTGTCTAGTGTAAAGAAAACATTTAAAATTCTCCATTTTTCTTCATCGCTTAAAAAAAACCTGCAGAAATGAGTGTTTTCCTATTTCTGAATTCTTTCTCACCTGTAGTTTATGTACGTCATATACTTTTATCCAGTCTCCCTCTTTAACAGCCTTTGTATGTCATCTGCACTCAATCCAAACCAAACAGAAATACAGTGTGATCTCTTTGTCCGTACGATTACTATTTATACTATATTGCCATGCTCTCTTCTTGCACAGCACCTGTCAAAATGGGATCCCAATCTGCTTTCATGCTGTAAGACTACTTACTACAATGTGGTAGAGGTACATTTAGTTTCTAGTTGCCTATGCACATATATAAAGAAGTTTTGTGGGATTCAGAGTAATACGTTACTCTTCTAGAACAATATTCTTTTTCTGTGAAGCCAAGACTTTTAAGGAGTTAAAAATGTAGTCTTTGTTCTTTGTGACACACAACTTTATTCTACTTATGGAAAAATATCTTTCCGCTTTAGGAAACCCATAAAAGCCTCAAAGTCACAAAACCTACTGGAGAATGTTTACACTCAACAACACCTTTTTCTAAGTAGCAATGAGGGTGGCTGCATAGTTAGAGTTCTGACTTGATCATTTATTTAAGCTATTACATGATTGAATTTTGCTCTGGTTTGTATTCAGGCAGCTACTCCAAATATGTTAGAAAGATCATACATTGAAATTCCAAAGTGGGTGCAGGGCTCCCTACTTTTGTTCTTCTGCACTGATAGTTCTTAAAATGAAGCTTTAATCTGTATTATATAGGATCATTAATTTCTGCATTTTACACTTGAGCAACAGCATTCTGATTATCTGCTGCAATGAAAAATAAGCAGCCCTACTCCTGCAGACTTAATTACTTACTGCAGGGCCCATCCCTTCCTAGTTATGGCACACAATCTGCAAATGGGGTCAAAAACATTATTAAAAACCAAATTACCCACTGGAAGGAGAAAACAAACATGCAACTGTGACCTAGAGGACCTCACCAACATAGGAGGCAAGCCTAGCTGCACACATTACACAACTCCAGAGAATATGTTAAGGAGCTCTGTTCTCAGTTAGACAACAAAATAAGCAGCCAAATGAGCTCATCACGTAAGATAGCCATGCATATTATCATGGTATAAAGAGTATTCTGGCTAAGTATTTTCTAAGTGGGAAAGATGACTGAATTAGAAATACAGGAAAGGTGCTCACTGATTAGGTGCCTAGATCCAGTGTGAGGTTTCTAGAAATTCTGGCTTGGGCAGCAAGGACCAGGCACGTGCCCCTAAAATCTTGCTGTGTAGCTGTCTTAAAAATTAAGCTCTATATGCCAGATCCTTCTAAAAGTGTGATTCAGCCTTGAAGAAAATTATAAATAGACTTTCAATAATATAAATATGTTGTATCTACCAGTCTTTAAAAATAGTGTTGGTTGCATTTAAGAGTGAGCAGTAGGAGTTATGAAGGATTTGGGAGATTTTAAAAGTTAACAAAATATATTATTGCTTACAGAAACACATGAAAATGGAATACCAAACACAACTTAAGAATGACTCCTTGGAAAAATTATAACCTATTTGTTTAAAAATAATGTAGAAGAACATAGCATAATAGTTATACGATTTCCTTTGTTGAATGGATGAAAAAAATGGATCTGAGATAAAATTTTCCATGTCTAAAAGTCTAATGGATGGTAATAGAATTGTAAACTATAAATGAAATGCTGATCTATTTATATTAACAGAGATACGTATTTACTCGCAATATTTATAGCAATAGTAAGCTGATCTAATTTATAAGACAATGGGCCAAGGAATCTATTGTTTTGAAATCACATAAAAACGATAATAAAATAAAACAATAAAATATTTAAAGTGCATACAATGAAAATATGTCCATAAAACACACAGTTAACATTAAACGATCATTCAGTACTATTTGAAATTTGTCTGTTTGAATACATTGCATTTAATTAATTGTAAGCACTGTGAGTTGCTGAAGCTTAAAAATATGATTCAGTCCGGCACATAATAGTATAATATTTTTTCTATGAAATAAAAACATTATAAATTATAAATAATAAAACTCCAGGAAAATGATCAGGTTATAACAAAATGGTAGTAAGTTATCAACATGCAAAAATACGAGAGGCACAGACAGTATATAATTATCTAGATATCAAGAGCAATTCCGTAGTAAAGTTTGTGCTGTAATTTAAAGTTCAAGCAGTATTAAAAATAGTGTAAAAGATTTGCATTTGCTGTATTCCATCTGCAAGTCCAGCAGCATGAATCTTCATGGGGTAGGATTTTTCTTCCTTTAATGAGCTACTAATGTTTTCCTATGACCCTGTGCCGCTGAGTTGCTGCTCTGCTTTTCCTGACGAGTCCATCTGGATAGATATCCATGATCCAGACTTCTTGCCCACTGAATTGATATTTCAGCCAGAAGTCACACGGACATTTTACTATTGAACACAGAAGGGCTTGTCATCTTTATGCTGGAAGCTTTAGAGCTGTGGGCCTCTATTTTGCTTCCTGGTGCTGCACGTCTGTTCCCAAGCTCGCCGGCAGCATCAGAAGTGCCAGCAAGCCCCAGAGAGGATGGCGATGGTGAAGGGAAGGGTGTGGATGAAGACCTGGTGGGGAGCTGCAGTGCTCCAGCAATCCAAGGGGTGGCACAGGAAGGTTAGAGAAGGGAAGATGCTCCTTAAAACGGATTTTGGGAAAAAAATGGGAATTTGCTCCAGGGCTGGGAGGACTGTAAGGACTAGCAGGACTAAGGTGGATTGCAGTGGAGCAGTGAGGATGGTCTTGCTGTGTACATAGACAAGGAGGCTTGGCAGCAGGGAGCTGGAGCTGTGCGTAGGGGTGGAGGAAAAACCCAACTGCATCTGAGCAAAACCAAGGCAAAGAGGCGCTCACAGCTTCCTCCGCTCTGTGGGTTCAGGTAGCAGCTGGCTCCCCCAGAGCCTGGCTCACAGTCACTTGGCTGCTCTGGCCAGCCTGCACAGCCCTGTGTGCACAGCGTCAAAACGGGCCGAGCTTGCGAGACCCAGCTCGCCGAGCTGTGAGCTGAACTGCAGCTCTGAGGGACCCTGCTCCAGCCAGGGACAGTGGGGAGCTTGAACCCCCCATCTCCTCCTGCCCCACACCGGCGGCCTGCTGCGGGTCAGCCTGAGATGGGTCTCCACTGGCAGGAGCCGAGGCGCGGGGCCCACACCCAGCCAGGGGGTCCCCTCAGCCTGCTCCCGGCCCCCGCAGGGCTGGGCACCAGCTCCGTGGGTGCTGCTGTGGAGCCCGCCTTGAGAGCCCCCGCACCCCCACCCGCTCCGCCACATGAATCCCTGCCACCAGAATGAAAATGCAACAGCCCTGACAAGTCGCCAGATTGAGGATGAGGAGAAATGTTTCAGAAGTACAAGATGATCAGTCCAACAACCTGGATAATTGGCAGTGCACTCTATTTTTATTTGCCTGATGTAATTCATAGTTGCAGGAGCAGCCTTTCAAGGAGGAGGCCTGGAGTCATGTTCCCACTCTCGTTACAAGTGTTGCTTGCTTAAATATTTTTTAATATTTAGGCCTGTCAGGTTGGCGCCTGGATTTGCCGGCCAATATCTGATGTTCACTTTCATACTCCTATGGAAAGGTGGAGCAAAGACACGAGGTGAAAGAAATGAATGCAACCTATCACCAGTGCCTTGCTACGTGCCTCAGGAGGAGCATTAGATCACATCACAGCATTTCCTTAGCATTTGCACAATGACAGCATCAAGACATCAAATTTTTGCTATTAATCACATGGATTCTAACTTTCTTGTGAAAAACCAGCTCCTACAAATCTGAAAGGATGAGAATCTAATCTTTTGGAAACAAATGAAAAAGAACCCCAAACATTATCTGTGACACAGAATGCTAGAAATCACACTGTGAAGCCTCAAAACTTACACATTTTAAGAGAAGGATCCCGAGGAAGTGGGATGCACAAGTAAGGAGGAGAGAGGGTGCTAATCTTACAGTTTGTAAAAAAGTGAATCATGGCTTGTAAATACTTGGAGTCAATAAGCTCCTCTAGTGTATGAAATACAATGCTGAATGCACATGAAAAAGGAGGAGCAAAGCTGGTTACAAAGGAAACCAGGAAACACTGGTTGCTATGTTTTACTTAGTAGTGTGCTTTGTGTTTTATTTTACACATAAATTCTTCCCTTCTCTTTTTCTTTCTCTTTATTCTTCTGATGGTCAGCAGTCTATGGCCCAACCTGGACTCATAGGAATTGGCTTCTTGCATCACTAATTAGATGCATTGTGGGTACTTTGTGGGCTGTCTCCCAGCCATGCCATTTCTAGAATGAAAGCTCAGCAAATAGCACTCAGCAAACAGCACCGAGGCAGACATACCATGAGACAGGAGGTCTGAGCAGAGCTCCAGGGAGAAAAAAGTCGTGTTTCATTCACAGCTAGTGCTGGGTCAATGGGTTTTGCAGAAATGAGGGTATGGGGATTTCTCTTCTCTCTGGCATGCCTGCTACCATTTTCAGTGACAAAACAGACATGCCATTTTTGCACAAATTCCTCACTAAAATAAGACATCTGTCAGCTGGACTAAGCCAGGCTTGGGTTTAAAACCTGTAAAAATAGTGCAACAAGGTCATTTTATTCTGATTTACTTTTAATTTTGCAATGAGTGATGTCTCAGCTTCTGCAATGTCTGCCACTTTTGTTTAAATAATCTTAATTAGAAATTATTTCCTCCCCGGACCATTTTCTTTATCATCCTGTGCTGTGATAGCTGATGAAACATACTTTCAAGACTTGGGGACAAAGGGGAAGAAGAGGTGAATGAATCCTGCAGGAAGATTTTGTGTAATGCTATGCTTATAAGGGATAGTGTTTATGACAAATCAGTTAGCTGAGGTGTTTTGAAGGGCTGCAGGAACAAAGTCCAAGGACTTAACAAAAATTTGTTTGAGGTTTAGAAGAAAAATTACCCTTTGGAAAGCTAAAATTGCTTCATTGTAGGAATCGAGCAACAGTGATCAGATTTCAGAAACCCATTTTGTATTTGCATTAACATCTTCTAATAACATATTTTTTTATTTCTGTTTTCTTAACCTAGAAAGCCAATTTAAGTTAACTTCTTAAGTATATTTATGAAGTTTCATGGTAAACTCAACATTAAAAAAATAATGTGAGTGACCAACTAGCAAAAAAGAAAAATTAGGCCCATCCTAGCAATTATAAGAATTTCTGTTATGAACATAATTTTTAAAAGTGAAAACACTGTTAAAAGCAGTGTAACTTCTTCAGAATATTTTCAAATCTTTCAGGCCATTAGATGAATATAATATGTGAAATGAGATGATGAACCTTGCAGAGTGCCTGCCTATATACTCCCATAGAACAGACCTAAATAAATTGTCAATAGATACAGAATGCAAATGGAAGCAAATACTGATAAAGACAAAACCATGCATGTCAACAACACTGTTAAAGCCACTGTACTTAATTAAAAAAGTGAAGTCAATTAAAATCAAAATAACATTGTAGCATGTACAAATGCTGGAATAATCATTAGGCCTTGCTGAATAATGGAGAAGTATAGAATTTTTTTTTTAAATGAAACAGCAGGGGTGATACATTACACAAAGCAACAATCTACAACAATATGACAATTGAATTACTTCAGCCCCATTAGGCAGGTGCAGAAGAATAATTAACATGAATTTCTTCAATGGAAAGGAAAAAAGATAAACTTTTGTCGAGTACTACTGCTATGTTTTCCCTCCTAAATGATGAGAAAATATAAAAATGAGCAGACCGATTAAAATGAAACCTTTATGCTTATCCTCTTTGTGAGACTGGTTAATCATGGGATAAAATATGTACACAGTGTATTTTCTCATAGTCTGACAATGTTAAAACAGGCCACCGTGGCTCACATCAGCTTTTGCTCTTCTGCTGAGGTATAAGCAGTGATTGCTTGGATTAAAAATAAAATATAAAAGGCAATAGATTTTGAATTTTTAAACTTCTGATATAAGAAGTATTCAGACAAGCATCAGATTCCATTCATTATGTTTTTCCATTTCAATTCAAAATGAATCTGTGACCTCCAATTTCAATCTGAGCAACAACTGTTCCCTGAAATGACAAGAAAAAGTGAATAAAGTTCATAATGTCTCATGAACTGTAAGCTTTTTCTTAAACTTCAATTGCTTCCCAATGTTTTTCCCTAAAAAACCTAAATAATTCTATTTAGTTCTTTTGAAAGAGATTGATTTGGAGACAGATAGTCATGCAGTTTTCTGAGGGACATTTGATTTTCTTCCATTAGAATCAAAAAACTGGGTAAACACTAGCACTGGTCATGTTAGAAATATATTAATTACCGATATGGACAGAAGATCTCAAGTGATTGAGTTAGCACATCTTAAGAAGCTGCAGCACTGCAGCCAGGGAGACTGCAGGACGATTAATGCTCATTTTATGAGCTGAGGTTGCATGCTCTGATAGCTTTAACTAAGCCATTTTACCTTGTGTATGCGATAGTCTGTGAGGGGCTGAAGAGCTCCGGGTCTGTCAAACAATTCATCCTGTCTACACTGTCACCCACCAGCCTCTTCCCCCATGGCCTTTGGGCAGCTGGTGGGCTACTAGTCTGCTATTGTCATGCTCCATCCTGAACTCAGCTACTGTCTGCTGAAGTGTGTCCAGGTGTCTCACGTGAGTGCACATGGGTTGCCTAAGGCCATGTCCTCTTCCCCTCCTCTGTTACTTGACTAGATATATAACCATAATACTATTTTGCTACATTACCCTAGATATACATCTGGTTCCATTCATGTGAGGCGAGTTGCTAGGACCATGTATTGCTATGACCAAATCTCCACTTTGAAGCAGGAATAAGTAGCTACTACCTCTCAGTCAAATGGGATTCATTTCCATTTGAGCGCTGGGAGTCCCCCAAGTATTCAAGGCTGCTGTATAGACCAGTTACATAGATTTCTCATGTTTATGTTTTTGAAAATGAAAAACTATCCAAATTCAGTCATCTTTTGTTTTATTTTCCTAAAAATGTCAAAGACTAGAGAGCTTCAAAGAGCTGGAATGCTTATTTTGAAAAGGAGTCGTGCTTTGGGATGAACATAATTTTTAGAAATGGTATCAGAACGTAGCAGTTACCCAAATGCAAGCAGATGTTTGGTACATTTTCCTGGTTTGTGTAGCTCTTCTGCCACTATTTGAATCAAGTCTTTAAACCACTGATTTCTGGAACCAAGAATGCTAATTTTGTAACTGTCCTGCACCTAATACTCTGTCTCCAATTACCCATGTTGATAGACCTTTGTTCTATCCATGTACATCTTACGATACTCACGTCTGGAATGATCTGTCTGTTTTAGTGACTTCTAATGTTCTGAGACACGGCTGATGGCATCTCATTTTCCTGTTTAAATGCTGACGCACTTGCAGATACATCCTAGCTTTGATCCCATACCCTCAAGTTATAAAAGCTATGTTGACACCCTGGCACAAACTATGGAGAAACCACAGACAAAGAATGGAGTGGTTCTGCTGCAATGACTGACGTGGGAATGACAGCCTGGACAAGTATCCGTGAAAACAGGTGATTCCAAGATAAAACATCCAGTACAGTTTCCAATGCTACAAAAAGTTCTCCCTCAAAGGATGAGTAGTTTTGGAATTCTTGCTACTGCTCCACAAGACCGGTGCCACAACATGAATAGCACGAAAAGCTGCCACTCCAGAGAAGATGAAAGAGCCAAGGAGGGCTAACATCCCTTTTCTGCACAAGCTCTGAGGCAAGCCACAAAGGACAGAAGCTGAAAGCCCACACAGATGCCCAGCCTGTAACTGAGATGGAGAAAGAGGGAGACATGACTGACAATGTTTTGTGCTGCACTACAAGCACCATGAAAGTGTCATGCACATTTTGCTCAAGGTAATAAACGGCTGTTATTCTTTTGGACCCCTGTGGACTTAGTGCGTCTAAGCCGCCTTATCTTCTATCACTGTTCCATCTTCAAAATGGGATCTGTGCAGCTAGAAGTCAGTTTTACATGAACTGCTTTTCTAAAATAAAAATTTTAAAAACAGTTTTTTCTAAAAACAAATCATTTTTTTCTAGACTTTTTTCAGGCTGCTGTATGACCCTTTGACCCTTCCAGTTAACTGCCCCCCTGCCTCCAGCTTCACCAAAGGTGTTCAGATGTGCCCTACTCAGGGCCCTTAGAGAGCTGCCATGTTTCCTCTTTCTTCTACCGCAGGTCTCCATATCTTCAGGTTGATGGCGGTATGGGAGCTGAGAGAAGCAAACATCTGACCATGTTTATTGAAACAGCTGATATGGAATGGAAATGCTCAACACAAAAAAGAATTTGTTTCGCAGATTGAGAAACACCTTGGGTTCCTGGCTACCTTTGCCTTCTGGGTTGTGTGCATACTTATAGAGTATTCGGCAATTTTCTACCTCAACATCATTAACCTCTTGGATGTCAGCCATTACTGCCACAGTTGATTTCTTTTGCAGTGTGCTGCTTCTGGTCACCAGCTCAAGGCAATAGCAGACATCTGCCCAGACACAAGCATTAGGCAATAATGCTCACTGCTAGAGAACCTGGGATTTGTTCTGGGGGTCTTTACAGAGGGAGCTTAAGGGGAAAAACATCTACAAGCTCAGCCAGGAGTAAGGAGATGTTGTAGGGTGGTTGCCACAGTGATTAGACTCACTACAATAATCACTTCTTATGTATCTCAGCTGTTCTATCCTGTGTGGATATCCTGCAGCCAGGAATATGGTTGCCTGGAGAAATCTCTCGGTCAGGAAAAGCAGAGAAGAGGTCATCTCTAGAGGAGAGAAGAAGAGGTAGCTAAAAGAAAAGATAGTAACAGATACAAAGAAAAACAAAGAAACAAATGATTGCAGGAGTTGATGCAAAAGTAGGCAATTCTAGAGAGACCTGTTTTATTCAAAGATCTTACTCTGCACCTCAGTTACAACCTCATTATTCCATGCAACCTGCTGAGAAATATTTGGTCTGGCAGCATCATTATACTGTTCCAGGTTCCTGCTACAGACTCCTCCCTTTTGGCATCCCAGCTCAGTCGGAACTCACATTTTTTTCTTGAGTAGAAGCAAAAGTTCCTTCTCATAGCTTTCTGTCCCTTGAATCATTGACCTGCTATAGAAATATGGTGCATACCCATTTATTAGCAGACCCTAGCACATGGGTGTGCATGCATCTTCCAGGGCTCAGGTATTTTATTTTTTCCATTCAGTTCCAGGAGGAATGCATTCTTTTGTTGGTGATGTGCCACAGGAGCAGTCTGTCCTGCCTGGTGTTCAGAGATGACTAGAGTTAGTTCATGGGCAGTTACATGTTTCAGACTGAGATTCACAAAAGCAGGTTGTGAGACAGTTTTGCTAATCCAATCTCTGAAATCCTGCCTCTTCAAAAATCTACATGCCTCCTTCAGCACTTTGGAAAGACTTTCAGCTGAAGGAAGGTACAGTGGACCAAGACCACTTCATTTAAAGCCACTTCTGAAAGCAGAAGTGGTAGTTTGGGTGTTTTGATTTGCGGCTCCCTCCTTCCTTCACACATCTATAACGTATCCCTGGGCAACAAAAAGAATTAGCCAGTGCTCCTCTTCACTTCCAATTCGCTTTATTTGCAATGTCCCTACAATCACTGAAAATCACTGAAAATAGGAGCAGAGTAAGAGGCCCGTAATATTATAGCCTAAGAAGATGAAGCTGATGAAGGAGAAGACCTGTTTAATGCATTTTGCCTTATGACCAATTTCAAATAGAATATGTGAACCTTTGCGTACGGCCCTCCCTATTTCATAGACTCTCCTCTGAAGTGGCTGTCTTGATCTCTAGATTAGAAAGTAATACTTTCTGGCTTACTTTCCAGCTTTATTTATGGCTTTCTAAGGATAAAAATTATGAAAATACCTCTCCCATGATCCTTCTGTGAGGGGGAAGGTTCTGAGGTGGATGGGTTTGATTCCCATTTAATAAAGAGGGAATCGAGTCTTGAATACACATCTCATTTCCAACCTTCGTTAGATGGACCCTCTGAGATTAGCTTGATTATTGTGATGTAGGAGAATCAACACCTAGGTGAGTGAAAATACTTCTCTGTGGTGTTATCTGAGTTGGTTTCTTTTAGGAAGTCACTGTCTGGAGTCAGAATGAAAAATGGAAGCTTCATATAAATCAAATGGGCACACATTAAGCCTACGCCAGGGTTAATGCTCCCTGTGCCAAATATTTGGATACAACTGCTGTTTATCAATGTTAGACTCTCAAACACAGTCTGTATTTTGAAAATAAATTCTAACTGGTTCTAAATGTACAACCTATTTATGCAACATGCAAACATGGTACTCATTTTTTGCCTTCATCATATGAGTGATCTCATGGTGTTATTTGTCATGATAAGGTAAGCATCACACTTAGAAGATGAACTACATTCATGTTATCTGTGAACACCATGTACTTCCTTCCCCTCTTCCCATCCCCAATTTATTTGGAGAATAATAAAAAATATTTTTAAAACTGGTACAGAGTGAATCTCCTGATTATTTATTCCCATGAAAAGTAGGTGCTTCTTCCTCTCTATGAATATTTTTCAAATAACAATGCTTTCAGCTGGTTTGCTTATAAAAAAAGCTGCAAACATTACTAAAGGAATTGGCAGCTTTTATTCACAAGAGAGTTTTCTCTGGAAGGGAAGGGAAGGGAAGTGTTTGGTGAATCCTCTTTCTTGCTTACCCGCAGAAGTTATCACTGCATATAGAGAGGTTGGATGAGCCCTGAAGGTAGTAGAAATGTTTGTCCCTATATGAGCATGTTAGAAATGCCAAGTCAGTGTGACTAATGGATAAGACAGAAAGCAAAGCCAGTGATCTAAGATGAATAGAAGCATTAGAGGAAAAGCAGGAATGCAAATCTCACATTGTTAGAAACACAGACCTTATGTCTGCTCCAGAGTTTTGTTTCATCAGCTCTTATAGCTCACAGGCTTCTTCACTGTACAGAACAATTGTAAAATCTGCAAAACCTGGAAGAGTTAGAGACTGTAGAAGCTGATGTTTCTATTAAAAGTTGCTTGATGGAAGCTGCTGAAAATTTTGGCAGGAATCCCAGAGTTCAGAGGGAATTTCCATGTGCTGACTCAGACATGAATTTTAGCTCACTGGAGTCCTACACCTGATTCTACTGAGGTTATGAAATCTGGAAGCAAGACTGAATTCAAGGTAAACTGCTGAAATTAACAGCACACAGAGAAAGCACAAAAGGGAAGAGTGATAGGTGTAAATGCATAGTGTATAGCTCACTATTGTCTATATTGTCTATAAGTACCACTGAGGAAAAATTACAGAGACATTCAGCTGAACACTAAGTTAAGTGACATCATTTGGGAATGAGGGCAGGAAAATTCTTGCCCTCTCAAGTTGTCAAGACAGATTAACAGGCATTTAATCAGCCACAGAGATCCAACTGTGATCAAAATAGTGTTGCTGCTAGAAATACCTTAAATACAGAAGACTGATACCCTTTAAAGGCTTGCCATTTCCTGGGCTGTCTTACTGCCTTACGTGCTTCTTTTAGCAAAGCAAACCTTTATACTTCCATTTCAGTATGGAAGCTAAATCTCTTAACAAGTTTTTTGGGTACATCAGGGTACAAGTCCAAAATCACTAGTGAAAAATCATTTTTCTAACAATTCTAGTGAAACTCTGGATTCCAGTGTTGATGCAGAAGTAAGATGATTTTTCTGAAAGAGAAGGCCATGCAGAGCCTA
Source organism: Falco rusticolus (assembly GCF_015220075.1). Taxonomy (NCBI): domain Eukaryota; kingdom Metazoa; phylum Chordata; class Aves; order Falconiformes; family Falconidae; genus Falco; species Falco rusticolus. Next base: position 43,518,708 of record NC_051189.1, read on the forward strand.
TTCCAGCTCCTGTGAGAGCAATTTAATTGAGCTGCAGGGCAATAATGGGAAGAGGCCCTTCTTTAACTAATGTTTAGGTATTCCTATTGGAAACTTGCAGAAAAATTCTCACAGTCCTGCTATAAAATTTCCCTTTTCATTGTCAAGAAAGATTCCGAAGAGCTGCTTGCTGGTGATATTTTATTACCTAGTAATGCTTTAAAACACTTTAACATCTCTATTTGTGTGGGAAACACCATCTCCTTCCTCCCAAAATCTTTGAAAACTTATCATCAACCACATCTACTTTTCAGACTTTAGTTGGTACCGTTTGTGTCTAAAGCTAATAAAACAATTCAGAAGAAGTAATTTGATAAAATAAGTCTCTGTCCACCGTGGCTCATCAAATGCATCATGGTTTTCTCAAATTTCTCATTGATTTGAAAGTTTGGTGAAAAACACCCTACACAGAATTCTTAATCTTTCAATCATTTCTCCACAAGCTCTTGCAAGCACTCAGTGTTTCAAAGACAAGCTTATGAATGGATGTAAACCAGGAAGATTGCTGAAACAGATAAGAATCTCTTCCCGGGGCTAACACTTGCAATTACAAATTGGAAATGTTTGTGGCTGTATAGAAGCTCAGTTAATTTTCTTCTTTCTTTTTTTGTTATTAAAAAAAAATCAAATAAGACCAAGGAAGTTTAACAAGCAGTTGATTATGGACATGTTGTTATGAAAGGATCTTGCTATTATGGACAATATTTTCAGAAGCAAAGGAAAGTTTTCATCCACCGAGGTCACGGATAAAATTCTGTTTGGACTCAGTGGGAGTGGGTTTTTAAACACTGCCAAATATGTTCCAGAATCAATGAATTTAATTTAAAAGAGGATGAAAGATTTAACAAGTTGCAGTTTTCAAAAAATCTTAGGGAAGTGCTATTGTATGCTCTATTTTGCACACTGAGAGAGGCAAATGTCTATTTTCTTTTCTAAAATTGCACTTATTTTACACATAATAATAGCTAGTTTAAAAACAAAACAAAACTGCATTGAAATATATAGCTTTTTTAAAATTTTATTTCAACTTCCATGCCCTTTAGCTTCAATGTCACTTTCTTTTCATTGAGGTACTTGAATTTTATTAAGGTTTCTTTTTACCTGGTGCTAAAATATTTGTATTGACATAATTAGATCTTATGGCCGTGAAATAACATTTATTCAGCTGAATATTCAGCATTTATTCAGTACATGTCCTGTTTCATTAACAAACTCTAACCTGGAGCTCTTCCTCTCCAGTGACAAAATGCAGAATGCATGAAATTTGCCGTAAATTTCCTGTGAATGAAACCCACTGAAAACAGTATGGTTTTTTGATAGCAACTGCACTCCCTGAAGGAAAAGGAATTTTCTGTGCAATTTTGGGTGGGAGATTTGGGTTTTTTGCTTATAAGTAAGAAATTAATATTATTTTCATAAAGTTACAATTCACATCAGACTTTCTTCCTAGAAATAGAGATACACTGCATTATCTTCATGCAAGGCTGGGGTTATGTGCCAGCAGATTCATGCAATTTCTAGCAAACCCTTAAACGACATCAGATTTGTGTTTTAAATGTAACATTCTGAGGGATGAGTAGTTCTGTGTGGACATGGCACTGCTGTAAGCCATGAAGAGCTGCCCCATCATGAGCAGAATGCCAGAAAATATTTCTGCAAAATACTTCTAAAGAGTTACGCCTGTATGAAGCAGCTGCTTACTCGTGAGTCACCTCCTCATGTGGTGTAGGCAACCTACTGTTACAAGCTAACTTGTACCCAGACCCTTCTTTAGGTATCTCACCACCTTTCAACCTACCTAACAGCTTCCAAGAACAAGACATGTACCTGTGCATGTGACAAAGTGAAAGCTACAATTCATATCAGCTGGATAGGTATTTGTGGATTTTGGGAGACAGAGAAAATACTTGCATGGATATATGCGCAGGAAGAGTTCAGTCTTCAGTAGAAAACTTAAGTTGTTATGTAGGTTTGTTCAATATAACAGAGGACTTTGTGTGATTTTTGGCTCAGAGTTCTCTCTCTAAAGGTCTGTAAAAGGAAGAAAGGCAAACAATATAGAATAATCTTCTGGTTTAAAGGAGTACACTTCTCAGTGTGAAAATTCACTTTGTTCTTCTAAGACAAGCAAAAACTTGCAATTAATTGGGAAGGAAAAAATAGTGCAGGCAGCATAGCTTAATTTAGCTGTGAGATTGTGATAGGGTACATCTACAGAGTATTTTTTCAGGCAGATTTGATCTCACCCTACTCATTCCCTGAGCCAACAGCAAAACGCAAATCTCTGTATTGGCAGACATGTAGCTGTAGTCCTCACAACACTCATTCTAAACTAATAAGTCTGGCAGAGGGAGAGAGTATATTAGCTCATTCTTAGTTCCAGCAGCTACCCAGAAGGCATTACAACACACTTGAGATATATCTCATACAAACTACTGATATGCCCACACTGCACAGAAGTGACTGCAGTGTGCTGTAGGGACATCTCAGGCACCAGGAGCTGTGACAGCTCAAAGTGAGGTATTATACCATACATCCCAGGCAGACTATTACTGAGTTAAAGCTGGTTTAGCTGTAACTCTGTGGTTGAACTTATGAAAAGAGTCCAGTTTCTTAAAAAAAATTAAAAAATAAAAAAAAAAAAATATATATATATAAAAAAATAATAAATCAGTATTCTCAGGGCAGAATGAATGTTTTCTATTCCCGAGCTCAACAAGCTCTATTTTAGCCTCAGGTACCTCTGAACATTTTCTGGGCTTAGAGTTCACGTGATATAACTTCTAAAAAGTGACTTGCTTACAATCTGCCACAGCAGAGAAAAACCCTGTAGGAGCGGGCTGAGCTAGGAGAAAGCATAACATATGGTCAGAGGAAAGAAAGTAGCACTTTGTTGTCCCTAGCATCAAGTTAAAGAAGACTGCACCCTTCAGAAGCTGATAAGCATCATCTTTTTTCAGCTACCAGGTAGCATACCTGGAGCTGTCAGCTGAATTCAGAGCTGAGCTCAGGATTCCTGATTCAGAAACAGGGTCACTAGTACTGCAGCAAGGCATTTTGTTTACTCCTTGCAGAGATACAGACTGCGGATGTTCCATCAAGGGAGCATCTCTGCAGTATGCCTGCTGTGTCCCTGTGCAGCCAACAGCATCCTAGGCTGTATCAAGAGCAGCATGGCCAGCACATCGAGAAGAGTGATAATTCCCCTTTCCCCAGCACTCCTTAAATGGCACCTAGAGTACTGTGTCCAGTTTTGGGCCACCTGGCACAAGAAGATGTTGATCAAATGGGGAAAATTCAGCAGAGGCCCACCAAGATGGTCAGGGGCTGGAGCACTTGCACTGTGAAGTAGAGGCTGAGGGTTTTTTGTCCTGGAGGACAAAGCTAAAGACACTGTTTGTCCTGGAGAAGGGAAAGCTCTAGGGGACCTAATCAGGACATTTTAGTACCCATGAGGAGGTCACCAGGAAGACAAAGTCAGGTTGCTCACAGCAGGTGTGTGGCAGGAGAAGAAATGGCAGTGACCATACCTTTAAATAAGAGAGGTTTAGATTGGATATGAGGAAAATATTTTTCACCCTGAGGGTAGCCCAGGAGTGGAAGAGGCAGTCTAGGGGCTCATGCGACCTCTATGCTTGGCGGTTTGCAAGAGCCAACTGGATAAAGTCCTGAGCCATGTGGTCTGATCTCATAGATGAGCCTGCTCTGAGCAGGAGGTTGAACTAAAGACCTACAGAGATCCCCTCCAATCTCAATTATTCTGTGATTCTATTGCTTCAACAGTTTTTTAGGGAGGTTACAGGCTACTTCACCAAGCACTTACGTGGTTCAGGCTGCTCCTAAAGCTCTCCTAAAGGCAGCAACTGAAAGCAGATGTATTTTGATCAAAGTATTAGCCAAAAACCTGATTGTTTCATTCGGGGTTTACTATGAAGTAACACTAGATGTTTGCATGAGTTTCATTCTTCCTTCCATAGCGTATGTCTTTTTTTCCAGTTCTTTGTCACTGCTTAGTTCCCCAAATGCATTTTCCTTCTCTTCCCAGATTTTTCCTCTGTTTCCAAGCTCCCATTACATGTAGGTATAACTTCTTTTACTTCAGTTCTTTATAGAAGACTCTGATACAAAAATACACGCAAGGGCAGAATTGGGTAGATCAACAAACACCAGCTGATCTGCAGCAACTGGTTATGTACTCAGCCTGTTGCAAACGTGAGGAGTTTATTAGCTTATGTTTCTTACATTTGTGTGTAAACTGAAGTTTTGCTTCACCCTTTCCCTGGACAAGAGAGTGCACACTGCTGTTCAGTAGATAAACATCAATACTTTAGGGCAAAACCACTTTCTTTGTGTTTCTGGGCTCTTATTCTCTTGGGGATGCTCTATAACAGGGGTCCTCAAACTTTTTAACCAGGAGGCCGGCACGCGGATGAAGTGGCAGGCAGTCATCTGCGGCTGCTTGGTTCCCCCCCCCCCCCCCAGCCCCTGGTGGGGGGGAGCAGGGGGGGTCTGTAAATACCGGGGGCTGGATTGAGGACCCTGGGGGGCCGTATCCAGCCTGCGGGCCGTAGATTGAGGACCCCTGGTCTAGAACACCTCAAAATAGGCCAATATGACACATACTCAACTGGGAATCAAGGAAGCCACTTCTTCCTGACCTTAGTGTCTTCCTGGGTATACAGGGAAATACAGTTGGTAGAATCAACCTTATTAATTGTGATATTTATATACTTACAATGTATCTAACTTCATTTATCATGGCATGCTACTTTCATGCATAATATTCTCATGTGTATTGTACAACATCTGAATAAGCTGTGTCAAATCTTTGAGTATTCCATGTACAAGCTATTTTGAACATTCAACTATGTTAAAACTGTGAATAATTGAAGAAAGAAAAAGGTAGTTTGGCCTGGGGTGGTGAGGGGGGAACTGACTTAAACGCTAGTAGAAGCTGACTGTAAAATGGTTCCCTATTTTAAGAAATATGAGTTATTAATCTTTCTCTCAATATAACACTGGAAGAAAAAAGAAAAAAAAAACAAACCAAAACTCCCCAGCACAGTTCTAGTCACCTGCAATTGGCTACAAACAAGACTTGATCACATCAATGTTTGAGCTGCACTCAAAAATAAGACAGCTTTTTTTGTGTGTTGTTGTTTACATAAAAATCAGTCATCATTACATTTAATTCCTAAGAAATGGACATGCACCATGAAATGAACTTTTCCTTTGTTCTCAATCAGAACCACAGGTACAGCCATTTGCCTTTAGACTGAGATGTTGGTGTATAATATTCTGCCTGCACAAATATATTTAGTCACTTCTCATTCATCTTCCTCACTGGTCATTTCTACAGCTTTAGGAAAGTAGCTAATGTTGGTGAAGTCAAATTATCAGTTGGCTGAATGTCTTGATCTAGTACACTGGCATAAAGCTAACTGCTTAGCCAGCTGGCCAAGTGGTATCATCTGTTTTTTCTTGTACTTTGATTTAGATGCAATGAACTGAATTTTATAAGCAAGAAATTAAGTAAGAAGACTACTCACAGGTTGCTTGTAGAAGAGCTTAGCATAAGAATGTCATGTGGGCTGCAACTTAATACTTGATAGCATTGTTTGTGTTATATTGCATGTAATTATGTGAATAGCTTGAATATGCAGTTATAAGGTTGGAAGTGTAAGGTGGTACTACTTCTGGATCACATCTTCAGTCCTTGCTTGAGCACTATGGATATAAAGCACTCAAGTCGGCAACTAAATAGATGGGAATTTCTCTAAATAAAGGGGACTACCTTAGAAAGAGTTAAAGCAATCAACAATAGCTTACTTTTACTCTCAGATAAACTTAGCCATTATGAGCTACTGGGAGAGCTTCCTAACTGCTTTCTTTTACAGATCAGGATTTAGAGCAACCTGTGGGCTATTCCAACCTGTTACAGCCTGACTTTGGCTTCTGCTCAGTACTCCCCACTGATTAGCTTAGGCAGATCTTCACTTGTCTCACAGACTTACACAGGTGCTATTCTGAAAAGCCTAAGTATTCCCACCTGTAAAAGGCTAAGGTGTCTGACTTGGGGCTGAAGATGTCAAGATGAATGAAACCCAGAACATTTGTTTTGTTAAGACTGCAGCTGAAGTCCTGTGGTGTGTTTAGCTGAAACAGCTTTGCCACTCTGTTTCCAGCTGCAGGCTACCACTTCGTAGCACGAATCACAGAATGGTTGGGATTGGAAGGGACCTCTGGAGATCATCTAGCCCAACCCCCTACTAAAGCAGGTTCTTCTGGAGCAGTTTGCACAGGATCACATCCAGGCAGGTTTGGAATATCTCCAGAGAAGGAGACTCCACAGCATCTCTGGGCAGCCTGTTCCAGTGCCCTGTCACCCTCAAAGTGAAGACATTTTTCCTCATATTCAGAGGGAGCTTTCTGTGCTGCAGTTTGTGCCTGTTGCCCCTGTCCTGTCTCTGGGCACCACTGAAAAGAGCCTGGCCCTGTCCTCTTGACACTTGCACTTAAGATATTTGTATGGATTGATAAGGTCCCCTCTCAGTCTTTTCTTCTCCAGGCTAAACAGGCCCAGCTCTCAGCCTTTCTTCATCTGGGATAAGCTCCAGTCCTCTAATCATCTTCTGGCTGAGTACTTCTTGGTGGGTTAGTTCAGAGCCAGGTGAACTCCCACATGCTTTAATTATACCCCTCAGTAGGTCACTGCTTAGCAGATCTATATCTTACCCACTTTGTCTACTGTCAGTCAGAATTTGTTTTATTCTAAGGATGGGGTCAGGAAACCTGAGACCTTCCATGGACAAACCAAGAGGTGGAGATAGCAGAGGAACAGGCTGTCTGTTTCCTGTAGCAGAGTTCTGCAAAGTGGGCACAGCAAAAATAAGTCACCTTTACAGAAAAATATGAGTGAGAAGGACAGGAAGACCCTTCCTGTCAAGTAGACTAAAACCTGGTTGTTGGTATATTTAAAATTAGACAAACTCAAACTGAGACCTTAACAAATATTCAAAGTAAGAAACAAAGTGTTGTGTTGTGCTGCCTTCAGACTCAAGAAGCAATAAGGTATTCAGTGAGGTAAGTCTGTAAGAGTAACAAACAAACAAGAAGGTACCTGAGGAAGCCACGGATCAGAGGTTTGATTGTTGTCAGAGAATCTGTCTTTCAAGCTGCTTATCTGTGCTAAAAATTGGTTGAGCGCTTCAAATTGCAAGTGCCCAATCTGCATAAAGTGGAAGTAATATGCTGACAAAGTCCTGTACAGGTAGCAATCAACATCATCCTGGATGAGCTACAATATTGCTAAGATGTTTTAAGGAGGACCTTCCAGAGAAGCATTACAGTAATTAACCCTGATTGTCAGAATGCTGGGCAGGCCTGAGTCTCAGGAGCTGAAGCATTCAAATAAATAAATAAAAGACTACTTGATGTACATCACTGCTCAGGGACTGCAAGTCTGAAACCAGCATCCTGAGTCCATAAAGATAATAGCTTACTCACAACTGATGTGAATAGATGACAACAGGAACCTTTAAAGGTGATCTACAAAGGCAGAAAAAAAAGAGGGGTTGTACTATTTTCACTTCTTTGTAATGACTGAAGAAGGCTTGAAAGCTTCTCCCTCCCTCACATTTCACATCTTATCTGATTTGCTTTCCTGGACAGACTAGAGGGAAAGTATAATTATGACCCCACATGATATCACAGAAATAATAAATACTGAGCTAGGAAAGAAAAGAGCTATGGGTTTTTTTTAAATTAAAACCACTTAACTCTTTGAGAGTTTCTTTATACATATTTTTGTTAGCCACTGGTTAATTCCAAACTCTTTTCTTAGAAGTTCTACTTCCATTTCTTTTAAGATTCAATACTTCCAGTTCTACAATAAAATGCAGAAAAAAAATGCTAAATCAATTTCTTTGGATACTCCACAGACATGTCCCAGAAAATAAAACTAAACCTGATATGTTTAGTCAAAAAAAGAGTATAATATAAGTGTGAAGCTGCCACTCTGTGATGTCACACAGCAGAACAAAGAATGATGGTAAGTGACATAATGCCATTCTCTCTGCCATCTTTGAATCTGTAAATTCTGCAACATTAAAAGATGTGTGTTTAAGCTCTTAAATGAGATCTGATGTAAATAGCGACACATTAGCATGCAAAAGTTGCTGCAGCAGCCTATTTAGCATGAGTAAGACAACAGAACTGAAAGAAACTTGGAGATCAAAACCATGCTCCAGACAGAGAAAAACAAACCAAAACCAAACCACACTGCACAAAATGTATAGAAACCAAAGGGCTGGGTTTTTCTGGCAAATTACATTCTCTTCTGGTATCTCACAAATCAAGATTGGTTTCGGGGAGCTCTTTTGTGACTAATGTTATTGCTCAGCAACAGCATTTACTGCCTGAGAAGGAGAAGGAATAGTCAAAGCTGACCCAAACAGTATGAGCAGATATTCCACATGGGGTAAAAATTTGAATGATTTATGATAGCCAAAGCATTCCTTAAATCTCTCCCAAAATAAGCATAGATAGGGAAACAGTCACAGATGGCCAAAAGATCAATCAGAAAATAACCCAGAGGAAGCTTAGTGCCAAAAGTAATTGACATAGTCGTCAAATCAATTTCTGATGGTACAGACTTTGCATTCAGTCTGCTTCCTTGTGCTGTAGATCATTTGGCAATTCATTCAAATCACTGCTGCCCAATGTAAGTGTGTAGCAGTTATGAGAGGTTCAGATGCTTTCTGGAGTTTACTTTCCACACACTTACAAAGACGTCAGGTGAGGAACAAGTTATTGTTTCTGGAAACAGCATTTACATGATACTTACTTTTGAGATGTAGTATTTTTGTCAGATATTTTCCATTCTGTGTACAGAAAAATAGAGCCCTAGGACACTGTGGACCTTTGCACAAGATGTTCCTTCACAATGATTACAGGAAGAGAAGCAGCACACAGATCTGGCTGCCAATGTGTTTTTCAGGCTAAGCCTTTTAGGTCATTAGTCAGAGCAATAGCAATGACTTCTTCCACAGTTCAGAGAATACTGCACAAAGTAATAACGGAGAGCATTTTCCAGAAAACAAATCTATTCTTTCAACATAACTAAAGAACTTTTCAAATTGTGAAAGAATTAAAAGTAAAAAAGGAGCATATTGCCATATCTGGCAGGATAAAGGAGAGAAAAGGGAAATCTACCTGGAGATACACCCACTGAGGAACTGAATCAGAACCTGAGTTTAATGCTTCTTTCAGGCCGCAGATTGCCAACTGAGTAGGAGCATATTTTGTTTGCTGGTGTGATCAGTAGAAATCACACATTAGTCATTTCCAGCTGCCTACCTGTCTATAAAATGCCTATCTATGCACTATCCAGAAGTTTAAAGTTATTCAGAAGCATAATAATTGAAAAGTTTTTGAGGTATTGACGAATATTTATACCTGTTCAGCTGAGGAAATGAGTCCTTTGCTTATTTCAATAGGCCTGAGCACAAAGCTGTGATGTATTTGGTGTGCTTGTGCAATGTAAGAAACGTACTGAGTGTCCGAACATGCACTACGTCATTTGGAAATATCTTGGTGATCTAGGAGTCTGGTATGTTCTGCAGTTAGTGGAAATTTTTGTTACTTTGGGGTGAGATTGGAGATTTTGGACTAAAGAGTCATTCCTGAGTGTCATCAATGCTTGCTGCTCCTTCTAGGAATGAAGCGTATGGAAAGAACAGGCAGGTGCCTCTTCCAGAGGCATGCCAGGATGGAGAGAAACCTTCTACATGAAAGAAAATAGGAGGCAGCGTTACAGACAACTAAAAACAGCAGAGGTAAAGGGCAGATTGCCATGACCAAGATGATATTGTTCATCCTGATACACCTACTAATACAGTGCAGAGGGCTGAGGTCCTGGGGTCCCACTGCAGGTCTGAGCACACTCACTACACCTAATGAATCTGTGACCTCAAACCCGGGTCTCTACAGCTGCCGAACAATGATCTGTATCTGCCCCAAGGGGTAGACCTAAGTATCTCCAGTCCTGCAAGTGCAGGTTCCCGAATCCTGAGCTAAAGGAAAATGTTGTGTGTTGCAACACTGAAGTTTGTAATCCCCTGAGATACATACACACATGCATACGTATAGACACATATATATATATATATTAAATAGGCCATGACTGTTAGTCAACCTCCAGATACATCAGTTTGCAATCAGGTAGCACAAGTAACGGTTTCAGATCTTGTACTAAAAAGAAAAGGAAACTTTTCCAAAAAAGACAGAGAGTGAAATTACACTTCAAAGTGGATTTTCCAACAAATTATTTCTTCTTAACTTCCTCATACCACAGAATGCTGAAAAACTAACAGGAAATATGGTTGGGATCCCAAGTGTCTGCTCCAAGTAGGGAAACCACATTTGTACTAGGTAAGCCTCAAGTTGTTAGGGGTTAAAATGAAACATGTTGATGCATATAGAGACATCAGGTGGAATGAGCTTTACTACAGAGTGAATGGTGATGAATTGATAGGAAAAAAGTAGACTTTCATAGAAAACAGAGTGTCATTTGGGAAGGCCTAAAGGAAGAAAGCAAGAAGTATCTGAAAAGGGTGTTTTTTGTTTGTTTTGGTGTTTTTTTTCTTCCAAAATTCAGATCCATTATTAGAATAAATACACACACAATGGATATGATGCATGCAGGCCAAGCAGTAATGCAGTAAATAATATAATATTCTGGTCTATATTGTGGTTTTGTGATTTTACTTATATTTTAAAACCAGGATGTTCAATGATGAGTGCTGATTTTGGATGTACAAGATGAAATACTGTAATTATTCAGTGTCTAGAAATGCTGAGTTGATACTTTTCTCTCCACCCTCCGTACTCCAGCCACTTTTCAAATTTCTTTTTAAAAATGTCAATAGATTCTTCTCACACCTTCCTCACTACCTGTAAAGGCCTCCCTTTACATCTGCCTGTTGGAGACACTTCAGTTCACAGACTCCTGGTGCAACAGCTTAAAACAGTTCCCTCAGAGCTACCGCAGTATATTATGATGTCAGTATAGTTGCTCTGATGCAGTAAATATTAAAATTTATCATGAGGAATTAGACTGTATGCTGTCTTCGCTAGGTTTAGTGAATGACCTAACTCCCTCCTCTATAACTAGTATATAACTTGTAATAAAATCTTTTGCTGTCATTTTAAAGAATAGTGCAAAATGCAGGTAAACCTGCAAATTGATTTTGCACTTATCAAACAAGAAATGTAATTATATTGCACTTCCCCAAGAAATATTTTCTTTTATTTAGCCTCTTTCCTTTAAAAGGTTTATGGACTTCTATATTATTTTCCTTGGCCTGTGCTGCTTAGTTGGACCACTGTGGTTCTGTATTTGTGCCCTTTTATTTCAAGAAAAGCAAACAAGTGAACCCAAGTTTTCTGTGGAAGTAGAGGCTCTAACCTGAAGGCAGCTCCTGTGTTTCCCTTAGATCTCCTTTTACAGACTGCTGCTTTGCAGAGTCTTGTGTCACTCTGCTAGGACAGGACTAAGCAAATTTCCTCTCATTCAGCTCTTGCCACTGATCAGGTAAGCTCCTTTGCTATATTTTGGACTAACTGCATACAGGAATAAAGCTATGCTTTGCATTCCTGTAGAAGATAATTTTGATTTTATTCATTCTTTTAGCAACGTAATCTTCTTGGAATGAATGGGGGGAAAAAAAACCCACACTGATACGAGGTAATAAAAGAACAAGAGAAAAAATTTTCCGTGCTGCACGTAATTTCTTTGTATTCCCAAATTCTGCCACTGTCATACTGTCAGTAGATGGTGGTTAGCAAGGCATCTTGAAGTTCAAAGCAGAATTCTGTGCCTTTGAAATGGTGTTGAAATAGCATATTTATCTAAATAATGGTGAGGATAGCTGACCTGTTGGAAATCAAGAAGTATTTTAAAGCTATCTGGAAAGATATCCGACCTCAGCAGGTGCTTGCTCTGGCCTGAGGAATATCCAGGTAAGTTTTGATGCTATCACATTTTAAATAAAAACCTCAAATGCCAACTGATTCATGATTTCAAAGCATGCAAACTATTGGAACCCAGGTGTCCCTTTTAGGACTACTTTGCAGCTTCTGCAGTATCACAGGCATGGTCCAATGAGTGTAGTCTGAAAATAATAATTTTAAAAGACTTAAAAAAAATCATCTAATTATTTTTCATTTCTCCTACTTGGACTTGATAAATGAACATATTAAACTGTGAAGACTCAGGAGCCTCCAAAAGCCTTTGATATGTATTAGAATAATCTAATAATTAACCTCAGGATTCACCACCATGACACATTGAGGTGAAGTGAAACAGTGCTTATGATGAAGGGAATTCCAGATCTGCCAGCCCAAGATACCAAGCTGGCTTCGTTCTCCCCCACTTTGCCATAGAGAGCTCTGAGCTCCCTTGATCTACCTTTTGTTGGATTTTATTCTTGGTGAGAAGTCCATTTTTCTGAGCAGATTTTTTTAAACAGATGGAAGCATCATGTTTAAAAAGGCAATATTGAGAAATAACACTTGGCTTACATAATATGTATGTAAAAAGAAGTTATATTTTCTCTCTGGACTTTTTTTGTCAGTACCTGATATTAGAGAGCGTTGTTCAGCCCAGAGTAGCTATTAAATACTTTGTATTGTTATGGTTACCTGATCTAAGTGTGAGCCCTCTCTTTTAAAGTGAGAAAGCCTATGCTCACAACTTACCCTGCTTCTTTGGCTAATACTGTACTTCAGCTCCTACAAGTGCCATTGAAGAGGTGCATGGTTTGTGTTAATAAATTGCTCCCCTTCCTCTCAACTGCAAGCATAACGGTTCATAATAATACAACTCCGTATTTGTACCAGGGCCAGAAGTGGTCACTGATTTTATGTACTCAGATTAAGTAAGTACTTTCACCCTGATTTTGTAATGTACTGGAAAGCTTTGATGCCAATCGTATCGAATGGTAACTGAGGACATCAGCAGCTCTTTGAAAAATGAATACCCAAACCCTGGAATTGATTAAGGAGGGGACATTTAAAAATGTAAGCAGTGGTTTCTGTTGTTTGTGACTTTTATAATGCGCTGTGGGAGACAAGGTAGTCTCAGACTCTCTGAAGAGGGCCACAACAGTGAATGACCAGCCAGGGTCCCTGTATCACTTTCATTCACAATATGATTCGGAAGGGAGAAGAGTCAACAGAAATGTCTACAGATTTGTGCAGCAGCAAGACTAACAGAATTACACAAGGTTATGCTTTAATCTACTGCTTAAAGACTACATCTCTGTTAGTTTACCCTCTCTCGCAGCTGCCTGGACATTTTGACAGCCCCCTTCAGAACAAATGAAAAGACACACTAAAATGAGACACAGCAATACCACTTACAATGTATTTCCACTTTCACAGATTGCACCTAAGTCTTTAGAGGGATGTCTAGGAGAAACCAAGGAAGGGAAGGATTGCTCTTGCTGAACCAAGGAATGACTGACCGAGGAGGTAAAAATTTTTGAGGTGTCCTAATATGCTCCTTACCCTTGAACATGAAGTATTAATTTCTCAATGTTAACAGAGGTTGTGTTCAACCTATAGTTATAATGTTTATTAGGAAAGGAACAATATATGTAGCGCTATATCATGCTCTGATCTTTTCTTCCTAGTCCACGATTCACCAACACTGACCAACAGTTTCATTTTCAAAGAACTCATGAATTTTATTGTGCTTTGAACTGAAGGTAGAAGCCTTACAGAAGCTCTAGAAAATGCTCTCAAGAAAGAGGAAAGCTACTCTCTCTCCCTCAGGTAGGCTACATTAAATGTATTCATCTCCATAGTACACCCACTGCCTCTCAGTGCACTTCCAGAGCCAGATCTTCAAGATCACTGGCACACCAGATTCATCCAGAGTTTTTTCCAACACTTAACAGTTCTCAAAGCTTTTATATCTTTTAAAAGAAATGCAGTTTATCCAGACTAAAGGTAATACAACTGGCTGGGTGAAATTTCCTTCCATCTGTGGGCATACCAAACTGAGTCATAAGGAAACTCAAGTTATAATTTATTTATTCCTGTCAAAGGAGCTCACTTTCCTTTTAGTACTTGAACACAGTGAGAAGTCTGAGATAAACTGTAGTTAATAATGGCTGGTAGTCAACTTGAGAGGGCACTTCAAGCAGGGATATATGGTTTTGACCATGTTGTGTTCAATACTGTCACTGGTGGTGTGACCAATGGAGCAGGGAGAGGGCCTGTATTACTTAAGGTGCAGCATTTGAAAGACTACACAGGATTCCAAAGTCAGGTGAGCATCTTCAGTTTGGAAGCAGCAAAGCACAGATTTACAAAGGACAAGTGGAGCCTGGGAACTTGCGAATGAGGGTTTAAAATGGGCCAGGCAGTAACTGGGCAGAAAAGAATCTGAAGTTTACAATGTGCAACAAATGTGTATGAGGCTGCTGTAGAAAAACAAATCTCATTCTGGTATTTTTTTAAGAGCAGTGTTGAACATAAGACAGAGGAATGAAATTATTCTGCTCTACTGGCCACTGGAGAAGCCTCAATGGAAGTACTGTATCCAATGGGGGCATTGCACTCAAAAACAGATGTATACCAATTGGAGATAATCTGGAAGAAAGCAGCAGGGATGATGAGTTTTTAACAAATGTGACAAGGAGGAAAGGCTGAATGAACTAGCCTTATCTAGGTTAATAAAAAGGAAGAAAGAAGGGCGCTAGTGAACTCTCAGTTTGTAAAGTTTGTTGTAAAGATGAGGTGGTCAGTTATCCACAGAGGCCAGGAGAGGATGGCCCAGATCCTTGTTCTTTGAAGGAGAATGAAAAGGATGACTTTTTGTTGTCCCTTTCAACACCGAAATTTCAAAAGGGTGAATTCCACCCTCCCCCTTCTCTGTGCAAACCTGTAGAGTGGGGCTTCAGAGGCAGTGCTATGTTGGCAAGTAAAGACAGTCATTTAACGTTAAAGCTAATTATCTTTTGCCGTGTGTGTTTCAAACATGCTGTCCCATATCATGGCATCACAGGGGTTGACAAGAAACTTGGACCCAGGACAGCAAATACTGCAGAGTTAGGAGCCGGAAGAGATTTATAATCCATATCCCTAAAATCTGAGAGTCTGAATTTCTCCTGGTTGCCTAATGTCCATCTGAAACACTATTTAGAAACATACCCTGATGCTATGGTGTTTCCTTTAGTGTTTGTAGGAAAAAAAGGAAAGTTAGTGTCAATTCTCTGCAAGACGATCAGGGCAGACTGCCTGCATAAATTGTACTAACTTTCAGACTGTGGGCTGAGACAGATTTTTTTTTTTAAATTCCTAGCGTATTTATTGGATTTGAAAATTTTGCCTTGAGATGAAATCATAATGTCATGCAAAGATATAGCTAATCAGACCAAAACAGCCAGCTAAAATTTCCAGGATGGCTTTCTACAGCAGGGATCTTCCACAAGAACATCTCTGCCTTTCATAGGCTACAGGACCAAGTGAATATGAAAAAAAACCCCTTGAAAATGTTTCCCCTCTAGTTATTGAGCAGACAAATATGGAATCTCTGAATCAGCACATTAAAGCCTTTTGCCAATCAACACATACTAATGATTAGGAAGGCCTGGAAAGTGTTATGTAGGATTATTCTGGAAATTGCTGTCTGAGGCTGCCTTAATCTGGATATGACTGGTTTTGAATACGGATGTGTAAGTCACTATCAATTTTCATCAAGTTGGCCCAAGCCTGTTTATCCTTTTGCTGTATGTAATGACACGCATTGCAGCCTAGGTGAAAATGTCCCATCCGCCTCCTAGAAAAGCTTAATAATTTATTTGTAGCCCATCTCATTCTAGACTAGTTCACACTGCTTATTCTCTGCACTGCATAGCTGGCCCTTAAAGCAGCAGTACTGAGTGCTACAAACAGCTTTGCCTGACATCCTCCAGTTTTTTATTATATTGATATATAGCCAGTGTGTGCTGTTACTGTTTTCGAAACGAAACAGAATGAAGAATCAATACTGGGGGTGTTTAGGAGAAATGTCATGACCTTGATTACAGCTGGTATAATTCAGCAACTGAGCTGCAAAAGCAATTTCACCCCAGTACCACCCAGGTAAGGATGTAGAGGAAACAAGTTGCCCACCACAAAACTTTTGTATAGGGTATTAGGGCTGCAAAAATAGTGGCAGCTCAGGAGTTTCCTTCTCTTCTGTTGTGCTGAGCCCCTTTGCTGTGTGATAGTGCATTTGGCAAAGGAAAACAATGTTTCCCCTTTTTTTCTCTTTTAAGGAGTTTATGGCTTTATGGTTTTACCTGACCTGGTACATTGCTGCGCTCAACCAAGAAATTACTCATGTCACACCCAAAATCATGGTGGGCTGAATGAGGCGATGTTGCCTAGTCTCACTCCTCAGGCTTTTAGTTGTTTGCTCGCTTGCTTTTCTACCTGAGCAGGCAGTCCTATATTCAGCTTCAGGCTGTGATCATCAGCTGTACATCCAGATCTTTAAGCTGCTAGGGTGCAGCTGGTCAGTGATTCAGCAGTTCCGCCTGCAGCAGGTTTGTGGGATCAGGTCCCTTAACACTGTAGCTGCAGCCATCCTGTCTGTGCTGCTTCCAGTAGC
The DNA here is from genome assembly GCF_015220075.1 of Falco rusticolus. Classification (NCBI taxonomy): domain Eukaryota; kingdom Metazoa; phylum Chordata; class Aves; order Falconiformes; family Falconidae; genus Falco; species Falco rusticolus. The sequence continues at coordinate 43,535,410 of NC_051189.1, forward strand.
GGCCAGCTGCTGTGCTGCCAGGGGACCCCATCACATGCTTGTTGCATTGCTGCCTATCGGACACCTCCTGAAATCTGACTTACCTCTGTCTTTATCCCCACCATTGCTTTGAAAGCATATTTTCATGTGATTTTGAAAAGTACCACTCTTGATCTCTGAGCAGTGCTAAAGAGCCAGAATTCAGAAGCAGGTGAGCATTTCTAAGCTAGGCAAGATAGTCTGGAACTGCAAAACTGAGCTGCAGGGCTGTGCGTACAGTCTCACAACCAAACTCCCCCCTTATATCAAATAAAATTATTGAATTAAGAAAAAAACGGACTGACAGCTTCGATAACTAGAGTGCCTACCCAGGGCTGGATAACTGCAACTATGCAGGCAGAAGTGGGGTTTGGCTTTTTGATGTTAGTAAGTTCACAGTGTGACATCTGTGAGTTTCCCATCCTCTGCCTCAGCTTCTTTGCACTAAACTGCATTTCCTCAGATCATCTGGGAATTTTCCCTTCACTGTCTCCCTCCTCTTCCAGAGCCTTTCAGTCATGGCAATGTCCAGGTTCTCCCTTTCTACGACACACTGTGATTTTTAAGGTTGTGGTCTTCTGTACTGAAGGACCTGAAATTCTATAGTCTGCTCGGAAGGGTTTAGTGGCTTGGGACAGCTAGGGACATATAAGCATTTTTTATGGACCTTAGATTTTGCCTGTGGTTTATGAGAATGCACAAGGTGGCCATTTCTAGACTCTTCACCCTTCTCATTCCCCTCCCTCCCCCCTTAGTGTTTTGGTAACTTAATAGTTATCAAACCCATACATTTCTGTGATAATGTTTGGACTGGTCATTGGTGTCATCTGTAATGCTAGGTTATAGAGCAAGCAAAATGCATGTGCCATTACAAAGTAATAGGTCCTGATGTTCAGAGAAGTCAGGTTACCTTTTTTATTCCCCATGAACTTGACTGTTCTTTCAACCCAGGCCCAGGCTATGTTCTTGCTGATAAACTAAACAGGGCCAGGGCATTTTCCTTTTCCCTGAACAGCCATGCAAAAACATACCTATATAACTATATTTTCTTACCCTCCAGAGTAGTTTCAAATTGTCAATTGGGAAAGATCTCTGGCCCGTGCTAACTCCCAGCTGTGCCCAGGCATTGCTTGTGAAAGAACGAGTTGGCCCAGACCAAAAGAGCAGCAGCAGCCGTGTCAGTGACCCAGCCGTACGGGCACCCACACACCAGGCCAGGGGCCATGCTCTGTGTCTGCCTGCTTTATCAGTATGTACAGCCTGAGGGAACCAGGGGTGGCCAGTCCTGAGGTATGCCTGTATCAGGAGGCTGACAAGAGAGTGAAACCCATGGATCCTGAAGAAAGGTTACATATCTACATGAAAATGCAGGCACATATCTGCTATGCAGCTTGTATGAAGAACAGTAACAACAGTCATACAGTGGCATGGGCACTAGCTTTGCTAGCAGCCAGAGGAGACGCAGAGGGGCCTTGGCAACAATATGTTCTGATTTGCATTTTGTAGAGCCAGTGCTGTTGCACTCTCAGTGCTTTTTGTACCTATACCAGTCTCGACAACCTAGCAAAATTATACTAGCTCATTCTCTAATTGAGCCCTCATTTTGCTGCACAGACAGCACAAATGCTGGATTGCCTAGAGTACAAGCAGGAGCTGCCTCATAAGCACATATTGGCTCAAAGTAGAGGTCCCTTTAGCCCATTTCTCTGTCTCTCATAGTGGCCCATAGCAGATGCTCAGGGAGTAGCAGGGCATGCATCATATATCCCAAAGACAGCAGCTGAGCAAATCTGGGACAAGGAAGACTTGAATGAAAAAGTGTGTTTATCATTTGTAGAGTTTGGGTTTCGTCCATGCGCTCTGGCAAAGGGAAAGGGTTTTCTGTTTACATGCATCGCATCACTCCTGTCTTAAAAGCAAATGGCTCTTTCTGGCTTGTTGCAATGCAACAGCAGAAGTCGTACCATCCAAAGCAAACTGTGCTGTCTTTTCCTCCATTGTTCTGCCCCTCCACGCAAGCGTGACACAGACGAGCTCCTCCCTGTAGCCTGCTGAATCAAGAGAGAGGCCTTGCTTTTTCATTGCTTTGTGGCAAGATCTAGAATAGGATTCAGGTCTTGCGACACCTTCAAGTCTGGAGGTCACCTAGGGGATCAGGATCCACAAAGGGAGTCTAGGTCAAGCTGGATAAAGAACATCCTCCTCCAGCATACTTTTTCTCCAGCATAATCTGATTGAGGAGCACTCTGTGCACACAGACATTTCTTTGCTGTGGGACAGGGCCCCACACATCTCCATGTGGCCCTGGACAGCCTTGCAGCCCTTGGGTCCTCCGCAGCGACCCTGTGAGCCAGTCCTGCTACCACCTCATGGGCCTCAGTTTGCTCTGGGGACCTGATGGCAGGTGTCCCATTGTGTGTGGAAAGGGTACCTGGAAGGGTCCGTCCACTCTGCAATATTCTGTTTTTTTCTCAGAAACCAGGAGAAAACAGAGCAGATCAAAGGGGTTCACCTTAATATACAGGGGTTTCTACCTCTAAAGGGTAGGGGTAAACCTACAGGGGTTTCTGCTGCCTGAGCCAACCCCTAAGAAGCATGTCTAACTAACAGAGCAGAAAGCAGGTAGGAAGGTGGGCAAAGAAAAGGAGGAGGAAGGTGGTAATGAAATAAACCAGTTTCTTAGGACCTAATGACAACTGCATGCTTACCCAACTAAGCAGGACCTTTGGGGATCCTCCTGTAACATGTCAGTCCCCCAGAAGAGCCTCAGAAATTTAATAGATTTTACTCTTTTTTACTCACTTTTTCTCTCCAAACCAGCGATCCTCAGACTTTGCTGATAATATGGTAAAAAACAACCCATGCAGAGGTAGCTCCTGCCCATACATGTGTAAGCAGGGAGTGGTTTCATCTACTTGTGTGTTTCTGCCCTTGATGCTCACTGGATGATTTGGGTTAAAACAGCACATCTAAGCTTTAGTTAAGACTTCAGTAAGTGGCATGCTGCAAACCTTCAAAAACACTGTGGTTTTGAAGCTGCCTCTGCACCTCACTGATAGTTTCACTATCCCCCAACATTCCCACAGCCGACATCATGTACATAGCTAGTATTAATTGCCTCATTATAACAAGATGGGCAAAGCTATTGCTGGATAAAAGAGCAGAAATTTCAGAAAGTAGCATTACAGCCTGCCAGTTGCAGCCCTGTGTTTTATTTAGCTTCTCAGAGTCCCCCCAGCTGAGAGGGTGGTCAGAATTTTGCGGGAGGATGACAGACCCTAAGCATGTGCCACATCATCTTGCCCCAACTTAAAGCAGAGAGCCATAAGCACTTCTCTGTCTTCATTGCCATTCAAAATGGGACAGTTTGATACAGCCATGCTCCTGATGCTTTTGTGTTGGAGGGCCCATCTCCTGTGTGTGCCCGACAGCCTGTCTCATGTGTGTGGCTGCCCCCTCTGAGCAGGGGCTGGGTGCGGGGTGGGACAGACTCTTGTGTGCCATTTGATGCCAGCCTGGCCCTACAGCATGAAGCTGTGGTGCCTGCAGTTGGCTCACACCATCCCCTGGTGGGCTCAGGCTTCCTGCTCTGAGGGAAGTGCATGTCCTGGAAGAAAAGGGCGATGGACACCTGATTAATATCAGTGCTACGCTACAGATGTCCCTCTGAATGCTGTCAGCATCACTCGGCAAGGTTTGCCTCCTACAACCAGCACCTCTGCGCTCAGCTGAGCCCTTAGCTCTGGTCGTCTTTGGTCTTCCCCATCCCATGTGCTCTTTATGCTCTCAACTGCCTTGTCTTTTTTCTTTCCCTGCCTCTCCCCATTTCTTTTTCCTTTGGGACTTCTCTCTGCCTCTCCCCTTCAGGCTTCCTGTCTCTCCTCCAAGCCGGCACTTCCGACAGCAGGATTTTTGAGATATGGCACGCTCATACATTTTGTATTAGCTCTAGGGGCTCTTAAGCCTTCTGACTTCATGGGGTTACACAAACTAGCAAGTGCTGTAGCCCAGGAATGCACCTGGAAGTAAGAGAAAAGGAGGGGGGGAAATTAAATGCTTAGCAACAGGAATGCCACAGTTTTGAAGAATTAACTAGCTATTCATTCAATCTGAAAGGGTTATTGCATTAAGAACTCACATTAGAATTAAGGGGGGAAAAAAAGCACTTGCTGGCTAAAGGCTGAGGATAAACCCAGCATTTCTTTATCACTGCCTAGGGAAAAGAAAAACCTTAATTACAATACTTGTCTTTGAATAATATTTCAGTCACAACAGCACATTTCTCAGATTCTGCATGATAAGTACATTAATATTTATTCATTTTCTACGACCTTTAGATAATTCCTAAGGGTCCTATATTGCTAGCATTGATGGTTGCTCACTTTTTATGCTCCTGTACACTGGTCCAAAGCTTAATCACTATATATATATAAATATATATATATATATATATATATATGCATCTTTCTTGTATTTGGAAGCTTCTTCCTGTGAACAGGGTGAACAAAATTTGGAGCTGACTTCATTCTCAAGCCTCAAAACTAATCCTTAGGGACAGAGATCGTCTGCTGTGGTAGACCCTGATGGACCTCAGGCTGAGTGCAGAAACCTCTTCCTGTTGAAACTGGTGGGACTGGGAAAGACTTGCAGCCACCCTTGTTACACTGGTTTTCCTCGTAGTCTCATTTATTGTCTGCCATTTATTGATATTTAATTCTCTTTGTCAGCTTTAATCCAGATCCTGCTTGCCTTACAGAGGGGGGCTACTCTGGAGACTACAAGAGTAAGACTATTTCCCTTTTATTTAACTCATTTAACTTTTTAAAAACATCTATATTTGCACCCCCAGCACCTTAGAAATGCTTTGTACACTCCAAAACCTGATTAAAATACTTAGAACTTGTTTTTTTTCACTTACTGGCATTCAAACTGAAGAGAGTTTCTTGAGTTTTTATAAATTGAACATTGGCTAGATGAGCATCTTTTGTCAATGTTAGAACCTTTTCAAAATGTTTGGTTTCTATGAAAGTGTTAGTATATCAAATTACAGAACTCTCTGTTGTTTTCCTGTTATAAAAATGGGTAGAGAAGACTGAGTATGCAGACACTGGCACCTGGCTTGACTTTACAGAACTTGTTTACAAACTGTGTTTTGAGTGAAATGACTTTTGTGTTTATAAGTCTGGACTAGATAAGATCACCGCGCTCCAAGTACTTTTCAGGCAAACACAAACCTATAGCCCTCCACACAATGTCTGTGTGCATGTTTGCAAAAAATGAGAGCACTATAAATTTCTAGAAGCAAGTGCATATGAATGAGGCCATGTCTCCTTCCTTCTCTTTGGTACACCAAATACTGAACTCCTAATCATATTGTTCAGTCTTTGGGGATAAAAATACAATTCCGAGAGGAGTCTAAATGCCCTTTATGCAAAGAAAAGTCTCTTATCTGCAGTAATTTGGTGAATAGGTTCTGTGATGATATCTAAGTGCTGTGCTTCACCCACAGAAGCTCTGCCTCCCACCTTTATTTTTTGGCTCAGTAATTTCAAGAAATTGGAGTGATAGCTAGGCAGAGATGCCAACATGGGACATTTATTTGTATATCAGTGGTTCACAGTCCCTTTTTCAACTAGACAATTTAGAAAAACAAAAGACGCTATCTTTCTGGATGGTTGTATTTCTTTCATAAACAACGTCAGTAGATAAGGGCATATTTCTGTCCTCAGCTAAGGACTATTTTATCATGAAAAAATATCAAACTATTATCTAGTCATGCACTTGTCCCAGTGCAAAAAAAGCTTTTCAAAAGCTGAAAGAGAAAAATGCAACAGCCTTAGTATTCAAAACTCTTCTACTGACAATACAGGGCAATATATTTTGAAAATAAATATTGATTTTGGGGGTTTTTTTGTAAATAAAAAAAGATACAAATCTTAGAATCCAAATTAATTTCAACTACATTTACAAACCAGGAGGAATCCAGACTAGTTGCAATTATTTCAATGAGGCAAGAAGAAAGATTTTTTGCTTAGATCAAGCACTAGTTTTAAGCCTGCTTTGGACTTCATACATGACCTTGGCTTTATAATCTGATTTTCAGCTATTCTTAATATTCATAGGAGCTGGAGAATTTTCTTTAGAAACTGGAGCGGTCACTATTCCCGCATCCTTGGCACTAAATTGATCAAACCCGTTTCCAAGACAGGAGTCCCAAATCCCTCCCAGAGCTCGAAGCCTAGATGCCTCTGAGCACTGAAATGATGGATCTTTTCCCGGGAGCAGATTACTAGAGCATAAATACTGTGAACACCTATCTAGCACTGTACTAATCGCTGATGCTATATCTGGAAATGAATTCAATATATTTAATTATTTCAGAGAATCTTATTTCAAAGACAAAACACAAGATTTCTGCCTCCCCATACATAAGAAATGATATTCTGACTGACACAAATAAACATATCATATGTATCATAGGTACAGATCTCACAGTATTTGTCTCACTAGGAATAGCTTTTGTCTCTTGGCTCCCAGGTAGCAATACCCTGACAAGAACCTACCTCAGTGACCAGTGAAGTATAACATTACACTGGGACCGAGAGCAGACATGCTTCACATGTAGTTCAGCATGCAGTACAACCTTCCCTTTAATCACATGGAAATCTAAATTCACAGGCACCATAAACATTAAAGGGAGGTGAAAATCCATCATTAACCCATGCACTGGCTTTCTCCTGGCTGTATTAATGAAGGATAAACACAGCAACCTTGACTAATATTTTATTTTAATTAGAGTAAAAGTAAATTGCAATAAGCACACAACACAGGGAATTAACAGAAATTTAAACAAGCTGTATAGATAAACCTGTAAAACCACTCTGAGGCAATTTGAATTCTTCATCAGGCTGGGGACTGTACACATATTTCTTTCTTTATTTATTTTATTGAGTGCTCATGTTTCATTCCTGAGCAGGCTTGCATGTATTGATTCGATCTCATGTTCAGTGAAGTGTGTATGTGCAAATGTCTAATGGGAGTGAAGACCTGAAAGATAAAATGGTCTTTTTTCAGCCAGACCACACACCCTTGGAGATTTGCCTGGCCCAAAGAGGATGTTATTGCACAATTGGCACAACCTCTTTTTGAAGCCTAGAGGGGAACTCACGAAGCAACATTTGTGCATTGCAGCTGAGAAAAGCTCTAATTTGTACTGCTTATCTCTGATCCATGCACACCAGATCTGAGAGGAGGATTTTGCCCTTAATTTGTTCCCTGGTGTCTACACATTTTGACTGTGTTAGATCAATGAACGATGCTACATTCCATATGTGCCACAATACGTAGACCTAGCTAGGTACACTGAAGATGAAGAGGCAGCCTCAACTTTGAACCTCCTGTTTGTAAAACAACTTTAAACATTAGGCACATGACTTTGTAAAGTGAATTAATTAGCAATAAAGACCAAAGGCACATTCTGTGTGAATAAATAACATAGATTTATATTTTAGTTAAAACTTAGTGAGTGTCGACTAATAAGGAGGTCTGTGGAGTCTGTCAGGCTTCGCAAATCCTGCTTTTCTTAAAGGAAAAGTATTACCACTCCCAGCAGAAAACGCCTATGTAAGGTCTGGGTCAGTATGGTGGAGTGAGCCTGCAGCTCCAAGATTCAGCACCTTTAGTTTTCTGTGGGAAAGATCTTTTTATAGCTGTTTTATATTTAGCTAGGGGTTTCTCTGGGGAGAGCAGGAGGGTGTTAGCTCTAGAATTCATTTGATAGATTTCAGATCGGCAGCTAATCTGTCACTTCAAGAGGTGACAATGACAGGAGGGAGAGACTTCCTAATTTATTCATAAAATACTTTATCTGTCGATTCCATTTATTTAGTTCATTCTTCATAGGTAAAAGTATTGAAAAAAGGAAATTAATCCTGACCTTGGAGGTGAGAAGCAGAATGCCGATAACTCCAGCTCTGGGGGCATGAGTAGGCCAGGACTTTTTTCACTCAGGAGTGTGAAAAACATGATAGACTGATATTATCTCATGCATTTTACCCCTTGAATTCTTGTTGATACCACAATACCATAGAGGCTTTACTGACCTATTAGCCACACTTACTGGACGCTCATATTCAGTATAGCAAGTCACATACCTTTGTTATTTTTGCATAGCACAAAAATGACTGTAGTACATTTTGTCTGTCTTTGTGCAATTGTTGCCAATGAACAGATTACGTTATGTCAGAAAGGCTAGAATTTGCAGGGGGAATTTTTCATGAAGCTCAAGAATTGAGGTATATTTTTCAGTGAGCTGCAACTTTTTTTTAAGTTCAACGCAACCTTGAAGGAATTAATGTATGATTTGCTGGGCAAAGACTCTGAACAGCAAGAGTTCATTGGCCAGCCCCCAATATAATTTTCTGTCTTTTGTGAGTGTTGGAAAACCATTTAGAATTCAAGTTCACTAGGACTTTTATGTCTTTAAATCTTAGGTGATGTAACATACTATTTATCCATGCAGTTACATTTTGATTTCACAATGATAATATGGAAGAGTGCTTTGTTGCTAAAAGTTAATTCCTCATAACAGAAGAAAGTCCACTTATTTGAGGTGCTATAACTTCTCTTTTAATTGAAGACTTTTTCACCAGCAACTCCCAGACTCAATCCTTAGTACACATTTTGGGAAAACTGAGTCTGTGCAAAGGTAATAAGACTCGAGAACTTGACACTGTCTGTCAGTTAATGAAGTGAGCTTGATCAGGAGCTGAATACCTTATTTACTGATCTACGCTATCTTCTGAGGTGGTAGATGTCCCATCCCTGGAAACATTCAAGGTCAGGCTGGATGGGGCTTTGAGCAACCTGATCTAGTTGGATGTCCCCCCTGCTCATTGCAGCGGGGCTGGACTAGAAGACCTTTAAGGTCCCTTCCGACCCAAACTATTCTATGATTCTATGCTTCACAAGCTCCTTGCCCACTTCAGCTGGTCCTTTACATACAGTACCATCCCTTCTCTTCCAGATTTCAATCTTCAAAGTTCAGATGGTTTGTAGTGATGAAGCATATATAGTTTGGATCATATGTAGTTTTTTTACAGCTACATCAAACTTTATTAAAGGGGAAATCTTCAGAAAATGGGCCTCTACAAAGACCTTAAGGTATGCTTTTCAAAGGCACATAATTTGACTAAGTTTGAGTTTGTTTTGCTGGATCTTTTTAGCAGATCTGTAAAAAATACATGTTTACAGGAGATTGTTTCCTTGCCAGATGTCACAACTTTACACCAAAGAATGGAAATGTTAACATTTCTCATAATATGGCTGTGAAAATGGACATAACAGCATTCCTTTCCTTAATCCCCATCTTGGAATAGCAAATAATGTTTTTATCTAACCTATTTGTCAAAAAAAGGAAAAGGGGGGCAATGCAGACGTGTATTTGTTGTGAAAAACATAGGTTTGTTTTTTTTAAATATAGCAAAAAAACATATCACCAGCAAACAGAGAGCTACCATGAAAATGGAAGGGCATCACTGAGTGAATTTCAGATACATTCTTCAGTTGTGGAGCTCTCTGCGTATAAAGCAATATCTGTCAAGAGATATAGGAACGGAAAGTAACAGTACATTGTATGGCTGGTACAGTTTGGCAGCACTGGGGACAAAGCTAGTTTTCTGTGATCACTTTACATGTTTTTGCGTGGCTTTCAGTTTTCTTCTTACAGAAGAGTAGGACAGGGAGATCAGTACACAAATTAGACTCATCCCAGTCCAGAGCTGGGATGCAGCTGAAGTACAGAGCAGGACCTGTGAGATGGGAGCTATTCCCTCATCACACAGTTTAGCCAGGGTAGAAAGTCTGTATGTATTAGCCTTCCTAATTAGACCTCAGAGCTCTTCAGCCTCTTGTTTTCTTTTTCTTCATCCACCATTGCTCAAATTGAGTTTTTCAGCTCTGTTTCCTCATTCTAGTATTTTTCCCTGATTATTTGTCTTGAGCCTATAGTATCTGAAATTGCTACATGGCCTCCAGCTCAAATATTTGTCAGGCCCAGGACTCTGTAATATATAAAACATACAGGAGCAACTGCACTCAATACTGCCAACATGACTTACATTCAGTAAGTTCAACAAACACTGCCAACCAAGGTAGTGCAAGAAGTTAATATTTATGCCAAGTTTTTTTTTTTTTTTAAATTACTGTTTTAAAGATGATGCAAAGAAATGTGTATTTAAACGCAACTCATGATTTAGTGATTTATCTACTCAGCTATGCATGAATATATCATTAGGAGTTGCTAAACCAGAATCTCAGTGAAAGGTTTGTTCTTTGAATTAGCCTAATGGTCACAGCACCTATGAATATATAATGCGAGGGCCTATTTATACATATATATATATAAACATAGACATTTATATGACTATGCATGAATACACATGTACATATGATCAGGCATATGCATGTTAATACATGTACATGTATTTACAAATACATACGTGGAAAGCTAATGGAAGAGAAACAAAGCAGCTGAAATCACTTCCACATCTTCATTCACAGGTCTCTGTGTCAGAAAGGGCCACCACTACTGGCAAAACCTATTCCATGAGTGGTCAGAGCTCCAAGGGTCCTTGTGTCACTGCAAACCAGAATTTTGGAGGAGCTTGCTGTGGAGTTCAGGAATCTAGATTCCACAAACTTGTGAGATGGTTAAGCAGGTAGTGGCCATTGATGTTAACACAAGTTCTGTATGTACGGCCCTGTGTGACTCAGTGGGAGACTGTACCGTAAAACACACTGTATTTGCAGATACAAGGATGATCACACCTTAATTTAATTAAATATTAATTAAAAAAATAAGATGGAGCATAGTAACCATTTTTTTGCATGTGAAAATTAATGTGACAATGCTAAAAATGAGGAAATAAATCAGCAAATATCTGGAGAGAGAAGGGAGAAATGCAAGGTGTAGACAGTAGATTTTCCTCACTACTATAGGCAGTAAAACTCTCAGTGAAAGCCTAGCAGCCAGGCTGCTCACCAGTCTTTCCTCTCAGTAGCAAAAATCACAGTGGGATTGGTTTTTCACTGGTTTTGCCCTCTGGCTTTTCAGAAACAAATGAGTGTGAGTTCCAGTTATACCACCTTTATTCTGCATCTCCTCTTTGCAAAGTATATTGCAGTAGAGAGCTCCTCCATCTGAGCAATTTGCACCTTTGCTTCCACGTGGAACACCAGGCAGAGCTGTACAAATGGTTATGATTTATCTATTTTGCAGCTATTCAGCAGCACCGTTTGCATAAATAGCACACAGACCTAGCCACAGACCTCTCTTGACTGCTACCAGAATTTGCCAGAGAAAAGCATCTCTTTGCAGAGTGAAGGAAAAAATTGGTGGCTTGTGCTTTCTCAAGGTTTCTTCCTAGACATTTCTGCTCCTCTTGGGTGATGGAATCTATATGAAGACCTGAAAAAAGAGCAGCCCAGTTCAGAAAATGAAAACAAGGGAAAATAAATGTAATTTGTAATTTCATATTTACTGAAAGATATAAGGAAAAGGAAGTGTCAGGATCTACTTTGTCCCCATCTACAGGTCCCTGGCCATAAAACAAGTCAGGAAAGAAAGTTTCTGGAGATGGGGAGAACACTCAGGCTACATGCAGAAAATGGATGGTCCTCAGCGTGTAACTTGGATCCAAAATCATGGTTATCTCCAGGTACTGGAGAGCTACATTAGATGTCCCTCGTTGCTTTCTAAATTTCTTAGCTCCTGCTTGCCACAGAAACTTCATTTTAAAAAAAAGCATGTTAACCCAAGTCAGATATTGAGTCATAAAATAATTATAGTCAATTCCTTGTATTGACCAATCCTAAGAGTTGATTCCTTTATGCTGGCTGAAGAGTGTTAATCTTTGACCACTTTAGAAATACACTATTAAATGTATCTTGCTGATAAATGTAAAATACTTGCCACAATATGGGAGTGGGTCTAAGAAACTGAATAACAAATTCTATAATGAGAGATAATAGTGAGGCAGATGCTTTGGTTAAACACAGAAAGAATGGGTTGTGCTGGATTTTCATTTTCCGTGTTTGGGAACTGCCTGATTGTGCCAAAGGGTGTTTGTGTGTGTGTGTGTACATATATATATATATATTTTATTTTATTTAAAATAATTGTTATTTTTAATCAGAGTATTCCACTACTTGTATTTATATTCATTGAAATTCAGGGTTAAATTTCAGAAACAGTAGGATACTCACTTTGATCTTAAGATTAGAAAAACACCCACTGTCATTTTTCCCAGCACTGAATTGAACACAAAATGCTTTCTGAAAATTCAGTTGGCCTTTTTCAGCCAAAATTTCTTAAGCATGTCTGTTCATTGTAGAGCTGAGGAAATGTGGAGAGGATGAAGAGTGCTGAGGATTTTTTTTTCTATGTCTGCAAAACATTTTCATAATTTTCCTTTGAAGCCTCTGCAAGTTATCTAGTGTTTGTGTTAACTTTCTATATGAAAAGAAAAACTGATTTATCCTCCTAGGAACCATTTTAAACATCAGAGAAAATGAAAAGCAGGAAATGAAATTTACCTGACTAAACAAAACCCAGCACAGAAAGTGCAGCCATTGTAAGGGTTTATTTTAAATTCTGACTTGACTCCTGCAATAGAGCTATCCAAATTCAGCTGCTACTTAAGTGAACACTGCAGCCTCCACCCCAACGAGTGAGATTTTTCTCTGCATGCCTCAAGGTTCCTTTTGGCTTAAACCCAATATATTTCAGAGTAGCATCCATGGGGTAAAATAAAAAAAAATGTAGAAAATGTAGGTAGGAACAGTACTTGTAGCATCTTTCATGAGAACTGCTTAGAAACAGAAGGAATTTCACTGCCTGCTAATGGGTTTGATGAAACTGCAGCAAGTTCTGCATCTGTTCCACTGGTTGGCCCCATAAGGGAACACAATGCTCTAGTTAGTTTTGTTTTCAGCAGAAGCTAATTCCTCTCTTATTTCAGCCTCACCAGAAGACACCCCAACAAGTTTTATTTAGGATTTCTTAGATTTGTTTGTTCCTAAAAACCAGAAAGAAGAATTGGGTGTACGGGATTTAGTCTTTGTAACTCAAATATCACAGAAAGTCATAAAAGCCCTGACCTTCTGTGCTTGATTTGCTGATGATATATGACACATATGTCTGCTTATTAAAGAAATAATGTTAATAGTTAAGGAGTTTGAAGCCTTAATTAGACTGTGCAAGCAGCTAACTACTGTAGCAAAGAAAGCCCTTTATCCTGTATTTACCGCAGGCACACCGGAATGTCACCAATGTAATCTGAGAAGCCTAAAGTCAATCCAGCAGCTTCAACCAGTTGTTAAAAGCTAACCTGTTCTATGTAATTTTAAAAAATTGATATGTTATTTTATTTGCAGGTGGAAGTTTATTTTTTATTGAGACTCAAAAATGAATAATTATGGGACATTTTAGATGGAAAAGAACCAATTCAAGAACCAAAGAACCAAAAGGATCAGTTCAGCACTGTATTTGGAATCACTTCTCAATTTGAGCTCCTGTACATCCTACATTAAAGAAGTTGTATTCGTTTATATATCTATTTCAGAGTTAAAGTTGGTGGAATGATTCAAGAAATATATTTGCATAAATTAATGACCATAGATTTGTTGCTACTCTTGCCACCATGACAGAAGACATTTCCAAATATTTGTGGCCCAGCACTCACAGTATTCAAAACAGTGCCTGTGAATCACAATAATCTCCAAATTTGTGCCTGCAATACATTGTTCATTACTCACTGTTCATTATTTGTTAGTCATAACTCATTGTCTTTTGTTAAAGTTTCAGTCAGCTAATCAAGAAGCAGAAAATATACTGTATGACCAATAACATCCCACAAATAATGATTAATCAAAATGAGCAGTTCATGAACAGCATGGTGACTAAAAATCATTCAGCTGAACCAGTTATCAAAGACATACAGTATTAGTGTACTGACAAATCAAGGATTGTTTGTGAATGAGTCATGAACCAAAAGCCAATTTAATTTGGGGGTCCTAACAGCACTAGTAAACGAGCGTTTTGACATAAAATATGAAGTTTAAGTGTCACATTCCCCTTTCTTTAAATACTATTTCTGTGTGCCTTATCAGAGTGAACTGGGCAATTGCTATTGACTGTGGAATTGCCACTGCCTTTAGTGGGAGAAGGATTAGCTCCTATATCTGTTTTATTGAGACCACTTGCTAGTTAATGTTTCCTTAGCTTGTTTTCTCTGTATCGTCTTGTTCCCATGGATCTCGTCCTTGCCCTCACTTACCTTTTGACATTTTTTATACTGTTTTAGCAGAAATCCAATTTTTTTGATTAAATGATGTAAACAGGCATTTCTGGGACTGGGAATCTGACCCTATATCATAGTTCTAGCCATGCATTTAAATTGACCATTTTTGTATGAATTCGAAGTAAAGAATAATTTTATTATCCTTTAACTATATTTCAACACTCTATGTCTCAGCATTTTGAAAGACCAAAATTCGCAGAGCTGATGGAGATCCATCATATGATTCATTAAGATATTGACTGGATTACCTAGTCCAAATTAGGCTCCAGTAAGACATGACCAAATCAGATACTATATCTGGAAAGAATGTGGTTAAATTTAAAGACATTCTGAAAAGAATGAGTAAAATATGAAGACACAGGGTTTACCCTGGAACTCCTCAAGACGTTAATATGATCTCTGATTTACGTGACTTTTGAGGTCCAAGTTTAAATTAGATGTAATTCCATTTATTAAAAATAACCATGGGAAGATATAGTTTCAAACAATTACACTTAATTATTTTTCCTGAGGAAGTTGATCATGGTGCCTAGTACAGTTCCTTTTCTAGAGCAGCTACGCTGAGATGTCCCGAGATTCTACTTGCAACTGGTAAATCCAGAGATGACTCTTTGAATCAGCCAGGTCTAGTTAACTCAGAATTGCTGGGCTAAGAAAAGCCAAGAGCTTGTAGCTTTTTCTAAACAGATTGTGCCATTGTTTACCTGGAGAGAGCACTTTTATTTTTAGGTCATATCTAGAGATCTGTAGGAATAAGAGACCATAAACATAATAAAATTTAGGGCCAGAGGAGGAGAACACCTGCTGTTATCATTGCATGATGTCTACTGATATCCTGCTGAAAAGCCTCTTGTTTTACATGTGATTATACAGCATTATTGTCGTAGTTTATGTGGACACACAGTAATTCATTAGACATATTTTTGCAGTACACTACTGATGTTTTTAAGTAGTTTCTTAGAACTTCAAAGAAAAAACAAACAGCAGCATACTTATTTATAGCTTTAAGCCATATATAGTGCCTGTTATACTTCATTTGCAATGTAATAAGTGCCCTTTAAAGAATAAACAAGGACAGTAATACTAAGTGAAGGTATGCAAATCATAAAATTAATGCACCTGATACCTAAATCTGAAAATAATAATAATCTTTGGCATGGATGTATACTGTACTTGTCAAACGCAGTCATAGCAACTGGTCCCATGGACAGCTTGTTCCCATAGGGTTGGAGGTGTTGGTTCTGCAGTGTAATTCCCCTCAATTTTTCCCTCTCTGAGCTGTACTGCCATCATACAGACCTATTTGTTGGAGAAATTGCCATCTTTTCCCATTAAAGGAAAATGTGTATCCTCCTAGCTTTCCTAATTTCAAGCAGCAGATGCTACCATGCATATAAGAGAGCTCAAAGTGACCTTTTGAGCATTATTTTGATGCTTTTTATTGAGAAATGCCTCATACACATACATCTTTTAAAGCAACACAAATGTTCCTATATATACAAGAAAAAACTCTTAGAAACTACAATATGTTGGTGGTTTGATTTCTTTAAATCATACAGCAATTAGTTTTGAAGATAATCTACAAATGTCCTACTTCTGGTATTTTGCATGTCTGTTATTTTACTAAATGCTTCCATCCATGTTTTCACATGAAAATAATGGAACAAGACTAGAAAAAAAAAAGTTAAATGGGATGAATTTTTAACATAATATCAACAGCTTCTACCACTTAATTGTCTAACAATGGAGAGGTGAATAAAAACAGCAAGAGTGGAAATGAAAGTACACAGTTTATGATGAGAAAAGCCATGACCATGGGCTTGCAGAGGAAATAAGTACCTAATCTTCATACATGGGGACACTTTCTCATTATATGCTAAAACATAAATTTTAAGGATGTATAAAAACTCTCCTTCAATTCTCTAACCTCATATTTATGCTCCAAGCAAAATTTGAAATGCTGTTACTACATATGGGTTAACTATGCCTGAAGGGATAAACTCAGACATTTAGAATAAGAATTTTCCTGATGAATAGTACAATCTGGTGATTTCAGAGCTTGTGCTGGCTAGCTCTGGATAAAAGAGAAACTCCTTTTAAATGAGTGAAATGACATCATTTACACACCATGTCACTGAGATCAGGCCAAGGAAGTCTACAAAGTCCTATTAAATGTAAATAGGCATTTCTCGCCCCTAGTTCTGCATTTACGATATTTATTGCTCTGTGCTTTCAACTCACAAGTGTGAAGAGATGTCAGCTGCTGAAGAGATTCTCATTGCTGTTGCAATGGGTTTGTTCTTTCGCTGTGTTGTATGTTAGTCGTCATACCAGTATGTGTAAGTACTGATACACAGGTAGCTGTACGCTCATAGGTGGTTGTGTTGTCTCCTTTGCCAGATAAACAGTAAATGTTTGTTCCAGATATGCCACATAGTATATAAATATATACATATTCAATAGTCGGGCATGTTCCAAAGGCCAAGGAAGTCCGCTGTTTGACCCATTCTTCATTTTTCCGTAAGAAACAAGTACAAAGAAATGTCTCCCTAAAATGAGAAATAAGGAAAATCAGTCTGATTACATTCAAATTTTAAGGGTCTTAGCAAGAGGACACATACAAATGAACTGCAAAAGTATGTTTGGCATATGACAGTCTTTTCTCCGTAAAAGCATGAACAGCTTCCATCTGCAAGTAAAGAAATCCCTTTTTTTTTGTGCAGTGAAGGAAGACTGGCTTGAGGTCTGCTGTCAGTTCTAAGCATATTAGAGATTTGTCACTGTGGGATCTAACTGTGACCTCCGCAGAGATTCACGGAGACTTCCATTGGGTGTGACTGTGCAAAAGCCAATTCTTTTGTGAGTCCAAAGGATTGCTAATAAAACAGATAGCAGGGAGGAATATGTTTTGATGTTAAGATTTCCAAACATTGGTAATAGATTGTAAGCCACTGTTTATGGCTCTGAATTGGGGCTGGAAACTTTTTCATTTGCATGTGACCTGTGATTTTCAGTGATATTACCCCAGTGTAGACTTTGCATCTAGGATAGAACTGAGCTCACAAAAAAATGGATCCAGAAGTATATGTGCCAGTAGCTCATATGGATACTGAAAGAAGCAATAAAATTGAGTTTTCTCGGTTTAGAAATTATGACCAAGATATATATATGTGCAACATTTACAGTTATGGTATAAAATATTTTTGATGCTATTAAAGAACAAGATAGTATGAGGACTGTCTTATAGCCGTTCTAGTAGTGTTAACATCTACTCACTAGCTGAATTCACACATTACATTCATATTGCTTAGCACTGATCGGAATTTTCTAACTTGTTAACAAAGTGCATTGATATTTAGTAAACTACACAGGCAGCTAAATTTTTCAGAATATTTGACGACCACCCATTTCAAAATCTTGGAAATATAGGTATTTTGAATAGCAATGGGAACTGATTGCAGGGAATTCTGGCATCTGAGTATTTACCATGTTATACAGGAGAGCCTGAAGCAGAAGTAAATGGCATTTCTGATGTACATTGAGCTCACAGGACAGTCACAGCTAAATGCAGGTAAACAAAGTTTATCTATTTCTAATTTAAGCGGTATGGAGTTCACTTATCAATCACTATTAGGCATGTGAAATTAAACTTGTGGATTTAGTCACTTCAGTGCCACACAAGTGAATTTACCTACTATAATGTTGCCAAGGACCATGACTTTCACAAGATGTGACATTTGCACAGCTAACATACCAGGTGGTATACAGAGCTATAAAACTCAAGGTCATGAATGGAGTATCTAAAACGCAAAAAAATAAAACCTGTATCCACTTTCATTACCTGGGCATTGATATTTATTTTTTCATGTTCTTTTGGATACTGAAGCAATTTATTTACAGAATGTATTTACAGTAATATAATCCCAAATCATTCCTCTAAGGAAAATCTCTGGAAGTTTTTACTCTTCCAGTGACACTTTTGAAATAAAATCTGAATTTATAAATCTGTACAGAAATTTCTGTCATGGTTGTCAATGATAGACCAGTCCTGTTAATATAGATGTGTTTTAGAACTTAATTAAAATTTTCCATTTTAAAGTTACAATGACTAAGTATACCTGCTCACTTAAAAATTGTCTGTTAGTTGTGTAGTTTTCAATAGCTTAATCATGATTTGATTGTCTCAGTTTGTATTAACAGGCAGTTCACCTGCTCTTCATCTAAACTTAAATGTTTCCTGTTTACACATCAGAAGACACAGAAAGATGATAATATTTAGAAAACAAAGAAAAAAATGAAAGCTGCTTTCAAACACATTATTTATATAATTATCCTATAATTAAAGTAATTACAGTTTATGGTGAAAAATAGTCTTTATTTTTATTTACAGGTTTCTTGAGGGGTGTTTACTGATCATCATAGGGAAGTTACATGGAAAATAATTGGAGATGTTCTCATTTCTGCAAAAGATTTTGGTTGCATAAGACATGTTCTTCATGAAACAACTATGCATCTTTACAGTCTATTAATTGACATGCCTTTATAAAAGAGTGTTAGACTGATATTCGAAGATATTTGTGAGGTTTTACAACTAATAAGACTACAGCCACAGCTGCTCTGGATGTTAATTTTCTGAATAAGAGAAGATTTCTAACATACAGCATTGCAAGCGGTAAAAATGGTGTAAATGAAGGATTTCTTGCCTTGTGGTATATTTTTGAACTTCTAGATTCAATTTGTTCTTCCTTTTTGAACCAGAAAAGCTGGAAGCTTAAAAAGTGAAAGTTTAGGTGTCCATGAAACTACCTGAATCCAGGAGCAGTAGTTTTGAAAAAGATCCACTGAACTATCAAAAATATAGAGCTGAGACCCAGAATATGGAGCTGTTACTCAGGAATCCCACACAAATAGTATTTTTTCCTTTCATTGGTAGATAGATAATCTATCACAGGCAGCAGAACAAGAGAGAACAGGACCAGGGACCATCTCAGAGTACCACAGAGGGGTACCTGGCCTGAAGCAGTGTTACTCAGCAGCATGTATCGCCTTCCCCACAAAACACCCTGTGCACTGACCCTTTGGGCTGTTGGGAGATGACTGGGGGGTCCTACTGATATATGGCTGTGGATGGGGGTTTCTCATGGAGCTATCCTGAATTTTTAATCCTGGATTTATTCTTTTTCACCTCCCAAGCCATTCTTTTACTCTTTCAGAGAAATACACAACAAAAATTGTTATGATCAGATTAATCCTAGAAATGAGTCACATACATCAAATAACATATACACGGGTTGTATTCAGCAAGAAATACCAGTCAGCTACTACATTTGCTTGATTACATTCATGTAAATATCAGTATGTGCACAGTCAATATCTGCCAGGACTGTGGAAAATTAGGAAAACTATAAGTCTCATAGCATGACATTTTTTTATTGTACAGCTAAAGGGAAGTGTATATTGACTCGATCTCCAGAGAAAAACATCTATTTATTATTTGAAATGAGCCATATCTCAAAGGCCAAGATTGATATTTCTACAATGATAATAGGCAAAGTAGAATTTGTTTGGGAATTTTGTTCTTTCTTCTTTAATTATGATATGCAGAAAAATATGACCAATTCTTTTTTTTTTCCTTCTTTTTCTATCTGGCCTCATGAGCAGTGGCTAAGAAACAGCGAGCACATAAGGGCTTTAAAATAAAGCTTATAAAAAACCTCATCACAGCCTCCAACAACATACTCTAATTTCCAGAGTGCAATGTGCTTGCACAAGTCGTTCACTGCCATCATCATAATCACCATACATGAGTGCTTTTCATGCCGGCTGGAGAATCTCAGCTAAGCACCATTTTAGGGCACACAAGAAAATGTCTGTTTCTCTGAAGGACATCTTGAAGCTCTAAAAAAATTGCTAGACTTCCATCTGTGTGAAATGTACATTTATCTGAATGAATTTGTTCTTTGGAGACTTACGAGTTCTAGACCTTGCTTTGGCCCTTTGGTCATGGTCCACATGCATCTCCTGCTGTATCTTCCATAGACTGCAAATGGAGAGAAAACTGTCTGTGAGCAGCCAGTGGCTACCTACCCATCAATTTGTAAAGCACGGGTAAGTAGTTTGCTTTTAAGTTATGACGCCAAGCTTGTAGCCTTTAACACTCCAGAATATCTGTGCAAAGTACTTGGCTATTTAGGTTTGCACACATCACCTGTTCTAAGTGAATTGAGTGTAACTGCTTTTATGCAAAATATCAGATATCGAGACCTCTGCAACTTTGAAGGCTAAAGCGGCTTTCCAAGACTATCTTTTTAGGATCTGAGGAATAAATTGTATAAAATCAGAGGACTGAGTCAGCTGATCTTCTCAAGGAGTATTGAGACAAGTTAAGAAAAGATTTGGTCATACAGTGCTGAAAAGACCCTGGAGCTTAGATGGAGCTGGGTTCTTGGAAGACCCAGTGTATCACTACAGCAGTTTCATATGTCTCATAGTCAACTGTTTGTAACACTCACAAAAAAAAAAAATCCATTACCAAATAATTTCTCAATTATTTATCAATAGTTGAAATAATATGGCAATAGGGAGAATTCATAGCTTCACAGCAAGAGACTAAATGAAACCTCATGGATTTTTGTACTCAGTACTCTGACATATGAGAAGACTAACTTTGCTAAGCCCGATCTCTTCCTAAACTGTTGCCTCCTTGGGCAGTCAGTTCCATTTATAGCTAACCCTGCTCTTGAGATGTTTCCCTAGAATAGAAAATAAATCTTTGTTTCAAGTCAGGCTTAACAAAACTCCATAAAATAAGTCAGAAAGTATTCTTCCAACATTGCACAAATACACTTTTACTACCATGTCAACACCTAATAACAGTTTAAATAGTGATATAAGCATAACAGATTACTTTTGGGGCAGTGAAATTTCAGAATAGATAGTCCATCTGTCTTACTGCTTCAAAGAGTTATTTTTATGATTAAAGATTATTAACCAGAGATGCTCAGACTGGCAGTTGTGTCAGACTGGCAATTTACACCTTCATCAGAGGATTTAGGAAAACTACACTGTTTTGACATGTTTCTTTCACTTTGGCGTCTTATTTGGTTTTATGGATCCTCTCCTTTGTTTTAATTTTGACATTCTAGGAGAGATTTAAGATGCACTTTCTTAAAATGTTGATTTTGCTATTCTCACCAGGCACTATCAGAAAACAGAAAACCTGATTATGGATGCAGTATAACCTTCGTTCTATTTTAATGTTAAGAGAAGTTTAATGACAATTTGTTTTACAGTCAGAGATCACTCCTCCACTTTTCTTAAGAGTTCACCACATAGCTGGTATTTGTCATCTGCATGCCCTTGAGAAAGAGAGGACTTCCCTTTGGAATGTACCTGTAAGTCAACAACTTGTGAGTCCGAGACGTTTGCAGAATTGTTTTCTATAGATATAGCATAACAGGTCTGGTGTTATAACAGGTATTAATATACAAAGAAAAACTGAGATGTTGGTTTACTCTAATTATCACTCAAATAGTAAAAGCTTTTCATTTCAACTCTTTCTTAAACTAATAATATCAAATGTTAACATCTCAAGTGCATTTGGTATATGATAAAAGACATGAAAATAGAATAAAAATAGGAGGGATGCTTTCAGGGACCTTAAAATCTAACTGAAACTCCTGAATAAAACACAGTTTAGGAGAATCACAGAGTCACAGAATGGTTGAGGTTGGAAGAGACCTCTGGAGATCACCTAGCCCAACCCCCTGCTACAGCAGGTTCACCCAGAGCAGGTTGCACAGGATCACATCCAGGTGGGTTTGGAATGTCTCCAGAGAAGGAGACTCCACAGCGTCTCTGGGCAGCCTGTGCCAGTGCTCCATCACCCTCAACGTTAAGAAGTGCTTCCTCACATTCAGAAGGAACTTGTTGTGTTTCAGTATGTGCCTGTTGCCCCTCGTCCTGTCTCTGGGCACCACTGAACAGAGCCTGGCACCATCCTCTTGACACCTGCCCTCAAGAAATTTGTATGCATTGATAAGATCCCCTCTCAGTCTTCTCTTCTCCAGGCTGAACAGGCCCAGCTCTCTCAGCCTTTCCTCTTCAGGCAGGTGCTCCAGGCCCCTCATCATCTTTGTAGCCCTCCGCTGGACCCTCTCCAGTAGTTCCCTGTCTCTCTTGAACTGGGGAGCCCAGAACTGGACACAGCACTCCACATGTGGCCTCACCAGGGCAGAGGAGAGGCGGAGGATCACCTCCCTCGACCTGCTGGCCACACTCTTCTTAATGCACCCCAGGATCCCACTGGCCTCCTTGGCCACCAGGGCACCCTGCTGGCTCATGGCCAGCTTGCTGTCCCCCAGGGCTCCCAGGCCCTTCTCTGCAGAGCTGCCTTCCAGTGGGTCTGTCCCCAGCCTGTGCTGGTGCGTGGGGCTGTTCCTCCCCAGGTGCAGGACCTCACACTTGCCTTTGTTGAATTCCATGAGGTTCCCCTGTGCCCAGCTCTCCAGGCTGTCCAGGTCTTGCTGAATGGCAGCACAGCCTGCTGGTGCATCAGCCACTCCTCTCAGTTTTTCCAATTCACTTTTCCCATTCACTTTTTTCCAAAGTAGTTGTGCTTAAAATTTAAATTCCTTAATCTTACTCATGTACAGAATTGCACACAATAGGTTTTATTAATCCTGCAGCAACGGAAAATGTTTGTATGTGTTCTCTATCAAAGATGTCTCAGGTCTTTGCAGACCAACCAAGAAGTCCAGTGAAACAAGAATTATCTTCTCATTACTAATTTTTATTTCTCATTGAAAATCTGAATCTTATAATCTAAGCACAAAAAAGTAATTTTTAGGCCCCTCCAAAGTCTTTTGAATGGTACATAAATGATAATCTGCACTTTAAACAATGGCTCAAACTATATCTCCTCTGCTATATGCTGTGGAATGTGGGTGGATGATTGGTTTCTACTTTGCACTGAGATGATTATTCAAAGCCCTTGGTTCTTCAGAAGAAGAACATTATTTTTAAAGCATTTTAACTCCTTAAATGCTGTTCAGAGGAGTTACTTGTGACTGCCATAAACTTGTGCCCAAAAAAGCAGAGTTCAGCCTGAAGCTTTGAAATACTGATATCAAGGGGAATTCTGATAATATATGCAATAATAGTAGGATATCTATCTTTTTAACCATGAAAGAGTCTCTGGTTATTTGATGGAGACATCAGAGCAGAACAGGACTGACCAGAAGCCTCGTATACGGTTTTGAACCCACTTTCCCCAATGATTTTTCTTTTCTTCTGCTCAGCCTTTATAAGATTTTGTATGAACTCCTTCTTGTTGAAATTCATAAGAAAATATCCAAGATTTTTTTCATTTTCCAAAATCCCTGGGTTTATTTATTTGTTTACTTATTGCTTCCTTTTAGGCAATCATCACCAACATCTGCAGGCATGTGTAATTCCAAAGCATCTTTTCACCAGATAAATGGGTCAAAATTATTGAAGCTTTCCTTTTGTCATTGCAACTACAAGCACAGGTTCAAGGAAGTGCTCTTAGCTGCTTGGCTCCTGATGCTTCTTCTCTTATGTCTTCACCACCACCTCAAACCTTTTGGGGGAAAAGAAGTCACCAGAAGTTAAATTACCAGCAATTATCATATTTCCATAAAGAAATGACTAAAAATATGGAGAACAATATTCACAGCAGTCATTACTTCATTAATTTCCTAAGAAAATACTCAGAAATAAGATAAACTTTTTTTTCTTAAAGAAGTATGGTCTAGTTGGGTTGACCTATGGTTTCAGAATCAGGAGATCTCAAGTGGTATTATCACTGATTTTCTGCATAATTTTGGAATACTCCTTTTGTCTCAACAAAACTGTTTTTCTGATGGAAAGAGAGGTCTAATATTTATCAACTTGAAAAATGTGGGGTTGTGACAACTGCACACTGATTTAACCATAAGAAGTACTTCACTGCCTGAAGTACTATGGTTAGAAGCTTTATGCATGCTATTATCATTATCCCTTTTTGTTACTGCTAAGGAATAGCTTTTACTTCATGGTTACTAATAAATGTATTTTCTAAAACAAGAGCAAAACACTTCTTAAAAAAGTTGTCTTTAAAATGTGTACAGTGTTGCACATGGAATTAGAAATTGATTATCTTCTGAAAAAATTAATTACTTATTCTATTCAAACAAATGAAAGAAGAAAAAACAATTTGCATATTCCTTAAAAAAAGCAATTGGAAATATGTATAATTCTGCAAATACTTAGCAGAAAGGTATTCTGCTGTGTAGAAAAATAGCAAGGAATTTCTGAATGTATAAACTAAATTGATTTTAACTTTAAAAGCAGTAAACTTGGTCACAGGGAAGTTTTTAGGTCTCACCTGAAAATTTAAGTCCTTCATTGGGAGTTACGAAGCAAGGCAGCCTAACTATTTTTAAAGGTATAAATGTGACTTGTTTATGTTATTATGTTCCCAATATGTCTTTGTCGTACAACATTTTAAAACAAAAAGACTGATTTTTTTTTTCCCTGCAAGATACGAATTAGCCCATGGCAACAATTTCATCAAGATATTATTGTGATATGGTAGTTTTTAGAGAAATAAAAGAGATTGGACATTTGCATGGCAAAGAGAATATCAAGAATTAGAAGAACAAGAAGTGGAAAAGCTTTAAGGATGACACTGAAGACGTAAATGCTAATACTTATTTGCCTCAGCCAATATGTGACTGATGCCTGCCATTTTCTCTAGCAGGAGTCACACAAGTGGACAGATTTAATACAGAATGAAAATATCCATGATAAACAATCAGATTAAAAAAGCATGCCGAGTCTATCAAGACAGTAAATATGTAAAGGGTTTGTAATGCTGTCTATTCCTTTTTACACATTTACTGTTGTTCCCCTATCCCCCCTGGCTGAACAGGACTATTTGCATTCTTGGAGGGAAGCATGCATATAAGCATATCTATGAAAAAAGCTGGAGTTTCCTTTCCTAGAGAAAGTAATCAAGCTGACATGTCATGTGTGCCACACTTTCTGAAGATGCTGATGGTGATGGGTGGAGGTATCCTGTTTTCTTCTTATGGGAGAGGAATAAGATAGGAAACAGGAAATGGAATAAGAAACAGCATTGGACATCTGTAAGATCAATTTAGTAATTACGGGTTTAACCTTTCAGACACAGATCATTTGGCCAGTTCAGAAGGGTCTTTATTTACAAGACATCATCTTTGAACAAATATAGATAATGAAAATTTCAAGGTTGGGTCTCTCACTGTGGTGCATAGGAGGTGCAAAAAAATCACATTAGCTACTAACAGGATTTGTGCCCCTGTGTCTCATGCACTACTTTGAAAATTCACTTTCAGTCATCTGGAAGCAAGGTAATATGCCAGACATTCAAGATTACATCATTAGAATACAGACAAGAACCTTAATCAGCTATCATGTACAAAGTATTAGAAGCATAAAGAATTGCTTATGGTTAAATATTTCATTTCAGGCTTGGATTTTTCCACTGGATCTACCTGTATGTGAGTGTTTAATCCAATAAATTAGTGGAGCTTTGTTAATTTTTAACTCAGCTTTGCAGCTGGAAATTGTCTCCAATCTCAAAACTGTAAAGTTATCTGAAGTGCAAAGAATTCCAAGAAACTTTACTTATAAATCGTAAATGGCTCAGTTATATAAAAATAAACAAACTAAACCACACATATGCACATGCAAACTGTGCATTTACACATCCTATTCCAAGAGTGTATTATGTTAATAGCAGTCCAGATAGATGTCCATATTTTTAAATCTCTACAATTTCATTCACATCATCAGATTTTTATTGTGATGGAAATTCTTTGGGTTTCTCTTGGAGGGCTTTGGGTAAAAAAAGTCAGCGAGGTATACAATTTGCACTATAACTTTCTCCTAAACTTGAGTGTACTGCTACCTGTAGTAATAGTTCTTATTTTCTGTCTCACATTAGGAAATGAAATTGAAACATGCTGAGCAGGTCCAGAGGGGTATGATGCATGGAGACCACATTCATACGACATTCAGTCCATGAATTCATACCAATGGATGACTGAAGTCAAAACAATTCATGCCAAGACTTCTACTTATATAAACTTCTACCAGGTCTTTTAGTCTAGAAAAATGTAAGTGGACAGCCAGGAGTACAAGCTTAATTAAAAGTAACAAAGACACTAAATATCTTGACTATAAAACTGTGAAAGACAATGACTTCCAGAAGATTCTTTAGAGCACTTTTCTGTTTTTCAGTGGCAAGCTCTTTTCCCCAGTCTGATAAAAAATGTCATACAGTTGGTGAGCCACTCAAGAGATAAGTAGCTTCTAATCATGAAAAGATGTGTTTGAATTTATAATCATAATCTTTCATATGGTTGAGTATGAAGAGTTTATTGACATATCTTTTAGTGAGATGAAGTAGTATATTGTAGTAGATGTTATCATTTCAAATAAGATCACTACATGCAAGAAGTAGTGATGAATAATACCCAAGGAAACCAAACATTTAAATGCGATACCATTTTTGTATCAAGATGTTTAGTGAGGCTGTCCCTGGAGCCATTGCATACACTGCCAAAATCTTCTTGTTCATCATACTGGAAATCCTTCTGATAGTGTTGCACTGTCTCTCGTCCAAAACAGCACCTGAAGCTGTGCTTAGCCTTTGAAAGATAAGCTGAAGCCATTAGGAAAACCTCTAATGAAACCAGAAAATTTTTCTCTGGTGGAATAGTTAAGTCCTGATATGCTTGCATTAACGTGTTCTCCCTTTTTGCATAAATCTTTGCCCTCAGAAGTCTAGCTCTGAAAATTAGCAGCCACATCCACAAGCCAACTCTAGCCCTGCCAAGCTGTGTAGCTAGCTAAGCAATCCTCTCCTTTTATGTGGAGACCAGAAGGGGAAAATCTAATAGCCTTCCAATGGTTTATGTAGGGAAAAAGCAGGTTTTCCAGAAATTAGCCTTTTTAGATAGTAGGTGGATATTTTTCAAAGTTCTTTTAATTTTAAGTAAAACCTAAGCATTATCCCAAACTTCTCAGTTTTTCTTCAAATACCACCTGGGTTGGTTTAACCTGTTTGAGTGTACAGGACAGTCTCTGATGCTTGAAAGCAATCTCATGAGGTCACTTCTAGTGAATTCAGTGGCATTGGGATTATTCTGCGTCTTGGGGACATGGCACAAAAATTAGTCTGGCTGCTAACTTAGATGACGTATCTTTCTAGTATCTGGCTTAAGAGGTAGAGAGAACACCCAGCAGTTAGGCATTTAAGGTCCGTAGACAATGCATAGGAGGATACAGAGTATTAGGACAGAATCCAAGCTACCCCAGGAAGCTAAGCAGAGGAGACACAGCATCAGATAGATGTGCAGACTGTGTAATGTGTGATGCTTGAAGTCTGACAGTTCAAAATTATAAGCAAAAGGATACCTCTTCAAATTTTCTACTGATTCAGGGCTGCGGAGAGGTGCCTCCATCCACACCCCTGAAGGTAGGGAGAGACTTGATTTCACTCAAAAACTGACTTTTGCAATTGCAATGCAATATCAGGAGGAGGCAGGGCTGTTGTCATGGTTTAGCCCTGGCCAGCAACCAAGCACCATGCAGCCACTCGCTCACTCCCCCTGACCCGGAGGGATGGGGAGGAGAATCGGAAGGGTATGTGAAACTCGAGGGTTGAGATAAGAACAACTTAATAGGTAAAGCAAAAGTTGCACATACAAGCAAAGTAAAACAGGGAATTCATTCACTGCTTCCCATGGGCAGGCAGGTGTTCGCCCATCCCCAGGAAAGCCGGGCTCCATCACGCATCATAGTCACTCGGGAACACAAACGCCCTAATGCTGGATGTCCCTCCTTCCTCCTTCTCCCCCCAGTTTATATACTCAGCATGAAGCCATATGGTATGGAATACCTCTTTAGCCAGTTCAGGTCACCTGTCCTGGCTGTGTCCCCTCCCAGTTTCCCGTGCCCCTCTAGCCCTCTGGCTGGCAGGGCCTGAGAAGCCAAAAAGTCCTTGACTTAGTATAAACATCACCCAGCAACAACCGAAAACATCAGTGTTTGTTACCAACATTGTTCTCACACCAAATCCAGAACACAGTACTGCACCAGCCACTAAGATGAAAATTAACTCTGTCCTAGCTGAAACCAGGATGGCTGTTTTTTAACTTCTTTCACAGTCTAGTCATGTGGTTTATGCCCGAGTGAATGGAAGGCAGCCAGTCTTGATCCCTTTCTTCACCTGAAGATGAATCAGCCAGCAATGCTCCTGTGTTATCAGCTAAATAGAACTACTGCTGGGGTAATGGTGAAGGGGGCAGAGATATTGGAGGGGAAAACACTCTTTCGTTTCTTTTCAACCTAATCTACTACAAGGAAAATAAGAGCCATAGGGTCAGAAAGCACAGGGCCTGGGAACACGAGTCTAGCCCATGCTTCAAAGACAGTTCCTATATATTATGGGCAACAGATAGTAAAATGCATTAGCAATCCTGAAAGCAGTTGTCAGACTCAAGTTTTGACCTGCTGCGTGCTCTTGCAACTATATGATACAGAGTCATGCCCCAGCTTTGCAGTGCATTTGAATATTCTTATCATAAGACTAAATATGGCTATTCTTTTACATATCAAGGCCCCTTTACAGAGCTCTGGGTAGTGTAACCTTAGCTAAATGAAAACTGCCCTCAGCTCTTAGCCTTTCCAAAAAGTTTTGAAGACCACCTGAGGTATTTTAAGTGGGAATTATGTAGTCTGAATATTTCATATTACTAATTATCTCCCACAAATCCTTACTGTGTCCTCAGATAGTTAGGTCTGTTGTAATTGCTCCACAGCAATTTACAGAAGGTGAGAGAGTGAGTTCACCTTGTTTCAAAATTCCTTCCCATCACAAATTACTCTTTCATTCTAATAGCAATTTAGACCACTGATGGATAAGTTTTCTTCCTTAACAGTTTGAAATAACCCAGTCATTACAGGTCAGGAGATTATGCTGTGTATAACCATGCATATATAATGATACAACTGGTGGACTGAAGATCAACAAATAAATGTACTTCATACAGAGTACAACAGTTCCTTACTTTCCTTCTGAGTTGTGGATACAAGATTTGTTCCCCTGATATGTGTTTAATTTTAGATTTTGGTGACAGACTCATCCAATTTAAACCTGTTTTGCCTCTGCTCAGCATTTACAGAACACGGAATTCATAGTAAATGACCACATTTCTACTGTATCATCAGTGGCTTCAGTAACACTGTTCTGTGCTGTTTATAAGGTGTATGCAGAAGACATGGCACTCGTATTTAGATTATAATTTGTGGACTGCTTGGCAGCCTTCTTTTCCCATAATGTATTCATTGCAAGATATATTAGTTATGCAATAAAATATTTTTTAATTGCTAGCTTTAGAAATATTTAAGTACCCAATTATTTTTATCTAAAAGACTATTACAGAAAAAAAAGGAAAAGTTAAAAAAGGATAGGGCCATGGCTAGACAAGGATTATGAGTTGCACAGCAAGAGCACTGAAGCTTTGATGAAGTGTATAAATAATTAGTAACACACTTTTAAGACATCTTTCTCTTGGTTCATAGCACCTGTGCTCATTTAATTCCAGCTGAAAATATGGCCATTCATTCACAGTGAAGGACAGATAAATTGGTGACCAAGTCAATGAGAAATGTGTTTAAGGTTGAAGCACCACAGGCCAAATATTTTCTGCACATACACAGATCAGACACTCATTCAGAGATTAGGCACTGATACAAATTTATCCTGCCCTAGCAAAAGATCATAGGGGACATAAGATAGACTTGGATGTGGTAGCCTAGTGTACATAGATGTAGGCATGTGGGTACATGTAATAATTTCTAACATCTAGTTCTGAATATGTGAATGATGGTTAGTAACATGGGTGGGACATTAGTTAAAACAAGTAATACTCACTAAATAGGCTGTCCCATTTTTTATTCTTTCAGAGTTACATGAAAACCCGAATACCCATTTTTGTTTGTTTTCCACAAACATTGATGGGGTGAATTTGGTCAGCACGAATGGATATGAGCTTCAAAATCAATTGATGTCTTCACTGAGCTTTGCTAAACTGCATCTTGAAAACCTTCATGACAGCTTTTTCACATTTGAAGAAGTACTTTGGCACCTAAAGATGCAGGCAGGGCACCTAAAGTAAGTTCAGTATGTTTAAAGATAGAAGTCTAAGTTCCATTAGTTTCTCAAATTACTTTGAAATTCTGGTCTTGGTGTACATATACTTCTTACAAGGAGGAACAGAAAAAAAGATCTCAGGGGATATGACCAGATAGCTGTTTATCCATCTCAAGTGGTAAATACTTGATCATTGTGGTAAAAATGATCTCATTATCCATCTCAAGTGGTAAAAACGGATCATTGAAGAACCGTTCCATATGAGTCCACTGGTTTGCTGAATTTCCAAAAATATTAAACAAATAACAAATAAATATGAGGCCAAGGAAGACTGCTTACTAACTTTGCACCTTGTTCTAGTGATTTACAAATCACTACTGCAGTGTGTCCTCCCCAGAGTTGTTTACAACATTAATACAAAATGAATTCAAACTCTCACAGGTTTTTATATTATATTGTGTAAGTCAGTATTGCTGTCAGCTCCATCTGTGATACTCGTCACTTCAGTGAATTACTCCAGTTGGGATGAAGTGGCTCCATTAAAAAAAAGTTTAAAAGATATCATAGAATTACTTCAGTCTCTATAGATCTTTTTTTAAGCCTAATAATTTTGCTGCAGAAACACATATAATAAAAGTTACTGCATTACAGATACCATTAAACAGGTTTACACTTTAGACATTACTTGTATTTCTGAGTTTATGCTATAGTCTTGTCTCTAAGCCAACTAGGTAACTGTCCAGCTTTCTGACTCTTTCTACACCATCTTTCTGAAATACAGTCTTTCCTGCCCATCAGCACAGCTATCACTCACCAGGTTGTTTTCTATCTTGCTTATAAAAACACTCCTTTCTTTGGCCTTGACAAAAATGTGAAACAGGAACCATACCTTTCTCGTATTCAAAGAAACATTTTGCAGAAATGATGGTTCCTCAAAGGACAACACTAAATGCTTGTCTTTCCTTATACCCTTCTCCAAACATCTGCTACAGAGCTGTATGGACCTGACCTCATACCATGTCTTAATGTTCTTAAGTACGTAAATAAATCTTTCTTCTTTCTTTCATACCTACTTTCTTATCTTCCTGGTACTTGACAGTGTTTATATGAATCTCATTTCAAGATCCTTTGTAATATTTTAGGATATTTTTTTTAAAAGTATAAATACAGCAAAGGAGATAGAAGCAGCTGGAAATTCTAGGATTTCTTGGTAAGAAGGCTCAGACAACACTTTTTTGAAGAAGATATGCATCAAATTGTCAGTCAATTATGTAGTGGAGTTGTATGAAGACTCTCACTTTTCCACACCAAGGGGGGTGGGGGTGGGGAAGGGGAAGCCCTGAGATAACTATAATTTCCTTTTAAAATGTATGTAGAGAGGAAAAGTCCTGTACCACATCAGCAGATTATAATGAAGGATACAGTGGTTTTCATAAGCACCTGCTTCTGTTAGAGCAACTATGATGTTTCTTTTCCTTTTCTGTAAATAAGGACATGATTGGTGACAGCCAACATGGCTTCACTAAGATAAAATCGTGCCTGACAAATCTGGCAGCCTTCTACAACAGCGTTACAGCCATTGGTGGATGAGTGAAGAGTAACTGATATAATCTACCTGGACTTGTGCAAAGCATTTGACACTGTCCTGCGCAACATGCTTCTCTGTGAACTGAAGAACATGGATTTGATGAATGGACTTCTTGGTATATAAGGAAGTAGCTGGATGGTCTCACTCAAAGAGTTGTGGTCAACATCTCGATGTCCAAGTGGAGACCAGTGGTGAGTGGCGTCCCTCAGGAGTTGTGCTGTGACTGGTGCTGTTTAACATCTTTGCTGGTGAAACAGACACTGGGTTTGAGCGTACCCTCAGCATGTTTGCTGACAACACTGAGCTGTGTGGTGTACTTGATATGCTGGAGGGAAGGAATGTCATCCAGGGGGACCTTGACAGGCTTGTGAGGTGGGCTTATGCAAACCTCATGAAATTCAACAAGGCCAAGTGCAAGGTCCTGCACATGGGTCTGAAGAATCCCAAGCACAAGTACAGGCTGGCTGGAGAATGGACTGAGAGCAGCCCTGAGGAGAAATACTTGGGGACGTTTGTTGATGAGAAGCTCAACATGACATGGCAATGTGCACTTGCAGCCCAGAAAGCCATCCATATCCAGGGCTGCACAAAACTAAGTGTGACCAGCAGATCAAGGGAGGTGATTCTCCCCCTCTACTCTGCTCTCACGAGAGCCCACCTGGAGTACTGCATTCAGCTCTGGGGCCCCCAACATAAGAAGGACGTGGACCTGTTGGAGTGAGTCTAGAGGAGGGCCACAAAGATGTTCAGGAGATTGGAACACCTCTCCTGTGAAGACAGGCTGAGAGGTTTGGGGTTGTTCAGCCTGGGGAAGACAAGGTTCAAGGGACACCTTAGAGTGGCCTTTCAATACTTAAAGGGGGCCTACAAGAATACTGGAGAGGGAGTTTTTACAAGGACATGTATCGATAGGACAATTGGGGATGTAGTGATAAGGCTTTAAACTGAAAGAAGGTAGATTTAGATTAGCTGTTAGGAAGAAATTCTTTATTGTGAAGGTGGTGAGACACTGGAACAGGTTTCCCAGAGAAGCTGTGGATGCCCCATCCCTGGAAGCGTTCAAGGCCAGGCTGGATGGGGCTTTGAGCAACCTGGTCTAGTGCCCATGGCAGCAGGGTTGGAACTAGATGATCTTTAAAGTCCTTTCCAACCCAAACCTTTCTGTGATTCTATGATTCTTTGGTGACCAAAAACTGGTGAAAAAGACATAATAGGGGTTTAACAAAGAAATTTAGAAAGGAAGCAAATTTTTAGGAAAAATAACCTCAAATCTAATAATAATTATAAACCTATAAATTTTCTGATAGTAAATGCAGAAAATACTATTTATATATTCAGTTATTTATGTTTCAGATTTCAGGATGTTTTTATTATACATTAAGACCAGATTAAAACTATAGTGAGCTTTCCTTATTTGATTTTACCTCCATTTCATTAGTATTTTTATTTCATCTGGCAGAAAAAAAATAAAAGAAATTGGGGAAGCAACATGGCAAAAGCTTTTGAGACCCCCAAACCATGTATAATTGTTACTTTAATTTCTAGAAATAATACTAATGAATCCTTATAATTTTATTTTTGAGGTGAAAGAACATATATAATTTTTAAAGGTTATTTTAATTAAGGCTGCCAACTGTCTTTAGTTTGGTTTGCTTTTACAAACAAGGAAGACTTGACATATTCAGCATTTGAGGTAGACTGTATTCGGGCTTAAGCTACAGGACCAAACTGTATCACCTTACCACTGGTGGAAGCTCAGGGCAATGCCCAAAACGGTGTCTGGCCCTTGAAGGTGGTGTGGCATGTGATGTGACTCCATCTTTTCCTTTAAGGGACCAGAAATTCGTAGGTAAAGCTGTCAAAGGCCTTTGGTTAGTGATAACCCTGACACTGTGACCTGCCTGCCAGGACTGCTGACCATGCAGTGTGACAAGGTCAATACAACTATGACTTGTGCTGCCATCAGAGAGAGGTGACACCCCATTGATGCCTGCACTTAGAGGAACTCATTGCTGGGAGTAGTCCATGGTTGCAGCATACCGACTTGGCCTTTCCCTTCCTTACGTGCTTACCAAGCAACCCACATGCTAAATGTGTATTGGTCAAGCTAACAGGTACAAGTGGATATTTCTCTATGGTTCACTCAAAACCTTCCAAGCTGAGGGATGATAATCTTGACCACAGGGTGACAGTGCAGCATCCATTAAATTCAAGACAGAAGCAGCAGTTTGCACCTCTCTACATTCTTCTCAATGGAAGAAATGCAATTGTAACCTCTTCTTGGCTGCATCTCCGCACACTACTGCTAGTCTTTTCTCCATCATATGGCATGCTGTAATATAGATTTGCAGTGAGATTTCTGGGTTGGTTTTTCTTTCTGGATTTCATTGGGTAGAAAATACTTGACGATTATTTAAAGGATTACCTTTTATGAAAATATATAGTTCTGCATTTATTTCCATTTGAACATGAACATACTTACCAGTGCTTTCCATCTGAGGTCTCCAGAGATTTTGGCTGTACCTAATTATTAAGATTTCATGAGACCCGTATAGCAGTCCTGAGTCCAGACAGCCAAATTCATTGAAATGTTTCTGTGGTTGGGCCTCTGTGGCCTAGAGCTGGGTGATAACTTCCGAGAAGTGTAATCATAACATGTCAGCTCTTCAGTGGCTCCAAGTTTTCCTGTGAGTTATAAAACACTAGAACGTAGTCTGAGAAACTAAGTATAAATGTAGGATAATGATTGAGACAATGCACAGAGGAGCTATGGATTCTAGTTGTTGATCTGAAATTTCTGCATCACTAAGTATTTCAGTGTATGAGCTAGCTGCTTTCAGGACCTGAGTTATCCTTCACCCAGGCCAGGGGCAGCAAAGAGTAACTTTGACATTTCTTACTCAGACATGAGAGTCTGAAGGCAACACGATCAATGGGGAACCAGCACAGTTTAGGTAGCGGAGATTTGGTAAGGGAAGAAGGCTGAGAAAGAGACTGATGGGTGCTACAGTCCTTTAAAAGTCACAAAGTCTGAGACATCTGGGGGGAAGAGGAGCTGACAGAATCTTTTTATGTTAAATGTCATACTGATTGAATGTGAAGAAAGTTGCATCAAAGTTTGAAAAAGATGTAGCGCCCAGTGGAGAGGTTTTAGGGTTACAGGAAGACACCATCCACTTACCAAGAATAATCAAATATTATAAGAAAAATCATAGTTACAGTCTATCATCTGCTTGGAGAGTTTCTGACTTTATAGGCATCTCAGACCTTGGTCAGAGAAAGCTGCAGAGTCCAGAAGACTCTCTAAGAGGAGGCAGCACTCTAAATCAGACAGAGGGTGGACATTTGTTTCTCAGCATGTTGATTCACAGGGAGCTTCTGGCTGTGCAATAGCAGGTTAAAGTGGAGCTGGCTTGCGGCTCCCCCAGAATGTCACTCTGAGAAACATACATCAAATGCCGAAATCTAATTCAAAATCCTATTCCTATTCCTTCTGTACCCAAGAAATATTTCTGTTTGAATTGTTCGTTTAGGGCTGTTTTTTAACAGTGAGCTTTGGGAGATACTTTCATCAAACAATTGATTTTGTACTTAACTAAAATAAGGATATATTTTTACACATTCAACCTAATGATAACCCTTAATGTATTATAGTGCCCTGAACACATTGTTAAGTTGAACTCACAGAAGATTTGAATTTTAAAGGGAAAAATGCTATGTATTCTGATTATTCATGAACCAATAAGGTCAGACACAGTTTTACTATATGTAGACTTTAGAAAATCTCAAGTATATAAGGCTGTTGGGGTTCAATAGATCCCAAGGGTACCAAATAGGGGCACAGCTGTTAAACAAGCATAGTGTCTCTTCAAATCTCTTATATTTTTTCTAAATTATCATTTTGGGGTAATTTAACACTGTAGGACAAGTAAAGCAGACTTTTCTTGCTGTTACGAACAAGCCATTTATTGCCTGTATAGCCCCAGAAATAACTAAAGGATTTGGGTTAAAGAAATTTAGGTACTTTACATTGTATACTCATGCAGGTATTTTTCAAAGTAACAGAATGGAAAAATGAAAAAAATAGCCTGATAAAAGCCATCAAGATGTGTTTTAACTTTTACACACAGTAAGGCTGTTTGCTACCTCTGGCAAATTTAAAAAGATGACTCCGGAAAAGCAAGTTGTGAAAAAATTCCTGTTAATACTTACCCTTAAACAAGGATGATTTCATGGATCATACATGAGAAAGAAAGATTTTTTCTTTAATTCCATTTGTTGCATTTTACCTTTATAATAGGTAATCTGCTCATTTCTATTTCAAGTGAAAGCAGTGTTAGCCCTAAGAAAAAAGTGCATTTCAGTTTGGAATTTAATTTTAATATTTTTAGCTGATTTTTTACTTTTGGAAATATATTTGTATTGCATAAGACAATATATTAAGTGGCATAAAATTCCCCCTTGGTTTTTTATTTAATATATTTACAATACTCCATAAATATGACAGGTACTTTGTAAGTGTTTATTATTTAATGGATTGATTAACTAACTAGCTACATACATAATTAAGATCTCAAGGTCCCTTTTTGAACTTGAGTCTAATGGCCAATGAGAAGTGATGTGGCTGCTTCAGGACAAGCAAAGCTTTTATACGTTACCCTTCAACCCACACAGCAGTCTCCCTTTCTTCACAAAACTATGTTCTTGTCCATAATTTTAAAGGCCTTTGTAAACGGTGTAAGCAGCAGGACCTTTGGCTCAGCAGCAGTGATTTTTCCAGTTAAATATGTAATTCACCAAACGGAAGGACAGACACCTTGGAGACATCATTATTCTTCACCTATCTGTCAGAAACTACAGAGGATCTAGCTGGTTCAGTTGCAGTCCTTTTATCTTCAGTCTGATTTCCACAATTTTTTCAAATAGATCCACAATGTATTCATCACACCATGAGCAAGAATTTCAGCCCTAGCATCACCAGTTATATAAGTTCTGAGCTGAGTAAACTAATTTCCCCTGATTTTGGTCATGTGAAGCAGTGGGTGGAAAGGTCACTCTCATTAGTGCAGAGATATGCTGCTGCCCTGGTGGCCAACTGGCTTTGCACCCTTTTAGTTATTGATCTGGGAACATACAGAAGTAGGCAATGGCTGCAGGGCAAAGCTCAGCTCTCTCTTCTTGAAGCTCTCCAAGGAAAGCTACCAAAGGTTTCCTTCTACATTCTGGATCTCTGCTATGGGTAATTAAGGTTAGGCAGGTGAAATAACTGAAAGCAAAACATTTGGATTACTAATTCCTCCTGGAAAAAAGCTTTCAGGACAACAAACCAGGGAAAATTTTCTTGGCATAGCAAAACTCCATCAGGTCAAAGTGACTCAACTTTTACTTTTCAGAAAGCAAAATCCTTCCACAACCAATGCCAATGAAAATGTTTAATATCCATCATTTTCTCGTGTACTCCCTGTTCCTGACCTTGAGTGGTGGATTCAGAGCAAATGTGGGATTGGGACCATAATTCCAATGACACTGCAGAGGCAGTCAACACCATTTCTTCTAGAAGGGTCATCCTACTCCTTAGCACCTTGCCAGTGAAAATGATTGAGGTAAATCAAAAAATGAAATTGAGGAACATCTTCATCATCCAAAGAAAAACCAGTTTGTGACAGAGGCAAATGGTAAAACTTTGTGGATTGTGGAAACACAGGTGCACACTAATGGTGTAGGGATTTTTTTAAAGCAACATAAATACGCATTTCGTAAATGGGTCTGGATTGTTAGGCTATCAGAAACACATGATTGCTATAGATTGCAAGTGAAAGAAGAGAAAGGGAGAGGGAAAGCAGGTGATACTGCTTTTCAGGGAACCTTTAGGTAAATTTTTAGTTCTTTTTCTCAGATCACCTGGTCTGATAGCCTGAAGAATACGTGCTGGTATGGACACTCAGATTCAACTGCTTTGTCCCATTAGGTTGAAGAAAGATAACTGATGCTCCCTCAGGGGAAGGAAAAGAAAAAATACAGTTGGTTGGGAAACTGTCTTTCCTGTGTAAGTCTCTCACAGCCTGTCTATCTCTTACTCCTTCTGGCTGTCAAAGTGCAGAGTACAGTGCAGAAGGGAGACCCTAGCAGGAAGAACGGTGAGGTTTCCCTCCCAGGTAGCATATGGGTCTATGTGCAACAAGCAGCCAGAGGCAGCTGTCCTCCACAGCCACTCCGGGGAGGCACTCTTGTTTTAAGGCAGTCTCAGAAACATATGTCCTGCTCTCAGTTCACACTCTCAGGTTAGGCTCCTGCATGACAAAAGTGTTAAATGGTTTGTGCCTGTTATACACTCTGATGGCAACAGCTATTTAAAATAAAAATAAAATAATAAGTCAGGTGTCTCTAACATTCAAAATATTCTGTTGGATTCAATTCAACTCTAATTTGGGTTAAAGCACCATCAGCAGGAACCCAGGTATACAGAGAAGTAGAAGCAACAGCAGTGTGGGTATTAACCTCTGACTCCCTGCTCCCACAGGGTACCAGGCCATACTCACTATGTTATCGGGTTAAATCTTTTTATTCCTCTTCCTTTGCTAATGGAGGAATAAGGGATTCCTACTTATCTTGGGATGTATACAGGACCAGACTGAAGGCCAAACAGAAAGAAGCCATTGAAAGGAAAGCTTAAAAACACTGCTTAGTCTATGAAAAAAATTACTTTTAATGATTTCTGATTTTTTAAGAATTCTTTCTTATTTCTTTATCCTTTTTTTCTGTCAATTACTCCTTCCTTTTTTAACCTTCTATTTTACACATAGTTTGTAATTGTGATAGGCCAGCCTGTGGTGGGATAGTACAAAATGGATAAGCCATTTTTTTTCTCATTCCTTTCATTTATTAGTGAGCCAAACAGTGATTTGCATATGAGCTTTCCAAAATAGGTTCCTTGAGCTGATTAGCACTTTATTCTGCTGTCATATGGTGGCGAGGTTGCATGTTATAAAGCAGAATTTCCACTTGTTCATTTCTAGTCTGGGTTTGACAAAAAAGTAATTTTTTTTTTACAGGGAAACTTTAAGATATATAAAAGTTTGTTCCACTGAGAACTGACAATTGCTTTTTAAAGTTTTTCTTAAAAGGACTATTCTTTTTAAAGAGAATCCAATGTCAGAGTTCTGTGAATGAAAGAATGAGCTCTCCAAAATGATTGATGGTGCTGTCTTATTTCTCTTGATTGATTAGTGTTTTGGTTCTGAAACTTTGGTCCACAGACCAGCTGTGCCCTGCAGAGGGCTTGCTACTAGAGTCTTTACAGAAAAGACAGATCCCATGATGATGACTTCTCTACTTGATCCCTGCTGTTAAATCATCTTAAAAGCAGTTTAAAATTCATTAAACATTTTATTAATTGGACATCTTCTAGGAAAGTAATTCTAAGTGGGAAGATTATTTTTGCTTCTGAAGTTGTTTCCCTTTTTAATATACGTAAATAATAATTAATAACTTATTTATAAAGCCCCATTGGCATGACTGAGGTGCTTGGGGTACTATACAACATCATCAAAACAAAATGAGCAAAAGTTCACCCTCATTAGAGTAGAGCCAAACACAAGAAAAATTGAAGACAAGAAAACAGATTCTGCTTCTCTAATCATGCAGTCTTGAATTCATATTTTTTAAATGATGCTGGGATTTGAAATACATCACCATAAGCCTCAGATCATGTACAAATAAGAGTGAAGTCCCTTTGTTCTTCCATAAACTTATTTTCATTTCACATATCCTCATATGTTTTCCTAACTCACCTATTTCAGGCATTAAGCATAAAACACCAAACCTGTAAGATATTTTCTATTGTTGAGGCTCGGCATTGTGCCCCATACAGCCTTCCCCACACAGAGTGGCAGAAAAACAGCTGTTCCAGGAGCTGTGCAGTAAATGATATCACTGTGACCCGCTGTGTACTGGGGGGGAAGTTATAAAGGAAGGAACTGGGCTTTTCCCACTCTTGCAAATGAGGGCTGTGGGCAAAGCCCCCTACTTGCCAGCTTTTTAGGAAGGGGAAAATCATATTGGTAAAAAGATAATTTTTAGAGATAGCTGCAACCATATGAATTTCAGTACCGTCTGTCCCAAACCTAGGAAAAAAGACCTATAAATTAATACATAGCAACACATATATTTAGGCACTGGAATGCACTTGCAGGAGTAATTTTTAAAGTTCCATCTGATTCATACTGCAGGTAAACATCAGTTATTTTTTTTTTACAGTATCACCAGGTACCACTTCCACAATACAGACTTTTAAATATGTAAGCTGGCAGTACAAAACAAGTGAATTTGCAATCCCTCCCTGTCAGGCACCAGCCAAACTGTCACTCTTTACAAATAGGCTAAATAGGTTATGGGAGATAAATACAGGAGGAAAAAATAATGGAAAATATATAGTGAATGTTAGGCTGTCATTAGCAGCAGCTGTTTCTGATAAGGCTCAGCTCTTAAACTATTGAAACAGGGAAAACAGATTAAAGCTTTTGCTTTGATGCCTTAATACAGGATCTATTTAATTTGAGATTACATAGTTCATGAGGCATAAATCCCAAAATATTTTTGCAAAATCCTTTAACAGCCTTCAAAAATATCACAGTGTAATTTGTAGAATTCACTCTCATGAGTCTGTTTTTAGAAATACACCAATGCATAGGTGCTTTGAGAGAGCAAAGAGCTGAACCTCCTGATATTGGATCTCAAGGTGCAACAACAGCTTTAAGCAATAGGTTTCAAGGAAACTTGGCTGGAACCAAGAACAAGTATTAATGGTGGAAGTTCAAAGGCATGGGTGGGAGCAGTGAGGATGGATATGCACATGCTCCACTAATGTGCAGTGAGACTGATAAGGGGAGGCGCACTCCTGTCCCTCCGTACTTTGAAAACAACTAGCCTAATGTATCGTCTGACTAATTAAACAGTGCTTCACTCAGAGGAGTCCACATCAGATTGGAATTGAATACAGAGGCCAGATCCAGTATCCGTTAAAATCCCTTGAGAAGGCACTGCAGAAGAACTTTGGCTTTTATACTATGGGCATCACTGTTACAGTATAGATATCACACTCAGTCCCAGCTACATAAATGTCAGGACACACATACTTAGGGCAGGAGAGCACTGTTTTCCTGATCTACCTTCCTGAGTTACATTTTTTGTTTCCAAGAAGAGTGATGCTGAGCATTTCACAGTATTCGTCCTTTTGAAAAAAATGAAAGCCTTGTAAACCCACATCTTTCCCTACGCTTTGTGGCTGGCATTGCTGAGGTATAGTCTGAGCTCTGATGCCTGGAGATGTTGCAGTTCTGGCCTGCATCTGAGAACATTTAGCTCTATGGGAGGAAAATAAGAAGATATCTCTTGAATTGCCTATTAGTTTGTATAACTGCTTCTCAAAAGCGGTAAAAGAAAATGTAACATCAGCAGAATTCACATATAAGTAGAAAACTTACCTGGTAGGAAGTTAGCAGCAGACTAAAACTTGTGGTCAAATATGTCTTTCTTACGGTATCTGTGCTTGCCATCCTTTATTGCATATAATTTTCTCCAGAAATAATAATAATAATTAAAAAAGCAGCTGTTTACATTTTTGTAATTTATTACAATACCAACATCACATGAAATATTACAAGCTCAATTACTAATTACCTTTTGTTTTCCTCTGGTTGTTTTTTACCTTTCAGAACCCCTTGCCTGAGTAAAAATTGTTTGTCATTAACCTCTGACAGCTTTGAAAATTGTCTTTGGACTAACACAAAACAAAGCAATTTGCTATGTCCAATCACCTAGAGTGAGTTCAAATCTAGGAAGTCAAAGTCTGTAGTTTACATAGCGTATGTTTAAACAAAGATCTAGGGGATCTACCCATTATGCTGTACAATCTTCAACTCTTTCTTGTGTGAAATGAGCGTATGCAAGTCTGGTTCATTGCACAAGGCTATTCAGTTTTGTTGGTCCCTTGAATTATTTTCTAGGTCAGCAAAGCAATAAAAACATTTAAAAAAACAACCAAACAAACAAAAAATCAACCTTAAAACCTAAAAAACTACATCCTTGTTATGCAAGTCTTCCTGCTCACACACTTGTAGTTAAACACCCCCTTTGAAGAACAGAAATGAGATTGCTGAAAGTTAAGTACATGAGAAGAGGAAACATGGCCAATGATTGTTTTGCCCAGTGGAAAACTCTTAGAGTTTTATTATTTCAGTTCCTATAAACATCCAAATAGAATTTTCATGCTGCATTGGAAAATTCTGTAGCAGCAACTCACAGTCAATTTTATACGTAATTCATTCCCCTTCACACCCCCCACACACCCTTTCCTTTTATGTCTGGTCATTTCTTGTGTACAAACACAATACATGGTTTACCAAAACCTTTGGTAATTGTCTGAGAGAATCAAACAGTTGTAAAGCCTGCATCATGACAAAGCTCAGGGCAATACTGAATTTTGCCCTGCTCATGATTATTTTTAATGCTACCTGTGTATGCCTATGTCACAGAGAGCCAACAGGGTGTACCAGACAAATGTAAAGATGTAAAGCCATTTTTTCTTTCCACTGTATTATTGAAATCAGTGGAGCGTAAGGATAAGCAAAAACAGAGAAAAAAGGTAAGTCCTTCCCTTTTCCATAGCAGCATCAGGCTACATTCATATGAATATTTTTGAAAAATTAAAGAAGTCTGGATGGCTACTTTGTTTATAAGTGTATTTCTATGCTTTTCTATGTTTAACACAGTTTAGGAAACCCCAGAGATGAGACGCTTCTTGGATGAAGCACTAAAAGAATAAGCCTCTGGCCCCACCAAGGTATAAAAAGACAAAAGTTGGGAGCTGCCTGTGGGCTGCCTTGGCACAGTAATCTGCATCTTCACCTTCATCCCTAAACTGCGCCCACATTCCCACTAGGAAGACGGCTACCATCAAAGAACAGACAACAGCAGACACAGGGGTACATCTTAAACTCCTGCCTCCCATTCAAAGTTCATTTGTTTCTATCCAGTTGGGACACAGACCTTTTGGTTGTCTTCTGAAGCCAGACATCAAGCTAGGCAGAACAGATCTCTGTAAAGCATAACTTCCTGGGGCATAATGATGCTTGTTTTTTGGAGTGAAGGCCAGGACCAGGGTATTTCCTAAGGGAGAGGAGATTTGAAGTCTGCAGCTCCCGCTGTAGGAGGAATCCATCCTATTCAATATTTGAGTATTGAATATTCAATATTTAATACTTGAGTACTGCATAGCTCAGTTACCTTGCTGTTAAAAATTTGCAAGTTCTTTCTAGCAGATGCTGAGCTGAAAGATATTACTGCTTCAAAAGGGGTGCTAGGCACCAGCCTGGGTTCTGTTATTTCGTTTATAACATCTTTGTCTCCTAAGGTAGATTCCTACATTTTCAAATTCAAGATTTGTGAAATGCTGAGAACGGAAACTATTGAGGATTCAACCAGATCAGTGCTAAAACTGAGCCCACTTGAAAAGGAGTCCTTACCTGTCTTACTTCCAGTATGCAGCAAATTGCAAAATTAAGGTGTGTCATTTAGCATTTCTGTGCCTCTGTTTCTCTACAGAGGATGACAGCCAAAATCTTCAGCCACTGTAGCACAGCACAGATTGTGCAGCCTTTCCTTGCCAGACTTCAGGGGAACTTCTCAAGGTGACTGCCCTCATCCATACAGCCAGGGTTTTCACAATCAGGCCCCCAGAATGAAAGCCAACATATTACTGTCAGTACAATATATTAAAATGCTGATACTGCAGAAAGAAATAAGGGTAGAAGGTTCTGGATTCATGGACTCATTCAAAAGCAATATAAAATAAGTATGGAAAATGACTATGTGGTACTGAAGCACAGTGGTGCCCATACTGAGAAAAGAAAGAGACTGTTTCTTTGTACTGATTTAGAGGGAGGCTGCCAAGGCACATCCAGTAAATTACTATTGTTCAGAGTCATCTGAACAAGGATCTCTAAAAGCTGAGTTTGATATACAGGAGAAACACTCAACTGATTGTTATATAATAATAATTGACCGCAGAGAAATGGACTTTCTACAGAAGCTAGGACGGTATTTTCAGTTCAGGAAA
Source organism: Falco rusticolus (assembly GCF_015220075.1). NCBI lineage: Eukaryota > Metazoa > Chordata > Aves > Falconiformes > Falconidae > Falco > Falco rusticolus. The sequence continues at coordinate 43,579,695 of NC_051189.1, forward strand.
GCTTTTTACACTGTGCAGCAAAGCCTCAGGCTTTTTTCTGTTGGAATTTACTTTTGCAGATGGCTCAGAATGCCGCCTGTCCTCACAGACTGCTCCAGGGGCAGGCGACAGGCTGTGGTGCTGCAGTGACAGAACAACGCCAAAGTTTCATAAGAAACACAACTGGGAGGAGGAGGAGAAGCAGAGTCTACTCAAGAACCGAGTCCGCAAGTATCTTAAAAATGAATCTGAGGAGGGGTGCTGTGCCAGTGAAAGTAAGGAGGGAGCAGGTGCAGAGGAGCAGAAACAATTGTGGCTTTGTGCTTTGTAGTGAACTTGATGTTACATTCAAACACACAGCAATATTTTTAGCACTTAGAAAGTCTGAACAAAATGCTGCTATCTCTTCTGTCTGGAGTAAACATTCGTTTTTGTCAGTAAGATACTTAATCGTCAAAACATAGAACCTCCTCTTCCTCTTCCTCTTCCTCTTCCTCTTCCTCTTCCTCTTCCTCTTCCTCTTCCTCTTCCTCTTCCTCTTCCTCTTCCTCTTCCTCTTCCTCTTCCTTTTCTGTTTCCTTGTCCTTTCTCAACTTTCTGGAGTCTGTAGTTCTTAAGAGAAGGAGTTGCCCCTGAACCATTTCCCAGTTCAAAGTTGTCTTTTTGAGATGGTCAGATGTTTGATGCATCTGATTCTCTGTCTGAAAGCTGAACTGGATTTGCCTTCTGCAGACAAATATTCCTCACAGGAGAAAAAAAGGCAGAGGGAGGAGAAGGGAGGTCATGCATGGAGTTTTAACTTGGTTTGTGACCTCCTCTCCACACTGAGAGCTGCTCAGTCCTAATAGCTACAGCCTTTAGAGGATGCAGTAATTTATTTGCCCCTTGATGCAAAGGTGAAAAAAGAGGAAACATGACTGATCCGTATGTCATTCACATTCATTCTCTGCTCCTTACTGGCCTATTCTAAATAATATAAAATGAGTCAGTCAATTTTGGAGCAGACCATAGATCACAAGAGGTTGTTGAGGCTGGTGTCACATATCCAGCTTTCTGGGACATAGTGTCATCCAATGCCATTCTGGATTGTTGCCACAAACACTGCCATGGGTTGACATTAAGGAAATCAAAGAAAGAATTTCCTTTATTGGAACTGATGAGGGCTGGTTAGAAAAACATCTGCAAGGAATAGTGAGGAGAATGCAGCTCATACATTCTTTTGGATGTCAGATATGCAGACTGTCTAATTTGATGGGATAGTATAGATGACATCCTAGTATGTCACTAGCTAGGTAACTCATGTACAGAGAGTTTTTTCATTCATTTATTTGCATGAGGTGGTGGAGTTCGGGACATAGGACATTTCTGATGTTCCTCACACCAGTGAGTTAGAAGCCTTATTACATCTCAGGATAGCATATCTGAGGGCACCCAGCACATGCCCCCAAATAAAAGGCACTTTTACAACTACTGTCTTTCATCCTAGGGTGGGGTGGGTGGAGAGTATGCAAATGCTTGTGGTCTATGTAAAATTTACAATCTATCCTCCATTTTTGAGTCTACTAGAGCCAGCCAGCAGTATGTTGCTGGAACAACATGTCCACAAAGAGCTGCTGACCTCAGTGGTAAGTAGCAAGTTCATGAAGGTGCACAAGCCTTCCTTTTCTGGGACGGTACGATGTGCTGCTGACTCATGGGCTGTGCCCTTGTGACACAGTCTAATCGTAAATTATTAAGAATGATCCAGATTCTGCCACTCTGGCTCCCTCTGAATAACATCTTATTCTGCAAGCAGTTTTGTTAAGTTTCAGTGGGCTGCAACTGCAAACTGGTTTTCAGTATAAGGAAATCATGTCTTTTAACTAAGCATGATTCCAATAGATCAAGATAGGATTTGTAACAAAAAGCAGAAGAAATTAAAGTAAACTTTATCTGGGTTCAGGCTGGGCTAGTAAAAGGAAAAAAGAGAATGAAATCACAGTTCTCACATATATAAATAGCACCTGTTTTGACAAGTTTTATATGTCTATATTTTATGAATTATCATGCTTCCAAAGTACCACTTTTCTCAGAACATAAATGACAGCATTGACAAAAAAATAATACAGGCTGTTACTATATATGTTTATAATCTTTAAGCTTTGCGAGCAAAGAATTGTTGAATTTATCCAGTAATTCTCAACCTAAGCAAACTTGCTTGGTCTTAGCTCCAGGAACTAACTCCTTCAGCAGTGGCATAAGACACAAATATCTGCTTATTGAGGCTCAGATGGTTGTGATCAATAGCACTAATGGTGTGCTCCAGAGGCTGATGCTGGGTCCGGTACTAGGAGATCTTCATTAACGATCTGGTCAGTGACACAGAGTGCACCTTTAGCAAGTTGCAGACAATACAAAACTGGAAAGAGTGGCTGATATGCCAGAGGGTCGTGCTGCCACCCAGGGGGAACTCGGCAGGCTGGAGAAATGGACTGACAGGAACCTCATGAAGTTCAACAAGTGGAAGTGCAAAGCTCTGCCCCTGGGGAGCAACAACCCCAGGCATTAGCACAGGCTGGGGGGCTGACCAGCTGGGAAAGACCTGAGGGTCCCGGTGGCCACCAAGTTGAACATGAATCATTAATGTGCTCTTGCTGCGAACAAGACGAGTGGTATCCTGGGCTGCACTAGGCAGAGCAATGCCAGCAGGTAGAGGGATGTGATCCTTCCCCTTTATTCAGCACTGGTGGGGCTACACCTGGAGTGCTGGGTCCAGGTCTGGGCTCCCCAGTACAAGAGAACCATGGGCATACTAGAGGGAGTGCAGTGAAGGCACACAAAAATGATTAAGGGACTGCGATATCTGTCATACAAGGAGAGGCTGAGAGAACTGGGACTGTTCAGCCTGGAGATGAGAAGGGTCAGGGGGATCTTAGCAGCATACATAAACACCTGATGGAAGGAAATGAAGAAGAGTAAGAAAGACTCTTTGTGAGTGCTCAGTGGCTGAACAAGAGGCAATGAACACCAAATGAAATACAGGAAATTGCACTTAAACACATGAAAAACTTTTTCCTGTGTGTGTACGATCAAACACTGGCACAGGTTTCCCAGAGAGGCTGTGGAGTCTTCATCCTTGAAGACACTCAAAACCTAACTGGACACAGTCCTGAGCAACCTGTTACAGCTGACCCTGCTTGCAAAGAGGGGTTGCATCAGACAACTTTCCAGAGGTCCTTTCCAACCTCAGCTCTTCTATGATTCTGTGACACTTTTTACACAACATCACCAATATTGCAGCGTTATTCTTTCAGCTGATTTGTATTTGCATTTCTGACATGTCTGTAAATACCATACATATTTATTGCTCATTGTATTCAAGTTCATAATTCACTACCTGTCTTTAGGACATGGGTGACTTTAACCACATTTAGGTATGAAAACTCTTCAGTTTTAATGACCCAGAATAAAGATTCCACCTTTTGTGCAGGACAGCACTGAAAGACTCACACTTGGAAATGCCTCAGCAGGGTGGGTTTAAACAAGCTTTTTCTCTAGTAAGACCATCACAGCAACTAACAAACTTAAGTGATTTGGCTGATGGATGTCTGTCCATGATTTTCAAAGATGTTCACAGGACAGATATCACCCTTAGTCTGCCATTTTTTTTACAAGGCCCTATGTAAACAAGACTATAAAGCTCATAGCAATCATCATAGCTGTCTTGACCACACACTCTTGAAAATGAGCAGGGCTCAGAACCATACCTGGCTAGTGTTGAAGCATGAGGCCTGGGAGGTGGGGTACACAAGTCCATTTCTGGCACCTAGCTAATTTCCCAAGTATTTAAAAAAATTTGAAAATGATGTCAAGACCTACTAAGAAAACTGAAGAAACTAAGAACAAATATAAACAAATTATTTATAAATACATAAGTAAAATTTGCAAAACTTTTTTCTGAAGTGCCTTACAACTCGTTTAAAGTTTTGTTCATCCATTCAAGTCAAAATAAGAGCATTACAGTTTACTGTCCTATTGAGCCAAACCAGATGGGATTCACCCATTACTACAGTTCCAACTACCAAAATGACATTTGGCTCTTCTCACTAATCCCTCTTTCTCTGACATTAATGCAAGAGTCATTGTAATAGGTAGGCTTGTTATGGAGAACTCAAAAGTAATAAAAAAATACAAAAATTGCTGTTCTTGTATTCCTCTTGTTGTTGAAGAAGAAAATTATACTGTAAATTAAATCTGATTTTATGACATTTTGCATGCATATAGATCTTCATATGAACTCAGGGGAGCATACTTTATTTGAGCTCTGTAGTCCTTATACTTTTTAATTAATTTTTCTTTGTAATTCAGAATAAGTTTCTAATGGATTCATGGAACAATATGGGGTCACTTGGGGGTGATTTTAATACCTGCAATTCCCATGGTTATTAATCAAAGACTTTTTAGCCTTTTAGATAAATTATCTGCCTTCTGTTTAGAAGATTGAGATTAAGCATGTGAGAGAAATTGTCCCTACTGACACAAGGAAAAAGAGTCAAGAAAAAACAAAATACAGCATTTTGGATATCTCACAGAACTGCAGAATATATGGTAGATTTTCAATTTTCTTTCATCTAGCTTCATGAAAATAATTTGTTATGAAAATCACAGTGATTCTCAAAAGGAGTGTTTTTCGTTTACTGCCTATAAATATCAGAAGCTATCGGAACCAGTAAAAATTTTTTTAATTTGTGATTTACAGTTTACCAGTGACAGTTTAAAAAAAAAATCACCAGGCTTTCTAAACACCTAAGAAAGAGAAAAAGTGTCCATTTAGCATGTTTAGTTGGGAATGCAAATTTGCATACTATCCCCTTAGACAAGGGTGATTATGTTTTCATCCACTGAATCCTGAATCACTTAAACAGAAACAGTTTCTGTGCAGTTGATTTAATTGCTCTTGACTTCATTGGGTTCAATAATTTGTAAAATCCTGGTAGATCCTCTGTTCACTAAAGAAAAAAAAAGTTGTTTTTTTCATACATTTTCACTTATTCTAGAACTGCGTAGCTATGGGGTAAAGCCTTCAAGGCACACCAAAGACAAAAGAACATGTAGCTGAAATGCTACATTTACTGGGTTACTATATATGTGAAACTGTATCAGAATATCAAATCTCACAGTTCTGTCCATCTTTCAACAGTGGTTAATCCTATATCAGTAAGTCTCAACAAAACAAAGCATTTCAAGTAGCTGTGGACTTGACTCCAGATTTTCAGATGCAGCAATCATCAGTGTGGAAATCCAATCCTTATCTGTAGCTCACTTCTAGCTCTCTGTCAAAGAGAAATTAATCAAATTTTACAACAGTATTTACAACATATTCATAACAGCTCTATTGTTATAATGTCTAAGTATTTCACAATTTTTCTTCACCTTCTGAAGAACGGCTCAGTTTATCAGTTTGCTAACCTGAGACACAGCTGTCCACAGAGGACAGTGCTGTGAACAATTCAGGTTAGCGGAATTCGTGCATTGGTTCAGCTGTGTGGATTAACCTGCTCCTATAACACATCCAGGTTGCTCACCAGGCTGAATCAGCCATACTGCTTCCAATCCTCCAACCAGCTTCTTCAGCCATGGCATTTGCAGCACGGTGTTATACTCTTTTAAGTTGTTTGTTCAAAGTTGCACAGAAGACTGTCACAGGACCTGGACGCTGCTTTCTTGAATGTGTGAGGCTGTTACCCATTCTGCATCCTCTCTTCTTTCTTAGCCAACAGCCACAAATAATTTGGAAAGTAGCAAAGCAAGGGGACAAAAAGTAGCAAGTCAGCAAAAACTATCAGCAGAAACATTCCTATAAAGAAAAGAGAAGTAAGCAGGTAAACAAACCATATGTCCTCCTCATATGGCACCAAAACAGACCTCAGAAACATTTTCCACTTTCATGTCTCAGAAGCTTATTTCTGGAAAGGTAATTACAAACAAAAGACCTTGATGAAAGCCACAGAGAGAGCTAGGGAATAAAGCCATGAGATGAACAAAACAACCAGTCCTTGAAGACAGTGACATACAATGTTCACCACAGCAAATATTTACTTCCTATGGAGACCATTGCACACCACTGTGTAAGGCTGATTTAATAAATTGCAAAACATCTTCAGGAAAATGCATTTATATACATTGTAGGGTATACAGTGTATACTTAACTTCATCATTGTGATGTTATGAATGCTGCATGACTTTTCTTCCTAGAACACACACGAGTCTAAGGGGCCAGATGGGATCCACCCAAGGGTACTGAGGGGGCTGGTAGAGGAGCTCACCAAGCCACTTTCCATCATTTATCAGCAGTCCTGGCAGACTGGAGAGGTCCCAGAAGACTGGAGATTAGCCAATGTGACACCCATTGTACAGGCCTGTCAGCCTGATCTCGGTGCTGAGGAAAGTTATGGAGCAGATCATCCTGAGCACCATCATGTAGCACATGCAGGACAACTGGGGCATCAGGCCCAGCCAGCGTGGGTTTATGAAAGGCAGGTCCTTCCTGACAAACCTGATCTCCTTCTATGACAAGGTGACCCAACTGGTGGATGAAGAAAAGGCTGTGGATGTTGTCTGTCTGGACCCTAGTAAAATCTTGGACACTGTCTCCCACAGCATACCCCTAAAGAAACTGGCAGCTCATGGCTTGGACCGGTGCACTCTATGCTGGGTTACAAGCTGGCTGGCTGGCTGAGACCAAAGGGAGGTAGTAAATGGACTAATGCCCAGCTGGCAGCCAGTCACAAGTGATGTTCCCCAGGGCTCAGTACTGGGGCCAGTCCTGCTTAATACCGTTACCCACAATCTGAATGAGGGGTTCAGGTGTACCATCAGTCATTTTGCAGAAGACACCAAGCTGGGTGGGAGTGTTGATCTGCTTGAGGGCAGGAGGCTCTGCAGAGGGATCTGGACAGGCTGGACTGATGGGCCGAGGCCGAGTGTGTGAGGTTCAACAAGGCTCAGTGCCGGGTCCTGCACTTGGGTCACACCAACCCCACGCAGTGCTACAGGCTGGGGCAGAGCGGCTGGGAAGCTGCCCAGAGGAAAAGGACCTGGGGGTGCTGGTCGACAGCCGGCTGAACGTGAGCCAGCAGTGTGCCCAGGTGGCCAGGAAGGCCAACAGCCCCCTGGCTTGTGTCAGAAACCGTGTGGCCAGCAGGACCAGGGCAGTGACCGTCCCCCTGCACTGGGCACTGGTGAGGCCGCCCCTCGAATGCCGTGTTCAGGTTTGGGCCCCTCACTGCAGGAGGGACACTGAGGGGCTGGAGCGTGTCCAGAGACGGGCAGCGAAGCTGGTGGAGGGGCTGGAGCACAAGGCTTATGAGGAGCGGCCGAGGGAACTGGGGGTGTTTAGTCTGGCAGAGACTCAGGGGGGATCGTATTGCTCTCTCTAACCACCTGGAAGGAGGTTGTAGCGAGGTGGGGGTAGGTTTCTTTTCCCGTGTAACAAGCGATAGGACAAGAGCAAATGGCCTCAAGTTGTGCCAGGGGAGGTTTATATTGGACATTAAGAAAAATTCCTTCACTGAATGGATAGTCAAGCATTGGAACAGGCTGCCCAGGGAGGTGGTGGTATCACTATCCCTGGAGGTGTTTAAAAAATGCATAGATGTGGTGCTTAGGGTCATGGCTTAGTGGCGGCCTTAGCCGTCCTGGATTAACAGTTGGACTTGATAATCCTAAAGGTCCTATTTCCAACCTGAATTATTCTATGATTCTAAGATGTCTTCAGAGATCTTAATAATTGTTCTGCCAACAGAGTAAAAAGATTAGCATAAATACAGCTTTCCTCCATGTAATGTAGAATATGTAGCACACGTTTTGCATCTTCATGGAAGGAAACTGTCGTAATACATATGATAAGCATGATTAATTTATACTGTAAAAAGGAAGAATAGAAGACACACAAGCTTCAAGAATTTGCGTTAGCAGGTTTTATTAAGGTATAAGATACAGGCTTGGTGTTTTGCAGAGCTGCCTCATTCTTGAAGTGGAGCTAGTGCAAGCCATATTCCTGCCTTCATTTGCCTTATGATCCTTTCATAAACTTGTGGTTAACTTTATGACATTAAACATGGCAGGAGCATATTTGTCTAGTAATTGGAATAGTAAAATGGCTATTAGGAACATCATCCAAACTTTCCATACTTCAGCCACTGGCTTTGTTCAGGACCACAAGTGGCCAAGTGGCTCAGGCTCAAACAAGAAAGAGAGAGAGAGAGGTAGTGTGAGTCAGATCAGGTGGCTTTTGACCTTAAGGCAAGATAGAAAGGGATGGGGAAAGCTATTTGCAGCTGTGTTTCTTCCAGACACTGCTCCAGAAACTTACCTAATCCTGGTAATGGAAGAAGTTTTACTTTTAATATCAGGTACTTTATTTCTGATAATGCAAATTCTTTTTTTATTTCTTTTAAAATGCGTAAGTTGGATGACAATAGGAAAAGCAATGGAATTTACTTTTTTCAATCATACTGCTACACGGTCTGGGTAATAATTCTATACAGCTATGAAAGCATAATCTTTTCTAAAATCACACACTGCTAACACTTATTATTGCTTCCCCCCCCCCCCCCCCCAAGCTGACCATTGGAACAATGTTCTAAAGAAAAAGGACTTACATTTAAGTTGAAATGCATGCTTTCATTTTGAAACGACTTTGCAGTTTGAAGCTTTTCATTCTGTACTATATGAAATGTGTTACAATATGAAATTTTCAAAAGCTGAAACAGAACTGTAAGACAAACTTTAATTATCATTATTATTTTCATTTTTCTTTCAGAGAATTAGATATCTACTGAATTTATTCTAGGTAAAAGAAACCTGATTTCTAAATTTCAAAATCCTGTGTAAAATGGACTTATCACTCTCTGTCAATACAAATTTCATGTCTGATTTGAGGTTTGAGGCAAAGACTTTTGAAAACAGTAGAAGCTGTTTAACTCGGCATACTCTGGACTAGACTCACAAAGGTTAAATTTGTGGGCTGTAAGATAAAGTTACATGAAGGAGACACCTCTCTGTAGCTGTGTATCTTGACCAGTTCTAATGTTTTGCTCTTATAAAGGTCTATTCATGACCTAACGGATAAACTGAATGAAACATAATCAGTAAATCACAGCTGAATCATGACAATAGAAAAGTAATCACTTACCCAGTTATTTTGACAAAAAGATGGAAAATTAAAACATTTCTATTTTTTCCTGTGAATCCACTGGAAGTACTAACTAAATATGTTAACTCTGAATGTGGTGTGAAGGTCTGCAAAACCTTCTTTACAGTTTTGTAGTTCTTTGTGTTCTATCTTAATTTTCAGCAGCACCTTTAGTGTTACCAAAATATATTATTATTCCTGAGAGAAAGTGTAATTATAGCATGTTGTATCCTTTTGAGTGGCTCAAATAACCTTTATACCACATTTTCTAAGTATCAATGATGCCTAAGTATCCTACAATATATGCTGCTGACTGGGAAATTAAATTTGTGTTTAATTATGCAGTGCTGTGTGGAATTGAGAATATATTACACAAAGTCACTTTGACTGACTGTTACATACTTTCTGCTGCCATTATTGTATACCATGCTAACCTAGTTATCTTTGTATTATATGGAAGTTAAGGAGTCCAATACTGGGGTTGTTATACATTTAGAGGTTCACAACTACATAGTTTACTTTCCCGGTTATGCAACACCTCTCATTCAGACAGGTTATGTCAGCTTGCAAAAAATCATATGTACCCTGCAGAATTTGATAGCTGGTAACGAAAGCCAAGTCTGCTACCAGAGCTGAAAATGCTAGTATTTTGTATTCCCCAAAATGTGTTCACTTGACTTTGTGGGAGCTCTGTTAAGTGCCATCAGATGAGAATCTGTCTTTGTGTGCACTGTCCCCTGGGAATGTCATGTGTTTGTTACATGAAACTCATAAATCACTTTGATGTTATCTGGACCTGTATTATCATAGGAACTCTATAGGCTGGTAAAATCTGTTTCTAAATCATGTAGAATCCACTTATTGCTCCTGGGCATTGAGTCTGATATTAAGACTGAACCCTGTTCTGCCCTGAAACACACGTTACATACATTATTATGGTGCATATGTGGCCAGAAGTAGGCCATTATCTATACTTTTGATTATTCTTTCATTATATCTTTACATAGCTATGCTGACAACTCATTCCGTTTCTGTTTGAAAATATAAACAAAGCCAGATAGCACTTCCCATGTTTTTACCCTTCAGTATTTGCAGATTATATTGAATCAAGAAGATGAGTAAATAATGAGAAATACTAAAGGCCAGTATAGGAGGACTGAGAACATTTAAGTCACTGAGCTAATAGATGGCAAATACAGTCCACTGATGATAAAAGCAAAATAATGAGTTTTTAACAAAAAGTAAAAAGGAGGAAGTATCTTCTAAATGCTAAGAAACTGAGCCATCCTGAACACTGAAAGATTTGGAAATTATTGAAAAGTAATATCTTTGTAGCCCTGAACCCAGTGCTCAGGCACAATGGTGAGTTCAGCCAAGGAGTGGAGATGTATTCTCAGATAATTGCATTACAAATCAAAGCTAGAATCATGACTGTGTAAGGCCTTGGTCCAGATGCTGAAGGTATGTCATCATACCGACCACAGTGTTTCAGGAAAGAAAGCAAAGAATCTGAAGTCTGGACATCCCATAATACACACAGAGGAGTGCGAACTTAGACTGCAACAAGGTGGAAAATAAATGATGAGAGAACAGAGAATAAACTAATTGCACTGAGAGGGAGCAAAAATAAGAATTCTTAATCACACCATTAGGTATCAAGAAGATTGAAAACAAAAGCCTTGGTAAGAAAATTCACTTCAGGAATTATCTTTCTTTTAAAAACTCACTGAAGCGTGAAGTGCTGCTGAACTTAAGTGACTAGATGATTTTCTAAACAGAGGAGACATAGGGAGCTACATGGGAAGAGAAGAAGTCAGGAGCTGAAAAAAACCTGTAATAATATTTTAACACTTAAAAGCAACAATAGAATCTGGGCAGAGGTGAACCAGACAGTGAGCACGTGCAGAGCAAGAGACAGACTTTTTAGTCAAAATCGTACAGTTTAAATCCTGCTGCAAATTTCTAAACCTGTAACTTTGTATATGAAGTGCATTGTGCCCCTAGCAGGCTTAGGAAGTTCTCCCGGGTGCTTGCTGCTTTAGAAATTTGGTCATGAGGGCCAGATTAAAACATTACACAGAGCTCTAGATCTAGAGGCATATTTGTGCATCTGACTGAGTATCTGGGTAGGAACATGATTTCTGTGGGTCTGTCTGCGTGTTGAAAATACAATTTGCAGTGTGGGTGCCTTACAGTGGATTTCAGATCTCAGGTTCTGACTGCTGGTCTGGAAAAGTTTTGTTCCTTGCCTTCTTTCAAGAAGACCACCATTTCTTTCAGAGATCTGCCCCCTCATACATATTTCATAAAAACTGCTGCCATGAAAACCATATTTCACCTACTCAAAAGGATTAATACTATTTTTAAATCTAGTTTTAAACTACAGGAGAAGGATTTTAAATCTTAAGAAAGTCCAGATGAAAACCTTTTGCCTAACTCTTTTTGCTCAGTAAGGAACAAACAAAACCTTGATATAATTGTGCAAGCCAAATACTTCAAGTTCTCAATTCTAGATAAAAAAAGATGTAGCTTAGAACTTGTCTTGACAAAAGTCTAATCCAGAACCTATGAAAGACAATAGAAGTCCTTCAAAGTGCTTTCTAAGCAGGCAGAGCTGTTACCCGTTGGATCCAGCACTTAAGCTTTTTTGAATAATTATTGGCGCTCTGGCCAATGAGCAATTGCACAGAAATGTAATTAATCCTCTATTATATTTCAGATATTTTCTTTTCAAACTGTTTTCCAACACTGAATTAATGAATGAGAGTACCAATATTATTTTTATTACACAGAATCTGTTTCTCAGTCCTTTAAAATATTTCTCCCTTTTTAGTTACACCTTTTCCCTCCCCTTTTTTGTTTTTAAGTTTTGTTCTTAGACGGGTTGCTTTTTCAATAGAATCACAGAATCATGGAAGATATTAGTCAGATAACAGAACTGGGTTCCAGCTCATGCTGTAAACCATTTCTATCTATGATCTACAATAATGACAATTATCCTTGTGCTTAGTTTTTGCTGTATTCATTACTACTTATCTCCTCCTCCACTCAAGCATTTTTTACTTTGTTAGACTTTCTTCCTCTAGGCAAAACCTTCATATATCAAAACTCTTTAAGACTTACCAATGCTACACAGCTAATATAACCTAATGTAACACAGCTGCCGGAATAAGGCATAAGACTAATTTTCTTCTTAACATGCAATGTTAACATGCAATGGCTCATCTTCCAGTGTCTATCCCAAACTGTTGATTCAAATACTGCGAAGAGGGCCAAAATACATTTATTTAGCAGGGTTTGTTACAGTCATTTCACATTTTCTTCTGTGGATTCCATCTTTCTTTTTTATTCAGTTTCATTAAGAAAAACAACTGTGCTTCAATTTTCATAGAGCACAGAGATCTGAATTAAAAGTGGGTTCCTGAAAATATTTCGTTTGCAGTAAGTAACTCTTCATTACTGCTATTAAAATGGCAAGTGTCAAAAATGCCCTTTTCTTACACAGTTCTGCTTGTCTTTTCATTATATCCTGCTTTTATTTTTATTCTATATTAATTTGCTTTACATGAAAACTACCTTTTCACTTACTTCTAAATTTATACAGTGCCTAGTCTTGGTTGGCTCACAGCTGGAAGCATTCATTCAATTGCCTATGGTGAAGAGACCAGCAGGTCAGGCGCTCCCGCGCTGATCTGTTGACTAGTTTCTGTAGCAGTCTATTGGAGCTAAACAAGAGGTTAGGCAATGGAAATGACAGGAGAGCAGCTCTGCTTCTGCACTCACTCAGGCTTGACCCTCTCTTCTGTGACCATTAGAATGTGTCCTCATTAGTGTCAGTTATAAAGAGCAAAAATTTGTGTATGTTAAAACACATAGTGAAAGTTCCAGCGTACTTTATGTGAGTTGCAAAGTAGCCATTGCTGTTGAGAAATTTCAGTTCTCACATACATGAGCCAAACATAGACTAGCACTCAATATTTAATTTCTAAGTTATTGAGGAATGCAAAATGCCTCCCCCCCCTCAAAAAATATGCTTTCTAGTTTTTAGATTGTCTAATAGTGGTCTGAAAAGAGGATATAATTAGGAAAAAACATCTCTATTTCTCTGGAAAAAAAGAAGTCAAAAAGAAAAAAGGATATGCATAGCATCTACGGCGGATTGTATCCTTTGCCTGGTGTATCCTTATCTTCTCATGAAGAGAATTCATGAGTGAAAGCAGCTTCTATTGGAATGTCAGTATCGATGTCAGTTCATGGGAGACAACTTCAGCTGAATTTCCTTGTGGTGTTGCTGTAAATAGCTTGTGTTGATTGGGCTTGTTGTGGTTTGAATTTTCTATTGTCTGAGCTAATTACAGGTTGGAAGCATAGCACAATGTAATGCATGTGAACTACTGATTTAACTGGAGTTTTATTCTTCTTGAGCCACAAAGCCAGAATCTAGTTTTCTTTTCAGATGGAGGGATTCTCAAAGGAATACTTACCCCATGGTAGGCTGTAGCTCCAGTTCTGTGGGGGGAAGAAGGAGACATGCCTTGACACTTTTACACACAGATCTCACCTTGGATCACAAATGTTTTGTTGGATCATGTCCAGAATGTTTAAGGTGCAGGTTGAAGCTGCTATGTGCAAAGTGAGCCAGGAAATTGCAGAACATTAAACTTCACAACTGAGAGATTGAAACACTTCCTGAAAGATAACTATTTTTTTTTATTCATGCTGTACTGCAGCTTTCCAGTATGAGGTTAACATTTTCTTAACAATACTGATTTTTCAGATATGAAAGCATTTCTTTCTTACCACATAAGCACACAGGAATTTTTGCATTGACTTGGATGATGCAGGTTAAAGATCTGTGTGAGTTGCTTCAGCTTAAAGATGAAACTTCTGGCAATGGTGGGAATAAATTTATGAGCTCATATTCATATTTAAAAACTAATCCTAAAAGTGGTTTATTTAAAAATCACCAAAACCCTTTATGGTATAAACCATAAAGACAAGGATGATAATTACTGTGAGAAGTTGCTTTAATATTCTTTCTTGAGCAAAGTTGGGGTTTGTCTTTAATATACAAGATGATACAACAGTTTGGAATATGAAATACTTGCATATCAGCACATGTAGAGCTTTAGAATTTTTTGATCTGATATCATGACATTATCTCCCACCAAAACTCTACCCACAGTGGCATACCAAAACGCTGTTGCTGGCAAGACCCCCAGCAATCAGAAGGAAAAGAAAAAGAGCTACAAATAGGATATTCTTCCATCAGTAAGTGAAGTAGTGTTTATTCCTATCTTAATCTCTTTGTGGATTCTCTTTTTCCCTTTTTTCTTTTTTTTTTTTTCCTTTTGTTTCAGTGACTGAGAAAAAGCTTATTCCAATGTGTTTCTGAGAAAAGTTCTTTGTTTCTGTAAACTCTCTGATGGCACCTACACCTCTGTTCTGATAGAGCATTCATCTTTGTAGCAGGTCGCTTATCCTCATGTGCCACAATTATCACCCCACAGCTTCTGGGAGGCAGCTTTTCTAAAACCATGTCTCTGTGTTGTCTCTTCAGCTGGTGTGTATAAATTGGGACTTGGCTCTAAGCTATCTCCTACATATCACTCAATTTTCTTAAGCCAACGTGGCGCATGATCCCACTGTTCATATGCCTTGTCATCTCTCTTCCTCCATCTGTGTTACTATTTAATATAAAACATCCCAAACTTTTGTGGGATACACTTCCCTTCTTTACAAATTACAGAAGTAATTAAGACCTCTTTTTTATATAAGTTTTCCCTTATAATTTTTCTCTACCTCTATAAGTATTTGAGACAAAATTATCTTACAGAACTTTGATTTTTTGGTTCTATCCTCTGCATTATCACTTTTTTTTTTTTTTTTTAGTATGCTAAGTAAGAATTAAGTACAGTGAAAAATGACATTTTTCCTTCACATAGATCTCACGTGAAGCTTAATGATCATTTCCAAATAATATAGCAAGGATTTGTAACAGTTCTGGATCCGCTTCTTTTTCTCTGAATTATGCTTTAGATCCTGTGTTAATTTCTTCTGACTGTTTTTATTTCTAAGGGCACCGTAATTATTTCTTCCATCCTTGCATGTCAGAGTTATCATCTCACAGCTTGTATCCTTGGTTTTATTCTTTCTGATATAATCAATGAGCTCACATTTTGGATCTTGCAACTTTTTCATAGTCAAAGAAGATTCTATTTATTATAATACTTATTTCCTTTATGGAATCCTTTTTATGGACAAGGAATATACACAAAGTCCTGTTTCCCTGGACACAGTAGGAATTAGAAAAGAAGATGGTTTTATTTGCCAGATCTTTCAAAATTCTTTTCCATACACCCTTTGTTTTTTTCGTTTTCACTTTTCTGTCTTCCTTTTTGCCTTATACCACCTGTATGACATTAAAGTTGGAAACTAACACAAGCCTAACTTGCAATTCAATTAGCAGAAGGTGTATTTATAAGTGAATAAAAATTATTCAGCCATAAAGAAAAAATATCTTTTGTTTGATTTCATCAGTTAAGGTGCAGGCATAGCCTTGAAAAATATATTAAAAATTATATATTTTCTATTGTATCAAAATCTGATTTATACAGAATATATGTAAAGTGAAAGCAATTTATTGGTGCTAGAAATACTTTATGAACCATGTGGTGGGTTTTTTTTCTTTCCCACATGTGGTCATGAATAAAAATGAACCTACAAGCCAACCTCCATTGACTTTGCAATTGCATTATCTTTATTTAGAATGGTCACATTTTAACTAACTTAACAATTTTAACTAAATGTGTTTGTGAACAGAATTTCAGCTTGATCATAGACTTGCATTGTTATAGAAATAGCTAATCAAAATGAAATCCAGCTCACATTCCAAAATATGTTGTTTCTTCAGAAAAAACGAAATCAAATTATTAAAGCCTATTTGTGCTACTGGAGAAGGTTGAGAAAAATTTCAATGATCCTTGCTTTCTGTTTAGCAAGAACACAATATTTCCATAGTTAGTGTGAAAAAAGACCTCTGCATTAAATCCAGAATAAATAAGCTAACTGAATTTAAAAGTTTCTGCAGTAAGAGTTATTTCAGTGTAATAGTTTTATGCTGGTCTCTCAGTACTCAGGGATTTAGTACTTTCTAACAGAATTGGCATAACAATCAGTGGAGTGAATGATGTCATTTCCCAAAAGGGCAATTCAGGTTCTCCTTTCCCAGATAGATATTGTATGCCCCAACTTTGTTCTTTATTAAACAGAGATATGTAAGCCTCAATAAGAGATTAATTTTGAACTTTCAAATAGACTTAACACTGAATTATGTAATTCTAAGGTTAAATCTTCTCTATCAGTTTGGTCTAGTTGAACAAAGAAGCTAAAAAGGACAATTAAGAAACCTAAAAAATCTCCTGCCTACCCCATCATTCTGCTTTGGCTTTATTCAGCTCTTCCTCCTCCCTTTCATTTCAATACCTCTTTCTTTCTGTTTATGTCCATTCTGGTTTTCAGACAAATTCTTGGACCTTACAGTTGGTCTTTGGTTGAAGTGATACGGGAAGGTAGCTTTGAAGAATTTTCTTGGTAAATTTCATTATTTTATCCCTCTCTGAATCTATATTTACATTGTTGGCAAAGATGAGATTTAAGATATTAACACTAGTTGATGACTCATCTTAGTTGCAGTCCAAGAACAGTGATGATACTTCAGATTGTGTTGCCCTGGATGTTGAATTAAAAATGAAACGTCAAAGTGTGTGGTATATGTGGCCAGATTAGGAATTCAAATAGATATTTAACTATTTTATTTCTCTTTTGAAGGGTCTCAGAATACCACAGACAAGATCTATGGACAGATGTCAGGTTCCACAGTATCTTTGTATGATCTGTAGATGCAGGTGCAAAACCTGTGGTGAAAGGAGCTGAACATTAAAAAGCTTCATTGTTACCATAGTACTTGTAATTGGTTTAATTTCATCAATTTCTTGGATGCTAATTTTATTTGTTTTAGCTTATCCTCCTTGGTCTGGATCAATCCTACTTAATATTAGTCTTTTCACCTCAAGATACACTTCCAAGAGCAGTAAGATGAATTATCCTTTGGAGGTAAATGTTTTTTCTACTTTAAATTTTGAGATATCTAAGACAACTCACTGTAACTAGGTGAAACTCCATTTGTTTCATTAAAGGACCATTACCCAGCTTTGTAATGCTATCACCTCATGCTCAGGAAAACAAAAATGGTACTCTGGGACCAGGTCAGTTCCTAAGATGAACATTAATTTCCAGGAAAATGCCTTTCTAGGGTGAATGTAATGTGCATCTATGAAAATATCTGTATGCCCTGTCCCCTGGATATAGGGTAATCACTACAGAGGCACATCTTCCATGCCAATAAAAGCTTTATTAAAGTCTGGTGTGTTCCTCAAAAAGATCAAAGCCTTAGCGTTTTTCCATCTTTTACTTTGAACTTCAAGAAACCACACTGAGTGGGGCACATGCAAATGCACATTTGCCCATACATCCATTCACACAGAAGGAGCATCAGCTTTGGATATGCTCACACCGAATGTAATGGCTGGGAACCACTACACTGAGTAAAATTATTTTGCACCTGAAATTGCTTTGGTAGTTGGAGCTATGTGCACTCAAATATAGAAATACAAGCATGTGACCATTATTGATGCTGGTAATTATTCTCAAATGCTTGGTAACATCAGATGGTTATAAAATAACTGGTGGTTGCAGGCCTTCACTCTGTTTGTTTGCTAATCGCCAAGTTAATGAACTGTTTACTGTCAGGAAAGTATCAATGATTGCATAGCAAAAAGCAGAAATTGCAACAGTGGGCATGACGAGTGATGGAAAGCAGTAGGTGGATGTCCTGATAGCCTTTTGTAGCACTCATTTAAATTTCAATAGCCTTTTATGCATAGATAGAATTGGCATATTCAGTTCATATAAACTCTTACTATAAAATTCTGGGGTTTTACTATGAGATTATTTATTTTAGTAGCAGAGTTTTCTTTCAATCTGTTATCAAGTGACAAATAGCTACTTGTGAGGTTGGGAGCTGGGTTTTGTTTAAAGGTAAAGGTGAAGAAGTGGAGAAAATTCAGAGAAATAATGCCATGCAACAATTTAGAGTAAGAGCAGAGAAGTTTTCAACCAGTCCATCCTAATTAACTATGGAGCTTACTGTAAGTTCCCTAACTGGGTTTCTTTTTCCCAGGTAGCTGCAGATTTTGAACCACAGGGCTAGCAAACAGGGATGCACATTTAGGATTTCAGCAGTGTATGTTCAAGCTGCAGAGGGCTTCCTTCCCTAGATCTGATCCCATATATAACCTCTGATCTGAACATAG
This sequence comes from Falco rusticolus, assembly GCF_015220075.1. Classification (NCBI taxonomy): domain Eukaryota; kingdom Metazoa; phylum Chordata; class Aves; order Falconiformes; family Falconidae; genus Falco; species Falco rusticolus. The sequence goes on from NC_051189.1 coordinate 43,598,223, forward strand.
CTTTCAAAGACATGGTTGCCTCTTCTCACTGTTACTGGGAAAATGCCTGACTGTAGTACCAGGTTAGGGGTGGGCTAATATGAGGACAAAGGACCAAGCCATATAAGAATATCACTGTTATTCAGTTGTATCACAGCACTTATGGAACAACAACACAAGGAAGATAACATTGGGCTCCATTTGGTACCACCCTTGGAAGGGGATTGCAAGGCAATGGTTCAAGAGGAGGGTGAACATACCTGGTCTTTGGGCATTGTTACTTAGAGATCTAAATATACACAGCTTTTTGCAGACATGTTGGAAAACAAATTATTACCCCAAGAAGCTTCCATTTGAACTAGTAATCTCAATTTATGGAAAAATAAGAGCAATAAATAAAGTACTGTGTATGTTCTTTATAAAATTTTGAGAATTTAGTATACATAAGAGGATGGTAAGGTGATTGTAAGTAGCTTTTAAACAAAAAAAAAAGATCTTTATACCTGTATTTTTAGTCATTTTCAAAAGAAAGTAAAGCAAGAGATTTATTTCCTTTTTATTGGAAATATAATTTATTTTTATTATTTATTTTTATCTATATAACTATACAGTACAATAAATGGTAAAACCTTATTTTAAATCACACTTTAAGTTTTATTTTTAATGGTTGTTCTCTTTGTATTTTCTTCTCAATAAATACTACTGTATAATAAAGCTCCAGAACTCAGCATAAAATTGCAACTGAACTATAGTTATTATAGTGAAACCACTGTAATTATTCTGTAGTTTATTAAAACTATAGTAAATCAGTCCTAATAATAGTAAGACTACAGTAATCATATTGAATAATAGCTGCAAGTTATTATCTGTATATTTACTATACTATTATAATAATTACAGTTCAACCATAGGGTTTTATTTAATACAAAGTCTAAATTTACTATGGTAATTTTATTCTAGTTTCTTCCTTTGCATAATTCCTAGAATACAGTAAGTATAACTTCTGGTGTGAACTGTGAAAGCTTCATATCTATTTTTAAAAAATGTCATTAAAACTATTAATAATTAGACAATATATTTTAAAATTAATACATATGAAATATTTTTAAATTTTAACAATATCTTCCTTTTGCTGTAGTACATGGAATTTTTGCAACAAGCTGAAACTAACTTGTGAGCCTGAAAGAAAAAGTAAATGATATGTTTAGAAACATTTGATAGATACATTTTCCCTAAAACTCTCCAAATATTTATTAAAGTGGCAGACAGGCAAAACAGCATTCTTCTACTATACTGTCTCATGATAGTCATATAGAAGCTCCAAACAGTGAAATTACACCACTTTGGTATAGTCTTGAAGACAGAAAACTGGATAGGTTCTGCATGTGTCCATGGGCAAGTACACATGAGGTTGTACATTGGTGCAAAAATTTTGCAATGCCTGTGCTTTAATCGGGACACGAGAGAGTGATTTCACTTATTTTGAGAGCTGGATATGTCTCTGTGTTGGCCATTCCAGTTTCACACATTCAGAGTCTCGTGTCTCTCTGTAAGGCCATTCATTTTTCTAATCTTTAGCTTGCATATCCTTACAGTTCTTGCCTGAAGCCCACTGGCACTATTTTTGTCTATCCCCCTCTGTCCTCCAATATTTCCTGCAGGTCCCCCTTTACAGGTTATTATTCAGAACACGCTGAAGCCACCCATAATGATGGATCTGATCAGACCAAAATTAGTTCTCAGTCTTTGAAGAGCTGTTGACACTTTCAGGAACAGCTGTTCCAGCTGGCGATGTAGAAAATAGTTCGTCGCCGCCTCACTAAGCGTGATTCATATGAGTGTCCACCCACGACCTGTCTTGCACCAGCCCAGTGGTTAAGCCAGCAGGGCTGCACAGGTCTTCCCCACCTAAGCTTTGTGAGTTACATTTGTAAAAGCAAGAAGTCATTTAAAATTCCTGGGTTAGAGTCAGACTGTGTATGAGTTCTTCCATCTGAAGATGGATGGGGAAAACAAGCAAATAAAGAAGGGAGAAGTGGTTTCTAAATCACACAGTGGCCTAAGCACAGGCCATTTCATATCCTATGGGATGAAAGCAAGACCCTTTCTTGAAGTGGGACACAATTCAGACAGAAACGTGCTTTACCTGAATGTTTTAGTTAAATCAGGAAGAATCAGGTGTTTGTTAAGGTATTCTATTTCTTCCACGTACATAACTTGCAATGTCACTCTACACAGCCAGTCTCATAGCCTTTCATAGTGTAAATAGGGAACTTATGCTGCAATGAAAGGGAAAACAGTTTAAGCTTTCCCACCACAGGAAAACAAGAATTTTAAGGTTAACCAGTCACCATGTTAATTCAGGATTTAGCCTTTAAGCTAGACTGGCAATGAGATTGCATGCTCGGTCACATGCAATTGGCATCACTTCCAGAGAGCCTAAATCTGACAGAAACTAAAGTAGCTGAATTCATCTCATGCACTTAGGAAGGTGATATCTCCAGTTTAGCAAATTGTAGTAAAAATAAGTTTCAGAACATCTCCCACAAACCTCTAATGTACATATCTATGTAAAAATAACACCCTTGAAAGAGAAAAGTCTTTTTTCTATATTTTAATAAGTAAGAAAATGCATAATTTGCTAGATAGGAAAATTTTTTGCAGCTTGAGGGTTTGTGAGTTATTTGCAAACATAGGCAAATAATGAATAAAATAATCTCAACTGATAAATACATTTAACAAAAAATTGAAACAGTGTTCGTATCCTGATTTTCCTGTCATACAAGTTCTCTTAGTTTAACTATTGAGTTGGTGGGGTTTTTTACTTAGCACAGAAAAAGCACTTTACAGGGGACATTTTGAAGTTTGTCTTTATCAAATTACGGGAATTTTAGTCAGCAGGTCTATCGATGTGATAAACAGCTCCTGGGTAGAAATGCATGCTCATATGAAGGTAATCAACTCCAGCATCATGGGAAAGAAGAACAAGAAGTGGAGCTGTAGGGATTTCTGACTCACAAAGAAGCAAGATGAAAATATGGCTAGGAACAGTCTGGGTGAGCCTATGAGAAAGAGTTCACTCTGCCATGACAAAAGAAATCACAGGGGAACATGATCTTTGCCAGCACAAAGAAATCTAGCAACAGGCAGGAGGTAAAAGTCAAGAACTGATGTGTATGGGGGGTCTAAAATAAATTTAAATCAGAAAGTGACAGGAGACTTCCCCTGAGAGGAAACCCTTGTTTTACGTTATCACAGAACAAGCAGAAACACAAATGAAGAGGGTATTGTTCGGTCTGCCAACTGGAGGCCAGTCACTGGAGCAGACTTTATCATTAAACAGGATCCTTCACCCATTGGTGGGCTCTGATGGACCAAATTCTCAAAACCCACCTCTGATTCTGTGATTGTGTTCAACCAAGGGTGTAGCTTGGCAAGACCAACCAGATGCACAGGATAATATTAGGATGAAGATGATTTATTTATTAATTAGATAGCAGTAGCAGCCGTAAACCTCCACATAGACAAAAGCCTCTTTCTGCATAATCCTCTACAAGCACACAAGGACTCAGGGCTGGCCCTGAGGAGCACACAGCTTAAAAGTGGAAATCGTCTGGCCAGGTCACTGGTCATTAGGATTTGCTAGTTCACGGGACAGATACAAAAATGCAGGCATGAAAACAGAGATCAGATGCAGCTTTGTAAGAACGCATCTGTTAAAAGATGGCAGAATGAGCAGCTGCCCTCTGCTGCGCTAAACAAATAGGAGTTTTTTTCCTTCTGCATGTTTCATTTCCCTTTCACATCTGCAGCTGCACACGGGATCGGGGTTTGACACCTGGTACTCTTGGAGCACTGCCACAGCCCATTCTTCCCGTAGGTGAGTCAACAATATCCAGTCCCTGCTCGTGCCAGCAGTATTAACTTGCCTGAGCTAGAAGTTGTTCCTTGCTAAAACAGTAATGCACGGGAAATGCTGAAGACTGCAATGTATACCCCTGAATGCCCAAGCAGCAGGCAGCTGAGTGGCTGTGCCATGGCACTGTCCTTCCAGCAGAATAAAACCACCATTTAAATGGTGTTCATACCTACCTGGGCTGCCATGCAAAGGTGCTCATTCAATATACTGTAGTCCTCCTTTCTGAATTTGGGGAAGGTCTTGTAAACAGGTAGGTTAGCGTGCAGTAAGGCAGTGCCTAGTTTATAAAATACTCTGCACTAACTCTCTGAACAAAGTGTGTTGAACTATATGTGCAGGCCCTGTCCTGGTGTCAGCTGGGATGGAGTTAACTTTCTTCTTAGTAGCTAGTACAGTGCTGTGTTTTGGCTTTTATGTGAGAACAATGTTGATAGCACACTAATGTTTTTAGTTGCTGCTGGGTAATGTTTATGCTAAGTTAACGATTTTTCTGTTTCTTGGGCTCTGCCAGCCAGAGGGCTGGAGGGGCACAAAAGACTGGGAAAGAACACAGCCATGTCAGCTGACCTGAGCCAGCCAAAGAGGTATTCCATACCATGGGACATCGTGCTTGGTATATAAACTTGGAGGTTTAGCTGTGGGGGGATCATGACTCAGGGACTTGCTGGACATCAGTCAGCAGGCAGTGAGTAGTTATACTGTGCATCACTTGTTTTCCTTTGTCCCTTTTCCTTTGGATTTTATCCTTTCCCTCACCTTTTCTTTATAACTGTTGTTATAAATATTATTGTTATTGTTTTTGTTCTTACCTTCTTAATTCTGTTTAAATTATTAAATTGTTCTTATCTCAACCCTCGAGTTTTACATTCCTTTCAGATTCTGCTCCCCACCCTTCTGGGTGGGGAAGGAGTGAGCAAGAGGCTGTGTGGTTACCTGCTGGGGTTAAATCACGACAGGGCCTTAATTTACCTCTTAATTTACTGAACATATTCAAAGAAGAACGCTCAATGTGGCATGAAGAATGTCAAGGAAAGAGACTGGAATAACTGGAGATTCCCCTGTCACTTTAGCATTTCTGTTAGTGGTCCCCCAGCCTGGGCTTATGTTTCCCTTCCTGAGGAGCCTCAACAGAGGGAAAAGAGCCAGTGACCCTCTGCACAGGCAGCAGGAGAAAGGAAGAAGGAAGAAACTGATTTTGCAGCTTCAGAATGACAGAATGTCAGCAATAAATCACATTTCTCTTTCTCAAAAAAGAAAAAAAAAAAAGAAAAAGAAAAAGAAACAAAAAAAATTTGCAGTGCAGCCTGGATATCATATTTTCTAGAAAGCCTTTGAAAATGTTTTATCACATCAGTGTTAACAGGCAAGTCTTTTTACATGGGAATGTAACAACGGCTGTTCTGGGTTAGATGACGGGTTTATCTAACTCAGGTATCTTGTCTTTAACAGTGGCCAATCGCAAACGCCTGGGGAGGAATAGAAGAGCAAGACATGCAGTGATGCTCCCTGGGTATATGCTTTCAGCTACCAGAAATCCACAGCTCAGGGACATACTGACCCAGAGGTGTTATCTCTATGTTTAGTAGCCTTTGATAGATTTTCTTCCATGAATTTGTCTAATAGCTTTCTGAACCCCTGTCAGCTTCTGGCATTTTAGTACTAGCACAGCAGTAAGAGTGAAAGGGAAACCAGATGCGAAAAATGTTTTGATAAAAAGTCTTGTCTTTTTAGCAGAGACAAGAACTTGAAGACGGAGTGACAAAGACAGGCAGCCGCATGTTCAAAACAAGAGGTTTTAACTTAACACTTTGTGGGCTGCCCCTGAATCCCAGGCTGCTCCACAGGACCCCTGAGAAGCCAAGTCTTTAGGACTGAATCAACAGACAATATGCAATTGTTACTGTAACTGAGTCGCAAGCAAGAACAACAATGTAAAAACCACATGCACATCAGACCAAACTGTGAAAGCAGAGGGATTTCTTAGGAAAAACAGATTTCCTTGAACTTACATAGGGAACAGAGCGCATTTCAGATAAATGCCTTTTTATATGGGCACTAAGTTCAATCCTAAGGTTTTGACGTCTGGCAATTGTGTGCCTGCTGTATCACATCCACTTTCTCCCCTTCTGAAATGAATTTTTTAAACAAATTACTCATTAGGGCAAAACTTGCCTTCTGCAAAAGGACTACATCAAGCCAAATTCACCCTTCCAGTAAAACTTGGGCCTTCAAAGAAGAGGATTAGGAAACATTTAAACATAGTTAAATGCTTCTGCACAGCCTCTCTGGCATGCACAGGAATGATCAAATGAGTCCCCTGATCCACAACAAATGTTCTAACATCTCTACCTCAAATATTATATACCTGTAGGTCTCGCTCATCTACAAATAGCTTATCCTTTAAATGAAGTGCTGGGCATCTGATTATTTTTTTAACCAATGCAGTGCTACACACAATTCTAAATGCCCCTGAAATGACTACAACAGAACTGTAGTTCCCTTTTTACCCATAAATCAAATAACCAACAAGAACAACAACAACGTTCCACAGGACACTAAGAACACAAATCCTGTAATGCTGAGCCGTTGCATTTGAAACCACTAGAAATTTGCTTTGCTGTTGAAAAGGTAGAGTTAGGACTAGACCAGGAGCACTGGTGAGCATATTTCTAAAATGAGAGTAAAGCAAAGAGAGAAATAAGACAGTGAGACAAGGGGAACACAGGAAACCTGAATATCCCCATATCATATTCAAAAAATAAATAATTCAGTTGAGCCCCACCATGTCATTTTCTCAGTGGATTTAGTGATCTCCCATACAATAACATGCCACAGTACATTCTGACCTGCATCAAAATCAACAGTCAGCCCACTTTATGAAATATTACCTTTGTTAGCTTTACCACTAACAAAAATACACTTTCAGTTCTTCACATCCACATAGCATGTCTATTAAAGCAATCTGGGAAATTAGTTTGAGATAAACTGTACAGCAATTTTATTCATAGCCTCCCTGTATCTCACACTGTTAATCTGCATCACAGCTCACTAAATAGTGCCTAATGTTTATTGCATTTAACTGAATGTATACGATTCTGAGGGTACGCCAGGGACCGATTATCATAATTATACATGTTTCTATGGAAACCCACAAGTCTATCAGTTTTGATTCATTATATTGTTATACCTTCTAGCACTTTCTAATTATTAGGTGCCCATAAAAAAGTCTCAGTCTTGCTGTTACTATAGAAATGAGCTATAGACAGGCCTCAATTGTTAACTCTTGCAGGGCAAGAATGAAAAAAAGGAAGAAACGTAGCCCTGGATAGAGGGTAGCTGTTCAGATAAGATAAATCATAAACTACTTTAATCTGCAGTCTAAACTTTCTGTAATTGCTTCACTGAATTTACTCATTTGTTTGAAAAAAATATCCAGCTAGGAAAACAGAGGAAAAAAGTATAGCTGCTTGCACAGGTCTTGGAAATGGTATGTTATAGTAGTGAATCATTAACAGACTATGCAAAACGCCATAATGTTAGGTCATTAGAAATCAATCAAAGCCTGTTAAACTTAACAGGAATGTTTGCACTCTTCTCAGTGGCCTTCAGCCCAAACCTGGACTGAAGTGCCACTGGGTGATTGTGTGGAGGCTTGGTTTAGGTGCTGGGATTACAACTGACTTCAGTGGTAAATCACAGAAACCCGACAATTCCTCAGGTCACTTCCATGAAGTAAGAATAAACCAGGAAAAAATGAATTACGGTGAAGTAATGAAAACACTTTATTGTGATAATTATTTTAGTCTAAGTTAACACTATTAATTACTTTGTCATATAATATACACATTTTCCTCCTATTCCTGTATCTCCTATCACAGCCCTGTGAAACCTGAGAGGGACCAAGTGGTTTCGCTGTTTCCCTAACCCTCCTTCTATTACAGTTTTCAATGAGAAGTGCCTTTTAATTTAGATCAGCAAAGCTCTCCCAAAGTGACAGCTCGTCCTTCACACTGCATATCTATTTATTTTGGAAGTCAACACACCATTCAATAACTTGAGAACAGGCCTGATTGCTATGCTAATAGTATTCAAAAATATGTCGACACCAATTGAAACAAGTAAACTAGGACTAATTCATAAAGTCAATAATAAAAGAGAGGGGGAAACATTCATACTTATACTTCTCTAGCTGAAATTTTACCTTTTCAGTTTTTGCCTTCTCAGAAAAATGGCCATAGCCTAGTTCACACACTCAAATTAAATTTTGTCTAATACTGCAATGTTCCTATATGGAGCTGGTTTTATTTGGTATAGTTTAAAAAAAAAAAAAAAAAAAAAAAGCAAGCAGAGAAACAATAACCCTGGATATTCATGTCTTTGTGCAACGGTCATGGTACAGCACTTTTCAGATCAATGTTATATACTTTTTCTTCTGAGTGAGAGGAAAAAGTTGAGAATTTACAACATATTCACATATTTTGAAATACGTGCATAGTGTATTTAGCTATAATCTACGCATTCAGTTCTAAATCAGACTTCCACAACTTTCCGTCAATTAAAGCTAAATCACATTACATACAACAATGGAAGAGACGTACATTTGCAATTATATGTAAGAACTATCATCAAAGAAAGTGAACAGTGTCCTTCTATATAAAGGTCTTAGATTTATACTATATTTTCAAGAACCATTCTGTTCAACTCTTATTTTACTATTGCCATGGAGAAACTACATTTGGTGTTAAACGAGATCATAAGCAGCTAAGGAGAAAATTTAATCAGATAATTTTAAAAATCCACTACTTTCTATATTAATATGTAATTTATAACATAGAATATGCTCAGCTAGATTAAAATAAAAATCACACAGCAGAGAAAGTGTTTATTTACACAATTTAGCATTACCAAATAATATGACAACGTACAGGGCCAGATCCTCAGCCAAGTTAAATGGAGCTGTGCCAATCCACAGAAGCTGAAGTTCTTGCATAATATCCAAATATTCAATTCAGTTGCTAATGGCTATGTTGTATAATTGTCATGTACTACAGGTTACATTGTAACCATGACAGGGTATCCAACTGAACCCCACTAATGTGGGGAATGAATGTGGCTGGCAGTTTGGCCACTCATACACCCCCTAACAGTGTAATATTTGTTAGCTGACTTGAGCATTTCTTTCCCACTTGCTTTCGGTGAATAAAAGTCCTCCACAGGAATATACAGAATGTAAGAATCAGGTTCCACCTTGCAAGTGAAATTGGACCTCCCATGGCATTCCCAATGACATTACCTATGTGTCAACAGGGCACAATATTGCTTTGGACACTATTGTGTCCAAATATTGTGTCTACTATTGGACAATTTGGACAATATTTGCAGTCATCTCCTACCTGCCTTTATTTTCAGAGTTTTAGCATGCTGGAAATGAATCTGCTAAAATTAATTTAAACAAATTAATTAATCAATCAATTAATCGATGATCAAATTGATTATTAGCTATTAGGTAATTCATTATTCAGGAAATTGTCATTCAACATTTATTGTACACAGTCTACACAGTGCTACAGGATTATTTAATATTTTCTAGTTGAGATACATTGCTGAAAAAGCTTGTACTTAGTTATTTCTGCTCCATCTAAATATCAGATTCGTGTTAGAAACATAAAAGCTTTCCTCACATTTACATGAATGAGGAATACCTAATAACCAACATATATGTGGCACCAAAGAGACTGTTCATGTCATTGCTTTTTAAAGGAGTATTTTTGTGCCATCACAAATGAAAAGAAAATGCCTAGAATCTACATGAGAACTTATGTTTTATGAGACCTTCTTGGTTGTGAACTATTTCCTACATTCTTAATTAAAAAAAACACCATAAAATCAGGTATACACACCTACAAGAACAAAGCAAGGGAAAAACAAGAGTAGAAACAAACTGGATAGATTAGTCATAAATGTTAGATTATCACAGGCACTGAGAATTATACAGAACACTCAACAGAATACTTACTCTTTTCCAAAGGTGTTGAGTTTACAGACACAAGGTTTAAAGTTGTTTATAGAAGTCAGCTGAGGTCAACTGAAGCTACTCATCTGAAATTGCTTTAGCAAAGATTTTTGCCTATGAATATGGATGTTATTTTGTACAAAGTACTTTACCAACCACAGGAATATTAGTATGAGCATACTCTCATCAGTTCAAGTCTTTATCTTCAGTAGCTGGTTGAATTGCTTTTGTAATGCTACCTCCTCTGGGCAGGAACCTTGTATGCTGGGATGTCAATAAAGACCATGACATGACTTTCCCTCTCCCCCTTACCAGCTGCATTAAACAAAGCTCTAAAGATGATACAGACTTGTTTGGGTTTTTTATGGTGGTTTTTAGTTTTTTGGGGGGTGGGGGGGGTGGGGGGGGTGAGGCGGGGGGAGGGGAAGGAATTGTGTTTTACTTTTTGTCTGGGTCATTATTCAAAAAGAGATTCAGAGAAGCTAGACTTCAAAGATTTTTTTTTTCTTAGGTGTATGGATTCTGTTCAGCTCTTATTTTACAGTATTCATAATTTGCAAGGATTTCATAATCAAAAAATGGAAAATTACAGTTAAAGAATAAATTCCTCTCCCATGAAAAGACATCTGGATCTCAAATTAAAGTTCAAAATTTCACCTTTTTAAAATCTTGTGATATGTCATTGATTAAGTTATTAATAATTTTTATTTTCTCTGGGCAGCTGTTGTCTTGACCTGGAGCTTCAGAATATGAAAGTTTTCCCGCTACTGATCTTCTAGAGCTTGCCTGAACACCTAACTGAAGCTTCAGTGTCTTTGTCAACAAATTCTTTAGTTCTGCCAGTTTTCTGATAATTCGGCTCCTCTTCAAATGTATTTTATGGCAATACAAAGCAAAAGAAATTCAGCCAAAACTACATAGACTGTAAATGGGATTTTTAAACCCATGAACACCGAGAATTTCCTAAACAAATCACTTATAGAAACACCAGTATTTATGTCAGTTTATGTTAATGGTTTTTCTGAAAAATATGTGATTTTTTACTTAGAATTATCCAGTGCATTTGTGCTGAAGTAGAGCACTTGCGCCAACACTGGTGGTTGGATAAAAGTGTGAAAATTCATCAGTTGCTTCAGTTTTATAATGAGATTCAAGGAAAAGGGAACAAAATTAAATTCCAAGATCTAACTGTTATTACAGTAACTAAATAAAGGCAGGCAATTTACACAAGTCTTACAGCTCACTGTAACTGGCAATTGACTCAAGTCAAGTTGTAATGGCAAGGGCCATGGTTTTTTTGAGGCAGATTTGTTTGTGCACAAGAAGACCTCTGTGCACAGAGATGTTTGCATGAGGCTAACATCATCCTTTTCTTTTATGCCGTATGTTAAAAAAAAATGTGTAACTGAACTGTGTCTCCTGCTTGTGCTACGAGCAAGGAGCCACAGTTTGAGGACAGCCAAAGGGAGATGAGGGTTTACGATGCTCAAATATCTCACCTGTCTCTATGTGTGTAGGGGGGTGAGGGGTTATGTGTAAGCACACATGCACTCATGTGATGAGTGAAATTTTCCATTTTAGAGCTGTTGGATGACATTTGCCCACTGACAATGACCGGGCATCAAAAGTGGAGACATATATGTCGTATCGGAGCTTTGCACTCCAGATTTGATTTAACTCTGAGCCTTTAAAACTAAAAATGTATTAAAAGTGGAAGAAAGTGTGAATAAGGATTTGTACAGCATTTGTTAAAGTTGGTAAGAGTTACACTATTCTCACCCTACGTCATGTCAAACATCCAAATGAGATTCAATCCCCACCCTTGAAGAGGAGACTCCTCCTGTGAAGCTAAGGCTAAAGGACAGGCACCTGAGAGGAAGACAAACAGTCCTCACCAAAAATGCTGGCTGTTTTTTAAGGGGAAGATAGAAAATCTTGCATTTTGTGCAAGCAGACCAAAGATGGGGACTGCACCTCACTGGCAGAAACCTTTGGTAGGTCTAAATTGTGCCCATAGGTTCATGCTCCCTCGCTAGTATGTTGCCCTCTTTTTTGAGGGTCATCTGCACCTGCCCCACTGCCACTCTTCTCTCTTGTCTGTGTCTTTACCACATGCATGTTTCTGTGTTTAAGTCTCTTTTTCCCTGAGCTCCTGGCGCTCTTTGAGGGCCCAAGGCTAACTGCTCCTTTCTAAGCCCTCTGTTGTCTGCCACATACCAAACTCCTTCTCCTACAAGCCCTACAGATCTCTTTCTGCCTTTGTTTCTAGCAGTAAGTCTACTTATCTCATTCCTCCAAGTCTCTCTCTCTCTCTCTCTCTCCCACATGGCTTTCATTCAGGCTGTTCTTTGCTTTAGGCCTCATTCTTGCAGTGGGGTCCCTCTGTCTAATCAGCCGTGCTGCTCATTACATTCAAGAGGCCTTTGCTATCTGTTTGGGTTTTTATAAGGTCTCCTGTCACCATGGTATCTTAGTGTATTCTCACAACTGTGTCCACTTGGTATTTTTTGTATATTCATACATATGTGCATATTATAATATTTGGTACAAACAAGCAAGAGGGTTTTGCTTAGAATATTTACTCTTCTAGACCCTCCTCAGTTTATTGTGGTTGTAAAGATAAATCTCTGCCATTCAACCACGCATTTTGAATCTTCATTAATGTCATTTCCTCATTTCTGTTCTTCTTGTCATCAACATTCATCTGTCCTCAGCCAGGAGTTAAGAGAGACAGAGCATTTTAGAATGAAGGAATTGTAAAACTATTAATTATAGAAGCAGGCAGAATGGCAGCATAATTAATAAAGGGGCTCAAGCAAAATATTTAAAATAATTTTTGTTCAAAAATTCGGTCTTTCTTGTTTTAACAAAACACTCTACAGGAGTGCCACTTTACCTCGGATTATTATTATTGCTTCTCACATGGATTTACATCTTCTGTGCCCATCCCCTTGCCCTCCTCCCCTTGATTCCTTCCTTTTTGCTCTGCAACCATAGCAACTCTTTGCCCATACTGAAGGCTGGACATTCAACCACTATCAGAGATATCATTAGGGGTGCTCCACTGCATCAGCAGGTAAAGCTGGGGAGAGTGGGAAGCTCACATCTGTACATCTTTCCCTTCTATGTGCGTGTACATCTGTTTTACCAAATTCTGCTGTCCCAGGAAGAATGAAAGGGAAAAGATATTTTCCTTACCCCCTTCTACTCTCTCTCTTCTTCCTTCCTCAGGGCCCAGAGTATTTGGTTTGTGAAAATTCTTTAGGCTGGTTCAAAATTTAGTTATGCAATGAGTGCCAGTCAAAAGAGAATTACTTCTTTGGCTCATGTAATTTCTAAAGAAAGATAAAAGACAATCGTTAGCTTAAAAAGGGTTGTGTTTCTGAAAGAATCAATGCAACTTTTCACTGAAGGATCTTTAAATAATTTCTATGCAATTAACTAAGTCTCACAACACTGCCCCGGAGCTGATGTTATTGTACAGATGGAGAAACTAAAGGAGATTAAGTGACTTATACATTGTTATGTAAATCTGTGCCAGAGCCAGTCACAGAACCCAATAATTTTCTTTAAAGTCATGTGACATTGTATTTACATTTGTAAATTTAGCATTCTTCTGCAGGACTCCCATTCATGAAGTTCAGTTTAAGATTTTACTTCTCTTCTTTCAGAAATTTTCTTCCTATTCAACATGGAACTTAAGCATGTACTTGTCTTCAAGCATGGCACTTGGCCTGGTTAGGAGATTTTTGTTCAGATTTTTCCAACAAAACATTTGGTTTAAAAAATGTTCTCTATCTTTCAGAAAAAAAATAGATTTTGTCAATATTTTCCCATGAAACATTGACTTTTAATGTTTAATAGATTAACATTTCTCAAAGTAAAACCCAAATAAATCTTTCAGAACATCTAAGTAGAGATACTGATTTTTTTTTTTTTTTTAGCACATGATGGTCTACCTAGTTAACTTTATTTTTCTTACTTTGGTCTTATGCACCAGCAAAGAGCGAAGGACTCCATTCTGCGCTAGTAGCCAATGCACTGACCAAAAGGCAACATCTAATGCCCCTACTGTGTATGAGGTAAAAACCAATCAATTTCAATATGCCAAATGCTAAGTCAGAAAGAACTGAGGGGGTTGAACATTTTTGAGGAAGTGTTCAGCACCGAGCAGAATTAGAAATAAATCAGCATATGTTGTGATTGTTTGATACATTGTACTATTTGAAGTTATCACCTAAGGTGCTTTGAATTTCATATTTAGCAAATTGTTGGATGTACAGAAATGCAGCGTGAAACTCCTATACATCCTTCTAAATATTTATTAAAAATAAATGCTCTTATTCAGCTGATTCATTATTGACTATATTTTCCAATTAAAAGTATTTATTTCGCCACTGATATTCCTACATTGCTCTACTGACTGAAAGAAATTGTTTGAGATGCTAAGGCAATTCCAAACAGTGCAGCAAGTTTCAGAGTAGGGCTATACCTCTTTAAATATAAATATATATATTTCTGTGTGCAGTATACATCTCCACAGGCAAATGTATTAACATACCAGTAAGAGAGGAGCCTCAAAAAATAGTTTCCTTTTCTTCTCATTGAATCACAAAAATCATCAGTGGGAGAAACTAAGGAAGAGAGGTCAATATATGGCTGAATAACCAGCCCAGTAATGATTTTGGCGCACTGACTAGCTGGAGGCCAGTGGTGTTTCCCAGGGGTTAGTACTGGGTCCAGACTTGTTCATCAATGGATGAAAGGACAGAGTATACCCTCAAAAAGTCTGCTAATGGTATAAAACTGAGAGGAGCAGCTGATACACCAGAAGGCAGTGCTGCCATTCAGCAAGACCTGGACAGTCTAGGGAGTTGAGCGGAGAGGCACTCGGTGTTCAGTAAGGACAAGCGTAACATCCTGCACCTGGGGAGAAACAGCCCCACGCACCAGCACAGGCTGGGGACAGACCCGCTGGAAGGCAGCTCTGCAGAGAAGGGCCTGGGAGCCCTGGGGGACAGCAAGCTGGCCATGAGCCAGCAGGGTGCCCTGGTGGCCAAGGAGGCCAGTGGGATCCTGGGGTGCATTAAGAAGAGTGTGGCCAGCAGGTCGAGGGAGGTGATCCTCCGCCTCTCCTCTGCCCTGGTGAGGCCACATGTGGAGTGCTGTGTCCAGTTCTGGGCTCCCCAGTTCAAGAGAGACAGGGAACTACTGGAGAGGGTCCAGCGGAGGGCTACAAAGATGATGAGGGGCCTGGAGCACCTGCCTGAAGAGGAAAGGCTGAGAGAGCTGGGCCTGTTCAGCCTGGAGAAGAGAAGACTGAGAGGGGATCTTATCAATGCATACAAATTTCTTGAGGGCAGGTGTCAAGAGGATGGTGCCAGGCTCTGTTCAGTGGTGCCCAGAGACAGGACGAGGGGCAACAGGCACATACTGAAACACAACAAGTTCCTTCTGAATGTGAGGAAGCACTTCTTAACGTTGAGGGTGATGGAGCACTGGCACAGGCTGCCCAGAGACGCTGTGGAGTCTCCTTCTCTGGAGACATTCCAAACCCACCTGGATGTGATCCTGTGCAACCTGCTCTGGGTGAACCTGCTGTAGCAGGGGGTTGGGCTAGGTGATCTCCAGAGGTCTCTTCCAAGCCCATCCTTTCTGTGATTCTGTGATTTGGTGATTAAGAGTTATGTTTTGGGGCTTGTATAGCTTGCAGCTTCAGGGAGAATAGTTTATAGCAGATTGAAAATATATACAAATGGACCTTAAAATCCAGTTGAACCCATTCAATTTGAATATTTTATTTGGGAGTTATTTTGGATTTTTTTTCTAAAACTCATTAAACACTTCTTCTTAAGACAAATTAATAGAAATTCCTGCAGCTATGATGTTTGAAAATCCTTGTTTCTCATCTGGAAGCTACCAGTGATCTTTTTTTTCCTTCAGAGGACCATCAAAGGTTTTTTTCTGTTTGTTTGTTTGTTTGTTTGTTTGTTTGTTTGTTTGTTTGTTTGTTTGTTTGTTTGTTTGTTTGTTTGTTTGTTTGTTTGTTTGTTTGTTTGTTTGTTTGTTGTGTGTGTATGTGACCCACCAGATCTCTTTTTTGTTAAGTATTCCCGATAGTAACAGGTCTATTGCTTTTATATGAGTTATGAGTCATTTTTCATGGGACTGGAAGCAAAAGGTGAAGGTAGGGTAAGGTCCCCTGTCAATCAGCTGATGCTGATCTGCAGTTTGAGACCACATCTAGAGTACTGGTCTTAGTACAAGAGAGACATGGACATATTGAAAAGACTGCAGCTGAGAGCCACAAAGATGATGAAGGAACTGGAATGTCTCTTGTATGAAGAAAAGCTGAGCAAGCTGGGACTGTTCAGCTTGGAGAAGAAAAGGCTCACAGGGAACCTTGTCGATGTGTATAATGGGAGGCAGTAAAGAACATGAAGTTAGACTTTTCTCAGCAGTATCCTGTGAACAGACAAGAGGAAATAGGCATAAACTGAAATACAAGAAATTCCATTTGAGCATAACAAAAAGCCTTTCTGCAGTTGAGGGTGGTTGAATACTGGAACAGACTGTGAAGTTGTGGAGTCCCTATCCTGAAAGGCATTCAGAACCTGACTGGACATAGTCCTAGGCAAGCTTGCTAGTCCTAGCTGACCTCGCACTGAGCAAGAGGCTGGTCTGGATGATGTCCTGTGGTCCCTTCCAGCATCAACCATTCTGTGATTCCATCAATTTCCTCACTGGTCAGCTGCTACAGTAAAAGATGAGGATATATTACTTCCCAGAAAGAACTGCAGTGAACTGACAGAGACAGGTGTGCTAACACTGAATTGCCCGTAGTAGTTGTGTTTGTGGCTAAGCTTCATTTCTGAATACCACTTAAGAGTAAGGGTGGCCAAGAGACGTGCACGTGGACACGTTTTCACACATTTTTCATAAGTGGCACAATAACATACCTACAGGCAGCTTATCCTGCTGCCTTGAATGCACACATACAGTCCTGAATGGCTGTCATCTTGATCTACTCCACTTCCTTCAGTGCTTTCACAATAGCAGTGCCACCCACTGCTGGAGCAGACTCATTCAGTACCTGGGCTGTTCCTGTCTGTCATAGCCTGTCCAATCGTGGCCAGGCTGCTTCAGCATACAGAGACCTGCATCTTGAAATGGCTACTTTAAGCCTTTTACAAATCCTACCCTATTTGCTGCAAAGCCTAATTCATAGCAAAACCCTCTAGCAAACTCTGTACCTTTCTGTCTGCAGAAAAACAGATCTCTAAAAGTTGGTAAGACCAACAGGCAACAATGAGGCTAGTTTCCCACATTTACATCGCTTTTCCTTCTAGTTTTCAAGGCTGAAAACATTAGGTCCTGCTTTAAGAATTTCTACCAAAGGCAAAACAAGGGCACATTCCTGCATGAATCAGTAAAAGGTTATCCTTTTCAGTTTATTTGCACAGACACTAGAAATTTCAACTCAGTCTTGAAAAAGCTTAGTGTCCTTGTCAAAATGTAAAATTCCCCCTATACTTAACAAAAAAATTCATAGAAAATGGTAAGAAGGAATCTTAAGAGGTCATCCACTCCACTTACCCACCACAGAGGAGTATAAACTAAATTATATGATTTCTTACTGAAGTGCATCCAACCTATCGGTAAAAATAATGGGTGGTGGATTACTACAACTCCCAGCTCTATGTATTAAATATATTATTTCAATATTTTTGTAGTTCTTGTTTTCTAAATTTTTGTTTGCTTTCCTGGAAGTATAATAACACAGCTAAGTTTTAGTAATACTGAGCAGATTAGGAGAATTACTCATTATTGTTTATACATATAATCTCAGACAGCGTTTGCTTTTTTCACTGTATCATGACACTTGTGACTCATACTCAGTTTGTGACCCATTATGTCTCCCAGCCTTCTTCTACACATCTGAAACCTAGCCCATTGTTTCCAATTTCATATTCATACAGTTCGTCATATCTAAGGGCAGACTTATGTATTTCTGCTTACTGAAATGTATTCATTTATTTCCAAATAGTTTCTCCAGATCATTTTAAGTTCTAATCCCATCCTCTGGCATGCTTGCAGTTCCACAATAGTGTTTCCCATAAATTTAATAAGCAAAATGCTGGCTAATGCATCTTACAGATTACTAATGAAAATGTGGAGTACTACCAAACCGGTAAGTACTCAATATACTTTTCTAAGTGGTGTTGCACGTATCTGGAGTGAAAGAGTTTCTTCTAGCATCTTTACGAGATTATCATGTGAGACAGTATTTAATTAAATGAATAACAGTAATGTATAGTGTTTCTCTACTGTCCAGTACACTGTCCACTACATTGTTGCACAGGTGAACCAGTGTGACATGATTTGTCTTTGAACTATGCTGGCTGAATACCTTCTTATGTTCTTGGAGGTGCCTGTAAATTATTATCTGAGACGGTCTCTGACAGAGAAGTAAAGTAAAGCTGGTTCTTGGCTCCCTTTTTACCTTGTTTTCATAGTCTTTGCATTTCTCTATTCTTGTGCAATCACACATCTGAAAATACTCCAAAGTTCCTTCAGCTATATCTATAGCAGGAATTTCATTAGGCATAGGCAATTTGAAAATGCTTGTTTTATCTAAGTACTTTTCTACACTGTTCTTGTCTTAACCTGAGATCTTACAACTTTGCTTGGTGTTAATAGTACAAACTTCCTGACTGCACATAGCATTTATAGTGCAGACGGAAGCAGAAATGAAGGAAGTGTGCTAGTCTCAGTTTTTCAATCCCTATCAAGCAGTGGACTTAATTTTCCTTGCCTTGCTCTTACTATAACTGTTTTCTTCTTACCCTTCATGCACTGCGTGAAAAGTTTATTGGCCTGTCCCTCAGCACTTCTGAATTTGTCCCAAGAGCTTTTACTATTCCTTCATGTTCATGTGTAGTCATGTGAACTACTTTCCACTTTCTGGATTCTTTCTTTTGGATTTTTAGGTCACTTAAAAGCTGATGATTCTACCAGATTGGTCTCTTAGTGTATTTCCTACTCTTGCTCTGCATTGGCATAAGTAATGTTGATTTTTTAATAGAAATTTATTTGCCTACAGAATTTCCTTACTTTCTTTCTCTGTAAGCCTTGACTTTCTCTGAAATTATTAAGGCCCATCTGCTTGAAATGCATTACTTTTATTTGGCCACATCCCTTCCTTCCTTAAAGATCTTGAACTCTTTCATTTCACTGCCACATTGCCTTCAGTTTCCACATTTGCAGCTAGTCTTCTTTGAATGCTCAGAATCAAATCCAGGACAATCTTTTCTCCAGATACATTTTTTCCATAACTTGCATACGAAGGATATGTAAAAGACGCCTAAGAATTTCTGAGCCACCAGAGAAACTGTGCAGTTTTTAAGAATGGTTATGCTGTTGAAAGTCACAAGTTAAGACTGTCACCTTCTCCCAAGCAAAGTCCAACAGTCAGCTGTTGCCACTGCATTGGTTCCTCAAGAATTCCACCACAACCTGAATTGTTAATCTAATGAATTTTTGAATTTCTACACTAGATCATGTGGATCATAATGAAGGTGAAATCAATACTGGCACATCTGTGGTCTATCATAGCCACATGAAAAGTTGGAAGAAATAAACATCACATGAGGCTGGCTATAAATAATGTTTTTTGTGCTGATAATATGGTCAAGATGAGACAGATCTCTGTACACAATTTGAGTAATATAATACAAACAAATGGCACTCCAGAGGCTAGCTATAGTTGTGGTATGCTTGGCATCGACTTTTACTCAGTGGTTAACATTTCAATGTGTAGAGACAGAGAACAAAGCAAGGCTTGGATGGCTAAAAAGTAATTAATAGCAGCAAGCTAAGAGAGACCTGTGCCCTACCCTTCTGATCACACAGTTGGGTACCAGCTCAGATACCCTCAAATTCATGTCCCTCAAGGCATGAAGTGAAGTTGATGATTTCATGCTCTCACATGTCTGCATGTTTTCCTTAGCACTTTTTCTTAAGTACTGTCTGTGCACAACTTTATTTCCCCTGAATAATGGCATCTATACAGTTACATATGGCTTTTAGGAAGGGAAGCTGAAATAACTGAACACTGCAGTCATTCTCAAATTTTCTGTCCTGGTGGAGCACCATGAACAGTCAGACTTTCTGGTGGGTCATCATAGGTTCTAGTGAACACCAATATGCTATTAACATTACTTTTTAGGCTTGAAAAGACTGTTGAGATGCTATGGTACCATAAGCCATTCTCTTATTCTTCACAGCCTCACCAATAGTCTATTAGGACCTCATTTTGGGAACCACAGCTTAGGTAGAAAGGGAAGATTTTCAAAGCAAAAAAACCTAAAGTCAGCACATGACTGAGTTCTGTGATACCAGATATCTTGGAAAATCTCTTCTCAAACTAGCTAATTTCATAGCTGATTTTCAATAATGGGAAGGATTAACCCTGGGAAGAAGGTCTTGCTGATGTCACTATGAATAGTGATAGTACAGAAAGAATGGGATGTCAGTGAAGGAAAATTAAAAAAAATACTGATTCTGCACTACATGGACAGACAGGCTACTATTCTAAGTTAAATTATAATTTATATTCCTCGCCAGAATGCTCAGCTCTTTTCCAGGGTCTTATTTCTTCTCTCTGTTAATTCTTGATAATTTTATACCTCCTTGACAAGAAGTAGAATAGATATCAAACTCCTATGTATTATGCATCTCAGCATTTTTATATTCAAATCCAGATACTGTGTTCTGATTTTCCACTTTTGCTGTATAATTGGGTCATCAGGTTTTCCATTAAAATGCTTAACAGAACATTGCAATTAAACTCTAAATCTATTACCTTTTGCCTCAGCATGTTTATAATGTTCTTCCTTAGTATCTTGGGTAAAAGCATTTCTTTAAATAAAAGATTAATTAAAAGAATAAGATATCCTTTCTATAGTAATCCATTAAAATAATTTTTAAATGCCATGAACCCCACAAAATGAATTAAATTCATCCTGCTACATTTTGAGAAATATACATTAATCCAAAATGGCTATATTTGTACCCTTCTTTGAAATTAGTACCCATATATTATTCTCAGAGTATTCAGGTTTCTTAATGTAGTTTGAAGATGACTGACCATTACAATTGATCAGCAGGTTTTTATTTTAAATTTAAAAACTGGTTAGAATCCCTTGTACGATTTGCATTATGACTAACAGATATTTTTGTTACAATGCAAGGATGATATGTTTGCTGTTGTTGCAAATGTAGACTATTAAAGGCCATTATTCTTAGAAAGGGGAAATGCTTTGTTTAACAGCTTTGAAATCCACTGACAGAGCCTGTCCCTTCCCACAAGACAAACGGGTGGACACCTCGGTAGGAGTTTGCCCAGGGCCCCCATTGAGTGCCCCGGAGCTGTCCACAGGAAGGTGCTGGAAAAGGCAGAAGCAGATGGTCCAGGTACACGATTATTTCATCCTGGAATATAGCATATTATTCAGCCTATGCAAGGACACTGTTGAAATAGATCTGATTGCAAAACTGTGACACTGAGGATGTAAAGCAACTTTTCTCCAGCGAGGGTTCCCATCTAAAAAAGAGAGGGGCATTACCAGAAGACAAAATTAAATAACAGATAACACTGGGTTGTACACACACACACAACCCCCCCCAAAACAAAACCAAAAAAAATCCAGATCAGAAAAGGTGTGGCTGAATATTGGAAAGAAACATGTTGACTCTGAAAAAAGAATAAATTTAATGCTGTTATCTTTCATAGAACTTTCAGCTGCTGTATTCTTACCTATATAAATATTTCATAAGTATACATATATATATATACACATATATATAGCATGTATCTGTGTCCAGACACGTATGCGAGTATGTGTCAGAGAGAGAGAGAGAGAAAGGAGACATGTAACAGAAAAACACAGAAAGACTTTTCACTTTGATTTGTTTATTCTCAGTAGAATACCCACAGAAGTAAATGGGAGGTACATAGTTTTAGCAAGATATAAAAATTGATTTTCAGATTTGTGGTAAAGAGCTGGGGCAATATTTTGCAAACAAATTAAAAAACAGACACTCCATTGGCCCCAGAAGATTCCAAGGGAAGATGGGCACTCATAGGCATTGCCTCAAAGCATGGATATTGTGACACTTCAGATGAAGCCAGAAGCACCAAGCAGGACCCTCTTTGCCTGTAGGCTTTTCACATTATGTATGCAGTTATTGTTTTGTATTATATGCTATCTGAAATAATACAAAAACATTTTACTGAAAAATAAACCACAGGTTTTATGCTCAACACCAGGATTACAAAACATGATGTAATGAATTATTCATTTTGTTTGACTTAATGTAATCATTTTCCTCCCTAAGTTAAGCCCCTGTGAATAGTATCCTATACAGCTACAGTTTTGAAGAACTTAATACTAGGAGGAAAACCACCTGGCATTAACTGACAATGAATTAGGCTCATTGTCACCTAGAAAAAAAATACTTTGGCAATTTAATCTTTGATGTTTTGTATATTCCAGTTTCAAAGAGCATCTATGAAGAACACAAAATGGATTGACCTTGAAAACAGGAAATAAAGGTGGGTGAATTTTAGGCAGTGGCATTGAATCCATCTTGCTGTTCCAAGCCCAGCTGTAATTGGAAAGCAGTTCTGGCTCTTGTAAAAATTCAGTCAGAGAATTCTGATAAGCTTTCATAACTTACTCTAGATCAAACCTTTTTAAAAACTACAAACCTCAGGCCAATGGTCCTGTGAAAAAGCATGTTGCCCGGTGCACTGTTCTTGCCAACTTACACACTAATTTACTTTCTTGTTACCATGTGAATGAAGGAGATAAAATAAAAAAGATTAATCAAACCACAGAGTTTGCTGAAGGAAGTTGACTTTAATAACTTTACATCAAACTATAGAGAGCAGTTCTATTCAGAATGAGAGCCATAGTCATCAAAAGAGTTTTGGGGGACCTCACAAAGGAGCTTAGGGTATGCAGTAAAAATAATGCTAATCATGCACAAAATGTGACCCTTTGGCGATACCTGCTACCTGATGCCAAATCCTCCAGCAGTATAATGGGATTCAGTAAACAAGTGAACTATCTTTTTTTAAAAACACAGTTAAAGAGGCTGTAGTATAAATAAATGGCAATAGAATCTCTAGTCTTTTCAAAGCCTAATTGCCATTAACTGATGACATGTCCAAGCACAAACATCAAAATAGCAGCAGTCGAAGGTAGAGGAGTGAGGGGGAAGAATAGTTTTTCTCTGAAGCTCCTATGCTATTTATGACAATATCTTAACTTTGTGGTACTCCCCTCCACAATTTGTTACATTATTGCGAGGCTCAGAAGGAGAAGGTTAACAACTCATTCCTGCATTCAATGTTTGCAAGGGTGCACTGCAGTGTCCACTTCACAAAACTACAACAGTATTTTCAAACCAAGCTGTTCTGCAGGCGGTAGCATTAAGTGCATATTTTATTTGCTGCCTTTTATTTGAGATTCCCATTCTCTCCTGCTCTGCAGCAGTCTGGGTAAGCACCGGTTCAGCCATCATCATTAGTATGTACTTTTATTTATTAATCACATTCACGATGCATTTGAGCTGCATTCCAATCAAAATTGTGAACTGGCCCAGAAGATGCAGCAGCCATGTCATTTTGTATCAGCAGCGTCTCTTTTATTTCAATACCACTCTGACCTTCAGCAATAGTGTCATGTGCTTCTATAATGGTTCTCATTGCCTCCTTTCTCGAGCACCACAGCTCCCTAGAGACTATCTGCATGGGAAGATAACTTTAGGAGCCTCTGGGGGTCTGCTTTCTGTTTGCTCCCATACTGGCTAAAAAACAGTAAAAATCCCATTTGTTCAAATCCAGAATTTTTTTGCCTTTTTTTTTTTTTTTTTGAATCAAGAGCACAGAGCAACACAGCCACTGCTTTGAGTTTCTCAGCAAAGCTACCACCTAATTACTGCCTGCTGAGTAGCGCAGTTAAACACAATCAGTCAGAAAGCCTTAAAGATACAATATCCTTTTTCATGAACTGTCTGCTTGTCAATTCGAAGTCACCCTCCTGCTTTAAATCAACCAACCACAGAGCTGTTATGAACAGCAACTGATTTTCCATGCAGTGCTGCAAAACAAAATCCCACCATATCCTATTTTTAATGGCCACAGTTTTTCAACTGTATAACAAGAGGTAGCTGGCACTGCTGAGCTGAACCATATCAAAAATGGGTTCAAGTAGAAATAGTACAGAACCCTTGAAGAATGCCAGTACAGACCCAATTACATGTGCATTGTGATGCTCAAAGCCAATTACAGGCAAATAACAGTGAAGCATTTTTTCCCCCTTCATAGCTGCATTGTAGACATTGGTTGCTTTTATGTTTTGTTTCTACAGGATACAATGAAATAATTTTTAAGGCTCAAATCCAAATATTATTTTATTAATCCAATGTATGTTTATGCACAAAGACTTTTAAAAATGAAATTAGCATAGGAACACCAGCCTTTGCCAGGCTTAGATTGATGTGGGCAAGGTGCAAGTATTTTATACTTCTGTAGGTATTTTTCAGATCTGTAGGTATTAGGAACATATGCATGGACATAGAAGTACTACATAAACAAGTATGAGACTGTAACCTTCAAAAGACATGACAGGGTGGGTATTTTCTAACAGGCTTGGGACATTGGATACTTACTGATAGTTGCCAATTCTGATCTGTTCTCATCCATGCAGTTAAGCTATAAACCTCTTGGTAGCTGGACATTTTCTATTAACTTGGTAAAATATTTAAATATGGTGAGTGGAGAAACTAAAAAGTGTACTTGAATTGACAAACAAAATTCAAAAGTACCATTCTATTTTCCACACTTAAATCAATACCCTATACTGCTATGACTTTCAAGTGTACTGTGCCACAATTTTTTTTCTCACCATTCTACTGACATTGCCGACTAATAATGTCACAAGCATAAAAACATACTTAAATCTGTTAGTATTTGCCTTCTTAATTTAGATGATCTGACTTATAAAGAAACCTTTTCATCTGTGTGAAATAATGCTTTTCTGTTGCCTTTTACTCTCACAGCACTACCACAGGGCAGAGTAAAGGGGATTTGTATACATAAAATAGGCACTGTTAGAGCATGATTTCCATATCTGTAGTAGTGACTGAGGCAGAGATAGGAGGTAATGGAAAGAAGAGTTGTGGAACAGACACTCCACCATCAGACTGAACAGAATAAACTCTGCACCAGTGGCTCCACCAGAAGCTACTGAAGTCCACGTCCACTCTTGTTCTCTGCCTTACTTTTTCATTACCTCACAAATTCTGATTTGCTTTTGAGAACAAACTTGGTCTTGACTTTCTTAAACGTATAATGCCAGATTTAGAGATAAAGGTAGTATATCTATTTCTCTTTAAAATACAGATAAATACACTCAGTCTTGCCTCCATGGTAAATATAATCTTTTCACTGGGTACTCCATTTGTTCAAAACTTATTAAATTCTCCATATAACTGTAAAATCATAAACTCATGTAAAAATGCAAAAATACAGCATCTTCAGTGATTTGTACTAGCAATAATGCATGATTACAATTAAAATAGCATTAAGAGCAGACCTGCTGATATGACTTATAAAATTCTGAGAGACTGGAAGAGCTTTACAAAAAATTTTAGAGTAGATTAGAATATATTCATTAATTCATTATCAAAATTAAAATTAAGGATGGAAAACATGTAATGTATCATTAAGTTACCGCATAAGTTATTGACTGAAATATTTCTGATCTACTATTAACATTAGTGAAAACATAAAAACTAACAATAATGCTGCCATAAAGTCAGTCAGAAGGATTAATAACAATGTGCAAGCACAGAACTAATATTAAAATGTAGATACAGAAGAAAGGCTTGTTTTAGAGAAAAAACTTGGAAAACAGGATTCCTTGCACATTCACTGAAATGCACTTACAACAGTACACTAATAAAGAGCAACAGTCTTGTAATAATCTGATTTTGTGGTTCTGAAACAAAATAACTTTGATTGAAATATCCAGTAGTTTTAGAAGCATTTCAAAGGACTGAAGTGTAATATTAATACTATTAATGTAATCCTTACTCCAGAAGCCCACAACCTTCCAAGCAAGAATAACTTCCATATTTGTTTAAACTTTCCTCCTCCAGTTTTCTAATTTTGCTATACTACAATGCTATCAAGGATTAGAGGAGAGATAAACAGGCAACCACTGCAAATATGTTTCCTGCAATTTTTCTAGGGTGGTTTTGAACATTCACAGACCTACTATAAAAGAATGCAGTGTGGCCAGAATGCATTTCCCACCTACACTGAGCAGACCAAGGCATCAGGCAGAGTAAAGGAGCCAAAATGCACTGACCAATCTGCCTCTCAGTATGCAATCAGTCTATATCATAGAATCATAGAACACTTTGTGTTGCTGGGAACCTTTAAAGGTCATCTAGCTTAACATCCCTGCAATGAACAGGGACATCCTCAGCTAGATCAGATTGCTCAGAGCCCTGCCCTACCTGACATTGAATGTTTCCAGGGATGAGGCAATTTTAAATGGTGTGTTTCAGAGACCAGAACAGTTATGGAAGAAGAGGAACCTAGTTCAATAGTTTGGACCACCAGCTGTTTTCTGCATAAGATGCCACTTTGGTTATTCTCTGCTGTTTTGGATACTTTGGGTACCCATGGGGCTCACACCACCAGCTTGAGAACAGTGCTCTTGTCCTGTGTCTCAGGGCCCAGTTTACCTATCAGACAGAAGTCTTAACATATTCAGACTCCTTCAGACTACAGCTGTGGCAACTAATAAAGTCACTATACTCAAATTCTGAAGAAACACTGTCCTGAATTACTCTTCCCCATTTAGAGGTTACCTAACGATGCCAGTAGCCTATATGAGCTTGACAGCTTGATAGAACAATCAGTAATTCTTTTAATTACAACCTCTGTTCCTGAATCAAGCCCATGAAAAAAGTTATATTGGTTTATACAGAAACTCTGGAGATTTTGCACTATTTTATTGTCACATGGGACAAAACCAATGAAAAGCTGACACATGTCAAATTTTGCAGAAAACCCAGCTTTTAATTTTAACTTGTAAAATAATTATCAGATTTACTTGTGGAGTTACACAATGTTATATATCAGGGATAAATCCTATAAATTCTTCTTTATCAAGAATGTAATTCAGGCCAATGAAACTGTCTTGTCTTATTTGAATTCTAGTTTAAAGCAAAAAATACAAGCATCTGCTTGAATTGTGGAGGCATGTAGAAAGACCATGCAACTGAGGAAGGTTTTGGCAGCACACAAAGTCATTTCTAATAACACATTAGTCAAATAATATGCTAAAAGGAATAAAGCCCTAAGATTTTCACAAAGAATAGGAAATAGAGCTACATTCTTTGAAATTGTGCAAAAAACCACAATGATTCCCTAAAAAGCCATATTTCTAAGTCTAGAGAGAAAGAAAGATTACCAGGCTCTTTCCTTGGCCAAAATTTACCGTTCAGTCATGCAAGACACTGAGAATTTTTTTTTCTTATCTGTAAAAGCACTTAAGCTGGAGCTTAACCTGAAGCATGTGAGAAATACTACTGATATCAATAAGAAACCAGTGTTTAAGTGCTTAAAGGTAAGCAACTATTTACGTGAATTGCTGCATAGAGCCATAATGCTCAGACTCTTGAAGAATAAAGCTTTTATGTTATAACTAGAACAGTCTTTCTAAAGCACCATCCTGCAGTTACAAAAAGAATGGCTTCTAAGATCAAAACCAATGAGTACTGGCAAATCGGTTACCAGAGGTTTCTGCTCTCCCTTGGGACCATGGACAGAGATTTGGAATCCTGTCATTAGTGAGACCTTGGATGAGTCCTAAGTCCCTGAAATATACTTGTGAAGTCATTAACCTTCAATCATGTAATTATACATCCGTAATAAGAGCCATGAGTCAGGTTTACTTTTGAAATTAGTAAAGACAATAAAATTCTAATAGCTGAGTTCAAAGATTCAGAAGCATTATGTCTCCTGATCTTAATTTACAGCAGCTCCTGGAAATGAGATTTGAAAGGTAGCTGCTCATTTCCTCACTCATGCTATGATCATCCTGGAGCTTGGTGGTAGTTTACAACACTTTTACTCATCTACATATCATACAGCAAAATTATGTAATATGGTGATAATAATTAGCTTTGACTGCAGGCAAACTCCTGGATAAAGGCTTGTTTTCATGGTGTTGAATAAATGAGGGGATCTGTGACCTTTTTATAACTTATTGGGGTAATTTTATCCTTCACAGTCACAGCTATTAAGGAAATATTTCTCACACACACATTCTTATTTTTTTTTCTTCCTGTGGGTGTTGGTGTTACTATTTAATTTCCTACAGCCCAATGTAGTACTAGGCACATGAAAGAGGAAAACCCATATTCAGATGAGCGCTATTGGTGCCATTATTTTAACAACCTGCTTACAAGATACATAGCTTTAAAATCAAAGGAATAATAAAAAATTCAGCAATTGCATATTTGGAGCTTCTTTAATTTTTCTTTAATGAAGTGGGATTTCTTTTTGGATGCACTGCGAAATTAATGTATATATCTACAGATAAATACTTATTTTTCTTTAAGCTGATAAGATTGGAACTTCATAAAAATCAGATTGTTCCATCTTTTACAGCTGGGCCATTCTCCAGAAGAATTAATTAATTGCATTTCGACTTAAAGGCCAATGTGGTAATATCATAAACAAGTTTTTTAATCAAAAATGTTTATTTAGGTAGATAGAAACAGGGGAATTGCCATCCTGGGTCAGAATAAGGTTCACCTGTTATCATACACTATTTGGAAACACTTAGTGCTCCAGAGGGAGATTTAAAAATCCTGACGCAGGCTCATAAAAGTTAGCTGCCTCACACCCTAAGTCTCTTCGTAATTAATAGAAGAATCAAGACTGCTTTTATCCCAAAATGTAAAGTTTAACATTCATTACATCACATGCTTATAGCTAATTAAGCTGACAGGAACTACTTTACTTACAAAGTTGGATTCCTTTCTTAATTTTCCTGAATTCTTGATCTTTGTAACTTCTAGTGGCAATGGGTGAAAAACTATTGTAACTTTCTTTAATTTTAACCTTATTGAATGTTCTCTTGTGTGTTAGAATAGAGGCAATGGATTCACGTTCTACCTCTAACTGTTTGTTATTTGATACACTTTTTTTCATGTTTTGGAGGCTTATGAATCCACCTGTCAACAGCTTTGGGTGATCGATGTGAGGGGAAACTGTGGGTCTGAAATTGCAACATCTTTTTCTATGGCATTAGTTCATATGGATGGATATGAGAGCTTGTACTTTGAGCAGTATAGCCCACGAGCATATGTAAGTCTCTTCATTCTGTCTTTATAGTTTAAGAAACCTTTGTAATTCATTTCCACAGAAAGAGTCAAGAGTTTCTTACCACAAGAAAGCCTCAAACTGGTGTTGTTTTCAGTAGGACTGAAGCAAGAATATAGGAAAGCTGTATAACAGAAGCAGAAACAAAAATAAAACTACCAGAGCATTTAACTGTGGACTGAATTTATGCAGATAATCAAAACTGATGTAGAAGTTCCAAGGCTGAAGATAAATCATACTCTGTTTCACACGCTACTTAGTGGTTCATAGAAGCAGGCCTCTTTACTGCAATAACATTGTCAGTTCAGAAACAATTAATAACATTGGCACCCTTTTTCCTGGTCACAACCTGACAGGTGAGGGTGGGTATATATCAGAAATGCTCACAATGTGGCTAAAGGATGTTCACAGCTGTGCTGAATCCTTGGTCTACCATCACTGACTGAAAGGTTTCTTTCTATCTGGTGGACATCAGTTTACAGGACAATAAACACAGGCTTTCATGAGACTGATATTCCTTAATGATTTTTTGAAATAATGATTTGAAATAGAAAATAAAAATAGAATGTAAAAAATTAATTCCATAGTTTCAACTTACTATTTTTCGAGGGGAGAAGTATTAGAAAAATATGAAAGATGAATCCTTTGGATACCTTCAGATGAGAATATATATAGTGAATAAATGCATTATTATACATGTGATTTCATATGAAAGAAATATTAACAAAAAAATAATTTTCACTGTAGAAAAATGTGACATTTTCCCTAAACATTTAAACTCAGAGAATGTTACACAGTTTTTGCATATGAGCCAAAACTGGAAAGATCTTGCCAAAAGCTTTCTGGTCTCTACTGGCACTGCAACTGCAGCTCCAAGCCTAGAATTCAGAGAGGCTACATGGCACTGAATTTTTGATGTGCTGATTTCAAGACTGGCCCTATTTTGAGAAGGATGTCTTTTGTGCAACTTTTGAGATAAAACATACGCAGACAAGCCCTTTTGGAAAATGTATTCAGTGATGAACAGTTAACATTTGTTTTGTGGCTGGTTACAGTACTAATTTCTGCATTAAGACCAAACTCTTGTTTAAATTCAGTGTTTCAGTCAGCATTCATACACTGACTCAGTGAATGTTAAATGAAAGACTAATTTGAAAAAAAAATGATAACTCTTCATAATTTTACTCTGGTTCTTACTCTATATTCCCATTCTACATTTTCTGCCAAAATTTGGGGCTTCATGGCTTTCTATCTGTTTTAAGACATTTCTGTACAGAATTTTGTGATTTTCTATTGAGTGAAAAAGGTCTTTAGGTCTTCATTCTTGATGATATTGCTAGATACCATTCTCTCCTTGTATCACTAAGTGATAATATGACTTTTGACTGTGAATGTCATTGAAAAATAAAATAATTAAATTTCAGTCTCTATATTAACATACACTCCCAGTTTACAATCCTAGCTATTGAGGTGAAGTA
Source organism: Falco rusticolus (assembly GCF_015220075.1). Lineage (NCBI taxonomy): Eukaryota > Metazoa > Chordata > Aves > Falconiformes > Falconidae > Falco > Falco rusticolus. The sequence goes on from NC_051189.1 coordinate 43,629,086, forward strand.
AAGTCATCTTTCTTCTACTTCCTGAGGCTGAATATCCCCAAAACAATGGCTTAAACCTCTCTCTGAAGGTTGATATGCACAGCTCCATTTATGAATCATCTTTATTATCTCTTCTAATGGGGCTGAGGGTGCCTTGGATTCTCTTATGTTGTTTTAAATCCTGTCCATTCTCTGTTTAGATTCAGCAGTGATAAACAGCCAGAGGCAATATTTGAATATTCACATATGCCCTTACTAACCTGCACATGCCACGGACAGTCTGCATGCACTGCAAATTGCAGTGAACTGGATGCAGTCAAACCAACAGGCAGGAGATGTGCAACTTCCCCAGTACCACTCTGACAAACAAGGACTCTTCCTCCTTTTAGCAGAGTGAAGTCTCATGAAGTCTTTTCTATTTACTGTTCTTTGTTCCATCAAAGGTCATTTCTTTTCATGCATGATTCGTTATTCCCATCTGCATCTACTGTACTTCCTTTAGAAATGGCCTATTTATAATCATAACAATGCATTTTGCTTACACATTATTGTCCAATAATGGCGCACTTTGGGGTTTAGCAGCACTGTTTCTTTCAGTTTCCATCCAACAACTATTGATGCATGTCATTGTATTAAACAATAACATATATTCCTCTTTAATACTGTGGGTTTTGACCAGCTTTAGACAAACTGCATACATCATCTGATTGCCTATACATTCAAAGATAATCTCTTGAAGACTATGCTGTGTTAGAGTGGAGTGCAGTACTTGCCAGGAAATATAGGCCCTGGAAAATCATTAACTTGACTATTTCCTGATTTTAAGATGTTGTGATTTCAAATATTTAGATTTTCTTCTAAAAAACAAGGCAATTTGAAAATAATTCTGGTAACTTCAAGCATCTGGAAAGATGTCAGGAAATAGGTCTTCACATTTTTTTCTGAAGAGGTGGGAAAGTGCCATGGATGTAAAGATGTCTCTGTATTTGCTAGCATGATATCTAAAATACTGATTACTGTGTTTGGGTAAAATAGAAGATTGTGGTGTTTTTTCTTTTTTCTTTTATAAACCACTTATCTTATTCTAGTATTTCCAGACAGGGGTAGAAATGAAGCTGTTGCTCTCTGCAGGGACAAGAGGAAAAGAGAAGCTATTTAAAGGACACTGAGGGGATACTGAAGGTTGCTAAGGAGCCTAGGACTTACATTTTCAGAACACATCATTTAAGCACAAGAGAGTACCAAGATCGGTCACTTGGAATGAACTGTCATTCTTACTCTTTTTGTACCATCAGTTCAGAACAATTATTCTGGAAAAAAAAAAGTCTTTTCCTCTTTTCTTTCATTTTTGAAGAGGTATCAACACATTTCACAAGATTTTTCTTTCTGTATTATTGAGCTAACTGTATTATAAATTTACTAATGAAATGGTATGTAAATTAAAAAGATATGTCTTTTTTCATCATCTCATAGGCATATTTTACGACTAGATTTATTTCTATCATTAATGAAATGATTTTACCTACTGTAGCCTTTTTGATGTCTAAATGTTTATATACATGCAGAAAAAAACAAAAAAAAGGCTCTTTTGATAAAAAGATTTTAGGAAGAGCCCACAGGAAGAAAAGAGTCATTAAGAGGTATTTTACAAGGGCAGCATTGGGAACCTAACCAGGATACATAAGCAAAAACAGATGCAAAGTGTATTTAAAGAATGAAAAAAGTAGGCTTTATAGACTCTTGCAAGAGACATTTAGATGTTCTCTGTCCATGGTTCACATCACATAACACACGGATTCTGTACAATTCATTTCAGAATCCTCTATTGCTCTGCCCTGTAAGGGTGAAGAGGTTATAAAGCAGAAAGGACTTTCGTTTGTAAAGTGTCGTGTCTTTCCCTCTCCTTGCAAGCACAAAATCCATTTGTGAAATCCCATGTTCCTTTTAAGTGGGAACTGTTTTTTGGGGTCATCTTCGGCACTGAATAATAACCCCTGGCATGCTAGCAATACAGCTTTCCTATAAGCATCATTACCCATTAAGACTTACAAATCCAGCTCTTGAGACTGTTTGGTCATCACATGGAAAAAGCAGGCTCTCATTTCTCAACCTTTACCACCATACAGCTCTTGGCTATGAGTACAGCCAGGATAAGAAAAAACCCAAGGTGAAAACCTCCTCTTTGAACTGCCCTTTCCTAAAGCCACTTTTGTGCATGAAAATCACTTTCTGAAGGGAATCCAAACCAGTTCCTCCAATGATACCATCTGCAGCTCTGTTCCCATAACATAATCTGAGCATGAGACTGACTGACCTACCAGAGTTGCGTGTATCTTACTTGTTTCCTCACTCACCTCCAGGAATACAAGCATGACAAAGATATGTGACAGTAGAGCAAGTCTGTGGTGAATCTCTGATGAGACACTTCAAAGAGGCAAATAAACTGAGACTCCACTGGCTGCTGCTACTTGTACCCCTCTGGAAGATGGATCATGTAATGAAGAAGGAGGAAAGGAATGGTGCTAAGACATAGTAGAATACCAAAACAAAATTTCTCACAGTTCCTCTGATGAGTTGTTTTGACTCAAGATCTTTGAGGCAAACATATAAGGCTTTCCCATTCCTACATTTTGTACAGTTTTTGTCTCATGATAAAATATTTTCTGCAAATTCCCTAGTTTTAAATGTGCTTATAAGCACTTTTACATTGTGATGTTTTTCTTTAGAGTTGTGATATCCTCTGCATTCCTAAATACATGGTTATGGAGGTTGGGCTTGCAATCTTCTTGATTCCAGACATCTGAACACTTCACATTCTCAACCATGACATTCCTATGTTTCATAAATATAAACAATTGACTCCATTCCCAGGTGTTATACACGTTAGACTTGTTTGTGTTTCAAAGGCTGGTGTCTTTCAGTAAGATATAGAACCAATGTTTTGCAAATCCTGCTTCCCATTTTTCTTTCTTTTACAGACTTGGACAACAAGGCTCTATGTGGAGTTTCACTTCTCTTGCATGGCCCAGAAGAAAAAAAAAAAAAAAAAGAATATAAATTCTTGCTTCTTGATCTCCTCATGGTGAGGCTGGAGAATGACTTGAACCTAGAACCATATGCCTTGACTTTCTAGAAAATTACTTTACACTTTCAGGAATGAAGAATGAGTAAAAATCTGTCATCTTTATATCCAGTATATTTTCCTCTCTCTGCCTCCTCTGAGGTATGTTGTCAAATCATATGCTTCCCTCTAGGGACTTGGAAAAAGACTTTCCTAGTTTGAGCCGCAGTCAAAACTTGCAGCTTTCCAAATTTCTGAGGAACACATTGCCTTGGCACTTGTCTTTCTCCAAATTGTCTCCTGGCTCTTGGACTACTCAGCATCCTCCTCTCCTTTACATATATCTGCTGGGAGGTGCAAAATTTGTAGCTGTAAGTCTCCATTTGCTACCTCTTTGAATTTCTCTCTCTATTCCAACCCACCCTAGTCAGAGGAGACACACTTTTTACAATCTTAAAACATATTCCTGAGGCCTATTTTGAAAAGAAAATTACAGTAAAAAAGTACCTGTTTCTCTCCAGAATGAGATAACAAGGTGTCAAGACAGTCAGCTGTGGAATAGCTGCTGCTTTTCAGAGTGACACCTTAGGAGTGACAGGATTATCTCTCACATCTCCAAAAGGACATGAAGGTGGGAAGTTCATTCCCTAAGGGAATTACAGTTTGATGGTGTTGGGAAGTGTTTGAAAACATTCATTTAATTAGTAGCAATGCCTGTGAATGAAGGTATCTGAACAGGGAGAACTTCTTAATGTAGCTATATCTCTGACCCTTACAAGCTAGAAGTAAACTTCTAGAAGCATCTCACTAGAAGTCAGAAGTTGTCACCTAGTGTTATGTTCCAGAGTTAATTTCATTCCATGATTATATACCTTTATGGGACATTGGGATAAAAATTATGAGCAAAAAAGGAGATGAAGGAAGAAAGAAATACTTTGCTATCACTGAGACATGAGGGCCATGTATGAGGAAACAAGATGCGCTGTCCCACACATTTCTTGTAAATACCAAGGAGCTCACAGAAACACTCTGCTTCCATCCACTCTGCTTCCATTCACCCTGTGAATAAAATATTTTACAGTCTCAAAGTCAAGAAACAAAGAAGAAATTTCTTTATAAAATTACTGAATTGCCCCAAGTAATATATATTTGGTCTCCATAATTCTTGAGTAACATGAAAAAAGATCAATAAAAAGTATAGATAATGCAAAACAAGACTACAAATGATACTTTTTCCTACAAATCTTGTTACAACTATTATTCTGCTTTGGTACAGGAGATACACAACTAGCTTGTCTGATTTTCCTTCAGAACACACTAATTCCACCTAAAGTTGTCTTCTAAAAGATGCAAAAAACTTTCCAGTCAGCCGCTCGAAGGCATTTGCTTCACTGATACTCTCTACAAAAACTATTGTTAAAAACTATTATTTTAATTACACTATTAGTCAATCTTGTCTTGCAGAAAAGGAACAAATCCCAAACCAGTCCAATTGCTTACATACTTGAAGAGGAAGAAGAACTAAGGAGAAGCAAAAATATGCACAGGAGATAATTGGTCACAAGTCACTGAATGCATTTATTTGCCTAACAAGGACTTTTACCCTGTAATCTGCCTCGGCTCCAGAATGAAGGACAGAAAAATAGTCCAGAAAATAAAGATTTCCTTGCGACAAAAAAATCAGAAATTCTCGTACATTCTTCCTTTATTTTATTGGTATTTGTCTTGTTTCAATTTTCTTTGTCTTCTGGTTTTACCTTGTCTGACAAAACCCAGCAACTTCAAAAAATTAATTAAGGACAGCTGCACTTGCCAAGAAACTGAAGTCCCAGCCTAGGACATACATACTAAAACTTGCCATCCTCTACCTTGTGCTTCCTAGCTGGCAGGATTATTCGCTAATTCGTTCCTCTTTTCCTCATTACCTTGAAGTTGTATTGATATTTCCAGCTCTTAAAAATAGAAACAGCCTTTTACTCGTTAGTCTACTTAATAGCTGAAAAAAGTTCCCATACTTCCAGTCAGTTCAGAAGGCATTTTTTTTTTTCTCTCTGAGGCAAAGAACTTCTACTGATTCCATTGAAAATGTAGGAAGGAATTTCTTGTAGAACAACTTGAAAGGCCCGTTTGTTTTATAAGGAAAGCCTTGCTATTTCTATCCTTCCTCAAAGGTCTTACACCTACTACATGTAGAATGGTATGGTTATTATTGCGCTGTGGCAGATACAGGATACAGTTCTACATGATACACAATGACGACTTCATGCTCCATCACAGGTCTCAGTCAAAGTACTTCCAGTGTTAATGGATGTTAAGTACACTCAAAATTGATGTTAATGCTTAAAAAAGCTTAATAAAGTGAGGAAGGGTCCAGTAGTAAGCTTGTACTGCCAAAAAAATTGTAAGACTGCACAGGTAAACCAGAGCTCTAAACTCTTTTGTCATCTTTCAGCACATTTGTTATTTAACAGGGCTTTGAAACAATTGTTTCTTCTGCTGTCTAAACAAATAGTTTTGAAACCTTTTCATCTTTCTTACAGTCTAGGTTTATCAGCTGCCTATCTGAGGCCCATTATCTCTTTTAAGAGCCTAATTCGCTTAGCATACTCTATGTGTTAGCAGAATGATATATGTTACATTTGTAATTAATTCTGAGCTGGCATAATAACAAGAAAAAGTCTCTTATATGAAAAAGATAATAATTACAAGATCTTAAAGAAGGACATAAAGATCCTTTGCAAGTTTTTTTAACTTCTGAAGTAAAAATGCAGATACGCTTTTGTCCTATTATTACACTCAACTGACACTGAAAGATTTGTATTAATAAAAAGTAAGGGATTACACAGACATAATATCCCACAACTGTAATTTAAGAATTAACCATTTATTAAACAATACATTCCCATCCAGTTCTACATATGTACATAATTAATTTGTACAGAGATTTACCTGAAAAGAATAGTCTTTTTTTTAAGATAAGTATTTTTTAATTGATGGCTTTTAAAGGGAAGAAGATTTTAAATTAAATTACATTAAATGCTTTTGTATTTACTCTGCATTAAACCCTATTTTATTTATTGTCATCTTCCCAGCATGGTCTCATCATGGTTGAAGAGGGCTGCTAATGCTATTTATATTATGCTGCACTGTCCTCTAATTGACCTTGTTTGTGCAATGGAATGGCTGCTTTTCTCAAGCTGCCAGCCCTTTATTGCTGCATTTTGACCATGCACTAGTGGCTCTTTGTGCTGCTGTTGAGTTCAAGAATCAATACTGCATTCCCCACAGCCAATAAAGGAAGCTGACAGCATGAATTAACTGAGTGTAGCCAGTTGCATGGAGAGCCATTGTCTTTAAGGAAAATCTGGACGATTACAAGCCTCCATTGCTTAGTGGAGATTTTAATGCAAAGCGCGAGGTTGCTGTAATTTAATTTTGGCCTGCTGCTCTGACACACTCCCCTTCGCTACTGCTTCATGGACTCCAAGCTATTAATGGCTGCAGACCAAAACACATAGGAAGACAAAGGCAAATAGTCACAGTTGCGCAGTAGCAGCAGTTACTTCTGATTTAACAGTAATACTTATTTTGCATTTACTAGAATTGACAGCAATGTTGTTTTTTTCTTCCCAGACTCTTCCCTTTTGAATTCATACATACCAAGTAAGTCAAATGAAAGCAAAATTTCCCAACAACAGAACAACAATGTGTTATGTCCTGAACTGAAACCTAAAGGAAGGCTGCACATGGGGCAAAATTGGAAATGTATGCATTGACCAGGGTTCTCTCCCTCTAGTCTTACTGAATCTTCTAATAAGGGATGTTGCTTAGCCACAGCTACATCAGTAGAGTGTTGCAAGTAAGTATCCACAGAAAAGTCACATTAAATAAATGTAAAGTTAACAGTAGGACTTCTGCTGCTAAAAGCACAGATGAAATCACTTTTTATTTAAAAAAGCGTAATAGCTTTTATTCAAGATACTTTGATATTGAAAACTGTAGTTCCTTATGACAGGTAATATTGTTGATTCAAATGGATTCAATCTCAGTTATTCAAAAGGACAATGTATTATATACAAACCATTTAACTCAAGCTTTTAACTTGTTTTCTCTGTTGACAGTGGTAGGAGAGATTGTCTAAGGGGTAATCTTCTTAAAGCAATGCCTGTAAAGTTTTATCCTCTCACGACTTCTATAAAAAATCCAAAGCTCTCAATTTCTACTGTCTGCTTACCTGCCTTATAAATGCCTCAGGAATTTACCTGAGATAAAAAGCTGAGGCTAAGCTTGATTTAAAGAATATTTCTTCTAGACCATAGGTCATTGAAAATAACAAAAGAGGTACCTGGATCCCTTAAGTGGTTTTAACTATAACCAGAAGACATTCTACATATACACTGTAATTCACGGAATAGACCTTCCCATCACAGCCATTAAAAATTGTATGTTACCTTTACATACAGCCTTTGTTTTAAGACTGTCTAAACCTTTTAACAATTTGAACTTAACTTTGTGAGATCTTGAAGATAGGTCTTCATGCATTTCCCAGAAGGGAAAAATGAAGTTCAGAGCAAATAAGGCACATGGCCAAGTGATGGGTTCATTATAAGAGCAAAAGTCCTTTTTCCTGAGTCACAGGCAGGCCTGAGGGTTGGTAGCTGTACACCAGTTGCTTGACCATGTACCTTCTTTGCATAAAACAAGTATAAAATACTTTGCAAGAGTGCCATTTATCTCTTCTGTCATTAGCCATCTTAGCCATCTAAGAGTTAGACACCTAGTCTTCTTCTATAGTCAGGGTAAGGTAGGGAGCACTTCAGGAGGATGAATCACCCCATCCCAAGATAGCAGTTAAAAGACAGCTGATGAACTGTGATCGGGAGATAACTATTTTTTTCTCCACTGACAGTAGAGGGAGCCTGGGAAATTAGCTAAGTTAACAGTTAAGTGCTAAAATGAGGTGAGATAAATCCCGGACTAGCTTTTTAACATTATACAGTGTGTTAAAGGGAATGGAGTAAATAACAGCTTGACTACCTATTTCTTTATAATCACTGTCATTCTGCCTGCCGCACAGGTGTTTGAACAGCACCACAGACACATAGTATACGGGTGCACAAGCAGAGGTGTAGGGGCTTACATAAGGCATACCCCCTGGCAAAATGCAAAACCCCAGGGGACCTACTGCATCAGCAAAACCAAGAGGTGGGAACTTACGACTACCCTGAAAAGAAGGGAGTAATTCTCTTCATTCTGGAGATGGGAGCCAAAAGCTGGTCTTACAATTCAGCAGATACACGAGTACTCAGAGTAATTTCCCCTGAATCCTCATATTTAAGGGTCTTTTACTGAATACTCCTCAACTCTTCCATGGGTTTCACATCTTGCACTGACAGCAAAGATGTGCCGTATCTCTTCCTCTCTGAAACCACACATAAACTTACCTTTCAAGAGATCTTCCTTGACTGCATTTTGCACAAATTCACAAAGAAGAGGCATAAGTAATCCTAAAACTTTTCCTAATATGAAAAGTTGAAAAATTACCAACTTTGAACTCATCTTTTCTATGGTATAAACATCTTATACAACCATCAGAGAAAGAAGAAAAATTAACAAATAAAAAGTGAAAATAGTGTGGATTGACCCACAAGTCATCATTATCCACTGTACTACAAAATGATGAAACTGAAAATCAGTGAATCTATGGAAAGAAAAGATCAATAGATATAAGGAAGTATCTCTAAGGGAAAGTACCAAGGTGACAATAAATACAATCTAGGCAGACAAGCTGACTCCTGGGGAGGAACACGCTTCCATATGTAACATGGACTTGACCCTGCTCCAGCCAGTAGTAATTAGAAAGACCTGACTGACATCAGAAGTAGTAGACCTGGACCCTGAATGAGTTTCTAAATGCTGCTGTCACCATGGCACCTGAATATTACTGAAGTTGCACACTACAAACATTTAAGCATGTTGAACTCTTAGCCAAGTTCAGCATTAAAGTACCCAAATACAACTCCCCTGGACTACAAGGAGAATTACTGATATGTATTATTGGAGGGCAGTATGTGGCACCAGCTGTTGAAAAATATCATCAGTTACAAATGATCAATAGTTTACCCACAGAAGATTATTTTCCCAGCCTAACTTATTAATAAACTTGTTTCAAACCTTGTAAAAATGTTGACAGCTAGGAAGTTTGGAATCGTTAGCAAGACCCAGTTTTCAGGCAAAAAACAAGGGCAGAGCACAGCTAGCTTTCCTTTGAAAATAATACATTATTAGGATTAAAACCACCAAATGATATGGAAGTAAGGTAAACCTAATTTGCATTCTTCAGTTCAAAAGAAATGTTGCTTTGATACCACTGTGGTATATTTACAGTACACCCATGTCCACCTGGGAATAAACGTTTATTAAAATTCTACTTCCCTCTTCTTTTTGCTTTCCTGTGTGCTTTTTCTCTCAGTCAGGTTTTCAGTAGTGAAGCTATTCCAAGCACGCTTTATATATAAGAACATTTGCTACTGAGTTACTTGCTGTGATTAAAAAGAAAAAGTGAACATGGAATTAGGTAAAACAGCATTTTTTATAAATGTCAGTAGGCACCACTAAATTCTGTACATTTGTAACATGACATAGGCACCTCGCTCTGCCACTAGTGAGAACTGTATCAATGATTATGTTTGCACGCATTACAGAATATACAGTAATTCAAACTAAGTTCATTTTTAAGTCACAAGCAAATTAAAACCTATGTTGTGCAGATGTGTTAATTATCTGCTACTTCTTGAACTCCTGGAAGAGAATATTAGCTAATGAGGCTAAAAAGATATTGTCTCTGTTATTAAATTAACCTCTTTACCTATCTTACAAATATTGATTTTGCTTGGATTTGCTAGATAGAGTACAAATATACAAAACCAGGTCCTATCTCAACTGCTGTTTCAAAGAATACAAATAATGCTTAATGGAAAGCTGGAAAAGAATATTGGTATATGATTACTACACTCACAAATTTTTAAATTGCCAAGAGTGCCAAGAGCCCTTGTCTATCCCTCAAGACTACATCATTTGTCTAATTTCTAAAAGTCAATGCAGCTGAGTTTTGTGAGACCTGAACGGAGTGTGGTGGGCTTTTGGTGCACCTGAAGAAACCCTTCCCTCAGTAAGAGACTGCCTGGGAAAAAACATTTTAAAATTATTTTGTGAAGTTTTTAGGTCTCTATCTTCAGAGCCCACCAACAGAATTTAGATATTTGAGCTGTTTCTAATAAGTGTATTCACATTATTATTACTATTATTATTTAGTTATGGAAATGCTGAGATCCTTTCCCAGTCAAAAGTTAGAGCTTTGTGCCTATCAAAATACAGATAAAAGAGATTTCTTATTTAATGACTGTTCTGTCAAGGTAGATGGAAAGAACATACTATGCGTATCAAATGGTCAGTTTTCTTAATTTATAGGCTGTATAAAAAGTCTACGCACTTCATTCACTACTGAAATGGATATGCAAGGTAGCCATATGATGTGAGTAATACTTTTAAACCAGTTTTTAGGAATGCAAGAGAAGAATATTTTACCACATGAAAGCCATGGAGAATTTAGGAAGGGAGAGCATGATGAACTGATTTAGAATTTGGAGAGCATATTAGGGTTAACACCTCTAATGAAAACTGCCACTTGAGCTTTCATAATCAAATGCTTCAATTTTAGGTCTCATCTGAAAGGCAGATCACATAGAGAATAGTCTGAAACTCTTTAATTGCCATGTATAACAATACACATTTTTAAGTAAGTGAATGCATTACAGCTTTGACTTTTGTTCCGATCATTTTGTGTTACAAATAGCAGCACACCCATCGTTCTTCTCATCAGTTAGAAAATTTAATGTTGATGCATAGGATATTCAGTCTGCATAATTCCTTTTACTTTTAATAGCAAATGTCTGGTTACGCCTTTATACACTGAGAAGAGAATAGAAGTTGTCTTTGAAAAGACTGCCTTTTCTTTTGGTACAAAACTATATCAGTGTGAACTGGCATTTGTGTCCCTAGCAAACTATGAAGCAGAAGGCATTTCAAAGAAATGTATCTCAATGATCAGTATCCACTTCTGGTTTGCTTTATGTTAATAAACTGGTCTGCACACAGCTCTTATTTATACCATGGTGAGCCTCTGCAATTGTAATATCAGTGCAATATTGTAATATAATTTCATTATTAATATCAGGTAAGTTACTGCAGATTTACATCTGCAAAACTGAATTTGACCCCATGTGGGGACATATATCTGGTACTGTGTAGCCTGTCATCAGAAGTTATGATATCTGTTCACAAAAGCAAGTGAAAAGGTGGGCAAGCAGAGGCTTTAAGAGAGTGGCAAGTCTAGAAACTTGACATTAACGGAAAAGCCCAAATACCAATGCTGTTTGTTGACTCATGCAGTGGAGAGCCACTAACCTTTTTCTGCCTGTTTCCCATGTGTTAAATGAAGATACTGCCACCTGCTTCTCTGGGATGCTGTGAGGTTTAATTAATGGTGCTCTAAAGCACTACATGAATCTTATTGCTAGCTGGAATTTGTCCATTGCATATATTTGGTATTTTGAATCAACCACAAATTGCTGGTATCCATATTACCAATATTAAAGGAAACAAATTATAACAGAGAAGGTACCAGGAAGTAACAGGTTTTGGAAGTCTGCCACAGACTCTCATTGATTTGTAGAGGTATCATGTGTCTTTCCATAGACTTGCAATCTCTTCTTCCTTACACTGCTTGCATCCATCTAAATAATGACGGGGAGCATATGGCTTTATTTTTAAACACTGGCACAAATTTCAGTCAAGCAGCTTTTAGGTTATAAATCACAGACTACAGCCAGTTCTAGAAGACTGATGGCATCAGCAAGCCAAGGACTTATCTTTGTGGGGCAGAGGGGGGCATGGCAACCATGGCTTTAGCTGGATTTTACTAGAAGGAACTTTTCCAAAGATGACCCACAAGAACATGTCTTAGTGAGAAAGAGATATTCAAAGAATCAGAAGAGTTCAAGGGTATTTTGAGGGTGAGAAAATGTATAAAATGTTTTTGTCTTTTACACCAGAAACATAAAGCTCTTGTGACTTCTACCTCAAATAGCTCCATTCAGATCAGACCATAACTTTGCAGGGGTTTGTCATAGTTTAGCCCCGGCCGGCAAGCAAGCACCACACAGCCACTTGCTCACTCCTCCTCACCCAGAGGCATGGGGAAGGAAATTAGAAGGGAATGTAAAGCTCAGGGGTTGAGATAAGAACAGTTTAATAGGTAAAGCAAAAGCTATGCATGCAAGCAAAGCAAAACAAGGAATTCATTAACCACTTCCCATGGGCAGGCAGGTGCTCAGCCATCCCCAGGAAAGCCGGGTTCCATCACGCATCATAGTCACTCGGGAACACAAACGCCGTGTCAAGAGAAACGGATGTCTCCCCCTACCTTCTCCTTGCCCCAGTTTATATACCCAGCATGACGTCATATGGTATGGAATATCCCTTTGGCTAGTTCAGGTCACCTGTCCTGGCTGTGTCCCCTCCCAGTTTCTTGTACCCCTCCAGCCTTCTCCCTGGCAAGGCCCAAAACCCCAAAAAGTCCTTGACTTAGTATAAACATTACCCAGCAACAACTAAAAACATCAGTGTCCTATCAACACTGTTCTCAAATTAGAGCAAAACACAGCACTGTTCTAGCTACTAAGAAGAAAGTTAACTCCATCCCAGCCAAAACCAGGACAGGTAGGAATATAGAGATAAATTTCAGTCAGTGCTTGGCCTACCAGACTGAAGAAAGACCCAAACTGCAGAACTGTAAAGCTTTACTTATGCTAATCAAATTACATAAACAAGAATGAAATCATACATCAGAATATTATAAACCATTCAAGCTCATAAAATATAACATTCACTTCTAAATGCTAGTAAAACCTTAATTTCTTTAACGAGTTTTCCATTGTGAAAGAGAACCCAAAACTTCCCTTAAAATATTATCTCTCCAAGCAACACAAAAAATTTGTAAGCTGAAAAGCTAGTATTCACAATGTGTAGTTGCTTTTTGCCTTGTCTAGTCTTCCAGAAACTATTTTTATTCTTTCAAGAAGGCTATTTCCCTTAATGATAGAGACTCTGGTTTGCATTAGATCATGCGGTATCGATTTTAATTTTTTTCTCATGACTGTAAGCTAAATTCAGTAATTTTGCCTTTTTGTTAAACACTTGTGGGCATCCCTCTTGAACTAAAACATCCTGTGGTCATTCGGTTTCTGGGGTTTTGAATAATGCATTTTAAGCACAGAATATGTTGGGCTGGGGAATTCTTTTGTGCCACCATTTTGTTACTGCCTTCTGAAAGCAGCATAAACGCTATCAATAATTTATTGAATATAAGGACCCATGCACTTTTTGTCTGTGAATATGCAAGGCAATGAACCAAAGCCTCGTCTCAGATAGACTGGTGTGAATGCTGTCAAAACCAATGCAGCACCTCCAAATACAGGCAGTGAAATGGAGAGCAGAAAGTAGCTCAGACACTATTTTTTCTTGAAGAGTGTGCATTTTTCAGGCTTGCCTTAACCCCATGCTATCTGCCATAAGCACCTGGGAAAAAAATGAAAGGCAATTTCAAAAGCAAAGCAGTCCTTTCTAAGAACACTGTGAACTGAGTTCCCACTAGCTGCCAAAGTTGCAGAGCGATGGTAAAGTCACAATAGTAAAAGCTATTGGATGGAAACAGCCCAGTGAAAGATAATGACTAAATGTTTTCTGTGCTTTTGCTTGGGGGCGGGGGGAGGAGGAAATAAGAAAAAAAAAAAAAAGTCAAATTTTTAGTTTGTTTAAGGCAAAGTTAAAAAAAAATCAGGTGATGTTAAATATTGTTTTAGAACCTTCACACCTGTCATTCAGAACTGAAAATGTGAACCTTCTTTTCTTTAACCAGAGTTTAAGTTAGTAATTCAGGCTGTAATTCTGATTCCATGTGTGCATATTATTGCATTATATTCAACAACAAAGAACATACAGGCTATTTACTGTGCAAATACAATGCATAACATTTTTCTGCCTTGAAAAGCTGATGATTTACAGCTTCAGTCTTTATTCATGTGCTTAATTTTATGGACTTGAATAGTCCCACTGGAAAAAGACATACCTGCCTCCATCTTTGACAGATAAGGCCCAATTTTATGGATAATATAAAGGTGAGTGCTTCATCAATAAGGGTGGGAGTTAAGAACAGACCAGGGTTCCAACAGGAAGATGTTGCAGCCACAGTAGCTGCATATCAAGAGTTTTATAATATCCTGAACCTATCAAACACATGGGACCAAAAGTCTTAAAAAATCAACACATGCCTATTGCTGCACGGTTTGTGATTTTACATGTTATACCTGAATAGCTGGTTGCACATCTGGATCACAAAGAAGCAAGTGTAGCTTAAAGAGGGAATCATATACCAGGCAGGATTGAAATTATCTTTGACAGAAGAAAAATATGTAACAGTGATGCAGAACTGTAATTCATGCAACATGACCTAATTATTTTAAAGGAAATGCTAGCAGCATTTTAAAAGCCTGTGGATACACAATTGTTAAAATTTAATGCTGGTGTTTGTATGTCTTGAAATTTACGGAGATTTGTGTGAAATTTTCACTCCTGTTTCATCCAGGTCTCCTCTGAAACAAGACTGCGACCTCAGTAGGGTTATTCAACTGAATAAAAATTTTAAATCAAGTAAATAAGTAATGCCCAGTCATAGCTCATTTGCAGGACATCAATCATACATCTGTAACTTGTGGAATAAGATTAAAGAAATACAAGGAAGAAAAAAAAACAACTCAAGGCCCAGTAGAATTCAACACTTTATTTAAGTTTGTTCTATTCATTTCTTATATGAACACAGTACATTTTCTCTGTCTGTAACCCAGAAATGACCCTGCACCTATCCATGGGTGCAACAGAATTTAGTAAGATAAACTTTTGAGTGTCCCTTTTAAGCTAATAATTGAGTAGAAAATGTTCTGCAATCACTTCTACTCAGGTGGTGCTCTCTATGAGATGCACTGCTTCCTCAGGCACCACTCTGCAGAGATGTGTTTGATAGTTTGGCAAGATTCAACTCACCTGATACCAATGAGAAGCTTGTACAAGGTGCCAGCTCGCTGGGCACTCTCTGGCTTGGCTCTGCATGCTATGCACAGACCTGCGGGCCCTCCCTGCTCTCTGTATGTAAGAAATTTTACTGGCTGTGGTGAAAGAGGCAGCACGTTGGAGGTATTGTCCTATCCGCCTTTCCTCTACCTGTAAGCTCCTCTTTGTGGCTGTAGTCAGAAGGAAACTTTTCGTCACTAAAGTTTTCACTGTTATGGACAATGGTTAATGAACCAAAACTTGCTGTCAGGGAAAAGACCTCTACAGCCACCTGGATAATTCAGAAGCTGCTCAGGCTGGCATAGCAATGGGATTTGACACAGCCTTTCCACTGGCTGCTACCCAGCAGACAGAGCCAGGAAAAGAGGCTGTCAGGGAGGGAAGGAGAGGTCCAGGCCACCACATTATGCAGTGCTCCCATTACATGAGTAGTGGGATGGGATAAGGGTTGGAGGGGAACTATTTCTCATTTCAACTATTTCTGTCACACATTGAGAGCTCCATGTAGAACTGGTGACTGGCTTTTATGCTTTGAGGTAGTTTCTTCCCATCATCTGTTACCTCACTGCCATCTGAAAAGACCATGTTTAGCCTTCCATGGTGTTAAGAAGCACATTGTGTTGTCCATTGCCTCCACTGGTGGCACCTGAATTGTCATGTCCTCCTCTCAACCTGAAGACAGAATGCCCTAGCAGGATGAAAATGGATGTGACTTCTTGCGCCCTAGCACCCACCAGAGTCAGTATGTACCGTTGCTCTGCAAAAAGAGAGCAGATAATCAGATGGCAAACAATACAATGATTTTTGCCTGACCCAGACTAATCCAAATTCTTTAGCTGGAGCAGATCTCTTGCCAAGATCGCAACACTAATGGCATGAACTGCATATTGAAACATGTATGTACAGTTTGCCACTGTGCATACCCAATTCTCCTTCAGTGGAGGAAGCAGTGACTGCCAACCCACCAGCAATGCCATGCCAGCCAAAGCCACAAAGCTGTATTTCCTCTGAGATAAGCAACCACTTTCAGAGCTTTGAAGAAAGCTTCCCCCCCCCCTCTTTAGCAGAAGACCTAAATTTAGCTTATCAATGGCAAACAAAATGGAAGGAATAGAAGGAATATGAGGACCCTTCAGCTTAGACCTCACAATGACATTCTTTGCTGAACTCACCTAGCAGTTGGCATTGCTGAATGTACTGACCTGTCTACTTCCACTTAGTATCTGTGAGAATACCTTTTCTGTTATTCACCCTGAGGGCTGTATTTAACTAATGGGAGAGAGTTTTAGTGCTCCCGACAATGAGAGACAGATACCCACAACTGTAGTCAGCCTCAGCTTAGGGACTGTCCATGAATTCTGGCTCCAGCATACAGGCCAGTTAGCATCAACTTACAGATTTCTGAACTTTAATTTATTTATGAGGCCAAATAATTTCAGTGGGAGCTGCAGCTATTCAACACCTCTTAAATGAGTCAATTTTACTTAGAAGCCTAAAAAAAAGGAGTCAGTACCTGGGCTTTAGGTATTGAAGTTTTTACACATTGAGAGTGAAACTGGTGGCAGTAATTTAGGCAGGCATTTTGCCCCTGGCTCCACAGCCTTCTGCAAATCATGCTCAGGTCTGACCTGTAGCGCTTTACAGTTGTCTCAGTTTTCGGAGTTTCTAGATTTAACATTGCCAGATTACAGCTAATTTCTACAGGCTGCATGATGAAGGTGTTTTTCAAAGGGAACCAGATTCAATCCACAGTGCACCAAGATAGTGCTTGTCATTTGCTGAACACAATGCACTGTGCTGATGGTGGTTACAGTAAGGAGACTAATAAGGGTATGGCACCTGCACAGTGTTGAATCAGTGTCATTAGTGCTTTGCCAGTGAATGAGCTAATGTGAGAAAAGGTGGTGTCCCACATTTCCCAAAGTACAGACTGCCTTTGGTGTTTGCTCTGAAAGAATTGCTGAATTTAGCACTTGACTGCAGGCTGAAATTGGTACATTCAAACCTTTGGTGGTCAGGCTTGTGGTCATGATTAATCCTGCAGGCAAATATATGCAACTTAGAATCATAGATTAGTTTAGGCTGGAAAAGACCTTTAAGATTATCAAGTCCAACTGTTTAACCCAGCACTGCCAAGTCCACCACTAAACCATGTCCCTAAGTGCCACATCTACAGGTCTTTTAAATACCTCCAGGGATGGTGACCCAACGACTTCCCTGGGCAGCCTGTTCTGATGCTTGATAACACTTTTGGTGAAGAAATTTTTCCTCATGTCCAGTCTAAACCTCCCCTGGCACAACTTGAGGCCATTTGCTCTTGTCCTATCGCTTGTTACTTGGGAGAAGAGAATGACCTCCACCTTGCTACAACCTCCTTTAAGCTAGTTGTAGAGAGTACTGAGGTCCCCCCTGAGCCCCCTTTTCTCCAGGCCAAACACCCCCAGTTCCCTCAGCCGCCCCTCATAAGCCTTGTGCTCCAGCCCCTCCACCAGCTTCGCTGCCCGTCTCTGGACACGCTCCAGCCCCTCAGTGTCCCTCCTGCAGTGAGGGGCCCAAACCTGAACACGGCATTCGAGGGGCGGCCTCACCAGTGCCCAGTGCAGGGGGACGGTCACTGCCCTGGTCCTACTGGCCACACGGTTTCTGACACAAGCCAGGGGGCTGTTGGCCTTCCTGGCCACCTGGGCACACTGCTGGCTCACGTTCAGCCGGCTGCCGACCAGCACCCCCAGGTCCTTTTCCTCTGGGCAGCTTCCCAGCCGCTCTGCCCCAGCCTGTAGTGTTGTGTGGGGAGGTTATGACCCAAATGCAGGACCCCGCAATTAGCCTTGCCCTCAAGCAGATCAACACTTCTACCCAGCTTGGTGTTGTCTGCAAATTTACTGAGGGGGCATTCAATCCCCTTGTCCAGATCATTGGTAGAGATCTTAAACAGAACTGGCCCCAATACTGAGCCCTGGGGAGCACCACTTGTGACTGGCTTCCAGCTGGATGTAACTCCATTGAATACCACTCTCTGTGCCTGGCCATCTAGCCAGTTTTTTAGCCAGCAAAGGGTATGCCCCCACCCAAGCCATGATCAGCCTGTTTCTCCAGAGGAACTCTGAAAATCCATGGGAGGGATCTGCAGAATAAAAGCTATAAGCTCCAAACTGTTGGCCTTCTTCCTGGCTTCACTCCCAATATTTTCTTGATCTTTATGGTTTTGGTAAAACTGTATTACAGGTAAACCTGTGCCCTTTTTATTGTTGCTGCTACTATGTGAAAACATAGATTAATATTTTTGTAGGTTTTAACAGCCCTTAAGATTTATTCATCCTTTTGAAAACGATTATACACACTCATGCACACGCACACACACACACACATGCCAACTAGTTTAAAAATCTGGAAAGAAGGTACTTTCCTCTTTAAACATTTAGAAACAAGCTTATTTTTCTTCCCAATTATAGCTACTACACAAAGGAGCAATAAGTCTCAGAAGATTTGTCACAAATCCTCCAAGTCCGTGACACCAGTTTCAAAGAAAACCATTGGTTCCCTTCAAAGCAGTAGTCTGCAGCTGCCTGATAAAAGGCCACAACCCAGTACAAGGTAATCACTAGGCAGACGTTATTATTATTTTGCTAATTAGTCAAAAATCATTGGATTTCCTGTGGCTTCTTCCTGCTGAGCAATCATTTGATCTTGCTTATGTTGACAAACATGCAAGTCACCAATTGTGCCTCATTTATCATTTGACAAGGACAATGTTTGCTTCTTCTTGTGTGAAGAAGAGAAGACTAAGAACAAGAACACTGACAAGAAGATTCAGAATATAAATGTCCTTCCTTTTTGCTTCAACTGTGACAAACAGTGACAAACCCCACCAAATGAACAGGATCTGCAGTGAGCTATAAAGCCACTGTTAAAATCCTGGGGGGGAGTGTTAATGCAGAATTCCTATAATAAGCTCACATAAAATAGAACAGAAATATTCCTGCTTCAACTAAAACGTGGAGAAATCCCTGTTATCAAAAAATATCCCACAGCATTCCTCCTGCAATGCTGTTGAGCTGTCTAAACATGGTTAAACTTAGCTGGGAGTACTCGGGGGGGTGGGGGGTGGGAATAAATTATTTTGTATAATGTAAAAAGCAAGATAAATTTGTACAATTCAAATCCCCAGATTTAGTTTGAAAGGCATTTCAAAACTCAGCTCCCAACATAGGGACCATTCTTTTAAAGAATGTACAGGAAAATCTGGCACAAGGATGTGTATATGTGGATGTTTATTTACAGTTATTGCTAGCGATGGGTATGAAATTGTTTTGGTCTAGATATTTCTCTTTCTGTAAGCTGGTCTTCAGGCTGCTCAGACATCGTTGAAAAAACCACCACTGCAAAGTAAACTGTTATACCAGTTTCTCAGTACAAAACCAAGCACTGTATTGATTCTAAGGGCATTGCAGTATGTTTTTCGAAATTCCGTCTTGGTTGTTGCATACTGCAGCTCTTTTACATATCACAGCATTATTTTTCTTAATTCGTTTTATGAATTAGTATTAGCACACACACCAACCACCCCCAGGACAGAAATAAATAATGGGATGCTGATACATAGAGAAAAGCATCAGAGTAATCATATGGGAATAAGAAAAAGTATTTTAAAAGATGTAATATAATTAATTTTCTGTATTGATCATTTAAAGTAAGAGACAGGCTAGTATCTAATTCATCTTCCATATATGACTTTAAATAGGTAAGGCAAGCTACTGAATTTATATGACATTGACATCTGTGTCATCAGGAAAACCTCCATACCAGTCTTCAATGTCTTCATGCTGAAGGGTTTTCATTAGCTAAGAAAAATAAGTGAAAACACGAACAGTTAGGGTTGTGTGTGAAAAATAATGCAGTCTACCACTTTTATGGAAAAGGACAAATCTCTCATAATTAAGGCTTGTGCAAAAGAAACAGGTTTAAGTGCACATTCACTATTTGCTCAAACATGTATTTTTCTAGGGAGATAATAGTGATTGCTTGACTTTTATTTACATGCAGTTTCAATTGGCTTTCAAAAATACAGTTTATACACTGAACGATCTCAGCTACTCTGTGAAATTACTGACGTGTTCTTTTTATCGAGGCTTATATATCCTATAGTAACAATCCTATGATCTCTTTGCAGCTTGCTGTACTGCTGCTAAGAATTTAGAAACAGACATGCCAGTTTTAATTTCAAAGAGACTGTACTTTTTCCTCTGCTTTAATAGATCAATCTTGTTTGAAAATGTTGGCACTCCTTTAAATGGGTTAGGCCAGAGTGTGTCCTCACTTCACCTCACATGGCCTGATCACTGATCACCAATAATTTGATTAGCCATGCCACAAGAAATTATTTGGTTCAATAGATGTAAGCATGACCAGCCGCATCCAAAACACATCAAAGTCAAGGAGACTCTGCCTACCCTCCAACTTCCCTGGGAGCCAGAGTAGCCTCTCACAGGAATGTGTCCCCAGCTCAGGACACCCTGTCCCTGCTGCCTTCAGCAGATGATTTATGTCAGATGAAAGGAGCTGGGGCTGAAATTTTAAAAGAGCTGTGACTACTCTCTGATTTTAAGCACAAATACACAAGTTGCCAAACAGAAAATTTAGGGCTTTGACTAGACAAATTCCAGAGAAATTATAGCCTGCTGAGCTCTTGCCCACTGACCAGCCTGCACTGCCAAGATTTCCTTTTTGACTGTTTGAGGTGATGAGTGGTTATTGATTTTAAGGAATTAGGCATTTTCAAGGGCATTCCGAAGAGTGCTCTGCCGTTCCGTGCAAGGATGTAAGGATTTTTTTCCTTCAAAATGCATTTAATTAAAGAATGCTTTAGGCAATCAAGTGAGGAAGGCTCGCTCAGCAGCTCTGGTGTTTTCCCTTCTCAGGCAAAGCCTGGCTTGCAGAAATGATGACAGTTAATTTCCCAGCTTCTCCACTGAGCATGTGTGAGAAAGCAGAGCTGAATGAAACATGCAGACATTATACAGGCCTATTTATTGGCAGGCTGACTTGGTTTATTCTGTTCACCCTTCACACTTTCTGCACATTTACTCCCTGTACAGTGAGCTTTATTGGCACTGCTTGATAAAGTACTTAAGGTCTTTGCTGGTACAGCTGCTCACAGGAACTTAATTTCAGGACTTCATAGGGGAATATATATGTTCTCTTAAACTTTAAATTTGTTTAGGCAAGTATTCAGGTTGGAATGGTTTCCTATGCTCAGCCAGGGCAAAGAAAGAGTGTTGTGAGATGGAGCAGAACACCAACAGTTAAGCAGTGCACAGCAGACATCAGGTGTTCACCATGACATCAGAGACCAAGAAGTTCAGAATTACTTCAGTCTAATAAATTTATGCAAAAGGTTAAACGGTCTGCTTGCGGAAACTCTGCTATCTAATTCTTGGAATAAATTATTCATTTCAGATTATTAGCCTAGATGAGAGTAGAGATTGAGATTGTTTGTTTCAAGAAAGAAAAAGGAAAAAAGAGGAAGAAAAACAAGAAAAAAGTGTTAAAGGAAAAAGCACATAAATAAGGACAAAATATAAAAAGCTTTTCCGACCCTAACAAAATGAAAGGCTTATAGGCTGTGCCTTACCCTGAGATTATTAATTTTTATTTTCTTCTTGATAATGTCACAATTTCATTTGTACAAAGACACTTAAACTACAGTGATGACAAAATGCTTATATGTAAAGCCTCAGGTTTGTGAAAATGTACATGAATATCCCCCTGTTCTTGAATTTTTATATATTTTGCTTTGCTTTGAAATTCTGGATTTATCACTTTTGTTTCTGTTCTAGAGCTTTAGTGACTTTTTAAAGATTTCTTCTATTTTCACACACATAAACTTTGGCAGAGGTAGCTCAAAATGTGGAGAACAGTGGAACACCAAGTTCCCAAAACAACATAATTATGCATCTTAAATATGACTGAGTTTAAGAATGCCAGAAGGACATGAAAGCTCTGTTTCTATCTTGCCTGAAAAAGAATAAAATTAATAGCTTGGATGAATGCAGTATAGCCACAAAGGACAATCAGTGTAAATCTATAATGAGCTAAAATTCAGTGAAAGCAATAAAGATGTCACAGTGATTTGAAGGAAATGAGAAATAACTTGAATTCATTTTTTTGGGAAATAAAATCTATAATGACCTTTTTTCTTATAAAGATGTATGTTTACTCTTGTACTACGCTACCTGATATTACTATAGCTCTTACACTGTGCTTCCTTATAAGTGTGTCATTGCAAACAAAGGAAATAATTTTATCTATTCATCCTCATCTGCAAGAACAGTTTAAATAGAAATACCAGAATTAAGGTACTGGCAGGTGGATATACGAAAGGACATGGTATTTACTGTAGGCAGATCTTTATTCTCTACATACTATTTGTTTCACACTCAGCAGCAAAGCAGGGGATGTCTGGGAGGTCTGAAAGCTTCGATTGCCACATTTGGTTCCTGAAGCAGGACACAGCTGCTGTCCCAGCTCTTGACAGCCAGTCAACCCTCTGTGACCAAGTTCAATGTCAAAATTGTGCCCATCAACACCCCCAAAGAAATCACAGCCCTGCAAACCAAGAGAGTTTTGTGAAGGGCTTTGCTGAATCTGATTTCCCATGTGTATCCCTGACCCGTATTGCAGGGGCACAGCCACAGGTACCTCAGCTTGTGTGCACCTTTCTTGTCCCCATGGTCCTGACCATGCATCCCAGGTGTGTCTGACCCTGGTTATCCCCACCGGGCCTGTTCCTGACCCCTGCCCTGCTGGCCACCACCGTGTCCCAGCCTGGGCCCACCCCCAGGGAGGTGCCCGGTGCTGGGTGCTGGGCCAGCCCTGGTGCCCCCGGCTGCCCTGCGCCCGGCTGGGGTGGGCCGTGGGACATGGTGGTGGCCAGGGCCTGCCCTGCCGCCCCGGGTGTCCCTGCCAGCCCCCAGGGAGACCCCAGGAACCACAGCGCCCTGGCACACTTGGATTGCAGTAAAAATAAAGCCAGGGTGCAAATATCAGCTGAAGACACAACCAGGCTGTGCATGAAGTGGTAACCCACACACTGCCCATGCCGTGGGGGCAGCCAGCTTTGTGACCACCTATAGTGTGAAATGCTGCACCCACTGAGCTGGGCATGGAGCTGCCCCTTGGGCAGAGGTTAACTATCCTCCTTCTCTGTCTCAGAGGCAGCTGGTGCAGAGAAGCCCTTTTGGCAGGCTGCCTCCCTCTCCCGGGCTCCCACAGTGCCCACACTCTGCCTCCCCACCTCCGCCATCAAACCGTGCATGGGGGAGGCAGGGCAGGCCCCGAACCCGGCAGCCAGAGCTGGGGGTGGCTGCTGGACTCCTGCTCCTCAGCAGTGCCTGAGCCACCCGAGCCGGCATTGAGTGTGTGCTGGTGTTACGAGACTTGGGCAGCAGACGGGTGTAAATTGCGATGGATGTGTTGTGCTTGTGCAATCCCACATCAGAACACCTGCAGCAAGACAGTGGAGTGAAATACCAATGCTGACTACTAGCTTTTTGTCTCTATTTAGATATGACACCATGCTCATACTATGAAATGTATTTATACAGGAAAAAAAGTGGTTGTCAGAGGCAAGAATTTACCACCTTGTAGAAATCCATGACCGGGATGAAATTCAACCTATGTCCCTTTCTTTAGTGCTTTCTCCTCTGACTTTTCACTTGAAGCCCGGGAGTAGAGTTTAACAGAAACATGAGACATTGCACATTACACACTGGTTGGAAAGACCAAAGGGTTCAACAATTGGCACACAAATGTGTTCAGGCACAGCGTACACAAATGTACATTTATTTATGTCTTGCAGAGAAGGGAGATATTGTTAATTAAACAGCAAATGAATTGCTGAAGATTTTTTTTTGATGGTTTGTTTGGTTTTAGTGTCTCAAAAGGGAGCCAGCAGTAGATGTGCCCTTTAGATTGTGCAGCTGAACTTTAAACTGCTCTTAACACAGTCGTGCTGTAGCAGAACATCAGAGTGCCTGAAACGCTCCAGAGCAAGGGAGCTGCCATCACTGTCCCAGCTGATCACTGCGTCACTTCGTGTTGGACAGACGATCAGTGTTAAGTCATGTAGGTGAGATGATTCTCATTGGGTGGTTGTTGGTTTTTTTCATACCTTCTTTATTAATTCAAAACCCCAAATTTGAAAATGATCCTGGTTTTGTGTAAATGGTGGTATCCATCCAATTAAAACACTTGCTAGATTTCATAAGTAACGGCAGCTGCCTTAGTCTTGATATGAAGTGACTGCACCAAAAGCTATAAACAGCAAGGTCATGCCTTGGCAATGTGAGGAGAACAGTGGTTTCCTCATAAACTTGGATTTACCTTATAATGACCTGGGACAAGACAAGATAAGAAAAGACAAATGTGACATAATTCAGTGCGATTATACACAGAGAGGTGAGCAACAGAATCTATGGCAATTTGGCTGGCACTAGAAATACGATCAGCAGATCTGTGATGTCTGGAAGATATACAATGTCCTGAAGAAACAATAGCCCAAATTGCTAACAAGTAAAATGTAGGAATGAATAAAATCACTGGGGAAAAAAAAATACAGATCTTTTAGTTACATACTTGCATGTGGATTGAGTTTTAGCCGTACCTTTTCAGTAAACAAAGGGGAATAAGAACAAACTGGCTCTGTATAGTACAGATCTTCAACACAAAACAACATACAAAATATCTAGATAATATGAAATGAAAACAAATGCTATTTGCTCTTGATATTTTTCTAGTCATTCTCCAATGTCATTGAAAAGCGATCTGGGACCCAGGTGAGTCATGCCCTAGGGTTTTTGTTTATGTTTTCCTGCTTTGCATTTGGCTTTCTGTTCTTACAAATGGAGGAATGGTAATGTCTGTGGAAGGAGCCAGAGCAAAGAACTGGTAATGACCTCATGGGTCATAAGTCCAGTTTACCTTGTTAACACATCAATTATCACGCAAGAGATTTGGAAGGTGTCATGGAGTGGCAGAACACAGAACAGCCCCAAGCCATTTACTTCTGATCCGTAGAATTAGACAAGAACTGCAACTATAATGTGCTACAGGAATGCAGCAAAAGACACTGAGAATTTTGCCAGGGTCCCAGATCCCTGCAATAATAAAGGGTACTATTGGACAATGTTCTTAATGATTCTAGGGAGTGAATCTTCACTCATTTTATTGCATGAATAAAACACACCACAGTAGAATCTATACATCTAAATGAGAAAATACTCCCTCTTAAACCAATCACCAGATTTGGCTCATGATCAAGACATACCAGTGAGCCTCCTAACAGAATTTAGCATCACTAAGAACACCACTGCAACCTGCTATATCCTGAATCCAACTCTGGCCAACATTTAACACATTAGAAAAAGATGGAGAAACCCAAAGGCTTAATTATTCATTTGCCTGAACAGTCCCTTCCTAGTTCCCACACAAATTCAGTTGGAGTTCTGAAGCTTGGGATTACTACAGCACAAGTACAGTGAAAGTGAGCCTGTCACCTTTTACCTTTGAGAGTCCAAAATACTGGAAAGCCAGTGATTCATACCACAAACTTTATTTGCTGTTGTAAGAATTCATCTGCATAACTACATAATTTCTTTCATAAACTTTCTAAAATCCATCTTAAAACAATTTACATTTCTTGCCTAGGGTATGCTATTTGGAAGACCACTGGAATCTTTTTTCCTTCCTAATCTAAATTTATTAATGATAAATGAGTGTTCAGTCTGATCTTTGAATCACGCTCTTCAACCAGAAATTGGTCTTTTTGGAAACACTGAGATAAGACTATAAATTAGGCTTGTTAAAGAGAAAATCTAAGCTGGAAAGCTATGAGTCTATTGCTAAAAGCAGATAGACTGGCTTTCTGAGTCTACCAAGAGAATTACACAACTGTTTTCTACCAAGAAGCTGTGGGATTTGAGTACTTTTTTTATGCTCTGAAAACTCTGAAAATTTTCTACATCCCTCTAAGGATGTACCTTCTCTTCACCACCTCTCCGAGGAATCTCTTGTACATAGAAAAGGGGAGAACTAAAGAAAAATCCACAGAAGTCTCCACAAGGGAAAATGCTTTGGGAAAGAGGTGCAATTACCTGTCACCATCTTCTGGTCTTGTTTCTGAATTCTGAAAGAACTTGCTATACTCTTTCTATGTCATGCAAATAGGTCATGAGCCTCTTGTGCCTGACTTTGGTATAAGCCACAGAGGGAGGTCAAGTAGTCTGAGCTTTGAGATTTGGCCCTAACTCATTAATTTTAAGGAGGTCATCTGGGTGTCTCTATGACTGGGCTGCCTCTGTGCTTAAAACTGGTCCTGAGTCCAAATCCTAATGGACCAAGACGTGTCATCCTGATCATTCTGGTTGTCTCCAGTTTCTCGCTGGATTAATCATATATGACCACAGGATTACATACCAACAAAGTTTCTAAGGACATGCCAGAAGCATAGAAGGAGGCAGATATACCTGTACAAGGTGATTCACATGGAGGTCGTGACCAAACGGGCAATTAGAAAGCAGCAGCCACTTACATGATCTCTTACTGCAAGCTGGTTTGTGAGCTCTTGATACCGTCTCACCTGGTTGTCCTGCTGGGAGTTTCTGAGGAACTGATGTGCAAATGGGTCTTTCTATAGGACGTTCACCTACACCACACGTCAGCTCAGAGGCTGACCCAGCTGAAAGGACCTTTACTGTGACACAGCCCGAAATGTCCTATGACAATTGCCTTAAAATAAGAAACTGGGTCATTCCTGCAGTCATATTCATGTGAGCAATTGTTATGCGCTGAGGTGGTGTCGTTACAGGAATGGGCTATATTCATAAGTGTTTGAAACTCTCTCCCTAGGAGAGTAGGTGCATCATGTCAGCTTCTCTCTTCTCACAGGGCCTCTGTTTGGTGTAACACACACATATACTAAGCTGCAAAGCCCACGTTTCCTGTGGCCTATTCAGTTTTCCAATTGACTTTAAAAAATGTCTTATTACAGACACTGTAAGAGGTTTGAACTCTGCCAGGAATGCCCCCTGTGAGTTCAATTCATATTACTTTGACCACTAGACTCATTACAAAAAGCAAGTTGAAACCTACAGCTTTCTGAATTCACCTGAGAAGCTAAGACTGGAGCATATTAAAGAAGGGCAGTGCGGTTCTCTCGATAGGCCCAGGTACAGCTCCGTTAATGTCCTCAGGAGCTATTGTATCTATAGATAGAAGGAAGAATTTTCAAATGTAATGCCTAAAATTCAGGTGTCTGTATCTCTGCCAACTTTAAATACTACATTACACATAGCTTTATGTGTCATGTGTCTAAATTTAGGCACCCTAGTTTTAAAGATGAACTTTTAAAGAGGACAATACATACCTAAGAGAAGACAAAAATGCTCACCTAAATTACTTTTGACTTCTTAAAAATAATTTTAGCAGTATATGAAAGGCCATGGAAACATTATGAAAGGCCATGGAAGTATTTTCCCTACCTGCATAAAAAATATGCTAAGAATAGCATAATCAGAATTTAAGGAGGTGATCTTTGTTTTCTCCTTAGGCCAATTTACCAAAAGTAGCTTCTTGATTTACATATAGCATTTCCTGGGCTGTTCCCGTTAGAGAACAGGATAACCAGCAAATGGCTACAATTACAGTCATCACAAAATAAAACAGCATGCAGGCAGTAGTTTAAGATTCATCACAGCTTTGCATGTTATGTGCTCACTATCACCTACAAAGAGGATGGAAACTGCTACCAAATCAGCTACACTTTTTTTTGTATGGCTGAAAATACCTCATAAATACTCAGTTAAACAGTGGATAATTGGGCTCCGCTGTTTTAATTCAGCATAACCAGTGCTGTTATATCACTTCAGCATAACTGGCCAACTGGTTTTGAATCAATGCAGAGACACTGTTTAAAAAATGCAAATGAGAAATCAGTCCCATCATGTGGAGACAATTCAGAGTATTTTGATTATTACAAACAGAATAGATAGAAATGTTAAGTGTGAGATTTATCAGGGAACATAATGAAGTCAAACAAATCAAATACAGGTCCATCCCTCCATCTGTGGATGTGTGCCTGGAGAAGAGGGTTGAAAACTCTATTTTCAATATTTCTGTCTCATAAAAGAAAAGCATGAGCCAAATACTGATCTCATCTCTATTCTCACATCTTTACTGACTTGATCAAACTCTTCTGCAAAGTTTGCCAACAAAAAGCGGACGTGCAAGACAAAACTTTAAGAAAATCAATGCCAAATAATTGCCCAAGCCATAAGAAAGAGTAAACTTGCCCAGTGCATTATGTTCCACAAGTGCTGTGGAGAGTTGTAAACCTAAAAGCCAGGGGAACTAAATAGCTCTTATTGCGCATAATATTCTTTATATACCAGCAGGCAGCACAAATCATTTCTTCACTGCAGTCCGATAGCTAGTTTTCCCTTCTCTTCTATATTCAGTTCTGCACCAGAACCACGACTTAAATGCTATGCTGCTGTCAGTTGGTTATCCTTTCCTAGGCTGCCAAAGGGGATGCTTACAAATGAAGCTATTGTCCCAGTAAGCAAGCATCTCCCGGTGGGACAGTATATGATAAATTTTTAAGGACATGGCTGCAGCATAAAGCATGCTGTATATTACGTCGGACACTGTCGCACACAGATCTGTTTCTTTTTCATCACTTTTAAGATGAAAGTATTATCGGAAGACTAAAAAGTGGACACAATGTCAGAATAATAGGAGATCCAAGGTGTACCTCGCAATGTAAAACTGTAGGTTTATGGATAATGTCAACTGTAATTGCAAGGGATACAGATAACCTAATTCCATTAAAGCAAGTCTAAAGGTATCCTGAATATTTATGGAGTTTATTTATTTGAGTGTACATGCCATAAAACCCTGGATTTTTTAAAAATCTCTTCCAGAGAAGTTTTAAAAATGCTTCGCCCAGAGCTAAAAATCTTCCCATATTTGAGAACAGGCAAAAAAGCTATGGCTTGATATGTGTGCATGGTTTAACCAGTATTTCAGGAACAAGTCTAACACATGTGCTAACGTATTCTCACCAAAAAATGTTGAAAAATCCACAAAATATAAAGACTCACTTGAAAGAGTGTTTTAAAGAATGTTAGTTCAAAACATGAAAGTATGGCCCAGGCACCCTGTCTCTATCTCCTTGGGAGCCACAGAATCACCAAGAGTGGTCTAGATTCTACAAGTAAAAATCCCTCCTCATAGTCTTAAAAGCAATTTTACCAAAAGACACTTTGGCAAAGAATATTTACCAATAATAAAAATACCCCTCTTGTCAAGGTCTTTTAAAACTGGGAAATAAGAGCTAGATCAATCTATTCAAGTAAAACAGATCATTACATACAAACACAGAGGACAGTCAATGCTCAAATTCAGCCAATGCTGGAAGAAGCATATTATAGCACAGAGTATGCTGCAAAAGACCCATGGTATCAGAGACAATTCAGCTCCTGTAAGTCAGTGGATATTGCAATTTTCCCCCCTTTGGGTTAGACATAAGGCAGTCTCTTACACTGATACACTATGAGAATATTTACTACATTTCATCTTCTTGTAGAATGTTTTGCTGAATCATGAGACACACCTACTGCAATTTTCAGGCCACACCTTTAAGCTCAATGCATTGTCTTCTTAGGCTAGCTATTATTGCAGGCTTACAGTAGTAATACTGCTTTATAAGACTAGATTAAAACATTTTTGCTGGTACCACATTCCTTTTTCTTTTTTTTTCAGATTCTAACCTTGGCCCTTGCAGATAGACTGCTCACTTCTAGATAGTCTGATGTTATTTTCTCATCTAGAAGCACATGACGTGACACGTGGAGGTTTCATCCGCTAGGGGTGATGAATAAACCATTAGTGGGTTATGTTATGCAGCACATAATGCTTACCAGGAAGAGGCTGATGCCTAAAACTGAGTGCTGGTGGAGCAAACTGCTGCTGAAAGGCACAGAGGGAAAGGAGAAAACTGTTGTGTAGGAAAAGAGTCATCAGTACACAACAGATGCCAGGTCAAGCCTCCAGGAGACAGTACCAGACTGTAGGCATGGAACAACCTAAAACATACACACATTAATTAAGTTCCTCAGGGCGTATATGCAAGCATAATGTTACACGGAGGAGCAGAAAAATGAGAGCTTGCAATTTGTTACTTGAAACAGAAGTAACATTAGGAATACCATGATGTGCAGTGACCCTAACCAGGATGACATCTGGAAACTCCTAGAAGTACATCTTCTAGTTCAATTTCTATTCAGCTTTCAGGTTGACTTTATGGCTCAGTCTTTTCTGGCCAATGATTTCTTGTGGTCCTCTCTGACAACTATATGGAAAGTCTACCTGAGATCGCCTAAGACACTGATTTCGTTCTTGACTATTTTCCTATTGCTTTATGGTGCTGAAAACTATACTGATAATAGTATTCGTCTTCTCTATCACCACACTGTCTGCCTGGAAAAAAATTCTTAACGATGTGTTCAGTTAAGATTATAGAAGCAAAGAATTTCTCTGCATCAACAGGTGCAGAAATTATTTTCTGATTATCCTTTATATATTTGATACATTTTATTTAAATCAGTAGTTGTATCTTTGAGTTCTCATGAGAATATCAAAGAATTTAATAATGCAGCTGCATGTGGGTTATAAAAGCCAAAATATTCTTCCAATGACTGTTGAAGTTTCACCAGTTCTTCCAGTTAGGCCCAAACTTCTTAGCTGTGTTTCCCACAAATAACATTCAGCATGTATCCAAAGACACACAACAAGTTTATGGAGACCCTGGCTTATTCATGCTAATGGTCCAGGACAATTGTGATAGAGACATAATGTCCATTCAGTTAAGCATGAAATAAGACAAGAAAGGAAGAAATTTTTGAATAGACAACCTGTCTTTAATAATGAGTTTTCAGCATCAAATAACAGCATATGAGCACTCTTACTGACATTTTAGTTCAACATCTCAAATACGACAGACCAAAGACATAATTTATTAACAGTTGGCAGTCTGGCACTGACTGGGGTCCAACTTTTACTGCAGTGTGCTCTGATGTTTTTCTTTATTCTTTCATCTTATTTTGACTTCTTAGAAGAGCTTTATCATTTGTGAGTACACTACTCCAATTCCAGACTTACTTCTGATTGCGTATTAAAGAAACTACATACACAATTTAAAAATATTTTTTAAATATTACTGTAACAAGAAAACAAAAGGTACAAATACACAGTCTTTGGCAAAGCTTAACTCCTGTGTCTTAGCTTCCTTTCTCTCACAAGGATCAGTGTTTTTGTCAGACTTCCCATTGTGTCTAGCTAGATTTAGGTTTGTACTTTCATGTCAATTATTCGTGGTTAAGGTTTCTCCTCAAATGTTTCAAGATGCTTCACCTTAATTTTGTGGCAACCTGCAAGTCTTTGAAAATTTACTGATAGTGGGATACTACTATTCTTTTTTTTCCTACTGAAATTAAACTTCAAGCAACATCTCAAACAGAACAGTAGGATTAAAAAGCTTAATGAGAATAGAGATGACAGTCCTGAATTAGGTAAGGATTGAGACCATTTATTAACTTACTTTCCTAGGCAAGCAGAAAAGATCAGGTGAACAATCTCTCATGGGATTTCAGAGCCTGGACAGGCTTCACCATGATATCTCACTATGTCCCCATAGGTGTGGAAGACCTAAAGAACTTCAGATTCTCTAAAGATTTCCCTTCAGACTTAGAAAACACCTTTTCTCCATTTTCATTGGGAATCAAAGGGGAAGGAGTGAAGATAAAGCTCAAAACTAAGCAGCAAAAGAAAACACAGGACACAAAACTGATAACATTTCTTTCCATCAGAAGCCACATGTTTAGAAAATTAGAAAGTGTTGGAAATTAGGCTCCTAAGTCCTGAATTTGCAAACTTACCGGCCAAGCAGTTCTCAGAGATGCTAGCAGTGTCATGGATTCTTATACTTAAACAGTGAAGAATGATAAAAAAACAAGTGCAGATGAGATAAACATGTAACATAAATTCTGGATTTGCCACTGTGATGGCATATTGCTTTTATGACTGAGATCCAGGTTACTTTAAGCCAGGTCAGTTCAATTTAGTTTGCAGAAAAAAGACTGTGAAAAAGATTCTAATTATTTTTCTGTAATGATAGATGAAACGGCTTTCAATCAACAAGTTTAGGATACTTTCATTTTACTTCTATCCATTTTACAAGGAGTGAGTAAAGAACATCATCACTGATATGGAGTGTGGACTTTTGTACTATTGATATGTATATATATGTGATATGTTCTGTATCCATTGATATGGACTAGGCCAGGTCCATTAAATGCTTGAGGATCAAATATCTATACTTGAAATATCAAGGAGCACCACAAGAATGAATGATGCAGTGAACATATCAATTAAAATGCTTTGGTTTCATCAGGTAGTGGGAAGGCATCAGTACTCTTTTCATTCCTTCACTATGCATGCTTGATTTGAGTTCTCTTTTTTATTGCGTGTACCTTGCATTTGTTTTTTAATGAGATCTTAAGAAACACTCATGAAAACCAAGTAGCATGAAAACAACTTTCCATACTCCAGAGAATGAAGGCTCAGTACACTATAAAGACCCCTCAAAAGTCTGTTAATCAAGAAATTTTTTTGGCTGGAGGGAGTAAAATGCTTAAATAAAACTACCCCAAACTTCTGTATAATGGCCCAACCTGTGTACACTAAGACTATGTTATCTACTGATGTACAGAGAAACTAGGGGACAATTGCACTAGTCAGTCTTGCTAAAGCCCGTTGGTCTTGGTCATCAGCCCTTTCTTTCAATTAAAAGCTCCAGGTCATCAAAAATCCTCCTCAGTGACCCACCGCATAGTGTAGTACATTGTTCCCTCTGATGGAATTATTAATTGCTCTCTGCAGTTCAGTTTCTGTCTTGGGAATCTTCAACAGTTATCTGCTTTAATACAACATATTTTCCCCATCCTTCATCAAAAATGTGATGTTCACAAATATACTTGAATAGCAATTCATCAGATGTTACATCACTATGACTATATCGTATTTAGAAAGTCATTATAGAGGGAGTTCCCAGTGTGGTGATACGGTAAAGTGTGAGCTATACTAGTAAAAAAGTTTCTATTCAGTACTCAGCAAAAATCAGGCATCAGCTCAATGAAGTCACACTCTGCCTAACTTGGGCAAAGTCTCCGTGCTCAGCTGTCCATTCATTTTTCTGTATGTATGTAGTGCATTTACACCAACAGTGGTTGTACACCCCCAGGAAGTAAACCCTCCTAAAGTTTGAACAAATCACAAGACTGCAGTCAAAATTCCTGTCTATGAGCTAAAAAGCAGATCTCTCTTGCTAGTGGAACAAGCACAGACTATGCATTAGCAATCTGCACTGCAGATAAAGGATCTGCAGTACAGGTGGAAGAATGCTGTCCTCATTAGGTTCTATATATCATCTATTTAAAAACGTAAACATATGATATACTTTCACCTGATAGAGGATTTGGAAAAGATTTCAGTCTGAAGAGGACACAGCCGTAAAAGTACGTACTAGTAAATATGGTTTTCAGGTATGATTTTTACCATCATTGCGTTTTAATGGCATAACACATTAAAAAATAATGGATTTTAGATTTTTCTCCAGTTTCATGTCAATATTGCAATTGAAGCCTGTTTGAATACACTGGAAAGATTTGCTTCTAACAGAACAGAGGGATTCAATGATACATATATGTGTGTATAGAAAGAAATATATGCATATGTGTTTATACACACACGCAAACACTTCGGAAATTCCACTCATATGCAAAGATTTTTGAAGCATTTTTCTCTGATACACTGTCTTTTGGCTAGCCAGTGTGTACTTCCATATTTTCACAGTACAAATGCACTGCCATAAAGTACAGAGATTATACAGCTATCAGCGATATTAAAAGGTGGAAAAGATCTTAGCCATCCAGTCCATCTGCCAGATGATACAAGATTATTGCCTGTATCACATTTTCTCTTGTTTCTCAAAGTTTAGCTAAATATCCTTCCAACACATGCTATAGGTTATTACACTCCCTAATGTGCGTCACTCAAGTTTTTCCATTACAGCCAGAAGTTCCCCTTTCCTTAAGCCAACCTCATCTCCCACTTTATTCCTTTGTGCTAGTCAGTCTCCTCCTGTCTTTACTGACAGAGAGGCTGTGTCCTTTTTTCATTTCTCTCTCCCCACCCCATCCCCCCATCCCTGTACTAGTTCCCCTTTCTCTACAGCATCATGCATTAATTTGTTGGATTCACTTTCAAGTCTTTTATAGCCTGTGTCCTGGCCACCCTGTAATTTCTCAGTCAATAAAAATGGATACACTGCTTCTTCCAATCAACACATGGTGATGGTCTTCAGCACCAAATTGCTAATTTTTTCAAAGGTTTTTGTGCTTTTTTTCCTCCCTGATTCTCCCTCTTTTTAATTCACTTGGAATGTGCTTCACACAAATAACAGACAATCCTCATAATTTCCCTCCTTCAAGCACTCTTTTACTACCACACTGAAAAAACAGTATCTGAGAGATGGGCTGTGGGTGACTGGTATCATTGCCTAATGTGCCATTAGACTCTTTATTATCCTCTGTCCCTGTGTCCCTCTCCCCCACACCCCTTTTTGGTGACCTATGGCCCCTGTCATCTGTTAGCCATTAAGCATTTTGGGGCAAGGTCAAACTTTTTGTTCTTTCCTTCATTGGTTTCCTGATAAGCAACCAAGACTCCTAGGCACTATGACAATACAAAATAGAAATACTATTATTAATATTCATTGCCCTCATATATTTGGACACTTATACGTTAGTTCGTCACGTTTACCATGCACTATATACAAGACAAACTTCTCATCCCATTGATATCAGTAGAATAATTCTAATCATCCTAAATTATAACTTCCATACCTAATCTAATGAAGTAAAATCTTGTTAGTCAGCTTCTTTGACTTTTGTCACCCTTCTATGCATTTCTCTAGACCCTTTGAGGCAATTATCAAGTTTCTTGTGGTTCCATGTTTTCATACGACCAGTTTTCTAACCTGAGCATCCCTTTGCTTAGCTAGAGAAAACCCAGGAGATAAAATATTATAAAGAAAATATCAGTAGTTTATTGCAACAGGAAACTTTCTCTTCTCCCAGCCTGAAAGGAAATCTCAGAGAAGCTGGAAGTGACCAGTGTAGTGACAGATGTAAGAGGACATTTTTTATTAGGGCAGGAAAAATTTCATGATAGAAACTCTAGCTGGATTAACAGTGTAGGCGCTGCTTGGACTTCCCACAAATACTGCAGTTTAAGTCCCATCACATCAGTTTGCATCATTCAACTCTGAAGCTGATGGATCACATAACCATCTTTCATTCAGTTAAATGTAATTAAACTTATCCCGTGAACTAAGATACCTGAACCAAAGCAAGTCATTTCCCAAGCTCATTGCTTATGCAGGGAATTGTATTTGTGGAGTGTGGAGTAACAAGGTAGTCACAAAAGGTTATATGTGTACGTGAAATAGAGGGAAAGCTGGAAAGATGTACAACCATTAACAAAATTTGTGTAAAATCAGCAAGGGATGTTACCCATAGAACAGCCTTGATTGCAACGGCTTGAAAAAATCCCTGGGAGACAGGGTCTTTGGGCAGAGTGCTGAGAAGAGAAAGTCTTGAATCATAGGGAAATTACCTCCAATTGTTATTTCTGCCATGTTCAAAAAATCCAAGCTTCATACATGGTACCATGTGGCATAAAGATAACATAAGTAGAATAACTGAGTTAGCATGAAGCTCTATCTGGGCAATGTAACTTCCCTGAGATTAACAGGATCACACTGAAAAGGAACTACCTTCTCTACTTTTTTTTTCCCCCTTTTAATGAAAGACACAATGCACATCACATGCAGCATTGGCCAACCCCTGAGGATGTTGTGACAGACAATACTATGTCGTGTTACATGCTTTTACAGTGCCTAGCACAATGTGGCCCTCAACCCTGAAGGAGGCTTCTACACACTACCTAAGGACAAATACATTATAATAAATACATTAAAATAAACAGTTATTTAACAGTAGTCAAGACACATTGTTATGCTTTCTCCATCTTAAAAAGTATTTTGGATCATTTTCAGGTTTTTATTTCTTCTTTTCCTTATAAACAATATCAATGTTTACAGACACGCCAGGACATGCTGTTTAGTCTATCATGTCGTATTTCCTGCACTGGCAAGGGAATGTCTTCTTTCCCTGCCCTTCGCAGCCTGTGGTGGAGTGGCTTGTAGTACTTAGCAGGAAGGGCAAAAATCTCTGGATATTACTTTCCCTTTTATTTTTTTTTTTTTTTTTAAATTTTACACTGCATATTGCCTCATGCTCACTTGTCTAAGTATGCAATGTGCAGAGCCACTATATCATAGTTTCAATATGACACGTTGCGAACCTTCTGGCTTCTAGACCAGGAGCCAAATGGCATTGTGTATTCCTTCCATTTGGCCTCATTTTCATGTTCCCCCTTTGCACTCAGGCTGACAAGAGGAGCATATGAAGCTTTTTCTTGCCTCTGCACCTTGACCTTGACCTTACAGCTTTAGAAAAGGTTGCTTGCATGCACTGGGCAGCTATTGTCCACAACCAAGTCCCACTTTCTTTCAACATTAGGAGAGTAAAAGGCCACGTGATAGAGTCCCTTCTCAGCCCCAACATTTCTGTCCTGCTTCCTCCTTTGCAAATATTTTTGTACTAACTTTTTTTTCTCAGGTCAGGCTTACAGCATCTTTTTTTTTTTTTCTCTGTTGTTCCTATCCCCCTCTCCTTTCCCTACACACACGCATGCACACACAGACGCACACGCGCATGCACACACACACAGAGGAAAATCTATATGTGTCAGACATTCAGCAAGGGAAAGACAAAGGCACTGAGTTAATTACCCATCATTTACTGCTGCTGAGAAGAACAGATGGTAGCAGGCGATATGTAAATGGCAAGGGGCAGTGAATTATTCGATTTTTTTAGATTAATCGTCGATGACAAAGGAAGTGATTACAAGCTGTGACATTTATACAAATGTATAAAGTACATAATGCTAGGGAAAAAAAAGCTTAATGTTATTATGAGGATGTCAGGCATGTGAATACTATTGGCATAATACAAAGCAACACGTTTTGTGAGATCCAAGGATCTGCTTTTCTTTCATTTGCAAACTTTAGCAAGTCCTAGCCTCTGGAAATATATATTTCCCAAAATGAATCCATGCCTGGCAATCATGAAAAAAAAATATAAAAAAAGGTTAGGGTGCTTTTGCATATTTCCCACAATGCAGAACAGTGCCTAGTCTGAACAGTAGTGCTTGCAAGGGATGAAGCTGATGTTGAATCAGCTGTGTAGGACTGTAACATAGAAAAAGGTGTTAATAAAATACATAATCAGGAAATAAAAAATAAAAGGAAAGGTGATGTTTAGGCTGACAGGCGCTCTGTGAGGACAGGAGAGCAAAAATGAGGTGGAAGTGAAGACAGAAGAGAGTACTCTTTGTTTACTGCTTGTCTGAAAAATAATTGTTTTAGAGACATTGAGGGTCAGAATGATGTAATTTCCAGGCCAGGCCTTGCTGTTTTTACACAAACACACAACTTGCTCATCCTCAAGGTAGTCTACTGTATTTTCTGCTGCATAAATAATTAATAGGTACATGAGGAAAACAGATGCTTTCTTTCGCAGATCATAGAAACCGCTCCATCACCAACATGTCTTCAATCACCTAATTATTAAATCTATATGGTGCTAATAATACAGATGGGAGAAGAAGCCAGTGAGCTGCAAATTTTGTTCCCTGTGAAGCATCCCAATCTACTGTATTTCTTGTTTCACATCATGCAGTGAACTACCCTCCGCAACATCAGCAAGGGAAATAGCGGGAAGAGTTTGGGGGCGAGCTTATTTATCCTCCTCAGAAATACTTTCCAATCAAGCAAGGCAAAACATCACCAAAATTACTGTGAAACACTCCACTGTTATGCACGCTTTGTTGATTACAGAGTGGTGAGGGAGGGACAGAATAACACTATATTAGTCAGCAGCACTGGGTAGTACATTTAAATCTAGCAATCCATTTTATATGAGTATTGTTTCAGGAATAAGGTGCTGGCTGAACCAGTCTGCCCTGAAGAAAGAGAAGGACAAAACGCTGTAGCACACCAGTATTTTCAACATGGTATTATTAGAAGCTGGATACTCAAGATAAGCACCACCAGCTAGGCTACTGGTTTCTAAGGTGTTTTTCTCTTTTTTTACTTCTAGATAATGTTACCTTCATCAGATATAATTAATGTGATAATATAGTTTCTAATCTGTTCAGAGGTGCACATGCAAGGTGGGTTAGTATATTCTCTATAGAAACATAGCATGAACCAGAATAAAACCACATGCGCAGTTACTAAAAGAATCGAGCTGTATTAGTTAAAAAGTAACTGCGGAGAGTAAACTGAAAGTATCCCAAATCATTCACATTCTACATAACATCATATTATCTACTTATTTCCTTGGGAGGGGGGATTATGAGTTAAAGTTGTAACTTGGGGTGCGGAAAGGCAGTCATTTCCCTCTTACAAGGCTAGAAAGCAGAACAAGATTCTCCCTTCTTGAAATTAAAGGGAAGGAAAACACCCTTCTTATGGAGGAACAATGAATGGGACATGACTTTGTAAAAATATCTAGGTGTCATAACTGTATTTCTTAGCCCTCCCTAGACAAGATGAAAAGGTTCCAGTGAGAAAACCCTCACCCCCTCCTCCCCCACTTTTTTTTTTTTTTTTTTTTAAACAAAGGATGGATGATTTATGACATGGGCATAAGCATATACAGCTTTCTTACACCTATAGATTCATATTTATGAAGCATTTTTTTAAAACGTCATAGGTAGACCATACATTATTGCAGTCTTTCCATTATTAACATGTTAATGCATTCCTAAAGGACAAAAAGGAACTTCAACAGGGAAACATTTGTTTTTATTTGGAGAAAATGGCTGAATCTGAATCCACACAATATCTAGCCATCTATTTATACACATTTCTGCAACACAACAAATTCATGAGGAAGAGTAAATAAAATATCCATGCATTTCTACAACTTTCCACTGCTTTGGAGATATTTATTTATGAAAACCAAGGTAGTCATTACTTATAGCCTTAATCTTTTTGTTCTCTTATTTTTTTGCTAAAACAAAGATGAAATTACAATTGATTTTTGGAGGGACATTTATACTGAAAGCAGGATCATTTTATACTTTCCCAAGCTGAAGTCTGTATTCATTACCAGGAAAAAATGTAAAAACAGCAAGCTAAAGTATTTTCAGTTGTGGCCCCTATTTATTTTGTAGGACTCTTATCATGGCACCATTGCATCAAAATGGAAT
The DNA here is from genome assembly GCF_015220075.1 of Falco rusticolus. Lineage (NCBI taxonomy): Eukaryota > Metazoa > Chordata > Aves > Falconiformes > Falconidae > Falco > Falco rusticolus. The sequence continues at coordinate 43,668,828 of NC_051189.1, forward strand.
TTGAACTATACTTGCACAATAAAATGAACTTCAATGCACTCTATTCACGCACATTGAAATTATACATGGGATATATATTTGTCTTATATATCTATGTATGTAAATGCACATTTATGTAAAGAGGGTTTTTTTCTAGGTTAGTTATGTAGTTTGTGTCTTAAGAAGGCAAGGACACCTAAAAATCAGTTTTCCATTAAGAAGATATCCATATAATATTTATACGCAAATGTGTATGTTAGCCATCATGCATGCATAAGCACATTTGTTAGTACTATTTTCATTTTTTCATTTCAGTGCTGTCCACATTAAAATAAGTGTGAATTTCATTTGCTGTGCATTATAGAACATATACACTGACGTCTAGCTAACCTTCAAAAGCATGAATATGCTATGAGACTAGCATCATTGCAGTCATTGAGAAATGGATAACAAGAATTAAAAAGTAGAATAGGAAGGCCTATTGTGGCAGTGAAGAGGTGAGTGAGGGCATCAAGACATTGCTTAGTGAGAGAGGTCAGGCACTGGGTAGCAGTTAAACACCCCAGAAAGACTCTAGATTATTTTTGTTTATTGCATGGCCCTCTACAGCTGAACCAGTAATATGTTCCATTTTAAGTGAGATATAATAAAACCCGCATCAGCTAGGAAAGCAAATATTCTCCTTTAAGTCATTTTCATGTTTATTAACATAATTTTTCATTTTTTCATTAACATACTCATCTATCTTTGTGCGTTACGCTTAAAAACATACATCGTAAGAGCAAACATGACTAAAAAAATATTTGGTAAAGCATATATAGAAGTATCATTTAAATTTTGGCAGGCTTTAAACATTACAGATATTTAAAATTATCACACTGCTAATATCTTCCTATTCCTAAAATACCTCACAGTGTTCTGGACTGTGCCTTTCCAAAAGGAGATAAGCAAGTAAGCCAGCATCAGTATTCCAAAATACCAAAACAAAGCAACAACAACACAGGTAGAGTAACACTTAAACGATGTTCCTTTAAGCATTTCTTTCAACTCACTTCGGCTGACTCCACTTTTATATAGGTTATAGGATTTACTATAGCAACCTAACACACACACGCTCCCCCCAATGTCTAGCTCTCCCTCCTTTTGACTTAAATCAAACCAATAGAGCCCTCTATTGGTGAAACTTGAGATAGCTACAGATGTTTGCGGAATGAGGAGGCGACACTTGTCACAGCCTGTGCCATCGTGCTCCAGCTCGAGTCAACGGCAGATGTTCTTGGGCTTAGCATTAGCAAGGGGCTCTGAGAGAAATGGCCCGCCTGATTCCCCAGGTATTAAATGTCATTTTCTTCTTATATATAACAGCCCTACACATGTGGTTATTGTGAAACTTGAGCACAACACCGCCACATAAACACATAACACATGTAATAGCACTTTTTTTCCCCCTTCAAAAACACTTTGACTTCTGGAAAGGATGCAAAAATATTACGCTTGGCCATGATTCAATATTTCTGCTTTGATAAGTACAGGGTTTTGACTGGACTTTCAGAAGCTATTTGGGGCATCATCTCCTGTTAAGTCCTACAAATTAATTAAGGCCTTGGGTACATTATAATTAAGGAGCCTAAAGCCAAGTCACCTCAGAAACCTAAAAATGCATGACCATTAATATAGGAAAGAGTATATCAAGGGTGAAAGTTATTTCTTTAAAGAAATGTAAGCAGTTAAAAGCAGAAAGTCTTTACAGAGGAAGGACTCAGGGACTTCAGAAAGATTTTTCTCAGTTCGGACAAACCAGGTTAAAACCAAATGTTGATCAGTCCTTATGACTGGGCCCAAAATTTATAGCTCATATCCCAGTTCCTGACAAAGCAGCTGGTTGTAGCCACACAGATCCAGGTACCTAAGGTGCTATTGACCTCATGGACCCCTTCGTGGGGAGGCAGGAGGCAGGAGGAGGCTTTTCAGGAAAACAGACTGTAATAAATGTCTGGTTTTCTGATGAAGTAACTGTCGATATTTTGGCTTCAACATGGTGGGACTTCACAACCCCCTTAGCTATTTATGTATTTATATAGAATCATTAAGGTTAACATTTGCTGATTATTAAGTGAATGTATTTATTGTTTTATTATTAAGGAAAGGCACTGGCCTAGACAAAGTAGAAAATGATTATTTCTACCTTGCATATGGACCACCAAAGTGATAAAGCAGATTTAGGCTGCCACCAAAGTGATCTGTGAGTCCACAGTACAAGACCTGTTCTCCAGTCATTGCAAATTGGACCTGGTAGAAGAACACTTCTTTTTCTCAGAGCATCGAGTGGATGGAGGTTGGTACACAGCAGGGACTAACCCAGATACAGAGATGTGGCATGACCAGATCCAGCACACAAGCTGGAAAGCTCAGAGCCTTCCTGGGTCTCACAGCTGAAATGTAGCCTAAGGTCAAGGTCACAAGAGAAGTCTGTAGTTGATGCAGGTCCTGAAAACAGGTAACGAAGTCAGGTGCTTCCAACTGTTTGGCTACCCACATGACCTCTGGCTCCTGCCAGTCTCACATGCTCTAGTTTTGTTCTCCAGGACCCTTCTGAAAGTCAACGTCAGTTTTTCCAGGTGTCCTCAAAGTTGATCTGATTCATGGTGGTAGGTCCTGGACCTGACCTGCGAAATACTAAACCAGCAGCAAACTCATACATCCTCATGTCTGTGTGAGTCGTTCCTTCCTCCTTTCATGCCACTCATGCATCCATGAGGACATTTGCTCTACCTTTTAAAGCCAGACCATGGTCTCTCACCTGTTTTCTCCATGTCTGTTGCTTTTACTGTGCTTTCTGTGGGCAAGAAGGGAAAAAGCTAAAAATATTGCATGCTTCTAAATGTACAAATTATGCCAAATCATTTCATTGTTCAAAATGTACAGAAGTTTCTTTTCTTTGTTTTTGGGTTGTTTGGTTTGGGTTTTTTAAATATGTGAATTCAATTGAACTGTAAAGTAAGATGTGGGTGCTAAATATACTAAAATGTGCACAGGTAATGCCTCCTTTCAAGTTAAATTAGGGTTGTTGCATTTCCAGTGACTTCCAATCACCTTTTTGTGGACACAAAGATAAACTAGTTCTTGAAGGTGCATGGGAGCCCCTGGTGTCTACCAGAAAAGATGACACTGTCAAAACACAAGAAGTCCTTCACTGGAGATTTTCTGCCCTCGTTCCCTAAAAATTTATGAACATCCTGGTATGTTCTACATGCCGGCTATCTCTGCAAAACCATTTGACTCAGTGGGAATTATTTAAGTCCTATTGCAGGACAACAAAACCCTGGCATACTTCTGTCAAAGTACTTGGATATCTCTTTACATGAGAAAGTGCTGAGGAGAACGGTAGAAAAGGAAAAAGTCCTTGTGAACTGTAAGTGAACCAGCTATAACAAACCAGTCTATTTGCTTATGAAGTCTTGCAAGCACTGTTTCAGACTAACCAGGTTTCTGTGCATTTCGCTGGGCGTGGGATCTCATACTCTGCTTGGCAGCACAATGAATGGGACCAAAAAGGGAGAGAACAGGAGCTTAAATGATGTGTCCCAATGCATTTTTCCTCTTTCTGTTACATGCTGTTTATTGATTTTCCTTTCTACATTAGCAGACAACATAATGGCCTTTAAACCATCTAAAGTCTTGGAAAAGTGATTTATTTTTTTTATTTATTTCACGAACACCTCTTATTTAACTAGGTAAAGAATCCTGATTTTTATTTTTAACTCTCTTGAGCAGAAGTAATGACTTTCTAAAAATTATATTACTCCACAATTAAACAGAAGAAAATGCCACTGTGTTAAAAACAGCTTGCCTCATACCCTGAAGTTCTTGATGCTATAAATAGTGGAAGCTGGCAGCCTACAGCTCGCCATCTTCCACTGCACTGACGCGCCGTAGTGCTAGTGAGGGATGCAATTGCTGTGTTCACCTGAGGAGTGAGTATTCTGGTGTCTCGTCAGTGTCTACTGAGAAAGGGCTTCCAATTGGCTGATTTCTACCCTGTTAGGAAAATTACAGCTGTCCTTGGTGAAACTCTTCCTTTCTTTTTTGCCCAGAGAGGCATAGGTAGTAAGTTTAGATGGATATAGCGTGGGTGTGACTGCTAAAGAAATGCAGTAACAATGACATTAAAGGGAGTACAGTTTCATGTCTCCAGTCTTGCAGGGAAAAAATAACAGGAAAAAAAACAAAAACCAAAAACCACAAACACTGCATATAATCTGGGACTTTTAAAGCACAAGAACAATAATTTTTCAAAATAATTGCGGGACACAACCTTACAGACAGAGATGCTAAAATTATTCTGAAATTGTTTGTGTGTATAACTGATAAACTTATTTTATCCTGTGGAAATGAAAGGGAATGTGAAGCACATGTTGCAAAGTTGTACTCATCCCAGGGTGTTGCCTGACACACACACACACACACACACACACCCTTGAATGATGTGGAACAATGAAGGAGTAAATTAAGTCACCTCAGTGAGATGTGTGGTCCAGTCTCACCACTCTTCAGGAGAAGGAAGGTTTGCCCGCTTCAGCAGCCATGACCCTTTCACTCAAACATTACCAGCAGGGTGCTGAGAACTGGGACAAGGACAAGCTGGGAAGATGCATCACTAACTTCCACAAGATATGGGCAGAAAGGTCCTCAAAGCAGAGCCTGCCCACACCTCCTTCTAAGGAAGCCCTGACCCCTGCCATCACTCCATTTGTTTGCAAGGGGTTACAGTGCTGCTGTGTTGTCCTCCTCTTCCATGCACAACCTCGTGGCATGGGCATGCTGGTACCTTTTCTTCTCCCAGGCCAGGAGTATAACCAGCCTCAGAAGGATTAGTCACATCAGTGTCAACAAAATCCAGCAAGAGTCAAAGCTTCAGTGAACACAGTTTACCAGAGAGTAAAAGAAAATTCTCTTTACTAAGCACAGTGACAAAGCACCGGGCAGCAGCAGCAACTGAGCTGCAGATTTCTTATTTGTGACACCACAGCAGCAGCAGTTCAGCTCAGCCCCTCTGCACCTCCCTACAGCTTTGCCTGTCAGGGTCATGCTGCAAAACATGGCTGCTTCCAAGAGAGGAGAGGGGCAGGCAGGAAACCACAGCTGAATTCCCCATGGATCTCAGGCGGTTTATAATTGCCTTGTTGGTAGGTAGGTTCTTCAACGGTGTGCATGTTGCTTGAAGGTCAATGAACATTCTCCTTTAAAATTTCAGGGCACATTTGTGCTCTACTGCATGGGTTTTATTTCCCTCAGAAGCTGGCAAGGGGAAGTAGAGCTGATTTTAGGCTTTAGAAGCAGTGCCTACACTAGGAATGCTTATTTATTATTTTTTCTCGGACCGGATAATTTTCATTTTCAGTTTCCCCAAACTTTGGGAAACCATCCGGGCAGCTAATGTGAGAACACACCAAGCTAGCAATTTTTCCTTGCTGCTTTTACTGGTTTAGATTGAAATCAACATTGCTTTAACATGCTCCTGCAGTTAATATACTGCACTGAGGAGTTGAGGGGGGAAAGAGAAGGGCAACGACCAATTCACCTGCCAGCTTAATAGCTTATTTGGGGAAGGCTAATAGCATACTGTGGTTTTGACTCTAAGCAGCGGTGTCCTCAGAGCCAGAGATGTCACTACATAGTTGTGATCAATATAGGTTACAAAGCAGTGTCATTTTTTTCTGCTTTAACCTCTGGAAGGTGCATGTCTCTAAAACACTAAAATAAGTCAAAATATTGATAATTACAGGTTCTAAATCCTTTACATACATGGCTACAATATGAAGGTCATGAAGCCTAAAATTTAAATTATCAACAAGCCAAAATATTCTAAAAAAGGACAAAGAAAATAAGATCACAAAGGATAGTCCTGAATCAGAGCTTACAGCTAATACAAGCTGAAGTTACCTTGAGGCTTGGAAAGTGTAGCAGCCTGTATGCCCTGTTTAAACAAAAGTGTTGCATATGACTTTATGGCTCACAAAAAATTTTGGACAAATGACTCTGGGTTCTCTCACCTTCTAATCATCCATAGAAACTATTCATATTTAACCATTAACACACCAAGATATGAGAATAATTGCATTGATCCTGAGAAAATGGACATTTACAGCAACATTTTCATTTTAAATAACCTTTTGTTCTCTGAAGATGAGACAAAGACAACCTAGCAGAGACACCAATGGTTTCTTTGTATTATCTTTGATGATCTCATTCTAAACCATCTCTTTCTTTCCTTTATCTCCATAAACTTGCCCTTTTTTCCCGCCTCCAGCTCTCTCTCAGAAAACACCACATATTCCAGCATTCTGCAGTGTTCCTATTTCTTTATGAGGAGCCCAAATCATTTATCCCCATTAGCCATTTGTGCAGTTCCCATCAGCAAGGCTCGGACAGGCTGAAATGCTCCAAATCCCATTGCCAATCCCCTAAACTACCCAGTGCCAACTACTTTCTGTCTCTAACTTTGCTTCTTTGGTACTAGTCAGCAATTTTATAGCCACATGCAGGGCCAGATCTGGAAGAAGTAAGAAACAGTGGAAAAGTAGATACAAAAAATCTAAAGAATATTTATAAAGGTACAGTGTTTCAAACTGCTTCAACTAATTTCTGGTAAATAAATAGTGTTCTCTTTCTTAAGACAGTCAGTGTCGTGATAAAGCTATTAATATGTGACTACTTATATCACATTCCTATAAAATTCAATTGTCACTTGCAAAGTTATATTTATCCTTTTTTATTTTATGCTGTCAAGGACGCTTAAGCAAAGGCTGCAGTGCTTTAAATTCGAGCATTTAGTTTGGGAAAATACCAGCAAAAAGACAAATAGAGTTCAGTAAGACCGCAGTTTTAAGTGTCTCCAGCGCCCAGGTGAGCTGTGCTGCTCCATCTGCACTCTGCTGTCTGTGCCAGGCTGCTTGGCAGGGGAAAGGAGCGGACAGGACCCTGCTGTCCAAGCATTGCAGAAGACATGAATCTTGTCAATTTTGGATTGGATTCCCTGCCAGTTATCAAGCAAGCAGCCAGCAAACTGCAGCATACCACATAGCAATGTGCACACTAGCGTTTCTGAGCCCCACTGCCCTCCCCTGGAAGGTGCTTGTTAAGGCATTTCTGTGGGCTCCCTGTCTCCGGGTACTACAGAGACCAGCCCTAATTAACAAGGTTGGCCGTATTTACACCACCTGAAACACAAGTCTGTGTTTGTATACAGCATAGCTTAAAGCATCTTTAATGTGTGACTCAAAATGAAATCTTTTTCTCTGGAAATACTCTTAGGAACTGATTTCACAAAGATTCAGGTTCTTGGTACGTCTGTTACTTTAAGGTACCAAACTCCAGCATCGCCAATTGTATTCTCAAGGGTTTTAATCATTTCTAAGAGATTTTATCACTGTCTGTTTCACTTTAGCCAGAACTGCAGTCATATTCAAAGCATATTCTGATGGTCAACAGGAAAAACACTTAAAATAAAGATTTCTCTGTTAGTAACTTAATGGAAACAGGTTTTTTGTTGGTTGTTTTGTGGGGGTTATTTTCTGGATTAAATTAATATCTTGCAGCTAGTAAAGACATGTGATTTGCTTTTCACTTAAAATTCTTCCTGTAAACATCTTGATTCCCTAAAGCATCTATCTCCCTCTCTTTTCTGCTCTGATTTTCTTATATTCCTTCTTCAGTTTTGTTCTATTCTTCATGTTATCCACAGCAATTTCTCCCAGTCAAGATATGAATCAATAACTAGAGCCTTTCAAAATGTTAGAGAAATTTTTTAAAGGAAAAAAGAAAGATAAAATATCTTACAGATGTCATTTACAGATTATATTCAGCCAGTTTCATCAACTGGCAATCAATGATCCACAAGCATGAGACTTTACACATAAGTTTATCTTAATGTGGAGAAAACTAGAGATCTGAACTGTAACACCTTCACAGCCTCTAAAGAAGCCTGATTAGAGTAGCCACAAACAAGTATGGATTCTCTGGGCGTCTCCATAAAGGGTCATGAAAAGCTTAGATTTGCTCATGGGGTTGACCAGACAGTTGTGCCTCTCCTCTCAGATCAATTTAGCCAGGCACCAGTGATCTCCAGAGCTGCTATCAAAATGATCAGGGACTAGGTAATCCAGGCCTTTGTAACCCTACAGCCAGTTCAGAGAGCTGCTCCATGGAAGCTCACCAGCAGTGACTGCTGACAGCGCTTCACCCTCGTGCCTTGTCCTTCCCTGGCCCAGATCGGATGCGGTGTCTGCTTCGTACAAGAATCAGCATCTTCAAGGTAATTTTAAAAAAATTACCTAGGGTACCTGAAGGCTCTGATGCATGACCACGTTAGAGGAGTTTACCAGCCTATTGTTTGTTGGCCAAGCCACTGTAATCACTGGTAGATGACTGTGGGCATACTGTTAGAGCCCATCCCAGGTGTAATACGATGCAACTTCATCGAGGCCTTACAATTTAAAGTTAATTGAAAGAGGTTAATGTTAAACCATATTATCTCGCAACTGGAACAGGCCAAGACTGGAAAATTATTATAGCTCAGCAGATGGGCAACAACTTAGTAAACACCGTAATTTCATTTTGTTCTCAACTCTGTCTGGCCCAGTGAATACCATGACTTCACACAGCAGCTATCTTCCACTAGATCAAGGAAGCCTCTGCAACGGAAAAACGTTTAATGAGAAAAGCTGGACCACTAATGGTTTACATACCTGCAGTTTGTTCCTACAGGACTCCAGAATAGCACAGCCTTACAAAACCAAGGTACAATTCCAACTTCTGAAACCAAATCCTTCCCATGTATCTCAAAGCAGACACTTAAAACCATGCCAGAAACTGTTAAGAAAAGTTGAGTCCAGATAGCACTCCCAGTCCTGTTAAAAGAATATAGTCTGAGGCTTTGAGTGCTTTTACTTTCTTTCTAGTGGAACAAGTGACATGATCCAATGTAGAAGCATGAACATTTCTTGGATAGATTCATTTGCTAACTTATGGTTGGAGTCTGAAGCTATATTATTGTGATGCTGCAATATGAGCAATCATTTAATTCCTGGGGTTTTGTCCTGTGCTCACATGTAACATCAAAGCAAGCTTAATGTAATTTTAAAGATCATAATCTAAACTAGAGTATTTAAAATTATGCCCAAGTCGCCCTCATATGCCAAGAAGATAGGGAGTAAGTGTGATTTAATCAGCTGGCAGATTTTTAAAATATTTGTTCAGCACTTTCCTCCTAATCAAATTTACCAGTAGCAGGGGAGCTAAAGTAAAAACTGTCTGAACAGATATAGATCTTCCTTATCCATATTTTCATGGAAAAGGACACTGATAGCAGACCAAATTTCGTGAAAACTTGAAAGAATATTAAAGACATCAAAACAAATAAGACCCTGCTATCGTTACCCAGGTACTGAGGTATCAACATCACTGTGTCAGCCCAATGGTTTTGTTGGCACATAGCCATGTCAGAGCTCCTCCCAGAGGAGAGGGCATCCTGACTCAGGAAGCAGTTCCTGAGGGGGAGAGGCTTGTTTATGTTTCTCCTGTCTTCCTCTGAGAGAAACTGTGGTGCACCATTGAGACCATCAGCAGTGGATGAGCTGCTTGCCTTCTTCCTACCACCAATAGACGGATGTGGCTTTTTTGTTCAGTCACTTTCCTTAGGCTTTATTTTTCATGGGGACTGTGACCATTTGCTGTAGCCTGACACAAAAGTCACACAAGGAAATAGAACCATGCATTTGAATGTTGGGTTTAATTGAATGTTGGGTCTCACTAGGAACTGCAGAGGGGTTTTTGCCTTTTAAGTTCTGGCTAGTGAAATCATCCCACTTTAAGCTACATACACAAAACTTGGTTTTGATACTCCAGAACAGGCACTTGAGGAAGCCTTCAGCTATACTGTGCCGTTAGAAAAGTCATGTGCAAGCTGGGGAACACTAGTGCTTCTCAACTCCTGGCTGCCCTTTCAGTACTGATATAAACATGGCAGGGAAAAAGACTCATCACTGCATCCTTAAAATCCATACATTCACTGTATGATAATGCAGTGAGGGGGCAAGGTTGACAAGCATGTTTTTAGATAGGAAGCAAGTGCAGGCTTCAAAGAGCCTACAATATATTTTAATTAATAAGGGATCAGTAGGAGCCAATTAAATCATAGTCATTTGAAATAGAGAAGATTGCTTTGCTCTTTTTCCTGTGCTACTGCACAGTAGAGTCTTAAATTTGCCAGTTCCTCCAAAAAAAAAGGGCTCTGTGCCTTTTCAAATTACTTTGCTTTTCACAGTAATAATTAAGTGACAGTCAAGAAGCAAAGAAGACTTTTCATTTTTTAAAGTTTAAGTTCCAGTTACCCAGGAAAAGTTTTCATCAGTGGTTTTAAAAAACTAGAAGACCACATCAAAATAACTAGGAACAGACAGATCTGTCCTGGCTGTCCACACAAAACTAAGGTACATTTCTCTTTGCTTTACAGAGCAGTTAAATATGTTCGCATCCAGTTCTTTGTGTTATTCAGTGTTTTCACATGGAGGCAAATCATTAGGAGAGAAAACTTCAGAGTTTGTAACTTTGTGGGAAATAAAAATCTTTAATAAAGAAAATAAAATCTGTGGCTCACGGCTGCTCAGTGAGTGGAGGAAGCTGACATTTAATGCAATCGTCCACCTACTCTACTGAATCCAAAAACCTTACAGCAAATATGTGTTGGTTGGAGTCTATAATAGCCAAATGGAAACACTAGCTAAAAGGAACCAAGGGATAAGAAATCTGCTATAAATGAAACATATATTTTTTTATACTCATTACAGTAATAGTCCCCCAAAGTGGCTTGCACCTAGAACGTGGCCCTACCAGGGACCATTTTCAGACCCAATGTCCAAGATAAACTTGCTTGCCTGCTATGGTATCTAAATCCACCTATTCAGACTTCCCAATATCCAGAGCTACTAAACTGTCTCCATATGCTGTGAATGCAGAGAGAAAGTTGTTACACCCCACTTAAAGATATACAGTAAGTGTCATAACCATCTCTCTCCTTGACCACATAAAAAACCAGGGACTGTAAACTCTAGGGAACAAGTAATCCAAGCTGATCACAACTCAGTTTGGGAAAAGTCCATCTTACATGTCTCTGTGGACCTATGCCCTTATTCCCAGTGTTGCTTAGTTCAAGAATTCAAGCTTATTAAGAAACTGGACTCTAAATCATAATTACCTTTACTTTTTTAAAGAAAGCTCTATGCTTTTGACTCATGTTTGGATTTATTATTTTTTCACTTTTCCCTTTTATCCTCCTTTGTGACTAGAAGTGTATAAACACAAGTGCTGTCCAGCTTCTGACATCTACAAAACAGGAGCATTTAATGATCTCACCACTGGACTCTCTTGAGAAGACCCAAAGATCCATATATCAAAAGTTGTCAAGTAATGTCTCCTGCTGTGAATACAACATTTAAGCAGTTGACCCAAATATCATTATTTGCACACTATTTTCAACTTCGTCTACCCAGCCACATGGCTACCCCAAGACCTCTGTGTCCCCTGCAGCTGCAGGTCATCACTCGCCCTCCTGTGGCACTGTTATTTTGTGTTTATGTCACAATCTGGGATAGGAGATTTGTTAAATGTAGGAAATACAAAAAGAATTGGACTTTATAAGGGTTCAAGGAGCTAACACTTCAGGATTTATTTTGCTCACTATCCAAAAACATGTAGTCTAACACTGATGCTCAAAATAACTTGATGTGTTTCTCATATCATATTCAAGACAGGAAGTTTAGGAAAAAAATAATTTGTGTAGCTCCAGATTATGTACTCTGCTCCAGTGTATCAATACTCTTGAAACAGTAAGCTATAATATATTCTATCAGTCAAATCAATCCTCCCACCTTTCCCAGGCAGAGGGAAGGCTTACCTGAATTCCTAAAAAGGAGAGCTTTCACTCATGATATCTTCAAATAAACATATTCAGCCAATTCACTTAATTGCCTTGGAGCGATCAGCTGTGCATCTCAATACTGAAATTAGGCTTTTCTGCATCTCTGGAGTTACATTTTGGACTCACTCTCCTTCCGTGAGGGAATGACCATAAGAGACACTGCCTCCAAACTCATCTTTGAACCTAGGAGCTTATGAGCTACCTTTCTTTCCTCTACACTTTAATTTTACCACCCCTACATCACTTCTGCCTTCTTGCCATATTCTCCCATACTCAGTGGAAAGCAGTGCCTTTGCACTTCAGTTCCTGCTAATATTTAATGACAGAAAATCAGGCTACTTTCCCAGGCTTTTGTTAATGTACTGCTGGATTCACCGCTCCTCCTGGTCAGCCAAAAAAATCTGTGTGTTGCCAGGCTTGTGTTCTTACCTGTAATTCAGGGGGCTTTCATTTTAAAATATGGGTCACATGGGAATGCTATCTATCTCTCAGCATTTTGTAAAGTCATGAGCTGCATTGCATTAGCAAAGTGACTTTAGAGACAAAAAAAATACAGGCTTTATCTGCAATGTGCATTAGAAAGGGGTTTATAAAAAAAGGGGGAGTTTTAGATTCTACACTCATATTACTTTGCGTTGCCTCAGAAAGTGCTGAGAAAACCAGCCGAGATGTCTGTTGTCTTTATTACACATCTGCTAATTTCAGAGATACTTGCTGAGAATGTCCTTGATTTTAATTGACATCTTGATTTACATAATTTTGTTCCTTTGCCATCTTTACATAGAGTTATTAGCAGCCTTGGCCTATGCTTCTCTATTTCACTAGTCTTCTTAAGAAAGTGGACGTGCTACATGGTACCAATAATATTTTCTGGTACCCCATTCCCCTAGGACACAGTGCAGCATCATGTGTGTAGGCAAGGTAGAAAGCTGACTCAAATGCTGTATCCTTTCTATTTCTCATTTGTTTTCCCTCAGGAAGCCCCAGTAACTTCTTGTCTTCTGTTCTTAGGATACTTTCTGTGAGGAAAAACACCAGTATCAAGGAGCACGTATCTCTCGAACTAGCTATTTACCACAAATGTCCCATTTTTTTTTGCTGTTTCAGTAAGAGAGAAGTGGTAGAGAGAAAAGGAAACTATGCCAATGTGAGTAATATTCACAGTAAATGTCTTTTAAAAAAAGTATGAAAGTCTGCTGACTGCAGATTTTTTTTTAAAAGCCTGCTGCCAGGCTGGCAGTGGAAAAAGTCGTCTCGCTCTCTCAGATGCACACTCAGCCCCAAAAGATGAAGTGACCAAGCTGCATGTGCACCTCCACTTTAGGCCTCCACTTTCAGATCTGGCCTTTACCAGAATCATTTACAGATGGAAAATTAGTCATTTTACCACAAAAAAAAAAAAAAAAAAAAAAAAAAAAGTATCAATGAGATTTGAAAGGGATGGGATCCGTGGGCATTCTTTGGGGTCACTTTCATTCATTGCTTTCCTTACACTACTGAAGTGATTAGTATTTTCCATGTGAGTTTTTCATGTATTTCCACTGGGAAAGACTAGACAAAATACCTTTTCCTGATTCTCAGTTTTTCCTCGTGACTCGGAACAGATTTAGTTATATGAATTTTGCAACAAGCTGACCTGTTGCTGCAATGTGCCCCACTGATGGTGGTAACAGGAACTCTGGGGCAGCTTCATTAAAGTCAGCAATGCAGAGTTTTAATAATTATAATACAAAATGGAATAAAGCAACCAGTACACGTTCCCACTGTTATATTTGTACTGCATTATTTGAATCTACTTCTTAGGAAAATAAAAAAGCTTTTTGTGGTAGGGATTATCTCTATTATAAGGCTTAGTAGTGAAGTAGTTAACCATGTTGATTTCTACACAGCTATATTTAAGTTTCAGAGTTAACATCTCTCTGAAACAAATAGGGTTGATTATTCTTTTTAGAACCATTTTTTCTTGTTCTGCAGACTGAAGTATTGTCTACATTAAGAACAGTTGCACCATTATAACTACTCTAATGTTAGTCACATCAATCCCACTCCTTGATGTAGACGAATTGTACCTAACCACATCAGATAAAGCATAATTTTATGGCTGTGCGGGCTGCTCATATTAAGCATTTTCAGCAAAGAACAATGGAGTTCCATTAGTGCAAAGTTTCCCAAATGGGGAAAGATGGTATTACATCACTTTGCACTAGCTTTGCATTTTAAAGATTGTATTTTGAACAATAAAAAGTTAAAATATTTTTTAAAGAAAGGAAAATAATAATTAAAAAAATCCATAAAACTCTGTATATGACTGGGGCAGCCCCAGCTCAAGCCTCTGAGGAGCATAAGTTCCTGCTGCATAGGGCTCTCTATTCAATAGACACGGGTGTGTGGTCAAAGGCTGAGTATACCAACTTTCACAGCAGGCTACTGATACATCTGACAACACAAACCACTGCCTTCCACATCACCAACCTAATGCTAAAGGGACTTATGTTCCCTTGAGAAGGAACAGATATTTTCTGTTTGCATACCACCTAACACAGGAGGGTCAGCTACCACAATATAAATATTTAATCCTAATAACTAGGGAGGTAATATCAAGGGGATATGTTTACATGATGCTCTTTAAAGCTCCTAGTGAATAAGCAACAACTTTGTTTTCTTTTTTAAGAGGTAGAAGAGTAGAAGTCAGACTTTCAAAATATACAGTCAAAAGTTGACCAAAGCCTGAATTTCTGTGCCCATTGACATTGCAGCCAAAGAGCCCAGATTTTCAGCATAAGGTATAACACGCAGTGATTTTGCCAGTGTGAGGAGTCAGACAATAAAAAAGGGGCTGGCGGCAGCAGAAACAGGGTTTTGCCTCTCTCCCCCTTCCCCTCCCCTCCCTGGAACACAACATACTTCTACCAGGAACAAAAATAAATAAATCCTCAGTTGTCTTGCTGTGCCCAATTAGTATTCCATCCATGAACTGTCCCATCAGGGAAAAATGCCTCCCTCACACACGTGTTCAGGATAGCACTGATGGATCTGAGGGCCTCTCCAAACACAGTGACCATCTGCTAGGCAAAACATAGGGGTCTGACAAGCAGGAGCCATTCAGCCCTGTTGTTGGGCCACATTATTACATATTTGACAAGGGTAATGAGAGGCTGTCATTAACCTTACATGACAGTCTCCACAATGACACGCACTAAAGCAAGAACAAAGAGCAGAACTCAGTAAAAAGGCACCTACTTCTCATTTAACCCCGGAATTGTCAGACACCATTATTGCTAATGGAGGCTGGCGGTCCTGGGGTTAATTTCCATCTCTGTGCTCTGCTTGTTCTCTTTTTGAAATGTACTCCTCATATGGTTAAGGAAGCAGTTTTATCAAGGCTATTGGGAAGGCAATGCATTATTTATCATAACACACTGAGATGTAAGAACAGAGAGGGTCTCCTGGAGGAATGAACAAACAGACATATTTCATGAACCCTTCTGATGGTCTGAAAAAAAAAAAAAAACATTTCTGAGCTCAGTGTCTGATATTTAAGGTTATCATTGCCTAAGTGTGACATTTTCCTCATCTGCATTTCCTGCCAGATTTCTGTCAAGCTTAAATTTGCAAGATTTTTTCCCAGTGACCTTGTCACAGTCACCTGGCTTTATAATCACAGGGAAATCCCATCGAGAAAGTTAATCGGTCGCCTGACTTTTAGTTGAACATGGTAGGGTGAACATGAACCGTAGAGTGAGACAGTATTTACAATTCCAGGAAATAAAAGGTCACCTGAATATCAAATCTCTGTCTCAGATGAGATGATACGGGTTACAGTCCTCCAGCAAGTAGCAGAGGTCTCGAAACAGAGTTGCTTGCCACCTCGGCAAGCCGAGGAATACACCTATTTCCATAGTGACCTCTGGGCTGAACCTAGGACAGGGGGCTCTAGGCATGAATGCAAGCACTTGTTCAGATGCTTTGGCATATTAAGGACAAATGACAGAAGTGAAAGTGAAGATTATGTCTCACTGCAGGAGACTCGAAGCCGGTACAGCTGGGTGTGAGCTCGCAGGAGTCACAAGGTTTGGGAACAGCTAGAGCCAATGAGAAAATAGGACATCAGGTGGCGGGTAGCTGCAGTACAAGGATGCTCAGAGCCACCGAGGGGAGGGGACACCGTCTCTGTGGAGAAGCTCTCTATAAATAGCATACAAAAAGCAAGTCACTTTCTTTCCACACAAAGCAAATGCAGCAGCACGAAGCTAGCCTCCCAGAAACACTGGCTAGGAGGCTGGAAAAGAAGCTGGTCGAAAGATTAATACTTCCGTGGAAAAAGTGGAAAGTAAAAACCGCAATTAGGAGACAAGTTCTCCAAGAAGTGAGTTCAAGAAAGATTGTAGTTTTTCTTCTGAAAGTGAATTAACAAGCTTCAATGTTTACAAAACTGCTCACTACTAGAAAAAGCAGAATATGTTGTACAAGCACATTTCAGATTATGAATTGCTTTTCCAGATTTATTGTGATGGTCCTTTGCAGAGCTGGATGCCAACGTCATGCGCTATCTTTTCTGTTCTCTCACTGGAGAGTGTCCTCTTCCTGAGCCACCCACAGGGGAGTCTGGTTTACAGTTAAACAAGCCATTGAATCAAACCTCTTTTGTTATCTAGCCATTCAGAATTAATTTTCCATTAACAGCTGCAGGATCAAACCACTGTTTTACAACTGTTCTTGAAGAGCTACTGAAAGGGAGGAAAAACACATGGAAAACTGAGTTCTGCATTGAAATGACAAAAATACCAGTGAAGCATTTTTCCTCCTTTACCCATCCCGGTGTACAGCGACAGCTACTGACATTCAATGAGTAGTGGAAATACATGGCCAACCTGCCCTACCTCTTTGTCATGGGGTAAGGCTAACCCACTAGTGCTCCTCCCCGAGAGATCTTTCTTCTCAGTTAGCACAGGATTCCATTCATTAATTTCCCCAGTAAATGTGCATGTCAAACTACTAAGGATGACTGAAGCATTTGTGCTGCAGTACCATCAATATATGGATTGTACACTGCTCTCTGTCTTTCCTTCTCTGTCTCTCCTTCCCTGCCCCCAGCCCTTACCCACTTCCATCTACTCCCTCTCACTGGTTTCTCAATCCTTAGCCTAAAAAATTCTTGGCTTTAGCTCAAGACGGAGTAGTAGGGAAGTCTACCTTCATCATCTGAGTCTTAATAGAATGGTATGATCTCTAATAATGGTTATAAAACGCTATGTTTTAGCACCCGCTGATGGCAGCCTTAACAAGTATGACAGCTTCTCTCCAGCACGTACGATGAGAGTGAAGCCAAATTACCTGGTTAGGATTTGTTAGGCTGAGACTGGTGGAGACGCTCACCTTTCCTGAGTTCAGACTCTGGGCATATGCCTATGAACAATGGCAGATGGAAGTGATTTGAAAGACTGTAATTTCTTGCTAGTTTTTCTGAATATTTTATGGGCTAACCTTACAGTAGGAGAAAAGGATTTATGAATATAGAAAGATCATTGCTCCTAAGGAAATCTTCAAATATAGCATATGCATAATATTCCAGCGACTTTTAATTCTGTGGAGAATTTTAAAAGTCTGTGTTATCAAGATCCCTCAGGACAACAAAAAAGATTTGATATCTTTCCTTAAAGGGAATTTTAAAAGGGTTCTTTAACTCTAATTAGTGAATCTACTTGGGAATTCTCAGAAATCATCTGTACTCACAAAGGAAGAATACCTAATAATTTTCAAACAAAACAAAACTGTTTTCCTGATAAAGTGCAAAATTCAGATTCAAAATTCAAAAGGACCAGATCTAATGGCTCCATATAACATACGGTGAGTTCCCTCAGCATGTTCAATCTTTAAACTTTTATGAACAGGACAACACATTTACCTGTAAGACCTATTTCCTTACAAATTCATGCTTCCAATTATTTACGATTCCACTGTCCTTGTGAGGTTATATAAATCGATTACATTTTCATTTAATATTATATTTAGCAATTATATATTCATACCATTAACTGCCAGAATCACTCTTCATTTTCTTTTTCTGAAGATGAGACTGTGGAGCTGTTTTGCTCTAGTATTTTGTCAGTGACACTATTTTGTATGACTTTTCAAGAGATACATATACTGGGTAAGATTCTTCCTGTGTTATGATATTAAATAAAGAAAGGTTATCATTATATAAATGGCAAAACTGTACTGCACTGCAGCCACTTAACATTTTCTAAAAGATACAATCTACTTGATATGAAGTCAGGGAAATCATATCTAATACTGAATTCTAACTGGAAAACAAATGAGTACTACTAATAGAATGTACTTCAGTTGTACTTTGCATAACATTCAAAAACAGAGAATTATTTTTGTCACCTGCCTGAGTCACCTTTACAAGCCTAGCATTGGACCCATGGATGTGTTGTGTGGGTCTCTGCATATGAAATAGATATGAATGAAAGACTTATCCTGTCCTTCTGTTTGCAAAGAAAGAAAAAAAGTAAAAAGAAGGGAAAAGAGGAAATGGTTATCAATATAGACAGAAATTTCTGCTATCCCAGAAAAAGGATTCTGTATTCTTTGGACTATGGAACCATATAAAATGGTTCATATATTTTAATCAGGAGAGTTCCTTCTACATGCTTAGCTTATATTGGCAAGTATAATGTTCTGCCTTTCAATTAGCCTCAAACACTATCACGTGAGTCAGACTAAACTACATTTAATCAGATGTCTTATGAATTATGAACAGGTCTACCAAGCGATTGGACCATTAAGCATTAGATAAGACATAACTGCCCCAGATGCTTCACCTAGGGTAAACTCAAGTATTTGTATTCCAACTTTCTAAAAGTTAGAAGACTTAACAACCTAAATTTGTTGATAGCTCAAGATTCTGCAGGACTGGAAATTTGCTTGCATAAAGTTAAGACAGGAATTGCAGGTTTTAACATGCAGAAAAGCCATATATGAAAAATTACACGTTTTTCATCATCTTTGACAGAAATAATCATAATCTGAATAACTGAATTCCAATGAAATAAAAGAAGCAGGTAGCCACCTGAGCTAGAAGCTGCCTCTCTGAAGAAGTGGCTGACAGCTTCGACTTAGACCTTATTTCCGTATAAAATCATAAAAAATGCCATCCATTCTGAGCCAGGGATTTGAAGATAAGACAGTAAAACAGCACAGGGATCCTGCCAGGCACTATTAAAAGATTAGTAAAATAATTCTGTCACTAAAGTCATATGATTTTCACTATCAAAAGAGTTGGCAGCGTTGTGGATTTTCAAAGTCAGGAGTAAAATGACTGACTGACATGGAAAATTCTGACCTACCACTGTTGCGAACAATGACTGAAATGTGAAGAAACTGATCTCACTGTCCCAGTGTCAGGGCACAGTTTCATCAAAGGATAATGTAAGCAGTCCAGAATTTAAGCTGTATTTCTGTCATTCCTCTTATGGTCCACAAAGGACTAGGGCTTTTTATAGCAAGTAGCTGCTGGCAGCATTTCCACTGCACCCAGTTCCCCAGGCTGTGTTGCTGGAGGCAAGACAGCCCTGCATAAGACCTAAGTACACAAAGTAAGGCAAGTCAGTATGGCAGAATTGCTTGCTCATTGTGGTTCTAAATATAAGATTCAGAGATGCAAATGCCAAACATCCAGATGCTGCAGGAGTGCCTGAATTCAAGGCTGTGAAGATGGAAAAGCAGGTAGGAGCCCTAGAAATTGACTGGAGAGGAGTTGTGCCTTACACTTCATGAATTCTTTATGCTAGTGGTGGACATTTGCCCTGGAGGAGGAACTTACCAGAAGCTTCTTTTATGTATCAAGTCACTGCAACTGTCCTGGTTCCCACTAACTATGCTGAAAGCCCTGATGGAAAGCATCACATCACTCCTTTCACTCTCCCTGTGTCTCATCATGTGTCCACTTGTTAGCCCACAGTGAGTTGTTTCCTCTCCCATACAGAGGTCTGCAACAGTATTCTCACTTTCCAAACACCTGCAGGTGCAGTGTTCATAACAGTTCCTTGCAGCATGGTCACGTCTGATCTGACCCTTCTGATTCTCAGGACAGTTCCCTCCAGCTGCACCTTCTCACCATGCATCAATCAGCCGGAGGAAACTTTTTGTGGCAGTGATGCCTTGGTCAGCAGGGGCTGCTGACAATTCTCAGCTCATTGCTATGCTGAAGTCAAAAGTTACAAATTACTTTTCTTGAGGAGTTATCTTTATCCAGGTAAAGTGCCCACAAGGACACTGATGCTCCCCTCTCTTTGTGTTGGGAGCTATGTGTGGTGCAGGAACACCTTCAGCAGCACAAGCCTACGTGAAATGCTCCTGCTCTAGGAAGAGAATCAACAACCTGATCTACTGAGCACTGAGGACGTTTCATAGGAAACATGCTGTCTTGGTGTTGCCTGCTGGAGTGAAGGTTTTAGGGCACTGTGATCTTGTAGTTATCAAAACCAGTGATCTCTATTGTGACTGAAGTATTTGGCTGGAAACTGTATCACAAAAAGAAAAAGAAGCAGATAAAGGCTCAATAAAATGTTCTACATTGTACATACAGGAAACAAATGTGTTTGAATCATCAGGGCTCAGAACAGGGCCATAGCCTCCTCCCCTGAACCAGATAGCTTATTTGTGCTGTGAGTTTTTGTTCTTTCTAAGAACAAATTATTGCAGTGGTCAGAAAGGAAGACACCTTCCCCCTCCCTCTGCCCCTCCCCCCCCCCCGCCCCTCCCCCCCCCCCTCCCCCGCCCCGCTTCTTTCCTTAACTCTTGTTCAGTCACTAACATTTCCTGTTACTATCAGGCAGAGATTTCATTTCTGCCCTGGACACCTACCCATACTGCACTTTCATAAGTAATGTATCGGTACTCTCTTGATGGTCTTTACACATCTTCCCACTCTGGACCATCTCCTGAGAGATTCCTAGGGCCCACCTAAGTAGTGACACATGCTGCTATTGAGCAAATTTCTGGCTTTGCTAGTGAAGTACTGTCCAAAATTATTTATATCCTGAGGAAGGCATAAATGTCTGTGTTGTATTTCCTGTCCAGTCACAAAGAGCAAACCAACCCTGCACATCTTAGATCACAGGTGTGAGCTGATACTTCTATTCTCCTAAAGCCTATTCACACTTTGAAATAGTGAGTTATCAGCAGTTTTGTTGCTTTGAACAAGACAGCTGGTACACTACAACTGCTCTGCCACTGTTTCATAAAAGACTGTCACAATCAGGCAAATGAGGCCTGGTGTCTTCCCAAAGAGCCATCCAATAATGCAAAATAAATGCTGGGACCACAAAGAACCATCAGAGTTTCTGGGAATGTCTTTTGTCTTGGTCTTCCTACAACAATCTTCTCAATTCATTGCTCTTCCTTCCCTCTTCACCTTGCCAGAGAAGTCATTTGGAGTTTGAATGTCCAAGGTATTGTAAGAACATAGGCACCAAAAACAGAACTTGGGTGAGACTGAGTGCTGACACTGAATAATTATTCTCCAGAAAGACCACTGGCTTCACCTTCCCTCATGGTAGGCCTGTATATTTAACTTTGATATTGGCTGTTTGATGTCCGCCTCTGTGCATCCTCCACAGCCTCCACAGCCCACAGACCTGGGAGTCTTAGCCTTGGAAGAGTCAGAAAGTTGACACACTGCTGCCCAGAATACCTTCCACAGGGGCTCAATCCAGTCCCTGCTTTCAGGGTTCACCTAGTTTGCGCACAGTTGGGGTCTCTATAGCAAAGAGCTATCTCTGGGTTCTGTTAAGAAGTGGTGGAAGAGGGCAACACCTGCCTGTGTGAAAAGCCCAGGGATTAGAATGCTGACTCAGCACAGGCAAAAGCAGATTTTGATCACTTTGCTAGCCCAAGGGGATAGGAACTGGCACTCCCACCTCTCAGAAGTTTTCCTAAATTTCACAACAATGAACACGGGAAAAGCGTTTCCCAAACTCATATTGTTTAAGCTCTGCCACAATTCAGCAAAGAATGCAAAAGACTCTGTGCCGTGCTCTGACAAGGCAAACCCCCTGAGCTCTAGTCATATATTTGGTTTTGCTTCAAACTGGCTTCTTGGATTGCAGATAGAAACTTTTACTCATGAAAAAGACAACAGGAGTCTTTCATTTTAGCAACTAAATAAATTCTAGCACAAACAGCAAGGTCTGGTACCTTCATTCCTCACCTTTTATTGCATGTTCGTATGTTTCTTTCTGCCAGTAAAGCATTGGAAAGAGAAGATGGTTGTAATCAGATCATTGGCTAAAACAACTGATCAATAGCAACTGCATATGCTGCAAAGAGCCTTTAATGGCTCTTAATCCCCATTAGGCTGAGCTGGAGGAAGTTGAAGGGGAAACTGCATCACATTTCAACCATTTATAGCAGCATCCTGGTACTTGAGCGGCTTTCAGGGAATGGGAGCATTTGTTCTGAGGTGCTCTGGGACAACCATCAATAGGATAGGAAACTATTGCATCATTATTATCCAGGAAATGCCTTGGGGACCCTCCAGGGAACTGACTCCAAGGCTTATAATTTTTTAACAAGAGTCCATGTTGGGTCAACCAGCAAACCAGGAGCACGTGAAGTTTTTCTGCCACTGGTAATTAAACATGTTTTGGGATGTATTTGACGTGATTTATAAAATCAAAAAGGACAGTGTTAATAATGTACGCCATCATATTGTCTTTTAGGAACATCTCCTTCCAATAAATATTATTCAACTTCCTGACATGTTTCAATGCAGATACATCATGACAAAAGTTTCAACATATTCTTGGTTTACTTCTTCACTAAACCAATTAACCACACCAAGCTTTACAGTACACCTATAGGTGGCCTGAGAACATGTACTTGTGTCTCGTATGTCACTCCTCTGCGCTGAAGCAATTCTACATACATGTCTTTTCAGCCTATGCATTTTGTTTTGCAAAGAGAAAAAAACAAAATTAGGTGTAAGAACCTAACTTCTGTACCACCCAGTCCATACACAGCAGGTGTTATCACAGGATTCAACACGAATTCTTAATGAATCCAGTATAAGTTTACCTGGTGATGTGTCTTGCTCTTGCACAGTGCTGACTTTGAGAAACATAAAGCCTTTGAAAACCAAACTAAGATGCAAGCTGTTTAACCTCAACAATGTGCTGTGGGCAACAGCCCCTGGGAATGATCAGATTTTATTCCAGTTGCATTCAGTTCGGTAAGTGGGGGGAGCTAGATAAGTTTGGTAGGACTGTGATTGAGATGTAAGATTAAAGAATCTCTGCTCCACAGGCCAGGGGTCAGTGTATCTCTTCCCTGTGTGCATACCCCGGTATGTATTGAAAGAAATTCAGCAAAGCCTGTTTCACTGATGAGATCTAGAGCTGTACTAGCTGCTGGTTTTCCTTACCCAGAGAATTTTCAGCAGCAAGTGGATTCTGGAAATATCTGTGGATCTTTTGATGGAATGGGGGGAAGTCTAGTGTCAAATGACATCTTTTGTAAAATGGCAGCTTTGCTGCAGGTATGTTGGGTATTGCTTAAAAATAGCAGTATTGAAATAGCAGCTGACTTTCTGGTTCTCAGAGGTCTGAGTTTTGTTTATCTTCAGTGTCTAGAAGAGTGCATGAAACAAAGAGGCAGCTCTGTATCAAAACAACTCAGCTGATACTACAGGCAGGAAAACACAGTTCATCGAGCTTACCTTAACTATCATCTAGCCTCAAAAGGCCCCACCACTTTCTTGTGAATAGATTCTGCAGCTGGAAGGATATTTCCCTTTCACAATTCCAACCAACTCAGCAATATAATCAGACAAACATCAACTTTGAAGGAACATACCCAGGATTTTTAGTGAATTTGTACTTCTTGTTTCTTTAATAGTTTATGGGAAAAAGCCTAAAACTAGAAAGGATAGGTAGTTCTTTGCTTACTTGTAGGCACAGAGATGTTAATTCAGTCTTTAGTATCAAGGGATTAGCACAATCTTTTGGTGAAATTTGGTCATCGTGTCACTTTTTTCAGAGCAATTACACAAAGCAGTTGCTTTAAAAAAAAGGGAGTACAGAGAGTCATTGCCCTAGAGAAATTTGTGGGAAGCCATCCAGTTTTCTTCTGCACTTTTCATTGAAGGATCCTATGAAAGCTTTATGAAGTCAAGGAAAATACCTTTCAGTGGACACTGGCTATAACCCAGATGAGAGGCATCTCCTTTAATGAGTAGACTGGGGGCCTTTGCCTTCATCCTACAAAATCTGAGATTCAGAAAATGAGGATCTCAATGTTCCTAATGCTTATACTGACAGTTTTACCAATAACACTAAATATAGAATTTTGTTGAACTGAGCCTTATTCCTGAGGCTTTTGTGTGTCATTTAAGCTTCTGAGGGTTAAATACCAGTTGCAGTAATATGAAGAGATTACAGAAAAGCATCATCCACTGGAACCAATGAGGTTATCCCATGGTGCCATTTTGGAGTTTGCTTCATAGCTGCCTCATTAAATCCTCTGCTTTCCTAAAATAATACTCAATTAGTATTCAAGACACGTGCTTTCTACTGGAAAATGGGAATAAAGCATAGCAGAACTCTTGAAGAATGCTGATTTTTAGTGTTTTTCTAGTTTGAATCTTCAAAATGACATCTGCTTTGTGAGAGACTTAGAGATCTGGATGGAGGTTTGCAAAGGAGAATGAAATCATATTTCTGATCCTTCCGTATTCTATCCCCTTCAAAATAAATGCTTGTGCTTGCTTTCCTGCAAAAATCAGTACAATGCCAACTCACTTTCTGACAGTTTTATAGAACACCCTGCTTCGTGGAAATATTTTGAAAAGTTTATTTCCATGCTGTATTTCTATTAGGCTAATCAAAACATTTAAGCATTTTAATAAACGACTGAATCAGAACACACATCTTTCAGAAAACACTGGTGATTCACAGTATTATCTGCAGTTTTACATATCAGGAGTTGAAACTAGCTGATAGAGTTATTCTCTAAAGATAAAACAAATTTGCCCGCTTAGATAAATTGCATATTCCCAATTGTTCGAGCTCCTCTAGTACTTACACGTAAGGGAAGAAAAACTGCCCATGTTTCCTCCCTATCTGTGGAAGAAAGGACTTTGCTTAAATGACAATCTCTGGGGGAGTGTGCGTATAGGTGAGATGGCTGGGGTCTGCAACTGTGTGAGGGTGTGTGAAGATACAAACTTCAGTCGTCTGCTCTAAGCTTAAGCTCCTGAGGGTAAGACATGGCTATCCAAGCTGGGTTGCAGGGATGAGTGGGGCTTTTGCAGAGGCTGAGACCAGGGAGATGGGCTACCTGCCCACAGGTGATGGGCACTGGTGAGGGTCTGTGTGGCATCAGAGGTGAGGAAGGAGGTTCCCTGGATCTTACCTGAGTCCCCATGGAGACAAAGCCCCAACCCTACCTCCATGGTACGGCCAGAGCTTGTGGTGCATGGCACCACACAACAATGCAGGGAGAAGTGCCAGGGGCAGCAGTGGGGCACAGAGGCCCCTTTGTTGGCCTGATCTGCTGCCCAGGGAGTTTTTCCACTTGCTGAGGGCTTGGGTCTAGGACACTGTGGGCCTCCACAGATGCTGCAGCTCATCTGGCCCTCACGCTAGAAGCCCCACTGCTTTTCCACATGGACACCTACGGTACAGCCAGGGAAGGTCTGGATCATGTGAAGAGTGATTACGTGGCTCTGGGGCGAGGGCCAAGGACATAGGTGTCTCCTTGGTCCCACTGGTGTAGGAGAAAAGCTTAGGGAGGAGTGGAAGAAGTGGGCTGGTTGGGTAAGCAAAGGGTGCAGAGTGATGTGGAAGGCAGCCTTTTAATCACCAAAACAGGACAGAAGGAGATCCACCTCAGCAGGGTGAGGGAGGTGATTGTGCCTTTCTGCTTAGCACTGATAAAACACATCTGGTATGCTCTGGGAGTTTTGGGCTCCCCAGTACAAAAAAGACATGGATATACTGAAGACACTTCAGAAAAGGGCCACAAAAACAAATACGGGACTGCAGCATCTGACATACATAGAAAGCCTGAAGAAGGGAAGGCTTAGCAGGGAGATCTTAGCAATCTGTAAATGCCTGGTGGGAGCCTGGTGAAGCCAGGCTCTCCTCTGTGGTACCCTGTGAAAAAAGGAAACAAGCATAAATTTAAAAAAGAAAAAACTTTTTTTTTAGTACAAGAGTGGCCAAACAGTGGCACAGGTTGCCCAGACAAGTTGTGGAGTCTCCACCCTTGGAGATATCCAAAACCCAACTGGACAATATTCTAAGCAACCTGGTCTAGCTGACCCTGCTTTGAGTTGGGGGACTGGACTAGAAAGTCTCCAGAGTCTTCCAGCCTCACTGATAGTGTGATTCTGTGATTCATTAGTGAGGGGCTCAGCAATCACTTTTTGTCTTCTGGAAGGACTTGTCATAGGAACTGGAGCTGTACTGTATTCACACCTAAACTGACAGACCCAGGAGCTCTTCCAGGATCCCAGTTTTGGGTGCATACCCTGGCAGTGGCTTGAGTCAGGGAATGCTCCTGCACCCTCTGCCTCGATTTCTGCTGAAGGGAGCCACTTTGTAACACAGCCAGGGCTCCATGAAGAAAATTGTCCCCTGTGCACTAATGATCTAATTCTCCTTCTAAATCCAGAAATTTTCTGGGTATCTTGGCTTTCTTCCCAAGTCTAATATAATTTCCTCAAAAGTCCCAGCTGGAGGGGCAGAAAGAGAAAGTCTCCATGCAGCTCTGGTTTATCCTGCAGAGGAATTGACAAGGCTGAAAGTCTAAGATGAGTCCAACACAGACAGAAAAGCACCAGACTGAAGTACATACAGCAACCAGAAAGCTGACAAGCTGTTGCATTTTGTAGCAGATGCAGCTCTAACAGGGTATGTGGCTTCATTCCTAGATATAATGAATTGCAAACACACACTGGGAATGCTGGTTTTGTTCAAAAAGTATCTCCTCAGTATATTAACTGAGTATATTAACTATATTAACACAATATGTGCACTGGATGAATGTGTGCTCCTATTCCCATAATGCAGTGAAAGATCACAGAGAGGAGCTGTCACACATTACTGGACTGATACTGATTATTTTGGCTGTTCATACCATTGCTTCCTCTTCCGAACAATACAGTGAAAAAGTTAATGCTCAGAGATCAAATTAAAGGATGGCTCTTCTACCTCCAGAAGAACAGTTCCAGACTGTGTTTAAAGGGAGGGATATGTTCTGCCTGAGGTTCAGAGTAGTGGGATGTACTCACACTGTGTGTGCAGAAGTCTGGAGATGAAGTCCTATATGCTTCAAAATGCAGGTGAGTTGTTGAACAGATCAGATACATCTCTTCTCTGTACTCAAGTAAGGAGGCAGAAAGCAGAGGGGACAGGGACCACAAGTTTTGGGAGCTCCAGAATGGATTATATGTCATCAAAAGGGTGTATAGGCAGAAAGATTCTTCCTGCAAGACAACTCAAAGGCAAGAATTGAAGAACAGGTACCAGACAGCTAACTGGATAAGGCAAATTCACTAACTAAACATGAACACGCTATCAGGGCGAATAAACAGCATGCTCAGGCAGATATCCAAGCATGTACGTAATTCTTCTGTCAACTTCATTTTACAGTATTAGCATATGAATGACAAGTCTCACACACATCAAAGACGGTGTGTTCAAAGTAAATTAAGTTTCTACTATGGAATACAATGAAATATGAAGAGAGAATTGCTATCAGAAACAATGTTGATGAGAAGAGTCTCAGAGACATTATGTATGTACACAGTGGAATCAGTATCAAAGATGTACAAAAATACCAGAACAACAAATTAAGCAAAGTTACTTCCTTTTTTCCTTCAGTTTGAGGGTCCAAGACACTCACATGCTGAGTGGCAATGCCCACTAGACTGCAAGCATGTCCTCAGCTGCAGCCTCCATCTTAATGAGTAGGAAAATTATTTGAGGCATGGGCAGTAAAGGGAGACAAGAGTGTGATTGTAAACTTGTTTTCAGTGTTGCCATTAGTGCTCAGATATTAATTTTTTTATTAGCTTTTGTAAGCTAATAATGACAGATTTAGGCTAGCAGTCTTTGACATAAGCTGCCATACTGCTGCTGCCACAACAAACTGCAAAATCACGTGCCTGTTCAAGGTGCTGAAAGGATCAAAGTGGGTGCAACTTTCTTGTCAGAAGCAACTTTTAAAATCAGCTCCTTGAAGATGTTCCTCCTACTGTTTCCTTTACTTCAACTAGATTTCACATCTAATTCTGCCAGCTGGCACATTTTGGAGCTTGTTAGTGGACTCTGAATCAGATTAAGAGGTGTACCCAGTACAGATGAGAATGGGGGAAGAGGAAGAAATGAGGTCTACATTTAAATTTGTGGTCTAGGGCTGCTAAATGACACTGATAGCTTAATGCATGAAGGCAATTGTACTTTGCTATCTAAAGCTCCTGCTGATTCTGAGAGAGCGAAAGGAATAATGGGCTGATGTGATTGCAGGAGAGGAGTTGTTTTATTTTAGCTTGGAAAAGTGTAACTTTAAAAAAAAATAAACTAAACCCCAAACCCAAACCAAACCAAAAACAAAACCAAAAAAAACCACCCCACTACTGGGATGATATGTTTACAAGATGAAAAGCTAAAAATTATGAAATGCCTCAAATCGTGTCTATAGATAACTTACAATCTGCACAGGCACATATACATTGCCAGAGTATATTTAATTGTGCAGCTCTATATGATAAACAGAGCATATCGTGTTCATCTGCAGTACTCCTGCCTCATGTAATTTACTGGACAGACCATGTCCTAAGGATGAATCAAAGAGAAGTGGACAGTTATGTGAAAGACTCCTGTGTCTGGCTGGTTGCTGAGAAAGGTACATATGGGGTGAAACAGGATGAAAATTTCCAGAAGAGAGGCTGTCTTCCTGATTAAGTCCCTTGACTATCATCTTGAGCTATGATTTTTTTCTCTGTCTAGATCATAGAGTTTCTGTGTGATACTGATCATAGCATTTTTACAAACTCTTTCTCTGTGATCACTCCTGTTTCATTTTCTGAGTGCCCAATCTGAAACAGCTGGAGTATTGAACTCTCATAATTTCAGAAGTTTGATATGAACCGTGCTCTGAAGATATAAAAGGCAGCAGAATGGCCAGAAAATCTAGGCTCTAGTCTTGAAAATTAGCCTCCAAAAATGAGTTGATATAGGGCAATTTTGGCTTTGATCTCAGTGCCTCTGTTCCCATTTTGTAAAACTGAGACATCATCCTGTTACCTTGCTGGTGTGTTGTATAAATAAACTCATTAATATTTACAAAGAAGACGGGGAGATCAGAATTAGAGAAAAGACCATGAAAATGAATACATTTGTGCTCAGTACAGCTTTTGGATGTTAAGCATTAAATGACATATGGGACCACTCAGCAGAAGAGGATGAAGAAAAACCGTCATGGATCATATGGATAAAGGACTTTATCATAATGCGTGTACACAGTTTGCAGATACGAGACTGTCAGGTATTTTAATTCTGGTACTGCCTGGCTGTCAAGCTTCACATGTCTTTTCAGGTCAGATTTTCTGGTTTGTTTAGAGATATGTATATACCTGAAAATTTCTGAATTTTCTACATTGACAGCTAGAGGCCAGCTATATCAATACCCATTACAAGGATAAGAAATTCAATCTAAGCCATATGAATCTAGACAAAGAAGTTCTAAAGAATTCATAAAATTCTAGAATTCTTATGCAGTAAATCTAATTCCCAGATTATTCAGGTTAAGAGGACATTCAGAGGAGAAATTCTTGTAGATTCTCAAATGCCAGCTACAGAAAATGTGCCCTCGGCACCCACTGTTTTCTAGGAGATTATGATCTTTCTTCATGGTACCCTTATCTGGTCTTCCATATCCTGTAGGCTGAAGAAATGCTAGTCATGATACAAAGGCTTGAAGGTCTAAGTACAACCACTGCATACTTCAGAACAACATGTTCCCAAGAAGACAAGGTGTCCAGATAATTTAACATTCATTTGCTGTGCTCTGTTTGCTCCTCTCTGAAGCTGGGTCAAGTCCCAGTGCTTATATTCAAAGCCTTCAATAGACTGCACCAAAATTTATTCTTAAAAAGAAGTCTTCATCTTCAGGAGCCCTTGGCCACTTCTGAACTTTCTTGCAGGGAATGACATGTTTGTATGCATAGGAACAGAAACTCAGCAGATGCCTCAGCAGACACAGGTCTGAAGTGCATGCCTTCAGAAAGCATGCAAACCTTTTCATAGACTTAGTGTGTCTGAAAAACTGATGCATCATTACCTTTTTAGTCAAAAGCGAGTGTATTTGAAAGCATGTAGCTAAACCGCACCATGAGAAAAATTATGGACTTTGGAAATGGCACAATAATTACACAGCAACAAGCTGAATATCAGAGTGATGGACACTGTCGCAATACACCAGAAGTGAAGAGATCAGACAAGAATGAGAGGGGCTACCACACACCACTTGAGACTGCTTAGAATGGTTCTCCTTATGTGTGAGCTTCAGAGCTGTGGTATAAATAAACAAAACATGAGCAATATAATTTTTTCTCCAGCTGAGGTGTAACTCACCTCAAAAGGGCGACAAATCTCTGTTTCAGAGTTTCTTACGGTCTTTGCATTAGACAAAAACCTGTATTTGATTACTAGAAAAAAAAATCCTTGAATTGAGGGCTGTTTTTCTCTCCTGTGGACCTGTGTACGTATTTACACCTGACTATTCTCTTTACAGAGGTTTTTACTTGATGTTCTGTTTCCTCTCCTGAAGTTGAGGCACATACAGTACCTGTTTCATTAGTGTCACTTGGCTTTTCATTAGACAAGTAAAATGAGCCTCTACAGCATTCAAGGAACAGGCCAATAAAGATACATTACTGTCACTTTACTCAATAAGAGCAGATGGGTCATAATAGTATGGCTGATATCAGTACGTCTGTAGAGTCATTTTTTTTTATCAGGCAGTTAATGAAATGAATTTCTATCATAGCATCTTTAAAATATAATACTCTCGCAACTGTCTTTAAAGACCTATTTTGAACCAAATATGTTATCTATCAAAATATTCATTAAAATTACGTGCAGGCCTACAGGAAGAGACAGATTAAATCACTGAGGCATCTGGGCCTCTTATTCCTTTAAAGTGACCTCATTATATTGTAATTTGTTATTGCAGAAATTTAATTTTCTGATGCCATGGAATTATTGAGGGTCTTCCCAATTCCAGCATTTTCACTTTACCTAATTGTAAACTTCAAGATCATTTGGTACTTGATACTGGTTGGCTCCAAGATTGGATAGGAAACCGATACACTGTAAATGAGGAAGCACTTAATGAGGAAAATGTGATCGTGTCTATTGACTACATTCTGAGATGAGATAAATAAATAACAGTTTCACGTGAGATGTCGTCAACTTCTCACTGACACATTTATTAACTCTATTCAGAGCAAGATGCTTCATTGCCTCAATATCAAGTAAAGAGAAACATTCAAGGAACGAACCATGGCCACAAGCCTACCGGTGCCACCACTGAGTAGTCACTGAATCCAGGGTTACAGAGGAGAAACTACCTTACCTGTAAGCTTGATAGCTAGACTTTAAATGTCATAGGAATGACATAAGAGAGAGACAAACACTCCTGTTAAGATGTGCTCCCATAAGACTTTTTCATGCACTTCCAGTGTTCTTCGTGAGGACACTCTTCCCTCCCATTGAAACATACTGGAAAAACAAATTACTTTCACGGCACTCTATTAATCCTCTTCAGCTGAGGCATGCCACTGAAAGGCTCCAGATTTTCCAGGAATGCATGGCCGAAATTTTCCCACCGACCAGATTTTTATGGCAGAAAATCTCATCTAAACAATGTGATGACATTGCCCAACAGAGAAGGTTCTGTAAATTTTGGATACTGCATAGCTGTTAAATGTGGGACACAAAACAAAACACCTCTTAATGCACATAGCTCTGCATTCCAAGATATTGCAAACCGGAATAGAATAATAAAGGACACATACCCTTAATAAATAGTATTTCAATGTCCCTATCATTTCCCACACCAATCACAAAATGCACTTCAAGGACTTAACAGTCAAAATTGGTGCTTCATCACTCTGGGACAGCTTCTCTTGATGCTCTGAAGTTTGAAAAAAGCTGGTGCAAGATCAGAGTCTTAAAGAACTTCCCCTTCAGATGTAGGACCAAAATAGCTTTAATTAAACAATTTTTTTTAAAAAGTCAAGTATTAGCAACTGAATTGAGTTCTCTACAAATACAGTAATATGAAGAATGCACCCAAATTGTATGCAGCTTTGTCATGTACTAATTTACATATACACTTCTGAAGGCTACAATTAAAAATTTTAAAACAATTCTAAATCAACACAGAGTGGGTTAGCATCAATATTCATATGCAAAATTTGGCCAAGACATTTAGCTTCATTTTCTATGGATGCATCAACTTTTAATTCTTTATCGAGTGAATGAAAATACCTTAGCAATGGTGTTCCAGGTTGCAAAAGAATTTATAATATAAGACCTGAACACAAAGAATAATCATCTGGAATGTTCAAGTGTTTTTAATTGAAACAACAAAATATTTCAGTTTCCAGTCTGCAAGTGGATGCAGAATTTCTAGAAGGTATTTTAAAAAAATCAAAGGATATCACATGCATCTAAACTCCCTGATGTAGCTTCTGACGTGTGTGTTTGAGTAAAAACACTTTTCTTAATTATCCTGTAGCTCAATAACCTAATAATTATTCATTTCAGCAAACCCGTAAATAACACTTAAAACACAAACTCCATTTTTAATCAGTGAAAATTGCCATTTGTTGAAAACGTTTTTGAGTAATTACTTTTCATTTTTATTAGTAATGTGGATTTATAGGAAAATCAAAACTATATTAATTATACCATATCCTCATTATATATTAATAGACTTAGAAACCAAACATTTTGGCCTTGCAGAGTAAGGTGTAATATTTATATGAAGCTTTGTAGCAGCAGCCAACATGGCACTTAGCTCTAATGCACCTACTTTAGAGTATTGACTTGGTGCTCCTGGGACCCATGAGCTCCAGTCCCACCTGGGAATGCAGATACACTGCACTGAGTCCCCAGAACAATGTCTTGGGGTTTTTTTCTTCTCATAAGGGGCCAATTTTTGTCAGTGGGTGCAATTTGTGTTTTGAGACATCAGTTTCCAGATGCAACATGTGTGTCTTATCCCTATTCCAGGCAAGGATGTAGAATTCTCTTGCTTTGACAGGAAAGAGACCTGAGAAGATGCAGCATCTCGAGGTCAGCAGCAATATGCAGCTCTATAAAGACAGGCACGCACAACCCTCTCACAAAGCTGTGAGCTGGAGTAATACCTCATCCTCAGAGGCATGGTAACAGGAGTGCTGCTTCTTGCACTGCTCAAAATGTATTTGCCTGGCTGGAAAGCCTGGTTGCTTTGGCAGCTGGTGGGATACAGGGTTTGGGTAATTGTTTCTGGGTATAAGCTGAAAGCAGAACGACTGATTGATTGCAGCTCCATAACAGTAGCTGTTGTAGAGTATGTGCCTAAGTCAGATGTCAGACTTGCGACATTGCTTGACCACTGACGGTTTCTGTAACTTAACTGAGTTTACGGCTTTTTGATCTAGTTGTGTGCTCCAAATTACTTATTTTGAAGACTTCTAAAGATGACTGAAGCTGCCAGCCAGACTTTGAAGTCCACTAATGCCAATATAAACCTTAACCATGCTGATCTACCCTGCCAAGGATTGCTGGACATTCCTTTGAGAGAAACATTCCTCAGAAGGGCCTTTAAGGGAAGACACTTTCCCTTGAGCACTCATCTGCTGACCGACATGGAGGAACCTAGACAGCCCATAACAGCACCACTTGTGTGGGTTGCCACATCAGTACCCGGTCACACAAGGAGATGGGCACCCATCATACCACTGGTTCTCCCTGTCATGCTCTTTCCACATCTGCAGGTGCTGTCACATGCCTGAGCTAGCGCGCCCTTGTGAGATCCCAAAGGAAAGAGAGGGCAGGGATAAGAACTACTGAAAGGACGGACCCAGCCCCTCTCCAGAGCCCAGGGCCTTAAGGAAAGGCAGTGGCAGTGCTGGAGATGCTGTGAATTGCCCTGGTGGGCATGAAACCATTGGAAACTTCCTCCCACAGTGACCTTGGGTGACCCATTAGCCTCATTTACAGGCGATGCCTAACAGCCCATGGTCAGGCGGAGATTTCAGCCCCTTCTCTTACAAAGTGCCAACCCAACAGCACAGCAGGGGGGTGACACTCCTGTAAAGAGAATAAATTCCTCCCTCCTGCAAAGGAAATGGCAGATCCTCATGCCTGGTGACTGCTTTTGGTCTGTTTTTAGCTTTTCTAAGTTCCTTTTCTTGACTTCACTATCCTCATAAGTGTTTGCAGCTCAAGCTGTGTCATCTGAATATGTCATTAGTCACTGAATAGCCGAGAGAGGAACAGTCAGCTGGGGAGGATTCAGGACTATATAATACTGATCTCTGCCCTCTGTGGATTATGAGTATTTTTCTAAGTGCCTCTAATTTTAATCTCCCAAGCTGTGGCTTGTACAAAAATATATTCAATGGTCTCCTCTCTAGTGTAATATCTTTATATTAAGGATTTTCTCTTTCACCTCAGGAAGTCAGCTTTGTGGCAGACCATCTCATTTAAAATCAAGTATAACAACAGTGGCATTTTTCTGTGGAAAATTGGAAGTACCACAGGTGATAGATTCAGCTTCTGCTTCTGTCTGGTTACAAGTGTTGGAAATGGACAAAATCATTTTGAAACACATTGCTGAAAGTTCAGATCTATTCAGTTAGTGAAAGTAAGTAATTTACTTCTGCCTGTAAGTAATAATTATCTGTATAGAAACCATAGTGATGGAGAAAGACAGCCCAGCAGGGTAAAAGGAGAATGAGAAATCCTGGGATTTTCTGAAAGCATTCAAAAGGATCAGTGAGCAATCTCTCTGTATCTCTTTCCTGCCACTGTGCATACAGGATAGGAACACAATAGAGAAATAAATAAAAAATTCAATAAAAAAAAGCAGGCACCTAACAAGCAGCATACAGATGACTCTCTTGTGATCCAGATAAGGCTGTGGTTAGAAACAGGATCCAGCTGCAAGGAATGGCAGATGAGTAAAGAGACAGAGCCAATGTGAGTTTAATCATGATCTCAGAAAAGCCAGACTCTTTCAGGGCTTCTCTGGGGTTATGCAGGGATTGGACTTTGTGCCCATGTGAAAATATCGGAGTGGATGTGAACGAGTCAGACTAAAGGTTCAGAGATATAGATCAGGTGCTTCTGCCTAGGTTCTGACTGAACTTCTGTCCTTATTTGTTCATTTATGTACTTCCCACCCAGCGCACCACAATGCGATGGAGCCTTTTCATCTGCTTCCCTGTGGTTGCTGACCTACAGGCTCAAGGCTGAGGCAGCCCAGTGGCTCCTGGTGACCACGGGGTCTATTTTCTGTTCCCTACTTTGTTGGGTGCTAGGACAGATCACCACTCTGCAATTGCAACCAGCACTATGGCTGGCTTTCAGGGAGCTTATGTTTTGTATTTGGCCTTCACATCCTTCTCTTTTTTCCCCTTTTTTTCACCCTCTGCACTAGTTCCATTATTCAGCAGCATGCCCGTCTCAGACCAGGAAGATACTTTAGTTTCAGGAGGCTGGGAAGCCAGTAGGGGCAGCTTCCATTAGCAGATGCTCATAGAAAGACCTTCAGAAAAAGAATAAGTGTTACAGCACTTCTCAACTATATACTGACTATCTGATACTTCTCCCAGTGCTTCCTCCCAAGTGTATTATTTTTTCCTAGTGTGCTGTGAGTGATTTTTCTTTGGTAGATGCTCCTGTTTTTTAATGAATCATTAAACTCCTCTGCATTTATCCATCCTTAGAATTAGCAACCCTCTGTTCAGTGCCTTAACCAAAACATCCTTCACAGTGCCAGGCCTTCCTCCCGAATTGTTTCTGATCGGCAGGGCAGCTTCATCTGCAGCCAGTGCCCTGAGCGCTGCGCCTCCCCTATCAGCCATTTCAGGGGGGAGCGAAAACACACCCTATCCGCCTATGATATCCTCTTTATTTCCTTGTTGCAGCCCTTTTCATTTCTCCCTGGCTGTTCTCTGACAGCTGCAGCCCAGGCTCCAATCTGCTGCAGGTGGCTCTTTTTGCCCTTCAGGCTTTCTTCACCATTGTGATGCATTAATGAAGTAGAGCTCCCTGTCAGACTTCATCAGCAGTCTTGTGAAGGCAGAATGAAATCACTTCTATTGACCCACTGGCATATTTATAGGCTCCTTCTTTTTTGCTGAGTATGGCAGTTATCACCTTTCCATCCCCATGTTGTGTTTATTCAGCAGAAAGCTAAATCACATCTGTGCACAAGTGGAACATTAATCAGTAAACGTAAGCCACTCATAAAGACTGCTGAACCTATCTAATTATCAGAGCTGGGACAGCTCGCAACACCTACCCCTCAGAGGGGTTCACAACCCCATCAATCCACGGGCCTCTAAACAGAGCCCAGCAAGCTCAGAGACTTTTTCAGCTCTTCTCTTGCTAGACTGTCCCCAGGAAGCAGCATTTGAAAGTTTTCCTGGACTTGCTCCTGACACCTCGCTTTTCTTCTACAGAAACAACAACAAACCCCCTTGAGAGCAGGTTTTTTTCTTTTTTTTTTTTTAAAAAAAACCCAACTATCTATGTTCTCCCCTTTCTTATTCTATTTATCAGACAGAATTACTTCCAACATAATCTGTTGCCATGCATATCCGTGTCTGCCTGCCCTCCTTAACAAGATTTTCCCCCTATTTTCCACTAATTACCAAAATCAATCACCCTTCCTGTTATTGGGGCTGGAGTCTATCACGCTTGCAAATGTATAAGTTTGGATTACAATACTAGATAAAGCACAACGCTACATCAGTATGGTAATATTTTTGGTAATGAGGCATAAACAGCAGAAGTGTTTAACAAACTTTGTGTGAAAAGTCATTAGTTGAGGTATGCGTATCTACAAAGGAAAAAAAAAAAAAGGTGCTGTCAGACAAAGTTTGTATCATTTCTTGATGAGATGGTTACAAATTTGGCTGTCCAAGATAGCTCTATGGATAGATATGCTTTAGCTTCTAAAAAGCTTCTGGCTCAGTCTTGCTTCATCCTGATGAAATTAGTGGTTATCCTTCTGAGTCTCAGTTACAGAAATTTTTATCAGCTTCATCTAAAACACATTAAATGGATTAAAAAGTGGTAAATCTACAAATCTTAAAATAGGGAAGCATCATCTGGGGATATTTCCAGGCAGTAATCTTTTCTTAGTCCAGTGCTATATTCAAGAGTCAAGAGGAAAATCTTGGAGGTAGATTTTGCTAATGATATAAAAATCTGTGGGGTAGTTAAAAAGGACAGATCAGTCCAAAGAGGAAATCGGTTTATTTTAGCAATATGAGTTTTAATAAAACTGAATCTAAGAATCAGGATTATAGACAGTATTTCTGAGAGAGAAAAGCAGTTAAGAAAATGACTTTGGAGTGAGGAAAATCACCACAGTGCCTTGTGGCAGTGAAGGAAGTAAATAAGGCCCTTGGCTGAGTGATCAACGGAACATCAGATAAAAAGTGGGAGCTGCTTACGCCACAGTGAGATAATTGGCAAAATCCTCTAACCGTAATGGCCTCTAAGTTTATCATATGTAAGAATGTAAAAAGAGAGAGCTCCAATAAGTATTTCAATAACTAGAAAACCAGATTACTCTGAGAAGCTAAAGATACTCACTTTAGCGTATACTATTCAGGAGGAAATATGATCAAGTAATTACTCAAAGGCGATGTACATTTCAGATGTTAGTAAACCTATTTAGCTAAGGAGATGAAAATATAACAAGATTCTGAGCTTTTTTTGCTTATGCTGAATAAATGCTGAATAAATAATTTTAAAAGTAAAGGAACCAGCCACTGGGACAAGTTACCTAGGTTTGCATTGGTTTCTCTGTCATTTATTTAAACCAAGATAGAAAATCCTCCAAAAATAGACACCATATTTCAGCCAAAAGTTATTGTATTTGATAAAGAAATCATTTGGTACAATTTTAGATTAGATTATTTTATAACCAAGTAGGTAATAACTCAGGTCCCCTGGGGGTAGCCTTTTCATACTGAACAATGATCTATCTTCATGTCTACTAATGGGCCTCACTTGAACTCTGAAATTTTACTGATGGCACAATGGATAATTAAAATTTTAGGGGCTTGCCTAAGCTATTAAAGGAAATTATTGGGCCTGGGAAGAGATGGCTTAGAAATTCATATTCACATCACTAGAATACAGGTCAATAGGTATCAGTTGCAAGGATCACGTAAACCGTACACAGCTAGAAATTCAAGAAACTCAAATGTTGTTGGATATGCAGCCTGCTCTAATTTACCTGATAGCAGTTTTAAGGAAACCCAGAGTTCTAGTTACACAGCTATAAATATAGAGAAACACTTTCAGTGAATTTTTTATCTATGCATTGAGATGAACTTTTGGATCTTTTCATCTGAAGGAAGGCATGAGCTCTAGTCCTCATGAACTCTTTCTAATGTGCCGATTTAGTCACATAGTCATGGTTTGTTGCCTTCTTTAGGAGGTATCATTGAACTATAGTCAGAAACTAGCAGATGACCACATTCCATCTAAAGCCCCCTCACAATCATTGCTAGTAATTTAACATCGATAGACTATAAGTTATTCTCACCATAATGTTTATTTAACAGCTCTTATTTTATTTATCCATGGGACAAAAGAGTGGTCTTGCCCTTGAATGACACTATTTCAAGTGATTTTTCAAGCTTCAGCTCTGTTTGTAAAAAGCTTTAGATATTTCCTTATAAAGGTAAGCTAGAAATCCAAGATAAGCCTTTATTTATGACATCTGAAATTGCTCAAATACAATAGCCTAGTAAGTATGAATTAACAAGACTTTATTATCTTATTGTGAGGACTAAGATTATTCCAAGAAAAGCCAAATGAAACTAGACAATCTTCCTCTGGGATCTGAGTATTTAAAAAAAGCTCATCATGTATGTAGAATTGATTATGCTGTGTTGAAACAGAATGAAAGAATTAAACAATGCCTATTTTTTCTGTTGGGAAAAAGAACAGCAGTTTTTAAGTTGCCTGTGATCTCAGTATCCATGTCCTCTCTACATAAGATACTTTGACTGCCTGCTCTCACTGATGAGGGTCTATTGAGCAGTGGAACTGATACAACCTAAGATTATTTATGTTCCCTCTCCCACCAGATAACAAAAGGGAGACCATGTCTACATGAATGTGTATAAATACAACTAGAGAATCAGATCATGGGCATCTCTGCCATTATGTTATTGCACAACACAGTTACCACAAAACCACCAAAGTCCTCTGTTTCGTGGGAACGTTTCCCAAAGGTGATGTCAATTAATTCAGCCTGTCATTAATTCAGCATGTGAGTGTACACATGCATGTGCACACACGAGCTCAAGTACTCTTTTGCCCTGCTACCCCCCGCTCTCCAGCATACACTGGGAGCAATGAATTCAGAAGCTCCCCACGTGATTCAAGACAACTGAAAACTTGGAGGATGTTTTCTTGACCCTCATTTAATTGTTTTGTCTCTACATTCTATTTTTAAACAGCATGTCTGAAAAAACACCTTCAGTGAGGGCTCATGCCTCTCAAGATTAGCTGACTGGTTTTATCTTGTCAACACTAATTTTACTTTCAGCAAGAAAAACGCCTTTACTAGTACCCTACAGATGGTTTGCTGTGAGCAGGTGGGGTAGTTTCATGTGGACCAAATATCGGCTGCTATTTAACTTAAAAACAATCTAAGGCTTGTAGCACTCTAGACATAGACGATTTCTATTTGGCTTCACACGCTCAGTCAGGTTTCCTTGCATCATCATGTCTACTGCCAGTGTTGCCCTAGGGAATTATTTCTGCCACTTGCAGTTGTTCCCACCACATGCACAGACAGCATTGGGTGGTCTTTAGAGACTGCACAAATACTGACTGTTAGTGTGCGTTTCATAACAGCAGGAACTGAGGAATTTCACCCAAGAAAGCAAATGAATAGAGTTACCTTGAACTCTTTTATAGTGAAAAATTACTCTAAGAGCAGTTTGGGGAGCAGATAAAACAGGTTTAGCCCCTGAATACCCCTTCCAAATTAATTTGGAGGCAACTAACCTCAAAAAGATAATCTTTGACTACTACAGAACATGGGAATTTGTTAGGGTGTCAGATTACAACCTATGTCTCAGCTGAAGGCAAAAAAACCATCTACCTATCTCATGAAATGACCTGGGGTGAAATAATTAAGGATGCACTTCAAAAGGATGTTCTTGAAGACTATTATCCTCTCCATGAGGTGCTGATCTGTTATAAGAAGTACCTTGTACACACTAAAAAGTTTTTATGTGACATGTCAATTTTGAATTGTCTAGAAACTGAGATATTGCCGAACATTCAAAATGACATACAGTCAAAATGGGAAGAGGAGGAGAAGGAAAGAACAGAAAAGGAGACACAATGACACAACTTCCCAAATGAAATGTAGGTATCCTGTATTTCTAAAAAAAAGTCAGTAATTGGATCAAGGAAATGTCATACATCAGAAGGCGCTCCTGTCTTAAAATGTGGTATCATCCTCTGCTCTTGCTGACTTCACTGGAAACTGATATAACAGAGACAATGAGTTTTCATTTGCGTGATCTCTCTCACCCTTGCAGCTTACGCTCTGCACGGACTCGGCTCAGAAGAAGTGGTATTCCTCTTGCCACAGTGATCTCTCTGCCCAATACATCCAGGTTGCTGTTACAAGATACATCACCTTATTATAGCCCAGCATCTTTCATAGACTGCCAAAGCCCACGAACCTTAACATTTCTCTTATCAGCATACATAGTTCTCATAACATAGGCTCTTCAAGAGGCAGCTTTTCCCTGATGCCTTGATGACCGCTATACATCTGTTATATGAAGTCAGGCTGCTGCTGAGGCAGCGAGGGTTAATGCCATACCATGTATTTTGACTAAATGGGAGAAAGGGTGGGGGTAGAAGAGATGGGAAGAATAAGAAGAGAGGAGAATAGCAAAATTTGACAAATGCCTTTCTCAGCATTATGTCAAACATGTTTACAGAACTTCACAATTAATAAAAAAGCCCTGCACTAGAGTCCCTAATTACTATTCTACACAGGGTGGAACACTTCTTCATTATCCCTTTTTGAATTGATTGTGTACATCAAACAGTCGAGATATAAATAAAATATGCCTGCATGCATAATACCCACACATTAAAGCAGAAGGCAATTAACCTATGATTTTTCATTAATTAAATTAAAATAGCCCTCTGAAAATGTCTCAAATCAAAACAAGTTCCTTATAGAGTATTTTTTTCTTGCCATGATGCACGGAGTCTGCTTGTAAAATCATTAGTCCAATGAAATTACAATAAACCTCCCCAATTTTATCAAAGGCTACCGATTTTCTTCTGTGACTCCATTGTTCAAAGTGCTATTCCCAATTACAATATTGTGTTTATTTTTCCATCTTTAAACTAATATTTACAGATGCTTGTCCACTATTTAGCAAATTGTTTACATTTTATTTTTACTAATTATAGCAATGTGCTTTGCAGAATTACAATAGGTATTGATCTGATCAGAAGTTTGGCAAATATGATCTGACTCTAAGAGTGGGTCACTTTTCTCCTCAAATTTATATACACAATAACAAACTCAGTGTAAGGGTTTGTTAGTGCTTTATAGTTATCTCCAGTTAACTGAATTTAGGTTATATTGCCAGAGAGAAGTAAGTGTTTGCTGCTTGCTGCCCCATACACAAACATTTCTTGTCGATCATTCTATTCAGATAAATGGACACGTCCTAAAGACACCTTCCGATGTCTATTTGCTTTGGGAATTGTAACAATACATGATTGTAAAACAAAGGGAAGACATACTACAATGAAGAATACTCACTGAATGATAACAAAATGTGTAATGCAAAACTACTGCCTCTAAGGTATGCCCATTTTCCTTACTCAGATTTAAGGGACAGCTACCCATACAGGCTATTGAAGTCACAGATCTGGATGGAAAACGTGGAGTTTGGTTTTGTTGGGGGGGGGGGTTGTTTTGGTTTGTTGGTGTTTTTTTTTTTCTGAAACTTGAGGATACAGAATTTTAGATATCTCCGTTATTTATAAACCTTTGATAATATGAAGCCACAAAATAAATTACCTGCTTGTCGCTTCCTAGAATTAAATCTTCACACTGTAGAACTGTTGAATTATGTGTCTGTCTTAAAAGAGGGAAAAGAGGTTTTTAAGTACAGAATATATGAACAGTGGTGTTAAAGCAACAGTGTGTTTCCTTTAACTAGAAGATGCTTGTCTTTTTAGGAACTCCGTAAATTTTGAATTTACAAGATTTTGGCTATTTAATAACCATAATAATGACTTGTTATGTTAGCAACATTAAAAATAAGCCATGAGAATACCAGCATAATTTCTTTGGTATAGATCACACCTGCCGAGGTAGCAGAAGGAGAAGGTAGCCATGTTCCCTTTCCAAAGCATTGCTGAGATCCTAGAGGCCAGGGGCAAAAAAAAGCAGAGAGCACTTACTGTGGGGCAGGAACACTATCTAGCATCCAAACAAAATCTGGCATGGATTTCAGAAGGCACAGCAAAGCTACTGCCCCATCGGGGCCACGGCCAGTCTCACAGGAGCAGCAATGGTGGAAAAAGAAGCACAGCATGCATTCCCAACGCGTGTAGGAAGTTGTATATTGAAACATGAAAACAGAAGGACAAGTATTTTGTTATTTCTACATTTTCATACATTTCAAAGTGGAATGTCTTGCCTCGGGGAAGAAAATCATCTTGGTCCTTATCTCTTTGTCCATAAAATGGAGACAATACTGACCTCACACAAGTGCTGTGAGAAGAAACACATCAATCAGCAGGTACTTCTGTTGTGTCATAACTTCAGTCTTTCACAGACCATGCAAGCCTCAAGACCTTAATTTTCTACTGGGGAGAATTCCAAATTTCTGATAGCCTCAGAGCCTTCAGCACTATTTTGTCTTCCTCTGCCTCTTAGCTGTCAGAAGGTAGTGCCCAGCCATTACTTTTCTTGGTATCATTAGTGTATTTCCATTCATACATTGATAGTTCAACAGCTCATTTACCCTAACATATGCTTTTGTGTTCAATATTTGTAGATTGTTTGCCTGGTTTGTAGAAGGAATTAAAATTAGATGGCTAAGGTCCCCTGATGTTGATCAAAGTAGAGAAACAAATAGGTGAAATGTCAGGCACATCTTTCCTAACAACAGTACAGAAATTCATCACACTTCACATTTTTCCTACTTGAGATTTGGTAATTTAATGAGAAATAATGATCAGAAATTTCACATGGAGAACTGCTGTTCCAGCTACCCATTTTTCCTAAGGTGGTCCAACCGATTAACAGTCTATTTAAACCCAGAAGAACTGTTCTTCATCTGTATTTAGCTTTGAAGATAACTACTGATAATTGAGACCTGAAAAAGGGCTTATGGGCCTGAAAGCTTGTCTTTTTTTTTTTTCCAGGTATATGACTTGCTCTACCGAAAGATCTTACTTCTCCCATATATCTTGCCTTGCATTTATTCTAGCATATAAGCACAATTGACATATGGTTTTCTATTCAAAACCATTTCCTCCCCAGAGCAAAAAATAAATGCAAACTCTCACCAAGTCACAGCAGAGGCCCAGTCAGAAAATTAATTATACTACCCACATGTCTAAAAAAGCCATCCTATTTTTAAACTTGAATTCTTGCACTTTTTCTTTTAATCAAATGGAAAAAAAATTTAGGAAGCATAAGGTGTTAGAAGTTGGACAGAAAACTATCAAGTACTGCCTTCCCAGTCTGGATATCAGATATTTTGTCTAATTAATTTAACTGATTGTTTTCCTACAAAAGTACTACAAGGTATTCGTTCACCTTTCTCATGAAAGCTGTCTTTCAGCTCCTGAACTGTCACCCTAATTTCATTCCTCACAAGTAAACTGAGTTATTTTCTTCATCTTAATGTTCTCTCTTTCTGCTTTTCAGCAGTATGAACGCACAGCACCAGTGAAGAGCTAGAGACCTGTTGCAGGTACTTAGCTGATGCTTCATGCATGGTAACTAGCCATTCCTACAGAATATTAAAGATGGTTGCATATCGCCATTCCTCACACAAAAAGCATGTAGAGTAGATGTAGGGCATGTAGAGTAGATTACAGTAGAGATGCTACCATTTTTACAAAAAAAAAAAAGAAAAAAAAGTCATGAAGACTACAGGCTACTTTTTTTTTTTTTTTTTTCCAGCCAGCTAGTCATTTTATAGGCTCAGCTATATGTCCATATTCATGCTATAAAAATCATTAGGCCCAGAAAACAGCCACTGTGAACTGAAAGGCTGTGCT
Source organism: Falco rusticolus (assembly GCF_015220075.1). Lineage (NCBI taxonomy): Eukaryota > Metazoa > Chordata > Aves > Falconiformes > Falconidae > Falco > Falco rusticolus. Next base: position 43,713,390 of record NC_051189.1, read on the forward strand.
TATGGCACTTCTGAGGGATTTGGGAGGAAAAGGCATTTTGTGATTCTAAGCTCTAGGAATTGTTTTTTAACCTAAACAGGAAGGATTCAAGTGAGGGCAGAATGGAAAGGCACATATTTCCATTACAGATCACCCTTAAAAAAAACCAATAAAATGAAACAAAACAAAACCAACAGCAACTTAAAAGCAGAACATAGACTGGGTCAGCATTTCTCTTCCCAGGTTACCTGGAATTTGCATTTCACTTTTGTAACACTTTTTCCCTCCCCTCAGTTGTTTTTCTTCTGTTCAATAACTCTTCTGAACCAATCTGAAAAATTATATTTTATTCAAATTTGTGATATGCAAATATCTTTTAGCAGAGAGGTAAAGCAGCTAAAGAACAATGCCTTAGACACTGTAGGTGTCTAATGAAAAAGCGTGTAACTTATGTTCAAAGAGAAATGGAAACTTTTGGCTTTACTCCAAGCATGTGAAGATCTTTGTTTTTCATGGAATAATACATAAAAAACCTCCCTATAAATTACCTCCCAAAAAGATAATTTTCCCACTCTTCTCCCCACTCTTCCATGAAGCTCATGAAAAGATATACAAAAAATGGTTTGCAAACTAAATGCACACAGGGAAATTGTTTTTGGCTGCAAAATACTCCCTCACCAGAGTCTCAGGGGACTTGCATAAATACAAAAAGTGGAACTGCAAACAGCTGTTGTGTCTTAGGCTGTCACATGGTTTCCTATGATTATCACCTAAACAGACAAACAAAAGAGGAAAAAAAGACACTGTTATCAAATTCAGAAGGGAGGAGGTAAGGGGACTCTGCCTGATGTTTTGACTTAACAGAGAACCATCACCGCCAGCTTCACCTAGGAAGGCTCCAGCGCATGGAACAGCCAGGGTAAGCAGACACATTGCACGCCAGGGCACTAGCCTGAGATTTTCTTTTTTATGTCACAGCTTAGGATACTTAAGATGGACTAAACATTTTAGCAAGTTTATGAATCACAGATAGCTGCACTGGCTTTCAAACATTACTTTTTTCACAGACTGGGAAGAAACCAGGAATATAGACGCAGGACTCTGGTTACACAGTTTCCTCAGGCAGGAATCTGAAGATTTGCCATAAAACTCCCGCTGTTTTTGCAAGTCCAACAGCTGCCAAGAGAATACACCTTAAATACTACCACCATAAATCATTTCTATAAACATGGTGGTAGGGGAAAACAAGAACATAAACACTCATATCAAATGCATTTTTAAAATTTTGAATGTATGCAAAAATGACATGAAATGATATGCTGGATCACCATAAAGGCACACCCAAGAGCTCCCTAGATCAAAAACTGACCAGAGCATCTGAAGGAGCGCTGCATAATTTCAGCTCAGTGACAATTTACTGCTTGACTGAACAGTTATTCGTGTAAAATTTCCATCTACAAGCACTGGACTGGATTTACTATTAAAAAAAAAAAGCCCAAATAATGGATCGCTGGCATTTCTTCATGTTACCCATTTTGCTATGAGAGGGAGAAGAAAAACATGACAGATATGAAAGTGTTCTAGTATGAATAGCCTGAACACAAACTCTTGTCATCCTCCTACCTGTCAAGAGAGGAGAAAAGTAAACACTAATTTAAGTTAGTATAAACTGCCTAAATAAAGAAATAGATATGATTCCAACAAACTGTACATTTATTAGATCTGTCATTTGAAATCACTACATTATATGCCTCTACTATTCAAGAAAAGCAGAAGGAAGTATAGGATTACAAATTACAAATTCAGCTCATGTAATGAAACAGATACAGTCTGTCTTTTCCACAAAGAAGGATCACGATGGCATAGAGCTGTTAAATGAGCTTAATTCTTGTCTCATGCTTTAAGAATGCACCCATAGCCTGAGCTCAGAGCAGGTCTCTCAGAGGGTTTGAGTGCTGACATTCATGACCTGTGTAGTTTCTAGCCTGTTCCAGCCCCTGTTAGTGTGCAGTCAGGTCATGTTCAAGGTATTTACACCAATCTGGAGAAGGTCCAAGCTCTGGGTATGTATCAACTGGTGTTTTATGCAGTAATGCACTCAGTGTTATCACTTCAGATTGCCTAAACGAGAATTAAGACGCACAGAGAGGTGCTGACAATGCTGGAGTATCCCACTGTGGAGAGCTCTGCAGCTAATCCTAAACATACAACTTGCACGTGAATAATATGGGAATTAAACTAGTCTTGTCTCAGAATTCAGACTGGACCTGGTCAGTGTAGCAATATAGATGCACGCTAAAAGGCACAGAGCTGAGTGTGTACTCCAAGGAGAAAGGAAATAATTCCTCTCAAACCGCTGCCATGGCCTTAAGATCCTAGAACTACACTGGGTATCTCTAAAATAATTTAGATTACTCAGAAAGTCTAATGTCATTTATAGCAAGTAGACTCTCAGGAAGCAAGTAATTTTGCACAGAGCTTCTGCAGGAGGGAGCTGCCACTGGAGTTCAAAGGGAGCAGGCAGCTGCCGGCACACGGTCCTCTTGTGGTACCCAGCAGGGGAGCTGAGGGAGGAACTCACAGCTGAAGCGGGGAGAGACTGTGAAGCTGGAAACCAGACAGACTCAAAACTTTCTCTGTTGTGACAGATCTGCTGTAGGACATTTCTAATTTCTGTCCCCAACTAGTCATTGCTGCCCCCATTACCGCCAGATGTTTCCAGCCCTTCTCTGAGCTGGTACAGGTCTTTGTATAACAGCAAGCTAACCTCCCACCGTGGTGGGTTTGGGGTGGGGCAAGGAGGAAAGGAGGGGCTTGTTTTTAACAATCATGCTTGTTTTAATATCAGCTGTACCTATGGGGCAAGATTACAAACCTCGGTGCCAAGAAGCACACAGGCAGATTCAGGCCTCAGGGTATTACACATGCTCTATGACCTGAGCCTAAACCCATCCATATCGCAGTGGCTACAAGGATTATTCCAGTCTGTGAGCCAGAATGGGGATGGCTTTTATGAAAACATTTTTAGCAGACAACAGCCCTCCCCCACTCCTTAGATTTCCCGTATCATTCTTTACTTTGTCTCACATGTAAATATAATAAATCATAATCCAAGGCCCTGACAATGTAAATGCCTGAAAGGCATTTAAAATGTATAGCCATTGCTCGTGCCGTGGAGGCAGCACAAGAGAGCTGTGCTCCCTATGGAGCCCCCCAGCACCTATGTGCTGCTTCCCATGGGCTGCAGGAGGAGTTTCAGGACCTGTTTCTCCTACTCCAGACAGGCACAATCAATAACTTTGTATTCACATAATACCTGCTCCACTCTGCCGTCTGATAGAGGAGCACAAAGTCTTCCAAGAAAGAGAACTGAACTGTTCCCTCTGCGACCGAAAGGTCTTTGGGCAGGAAGGCTGCCCCAGGCTCTTTTTTGTAGCACATTTCAGCTTGGGGTTGTTGTTGGGTGTTCATGAGAATGAACATGTCATGTGCTGTCTCCACATGCCCCATGAAAATCAGCTTACGAGCTGACTGTACTTGACATGTTTAACCACAGCAAAGCATTACTTTTCAGAAACAGTGGCATCTCCATTTTGATCCAGGGCTTTTTTTTTTTCTTTAACTGAATTTGCAGAAAATATGCCACTTATCTGCAAAGTGATGGCGGGGGGGGGGGGGGGGGGGGGTGTGTCCCCATATTGCAAAAAGGTCCTTGAGATATTCTTCTTCTTTGCTCTTCTCTGAAATCTGCACAGATTACCCAGGGCTTGTGCTAATTTCATATAGGAAGAGAGAAAATTAAGTATTTTAGACGAGGAACTCCAAATATAGAGGCATCAATAGGTGGCCAAGCAGGGTCAGGTGAGCAGAAATTCCCATACTTTGCCTAAGGGTATCATGCCAAGGCTGATGATGCATCCTTAATATGCCACAAGAGTGGGGTCAGGTCTTTGGCACTCAGCATTGCTTATTTTATGGAAGCACCTAGGACTCCAAGTCGCAGAGGAGATCCTTATGGGTCTTGGGGAACACAGGGCGAAGGTCTCCCATCCTGTGTGCTACAGAGTCTGTGGGCAGGCTGCTGATGCCACAGCTGAGTGAGGGAAGCATGGTGTGGTCTCAGTGGCATTGCTCAGTGTGGGCAGGAGTTGGGGTTTATGCTGACAGCTCAGAGTGGGTAAAGTAGAAAAGGAACATTTCTAGAAGTCAATGTTCCCTCCAAGGTAAGGGACAACATGGCAACAACCAAAATGATGCCTGAACAAGAACTGTATAGATGATGGGTACACCATGGAAAGATCAGAGATGAATTTTACATCTCAGTATCATGAAATCATGCAAAAAGGCTAAAAAGGACCTCAAAAGCAAAGCCGCAAGTGTCACTTAGACATTGCTTCATGGGTGGTTTAGGCCTCACTCTTCCTAAAACATGCTGGTAGTGCACAAGAGAGTGTAGAAGTGCAAAATCTAACAGTTAATGTGAAAAATACATCAGCCATGGAGGACGGAGAGAGAGGGATGGGTTAGGGCAAGCTGGAGTGACAGGGAATTTACCTTTGCAGTAGGACTCCAAAAGGACCTGGGCGGACCAAGCTGGCAGCCACTAGTACTGAAGCAAAAAAGATTTTGCAGTAGTTACTAGGTAAGGGTCTGGACGAGGGCACAATTTGTGCCCATTTGCAATGGACAAGAAAGAGTGCAGCTGGAAGATGTTCTGCAGAAGAATCTTTACAACGCGGCTATAAGGTTGGACTAGATGAATCTGTAGACAGGCCCAGCTCAAAACCAGATCTACAACATATTTTCCACAGTGTTACGAGCAGGAAGGAAGGTACCAGTGTGAAGGTAAGTGGGAACAATAACTCTGGGAAGACACTAACAAGCCAGGGATAACCAAGGCATGGAGAACAGACATAGATCTGTGAGTCACTGACATAGAGCCAATTGCTGTAATAATGCTTGTAGGAGGCAGGTACAGAGTGAAATAAAGGCAATCTGAAACAGAAAATAAAGAAATCCCACTCTGCAAACCCCCCCCCCCCCAAAAAAAAAGACAGAAAAAAGAGAGGAGAAAAAGACATGAAAAGTCATGCATATTATTTTATAGGGATATCACAGTTTGTAAAGAATTCTTACAAACCTGAGAAGTAGTATATAAATTTTTTTATGGGATCACTCAAATTCTTAAGTTCTGGCTATTTTTGTGTATGAAAAAATCCTATTTTCTCCATGAGATGTTAGCTCTTATTACACAAATGAAAGCATACTGACCATAATATTTTTTTCCTGATGAAACAGATTTTCCCAAAGAACGAAACACCATTTTCTGACTGGATTTTAATAATGCCTTCAGGATATTTCCCATGCTTATGTAGACGGTTCTACAGCAAGAATAACAAAATGCAACATATGACTTCTGGTCATTCCTGTGTTACAAATAATAAGTGCAAGTGATATATATTTAATTCCACACTATTGCAAACGTTTAGGGCTTTTTTGACACAAAACCCCCCAACAAAACAACAAAAACGTAGTAACAAATGGCATTAACTCTCCCTTCAGATATAGACAACCTTAGTTTGTAAATTCCCTCACCACCTAGTGAAAATGTCAGATGAAACCAGCCTATGGGTTATAGATGTAAATTGTACCGCAGCCCAAGCTTAGGCAAAAAAGTAATGAGCAGCATGAAATAGCAAGTTGTGATGAAAAATGTATGGCTATCACAGAGGAAAATATCCAGGTATCTGAAGACAAAAATGGTTTAGATTTAAGCAATAAATAAACTGACTTTATCCAGTGTTCAAAGTGCCTGGCTAATGAAATTAAAGGATTGTTCACTAACCTCTCAGACTCCATTCAAAAATTAAGAGTTCGGCAGGATTAAATCAATCAATCACACACACACACACACACTTCCTTAGCCCTGTTCCAGTTAATTCCTTATGACAAGGTCATACGTAAGATGTCTAGATTGCTTGGACTCAGTCAACAATAATTACTTTACTCTTGGCTAGCATCCTTTAAAATTTATCCCTAATCTGGCATGTTCTCTTCATCAGGTTCTTTATGGCTGTCTGTTGAAATGAATTAAAGTATTTTCCAAGGATTGATATAATGCAGAAGTAATAGTTAGGGTGTTAAGGTGTACATATCGGTAAAAAAAAGAAAAGCCCAGGAATGTGTGCATTAACTGGTGTGACATCAGGTCCAATTCAGCCTGGAAAAGGAGATTAACAGGTGACAGGGGAGTGTAGTGACAGGAAATCAGTAAGGTACACAGCCAGGGCTACAGTCCTTCATGGCAGAGTCCAGGTACTACAAGGAGTAGGGAACAAAGTGTTGCAGCTTTTTCTTTCAGTGCCCACTTTAAAACATGGGTAAGCCTCAATTAAAACAATCTGGCAATTGTTATTTATCTTTTTGATCTCTCATTGCTCAGTATTCTGGCAGGAAAAGGAAACAACTCTGGGTTCGCATGCTCTATGCTTTTTTAAAAATATTTTGTATTTTATGACATTTAAAGGTATTTTATGACTCATCATGTTGAATATACAAACTTGTTTTTCAGCTACAGCTCTCCTTCCCACATTTTTTGAATAAGCTGACTTACCTATCTTTCAGATGCACTTAGCAAAAACATTGTTTTCCTGACAGATCCTCATCAAGGCAGGAAATTCAGAATGAAACCAGTGTAAGCTAGTCATACATTCTCATGCTTGAAATTTATGCTCAACTAAGCAACTAACAGTGTTAAATTTCTTCCAAACAGTTGGACATATTTAGCTGCTTCTTTTGTTTGAAAATAATTCACTGAAAGACTCAAAGCTTTGCAGATTTATTTGTCAATAAACATTAATCTGCAAATGGTTCATGGAAGCATCCTGCAGCCAATGGGTGGCTTACAATCTGTTTATTGCTCCTATTGCCTGGTAGCTGTTATCACTATAACTGCTTTCTCATAGAATGACTCCTAAAGTGTTTCAAAAGGCCACCAAACATTTTTATTCAAATACCTATGCAAAGCCACATACCGTGTTGGCTTCCCACTAACACTCTTCTAAACGCAGATCCACTCAACAAATATTGATGGAGACAGGAGAGTTGGTTTTGAAGCATTTGCCTGAGGCCAAAAATTTCAAAAGTGACTAATTATTCTGGGTACCACAATTTCAGTTCTTCCCAGACAGACATCTGCAAGGGATCTGTGTACAGAGTGAAGGAAATCCACAATAACTCTGGATCAGGCCCTTCGAGTATGTCGCCAGGTAGAAAGCCAAGAATTAAGGTGTTCAACATCCTTAGGAATTTTTGAAAATTCTAGTTCACTGTGGGTTTTTTTTCCCTACAAGACTTGAGTACTTTTCCCTCAGACCTGTTCTCTTGGCTTATAAGATTTTCATAACAAGATTTTGGGGTATCATTTTTCAGTTGCAATTGAATTCAGATAACTTATATCTAGGGGTTTTTTTTCCTTGGGAATAGCAAATTTCCAGTAAAAAGAAAAAGAGGAAGAGAAAGGGGACTGTGCATATTAAATGACAGAGTGAACTCTCAAATTGCCACAGATATAACATTTACATTTTTCAAGGTCATGTGTCAAATACAAATGAAATAATGAACCTTTGTTACTCTGTGGTATCCCATGCCAGGCAACTTCGGCATCGGCATAAATACATTGGCTTTGATGAACTGCACTCCTGTGCCCTGCTGCTCTAACCTGGAAGTTAAAAAGGCAGCAATTAAGTTTTCTGAAAAAGAGCAAGAAAACCAGAAAAAATGGGGCTACAAGCTGCCAGTATTCTTAATTACAGAATTGTTATTTAATACAAAAGCAAAAGAACTAAACAAAATGTGCAGAAGAAAGGTAAATGGCATGGAACAGGGATGTTAATGAAAAGGTTGAATAGGCTGCAGCTATGAGATTCACATCTGACCCATGACACGTTTCAAGAAAACAACAAGGTGGGAGTGTGGGGGGAAAAGACAGAGGCGAAGGAACTGTTATTTACACTCCTATGATGGAGTGCACAGCAAAAACATGCATCAAAGCTATTCCTTGAGAAGACACAAGGCTGCATGAAAAAACATCTCCCTAACTTCGATGATTTATTTTATTCTAAACTATGTCACTGCAGTGAAATCACATGGTGCCTTCCAGAAAGGCAACTTGCAGTTAACTATATATTGCATAGCAGGCTGTATATTATAATCCAATTTAAGATATGTTATATTGTATCATTAGAGAACAATTTTCACTTGGTAGAGCACAAAATGTCTTAATGGGTTCAAAACACATGCCTCTTCTCTTCTTTCTCAGCATGGCATAAAATGAAGCTATAGGTGACATTTCTGTTCCATGTGCCTTCCTGGGAAGTGTGTATTACTGAAGACGTAACAGGTGACTCCAGAGTTGTATACGTTACAGTCCTATTTTGAAACCAGTCATTTCAGGAAATTATTAAAATTTTCAGCCATTTCACAAAATGGCTGTTTCATTCAGTCATTTTGTGAAATAAGAGAAAGTTTCACACCTTTAATGAAGTTAGTGAAACTAGTACAGAGGCACCATGTAAAATGTCTAATACCTTGTTGCTTGAATTAATTTAAAAAGACAACACGAGATTGTTTTTATAATTTACTTACTGCAAAAGCCATACGGCCTTCTACATTTATTTCTGAAATCATCCAGTCATATATATCACCTGCCAGAACTTATCTTTGTAACTGAGGTGACTGTAATATCAGTACTGTATCTGTTTTGCTTTTCAGTGTTTTCATCCATCTGAAGACTGTGCTTTACTGCCAGCCCTGCCTGCCAAGCCCCTGCTGCCCAGGCTCCTGCCTGCCGGCCAGGGAGACTGAGCCAATGAGAGCAGGGCGCAGCATCTGGGGCAGGATTTTGCAGGGGGTGGTTGGGATGGTGGGTGGAGAATTTGGTGGGTCCGGATGACTCCTTTCTGACAAGAGTTTGAGATAAAGGAACCAGTCTAACCTTTAGTTTGGCAGTAGCTCAGTTTGGCTGCCTACCACTGTACCAGACGTGAGGGGCAGTGTGTCTTCTGGGGATGTTGATGCAGAGTTGTTAGAAAAAGCCCTGGGCACCAAAAGCAGATTGTGCTGGCTGCGGAGGTGGCTGATGATCCCCGATGGTAGAGAGGTCGAGCTAAGCCCATATCTGGGGCTGGTACTGAACCAAGCTGCACACCATGTGCAGTTTATTCCAGGCCGATGGGTGGTACTTTTGAGAAGTGGACAAGGTGAGTCCCCACAGTCCAGTCCCGTGAATTATTATCCACCATCCGTACCAAGAGCTTTTGCTTAATATCCCCTTAGGGAGAGCCCTGGCATTGTGGGTATCTTGCTTCTCCATGCACAAAGCTAAGCAGAGGCCACAGAAGCTTCAGTTCTTGGATGTCTTCAGCAGCAAATTCTTTCTTTTGTTACTCTGCAACACAAAAGGAGTACCAAGCAGGAGAAAAACATCAAAAAGCTGAAAGACCACTTCTGGTGCTCCCTCTGAGACAAAGCTCAGAGAACACAAAATTTGGTGAAGTGGTCTTGGTACACCATTATTCCCTTGAAATTGCCTTGAGACCAAGCTTGCATGCCAACAAGGTCAGCTTGCCCTTGCAATGAGTATTCATTGCTTACAGTCAGTTTTACACCAATGCCATTAGTCAAGGACCACTTTCTCTTCTTCCAGCACCTGAACCAGAAATATTTGAAGACCTCAACAGCCTATCTTGTAATGTTTGTATATGTTGATGATAAATGTTTTATAGCATGAACATGGTGTAGCATGTGCTTTTCTGATAATATCATACCTGTCTTCAATGCTCACTTGGTATATGGGAGATACTTCTTTAGCTCAGTGTTTCTTGATTAGCTTCTCATTGTCACCTCATCATAGAATTTCACACGCATGAGCAGTGGAGGAAATGAAAAAACTAACTGGCAATTCCATAACCAAAGAAGAGACAAATGATGATGAGAGCAGAAAGAAAAAAAAAAAAAAAAAAAAAAAGACTGTTCTTTAAAACTTACTCTGCAAGCAGGTAGTATTCAAGTCTTGACTTTGATTTGGGATCTTGGGTTGCCTTTTTTATCTCAGCAATAGTTACAGAATATTCTTCCCTTGGTATCATGCACTTTGGGCACTTCTCATACTTTTTGCAAAGTTCTTTTCTGAAGTTACTTTTAAAATCCAGAGCCATCTCCAGCAGTCACTGCAGAACAAGCAAAGGATGCTTATCCAATAACCCCCCTTTTCACAATATGTCTGTTACCGAGTGAAACAAACAGTCAAATAGTCTAGCAGAATATCCAGCACGTCAGTCATTTCGTAGAACGTGTGAAACTTTAAGTCATTTTACCAAATGAGTGAGTGAAGGAGTCATTTTGCAAAATGACTGAAAATTTCAGTCATTTCAGGAAATGACTGGTTTCATGATACAACTAACACATCATGCGCTGAAGGAAAGGCTCAGGGCTGCAAGTGCGAAGCAGATCATGTTCTTCAAACCCCCTCTTGTGGCTGTGGGGAATAGCGCCATAAAATACCGCATTTTACTGTCATCTTTTGTTTAAAGACTGCAGTGATTGTTCAGGAAGGAAGGAGATGCGGGAGCCCTTGTTTTGCCATAGAGAGCATCCTGATGCTTCATATTCATCATGGAAAAATCTCTGGCAAAGGGATAGCTTTTTTTTTTTTCTGAAGTTCTTAAGAAATTGTATGTGGAGTCTGATCTCTCTGCAGAGATCCAGGACAAAGCTGTTGCCAAAAAGGCTCTGTAGGGATGGATCCACTGGTATTTTACGTCAGCTGTGGCTACTCAGTATAACTGTGTACGTCTTATATCGAGGCATAACCTTCACTTCACTTTCTGAAAACCATTTTGAAGACTCATAGCCTTCAGGTAGAGCTGAAACAAAATGAAAATGTCCAGAGAATACTTTCTTAGCAGATAGTTAACAATAAAGCAGCTTTCAGAACCACTGATGAGCAGCTATTCAAAACCAAGTAGCTTTGGACAAAAGCTGCCTTTAAGGCAAAATTCCTTGTTTTCCTCGGTAGAAACCAAATAATTGATCCTCTAGTACAGTTTGAATGTGACTGAAACAATAAGCTGACATTGTAACGTATGTCCTATTGTAAGGGGAGACCAGTATAAAGAGAGAGGTGATTGTGGTTTACTGTGAAAATCATTGCTTCAGTCCAAGGTGCTTTAAAAATAGTGATGCAAATTATGGCATCAACTTTGGTCAACACCATGTACCTCTGGTCTTGCCTTCCTGTGGAAGGAAGGGGGCTTTGGGAGATTTGATGTTGAGGACTCATTTGCAGAAATGGTACCACACCTCCAGTCCCTGTCAAAAGGATAATGCCAGAAGGAGAGTTAAATCCATCAGACTGGATCATTACTTAGTTTGGAGCCTACTCAAAACAAGATCAGCACAGGCATCCCCTGCAGGACTTCAGTACAAAAGCCTTTGGACACCATTCAGATCTGTGATACCTCATTTTGCTGGCGTTCCCCTCTACCCAAATCACAAATACTCCCTCTTTCTTCCACTATTGTTTCAGGGAATTCTTGTAAATAAAATTTTAATCCAATTTAAATGAACTGTTTTCCTTCAGCATAACTACACCTATTAGTTTCTGGTCTTTTTTTACTATTTTCTAAAAATGTTCTTATTTACAGTGCCGTTGAGAGCCAGTGGACGTACAGCTTCTAAAACAGTAGCCTGAGGAAACCTGGTAGAAGTCCATCTTATTGTACATTATATTCTGCCACACTGAAGGACCACACAGATCAACTACAAAAGTACTTCATACCAAAACTTACCGGAACTGTGTCTGAGCTAATGCCAAAGAAAATAATTGAATTGCATAATTTAATAGGCTTACGTTAGTCTGAAACACCCTAAGTAGGGAATAACTTAAAAATATATTCTGGAAAAATATTACTTTCTCAACAGAAAGAAAACAATTGGTTGTGCTTTCCTTGATTTCCCCCCCCCCCCCAGTGTAAGGTGTCCAAAATGCTGACCATTATTAAGTTCAATATATTTAATTTAACGCATAAAGGAAATAACTCACTGAGTTTGTGCTGCATAGGTTTGTAAATACATTTTCACTTGAAAAATTAGAGACACTTTTCAGGAAAACATTGAAAATTTTCATTTTGGAAATGCAACAATAACATGAGCTACATAACATTACTTTTCCCTAACCAAAACTGTCATACCTGACAAAAATCACAGCGTGAATATCGGCCATACATTTTTTGACAACAGATACTTCAGCAGTGTGATTTTGCCTATATCTCTACATATTTAGGGAGCTCAGGGTTTGGTTCCTGGCTCTGTCACAGTTTTCAGGAGTACTTTAGGTCAAGGCAAGGACTTTTAACAGTGACTCTGAACTTGCTTGAGTGTGTTTAAGTTTGAAAACGGTGAAATTCCACTGCGATCCACTTCAGTACATCCTGATGTGCCTCAGCTCCATAAAAATATATTCCTGAAAAGGAAAATTTATTAATTCTTGTGAAGCACCATCATGCTGTGACAACAGGGAACGGACATAAGGACAACAATGGCAAATGAGGACTGGCCCAAACCTCCTCAGCAGGGCAAGACAAACTGAATTTTTCATTCTTCAATTTACATCATCCTCACAGGTAGCAGCGACAGAACTTCTCCAGGCAGCATCCTCCTAAATGACCTAGAGCATATGCTCGCCTGGGGAAGGACTGCGCAGCCTGCCTGAGAGGCAGTGGCAGGAGTGCTCCACCGTCTCACCAGATCCTTGGAGCACAGGAGCCCCCTCCCTGGCCTGATCCCCACAGCCTCCTGCTGTTCCTGCTTTCCTCTACGCCTGTGGGAGGTTTTGGCCTCACAGTGGGTTGTGCGGGCCCTTGAAACACTGACGTATACCTTGCCTTGCCTTGAGTGTTGGCATGTGTTTCAGGGCTTTACAATGACCAGGCACCAGCTTTCATGGGACCTGCTATAAGCCTGAATAAAACATCATAAAGCATTAAGCTTTTCCATTCCAACAGTTTTAATTAAGCCAGCCAGTTCATACTACACATTTATCAATATTAAATCCAGCATTATTTGTTGAAGTGAATGTAGACATGCAGAGGAGTTAGGTATTGGTAATTACTCTTAAGCGTACTATACATATACGGCTGCTTTATTGATTTCCAATATTTAATATTCCACAGTGACCAGCACAGAGCTAGCTACACTAATGAAAATACAAGTATATTATTCTCAGTCCCTTAGCCAGCATTTGAGACATTTATTTTTATTTACCTAATACCGAAGAAAAGCTCTATCCCTAATAAATTTATCAGGGAGAAGTAACTTTCAAATACCACAATACTTTACAGACATATGATGCAAAAAATAATCGCTTTTTAAACAACACTTATCTGCTTTACTCAAGCACTACTTTTAAAATATTATTTCATTTTTTTGCAACTGTGTTATATATTTAGGGGTTTTGCACTATCAGCTTGCAGACTGGTCAGTCTCATTGTGCGGCTGCGCCGTGCTGAGGAAACGCCGCTGTGAATCGCTTTTCCACAACAGAGGTGTGATAGGTTGGCATTTCTTTCCTTATCCTTCTCCTCACTCCATGAATATGTTCCTACTAAGTTAACTTTATTTTCTTTCTTAAAAGTGTATAACCAGTGGACTTCTAAAGCACTTCACCCTTCAGCTGTGTGTGTCTCTGGAAGTAGTTTGCTAGGGTAGTGAGCGTTGAGTATTGCTTCTAGTTATACAACCTTCGGATCTCCCCTGTATTCTTGTTTTCTAGTTTTATTGTTATGGGGTCAGGCTTCAGGAAGGTAGATTTTTAAAAAGCACTTAATTTGGGTTGGTTTCACAGACACCAACTTTTCCTGGAAATTCCACTGTTGACTTCACGTGAGTAGCTTCTGGTGAAGGTTGAGTACATTTGAAACCCCTCCTTCAACTCAGATGGTTTTCAAGTGGTCTTTGTGCCCAGAAGAAGCCAAGCAGTGGGTTCAAGACCTGTAACAACTGTTGACTTGATCAAAGACTCCAGCACTGGTAGCGATTAGATAATTGACAACAAAAACTCCAACATGGAAGAGACTGTAGGAAGCAGGAAAATGCCATTTTGGTATGTTTAAATACAAATGTGAATGTGAAAAACCATTCTAAGGCAAATTGTCAATTCACTAGAATATACAGTACCTGATTTTCTTAACCTTTCCATAGCAACTGAGAACACCAGCTGAGGGGTTTGTAATCAGAATAGATTTGGTGAGTTAAGATTTCCCAACTCTAGACCTTCTAAACAGCATATCAAACTGGCATTATTTGTCTATCACATCCACTTACCAGGTAAGAAGGTCTTGGCATTTTTTCTATAGCAGCCTATGAAAGCATTCAGTCAGTCTAGTCACCACATCTATTTCTTCTCTTTTAAGTTTTGCTTCTGTCATTCCCACAGCTTTAAGATGCGACACTTTAAGACACACACTTCCTCAGAAAATAATGCTTCAAGGTGCAAGGCACTTCTTGACAATTGGTTCTGTTCCAAGCTCTGATGTTATTCCCAGTTGTACCGCCCTTCTGTCCTGCCTGCTGCACCTTCAGCGGTAGACAACACAGACAGTCTTCGCAAAACATTAGGAAACTAATCATGGTGAATTGGATTTATCTGACCATCTGAAAAATACTGCAGAAATATTTGTTTGGCAAGAAGTAACCTTCCTCAACAGAGAACAGTTAAAGATGTCTTAAAGGGATCTATTTTAAAACCGTAATATGTTTAAAATTCTCATTAATTTTAATGAGAATGACTTTGTTCTTACCATTGACAATTCAGGGATCCAATGCTTCTGAGAGTGAAAACAATTGAGTCTCAAGTGGCAAGTGACCTCTGCTGCAAAATGGAGACTGGAGAACTTAAAATCTTCTCAGTCTTCTTTCCTGGCAAAGATCAGGTGCTACCAGATGGGGATCAATTAAAGCAATGTGGAAAAGCTTGTAATTTGGCTTCCTGGCTAAATTTAAAATGGGAAAATTAGTTGTTTTGGATGATGGTCCAGTTTTTCATGGGAAATCGAAAACTATTGAAAAAGGTGAAAAACTTTTCCAAAAATTTTTTTCCCTTTTAATTTTGGTGGGTTTTGGCCAAACAAATTCCAGAAGCTTATCACAGACTTACAAATAATTTCAGCTGACCTGCACTTACATTTGCAGTGAACAAATCACTCCAGCACAAGACATCCACCACCTCAGGGAACAATGCACACCTTTTTTTAAACACGGCTTTCCTGAACACTAGTAAGCCATTAACCATATTTGCTGCTTCCTGCATTCAATTACCAAACACAGTATGCTTGCCAGAACAGATTTTCCACATGAAACTACTCAACATACATATATTTTTTGCAATTCTTACCCTGTTCCACCAATTAGTTTTGCTTTATCTGAACAAGAGTGGAGTCCATGATCAAGCATGAGAAATGCTGTTTCTATATGCTAAATGCAAAAAGCTTGAAGGACCCAAGATCTTCATTTGTCTTAGATGGGAAGAGGCATTGTACAGTCTGAGTATCCAAATTATAGCGCTCAGATTCTCAAGAGTGCTGAAGTGCAGTTTCTTTCCCTATTTTTAACTTTAAAACAGTACTCATATTGTATAATTGTACTTTTTTTTTTTTTCAGAGCTACCGTTTCAATGGCAGATGCACTCCAGTAATGACAGATACTTTAAAAAACAATAGGAAAGGTACTTTAATTAATTAATGCACTGGTAGAAACAGTTCTGGATGCAGAATCTATGGGTGAAGATTATGAATATTTTGTCTGAACGGTTCTTCTGTTTCCCAACAATTCTGTAAATATTTTAATAGTGTAGCAAAAATGACGCATCCCTGATGAAAAGTTAAGAGGCAGGCAAAGGAAAAAAAAAGTGATTTCAACCTTTGTACTATTTCCCTCCCAAAACAGGAGATGTAGCCTGGGGCCAGGCAACTTCAACCTTGTTAACTGAGCCATGAGCATCCTCCTAGGAATGACTCGAATTCATTGCAGGCTCACCAGAGCCCTGTAATGGATTCAGCATTAGGCTTCAAATGCAGGAATTGAACTCGCATGGGCCCGCAAAAGGCCTGGGTTGCAAAACAGCCAAGAACAAAAGCTCTGCCTGCAGACTCCTTCCCTTACCTTTAGGAACCGTTTTCTGCTGATTTTTTTTTCCTTTTTGCAAGAAAACCACCTTTTTCAGGATACGTTGGCTTCCTAATTCTATTTAAATGTGAGAAAATATTTGGGGGGAGGGGAAGACATATGACAAGGTTGAAAACACAGCTGTGAAATAGTGGTAACACGTTATTGCTTTAGTATTTTGGTTTGGGGTTGTTGTTTGTTTTGTAGGTTCGTTGTGGTTTTGGTGTGGTGTTTTTTAAAAGCTTTCCATTCCCATTTCTTTTTTTCCTATAAAAGGTTTCCATTTTGAACTCCCTCCATTGCTGAAATCCAGGGAGGAGGACCTCTGTGTGCCTTTTTAGAATATCTGAGCTTTCTGGAAAGCCAGAGAATATTCCCTATTAACCTATAGTGTGCCAGTGTCAAAAAGCCTTCTTGCAGCTCTCCTGCTTTCATTCTCAGTCTCCTCTTGCTGGAAGGGATAATCTGCTTCGTTTTTGCTAGGTAGGACGGGAGCTTGGGAGTTCCCATATTACTTCTTGTCCTGCAGGTTCCTGGTGTTCTCCCTGACATTTTGCTAGGTCCTGCTGAGAGGTTGGCAGAACCCTCCCCTAAATCCCATTTTTCAGCTGGTATGACACAGCACTAAATCATCCCATTTACAGAAATCTGTTCTCCAGGACCGTTCAAGGACTGCCCTCCTCTCAGTCTGGCACTATCTGTAGCATTTGCTTTTCCTTCTTTTCTTAAACGATCATAAGAAACTACAGACAACCAGGGAGTTTTCTTTGGGAGGCAAGTGACTAAACATGAATGCTGTAAATCTCCTAAATCCCTCCTCCTTTCTTTACCCAACCTCCACCCCCCTTCCCCCATATTTAAAAGCATGTGAGAGGCTGCCGGTCAGCTCTGTTTCAAGGTTATTTAGAAGGTCTTCACTTTCCCTAGTGTCAGCAACCAGCCATGAATCACCTCCTTCAGTAAAGTAAGAGCTACCTGATGGCTAAAGTGTTACAGAATACTCCTGCCAGACTCACCCAAAACACCACCAGAAAGTCTGATACTAAATCCCAGTGATCAGCAATAATAGTTGAAATTAAACAACGTGGATGTCAAAATCTGTTGGATCTGTACAAAGGCAAAACCACTGCACTCTGAGAGGCACTGGAACAGTAATACCAGGGGAAATCAGTGTGTAAGCTGTCTGACCTCTTCCCCCCCATTCCTCCCTTACTCCCTCTCTCCTCCATCCCCAAAGGAAGTTGAAGATGTTTTTATAATGTGGATGATAAAGACGACTGATCTGCATAATGAAGCTGAAAACAGCCTGCTTGTGTTGAAGCTCCTCCTCTGCATGTTACATGCCAGCAGAGATTTGCTGTGAAACAGGAGAGCTGCAATGCAGCATTTTCCTCTGGAACTTTGCAGCTGTATTACAGTTCCAAGCACACCACGAAAAGACTTTTGTTTACAGTATTTAAATTCAATTTGAATGGTAGCTGTAAAAAGTAGGCAGATGAATCACTGCACATCCACTAACACTTCAGTGCTCACCCACCCTAAGGCTATTATGCTTAACTGAATTACTTCATGTTCTCTTACAATTAAGTTTCCCTATTGTTTTATGGTACTGCCTGTCTCTAATAATTAGTGGTCCTTAATACTCAGCTATTAGTGGTCCTTAATACTCAGCTAGAAATAAGATGCCTGGGTGAAAACCAGAGTCATAAAGGAGCTCAAAATGTTGAAGAACAAAATCACTAAGTAGGGATGATAAGGGCAGTAACCTCAGAAGGGGGAGAAACTTCAAGGAAAACTTCATATTGGAATAATCGCTTACTTTCTTCAGGCACAGCAGTGTTATTTCCTAATCATGTGCACAATTCTTCTGCTTCCCAAACTGTACAATGTCATTAGAAGGTCAGTTGGGATGGCAGTATCTTTCCTCCAGAAGTCAAAGCTGGCAAAGATTTGGTAACTCCTGTCCCAGGCAGTAAAGTCACTGCCTTTTCTCCTTCAAGTCCATATCACTTTAACATTATCTGAACTCAGCAAGGCAGGATGTTATGAGGTCATTTCCAACATGCTGTCCTGCATCTCAAGCTCCAAAGCACTCTTCTGATTTACTCATGAATCTGAACTCCAAATAACCTGGAAAAAGTTAATGTCTTGGTCCAGCTTCTCCCCTCCTAGCCCCTCCACAGAGGTATTACTTTAATGCACCAACTTTTCCATTACAGGTTCAAAATATACTGCAGTTACAAGTGAGAAGAATAACAGTACTCGTAGATTAGTTCCCCATGGAAATAGTCACCAAACCAGTCCGCATAATTATCAGACTCTGGTGAAGAAAAATCCTGGATGAAAAATACATCAGTGACAATGATAAAATTCAGCTGATGAAAAACTCTGACAGAGCTCTGGGGGAAAACTATCCTAATACTCTCTCGCTTTTGACATGATATGAAGATAATTCATACAGAAGAATTATATTTGCACAAGGTTAGTAATAAGAAATCTCAAATTGGATTTCTGCTCTGTTTTTAAATAACAACTTCCTACATGCTGGATTTAACCACCGATTTCAAGAAAGCCAGGATTTAACTCTCATTGACTGCGATGCAGCCATTTCCCCCTAAGCCTGAAAAATACTTAACCTCCTACACATGTGCACACAAACAGAACAAAAAAGCAGCAACTACATACCCATGTGTCTCCTGTAACATATCAATCGCACCTTACAGAACAACAGCTGCAAGTGTGCTTTGCATCAGGTTTTCCCTGTATGTTTGAAGCTATAGTGCACAGCGCTAAAGCGACTGCAAACAGCTATGACTGTCACAAATGATAGAAGCATCTCTCCCCTTCATCTTTCTCCTGCCATTTCACTAGACAAAGCAGTTTTATGATAGGTCCTTATTTGAATGATCATGCTCTGATTTTCTGCATCTTCTGCTGCGATTGACTGACGACCGATCAGTTGTTGACATGTACGCACTGCGAATGTTAAACTACGTCATGCCAGAAATGGGGATAGATTTCTCTATTAGCTGTGTACATACAGCCCAGAATAGCAGTCCCCTTTCCCTTGAAGTACCTACACATTGCTGTATTGCAAATATTAAACAGCAGTAAGTTATTTATTGCCCAGTCAAGTCCTCTTACTCCCCAACATGACAAACTCTATTGCTTTGCCTGAACTGACCTCTGATGGAACAAAATTAATCACTCCATTTCCACAAAGACTGTACAGATGTACAGAACATGGGATCTTCCCAGATATTTTATTCTTTTGCTGAATAGAGTGCTGAACTGTGTAATCCCTAAATTGCTGACTGCTGAGCAGGTTTAGCAGGGGAAGGATCACTCTTTATGTTCCTACAGGCTTCCCTAAGCATCTGCTCTCACCCACAGCTAGAGACAGAGTATTAGGCTAGAAAGACGCATAGCCCAGCCTCTGTCTTTTGATTATAATCACAATTTAAATTCACAGTACAATTTTCATACCAGAATTTGCAGCTAATTTATGCTTGGATGAGAAGGTATTGCAAGTTCTCCTTTCCTCCAATAGACCCTTCCACCTTCTGGCCCCGCACCCACACTACCAGCATTGGGGCAGGGTCAGCTGGTGAGGGCACAGATAACCCCGACTCTGGGCAGCAGTCCTGCTCCAGTAAGCACAGGTCACTCCCTTGCAAAGCACAAAGCCCTGCAGCACAGATCCTAGAGCTTCTCACTGTGCCATGGAGATGATGTTCTTCTCTCCCTACAGTAACAAAGCTCACATGTGCCCTAGGAGCTTCCTTCAGATCCACAAACCGCATCACAGCTAGGGACAGGGGAGACATCAAGATTCAGATGCATGGAAAAGTACTCTGGACTTGGGGCTAGCCTCTTGGACCTAGCTGAATTAATACAGCCACGGCTCTAATGCTGGGCAACTTTGATTCTCACAAGACTGCTCATTAATTGAAACTATTCAACAAATGTTTTCTGCAACTGTAATTCAGCCAATTGATTGTTTATAATCTTTGCCTCTGCTGCTTTCAGTACAGGGAGAATTCTCTTTACATGTACTCATTTGCTTCTCAGTGTCAGCCTTGCAAACAAGGGTATACTGGTTATCAGAGTACTCAGAGGAAAATATTAGCGGGACAAATCCATACTTCTCAATTACCGGAAAAACATATCCTTGAAATCACCTGTGACCACAGATTTTATCCAAACAACTATTTAAACCCAGCCTTGAACCTTGGCAACTACAGAGATATGCAAGGTGTAGAAGCCAGGAAACATTACCAACTTGAGATAACCATAATGCTAGTGATGCGATATCATTAGTGGAAAATGAAACTTCTCATACCAAAAAATCCTTATGTTTCAATGCTTTGGAACTGTTTAATATGTTGTGCTTTGCCACAGCATAGCTGCCCGTAGACTCAACACATGCATTAGTGAACTCTGCCCTCGCTGGATACCATGGTCATAAGCTGCAGTGTTGAGCTTTTATTACAGAGGCTCTCCATAGTCAGCTCCACTGACAGAGAAGGTCCCCAGTGGCAACAAACAATTAGAGAAACTTTCTTCTCCACCTGCCTCACCAACCTTGAACCTGCAAAGTACATAGGCCAGTGAAGAACGCCAGAAAAGCAAGGGCATGTGCAACCAAAGTGCTGGACAGCTCAATTAGTATGGTCACAAGACCGAAAAAACCCCCACAAACCCAGTAACTATTCCATGCTCAGACGCTACTCCATCTTTACTCTTTTATGTTGTTGCAATTAAACTGCAGATTACTACTTAATTTCCTTAAATGGGACAGTATTTCACAGAAAATTGATGTCCTCCTGGATCTCTGAACTCCTCTCTGAGATGTAAGTCAGTGTTAATAAAACAGTATTAAATTACCCTGCAGTAGTAATTACTCAGCCTCAGACCTAAGCTGTAAATGGCAATAATGGAAAATTCCCCTCCCCCCCAATATTAGTCCCTACTTTTAATATCTGCATTGCTGATTAGATTTAGGTTTTGGCTGGCTTGTTACTACTTCTAATTTGGTCGGCTAGAGTTTGGTCAAGAATAGGAAGGATGGGGAATGTGAAGGGAGAACAGCATGTCCTGATCAAGCAAGAGGCAAATTCAAAAGGTCTTTATTCTATTTGCCGAAAGTTCTGCCAAATACACAAAAGCAAAATTTAATCAAGTCAATCAAATCTAATATACAGCTACTAACTCTGGCTGTATAATTTAAGGAAGTGGCTTTCTCTGATTAAGTGTTCAGCTACCTGGGAAAAGACTAACACTGTCAGTAAAACTCTTTGACATGAGAAAAGAGAAAGATGTCCATCTTTCCAAAATGTAAATAAATAACAATAACTAAACGCAGGCAAATATTGCATAATGGGAAGACAACATCAGTGGAACTGGATGCTTTGACAGGAATATGATACTTTTCTGACAACCTGAGTTTCTTTGTTTCCCTGTGAATTTCTAATATTCAGTTAAACCAAAGAAGACACTGCTGTAAAAGCCTTGTGATTGTCTTAAAATTGTACGTTTCATCTATCTGTGTTAAGCCACAGATGTGCCAGACCTTTAATTCTTCACTCAGAAGGAATAAAGATATACCTTATGCAGGATGGCTCCATCACTGAGCCAGGAACAGCCAGTTCTACAGTGCAGTGCAGGCCAAATGATAACAAAAATTCACGCTTCTAATCCTTCAACAGTCACAAATTTCAGGATGTAAAAATAACACACTTGAGATGCATTAAATGCTCATTAAAATTAATGAGAATGATGTGATTCTTACAAAAAGTACAGCATTGTCTAGTGGGGGAACTGTTTAGTCTCACAAGTGAACTGAGAGTGTTAAGAAGTCTGGTGGTACCAGATAAAATACATGACAAAGCTGTATAGAAAAATCCACATGGCCACCTGGAAAAAGAAAATCACATTTCTGTCAGCTCTATTTTATCACAGATTTTGCTACTGTTTCCACATATATTGAGAGTAGTTTTCACAAACTCAGGGCTTTGTGATTTTTTTTTTCCTCCTTTTCTCTTTCATGCAGCACAATCTCTCCTCTGCGTTTCATGTCTGAATTTTACCTCTTTGCCCCTGAAAGTCTGTATTTGTTACCAGGCAATATAATGACAGTTACAGAAGTAGCACACTACAGTTCTCATGTTTGTGTGTAGCTATTGATAACTTCTACTCTGCTCCAATTCTGAACAGTATTTAAAGTCCCCAGATCTAAGACCTGGTAAAGAACAGCACAAGTAAATTAATTTATCAAGGGATAAACATAAGATCAAAAATGGGGGTTCCAGGGCTGTAGCATCTAAAGGGCATAAAAGAGAGTTGACTTGGTATGAAAAATGTTGACTATAGCCAGAGATCTTCATAGATGCTCTGCAGAATTAATTTTAATTTGTGGTTTTGGCAAAAGTGAACATGTTGCAAGCATGCTGGAGCTCTCCAGAGTCATTCTGACACCCAGTTCCTTGCTCACAGCCCTGCTGCAGTTTGGAAAACTACTGCAATAATACAGCAGGGAAGAGAGTGGATTTTGGGCTAAAGAGGAGGAGGTGGGGTCTGTCCCTGCTAGGAGCAGTGACATCAAGTCGCCCCTCTGTCACCTCTCCCACTATTTGCCTGGTCCTTCCAGCCAGTGCAATCATAGAGGCGAGGACCCTCTCTCAAACAGTTTCTGGATTGATTAGTTCAAATGGTGCTATCTCAGACAAGGCCTCAAGGTACTAATTAATATAAAAAGTGATAAACGGACAAAGACTAATTGCATGCAAGTTAATCAGTGCTTAACAGGACGAGGATTTACCACAAAGAGTTGTCTTCTAATAAATGCAAACCATGCCAGTGTAAGAGAGAGTCTGGCTGTTTACTGTAGCTCCTTAATGGCAATAAAGCAATATTAAGACAGAATCAAGTCCTGTTAATTTGTGATGCAGTGAGAACATTAAGAACGATTATAAAAGATGTAAAAGAACAATAATTAATTTGGAAAAAAACCACTCCAGAAATATGAAAGAAATACATTCTCTGCAGAAAGGACTGAAACGTTTTAAGCATTGCAATGACATAGCCTGTATGTTTTACCTAAGGCAGGTCTGCAGTAATTGCAAAACCTCAGGCCAGACTGCAGCCAGATTAATCCTCTCTCTCCTTTGAGTCACTAAATTGTCACTAGAGATTTACTAGAGTGATACTAGAGGTATCACTAAGGTGATACCTTGGGATGGTCCCACCATACAGTTAGTGTCAAGTTACCTGATAGCCCAGCAAGAAAGGGTCCTCAATAATCAGATCCCTGAAAGAGAAGCATAACCTTGAATTGATCAAGCACAAAAGAGCTTCAGTAGCAACCATTCAAAACATCAGAAAGCCTGAAGAAAATGAAAAAAAATCAAACAAAAAATAGAAAACAACAGCAGCAAGTAAGGTTTGTTCAAAGCCAAATGGAAATTTACTAGATACAGCAGTTGTCTTACTAGGATATTAGATTTTATATTAAATTTCAAACGCTGTATTATCATTCATGTCCTGATAACAGCGTAATGAAAAAAATTAGGAAAAAATCCAAATGTAAATAAAATAATGCTTTATTATTCAATTCCATATGGGAAGAAAAAGTGATACACAGTGCTTATTTTCAGCCTTCCTGACAATTAATTTCCCACTCTAGTATTCAGTTACCTTAACCAAAGGCAAAATGTTAGTAACTTTAAAACGCTAAAGTAAAATATACTAGCCAGCTTCTGTGTAGGAGAACATGTCACAGAACGCAATCCCAACCCACTAAATCTGCTTAATGCAGACACATTCCTTTTCCACTTTGAATCAATACCAAGATTTTCAGGAGATATGGAAATTTCTGCTCCTAAATAAATGTCCTTGTGTCAGTAATGCTGAAGCTCCTATTGTTTCAGGAAAGTCATGAAAGATATTAAAAGATACGACTTCGCAGGACCAGGGCCAAACAGCCTATATCGATATAAAACATGAAATCACATTATATACATAATGAAGACAGATGCATAAACCTAAAACCTCTGAAATAAAAGAAGAAAAATCAATTATTTTCTCTGATCCCTGCAGTTTTAGTACAGAAATTCCCATCTTCCCAGAAGAATGCAAATGACAGTGCTTTTTTACCTTGACAGCTTTCCTTAAAATACCTTTTTTGTTTCAGATTCTAAGGATGGAGGAGAGAAAGGATTGTGTTATGCTTCCTTTCGTTTTTGTTTTTTTTTATTTCTCACTTGAAAACTAAATTTAAAATGAGGAGTTTGAGACAACAGGAGTGAAATCAATATCATCATGGGGACGTTATTTTATTATTTATTTCCCTTTTCAGAATTACATAGGGGTTTAAAACTAATGCTCTAAAATACATGCTATTGCCACACAGTAACAAAGAATGCTCTTTTTTCCCCAGGAGATATACTATATACTATATAGTCCTTTGTACAAGATTCATAGTCACACATGTACATAAGCATCGCCATGGTTAACAGTTACATTGCCTAGAAATTATGGCCACAGCTCTAGGATTGGGATTAACCAAAGTCAGCACGTGGAGCAGAGGAACACCTGAACAGGCAATAGAAAATGCTGTGGGGCAGGGAAGGGGCAAATCCTGCTTCCTTCCCACCTGGAAGCTCTTCTGCAGCCCTGAGACACGCACCCGTGCGAGTCACGGATGCCCAGCCCACGGCCCCTGTCTGCAGGCCTTGCACCCAGCAGAAGAGGCTCTCCGCTGCCAACGTGCTCTGGGAAACCATCCCTGGGAACGTGACCAGCACCCACAGCCCCAGAGCAACAAGTCGGGCTGCCTCTTGCTTGTTCACCTGTGGAGATACCTTCCTCTGTCAGTCCCATAATTTTGATTTTCTTGACTGCACGGTGGTCTGCTGTCAATAAAAAGAGTAGAAAAAAATCCCAACCTAGACCAGTTTAAGGTATTTCCTTGGAAAGAGTCTCCCTTAAGCCATGGAGAAACTCGTATACGTGCCTCCTACTTTAACCAGGAGGCTACTGTATATGCCTTCTCACCATCTTCACATGCATCTAAGGCAATGCTGATTTTAGTAATTAACAGGTTATTAGGCAAGACTCACAACTGCTTTGCATATGCTTTTCCTTGAGTCATCTGAATTGCTGACTTAAGTATATAGCAACAAAGATGGTCTTGAAGAAGTAGGATCCGATACTTCAGCTGTTATTAACACAGCACATGCAGTGGGTGCCATTATTCTTAAAAGGCCGTAAAAGATCCAACCACTTAAAGAAATTAAGTGGCATAGCCTGGCTCTTGTTCAAGCACTAAATATGAGGAGCCTACGGCCTCGCATTTTGTACCTGTCCTGCTTAAATAGTGGAGAAGGTCAGCAATGTTGGACTAGGTTCAGTAAAGAAATTAATGTTTGTCCTTTTGATGCCAATAGAAAGAGAAATACAGCAAAACCACCTCCGGTTCTAACATTTTAATGGGACGGCAAATAACATGAAAGACAATGAGCATACCCCAAATGTTTCTGTGGCACATGGACTTTATTTCTGACTTCATCAAGCCTTTACCATGCAGTGGTTGCTCTGCTGATAAAAAATGTCTACCTTGTGAACATCAGTACACTATGAACAAGTTAGTAATAGTATGTAAATTCACTCCTTGCCAATTATATCTCAGTTGCTGATGGAGAACATGCATCTCTTACCACATGGTCCATGTGAGGTAACATACGCTCTGTGAAAGAGGCACTGACAACTCACAGACAGGTATTAACCAGATGGGAGCTGATCTACAGGGAGACCATGCACTATCTGACCTCTCTGTAACTTGCTTTCTGATCATGATTTAAAAACTTGAGTATCAGAGAGAAAGTACCTCTCTGCAGCATTTCCTGGCCATACTATTAAATAAAGGAAAGGCAATAACCATTCAGGATGAATACGCCTCTTCCTATTTTCTCCAAAGTGCTTACCATAGAAATTAAGCACAAGACCTGTGTCACAGCAGCAAATGAATGTGAAGGCAAGAAGTGCACTATTTAAATATACATTAATACTTCCTACTGGTGATGAGAAACAAATGATAATTTGATTATCTGAGCAGTGTCTACGGGGGACACTTTTAGTGACCATCTCAGTACTGCAGCAGCAAGCTTGGCATTTTGCAAAATCAGAAACAATCATTCTCATCCCACTTTCCCTTCCCAAGTCTGAGAGGATCAAATGCAGATGAGGACAGGAGAGACCAAATGCACAGGCCAAATGCTTACTGAACATTTACAAAAGTGAAAGCAGGGCACATTTAATATCACCAGCCCAAACCTTTTTGTCTGCTGGAAAAAAGCCTTACCTACATAGGAATGGATCAAAGGGAGGACACTGACTTTTAGTGTGATCATCCCTAAAAATAACAATTGGCACAATCTCTCCCTATTCTTAGGGGAAGACACCTATATCTCACCTAGGTGAGATACCTATTCTTACCGGTATCCAAACCCCCAAATTAGGAGCCCTTGTCACAAGAGCAGCAATGTGGAAGAGAAGGGAGAGCCTGGGCCCCGGTATCCAGCTGCATGCCCTACCACAAAAGCCAAACGTGAGATGACAGGTAGCAAGCAGATTTTCTTTAATTATCTTTCTGCAAATTAGTACCTCTGTCTCTCAGAACTCCTCAACATAACCACTTTCACTGGACTCTAATTTAAGGTGTGTGGCTGCTGTTCTATATGACAGCTCTTCCAGATATGAAAAAGGATGTAAAAAAGACTCATATCAGACTGTGGCAAAAAATGTCTTTCTTGTACTGTTTCCTGGGAGTAGTGGTATTATTAATAAGAATAATAATGGCAATCATCATACAGGGTATGTGTACCTTTATTTCATCTGAATAGTTTACTATGGTTTTCTCAAGCCTGCCAATATAACATTCAAAGAGCCAGTTCAATTACTGAAGTATTTTCTATTAAATTAGAAGCAACGCACTTCTCAAAGAAATCATCTATTATTTATAAATAAAAGGCAAAGAAACATCTAACCCACAATGTCTTTACAAAATCTTACAGCTGAACTGTTAGGCTGTAAACAGAGCCATGTTAAAGGGCTCATTCCATAACAAATTACAGATAGCACAGCAACAATAATGGCAGATGTTAAACTTTTAAGAAACTCAAAAATCCAAACCATCCATGAGAAAATGTTAGATGTGTAAGTGAAAATCCCCATACTCATAAGCATCACCAAAACATCTCGTGGGGGATTAAAGCGTAGTTCATTGCCTCCCTCCCCCAAATTCTTACTGTAGCATGAGAGAAGGTCTGATATTTATTGACTCCTGCTACAATATACTACATATATAAGAGGCAACAATCAATACTTGCCTCAAAGTGAGGAGAGAGGAACTTCAGTCCTTTTTTATAGGAAGGAAAAGAAAGTAGAAATCCATAAATCTTATCAGCACCTAAGAACTGATGCTAAAGGGTTTTGTCACTGATACTAGCCTAAGTTTAGGCCCATGGTAACATATCCTGATCCATAAAAACCCAAGGTTAGGGGGGTTTATTGAGACTGTTAATTTTCATTAACAGGAAGAAACTGAGCCAACTCCTTGGAGTCCGACCAAATAAGATGACTATAAGGCAGTTCCTGGAAAAAGCCTGCGTGTAGCAGTACGATGTGGGAGGCAAGACCTGCCCCCAAGACTCTCATTTGTCTCTATAAACACTTCATCCTTCAAAAAGCAAATGTGAAAACTTAGAAAAGAGAGCCTGGAAGAGGCCTCCAGGCTTCATCTGGTTCAACCCTCAGACTACTGCTCCTGCGCTGCATCTGACAGATGGCTTCCCAATCTCTTACCACCTTCTTATGACAAGTTCTTATGGGTTTTTGAAAAAGCTGCTTCCCAGGCTTGGCTATCCTTACTTTTTTTGCTTGAATCCTTGAAGCTTCCCTTGCTGTACCTTAAAATCATTAGTTCTTGCTTTACCCATACTGGAAAAACCAATTGTAACCCCAACCCCCCTCAAGAAGCTCTTTTTTAAAAAAAATAAATAATATTTATTTATTTGAAAATACAAGTGAAACCCAAATTAGTGTCTGGGGAGCATATTTTCTTGACGTCATCATAGGCCTTTTCTAGAGAACATTTTCCTTGCTCTCCTTTAAACTCTATCTTGTCAGTCAACACCTTTTTCAAACACAGTGACCAAAACTAACAACACACTGTTCATCTTGCAAGACCACATCCAGCAGACAAGATTTATACATCCCAGCACATCTGCATTTTTTCACAACACCAGGTAGCTTGTTGACTCATGCAATTTGCATCCACTGTATCCTGTGGATCCTTTTCTATAGATTAGCTTGTTCTTCCCCTTGTATTTATATGGCTGATTATACATGCCTAGAAGTAGAATTTGAAGAATTGAATTGTATCTTACCTTTTCCCCTAGCTCATTTCAAATTCTAATACTCTCCTCCAGGACTTTTCCAGGCCTTCCCACCATGATGTCATCCACAGATTTCATAAACATACTTTTCATTCCATTAGCCACATAAAAAAAGCTGAAACTCAGGACAGAAACAAGACAACATCCCAAACCAACACAAAACACAATGTTTTAACTTAAAAACAAAAGTATTCTCAGCACAATTTTTCACTGTTTACATCTGCATTATAGTAGTTTTGTCCAGAATGTGAATCTGTAGCTTGCTTTTAAATAGCATACAAGTCAACATCAGAAACCTGAATTCTGAAAGTTAAGACCTAGAGTATCTACGGTTTTCTCCTTCCCCAAAATGTTTGTCATTTTAATAGAAAGACATTAGACTGATTTGATGCACTTTGTTTCCAACAACCCTCCATGATAATTGCATTGCATCTTATTAATTTCTAGGTACTTGCAAATAGCTATTATAATAATTTGCTGTTTGTTTGTTTCACCAGGAATTGAAATTACATTAGTTTCTAATTCACAGGCTCCTTCTTCATCCCTTTTGAAAACAGAAGCCTTATTTGTCCTCTTCCAGACTTCTAAAACCTTAACTGCTATTCATGAGATTTCAAAGGTAACCTTTCACTTTTTGGAAGTTTTCTCCTCTTGCTTTTAAAAACACTTTGGATAAATGTTAGATATTTTTAAATTGGATGGAACTAAGTCTTCTGAATACTCTCTAAACTGTACTTTATGTCTGAAAAGTGCTTCTGGTTTATCATCCTTTTTTGTTTATAACAAAAGTATTAATAACTTGAGCACAGTCTTTTTTTTTTTTTTTTCCAGAACCAAAACAAGGAACTCCAGAATTTCAGACTCCATCACATTTGATAGTTTTCCCTCTGTTTTAAGCAGTGGAAAAAATTTTCCCTTGATTGTCTTCTTACTAACAACATAAGATAATTTCTTGTTATCCTTTACACTCTATGTAATACCCATCTTGGTTTACTCATCTTGCCCTTTTGACCTTATCCTTATGGGCAAATCTTATTGTTTTATGCTTACGTTTAGCAACTTGATCTGTTTTCCTTTTCTGCACAGGTGTTTCTTTTGCTCAAGGTCATATCAGGAGTTGGCCACGCTTGCTTTTTTACTCTATGGCTAGCCTCTTGCTACTTTCACTTGTGGCCTCAGAGTAACTTTCTTAAAAGTCTGCTGTCTCTCTTGAGCAACATTTTCCTGAGACTTATTTTCTGAAATCTTATCAGTTAGTTTTCTGAGGTGACAATGTTCCCCTTCCCTTACCCCTGTAAGTTGTTTCAAGTTGTTTGTATAGCAGTGAATCATAAATCACCAAGAAGTATTGATTTCTGATTTTTTAAGGCTTTGTTATAATGTTTTGCCAGTGATAAATGTGGCTTGTTTGTTTGTTTGTTTGGAAGATTACCAATGGACAAAAAAAAAAAAAGTTTCCTGTTTTTTAAAAAAAGTCCATTTTTAATGCTATATAAAAACTAAGTTTAATATTTTCAACCATTGTGTTACAGAAATGGTTACGAGCAAGGAAACAGAGGAATAAGGGATCATTTTGGTGGGCACAAACAAGTACTGTCTCTCTCTCTCTCTTTTGCTTTGCCTACCTCTGCAGACATCCTGCTTTTTTAGAAGGTTAAGGAACAGATACTGAGAGGCATAAAAGCAGCTTTAACCGTAGCAAGGAAAACATATCATATGAGCAGCCACAGCTAAAAATGGACCCATGCAATCAAATATATTCCCTTCAACAACTCGGGAATACAGGCAGCACGCAGGTAGTCTGCAACAGTCCCTTCCACAGGATCATCTATACAGCTACCGCGCAGAGCAAGCAGACACCTCCAGCCAACTCAGGCTTTCGGTACAGGCGCACGGAAATCCACCCCAGGAATTCTGCAGCATTTCAAGGTCAGTCTCCGTGGCAAGGGCAAGAGATTTCCGCAGCAAACGTTAGTCAATCCTGCGGCTGTAATAACGCGCTGCCATCTGCAGCCCCACACCCCCGAATCCCCTGTCAGCTGCTGCCCAGTTGGAGGAGCCAGGGCTTTTCGTAATTCCGTGGTCACACGCGCTGCCCAATTTATTTAACTCTTTCTCAGCACTTTGCTAATGAAACAGGGACAAAAACCCCAAACACACAGAGCTCAAGAGGAAACATAAAGAAGGCTGGGCAGCAGAGACGAGCTCTCGCTGGTCCGGAGGCTGCCGAGTGCCGGCAGGATGGAGTGGTGAGCGGGAGGGTAGTGGTACCGTACACCCACAGCACAGAGCAAGCAGCTATTGGTGTGGGAGAGGCTGCTGGGTCCTGGGGCCTGACGAAGCCAGCAGTTAACACCAGTTTGTGAGCCGCCACCCAGACAATGCTACGCTGCCAGGCTCAGGGTCCAGTGGCATATCACAATGGAGAGAGAGGGAGAACACCAGCACTACAGCAACATTTGTTAACTCTCTTCCCAATTTCTGGCATTTCTCTCAACCAGAAAAACCCACCATTTTGTTCACTCAGATCTCCCCACTTGCATTTCTAAGCAGGCACCGAGTACCTGAGGTTTATTTCTAGTGCGATATATCATCCTGAAGCCTGGAGCTGGAAAGTTTGCCTGCCTCTCTGCAGACCCTGCAGAGCTTGAGCAGCAGCACGTACGTAGCTTTTGCATAACCTTAACCCAGAGCACTTTCAGTCCAGGCTTACAGAGGTGATCAATATCCCACAGCTCGCCACAAGCTGGTGGTGCAAGAATTAGAGGTGAGGGTGGAGGTACAAGGCTAGTATGCAAAGCCACAGCCAAGCTCAACTTCCCTTAAAATTTGGGTGGGTGCAGAGAGGGGTGTTGTTGAGGATTGGGAAGTCCGTCACATGGACATTCATAAGACACAAAGAAATGGTTCACATCTGGCTTGAGTCAGCAAAGGGCCCAAGATCTGCCCATCCTCAGGACATCACTCAAAGGCAGCAAGTCTGTCCAGCTGGCTGGGAGCAGTTCACTGCATCACTCATCTGTCACTGTAATTTCCAGCGCCTTCACACTTGCATCAGCCTGGCAACATTCAAAACAAAACCTTTTGCAGGGCTGGTGAAACCTCCCAGCTGACACTACCCACACAAGCACCGAAGTGCAGAAGGGTAAGCGAGGGAGAGTGGGAAGCCTTGTTGCTTCACAGGAAGTACTTCGGTCTTCAAAGCATTGCTTTAGGCTTGGCTGGGGCTTTAAATGTGGGTAAATATTTCAAGTTTCACTGCACAGCCAGCTCATTTCAGCTTGGCCGCTAAATACACAAAGTTTAACAGCATTATTCCACTTTCCAGCCCAAGCAGCTTTGCCTGACATTTGTCACTGCTACAGGGAAAGAAAACAAGGAAAAGTTTCTTTTAATAAGAGCTTTTA
This sequence comes from Falco rusticolus, assembly GCF_015220075.1. Classification (NCBI taxonomy): domain Eukaryota; kingdom Metazoa; phylum Chordata; class Aves; order Falconiformes; family Falconidae; genus Falco; species Falco rusticolus. Next base: position 43,745,452 of record NC_051189.1, read on the forward strand.
AATATCACAAATCAAATGCCATTCAGGACAAAACTTTCATCAGATTCAGCTCTTGTATAAGACAAGACCTGGGCTAAAAGGATGCATTTTCACATATCAGTTACTGAATATTCTTTTCTTTTCAACTTGATGACAGTTCCTGAAATAGCATATACTGGTAGTAAATTCTCCTAAATTACCATACTAGCTATCGCAACTGATCAATTTAATTTTGACTGATATGTTAAAGTGATTATAGAGGGACTAGGCTCCTGAATGTAATTGAATTTCAGTAGAATCATGGTACTTAGCTCCTTTCAATATGTAGAAGATTCCAGACCTTAAGACTAAATAGTAAAGCTGCTTAAAAAGAAAATAAACCTGCTACAAAAAATTTCCAAACTACCCCCCATTTCACTTCAGAAAGTTCTCTCAAATTTACATCATTTTTCACCACATAAAGAGATCACATTCAAAAAAGAAAATCCTAAGGAATCAGGGAAAGTTTTTTATTGAATATGATTCATGAAACATTTGTTTAGCGGAATACATATAGGCCATCAATTTTCACATTTTTGATTAAAATTTTGACCTGCTAATGAAAAATTAACAGATACCTTTATATTCATTAAGATCAGGTAAGATTAAATATTTAATGAGTATCATAATACATCTTTCTAGGATTGTAGATGTTAGAGCTTTCTTTTTCTACCACGTGAGCTGATGCAGATTAACATGGGTTTTTTGGCACTTAAGAAAATTGAAAATAATTAATCTGTAATGGCATTGATGGAAAAAGTGTTCAAAATGTCAATAAAAGTGCTGCTTTAACAGTACTTCAAATATTCTACTTAGGCAACTTAAGAGACACATTATCTGCCAGACTACACACTTTTCCATTAAGATCCATGAAAAATCTGCAGGTGTTTAATTACCTGCTCTCCTATTGTTCCCCGGCTGCAGCAGGAGTAGTTTGAACACTACCATGTAAAAATTAATGTACAATTTAACATAATGGTTATGCAGATGAAATGAAAACTTTCCTTAGCTTTTTGTTTGTTTGTTTGTTTGTTTGAAAAGTCTCACACAAATAAATAATAAGTTGCTTTCATGAGGAAGAGCTGTTTAAATATTTTCATTAATCTAAACACATTTCTAACTTATAAAAAGAGTTAAGTATCACTATTACAATAATCAACATATGACCATAAAATATCTTGTCAAATACTATGAGGAAAATTACATCTCACGAGAATAGTTTAAATAAATGCTCTTTTTCCCCAAAAGGAGGCTGTTCAACAAATTCTTATTTCAGGAGATCATTTGAGTTTTCACAGAATCAAAGCGTGGTTGGAGTCAGAAGGGACCTCTGGAGAGCACCTGGTCCACCCCCCCTGCTCAAGCAAGGCCACCTATAGCCAGTTGCCTGGGTCCATGTCCAGGTGGTTTTTGAATACTTCCAGGAAGGGAGACTCCACAACACCCCTGGGCAGCCTGTGCCAGCACTCGGTCACCCTTGCAGTAAAGAAGTGTGTCCTGATGTTCAGAGGAAACCTCTTGTGTCCCAGTTTGTGCCCATTGCCTCTGGTCTTGTCACTGGGCACCACTGAAAAGAACCTGGCTCCATTCTTTTTGCACCTTCCCTTCAGGTGAGATCACCAAGCCTTGTCTTCTCCAGGCTGAACAGTCTCTACTCTCACAGTCTTTCTTCATGGGAGAGACATCCCAGTCCCTTAATCATCCTTGTGGTCCTTCATTGAACGCTCTCCAGTATGTCCATGTCTCTCTTGTACTGAGAAGCCCAGAAATGGACACAGCACTCCAGGTGTGGCCTCACCAGTGCTGAGCAGAGGGGTAGGATCACCTCCCTCCACCTGCTGGCAATACTTGGTCTAATCCAGCCCAGGATGTCATTTTCCTTCTTTGCAGCAAGGGTGTCCTGCTGACTTGTGGTCAGCCTGGTGTCCACCAGGACCCTGCCAAGCTGCTTTACAACTAGGAGGCCCGCAGCACGTACCAGTGCATGGGGTTGTTCTTCCCCACGTGCAGGGCTTTGTACTTCCTCTTTTTGAACCTCATGAGGCTCCTTTGGGCCCATTTCTCCAGCCTGTTGAGGTCCCTCTAGGTGGCAACGTGAGCCTCTGGCATATCAGCCAGTTTGGTGTCATCAGCAAATTTGCTTAGGGTGCAATCTGCCCCATCATCCAGATCATTAATGAAGATGTAAAACAGGACTGGACCCGGTATTGATCCCTGCGGTACAGTACTAGTCACTCTCCAATTAGGCTTTGCACCACTCTGGGCCTGGCCGTTCAGCCTGTTTTCATCCACCTCACCGTCCGTTCATCCAGCCCATACATCAACAGCTTCTCTATGAGGATCTTACAGATGACAGCATCAAAGGCCTCACTGCAGACAAAATCCAGTGCCTTCCCCTTATCTACAAGGCCAGTCACTTCATCTTAAAAGTTTATCAAGTTGGTCAAGTTGGAAGTCAGCCATGTTGACTACTCCTGATTATTTTCTCATCCTTAATGTGCCTGGAAATGGTTTCCAGGATTAGCTGCTCCATCACCTTCCCAGAGATCAAGGTGAGTCTTTCCAGCCTGTAGTTCCCTGGGTCCTCCTTCTTGTCCTTCTTGAAGTCTTTCTAAAGTCTTTTTTTGTTAGTTTCATCAATGTCAGAAGGACTCAGCCAACACAGCTGGATGTTTTTAGCCAAGGACATTTAGTATCCTGGGCCTGAATGAAATACAAAGCAAGAACTCTGGGATTTCTTCTAGCATTGGTTCAAGATCCAAACATCTTTTCTGACATTTTTCTCATTTTTCTGTTTCGTGCCTTGTCCTTTCAAGGCAGACCCACATAAGGCAACCAATATTTAGCTGTCTTGTTCATGAGCCCTGAATTAATTATCTTTACACATAGACACAAGGACCCAGAAGACCATCATGCTAGGTCTTCATTAACTCCACCCATTGCTTGTTCTCTGGTATCATGCTTCACCCGAGATCAACAGTCCAGGATCCACTTCTGGGAGCAGGCATCTACTTTCTTTCCATACAGAGGAGACCTCTCCTCTGTTTCCAAAGCCCTGTACTGTGAAAAGGCAGGGAAGAAGACATCCCATCTTTTGTGGAACAGCTCAGTTGTTAAATATCCTGGTCATAGATCAATGATGCTTAGTTGTATTCATTCCTCAGGTTTAGATGTTAAATGCAGAGCATCACCCTCCAAGACAACAGGGGTTGAGGCATCCTCCACCCTTGCCATAGAAGCTATCCTACACTACAAAAGAAATAATTAGCAATGGTACTAGGGAAAGAGAGAGTTGGGATAATAACATGGAATAGTCTCCAGGATACACCTGGACCTCTCCAAGGGAAGGAGTTTTAAGTTTCACTCACTGGTCCCTTTTAAACATTTTATTCAGTCTTCTGAAGGAAAATCTTATCTCATTAAAGCACCCTAGGATTTTGCAGTCTCTCTTCTGAGATTAGCACAAACTATCTGCTTGCATCTCAAGGGAACTGGATGTGATCCCTGTCTAAAAGGACAAGATCATTTCTGTCAGGCCCAGTTCCTTTATGCGATGGTGACGGACCTTGTTATGTTGCACTTCCCATAATGCAAAGCACTGGTCCCAAAGCATCTTGCAACATTAACCCCAAAGCTCATATTCTTCCTGAACCCTTCAAGACAGAGATTGTCACACCACTGCATCAGCATTACAGAGAGACAGATGAGTCCCTGGGCAATCTGTATCTTTTACAGTCCTTTGTGAAAAGAGCTTGTTGCTTCCAAAATTATCCTGGAATATATTTTACATTATTGTTGCCTCCTTAGATAAAAGGGCACAATTAGACCGTTCACTCAGCAGATATCCCTTACGTGGAAATTTACCTCCCAACTCTCAAGACATCTACAGCCATCAGAGGTAGATAGTGCCCAAACCTGCTGCAAAAAAGTGAGATGGATGAGATCAACTGCTCTGTCAGCTTTGCAGGCTTTCTGACCAAGGTACTTCTTTCCCCGTGCAAAGAGCACATGCCCCATAAACACCATTACAATTAGTGTTGCTAACTCTAAGTTTTATGGAAGTTATTTACAGCTTTCCACATTACCACTTTGGAACTGCAGAAGCCCAACTTGTCTTGTTTCAAGGCAAATTTAAGCTCATTCTCTCCATGCTCCAGACTAGCCAAACAAAAACATCCTGGAAGTTGTATAGTCCTGTTAGCAGGGGATTGTACCCAGCCTAATAAACACTGTAAAAAAACTCCAAAAGGCAACCCAGATCTTACCCAATTTAGGTTACAACCACATTGTTATTAAGCTTCTTGACTTGGATGTAGCACAGTCTTTGCTGTTCGGCACTGAATGTCACTCTCAGTCCTGAAGAGTGCAAGTCCCAGACTTCCCCACGATACGTCTGACAACATGTGGATGCTGCATGAGGCAGTAGTAAAAATCTCCCAGCAGGAATTTCCTTTTTATACCTGCTGCTATTCACCACCAACCCTGGCCAGCTGAAAAGATATCATTTCATAGGAGGTTGCCAAATTTTGCTGATTCTGCTGAAGCAAATTGTCTTATGTAATTTTGATATTTTCACAAAGCTAAAAATACAAAAAAAGGGAGTGGAAGGGAGGTGATGAGGGAATCATGTTGAGAGCTTTAGATATATAGAATAGAACGAAGAGAGCAATACTTGTATTTAGTAGCTAGAGGAACCTTTCAGAACACGAGAGAGAAAGAGAGAGACAAAGATTTAAATTCAATTCTTTTCTTTTCCTATTATGCAGGACTGCAGCATCAACAACCAGCAATTGAGAGACGAGATACATCATTAAACTTATTTATAGCATTAACTACTTTGCATTCATCCACACAAGTGAAACTGTAAAAAGAAGAAAAAATTATAAAGGGAGTGTGTGGTTCTTTCATTAGCTTGTCTGTAATGTTGGATTGGTCCATAAATTAATGTGTAAAAGAGGACAGAAAAAAAAAAAAAAAAGAATTCAAAGCTTTGCCATTGTAATTACAGCTCTTTAAATATCAAAAGACACAAAGAAAGATTCCTTTTGAAAAGAGCACCGATTCTCTTGGCAAGCCACTATTAAATACTTGCATAAATCTACAGTCTGTATCCTGCAAGTTGAGGTGACATTGCTATCATGCCTTACAGGTCTTTTCATGTGACTATTGGTGCACTTCAATATTATTTATGTACTTTATCAGGACACCTTGATGAGATAAGACACCTTCCTTCTGTCAAGGGTGAAGGGCTAGGAAGTAGCAACTGAGAAAGCTAGTGAGAAACAGGGCCTTGATCAAAGGTCAGCTAATCACTCAGACTGCTCCAGATACAGACTCTGAAAGTCTCTTTGGTACAGCTCAGACATCCAGGTGCAGTTTTATCATGGATTTACTGGTAGCTCCTCCATAGTATGGGCCAAGGGCAAGTACCATGTCACAGCAGCAGACATGTGGCTGCATCCTGTTTTCCAGCTCACACAGTATTTGGCCTCATAAAGCTGCCAAATCTACCAGACAAAATATAATAGTAGAACACCCTCTCATATGTAGAGCAGAGTGGATTACTAGGCATTGCAATTTCTAAATTAGATGCCACAGAGCTCATCTATCGGCCCCAATTTGCTCCCTCCCAGGCAACCTTTCCCCACAGTCTCCCAGTGAGTCTGTCTTTTGACGGGTGCCACAGATCACAGATCTCACACTTGACACCTGTCAGGATAAGCCAATGCCCTTTGGCCCTATACATTTCATGGATTGCAAGCTTCCTCAGGTCCAGTCCCATATGAGAGCAGCAGCTCCAGATATTTTCTCAGAAGGCCAAATCCCACACTCCACGAGGTTTCATAGACCAAAATAATCAGGCACCATTCCTGAAACAATTCAGAAACAGGCTTTTTATGAAGCTGAACTACTGCTTCCACAAGGTTGAGGTCAGTACATGTGTGAGTAGCTGCAACTTCTAAAGGTTTTTCAAGGGGCCGGCTATTTCATCAGGCTGCAGCCTCACAGCTCTCAGGCTGCCCAGCAGAAGCTGCCCCGTTGACGCTCCACAGACATAAGATAGATCCTACATGGAGCACGGCAACATTAAGCCTTGGTGATAGCACAGTTTGTCTTCTGATTCAACACTTTCAAACGAAATCCAGGACACAGCTTATCAAATACACAATGGAAGGAGAGAGTGCTTTGGAAAAACATAGCAACTTTTTCCTAGCTGCTAGAAACATAAGCCAATGCCCAGAAATGGGCACTTGCAGGACAATTTTATGAAGCCAGGGAACCTGGACACTCTCCTCGTTTTGGTCCTCAAGCATGCAAAGTAGACCAGATGAGGCACCATCCCTTCTCACTTCCAGGTGTTAATATTTTTTAAAGCTGTTAGAGCTGCAGGGAGGGAAGTACAGGGTGACCCAGCTGGTCCCCCAGTGGGAATGACCTGGACTACAGGAGAGAAACAGGAAAGGAATGCCTCAGACTTCATAGCTGGGACATAGCAGAAATGTAGACCCCAGAAGCAGTGTGGGGCACACCACGGAGAGCTTCTTCCCATAGCCCATACTCAGGTACTGCAGGTGAAACAGCTAATTACTAAGCGCAATAAATTTACAAAGCCAGCTACACAGTTTGGACTGTATCTCTGTCAATGTTTCATATTTGAAGCAAACTGGATTTAAGATTAAAGTGGGAAGAAAGGCAGCTGCTATCCCAGATGCCTTAACCGTTGAGAATACCCAGTACTGTTTCCACTAACCTGCTAGTGAGGAAAGTTCAAGAGCAGACCCTTGAGGTACACTGTATTGCCTGCTTCCAGGATTGACTTGACATCATTCAGTACAACCTATGCGCATTCTTCTTCGCAAGCTAACAAGCCAATTAATTATGAAAGGCAACAGCTTTTGGCCTAAAGCCAAATTACACTGGTGTCATTAGTCTTTGCTTTGTAACAAAATCAAGAGTCCTGCCTGGATTACATTCTCTGAACTCTTCAGTTCAATGATACTGTGCTGTAGGACTCCAAGTAGGGGCTGACACACACATTTCGTAATAGCAGGCACAATGATAGCAATAATCATCCCATACTTGTAAAGGTTTTTTCGCCTTTTAGCGTTCAGAATCTTTTTGTAGAAACATGACCTCAAACAAACAAGCCCCTCCTGTGCATCTACCCACCTGAAGATGAAGAGACATTGCCTAGGCTAACGCAGAAAGTTTAGCCTGGAGGCTGCCTATCCACCAGCAATGCTCCTACCCCTAACCACAGCCCGCCCCTGCTCTCAGCATTGCCCCCATCTCTGAATGCCCTTACCTTGGATTTTGTGCAGATTATCCCTAAAGATTCACAAATGAATTTAAGGGAATAGTATTTTTAGAAAACAGGTGACAGCTGTATACAAGTATTTTGTTTCACTAAAGATATTTATTTTATATTTAAATTAGAATATTATCTACACTAAAAAAAGCAGATCTGTTGGCTGTACAAGATACATTTTAAAACGATACACATGCGGGGGGGGGCGGGGATCAATAAACTCTGAAGCAGAGACACGATTTCAAGTGAGATGGTGATCCCCTAAAGATTTTGCCCAATTAGGCTGCACCTCTACCACGATACTTTTAGGTCTCCCTCCTGAGATATTTTCACTTTCCACCCCATTTCATCACCCAGCACTGCTGCTACCTCCTGGAGTCAGTCACAGAATTGCTGAGCAGGCTGGAGAAGCTGCCGTGAGCCCCCCAACCCACTGATGCACCATGCACGGCCCTGTGATACAAGAAGCTGGCTGCAGCAAGCCAAGCAAATTGCTTTATTCATAAACTGTAAGGACCCAGTTCATTCAGTATTATTATAAACCATCATGGTTTAAGCTAGCAGGATCAATGGCTCATCTCATCTGATTTCTGTACAATGTGAAACAAAGGGAATACACTCTCTGACTTCTGTGTTGCTACTGCTGTTTCTGATAAAATATTGTACAAACATATTAAGGAAACCACTAGAAAACACCTGAGATGTCCATCTGCGTTAAAGTTTTATTACTTCTGAGATCTCAAAAGGCTTAGGAAACATCACCGAACATTGTTTCATACATACTTGTGAAAGGGTAACATAATAAAACCAGGTCAAACAACACTGAATATTAAATTTAATGTAAAGTATGTAAAAGAAATACAGGAGGTATTGGAAGAATTATTAAAAGAGAAGAAACAATAACTGTACATGTGATTGTCAGGGGTTTGGTGAGATTTTTGGGGGGTAGCGTGTTGTTTTTTCAATTGGCACACAAAATCATCTTACATCCAAGGAAAGACACAATTAATTTTCCTCATTTTTTTCTGGCTAAATTTCGAGCAGCTGAGAGGTTGGTTATTTCTAACCATCTTTAAAAATGGATTTATAATGTTGCCATCTGTTGGCATATAACAGATATAGCATCCCACGATTCCAGACAGTCACAAAGATGCAGAAAATTAAAGGGACAGATGTGAGAAATACATGCTCTCATTTGGTTCCAGTGTTCACATCTGCTCTCCTCAAAGATTTTTCAATCATATAAATCTGTCCTCAGAAGCTAGTACCTTGAAATGTTATGGCATTTCTGGTAATCATAAAAAGCATATTCCAGTAGAGTTTACTGCATTCCAAAACATCACTGGATTCATAAAAATCTGGTTTCCATCAGCAGGAGACACAAAGTACATAGCAACATTACTTGACCGCTTAACTTCCCTCTCCTTCACAAATCATGAGCAAAAGGGTACGTGACTGATGCAATTGTAACAGAACTGCAAGCACACAATTTCAACAGGTATCTGCAGATACTCTATGTTTACACAACACCTAGAAAGGAAATTGGCATCTCTTTCTAATGATCACTGTACACTGCCCTCGCCCCGTGTAGATCACAGAGCGCACTACCTGCATCCTGCTGGTGTAAGGGCATTTCTTGTCACCCAGACGGTTGCCTGCCATTGCAAGTACATCTGTCTTCATTTGCAACGTCCCTCATTTCTTTTTACAGTGCTTTTGACAGGCTGGCTGTTAATGCTTCCATCAGCTGGAAAGATTTTTCCCACTCCCCTGTCCCAGCACCTCTACTCATGCAGCACCAGTGCGCTTTGACCCTGTAGGACCCCTCACTGCACTGGACGGTGTGAGACATCACCGCTTCTCACAGGCAGGAGACGAAATAACCACAAAACCAGACAGGGTTTGTTACTGCTCCCTCTCCTTCATTTTCTACCTGTTACCCCTCTCTTCCTTTGGGTTTGAACCTTGCATATCGTTTTCATCCAACAAGGGTTAGAAAGGACATTTCCCCCCTCCCTCCCCATTATTCTGTCAATGGGAGTGGGGGCTACGGGTATCTGCACATTTGCGGCACACACACATAGGCTTCTATGGGCAAACTTGTACCGCTGTTTTTATTCACAGACAGGTTTTAATGGTGAACACAGAAATGATGCTCAAATTCCTATTTCACCTTGGCTGCAGTGAACCCATTTTTACCTTATGTACAACATACCTCCTTCTCTGCAATACACTACAAATTCACTCTCAAAATGGCAGTGCCATCAAAAATTAAAAGGTGTATTACAAAGCAAACAATATTGGAGCTACATAAGCATGCTGATAATTCACGTGAACAGTTTTCAGTATTTACAGAAAGCATTGACTGATACAGTTCAATGGCCCCATGAGCACTTTGTTAAATCATTAAAGTGTGAGCAGTCTTTATTTGTATTGCAATAATATTCTGTATCTCCAGCCCAGAACTCTGGTGTGCTCAGTGCTGTACAAACAACCACCAAATCATGACCTGCATTTGAGCATGATTTTTTTTTTCCTTTAAGAAATAGTTTCATCTTTGACAACTCTTCATTTTTCTACATATTTTCAAATAATTTTGAAGCATAAAATAACCAGCAAGCTACCAAGTGGAAGACAGAATCCCTCCACACAGCTACTGCATGAAACACTGAAATAAGTTGAAAAGCCTAACTATTGCCTACTTCAGAAAGGCCAGTAACCTATATGAATTTCACAATACATAAGAAATCACATGCTCAGCTTTAGCTGATAAGAGATACTTGACAACAGGATTGTTTGGTGCCTCTTGCTCGCCAGGCAAATGAGTATGAAAATGTAATGAAAAAACCTTTTCCCCAAAAGATTCTGAATTTAAGAACAAAACATTTTTTTGCAGCTGGTACATATCACTGCCTCTAAACATGATAGCAGTTTAAAAACAACAACAGAAGTAACCACTAAAGGTTCAGATGTCAGTAGTAGGCAAGTAGTAGGACCAGCGATTCAATATATCCCTTTTGTGGGTTGCCCTCAGCTGAAATCTTGTGGCCACACAGCAGGGCCACAATTTGTATTGCCATGAGAAGCAAACCCAGGGGATAAAGGAAAGACAGTAAAAATAAGTAAAATTAAAGTTGTCACATCTAATGTGGAGTCTCCCAAAAGTATTTTGTCTCATATTTAATTACCCTTAAAAGTAAATGATGGTTATATACGTACTACAATTTAGCCAGAAAATGGGGTTAGGCTAGGATTTATTAGAGAAGTGTATTGCACTTGCAATACGTGGGATGAAATTTTCAAGCACCTTTTCCTTGCAGATAGAGTCAAGGTACTTTTTAGGCATGTGAAGGGAGAACATAGCACCTACGTCATCTTCTACAGAAAGGGAAAAGAATACTAGTCTTCTCAGCCACCTCCTACTTGACTCCTCGGTAACACTGGGAGTTGTTTCCATATTCTTAAGACCCGAGTCATGACTGCAGACAACCTGCCTCATTCCCTCCATCAACTAGGAAGCAAGCTCCCGTGTGGTGCTTCACAGGTGTGGTGAAGCTGAGTGGATGACTTTAAGAGCTTTTGAGAAATGCTTTGTGCACTTGAGAAATAAGGTGGGTTTTATATAAAAGAGAGTCGTCATGATATCAGACTTCAGCTGCACTAAAAAGAAGAGCGGAAACAACAACTGAATTTATGAGGCACCCTATTCTGTCAATCTATGTTAGTTAGTCTTGCATCTCGCTTACTTTGTCAGGGATATAAGCAGAGAAACACTTGATTTTCTGGATCCTAAAAAGGCTTGAGCACAGATAAAGTACTGCGATACCTGAGACTTGCAAAATTAGAACAATTCTGGCTTGCATTGAATGCAGTTTTATAATTGTCAATTAACACCCAAAAATCAATAAACTTTTAGAGTGCAGATATATTCAGGTGTACAGAGCAGTTAAGTAGGGGGTTTCAACATGAGGTTGGAAGATCTGTACCTTGATGGGCATGAGTCATCCATCAGCAGAGCGCTTTGTGGAAGCAGGCACCCCCTGCCAGCCCTGATCTGGGTGGAGGGAGGCTGTGGAGCCAGGACCACATCACAAGGAGACGGAAGCAAGATCCATATCCACTCATGCAAACAAGGGGTTAAAAGTTCGCTATACCCCCCTCCAATAAAGCCATTCCTGACAAATGCAGAGTGATGCATCCTTAGGCATTAAAAGTTACCAAAACAAGTCAATTTCAAATCTTGCATTATGTTACAAACAGATGGTTTAAAAGACTCATTTACAAATCAGAAAATGTTCACCTGACCATTTCTATAAGGTCAAACACTTGAAGATGCTCAATGCTCCCATGTCACTAGGGAAAGGCCATGTAAAAAGTACTTCTGTTTATTGCATTAGCATCCATTTTCATTAATACCCAAGGTGGTATCATTTCACAGGCTAGAAAGTAATTGCCAAAATCACGCTTTCCAAAATGTATCAATTGATCAGAAAGTGCTGATGAGATGAATCAGCTTCTGCAGACCAAGGAGAAATATGTTCATAATCCCTTCACAGCTAGAAGTGACTGAGTACACAGTAGCCTGCAAACAGTTACAGCAAAGCTCCCCTTTTTTTTGATGGTCATGTTCAACACTCCTACACCACTGCCATCTGCTGGCAAACAGAAAATACAAGTTTCACTTAAAAAAATCGTAGTGTTTAATCACAAAGTTATAAGGCTGGAAAAGGAAGCATGGCTGGAAGCAAGGCATTTGCAAGCTCCAGGGCTGCAGCAAGTCACCTGCCTTCACTACACCATTGTAGACACCCCGGGCTTGGAAAGCACACCACCTTCTGCCAGCAGCAGCACTGAGAAATATTATTGCTCTCTCTTTAAAAGTATTCTCCCTCTCACAAGAAAAATCAAGTCTTAAGTGTTCCTTCATCAAAGACATCAACAAAGCTTCTATTGACTATTATGGGAGCTACAGGTGACGTTTAAAAAGCACTGACTTATTGGATATTTTTTTCCTAAACTGTTAAAATATGCAATCAAAAGAAGAAACAAAAAGACAAAGTACAATGCAAAGGCAATACACCACAACATTTTCTTCCTCTCGCTAGTCATCTTAGGTTCCCATGAAATGTGGAAGAGTCTCTGGTGACAGGCACAGCAATACGTGACACAGACCTTCCTGGCAGCTTTTGAGTGCCAAAGTGCTACGTAATTTACAAAAAACATTTACAGTGCGAGTGCTTTATGACTTGCCCTGGCCAAAGGGTGGGTTAGCTCATCAATACAGATTAGAACACTGCCAGTGAGCTTTTCTATGCTTTTCTTTGGGATTAATTGACAAGGAAAAAAACCCCACCAGTTCTGAAACCCCAGCTATTGGCCCCAAAATCAGAGCATGCTTCACAGCTCTAGAGCTGGTTAAAATTTTTCAATTTAAAAAATGAGCTTCTAGATAGGATAGAAAAATAATAATTATAATTATTATTAGCAAACAATTTAAGGCCAATTCTGAGATTCTGTTTTGGGAAAGAATGTAGATTTATGATTTAATGGGTCTTCAGGATTTGTCAATAGAACAAGACTGTGCCTTAGGAAGCAAACAAGAACACCAAAACTTTAACCTGTAAATTGACACATCCACATTATTCATACTATGACAGGATCTAGAGGACTTTGTCATGGACCAGGACTCCTTTTAGCAGTGCGACAATATAGAAACTGGGCGGGGGGTGGGGGTGGGGGGGGGAGGCAGGGGGGAGGAAGGTAGGAAGCATCCTTGCCTTACCGTGCAGGTTTCTAAAGTGATAGAAGAAGAAATACAATGACATCACAAATGGCAGATTTCATCTATCAGCTGGCCAATGAATCATCCTGGTAGCAATGGCAAGAAGTTTATCTGAGCTGCCTTGGGTTCACATCACAGAATGCAGTGAGTCATCCTCACGTCTTGCCGTGGATATAGACATTCCTAACAAATGACTACTTTAAATTAGGCAGCTGTATAAAAGCCAGCTGAACCTAACCTCATGGAGAGGGAAGTACAAGGAGGTGTAACGTTGCTGGTCAGCACCAGCCTTTCTAGTCACATCACTTAACAATCCTTTAAAAAGGCCCAGAGAAGATAAAGATTTTGAAGGAGGATATGAAGATAAGTTGGTAGCATGAAAAAGAATGCTGGTATTTACATGAAAAAATGAAAGATAGAAATTGTCATCTTAGGCTATTTCAGAGGAACAAGTTGGCATATTCACAGTAGAAGAAAGGAGGTGGGTAAGCTGGGAAGGAACTGTGAAACGAAGCTTGTGTGTGATGTGCTAAAGAAGTGATAAAGACTAAGCAATGGCCTAAAAAAACCAACACAAACATCCAAAACCTTTTCAGCTGCGTCCTGCACATTTGAATAGAGTAAGGCTACAATTCCCATGCCCAGATAGACATAATAATAACTGACACAGAAAATTAGAAAAATTTTACCTCTGTAATTGGATTGAAAAGACCATCTCTCTTGGAAATACCAGAAAAGCCTGCAACAATTGGCTGTAAGATGCAAGAGAAGCAAAGATGATACCCAAAAATAAACCTTCTTTTATAGGTCTGAATGAAGTAAGAAAGCAAAGTTGCCTCCAGAGATAAAAATGGGATGTGGGTGTGTGAGCATATAACAGAAAGGAAAGTTTGCCCTCTTTTTATATATTATATGTATGCTTTATATGCACATATGTGTGTGTATGTATAAAACATGTATTTATACAAAAGTAAAGGCTACAGATACAGACCCTTTGGGAACTGGAGTTAATGACTGGACATTCATGAAGAGATGTCACAAAGATGGAATGCAGGGGGTGGGGGTGTGTGAGTGAGGAGAAAGTTTGACAACAGAGTACGTTTGCAAGTGTAGAAATAATAACAATCTCTGACAAATATAATTCAACTAAGACACCATTCAAAACGGAGAGAAGGAACAGAGGAATAAAATCTAAAGCCAGACTAGATTTCCAAATGACTTGTAGTTAAAGTCGGTATTATCACTGCTAAGAACTAGAAAGAAGCAGGAGCTTGTGAGAGTCGCTTACAAGGAGTACGAGGGAAAGCAGCAGAATGGGAAACGGCCCAACACATAATTGGAAAAGAAAAGCAAAACTGATAGCAGGTAGGGCTTCCAGTCATCTTGAAGAAAAGAAAGTGAGGATGGGAGGGAAAAACCCAAGAGCTGAAGTCAGCACTGATAGATCAACAGTCAGGGAGCAAGCAAGGGAGACATACCCAAGAAGCAGTGCTAGAGAAGGTACTGTGATGGCTAGAAAGAGGGAATGAAGCAGTGGAGACAGAGGGCACAGTCTGCTAAAGAGTAAGTTAGGTGAATGATCTCTTGAAGGAAGAACAAGATTGTAGATCACATTTTAGTTTGAGAAAGAAAGCATGCAGCTAATATGGAGTTTGATACCAAAATTAAATCTGAAGTATTAATTCCCATTAGAGTCAGAGGAACGCATATCTATGGCTTAGTTTTTTGGCTTCCAATCTAGGCAGCCTCAAGAGATCAAACCTTCTCTCTGCCCAGGAGCCCAGCTTCCACGATCAGATATTAAAGCAAGTGTGTTATGGAACATAACCAGGTAAACGGAGCATCATAGAGAAGTAAACAAGCAATATGGCATTGAGCAGCAATCTTGCAAATGAGGGAGGAAAAATATCAGCATTTTCTTTCAGTTTGGGTCTGGCACCTATCCTGAATGTGAATTAAGTGTCAAGATCAAACGTGAGCGTAGTTAATTATTTAAAGTTATGATGCTTTGGAGGAAAGTCTTATTTTTTTGATGATTTGTGACTAACTTTTAATCTTTACTTTTTTATTACACTTTCTTTTGAATAATATTTTCAGCAGTGCTTCCTCTGAAGTTCTCATGAGCTCCAATTTGACTGTAGTAAATAACGTGCTTTGGAACTCAGAAATAATCTTCCATATAAACTTGCAAATGTCAGAACACTTTTTCTTTTCCCCTCAGTGCAGTTTTTTTTCTTCTTCTTATACCTTTGGGAGACTGTTAGATGTAATGTAAAATACAGTATTTCATTTATGTCCTCATGCCCCTAAGCTCTACACCTAATAGTAAAACAAGTACGAAACTACATCCTGTATTTTGAAAGTGTAATAAATGCTACAAATGCTTATGTATTTCCTAATTCCATTACCGGTGTCAGAGCAAGTACAGGTTTTTGTTAGATTATTCAATTCTAACACTGTTCATTCAGAGGGATTAGCTCGCTCCCCAGACTTTGAAGCTTTGCCATTTCCATTCAGAAAGTGGCTAACCTAAGGCCTGGAACAGTTAAGTAGCAGTGTGATGGCAAATGTAATGTAGGAACTGCACCTTGTGACACTTCAGTTTCTATTCTGCCCATTGGACTACATAACCTGACATTCTAATGTGATGCAGTTTGCTGCAGCTCTTCCATCTCACTTTTCAAAAAGTAGCGCTTTACTGATCTGGTAAAAGGTCCCTGGTTCAAGTGTTTAGAAAGCAGCTATCCTGACTGCGTATCATCAGTATCCTTTTTCCGGTAAGTAACAGGCGATCTCTGTCACAACAAGTGCAGTATGTAACATCAAATGCATGAGAAACTCTTCAACAGTAACAGGTTTAGACCTGTTATTTGTAGTTAAGCAGAGAAAGAAAACTAATTTATGAAGGCAAGAAATCTCATACTATGCTTAATCAATGGAAAAATCTTCTAACTTAGATAAAAACTTCACTCCTACCTGCTTTATACCTACAGTCATAAAACTATCTAGTTTCAAAAACCTCAGAATTCTTTGAAGACAGAATCAAATTAAACCAAACCTGATTACAACCAAATATTTAAATACTGAACTAACAACAGCCTCTGGGAGAAGTAAGGAGATCCAAACCTCATGCAACTGCATCTGGAATTGAGGCAGCATTCAGCCTTCTTTAATAACACCAAAGCTGAAAGATATAAAAGATTACATGGCCAAGGTCATAGCTTCTCACTAATCTAGTAATAGGCATCAGCAACCTTTGATGCCAGTGGTGCAGGTGACATCTCAGCCTTTCTGAGGAGCAACAGAGGTCTCCAGGCATCTGAGCGACATTCTATTTCAGCCGTGAAGATCTGACTCAAAGAGCTAACAGCGAACTACAGCTCCGTGTCTACAGTAGGGGACCACAGTTTATGGACCACAGACTGCTGCCATGAGGGATCAGACTCCAGAGTGGCCTGACATTTTCTGTGCATAACACCAGTCAGTATTATTCTGAATGAAGTACAGCCGCAAGTTGGTTTGTTCAGTTCTTTGTTTGGTTTTGCTTTTCTTTTTAGTGCTTTGCTAATAAGCAGCTAAATTGTCAAAGTTCATAGACTGACTTCCAACCTGATGATCTCATGAGTGTACGCCTGCCCACAGGAATAGAAGTGCCAACAAGATGAGTTGTTTATCTCTGGGCCCCAGTGGCAGAGTACAGCTATGAAGGTCACGCATTACATTTGCAAGAAGTGACAGAGTTTCAGCATCAACTTCATAATTTTAGCAGCCATAACTGAAAGCTATCCAGACATGTGAACGGCAATAAGGAAGGACAATTACATATGGGAAGATGAAGGTCATTGTAGTGCATAATACTGTGTTGTCGTGTATATTATTACATGACAGCTGGAAACTAACAAGGTCAACCTGTCACCAAAAAAATACAAAATAAAAGAATTATAAAGAAAGTAATTGCAATGGACAGACATGCCAGAGTGCCCCAGCTTTTCTTTGATGCTCTGTAGGAATTAAGAATGGCAGGATTATTTTGCACAGGGGAAAAAAAATATATCAACAAAACTATTGAAGTAAATAAATAAAGGTTAATTCTACTGTTGTATACTGGAAACCTATGTATTGACCCAAATGTTGTTTAAAATAGATATCAGAATTCCCTGACCCACTTTCCTTTGAAGAAATCATAAATGAGATTTTTTTCCACTCACATGCTTTAATTTAATTGCAAGTTCTTAGAACTTCAGGTTATTAGATTTTTTCATTTTCAAGTCAGCAGCTGTTTCAAATCAACTGTAAAAACCCACAGACAATGAATGAAGGCCACAATTCTTCTAAGAGGAAAACAATAACATTGCCAACCATCTACCAGCAAACGGGTAACGAACGAATGAATGGGTGGGGCCAAGAGTGAAAACAATCCATAAATATGGTATGAAAGTTGTTTTAGTTGAGAGCACTCTCTCATGCCATAAACATACATTAAAATAAGACTAAAGAAAAAGAGACTTCTCTCTTTTTGCAAACCTCATTTTAATAACACTAGAAAATTTTCAAAATAAAAACATCAGGGAGATTAGGAATATTTGTAACTTGACTTGTAAAAGGTCTTGGTGACCTTCTGAAAAATAATATGCACTTCTTAAATGATACTTTAAATTCAAGCATTATACATTAAAGTAAAACATCGATAATCTTAGTTGAAGAATTAGCTGGTATAACAGGATTTGGAATATAATTACTATACAGAATGTAAATTTTAACTTTGATTCAAACAGGGTCTTACACTGTAGCTAAAAAAAAATAATCACGATTTCTCTAACCTAAAAACTAATGTCCCTAGATCTCTGCACATCTATTTGCATGAACAGCAGTGGAAAATCTGTTAAGCCAGATAAACTGTTGCCATTAGATTACAGAAGGAGCAGACTTCAAAAGGACAGAAGCTTACTGCTCCTTGCTTGCTGTCCAATGCAAAATTCCATCAAATTACAGCTGTGCCAGAGTTATTGAATTAAAAAAAATGAGAACACTTATCCTGCTCAGCTATAAGTTTTGAAAAGCCTAAATCTCAGAAGTTTAGATGTTGATTCAATCTTTCAAAAAATTCAAAAGCAAGAACAAGTCCATGTTTTGATGCTCCGATTTTAGAGCAAATATCCAAATTCAGCCAAAAGGTAAGATTTTGGTTTTATGTCAGGGCAAGTATAGTAACCTATGACTCTATGAATAACCAGAATCTTGATTTTAATTGCCTGCGTTTTCTTTACAGAACTCTACATGTACAGATTTCTTCCTGGAAGTGTCATTTTGTTCTTTAGAACAAAGACTAACAGATTCATAAAAACAAGAAGAATCTCTATCATTTCTGTTTGAAGAAAGTGATCATCGTTTATGGGTACAGAAATATTGCAGGATCATATCTAACAGAACACGTCTCATTAATTGTACTGGAATGCTGTTGGACAGTGTGAATTTCTTCCCTTCCCCAGTGATTTGTTAGCATGGATGTCAGAGCTGGACTTCTGGGTTATTTTGACTGCACATGACTTATGTCCATTCTGAGATGGACATAACACTCATTTGTTTGAGTGTTTGTGAAGTTAATTTAGATGCACCCAATACAACAGATACTACAACATGCAATATCACATATGGGCTTCTTGGCTGAGACATCCCAAGCATCCACATCGAACCAAGCATCCTGCTTCCCCCGGTCACAATTTTCTATGTGCGTGTCTTTTACAAGGGGGACTTTCACTCCTACCAGTTCCACAGCACATCAACCTGTTTATTCACTTTTCTTGGGTCTGGGCAGCCACCAGCCCTACCAGATATGGGTGCTGCACAGTTGCATTGCTTATCATTTACAACTGAAACTCATTCTGGTGTCTTCCTTCATCATCTTAAAGTCATGCTTACATTAAAACTTTGGTTCACGTTACATCCAGAAATCTCTTGTACTGCTTCTTCCAAACACAACACTACACAGCTCAGCACAGACAACTCCATGACCCCATGAGCACTCACTTAACATTCGGTAAAAATCATTCTCAGGTGTTCCAGAAAAGCCTTAAGTCCTCAGTATAACAGTACCCTACGTTTGTCTCTCTTGATGGTTTTCTGTTCCTGAAGAACTTCCTAAAGTAGATTTTGAACTAAATCTTTCCTCAAGCCACATGGACTCAAGGAGCTGCTCTTTAAGCAGTAATTTATTCCACGCTTAGTGTATCCAAAGCTTATAGAGGATGCAGACCTCCTCTTTAAAATAAATCTGGTTACCACTTTCTTAGAGACCTTTTACCTCAATTAGCAGCAACCAGACAAGTTAACCTTATCCCTACCAGGGAGGAGGCTTGCTGTGGCTCAGAGACTGCCATAAGCACGACCTGGGCCCTCTCCCAGATGTGAGTGCAACACACGACCACACCACAGAGGCAACCTAGGTACAGGGACAGTCTACGGAAGATCAGGAGGAATAAGAAAGCAAAAGAGGAATAAGACAACGTGAATGTTGTCTAAAAATTCTCCCCTTTTCACAGCACTTCTGCACTGCAGCTCTTAAAGGTACACATGCCACGTCTCATCTACCGCATGAGGGCTTTCCATGGATCTGGAAGTTGCAGACAGCAGATTTGATTATACAATGCACTCCAAGGAGCTCACATTATATATAAATACTTTGACAGGTTAGTTTCCCTTCTAAGTTTTTTTATTACTATTTAATTTTTTTACAGTTTTAAAACTGCTGCCAGAGCTGGCACACAGGGAGTTGACCACTGCACAGAAGTGACTGGGTCAGCAAATCTGTCCCCCCTTACAGGACATCTAGCTTTACAGGTAGTATATATGCAGAAATGCTATCGTGGAAACAATATTGAGCCATCTGGCTGCAATTAGGGCTTCTAGCACGTTCATGAAATCTGAATTCCATATGCATTTAAATTCTGGACTCTCATTTTTGTGTGTGTATATATAAGCCCAGGTTTTCTAAACTGAGAACATAGGCTTTGGTCCTAAGTGCATTTTTATCTTCAGTTAAATCTTTTTCCACTGATGCCTAATGATATTCAGTTACATCTTTTATTATAAAGAAATATTTTATAATTTGCAATGAACTCAGATTTCAAAGATCGTACAGATCTTTACAGTAGATTTCTGCGCACTGGAACAATAACTATGAACCATTCTTAATGGGACATTGATGTTTCCACTCTTCATATCCAACCACTGAAAACCTTCAGTTCCCTTCAATAAGACAGATCTGCATGACGCCTGCCCCCATAGGCAAATGCTTTTTAAAAAAAATAGGAAGAAAAAAAAGGAAAAATAAGTTTGTCAAGTTCCATTCCCACATCCACATTTGCTGACAAATATTCAGTAGCTCTAGAAGGTACACCAGAACAATTGTGAAGACGGGATGGCAAGTGAAAATCTCCGGGGCCCCACAAAGACATGAGGGCTGTTCAAATATCTAATCAGTATTGTATCTTAGATGTTTTCACAAAAAATAACATGTGAACTGAAGAAGAATAGCTTCTTTTTGACACTGATGTGCATTCAGGGTGTAACTAAACAGGAATCACCGTGAAGAGTAAATGCGATACTCTTAGTACTGCTATTCAAAACTCGAGAACGCATATTGCGTGACAGCAGTGTCCTGATGCAAACAAAACGCAGTAAGCATGCTAAACACTGCCTCCAATACAAACATTATAATCTAGCTCTAGTTTTCAGAAACTAAGATGCCTGGAGTAAAATCTCAACTGGCATCGATCTGCTCTAGGCAGCTAACTTCATCGTCCACCTTCACTTTCTCCTCCCACGCCACAGTTTATGCTGCACCGTTTGATTCAGGGACCACGTGCCTCAATATGTTTGTGAAGAAGGCACACAGCGCTACAAGCTGGCATTTTTTTGTTGTGGTTTCTAGCAGGTAATAAGAAGAATCAATAATATCAATTTAAATGCCTTTTTTCTTCTTACCCATTTGCTGCAGTCTACTGTTAATAAGTTTTTTGAAAACATGCACACACAGCTTGGTTTTGAAAACTTCTATTATCATTCTCCCAAAGCCCACACACCTCCAGGCACTGTGCAAACATATGGGAATATATCGACTGGTGTAAACACAGAAGAGTAGAAAGAAATATTTGGTAGATATGAAAAATGAAGCCAGTACTACAAACAGGTTAAAAATACCACAGGTTAATAGCACAGATTTTAATAAACAATATTGCACACTCTAGTAGAGACTGCATGCATGGGGCAAACTAACGTCAGTGACTGCTCCACAAAGTTACATTCTCAGACTTTATATAGGAAGCCGCCCAGAACACTAATATAATCAAGTATCTGGAACATTTCAATACTGCAAGTGACACTTGTGCAAAGTTCATTGAACTAACATGTTTTGTTGGGGTTTTTTCCCTGCAATTTTTCATCTTCCTATTCAGTTAATTGTGAAGGAAAAAAGTGTTCTACAACTCGAAGTCCAAGGGTTGGTTTTTTTCCCTTTAAAAGAGAAGCAAATAAACCGAATTTCAATGGCTCCCTCTGCTGTCATGTCTTAGACGCTTCACTATAGTTGGGGTTTGGGTTTTTTTCCTGCTCCAGTCAACGAATATCTGGTATTTTCACACATCATGCAGTGTTCCAGCTCTGAAGAGTCAAAGGCACGTTTATCCAAAATCGAATTCCTCAAAATGCAATTCAGTACCTGCTTACCAAGGCTGGAACAGTATCATCCCTTCACGTTTGCACAGCAGCTATGCATAATAAGAGGAAAAAATGTTTATGAATAGTTCATCATCTTCATCATCAGCTTTGGGGTGGAGTTGGATTTAACTGAAGAGATCTGGCTTTTTTAGAGACAAAAATACATATCACTTTTCATGAAACAACTGTATCAAAGAATAACAAAAATTTCAAAGCTATGAGAACCGTCCTAGAGATGGAACATGTATCTCCTAAACCAAAAATACTCCACCATCAATTGCCAAAAAATACTCCACAACCAATTAAGCAAGCTGGAGAGCTATACTGCCTCTGGCAAGCGTTTTGCCTCACTGTTTGCCAGCCCCAAGAGACAGATGATGGAAGTTACCTGGCACAGGTGAGTAGCAAAGCAGCAATATCAGGGTGTCTTGCCATACAGCTGACAAGGACTTGCCTGCCTCTCAGCATCATGGTAGGAAGCTTAGCAACAAGTACTCAGTTGGGGACCTGACTCCAAGCTACAGAAGTCAACAGGTCCCTCAGAAGAGCCAGACTCCAAAATCTTCCCTCCCACCACCACTTGGGGAAAAAAAAAAAAAAAAAAAAAAAAAAAAGAAAAACCTGGAGGATGTCATTTATTCCCAGCAATGTATAAAAAGGGAGGGTAATAAAAATCAACAGTTTTCTGCAGCATTTAGTCAAAACACAGTAGTGTTAAGAGGAAAGCAAGATATTGAGTACTTCACTTTCTGGACAGCCTGAAAACCACCTCCCCAGGCACATGATGTGCAGAGGGAGGCAGCCAAGGTGGGACTGGCTCTGCAAGCACAGTGCTTCCCCCGCACACAGTGCTCCCGCCACCTTGGCTGCCCAGCGGAGGCACACGCTGTTGAACAACATCTTCCCCTAACGCTTCCCTAAAGTATATTTGGTGCCTGAGGTCAATGGAACAACTGCAGTGAATATTTCCGTACTAGTCACTGAATTTGCCCCAAATGCTTCCATTTTCCTTCCTCTCCAAACCTGCTAGCTCCCAAACCAGGAGCTATATTTACCCTTCGCACACTGAAACACTTGATGGTCTCATGGTTTTAAATTGAGCAGTTACTATTGCATCCAGGACCAGCCATAACCCTTCTCTATTGGGTCTCCACACCAGACTTCTTGGTGCACTTGCGATGCCCCATCCAAGCCATACTTAGATGTACACTCTTAAATAGCCAGCACGCATCTCACTCATCTGGTGGTGAAGTTGTTCCATGCTGTACTTACTCCACTTTTCATTCGGTATGCATTTAAACTGGTGGCAGACCGTCTCTCTTTTTCCCCCCACCCAAACTGCTAAGGTAAGCACTCAGAGCTACAGCCTAATTTTGCCTAAAGATTATACCCAGCTGCATCTACCTCTGTCACCTTTCTCCAGGAAACATGCTAAAAGCCATCATATTTCCACTCCTCCCATATCCTTGACAGAGCAAAGCCATCCTCTTGATTTCATCTTTTGTTTTCTTTTTACTTTTTCCCCAGGACATTTTTACCATTATGGCTGGCTAATTCACCTACAGGAAGCAAGTCTACTTCATTGTTTGTAAAGAGATACACTCTTATTACTACCTCCCTCCTAGTGTGAAATGGCTTTGCACTCTCGTTTCAGTAGACTAGGCTCATGCATTAAATTCTGCCCATCCAGATATAGATAATATTTCTAACATCCCAGATTTAGCTTGGAGATGGACCATCCTAATCTAACAAGAAAAATCTGAAAAAGTTTTTGAAATATTTCACGTGAAACATGCCCAAATAATATTAAGATAGCTCCATATTTAAAATCTCCCAAATGCCTTCAGCTTACAGTCCTGGTCCTTTGCTATAAATTCATTAGATATAGGCTTTTAAGTCTTATTTACTTAGATTGCAAGTATAAATTAATCAGTTTATTAGAAGTAGATACTATATACAGGCACAAGTTGAAAGAGCTAACTAGAACATCCAAAAAAGTAGAAGTATGATTCCTCGTAAGGAACCTTGCAGTGCTACCAAATACACAGATGTAACAGCTGTCTGCACAGTTACTTACCCTCCAGATTAAATCTTTGGACACAAGTTTGTAAGAAGTTGCATCTTTACTTCCCCGAGTTCAGTCCAACTGCTGCATGCTTTCTGGTTTACTGATATTACTGTCCTGACTGGCAGGCGCGGAAGGAGCAATTTTCATACAGGAATTGATGAAATTACAAAGCAAAAAAAAAAAATAATTTTGGCACGCAAACACCTGTTCCTTCAAGATATCCGATGCTAGAATGCAAGGGGAATACACTTAGTTAATGCAAGCAGTGCTAACTCTTCTTAAAGCCCATCTGTGCTTTTTTAGACAGGAGAGAGAACACAGCCTCCCAAAGCTCCTCTTGCATCTATTCCAGACTCTGCCTACAGAGCTGGAATAATTATCCAGACCTGGGATCAAGTGTGTCAGAAAGTCTGAAACAACAGTTGTTAGCGAAATTTATCTTTACAGTATTTGTGCGCTCAATTAGTTTATTCCCTAACCCCTTCTATGTTAAGAAATACCCACATTACTGACATGAAAACAAAGGCATGAAGATTAAAGGATGTTTGCTGTTCCACAGAAAGTCTGAGGCATCAAAACAGAAAAAAAACCCGCAAAAAAAAAACCAACCCAAAACAAAACCAAAAAACCTCCCACAATCCTGTCCTCTCCCATCCTCTTTTTCTACAACGCTGTTACTCAGTGAATTAACCCAGAAAATTGTGAATACCAAATCTTTTCATTTCACCACGCTACAGATGCATCTGCTATATCAGATGTGTCATTTTGTTTGCTCACCCAGCACAGGTAGACTCTTGTACATTTACACTGATCCTGCTCCAAACTCGCCAGACGTGATCCGGCTGCGAGTCAGAAACCTGCAGCAGGCCAGGGGTGCTGCTGAGCTAGGAACTCCAGTGAAATGCAATCAGAGGAGCAACGCTCATTGCTCTGGCCCAGAACCCTGCTGCTGCTACTGCACTGCAGAAGCGGGCACACCAGCAGCAGAGGTGCAGAACACAGCTGACAACTAGATGAGCGCTTGCACAGACTCATGACCACAATGTATAAACATGGGGTTTTTCCATCCTGGCTCTTACTCTCTCACGAACTCACTCGGGTAAAGACGTCTTTATGCCAGCATCAGAATAATCTGAGCTCTGTGTAAATTATGGTGCACTTTAAATTCTCTCTCTTACAAAAGAGCTCTACCTCTGTAAACGAGGCCAAATACGGAGTTAAAATCTGTAGAATGCAAGAGGCAATATCCAATAGCATCTCACCCCTGGTTCTGGAAACAGAAATTCCTAGAAGGAAAATCTGGATTCCTAAGCACATTTCTTTCTGAAAGTATTTCCTCCAGCAATTACACTTCAGCTAAAAGTGAAGGATCCAACTTCCACCTGGGAGCCTGTTTTCCTGTGCTAATTCCCACAGGACCTGAGGGAAGAAATCAACAGGAAAGAGGAATCCAAGCCAGTAACTAACCCGTCAAGCAGATTTTGTCTTTGTACAGGGACAGAAGCACTT
Organism: Falco rusticolus; assembly: GCF_015220075.1. NCBI lineage: Eukaryota > Metazoa > Chordata > Aves > Falconiformes > Falconidae > Falco > Falco rusticolus. The sequence goes on from NC_051189.1 coordinate 43,770,853, forward strand.
GATTCAGTGGGAGTGCAGCACCTGCCCCCATCTAACTCCTATATTTAGTTCTCCTGTAGGTTGCTTTAGTATGCTTCCTCTGGAATACCAAACACATTTAAAGATGGAAACTTCGACCAAATGCTCTCCAAAGGTAACGAATTGCTGGAGCTCGGAGGTACTTTTTGACAGGAAAAGAGAGCATGGAAAGTGTGTGGATACTTCTATGCACACCTAGTAACTGAAACTTTCCAACCGCATTTCTGTCATGTGTGGTATACATTTAATTTTCCAAAATAAATGCCATTTTGCCTGTAGAATAACACTCCATTTATCATCTTCATAATTTCTCATATTTGGTTAAAGTTAAACAGAGAAAATCCATGCTTAACAGTCCTTTTGAGAAAGTTCTCAATGGACTCTTTTGTTCTTGACTGTCAAATGAATCATGTTTCTACTGCAGATATATTAAAATTTTTTAAAAACCTGGTGTTTTGCTATATAATTTTCCTCCTGTTAAAGGTTTTCCTAGTCTATTCCAGTTGCACTGAGCTATTTATATAAACTCACAGGTCATAAAGCAACTGAATTAATTCATTGAAGTAAAAATCCAGAAAAGGTACTGATGAAAGTGCCAGCCAGCTGGAGGCTAGCAGCACACCGGAGGCAGCTCGTGCTCTCCTTGCTCTTACACTGTAAGTGTTCACAAGGCAAGATATCGAAATAGCCAGATCTTTGGTCTAATGCACATACCTGTTTGTATATAATGCCATTTGTGGAAAGATTTTGATTGTAAAGTATCTGCAAAAAGGGCCGAGTTGAAATTTCAAAATATTTTTGCAATGAACTTCTTGAATTTGTTAAAACTAAAGACTGAAGTATCTTCTCATACTTTCTGGATCTCAGTTCAGACAATAAAGTAAAATTCAGTTTCATTTACATATTTAATGTATTTAAGTATCTTTTTTGAGCACAACGTTATGAATACCAAGACACATGAAAGTGTTTAAAGTACTTTTATTTAGAAAGAAATGGGGGGAGGGCAGTTTTGCATCCCACATTTTGGTTCATTTCTTTAGTTAGTGGGGCAGAAGACTCCTACATGTTTTTTTGTGTTTACATTGCAGTAAGATTTTAATTTGATCTGACTGGCTAATAGCCCAGGTGACCAAAGACTTTGGGCTAGACTCAAGTCCATGAAGCTTTGTGCTTACGAAGAACATAGCCCGAGAACTTTCTGGAATATCAGTGCCCCATACAGTTTGCAAGAACTGTAAAACTGGATCCAGATCAGCCAACAGTAGGCTGTTTATTATTAGCGACATTAAGCTAGATGACAGGGGAAGGTTGAAACAGTCTTAAATCTCTTCTGCAAAATCTTATACTCAGAGGCGTAGTTTTCCTTAAGACTCAGCACTTCTTGTCTTTGAAAAGCTGCACAGAGCTCATCCTTCTTTAAATTTTGCTAGCGGATTAGTGGGTAAATTACTTACCGACCTGGATGTTTCCCTCTTGACTTGCCTCAGGCAAAAGGGATTCAGGGTCAAGCTCTTACCTTTGTGCATTAAGTTGCAGCAACCACCAGAGAACTGCAGCCATCCTGGGAGCTGGCACCCGTACTTCCAACTCTTTCTTCCTACCTGGACGATGAAATATCTGTGCTCCAGTTCTTTTCTCCCCGTTCAATCCATCTTAAGACTAAAAAGTCTCCAGTACATTCTTCCCTCAACTACCCCCCTTTCCTCAGTCTGTCTTGATTATAAGCTTTCAGTCCAGGGACAGCCATCTGTGAAGAGTCTAGTGCAAGTGTCTCACCCTTTCAATGTCCTTCAACTGTCCTGCAGAAAATGTGATTTATTATAATAGGATTATTACAGTATCAGTTAAATATAGATGAGTTGATGCCTGCTGATGGTTGACTAGGTATAAATGTAAAAATTACTGCATTACATTTGTGCATTCTAGTTGAAAATCTGTTTCTCTAAAAATACAGCGGAAAAATTTTAGCACACTAATGTTTGCTGAAATAAACTTCTTAAATATCACATTCAAGATTACCTTTTGACTTCCAAATGAATAACAATTTCTTTCTCCAGCAGCATTTTGATACCAGCTTATTTACATAAATCTTACCACACTGAATGACTTAGAAGTACAGCACAGTAAGTCTATTCTGTTCTGTACACCTCATCACAGTATTATCCTAGTGCTTCATTAAATCATTAATTCCCAATTGGTGCCCATAGGGTGTTTTTCTCCCGTTGCTCACACAGTGTTTGAAAGACCAATACGCTGCAGCAGGGGTGGTCTCATTTGGGGTATCTGGTCAGTCTCTGCCTCAGAGGAGCTTCCAAGCTTCCTTAACTTCCAAGAAGCACAATTATAGGAAATAGCAACTCATTTGATCCAAGATCTGATATAGGCATAACCTGTTTCAAGTTTCTCTTCTCACGCTCATCTTGAAAAGGAAGCTGCATTATCTTCCAGGGTCACACAGGCAGCAGCACCTCAGACTGATGCTTCTCTTTGCACACTCCTCCATGGCCTGGTATGCCTGTAAGTTCCCAAACTTCAAGACAAATTTGTTAAAAATGTTTGCGTTACACATTTTTCCTCCACTGCTTGTAGATCTTTCTGGGGGATTTGAGGATGGAGGAGTAGGGAAGGACAAAGAAGTACCTTCCAACTTAAGACCAAAAAAAAAAAAATAAATAAAATTGAAACTTAATTTCTTCAGACTGAAAAAACAGCTTTTTATTCTTTGTAATCATTAGAACTGTAGGTTTAAGATCAGCAAACTCCTTCAATTATAAAAATTAAAATAAACCAACACAAACTTAGCTCCATACTAAACATACAAATTCATAGTGAAACACAGTACAACCGGACAGCATTTCCTCTATTTCCTTTTAGCTTAGGCTCTGTTGGTGTGTTTGCTCCCTGCAGGTGGAAATATCACACAATGTCATCTGTTTCTCATTTTCTTGAAAAATTTCCCATTATCCCTCCCACTTGTTCCAAGTGAATAAACCAAAAGCTCATTGTTCTTTTACACAGCATAGGTATGATTAATTGAATTGCAAGGAATGGGAGGAAAACATCAAAAGCCAAAGAAGGTAGAAAGTCAAAGTGTCCTTTCAAGTGAATTTTCTGCTGCAGAGAAAGCAGGTAGGCTCACTGAGATTCAAGATACTCAACAGTTGCAATCCTACTCTTAGAGCTAAAGAAAGACACTGAGAAAGTCCATCATGGTTTAACGCTGCAGAAAAGTTGTGTTTGGAACAGCGGCTTTTTCAGTCTACCTAAAAAGTCTTGAACACCATTAAGACTGTTGAGGCACAGAGAAAACTAATGAGAACTTGCAAGAGTTAAGCAGTGAAAGTATTCAAAACACAGCTTGTATGGGAAACCTTCAGTATTTTTTTAATCTAATGTAGAACTTACTTAACGTTATTTCATTATCTTGTCATTTAATCAGTATGAAGACAAAAAAATGATGCAACTTATCAGTATAGCCTGATCCAAAACCAAGCAATTATTCACAGAAATAAACTAGTAACTGAGTAACTTCTTCAGATAAGCAACTTAAAATAAGCAAAACTAGAAAAATCACTGACCGCGAAATCAGCTGGGGATTCTAGTAACAGAAACAATGACTTGGGGCAAGGGAACGGCCTATGTGCTGAACACAAGTAACCTTCAAAGCCTTGGTATACATATAAAGCATATATTTAGGGCTTATTTAAAGAAAGCGTGAAATAGGGAACTTTGTGCTGAAGCGCAAGTTAACTCTACGACTGTAAACTGATGTAAGGCCAAGAGCAAAATTATAATATTAAGAGAGAAATGGAAGAGATATATGAGATAAATGGGGAAAACAACAAAAAAAAACCAACACCAAAACCCCAAGCAGACCGAATTAGGAGTTCAACTAGACTATGTGAACATACATTTAATTCTTTGCTCAAAAGATTCTTCACATCTGAAAAGCTACACTGAAGTGTGAGTGAAGAATCAATCTCACAACACTCTCTTGGCTATGTGAACATCCTTTGTCTCATACAGCTGCTAGTTCTCTTTGGTGTTCCAGCATTTCCTCTACTTCCCAGGGTAAGTATTCCTGTCTCCACGTTCAACTTTCAGTTTTCAAGAAAATCATCAATACTCACTAGCAACCCAGAGAGCAGATATGAGTTATTTATTAACATTTAAAATAAGCATAAATCTCAGGAACCAAAAACTTCTCTGAATTGTTCTGCATGTGGTATTGATACTCAAAAAAAAGATCAATACAACTGAAAGACCAAGCATTATCATAAAATATGAAGTTAAATGGAATACAGGTCAAGTTAATAGCAATTAAGTTACATTAACTTGAAGAAATTAAATAGTTTTACATGTTTTCTGATGAAGCACCACACTCATAAGACCCAATGAAGCATCTCATGAGAACTAAGCTACAAACCAGTTAAGCAGTTGAAAACAAATTGGCAGCCAATTTAAGTAAAAAAAAAAATTTTTTAAAAAAATAATTATGGTAAGAGTTTAGTAGTAATGTTTTCCAGAGAACTAGCAGAAGAGGAATAGATTTAACATCCAATGTATTCCAGTCACACAGCACAAACATCTGAATTTTAACCGGTTTAATAATTCTGTATTCCTGGGGTGGAGGGGGGGTGGGAGGAAGAGATCTCAATCCTTTTATCCTGTATTTTACATAGCTGCTAATCTGAACTGATGCAAATACTTGTTAGATTCTTGGGTAATATTGAACAGCAGCTGCATATATTAGTGGTTGCAAAATAAAATTTTGGCTTTTTTTTTTTTAACAGTAGATATACAATTAGAGTAGATAATGAAAGATCCACAGCCTTTTATCTCACCCTTTTGCTGAAATGTAATAGCTTAGCTCCACCTAAGGCTAAACCTCCATTTAGCTTGCTCAAACGCTTAGTGTGGAAATTTTTATTCGTGGACTAAGCATAAAGCAAGGACTTCTTATTTTAACATCCAAGGTTCTTTCAGATGTTTGCAGAACAAGAAAGAAAAGATGCATAAATTCAGAGTTCAAGATTAAAGTGTAATGCTTCACATGAGGGCACAAATCAAGACAGCTTGTTCATCTGAAAGCCCACAGGCTCAACAAAGCAGTCGTCAATCTAGAGTATCTTGTTTCATTTTACACGAACATCCATTCATTCTCAAGATGCACGTAAACTTGTGCAGGCAGATGAAAAGTTACAGTATCTCTAAGTGGATGAAATTAAAAAGAAAACAAAAAAAAAAAAAAAGAGTAAAGCTTCTCAAGTGTTACAGAGTAATTTTACAGGCAAAGGAAGTTAATTCAGTATTAAGACGACAAATCCAAATGCACACAGGATATGCAAACAGCTTATAAACTCTCATTGTTAACACACCAGTTATCACCACCACTAAAATTCAGAACACTTATAGTGGACCCTTGTATTTAAATAACTGTACGCCCTTTAAAACTCCAACAAAATCATATCCCTTTCCACCTTCTGAACAAAAATGTTGCAGAGTTAACTTAAAAAAAAATGGCATACACCACATGGGAGATTGAATTCATCCAGTTATTAACACACTATTTCTCTATTTACATTGTGGCAAACAGGCAGAGACAGACTCAGACAAGCGAAACCCAGCCAGGAGATTTCCTCCACACAGAGAAGGAAATAAGTGAAGTCAGGAACTTTTTTGCAGACTGTGAAAACAGCGTCCAACACCAGGCTCCCCCAACGGGCATCCAAAGGAATCGGCAGCCGAAAGAGGTAACAGTGAGTCTTCCCAGAAAGGGGAGAGCAATGGGAAGGAATGCTTACTTAGATGGGAGTAAGAAATTCACTGCCTCTTGAATATCTAAGAACAGACTTCTGGAAGAAGGTATTTGAAGACCCACCCCATTTGCACTCTGCTTGCAGTGTGGTAAAAATAGTTTCTTGTGAAATACGTAGGAAAACTGCTTCGAAGAGACATCCAACTGGTCATTGACTTCCATTTGTTGGACTTCTACTTTTGAGGAAGGACAAGGTCAGGGAAAAAAAACCCTCTCGGGTAACATGAATATCATGCATCCCTTTATATTAACAAACAGCAAGTTTTATTTGGCTTAGAGATCCCTGGATGCTGAAAGTATCATTATTAAGAATGCTTCAAGATTATTATGGGAAGAGAAATACTGTCAAAAGCTCGGGCTGGATACAAATTTAACTTTGTGAACTGAAAGGTTCCATATTCATCATATTAAAATGCACTTTATTAAAATACATAAAGTAGGACAGACAGTATAGAACAGATGTTTTGAGGAAATCATGCCAGCTGCACACTAATATTTTAATTTTATGAGACCAAACTAATTTACTTAAAATTCCTATGATCCATAGAGATATTCTTTTCTCTCCCATGCTAAACCATGGTAAATGTGTCAGGCTGAAAACAGAATAAATGAGGATGTGAACAGGTAACTCTGATGTAAACTTTCAAACAGATTAAATAACATCAGATGGTCAATTCTCATGCCAAAGAATCCTCATTTAAGTTACCATACTCTAACACACACAAAACCCCACAAAATTTAAACCTGAATAGAAAATAACTGCTTTCTCAATCTTGCTTAATTTATCAGTAAATTACATGGATCTTCACCTGGCAAAAGGATAAACAAGATCTGTATTTCCTCAACAAAATGGCAGGAAAAATGAGTTCAAAAGCTTTAAAAATAACATAAAATGCATTCAATAAAGGGAAAATTCTATTTGAATGCCTAGAATTATTCATTTAAAAATAAGTCAGTACCGCAGAAAATTCAAAGACTGTCCATACTGGATTTCCACTGTACTAGATAGAACCAGCTGAAGTATGTATCTTTCAGTGAAAGAACCACCAATAATTTTGAAAAATTAAGGTAACTGCTACTTACAGAATTCAAAACACTGTTGCTTCAACTCAAGTTTCAGCTAGGAAAGATGCGTTGATACCTGTACATCAAAATAGTTTATTTAAAACCTCTTTTTTAAGGAGTATATTTCAAATGTGTAAACATTCCTATGAAACTGAAAGCAGTTTCAAAATAGAACTTTGACTGAACAGTGAAAAATAGATACGATGCTTCCTCCTAAATATTGTTATTTGCATTTGACCAAAAGCTTAACATCATCTTTTCTTTGGCGACACAGATTTGTCTGGGACACAAACCATTCTGGCAAGGGGCTTTTGCATCTAAATTCTGCAGACAGTGCATTATGAAACTGCCAGAAAATTCAAAAAAGAAGGAAACAGAGCTAGAGGATGTATAGAAGCAACTATTTCATAAATTAAGCATAGAATAGCAAAACACATGAAGCAGTAAAATTTGTCTTGAATATTAAGCTTTTCCCAAACCAAGTCCCTCAAAATTAAGTAATGCCCATGTCTTCCTTAAGCCAGCAACTTGAGCATTCAACTGACAGGAATTATTTCTTGTTGAAGTCAAATACCAAAAAAACTATGTTAAAGATGCTGATGTTACAAAGTCAAGAGACACTCAACGGTTAGCAAAGCTCATACAACTTTGATTTGTCCCCCCGTGTTGGCAGGACAAGCTTCTCAGCAGTAACTTTTTTGTATGAATTCTCAGGTCTCTTCAAATGGAAAAAGTAGTCGAAATGGAAAATACTCAGCATTTCTTCCCTCCTGGTATCACTAAATGTGTGTGATAACACCGTATCTCACTGCCACTGTACACTACTGAAATCTTACACTGAAAACAGAATTGATTTTTATTTTCTTGTGGAGCCGTTCCCAGTTTTAAACATTCTGCTGCACCTCTGGTTCACCAACCCATAGTGCAGCTAAGCCTATTCAACACTGGGTACCTGGTCCTGAAAGGGCAAATCTTCCTTGCCCTCCCACCATCTCCCTTCTAAACATCTAATCTCACAGAGAACTGCCCAAACCGTTAAACCAACAGAAAACGTCTTGAACTGGCTCAGTATGAATCACAGGAAAACAAATGCTGACACAAAGGAGAAGGCATCAGGAACAGAAAAGGGGTTCCACTGACTCCTCCATTAGCAAGCGGCCATTACAACAACTTCACTGTATTGAAAAATCAAGACCCCCAAAAAAAGGTATTTCTACATTTATTTGAGATATTAAGCACCATTCCTTTTCTTTCTGGAGGAAAAGAACTCGTGCATAAGGAAGCTGAAGGCTAGAAGTTTCACATGTCCATTAACTAGTACAGCACTCCATAGCTGATTTTACAATGTTATATACTATTTTTACAGTACTTTATATGCACATAAAATTCCTTTTAATTTCAGCTGCACATACTAAACTCTCAGCAGTCAGCAAATCAGTCGCAACATGACTAACACCATCAGCAATGAAACTCTTCTATTTGTAGATTTGCTAACAATCCTGGAACAGTGTAAGAACTGTCACAGCTCTCTAAATGTGATCACCTCCTTCTCTCACAATTCTGTCTCATTTTCCGAGCTTTCAAAGTCTGCAACACACTGATGAACCCATTTTATACTAAACCTGATTCAATCCAAGAGCAATGCTCATGCTATTAGAATAAAAGAGGCAAGGGGTAAAGCAGAAAATACTAACAAAGCCTGCAAAAATATGAATACTGCAGTGGAACTGCAGGCTGCACATGCAATCAATTCCTGAATGCCTGACTCTTAACAGTAGCTTTCTTTTAAACAGAAACTTCTGTGCATTTTTGTAAGATATTTTTGTAACAATGAAGCAGAAACATGCTGATCCCTTGAAGGATCATCAGAAGGACTACATTCTTTGGACTCACAACATTAGCCTTTGCCACTTCTACTGACCAATGACAGTTGGAATAATAGACAGTAATCCATAAATCAGCCCAGAGAGGGAAACAAATAGCTATAAAATTTGTTAGCAAGAAACAGATATGCATGGAAGCAGCAATTTTTGGGCTCAAGCCAAATTTCATAGGGTTTGGGCTTGAAACCTTTATCTCCTGCTCTTTTCTTACAATAAGCACTTTGCTTTTCCCTCCCTTACACCACTTAGTATTTGTTACACATCTGCATTTAAGTGAGATTGCTTCTTTTCCCCAAAATATGGGAGTGGCTTCCCTTTCGAGCTTCCAGAAAACTGGCTGTAAAAATTAAGATTTGTATCTGCTGCTCCGCAGTCTCAAAAATTTTTTAAATAATGAGCAAGAAATAAGTGTGTACTGAACTTTTTGTGTTTGCAAAGTTAGAAGAGTGCAAGAGGCTTAGTAAGAGAGAAAGTAAAATACAGCAAAATAGTCTGTATTGAAAACAAACCTTTGCCACTTAAGCTCCAGAACTTTGATTGCCAGAATCTGTAAATGAAGGACTCAAAACACAATATAAAAATCTGTGTTGGACAGTAAGACATAATACATGTTTAAGTAATATGTGGTATTGCTATTTTAAGCTATAACATATCTGACTTCTACACTGCTGTTCTAAAAAGAGAAAGCTATCCCTGGAGTTTGGTACAGGCTGTTCAGTATTTTGTACAGTCAATACACCCGCTTAACATTTTTTTAATATTCTTTTCCAGCAGATAGAATGTGTTGCTATATAAACTGAAACAAAAGACGTAATTTCTAGAAGTTAAAAACTAGTATAGAATTACCCAGTTTAATACATATTCTAAAATTCTTGCTGCTTGGTTCTAACAAAAATCACGTTAACATGGCCATGAATGTCATCTCCATGGATCAAAGTATTTTTCTCAAAATATTTTCAAATGGGGGAAAAAAGACCTGGATGTTGGGACAATGAAACAAAAAAATTTGAGAAACAGAGTATATGCTTGCTAAACAAGAATTATGTTTATTTAGCTAGTGAATCACCTAGAGGAGTAAATTTTCACTTTCATGATAGCAATCTGTCAGGCTTGCAAACACCCAGAAATAGGAATTAAAGATTACTTTAAATGTAGTTATAAAGGTCATAAAAAGTCTGATTTAGACTGAGGTACATTTACTCAAAACTGAGATTCATTGAGTGGTAGCAAACAAACAGTTCCTCAGACAAATGCACTTTTTTCAGAATACATGTTACAGAAAAAAAAAATAAAGAAATGTGCATTAACTGGTGGTGTCCACCAAGCTGCATATTAATATTCTCTTACACCAAACAGTTTGAAACAAGGGAAATGTCATTCTAATATAATTTTATGTTACGTTTCATTTGGCTAAACTGCAGCTTAAAGTTGCTTTGCCATATTAAAAGATTACTACAATAATTTTCACATGAACATTTAGACTTGAGTTTTACTCCAGGACTAAATATGGCATGATTTGCTTTTAATCTGTTGAATAGCTAAAAACTGACAATTAAAAAAAAACTACAACAAAGAAAAAATTAAGTTGAAGCAATGTGAATCTCACATCATTGAACCACTTCTAATGGTTAAATGTTAGTATTTAACAAATTCAAAGAGTTAATGAATCCTTGCATTCGTTCGGTCTCCTGTGCCTTAGCTAGGATGCATAAATACAAAAGACAGCAGATACTGGTAAAAGCTTCAGGACAGAAAGTGCTTGACGAAGGTACAGTTCTCAAGTGTGTTTGGTGAGAGAGTATAAGGGCAGATGCACTGATGAGAACCATTACAAGAAGAGTCAATTTTGTGTTAAAGTGTTCAAAGATGTCACCTTAAGCAGAAAAAAGCTTTAATAACGTCTTCTTAGACATATTAGGCATTTCCAGAGTCTACATCATTAGTGTTGTAATTCTAGCAGGACATCTCCATATAGTTATTGTTTGTTTCTATTTCTCTCCTGAAAAAAAACAAAAAACAAAAACACAAAGGAAAATTATGTTAATACACACAATTCAATATTATCTGTTTTCTTCTCACTAGAGCAGTTGCATTGCTTGCCATTTCTCTAAATTAGGCAACAAGCTTTAAAGAAAAAGCTTCACTTTTTCAGGAACATGAAATACTTAGTTCAAGCTAACTTCTTAAAGAGAAACACAAAAGTATATGTCAAACTAAGAGGCAAATACATTCCAAAAAACAGGTAACGGAAAAGGTTTTATAATGTTACTTTTAAGTCACTTCTGATAAAATATACTGCACAAAGTAAACTGAGTAAGGAGACCAAGGGACCTACAAACAAGCAAGAGGTACCCTGAATCCTCTGCTTAACTTGACAAAATATGCTCTGTATTAACATTTAAATATTCTAGTCTCCATCCATTATTATCCCTGGGGAAAAAAAAAAATAAAAAAAATCACATTCCCAGGTACCTCATTCAGTGCCCCCTACAATAAAATGTTTCAATGTGCTTAAGATCCAAAGGAAAAAGTTGGCCCAGTACCACCTCATCCATACAAACACACTGCTGAAATGGTGAGAAAAGCCGTTAAAAAAAAAAAAAAAAAAAGCCATCCATATCCTTCTTAGAAATTACTTTTAATAGCAAAAATACAAAACCAGTGAGGTAGGAATGGCTGGAAAAAAACCCTACCTGAATGCAAGCCTGAGTTGCATTCAAGACCATATTCACTACAAAGCCCTCACAGCATTGCAAGATGTTGCATTTGGTGTAAAGGAATGAAGAATGTAATGTCACCTGTGTAACGCAAACACAATGATAAACAACTATGTACCATTAAGGTCTAAAATACTAATTGCATTGTACTTCTATCAGGGACTAACAAGTTCTGTATTCTGTATTACAAGTCTAAGAGAGCAAATAACATTTTCAGCACTTTATCATCATCCTCCATTTTCTCTACTTTGTTAAACATACACTTAGGCATTATGACTACCTCTAGGAAAAAAATAAAAGCAGATCAATAAACTATATCTCATTGCCTTCGTTACATACCCTCTAGACTGTAACAAGACACTGTAGGCTGACTCTAAGAACTAGGAATTTATCTCCTAATACCATTTCCTTTCTCAATATAGACTGAGCACATCATATAATCTTTTTTGAAAAACCTTCATAGAAGAAAGGTAGGTTCCCTCCCCCACTTAAAATAGAACAAAAAACTCCCTCATTTCCAGTATTTTTATTGTTACTGCATTACACAGCATGTTATAAACTGAACATAAACATAGCAGGGAAACCAAAATAAACCAGGAGGCATTTGAACAATCATTTCAAAACCACTCTATCTGATAGCATGCTGAAACTTCATTATGCTAGGAACTATTTAGAAAAGGTGCAAATTAGCATATAAATCTAAATAAATTCTGCCAAAAAGACACTATAATGAAAGAAGAAGATACATAACATTTATGTTGGTTATTAGAGCACTGCTGATGATCTAGTCCTAAAACCAACCTCCAAGTCGCTTCAAGATGAACACCAGAAAAGTAAAGCTCACACAGTGTTCTTGGTCACAATAAGCAGCTCATGGTCCAGGCAGCTGTATGTCTAAGACTGAACATTCTCTAGGGCAGAACTTCAGTATATTTAAAGCCAGAGCGATACTTGCACAATTCTGCTAGCAGTCATTTTTTTCCTAGTTCAAAGAGACATGGCTTATATTTTCATAGTAAAAGACTTTTTAAAATGTGAGATTGTTAGTATCAGTCATTAACGCAAACTGGTATGTTCACAGTGCACATCTAGGCTGAAAACAGATGATCGCTGGCCTCATGCCTCACTATGCATGTAAGGCATGCAAAAATAGCCTGCTCACACACATCTCAGATTTTTCCTCTACTATTAGCAGACTTCAACTGAAAGAACTGCACTAAGTGCTGTAAAACACTACTGTGTATTAAGTAGGAGCCTATGAAACTGTGACGTTAAATATCAATATTTTAACAATTTTAAATACTACCTATATACAAATAAAATAATCTGTTCCTGCCTGATTGCAAGTATTATGTACGTAACCACTGATTCAAGCTGTCTAGAAAGTCTCTCTGCATTGCAAACTGCTGCACAGTAAACTGACAGACCTTGTGCTTTGGCCCCTGAACTCAAAATGCATTTAAGTTCATAAAAATCCAAAGCAGAAAGGGAAGGATATCCTGATTATATGCTTCCAATGGATGAAATCAAGGAGGTGTTAGAAATTTTAAGTCCATTTTGAATTCTACAGAGGAAGAAGGCTTCAAAACACCACAAGCACAAGGTAGAGAAATTAAGTACTATCTGAATTAGAACAATGTGGGAATCTATTGGCTGGTTAAAGGTACCTGCCAGGTGCAGACCACGCAGTGAGCCGATTTCACACATGCAAATAAATTTCTACACAAACTGACAGAACCAAGTGAAGGTGAACCTAAAAATGCTTGGGCCTTGGAAACATGCATCAATCTAGTGCAAACAAAACCATGGAATTAAATGGTCTGAACTGGGAGGCTGACTTGCTTCCAAATTTCAGTTCTCTGAACTGACAGCATTAATCAAATGATCCCATGCTGAAAAGCAGCTGCAATGCAACTTATCCTTAGATTAAACGAAATCTCTGTGCTAACAAAATTTCAAAATTCAAAGCAACAAAAATGTTCCCTGATCTGATTTGAAAGAAACTACCAAGATGCACACAACACTGGCTTCTGGAAGTTTTTGTCAAAAGGAAGGAAAATGAAAGAAGCCCTCATCTTAAGTAGCAAAAATGTGAATGGTAACCTAACAACCACCTTGGCTGTACTACTTCTTTTTCCAAGATCTTACAAACTGAAGCTCCAAGTGAGGGAAGTTAGACCTGAAGGAAGGACCTTTGCTTCTCTTAGACCAGTTGCAAGTGCAAGAATTTCAAGGTGTCCATTTTGAAAGCTATCCAGGATTGCAAGCTGGCACAGGGAAATTGCAGAGCTCCCACACAGACTCACCTCCAGCACAATCAGCTATACTTGCAAAAAAACCCCAGAATTTTGCCAGACTTTTGCATCGTACTAAAATGTTTAAAACGTTCATGCCTGAAGCTGTCTGTTTTGCCCCTCTCCCAAGAGGCAGCGTTCTCACAGCAGCTTCAGAAGGCAACATGTAGCACATCTTTGTTGCCTCACTGCGAACTGTGACTTAAAGATTTAACTTTAAAGCGTTGCTCATCTGCAGTGTAAGCTACCATGTCAGATTCATTCTGTGAAGTGAGGCACAGGCACATATCTCTGCCAACTCTGCCGCGTGGGCAGGAACACCTGGCAGGGGCAGAACAGACAGCTGTAGAGGTGGCGAGAAGAAGCCACAGCAAAGTTCATGAAATCTCATTTACTAATGGCATCAGCCATAATCTGCAGTTTATTGCACTCCAGTGTACCATTACAGCTCTGACAGCATAAACACTGACCTTAGTACTTGAAAGCCACAATGAAAAACTGATTACTGAAAAAACTGAAAAACGCTGGAACTAGTCCATTTGTAACACGGACCTCACAGGCTGTTAACATGAACTACATTACTGAAACTTGAAAACAGTGTAAAATAAAGGTCTCTTAACTTCTCGTTCTTGAATTCCAAACCAGAGAGGGTAAATCTGAAGACAGAGATTACCTCAAAACCAGATAAAGACATTTAAATACATTTTTCTGAGAAGCACTTCTGGGAAAACAAGAGGGAAGGATCTCTAAAAGCCTTACACGGACCTAGCAATTTTTTTCCTGTGGAGATGCCATCCCTTCCTAAACACTCATTTTCCTCTGTTCCTTACCCCAACATGAAAACTACAAGGCACACATTAAAAATCAAAGTCACCACAGGAAGTCAAACGAGGTTTTACCACTCCAGAGCAGTTCCTTCTCCTGGTAAGCCTTACGAATTAATACTCAGAATCTGAGACCTTGCTGTTGCAGATCATTTGAACTCCAAACAGTAAATAAGGCTTTCAAGCATATAAATATTAAGAAATTCTGAAAAGGTACAAGATCTAGAGTTTATTTATTCTTCCTACTACTTTTGATAGCATTTTACTTATTGCAGTCTCTGAAGCATACTTAGCAATAGCAAAAATGAGAACAAATTACAGTAAAAAGGTAAGTAAGTTTAAATTTGAGCAGACACCTGCATTGTTAGTGGAACATGGACAGACCATATTTTTTTTATTGCCTTTATCATTAGCTCAATAAAATTTTAATCCACATCTGAAGTTCCACAGCACAGTAAATAACAGGGCACAAACATTCAGGAGGCAGGAGTGGGGAAAGAAACAAAACTACTTTAAAGATGTTGACACAACAAGGAAAGGCTCTGCAGAAACCAAGTTTGAACTCCATGAGCCAGAAAAGCCCTTCCAGTCTTGTTTTCCCAGGTAGATACTTTCAATGCTGGATTGGTGAATTCTAACTACAAGTAAGTAGCAAGTGCTTCCTTTCAGTGCTGTACTTCATTACACATTTTTCCTCAGACACCCATGGGCAACAAGATGATCTTATTTAATTGCTCTGCTAAGGAACCCATAGTACTTCTTGGAAGAGAAATGCCATCCACTGCAGGGCCTACGAAATGCATTAGGGAAGAATTTCTCAGAAAACTTTTCTTTAAGCCTCACTACTCATGCTATTTGCACACATGTAACTGAAATTCCAGTCTATCATGAGAAAACATGAACTTATTTTATCTTGGTTTCTCATTATATACTATATGAAAGTGCAACAAATGTGCAAGTTTATATTTGCTTTTTCACAACTGACTAAAAACCCTAGACACAGAAGCAAAACAATAACTACCTGTCAATACGAAGTACACTAGCAAACCTCTGAAAATGTGTTCAGAAAGAACTGGGCTCAAACAGCTTAACATTCCTGTAATATAGCATTTTAATTAGATGAATCTAAAGGTTAAAAGTCAATCAATTTTGATACAAAACAATCCTAGTTCAACTGAATCTACAGAAACAGCTTTACTAGATATGCAAGATCTGTATGGTTTTAGAGAGCCATTTTTTCCAGCAAAGCACCACCAACAATCTTTACTCCAGTTTTTGCTAACTAGCCCATCTGTGACACGAATCAATGAAGCAAAGCTGAAGTACTGCATGGAGAATCACATAGGTAGCAACTTCCTTGCAATATGCAGGGATACTTCTTCCCTGCAAACTGCAGGAAAAGCACCCGTGTTCTAATCAGTTTGTTCTTAACAGAGCAGTGCAGTCTGGGGAGATGCAGCAGGAAGCAGAAGGCTCCCACATGAATTTTAACAGCTATTCATGCATACTCAAGGTTCTGCTTTTGCTCTGGAAGATTTAGAATTCCTCCTTTGCTTTTAAAACCACAACTAAAAGACAGAGCATTTAGAAAAGGTAGAGCTGTCACAGATCCAGATCAATTCATGTTTTAAGTTATGTCTTAGGCAGCTACCTTCACATTTAAGAACACTGAAGAATTAAGATTCCAAAAATGACTGCTCTCTTGAGCATTAAGGTAAACCATCTGGTTGATATTCCTAGCTTTTCCAATAGGGGTCCCTATTTTACAGGAGAAATGCGTCTTTTAAGTCCCAGAGTCAGAGAATTTAAACCCACTCCGTAAAAGACTCTGTAGGTTTGATCTTGTAGACAGCGATTTCAAACTGAAAAATGCAACAAGATCCATACAATTGCCACTATAAGCTAAGACGGCCTGTGAGTTTAATTACATTCCATCTTTCATTCAACAGACCAATAATGTGCTTCCAGGGCTGCACCATCTTTTCCCTTATGAGATAAAGGCAGGCCACACTGCTCAAACCCTTACATAGTCACTCTATATGATACTGTATTTTAACGTCCAGACCTTTCCATACTATCCCCATGCTGTAATTAATTGTAAAACCTACCTCTGAACAGAAACAACTGACTCTACCAAACACACAGAAAACAGGCACATTTGAAATCCATGTGTCTATCACAAGAGAACTGGCAGGTCATTTTTAAGTGTTTCCAAAAGATGCAAAAGCAAATGAAGACATGGTAAATAAGCCCACCATTCTGGGATGAAAATTCTGGATCAGTATGTCTAAAATTATTCTTGCTGCAATTAATCCTTTTCTCCTGAAAGCAGAGGTACATGCTCAACTCACAATTATCAAGGGAGCAAAAATGTGTATTGTTTCTACTTTCAGACCATATTGTTTTTTCTTAAAATAGACAAGAGGTCTGCAATATGACTGTCATTTATGAAGACGAAACTGTATATAAACATCCAAGTTCAAGGAAATTGCAAAATAATGGCCCTTGAAACATCAAAAGCATATAGGAAATGCACACATTAGAAGATAATACATAATCTATTTACTGTTTTGAACTTCTTTTAGATGTAAATACACAAATTTTAAAAAGTTCTCTGGTACAACTATAATTTAGCTCTATTTTTAATGTTGGTCAACTACCTGTTTTCCTTGACTTGTACAAGGACTGTGAATGTATCTATATTTGACTTTGATATTATAATCTAGTAGTTGATGGCTGGAAGGGGGGGGTGGGCTAGGGGGAGGAAGAAGTGTCAACAATTCACTCTTAATGGATGTTTTCTCCCTTCCTTCCTTCCAAGATATTTTTAAAAAATATCAAATCAAGCATAGTCAGCAACATCCTGGAGTGGAAAGGAGTTACACTGCTTAACACTGCAGCCTCATCATGACCCAATTATCAGAGAAACAGAAGTTAACACTAGTGTGAGAAGGGGGGGGGATATGAAATTACTCAGTATTTTCTGAGTAATTTTGGTACTTCTCAGAGTCAGAAAGTTTTAGCTGTAACAGCACTTCTATTACAAGATCTGTAGTACAACAGGAAAAAGTTACCATTTTAAATGCTTATTTACCTGCCTATTTACAGGCTACCTGAAAAGTAATAATTCCAAATGCAAATTAAATGAACACAAACATACACCAAATTCCTCTACCTTCTCCTACAAATAAAAATTATTTATTTTTCTGAACTATCTCACTAAGAAAACAAATCTGAAGCATTCTACAGTTACGTGGAACCATGATCTTTTTTCCACTATATGCTACAAAAGTAGAATTCTGCACTAGAAAGCAACAAAAAAACCGTCCTAGGACAACAGGTAATTGCAGGTTAACAAGCCACCACCTGAGGGTGAGGAAGTTGTCAACTCCCAACTACTGCATTTTTTAAATGAGAGCCACATTTCATTTTGATCCATGTATTTACTGAAGATCAGGTGCATAACTACTAATACAGCATTTTTTTAGTTTTCAGTACCTTTTACTTTCCTAATGTAATTGCATGCTCTTAAATTGCATATTTTAAGACGTCCGTTCTGTTTTTTTAGATCTTACTGCTACTGCTCTCTGTTGAAAGACAATCACATTTTTAAATAATCTGCAGACAATATGCACATTTGCACCACAAAGAGCTGTTCAAACTAGGGTAGGGACTAAAGGCATTTCAGATTATTTCAATATACTACTGATTCATGGAGAAATATTGCTGATTTCTCTGCTCCTTTGGTTAAAGATCACAGTACTTGTATGTTTAAAATAGGACCCTGAAACCTGAGCCATAAGATGGTTGAATAACCAATGAATGATTATTCCACAAATTTGTTTCCAACCCCAACTGTAGACACCCTACATGCACTAGGGTTACATCAAACAGTAAGTGTAAATACTAGAACTTCAGTGTTTACTAAAGAGACTATTCATAGTCATTTGCAAGTAACCTTTATCAAATGGCAAAGTTACTGAAGTTTCATGTTAATCACAAACTATTCATGGCACTTTGGTAAGTATACTGACGTATTTTAATAAAACATACTGGTCATACTGGAAATTAATTATTGATTTCCTCCCCCCCACCCCAAGTTGTTAAAATTAAACTTTACAAGCAATTATTTTAAAATAAGTTAGCTGGAATGATGAACAGTTATAAATTAAATTAATAAATCATATGCTGTTTACTATGTTTAGGACACTGGCTGTATGACAGTTTGTTACCACCCATGGAACAACACAACATTAACTGAGCTTTAAGGAACATGTAAATGACTACTGCTGCTTGATGCATTTTACGGTTTTTTAACATCAATAAGCATATTTTTTGAGACCAAAACACTGGAAAAAGTGATTGCCACAGCTGCCATAGAAAATGGGCATGAACTTAACTTAGTTCTACGGGCAGTAGAAAGTGCACAAATTTAAATACAGCTCCATAAAAGCCTAGCTGGCATGAGGTAATTAAGGATTACTCAATTAACCATAACCCAGAGCTTACAATACTAATCGTTGCATTTCCAAACTACTCTTGAATCATAGAAGAGTTAACAATTGTATGTTTACAATTTAAAGACAGGTTGTTTGTACACAGTGTAATAAAAGAAACCTAGAGGTTTAAAATGAACACTCAATCATAAGAGAATGATGAACTTTCAGTAGCTGTCATTAGTTTAATTTGGACTTCCTACATTGTAAGTACATATTAATTTGCTTAAGGCATATCTCAAATCCATCTAAAAAGAGAAAGCCTCAGAACTAGATATGCAGCTCTAAATATTTTTTTTATAATTTCCAACAAAACCAGTTTGTATGATGTTGGAGAATTATCAATGCCTACTGTGCAATTATCTTGACAAGTATGTTTTCTCTCAATAGTACCGGGAAAGGTAACTGTTAACAGACAAATGCAGAGTTCAGTACTAGAGTCATACAGATGCTGTATGTTTCCCTGAAGATATTAAGGGAAACAGCAATGTTATTTTATTATACAAATACGCTTAATCACAGTCATCTAGTTAGAGACCTACTAACCACTGCATTTAGTACTTTGAATTTTACATTTAGCATACATAGAAATACTACCAACAATCTATGTTCCTCCCCCCCCCCCCCCCCCGACACACTGCATATCATAGCTTCTTACTACCACCAAGGGAACAAAACCACAAATAAAACATTCTCTTCCTGAGTTGCTAGGACATGTCTGAATTATGACTCCTTAAGATAAGTTTTTTTCACAAAAATAGATACTTTGAAGCAAATCAGTTATTTGTGGAGTGTCTTAAAACATAAAAAATTAAGGAAATACTGAAACAGAAAGGCTACAGAGAAACACAGTAACCTTAGTCCTTCTGAAACATGAGCAAATACCACAAGGAAGTTGTACTAAAGCCTGAAAGAGTCAAAGTTTTCCCCTTGCACTGAATATTAGTTAAGAATGTGGTCCATCCTCCCATCATGCAAGATAGCATGGAATTAACAGTAATGATTTAGGCCATACTCAGTTTTCTTTTTAGGAAAAACCAAAAGGCGTTACGTATCCAACTGGGTTATCATTTTGCCTCCAAACAATAAAAAACTTCCTACGTGACAATTTATTGCAGAGTTGTGCAATAAAACTACAAAATCGATTCTGGGTATTCACAACTGGTCTATAGGAGATGCAATGTGTGTTGGAAGGACCAGGAAGATATAAGAGGTGGAACCACTGCAGCACTACTAGAAACCTAAAAAATACGGAAGCTGTGAAGCAGATAAAATTCGTATGCAGCGAGAATTGTGGCAGCTTCAAGAAGTGAACCAGTTCAGGACTTCACATCCCACAAAGCACCTATTTAGTATAAACCCTAGACTTTTGAGGGTTTTTTTATTCAGAAGGTGGTGTGACAGGATAAACAGAGAGCACTACCACCAAACTGCAGTGATGCAAACTCCCACTTCTGAATACTTGCACATCATCTAACTGGTGCAATAGTTCCTGAAATGTTCCTCATCATGAGACAAATCGTGTATTTACAGTTACCAGCAAGCTTGGAAAGAAAATAAATATAACAAAAGTAAATATTGTGGCCAATGGCGAACACAAGTGTTATTAGTAGGGAGAGTACACACAAGACAAAGTAGACAAGTACTACAAAACAGCTTAAATTAAATTCTTTTCTCCCTCTTCTGGTTTTCTGAAATACCTCCAAAACTAAAGGTTTCTCTACAGATCTATCGTAGGCATACTTTTCTTCACAGAAATTAATTACACATTACTTCTTTCAGGAAATGTACTACCAGAAAGGTCCAAAAAATTATTCCAACACTGTACAAGTCATCCTTGTAGCACTTTTGTGTTTCACAGTTGTGAAATGGTATCAAGGAGAAAGCCTAATTTTCACAGTAATCATGCTATTAACATTTCATTAAAGCAAAATTTGACTTGTAATGATATGTTAAATAAAGTAAGCTTCTTCTGTAATTTCTGGTCTTTTCTGTGACATCCAGAAACTGTAAAAATCTAAACTAGAAGACTTCAGTTATGGGTAATACACTCAATTCAATTTTTGTTTACTTTGAAGGGTAAAACATGTCAGAAGTCCCTGATGCAGGCCTACGTTTGTGTTATGGTTAAACACACACCTGCATTAACACCACAAGTTACAAGAACTTAAATCTTTTCATTAAGAGCTAAATATCAAGTACAGACAGCTTGGTTAAAAAACACCACTTTCTGATTCAACTCTCACACACAGAAATTCCAGCTGTATGAAAAACAAGGTTTGCAAGCCAGAAAAAACAGGAGACATGTTATAATGACATTGATTTCTTACCCTACGCATGGCTTCCTCCTCCTCTTGACGCTTCTCATAATGTGCAAAGTCATCAAAGATTGAGGTGGTATGCTTGAAAGTAGCAATTATTTTAAGCACTTGCTTGGCTTTTTCTAGGGGTACCTCTTGAGTGTCTCTCGAATTGGTAACCGGTTTGTTGTCATTGTTTTCCAAGCGAATATGCCGCAGTTGGTTATTGGGAACGTCTTTGACAAAGATCCATTTGACATCAAACTTCCCCTTCCATTTATCCTGAGACCAGACACCAGCATATGCATTGTAGTCCACAACAGACTTCATCTCAGCCACTCCACAGAAGTGTCCACTGCCATTCACACTGAAGAGTAAATACAGTGGGCCTTTTCCATTCAGGGACCGGTAAGCAGCATCCAAGCGCTTATTACCATGTTCAGTACTACACCAGATAGAGTACTTAATGGAGCGATGAATATCGTCCTCTGAATAACTTTTGATTATAAACACACGTCCATTCTTCAGATTCCAATCGAAGTCTTTGGGATTGTAGTTGTTTATGGCCTTTAGTTTCTCCAGCACTGGGTGCACTTCCACACCAGAAGGTGAGGAGCTGACGGATACAACACCTAAACCAAAGTTCTCACTACCAGCTCCGTTGTTCTGGCTGAAGCCCACACCCCTATTACGAGGAGCTACCCAGCGGTTTTGCAGCTGTTGCTGCTGCAACTGGTGAGGCTGGGCCTGCTGCTGAGGTCCTTGTTGCTGTTGTGGTTGCTGTGGCTGAGGCTGCTGTTGAGGCAGTTGGCTTTGCACCAGTGGTGGTGGTTGAATTAATGGCTGAGGCTGCTGGATTATAGTCTGAGGAGGCAGTACTGGTTGGGCTGGGGGTGCTTTTACCACTGACCCTTTGTCATCCCAAGTTCCAATATTCATGTTATGTTTTATAGGTGGTGGTGGTACAGCAGGGCCCCCAATGCCCACATTACCTTTAGGCTTGAGTTTCGGCTGAGGTTTAGCAGGCTTCCTTGCAATGGCAGCCCATGAGGTTGGTTTAGGTGCTGAACTGCTAACTGGGGGCACGCTGTTTGCTGCAATGCTTGTCATACCTGTACTGCTCAGAGCTGAACCTACAGTTTTTGTTACAGCAGCCGTCATATCTCCACCAATTTTCAGTCCAGTCATGCCTTGTTCAATGCTGCTAATACCAGGCACCTTGCTCAGAGTATCACTGCCAAATCCAGCCTGTCCATCTGCTATGGCTCTCCCAAGAGAACTAGGTGGATAGCCATAGCTGCTGCTGTAAGCAGAGCTTTGTGTTGATTGTCCCTGAGATCCACTTGTCCCCCATGTAGAGAAGTCTGCATTCCCAGGAAAAAAATTAAATCCGTGCTGCCCAAGAAATGGAGGGGTATTTCCTAATGCCCCAGGTTGACTAAATACACCATCAGGTATGTAATGGTGTTCGCCATTACTCATCTGTCCATAAGTTGTCAAGTATGGCATTGGAGGGTCACCTGCAGTTGACCATGCTGCTTCGCCTAAAGAGTATGGAAATCCAATGGATGGAGCATAATAACTAGGCATATATGGGTCTGACATTGGTGGATAGCTGTTACTCTGCAAGAGAATAAAACAGAAATCAGCAATATAGACAATTATACTCAGCGAAAAACAAAACAAATTGTAATACAGTCCAAAACATTTTTAAGGATTATATGAAAGCATTTGTAACTTCCACCATTCCTCCCAACATAAAAGATGAACAAGGTTAGAAATGGCCATTTTTTTTCCTCAAGAGACCTTTTCAAAGCACTGAAGAGCTCCATTTTTTGTAATATATTATCTTTATTTTCAGTTACTGAGCGAGGCTTAAAATGCCTCTATGTCAACAGTATCAAGAAAATAACACGCTACTTTAAAAAACAAGTCATAACAACTTTAGTTTCATAAAATCCGAAAAATAGCTGCAACCATGATTTAAAGTTTTGGTATTCTTAGTTTTTTCTCAAATTTCTCACTTCTAATTGGAGACACCTGCCAGAACATTATAGTGAAAAGGATGGGATGCCTGTTTGTTTCCGAAGGAACAACCACCAAACCGTAACATTGCCACACTATTGAGAATGGGCATTAAGTACAATCTGTGGTCTAGCAGAACAAAGTTTGCTACCTAAATTCAAATCCCACTCCTAAAACTCTTGGGAAATCACAGCATTTACTTCTTGAGAAGATAAAGCTCCAAGAGATTTGAAGGACTACCCCCCTATGACTTCTGATGTTGTTTTGGGGAAAAAACCTACACGTTATCATCCACTAGCTGATGCCTCCTTCATGTTGTATTATTTGAAAAAAAAATGGGAGGGTAAGGAAAATTCTCAAAACCTTTTAATAATTTGCACGTTCTCCCTCTCTGAAGACCACTACAGCTAACAAACTTAACATAATGAATATTAACTTTTGACTACAGAGACAATTCTAAGCTCTGGAAATAAGTCATTAACTTCCTGGCAGAAGAGTTATACCAAGCTGTAGTAATACTAAGTTTCAATCTATTATGCCATCAACTGCAAGCTACTTCTACCAACTTCAAAGGAAATCATGCCCAAGCAGTTAATATTTTCTCAGAGCCACTGCTGTTTTGAACTGCATCCAGTAGATTATGATTTCACTGTGGGGTTTTGGTTTGGGGTTTATGTTTTGGTTATTGGGTTTGGTTTTTTCCCCAAGCTCCCTGTAACTGCATCTTTCTGAAGTCAGAGCAGAAACCATCAGACCATGCCTTTTAATTTCATCTTTTCCAGAATTAAGACAACTCTTCCTGTTTAAGATATCGTATAATAAGACGGGATACAATACAAAATTGTATTTCAATAGATATTCAGGCAAGTAAGTAATGCTAAGAAACTTCATCCAAAAATTAATTGTCTGGAAGTCAACTGAACTCCAAGATTAACTTAAAGATAGTAAACAAGGTTCACTTACCTGATTTGTCTGACTACTTAGATATGGCTCAAAATCATCATCATTTACTGCATCCTTTTGATGAATCGAACCGTTTTGTACTGAAACTAAAAATAAATCTGTATTAGGTATACTCTCTGGAAGATCTATGTTGCACTTTTAATCTAGATAACACTTCTAAATCGCCTGTACATTGAAATATTTCTACTTGTGCTTTGTTGAAACTGAACATATTGTTAAGCACCACTTTGGTAAATTTAAAGAAAATAGCTCATCCTGTTGATGATCCTGATCAGATCTCAGGAGAGGTCTGGAAAGATGATGTTGTGGCTTAACCCCAGCTGGCAACTAAGCACCGCATAGGCACTCACTCGCTCCCCCACCCTCCCCTGGTGGGATAGAAAGAAGAATTGAGAAAAAGGTAAAACTTGTGGGTTGAGATAAGAACAATTTAATAACTGAAATAAAATGAAAGATAATAATAACAACTGTAATGAAAGGGAGAGAGGGGGAGAGAGGAAGAAAATCCAAAAGGAAAAAAAACCAAACAAGTGATGCACAATACAAATGCTCACCATCCGCTGACCAATGCCCAACCAGTCCCCAAGCAATGATCACAAGGCCTCAGCCAACTCCCCCCAGTTTATATACTCAGCATGACGTACTATGGTATGTAGTACCCTTTTGGCTAGTTCAGGTCAGCTGTCCTGGCTGTGTCCCCTCCCAATTTCCTGTAACCCTCCAGCCTTCTCCCTGGCAGGGCCTAAGAAACTGAGAAGTCCTTGACTTAGTATAAACATCACTTGGCAACAACTAAAAACATTACCAGTTAACAACATTATTCTTGTACTAGATCCAAAATACAGCATTGTAGCAGCTACTGAAAAGAAAATTAACACTATCCCAGCCAAAACAGGGGCAGATGGCAACCAGAGCAGACTACTCCTGACTATTCTTTCCTGTGCTCCACAGACAGAGGAAAAACTACAGGCACACCTTATTTGCACAGGCAGTAAATCCAGCGTTTCCAGAAGTACCAGACAAAGCGCAAATGTGCAGACCAACCAGATCAGACACATTCAATAGGTTCAGGGAAAGCTGCAACACACAGCTTTCTCCTGCCAGGAGGAAAGGCAATTGCCCACCAAGACAACCATGAAGGGCACTATTCAGCTATTTATTTCTGTATTTCCCACATAATATTATACTGTACTGCATTAGTGGCAGCATCTCAAGCTCTGAGGGGACAAAGCAAGACAGACACAAAAGCTGAAGTCCCCAATGGTGATCACAATCCTCTCCCAACATATATGCCACTATACACTGGATATCTCTTCCTATCTGCTCTTCTTCGCCTCCTATTACCTTTAATTTCATCTAGGCATTAATTACATCTACCTGATATTTTCCTGCTGCTCAAATTACTTGAAGTGTCTCTCTACTCTCCCCCAGGCTACTACTCATAGTCAAATTGCACAAATTTCTACAAAGTTCCACTGTTTCCTATGGTGCAAAGCAGAACAGGGACTTAAACCAGCAATTTGGAATGATAAAGCCTGAAGATTAAGCCCTCTTCTCAAAAATAAATTACTGCTTTTCCAAATAAAATCTTTTTATTATCTATCAGATTGGGGGGGGGGGGGGCTGCAGGGTAGTTTTATAGCGATCAGGAAGGTGCACTGAGACACCACGCAGCAGAAGTTACAGCAACAAAACAGCAGATTTTCTGACAGCTTGAGATGCTGACTTAGGAGCTGACTCCATGGTTTCCCTCTTTCAGCAAAAGCTTCTGAAAAGTATATACAACCATGTACCTAAACTTCCAACTTTCCTGGAGTTAGTGTTTAAGAGTGGGGTTTTTTTTCTGTTTCATTGGCGGGGGTTGGGAGGGTGTTGTTGCCTAAAGTTCACATTGCAACCAAGCGGTGTCTGGAGCAAGTCACTTAATACAAAAAGAGTTTTTTTCATTTTTTTTATTTCCCCCACATTTGACTTTAACACCTCTAAAACAAACTGCCTTCAAGGAATGAAAGTAGCTGAAAAAATGACAAAGAAATAGATGTAATTGCAAGGGAATAACCAAAATTCTTGAAAAATGTATTAACTTCAGACAGCAGTAAATGAGCTAAAAATTCGTAATTTAACACAGAAGATTTTTTTTTCCACAACAAATATCTACGAAGAAAGAAAGCAACTTTTGTTTTGAATACCTTGAAGCTTTAAAAGTCAGTACACTTGATACTTCAGTTATTACAAACTGGCACAGTGTGTATAGCCAAATATGAGCAGCAATGGTGAGCACAATGGGTTTTAAAACTTGATAGGACAATATTCCTAATTAAATACCAAATTTAAATTGACATTAGGTGTTAGGGGGTTTTCTTCCCATAATTAAAGAGTTTCCATTAAGGTCATTATTCATCCTGAATTTATACACAGTGGTAACATATGAGCTGGAATACTATTTTTATCTTTATGTTTGGCCCAGTCACACAGGGGATGAGCCTCAAAATCTTTTGTCCATGCCATGTTTGTTGCTTAGACTTAACTAAATAGTATAGAGAACATAATTCTCAAATACAGTTCTGTTATACCGAAAAACCTAGATGGCAGCATACAAATTTCTTAAAAGCACGCAACCACAAATAAAGGAATAAACAGGTGCATGTCAAGACCAGAATCCTATCAAAATTAATCTCCTCATACTGACAGCTAATCTTCATAAAATGTGCATCTGCTGTGTTTATTGTTTCAGAGGTATCTAAAGGTCACTTAAGACAGAATTATTTTTGGTCTGCCATTACAACTAACACGGAATATTCTTGTAAATGTATTTTCTTTCTTATTCATTCTGTATTGAGATCTTATGTTAACACAAAGTAGTTCTATACCAATATCCCTCCTAGAAATATATACCTTTCCCAGGGAAATAGCATGACTTGAAGTGTGTTTCTTTGGCTTTTCATTCTAACTTTACATAATGTGTTAATAATGAGGAATGTAGCCCACACACACATTTAACAAGAGCAAACAGATTAAGATGCATGCCTCATTCCCAAAAATCTCACATTAGGTGTTCCAACTGAACAGGGCAGTGATGAAGAATACTAATTGAAACTAATCTACAGTTACTAAAAATATCTCTTAACAATCCAACCCTGAAAATACTGTATACTTCCGCAAACACTGTGCAAACGTATCACGTAATGAGATATTGGGAAGAAAGCAGCTCAGCAAATAAAGGAACTTAAAGCTTATATTCTTTTAACTGCTACCATCCTTTGAATAACCACTTGCAAAATGCACAAATGATGGCCAAAGGCGTAAGAGTAATTTTTTCATTACAAGAAGCCATTAAACCTTGATTACTGTGAAGAATAAGTACTAAAAGAAACATTGACTATTTCATCCTTGTTTAAGCTTAACACTTACATTTAAAACTTCTATAAAACCAAAATTTATATACATAGATATCTAAACAGAATTCAGACAGCACTTTCCTATGACATGTGATACACTGGCACACCAAAGGGGGGAAAAACCAGGAGTTTCAGGAATGCGTTTCTCCCCCCGGCCCCTCCAAGCGATCAGTTCTGATGTCTTACGTCAACTGTAAAGCAGTTGACAACTAGAATAAGAAAACTTTCAAGATAGGATAATTTACTCATTTAAGCCTCTGAAATACCAACATTAATATCCAACACAATAGAACTGTTCTGCACGCTAGAACTTCAATCCCAGAAATTCTGGTCAAGGGAAACAGCACAGTACACCAACTTACAATCAACTAGAATAAAGCATGCAAAAAATTTACTAGAGCATACAAATCACCTACCTCCCAATATAATTTGCAGGTCTAATATTTTTTTGTTTTGATATGGAAAAATACTCTATTGACATGCATACAGCCCTTATTCTGTTCACTCACATTTTCTCATATGCTCTACCAGACATGTGGTCAGTAACCTTTTCACCATCTTCTTTAATGTTACTACTCTTATTCACCGAACCAACTTCAGATTAGTCTTAACAGTATCACATCTTCCCTTGAAGCTTCTTTAAGCTGGGACCTATCATGACACCTGAAAAAGATTACTGTCTGCTAACATGTGGTCAGCAAGGATTGCTGATACTAACTTAATTTATCCTCTTGCAAAAATCTGTGACCCAAAGCCATCTACTCATGCTGCACTATGCTTAAAGCTCTTAAAGCTCCCAGGACTTCAATCTAATGCTAAATCGTAACTTAGTTTCATTAAATCAAATAATTTAACAGAACGGAGGAGACTAATGGTTTGTTTCACTGTAGTTTTCATTTAGGTCATATTCTTACCAAAAGAATACATAGTAAATATCTATTATTTAAAAGAATGCAGTCCATAAAAATCCAAGCTCAGAAATGCAAAAATCTCTGCCTTACATAGCAAACTAAGAAACGTGTTTTAATTCAAACATTCTGCAGTATCCACAGATTATAGCACACAAAAATATGCTAACATAAATACATTAAAGTAAGGCTGACTTGTGCACTTTCACTATTAAACAAGCTGCAACATAACACCTAAACAGAACTGCTTAATACTTCCTCTCCAATTCATATATATATAGTTCAGAAACTACTTGTACGATTCTCTAATAGATGCATCTCAATAATGTCAGTAAAACTGAGATACGGTAATTCAAAGGATATGAAGCCATAAACTACTCGCTAAAATGAATATGACTTTTCTCATTCACGGGCAACATGGAAGGTATAAACACAAACTATTTTAAAGACACAAAGAAACAGCTTAAAGCTCCAGTTTGCAAGAGAGAACAAGTATTCAAGAACGACCAAACTGGGAAGGTAAAAACAAGCTCATTTTTCACTGAACGCAGAGAAATTAAAAGTGGCCAAATCCAGCAAAATTCGCAAACTATTTGCTACCTCATAAGTGATGCATGTGATAAGCAGCAGATAATCTGCACAGAGGCTAGAATATGTACGTTGTGGATAACATTGAATGACAGTTCACAGAGAACAATTAGATTAGTTCAGATAATGAACAACAGGGGGCAAAGAATACATGAGCTCAAAAAAGAAAATTTCTTATCTGCATGAAGAAATAATAACCATATTAACACACGAAGGTACCTGTGTGCATGCTATTCTAACAGCTCAGCTTGCTGAGCACCTAAGAATTAAATAGGCACAAATGTACTAATTAGGCAAAACAATTCCCAAATAGAGTATCAGTCTTTGTATCAAAGATAACAAATTCCAGACAAGAAACAAATCGTAAGACAACCTGAGATGCTGTTTATGAGACTTGCCAAGAATTTTATACAGAATAATATTAAGCAGTTAGCTCCTTGTTTCTGTGGGAGAGAAGAAACCCCGTTGAGTATGGTATTTAAAAACTAAAATGTTGACAGAATCATGAAAAAAGTAGAAAAGCAGAAGACCTACAAACACTGAGAGAATATTCTATACTGACACTAAAATGAAAAGCCTACAAAATTTCTGAGAATAAGGAAGGTGATGTGTTCTGCTCACAGATATGAGTAACTAAATAGTCATGTGGCTGCTGTCTCGCAAGCTGGGGAAGCTGTTCAAAAGATTCTTCCTGATGATTCTAGCACACTGATTCTATTCACTGCACAGAAAGGCCCAAGGTGTACTGTTAAAAGAGATTATACAAGCATATCATAAAGTCAGCTAGAAAGAAATAGCTATGTTATTGTCTGACTTCTGACATTAAACTTTATTTGCAAAATAAAACATTTTAAATTTATGTACCACTGTGCCACAGTAAAATGGTGGGAAATAACATTTTGGCACACAATTCCCTGTCATCTTGCTCTGAAATAAAACACATCCTATAGCTACATTCTCTTCCCACAATTGTCTGAAGACAGATTAACCTCCATAAACAGCAGCATTAGAGACTTATACAGAAATACAAGGAATCAACTTACCTTTATTTCCCTGTCCTTTAGGTCTCTGTATATAGGAAAGGTGGGGGGAGGGGCAGGGGGAAGCAAAACAAGTTCAGTTAGAATCCTCTAAAGTTTACTTCAGGGTAATTCCATTTATTTGCCAATTCTGTTCTTTTAAAACTAAATACCCATTTAAAATATTATTTAAAACATTAGACTATATAAAATAATACCACATAAAACATTACAAAACCCCAAAAAAATAATTTTAGAATTGAAAAACTTCACCAAAACCCATTAAAATAATGTAGTCTTTTACAGCATGTGAAGTTTAAATGGTATCAAAAACCTGATCCCGCTGCCCCCAAAATACAAACAATAAACAAAGCATAGAGTAAAAGAACAAAGAAAGTTAGTAGCTTAAGATTACTGCCAGTAAACTTCATTATCATATGTCATCTTTTAAGTTGACTGATGGGTACTTATCAAAGAATAATCTACAATGCTTTTTTGATATACAAAGGAATACACAGCAATACTGTAAGCTCAACTAAGAGTTGCATGTCCCTCATCCATGCAATTACATTGAGAAAATGATACGCTCTATATGAAGCTTTCACACAAGGAAATAATACCTTAAGGAGGATTTTTTTTTTTTTTTAGGATTAGTCATTACAAAACACTGTTAATCTGTCATGTACTAAGAATCACTGTAACAGTACAAGTTACAGTATCCTTAATTTCTCTATAGCAAAATGTAATAGCTTAGAAAAATAAATGCTAGCCCATGAAAATCTAAGTCATCTTCTCACACATGTACAGCTAAGCATGAGTGGGTCTTCAGGCTCTCTAACAATTTTAGTCCTAAAAACCTCAGTATTCAGAGGTTTGCAAGTTCAGGAGGCAATCACCTCCATCTTGCTTTTATGTGCATCTGTCTCAGAGTTATCACAAGACTGTTTAACACAGCTCCATCTAAAGCTGCGCTGGTTAGTCAACTCTCTCTCCCAAAACTGGAGAAAAATCTCTGTAATCTTAAACACCCGAACCACCTCATCTTTTGGGATTAATCTAATCCAGACACAAAGGCATGCAGAAACCAACAAGAGACATAGAACTAAAAAAGTTGGGAAGAAGCCACCTTCGTGGAAAACAGAGCAATGAAAAGCTAAGAGATCACCGAGCTATAAATAAGCACATAAAAGGAAACTGGAGAGCATGCACAGGGACAAAAGAAACAAAACATTAAAGCCGCAGAGAGAAAATAAAAGGGGGCAGAAGACTGCACGGCCAACTTTTGGGGAGTGGCAGAGGCCCAGAGAGGAAGCAGAGACCAGGACAGAATCGCTTCCAGCCAGCCAGCACGGCCAGCAGAAGCCTAGCAAAGACACAAAATGACAAACTCTAAGGTCCATGAAGAACCAACTAAAACAGCGCAGCACCGCGCAGGGAGAGCGGCGGGAAGAAGCGGGAGGCCACGGGGAAGGAGCAGAGGCCCGAAGGAAGAAGAGGTGGGTGAGGAGCGAGAAAGGCACGAAGGGAGGCGGCAGCAAGGAGCCAGAAGGAATGAGGGGTGCGCAGGGGAGAGGGGAAGGAGCCGGGCACGGCGGGGAGCTCGGCACCGAGGTGCTCCCTGAGCGGAGCGCGGAAACGGGCGCCCGGCGGGGCTTGGCGGGGGGGCCGGCCCGCCGGTGGGGACGCGGAAGGGGGCAGGCCGGCAGAGGGCCGAGCCGGCGAGGCGGCGGGCCCGGCGGCGCGGAGCTGAGCGCCGGCGGGCCCAGCGGGCGGGGAGGCGGAGCGGCTCTGGCGCGGATCACCGATTATAAATAGGGGCTGCCAAGCTGGGAAAGGGCCCGCCATCCCGGGCGCCGCCGGCTCCGATTGATCGCCGCTGCCCATGGCGGCAGGGAGGGAGGGAGGGAGGAAGGAGGCCGCTAACCGCGCCGCTCCGGCGGCGAGGGAAGGTGCAGGTAGCCGCCCGGCCGCCGCCCCCCCCCCCCCCCCCCCCCCCCGGGGCTAACGACGGGCCAGAGAAGAGGAAAGGGTAGGGAGAGGGCGGCCGCCCCTCCCGCCCACGGCCGTACCTGGTCGACGCTGGTGGCTGACATTATTCACGGGGAGCCGCGATCCCCTCGCTCCGCTACGCCTGGGCCTCGAGTGATTCCGCACGCCGGGGCCGCTCGCTCGCCCGCCCGCCCGCCGCGCCGCTCGCCTCCGCCGCCTCCTCCCCGCCGCCTGATTGTCGCCGCCGCCTGGGCTCGCTGCCGCCGCCGCCGATCGGGTTCCCGCTGGAAGGAGCCGGCCGGCCGGACGCAGCGCCGCTTCCCCCCCTGCTCTGGGCTCCGCTTCCCCACAATGGCGGACGGGCTCCGGCTCCTACTTCCGCTCCGCGGCGCCCTGACCTTCCGCTCCCCCTCCGCCGGCGTCGCCACTGACCTTTCCCTTCCCGTCCCCGCCTCCATGTCACGTGGAGCGGGAAACAGCCTCGCGCGCGCCCGCCGACGGCGGCTCCGACGGCGCGGGGGCGGGGCCTGCGGCGTGCAGCGGGGAGTGCGCGTGCGCGCGGGGGGGGGGGGGGGGGGCAGGGGGCGCGCAGGCGGAAGGAGCTGGTGCCTCCCCCATCCCCTCCCCGCCCGCGGGCCCGGGACGCGCATGCTCCGCGGGGGAGCGCTGGGGAATGCTCGGGCCGGGGGCGTTAAATAACGCTCATTGCCTCCGCTCCACCGCGTGTGTGCCGGGAGGTGGCGGCGTAGCGAGGCCTGCGGCCGGCAGGGCTGCGCGGGACCCCAGCTTGGCCGCTGCTGGTGGCCGCCGCTGCTCGCGGTGGGTGGGCGCCTCGGGCCTATCCCGCGGCGGCTCCGCGGGGGTTGTACGCGGCAGCCTGGGAGCGGTCCTCGCTGCTGCGGGGCGGGGCCTGGGGCTGGAGCCCGAGCCCGGGCTGCCTACCGCCGCGGGCGGGACCGCTCCGGGATGGCGAGGTTACCTGCTCGTAATGTGTACTGTGCAGCCCCGTCCGCCTGGCTCCGGGGCTGGCCTTCGCTGGGAAGCCCGTGCTTTGGGGGAGGTTTGGCGGGACAACAAACAGCAGTTCGTCAGATGCCAGGGTTTTGCGTCGCTGCTTCCACCTGCACCGTTACAGGGAGTACATGGGCCCCGAGCGGTGCAAACACAAGCTCAGCAGTTGTATAGGGGCTTCCTGTAGCAACCAGCAATAAAAGCCAAGAGTGCTTCAACAATGCCACAGGGGAGAATTAAGCATTTATAGATTTTAATCTGAAAAGTCAGCACTGTAGTTAGTATGCTGCTTAAGAGTTTTGAGGAAAGAATGCCTTAAATCCCATCCCACTTGTATAAACATACCTGTCAGGGCAACGGGAAGGTAGCTTTCCTCAAGACTTCCAGTCTAAGTTGCTTTTGAGATTTTGGTGCATGTGGTTTTAATTTGCAAAGTAAAGGGTGGTGGGTTGTCTTGTGGTGGTGGTTTGGTGGGATTTTCTTTAGCAATTGCACGAAGTGATCCTGGGAAACAACTAGTTAAGTAACAGTTCTGGATGGAGAGTCAGGTTATAGTGGATACATCACTTCTTACTGTTGTCAAAATTTGAACGTACCGAAAGTTACCCAAAACTGGCGTAGGTAAGACTTGCAGAGTGCTCGTTTACTCTGTTACAGTGAGGTCTGTTATTTTGACAACCACCCATTAATAAACATGCTAGAGTCCAAAGGAAAGCAACAAGGATGATGAAAGATCTGGAAATCAGGATCTAAAATAAAGGATTGAAAGAAATTGCTTTGATTGGACTAGGAGAAGAACGAGGACTGATACAAAGAAAGTCATGAAATATGCATAAAAGTGATAATTTCTGTCTGCATTCTTTCAAACAGAATAAAATGCTATGGATTTAAACTGCAGCTAGCAAGGTTAAACTTGATCTTCTCTTATGACACCTGGATGAACTGGTTGACCTTTAGTAGATCTGCAACCTTAACTTTGGATAGGACTCCTTTAAAATGCCATCAAAGCAAGTAAGACTGCACCCCCACCTCTGTAGCACCACAGTTACAAAGCAGGTGGGACTCTCAGATTCAGTTTTTCAAATTATATTTCTTTTGCTTTTCTCCTGTTTTCCTACTCTATAGGCAGCTATGGCATGAGGGAATTCTTGCTTCTTGGTGAAGTGGTTCTAATTTACATACAAAAAGGTGGATTAGATAGAGGAAAAGTAAGAGTCAAGCAGAGCACAGGTGTTTAGGTGGAAAGAGTGTCCACATTGGATGGTTTCCTTACCGGTAAGCTAGACATTCGTTGCTACCTTTGGTTTGTTGGGGGATTTGTTTGTTTCTTTTCCTGGCATCTCCTATCTTTATTCATTTAACCACAATGAAGTAACTTCAGCCCCAAAATACATTTTGGTGTGGTGATGAGAATACTGCCATGAGAAATGTGGGTTTTAATCTCTTCCCACTGAGGAGAGAACTCAGATCTCAGTATTTCTTAGGTGATGGGGACTGCTGGCCTTGGGTAAGTCCCACAAAGTTACATGTTGGATAAGCCATTGAAAATGCTGGTTTTTGTCTTAGAGACTTGACATCAGGAACACTTAATAAGAATCTGCAACATAGGTCTGTTAGGGAATATGGGCCAATGAAACAACAGGCTTTAAACCATCTACTTGCCGGTTCTCAGGATTTTTTAAAAAACTATCTTTGGAATCTTAAAATTACATTAAAGTGCCATTTTTAAAAATGTTTTTGACCCTCCTCAACAGACAAGTCTTGAAAGTAAGCATCTGAGATTTTTGAAAATGGGCATCAAGAAAGGAGGACTGAAATTTATTCTTTAAGATCTCACTGGTTTTGACCCAATGCCATTAATTTTGTGAGGTTGACAGTTGTTTTTTGAATGTTTTTGGGGTTAAACATTGCTCTTTTTATAGAAGTACTGTATTGCCTTTGAGAAAGTGCTGGCCTCTAGTGACTTAATAGAATCTATTCAGTTAAATATGCAATGTAATAGTGGAATAAATAAAAGCAGTAGAAATTTTGAGCTCAGTTTATAATAGTTGCTGTTATTTGTGTGACAGAAATCCAATGTGCTGCAAATATTTCCAGTTTCTGATAATGTTGGTATCTGTGCTGGGAAGTCATTCTACATTGTTCCTCCTTATCTATACCACTAAGAATGTGGTAGAGTGAAAATTATCCTTAAAGAAAGTGCAAGTTCAGCAGGATTCCAGTCTGCATTGCAAGCTTAGGCTCAAATGAACCTTTTTGAAGGGGAATATGGCAAGCCTCTGAGGACTTGCTGGAATGCCATGCGGCAATTAGTTCTGTAATTTTATAGTTCAATGTGGCTCTAGAGACTTTAGAAATATATACAGTTCAGTCTTCAAAATGCTTTTAGGCCTCTCTTTTTTGCCCCTTCACATCTTCTGTTGTCTGGTAGTTACATTCAGGAGTGTCATTTGTGATCTTAGCTATGATAGCTTGATTCTACCACCCTTTGCCATCAGATTGTCATATTGAAGTCATCCGCTTGCATGACTTGTAGAGTTGGTGCAGATGGAGCTATGCCTAAGCTGCTATGCCAGCACTTTTCTGAATGGACTTAATTGGACAGGGAATGGTAACCAACAGTAACGTTGTCTTCAGGACTCCACTTCCCCCTGGTTACTTGAAATGCATACCAAACGGATGTGTGCTCCTGACCCTGAAAAGGTCTTGGGGCCTTTCTAGAAATGTAGCTCTAGACTACAGCAGAGCTCAGGAGGAGGACAAATTCTCTTCGAAACCATGAAATCAGTAGGCCCTTATCAAAGTCTTCCCTGTTATATTCAACAAAACCTTTTGGATTTCTCCTTTACTGCTTTCAGGGTAGTGATTGTGCCAGCTTAATGGCAAACTTACACAGCAACAGGATGACTGTGTTTACCCTTTTGAGATAGATTGTTCCCTTCGGCTTCACTGGACAAAACTAGAAGAAGAACATACATATTTTATAAATTAGGAAAACTGTATGGTAATAATTTAAGACACATGTTGCTAAGCTCACAGAAAAGGTAACAAAGATTCTTTCCTTAGCCAGTAAAATATAAAAATGACTAAGCCCAGATAACCATTATCTTCTTGTACATCTCACAGGCTATCACTGGACGGTAAAACGGGTGCTTTGTCAAGTCTTGGGTACAGATAGAAAGTGCCCCAAGAATCTTACAAACTAATACTAGCCAAAAGACAAACTGTAAATAGTATGATGCCTCTGTTTCTCAGTGCAGCCTAACAGCTCAAAAAAATTATGAAAATCTATGTTAAATAAGTAGAAAATACATGCTACTAATTCCTGTTTCTACTGCCTCAAAAAAAAAATATATCAGTGGATAATGATGTAGCATTGGTGAAAGACCTTCTCCAACCAGTAAGCTGGACCAGGCTTCAGATATTTCCACCAATCAACATTTTTATGATTATCTGTGATTGAGGGAGCCTGCGAGTGGTTCATGGGACAAAGTCGAAGCTCAGGTGTAGGTCACTGCTGAGGAACGTGCCTTACAGAGTGTCTCAGTTATTAGCACACCTCCAGCTGCACCTTGGTGTTGCACCTGTGCTCCCTGGCTCTGGGGTCAAGAGACTGGGATGCCCAACTTCACCTGGCATGAAGGGTCACCATGTTGGTGAAAGTCTTCATAGCTATAAGTGAGTGAAAACCAGAGATCAACTGCAGATAAATAAAAAAATTCCCTCTCTGTGTGTAAGATTTAATAGTTCTGAGCTATTAAATATAGGACTATATAAATACTTCATTTTATATATATGTCAGTTGTAATTGAACAGCTGAAATTTAATCCTATGCTGAAGGCTATGGCAGGTCCCAGATTCCAGCAAGCATTCTTTTCCAAGGCTTCAATAGTTCTGAATAGTACATTAGCATCTGTGGAACAGGGCATTTCAAAATATGCAACAGGCATTATGGAAAATACCCTGACCATAAAAGAGCGATAAGGTTGTGTGATACGTTAATGTTGTTGATGCACTTCTTGGGAATGAGGAAATACAGGTTTGCACTTATGAAAGAGTTTGGAGGAAAACATTGTATGAAAGGGCTGCAAAATTGTATGGAAGACTGCAAATAATCATAGTTTAAATTATAATTGATGGACAATTAAATAGAGTGTGATAGCTTATAGCTAACACTGTGACAGAGTTAAGCAGCTAAGTTAATGTATGTTGCCTTTAAAAAGATTATGTTGTTTAAACAACGATTTCACCTCCTAGATACTTGATTTTATTTCCTTTGTTATCCGGTGTGTTATTTTTGGTGGGCTCCATTATCTGAGAGCATGAGGTAAGATGGAAGCTTTCCACACTGGCAAGCTCTTCTCCAGATATATACTAATGTAAAGTATTAGTATATTTGATAATAGTGTGTGCTAGCTGTTTGGCTTAAGGAGGCATGTAATCACATCTCAGTAGTCTGGGTCCACAACAATGATTAGCTGCTGACATCTTCTCACATTAGTTCCTCTTACGCAAGACAGTCTTTAAAAAAGAAAAATTATATATATATACACACCCTTTATTTCTTACATTCTGTTTGTGAAACCTTCTCTGTCTGTCTACTTTTTTAATCTAAATTTTACTCATACTTTTGTAAAATTAATGTCTCTTACTGCCTTTGCTCCTAGTCACATAGAATAATCTCCCTTTTGGTGTGCGATGTTGCTCATTGTAACTGCATGTTTGAAGCTTGGCTGTGCCATCATCCTGATAACAGCCCGGAGGATCGGTACAGCCAAGCACTGTGCTAGAGAAGACTCCCAGTATAGTTTATATAGCTGGGGTACTTCTGGCCCGCATCATAGTACATTAGCAAATTATATAACATCTAGGAAACCCAACAATTTACTGAGTTTAAAAAAGCAGAAATTTCTGCATGTGGCTTTAAAACACACACTCTCCCACAAGTAGCAACCCTCTTTTCTTAAAGTGCGCTGTAGACAGCAGCCCATGTTCCCACCATGTTTCAAGCTATGTCATATGTTAGACCAGAAAAAGAATGGAACTATTGTACAGACCGTGCTCAGAGTTTGTCCAAATATTTTTAGGTGACTTGTAGTAAGAAAAGCTTCTGTAGTCCTATTTAGCCTGTGACATCTGTTCTCCAGCACAACTGTTTACATGTTTCATTCCTGTTTCAAGATTTGGCTTTGATGAGCTGTACATAAATACACATAAAGCTAGCATTTTGGGTGCTAGGCATCACATGGCAGCCTGCTTGCCTGAGAATATGCACTGAATGCTATTCTTTAATTTTAATTTAAGTTTATAATTTTCCTGATGTTTAAGAAAACTTGTCATGAACTGGATTCCATAGTTACTTCAAAGACAAACTATGTGATTCCCACCTCTGACATTAGATTCAAGAATATATTTGGAGTTAAAACAAAGTTTACTATATCAAAGAGACATGATGTGCATTTCCAGAGAGACACTCATTCCATAAATTTACTTTGGCACTTATTTTGGAAAAAAGGATTAAATAGATTATGGAAAGGGTATGCAATTCTACCACCTTATTAATATTTTTATGTTCAGCCTGCTGGAAAATACCTGTAAACCTTTCTGAAGTCATGTTCTGCATGTGACTGCAGCATTTTGACTTCTGCAATCTTTGACTATTTCATTAGATAAATATTTTTACTGCCTGGGTCTTGTCATGTCACATGATTTTGCTAATTTTCTTTTCCCCCCTCTGAGACTTTTACTATTTTTTATTTTTTTTTAATGAGAGAACTCATGTCTTTTTCACAGGATCTGTGTTTTCCATTCTTGCTCAAGAAGTCCTGCAAGTTTGCTCTTTGGTAGAATGGGGGGGTTGGCTCTTCTCCCAGGATCCATTCCATATCCAATTCCATTAATCTGATTTCTAAACCTGGAAAAATTTTATTGGTTTTATAACCTTACAAAACTTTTTAAAATCCTACTGACAGTGATGTTTTGGGTTTTTTTCCTAGATACTCTTTGCTATGTAGTTTGTTAGTGGTTAGATTCAAAAGTCATATAGCATAATGTTGTGGGTGATGTTAGCTGCTCACCAGAAGGGAAACTGGAAGGATATCTCCAGTGCTAGCTCTAAACTAGCTTGCTCTGGCAGATCCTGAAAAAGTTAAAGTAATCCCTCTCCCCAGACCCTGTTACCTGTGTCTAGACCCTGTTATCTTCACAGGTATGTCTATGCAAGAGAAGTCCTCTGTTAATGTTCTTAAACTATTCAGATAATTACAGGATGTTGTCAAAATTCAGTATTTATGTGTGTTTAATGTCTACAACACCTACCTAAATCTCCATTGTCCTCCATAAAATTTACTGAAATTTAAAACAGTATGGTGTGCTTCCTACCAGAAGCAGTATTTTTTAGGCAATACTCTTCTATTTTGGGTTATTTCTCTACACTTCTTTTTCCCCAAGAAAGTCAAACCAACCCCCACCAAGTAAGGGTGCAATAAGGCAATGAGTGAAGAACTGTGTTCCTGAAAAATCTGCCTTAAAAGTATCTACAATAATTATATTTTTTCCATCTGTATCATGTTCCTCTGCTATCTAAGGTATATGTTAATTTTATAGATATCACTTTATATCATCACATTGTACATGATTATGTAGATTATATTGTCATTCTTATTATTTAAGAAATTTTTCAATGTTCAGAATCACCTTTTCAGAATCAAACTTTTTTTATAATGAACTACAGTAACTTTTCTGTCCTTGGCTGACATACTGCACATATCTCCTTGAAAGCATCTACTTTCTGGGATGCTGAAGTCTTGTCAATAAATCCTGATCTGGATACACGAGTTTCTGAGTCCTTGGAAGCATGGTTCTGACTGACAGTTCTTCTTCATGTAGTTTGAATACCATGTTCTCTCACTGAAGAAAAAAACAGGAAAAAGATGTACATCCATTCTCCCTGAGCAATGCAAGAGGATAAATTAAATCCTAGTATTGGTGTACCGTGTCAGTGGAATTGTGTCCATTGACTGGGCTAAATTTGACCCTCAAACACATAGAAGCTGCAGAAGGCAGCTTTATGATTTATATTATGTATTAGTTCTGCATTGCTAAACCAACCATACAATTTACCTTTGCTGGCACAAAACCCAGCCACCCACTCCTTGATCAGTATGATAATAAAAAGAATTAATCACCAAAGGCTGATAGAATTTAGTTAATTTTTCTGTTTGACTATTTCCTTGACCATAGCATGTGGGAGAAGGAGACTTATGAATCAGAACATTTGGTATTTTGTATTTGTGACACTTTAAAATATTTAATACAAATCTGGAGAAGGAAAGAGTTTTGTTTTGCTTTGGAATACATAAGGCCTGCACCTACTTCGTCAGCACAACCACTCAGGATCCCCAGGATAAAGATATTTGTATAATTAGGCATAAAATAAATATATTTTATTTATATTATTTAATATAAAAATATTTACAAAGTAATACCATGAACAAATAGGCACCAACATGTGATTCCCCCATTGTTATCTGTAGGAAGAGTGCAACTTAAATTTGTTCTAAAGCAGAGATGCCTTGCAATGTACCACATACAGACCAAAACAGCTGAGGTAATTTCAAAACAAAGACAAAATTGTGATGATTAGTACATGGTACTTTGGTCATTTCCATTCAGCCAACTAAAAGTAACTATGTTTCCTCATTAATGATAAATGTCTGTTCTTTATTACTACTTGTTGTCCTGTATTCCTTACAAGAATTGATCTATTTTCAGTTTATGCCTGACTTGACTGTAAAATAGCAAGTTAAATCTAGGCTGTGAGTTTAGTGTAAAATGTGTGAAAAGTACTTTTGCTATACAAAAGTTAGAACCGTGAGCTTTTTTTTCTAAATATAGATTAATTGAGTAAATAAATATCAAATACAGCTGACTCAATTAATTACATGATGGAACACATAACCCATTGGCTGTTGTGAATACATATTTTTTTTTAAGACCCTCATCAGAAAGAGATACACAATTCTTTCTACATCCTTATAATTCATTCCAGACACAGCAGCTCTCCATATTTTTTTTTTAAGGCTTTTCATTAACCTATGTAATCATATGTCTGATCAGCTGCTGGATCAACACCATTAATTCTAGTCCACTTGAAAGTGTCTCCAGGGCAGACAGCTCAGGATTATTTTTTCTGAGCATTGGTTTCTGCTTTCAGTTCTTGCACTAATTTCTGTTTGCCCCTGTTTTGATTTTTCAGCCATTAATAACTGCACCTCATAAATGGTTATGATGATTCTGGCATGACAGTACTTCCTCTTATAGTTGACACTTCACAGTATTCTTTCTATTTTATATTTTAGTGGCCTGATCATGTCCATCTCTGTTCCCTAATCTTAACTGCAAGGTCTCCATTGGCTAACCCCCTAATTAGACAAGGCACAAGTACTCAGGTGCTCAAGGTTTGGTCCCAGTCCTGAGTCAGGGCAAACTCAGTTTACTTTAGGCTGACAACCTATCACTTTAAAGATCTCAACATTTTAATATTTTTAATCAAATCTCAGTTTCTTGCAACAATAAATCTGAAGCCTTGCTGAAAAATGCTCTTCATAGGTAATATTTAATGTATGAATTACATACGTTATAAGGCAATGCTCAGATCAAATACATAATTTTAAATAAGTAACCATCCCTCCATACTTAAATCAACAAAACCAATAAAAGTATTAATAAACTTACAGTAGTGATTCATGTTGTATTTTATTTTAGGAAATTACTCAGATAGTAGGCCTATCAAGGGTCTCTAAGCATAATATACTACATTTTACAAACTATATACTTATGTAGTTATATAGCCACATTTTACTGACTAGTGAACAAGATTAGAAGTACCTTCTCTCTTGAGTTGGTTATTTTCCATTATTAAAATCATGACATCTCAGTCTTTCTCACTTGTTTTCGTTTAAAAGCAGAAGTTAATTTTTTTTTACTCAGGGAATTCTGCTCATTAAAGGACATGTCTCTCTTAATGTTTTGGGCCTAATGAATTGGGAAGAGAATGACCTATGCTGAGGAATAGCAATCAAATAACAACATTTAAAGAGGGGAGACTGACAGCTGCCGTTCCTACCTTCAAAAGCTAAATTATTTTGTCAATTGCCTTTTGTGTGTGTGTGTCTTTTAAACAGATCCACTAGATGGTGCTTGAAATAAGCTGCCCGGCTGTGACTGAGGGTTGCCAAACCCATCTCAGAAATCTAGAGGCAACTGGAATTACTGTGGCTGGGAAATATTAAACTATAATTCATTAGTTAAAGCTTCAACAGGAATTTTCTTGGCAGCAGGAATAAGATTGCTATCTAAGTGCCGCATTCCTCCTTTTCCAAAATCGACTTTTCTGTTTCAGAAGTAAAACTAGGTGTTCACCATTATGGAGATGTAATGCTCCTCATTATAAATTTCAGTTTCTTCACCTCTAGTACTCTCAAAACAGATAATTTTCCATCAGTGTTTTTCGCATTTGAAGAGAAAGTTTATGTCCTGACTCAAGGATAAGCAGGTCTTGAAATACGTTAAGATGAAGCTTGGCATTACCCAAGTGCTTCACCACTCCAGAAAGAAGTTTAATTTCCAATAAGAAATGAAGGAAGACTGTTGCGATGTTATAGCACGTGCCAGGGGAAAGGGGCAGGAAGGCACGTATGGCCAGTTACATAGGTATATATTGGACACTGTGCCAAATTCCTCAGGGAGACCAAGGCTTGTTTTCTCAGGTTATCCTTCAGCCATTTGCTGTGCAATCACTCTTCCTAATGTAAACCAGCTTGGTCAGAGCTTTAAAAAAAGCACAGCTGCAGCAGACTTCTTGGTTAGCTATGCAGCAGACAGTTGCCTGAAATTTCCCGCCTTTCAATCTGACAGTGAAAGCTTCTAGTGTAATCGTTTGTTCCTGACATTGCTTCTCTATCAAAAAGGTTGTTAGTCCTGTCCAACACCTGCCCAGTGCCCCAGTGGGAGCTCCAGAGCCCATCCAGCTGCCAGGAGATGCCGTGACACCTTCAGCCCTCGGGCCACTCCAGTTTCCTCTGCCGCTGCCTTGAAGGTGAAACGCTGGTGATCCAGGCTTCACTCGGCACATGGTTTTCAAGGAAGTGCCCCTCAAAAGGCATTCATCTGTTCTTTGCAGACCCCAGTCGAACAAACTCCTCTAACCCATATGGCAAGTGGGGGATAGACCAAGAAGGAGAGGGAGGAAATGCGATCAAAGTGTTCCTATCCTTTTCACTTGCCTATGGTGGCAGGCAGGTGGCTGAGGGCAGCTGCCTGGGCTGTACCTGTGCAGTGCTGATGCTCACGCAGCCTGTGCAAGTCTTGCCCAAGAAGTAGGCAGGCAAAGGGGAGACCCGTGAGAGGGCTCTGATTGCCAGGGCAGGTCTAGGAGGGCTTCAGGTTTGGAGAGAGGGAGCTGGAGAGGGAGAG
Source organism: Falco rusticolus (assembly GCF_015220075.1). Classification (NCBI taxonomy): domain Eukaryota; kingdom Metazoa; phylum Chordata; class Aves; order Falconiformes; family Falconidae; genus Falco; species Falco rusticolus. Next base: position 43,814,645 of record NC_051189.1, read on the forward strand.
CTCAGGGAGAAAGTGAAGGTAACACCAAGGGCTGGGGAGGAATCGGACGTGCTCACTAGTGGCGATTAAGAAATTGGAAGTAACCACAGCTGAAATAGTTTAAGAGACACAGGACAAATTTAGGGTAAGCCAGGCTTCTGTATTCATAGAAAAAAATGTTTTAAATTACTGTTGAGGCAGGGTATGAAGGAAGAGCATGTGTGAATTGCCAGTGGGAGAGACTCTACATGGTATGTCATCAAAGTCTCTAAAGGGTGCACATGTAAACCCAGAGAATTCAGACCTAGTTATTCATAAATGCACTGCAGTTAAACAAAATGTGTCATGTAGGTGTGACGAAAAGTCTGTTTTGCTCACGTCCAAAGCACAAAGGCTCTTTTCACCACAAGGGTGGGAAGTAGAACAAGATATATAAACTAGGGTGATGTTCGTGAGAAGCTAATATTTCATACTTCGTATGCCTACATCAGATCAGGTATTTTTCTTATTTAAAACATAGACTATGAAGAAACTGCCTAAGAATATTGATCCCTCAGAAAAAAAGAATGATTTGGGTCACTCAAAGCTATAGAGAATTTAATCATGAACTCGGCATTTTGTGCAAAGATGATTTATAGGGCATGAAAAAAATAGGCTTAATTATCTGCAGTGCATCTTGGAATAATGCTGATACCAGTAATCTGAAATATGCAGATTAGAAAATGTTACTGCAACCCTCAATTAATATGAAGTGGATAGTTCAAAGGCTTCCTCCTTTTTCTTTGTTATTGTAGTTCTGAAATGGATACACAAATTATATATATATATATATATATACACTATTTTCTTTCTTCAGTTTGTTGTTGCTGCTAAAGTTTAACACCAATTTTAGTTTTGTATCTGAGTATCTTCAGTATGTATACTGCCAAAAATTAAAGTCTTTCTTTTAAATCAGAAGTCACATGGATTGATAGGGTTAGTTAACTTTATTTTTTTAATTAGCCTAGGTATTTATTGTTTGTGGGGGTTTTTAACAACCTTTTTAAACAAGTCTTATTTTAACACTTCTGATTCATTTTCATGAAAGGAGACTAATAAAATCTTTCTTCGTGGTGATGTGAGTCTGCCACATAGCCAGGGCCAGAACTATAGGTCGTCATCTCAACAGACAGCCACAAAGAAAAGCCCTTGGCTCTGTGAGTCTTCCAAGGAGCTACTCTCTGTGCTGGGCTCAGGACAGAGCATCTTCAAACCCAAATGCAGAAGGAACATACTCTCATCTCTGTGCTTTAACATCACACTTACTGTTACCAGCTATAATTTAAGTTGACAAGACAAAATTCAGGCTTGAGCTGAAAAAGCACTGAATACGTCTTACCTTGGTAGGACCTCAGCTAAGAACAGGCAAGAGTTAATTTCTATTTCACTGACATAAGTTTATGTAAATTTTCACTTGTTTAAACAAGTGGTTTAGTCATAATTTCTTGTAAAAGGGAATAAAAGCAATAACTAAGTTTCAGAGTCAGAAGAAGAAAATATGGCTTTTTTAGTATTTAATGCTAAGGTAGGACACGTGATGTTTTCATTAGTCAGTTTGTAAATTTTCCAATGCAAGCTAACTAAAAAAATGTTTAAGTAAGGCATTTTTTCCCCTGCCATATTCTGAAATTGCTATTTGTTTTAAACCAGGCCAAATTCATTCTTCTTGTAATTACAGACAACTGAGCAATGTCACTGTTTTAGAAACATTTTCTGTGGCAATATGTAAGACAGAAAAAGGAAAATTTAGAGAGAGGTTCTGAGGACAGAACTGCAGAAGTATGCCTTGATCAAAAGCCAGACTAATACAACCTTTGCAAACAGGGAAAAAAGCACATTGCTTTGCAGGCTTTTTAAAAGCTAGTGAAGTAGCAGGTAAAGATGTCCTAAAAACATAGTTTCTGCATTTTTTCAACAGGCTTTCTCACAGAATGAAGATTAATAAAGAGGATGAATAATCATGGGGTTTGCTATGAATTAAGCATTGAATATGTAAAGAAAACAAACAAGCAAGCAAACAAAAAACTGGAGTGAATGGCTGTTTCTCCAAATAGAAGGAGGTTAGTAACAGGCCATCCCAGGGATCTGCATTAAGATCATATCATTTTTATTTGGAAGCAAAACCTTTTACCCACTTAATCTAAAAATAGGCTAATATGAGACAGAAATAACTCCGTTAGAAATCAAAGATGAGATACCTCGCCCCTTTGCAACAAGACAGAGTTGACTAATAACTATTCTGAGATAGAGTAAGGTATGTGCTCTGTTTTGTGGCTATATTGGCTTCTCAGATACATATAAAATACCACTTATTTCTATGCAATTGGTTATACACTTTTAGGATTGTCACAACCATTTCTCACCTCCAAAATATTTATTACTGGCAACTAAAATATTACTATATCTTCCTGGCTTCCTCTAACAGATAATTAACCAACAGTCTCTCCCTTGCAGCCCAATCCTTCTCCGCATCCTCTTTGATGCTCTGGCAGATGTCATCCATCTGCCTGTCATTTTGGCTGTAGCTGAACAACTATCAGTCTCCTCTGTATTTTCATCCCTAATTCATACCTCTTTTTTTTTTTTTTTTTTTTTTTTGGCTAACTCCGTCTGCATAATGTATCCAGGATATAATTCTCTTGGTCTACTCACAAAACTGAAGTTCTCATTCATGTTAGGGTTGTCTCACTTGTTGAGAACTTTTTCTGGTCTTGTCAAATTCAGTCTTGCCTTGCTCACACCTACCCATAAGGCTGCTGTAAAGATTGCTTTTTGTGCACATCTGAAAGTGCTAGCTCTCTGTGCAGCTCCTCCTCATACTCCCATTTCTCTGTCACATCACACCTAAGATGCTTATCCTCAAAACAAAGCACTTTATACTGTTGCCATCTAACCTACAGCACCAGCTTTTCTTTAGCAGCCAGTTAGAATTGGGTGCAGCCCCTCTTTTGCCATCACTGTTGGGAAACCCTCCATAAAGAGTTTTCACCTTTCAGTCCCTCCTTGAAGCTCTTGTCTGGGATATTTCCAGGCTTCTCAAGACCTAGGTTGCAGGCATGCTATAATTTAGTTGCTCTGAGGCCAGGGACCAACTTGTTCTGTGTCTGCACGGAACCTAAGAGAATAGGGTAATGCAGTAACAGCAACTATAGTAGTAATACCAACAACACATACATAATAGTCATTTTACATTTTTTTTAGGAATCACAGACATCTTTTTGGGTTAGCTACATTAAGAAACTACCTTCTTAGTCCTTCTGTGCTCATGCCTTTCATTTAATTTCACTGATATGATACCAAGTTCCCCTGCATGAACAGCTGAAAGGACTCTCAGGGAAAGACTATTTCATTGTCTAAGGTTAGCTCTGTCCTTTGGCTACCTTCGTGCACTAAAAGAAAGGAAAATGTTGACAGAAGATAGAAATGGCTCTAGCATACTTCCTTCAATGGTGCCTCTATAGAGACTCTGAATATGATTAGGATAGGCAGTATAGGAAGCATCATCATTCTTTTTAGTTGAATTCACTGAAAAAATGGTAAAGAAAATCAAGCATAAAAATACCGAATTAATTTATTAACTCAGCTGAGTCAGTGAATAGCCAGTGACTGCCAACCTGGATTAAAGTTTATATGTCATTCAAGAACTCAAATATTGTTTCAGTTGGCAGGCAAGGGTCTCAGTAAACAGGATTTCCCTGAAGGTAACAAGGAATGGTAATGCAATGTGGTTATTTATTAGCTTTGGGTTTACTGTCAGGGAGATGGGCAAATAATGCCCTAATGCTTAGAATTTAAATGGGTCAAACTATTTGCACTGCTTAGTCTCTGCCCAACTTCTTTATAAGTTCCTAGAGATAAGCTTCTCAGTAAATGTTATAATTTTCAGAACTCCTTTATCCTCCTTTGGTACTTTGTGCCAGTTTAAGCACTTTTGAAAATGAAGCCATTCATTTAGGTTTTGCAGTACAACTACTCAGAACCATTTCTTTGCAGAAGGTATTCCTCATTTAAACTCAAAGCTTTCACAGAGTTCTACCAATCTGCTTGCACAGAGATCTGCAAATTTGGATTGAATTTTTTTCCTGAAATGTTCCATGTTGACTGTCTAGTCACTTCAAGTGCAGTATCTCAATATATATCTGACATTTGAAATCCAAATATTTTAACACAGTATGCTCTCATAGGTTTTAGGTTTTCCAGTATAAAATGAAAGCAAATTTTGTAATCTTGGAATGCAGTAAATGGATGGCTGTCCTCTGGATAGATATATTTACATCCCTAGCTTAAACTGATGACTTGAAAAATACAAAAAGCACTTGTTCTCAGTCAAAAAAAATGATTTAAAACTATTAAGTCTTCTTCTTAAAAAGAAACTTTACTGGGAAAAAAAAAAATACTGAGGGTGAGATGTTGGACCCACTGACAGAATCTGCTTTCCATTTGACTAGGAGAAATTAATTTTGATAGTGGTGCACACCACTCTTACTTTCACAGTGCCCAGCAGACATAGGTATTACATCTATACTTGTAGTCACTCTGCCCACTTTCCTCTGCAATCCTTGCAAATAGTTATCATCCAGAATTTGCTCACAGGTCTTGACACCATTGCATGTGGCTCTTTGCTACACACCTCACATGTAGAAGTAATGCAAACCAAATGAAGACTTGCCTTGACTGTGCCTTCGCAATATTTCACTGGTCTTATTCTCTGACATACTATATATTTTAACTGGCTAAAGAAAATGGGAGATGGGTTATCCAATTTTATTTTTTTTTTGCCTGGATCAATGTGAAAACTTGTAGGAACATTGCTTCAATGTTGACTGTTCGGCACCAGCCTAAGGGTTTGTTTTCCTGGTGATATTTTGCCATTAAGACAACATGTGTGAATGAAGGCACCTGATGATGTAACTTTAAATTTTTCAAGGTTTTCAGGCGTTATCGTTGCTTTTATGTAAGCTTTATAAAATGATAGACTCTTCTAAATCAGTACCAAAACTCCTATCATGTACCATTTTAAATACAGCAAGTGGGATTAAGGCTACTCAAGTGATACAGCAAATCCTGTTAAAGTCATTAGGTTAGACGATTAATGTGACTTAGGTACCTAATTCTCCTTTAATCCGAGTTAAGATGAGGTGCATAAATAAATTTGCCACTCTGGGTCTTAGGAGCTTTTGAAAATCCCTCCCACCAACATACAATCCACAGTCTTGCCTATGACTTACAGATCTGATTTCTCAAGGAAATACCTGTGAACATATTGCCTGCCCATCTGTCTGTCCATCAGTCTCCACCTGTCTGTCTCCCTCAAAACTTTTGAACCTGACAGCTAATGTTGACTACATTTGACAGAAAGGCAAGGGCCCGAAGGTATTAAGTAAGTCCTTACAAAGTGTAACAATTGGAGAAAGGGCAGAGGCAGCTTTCTGTCTCCCCTTGTGAGCTTGCAGCATAAGCTCAGCTGTCCTCACTTCTCTCTTGTCCGCTCAGGTTGACAGGTCAGCACGTGTTGGTCACAGCAGCACAGCACCACCATCTCTGACAGACAGAATGTCTCACCTTAGCTTCAGGAACAAACCCCACAGACAAGGCAGCTGGCACAACACTGCTGAGGATGGTGGAAGAACCTGAAACACAGGTCCACTGAAAACTGGGCCACATCGGTTTCATCGTCTAGAACAGGGTTCCTCAAACTTTTTAACCAGGGGGCCGGCGCACGGATGAAGTGGCAGGCAGTCATCTGCGGCTGCTTGGTTTCCCCCCCAACCCCTGGCAGGGGGGAGCAGGGGGACTGAGGACCCTGGGGGGACGTATCCGGCCCGCGGGCCGTAGTTTGATGACCCCTGGTCTAAAACCAGTCACTTGCTAACTTCCAATAGCCAACAGTGAACAGCAGCTTCTAAACACAGCTTCTGGAAAAACACTCTTGAAAACCACACATTTCCTCTGAAATGGCATCAACAGAATCTATTTAAAACTAGTTCTCTGGACCACTACAATTTTTCTGTCTTGCAAAGGACAAAAAATGTTGATGTGTCCCAGTGGCACCAGCTGTACTGAAGAGCTGACATCAGTGCCTACCCTGTAGAAGGTTCTCCAGTCTAGATTGGCTCTGCGATGTGCCACCAGCAGGAGATGCACTGTCATCTAGTCTTGGTTCACAATGGATAGTATTTCTCCATGCTCCAGGTTTACCTCATCTTGATCCCAGGTGATCAGCCCACAGGACAGGTACTGTGTTGGGAGGAAGGAATGGAAATCTATCCACAGGCCGTGGCTCTTACTTGACTTCTCAAACTCAGGCTTTTTTGTAAATAAAATATTGATGCCCAGGCCCATGAAGCTTTATGTCATCAAGGCAGTGGACAACACTATTGCATGCTAAATAAAAGTACATTATGAAACTCAGTATAGACAACTGACCTTCAGCTGAGAACAGAGAAACTGGTGTTAAATAAAATTAGGTTGTCAATGGCTCATCTTAAAGATTTCTTTGTGCTGAGACAGTACCAATCGGAGGGTGTTTTTAATCCAGTATATGGAAGGAAAATTGAGATAGAGGAGTAGCTATTTTTCTTACCTATTCAAAAGAATATTTGTAAAGAATATTTATAGAGAGTTGAAGCCAGTGCTGTACCTATCTGGAATAACCAGTTTCTTTTCCAGCAAAGACACAGCATTTATTGATGCCTGATTTTTATCTAAGTACCTAAATCATGACAAAGCAAGTGATTTTTATTCACTTGGAGTAAAAGGCAATAACGCAATATATTCTCCATCTCACAAACTTGTTTAGCAGTAGGGACAAGGCCTGGGAAATACCTGCTGCATTGATGCTTAGTACATAAAGAGATGCAAGGGCTTAAGTTACTAGTTTAGTTCAGGGATAATGTAAACAATGCATAGATTCTACAAAGCAGTTTGTTACAGTGGCCTGATTCTGGTCATAGCACTTATGTTTTGGTGGTCCAAAGCTTATCCAGGTGAGAAGATGCCCATTGTTTCAAACAGGATGGTGGTTTGGTCTCATTTAATTGGCTTGATGTATCCTAGAACTGCTTGTTAAAATACCTACTAACAGAGTTGATTTAAACAGCATGATTTACAAAATAAATCTGGGTTTCATAAAAGAAAATACTGAGTATGTTATTTTCAAAAAGGAAAAAGAAAATAAGAAACTGCAATACTGCATTTTCTGTATTGTGAAAGGAATAGCTATAATTTTAGGTACAGCATAATGTCTGTTTATTGTAAGAATTGATTTGTACAGCCATATCCTAGTATAAAACTCCAACAATATCAGTAGTAGCAGATCACAGCTTAACACATATCTCAGTGTTTTCCACAAATAAAAGTATCTCTCTTCTATATAACTTAAGAAGAATGACTGTGTTGTGTGTCTCATTCTTTTACAGTATCATATACTGGATTCTCTCATATTTACAAGCAGAATGACAGCTACAAAAATTCCTTAGCAGAGATGATTTATTTAAAGTATAGGCCAAATAAAAACCTAAACCCTAATAAAACACAAGACCCAAAGAAAAGTTTGCGTTTAGCTTGCTGGGATGTATAGTATTATAATAGTCACCAAACTAAAAGAAGGAGAGGAAAATGCATCAGATTATCTGGTATGGAAGTGAAAGGTAACCTTGTAGGCTTAGTTTTTCTATTTCTGCATGCACTAACATGCTTATGGTACACTTTGATATGTTTTTTCAGTATTTGCAGATGCCCTTTTCAATGTTAAGTTTTTCTTTACAAGCTTCAGCTTGCAAATGGTTTTACCAACATCTCAGAGAATCTATGCTATATATTCCCATGTGAAAAGCACGCAGTAGACCCAACTGCTTTACTCGGAATCTTTAAACCTCTTAACTTTCTGAGGGAGGTGAATGTCTTCAAAGCTTCATAACCTCCACTGAACAAAGTTTACCATGTACTAATTAATTCCCTGGAAATTGCTTTTAGTAGTCTTCACAGTGCCATCTTATTTGCCAAAAATGTTATTTATTTGGGTGTGTTTGTGTGTTTTTTTTCTTTTTGACATATTTTAGTGCAGAATTCCAGCACAGGACTCCGAAATGGGCACATTTTGCGAGTGCAGTCAGCACCCAACTCCCTGGCTAGTAAAACTCCATTTAAAGTCATCTTCCCAGGCAAAAATCTGTTAAGTCGATGCACTGGATACTGCTTCTATGCCAATACTTCTATGCTTGTATTCATTACCCAGCATATCCTGCTGCGTATCATAAAGAAGACTAGAAAGCTGACAGGATGAAGAGGTTGCAGACTGGAATCAAGTGCAGTACAAGGCAGCAAAGAACCACACCTTGAAACAACCCACTTTGATTGAGTACTTGGCATTAAAGGTACAGGAAAGGGCAATGTGCTACAGCAAATCATAATCCATAGACCACTGCTGCTGCAGCTACACTACAGGCAGTAATGATATGCTGGAATGCAGGCAGGAAAGACAAGGCATGTGAATGCACAAATATTCACCCTATCGATTCTGCTTGTTGATTTTGTTCCCAGCTTTTCACTGGCTGTCAGCCCCAGCAACCTGAGCTAGCATCTTTTATCACTTGTATGCTTATACAGTGGAAATGTTGACAAGCTGCAAAAGCAGCAAAAAATTGTGAGCAGAGGTCCCAGGGAGGGACACTACAGCCAGCCAGACCAAACAGATGGTCACAGACAGAAGTTGTGAAACACACAGATGCAAGGAATAACAAGAAGTTTGATGAAGGGCTGTTGTGTTTTCTGCTTTGGGTGGTTTTTTGGCTCCTTACCACCACCAGTTTACAGAAGCTCTTCAGTGAAAACCCAGTGAAATCAGTTAGATAAGTTTCAATTGAAAATCAGTGATAGGTGGAAAACTGTGAATGATGAAATTAAAGCCTGAAGTATTTAATTAAATATACAGCCAATGGGTAAATCCTTCCCCTTATATATATGGGCACAGTTTCATTTGAAAGTTGAGATTTAAGTTGAGAAAGATGAGGTTTAAGGAACCTACACAAGTCTTTCCTCTCTTTAAACATATATAGTGTGATGCATATTCTCCCAGCCATGTGTCAGGGCTGGATCTAGCTAGCCTTTACTGCTTCCATAACATGCCCAGACATTGAGGGGATACCCATAAATCTGGCAGTAAATAAACTATCACTTCTGCAAATGGTATGGTGCAGATGATTCATACTCTTGCTACAGCAAGAGAGCAGGATCAAAGTCTTTCCCCTTCATCACGCACTCAGTCCTTTAGTTACCCTGCCAGTTCCTGATCATAAATGTTTTTCATCATCTCTTCACACATCAAGGATTACAGTGTCTTAAAAAGCAGAATAAACCAGATTAAATTTAAATAGAAGCTTGGGCTGTACTTATACTACACTTTTTTTTCTTTTTTTAATATTTTTACACCAAGAAAGTTTTTCAAATCATCTATTGTGCTGCAAAATGAAAGACAAATTCTCTGCGATATACCTATCATCAACTATCTGCTGAGATTGCTAAATTATATTATAAAGAGTTTTAAAGGCTATTGCTAAATTGCTGAGTTACCAACCAACCCTGCTTTTAGATCTAGTACAACAGAAAAACATTTGCCAAAGTTTTGAGCAATGCTATCAGCACCAGTGAGTAGATAGACAAGAAGAAGGATGGGTCATGGAGAAATTCAGACAAAAATCAGAAATAATTTACTGCAACAAGCAGACCTGTTAGAACTTGGGGGTTTAGTTGTGCTGAAAGGCTGACATCTTCAGCACTGCTATCCTGAGGCATTCCTACAGTATTGATTCAGAGAAGGATGACAACTATTATACACTTTTTTTTTTTTCTGCACAAAATAGTCAACCTTTAGACACAGTTATGGGTTCTCAATTTAATTTTGCTTAGCTTGAAAGATTTCTTTCTTCCACAGTAATATTCCAAAGTACTTTATGTGAACAGATTCCCATGACAAACTGGGGGTCCCACTGATCTGACTGCTTTGGATTTCACTGGAAGCTTGCATTTGTACATGGATTTGCTTGTACAGGACTGTGGGGTTTTTTTACCCATACATAATAAATACCAGAATGATAAATAATATTTTTCCATGTGACATGCAGTTTTGTGTCACTCTAGTTAATAAATGGTAACATAATTCTTCCCAGGTGCCTATGCACCCTAGAATATGTGATAAGCTTGAAGTATAAATACTTAACTTATATTTTGTGGTAGAGCAGGGTTACTTTGTTTTAGCTGGTGTATGCTTCTTTGAGAAGGGCAAGAGGAAAAAGCAAGCCACCTGGCACCCTGTAAAACAACTCTTCCAATTGTTGTCTTGATTTCCTGACTCATACCTCTGCATTTACTTTTGAAATACGTGAATTCTTGGGAAAAAATCAAAGACCTGAAAATCAAATATTCCATGATGGCTTTCTCTGCACAAGTTTAAGGAAGTGAACTAGAACTTAATTTATAGACATGCTGATTACCTGCTATCCTCAGTGACTGAAATTAAGTGTTCAGCAGCTATGAAAGTTGAATCTTGATCCTATTGAAATTTGGGTACTAATGCTAGCTTAAATGCGTGTGCATGAAAGACAAGGTCCTTCTATTTATCCATATAATTCACAGAAAAAACTACTGTATAGTTGAAACTTGAAAAACTTGCGATTTTTATAGTGTCCTGTAAAAGAAAGGAGCTCGGGTACGTGTATATTTTACAGTCGATCTAAGATAGTTGCCTACACAGCTCTTCAACACTTGCCACGGAAGTCCTGTTTAAGTATAATGTGGGTTTCAACAGATGTAAATCTTCTTCTTCTGGAGTGCAAATTCCAGCTATCTGGGAAAAGTCTGTTTATCACAGGAATACACCAAAAGGGAGCATCTAAAGAGATAGTTCCACAGTTTCAAGTCTTTGTTGTAGCAGTAAATATCGTAGTTCAAGGACACAAAGTTTACAAACAGGCGTATTTTATTTAGACACAGCTTTCAGACACTTGAGCTCTTTTGCAACTGTAACTAAACAAAAATAAACCCCTATACCTACAGGCCTCATCTTGCAGCAGGTCATAATTACTCTGGTGAAGGGTCAAGTCTTCAACATGTTGGCTCCTCTGCATGAAACCCTGTCAGAGATAGGAGCTTTCATTAGTGTTACAAATACAGTCTCACTTGTGGAATTTTTATAGAAACCTTAAATTTACAGATATTTTTGCGACTTTTTCTTGAGGGGATCACTGAAACCCCTAGTAAAACTAACTTTAGTCAAATATGAAGCCAAAATCGCAATCCAGATTTTGTAGAAAAGGTAGTTAAAAGCTATGAGTTGCTCAGCTGAAAGGTGTAATAAAAAGCATCTGTATTTTTTCAGCCTTTTTGTTTTTTACAAGCAATACCCTAAGTTATAAGAACACTGAGATGGCAGAACTAAGTGCTCAAAAATTAGGAAGTGGTGTTTAAAAGCACTGTATGACCTTACTGTCATATCCCGTTGTTTTTGCCCTGCCACCCATCATTGGGTTACACATTTGCGTGCCATTTTTCCCGTGGAGGCTCTGTCCAGCTCTACCCAGAAACAAAAGGTTTAGCACAACCTGCTGTTACTGCCCTCTCCACTTCTGTTCTCTTTGTTTCTCCTTTCATTTCCAGCTTGTGGCTTCTGCCTGATCTAGGGCAGATCCATACTTCCTTACACCTCCCTGCCATCCTACATGTCCACCTCTACATACTCTTGACTGCCACACCCGTTTCCCAGTTTTTACCCTTTGCTGCAACACTTGCCCCCTGCAAGGTTATCTTTCTATCTTTCCTGTTCAGTCCTTTGAGTTCCTGCTTTAATCTCTTTCTTTTTGGCAAGATCATTCACATTCCTCCACTTTTTACCTCCCTGCATTTAGTTAGGCAGATTTTTTTTTTTTTTTTACCTTCATAAAGCTGAGGGGGATACCTGTAGACATTTCAGCAGTATGTGAGAGTACACGACATGGCTCGATATGACCGAAATGCCAATCAAAAAGTAAGTATTAAGCATACATGTGGAAAGCCAGAGAAGGGGAAGATAACCTGGAACAAAGTGTTGTAAATTTTTAATAGGCCTAAGTATGCCTTACAAATTGCATGTTTGCAATTTGTTGTAAGGCTTTTAGGTGAGGTAGGCCAGAGAGATCTCAAGGGAAACCTCATCAAAGGAAGTGGTTGTAATAAAAAATCCTAACAGCCTCATTGAACTCTGCACCTTCAATAACTGAACTCACTGCTGGGCAGCAAAGCTGGACTGAGGCTGAATTCGGTTTTGCCATCCTTTTTCCAGACAGAGCAGATATATTTCGATTGCTGCGTGCTCACGTAACCGTCAGGTGCTCCTGTCCCACCAGCACCCATCTCTGCCCAGCAGCCGCAAGGAGGTTGCAGGTTTTTGCCACCGAGTACTTGAAGATGGGTTATTTTCGCCTGAAGGGCAGACCACCAGCCCCAGCGGCCTCCGGGAGGACCAGGAGCTGCCTGCGGCAGGCGGCGCGGCCCCCCCTGTCCCCGCCGGGCCCCCCCGCCCCCCCCCCCCCGGGCCCCCCCGCCCCCCCCCCCCGGGCCCAGCGCCGTAGGGTCTCCCTCTCCCCCCGCCGAGCAGCGGGCACAGCTCCTTTTTGGAGGTGCAAGCCAAGGACACGAGATGGGCTTAAGGCACAGAATCCTAAAAAATGGTCAAACTCCGTAACATGAAAGTGAGAAGACGGTCCCAAAAGATCAACCGTCGCGGCCGGGCCGGCGGGGGACGCGGCACACCTGCCTCCTCCCCTTTGCCCCTTCGGGCCGGGAGGGTGCTCAGGGGTTAAGCCCCGCCGGGGGCGGAGGCAGCCCGGCCCGGCTCCGCCGCCGATCGCTTTCCAATGGGACCGGCGGGGCTGAGCGCGGCCGCCGCCTGAGAGCCGGCGGGCGGCGGGATGTCGCAGGGGCTGCCGGGCGCGGGGCGCCTCAACGACCTGCCCGACCACTCGCCGCGGGTGCGCAGCGCCGTCGCCGAGCTGCGGCGGCGGGCGGAGGCTGAGCCCGGCCAGCGCTGGCTGCAGCCCCTCACCGACTCCTTCCTGGTGAGGTTCCTGCGTGCCCGAGACTTCCACCTGGAGCTGGCCTGGAGGGTAAGGAGGGCCGGGGGAGCGGGAAGGGGCTGGGGGGGCTCCTGCCGTCCGCTGAGCGTGAGGGGGGGCGGCGGCTTCGCCCCTTGCCCGGGGAGCCCCCGCGGCGGCCACCAGCCAGCCGGCCTCGGCCCGGGGGCGCCCCAGCCGCCCGCTGGCGGGACGGGGTCCCGCAGGCCCACCGGGCCTCGCACCCCGCGGCCCCGCCGCCGGTGGCCCGGGGGTGTGCCGGGGCGGGAAGGCGGCGGGAAGGCCGGGGGTCTTGGGGCGGACGGGGGGATAATTGCTGGCCCCGGGCGGAGTCAGTGTGGCGGGTCGGGTGGGCGCTTGGGTGGGCCGAGGCTCAGCGGGCCGTTTCGGGGTGTAAGTGCCCGTCACGCGTGTCTTCAGCGTGGCAGAGCGGTGTAAATGTGCGGTGTGGGGGCTGGCTTTGTGCGGCCTTGGTGAGGTAACGTGGAGGTTACGGTAAGTGCGGGACAGTCGCATAATGTAGAGGTTACGGCCAGTGTGATAAGGTCGCAACTCCCATCAGGAAACAGTATCCTTTAAATGACATCCTTGTCAGGCTCAGGTTACTGGTTACTAGTAATGATACTAGTTTCATTGCAGATTTATAATTATTCTGACATAAAGCTATGAGTAAAAACTTATTTTCCCATGGAGTTTTGTCATTTACAACGCTCCTTTTGGGCTTTGTTAAGTTTTGGTACTTTCCTGGCCATTTGTATGGCTCTTTGCCATACAGACAGCACGTGTACTTTTAATATCCCACAGTACAAGCTGTTATTGATTGTTCCTTTTTTTACAGGAAGATTGACAACCACTGACCCTTTTGAACAGAAAGTGTTTCCAAATCTTCCCAGGGCAAAAACATTTCCTCACTTGTGCCAACTGGAAGCTGTGTTTCAGTGGAATTTGATGTTGATGACATAGCATTGCCCAACAGACCTCACCTTTTAATTTCTGACTTCTCTGTACTGTAGAACAGTTTAAAATTTTTCCAAGTTTAGTCACCATAAGAGAAGATTATTTGCATATGGATATATTGCGGGATCAGGGTAGCTAAAAAAGATTGTGAGAAATCGAATTAAGCCCTTAATCATAAATAGCTTTAAAAATTTTATCGTGCATTCTTTTCATTTGGCGCATGAGACTTGCATCATAGCTTTAAACCTTTCCTCCTCATTAGAAGAACTAGTAAGTCAAGTCAGATTTCTTTGGATATTTACAGATCTTATGTTTGCTTGAAGTTAATGAGATTGTTTGTATCGGAGCTGTGCACTAACAATTGTAGGACCATGCCTTTTTTTCTTTCCCAACAAAAGACATTTTGTTTTCATGTATTTCATGGTTCCAAAAAGTAGGGCTTAATGTGAAGACAGTATGCGCTCCTAAATATCCACTCCTAATTGCGTTGCAGTTGGTTGTTATTGATAATCCTATAGCTAGGACAGTGGCACTTTAGAATTTGGCCGGTATGTTTCTGCACTTTCTTGTTATTAATTGTGAGATATATTGTAGCTGGGACTAATCTTCAAGAGTGTGGAATCCAGGCTAAGTTTATGGATGGGAGTCTATGAAGTAGCAAATTTCCTATAGTCATCTTGAGAATCAGCCCTCTGTGACTGGGGACCTGCTTTGGAAAAACAAGGTCTTTTTAGAATCTCTTCAGAATTTCTGGCTTTCCACAGGCTGCTAAGTTTCTAAATTTCTTGTTTGGACCCTTTGAATTAGTAGATTCTGATGTTCAAAACCCACCTGTGTTTAATCTTTCCATCTAGAATTTCAGGTCTTCAAATCCTGTAGCTACTTGTACTTAATCTTTTATCTTAATATTCATATTTCATAATAATACACTGATTTCTAGGTTACTTCTGTTACAGCATGGGAAGCAATTCTTTGTTTGTTTTTTTTTTTTTTTTTTTTTTTTAAGGAATGTGTTTATCTGCAATTGGTATATTAAGGCCCAAGAGAATTATTGTGCAAAACTCTGTGCTGGTCATGTATATTCATCTAACCCAAGTCTGACCACATGCAGAGGTTATGTTAATACTTCATCCTAGACAGAGCCCTCCTGCCATCAGTCCAGACAGTGGCTGCTTGCTTCTGTCCTGGCTTGATGTTGCCTCTCAGTTTGGAGTTCAGGCTGATACAGTCCCTTTTGCCCACTGGGCTCCTGTGTACTACTGCACGGTACTTGTAGAGCAGCTAAGGGATGATCAAAATTTGTTGCTCTGTCAATGCTTACAACAAAAGGTCATCAGGTATCTTTCTTAGTATGGGCTTATACTTAGCCTTAAATATGAATAAGAGTCTGGCAACTGACCAGACTGCTTATTGATATGTTCGTGGTTAATATTTGACACAGATTTATCTGATTTAAATTTATCAACATCTGGAAATGCTTCAGAAAATAATAATCAGGTAGATTGTGGCATGACATTCAATTTATGAATCTTATATGATGACTTATTCCAACAGGAATGTTTTACATTTTTCCAGTGACAATTCTAGACTTGCTTTCAAGTACTGATGTATTGATGTATATCATGCAAAGAAAATCCACCACTGAAACAGGTAGCTAGCACTGAAGAGTTTAAAGAAGAGCTAAAAATGTCTGTAATTTTTTTAGAGCCAATGATTATTCATTCAAGCTCAGTAACAAACTATTCTCAAGTTAGAAGATAATTCTTTTAATGCATTTTGAATCACAGGAAGGATTAAACTTGGCCCAGTGCCTTGTCTTAGAAAGTGGCTGGAGATGTATGCATGAATCCGAGCCGCTTACATACAGGCTGCAGAAGAAGAGATGAAGTTAAGCGGGTAGATTCCATGAAAGGATTTCAAATGCATGAATGTTAATTAGTAAGAAAGTGTTAAGTCAGTCTACAAGAAATACCGGCAGAGATTTGTCTTTAGAAATGAACAGAAAATTCTTTGACACAGACTAACAATAACTTTCAAACACCATCACAAACCTTCAATAGGTAAATAAGAAATTTTTCTTGTCTTGTGAGACTTCTAGGCAATTCTTACCTGCCTACCAAAAATTAACACTCAGAAGGAACAGTGGTGCTATATCATTACAGCATCTTTTGTGCTTTTGTGATCTCTGTTAGCGATACAGATATGGATGAGATGCTAGTGTTGCAAAAGATTTCAGTCTGGATATAAATTTGTGCCCAAGCTGAGCATGTTATTTGCTCATGAATTTGTGAAGATACACCTACTTACTATATATTCTGTAAATGGAGAAGCAGGACAACGGGTCTCCAAAAGCCATGCGTTTATATATCCCTTTTCTAATGTACCAGCTATGTGTTTATGTTTGATTTCACTGTTGCACTCAAAACCACTGTCACTTGGATTCAGTAGTGATATGTGAAATCTGGAGAGCGAGCATCTCCTTTCCTCCGTAAATCTTTTTGCCTAGTGCATTTTATTATGTCCTTGCATTACATCCCACAACTCTTGTATAATACTAATTCTCAGGGACTTGGGGATACTGTCCTTTTGTACTTGAAGTAGGTTATACTCTGGGGAAAAGAATGAAAATCTTTAAATTCAGTAAAAATGCCACACTGAAACTCTATGCCAAGAGTTGTGTTCCTAGCATATGACTTAGACTTTTTGTAAGCATTGTTTTTATGGCACTCAAACCAGTCTAAATATCTAGGATCCTTTCAGGAGTTCTGGTTGCTACAAGGGTATATAGGCAGACTGTGTCTTTGCTCTGCATTTCATTTAAGGAGGAATCAAGGCTTCCTGATGTGTTGTACTGCATGTAAGTTGCTGAGAATAACTGTGCTGTACAAGAAGGATTGTTTTCCATAATGTCAAACATACGTCTGAGTCTGGGGCATTATCTCTGAGGTCCTTCACATCATTCAAATATAAATACCAAGTTTAAATCAGGTACTTGGCTGCTTTTCTTCCATCAACCCAGAGGGGTTCCTCAACAAGGATGGAAGAGCCCCTGTTAGGCTCTGTGGGCTGACTGTTAAGGAAATAAAAATGAATCGGCCAGTCTTCCCTTTGTGCTAAGCCAAATGTCTCAACTTAGGCATGTGCCAGCCCTCTCCCAACTGGCAATGGAATAATGTATGTGAAATGGGGAAAGTTCTGTGTCTCTATAAAAATACTTTAAATTCTTTGTCTGTGTATACCATGTGTTTAAATTCTGTGTGTAGCTATATGCACACACACACACACACACACACACACACACACACACATATATATATATGCAGAAAAGTGTGTGTTTACATATATATGTTTATATTCTAAAGTTTGAGCTATTGGTTTATCCTCCAAATATCGCCAATAGAAAACATTTTTTTCCTAAACATCATGTGCATTGGTACAACTGCTGACAGTAGGGGCCTAATTCTGTCTAGCATCCTTGTTAATATGAATATATAGTTATTAATCAAGAAAAAATAATTAATTTACGTATACAAATACATTGGTTTGTGACAAGCGTGTTGTTCTCTAGTTCTTTTTATTCTAAGTACTAGGTTTACCTTTCTTTGTTTTGTAGCACGTGAATCTTGGATTAATCAGTAACTTTATCATCTCTGATGTTCAGAAATCTGGAACTATCCCCAACAGATCTCAGGATAAAACCCTCTTAATTAATGCTAAACTCCAAACTCTGGTGTTTTTCATTCAGCTTTCCCCATTTATCAAGTTACCTTGCATTTATTTTCAGATGCTGAGCAGATGCTAAGTAGGTTATTCGTTTTGTAAACACAGATAATTATACATTGAGAAGTGTTATAACTACATGAGCCACCTTTTATACTAGGTAATGAATGCTCCTGGTTTTCCTGATACTAGATTGCTTCATCTTCTATATCCAGACCGATTGTTATATATAATATTTATGGTTTTCCTTGCTGTCTTTACTAGAAAAAAACCACAGGCCCATTTTTTGTTTTAATATTTCACATGAATTTCTGTATTTACACAACATTAAACTAGAAATTTTCAAAATAAATCTGGAAGTACCCACTACTAGTTTTTGAATTCCATTACGGATCTGCGGATTACTCATGGAACTAGCTGTGTTGGGCTTCAGATGTCGTGAATAAATCATTGAATCAGTAAATAATTTCAGGTAATTAATTTTCAAAGTCTGAGAATTCTTCAGCACTTTATGGCTGTCTGGCCAAGGGACGTATGTTTGGAGCTTAGTCATGTTATATGTCTAAAAGCTATACAGCTTGCCCATGTCATGGAAGGTATCAGAAAACTCCAACCATATGTTTAGTCCTTAATGGACTCACTAGTGGGTAAACAGTGTCTTCCATAAGGACCTTGAGTGTGTCACAAGCTGTGAACGCCATTCCCTTTCTCCTAAGATCTAGATCTTAAATCCTTGTTGTTTCCAACTTGGAAAAAGTGAATATTCATGAAAACTAACTGTACTGACAAGATAGGATTATTCAGGGTATTCAATGAATTTATCATTTTTACTCTTATCTTGGTTTTGTCAGGCAGCTCTTCAGAGATGTATAAGGTATGTATGTAATTGTTAATTGGGTTCATTAAGTACCACAGATTTTAGAAGAACAGGGAGAAATGACAAAGCTACAGATGCTGTATAGTTGTTTTGAGGGTGTTTTTGTATGTTGCTGCTATTTAAGTGTCTGTTGGGAAGACCAAGGACAAGAATGTAGTATGTTGACAGTGCTGCCTGGTTGGCACAAAGTGGTTGGGATTGCTCAAACAGTGCCCTTTGTAAAGAGTCAAGTACCAGGAGTGAGATAATCAGAGTACCTCATCAGGCCTGTCTTTGCAATTATAGTGAATTTCTGTTCCACAAATTAACTTACTTTCCCTACTCCCTCCCCCAGCCTTTTTTGTTTGCTTGTTTTCAAGTTAGCCTAGACTATAATTGGCTTAATGCAGTCAAAAGGCTTCTAGTAAAATTCTCCTAATGAGTAAAAGTTTGTTTCTACAGTGTATGGTTTAGGTTGAGGCTTTTATCAACTTTCTTATTGCCAAATCAAATGGGACTTCAACATGGCAAATGAACTCTGAATGAAAAAATAAATACAATACGTATTTATAGGTGCTATTTCCGTGAAGGTTATAGCTAATTTCTGATCGGTGTGTCATTTAACTGTAAGTAAATTCTGCTGACAAACAATAATGCCTTATAAAAAGTTTCCTCATGACAATTTGAGAGACCTTCAAAACAATTCAAGACCTTCAACTGAGCAGAAAAGCCTTAAGCTGAAGAAGTAGTATATGATTATGTACAATGATACAAGAAACTTGAAAGTAGAGGGAAGGGTAAGAAATAAGACTAGTTATCTAATACAAGCATGCCATGAGGTACAGGACGGTGAGTCTCAGGTGTCCCTCTTAAGAGTCTGTAGGTAAGCATCAGTGTAGCTAATGCTGTGATGTTCCAAGGGATGAATTCAGTATCTGAGAAGATAGATCTGAGAACAACTGAGGTTCTTTCTATTAAAATGGTGAATAAAATTATACTTGCATAGATCAAAGAAATTTGTAATGTGTTTAATGTTGTGTTTTATTAGTTGGAGCTGACAGTTCTTTTAACAATAACATTTCAGTTGTGAAATATGCAGTAATTGAGAAATGAATAAAAATTGGTTTCTCAATACAGATCAATAGAAATAAAAGACTGTTGGTTAATGCTTTCATTGTGGTGAATGCATTTAATTTGTGAAACTGCTGAGATCAGTTGACTTTGCTGTTTGAAATACAGTAACAATTTTAAAGGCTAGCCTGTGCCTGCTACCTTTAAGATTTAAGTCTACATTTCAGTTTGTTGTGAAACAAGTTACTGAAAAATTCTGAGTCTTTTAGCTTCTTCAAAGGTCTCAGGTTAGAAGTCTAAACTGTAGCTGTTTAGGAAATTTTAATACAAAATCTAAATTACTTGCCATAGCTATTCCTCTACCCTCCAGAATCAGTGCTAGAGAACTTAGCATGGGTGATATAGCAGAGGCAGAATTTAGTTTAATCAAAAGGAAGCTTTTTAGAAGAGAGTCTTGCATAGCTTCCCACTTACCTATTCAAAATATCTTAAACAGATTTTAGTAGTAGGGCATAGCAGTTCATTTTCCCTACCACCACTTCATTAATATTAAAGGAAAACCAGCAATTAGACTTGGAAATTAGAATTACTGATCATCAACTCAGTCTGTGTCTAAGATGACCTTTCACAGTATCACCTGTAATTCCTCTACATAGATGTTACCTCAGAAAGGAACGCCTTTAACTGGCTGTTCCTTAGAGTCAGGCCATGTCCCTTCAACACACAGCTCTTCCAGTGTCTTAGACATACTGGTTTATGATGCTGCCTTTCAGCCTAAGGAACTGGGGTGATCATGTCCTGGATAATGGACAGGATCTCTGTTTTAACAAAACAGGTTCTGGTTATTTCCACTCTTGAGGGAGGGAAACTGACTAATGGGTAACGGACCCACTATATTGTTATATTCCATTTCAGAGGGGTAGGAGGGACTTTAAAAATGCGCTTTGGATATGCTGATGATCATACCTGTTGTAAATAGTAAACTAGATTTGTTAATGATTGTATGTATGAAATGGGCCTGTACTTTATGGAGGGGAGGGGGCGGGTGGGTGGGTGAAGGAGAATGTTTGTCTGTAAAACTTTGGACATCTAAATGCAAAAAATCCTGAATGAATCTGATGCATTGTCAAACCAAATAACCCTAAAGGTAACTTGAGTAAGAAAACTGGGGTTTAGACATATTTTACGTAGAAACAACAGGCTTTTGCTACATATTCCAGTTTTCTTTTCTGACACAAAATGACAACTGCAGTCCATGAACCATTTGACAAGGTTCTGAATTCATCGTAATCACTTACTTGATCCAGTATAGCAACCTTCTGCTTCTAGGAGTGATTTGCTTAAAATGTACAATTAAATTATAGCTAATTTAATGAATTAAACATGACTGTGACCACATGTTGAAAACATATTTTTTTTAAGTGTGCTTTTCATAAAATACCTAATGGTTGTCTGACATCCACATTTATTTTTTTCCAGTTATTGAAGAATTACCAGAAGTGGAGAATTGAATGCCCAGAAATAAGTGCAGATTTACGACCATCTTCTGTTCTTGGTCTTTTGCATGCTGGCTATCATGGAGTCCTGAGATCAAGGGACCCACACGGAAGCAAAGTTCTAGTATACAGGATTGGTGAGTGACAAAATTGCTTGGACCTGTTTCACACCTGGCTCTGTCACTGATTTTTATTTTTCTTTTTGGGGGGTGGGGGGTGGAGTGGGTGGCGGTGTTTGTATGGGTGCAACGCCAGGGGTTGGTGCAATCAGATAATATCAGAATGTCTTAACTAGAAAGTTAACATATTTAAGTTCCCTGTTAGAGATACCTTTTCATTAATATAAAGGTGAGTTTATTGAGAACAATTACATCATTTGACTTACATATTGATATTGCTAAAGCTGTACAATCCTTTATGAAAAACTTACATTCTTTGTAGTGGAATTGTTGTCTACATCAAAAGAAGTCTTAAAGGTAAAAGCCTGAAGCTTCTAAGAATATGTGTCTGTTTGGGTCTGAGTGTCCTAATAATTATGTTTCCATACGAATTTTCAAAGCCATGTGCTAGGACTGTGGTACTCAGGTAGGTGCAGCACAGGGGTGAGAATAGGTCTATACCTAGTCTTGTACCGATGTTCAGTTTAGATGGGAATGAGAAGTTCACTGGATTTTCACTGTTCACACGTAGCCAGAGTCTTGTAACAACAATCTGAAGGTCCTTTGTTTGTTTGTTTGCACTCCCAAAAGTCTTTAAAAAAAAGATGTAGTTAAAAGATCACGTTACCATATTTCTTTGTGCTTGTTTTGGACAGGGACGTTACTTTTGCTAGCTTTCAAATAATTGCTTTATTATCAGCTAGTCTAGTTGAAGGTTGTGCTCTGAAGCTTTCGTCTAGGGTTAAGACTCGTCCCATGCAATTCTTTGCTCAGGCCTCAGAAAAACAAGTGAGATTCGCCAAATCTTAGCAGAATTACTGTACTGAAGAAAAAGTTTATGAATTGATTGGATTGATGATCTGTAATTTCTGCTAGCCTGACTGTTACTGAATTAAGCTGTTCCTGTTAAAACCTTGTACTGGAGGCTACATCCATGGGTGGAACGTTACGTTAGGTGGCATCTACACCCATCTACCATTAGGTGGTACCATCTACAAAGAGAGTGTAAAGGGTGAGTGACGGAGCAGGCACACAAAATAACTTCTGTACTGCCAAATTGGTTTATTTCAGGACCTTTGATATTGCTGGTTACTTGTTCCTGAGAAGCACGTTAGAAGCAGTAGCAAGCAAAAGTATAGGTTTATGTGATGTTCTCATGGTAATGCAGAGTAATCTATTCACTCTTCAGGACAGTGGGATCCCAAGTTATTTACAGCATACGATGTGTTTCGTGTAAGCCTCATCACATCTGAACTCATTGTAAAGGAGATTGAGACTCAGCGGAATGGAGTCAAGGCTATCTTTGATCTTCAAGGCTGGCGATTTGCTCATGCATTTCAAATCAGTCCAGCAGTGGCCAAGAAAATTGCTGCTGTTCTCACAGTAAGTATGACATGCTGCTTCATTGCTTTAACTCTCAATTTTTCATCTGTTGCAAGCTATAGTAAATTTTCCTTCTGTAGACCTCCTTAGAGTCTATACAGCTTTAAAGAACAAAATCTTAAATCCATTAGGAGTCATAGGTTTTGCTTGGTTTGACTTGAAGTATGTTCTTGTATAGCAGAAAATTACCTTTAACCTCTGATGTTTATAAGAACTCCACTGACCTGTTACAACACAAGAATTTCATGAGCGTAAGTGCCCATGAAGCCCAGTTCTGTAAGGATCTCTGTTCGTTATCCCATTTAATCTCTTCTCTTCCATTTTTTTTCGGCATTAACTCAACAGTCAAAGCTTTTTTTCCCTGACACTTAGAGAGGATGAGAAATAGCATGCACAAAGAGCAGTTAAGAGCAAGACAGTACTAACTTTTTACCAGCATGGATGATGCTACATGATCTTCCAACTGCTACCAACAGAAAGTATAATGTTTATGTTCTGCTTGCTTTTTGCCCCCTCAACATGAAGGTTATTTTGTGCATTCACTACTACCTCAATTCCTATTTTTCACAAAGCTTGTGGGTGTTTCATTGTCTAAGACTTGTTCATTGCTGTCAAATTTGGTTGAACTTCGCCAATGGATTTCAGGGGGAAGAACAAAAGAATGAAAGAAGGGGACAGAGAACAGACAGCCAAGGTTCAGTATAGTCCCATAAACACATTTTCCTTCAGAATTTAGATTGAAAGTCAGCAATAATAAAACTGTTAGCTTGTGATGTGGAAATGAGTGAGGGAGGTAATCTCTTGCTCTGATTTTGTAAGGTTTTGAAGTTCAATCAAAGCGTCAGAACTTACAGTTGTTCTTCCTTTTTGGTATCTGCTGTAGAACTTAAGTGAAACCAGTAGGTATTCCCAACTTTTCACATCTGGAATAAGAAATCTTGATGTTCATCTGATTCTGGGCAAGATCTCATGAGAATAGGACTAGTAAGAGTGTTTTAGTTGATTTCTGAGGTAGTAAACAAGTTGCTAGTATTTTTTTCACTTTGAAATAGAGCAGAAAGGAGGTAGAACAGGATTTGCAATTGCATCTAAAGGTTTCAATCCATTATCTCAAGCGGGGAAATTCTCTGAATATGATGTTTCCATCTTGACCTATTTCAGATTTGTTGCATGCTTTTCAATGCTTATTAATAGCTATTGGGGGAAAAAAAAAAAAAAGACAACAACAAATTTGTGTGTTTCCAGTGTTCTTTTCTAAGAAGAGAAATAAGTTAAACTCATTTTTTTTCAGATTCCTTTCATTGCTTTAATTAGGTTCAGGTATTTTGCCAAAAGATTGTCTTAGTGTTGCTCAACATGCTTTTAAGTAAAAATTAAGGAACCTTAGTTTCAACCCTGTGTTTTACTTAAGAAATGTGTCTTGCAAATTACTATCCTGTGTGAAGAAACAGAAGTTAATAGAAAGGAAATATGTACTAAGGAATGGAAAGCATAGTAAGAATAGTAAGTGACATCATCTTGCAAAATCTATTACCCTTGGCAAAACCAAATTGTTTTGTGAAAAACATCACAGTAGACCTTAAGTATACGGTAACACATGGTAATGTACAGTAAACCTACAATCTGATAGTTTTGAGATCTTTATCATACATTAAAATCTAAAAGGAGTTGCATTTAAGAAATATGTGGGGTTTAGGGTTTTTTTACTTATAGAAGAATGAGAAGCGTGCATGAAATTATGTGAGATGAGCTGCTGTACTAGTGGGGAGAATTTTTTGTGAGAAGTAGCACTTACATTAGCAGAAATCCTCTGGTTGCAGAGGTAGTATCAGGTTGGATGTGAATGGAAGCTATAATTTCCCCATTGCATAATGCTGTCTTTGAGCACTGCTGTGTTTTCTTTTAACTTTCAAAGGTCTGGGACTTCTAAATGAATGCAAGTAGAAGTATTTCATATTATAAAGGCTGTATATAGCAGATACAATTTTTATTTTCATTATGACAGTAATCTTTTTGTAAAGCTGAACTTCTGGCTTGGGCAAATTCCCAGTAATTTCAAGGCTTGTCTCTAAATTATAAATATAAATTATTTAACTGAAAGTTAGTAGCTTCAGTGGTTTATATTTATATATATTGGCATATTATCCTTCAGGCTGTGAATCGCCAATGAAAGCACATGGCTAGATAGCTTTTTGGTAAATCAGCAGCAGAATCTCTATTGTGAAGGATTGTACCTCCGAAGAAAGGCTGAGCACAAGCTTTGGATATGTTACTTATGTGCAGTTGGGTGAGGGTTTTCTTGTTTGATTTTCTGTTTAGTTTTTTTTTTAATATCCTCTCCTCCTACTGAATTTTTTATTTTTCCTCCTAATGGGATATATATGATTTTTCTAAGTGTTGTTGGGGCAGTGTAAATTAAGAGCACTCCAAAGTGCAGGAACTGGCAAAGTCAGGAGGAATACTCTAACCTATGGACTAGATAGTTTTCACAGACTTGTCCTTAACAGTAGAATCTTTCCAATATTTGCTTTTCCTTACACTGTTTTTCACGTATTTTGACAGGATTCCTTTCCTCTAAAAGTTCGAGGTATCCACTTGATTAATGAGCCTTTATTCTTCCACTCAGTCTTCGCTCTAATTAAGCCTTTTCTCACTGAAAAAATAAAGGAACGGGTGAGTGCACACAAATATTTCTTTCTGCCACAAAATCCTTACATGACAGTCTGTAGCACTTCTCTTAGGATCTGGGCACTCCTGAGCACTGAAGAGCATAAATCATTTTTGTGTGTTAGTGCCATAGAGGCCTCCAGAAACTAACTGTAAAGCATTTGCAGTTGTCACTAACATGAGAGTTGCAAGTGGTTGCCGTTATCACCACTCTGAAGATAAAAAACACTGTGACACAGAGAGGTTAAATAATTTGCTTGAGATCACACAACAATTCTTACGAAGAACTAGGAAGAAACAGGTCCTGGATCTCCTAGCACTGTGCCTTTAAATGACAGTGAGAAATTGTTACTGAACAGTGATGATATGCTCCAAGAAGACAACTTTTTAGTTGTGAAAGACCAGCGGGGGCATTTATGCATCAAAAATAGGACAGGCTTAAGTTCAAAAATTTTTTTTCCAAATAGCTTCTTAGTTGTTTTAAATTGTATTGCAGTTTCAAATCTGAAAACCTGTTTGTAGTTGGATGGAAAAGCATGTCAAGAATTCTGGTTTATTGTAGCATAGGAAGAATATTGGACGTTTCAACATTTCACAGTACCTCCTTTTGTACCAGCTAACACAGGACTAAGGTACAAATAAACAGCCCTGCCTATTATTTCCACTCTGAAGCCCCCTTGTTTCAGCGTGTGGATCTTGTGGATTTGCAGTAGCCATTGCACTCCGGGACAGTAAATCCAGTTTTTTCTGGTCACTGTTAACTGTTATTTGGCAGTCCCCTTTTTCTAGCAGTTGTGTTTACATTAGAGAGGTGGCCCTGTACAGTCCCTCACTCTCAAAAGATGATTAAAAAAGGGAGCATGTTCCAGCAGCCTGATACTGTGGCCCTTCTCTCACATTAATACCTGCAACCCCCCCATACACACACCTGATTCGGCTCAGAATGTCTCAGGTTAGAACTGCAAAAGCAGAAAAGAGGGCAGATGGACATTAAAGGCATGAAAGAAAACAAACCAGATATCCCAGTTCATGGAATGGAACAGAAGCAGATTGGTTTGAGTTACAGGTATGATCTGAAAAAAAACCCTCTAAGGGCCAGTTCCCCATCCTTCATAGGAATAATTATTATTCACTTAGTATTTTACTTCCTGATGAAATGTTAGAATAAAAGGCAGCCAACTACCTTTCGAGTGCATATTCTTGCACTTTTTATGTAACAATAATTGCAGAAATCTCTTGTCAAGTGTTAAAAAGAGGCCTGTGAAAGTGTCTGACTGGAAGCAATGGACAAGTATTCAAAATAGCTACAATAAAGCAAGGAGAGAAGAACCTGAACTACACTATCACAAGGGTTAAAGTGGAGGAGTAGCCCAGGATCTAATTTCAGCTGGAACTGAAACATAAGGAAGGACTGAGATACAGATTCTTTTGAATATCCTTCTTGGCACCTGTCTGAACCTACCTACATACTACATAATGTTGGTTTTAAATACCTGTGACTGGACCAGATAGTAATGGCCAGGAGCCAAACACTGTGCTGTTCATGAAAATGACTGAAAAACACGATACCTATCATGACAAGACCAAACTCCAGTCTTCCCGTGCTTTAGCTCACTGTTCGGATGTAGTGTGTACCCTTATCAGTGCTGCTAAACCCATCTGGAACAAGTGTGTAGTTAGTTTCAGCTCCAGTGCTCACAGCTGCATAAAATGCAGATCTGGGGTTGTAGTCCATGCTTCATCAAGCTGCAGATACTGAGCAGGACTGTGAGCTCCTATGGGAAACTCGCTTACGTGGTACTTCCTTCTTCATTTAAGGAGCTCGTTATGGACAAGTACATTTGTGTAGTCAAACCAAGCTGGTGGCTTCAGCTCTTAGGCTGAGTTTCTTTGCTGCTTGTTTGCACTCAGTTCTCTAGCATTCATACCCAATTAAATGCTTTTCATATTTTGTTTTAGGTCTATATGCATGGAAATAACTACATGCAGAGTCTGACCGAACACTTCCCAGCCAGCATTCTCCCACAGGAATATGGGGGGGAGGAAGTCTCTATTGAAGAGTTGGCCAAGGAATGGACTGACTTTATAATGGCATCTGCAGATTATCTTCAGAGCATTTCTCTGGTTGCCCAGGAATAACCTTGTTACAGTATTATATCAATTCTTGAACACCTGGAAGTGGAAATTAGTTTAATACGCAATCTTTTGTGTAACGTGAAATTACTGTAAATGAAAGCGGTATGTCTCTGCAGGGCACTGTTAGATTGACTGCACTTTAAACTAACTGGAGTCTTACCAGTGTGTATGACTGAAGAGATTAATGAGTTCTACATATTTGCAGTACTGTTTGTAATTGATTAACTTCTATGCCAAAAAGCTGAGTAGTGTGTTGGATATTAGAGACTGATACTGCTCCTGTTAAGTCTTTGGAGACAACTCAGCTGTAGTAATGTAGTGCAGAACCTTATGTATAGCTCTTGTATCTTGGCTTGTCAAGATAATAGTATACAAAAAGGAACAGGTGAATGGGGTAGACTAGTTTGTTGCAGAAGTATGACTACAAGGCTAATTTGCAAGGGGTGAAAAGAGGCTGCTTTTTAGATTGATTCTCAGGGAAAAAGGCTGTTTTGTTAGTTTGTGTCAAATTGAAAATTAGTGAGCAATAGTGAGACTTTTGTGTTGATCTTTGTGCTGCTTTTGCAGCTTCCCTTTTTGTGCTAATTAACGCAGTAATCTTCCAGTTTTATAGAGGAAGATAGGGAAAACATCATGTACCTGTTCTTCAAAGGACAGTATGAATCAGGAGGAGGAACTGGTGAGAGTCAAAACAACCTTGAAAATTCTGATTTTCTTTCTTCAAAGAGATACTGTCTATGGAGAAGCTTTGAGCAACTCCAGTTATGGTCACCTTTAATTCCTACTGTAGAGCACTACAGAGGTCAAGAGCTCTTAGCTGTTAGCAGTATCTGTTTTGGAGGGTGAAGTAGATTACCCTTCGTGGATCTGAACTTTAGAAATACCTGTTGCGTGGTTTAAGGGTGCTCGTAGGTCACTTTGGACCTCAGCATAGAAGATGCTGAGTATCTTGATTTTATTTTCAGAAAAGGAGCTGGCAACTTGCCAGTCTGTCTTCTGTTGGGCACTGGAAGAAATTGGTTTTAATTTTTGTTGAGCCCTCTTCTTCATTTCTGTAGGGGTAAGGAAAAAATATTAATCTGTTTATACTTATCGAAAACAGTTTGTTGGTTTTTTTAAGGGACATTATTCAGATACAAACACTGCATGTGAAAAAGCTGTCACTCACATTACATAGCAGTATCATCCTGCAATCCCCAGTATTTAATAATCTAAACAATTCTTTTACTTTTCACTCAGCTTTTTGTTAAAAACTGTTAGCATACCAACTGCTAGAATTCATTTGCCCAGTTTTTAACTCTTGTTTTGTAATAAGCTAAGTGATCTTTGGATAAGCATTATATATTTAAGCATTCCATATGAGTCTTTGTATAAATGAATCCATAACAAATGCTTTGTTTCTAAGGCAGCTAGAAGTGCTAATGTCAGTTATTTTGGGATCTTTAGGACATTGGGATGTTACGTGCTTAGGGGAGAGAAATGAGACTATTCTATTAAATCAGAAATGTCTTATGGTAGATGATCATTAATACTGTGTTGTTGCAAAAGCCACTGGGAACTGTTCATTATTAGCAAGGGAAACATCTATGAAAGGCCCACAGAGTACTCGTTGGTTGTAGTTCCTTCTGCTGTGGTACGGTCAATGCCAGGTACAAAGTACTTGCAAAACCGACAGGCATTTAAATTAGTTTTTCTTTCTTTCAGTTCCCTCATTTCCTTAAGTGCATTTTTCATTCTTCTCTTTCAGGATGTCTTTGATACGGAGCCTAAATTTAAGGAAATATTTTTTCAGATACATTTTCATATATTCGTGTATTTCATATATCTTTCTTTTTCTCAGATTGAACTATTTTGTAATACAAAGCTCCTTAAATAGAGGAGTTCAGTGAAGCTCTAGTTCTTCACTGTAGGAAAATAAACTAAGTAGTCAGGCATCTGGCAATTCTTCAAGTGTGTATCTCAAGTTCCAAATCACTTACAAACTGGAGAACTGAAGCTATTTTCGTAATTTTGTGCTCTTCAGTTTTAATCCTTGAATGTAAACCACATAAAGGATTGAACTGTTTTGCAGCGAATGGGAAAATTTAAACTTTTCCTATGAAACTGATCTCTAATCGTTGCTGTTTTATGTAGCAGAGATGTCATGTGATTGCATATGTATATGCAGATGGACAGAATGTAGCTTTTTTAAAATCTTCATTGGGACTACACCAGCACTATGAATATGAAGTTCTAAATGTCTTAAAAAATATCCTGAATCTATTACTAAATGATGTTATATTTGCATAACAACAGAGCACTGAGTGCAGTTATTTTTTCATGAACTGTTAATTATTTCTTAATGTTTACATGATATATAGAAGGTAGGAACTGTAACTGCAGTTGCTGCTAATAGTAAGGACACCAGCTAATTAGAACATTTGCATAATTAATGGAAGAGGTATTAATTAGTATGTTGAGTGGTGGTATGGCAGCGTTGAGCTGTATTGTCAACAGAAAAGGTAAAAATCTCCAAGTGCATTGTTCTTTAGGAATATCAAGAGTGCCTCTAAAGAAAGCAAGCTGCTATTAAATGATGCAACTGTAATTTACTACTGACTGCAAGCACAACGTAATGCACAACGGTTTTTGTAATTTTTTTTATGGATTAACACCATTCTATTAATAAACTTTTTCTAGCGGAACCAGCCCCGCCTGTCGGTGTTTGTGAGACGAGGGTGGCGCTCCCGGGGCGCGGCGAAGGGCCCCCGCAGGGCCGGGCCCACCGCCCCGCCGGAACTGCGTTTCCCGGCGTGCCCCGCGGCGCGGGCGGCGGGCGCTGTGCTGTGCGGCGCAGCGCGGCGCAGCGGCGGGGCGGGCGGGCGGCGAGCGCTGACGGGCAGCGGGCGACGTGGCCATGGGGCGCCGCGCAGGGCTGCCTCCCCTCCCGGCCGCCACCCTCCTCCTCCTCCTCCTCCTCCTGCCCCGCTGCGCCGCCGCAGCCGCCCTCGTGCTGCGCGGCCGCCGGGCGGGGGGCAACGAGAGGCCCATCATCGGTAAGGGGCAGCCGAGCGGGGGGCGGCCGTGCCCTGCGAGCGGTACCGGCCGGGCCGGGGCAGCGGCGGGACCTGCCTTCCCTGCCCGGGAGCGGGGAGCGGGCTCAGGCCGGCGTGAAGCCCTGCCGGCTGCTGCGCGGGGCCGAAGGTCTCCCGGAGGGTGGGTCTGGTGAAAGCTTGCCTGAGCAGCGTTACGCTATACGTGCTTGGCTTAAAAATCGTAAAGTAACTACAGCTGATTTAAGAGGAGTTATAGTACTAACTAGTTAAAGCAGGGAAGGTGAGCCTTAGTCAGATAATGTGTTTATTTGGTACCTTGTGACTAGGCATCGTAATCGGTGCCCCATCGTCGTAGCGTGTGTAATTCTTTCAGGCAGTAAATGGAATGCTGTAACCTGGCGTATAGGAAATTGGAGTTTAATTCTTCTTCCAGCGTGTAGCGTTTGCTGTTTGTATTGAGCTAATTCTCTTTCTTGAACCGTTCAGGGATATTGTCACAGGAATGTCACTTCGAGAAGTTCCACAAATTTGGAAGCTCTTATATTGCAGCTTCCTATGTGAAGTTTTTGGAATCTGCCGGTGCCCGAGTTGTGCCAATAAGGTAAATTTTTATATCCTTGCAAATGGGTATTAATAGTTCAGTGTAAGGGTATCATCTTATAGGCACAGAAAGCAGTTGTATTGCTTTTCTGAGTGTTTATTGCTCCTCAAAGACTTATTTTAAGATGGTATGATTTGCAGGGAGTTTTAGAAATCAGAATAAAAGCAAACTGGAATATGCCATTTTTAGTATTTCTTCTTACAATAATAACATTTCTTTGAAAAATGCTTCTTTTTACCTGTAAAATTACCTCCGTGGTTTGCATCTGTGGTTTTTGAAGTTGGCTGTATTCATTCTGATGTGTAGTGCACCACAAACGCAAGTAGATACCTAGGTACACGTATACATACTACCTTTTGTCGGGTTCTGTAGTCCAGGGATTCAAGTAATGGAGGAAGGCTGTCGGTACTCCTGGAAAAAAACCAAAGTCCAGTTCTGCTGAAACTGTGGTTCACTAATGCCATGTGTTGTATTTTGGTTCTAGGTAAAAAGTAGCAGAGTAAGTAACAGAACTGACAGTACTTCATAGCTAACAGTTATCTATAAAATAGTAAATGCACTGAAATCAGATGTTAAAAAGACAATTGTCAGAATTGCAAAAGATAGTAATCCAGCTGCAGAAAATCACAATCGGGTGTATCTACACAGTCCAATAAGAGCACCAGTTAAGTGCCTGAATTAGAAACCAATGTGCCTCATGTAGCTGGTGGAGCTTTCAGAATGCTTGCTGACCTGAAGCTTCGCTGACAAATGGAGGCTTCTAATTTTGGCATCAAAATTAGATGCAGCGAAGCTGTATGTTTGAATATACCCAGTGTGTCAATTCTGCAGGAGTGTACCCAGTACACTGGTTTGCTGATGCTGAGGAGTTTCTCATCTTTCCACCTCAACCATATTTTTGCTGAACAATGGGTGTGACACACTGTTAGCATCTCTGCCCTTGTTGGAGTCGGTTGGAAACCGGAATTGCCAGTCTACAGGAAATAATAACTGTACTATTCATGTAAATGTTAAATTTAATAAGTGTCTGCAAAGGGGTCTTGAGTACCTAATACTGAACCATATCTGCCAGGGCCCGATTTCCAGTCTTGCGGATTGAGCTGTTTCAAGTGAAATGTTTAATTTAATTCGGGTCTGGTTTACTCGTGTTTAAATCATGCTTTCTATGTATTTTCTGTCTCTCATGTTTCTGTTCAACAACAATGATATTTTTGTGGTTAAAAAAATGTATAATTCATATGTTTTCGGTTTTCCAGATTAAATCTTTCAGATGAAGAATACGATAAAATATTCCACTCTATTAATGGGTAAGTTTTCAGCACTGATAGTTCTGGTTTTGAGCTCTGCTGTATTCCCAAGAACACTGTCTTTCTACTGTCTTGAGAAGTTATGCTGAGCGCTGTGGGCATGTAAATATGTTCTAAGTCAGAGAGCGCACTATTTCATCCGATGTTGGTCTGCTGCCTTTCTTTTCCTGAGGAACACGTCAGATAATTTGCAACTGTGCCCAGGCTCATCTTGGCATTCTCTTGTGCTTGTCTGCAGGCAGACGGAAGTGGCGTTATAGTGGTTAACAATTTTACAAGTGTAATAGACCACTTCCTCTGCATTTTATTTTTCTCTCTTCCTCATTTGAGTGAACACCTTAAGTCTGATACTTATAAGCACTTACTGGGTGTTTCATCCCCCCTTTCTTCCCTCTTCCAGGCCTCACCGTATCTCCTCTATCATAAAAGTTTCTGATTTGCAGTCTATTCTCTCTATGGGTGCTTTCTCTCTTGCTACTTGAATGGTCCGTCTTGCCTGTTGTAATTCTGTGGCTTAGGTCTTCTAACTTTTCAGCTGACTATAGCAACCGTCCTTCCATGTGTTCTTCCTGCGTTTTAAATATGTTAAATTAGATCACATTATTGCACATTTTAATACTGCATTAAATGAAGTCAAAACCTCTTATATTTGCCTTGTGCTAAAAGTGCACTTTAGAAGAGTTAAATCAGCTGATGCTACACTTCACAGGCATGATTGTATGGGAGTCCACAGCATGTGGCTGGGCTACTTGTAGTCATGAGATGAGCATCTTAAACCATGAATATTTTTGTTAAGCTTATGCATATACTAGAACGTTAATCAACATGCGTAGAACTTGCAGATTCAGACCTGGTTGTCTCGAGAGGGCATTGTCCTCTTACGCTCCACAGCATGCCCTGTACACTGAGATGTGGGTCTTTACAGTCTGGCAATATAAGCAAGTATAAGACAGTGACACTTTCTTTCCTGTGGCTCCTCATATGGGAGACAAATTTAATCGTTTCACCCTTTTCTCATTGCCGCCAGCCTCTCTTTGGTTGCCAGAAGGACTTTCACCAATAGGGTCTGCCATTCTTTCTACCTAACCACCTACGCTGATGCAGGAGAGGGTGTTAGGCAGGTAGATCCAGTTCCCTTATCCTTCTGTCTTTGCAGTGACTGGTAGTTAGATTGTGCTGTGTAGGTGGGTAAGAATGGTCTATTTCCTCTTGTTGCCCTCCACTGTCAGCTAATGGCTTCCACAATATAGCTGTGTGTAAGTAACAAATAAGATCTCTGGAGGGAAGGGCTTTCCATTTTGTGGAAACTTAGAATAGGAAAGAGATACATTGACATTTCACATTGGAAGAGCTTAGCTCCAGTTTCTTTGCAGTTGGAAATTATTTGATGATTACGTGACTCTTCAAATAGTAGAGACAGGATTTTATGGATATAGCAGTGTACTCCTGAGATAGCCTTTGAAATGCACCGTGTATGTCTCCAGCTCTAACCAGTTAGAGGTACTAGAGTATAGGCAGTTGCATTTTAATCTGCCTATGACAATGTCAAGCCATTATCATTGCTACTTAATGGGTTACTTCCTTTCTGCATTAGCAGAAATGACAATTGTTTTGCCTAATTAGTGTTGGCCAGTTTTTGGTTTAAACAAAAGGAACAGGTGAAGTGAATTTTCCACCTTTTCCAGGTAAGGACTGCCTCATTTATCTTAACTAGATCTTTGTAGAAATCTGTAATCTGTTTTGAAAAAACCTTCAGCTGTATTCATTTTCTATATTGTCGCTGGAGAGTAATCTGATTTATATTTTTGTGAATGCTGCTCTACTTTTCCGTCAAATACTTAGCGGCTTTTGCATGATCGCTGTGCATCATTCATCTTAAAATAAACCCGATCACAAGGATTTAAATGCACACTTGCTCTGCAAATGCTTGGGATCATTTGAGATATTAGTTGTTTCTAGCTGCTTGATAGTATCTCCCTGATAGGGGTGGCCATTTCCAGAACACAGAAATGTAGAGGAAATCATTCAGCCATTTTGATAAAAAGTCAGCAACTGATAGATGTGGCTTGCATAAATCTAATTGAGGTTCTGTTGCAGTGGGTTAGGGAGGCTTACGCATTAATTTCTGTCAGTTTTGCAGATACTGTTCCAGTTACAGCCAGAAGAGACTCCCTTTATTTCATGTTACTGTCTCTGATGGTACTTGATTACTTTCTGTGTCATCATGTGTACGTGTGAAATCTCTGCTAGACAATACTGAGTCTTTTTCTTTGTGGCATTTGTGTTTAGGGAGCCACACAGAGAAGTGCCATTGCTGATTTTTTTTTTTTTTTTTTTGGTGGTGGAAAAAGATCATGAGCTGTTTCTTTGAAATTGTCCCTGAGATTGCTTTGTCTTCTTTGGCTGTGTTAGATCCTGTGTGACCAAAGGTTATGGCGAAATGTACTTTTTTTTTGCTTTTTATTAGGAACTTTTTGATCTGTGTTGTCTGTAATAAGAAGGTTGCTCTGCCAGGGCCACAATAATTCTTTACTGAAGTTGAACAGGATGAATTAAGATTGGGCCGGGATTTTAAAGTGGTAGGGAGAGCCAGCTAAGAGTCAGGAGAGGGTGTGATGGAGTCACGGCAAGCAACCCTTTTGTATACCAGCTGAAATCTGTATGCTTTCTGTATTTTCTGTTTACTCTCCTCTTCCTGATGTTGCATTAGGCTCTGTCACTGCTTTATGATAGTGAGCATTCTTCAGTAGAACACTTCAGATTTAGCATATGATTCAGTTAAAGGCTAAGACACCTAAACTTAGCTGTCTTCCTGCGCACTAGCTGTGTGAACTCACATAATAAATGGCAAGCTAGTCAGCACAGTCAGTGGCCCCTACAGGGCTGTTCAACCTTCCAACCAGTTAGGTGTCTGCTCTGGAAAACCTAATTGAGTCTCCATTGACTTTTCTGACTAGATCTTTGCTGTCCATAATGGAAGTCTAGATGCCTATCTATAGGTTTCTGAAATGTGGGTGTCTTAACCTAGACCTGAATCCTACCTTTAAAATCACTGTCAGACCTTTCTCTGTGTACGTTGTCCAGGCTTTAGTTTGATCGCCATTGCTAATCAGATTCTTGGATGTTGCCTTTCAGGGTACTTTTTCCAGGAGGTGGTGTGGATCTTAAGACTTCTGAATATTCCAGGGTTGCTAAGATATTTTACCACAAGGCATTAGAGGTAATTAATTACTAAGGAACAGTCTGTTCTTGTTATTGTCACTGTTCAGAGATCAAAATGACAGGGAGGCTCATATTTTCCTATTTTTACATTGGCATCCAGTGCGTTAACTGTAAGCCCAATAAGTAGCTTGTTGCTGGCTTCTGCATAAAAAAATCTTTTAATATCTTAAGATTTGGACTTCTGGCACCCTCTCCTGTTCTATGTTGTGTCATGGTCTTAAACTCCCAAATTCTTCAAGTGAGAACGGTATCATTTATGCATTGTACCTGAGGCTTTATGGGTGTGTGCAACTTGCAATAAAGTAACAGTAATGCTTTCCAAAAGCTCAGAGTATCTATTGACATTGGATGTTGAACAAAGTTAATAATAAACATAATCATTTGTAGAAGTGTAAACAACTGAAATTTAGACTTAGAGGGAATTCTAGCGAGACTCTCAAATAAACCAATTTACGGTAATACGACATCAAGGCCTCCACCCATACATTACAGTAGTGAAACACCTTTATTCTCTCTTACCTGTAAGTAGATTTGCATATATCTTTGGAGGTGCAGATGAGGGATCTACATTAGCACATCATAACATTTAACCTGTTTCTATGCATTGGTACCTGTAAATATAGCAGATTCTTACAGTAAACACTAGCTTAATTTATAACATGAAAAGAAGGTGGGACAAATGCTTGAAAGGTTATATTATTGTTAATAGTTACATAATTTATATGATTGTTAGCTTTATTAAGAAGAGATTGAATTTATGGAAAAGCTGTTTCTTTCAAAGCATATCAGAAAGGCTCTGAATCCTTATTGCAGATTTAATTCTCTTAGAGCTTAAAAGATGTTGGGGTTTGGTGTGGGTTTTTTTCAGATACTAATCAGCACATTTTGAAGTCAAATTTGCATTGTGGAAAGGCATGGATGTTTAATGAGCTTTATATACGGTCCCTGTGATTTTTTTAAGGATCTTCTGTATTCAATTTTAATAAAAGTTTAAATTTTCTTCCTTTTTTCCTCTTTACTGACTTTATTTTCAGCTAAAGTTGATTAAAATTGTCACAGAAGTCATACTTTGGAAAACGTTGCCCAAGAGGCAGTTATGAGAGAGAGAGATATACAAGTATGACAGGCTGAAACTTGCAATGGTAGCAGTGTCCATTGGCAGTGAGGAATTCCTCTTCTACCCTCGCTGCCGACTTTCCAACAGCAGGCAGGGAAACTGCAGGCAGTGGCATTCACGGGACCAGTCAGCTGCTGCAATTAATTGTTTTCTACTCTTCAGTCCCTATGGCCAATGTTGTTACTCTTTTGTCTGTCTTTATTTGCGGTGATTGTTAGTCTGTCACCTTAAACCTGAATCTTGCAAAGACTTATATAACTTTTATGTGAGACAGTTCATCTCGTTTGTCGCTTTCAGAGTGCTCGCTGTGAAGTGCAGCCTGTTTATTCAGTATTGGGCAAGGGTTTTGTGTGCTTGCGCTGCTATTACAAAATACTATTTACATTTCACAATGAATAACTGAATTGCATATGTCAATTTTGCGATCAGAGAGGCAGGTTTATTAGATGGTATGTGTACTTCAGGTGAGTGAAAGGCAGAAAATAATTTTCAGTTCATCATATGTAACCCTTACTAGTAAGTTGGGATTTTTCTCTGCTACTTGGGATGACTGTGTGTTTCAGTTTTAATCTTTTGAGGCTTAATTAGCACTATAAAATACTGTAGTTTTACTAATGTAAGGTAAGCTACAGTAGTTAAGAGTGTATTAGCAGGTACAAAATTGACTGAAATTTATGTTTTTTATAAGACTTACGAGGGTTCCTTTTCTCTTTGTTTGCAAATGTTCACAGTGTGAAATGACTTGGTCTGGCTCTGCATTAAAAGAGGGAGAGGGAGACGGAGACAGGGAGAATGTGTAATGGAAATCCCCATCCAAGCCAACAGGATTTCACTAGCTAGGCAAAACCCTAAATGAAATACTGTTTTCCGGATTTTAAATTGGTTGTAAAAATGTGATATCTTGGATGTTGTTTAATATGTGCTCAGCCTCCCAGCTAATATTAGTTTATTAAAAGAAAAAGGAGGGGACCACAAAATGTTTATGGTTCAGTTGTAATTGGTCTTAAACTAGTCTATTTTTTTGCCTTTAGTGGTTGTATTCCTTACTTACATGACAGACGGACAGTGGAATTGCAAATCCTGTGTCTAGCAGTGCGTGATAGGTGGTCATGAAGACTCTGCAGTACTGTTAGCCTTCTTTCTGTAAATCTTCCGTGTTTTGCTCTGAGAAGTAGTAGTTACATGGGCTTTTATTACCATACTATCAGTAGTGCAGTAGGGTAACATGCTTACTCGAAGCCTGTAATTTCAGCTTTCTCAAAAATGGCTTCTGAGCAGCAACTCTTTGCAGGGGGTGGGTGTGGTATGCATAACTTAGAAATGTTTAGAAACAAGTTAAGAAAGACTACTCTGATTTCACAAGGTCAGCAGTTCTGAAACTTACCAGTCTCTTAACATGAGCTTCCTATCAGCAATAAACCATACAAAAATGCAAATTTCCACTGTGTGTATGCACTGTATATAGTTAAGTGACAAGAAGTTGGTTGTGTTGTCTTTTTTTGCTTTCCTTACCTCCTTTTTGCTTTTTTCTCTTGTTTTAGTGCTTACCTGCCAATTTTTATCTTTGCATTTTGAAAATAGTTGCTGCTTTTTTATGTTGCCTAAGCTCACAATTTATCTTTCTGGAACATGTCCAAACCTACAAGTTAAACAAGCATATAAGTATGTCACTTAAGACCATAGCTATGCTAGTAATAGGATTTATATTTTCTTAAGACAGGTAGGTGGGCACAGGTGTACAGACATTGCAAAGGGCCCTTGCCATGTGTTCATAATGTGCTTCATGTGAAAGTGTGAATTGTAATGAATAGGCTTTCCCTCAAAGTGGTGACAGATTGGTTTATGTCCCTTCTTATGATTGCCTTTTTTATAGAGATGTAGTAATTTTGTAGTTTGTTTAGGCTGCTCTCAACATTGTTTATTTGTAGAACAGAACTGTCAAATTATTATCAACATTAAGCTTAATTTACAGCTTTAATGGACATGTGTATATTCCGTAGCCTTCATATTTCAAGAGAAAAACTAAGGGAGTCTGTGTTTATTTCAATTGTAATTGAACTGTTATAATTCCTCCTGTAGGAATTTGTACTACTGTAGTAATTTCTTCTCTCTACGTAATGGAAAGCAAAAAGAATCCGAAATTGTCTTCGGTTTTCTTTCTGTGAATCTTGAGTACTTTCTCCTGATGTTGTTGCTTTTTATTTTGAAGGCTAATGACAATGGTGATTATTTCCCAGTATGGGGAACGTGTCTTGGACATGAAGAGCTTACATATCTCACAAGTGGCGAAGTTTTACTTGTTAACACCAAGACAAATGGTTTTGCACTCCCGCTGAACTTTACCTCAGGTACGTCTCATGTCTGAGATTTGCTGAGAGGTTTTGTTTTGGTCACGATAAAATATGCGAGGTCAATGTTCGGGAGGTTTCTGATTATTATCTTGTTAAATTCTTTCTTATTAAACTGCTGTAACTGTTTTTATAAAGTTAGTGCAGCTCTATTATTTCTAAAGCAGAGATGTTAGCACAAGCCATTTGAAACCAACAGCAGTTGGCAAAACCCACAGTTGTGGCTCTTTGAGTCATCTGGTAATTTGGACCTATAAAAATAATGTGGGTTTAGGTCCCTTTTTGTTACAGAGTTGAACAAAATTCAGGGGTCCAAAACCTATCAAACTTGGAGAGCAGGTGACTTTAGATTTTTTGAATTGCATCTTTCCTAAGGATGAGAATTAGTATTGCTGTCCCACTTGTACAGTATTGAAATTGGAGAGATCTCTTAAGATAGAGCTATGCCACTCAGCAGCACTGG
This sequence comes from Falco rusticolus, assembly GCF_015220075.1. NCBI lineage: Eukaryota > Metazoa > Chordata > Aves > Falconiformes > Falconidae > Falco > Falco rusticolus. Next base: position 43,854,303 of record NC_051189.1, read on the forward strand.
TAAAATGTGGCCTGTGTTGATATTTTACGTTTGTTAGTAATTTCTCTGCGTACCATGCAGCATTCACAAATTCTGTCATTTTTGTTCATTATGTAGGAAAGGTCATTGAAATGAGTAGCAAAGAATGATGCTTTTTTTAGTGAGAGCTTAGCTAGCAAAATTGGGTCCTCTCTGGGTCAAGACTGGAGGGCAGTGGTAACAGCATGTTGGAAACCTGTTGCAGCTTGTTTCACTGATTTTCCTTGCAGTGTAGTCTAGAATCATAAAGTTATGCTACAGAAAAAAATGTTTAATGCAGTATTTTTTTGTATCTGTCTTCTGTTCAGTATTAGTCCGTCTGTTAGCAGCTTGTGTAACGGACAATATAATTTTTTTCTTTTTTCTTTGTAATAGCTGCAAAGGACAGCAGATTATTCAAGAACTTCCCTGACGATGTATTACATGCATTTGCTACTGAGCCATTGACATCAAACTTTCATATGTGGAGCCTCTCCATGGAGGTATTTGATCATTTTGTTTCCTGAACACAAACACATTTGCTCTGTTAAACCTAGAAATAGATGAGCAAATAACATCTTTTTCCCCCTCCCCTCGTTATCACAGAATTTCACAAAGAATGAAAAGCTTCATAGTTTCTATAATGTTCTGACCACTAACACCGACAATGAAGTGGAGTTTATATCTACCATGGAAGGTAGGGAAATTAATTTCCTTTATAAACTGTGATTGAAACAGACTGGTTCTTTAGAGGTTTTGTGGCATTGATGTTAATTTGTGCTGCAAGCTTGCTGTGAGAATAGCAGGGTTAGCATCAGCTCTGTCAGTGCTCTGGCTGTGAGAAGCATATTCTGTTTGTAGGGATATTTTACCTTTTGAGTACATGTCTGTGAGCCTAATTACTTACTTCCCTCACCCGCTGTTCCCCTCCCAGGTGCTGTTACACTTTAGTACTAGAATATTTGAGTGCTGTGATGTGAAGAGTACAGCACTTGTCCTGTAGTAGCTAAATCCCTCTACAGCGCAGCGTGCCTCTGTTGCGCCTTGCTTTCTGCCTGTCTGCTTATGCTTGCATTCCTGTGTCTGTATCTGCTGTATGGGAAGAACAATTCAGGGTGCTGAGATGACAGAAACATCCGTCATTATTTTAGCAGCAATACTGCTAATTTCCCCGCTCCAAAGCCTTTTGTATTACTTCTGTTGTGTATGTTTTGCACTAGGCTTGCTCAGTTCAAGAAACAAGTTGCCTCTTTAGAGATGGGCTTATCTTGACCAGCACACTGCTGGCAGCCCTTCAGTAAGGCTCAGCTGTCAGCCCATGGGATTCTTCTGTATGGCATGCTGGCTGTCCTCCAGAAGAGAATAGCAGTTTGATCAGAAAACCTGATTAGGCTAATGACAGGCATCTCCTGTGCCTGCAAGCGGTTTATCACAGAGCAGTCATCAGCTGCTGTGCTGCTATTCTCTCTGAGAGTTAAGGACTGGCTTCCCCCTCTCTGTATGAGGCCTGGCACAGAGCAGATGGGAGCTGCCCCTGGACTGACTGGGCCTGTGAGGAGATCCTAAGACTTGGATCTGCCCCTGGAACTGCCAGGGATATCCTGTGTGGCTGGGAACATTGTATGTTGAGTGGCAGTAGGTAGGAAGTTTTGAGACTGATACACTTGTACCATTCTTTTTTAGTGTGTATATATATCAGTTCTGAAATGAATAATCAAAAAGGTGATGTACAAAAATCTGCTTGCATGGAATGAGACTCTTCTTTTACAATATCCTTCTTTATTTTTTTCTTCAGCTCCACTATTTAAGAGTTTCAACTTCCTGTTTAATCTTTTGTGAAACTTGATAAATGAGGTATTTTTGCAGCTTATCCTTTGAGTTTCTTTTGCAGTAAGACTAAGCACATAATTCTTAAAGCATAGACCTTGCTTACATGCTTTGTTTGTTGCAGCATACAAATATCCAATTTATGGTGTCCAGTGGCATCCAGAGAAAAGTCCTTTTGAGTGGAAGAATTCACCAGGCATTCCACATTCCCCAGCAGCTGTAAAAGCAGCATATTATATAGCTGACTTCTTTGTTAATGAAGGTAAAAAGTTTATTATCTATAAATGTAGTTTTTTAGAGTGAAGCGTTAGTGAAAATCTTTGAAGACGACAGACCTCTTTTTCAGCTGTCAAAGTTCAGTACATCGTGCTGCCTTCTGAGAAGATTACTCTGCAAGCTTTATAGGCTTATAAAAAACCAAGGGATACTAGAAATAGAATGGCTTAGTAAAAGGGACATCAAAAGGTCGGGCATTCCGCAAACTCTTTTCAGTAGACTGGCTCAAAAGCATTGTACTGTGACTTTCTACCAGTTCAAATGATCACTGTAACATTTTAGCTTCCCTTGCACAGAGATGATGAATGAAAAAAAGTACTCTACTCATAATTCCAGAGGTTTCCTCAGTCCCAAACTAAGTTACAGTTATTCAATGTATTCTCAGCTTTGCTTGCAAACTATATGCACCAAGATTGTAAATACTGCTTGGCCAGTATATGGACGTATCAAAGGTGTGCCATATGGTGCCCAACAGTTACATTCTGTAGACAGCACAAGAAGTTTCTGAATTTTACAGAGCTTCCAATTTGTTTGTTTATACCCTTCACACTTCTATACTAGTAAGTGTAAAATTGTGATAAGTCATGAAACTTCTGGTCTTAGGTAGGATATAAATACAGGAGTATTTGAAGGGGTCAAACTTACTTTTTTCCTTTGTTTATACTTACTAAACTATTCTGCTGAAATACCGTTTTCATATTTTAAATTGACTATGAAATTCTCTTCTTACCTGATTGATTTGGGCGATGAAGGACATAATAACCTGATTTAGTTGGGTCTCTAGATTTGATCTCTAATCAAAAGTCAACTAGTTGGAGAAAGCAGACAGTGATTTAAAGAAATGCAACTTGTGCTGACCTGGTCAACAAGAGTGTGGAAATAAAAGTTGTGCTTCTTACAAGTTCAAGGCTCTTTTTTGTGCAATGTAGTCCTACTCTCCTTTGCAAGAAGGGAGCAATATCATGTAAAATTCCTTGTCAGTATCTGTTAAGTTTCCTGTATTTTAAGGATTTTGATAGGGTACATGTGGGAGACTGAGGCAAACATAAAGGGGAAAATAGGAGAAAGTATAGTATGAGCCTTTTTTCTTGTAGTCTAATACTGGAATGCAGCATTTTTTTTCTATTTCTGTTTGCTACATTCTCTAGTAATCTGTCTGCACGCTGTACTACAGGCAGATATAAGTTTGCTCAGGCCATTATCCAAGTAAATGTGGCAAAATAAGTGCCAGCTCTGCTTCCGAGTCCTATTGAGAAACAGTGCACATGAGTTCTTCTGGATCTGTTGACCTCCAATTCTAGTAGAAAACTTCTGTCAGTGAACTGTATGTGTATACCCCCCATCTCATATACTAAATCATAAGCTATTCTTCATTACCTCTGCAATCTGTACAGGTCCTACTGAGTATTTCATACCATAACACTGCAACGAGTAATCGATGTTTTTAGCTAATGTAAGGCAGAATGTCTTCCTTAACTTTGAAAATAAACCACGGGATGAAAAACATAAACTGTTTTCAACTGGCAAAAATATACTCATCTATGATCACTTAATAACTAAACCATTCTACCAGAACACCATTTTCATACCCATCTGTCATTAATTTTAGCTTGTTGCTAACATGATAAACCAGGCAAAGATTCAGTTTTTATTGTCCTCACCAGCACAGTCTATGCTAGCGCTGCAACTTTCAGTAGGCTGCTACTCTGCATTTCTTGCAGTATTACAAGTGCTGGTATCTATGGTAGATACTGCCAGAATCTTACGGCTAAATATTTTTGTACAGCCTTGGCTTTAAAATAATAATTGAATTTCTCCCTCCCCAGTAATAGGATAGGCTGTAACCAGCTTTCTGAAGATCTGTCTTCACAGTTCTTCACATACAAGTTACTGTAATTCCATTTGCTGTTATGCTACACGGATCAAAATAACTTTGCCAAGAAAGATACTGTCAAGGAGGATAACAGTAAAGTGATCTGTACTTTTACAATGTTTTACAGCCCGGAAGAGCCTGCACCGTTTCACCAGTGAAGATGAGGAAACAAAAGAATTGATTTATAATTATATTCCAGTTTATACAGGAACATTTTCTTCATTTCAACAAATCTATTTTTTTGATTGAGTATCGTGTCAAAGGTGCAGTGTTACTATCTATAAATGGAATTATTTGCCAATATTGCGTAATTAAGCTGATATAGTGCACTGCATGTGACAGAAAGCCAGAATAGTTCTCTTCCTTTACAATGATTTATCCTGTGTTTCTTGTGTACTGTTCTTCTGTACTGTTGGACCATTAATATAAAAATTTACATTCAATAATATAATAATTGTCTTAGATTGCACTTAAATGCAAGCTAAAGAAAAGTACATTTTTCTTCGAGGGAAGAGGTCTTGTTTATGTTTATAAACTTGGAAGTAATCAAGCTTAGTACAAGGGAAAACACAGTGTTCTTATTTTTTAAAATATGAGAGTTATCTTTGTAAAATGTTGTGGACTATGGTAGCACTGAGGGCTTAGATACATTGCTTAGTAAAATCCTGTCATTTTCAAATCATATTTAACAAATGAGACTCTTGGGTTTGTTGTAAATGTGTGTATGTAACCAAGTTCTTGACAGGGACTATTTTGTTTGAAAATTTGACCAAAATAGTAAGGAAGCATGAGAGCAAAGAGACATTTTTGTCTAAAAGCACATGTGTTATCCCATTTGTGAAACTGTTTCTCTTTTAAGTTCAGCATTGTTTGGAGTGCTTATGCCTTGTGAAGTCCACGTAAATACAAGGATGCAGCGTAAACTAGGCATTGCAAGTATCAGGTAAAATAAGAAAATTTGGAGGGCATAGTTAAGTGCTGATTCCATTCTCTATTATCTTCATATTTGGTTTTATGTATCCTCCAAGAATCCCTCTGAGAGTAACCCAAGTCAAAAGGCAGATACGAGATGCAAACATCCAGTTCTTTGTATTTAAAGGAATGTAAGCTTAGTTTTTTCTTTACATAGTCTGACTTTCTGTATCTACTGGATAGAATTCTCATTTTGAGTCAAGAGGTAGTTTGTCATCAACTTAGTAAAGACAGTAGTTTCTTTCTGTCCTGTTGAATAGTTTAATGCAGCTAGAATTAAAACAGCAGATGAATGTATATGAAAAACCTGTTAATGTTGACATAATGTGGTAACAGCAGTTGCATTCAATACACTGTGATAACTTTTTTTTTTCATCCTTGGTTTGCTGCACATAGTGAAAATTTTTTGTGTGATGTCCAAACTAAGATGAGACAATCAAATATAACTCTACTGTATCGCACAGCTTCCAAACTCTGTTAACATCAATAGGGATTTGGATTTTATGAAGAATTCAGGTTTATACCTCAGCTTTGTGTTATAGTAACTTCCACTCTCAAGTACCATATCTGAATAAAGCTGGTACATTTCTCAGGTTTTTGAAGTAAAAGACTCTCTAACTTGTTCTTTATCATGGAACAACTACATAACTATAAGGAAACATTAACTGTGACTACCAGAAATACGCTACCAGGTAATTACAAATTAAATGTGATATTGCAGATTATTTCTACATTTGTCACATCAGCCAAATTCAGTAAATGGAACTCGCTTTTAACATAGGTGACTTCATAACGCTAACTTTATTAGCTGATGGATGAGTAGAACCAGGTGTAAGAAGAGAATTATGCTCTACAGTTGCATATAAATGTAGCAGCTAAGATACAAACCAAGACTAGTCTTCTACTTCTTGTTCAGGCTGTTTCTTCAGAATAGCTCTAAGAATTTTCCTAAGTAAGGAGGGCAGGATTAAGCCTTAAAAACAGGGGTCAGTCTTGCAAGTGAAATGTCTTTTAACTGCAATGGTGGCAATTAGTTCCTAAATGTGTAATTACAAGTAATACTGTGTAATATGATGGGAGAGCAGTGTGTATATTGTGAATCTGTATGTGTCTTTCCTTTACATCCTTAATCTTGCAAAGCCTTATTTGATGGTGTCCATGAATTTCTATGATACATGAAATAAATTTTTATTCAGGCAGATGGGTGGTTTTTGTTCTCTTTTAGAGATACCATGGATAAAGCATTAACAGTCATATTTTTTTTCCGAGTCTTCTTACTTCCATCAGTGACAGTCACAAATGAAGAGGCTGCTGCGGTCATGTCAGCAAGTGAGTGAGATGCATGGCCTGGCACAGACATACCTACAGCACAGCTCATGCAGGGACGATGCCCAGGGCCTGAGCTTAAATGCACTTACATGCAGCTGCTGAGCCAAGGGGCAGAAGCTTTCAAAAAGGCTTCCCACAGCTCTACTCACGCAGCCTTTTCACAGCAGGCTTATCCCAGGTGTAGAGTGTCAGAGCTTGCTTGCACATACATGGGCAGCCAAACCCTTGCGAAGGTGGGAAGGGGGTTGCAGAACCAGTGGATGCTCTCAGGGCTCTGAGAATGTAAGCAAAACAACTGCTGTCTGCAGTGTTCAGTGGAAGAACTTCTGTTCCTTATGATGCCTGACATCTTCAAGTCAAGTCCTTTTCCAGTCAGAAGCAAACTACAGGAACCCAGAATTGGCTAGAACACACACAATAAAGGATTTGAAAATTTGTTTTAAAGAACTTGCAGTAGACTTCCTCTCTGCTCTGAGTGATTACTAATACAGTTTTCCATTGCTCAGACAGAACTTCTAACGTACTTTTTAGGATTAATGCTGGAGAGAGAAGAAAAGGAGCCTGTGGCCATACTGTTATCTTACTCAGAGTATGGCTTATGAACCTAATCATCTTGCTTGCTGCCGTGTGTGAGGAAAGAGGTCTGTTGATCAGCAAAGTAACCCTGTGTGTCTTGCAGTTTATGTTAAATCGTCTTTAAGAAGGAAAAGTTTGAAATCGATTTCTTTTTATACTATTCTGCTTTTACCACTAGATGGCCTACGAGAACCAGTATTTTGTGCAATTTTGTGATCGGGTGTGGTGCTGTCTCAAGAGTTTAAAGTGACATGTTGAATAAGGTATTTACTGTACTGTGGTGTTTACTTATATATCAGGGTGTTCAGGGTGTGGGGGAAGGAGGAGACGGAATAAGACTGGAGTCTTACTGGTGTAGCTGGCCAGATTGGCAGGAGAGAAACAGAGAATACATGAGCGTAGAATTAATTCAGCTGTGATTAAATCTTGTTTCCAGTGAATATTTCAAACATTTGAGCATTAGCTGGAGGTGACTGGAATGCTGTCCCTATTTTCAGGTGGGTTTTCCTCCCCTGTAGGCACAGAATCTGTCTTGGTTTCTTTTCTATAAATATGAAACTAGCTCATGCAGAACAGTACAGCTTAGATAGGAAGAACTGATAACTTCTGCTTAGGAAACTTTTGCCTTGGAGGTAGGAAAGACCAATTTGAATTCCTTCAGGTAAGGAAGAAATTACAAGGAAGAAAGATCTTGAGTAACTGCTCTAAATACTACATTAGAGGAAGAGCCTAACCCACAAGCTGGATTGTGGGGGAAAAACCCGAAACAACCCACCCAAATCCCCACCATTTCTGGGCTGACAAGCTGTGCAAAATTCCTAGTAAAGTAGTGAATGCAAAGTAGGGATCGGTATCTGAGCAGGCCGTGACCCTATTTCTACTTCAATGCTGACTAGCTTATTTTTAGGCTAATTTTTAGGCTAATTTTTAACCATTTTCCCTTCGTCGTCGGTGCCACCTTATTTATTGCTATGGATGCCACTCAGCAAAAATATATTAAAAGCTAGGCTGTACTGCACTTACCGTAGAAATTAATGGCCTATTAGGGACATAGTGGTTATTTTCTTGGAACAGTGAGGAAAGTATGGGGATGATTTGAACAACCAGGAGAAACAATAATGAAATTCCTTCCCAGCTGTGTGTTATCAGTGTATTGCCCTTACAAGGCAGGAGTCCCCATGGGAGAGAAATAGCTCTGTGTGTGGTCAGGCAGCTGAAGGCTGCGTGTGGATGCATACTCGAGAATGTGTGGGTGTAAGGTGGGAGGGTGTACACAAGAAGATATCACAGGCACTATTATCACAGTAATGAATGTGAATTTTTATTTTACTTTATCTGAATTGATTTTTTTTTCCTTCTGCGGAGTTCACTTGTATGTATACGGTGGTGGTGGTATCAGAAAAGCTATGGGAGTTGGCTAGTGTTCAAGTCCCATTAAGGTTTCTGTATGCCTGTTCAGATTATTTTGGTTTGAGTACGTGGAAGACAGATTGAGAGATACTGTGAGGTGATTGATTACGTTCCCTCGTTAGTCTTGTGTCTTTCCCCAGGGCAGGCTTTTTTCCTAATCCAATGCTTACTTATAGGGTAAATGGTGAGGAATATCCTGCCCAGGGCCACCTGTTGAGAAGGATACTACTCCAGCTTTCATCACTTCCTCATATCTGTTTCATAATGTAAGCAGTATGTTTTAAGAGCCAACTTTCTCTGTGAGTTCTTATATAACCAGAAGTTTCCAAGACCCTTTCATCCAAAAAGTCCAGACCATCTAAAAACAGCTGTCATTTGAAAGAGCACTTGAACAAGGCATTTGCTCCAAATTTAAGCAAAAAGCCTCAAAACTTCTCATCTTTGTGATTCTCAGACATGTAGTGAACAAACATCCCTCACAACCAAGCTTTCTGTAAATGAAAAGCAAAAAGCAAACAAACCAAAAGGCTGAAAGGAGTAAATTCCAGCAGTTGTTGCTTCCGATCATCAAAGCGATTGGGCTGAGTACTGTTAGCCTGGGAGTATGTACCTCCCAAGCTTCCTTTGATCATCTAGACTGGAAGGTATTATTTCACTGTGTTTTTGCATTTGTACAAGTCCGAGAGCTGATTTTATATGTGTGTAGTTTCTTACTGTTTTCCTGAAGAGTAGATCAGCAAAACCAGATAACCTAAACCAGCAGTTTTCTAGCTAGGAGCACGTTAGGAAATTAGTTTCTCCTTGTGAGCTTCTTGAGGCACCAGTACAAGCAGGTTGTAATCACCTGAATTCAAATTCAGACTGGGAAGTTTAAACTAAACGTACCTGTATTTCACTGGGATTTACTCCAGCCTACTGTGAGAGCTGCTAACTCCTAAGTGCCTGCTTTTTCAAAAGACAATGAGACACATTATTGTGACTAATTACTCAATTATATTAATTACTAATTGTTAATATTATTAGGACATTTTATGAATAATACTGTTAGTCTTGCAGAGGAGACACCAAGTACAATGAATAGTTTACAGAAAATTTCTGAGATGTTTTCCAAAGAGTCCCTGCCAGAATGGAAGTACTCCAAAGATCTTGGCCAGACCCATTCTTACTCTGGATGGAGTCAGTCCTTGCAATCCTTCTAGGCTTCCAAATTAATCACTAGCATTTACACTGTAGTACCATCGACATGTTTGATGGAGGCCATTTGCAGCCTCTCAAAGCAGATCTAACCATGTCTTACGCTTCCAGAGGAAAAGAGAGAAACCTGAAGAACCTTATTACCTGCTTTTATTTAAACTGAGGAATTTGTACTAAATATTTCTCATTAATATTTGCAAGAAGCATCTCATTCCACCCTTCAATGAAAAGTGCCAGTAAACCTTTTGTCACTGGAGTCATAGCCGCAACAGTTCTGTTTGTTCTTTACACCACTAAGCGGAAAACAAAATTTTGTGCTTGCTAGAAACAGAAGCGAGTTCACCCTTCATCCCTAGGCTTTTAAGCTTTACTTCAGGTTTCTCATCCCTCCCAAGGATGAGTTAGAACACATCCCTGTGGTTTTCCCACTTTGTTTCTTGCAACTCCTTGTGGAGCTTGGTTACTCTGTACCATAACTTATAGCCAGCAGTCACTACTTCTTCCAGCTACAGCTGCCATAGTCTTCTCAAATTACTGACCATGCTGCTTCAGATGCTTGCAAATGAGGGAATTGGGTTCATGAGCACACTACATGCTTAAGAAAAGCCCAGTAGCTCCCTGGTCTGTGGGCATGCTAGCTGGAGCCCAGCCTCCTGCACTGTGCTGAGGGGAGATGCTGGAAAGGAAGCAGCAGCTTGTGTCAGCTGAAGCTGCAACTGAAGCCATCCTAGGCTGAGCTACGGTTAGGCAGCCAGTATTTTAACGTAAATGTCTTTCATGTCCTTTTATTCTTAACTATCAACACTCTTGCCCTCCCTTAGCTGCATTTGCAAGGCTTCCCTAAAAAAGCTGTTCAGAATCAGTCTGTGGTTTCCTCTTTACTTTCCACACCCAGGGACCCAGGAGACACGTGAAATGAATTAGTCTGGAGTAATTTCCAGCTCTTTTAACTGAGAGAAGTGAAACTTGCACTGTGGATATACTGTGGCTTTTAGCCATGCCTTAGTGCAGTGAGTAGGGAGAAGTTGTGGTACAGAAGAAAATGCATCTTTATACATACGTTTTATTTTAAGAGAAGCTGAATCACATCATGTCAGCATGGGGAATAGCAATCCACGCAATAACACCTGTTTGAACAGCAGGGCTTGCTGGGCATTTTTTTTTTTAATCACTACCACACATCATTTTTATTCCTTTAGCACAGCTTATCTCCTGCTAAGCTTGCCATGAATTCATTGTATGTTTTTTAACTCATGACTATAATATTGAAGAATATAATCCAGACAGATGGATGATTAATTATATGAGAAGTAATTAAAAAGAAACATGATCTCTTACTTTCATGAGTAGCAGGATTTTTGGTAGTTGCCTTGTTCTCTGTATCCTGTAGAACTCATTGACAAATTATCATCTAGATACCAAGACTTCAAACCAGACAAAAATTAAAGAGCTTCATTTATACAGTTTGAAATTAGACTGGAGCACTAAAAAATAGAGGCAATTAAAATTTGGAATGTCTTATCTGCCTGATTAAACATCCAACAAGATGCGTGACTGACACTCCTCTCCAATCTTCATTTATTTGTTTAATATTAAAAAACTCCTCAGATGTATATAAGCCATCTGCTGATCCGAGATTCACTGAGCCTTGGTATATTATGCATCTGCAAAGTATTTTCATTTGATGCCAGTAACTGTGGGAATTTGTTCATGAAAATTTCCAGTTCAAAAAACTGATGCTTTCTAGACATTTCTGAATATGGCCTGATCATCTTGCCGTTTTTTGTCCATAACACCTCTGTTTTGACCATTACAGCTAAGCTGCAGACTGCTTTGGTGTGATGAATAACACTGGCCAAGTGACAGCAGCCAGGCTGAGTCCTTCTCAACACATTTGGGCCACTTAACCTGGTTCTTTCCCCAGCACACTGCAGAAATCTCCACCTGGAGCTGGGGCCCTTGCTCAGCTGGTGAACTGTGAAGCAGCCCGGAGCCCAGACCGCAGCGCAGTGAGCTCATGGCCTAACAGTGCCAGGGCGAGCGGGACAGTGTGACAGCCTGCAGGGAGTTTGAGATGGAGGAGGAAGTTGCGTCTGCTGAGGTGGGTGTCAGGCAGCCCAGGGAGGGACTCACCTTGGTGAGCACCTCAGCTGGCCACCTTGGCTCCCTACTTCACACCCTCCATCACGCTGAAGTGAGCTGAACCATGCTTTAGTGCTGCCTCTTCCCCTCCTGCAAGGGCAAGGAGAATCCATAGCCCTTGCCGGGCAGAACCAGCGTTGCAAGGAGATGTGGGAGAAAGCCCAGCTTGGGTCAGCATCATCCAGAGCTGCCATGCAGCTGGTGGTGAGCTGCTGTCCTCTCTGCCTCCTTTTGCCTTTCTGCCTACTGTGCTTTCTGTCTGCTGGAAGCTGTTAACGTGTTTGTACAGTAACAAGCATGCTGGGATTTGCTGGGACAGCTGCTGTAATACAGCAAACATATGGAAGTGAGGAGGAGTACATCAGTGCCATAAAAGAAACTAGCCCTTAGGTCCTGGATGCAAGCTGAAGCAAGACATGAAGCAATTGCAGTTGGTTAACACTGAGCTACTTCAGGCATTGGACTTCCCTGTTGATTCTTGTTTTTCTTGATTTGAACAACTACCTGTGGCTTTCAGTCATCTGCCATCTGCAGTGTCTGGAAGTTGTAAATCTTTAGAGATTATTTCTTCTCAGCCTTACAGATCAGGACAAGGATGAAATGGCAGTGGTCAGTGCGTAGCTACCATCTGACCTTCAGTGCTGATAAACTGCTTCCACCAGCAAAATGCCGGGAGGTGGCCACGCACAAGGGGAATAGTCCCTAACCCTCTGCTGCAGGGAGCCTGTTATGTAGCACCAATTCTGTGGGCCTCTTTAAGCCCCCTGAGGAAAAAAAGTGGTGGTGGGGAGGTACCACTTTGGTAAGCGAGGCTCGTACAAGGCCCCATCACACCACCGAACTGTCTTTCTCTGAGGAAAGGTGGTAGCTGGCCCGCACTACCTGTGCGCGTGGCACTGCTCAGCTTCCCCCTCCTCCATCAGTCAGCCCACTTGGCTGCATGGAAGGGAAGTTGTTGGTGCCACACAGCAAAGGTTTCATCTGTCTCAGGGAAAAGGTGACACTGGAGCATGCAGCTTCTCATTTGTGAAGCATTTAACCAATTTTCATGGGCTTCTCTTTACCTACAGCTGCACCAGCACTTCCCGTTCGCACTGCAGGAGTAGCCAAGACCTGATGCAGGTATGCGGAGCAGAGTGAGCTAGACACATCTAAGTAGGTAGGTGAGCAGTTACAGGAGCTGATGGATGCAAAAGAATGGCTGTAGACTATCAAAGTGTCCTGCTGGGTCCAGGTGTATTTTATGCACTCCTGCTTTCCTTGTGTGCTTCCCTTTTGCCATCTGTGTTTGTACAACCCTCCCTGCTCCTCATGCCTTGCAGAGATGCAGCAGCAGAGCACAGTGCAGTCAGCAACTGTGTATGTTACTGGTCACGCAGCAGCCTCTGCACTTTGAAATCCAGTGTTTGGCTGCGCAGTGCAGTATGTGCACTGCATGTAGTATCACAACCCCACTGTAAACTAAGAGAAGCCAGCACAAGAAAGTTAGCTCGGTTTATTTTATTTTATTTTTATTTTGTTTGTTTTAATTTACCATTGTGGTCACACCTTATCCACTTAATATACAGAATGCAGGTATTAAACCAAGAGGACTGCAAAGGCAGAGTGCCTGGTTTATCTGCAAAGAAGCACTCCAGTGTATGATGGTCTCTTCCCAGGCTGGACAGAGATGTAATCCAGTGCAAGCAGTGTTAGAGGCTCACCGAGTATGCTGAAGGGATAGGCTACCTGTCACTGCGGTGGGTGCTAACTCAGCTCTCACTGTGGCTGTGATCATTGGTAATGATCTTTATTACTGTCAACGGGGCCAGTTTCAAAGACAAAGACCTTCCTGTAGCTGTCTGCAGGGTTGCCCAAATAAGCACGTGATATAGCATTAAACGTGCTGTGTCCAAGGTGCACGTGCCCTAGGGGCACTAGATTTAAGATTTACTGTGCTAACAGTCTGTATATTCAAACTGAACAAACCAAGTTTGTTTTTTTTATAGCCAGATCAAAGCTAATACTACAAGCCAAAGTCCCTGAAAGATTATGAGATTACTAGAAATCTGGGAAATATCCCAAATCCTCAGATGATGATCCCAAATGATGCTGAGCAGGTTTCAGCAAAGTTTTTTTTTTTTTCTTCTGTTTTGGAAAGCCATTTGATAAACTTCTGGGTTTGTTTGATTTTGCAAAAATAACAACAGCAAACCAATCTAACACTGGGTTTTGGTGTGGGCAATAGAAGCTCATGTGGTGTTAACAGCAGCAGGTACACAGAGTGCTATTGCTCACGTATTTTAACGGAGCACAAAGTGGAAGCAAAGCCTGGGAACTGTGTCAGAGTTCCTGACTGTTTCTAAACTTCTGCAAGTGTTCAGGAGCACTTTTGACTACAGTGAAGAATAATGTATTTCTGCTTGGGTCTTTTAACCTATTCCATGGGGGTGTGTGGTGTGCTGTGGTTTGTTTTTTTTGTTGCTGTTGTTTTGTTTGGGGTTTTGCTTTTTTTTAACCTCTCTCACTTTTCCCCTGAGGGAAAAAGAGACATAGATAAAACCCAGTCCTGCAAATAACAATTTAGTTCCTGAACTCAGCTATGCTTAATAAGTTTGTCCAGCTGAAAATGAAAAAGAAAACCCTGTGCTCTACAGCAATATGCATTAATGTATAGCTCCTAATAACTTAAATCCTTTAATACGTCTATAAAGAATACCCAATAAAGTTGTGTGTGAAGAAAGTGGCACAATCCTTTGTATATAAACTTCATATTTAAAAAGGTATAAATACTTCCCTCTTTTTTTTATAAAAGTGGGGAAATTCACCATCAATCTGCACACACCCATACCATGCCTTGAAAAAAGCCACCAGAAACTTAAATATATTGAAGAATCTTACCCTCTCTGTTGGTGTCCTGTATAGCTCTTTTCTGTTGTGTTTGCTCCTTGTGCAGCCTGTGGAGTTAATCTGTCTGTAATTGGCATATTTTTCTAAATAAACTCTTCTTTCCAAATATGGAATATTCCCTTATGTTTTCTTCTTTGAGACACCTTCCAAAATTTGTATCTTTTGCACAGTTTTCTATGATTTGTGTCACATGCCATGTCATTTCCTTCTTTTTGTCCTTACCTTGTGTTTTCCTTAAAAGCAGTGGAGCTTTTATAGCTCTTCAGTTAAATGGCATGATTCACAGGAGGGTTGTGATGTTGCCTTCGCTATTCCTTTTCTTTGCAAATTTACCCATGCTCAAAGCTTTCTCCATACCCCACCTCACACCTCATTTTATCACCCCCACGTCTGTGTCCATAAATTAAGAAAATAAAGTGCTCAAGAGAAGGCAAGGGAGACCTTCTGGCCTGTGAGCTTTCTACCCGCTTTGAGGTCAAGTGCAGCCAAAATTCAGCCCCCATGCCATACAGGGATGTTCTCCCTGTGTCCTGTCCATCCAGGCTGAAGGAAGAGTAGCCCTGTGGATGCTGTGAGCCTCCAGCCCCTGCCCCGTGATCTGGTTGAGGATGTTGTCTGCTCCAGGCACTGAAGTTTTGCAGAGTGGTTGGTGGTACCACAGCCATGCCTGCTCCTGTGAGTACATGCGTGACATAAGAGTTTATTCAACAAGCTACGGAGAGCTGTCACTGTGGTTACACCAGTACAGAAAATAAAGTGGGCCAGGGCCCATGCTCTTTTTTCCCCAAGGAGCCCAGCACACCTCATTCACATGCCGCTAAAACCCAGAGCAGGGCATACCCATCCATACCGGCTGCTGGGGACAGTTCCTCGCCCCTGGTTTCTCTCAGTCTGGGCCAGCTTTGCTGGGACTTTGAGCTGGCCCTACTCAAAACCATGCCAAGGGTTAGTGGCAATGCCACCGCAATGGCAGTCAAGGGCTGGTGCCTGGGGCCCTGTCCCACACAAGTGTGCGAGGCCGTACGGAGCCTCAACAGCTGAGAGACTCATTGGAGAGCCCCGGGGGATGGAGGGGACGGCAGGAGGCTGGCCCAGTGCGGTTTGCTTTCCAGAGGAGGTACAGCCTTGTTCCTTCGTCTTTGCAACTACGTGGCAATGGCCATCTTCAGCCAACAGAAACTGCATCTTAGAGGGTGACCTGGGAACTACGAGTATGGCTGCCACGCAAACGTCACGCTTTGTAGTGAGCAGCTCTGCTAAATAAAACAAGTAAAAGCTGAGTAAAATCCTGTTTCTCTGGGCAAGTGCTACATAGCTATCGCTGTTCTCATTTCACAGAGGAGCACGATACCCAGAGATTAAATATTACAGTCCAAGTCCCATGGTGGGACTCCATGTCCCAGCCACAATGCAATTCGGGCCACCAGGGTGAGGTCTCGCCAGCAGGCAGTGCCACTTCTTCAGCCTGTCTTCTGTTGCTTTAAAGTTTCCGTGGCAGATATGGCCAGCAGAATGCCTTGCAATTTCCTAGCACAAAGGGAAAAGGTTTTTTCTTCTCGGTTTTCCAGTAAGGCTTGGACCTCAGAGTAACAGCTGTGTTAAAGTAAAATAAGTAGTCACGTACCAAAGCCACCAAGTCTTCATTCTTCTTCAGGACAACAATGACATATCTACACACCATTAATTACTAATGTGTTGGCCAAAGCAGGTTTTCATCAGTCATTTTAAATGTCATTATAGAGGACATGAGTGTTTTCAGAAGATAGCTTTTGGAGTGTATATTCCAGCCACCTCCAGGAAGTCATCTGTATGTAATTTGGAAGCAGAAACTCTATTTATTAAGGAGACCCTGCTTCCAACATACTGACTACTGTTATGCAAAATTATATGTCACACAGAGCAGACCGAGAGTCATAATAGTTACACTGGATGAACAGAATGAATCTGAGAAGGTAGGAAGCTAGTCTTGTAATGCATTATTCATGGCTGGCCAAATTAACCCCAGAAACTGGAAGCAGGGGAAGAATGCACAATTTATAGCTTTTTTTACTCTCCAAAGATTCTGACTCGGATGTCGCATTTGCTCCACACATGACCTCCTTGTTTAAGCAATCTCCAGAAAAAAGGTTTCAGGGTGATTAGATATTTCTGCATTGTAAGGTTAAAAACTGGCATAGTTACCAATAAAAGTATTTTATTTTGCTTCTGAGCAATTCCTTCTGAACATGAAATATCTAGTATTTTTTCTAATAAGGCTGCAATTTTAATTTGTTTGCATGGTAAGTCATCCTTTGGGAACATGAACTTTCTGGCAAGTCAGAGAAATGGGGACGATCCCTAACTGCATCAGTAATTTTGTACTGCTCCAACAAGTGCATTCCCTGGATAAGAGGGAAAGAACCCATCCGTAGCCTTTCTAGATGTACAAAACAAAAGTATTTTATTATCTTTGAACTAGATGGCATCAAAACAACTTTTAAAAATACTACATTAATAAAAGAGTCTGAATATTCAAAATGCAAATGGTGGCTGACTTTCACATTCACTTTTACAAAATTAACCTACAAGTCTCCTGCTGACAAATAAACCAAGTAAACTTCTCTACTCTCTGTCACGATGAAAGACTGTAGTACCCTTTAGAAGTGGAGTTTTACACAGTGTGTGGTTATTTCTCGTGTGTTCTAGATGGGTTATCTGGTCTGTGAGTTAACTAGGTCATGG
This sequence comes from Falco rusticolus, assembly GCF_015220075.1. NCBI lineage: Eukaryota > Metazoa > Chordata > Aves > Falconiformes > Falconidae > Falco > Falco rusticolus. The sequence continues at coordinate 43,871,509 of NC_051189.1, forward strand.
CAAAACCCCCCCGAGACCTAACTTTTATATGCCTCATTTTCACTTCTCAAGACGGCATGTGTGCCTAATTAATAAATGGTTTTGCTTTAAATATTTTTGCTTTATCTAGATTTCCTCAGATACTCAGGAGCTGACCACACTCTGAACTGTCTGAAGCTGAATGTGCTTCATTGAAAAATAAGGAAAGCAAACGCACAGGATTTGGATGTATGCTTGTTTCACATTCCTCTGGCTTGACTCTGGGTTGGACTGAGATGCACAAATCAAGAGCTTGATTTACCACAAACCCCATACTGGAGCAAGAGAGACACAGTTCCCTTCCTCCTGCTCCTTTGGTAATGTCAGGTAAACGGACTCCTAAATTTAGATATTTCATATAAAAATGCCTAAACGTAAGTGAGATTAATCTGTTTCTACTCATACATGAGCCATCTGAGTCCAACCCATTGGGATTAACAAACATTTTCTCCAAAGTGACTTTAGTGTAGCTGAGACTCTAGGCACGGGCTATGCCCTCCAGGTCTCATCGACTCACCCAGCTTCCATTTCTGCTTAGTTGTATAATTTATTCTAATGTAAAAATGTAATCCAGTCTTTGCTAGTGTATATTATGAACTCCTGACTCAAGTGAAAATCATATTCTTCTGAAGTTCTGGATATTTTTTAACCTTAAGACTTTTAGGTCATGAGAAAATCCAAGTCCGATAATTAAGTGTATTTTACACACATCCATGACTGGAATTCCATGGTGGTTATCCAACTGTAAGTAAAGAATTTTTGTTGTTACTGAATTGAAAAGCCAAAGAGATGATGCTTCCTGGAGTGGATTACACTGTGGGCTTCTAGATAATGGCAACCTACTGAAACAAGTTAAAACATGGGAATCTAGCTCCACTGGAGGAGCTGTTTATAGGATAGTACCAGGTCAGATTTGCATTGCATATCGTGTTAGCAATATATTTGCAGTAAAACAGAAAATTTAACTGTTAAAAGGGGATGTGTTGCTGTGCTTTACCTATATAATTCACAGTTTTGATCTTAGCACTCTGCAATGATTGATCCCAGTGGGACTTGTGACATTTCAGCAATACGTACCAATAAATGAGATGTGCTACTCTTTCCTCTGCTATATTTTTGAAACAGCACTGTGAAGAATGTGGTGGTATTTCTGCCAGTAACCATGAGGTGGCATAACCTGCACAGCAGAACAGCACTCAAACCTTCCTTTTAATATTCCTTTGTACATCATATTTCTTGGCATATTAGATTTGAATGGTGAAAGACAGGCTGTAAAACTACTTCAGCTTTTAGAAATCCTACACTATTATAAAAGCAATGACAAAGATCATACATATTTGTGTGCGTGTATGTTGTGGTGCTCTTCATTCTAGCAACAAATAATTTTCATCATGCTGCTATATGATGATGTTAAAAATAAAACCACAGTTCTTTCCCTATTTTTTTTTTCAGTTTGATTTCCACTATGTAGTTTTGCTTTTAGCGTGCTGCCTTTTCTAAGTCCCATTTATTTATTTTCCCAAATCTCTCTTCCTTCACAGGGCTAGCCTCTCCATGTTTTCTTCCAGATTATTGTGATGTGAAATAGATTTGATGAGTTAAGAATATCCATAAGTCTAATTTCTTACTAAACAGGCAGATTAATAGGAGTGTCTTTTAAATCAGGTACATATTACACATATCTTAACTGCGTATCTGAGTTTAATACTTGCCCAAACACACAGCTTACCTTAACAAGGTGAAGTCTTAATTTGGATAAGAAGAACATCTTTATTGGAGTGCATGAATTTCATATTTCATCACCAAAAGTGCGTCAGAAACTCATTTTTTGAGTATAGCTTTTTATATTTGCTTGCTGGAAGAAAAAATAGGCCAAAGATTCTGTAATCCTAAATAGAATCCAGCACAAAAAGACTTCTTGCAGATTTGGGAAACTCCCTGGCAAGCCATAAATCAGGAAATAGACTATATGCCATGGGTCTTGCTTCCCTCGTAAACGCAATCTCTATTACAGCTGTCTTATTTTCATCACAGAAGCACCTTATGATAAAGGGATGAAAAAGGGAAGTAATTTAAAGCTGTCAGTGGAGGATACTTCACAATCCTCCCCAGTCAACAGAGAGAGGAGTGGGAGGATGGAGGAGATGGGGCCAGGACAAAGGTGTTATGTGAGCCTTTGTTGGGGGCCACGGAAGGGGGATGCTTGACCAGGGGAGACAATCTGGGAGGTGTGGGTGGTGGCGGGACTGGAAGGACCCTGCATGTACCAATGGGTTCCTGTCACCCTGCGCCCAAGGAGAAGAGCAGCCACCATCCCGAGATCACCAGAAAAGGTGGCGGTGATGAGGCAAGACCAAAGTGGAGCTGAAAATAAGCATCAGTGAGTTAGAATCAAGGGAGGTCCCTGGCCAGGTGCAGGCACGGCCACAGTCCAAAGCCCAGGTTTAAAATGAAGTGAAATGCAGCTCCTGAGCAAAGCAGGGGAGGTTCCCGAGGAGGTCTCCCAGGGCTGCTTCCAGTCACAGAGCCCAGGGGTGGGACCTGGCTGTGGCAGTCAGACCTTCTTGCTCCTCTCAGAGCTTTGGGCTCCTCTGGGTTTCCTCCAAAGCTGCCAGCCAGTGCTGGCACCAGGAGGGGTCCCGGGGATGCTCCCATAGGGAGACAATGGTCTCCATAGGTGTTATTCTAGTCTCCAGATGCTGCAAGGGACGCTTCTACAGCAGTCTAGATACAGCCTCCTCTAAACTGTCACAGCAGTCTCCAAACTATCAGGCTGCAACAAGGTCTTTCACCATCTCATACCAACACACTCTTCACACCAGTCCCTCCGCTGCCTTCTCCTTGTCTTTCCTCACCCCGGACACACTCTCTCTTCCTCGGCTGCTCTCTCTTCCTCGGCTGCCCAACCACTTAACAGAACCAGCCACAGCTGCACCTTATCTACATCAGCCAACCCGCCGCCCCTGAGGCCAGCCCACACCTCTATATTATCAATGTTAATTAACCCAGCTTCATCCCTCTACACTAAACTTCAGGGAAAACAGACTTACTTGAATCATAAGGCCTTTAGAAACCAAAACATGACTGTGAGTATGTATGTGTAAGCGTGGCATAGAAGGTTACTGGTTATCACACACCTGAGGATCTGGCTGCAACCTATAAGCCAGGCAGCTTTATTTGCTAAGAAAAACAACACGTTGCAGTGTGGATTATTAATATCAGACCAAAGTTGTTTAAACAAGTAGTTGGCTGGCATTTGCCCCAACACTTGGGACTCTACCTGCTTGCCACTCTGGTTCTGGCTACACAGATAAAGCAGGGGGGAGATGATTTATTTGCTCGTGTGTAACACAGTTCTCATTCCAACTATGTCATGTGCTACGGAATGTGCTTTCCTTGTGTATGATGTTCTACTAATTGGGCAGGTATGCAATATTGTGGAAAAAGAGAAATTAGATTACTTTTGGAATTGCGTTCAGCCAATTTATAATTCAGCTTCAGTGAGTCTGCTTGGCACTGACAGGAGTGTTTGGAGAGCACGGTTGCATATGACTGGTGTGAAATAAATAGGAAACTGGGACAGAAAACTTAAAGAAGTAATATTGGGTCCTAGGAAGATAAGCAAAACAAGGACAATCTTTTTTGCCTTTCTGGTATTATTTATGTATAGCCGCTGTTTAGTGAGACTATCTTCAGAGTCTGTTGCTGGTTTTGAGAGGCAACAGACCACACAAAGGGAGCTGTTCCACAAAGCTGTCACATCCAGGACTGTGTTGTGTGACTGACCAGCAGATACTCATGTGGAGGCAGGAAGTAAATACGGGTATTTGATTTGTTTAAAATCAAAAACAAACACTCAAACTATGACTTGTATGAAGGGAATGGAAATTAGGGCAAGAAATCAGCAGTTGCCTATTAGTCTGGGGAAAATGGTGCATCTTATATGTAGCTGTCAAACAGCATGCAGTAGAGGCTAGATCTGTGTCCTTAGCTGCTAAATCATTATTTAGGGTCCTGAACAGCCTAGTGCCCCCCTACAGTGAAGCAGAGTGCTGCTGGTACTGGGTGATGAGGGCTGCTCTGACATGCTGTGAGCACACCACCAGCATGCAATGCAGACATAGCTCTAAGGGGCAAACCCTGCAGCAGTAGTCTTGATATGAAATATCTCCTTTATGTGCCCATTTTCACAGATCCAAATTCCCTGATTGTCCATCATGCATATATTAGTTTGCTCATGAACCCTCTGCAAATCAATTAATCTTTCAGGCTGATCCCCAGTTATGGTTGCAGGGATAGTCAGCTCCCTGGACAGAGAGGAGACACCACTTCTTCAAGGCTGCGTTGACAAGGGCAGCCCTACCCCATCAAACCTCTGACATGACCTCAGGGTGCCACCCAGCCACCCTGCTGTAAAAGCACTGTTCTGGCAGGCAACGACATGGCCCCATCCCTGTGTTGGGCACTAAAGAACAGGTTTCTGTCAAAACACTCAACATAGAAGGTAAGAGCTGAACTCTTTTGTGAAAAATGTCCTGCCCATGTTGGAGATTTACATGGAAAGAACATCTTCCCAACTTGAAAAGAAACTTCTTCGGTGTATAAAAGAGCTCCCAGGTTGTAACTTGTTATAATTAAACTAGATGAGGCTGATACTAGAAGGAGGCAAGCCAATTAGTTTGGGACGTCAATTTTTGTTTGCCACTGTCAAAGTCTGTTAAAGGAGCTTGATAGATTGCTGTGCTGGCTCTTTTCAACCAGATAATGCCCACGTGAAAGACAGGCAGGCAGCCGACTGCAAAGAAGCACATTGCAGTTCGTGTTTAAAAAAGGTTGCACCTGCCAATGTGGCACTCGGAGGTGACAACGGTGTTGCAATGCCTGAGCTGTGGACAACTGGATGGAGAGGTAAAACTAAAGATCCAGACACAAAGAAGAGCCCCCTGCATGGCAGCTGTGAACAAAGAAAGTTTTCACACAAAGTTATTTTAAAGAGACAAGCCACAAGTTGTTTGGGCTAAAAACTGCCATTTTGGGGGCAGGACTATGGGCTTTTGAGTGGCCCAGTTACGTGTTCTCAGGTTTTAAACACGGAAAGTTAGTCTTGTTGCATGCTATCCAGCAACCATACCCCTAGCTTCAAACTCTAATATCCTTGCTGATATATGGTAAATACCATCTTCTGCACTACTGAAAGCAAGCAGTTGTTAAACAAATACAGGCATAATTCCCATGGTTTTAACTGGTAAAGCTCTATTGAAAATTATTTGTAGTAGTTAATGGCACATCCAAGCACTAAAAAATTCCTTCATTTTATAGAGTTCCTTTAGATCATAACTGAACTTTAATTTATTTGTTTCAAATTTTTGTGTAAAAGATCTCTATGGATAGGAAAGAGCTAGGGGCATCAGCCCAAGTAGTAATTCTTCCAGCGGCACCAGAAATTGTAATATATAACCACTCTATGTCACTGTGCCAGGCAAAAATCTGTTAATTTCTCAATATAGTTCCTGTCTTCAGGTCCTGAATACATCAGCTGCTCTTCTACGAAACTTGTTGTACCTGGTATTTCTGCAGTCATGTCTCCGGTTTTGCTGTCAGCTAAAGTACCGTTGCAAATCTGACTCTCTGTAAAACTTGAATTAAGCAGAAATTTGGGGAAAGGAAAAAAGACTAAAAGTTTGAAGGACAGGTCTTCAGCTGTTCTAAGTTGTAACAGTATGACTTATTAATGCCACCAGAATAGTTTATACCAACCAGTAATCTTCTTGGAGGTTTTCAGATTGTCAGCAAATTCTGTTTTGCAGTACAAACCTAGTAATTTTCTGAAACTGCATGTTGCAGTTAAGTTTAAGAAAGCTATCCAAGTTTATTCAGAAAGCCAACATTTATTTCCCATGTAGCTGGCCGATCTGAGATTCACCTAACACCTTACTAAAAAGTATATGTTGCCAAAAAAAAGGAATTATTGTTCAAGGCTTCCTACAAAAATGTTGGCCAATATGTTCCACTGTATTGGAGGACAAAGCAATTGACATTCAAATCCATCTACTGCTCTCAAGATTTTTTCCCCAGCATGTACAGATTGATTGGTACCATTTTTTTGTGTCTCAGTTTAGAAAAGAACGACAGTTTCCTTTGGCATTACAGTGTGCATTTTGGCTCATTCTAATGAAGACAAATTCCTCTCCATCAGGATCATTCTGTTCATTAACTGAGACAGATGGCAGACTCACCGTATTGGCAACGATTCTGAGATTTTAGGCATATTTGGGATATACTGGTTTGTGTTCCCCAGCTAAAAAGTGATCGCTATTTCAGATGGAAGAGAAGTCAGGTTCTCTTTTCGCAGAAGTTTTGTGGCATGTACACAGCTCTTCATTAGCAAGCTGACAACCTAAAGGACCCACAGAAAGGCAGGGTTTAGACACATCCAGGCAAATTTGTAAAATATGGTCCAGCAGACCAACGTGTCCATCTTACATGCTTCCAAAGCTCTGCCAGAACAGAGTGTGTCTGCAACCAACAGGGATGTAGCACTCCTTCCCTTTCTTCCTGCCTGGTCCTGATGATAGCAACAAGTTCAGTTGGAGGCCTTTAACCTGCTAGCCCATAATAATTAGCGCAGGGAATTTAATGCTGAAATGTAAAGCCCAAATGGGAACCATGTTGGTCATAGGAATCGTTGTGCTAGATGCCTACATCCTGGGCTCTCTCTGTACTTGAGGAAGTTGAAGCCAGGCAGCTTCTGGACACTGTCAGACACCAAACAGTGCTCAGATATCCCCATCTCTGAAGTTCTGGAGCCATCACAAACACAGAAGGCTGCCCACACCAGCTAGGTAAACATCATCACTCTTTAAGGTGTCATGTAAAGAAACCAAATAATGTGTTGTGCCAAGCAGGAGTCAAATACTAGAGAAGCAGATAAAAATGTGTTCACCTTACTAAAATATTAAAGCTATAAAGCAATTGACACTCTTATCTTCTTCATGGTGCCTCAAAAATGATATTATTTGTATTAGTTTTGTGACAAATTACCTGTTTTATAGTGCTAAGATGAGGACTAAGCTGGTACGTTGCAGTATTCTAGAAGACAGGGGGAAAGAGTGAGTGCATGAGGGAACACACAAATGCACGAGGACAGACAGCGTCACACAAAGCATCCCTCTTTTCAGCACAGTCAGATTTCACACACAAAGACATACCATTTGAGGTACAGCCAGTCCTAGGAACACCAAGAAAGGATTTACTTGTCATTTCTGTTGACTTTGTCTTAATACTTACTTCATACTCAGTTTCAGGGAAGGCTAACCTGTGTTCACGTTGTGTTTTCTCCGAAGATGGTGAGGTCTTTGATGTAACTAACCGGGAAACAGATGGATGCACCACAAGAGCCTTGTCACCCAAGATAGACTCTACCTCCATTGTATTTATTAGCATCTCCCTTAGGTTCATATTGATAAACAACACAAATAGACTTTAGAAGGGAAAGAATCAAGACAAGCTGCCTTCTGGCTCTCATCTGCTCAGACTTGAAAATACATGATTCAAGAGAAGACTGCAAATTTAGGATCTAAATGTTGTTGGACCAGAAATTACTAGCTGAAGACTGCTTAGGATATTTATGAAGGAACTTGGTGGACCTCTGTTCAGCTTCTGAAAGAGGTAGAGATACACATATCAGAAGGAATGTCCTTCCTGACCGCCTCACCAAAGAAACCATAAAATGAGAGAGCACAAAACCAGAAATAGCCCCAAGACCCTGATGAAGTTTCTGCTGAATGCTGAGGCATGTAGGCTCTGTGGAGAGACATAATTCTCTGGGGCATACAACTGTGCACAGCACTGTATAAAGTAATTAAGAAGAAAGGAACAGTGCTCTGTTAAAAAGACTGCCAGTTCCCCAGATAAAATAGCTTTGTGTATCACTTTATGCTAGTGGTGACAGAATAGAAAACAAAATACCACAGTTACATACATGTTCTTTGTCTAGAAGTATTTACAATAACTTTACAAATTTTTACACACATTTTCAGGTTTGCTTGTTTACATTTAAATTAAGAGCAAAATTAGTCCCCAGAGGCTTCTAAGGCTTCAGTTGGTGCCTTGTACTGTACATTCATGCTTGGCTTCTTCCTGGGAGAAGGGAAGAAAAGAGTTTAAAAATGTGCAGATCACTGATATGTTAAGAGCCCTGGATGTAAGGGTTCCTAGAGATCGACATCCTTACAGCAGTTATCCTACTTCTCTTCAAATCAGAGACAGCTACTGGTGGTGGGCTCAGGGCGAAAGAGGTTAGGAAGGGAGAAGGAGCCATATGTGAATTGCAATAATTAGATGAGTACATTAGTGCTGGAACATCTGGGTAAGAAGAGTCATAGATCAATTCCTACTGCATACAGCAGTTCAAACAATGCAAGGAGTAGACATTGTAAATTCTAAACACAGCATGGAAATGATCTGTTATACACTGCTAGGGTTTGACTCCTGCTGCATATTTTGGAGTCAAAATTACTGTTTACTGACACAATCTTGACCAGGCACAGTATGATTCTATCAGTCAAAAAATACTGACTTCTTTGAGAAAGACACACCTTTCTCCTAGTTTTCACAGGTTGTTTTGTTTTCATGCCTTAACACTAAATGTTGTAAAAATATTGAAATTAAAAAAGAAAAAATTTACAATTTACAAGTGTCCATATAGGTAAATTATTGAAAAATTCAAGATCATCTACAAGGATCTATGAAATAACAACGCTGATAATGACACTGAGCCTGTAGGAAGAACAATCCACATGTCGTCAAGAACAGAGAGTGAGCTTCTTCCAGAACGATGAGTCACAAAGTTGGTCTTTTCCTCTAAAATCTGTTTCTTCAGCTGCAGCAGCAGAAGTCTTGAGTCTTGAGTCCATGTTCATTACTTACTTCGACCTAAAAAGTAGATTATATGAATTACAAATGAAACCCCATTCTGTTTATCTTCTAATTTGCGACATGTAAATTCACACCATCTGACAGGTTAGTAACTAATGAACAAGTGAACGAATCACCGCTGGTCACTAATTTCCTCAGGTGTAAGACCCACATATAAGGTCAAGAATGAACGGCTGGGTACAAAGAAGTAGCTTTGTATCATGCCTACCACAAAGGTAAAAAAAATTTTGAGAAAAATCCTTCAGGTGGTGAAACATGTCTGAAGCTCACATAATAATAGATTATTTTTAGAATAGAATATCTTAACACTGTAAGATATAGTTTATAAAATTCTTATATATATAATATATATATTCTTTGTGTGTGTATATATATAATTCTTATATATATATATATAACCACATTATAAAATTCTGATATGACCTGATTACAAACAAGTGCATTTGACCTTAAATCACACTATTCATAGTCCTCACCACAACCACACGCCTGCTGAAGCTATGTATTCTCACATGACTCCCTGTAAACCATGTTCAGCTGCTAATCTTGGAAAATCTGTCCCTAGAAATGCTAGGGACATCCCTAACTGGAATTAGGGATTCAGGGTCTGTCCAGACAGGGTTGCTCAAAGCTATAGTAGCCCTGGATCAGATGGACTCATCCAAACAGGAATAGGGCATATGTAAACTTTAACTTCTGCAAACTATTAATCACAATAACGAAGATAAAAAACCCCAATGCAAGCTAAAATGCAACTTCTAATTTTTTTTTTTTTTCTTCTAACCCCCATGTTCCTCTCTTTTCCATGTAGCAGTACAGGAAGTCATTCTAAATAGTAACAAGTGTCCTGACTGTTGATATTGTGCTTGAAATGGATGAAACCACAACAGTCTTCTTTATAGTTCATGTGCTTTAGTCTCAAAGGGAACATGAAGATTTTTTTCTACTCCCCCTGTTGTCTTCCTGCCTTACACACATTTTAATTGAAACTGCACAGTTCAGGGCAAAGATCCTGCTTCTCCTTGTCTGGTAGACTAATGGAATTATAGGCAGAATGAAGAGCAAACAGGCAAGCTATGATCATTCATATTTGCATTAAAAAATGTTCCCCAAGAGAACAAGTTCAAATTTAACCTTGTCTGAGGGGTGAAAAGGAAAACTTATCTTAGACTTAATCATCATTAATAATTATGGCAGCGCTAGGGAGACGCTATACTGAATATGAATATTTTATGAAAACAGACTGTCTTCTACATAGTGTGGATGAGGTGACAGAACCTTGTATTTTCAATGGACTATGTTTAGTTAATTTATGAATGAAATAAGGGAAATAAAAGGGGTGAGAAAAAGGGAAATATAGCCAAGCGTTCATCCTTAAAAAAGATCATGCTAATTTTTCCCATGACTGAAGTTGTAAGGATAGTAAAAGATCTGTAACCTTTATTAAGGCTTTGAATGTATTTAACAAACATCATTCATATTCAATTCTAAGAGAATAGAAATCAAGTTTTTCACAGCCTGAAATCCATTGCTTAGGGATACTATGGATTCTCAGGTGATCTGTAACTGATGCAGATAGCAATCAACTTACCAAAGGAAGTCAAGAAGGCTGATATGCTGCAGAGAGATAAGCATCTGCAAATTTCTGGCACAATTCACTGGCCATTCAAATTGTTTCCAGCAATGTGGCTTTTAATTCAGACTTTGTCACCAATAATATTTTTCTTCCCTGCTTAGGTAAAGATCCTCTCTGTATCTTTCAGCGCATTAAACCAAAACACCAATAAAGAAGAAACCATAATACAGTTTTTCTTCCAGTTTTATACTTCTAGCAGCAATAAAGGGGCCAGAGAGGGTCCTCCCAGCTGTACAATGCCCATACATGGGAAATGGGAAGATGCCAATTATTCTTTAGTACTGCAAGCTCACCAACAGCCCCAAAATCCTTTGAGCTACTTAACCAAAATATGCTATTGAAGAACAAATTCTCAGATTCTGTGACTTTTCTACTGCAAAACAAATGAACATATTTTGCAGGAACGTATGAAAATGGTGGTCTTTTTCCCTCTCCTTTAATGACAGTAAATTTGCTAAGAAAGTAATAAACAGGTATGCACCTAATACTTTAACTTGAACGCAGGTTTAGAGATTAAAATCTTTCATGCAGAGATGTAAATGTTGTAGCTGTGGCTTTCTTCCTCCTGGATACCAAGTTCACTTTTTCAGTCTAGCGGCTTATTCAGAATGGTCAAAACCCCATTTTTCTGTCATTTTTCCCACAGAAAATGCAGCAAAATTGGCATGTAATAAAATATTACTGAAAATGCAGATTCCAGTGTAGAGGGTGTACTTAACAGCATGTCAAACTGTTCATTGTTTCATTTTGTTGTCTTAATGTGATATTTCTTCTTGTTCTAACACACACAGTCATACTGAGAAAGGGCTTTTCTCCTTTTTGGGCCTTCATAATCCTATAATATTTACTCACTAAGTTTGAGTAAAATTTTGTGCGTCTTTATTTCTACAAACTGAAAGCTGCAGCATGAAAAAAATATATTTTTAAAAATGCAAGAAATAATGAAGTCACATGCAAAGTTCAGGTGTCAAGTGCTGACGCAAAATATTAGGTTAGCAACTGTCCACTTTAAATGAAAACTCCCAACGGAGGCACACATGCGTACACCAGGAAAAACCTTCCAACCCATTTTAGTTCTGTTAGCTGGTAAGTAAAATACAGTAAGCATTAAATCAGTTTCAGTCAATTAGCTGCATGTGGGTTTCATGTTGCATTTAAGATGCAGGAAAGGCCCAAAGGTAAATTTAAAGACAGGAAGCACCAGGGCAACAACTTAAAAGCATTTCAGAAAATTTCTAAAGGAACTTCTTCTGTTTTACCAATAATACTTTGCAATATTATCTATTTGAAGTTACATGAGCTTCTGCCAACATATATGGACTAGTAATGTCTCCCCATATCTTAATTTATTCCAAATAAAAAGAGTAGATATGCATCCAAACTTATTCATTAGGTAGCAGAGTAGGAAAAGCCAATGAAAACAGGATTTTAATGGTGGGAGCAAATAAGTGATGACAAACTCTACAGATAGATGAATTTTAAACTGACTAGCAGTTTTTCAGCAAACATTTTTCTTTCAGTAGCTAGACAAATGTAAAAGCTTTTGCTTTTCCATAAATGGGTTAATCTCATTAAGGTTTATGCAGCAGCAGCAGCAGCAGCAGCAGCAGCAGCAGCAGCCATAAACCTGCTCTTTTCTTGCTAAAAAGTCAGCAGGGAAGCAATTCCATCCTTCGCTGAGAGCCTCTCCTTGCGTTAAGCGGAGGCACGACATGGTAGACATGGTGATATCTACTAATCCTTGCTTTAGTGGTTATGTCATCAATGACAAAGTGTCCTTACTTGCATGTTTTATATGGATTAATTTTTAATCAAGTTCTAATTAAAATATAATTCAATTATTAGTAACCTGATGCCAAAATTATTTCAGGAGAAGGTTAGCTTTCAGTCCAGTTAGAAGGATTAATGTGGTCCATAGGACCAGAACCTTACCTACAGGCTTTAACTCAACATGTTCCTGGGGGGGCTGTCGGTAGGAGTATGTGTCAAGTCCACCTATGAAATCAACTGAAAATACAACAGTTCCAGAAATGAACAAATGGAAATGAAAATAAGTCAACTGAAAAAGAAATATGGACAAATTATGTTAAAAAAAATAGTAAGCGCATGCACAGGTTTGCATACAAGAAATAAATCAGGTAGGTAAAGCTGCTGTGGGAACTGCTTAGAGAAGGCTCTGCACCCTGTCATCCTTGGGGTCTGTTTAGCTCTGTCCCTGACTGGACAGGCAAGCAGCTGGCCCACCAGCCTTGCACACCCCTGCCAGCGTGCGTGCACAAGGAGCATTCACGGGTCTGCAGAACACATAAGCACAAACTGCTATGGGGTAATGTAGCTGCTTCTCTTTAGGGCAAGCATAGAATATATTTCATAATTCATTTTCAACTGCTTTTGAAGTGTTTAGAAATTTAGGCAGTGGAAATAGTTTAGCTCGTGAACCTAATTTCACCTAATTTCTTATGACTCAAAGGACTCACAGGAATGTGACACACCAACAAAAACTGAAGGTGTGTTCGCTGAGTTAAGAACACACAGGTTAGAACTGAATGTGAAAAAGCAGCCGTATCTTCTCCAGAAAAACTTGTGGGGACATGAAGCCTTTTCAGAATCCTTCCACTTCCTCTCAAGATCTCTATGTCAGAAATAATGCAGGGATATCTGCTCTTGAGACGTTTTTAGTTCCTTCTGTGGTCATAAGGATTTTAAAATAAGACATTTTAGTCTGAGTCTTGTGTCATGTTATTTTTGGTAAGATTTGAAGCAGCTTCAGGAAGCCACCTGTCCAAGCTGTCCTAGAAATCCTAAAAGCAGGTTCATAGAGAAGGTTATTTTTCTGTTGGTTTAGAAGGGCTTTTTGCAGACTTGTGCAGAGATCTGACAAATTTACAGCATGTTAGGATTCTTTGGTGGCATGGAAGGCAACTGCTTTCATTTGTTTATATGTAGGCATATATACACCACAGTCCTAAGCAGAATGTAGGTCCTCATTGTGTTAATTACCGTACAAATGTAAGAACATAAGAAACAGCCCCTTCCCAGGCAATGTATGCACTAGGTAAACAAAGAGACAAAGAGTGCTCATCCAGCATGAGAGGATGGGGAAATAAGGCTTAGAGACTGAAGTACTGATGAAATACCCACTGAAATCTGTAGAAATGCTCCTATTGATTTTTGTTGCCTCTCCTCTTGAGACCAGGAAAGGGGTGGCTTGGCTGAAAATGGACCTTGATGTACTTCAATCATAGAGCACCACAAGACTGTTTTCTCAAAAACTGTCTGAGCAGGACATAATGCTGATGAGCTAGCCCAGCCCAAATGCCAGCCCTCACCTATCCGCACCTCCTCTTTAAACTGTATTTCCTTAATGTTGCAGCTCTCCTGCAGAATGCTGTAATTAAATAAAACAACATACATAAAATCTGACTTAATTATTAATGGGACTGAACCCTTACAAAGAGACATGTTTGCAGATGTATCTTTGTAAAAGTTGATTTGTAAAATATCTAGATGTCTAGTGTAAGACATAGTTACTGATTCAGTTTTTAGAACAAATCGTGTCCACAGTGATATAATTTATTTTTTATTGGGGGGTGATATGCTTTAGTTTTCCCTGCTTTCTGAAGGTTTGTTTGTTTGTTTGTTTGTTTGTTTTTACTAGGGACATGTGATAGAAGGAGTTTAAAATTATGTTTTTGAGAAAATTCACCACTTCAGAACTAGACACTATTTCTCTCAGCAATCATAAGCATCACAACTGTAAGCTGGGAAAGAATTTAAAGTAACTAGTCCTTCTGCCAACAAATCTGTTGGAGAAAGAACTGAAGTCAATGCGTATTAATGATGGACAACATAGACATGTCTTTATCTGACAAAGAAAATATATTCAATAACTCCATCCAACAACTTTTGAGATGCTCAAACCTGTTTAGCTGTGGCTTTCTTTATTGCAGTCCAAGATGTGTTATACAGTATTAAAGTTGAAGTTCAACTTGAAATTCATGTGAAGCTAATTCTCAAAGCAAGAAGCTGCTCTATCACACAAGAAAATGGAATGTGCCATTTTTCATTATGTGTTCGATTTTATGGCTGATAGCTCTTTAATATGAAGGTTCATCGTCAGTTATTTGAATTATAAGTTACTTTTAGTTTTTAAAATTCAGTTTGACTTTAACTGGTATTTTCACCACTTGTATCTAGTAGACTTCCAGGACTAAGACATTAAATACAGAAATCTGAATTTTTTCTTTCATTCAATACAAAGATATTACTAGGTACATTTCAGTTCAAACAGACGTTTTAGACATCAAACTTTGATCAAATACTTTAAAACTTTACATTGACTGAACTTTTCATATGCGTAAATCCTTCTGTTAATTGGCCAAAAATAAATAGCAGCAACATTTGTATAGGTTTCCCAAGGGGAAAACATTGGTTTAAGGATGATATCAAATAATTGATATTGTGTATTTCTGGCCTAGTTAATGGATTATGGATAATTTCTGCCATAGATTCATAGGACTACAATAACTTCAGAAAGTTGCATGAACCTGGAAGACAGTTCAATTACATTAAAAAAAAGTATTGTATACGGTTCTATAATGCTATGCATTAAATTAAAAATAAAAAAAAAGAAACCCACAACTTGTTAGCAGTAGGGATATTCAGGCACTAAACAAGGAACACCCCATGGAATCCAGTCATTAACTACAGTCATGCAGAGAGAAACTTAAAATCCTAGTGGGAGGATTTTTTAGCACCCCACAGATAATAGCAGGTTACAGCAGAAGCTAGTTATTTTATCTGCAGCTGGCTGCAAAACATGATCTATATTCCCACGGAATTGCTCTCTCTTTGTGTCACCTCAGTTTTGTGGTCATGCTGGATGCTTAATGGCCAGTGTGAAATGTGTCTTTAGAGTTCACTACCTGCTGGGCTTGAAAGTGCAGATCTGTGCTGGCTGTCCACCGCAGGTAGTCCATTAAAATGATGTTCATTCCCTCACAGGCCATATCAGAGGAACAGCTGTCATAATCTGCCTGAGTGAGAAAAGTGCAATACGCTGCTGGCTGAAGAAACTGTATTCACTGCCATCAGTAATTCTGAGGGTTACTCTTTCGTAGACAGATGACATTTAGGTTTGCCTTACTGTTATTAATCCAGCGCATTCGCCCCTACGCCTGTTAAAACGTGCTTCCCTTTGAAGTTAGCGCAGAAGAATAAGAGCTCTGAAAAAATCCTTTCTCCTTTCCCACCCTCTAATCTGGAATTCAGCTTCTCTGGCAATATCCCACCAACCCGCTGGCAGGCCTTGTGCAAACAGCTGCCAGAGCTTGTCAGCTGTTGGGATATTACTAATTTCCCCTTTCAAAGACAGGAAATTTTAAGCGTGTCTGGAAGTGTGGGGTATGAACGGAGCAGCAATATGCAGATAGCACAATTCTTAGTAAGTCCTGCAGCCTCCTGCCCTGGAATACCTTAGATCCCATCGATACTGGCCTCCGCTTTTTATAAATGAGAGTAAGCCCCAAAACTGACAGCTTGAACGGCTGGCACCTCTAGCTGTCCCCTTTGCAAGAGAGAGGCAGGCTAGCAGCTGCCTCAACCTGTGTTGTTATGTACAGATTTTCTTAACCTATGAGGTTCCAAATACTGGTTTGCATTGCATTATTTTCCTTGTGCTGAGATTTTTTTGAATGGCAATATATTACTGCGATTACATTCATTAAGGAAAGGTATGTAACTGGGGAGGGTGTAACCAGGTCACGTAAGTGACAGGTAGTAAGAAAAGGAGCTGAAGTCGACGAGAAAAAGGGAGCAAAAATGGGAGATTGATGGTAAGACAGTGCTATATGCATAAAGTCCAAACTTTGGACTTTTCAATGTTTGCATTTGTAGCTTACATAAACTTTCCAGATAAGCATGTTTCTTTCTTAGGGTGTTTATTTTTTCATTTGCCTTCCATTCTCAAGAGACACAAGGTTCTCACACCCTTCCCTGAACCAGCCAGACTGACCCAGCTATCTGTCTGGAGCCAATAATACCTATTTTCCCCTCTTCGTATTAAGTCCGAGCACCTAAGCCTCGAGTCATGTAGCAGAAGAATCACACATTCCTTTGCAGGATCCCAGGAATAGCTTCTCATTTATGTCGAGGACTACAGGAGAGAAAAATGTGTGCAAGACAATTAAGAGAGGGAGAAGAAGAGACATCAGTAACCATATGAGGCATCGTGATTGCTGCTCTGTCTCTACAAAGTACTAGCAGGCAGTAATCAGGTTAAAACAGGATAAAGTGGTAGAAAATTGCTAAGAGAACCTTTTCCATAAACTTTTATTACTGGAAGCTAGAAGGGGAATATTTCAGGGTTCCACAGTAATTATTAAGATTTTGCACTGGATTTGCTTCTTAGTCTTCACCTAGTGAGATAGATTGCCATTTTAAAAACTGCCCTGTATTAAGTACCACATTTTTCTGCAGGACTGCACTGAAAGAAGCACCCTCTCAACAAGCTGCCTTAGCAAGGGCACTAGTAAGCAAATTTTAACTATGAGCTTGGCTACTGAACTCTCTCCTCATTTTATTGGTGCTGTGACATCTAATATACCAATATCAGATTTTCAGAGATTTTTTATTCTCCTAGGATATGACTGCCTGGTAAGATGAAGGAAGTGTGAGGAAGATCAAAGATGTGAGGCAGTGAAAATGGCTCAAACCTTCTCAACCAAGAACCCCCAGTCATTCCAAATCTGAAAGCACCTTTCAAAAATATTCCCTGTGCCATGCCTTTGAAAGCTATTTACAGCCATACCATCTCATTACTAAGTCAAATGACAGGCTGCCTGATTATGTGTTTTTTCTTAAAGTATTTCCCAATCACTTCCAAGTCATTAAGGACCCCTGGACTGGTAAAAGTCCCTAGAAGAATACAGTTGTCACAAATAAAGCCTATAGGAAAAATACTTATCACAAGTTTATAATCACTGATTTAATATTAGAAAATAATATACTTTAAGCTGCAGATATGTAGGAATTCTCTCCTTCAGGCTTCAGCAAACACACATTTTTCATGATGCTGTGCTATCTGCAAACCCATGTGCAAAGTTTAAGTTGATGAGGAATAGTTTTCCATTTCAGTTTAAAATGCCATATTGTGCTCTCACTAAACACTTATCAGAGCCTAATCTTTCTGGCAAAGCACATCAGCTCGGGCATCAAACATCCCATATACCTCAGCATACTTGGCTATGACTTGTGTTATTCATCAGCGATGCTGTTTGAACAAAATATTTCTGATGATATGTTTTCTTTCTATATAGGTCACTATTTTTCTGCTCCTCATTTTAATGACAATGCTAACATTTTAATGAGAATACTAACTTTTTTCCTTTAATTTTTATCTTGATGACTAACATACTTGTCTAATGACTAATAACTAAATGATTTGTTATTTATTTATGGAAAAAGTATATGGAAGTTGTATTTAAAGACTGCAAACAAAGCAAACTTTTTTATGAGCTTGTATTTGAAGGTACTATTGCTAGTTATAGAATAAGATTTCAGATACAGTGAAGGGTAGCCTTCTTTCTGCATATGACTGAAGTAAATGGCAAACAGTTCCAATTACAATGTCTTACATAATTTTTATACAGTAAGAAAATTGGATATGTGAAAAGTCTTAGCTCAATTGTTTTCACTAATTATTGATTTTCCCCTCTAGCACCCTTTCTGATCTAAACCCTTTTGGTGCAGAGTGCTCTGGGATTCTCTCTTTTTCTTACCATTAAAGTTACTATACTGCCTATGCACAAATTACACTAGCAAAGGAAAAATAACCCATGCATAAAAGATACTAAATGCCCAGAAACTACATCTATCGATTACATTTGCACAATACCAAGAAAGAAACGATGCCATTGAGTTTTCGCAACACATACCCAGTCAATCCACTAAAATGGCAGCTCAAGTGGTTAAGAGTAAAGGCTGTTGTACAGAAGGCTGCTACAGCTTCAGTCACACCTCCAGACACATGATCTTCATGATAAATGTGTCCAAGCTGGCTGCAGAAGAGACAGAACTCTGAATCTGCCAAGTTGTGCTTTGATCTTTTTTGGTATTCCAATTCAGGGTTATACGTTATGTATTAGCATGCCTTTATATTTCTGCTGAGTTTGATGCCATAAACTACAGAGTTCTTTTAAAAATATTTAGTGCAGATGCTAGGACCAATTGGAATTGATCTGTTCCACTTACAGTTCATTGCTAAGTCACAAGTTAGGTGTTTTGTTCCTTCAAGTTGTTTTTATTCCTATCAGTTGAGTCCTACTGGGCTCTATTTCTGGCCTGCTGTTCTTTGTATCCATACCAATGTCTTTTTGCTTCAGTTATTTGTCAGCATGATCCAATTATTTATTTTTGAGACAACACTTAAGTATTTATATCTGCCTGGTTATTATATATCCAAGGATATCTCAGCTTCTGTTTCTAACCTTAACTACAAGTCACAGATGCTTTAGTATGTGAAAATAATGTTCCCCTTTATATAATGCAGACCCTGTTCAACTCTACTGAATAATTAAAGATAAAACTTCCTAGAGCAAAGTATTTACAAGATCAAATACATGACATAAAGCCATGCCTTTCAGAACACTTGTGACATTTGGAAGAAAGGATTTCTATGCATAGCAGAAAGTTCACATCATCTACTCACAAGAGAATATTAACTTTATTTTAAAAATTAGGTTACAAGACTGGGGGGATTCTTTTTATCATTGAACAATTCTGGATTTTTACTTCCACCTTCCTAAGGATGGAAGAGTGTTCCTGAACTTTACTGCTATCATCCTCTGTGACGTGGTATTCATGTTTTTGTATCTTTCCTTGTCTTACAAAGAGTGAACAGGAGCAAGTGAAGGATGTTCAGGAGAGCATGTCTGTGTTCATGGCACAGCACAGGATACAAGCCAGAGAGGCAAGGAGCTGCCAACCTGCTCCTCAAGCAGAGGCTGCAGCAGGGAGCAGCAAAACAGGTGGACCTTAGAAATGATGGAAAAAAAGCACTGCTAAGGACTCAGGAGGCCAAGCAGAGTCTACTGCAATTCAAAAAGCCAAATGTCACAGCACTCTCCAAACTATCAAACTGCAGCAAGGTCTTTTACCATCTCATACCAACACACTCTTCATGCCAGTCCCTCTGCTGCCTTCTCCTGGTCTCTCCTCACCCAAGTTGTGCATGCATGCACACACACTGGCTGCCCAACCTCTTAACAGAGCCAGGCACAGCTGCATCTTATCTACATTGGCCAACCTGCCACTCCCCCCCCCCCCCCCCCAAGCCAGCCCACAGCTGTATTTTCTCAATGTTAATTAACCCAGCTTCATCCCTCTACAGCCAGAGACTTGGTTAGGACACAAATGGGAATCATAGTCCTCCATCTGCACAGACACAAACAACAGAGTAAATGTTATAAGCCTCTCATTCGTAATCTCTATGATCCGGTAACTTTGAGTTTTCCATTTAAGAAGTGTGCCAGTTTATAATCCAATTAATTCTGCCTTTTTTGAGTTTTGTGTTGTGGTTTTCATCGGGAGTTTTCTATAAACAAGAGCGTGCACATGCACTTCAAAGATGTGGCTGACTAAAGCTCTGTCACATTCAGCCCATGTTGCAATTTTTCTTGTCTTTCCTTTATAGCCCTGTTTTCAAATCTTTGCTTTAAAATCTGCTTAACATCTCTGCCTGTTGATGTCTTTTACTGCCAGGAGAGTTTCCTTCTTCCCCGACCCTTCCTTCCTTTACTAGTAGCTGACTTTGCTACTTTGACTGAATTTGATATACATGCTAAATAGTGTTCTCCCAGTAGCCCGAGGGTCAGGTATCAGCTTTTCTAGAAGAATACTGATCTGGTGATATCACTTTATGATATCAAACACATTAACACTGTAAAACATTTCCCTCTCAGATGAGGCAATTTTCATTTCCTCATCCTCCTCATTTATCATCCTGCCTTTTCTCCATGACCACCAGTGACCTCCTGTGTAGAAATCCTGCTTCACCACTGAACATCTGCTCCTTAGTGTGGAGCACTGTATGCGTTTCCTCCTCTGCAACTACACTGCTCACAGCTACACCTTGCTTAGAGGTGGCCTGCTTCAATTCTTGAGAAGGCAGACCTCAAGGCTTTCTACAACACATCTTCCAGGGTTTCAGCCTCTTTAAACTCCAAACCACATTTTTTCCTTTGCTAAGCAGACCATGCTGCCTTCAGTGCTGCTGCAGTCTTCCTCTCCACATCCCAGCAGAAAATCCCACATTCCGCCTCCCAGTAGGCAACCTTGTGGTCCTAATGTGCCTTCTCTGAATTCAAGTCTACGGATCAGAAACAGTGGATAAACTCTTTGTGTGATCTCCAGATTCTCAGTCCTCTCCTTTCAATCTTTTATCTCTGTGGATGATCACAAACCAGAAAGCTCTAATCTTCTGTTCATTCTTGCCTTTAGTTTTTGAAGATGGGAAAGCCAGCAAAATATCCCTTCTGTTGGTCAGTGTCATTCCAGCCTTCTCTACCCCCAGTACATGCACTATCAAGTCCTTCTATGGTACTCTCAGTCTGCCCCAGAATATCTGGCCATCCACTATTTCAGAGCCATTGTGGCTATATCTGCTAAGTCTACACTCAATCACATCCAAATACATCAACGAGTACTTATTTGTCTCTGTGAGTGTTTCTCTGCAAATGGGGAAACTTACTGCACATGACATTTTTATTACTTTTATTCTGCTTTATCTTCACCTTCAACTTGTCTTGCCAATCTCTTAATATTTCTTTTGGCATTACCATCTCTGTCACCAACTCAAATTAGCTCCTCAAAACCCCAAAATATAATATGACTGCATTTTCAGCTTTGAAAATAGAGCTAAGAATGTGGAACATTATAAAACTGGAGCTTACAATGGCCAGTGGTCTTCCCATATATGATGGAGTGAAAAAAGAACTGTCATGCATGTCAGAAAATGTGATGGCTAGGGAAATGGTTTTCTTGTTGTTAGAAAGTTGGTTTAATTTCATATTAGAAGAAAGATGAATGTGCAAAAGAGGAATAGAGTGTGTAACAGGATTAATACTCACTTTGGAGCTACCAGTGAATCAGTTTGCAAATGATAAAGAAAGATAATGCAATACTGACTTCATCAGTAAAAAATCCTCTCCTTGAAGAAAGATGAAGTAAAAAGTACACTTCTATGAAAACCTTGTAACTCTCAAATTTCAGTCCTCTAAAATAACACATTGTCATGGTTAAGGAGGAAAAGAAAATGAGTAGAAGTTAATGCCAAGAAATAAATCATCATATAAACGGTGACATAGCATTACTAGGTTTTTCTGCAGTAATATTGAGAAAAACCATATTAGCTATATCACCCATTTCAGTAAGAGAACACCTCTTGCTATAAATCTTGCTTCTCTTATATCCTGAAATCTGTAAGGCTATTGAAATAGTACAACTAGGAAATCTGAAAAGTACAACATATAGACAAAAAGGTCCAGTTTTACAAATAGGAGACATTTAGAAAGGTTATTTTATGAAGGGTTGAAGGTGTGATGAAATCAGAAATACAGTAAAAAGACCTAAAGAATAGGTAAAAATTCAACAGAATAAAGAGTTCAGCCAAACCCCCTTAAATTATTTTTTTAATGTCTTCTCCTTTCTCTTGTTTTTTGACTGTTGCTCTTCTAAGAAATCCTTGTAATACTTTATTTGCAAGGGTCTTTCTCTCACTTTTATTTCATCAACAATCAACATCTTTTCCAAACAAAATTGACAACTTTTCTTGGTGGAGCATGCTGTTTGCTTTTAGATTTATGAGATTTGGAGCTGAGATCTGCAAAGATAGGTAAGAATGTGGATAGTTAATTCTTGAGTTTTTTGATTTTGCCTCATTTTGAGAAAGTATACATTACCAAATAAAATGATCTTCCAAAATTACCGGACTGTGACCTGAAATCTGTGGCTTGGTTCAAAGTACTTCACTGACTTGTGCTGGTTAGCCATCTTCTTTTGAATTCATACAGTAGCTGCTTTGCAAAGTGGTTGTTTGAATAGCCTCTAAGGCTACAATGTATGATTACATACACTGGGATCCAGTACATACAGTGGGCCCCATATTGTATGACTTTTGTAATGGATACTTCCTTAAAACATGAAATAAGCAGCTTTGGCTTTTTTAGTGCTGTATTTCAAAGCTTAATATTGTTAGAAAGGAACTGTGAATAAACCTCATCTTCAGGAAAATTCAGTGGCCATCTCTCAGCTGACCTGATCTGCATGGATCTGTTTTCATTTTTGGAGCTATTGTCTGTAAGGAAAAAGGGAGGACATTTCTTTCTTCTAAAATGAAACCTCACCATCACTCTCTCAGGCCAAACATGGGCATAAAGGAAAAGGCATTGAGAACTCTGGCCACCTAAACTGCTAATCCATCCACGAGTCTGTTGAGTGTGTTAAACACGTGGAGATATGTATAACGGGAAGCTGTGGGAATACTTGTCTCAATTTAGCTCACAGAATCTCCAGATTCCAAGGTAACTTACAGCCCAGTGTAAAGCCTGATTAATCCTGTACCCTCCCTGATGCAGTACACAGCATTAGGACATGGGCACACCACCAAAGGCAGCAGATATTACAAGACAGAGCTCTTAGGCATGATGTGCTAACTGAGAAATTAGCACTCAAGCAACAGTAACAATGAAATGGATGTTACTTAAGGTGAGGCCCAGAAAGTAGGACTACTCATCTGCATGAAAATTAAGACCTGGGGGAGATGGCATTTACCCAGAAGAGTGGGAATTTTATAAGTTTCTTTTCAAGCTCCACAAATTAAAACAGACACAAAGCTGTGGCCACTTAGAAATGAAGAAGGAAGAAGATCAGTACTGGAAGTGGAAAATGGATTTGTAAAGAGGTTTCATTTTAATGGAGAAGATGGGTGAAAGGTAGGGACAGGAACAGGCACCACTTAGGCCTGCATGTGATGTCAAGTGGAAAGCTCGGGAGAGGGATGCTGGGTGCTGGAGTAAGACTGATTTAACAACAGATGCAATTTAAGTGAAAAGGCTAAGGTGCTGGCAACTGGGGTTTGGGGTACCATCCATTTAAAAGCAGATTTAATTTAAACAGAAAGGCCAAGGAGGTAGAAGGTGGAGACTAAAAGAAAATCAATATTAAATGAGCTAAGCAGAAGCCTGAATCAAATCAACTATTTAAAAACAGGGCATACTGAGTATTTGGGAGTGGCGATGCAACGCATGCACCTAAGAAATGTCAAGGAACTCTCAGTAAATCATATATCCCCTATAATCAGAACAATTCAATTTTATTAAGAAAATAAATTTACTATGGTAGTAAACCAAGAAACCATAAAGGAAGTTATGATCCCCAGTTTAAGGAAAATTATGTGATTGTAATTATATCTCTATTTGAAGTTAATTGTGTTTCAAGTATATATGTGTGTATAAGTATATATATGGGATATGGCATATAATATTCAGAGAATCAGAGAGTAGTTTGGGTTGGAAGGGACCTTTAAAGGCCATCTAGTCCCACCCCTTCTGCAATGAGCAGGGACATGCTCAGCTAGATCAGCTTGCTCAGAGCTCTGTCCAACCTGACCTTCAATGTTTGCAGGGATGAGGCATCTACCACCTCTCTGGGCAACCTGTTCCAGTGTTTCACCACACCCATTGTAAAAATATTCTTCCTTATATCTAGTCTGAATATTCAGCATCAACGGCAGAAATGAATTACATTTGCAAAACAGAAATTTATGAGGTAGTAGTGAACTAGTGTTTTAAAACTCTCCTTTCTAGTTATCAGTCGGGAAATCAATTCAAAGCTAAGGGGAGTCTGTATATAACTACATCTGAAACAGAGCATGTACATATGCAAACACATAACCATACATATACATATACATATACATATCCATCTACACACATATATACATATTATATACACGTATATATCTTTATTCAAACAGGTAAAAATTGTCCAACATATAACCAATATTGTTGTGACACATTGCTCTATTCAGAGAAATGTGTTAGTACTTTGTGCAAATAATGCACAAAAAATATTTTGCTTTCCATACAGATATTTCTAAATGCTTCATCTGTACTCCTGAAGTCCCATTTAATCCATTTTATATATATGTGCATATTTCTATAATCAGAACCCAAAATTATGGATGGAAGCAACTGATTGCAGCTCTGTACCTTTTGGCATCTGAAAGCTCACACAATTCATTGGTATACAAGAGATCTTTTAAAAAAATATTTAATCTTATGCTCCTAAACTCTCCCTCAACTTTGTACAAAAAAGAATGAGTGGGTAACTCTGACTTGATCAAAATGACCAAGTACTGTTTCGATGTATGAAGCAGATGAAAGTACGTATAATGTGCGGAGCCACCTGTAGTGCCAGCCAGCTGGCTCTGGGTACTCTCACTGGGTTTTCTCACTTGCACAGGGGCTTTGCAAAGCCGCACCATGTGTTCACTACTGCTCTCAACTACTAATATTCCAGGGAATATCAGATAATAATTATTTGTTAATGAAATAACAATGAAATTAATTGTTAATTAATTTGATGAAAGAAATAATGAAATAAATTTTGCTAAAGTGATTGAGGTGCTTCTTCCCTTCTGAATTTCAGGAAAAAATTTCTCTCTTCTGTTTTGTTGCAGCACAAACAAGCTAGCAGGCTGCAACAAGTCTTTTACCGTTGGTCAGATTCTCAACCTCTCTCTCTCTCTCTCTCTCTCTCTCTCCTCTCCCTCTGCTTCTTCCAGATCCCTCTTCACTGGCTGCTCCTCTTCCATACGGTTATGCTTTTATTTTACACCACCTCTGAGGTTTTACCCATGGTTGTGTGCTTTATATCTATGCACTCATTTCTGTAGGATCTAGAACAAATGCTTGCTCAGACAATGTAAAATAACTTCATGAAAATAGGAAAAAAAAGAAAAATTGATATAGTATGTAGTGGAAATTAAGCATAATGTCCTTGCTATATTTCTTCCTTTATTAAATACTTCAGAATTCATTGTGTTAGTTTAGCGTAGAAGTGAGCACGCATTTTCAGTTCATTCATACATTAAAGGTTAATGATAACTTGGAGGACTGTAAGACTATAGAGTGTTGTTAAAATAAGAAGTTATAATTTATGTTTCCTGTATGGGAGAAAGTGGAGTCCAGTATAGGTGGGATAGTAAATAGGTAAGTCTGCATCTAATCAACAAACTCCAGCTGGACAGACCTCTAAAGCCTACAGAAACTGTAACTTGACATTTGTCTCCATTAAATGTTTGGTAGGATTGGCCCGGGTCACAGCTGAACTTAGGGAGCCCCTGGATACTCCTGGTGCTATTTCTGATCACACTTCAACCTCTTCTTCAACTCTTAGTGGCATCTGCAAGGTGATGACAGCAGCTGCTGGCAGGGAAGGAGTCACTCCCTGGAACAGCCACACTGAAATGTGGGCAGCACCTCAATGCAAGGAACAGCAGGAACCACCTACCTATCATCAGCCAGATGTTTTATGGCATTGGCTGGGCTCCCTGGCTTTCCACATGTCACAGACCACATTCGAGTACAGCTATGTTAGACTCTTCATCTCTGCAGGAGCCCACATTCGTTTATTTTTAGAAAACTGTTCAGTTGAATAAACACAGAATACATTTCTGTTATAGATTCATTACATTTCTGTGCCTAGCAATACATATAGTCTATGTCTGGAGAAAATAACTGATGCTGCTGTTTTACCAAAACTAGTATATCAAAATTCTGGGGTTTTGGGTTGCCTGTCCAGATGAACAGAGAGATGCAAATGGCTTTTCAAGCCTTCCAAAAATCCTGATAGTCTCCAAAGCCAGGAGAATGCTGTTAACCTGGCAGCTATAGTACTCTTTCAGTGCCAGGCAGTAAAATTTATTATAATTTTAAAAGTCTCTGTCAAACATATTCATCTGTTGGTCAGTAACAACACGTTTTGTTTCAGTATCTCGAGTCCTCATGGCCTACAGGTGAGAGTGGTGAGTGCTAAAGCCCAGTGATGATCTGTGCAGCTGGCTGCTGTTTGGCAAGTTTCCTAAGTCCTCATTTTCAGCGAGGTAATTTAAGATAGTCATTGTTTGGGGCTGTTTGATTCTTGTATTGCCCAACAGAAATGTAGTGCAGCATCATCCTTCTTGGTCATCCTTGATGTTCACCATTTTATGATAAAACCTATATTTACTAGAAGGTAAATGGACTCAACCACATGGGCAATTGCAATTGTTGAAAAGATATCAGTAGTGGGTTCCCAAAAAGTCCTTAGTTAAGGAAAACTGCATATTTATATATCAAGGTAATCACACATATGAACATATATGGGTCTGTTCCTAATATTATCTATTGCTAGTTCTTCATTCATTTTGCAAAAAATAGTACATTTATAAGAAATTTATCACAGCTGGACCAACTGTGTAACTACAAATATTAAATTAAATGTGAGGAAAATATTCTTTCTCTCTTGTTTGATTACTGCCAACAGATGCTCTATGGTGTGTATAAATGTAATGCCATATGCCAGATAAGGCAAGGCAGTAGTTTTTCAGCAGTGGTAATAATGTATCTTGCTTTACTTAATACTGTCTAATGATGGCATATGGAGGTTCCTATTGATACCACAGTATGGGAAACTCTTCCTTTTGAAAAACAGATTCATCTTCCTCTCTGTTCTGAAAGTACAGCTGAGCTGTGAGTACAACTAACATAGGGGAGTGAAAAAACCCCACATTTTTTGTTTATTAATTTTGTTCTTGTGGTTTCATTTAGGGGATAAAGCTTTCCTCTGTGGTGAATGAAAGCTCTTTATCTTTGCTCATGCACGGAAGAGGTTTGAGCTTCCTTGGACTGACCTTTTGGTGCTTCAGTCTTGTTTTGATAATAAATGCTGAAATCACAATTGTAGTTTTGTGGCAAATCTTCCCCTCTGATTTAACACTTTTTTCCTTATGCAATTTGTATGCAACTCAGCTTCCACCCCCGAAATTCACATACAGTACAGAACTATCACTTCTGACATGTGTCAATGTCATATTTATGAACTAGTATTGAGCAGCAATAACTCCATCAACTGTCTCTCAAAAAAGTCCAGAAACTACTTAGAAATTTAATAATGATTTTAACAATGTATTTTGCCTAGTCTCCAGGCTCTGCTTTATTAAAACCATTCAGTATCTCTGACAAGGTGGCAACAAGCTTCTGACTTCATTTTTAGGAGAAAATGATTCACAAACAGGATAGTGACAGGCTTTTATGATTACAGATTTCACATATTCTGTTCCTTCAAAAGGGTTTATATAGATTGATAGATCTACAGAGAAAGAAATGAAAAAATGAAGGGAAGAGATATAAATAGACTTTTTCATTAGGATGAATGATGGAAGGTATTAACCCCACTACAGCAGTATACCTTTTACATGTCTTCGTTCTCATTCCTTTTGACCTGCTATCATCTCCCTTCTAAGTAAAAGTTAACTACGATCTGAAATGTAGGTAAGGTGAGCAATTGCTGGAAATAAATGTTTCCACAAGCATTATTACTGTTCAGAAAAGTGTCCATCAGCTGAAATGTCAGGCTCAAAATCCATTTAAGCACTGCACAGAGGCTAAACAGCCAGCTATTATTAATTTTTAAGTCTGCCTGACAGGTTTCAGACCAAGAACTGGGGTTAACTTGATACACTGTATATTGCAGAGTATATTTAATTAGGGAGGCTTTGACTCTCAGATGGCTGAGGATTTATTCTGTGCAAACTACTGCAAAAATATGATAGAATAGCTGCATCTACCTAAGAAAAGAATCTGCTGCATCGCATTAAAATGCTCTTTTGTTGCAGTTTCTTGGATCTTTATCCTGATGTAATCACTGTTTACTTTTAACCTGACTGTTTGGAAGCACCACGGTACTTCTCTCTTAAATACATTTTTCTTCATTATGCTGCAAGTTAGCAATGTGAATTTTCACAGAGTAAGTCTTGTTCTTCTCAGCTAATTACCAGGCCGAAACATTTTTCCACTGTGCCTTACACAAATGATTCTCCACTTAAAACATATCTGTGGCATTGCTATGAATGAGTTAACGTTTGTCATTAACGTATTTATCTATAAGCACAGAGGACTCTAAAACACAAATGGGCATTAAGACACAGGTTAGCAGAAAGTGAGATACTGAAGGGCTATTTAGTCGCTTTGGATTGGATTTGAGATCTTAGAAGGGAATAAAAAAAGTAACAAATCAGAAATTATTTCCCTCCACTGTTGTAAAATCTCCTATCTGTATCTATTCTGCTTCTTTGCTCCACTTCCAGCACGCTGCTCTGGCCCCTGCCCTAGGTCATCCTCTGCTAATTAAAAATATCTATTCACACAGGAGTCTAGAAGATTTTATGTAAAGGTACAAGTGAAAACGGCAAACTTGCCTATTCCTAACAAAGGACATTGAGCTAAATTACATCATACTTTCCAAAATGAGTGAGATGATTTTCACTTACAATAAAACACCACATTGGCATTTCTGGAAGACAAGCAGAAATTAAATGCAGATACCTGATTCCTTTGTGGAAAACAGGCACTGGGTTAGTTTTACATACCAGATCACCTTAGCACTTGATGTATTTTACTGGTTAATAAATATATCAGCTGCTCTCCACTCTCAGTGGTTTAAATGTCCATTGGTATCATACCCTACAAAAATCTCAAAAGACAGTAAGGTGGGCTCACAGTCAGAAGAAAGTGGGTCAGGCCTTGGATGTCAAAGACAGACTTCAGCCCAACTCTTCTGAAACAGACAAGTTTTCTAAGTGAAAAAGGCCCTTAACTTGACAATAACCCTCTTGTGAGGCCCTGAATATAAACCACACATACTCTTTATCAGGTGACTGCATTCTCCATGATCTTGTATTCTTTGGTGTGAGTTTTGTCTTTCTTTCACACATGCATAAAGCACAGATGTGTGAAGCACGCTATAAAGGACTAAACAAAACCAACAATAATACAGCATACTTGTGTAAAAAGTGAAGAGTCTGTCTTCCCAGGTACAGATATATTTGTGTTTGCATGTGGATATGCATGTACACACACTGTTACTCTTTTAAAGGCAGTGTAGTTTGTGTCTTCCTTATCAGTCTGCCAGCCTTCCTAATAAGTTAATGAAGCCTCCCTGTTCCAGGAATATAGTTACAATTGTCTTATAAACGAAGTTTCCAGGTATCTGTATGAAGCCCTAGCTACCATCATGACCCACCACATCCATACGGAAAGAAGTTGTCTCTGGATATCAATGACCAAACCCTCTTGTCTATACATCCCAAATTACAAAGCTGCCTTGCTGCTGCGCTGTCCTCTGCTGTTACCCTGTGTTACTGGTTCCTGACTGACTGGCAATTCCCAGCTTTCCAAGCGAGTGTTGTCGGGGCTGTTCCCCCTCCTTAGGACCTACTTTTCATGTTGCTTCTCCAACTGTTCATATTTCTCCTTTCCAGCACCAGTCTTTGTCCAGGCTTCTTGCACCTTTTCACGGTGCACTATGTGTACACCATGCTTATGACTCCTTCCCACTCTGTTTTATCTGAGAATCTCTTTGATGTATTTTCTTCCTTCTAGAAATCTAAATGAAAGTGTTAAAATAGATTTGACACTAATATCTGTCACATTATGATGGAGAACCGAAAGTTGTACAATTTGTAGCAATAGAAGAGTGTTTTGTTTATGGTCTTTCACACTGTTTTCAATCAAAAAGTCTGCTTTGCCATCACAGTCATGAATTACTTGAATTACCTTTTCAATAAGACTTTCCCAGATATTATCAAATGCTTTCCTACAAAATGAATTAATTTTTTCTACTATATTCATTTCATCCACTAGTGCTATTCTGTGAAGAAACAAAACTATGTTGAGATTTATGAATGAAAGTATACGAATAAAAGTTTGTTCATGTGTTATTTATCCTAAAGCCATAAAATGGTATTGGCATTTGTTCCCTTTTTTTTTTTTTTTCACCTAGAGGTAAGATATTTTACTGCTTAACTCCTCATGTACAAGAGGAAGTAACTGACATGATCATACGTTGTCCCTTTTTTAAATAGACTTGTTCTTGTATCCTCTCCTCTTTGCTCATCCGGTATTATTCCATTATCACCACTGCTTTTACCAATTGCCATGCTAGTCATGCGGGTATGGTGACCTTGTTAGGGAATCCTCACAATCTCTTTTCACACAGCATCCTACCAAAATGTTCAGCATATTCAGATTTTTTCAATGTCCATTTAATGACTTTCAATAAATATTTTTTTAAAGGTGTGCACATTTTGAAACTTCTTGAACAATATGGTAGGTAGGTTAAGAGCATGTGGTTAGCATTTTAGATGTGTGGTCTAGTTTCTTCTAAGTGTTGAACAGGTCTGTCTAATCATTGATAAGAGCGATACTGCACACTGTAAATGGCTTGATCTGTCATCTCCATTAACTTTACTGTTGATAAAGCTGTCATTTGGAAAGAACAGACTAAATGGCTTCAGGAGCTTTGATTCAAATTTAAATGTACATACATAAAGACTTATATATATATATATATGTATATGCAACACTGATCACACAGTTTTCAGCAGAGTGACTGGCTCACGCAAGGTGTTCATGGTGTGAACTCTATGAAGAAGTTTAGTAAGTACAATCCTGACACCTAGATAAGGTGTTACTACCAAAATAAGTATGTCTTTGAGCACAATTGTTTAAGTACATGAATGTCAGATTCTGCCATTTTTCAAACTTTGTTCTTCGCCTTGGTAGTTAATGCAAGACTAAGTCTCACCCCAGGTACTGTGGCTCCAGAGATGGAGAGGTGTGTATCAGTACTTACAGCTGTCCTCCTCCTCCATGAAAATACTGATCACGTAACAGGCATACACAAATCCAATCAGCTGTATGAAACAAGGGGAAAAGCAATCATTAGAACACATTGAACACTTGTTAAGCTTTTAGTACAATGGTATTAAATACAAGCATCACAGATAAATTTTAAAGAAGATTTGCTTCCATTTCCTGTATTTATATGTAGATTTCAGTGCAAATGGTCACAAACAGCTAAATTAAAGAGACTTTCTCTCTTTTGCTCACCCTGTCCCACTGAGATCAGTATTGATGAATACTACTATTGAGTAATACTGGTGGAAAACACTTGGACCTTGATGTTCATCTATTACTTGCATTCCTTTGTTTGTTCAGTGCCTCTGTTTTCACATGACTTTGTTCATATGAATGTGGGCCCCCTAAGCACCTAATTTATGTATTAAAAAGATAAAATATTTGTTGACATAGTAAAGCTTGCGTGGAATCCGCAAGACATGTTGTTTTGTGCTGCATATAGTGTTCCAGTGAAGAGCTGTTTGGCGAAAGTTTAATTTGGTATGTGAAGTGTCACGATATAGCTGAACAGTAAAGCTGGGTTAGGATTCATCAGCGTCAGGACATACCTTATCAGAAGGGCTTATCAGTAAATCACATTAACTATGCAAAAAATGAGCAGGCTTATTTCCTCAAAGGGCAACACAAGCAAAATCATACCATTATTTCCAAAGAAGGTTCCACAAAAACATCCTCCTCAACCCGATCTGTGTCACTTGTGCC
Organism: Falco rusticolus; assembly: GCF_015220075.1. Classification (NCBI taxonomy): domain Eukaryota; kingdom Metazoa; phylum Chordata; class Aves; order Falconiformes; family Falconidae; genus Falco; species Falco rusticolus. The sequence continues at coordinate 43,903,819 of NC_051189.1, forward strand.
ACTGAGAGGAAGGGATTAAGATCTTTAGGATCAGGGGATAGAAACTCTGGTCATTTGCCTTCCATATAGACAAAATGTTTTCTTATGCCTACCACCAAAGAAGAAGAAAATCCCACTGGGCCAGGAAACCTATTAAACTGCACTGCCCAGACACGTCCATCCTTGAGAAAATATTGTTTGTGCAGCTGTACACAATTCGTGCTATCTGAAAGCCTTGAAAAGACTGTTCATAAGAGATTTCTAAAATAACCCAGAGATTAGTTTTAAGAAAACTCCTTTTTCTCTGGTCCATTCAAAAAAATCTAATTAAAATAGTTCTTTTAAGGGTGTCACGGATCAACCATCTGAGAAAGAGGTAATTTAATAGTATCTAGACAGGTATAAGCTCCTTCAGAAGCACAGAAATCATTCCAACCTGCTTTCTGGTTGGGCTGCATGAGGAGCTTTACAAGCAGCTCCAAAAGCCTCTCTGCAGACAAAAAGCTTGTCCACACAAGGGAATTCAGGGAAGTTACGATGAATTAACTAAAGCTGTGAAATCAATGCACATAAGATAAAGTACATTAAATCCCTGTGTGGCCTTTCCCATTCAGAAATAAAGTGGCCTTAGTTCACTGCAGCTTAATCCTCCTCCAAGGGATTAATCTTCCCCACGGAGAATTAAGCTACAGTATGCTAAAGCTGAGTTACTTGTGACTGAGAGCTCCCACAGCCCCGCGGCACAGTCCTGTCAGGGCTGCCTCCCCAGGGCAAACACCTCGCTGGTCTTTTGGGAAAGTGAGTTGAACCCAGCGTTCCTCTGGCTCTGAGCAGGCGGCAGGATCAGCAGCTTCCTTGGCTCGTTTTTGGGTCCCGTTTACTAGGGTGGTATTGCCACAGCCTCTGTCAGGTGGACGGACACCACTTTGTCCTGATGCTCTGAGCCAGCTAAACGCAAAGCAGCTCTGGAGGAGGTGCTCTCAGGAGGCTGTGCCTGAGCTACACTGTGCCCTGCATCATGGTACCTGCCGCTGGATGGGACCTAGAGCCAGGGCTGGCTGGCTCCGTGCCAGCCCACCTTTACCAGCTGAGGACTCTGTGGGCGGGTGAGAGGAGCCCAGCCTCCTGCTATTACTGAAAATGGGATCTTGTGGTTGTGCTGCCCTGCACCTCCAGGACCAGCACTGCCTTACAGACTCCTTGATGGATTAAGCAAATTTTTTCCCTTGAATGTCACAGTTTAGAGCATCTTTCAGGTATGATAAGTGAAGCATTATGATACAAAGGCTTCCCAGGGACCAAAAAAACAATCATCCTTGAGGTACATAGATTAAAAAAAACCTGCATTAGTACCACACAAATACCAGAAAACGTGACTTTTCATGAGGGAATGACACCTGTTTAGTTACAATATTTCTTGTTTAGCATTCGTGTTTTGCAGTTTGACTTTGTAAGTCACTTGGGTGTGTTTCTTTTACCTAAACATGACCAATTAAAGCTGCTGATTAAATAATGAACAAGATAAAAATTAATTGTAGTACAGCTTATGGGTTAAATGTTTGTGAGGGAAGATCAAATATTTAGAATTATTTACCATATCCCAATCATGTATTTCTTTGTTGTTTCTTCTTATTAGAATTCTGTATTAAATTAACTTTACTTTTATGAATGCCATTCCTTCTTTATATGTACTTGTGTACTCCATATACATGCATATTAAATGAGATATCTATCCGTGAGGGCTTCCAGCAAATTTCTCACACATTTCAGATGTTGGACAGGTGGTTAAAGCACAGAAAGAGACTTCCACTCCAGTATGTAATAAACCACCTGACTATAAAGAAGAAAGCAACAGGGAAAATTACTTTAAGAGGTCTTCTGTCCAAAAAGTATGGGGCATGGCAAGCCTGGTGTTTTAACAGTCCTAACAGCTTACACCTTGCTCTTTCAGCAGATCTTCTCCTTGAAGTAAATCTTTTCCCACTCTCTTCAGTGTTTGAAACACAGTTTGTCTAATCTATGGCCTTCTTGCAATATCAGCAGCGTCTCTGCTTCTCAGTATTTCTTTGTTTTTCTAAGCATTAGTAGATAAATATTCCTCACTCAGATAGGAATCACTGCCACCTGTTGTGTTTATGGCATATACTTTTTTTAAAATACACCATTTCCCCCCCATCTGTTTAGTTATTGATACCAGGAGAAATAAAAAAATACATCCACCCTCTCACAATTTCATGGTCTTTTCCAGTGGAAAAAGAAAGATCAGGTCTCTAATCACGCTGGGAGGTATCATAAACCACCATCTTCCAAGAAAGTATTTTTGTAATTAAATGGCAGAATGCACATTTCTGAAAGAATAAAGTAACAAGAAAGAAAAGGGACCCTTTAGCATCAATTGTCAGGTATTGCTGTTCAGAGGCATACAGCAATGTTTGGCTTGTAATTGACATACTAGTAATTATAATTGGGTAACTGATATATACAGTACAATTAACATGAAGTGATAAAGTGGGAATATACCCTTCTACAGATGAGACCTGTTTCTAGATACTTAGAATTACAGCCACCACACTGTGAATATTTTTATAAATGAATTAATTAAAACATCTTATTTTGCTTTATTGATGGACACACTAATAAAATATTTATTCCAACAAATTACTTTTGCTATCTTGATTAACCCAGCTGCTGTTTAATTAATAAAGTTATGCTCATGTGAACCCATCTAGCCATCATGTTAATTGCCAATTTGCAGTGAGCTGACTGATGTATACTGCCTGGTTTCATGATATTGAAAATGTTGGCTATTGGCCTGGCACCAAGTGATAGACTTAAATGTGTGTTCCCTGATAACTAAGGACAATATGATGTAAATGAGCTGGAGAATTGCTCATCTTGAGTTTCAGTAATGATTCAAAGGGACCAATGAAGTGGCTGGAATAGGATGACCAAGGCATCAAAAGTCACTAGCCCCTGAAAGTATAAATGGGAGCCTCTGGTTTGATCCAGAGAGCAATGTAGATTCCAAGGTGGACTTGTCTTGACAGTGCTGAGTTTCAAGGCATAGAAACCTTCTGGGGTCCCTGCACTGTACAGGGGACTGCCTGTCTTGCCTGCAGAGCCCAGTGTAGTAAACTATCTCAGAAGACACTTGCCAGCGCTACTCTGCAGAAAATCAAGTGGAAAACTGTGGGAAGAGGCTGTTGTCCCCTGCTTTCATCCTGCCACACAGTGGTTAAGGTACACATCTTGCTCTGGAGACAATAAACAATACATAAAATACTCAGATATTTAATGGAATCACAGAATGGTTTGGTTTGGCAGGGAGATTTAAAGGTCATTAGTTCACTCCCCCTGCCATGGAGAGTAACATCTTTCACTAGGTCAGGTTGCTCAAAGCCCCATCCAACCTAACTTTGAACATTTCCAGGGATGGGGCATCCACAACTGTCCTGGGCAACCTGTTCCAATATCTCACCACCCTCATTTTAAAAAAATTCTTCCCTATGTCCAATCTCAACCTACCTCTTTCAATTCAAAACCACTTCCCCATGTCTTCCCACTACAGACCATGGTAAAAAGCCTTTTTGTCTTTCTTATAAGCCGCCTTTATATATTGAAAGGCCAAAATAAAGCCTTCCCAGAGCTAAATAACCCAAATTATCTCAGCCCTCTCTCTGATTATTCTCATGTCCCTCCTCCAGACCTGCTCAAACAGATCCACATCTTTCTTGTGCTGGGGACCCAGCAGCTGGATGCAAGACTCTAGGTGGAGTCTCACAAGAGTGGAGTAGAGGGGCAGAATCACCTCGACCTGCTGGCCATGCTTGTGATGATATCAGCCCAGGGTACAATGGGCTTTCTGGGCTGCAAGTGCACATTGCCGGTTCATATATAGTTTTTCATCCACCGGAATCCTCAAGTCCCTTCTCCACAGGGCTGCTCTCAATCCATTAATCCTCCAGTCTGTACTGATATCGGGGATTGCACTGACCCAGGTGCAAGATCTTGCACTTGGTATTGTTGAACTTTATGAGGTTCCCACGGCCCACTCCTTCATCTTGCCAAAGTCCCCCTGGGTGGAATCTCTCCCCTGCAGCATATCAACTGCACCACTCAGCTTGGTGTCATCCGCAAAGTTGCTGAGGGTGCATTCGATCCCACTATGTCTTTAATGAAGATATGAAGTAGCATTGGTCCCAGTATAGATCCCTGACGGTTACCACTTGTTACTGGTTTCCATGTGGACATAGAGCCATACTCTTCGGACGCAGCCATCCAGTATTTTCAGAACCACCACTATTTTCATACCAAAAGCCTTATTTCTTCGGTGACTCACTGATAAATATTGCTTATATTCTCCAAACCATGGCGATGAGCAGGCTCAGCGTGTGGGAAACAACTGTCACCTTGGCTAAGCTGGCAGAGACTTCAGTGTGAAGTGCACAAAGGGATTTATTAGTGGAACACGGGTACATTTCCCATGTTCCCATGTTGATGTTATTATCAAGGCTTTTGATGCACAATGTATTTTCTGCTGATAGCCTTAGGTAGAAATTAAGTAGTAGTCTGTTATTTTTCTCCTGTGCAGGCAGTATAGTCTCTAGAGGACCTAAATGCTTTAGTCTAACTACAATCTCTAGGCTTAAGCTATGGACATCTGCATGAAATATAAAAGCCTAGTTTAATGGAAGTGAAATTAAATTGTATAATTGTCCATCATTAAACTGTAAGAAACTATGAAAACATGTAAGAAATCAAAAACCTAATCATCTGAGCAAATATATGCTGTGACATATAATTGCTTTAATAAATGAATATTGCTAGAATACATCCTATTAAACATTAGAACCAAACTGAGTATAAAATTTATATTTACTTCAAATTAATGTATTTCAATAGTTACCAGTTAATGTGGATTAACCTTTCTTTAGGAAAACAAGGACAAATGCAAAATAAAATTAGAAGTGATTATTTAAATCAAGGCTATTTTCTGCAGACTGAAATATTTTTGATTAAAATTGATGATTTGTTAATTTTGATTTAAATTTTTCTGCTTGGCTTTGTCATCATCAGCATTTTCAGGAGAGCCAACAGTGAAACATGAGTAGTTCATCTTCTTAGCAACTTACTTGCCACTAACATTTTTAATACTCTTCAAAGAGGACTGTAAAGCCCTTTTCTTCCATTAAAGACCAGAAAAGCATTAAAACTGAATGAGAGATACATAAGAGAAACAGGATATTATCCCAGTATCTGTGTGCATATGTGGATCGGCAAGATAGAAATATGACTATGATTATCAGGCACAAAGAAATTATAACTCCACGTATTTCAAGACAATGACAGAGGAACCAGGATCAAGATTAACAGTAGTATATAGCTGTAATATGATAATAACCATCCCCTATAACTGCATGATTATATACTATATTTGTATATAGATATCCAATTATATGAAAGTATATAATTACACACTATAACTGCTTGATTATATAAATTTTATTAGAAATATATTGTAAAACTGTATAACTAATGACATTTTCAAAATGAAATGTAATTTTTTGAGTTAAAAGAGAGGCAGCCTCAAAGGTATGTTGTTTTCTAGAACTAAATGATGAAATGCACAATATTTTACAGTGGTAGCAGCAGAAGCCTCAACCTTAAAGTGCTTAGAAATCTAAAACCATAAAAGCAGACAGAAAACTGGAAAAATGTCCAGAAAACATAGCATGATATGGTAGCAGCAATGCCTGAAGTATATGTTGTCTAAGGATTTTTATTTTCTTTCCTTCATCTTCCTAAAATCTATGGGATTCGACTTGAATAAAATTCAGGCTTCAGGGGCATTGTCTACCAATTTCATCAGCATGACCCAGAGCCAACCTGGTCCAGCTGTGCTGTTTACAGCTGTAGTGGAGGGCTCCAGAGACTACAGCTCTAATAAACCTTAAAATGTGTTAAAGGACTCTAATGGTGGGTGACAGGGGCTTACAGGTACTTTTGCTTTATGTTGTTTGTGGAGAGACAAGTGAGCAGAGACACTAAAATGTCTATTAAAATACATAGAGGTTGCTGTTGGCTGAGACTGCAGAAAGTAATTCTTGAATGCCATCTACCTATGCTGGGAGAGGAGAGAAGCATGCTGGAAAAGACTATACCTTTTAGCTACCATGCTTTTTGAAGTCCTACCCTGTATCTGCTGCTCTCAGATCCTGGTTTCCACAACATCCCTTCATCTTGAAATTAAAAATTGTATTTTACAATCTAATTTCCAGGCCCAGATCTGAACCATCGTTGCCTGCACTAGATCTGTGAATTTGTTTTTCCAGCAGCATAAACATATAATTACCCCTACTGCCCAGTTGCCCAAAATAATTTTACCAGTTAAGAAGGAGGACTGATGTGTTATGCTGTCGAGGTGTGTCCCAGCTTTGTTGGGCTTGAGAAAAACAAGCGAAAATATCATACATACTCTCTCCCCCTCTCCTGCTTTAGCGTAGTTATGGCTTATTCTCCCTCCTTTGTTTTTGCTGCAAGACCTTTAGAAAAAAGATCATATATCCTGACAACGGAAAGATGAAGGATTTGGAACAAACGGTGTAATCCAGACTCCTGTGTAATTCTGTAGGTCACAGAATTTAATCTAGATTCTCTGGTAGCCTAATGATAATGTCATCAGAGCATCCCTCACAGACTGGGTTGGCATACTAGTGCTCCAGATGAGTTATGTCCACAGGAGAGATCTGGGAACCTTTGTCCTTCCCCAACACAAGACAAAGAAGAACCCAAGTTTAATCCTTACTTATTTGGCTGTCTATTGTGTGATAGATACCTAAGTATTAATTTTGAATGAAATGAAAGTTTCAATATGTAAAAACACTGAACACATTATTTAAACACAACTGGCTAGAACACAGTGTTTTATCTTGTGATATATTAATTATTAATTGCTTGTTAATGATTCAACTGAATACAGTTTAAAATAAAGCCAACCTTAAACCTTGAACGTTAAAGAACAAAATGATGGAAAGTGAAGGGGATGAGGGTGGTAAGAAGGAAGAGGGAGAGAAAGGAGATCTAAATCTGAGTAGACTCTTAACAAAATCATCAGAAAAGAACCGGATAAACAAGCAAGACTTTCTCTAGATTTAGTTTCCCTCCAGTGTGTAAAGAAAATAAAAGTTCTTCTAAGAATGGGGTCAAAGTTTTCATATTTAGGTTAATGACTAGCCTGTCAGCTGAATAACAGGGAGTGAGAAAACCCTTTACATCTTACTTTAAAATAAGCAGACAGAAAGAGGGCTTGTCCCCATTTCTGTAAACCTGACTTTCTGTTATTTGTTTTTATATCTTCTAAATAACTGCTTTTATTTGCTTTTACCTTAACTTGTCAGTGTTAAGGATAATTTCAGAGCTACTTGCAGATGACACGACATTTCACCTCTTTTGATATAGCAAAGAAATTCAGGTTTGATGGTGTCTTGTAACCTGAAGTGTTTCTTCAAGGTATCCATCAGGTAATGACTTCACCTCCACTAAATTTCATGTACCACTTTGGAAGCTGTAACAAAATCAGAAGAAAGAATGAAAGAAATGTCTGCCAGTGACTAGAGCCAATGTAAATCTGTTTGGCATGTGACAAGGTACTTGAGAAGGTTTCTGAATCCCAGGTAAACTGATTATGCATGCAGGGGGTACCAAAGTAAATTTCTTTCAGAACAGCAGAATGTTGCAAATCTTGGCCATTTTTTATGCTAATACTCCTTTTACCATTCTTCCACTGCCTATACTGCAATTATGAAAGATGTCCTTTGTTGACAGAATGCCAAAAGATATTTTTTCCCTCCTTATTAGATCAGAACGCACATAATGAGAGTATTATTTCCACTTCCTTGTGGCAACAGACACAGAAAATGCATTTTAATTCCAACAATGCACTGCAATCTGTAAGAAATACTTATTTTCTACTGAATCACTTCTTTCTCTTCATGCATGATGTAAATAACATATGCATGAAACTGTTATATCACCACGAGGCAGTACCCATTTAAAGACAGACAAACTGTGACGCAGAAATAAAAATGACTAGTTCAAGATTTCAGTGGGGTGACAGTGAGTTTAAGAATAGAATTACTACAGTCTGATCCCCACTATTGTCTAACCTCCTTTATAGAAGCTTCTTAAATACCTAGGTAATGATAGCTAAGACTGAACACATGATTATTCTAGCTCCTGTTAATCCATAAACATGGCTTGAAAACTGTATGGAAAAAAAGCAAAGCTTTCACTAACAACAATTATGCCAGAGCATACCTCAGGGAAAAATAGAACAACAAAAGCAACCCACAGATAAAACATAAGCCATCATATTAACTCATGTTAGAAAATGTTGTATGATCTGATGAATTGCAAAGTAAGATTTAATCTCTACCTATACCAGGCTGCTCATATTAGCTCCCCTAGTGGAACACTCAAAGAGGATTTTCAGGAGTGGTAGACACAGAAACGCACCTCAGAAGTAAGCTCCAAAGCCTGAAAGACATGCATCAGCTTAGATCGAGCACTAATTAAATCACGGGGAAAAAAAGGGCTTGAATAATAACCAAGAGCTAGTGAAAATTCACAAGTGTAGAAATTCATATAAAACAGAATGGACGAACACAGATTGTCTGAAAACTTTTCTTACGGTCCAGTCTGCAGGGGGAGCTGGAAAAGCAGCATACAGTATTTCTCTCTGTTCTCAGGTACAAATTATTTTTGGACATTGTTCATTTCAATTTTATTTTTACATTAATATTTTCTTCAATACAGACAAGGAAAACAAAAAGAAATAATAATGTTGATATTTTTTCTTTGATGTGTAAATATACACTGGAAATTCTTAAAATCTTATCTTCCTTCGAGGACTACAGATTATAAATACATCTATTCTTGGCAAAGTAAGGTTACCTCCATTTTTAAGAAGGTAAGAAAAGACAGAACAAGCAAACAGATGATGGCTTTTGATTCTTGAAAATTAAAAAAGAAACAAATCACTTTAATGTCCACCACACTTTGATATTGTTTTGCCTTTTTGTATGTGCCCATTGAAATACTACAGTGGTGAACAATAGTTTATCATAGATAGAAGAGATGAAACTCCTTCTTGATCATCACTGTTTTTCCTAATCAATTTCCATCTAACAAGATATTTAGTAGATGATCTACCACATGTGTGTTTTCACTTGTGCATGAATCTGCTGTATTCAAACCACACAACAAATGACTTGATTTTGAGCCACGGTTGAACTGGTTTTGCTTTTTGGAAGGAACAATACTATAATCAGAAATGTGGCTGGATTTATGTGCTTGGCAGGTAACACAGCAGTCTCTTCACTCAGCTGTAATGTCTAAAACTGTGCAACACAAAGAACTATAACAGCAATGCAGGTCATTTTGAAAACCCCTTGTTTGATCATTGGTTTTCTTTTATGGATATCTTTCCCTCTGTAGTTGTTCTTACAATGGATAATATTGTTTAATTCCTTCAAGTTGCTACCTGAATGTGCAGATGGAGGTACATAAAGACACACACGCACACACACACATACATCCTTATAATGCTTTGTGGAGTAGTCTGCTGTGATATCTGAGAAACAAGACTACCATAAAAGCAGCAACGTTATCAGTTTGCTCAGGTATTCCCAGTTAAACTGTGTGCTAAAAGGCTTTTGTGAGGGATTCCCACTGGGCAGAAAAGCTATCAAGAATTGCAATGAAGCTTTGCTTTCTATCAGTGCCTAATGAATTTCAGCAGCTGTTTCTCCAGTCATATCTGACCCAGTGTGATCTCTTGTACCACATCCCCCTGGCATGGTTTATTTGCTTGCAGTATATGGTCCTCGTATGTATGTTGTGTCCTATTCACTCCTGTTTCTTACCAACAGCTTTCACTTGATGCTGCATCCCCCTTTATCTCCCTGTACATTCACCTGGGTCTGATTCTGCCGCCCAAAGCCCAGGGTGCACCCAAAATCAATATTTCTTTTTCCAACGAGACTAAGCTTAGCCTGTAATCAGGCAGCATGCAAATACACAAGCTACACTGGAGCCATTCTTGAAAGGACCTTGTCTCCCACTGTCAGTACAAAACTGGCATAAGCATCCCTACATGGCTGGTGACCATGCCTCCATGTACTGGGTGTACAGGTGGCAGCAAATGTTTCGCCCTAAAGCCAGCTGTCAGGATGTTTTAGCAAACAGGAGGCAGATTTGGCCCTAACTCCTGCCGTGAGGCTACTGCTACAAAGAAATGCAAATGCAGCAAGGGAGTCTGCACCTGGTAAAAGCAACTGCAAAAGGAGCCAAAGCAGAATTTGCTGCCCTGAGAATATGTCTTGACCAGAGATATGTATTAACTGGAAGAGTGTCTTTGGGCTCCATGACTCTGGCTCACCCAGACTGAGCTTTTGGCTACAGTACGTAGAGTTACTTTCCAGAAAACAAGCTCAGATTTAAAGAAATCTAGGATATAGGTGATGGTGCTTATTTGTGTCTTGTTCTTACATGAAGACAGACTCTGAATTACACAGCCTGAAGGAGAGGAAGTCAGGCAGAGAATATGCTAGCCCACTTCTTGCATCCAGTGCTGGGACAGATCTTTGTCAAGAAATCTCCCTGCCGTACATGGGGGACACCAGGACCTCAGGAGTATGTCCTAAGTCCTTGGAAGAAACCTTAATATACACGTGGAGGCTGTACACGTCACCAGAACAGGCAGTTTTGGACATCTGGAGGACATTTCTAGGGTTCCTCTGCTTCTGTTGGACTGGCTGTTTGCTTGAACCCTCTTCCTTTGCTTCCTTGCAAGTACAAATAAGTTTAAGCCTACTAAACCCTGCAGTGCTGCATGGACTAGTTGAATAAATGTCGGGGAGGTTAAACTTTATGGCACTTTTCCCCCTGGTGTTACAATACCCTTATATTGTGAGCAGAAGTAGAGCTAGCTCATTTCAAGGAAACGCAGGTAGATCTATTTTATTGACAACTCTCTGTATTCTTTGAAATGTTAACTTTTACAAAAGCCAATTTTCATCAGAAGGAAAATGAAGGAGAAGCACTCTGACTCCTGTAATAAGAAAACTGGCATAAACTATAATTACTCAATATGACAAACATCACAGAATGGTGTATGAAAGATAATGGAAGGGGAAACCCATGTCCCATGTTAAAGCCCTTGGGGGATAAGTGATCAAATTATACAGAGCACTTACACCTCAAAAAATTTGTTGACCAGATCACTAATCACACCTTTTTAAGAATTATATGCTGTCATGGAATAAAAAGGATTAGTCTCAATCTCATAGATTCACACAAAAATAGAACAGGATAGGATAGGGTAGGATAGGGTAGAACAGACTAGACTAGACTAGACTAGACTATTTCAGTTGGAAGAGACCTACAACAATCATCTAGTCCATCTGGCTGACCAATTCAGGGCTGACCAGAAGTTAAAATGTAAGGGCACTGTCCAAATGCCAGTTAAACACTGACAGGCTTGAGGCTTGGGGCATCAACAGGGAGACTGTTCCAGCGTTTGACTGCTCTCTTGGTAAATAAATGCTTCCTAATGTCCAGTCTAAACCTCCCCTGGTGCAGTTCTGAACCATTCCCATGTGTCCTATCACTGGATCCCAGGCAGAAGCGACCAGAACCTCCCTCCCCACTCCCCCTCCTCAGGAAGCTGTGGAGAGCAATGAGGTCGCCCCTCAGCCTCCTTCTCTCCAAACTAGACAAGCCCAAAGCCCGTAGCCGCTCCTCACCAGGACATGCCTTCCAGCCCTTTCTTCAGCTTTGTTGTTCTCTTCTGAGCACATTCAAGGACCTTCACATCCTTCTTAAATTGTGGGGCTCAGAACTGCACACAGTGCTCAAGATGAGGCCGCACCGATGCTGAACGGTGGGATGGTCACCTCTTGTGATGGGCTGGTTACGCTGTGTGTGATGCACCCCAGGATGTGGCTTGCCCTCTTGGCTGCCAGGGCACACTGCTGACTTGTATTGAGCCTGCTGCTGACCAGCACCCTCAAAGTGTAAGGATATGTAAATGGTGTATGAGTAGACCAGTGTCCACAGTGGGGAAAGTTATCTGTAGTGCTCTATACAGAATCATGCTCAGCCCTAAGCATTTCAAGTATTCATGGAAGACTGGGAAATAGAGAGAGGAACTCAGTCAAGGTTGGTGAAAATGCAAAATAAAAAGTCCACTGTGGAATGTTGCAGATGGATCTCATGACACTGAGTGACTGGGTGATAAAATTAGAGCTGAAATTCAATGTCAATAAATGCAAAGTAATGTACATAAGGAAAACCAACCATAACTACACATATATAGCAATAGGCTTTAAATTTTTTATTACCTCTTGGAAAACTCGTGAATAGTTCATTATAAACACCAGCTCAGTGCTCATTGGCAGTCAGAAAGGAGAATCAAATAGTAGAAGAGCAATAGAAAAGAAAGTAGAATACATCATTATGCCATTGTACAAATCCCTTGTGTCTTGCATCCTCAGTGCTATGCACATTTCTGTCTCCTCATCTCAGAAAGGAAGTAGTTGAATCAGAAGAAGTAAGAGAAAGGTGTCAAAGATAATCAAGATATGGGTGGCTTTAGAATAAGGAGACATACAACTGATGACAGAATTATAGAAAAAAAATAAAATCATGAATGGCTTGGAAACGATGAATACAAAATAATTAGTCCCACTTTTTGTTATATAAGAACAATGGAAAATGAAACCAAATTATCAGATCACAGGCTAAGGGGTTGCCTTTCATCACCAACTGAAGGAAGGACATTTTCCACACAAATCAGAATTAAACCACGGAACTCAATGCCCAGAACACGCTGGAGAGGTGAGACATGGGTCAAAAGCTGATCAGGCATATTCAGGGAAAAGATGTTCATTGAAGGCTATTTAAAACAAGATTTCAGCTACAGCAGATTTGTCCCAGGAAATCCCAGGCAATATTGCCAGGAGATGTTACGCACTTAAGCACTCATGGTGCTGCATTAAATATGCCAATTTATTATTTACATTTACTAAATTCAGCTGTAAATCACATTGCTGGAAAATCAGAAGTATGGAAGTCTAACTTACACAATGGGAAAGAGATCAATATATTACCTCTAGGCTTAACGTATGTATTATAATTTCAGCCCACTATTTGTTGAATTGAAATGCATTAATTGAAGTTTGATTTTATTCAGATTTTGGAATCCGTATGAAATGATTCAGTTAGGCATGCTACCTACTCCAGATGAAAAGGAAGACATAAAGTTAGATACTTCCACATAAAATCAATCATAGAATCATAGAATCATAGAATGGTTTGGATTGGAAGTGACGTTAAAGATTATCTAGTTCTAAACCCCCTGCCATGGGCAGGGACACCTTCTGCTAGACCAGGTCGCTCAAAGCTCCATCCAAGCCAGCCCTGAACACTTCCAGGGATGGGGCATCTACAACTTCTCTGGGAAACATGTTGCAGTGTCTCACTACCCTCACAGTAAAGAATTTCTTCCTAATAGCTTATCTAAACCTATCCTCTTTCAGTTTAAAGCCATCCCTCCTTGTCCTATCACTACATGCCCTTGTAAAAAGTCCCTCTCCAGTTTTCTTGCAGGCCCCTTTAGGCACTGGAAGGCTGCTATAAGGTCTTCCCAGAGCCTTTCCTTCTCTGGGCTGGACAACCCCAGCTCTCTCAGCCTGTCTTCATAGGAGAGGTGCTCCAGTCCTCTGATCATCTTCAGGGCCCTCCCCTGGACCCTCTCCAACAGACACATGTCCTTCTTACCTTGGGAGCCCCAGAGCTGTACTCCAGGTGGGCTCTCACGAGAGCAGAGTAGAGGGGCAGAATCACCTCCCTTGACCTGCTGGTCATGCTTATTTTGCTGCAGCTCAGGATATGGTTGGCTTTCTGGGCTGCAAGTGCACATTACCAGGTCATATTGAGCTTCTCATCCATCAACAACCCAAGTCTTTCTCCTCAGGGCTGCTCTCCATCCATTCTCTGCCCAGATTGTATTTGTGCTTGGGATTTTCCTGACCCATGTGCAGGACCTTGCACTTGGCCTTGCGGAACTTCATGAGGTTGGCATGGGCCCACCTCTCAAGCCTGTCAAGGTCTCTCTGGATGGTATCCCTCCTCTCCAGCTTGTCAACTGAACCACACAGCTTGGTGTCATCAGCAAACTTTCTGAGGGTGCTGAGGGACACTCAATCCCAGTGTCTGTGTTGCTGACAAAGATGTTAAACAGCACCAGTCCCGGTACTGACTCCTGAGGAACGCCACTTGTCACTGGCCTCCACTTGTACATCAAGCCATTGACTGCAACTCTCTGAGTGCGACCATGCAGCCAATTCCTTATCCATTGAGTGGTCCATCTGTCAAATCCATATCCCTCCAGTTTAGAGACAAAATATTGAGAATAGATCTGATGAAGCTCAGCTATCATGCTAGTTTTCTAGAATTACTCTCAGCTGTTCATAATGCAAGATTTTCTTGCAACTTTATTAATTATGAGAAATATGGGTTATGATTTGAGCTGGGCCAGGAAATATTTTATTGTTTAATTATGAGTAAATTGGCTACAACAAAATTTCAAAATACGGATTTGGTTCTGAAGTCTTTAAAAAGTCAAAAAGTCACAGAAGTCAGCCAATCTTTGCTGGTAAAAAGCATTAATAATTAAGAACTGAAACAACTGCAGGGGGAAAAAAAGCCCTCTTAAATGGAGAGATGTGTTCCGTTAAAGATTACATTTCTAAAGTACTATTTAGGTGACTGTGGGACTCATATACACAACCTTCTCTGAAAAACTGACATCAGTCTTCCGAGTACCAATCACCAATGAGCCTTTTGTACTTTTCAGATTGTTGTAGAATTAGTTCATCCATGGTCAGCTTAGCAGATATGTTGACATGAAAGGTTGTACACAGAAGCAACTTTCCTTTGAGACCAAAGGCCTAGAATTCTGCCCAGTGGGAGATGACTGAACTGTATTCATAATCCAGGATACCAACTAGTTGGTCCTGAAAATTGGCCTGAGAAAACCACCCCCAAGTTAAGAGTACTTACAAGAAAATTGTTCTTTTATTATGTATCTTATTTTCTTATAGATTGCCCTACAAAATTCAATCCCCCTCTTTCTCTGTTTACGCTCTCCAGAAAAAGGCAAATGACCTGAGGATTTAGTTAAGGCAGTTTGGTAAGTTTACTAAAACTAAAGATCTCATATTCATTCAGGTCAACTCCCACTACCTGTTTCAAGATATTGACAACTGTGACTCAAGCTTGACTAAAGCCCATTCTTCCTTAATTTTTCTCTGAATTTTCTTAGTGATATGGCTCATTCTTTACACGTGTACATGGGAAAATGTGTGTGCTTACAAAATGACACATTCAAAAATTCCCAGCATTAAACAACAAAGATTTTTAATCTCTAAATTATATGTACATGAAGTATTTAAAAATAATTATCAACCAAAACCTCATATTATGCTGAACATCACCTTCATTTATTTTAAGTTAGGGGAAAGATTCTATGTTACTCTGAAAAGAGAAACAGAGCAAATAAACCAGTACTATTTGGTAAGAATGACGTTTAAGAGAGAAACAGTAAAATAGCTTACTGTGATGGAGCCAAGGGACATCTCTGTTCTGGGAAATACTCAATAGCCAAAGTACTAATATGTAAGTTGTACCTAAACTGGGATCTGTGGCTCCTTATGTCTTTATGCTAAAATGTCTTAGGGTCTTGTTTTAAAGGGTCTTAAGCAGGAAGGAAAATGGACTCTAAAGAAATAACAAATCATTATTTCCATTAGCATCCAATCTGGTTATCCGATAGCATATTAGCTGAATGATGTGAGAAACTGAACTCACTGGTTCATTGACTCAGTCTTAATTGTAGTCTTGATTTGATCATATATTCCAACCTTTCCATTAGCTGAATTGGAGTAAATTGTCTTAATAATATGTTTGCTTAGGCTCCTATTTGTTTGCTAAATGTTTCAACAAAATCCATAATAAGTTTATAGAATAAGTGTTCCTCTCGGATTGCAACATGGATCATAAACACAAGCACAGTTAAAGAAGATACTTACAAGGCACTTGACTGTGTCCAAAGTGACAGGTGTATTTCAGAATGGTTAAATAGTGAATTAAAGAAAGCAGTATAATACAATTTCACAAATCAATCTAAACAAAGAAATAATTGTCGCATAGTTCCTTTAAGACAAAAATTAGCTTGTGCATCTTTACTGTTGAAAAAATTAAAATACAGATGAACCACAACTTATTTAAAAATCTTTAATGTATTAAATAAAGTTAAGAAAAAATTCTTAAAATAGCTTTTGAAGGATTATAAATTATTGTGTAACAAAATGCTAAAATGTCAGTAATCTCTTCTATAATTGGAAGTATTTCTGATTGTCATGGAGCAGACAATGTTCTACATGGAAAACGAACATACAATTTCAGCTTGTGAAACTCTCATATAACTTTTAAAAAATATTAAATTTAGCAATTTGGGGAACTCAATGCAAACCTAATAACTTAATATTTCTTTTAAACTTCTAATATACTTAGATAAATATTATTTTTTTTAAGAACATATTAATTTTGTCTTCTATATGGTTTCTCTAAAAGTCTGCATCACCATGAAGAAAAAAATGTAATTATTCCTTATATTCCTTTAGAGGTAAGAACTGATACTAAGAAAACTTTAAAATCTGTGATCTTACTCACTTTCATGCAGGAAGTCCTGTGAAAGGGTCAGATTTCCTTTTTATGTTAAGTGAATAAAACTGATAACATTTATAAGAAATAGCAATAAATGGAAAGTCAGCTTGCACTACAGAAACCGTGAACTACTGGACATAATGATTCTAGGAGGAGAGCAGTGGAACAAAGACAGCAAACACCCAGGAATCAGACTGCAGTGACCCGGGAGGGAAGGCAGCTTCTAGGAGCAAACAGGTCTATCAGAAAGAGAAGTTCAAGAAAGCAATCAGACTGACTGGAACAACACTCACTGAAAAAGTATGAACTTTTCCAAGGAGAAGCGTAGAAAGTGATGGGTTTGGCACAGTAATGGTCTCTTGGATGACCTGCATACAGATTACCAGAGACAAATATAAAATAAAACCATAAGTGTATATGGACAAACTCAGAAAGGTCAAGACTCAAGATACAACTAAAAGAGAGAATAAAGCGTAACAGAAAATACTCACTGGCATATTAGTAATAAAGAGTGAGCTCATCAGTGAGCTGTCACAGTCCTCAGTGATGTGACCCTGAGGCTATAGGTGCATGGGGCAGCAGTAATTATTTTCCAGATGGGCAGGTCACCCATCAGCTGAGCAGCACACTGCAGCTATGCAATCATCTCCTCCAGCTGACAGAAGGCATGGGGTTGAGCAGCTGGATGTGAGGTTTGGCTATGTTAAATGGCATTGCCTTCAAGGGAATGAATACAGAACCATGGCCTTGAGATGGCTGAAAAATCCAGTGTCTTTTTTCTTTATTCCCTGCTTCAGTAGAAAAATTAACTGTGGTCAGTGAAGTAATGCCACTGACACTAATGAAGGACTCAGGTAAGAATAAGGAAGAATATGCTATTGATTATTTACATAAATCAGAAAACTGAAGAAATTCTGATGTACTAGCCCCGGTAAGCTCACCTCAAAGCAGGCTGAAGTCTGGCTAAAGCGAGCTCAAGCACGTTAGAACATCCCTGTGAGAATTTGATTAAAACAGGAGAGGCTGAAGATCAGAAAGTCCAACTGTCCCTATCTCTTTACACAATGAAAAGCAAAAGAGGACACACAGAATTATATCCCTAACTTCATTTTGTTCTCCATCACATTACAAGACAGTAGCCAATGGGGCTCTGTAGAATTCCATCTTAGTCCAGTACTATCCAGTAGTTTCAGTAGTCACCTGCTTAGCTGAAGAGATACTATTCCTTTTACACTTCCAGATAGAAGCAAGCTGGCAGTGGTTGCAAGTCCCATGGAGGACAAGTTTAGAATTAAAATAATCTTGACAAACTGACAAAGGGTCTGGAAAAAATAGGATGTGATTCAGTAAGGCCAAGTGCAAATTAGTAGACTTAAGTAGGAATAATGAAGTACTCGAAGACAGAATAGGGCGAACAGCAGGCTATGTAGCAGTTCCACAGGATTTCAAGGTGAATCAGGAGTGCCTTAGAACACAGCACCAGTAAGGCATCGATGGACAGATTGCGTATATTTTGGAGATTTTACCTTCAGCAAAGATGAGAACTAATTAAAGGAAGTTCAGATGAAAAATATAAGGATGATCAAACATCTAGAAAACATGACCTCTGTGGAAAGCTTATGTTACTAAATTACACACTCCCTTAAAACTTCTGGATCTGGGAGACTGCATTTACAGTGTATTGTTAGCTCACATTGTTCATAGAAAGATTAAATGCAAAGGGCTTCTTCAGACTGCTGCCATCTAAACCACTTATCAAGCAATTTTATTCTAGAAATAATAAGTTACTGTCAGAGGATAAAAATCTTAACAGAGCTTTTCAAATTCAATTACAATATGAAACATCTACTAATATCAAAAGACTCGAGGGTTTTCTCATTAGTCGTTTAAAGCAGCATGAAAGATTATTTTGAGTGTGTCAATAATCATTCATACTTCTTGTGAGTCCCCATTGTAACGGAAAATCTTAAGACAGTTGAACTGCCTTTTTTTCAGGCCAATATATGAAAAACATCATTAAAGTCATTACAAATCTAGACAGAGCATAACTGTCTGACAGCTATAACAGGAGCAGACGAGATGCAAAGCAGAATCTGATCACTTCAGGTTTTGTGCTGGCTACTGCGTGGGCAAGATCCAATTATTATAAAGAAATATGACACACAGGAAATCTGTCCAAGGCTGAAAACAGAAATAAGGGGTGTGTGTGGTATTATTCTCTGATGGTGGATGGGATATTACCTTCCCAATAGGCTAAACAGATCATCACAATGAAACAGTAAACATCTTCAACATTAAAAGCTACATGGAATGGCTGACATATGTGTATTGTACTAAAAATATTGTGCAAGCTATGGAGATCACCTTCTGAACTGGGAAAATAACACATTCCATCCAAGCCTGAAATGGCAGTTTGCCATGTCCTGTATGTATCTACAGAGACATTTAATCACTTAAGAAGGTGGACAATCTTAATCCAGGCTAAGAATCAGGAATGATCTGATTACAAGATGGTATTGATAAAGAATAGGAGAGTTGTTATATTTTGGTTTATGCCCTAAGTTTTGAAATATGAACACAAAGCTCAGGCACTATGTTTCTCTTTGGTCTCGACCCTCAAAGGAGTGACATGAGACCATGTTTACATCTTTTCCTGCATCATCTTTCTCAGGACCATCTGCAAAAAATAGCATTAGGGCAGAGTTAAGGCTGTCAGCTGTCCAAAGAAGGTGGTGAAGGAAGGTAAAAGGGAAGCAGAAGTGCTTGGCTCTGTGTGTGTATCTGACAAATCTGTTTTCAAGAACAGTTTGATTCTCAGTGTTTATTGGTGGGGGGACTGGAGAAGAGGAGCTGTACAACAAAAGGCCAGTTAAGGATCAGGATTTGACTATTTGTCCTACTCTTGCATCAGTGCATACCTGCCTGCCTTTTTGAAAGTGTATGTAAAATTAAATGGGTGTGCTTTCCAAGCTTGGCTGAAGAGTACTAAAAGGTAAAATTCTTACCTTAGAATATGTTGAAATATAGTCCAACTGCCTTTTAGAGAGCAGAGAAAGATGCTGAATAATAGCAATATGAGCTACAGCAAGTGGGGAAGTGACAATTACAATGTAGGTTGGATAGTTTCTTGCTAAAAATCCTATTCTTATCTGCATAGTTCATCCAAATACTACTGAATGGTGGTTCTTCCTGTGAAAACTTTGAACAAATAGGGTTATATAGATTTATTGAGATTTAGTTGACTACAATACAGTTTACAAACAGGAATGATTATTATACTGAAAACACAGTAGTGTTATACCATCATTTATCAGCAGTCCTGGCAAAATGGAGAGGTCCCAGAAGACTGGAGGCTAGCCAATATGTCACCCATCTACAAGAAGGGCGGGAAGGAGGATCCAGGGAACTACAGGACTGTCAGCCTGACCATGGAGTAGGTCATCCTGAGTGCCATCAGTCGGCATGTGCAGGAAAACAAGGGGATCAGGCCCAGCCAGTATGGGTTTATAAAATGCAAGTCCTGCTTGATCAACCTGATCTCCTTCTATGACAAGATGACTCACCCAGTGGGTGAGGGAAAGGCTGTGGGTGTTGTCTGCCTGGACCTTACTAAACCCTTTGAAACCATCTCCCACAGCATTCTCCTGGAGAAACATGGCTTGGACAAGTGTACTCTTCACTGGGTGAAAAACTGGCTGGATGGCCATGCCCAAAGAGTGGTGGTGAATGGTGTTACACCCAGCTGGTGGCTGGTCACAAGTGGTGTTCCCCAGGGCTCAGTATTGGGGCCAGTTCTGTTTAATATCTTTACCAATGATCTGGATGAGTGGACTGAGTGCACCCTCAGTAAGTTTGCAGATGACACCAAGCTGGGTGGGAGAGTTGATCTGCTTGAGGGCAGGAGACTCTGCAGAGGGATCTGGACAGGCTGGACCGATGGGCTGAGGCCGAGTGTGTGAGGCTCAACAAGGCTCAGTGCCGGGTCCTGCACCTGGGTCACACCAACCCCACGCAGCGCTACAGGCTGGGGCAGAGCGGCTGGGAAGCTGCCCAGAGGAAAAGGACCTGGGGGTGCTGGTCGACAGCTGGCTGAACGTGAGCCAGCAGTGTGCCCAGGTGGCCAGGAAGGCCAACAGCCCCCTGGCTTGTGTCAGAAACCGTGTGGCCAGCAGGACCAGGGCAGTGACCGTCCCCCTGCACTGGGCGCTGGTGAGGCCGCCCCTCGAATGCCGTGTTCAGGTTTGGGCCCCTCACTGCAGGAGGGACATTGAGGGGCTGGAGCGTGTCCAGAGACGGGCAGCGAAGCTGGTGGAGGGGCTGGAGCACAAGGCTTATGAGGAGCGGCTGGGGGAGCTGGGGGTGTTTAGCCTGGAGGAGACTCAGTGGGGACCTTAGTATTCTGTACAACTACCTGAAAGGAGGTTGTAGGCAGGTGGGGACAAGCCTCCCAGATAAGAAGTGACAAAACAAGAGGAAAAGGCCTCAAGTTGTGCCAGGGGAGGATTAGACTGGATATCAGAAACAATTTCTTCAGTAAAAGGGTGGTCAAGCATTGGAACAGGCTGCCCAGGGAGACAGTGGAATCATCATCCCTGGAGGTGTTTAAAAAATATGTAGATGTGGTGCTTAGTGACATGGTTTAGTGATGGCCTTGGTGGTCCTCGGTTAACTTTTGGACTTAATGATCTCAAATGTCTTTTCCAACCTAAATGATTCTATGATTCTATGATACAGAATGACAGTATTTTGTAATTGCAACATTTCAATACAAAAATTCCTGAAAGCTGTAACCATCTTAGATTTCAAAGATAGATCAAGAGGTTACACTAGGAAAATAATTATTGTTTTATCTTTTTATCAGAAAAGAAGGCTGTAAGTTTTGCAGTAAACACTACTAAAAATAAATGCAATTTCCCTACTACATTTTCTTATATTTTCTTTTCAATATATACCTATGCTATCTGCTTTGTACCTATGCCATATCCTATCTGCATTACAGAAGGCGAGATATCCAGGCTGGAAGAATTTTCTCTTATTATTTGTCTGTACAGAACCCTGGGAAATGAGATATTTTGACTGGTATTTCTAGCTTGGTTTCCTGTCAGTTGCAGCTTTATGTATCTCCCAAATACTTCCCAAAAGTGTTTACTTCATCCAAAACTTCCTCAGGTGAGCTGTGCAGAAAACAATTATTGTATCATGTTATATAAAAACTAATCCCTACTGTAGCAGAACTCCTACGTGTGGAAGACAATTCAAAGAAAGATTTAATGCATGTGGGCATCATTTGAGGCACTGAGTTACAGTCAGAAAGAGGAAAAAAAAAGATATTGACATATAGGCAGCTAGGTAAACAACTCTTTTATCACGCATTCCCCATATTTTTAATAACATCTTATTAGTACAATGCATCCTTTGTCCCAGTAAAGTGCTTTACAGACCCAGTTCCATCTATTTAAAATATCTTTCCTTTGTAAAGTGATGGACTAGCAAGAAGAATGAATTCTGGTTGGTGCAGTACATATGAAGACATTATCTTCTCTTAGGTAAATGACTTCAGTTTTGTTTTCTGCCCAGCTTAGCTAGTTTAACATGACTGATGTGCAATAGGCATTAATAGTTATCTTATCCTACTTCCTAAGGTTATTTTATTTGCATGATGAAAATGGACAGAAAGGAGAAGTAAAGGGAAAAAAGAAGAGTTACTAGAAGTGAACTAGAGGTCATATGGGAAAGAGGACTGGCTAAACCAGAGCAAAATCCTTCCTTACATTTTCTTATTGCTTGCTTGCAGGATGCCAGCTGACTCCACAAAGGGCTATGGAAATAGCTGTGTATAATATGCAGCTTAGCAAGGATTTCAGACTAACTGTGCTTTCTAATGCTATCGCCTTGCTTATTTTCCCCTTCAAAGAAGGATCTATTAGAAAGTTTTTTATTTATATTGCATATAGATTGCATGCTTGGGATGTTACAGTTAGTGTCTCCAGCTGCAGAGCTCAAGGACACCCTTCGTCATGGTGGTTAGTTGTTTTCTGTTTTTAGCTCTCATGAAGTTAACTTGTAGTGAGAGCAGTAAGTCAAGATCAAAGAAAGAGAGAACTTGGGATTTAGGCTTTATATATCTAAAGCATCCTGTGGTCAAAGCTCAGCTAATTTCAAAGAAAAGCACTTAAGGAAAGTGATTTCTCTACTTTAAAAAGGCATCTCACTCTAACAGTAGATCAGGTTGGCAGCCCTTAGGAAAGACACAACTGAGACTGCTGGGGTCCTTAGGGGAGGACAACTGATCTTAGCTGAATCCAGCTGGACTGTCCTAGCGATTGACTGATTAATCAACAGAAGAGTGGGTGACCATAAAAACTGTTCCAGTGTAAATAGAAACTTTTCTATTCCTAAAACATTCAGTAGAGCGTTTATAAGGCCCTATAATAGCCTGTTTGAAGTGTTACTTTTATAGCATGTTTTAAGCAAGCACTGAATAAAAACATGGCACACTATTGTATAGAGTGGATACCTAAGCCTGCTTAGATAAATTTGCAAAACCTCTAAAAAACCTGACTGGAATGGCAGCTGAGGCAGCTGTCAGAGAAGTCATTTCTTCAGTGAATAAAAGATGACACTGAGATAGTATTTATTGGATTACAAACATGGTAGCATTCAAACATGCCTCTACTGAAACATTATTTTAATACTGTTTAAGATCAAATGATTCCAGGTGGTTAATCTGGAATCCCCACAGATAGTCCTGTCAGATACACTGAAAGTTTAATCAGACTTTTAACACACCAACGGGCTTTGAACAGCCTGGATCCTCAAGAAAAGAAAATCCTTAGGAACAATCATGAAGAGACTGATGAAGATATCTGAACAGTAGGCAGCAGCAGTTACGAACGTCAAGAGAACGCTTGAGTGCACTGAGTTCAGGTAGAAGGTAACGGCACATTAAAGCAAAGCAACTGTAGCCAAGAATAATGCACTTCTAATGTAGGAAGCTGTGCTTTTGATTTTCCCTACTTTGCTGAAGAAACCTGGCTGAGACTTCAAATCTTGAAAAGTACATATATAAAGGATTAGCAAATATTTATTTTAACACTCTCTGCAAGACTTAGCTATAGACAAAGATCACACTAAACATTCATTATCTCTAACATTTCACTACTGACAGGATATGACAAGAGACCGTCCCCGTTTTGCCATGGACAAAAGCTATTCAACCTGGAATGAGTCCAGAATAGATAATTTCTACTCCTTCCTTTCACAGAAATGCAAAAATTATGCTTACTTCTATAAATGAAAACATTGCTATTTAATCCTCATATGAGGTACATAGCTGATATTTGAATTGAATGGTTATGGAAGCAGAACTCTTAAACTATTCTGCCCTCTCCCCCACCCTCTCTCCCCCCACCCCCAGTGTCACACAGAACAAGAGTAAGGACCAAGACTTATTAGTTTACATGTTTCCACCAGCAAATGACTTAGCCTTTGCCTCAGTATTTAAAGGTACACAGTATGTTAAAAGATACCAAGTCAAATAACGGTAACTCACGAACATATTTTAGAGCTTTTGTGATAAAGGCCCCAAAAGACATGAGGTCTTAAAATCGTACTATAAAGTTTAACTACGGCCTGGCAGAATAAGGGAAGCCTAAATCCTGACCCCATGTCACATGCTAGCCAATATCCCAAATCTTGTGTTAAATTCAGCAGGACAGGCAAAACTCCCAGGTGCACATCAGGTCTCTAACCCATCTGTTTGTTGCCTACAAAATACTTCTGATTTTTCCAAGGCAAAGCAGATGACAATCTAATCTCATGACCAATAAACACACTGCAAGCGGCGCTTCTGAGAGGTACTGTGATGTAGTGAATAGCAAGCTGATCTGACATGAAAGAAATCTGGCTTCTTCTCTCAGATCTGCTAAATCATCCCACCAAGTCCAGTATGCTGTGTTTTACCTATTGCATCAGTAAAACCAAGTAAAAGGCTGTACCTCTTTCTTAGGGATGTGGCATCCCATCACCCAAGGCTTTGAAATCATCTCTCTCGGCTACTCCCTAGAGGTGCAGTTCTGCTGAAGCTTGTGCTGTCCTGAAAAGCTAGTCTAAAAACCAATCTCACCCAAAGGCTCTTCAGACACACCACCCACCTACACCTACGCCTCGCTCCCCGGAGGAAAATCTGCTCAGTGCAGGGTTCTGAGCCACTGCAACACTGTACTCCTCCATAGGAAAGGTGAGGGAATAAGGGTGCACCACATTAACTGGATGATTGTATCAAAGTCCCTATTAACAGCGTGTGGATGCTACAGCCCCACAGAAACTCTTCTGCCTGCAGCTGATTGTTTCTGCTGTGGGTATCCCAGCATTACAGGGTGATTATAACACTTTTTCTCAGTACAGCTTACATCTCCCATGTCAGTCATAGCCTATTTCTCCCATAAGTAAAACTCATTCAGAGCAAAAAGAGGGATCCTGTGTCATGACAATTATTGTCTCAATTAGTGGCATTATTAATATGCTCTACCAAAAGCACAACCGCACTTTACTGCATTAACAGGTGGGAATGTTCAATTCTTAATTAACTTTATAGGACAGAAAATTATTAGACTACATCTAGAAAGGTCAAATTAAAGGGTAAGAGAAGAGCAGAACTACACCGCAATAAATTCTGTAGCCAGGGAGCCTGTTTCAAGTTGTGCAACCCTTTGCAAGGGACAGAAAAGCAAAAAGCCAAAGATCTCTTCACATAGCGACAATTTGTGAAGGTGTATGCTATGTTCTTCTAGAAATCAATATTGCATTTGTAGAGCAGATTACTGCACAAATGCTAATGTGCAGATGCATTGTTGACTGCCTCTGCATATAGAAACTCCCAATCATACTTCAGAGCAACGGAAAAAGTCTCCCCAAGCTGCTTTTTCATTGTGCTTAGCCAGCCATGCAGCAGGAACTGTCCCACCTTTCAGGCCCTATGTCCTTCTGTTATTTCCCTGGTTTCCACCCTCCTTACTCAATGAAAGATGATCTAAGGATGAGTCACAATATAGTAGAGAAGAATGTGAAAATGTTAGTTTTTACACAGCACTTGCAAGTGGTTGAATGTTGCTGAGGCTTCAAAACCCAATACTAAGCAAAACCAGGCTCTCCTTTGAAATTCTCAGGCTTCCAATCTTTTCCTTTTTAGCCCTGTCACTATGGTTTTTAGCACTCTCTCTTCCTGTTCATTGTGTGTTTTTCTAAGGATTATCTCATATAGTGTTTCAGAATTAGTGATTGGGTTTTCAGAATACCACTAAATAGTGTGTTTGTTTGGAGGAATTAGTCTCAGCCTTTAAAGACTGGAGCTATTTTCCCTTAATAAAGCCTGTTTTCATATTTTCAGTCTTCACAGCTTCACCACAACAGAACTAAACAATATGGTATTTCACATGCAAACTTAGCCATGGAAACACAGAACAAAGTCTTCAAGTTTCATGTTTGGGTATACAGCAGGTCAAACAGTTTGAGGAGGCCTCAGGGCACTTTCCCAAATTATTTTGCATTGTTGTATTTAAAAATTGATTTAGACTGGAAACTCATCTTTGTTCAGAGTTTTTGGCAGATTTTTTTCAATACTTAGACATGAAGGGCAATTGAGTAAAGAATTATTTATACGTTTAAGAGGATTTATGTGTATCTCATAGAGTCTAAAATCCTTGCAATAGACATTGCCTGCTCTGCTGAGAAGCTTCTGTAGTTGATATGGTGCCAAAGCTTGCTTTCAGACTTTGGGTGGCCTCAGTTAAGTTGGCCACAACAGAAGGACTGACAGCCAAGGAACATGCACAAAAGGGAAAGAGAGCACTTTGGGGTATGGGAATAACACAAGAAACTCTGTGAGATGGCAGAATTAGCTTGAAAGTGACTAAGATACGATATTCTGTAATTATTGCCACGCTCCCAGCAGCAGACTGATGTATTGAGAGAAGAGCTTCTCTCCGTTTCATTATTATTATGGTTATTATTGCTGTTGTAAGGAAATGGTACCTGAAAATTTACTGGAGAATGATGTGCTATTTCTTTTCATTAGTCACTGTTATTGTTTAATCTAAGCTACAGTTCTCACTGAAACTCTCAGCATTTTTGATTTTTAAATGGCATTGCAGAATATATTTTGTGTATGTGGTAGAATTGGTATGCAAAGGAAAAAAAATCCCTTCTTATTTAAACCAGTGGGAGTTTTGCAATTCATTGCACCAAGGCCAGGATTTCATCCATAATCTTAGCTTCCCTCAGATTCCTGCTTTTCATTTTGCTAACATCAGTGGCATCTAAAAATAACTTCCCATCCTAGGAACTAGCTTCCTCCCCTTTCCTTGTATCTGTGCATCTGTATCTGTTATCTGACAAGGGAGCAAGAGGGGTAACTTAAAGACTTTGGTTGTTCTCATTTATATGGGGAAAAAAGCAAAACATGTTGCTTTTCAGCACCCAGAGTCTTTGGCAAAGGAGGCTAAAGTTACCCAGGCACTTCCATCACTGGATTCCTTATCAAGAATCCCCCTTGGTGTCTCCTGTTTGCCTGTAGCATGATCTGCGGCTCTTGTCTTAGCTATGCTGCTGGTGCTATTTGTGCATACAGGCTGTAAGACTGACAGTAGAAACATCCAAGCTTCTGAAAACAGTGAAGAAAAAATCTTTAAAATAATAAATCAGCAAAGTAAAAGATTTAAAGTGTGCCAGCACAAGAATTTACACCAGTAAAGATACAGGGAGCTGCTGCATGCAGGGTCAGAACACTGTCTTCCAAAACTGGCTTTCTGGCTCTGAAAGAAGGTTGGTGTTGCTGTGCCTGGAGGGGCTCCTCCTGCTTGGAAAGTCTTGGCTTGTGAAGGGTGAGGCTCCCACTGCACCCGGCGTGCAGTGATCAGCCATGCAAAGCATTCACCTTGAATTTTCACTTCTTACTATGTTTTCATTGTTCAAGACCCTATCACGCTGTTTCTGCAAGGGAAACATTCACTGAATTGAAGCTTTGGGTGGGTTTCAATGCTTGGCTCTTTTTCTCATTTTTTGGTTAAATCTGTAAAATATTTACCGATGATATAGAATTATTTTCTCTCCCACTTC
Source organism: Falco rusticolus (assembly GCF_015220075.1). Taxonomy (NCBI): domain Eukaryota; kingdom Metazoa; phylum Chordata; class Aves; order Falconiformes; family Falconidae; genus Falco; species Falco rusticolus. The sequence goes on from NC_051189.1 coordinate 43,931,701, forward strand.
TTTTCATATTCATTATTACTCTGTTGACAAGTGAACCTATGTGATATAGAAACCTAAGTACCTTTACTCTGAATCAGTAACTCACAGAAGGGGCACAGAAGCTCTGGAAGTCCTTATGTAAAAGGTACATGATCTCTTTAATTCTCTAACTTAACAGGGCTTTCCTTTCACATAAATGACCTACGATCTCAAATAGTCTTCAGCCCTCAGGTCCCCCCCCCCACCTTTCTTTCTTGTTCTCTTTTTATTTAATAAAATATGGATCAAAATCATATTGCCCTCTGATGCTCTTTCATCACTACTTTGAATGAGTGCGAAATTTTCCCTGGAAATAAATGACTGTGTTTGTTTTCAAACAGATATTCAGATAATGAAAATGCTTTCATAAGTCATGTCTTTATAGATTTGATTGAGAGTTCCCCAGATCAGGCATTATTTGTGCTCCATCTTCTTCAACTCTTCAATTATATGTTTGATAATGTACTTGTATCATGATACCTATTGTGACTACTTTTAATCCAGTAGATGTATGTTTAGACCTATACTTCAGTATCTCAGGTGTTTTGTGCTTAGAATGGATGTTGTACTTCTCTGCAAGGCAGCAGACTTTGCTTCTCGTTTTATCTACCAGATGAAAACGGTTTGGTTTTTTTTTCTCGATAAAAAAATCAGGAGACAGCTGCTTAGTTTTACTGCTCTTGTCTCTGCTAACATCCTCATTTGTTCTTATGGGATGAATCACTTCCTTCCTCCCAATGAGCATCAGTGGTCAAATGGAAAATGTGAATGACATATAACAAAGTAAAGAAAGCACGATGCAAAGGGAAATTTGGTTGGTTAGAGCAGAGGTCTAGGATATAAGGACAATAATAGAGCTCTAAAAGTGCCATATGGTGACTAAAAGGCTCAATTTGTTTCAGAAGCGCTGCATTACACTAGATAAAAGACCTTTTATATCAGTTTCTTTATATTTCATCTTTGTAAATAGACCCTACTTTATTCTTTCACTCATTTACATATTTTTCTGTTGTTAATAGCAAATGTAAGAAAGCTCAAGACTGCCCAATAAAAAATCAGATTTACTCTTCACAAGGTTGCAGATGTATGGATAGTCTTAGAGTTATAAAATATATCTATTACACTTTTGCTCAAGACAAATACACTACACTGCATGGATGGAGATAGGAATTATTTAAATCAGAATTCAATGACATATATCAGACGATTGTGTTAATCAGCTAGACCATGAAATAAGTAATTTGCATCTTCCATTTTTTGATTGACATAATACCAGTTTAATGTATAGATGCTAAAAAATGTTATCTATATTTCACTTTTAGAGAAATAAGGCAAACATGGTTTTAGGAAAGGAAATTAATATCTGCCTATAAAGAAAACAAATTATGTTGGGGTGCTAATTATATACACACCTAATTTGGCCAAAACAACAAGCTTTGTATCTAGGCAATTCAATTGCATGGGTTTTCATTTCTGTAGAAATGATAAAAGGATACATAAAGCCAACATTTGATATAGAGGACATGGTTTTAATCTTGCTTAAACTAGCATAAATCAAAGGCTGCTCAACTAACAGCAGCAGAAATACAGCAACATAAAATAAGTGGGAAGTGAGAATTAAGCCCATACTCTCCTTTTGGCACAGCTTTTTTTCTTTTGAGATGTAGTATTATGTGCTGTTCTCTCAGCACCAAAGACACTATCTTTGCCAAGGGCATAAAATATATTGCCTGGCACACAATAAAAGAACTCATATTAATGCAGAATGACACTTTAGAGTAGGGATTGGTTTGCCATATACTCCTGAAAGATACAGTAAAGGACAATTGCTATTTTCATTAACTATCTCACTTACAGAGTTATTTGCAGTGGTTTAGAAAGCCAGCAACCCGGACCAGTCCCAAGAAAACACAGATAGCTGTCTTTTTGATACCCTGATAGCCAGAGGCAATATTGAGTCACTTCTGATAGACATGCAGTATCTTTTAATTGAATGATAGCACTTCTTTATAGAGCCAAGCAGAAATCTCGGAAGTATACAGAATAGAAATGAAAACTGGCCAGGAAAATGTTTTGAGATTGAAATACTCCACTGCAGTCAGTGGGACAAGATATTTATGGCTGTGAAAATATCACATGCACTTCTCACTTCAAATTCTTTCTTTTATATAGAAAAAAACCCAGACTATTATAGTTTGCATTCCACTAAGGCTTCATTCAGTTTTATTTTCCATAATCCATATAAGAAATGCAGGTCATCATTGTATCTTAGAAACATTTAGAAATATGTGTCAGAAGCCTGAGTGCAATAAAAGACAGAGTAGGCTGTAAGAGTACAGCATACTCTGTTTTTGAGTACCCAATGTTCTTGGAGAAAAGGTGAGGAGTCACTGGACAGACATTTAGCAGTGAAAGCTGTCCACAGAAAAATGGAAAGAGGAAATGAAAGGAGAAGGCAAGCAGACTGTCTCTTTGCTTCCCTTTAACCTCTCTCCTTGAGGCTCATTGCTTTAAAAACAAAACAAAACAAAACAAAACAAAACAAAACAAAACAAAACAAAACAAAACAAAACAAAACAAAACAAAACAAAACAAAACAAAACAAAACAAAACAAAACAAAACAAAACAAAACAAAACAAAACAAAACAAAACAAAACAAAACAAAACAAAACAAAACAAACATCAGGAAAACCTGATCTGGTGCTCCAGAAACATGCCCAGTGGAGAAGCAAAGAGTGAGCTGTTATGGCCTGGGGAGTAGGAGCTTCCCTACACCATAAATAAATGAGTGCATAAAAAGTCACAGAGCTATGTATTTTTCATGAGAGAAAAGATGGACACTAGTATTTAATGAAAGGCTGTGATTTTATAGCAAGAGATCATATTCTGCTCAGTTACCTAAAAAAGGAGATAGTGAGAGCAGTATATGATAAAAATAGGACAAAGAGCGTATCTAAGGATTTTGCTGTAAAAATGCCATTTTTAATACTTAAATACACATTAATTTGGATTCTTCTGTATTCTCATATGCATCTGTTTTCTGGAAAGAACGACATCTGGCCATTAGCCATTGTGCCTGAATATCATAAAAAAAAATATTTCTGCCATATAATTTCAAAACAATGAAAGCCTTGCGTAATACCTGTTCTTTTGATAAATCCAGCCCAATATTTTTAATCATCAATTTAAAAGAAAAATGTTTGCCTAGGATTCAGTTAAGCCTTGCTGCTTACACTCAAATATGGTTGCTGTCAATGTACACTTGTTTTGTATGAGTGAACTAAGCTACATAAAATTGGCATTCTTGACTTTTCATTTTTGTTAGCAATTAAATTACTGACTGCTTTGAAACCATTAACAGTGATGCAAGTAGGAACATACTGCAATTCATCTTTTTTATTCTGGGGGACCTCCAGACAGCAATGGTCTGCCCGAGTGTACAGGAACATGAAAGAGCTGTATTTTCAGTGTGCTCTACTGAAGTGTTATGAGCCATCACCATCTTACTCTGTAATTTCCTGTGATTACTTTGCAGATGTCTAATACATGTAACAATGAGACTGTAGTACCCTCTTACATTGTAAAGCTGATACAAAGTTTCCTGAAATCAGTAAGAGGCATAGCATGTTACATTTATTATTATGGTAAGCAGAAAGTATGGACTGCTAGAAAGCTCATTGAGTATTTTCAAGTGCTCATTCAAACTCTGAACTTTAACCATTCTCTCTTTTTTCTAATCAGACAACTCAGAGTGTAATTATCTTGATAAATGAAAGGAAGAGAGCTAAGCAGAAATAATAAATACTTTCAACACTTCTTTCATCTGTTAGCAGTGGACTTCACCATCCTTCACTCCCTCATGGTGTCACTTAATTGTTGTTTAGCAGCTCCTGTCTTCTTATTTCTTCAGCTGTGACTGCTGGACCATTTCTCATAGTCATGGCTTTCAATATATTAATGGATTTGCAGGTTTTAGGCACCTGGTCCGTATTTGTTTTCCTTCAGGTTTCCTTAATGAACTTATTTCTTCTAGAGTTACTATCTAGCAAGAACAGAATAATTTACCTGGAGTGGACTAAAAATAACACTCATACACAACTAATTTGAGATGATTTTTCTGTCAGCTCCTAACCCTTCTAATGTATGCATTTATGTGGTTTTCCATGTCTCTGATTTTTGCATTTGTTCTGTTAAAATACATTTACATCGATTGACCACATTTGAATTAAATAGCAAACCCTGTGTTGAAAAGAAAACTAATCTTGTTTTAATTCTGAACATACCACTTTGCAGGATAAAAATATATCCCCAATTAAACATGTGCATGAAACCACACAGAATTACAGACTGATCTTTCACAATCATATCCTTTAAGTATGTATGTAATAAAAATGGGCCAGATTTTTCACAGCCACTATCAAGTAATGAGAGAAAGGAAAGGGATTCAAAGGGACCTAATTAAAAAGACAAAATTATTTCCATTTTTCTGCATCCTCATTCTATATTTATGATGTTTTAACTCATTTTGCAGCTGTCCTGTGCCTACCTCTGGAATCCGTATTTTATGCTTTTAGCGGGAGTCTAGCTTGCCAATTTTTAGCAGGGGCTTTTACAAGATGCTAAAAATTTACATCAGTGGATAGATTGCCATTACCATTGAGCTTGATTAAACAAAATATTCCTGAAATCTAACTGCCCATTTCTAATGAGAATATTATGACTCTGTATTCAGTAGTTTTGCATTCAGTATGTCTTTTGATAATCTTAAGGAACTAATTCATTGTGGGCTTTGCATTTAAAAATTCGCAAGAAAAATGAAAGCATGTTAAAAAGGATAGAAAATAACAGCATTCATCATTAATCAGTTTCAGGACTACAGGCTAGCCTAATCTCCCTATACATACTGGTAAATGGAGTTGCCCAGATACAATTTGAAACTGTGTTTCTAACCCTCAGTCTGTTTTTTTTTCTCGCACAAGCATTTCACCAGTAACTAGAGCCACATAATTTAAGCTGATAAATCCATGAACATATTTAAGGATTATTTACATGAGCCAAGATTTCTAGCACTGTCTCCAGCTCCTTAACCTCATCTCACACCTTCCATTGTTTTCAGAGTCAGAGTCATCAGATTTTCAATAAAAATTGAGTTTGTGTGTGCCCAACACATTCCCAGCGATGCCAAAAAAAGATCTGCCTTTCTTCCTCTGCAGCCCTGTATTACTTAACTCTTGAAGGAGCTCTGGGATATACTTTCTGTCTAAATGTCTGAAAGGCAGTTGCCACAGTGCAGTATTGCTAAAAAGGAGATAAAACATTATTCTTCAGAGCCATGAGACCTCCTTTCTCTGAAAATAGCCTTTAAACCCGAATAAATTCCTAAACCAAGATTTCTCAGGGCAAAGAAGTAGAAGATAAAAGCAGTGGCAACTCTTCCCATGTACATTGTGGAGAACAAAGAAATCTAGCCTGTTACTCAACTAAAACTCAAGATAAATAGAGAGGCTGCCAAAGGAAACTGCATAGGCGCTGCTAACCACAATAAAATGAATATTGCATTTCCCCTCCTTAGTGGGAACTCTAAACATCACAGGCTATTACTACACACCACCTTTTAGCCCTATACTTGTCAAACAGACATTGTATATCCTACTGCTGCAATTCTACTACTTTTCTCTATAGTTTGATGATATGATGGATTCTTCTGGTGAGGTTCCATGACAGAGATAGTACACATTCTTTTCTTTGTCCCTCATTAATTCCTTTATCTCTCATAAAGCTGTCTATCTTATTTCTCCTAAAACATCTTCTCTGTGTTCTCTGCTCCATCTTCCATCATTCCTTGTGTCTCAGACCCTGCAATCGTGATGTTGGCTGTTTCTTTGTGGAGGCTTCAGTGTCTCGGTGTTGCCCATTCCACTACCTCTCTGCTCCTCCGCTTGGCGTTCTCATGGTCTTTCCTCATCCCCTTACCTTTTTATTACTCATCCCCACCAGTTCCTATAGTCTTTTGTATGCTGTCCACAGTCAAGGCTCTCAAACACATCTCTTCATCCATGGTGTGACTCCCTGCTCATGTTATTTTATGTCTCCCTCTGTTTTCAGGAATGTTGACACTTCCAAAAGCAAAACTGCTGCACCTCTTCTGCAGAAGCTAGTTTCATACTCCTTTTTTTAGAACTACTGTATTATCTCTGTTACTTTGATAGAAAATATTAAAGTTGGTTTTGATTAGCCTCTCCTTCCTTCCTTTTATGTTCATATCAGTATTCTTGCACACAAACTAATCTTCTTACTTCTCCCCTTATAACTGTTCTAAATTCCTCTGTTCTCCTCCACTGTTATCTAAAACTGTGATACGGTTATGGTTTTATTTTTTCTTTGTGTTTTGTCAGAACAACAAATCATTCTCTTTTTTAGCCTTCCTGGACCTCCTTCTTTCAAAAATGAACTTACAACTATTTATAGCAACAAAACTGGAGGGCAGTATCTGGAAGGGCAAAGCATGCTCCAATAAAACTGGAATGAGTAATCTGTCACAGGATGTACATGAGAGTGAAGCAAGGCCATACTCATTAAAAATGCATGTTAATTCCTTAAGCAACATTTCTCATAGCCTTTGTAACACAGCCCAAGCCTTTTGCTATTATCTGGGGCTTCTCAGAAAATAGATATTAACAAAGTCTTGCAGCAGTGATGAATAGAGACTAGTAGATCCTTCAGCTCTCCATGAAGAGAAAATGTCTTTTAGTGGCAGAAAATTAGACCTTTATTCTCCCTGGTCCAGAGGGAGCTTTCATTATGCAGTTAAACAAATGGCATGTGCTCCTCTTCTCTTCATTTACTCTGTTGGCAATATCTGTGCAGGCTTTATCCTTGTGAGACTGTTAGCATTACTCCATTTAAGATTAATTGAGCAAGGTTAGGAATTAAATTAATATGATTTCATTAATATTTGAACAGCACGTTACAACTGCCTATCAGATAATTTATAGCTCTTTGTGCATCCCAATATCATTAATATATATTGCCTAAACAAAAAATATTCCATTTAAAATATATACAAGGTGAATACATGTAATAAACATATTAATTATGAAAATAAATCTATATGTGCATTAGCTAATTATGTTATTCACATTTCCCAACTAGCAGCAGAATGAATCCATATGTGTGACACAATTCCATAAATTAGTTGCACATAAGTAAATTGACCTTGCTTCACTCTTCTAAAACAGCCTTAGAAGGCTGAAAAAAAAAAAAGAGTATTTTTGCATGCTCAGGAATTCAATTATTCAAGCCGCAAACCCTAGAACTATTTGGAAAAAAAAAAAAAAAAAAAAAAAAAAAAGTACTAATCTTAAATGAAGGCATAAGTTTAATTAGGCTCCGTAGGTCTGTTGCTCTAAATACAGGTGGTAAGTTGGAGCAAGGCTCAGAGAGCTTCCTGGAACAGCAACCATCCCGTCCAGTCAGTGCAGCAGTTAATGTTTTATTCAGAGGAAAGAGCAGACTAATTTGTTGGTAGTGTCGAAAAAGATACATAGTTTCCCAATATGCACATTATGCTAAACTAGGAAAAGCTACAGAGAAAAAAGGAGGAAGATGGCAATATGGGCAGGAACAGGAGCCTGAGATTCTGTGGTGAAAAAAGTGGTGAAAAAAAATTTCTGAAAATAATCTGAACCAGGACTTTTCTGATGGAAATATTTGTAAAGCAATAATGCTGGGAGAGACTAAAGGAAGATATAGGTCATAAACTGGATGTGAATCTGTGCTGGGAAATGAAGGAAGCAGTACGATTTTGAGTTGGATATGCATAAACAGTGCGTACTAGGACACTAAAAGCCCCTTTCTACACAGCACCAATAAAACCACATCTAGAACCTTCCATCTCAGTATGAGAAGATGCCAACAGAGAGAAATTCTGAGGAAAATAAATAAATATATGCATGTGAGAAAAAAATGTGTTTTTACATGTGGAAAGATGAAAATAATGACACACACACACCCACCCCCCAAGACTCTAGAAATGGGAATGTAACACCGGACTCCTGAATTTACAGCTCTATGCCTTAATGTAAGATATATTGAAAATGTATTAGCTTGTCATAACAAGAACTCCCTCACACCTTTAAAGCAAAGCTACTTAATAAGGAAAACAAAACTTATTAACACAGATTTAAATTTGGCAGATGAATCCACTTTAGGTTCCTTTAATTTTTATTTTCAGTTGTTGGCCATTATGCATTGTGTAGGTGAAATGCTGAAACAAAATAAATAAATAAATATACGTATGTTTCAGAAGGTAAAAAACTGAAGAAGAAAAAATAAATTTGTTCAAAGATGTTGAATAGTAAGTAGCATTTCTTCAGACTTTCTGCACTTCAGTGTGTTCTGAGCAAGTGCTCATGTTTTGCTCCTCTTACAGCTGTAGCAATCTTTCCTGGCTCCAGAGTGTTAATTTTGAGAAGTATATCAAAATAATTTATATGCACATATATTATATAATTAAGTAAATAAACTTTAAAGATTAAAAAGATGAAAGAATCAGAAAATACTTGTGATACTGAGATAGAATGCGAATCAGATTTTTTCCCCTATGTTAAACAACGGGAAATATTATAACTAACATTTAGAACTGGGTAATATCTTCTGAAGCAGATTTCTCTGACCCTGTATGGATGTTGAAAAGAGGAACTCTTATTTTTGCATTTATGATTTAAATGTATTGTTAATTTTTACCTTCACTTGTAAGAACACAGGGCAATGACAGAACGAGAGCAGGAGGGCAGAGCCAGCCCAGGTTCTACGTCACCACTCAGGGCAAGACGGAGGGCGACAAATTGCTCAGATTCACCATTTTCCATCCAAAAATCAGTGAGGTTGTGCAGAGAAATTAGGGTTGCCTAGTATTTCCTGATAGTTCCAGTTTCCACTGATCACTCAGTCTCAAGGGCAGCGAGCCAGTAATTTCTCTGGTTTCCGCAAGCATCTTTCTCTTCTAAACCTGAGAGATTTGCCACAATTTATAGCCGTGCCCAGAACAAAATGTCAGATGGTTTTAACCAAGCACTTGACTGATGAACAGTGCCTTGGGTTCATTAGGGTAATGCAGGAGGCATTTGCAGATGGTGCCCTAGTGCTTTATTGTTGTTTCTTTTTCATATTAAAGAAAATGTCAACTAGGCAAAGTTGGCTAGTTAGAAATGCTGGCAGAAAAATGCATGACTAAGATCTAGCGTACAGAGAATTTAAAATTAATGGCTAAAAATTGTGTGTGCTCTGAAACACAGGTATTGTATATAAATATCTGTGTCTTAGATAAATATAAAAAAACATAACTGCTCAATATCTTGAAGAAGCAAGAGTGGATTAGTGATGAAAAGAGCAGGTATTTCATTTCACCCTAGACCCCTTCTGGAGCTTTTGTTAGCGATAATGACTTTTGAGGCAAACTAATTAGCTGATCAGAGACCTACCCCTAAAAAAGCCTAAAGCAAGGGCCACTTCAAAGCTTTTGCTAGATCCAATTCTGGTAGATTTTCAAGGCCATCACATTTTGACTATGATACTTTTGATTGCTCTGATTCCAACACAGATGTTTAACTGGGAAAAACAAGTCTTGTGAGAAATACATGAATGATCACACAGGAAAAGATGTTCTACAGAAATGAGAGCAGTGTTTTTTGAGAATGCAGAGGTGCTCAACACTTAGACATATCTTTCTCCCTGTGGTTTTTTTTTTTTTTTGGTGTAAAAAAACCCAGTTTTTTATCACTTCTCTTTACAAAAAGTTCCCACAGACAATTCCTTTGGCAGTATGTTTTAGGCAGTAACCTCTTAAATTTCTCCAGATGGCATTGCCAGGATTCACCTGTGCGCTTACTGAGTTGCTGTTAGAGACTTTTGCAATGTGAAACCTTTGGTGCTTACCTGTTTTCTTCCTCTACAACCTCATGCTTACAGTCCTTTAACTTCTGAAGGGACCTGAACCAAGCAGGGAATGGCATCTCCCCTTTAAAAAGGATGGCTACCATGGGAAGTGAGTGTAGCAATACATGTGACAGCAAGTCAAAGGATGAGGAAGACTGGTGGGAGGAGATGCCAAGCAGGCAGGCAAAGCCTTGTGCAAGCAGTGGGATAACAGGGAGGGTGCACAGCTGAACCAGGATGCAGTTTAAGCCTGCTCTGAATACACTGTCAAGCATCTCTTGAGATTAAGGTCAGTCTGGGCCTCAGAACTTCCTTTGCTTTTTCTTTTTTAAGTGAAATTAATGGGTCTTTTTATCAAAGTGACCAAAACAAAGAACACTTCTTTTTAAGCATATGTATAACAAGTTTCAGAGTTTTGCAAATTTAGCAGCAGATGCTGCTTGCTGTTATCTGGTGAAAATAAGTTTTTTCAAATATATCTGGTGATTCTTCAAACAGAATTATGCACACTAAAACTTCCTGCTAATTTATTTTAAATAGGGAACTGCATTTTCAGCATATAACTTCTTTCCCCTGAAAGCAATTTTCCAATCTGATCATTGAAAAAGATCTCATCCAAAACTAAGGCAACAAAACCCCCCAAACCCTTTAAATTAATCCTTATTTAAATAACAGATATTAATCGATTAAAAGTGAATAAAGTCAATTTTGAAAATAAAATTACACAAACATTATTGTAAATTTAAGTTTTTTCTCCGTTTTACAGTCAACTCTATTTGCAAGCTATAGGTCATAATAATTTTAAAACTTGGCAGTTTAGCTAAAAAAAGAAGCAAGAGTTTGCCAACAAAACTCGATTATGCCCTTTGCAAAACAAATAATTAAGATGTCATTACTCACTGTTGTAGCAAAGCACAATTAGAACTGATTTTAGGAAAATGATCTTCCCACTTTTAAACATCTTCCCACCAGCCTAGAATTCCTAAGTAATTATATAAATGTATATACTTATTAATATATCTTGGCTATATTGCAATATGTATACATGTATTATTTTATTATTATAATAATACATTGTATATGTTGTTCTTCTAAGGGCTTGTATCTGTATAATTCAACCACAAAACCAAAGTGCTGACAGACGGAAATACTAGAACTGTTGAGAACATATGTTCTCATTCATCTTACACATTCAGGTTCATATGAATTTTTTCTCTGAATATTTAGGAAGCAGATTGCAGCTGGTCCATGGAGCCAACTAGATTAAGCAGTGAAACAAAGCCTGATAAAGGGTGACAGCTGCAACAACATTCCTGCAAAAGTTTGCTTTTCCAAGGAGGACAATATTTATGAATGTAAAGTTGCAATGCAATTAGTATCTTACGAAAATCTTCATTTATTTACATTGCTGCTTCTTTCCTCAAGATATGTATCAAGTTGCATTCCACATGCGGACTGTATAGTCCTGAGTATTTTGAACATTACAAAGCTAAGATACAGGTTGGCAAGGTACAATATCCCTCTCATTTTTTCTTCTGCTTGTAAAAGCATTTTACAATGAGGTAATAAGGCAGAAAAAACCAGAAATGTAGGAAAAGTGCCTGCATACATGTGAATCACACTTCCAGACAGCACCAATATAATGAGATTATTTCAAACTGGGATCATTTCCCAGCCTCATTTCAACCTGCAGGTCGTCCTCAGACACTGGTCCCACAGGTTCATTTGAAGCATGTGGGCGCTCAATTAGACTTTTTTATGATGCCTATTAAATTATAAAAGGTGGTCTATGCTCAAACTGTGAAGCACTCATTAGTGCAGTGTTATAATGGTGAGCAAGCCTGATTGCAAAAGCAGAGGCTGAGTAGCGGGTTTGTGTTTTCTGAATGAAAGTGATTTTAATTGCCTGCCACCTTACACTCTGCGCCATTGCAATGCCTCATCCTAACGAACAGTATCAAAGGCTTTACCAGCTGTGCCCACGCTTTCATCATCCTTTCAGTAACAGCCTCATTGAGAGGACTTAGGACATGGGACTGTGGTTAAGGGAGGAAAGGTGAGTGCTCCCTGGCTCTAAAAGCCCCTCTAGGAAGACAATCAAGTCGCCCAGACGATAAGATCAGCACAGCTTTGTGCTTGACTGATCAATGCTGGGAGTCAAACACCCCTGAGAGTATGTTTGACTCATATCAGAAATCGCCAGCTTGACTTGATTTCCTTAAGTTCACAACTCTGTTGCTGCTGCTTTGCAAGGCTGCCGGCGCCTGCTGCAAGTTTCCAGCAGCCTGGAAGCTGCTCTGAGCTTTTTATTTCATTTGATGTTTCTCTCAAGCACTTGTGTTCAAAGGGAACACCAATTACTCCAAATTAGACTGACAGCTTGTGTGAAACACATCTGCCAGTCTGATGCCTCTGACTCACATCCCACTTTTGTTTGTTATTAACCCTATTGTTACTTGGCTTTTGTTTTAATTTCTACCTGTCTTGCAATTACCTGAAGCTCAGCAGTGAGTCAAAGAGACTGATCTGTGATTAATAGTGTGAGCACGGTGACATATGCGTGACAAGTGTACATCAGCACTGAACAGAGAGAGGTCGCAGGACCAAACCAGTTAATAACACTGTAACAGCTGGCGAGCCCAGTGCTGGGGAAGCAATGACACTGGCAGTGCCTCGCAAGGGAAGAAAATCCCACAGCAGATGCTCGTGGGCGAGGCCATGTCACCTCTCTACACGTTTGGTGACATGTTTGCTGTAGTGTCACTCCCTGGATTTTGGCGAGCTCCCCTCTGCAGACAGGTGCTGCTCAGCCACCAAAACGTGTCCTTGCCAAGCCATCGCACGAGGCAGCAGGCAAACCACGGCCTGTGTGCAGAAGGAACACGCCTGCTCCTAATCTGCACCGTGATTTCAGGCTGCTTTAGACTGCTGCGTAACACATTTCACACAAATATTTACTAAGGGATGCCTAAGGTAGTGCTACTAACATCTCTCACTGGTTCACGACTGTTTCTATTCCTGACCTCCTTAGGAGAGACTCTATACCTTCTGCATATTTCATTTACAGCAAAAGTTATTGAAAAATCATTTTGCCTCTGGCTGCTGCGTAGAATATGGGAAAATGACATTTCCTAGGATTGCTACACAATGCTCCCTTCATATTAAGGAGCCTCTGAATGGAGAAAGTGACTTTCAGTGATTCCCTCAGTAGCAAAATAGTATACATGAGGCAAGATAATACCTGTTATCAGGTCAGCTTCTGGACACAAAGGAGTCACGTACCTGGAGCCTTGTTTGTTCTTACCAGCTACAACCATTGGTCTGATTTCTGTTTTCTGAGTTTTTTACAACCTTTGTAGGTGCCTGGGAAGAGCCTTGCAGATGCCAGCAGAGAGACATGATGAAGGTGAGGCTGGCAAAACAGAAGAGGGCCAGACTTAGGGAGGCTCTGTGGTCACACTGTGAGAGCAGAAGCAACCTGTGAAGAAGGTCATTTTATCTAAGGCATAAACGAGGCTCACCACTCAACTCAACTCACCACATAGTGGGTGAAATTTTTAAATGATGCATTTTGGGAATTTAGTGCAAGGATGAAATAAGAAGACATCAGTGGTTAAAGTCTACCTGAGCTACCATGTTCTCTGTTGGGCACCACACTTCCGGAAATACTGAAGAGAATCCAGAACACAATGACAATGATCACAGGCTTGGCAAGAGTGACCTAAAGTCGCAACTGGAAGAATTAGTACAGCTAATCTGGGGAAGACAAGGCTATGGTAATCAGCAGGATGTATGAGAATAGTTTTCAAAGATGTGAAAAATATTCTAGACAGAAATGTAATCGATTTTTTTCCTTGGTCACTGAATGAAAAAATGTGGGGGGAAAAATGCTTTTCATTTTTAGCAAAGAAAATTTAGGTTGGAAAGCTTTCTAGTTATGCAAATTGCTAACTAGGAAGACTGGAAATGCTGGCACGGTCAGACTTTGCAGGACAGGCTGTATGAACATCTATAAAAGATAGTGAAGATTACTTGATCTTGCCTTGGTGCAAAAAGTGAGACCTGATGATCTCTTGAAATACCATGGAACTTTTTTCAGATATTCAGTGATGTCTTAATAAACAAGCATTACATGCACTAAAATAAGCATGGCAAGCAGTAGTAGATTTTTTAATTATTTTTTTTTTTTTTAGCTAACGTATGTAGTGCTGAGACATATTGATAAGTATTGCAGACCAGAAAAAGGATAACTGAGAGCAGGTTTTTTGTTTCCATGGCCATGTGTCCAGGTCAGTTGTTTGCTTACGTTTTATCCCCAGCAGCTATGTCTGCGGTAACTTAACCACATAGACTATTTTCTCATAGGAAAAAGATACAAAGAGGATAATAAGTCAATGTCCAATCATTGCTTTTCTTAGATATTGCATAAATACATATTCCAAAGAATTTGCAGAGTCCTGGAGGCTTTAGCAATGGTTTCACACATATGTCTTTCTATGAAATGCATAATGTGTATTAGCAAGCTAAAAGTAAATAAGTATGTGTGTGGTGTATGATAACAGCAGGAAAGCACTAAGGAATTCCTTATGGGCTGTAGGTTAGATAAGGCAGGTGCTAGTAATTACCTATATGTCTCCATGAACTGCTGATGGGTGAGTTCATAACACTTTGGAAAGGTTCAAAGCAAAGCAAATAATTCATGTAATTCCTTGTGCATGTCTTGAAGTTGTTGTTTCTTTGGAGGTGTCTTTCAAAAAAGGCACTGCAGAGCTCTTTGCAGAAAGGCAACAAGAAAACCAGGCCATGGTGGTTACTGCTATTTCCCCAGTGCTAGTACGGAAGAGGAAGGTACAAAGAAACGCTGGCAGCAGGATGAGGAGAGCAGTATGGCAGTGCCTGGCAGCGTGGGCTCTGTGCTGGATGGAGAGACAATACAGGGCACTGGCAGTGTTTGTTTTCATACCTGCAAACCAACATGCAGGGCACTTCAGACTACATAAAAATAACAAAAAAAATGGATAACTCATCTTTTAATACTCCACATCAGCTCAAAGTAAAGTCCTTAAATGTGACCACAAGACAACCCCCTCTCCTTTGCCACTTTTTTCTGTCTGTTGCCATAAATGCTCTTTTTTTTCCCTTGAATGTTATCCTTGTCAGCCTGTGAAGTCCTCTCACCCTGGGCATGGAGAAAAGGAAGGATAAACCAATAAATTCTGTGTAGGGGTTGAGAAGACACATTTCATCAAGGAGGTGACACTGGGCTAGCGTGGTCTCAGAGCACTAGTGGCAAACACAGGCAGGACACCCAGGAGAAGGCATGGTCTTTGCATGTCACCTTCTGGGGAAGAGGGCATCTAGGCTTGCTAACAAGAAGGGCAAGCCAGCAGTTTCCAAAGGAAGTGTGATAATGCTCCTGAAGATGACACACTGTACCCAGGCACAGAAATGACTTATGAAAGAAAAAGATGTCAATAAAAGTAAGTTCTAGTTCACAAGAAATCTGAAGTTCAAACACATCCTCATCCCCACATGAAGTATTCCTTTTTATTCCCTGAGAGAATCAAGGGTTCCAGCACTTGATCTTAGCAGTCTTCTTTATTACAGTCATGTTCATATAATTATAGAACAGGACTTGGAACACATGGCTGAAAAGCCCATTTCCAGCTGATAATTATTTATAATTAGTGGAATCAAAAAATTGTGCAGGCAACTGACTGCCTAAGATTTATTTGTGTGGAAGTTTTCCTGAATAAATTTCTATCACAAAATCATAAAAATCACAGTCTATTTACGAATGAATGAATGTGGGAAAAATTTATTTGCAATTAGCTGCTAGTAGTTGGCCCTCTAAATATTCCTCCAATTTAACAGAACCAGACTATGACTGCACAATCACAAATATTGATGGTGGGAAAGAACCAGAAAATTCTCTTATCTAGCTGAGTACTGTTGTCATCTCTCTTTGTGATATAATTCCTAACAAAAAGCCATGAGGAATTTCTACAGTGTCTATGCGTTCCTTTGATGCTTTGTACTTGTCCGGTCTCAGAATCTTCAACATCGCTTTGAGTATGTCTGCTCAGTTGAAACTGTGTAATGACAGTAGGTTTTTTACTGCTTTCTGAGATGGATGCTTTCTTTGAAGGCTCCTTGCTCATTTAAATCTTTGTCTGGTAGTTAGAAAGCAGTAGTACACGCCTGTGTGACAGGCATCGCTGTTCTGTCTGCTTTGTCCCATGTGTCTCGCCTTGGCTTGTTGTAAATCATAATTCGCAGACAAGACAATACTAAAACTAGAGTGAGAAAATGTTCTGAGAAAGTCAAAATGCCAATTAGTAAATGACAGTCAGATGCAATGTGTCCTGCTTATTCAGGATTGTAACTTCTACAATAAATTTGTCTCAGTATTTAAACCAGGTTTTTTTTGCCACAAAATTATCCTGAAAAAGCTCTGGGAAGTCTCTGATCACCACTGACTGTGTCCTGTGCCTATATGACAGTAGCCCAACGTCAGGCAAACAAACTGGTGAAAGCAGTGACCCAATCTCTCTTAAGCAGTCCACTTATTTTCAGTTATGTATTACTAGATAAAGCCTAAACACAGCGTTCAAGCACTTGCTGACCACAGAAAAGGAGAGAGAGAAGAGTGGGAAAAACCATCTTATGGTATCATGTGGTGTGGTGCATACAAGCAGTCTGACCACTGCTATAAGGAGCACCTTTCTTCCAGGGCTGCCTTGTTTTATTCATTGGCATATGACTGTGTTTCTGTTTGCTAAGCAACGGCATTGTGCTTACCTGTGTGGACAAGTGCAAACAGAATTAATCAGCCAACACATTTACATCAAAGAATTTGATCTGGAAGGTGTTCATCACATTCTGAAGATCTTCAGCATTTTTTTTTCAGAATCAGACAGATGAGAGAAAAGTTACCAAAGAAACTACAAAGGAAAAAAAAATATGATAGTGTAATTTGCCCTAGATTTTACAGTACACATCACCTGAGCAGCAACTAGCAACTCTTCTGAACCTTTGCATGCTTTTTTATTCTTGGAAAAGAGAAAACAGCAATTAGTCTTTGTACGAGTAGGTATGAAATAGCCCAGTGTCAACTACCGCCTACATAAATGCATAGAAGAATAAAGTTAAGAGAACTGGGGTATTTCAAAATTGGTGCTTAATTAATAATGCTCTTTCACTTGAATTCAGACACAGTAACTGTAGCTAACACTTAACCCAAAAATGTCAGGCTAGATTAGGCATGAACGATAGTTCAGGTACTGATACGGAAACGTGCTTAACACTAACTGTGAAGGATGGATCAAAATACGTACAAGAAATAGACCGTCTGTTCTTTCATATGGGATGTGAATGCACTGCTCTGTGTCAGTTATATGTCTTCTCTGAAGAGCACACCTAATGTTCGCAGAGAACTTCCCCTCTGTTACGACTTAGCCTTTTCATACATTTTTCACTTTTCTGCCTTCTCTACCAGTCCTTGCTTACCTTGCCTCCTCACACGTCATCAGCAAAAGCATGAGAGCAAAAGGCAATGCCTTTCAGTTGCTCCTGGAGGAGCTCCTGTAAGTGAAAGGTTTGATGGCCCTTTGCAGCTCACCTTGGGGACAGTGCAAGGCAGCTCAGGGGGCTGGAGCCTTCTGCATTAACAAAGTCATCAGAGAGAGATGTGACGTGTTTGAGAGAAGTTACTGAAACAGGACTCTACCAGATTTCCATGTAGTCAGAAACCAAAAATACTGAATACTAGAGGACTCCCCTTCATCTCTTCCTCCCAGCAGACTTCAAACTCCTGTTCTACAGCAAGGATCTCCTTGTTTTTTCCTGACTGGTAGGGTGAAGAATTTTATCTCAGTCTCATTCTCAGAAAAGTTTTGATAGTTGAGCTAAGTTTGCTTCAGGTATTAGCATACTAGGGAAAATTTTATGCAGAATATTTCAAACTTGGTAGAATGATATGCTAGTGGAAAATATTTTATAAAGCTAGGCAACCTTAATGACAATGATAACCAGTGCAGTGTCTACACGAGCAAGCACTGCAGACCAACAAGCACAGAACTGTACAGTGAAACAGTTGGACCTGAGAACCTCATACCCACACTACATACATATCAAGTTCTTCTCTTTTGGTTTGGCTTTAACTTTTGGACTGGCTCTGGTCTGATCCCACCAGATGAATGCCCGTTTGGGGCTTTCATGCCTGATGTGTCCTCCAGGAGCTCATCTTCCAGTTCAGTTTCATGCAGAGGGAATCCAGCTCGTACTTGGAGGTATCTCCCTGATGTGAATGACAGCATAGCAACCTGGCGTAGCTAAGAGACGTGCTGTAAAAGCCAACTCTCACTGGAAATGAAACATTAATACAAATACATGCTATCAGGACTACGGATAATATTGCAAGAAATGTAACTACATTATCCATCAAATGTTACCCTGTTCCCATGGGTTCTGGACACCTTAATCTTCTATTTGCTTGCACAAGGGCTAACCTGGCATCTCTTGTTCTCAGAATTATAAGTTCTGATGTCAACAGAACCTGATTTGGTGTTCAGCAGAAACCTGAGTTAATGACATTTGCCTACATCCTCTGTTCAGACTGGAACATATGTGACATGATTGATCATCAGCAGAGAGAAATGTCAAAATAGGGACATAAATGACATAACCCTCAGTTTGGAACAACTGACAAATGAAAAAAAAAGAAGTCCTAAAGCTGATAGGTAAGAGGAAAGTGGTAAAAGAGCAAATTTCATGCTCTACAAAGAGGGTAGATTGCAGTCTATTTAATGTCTAAAGGTGAATCATGAAAATGGTAGATGAGGGAAGCATGGAAATTACTCTCAGCTGAAAGATATTAATATTAAATCTGAACCAAGAGTGGCCTTGTTCATGCGATAGTATCGGAAACCAAATGAATTGTGCACTTCAGGAACAGGGTGACTTTGCAGACCATAAGGCCCCCCGAGGTGGCAGTTAGCATTCTTAAAGCCATTGCACCTGTAAAAATCCAACCAATAAAGTCTAATTTGATTCTTCTGGTTTTGTTTTTGGTGTTTCTTTTTAAAAAAAAAAAATAATAAAATTGTCCCATTCCTTTCCACTAGGATTACTGCTCAGCCTGAACTACTCATTTAAAAACTACTAATGCACAGAACCCAGCTAATCTCGTTTCAGGTCAAAGTGCAAAGCAGCTCCTACCTTATATCCTCTTCAACCCCAACATATGCTGCATATACTGGCTTTGAGAATTAGGTGGTCATAGACTAGTTAATTCTGAATTACACCCCAAAATACTGCCTGTGAGTAGCTGTCTAGAGTGCGCATATGTGATGCAGAGCCATGCTGTTAGATGTATTAAGTAGTAACCAAAATATGAAGTCTTACTTTGAACTAACATGGTGCACATTATAAAATCTCCACATGCTGGAAGAAAGAGTAAATCCTCTGTGGTTTACTCATAAATATTTAAAGGATTAGGCAGTCCATTGTGTAGTGAATAACCAAATGCATTCTGATGTAAACCAGCCCAGCTCCTGTGTTTATATAGTCTGTCTGACAGGACACAATTACAAAACACGTTTTTCTTTTTTAAATTTGTGCTTGAGCTTCTTGAAGCACCTAGAATTTGAGCTTGGCAATATAGAACTGTAATTGTGCAGGGACACGGCATCTTACAGATTAGAAGTACATGTATTCTTCAAGGGCAAAACTATACACCATATCATTTATATGCACATAAATGTATTCTGTAAGGACAAATCAATATATTATATACGTACATCCTGTATTTTTGGTCCTGGTAGAGAACTCTATCACCAAGTAGAGCAAACCCTCAAAACCAACTTAACACTACAGATTCAAGAAAGGAATACTGCACTTGCTTGTTATTACTCTATGTTCAAAATGAGCATGGCTCAGGTGTAGGATGTAAATTTCAATTTAACATATCACAAATGGGGTAATTGCAAGGTCTGCTATTTCTGACAGGTGTGAACAGTCAGGCTCAGCCCTAAATGTGTCTTGTCTTTTTGTATTTATTCTGGCTGTTCCCCACTATTCAGTCTATTTGATGTTGAAAGTTCTCTTTTATCAGAAAATCATAATCTGAGCCAGAGACTGAAATGCTGATTTCAGTGACAAATTAGAAACTGAAAAATAAGACATGAAAGGAGTGGGAAATGGAGTCTGTATTGTGCAGATGCACTTCCACTCTCAAGAGCCTCTGTTTCCTGAAATGAAAGGAATTCTGACAAAAAAAAAAAAGGGTTTAATTCACCATGGAAATGTGCTAAACTCTTCAAGGCAAAGTCTTTGCATATGCTAAAGGCACAGATGATGTTCCATGTAAAGTATTACTTTTATCGTTATTGTTTTGAATATGTTGGATCATAAGAATGGATGCGCTCCAACTGCCACTTCAAAGCTGTACAGATAATCCCACATCCCACTTGCTTTGTTTGCATTTTTAATTTTGCTCAAGTGAAAGCAAAATCAAAGCTCATACTTTATTCTCTGAAAAACTTCTGTACAACCTTCTTCAAAAGTCCAGCTTGTCTGCACCAGAGTAAGTTACAAAGTTCCGAACTCATTTGAGGCTATTTCTATTTACTGTGTTGTTTGCCTTATTTTACATGATAAAGTGCTTTAATTTCTCACTGGATGGAAGTCATCAATCTCCACCATGCTCAAAAATTCTTCCTCTGTAGATCAGGGAGTTCCTAATCTATAGAGCAGGTGTTGATGTTGAAACAGGAGCAGCCAGAGAAACGTAATTATTTCTGATGCATGTGACAGTCATTGTCACTCAGCCTGCAATGCAGATGTTGACGAAAGCAAGGTCTGACTCCCAGCTGCAGGACATTTTTGCCTGTTCTGGTCCCTAAGCCTGAAAAATGGGGCTGAGAGCAGGCAGTCTGTCCTGTTTCCTTATCACCTGGCTGCAGGCTTCCTTAGCTGGTATGGTGTCTGTGGTGGCTTGCTCAAAGGAGGAGAGAAACAGCCGGAACTACAACATTCCTTCATTTACTGGTAAAACTTTCCTGAGTGACCTGGAGCAGAAAATTCTGGTGCCTCTTCATCTGCCAGCTCTCTCCATTTCATTTTTGAAGTCTTTGAATCTCTGTTCAGGCCCTAATGGAGACCCCAAAAGATACAGTCCCCATGTTGACATCTACTGCTGAGACTTCTCCCTGCCCCCAGAAAGAGGTCAAGACTATTAATATGAAAGCAAAACAGGTGGTTTGGAAGGGTTTATAGATCAAGTGCTTTTCAAGGTCATTTCTGTTCGAAGCATTTCAAACACAAAAATAAATGCAAGTTAGGAGAGCTTTAAGTGGATAAAGCCTTTTTCTAGATGACATTACTTCCTCAGATGGCTTGATACACTGTGGCCGGTAGTTAGAAATAAATATATCACAGTGATACTCCCTTTGGTCTTTCATGAAATCAGGCACCCTGTACAGCAAATGTGTGGATGCATCCTTCTCTCCAGAGGGAATACACCCTCCATTCCATCTGTAAAACCCTAAAAAGGAATGAGCATCTAGAAACAAGCTATTTATTGTAATGAGTGCCCTAGGTTCAATAATGCTGCTAGGAAATATGTGAAAGTCCTGGAAACTGCAAGGTCTAGGCAATCTGCTTTTTATTCATTGTTTCCTATATAAATTCTTTATCAATGAGCACCTAGGGACTTATTTTTCACTTGCATCAGCTTTATAACTGTATACTTCCATTTATTTCACCGGAATTATTTCTGGTGAAAAAGGTGATGTGTTTTAGCGGTGTTAGTTTACAATATTTTAATAAAAATGAATGACTTCCCTAGGAAGCAGAAAAATCCCTAATCAGCTATTTTCAAGCAGCATCTCTAGACTGAAACTAACAGACCAAAGGAGAAAACACCAGTGGCTATAAAATATACTTTGCTTGGAGGTATGAGAATCTGCAAATCTAACATCATGAAAAAACAAGCACCTGGGAGATTTCAATGTTATTTATGCTTTTTGTCTACAGACTTCCCATGGAGTCCCATCCCCATTGTCTGGGGACAAAATCCACAAATCAGTAAAGTAAGAATTTCCAAGAGGCTTGAAACTGAAAGCAAACACCCGACCCTTTCAGGACTCTATTACAAGAGTAAATTGGCCACCCCCCGATGTTTGCTATAGTTGCTGAAGAGTGTGTTTGTATGAAATAACTGACATGGTATCATGCAGTCACATTCCTGTGAAATTGAGTATATTTCCTCAGGAATTCCTGGAGGTGAAGCACGAATTCTAGCTAATGTGGGGTTGTGTGTAATCTCATATCTGGCCAATGCAGCCTTCCCTGTACCAATGAAAACTGGACAGGCAGTGTGGAAAACAGGGGAACGGGGGAAAAAAAGGCCAAAATAGTCACCATTTTTTTAACTGCATCAGGCACAAACACCATGGAAATGTCCCATTTGTGACGGTGAATCATGAAAAACCTAAGCAAAGAGACTCCACAGCACTGTTGCTTCCACGGGCTACACGGCAGGAGTAAATAAAATGGGCCAAGGCACGATGCCAGCTGCCCCAGGGTACGTGGTGTGGCTGGCATGGCTCGCACCGTGGCACCTATGTCCTCCCCATCTCTCTTCCTGCACAGCCCAAATGGAGTGGGTTCATCCACCCTGACTCTTGGGCATAGCCCCTGACCTGCACTGTGCCCACATTGGTGGTCAGCACGGCCAAACCCATGATGTTAACGTTCACACATGACGGGTCATAAAGGATGATGTTCAAACTCATTTTCTGGCCCTGTTTGGTTCATTGGTCTAGGTGGGGCTACTGAAATTCTGCAATGCACACCTAGTACGTTGGCAACATGAGGACATCCTGCTAATAACTATGACCAATACAGAAAGCAGAGCATTGGAGGGGAATGGTGAACCAGTCCTTTTATGACTTTCACACTCTATTTTAGCTCACTGTGGAAAAACGAGCAGATTAAAAATATCCTGAAGTCTTTTGTGCTTTTTCCTTGGAGTCTAATTACTTGGATCATATTGTAGTTAGGTAAGATTGCTAGGGGGAATTATATTACTGTTAATATTAATTATATATCATACGATAATATTAAGACTATTACCCATTATACTGTATCAATATAATTTTATATCAGTATTCTAGCTTGCATTAGAAAATTTCTGAGGTTAGAAAAAGCAGACAAACTCTGGTACAACATGCACTGATTAAGATCCCATCTTTATGTCATTTATGTAGATTTTGCCCAAGAAAATAATGGGAAAATTTCTCAAGGAAGTCACTAAATTTAGCAATAATATCTACTCAGATTTCCAGCCTGTCCTAGATTGTATATTGATAAATGATTGTATCGTATCACTTGTTAAAGCTTGGTAGCATGAGGCAGATAGGGTTTGCATTCTCAGCGAACACCACAGTGGCACAGCTATCAACACTTCCATTATTGAAGACTGAAATGTGTTTAAATGAGGCTGGGGTTTGGGTCCACAAATGAATTAAACATGGCTTCCAGCACTTTCTAAAAACAACAAATGGAGCACAAACAATTTTCTTTTATAGTTAGGTTTTGGTCAAAAATCACTTTGAAGGTTTGTTTTCTGCTCACATGGACACGAAACTTAGTGCCTTCCAGAACACAGGGGGAGCTTCAAATGTCTGCTGAATCTGGCTGATACCCATGTCTATGTAGTTTATTCAGATATATCTTATTTTCATTTACAGTAGATTTGTTTGACTTAGTTTTGGATAAAAGTAAAAATAAAACAATTTATCATAGACTGTCATTCTTACAAGTTTTCAAGTAATTTTAACAAAAACCCCCAAATATTGATTAAAACCACAGAAACGCAGAGAAATCAAAAAACTTAAAACCTTCAAATATTATTTAAAATCTCCCCTTCCCACAAAAAGAACTGTCAATACTGCCAAGAAACATTAATAAAGTTGTCCCCAGGCAGTTAATATTGATCCTACGTTGCTATTCTCCTGTACAAGAACTGTTGCTGATAGAAACAAGGTTAGGGGGCTGGTTTCAAAATCATCCTTAGGTCTTGTGGATGTAAGGAACTGAGCATTAAACAGTGCCTGTAAATCCTGCCATGTGGATAGAAAAGGTATTTTTAACCTATGAGGGGGTAAAACATTAATAAAATCTTTGCCTGTTATTGTAATATTTAAGCATGAACTGGGTTTTTGTATCATATTAAGACTGGCTTATTTTTCACTGTATCTTTTTGTATGTCTTTTTTAGTAGCGTTAGCAATACAAACTGACAAAACATTTGATATGTAAGATATTAAGGAAGAGTTTCAATTTAAAACACAAAAATGCTGTATTTCTTTCCCTTAGGTTTGACTGGGAGAGAGTGAAGAGGTGAGCCTTAATGCAGCAGGTCAAGCCGCCCACATTGAACACACACACCGCTGTGTGGCATGTGACATGCCGGTGGCAAGCCTCCGGACAGTGGCATGTCCCTGCCCTATCACCTGCCTAGTCTAGAGGGGCCCTGGGGAGAGACGGGTGAATGACTATGGGGCATGACACATGCATAGTCCCAGATGTTGTTCTGCATTTTGGGTGTGAAAGGGATCTTCAGAGTATGTCTACGATGTCTAGAGGGGAGCTGAAGTAAATTACTTTAGTAAACCTGTGGTTTTTTTTTTTTTCCTTAAAAAAAAAAAATCCCTTTCTTTATTTGAAATTTGAAGGCACAGCATTACAGTTGCTTTCTAAAGCAAGTTAGGTGAAATGGTCTGGGGTAGCTGTTCTTGCTAATAAAGTCTATGCCAGACTTTTTACAGATGAGCAAGATAAACACAGACGAAAGAAGGTAGAAATGAACAGCAGAGCCAGAAAATATAGCTCCTCTTTCTAGCATGTACTGTTACGTGTGAGGTCATTGGTGGGAAATCCTAGTATGGCATAGCTTCCCGTAACTCACTCCCACTCCTGGTCATTTGTATCCATAACAAAATATTTAGAAATTGATTTCAGCTGCCTAAAGCAATGACAAAGTCATGGCAGTGAAGGAACAGATGCCTTTTTTATAGTTAAGGCAGGTCTCACTGCACAAGTGTTAGAGAAAATAAGGAAATAAAGTGGAGAAATAAAAGAAATGTAAAGCTTGCAGTCCAGTTGTGTTCTAGATTCAGAAAAAGCTACTGCTCCTCTGTGGGCTGGTTTAGGGGGAGCACCTTCATGTGGTGTTACTGGTGAAATCATGGTCCCAGGAAGAGGAAAGGGAGAGGGAATAGTGAAACATTTGGGTCAAGCAGTTCATTCCTGCTTGCCTGAGTGAAAAAAACACTATCAGGGGAGGGGGAACTTGGCAATCCTTGGCTGTTAGTGATGAGAGCTACCAGGAAGACCAAACTTGTAAGAAAAGCCTACAGGTACTGGGGAGAGTATTTCAAATACCCACCATGCAGGATTCAACTCTTGAAGACTTTCTGGAAATCAGTGTATTATTTGAATAAAACACTCAAACTATCTGGTATGTGACCAGAATGTAGCTTTAGTTTTCTATGTTGATCTTAGCATTTCAACTGTTTATTTGAATCCGTATACATTTATGTGTATTAATATATCAGGTGCATTTTAAGTTAATAAACAAGATAAATATAACTTAGACTAATCACAAATAAAAATGGAAATTATCATGTTATCTTAAAAGGCTGTTTGATTATCTACCACTTTTTACTGTCATTCAAAATGATTATCAATTAATTTACATTGCAGGAATTTACATGTGAGGTAATGGCAAGTTAAGCGAGAAAAGTTCCACATCACTAGGAATGATTTCTTGAAAAATCTTTATCTATACCATAGATTCAGAGATCTAGTAGATGTCTTTTGCAACACCTGATATATTCGATTGTTATTTTGATTCACACTAACATCAGAATTATGGAACACCACCATTATTCATTATTGTTGTCCTTCCACATGGGCAATTGTTTCAACTGAACCCTTCTACATATTATACAATGGTGAAAAGAAATGAAATTTGCTTTTCAGGATTGTACCTTAGGGTGATTTTGTTCTCTCAGAATAGTTACTGATACCAGAGAAAAACTTACATTCTGAAAGTAATTCATATCATTCTCCCTTTCAAGATTTTTAGCAATTTACCTGTTCAAATCATAATCAAACCACAGAAAAGAAATGCCTCAAGCACCCATTTCACTCAATCTTTAACTATTCTGAACTTTCAGAGAACATAACAATCCTTATATATACTTATTCCTAGCCACAGCCTCAACCCCTGCCCTCACCCATGTTTGTCGGTTTTCTTTCCATGATATGAGACTCATTTCTTTTGTCCTATGAAAGTGTATTAAAAGTGCTTACTCCCTTAGGCAAGCCTATCATGTACTGAAAAAACAAACTGAAACTGAAAAAAAAGCAAATTCATCAGGCAACTCTATGTAAATTACTACTGTGATACTATAAGGCATCACTTCTTAGGTACTTAGCAACATACATCTTGACTGTACTGACATATACACTTTTTATTAGTCTCCCTTGTTATATGGCAGTGTCACCCAAACTCTCCTCTCTGCTACCTGTGTGGCCTTTGTGGACTATAATCCCCCTTCGTTCCTCCTCCACGCACCTACACACACCCCTGCTCTGTGAATGCAGCGTTGCGGCAGCCAGCTCTGCTTGCAGGCACTGGGGCAGCAGTACGACGACTCTGGCGCCACTACTACAGTTCGGTGCCTTTTCCTGCCCACCGTGGCAGAGGAGTTTGTATGAACTGGGCTGTTTCCAGGCCCAGCACCCCATACGGGAGAGCCCATAGGAGCCAAGGGGATTAGTAGCCAAGGATGGAACAGCTTCATGAGTCCACTGCGCACTGTTTCCAAACCTGCCACTGCAGTTGGGTGCTGAGGAAGCACATCCCATGCTGGACACTGCACCTGCTGGTGGGATTCCCTGCTCCGCTTTGCAGAAATATAAAGGAAACAGTTAAAATAAGTTTTTCAACAGTTTCCACAATAGTAGGTAGTGAACAAAGAACAGCCAAAAGACATGCAGATGTATTACAGAATTTGGGCCAGAAGTGTTAGCTATAAAAGCTAGGAAGGCAGCATTTATAGAACACAGGCCTTTTAAAACTTACTCTGAATCACAATCTTCCTAAATCAAAATATGTTTTCCCAGTAAACCTTGTCTGTCTTTCTGTGAGCTGTTCCGAGAGAAGCACATACACACATTGACTTTCTTCCTCAGTGAAAACTATCATTCTCACAAAGCTTGAGGAGTATGAGCTGTTTCCCTGCTTGTTTAGTGAAATCCCTGCTCTGGTTTCTCATCTTTCCCTAGGACAAAGCAGAGAGCATTGCAAATCGTCAGGGACCACAGTCAAGAGAAAAGAAGAATTCTTTCTGCAGTCAGGTCACATTCAAGCAACAAATTTTAATGGAAGAGCTAGGCTGTGAATTCAGTGCATGATTAGAAGAAAAATGTCCTGTCAGTGGAAGCTCACACAGAGATGGGTTTTAATCAGTGAATATTTTTCCCCTGTATAAGAAAGTCTGGTCACATGGTTATCAACTATGATATGCAGAAGGAATCATCCTGATGAGTATGAGTGAGCACAGATCTATCGCTGTTAGGATCAGTGAGGCTGTAGTGTGAGGTTTGCCCGTGTGCTTTACACCACTACATGTGCAGATGCAGACTAAGGAATCGGACCCTCTTAGTAAAATACCTTTTCATTACTTAAAGCACATCCGCATGTAAAAATCAATTAGAGTTGTGTTTTCCAGAAACAAAAAAAGAACCAACAAAGTCAAGCCTATTCAGCCAGAGCTGTCAATCACCATGCAAACACTCGGCCTAGAGAAGGAGTTCATTTCCTTGCTTGGTTTATCAACTTTGCTACTGGAGCAGACCTGATGCAGCACGCTGCTGGAGATGGAGCAGAGCTGTTTGCACTCAAATGCAGCTTGGCAGAAGGGTATGAATTTTATTCCACCTTCCAAGGCACCTATCATGCACTGATTGCCACAGAGGTTGCTGAAACCTCGGCAGTGTCCAGAGAGGCATGAAGACAAATATCCTCGGGAGCACCATGCTTTGGCTTTATGAGTTTCCAGCATCTTTAGTGTCTCAGCAGCCCATCAGTTAACGGCCTCAGACAATACAGTCAATAAAATATCCCTACGGAAGGGAAGGAGATACTGCTTCAATTTTTCTAAATGAAAAATGTTACATTTCCTTGATCTCTAAAACAAAGTTTAAATTGCTAATCTGTGGTACACTTTCCACTTTCTCTTAGAATTTCCAAATTCCTAGTGCAACATTCAGCATTCTGCTCAGTTCTAAAAATAGCATGTAGGCATACAAGTTTGCTGAGACACTTTAACATGTCTTTACCTCTTCTACCACCTCCCCTCCTTATTTGCAGAGAAGCTTGCCTTGTGTTGGAATCAGTGACCACCCAGTTTGCTGTGCAGCGGGCCACTGCAGTTCCTTGTTCAGCTGCAGTTCAGGTTAACTTGAAAATACTGGAAATGGATCGCAAGGAAATTATCTAATTGAGAATCACAGTAACTACATTGCAGACTACAGGCAGGCACTGCTTCTGCCACGGGGGAGGTAATTTTGGGCAAAAGTTGAAGGAGAAAAAAATTTTATATTTTCCAAATCTTCCATTTATCTCTAGTGCTTCTCCATCATTCTTATTGAAATATCAATGAACTAAAAAAAAATAAATAAATAAGCAACCAACTTTTATTTTTACTCTAAATATTTTTCATGTAAATAAAAATATCTCATAATATCTGCACATAATTTCATTGAAATTTTTGTACAATATTGAAAAAATGTCATAGTAATTTTCATGTAAAATGGAAAAAATCTATATCAGGTACTACAAAATGTCTAGAATGATTTAGTTCTCATATCGATTTGTTGACAAGGTGAACATACTACCATATTGCTAATGCTTAAATTGCTGTCCACTATCCCCTCACCTTTAGCCAGCTCTGCTGCAGGAGTTGCCTAACTCTTTTTCACAAATCCATATCGTAACAGTTAATGA
This sequence comes from Falco rusticolus, assembly GCF_015220075.1. NCBI lineage: Eukaryota > Metazoa > Chordata > Aves > Falconiformes > Falconidae > Falco > Falco rusticolus. The sequence continues at coordinate 43,960,739 of NC_051189.1, forward strand.
ATAAATGAGCATGCAAACAACTATATCAGTGGTTTCAATTTTTTTCAAATAAGCTGCTTGAAAAAGGAGACGTCCCTGGAAAGGACAACTGAGATGGAGAAAACACTTATTTTTTTTGATTCTGTCTCAGAGTTGCTTTATTGACCCAGACTGGTAATTAGACAAATATACTTGTGTATTTTACTACCTACACGCTACCATGAATAATGAGGTCTAACTAAATCTAATGGAAAAAGGACAAGAACTGGAATGCAGGTGCATATACAGTCTCTCACTAATTTTGTTTCTCTTGGTTATATTTTTTTAACACTGAAGGCTTGATATTGGGAAAGGTGAAAAGGGCTGTATGCATCCCTGATCCAACGCTAAACACTGGAGGAACACAGGCACAGAGTATGATAAAAATACGAGACAACTACTATAAAATATTGGGAGTAATGTCAAAAGGCATAGGCTTGCACAAGCTTCTGTAGCCTCTCTGCAGTCTGTTCCAGAGACCAACAACTCCTCTGTAACATTGCTCAGGCTGAAAAAAATCTGATTTTCAATAATCTTGTGATCACTCCACACTTACTAATGAATCTGTGAGAAGCCACCAGCCTACCTTAACTGACTATTCACATGGCTAGGAGAAAGTGTTCCTGGCTATTATTGTTGTGAGGATGATGATGAAGAACAGGCATGTCTTTCATACCCTCTTTTGGAGTAATGTTGCAGTTCAGCTCTGCAGACAATGCAGATTTAATTTTCCATGCCACTTGTGCAATTGTTTATTATGAAAATAAGATATGTTAACAGTTTCCTAATCAAAAAAGTTGAAAAAGTTGCAAGCAAAATTTCAAGAAAAGATGTAATACCTTCAGGACAACTATATTTTACCATTCCCATGGACCTTAACACTAAATTACCTCATGTTTTTCTGTCACATGCTGATGTTGACTGGCTTTCTTAATCAATCACATGTCACTCAAGGAAATGGAAAGAGAGCACTGGTGTCAGCACCTACAGGGATTTTCTTTGGAGAACAACATACATGATAGTCCCCCTAGCATCCTTTTCTGTCCAATTATAAAAATAACAGGGCCATAACTAATGGGAAAAAAGGGGCTGCTGCAGTGCCCTGGAGGAACCACATTATATATTGATATCATTAGCTCTTCTGTTACATTTAAATGAATACGAACTGAACTACAGCTCTGGCTGCCTGAAGGGAGGGGCAAAAGCTGCTTTGCAACCTCTTTCAGAGCAACTCTTGTAGATTTTCAAATGGCATAGAGAAGGCAATATTAACACTGGGGATAGAAGAAGAGCCATCCAATTAACCCAAAAAGGATTCAAGCTTGTGGCTCAGTCGTAAAAGCTTGGTCAATGAACTGAAATTCATTAAAGCCACTCCACCACTGCCCCTGATCTTGGTCTCTCTATAGCTCAATAGCTACAATGTTTCCCTTGATTAATTATTTACATGAGACTCATAACCTCCACTTTAATGTCTGTTGTGCTAAATATGGTTTTAATTAGATTCTATTTTTCTCTATTGAAAAAAGTATTTGTCTACCAAATGTCATAATTCATTTTCATATTAAATGATCAAAATTTGGCAGATTCTTTGAAGACAGCAAGACAGAAATAATTCACAAAGTGAGGAAATTGCATGGGGTCAGTATGAGGCACTGACTGGTGACAGATATTTGGAAATGTAATCAGATCACATTGTTTACCATTTCCCTATGGAAGTGATGGTGTATGTTCTGGGGAGAAGAACACACATTTAGGTCGCTAAAGAACTGTGAGAAAAAAGTAAGAGGAATTAATTCCTCAAAAACAAGAGGAAGCAATGTTCTTTATGACAAGCATGACTTTATTATGATGAATCATCACAATAATAATGAAAATTCAAAATATTTGAAATCATTCTACCTAGTTAATTAAAACAGGAGAATCTGCAAATGCAAGGATGACAACTCCAAGCACATTAACAATTACATTTTTAGAAGTGTTCAGCATCAATTTACATCAATAATTATGATTTTTTTTGGACAGGTAAGTACTATTTTTACAGAAAATGTGGTAAGAACTAGAAATATCATTAAGGTGGGGTTTTTTGGCATATCATAACTCATAAAGCTCAAGAAGGGGAAGTGCAAAATCCTGCAATCGCATGCACTGAAATATGCTAAGGGCTACCCAGTTGGAAAGCAGCTCGGCAGAAAAAGACTTGGGGGTCGTGGTGAACATCAGGTTGAACGTGAGTCAGCAATGTGCCCTTGCCTCAAAGGCGATGAATGGTGTACTGGACTGCATCAGGCAAAGTATTGCCAGCAGATCAAGGGAGGTGATCCTTCCCCTTTCAGCACCGGTGAGGCCACACCTTGAGCACTGGGTCCAGTTCTGGGCTCTCCAGTACAAGAAGTACGTGGGCATACTGGACAGAGTCCAAAGAAAAGCCACCAAGGCGATGAAGGGCCTGGAGCACCTCTCTCCTATGAGGAAACGCTGAGAGAGATGGGACTGTCTAGCCTAGAAAAGAGAAGGCTCAGGGGGATCTTAATTAACATCTATATAAACACCTGAAGCTAGTTGCAAACAGGACAGAGCCAGGCTCTTGTCAGTGGTTCCCAGTGACAGGAGCAGAAGCAATGGGCCCAAACTGAAACACGTGTTTCCTCTGAACATCAGAAAACATGTTTTCACTGTGACAGTTATCAAGCCCTGGCAAAGGTTATCCGGGGGGTTGTGGAGTCTCCCTCTTGGAGATATTCAAAAGCTGTTTAGATACAGTCCTGGGCAACCTGCTCTAGGTGGCCCTGCTCGACTGGGGGGTTGGACCACATGACCTCCATAGATTCCTTCCAACCTCAACTATTCAGCATGATTCTGTAACACAGAGTGCAATTTTTCTACCAGTGGTAGATGTGTCACGGAACATCCTGACACTGTATTACAAGCTGCTTTAGAATTCTGTCGCCTCTTGGAGGAAAGCACACAACATCTATAAATTCAGGAATCGAAAGGTGCACTGGGAAGACATCTTCTCAGGGCACATACTTTAGCAGATATGTTTTATATACTCTTCTTGTCTAACCCAAATCCTGGAAGACAGTGACATGACACAAACATGTGGTTTTGTCATCTCTTGCATGCCGAATCATGGTTAGATATACCCAGCTATGAAGCCCTTCTCTAACCACTATACAGTGATGCAAGCTGCCTCAGCACTGTCACGCTGCTATATCCATACTGGAAGCATTCCTGTACCAGAGCGAATACATGCTCCAGACCAAGGCAACCAATACTGAATGAAGATCAACTTCTTTATCTTCAAACTCTTTAATGGTTTTGGCCCCAATGGTCTCTACGGCACCAGAGAAAGAATTTCAGACTAAACCAAGCTCAGCAGCTACTATTGATAACATCTTCACCATAAGACAAACCTTTCTTGACAGTCAGAATGAGGCCAAATATAAATTAAATTAATTACCACAATAAACGAGGTACATCTCAATCCTTGTAGATTTGTACCCAAAGTTCTGTTTTCTGTCTTCACATCAAGAGGGCACACATCCAAGAGTGAAAGAACACTCAGAAACAGCACAGAAACTCAATCCTTATCCAGACAAAGTCTCAGCTTCATGTCCCATTTTTCAGCTGGGGAGAAGATGGTAGAACTATGGACACAAGACAGGTGTATGTTGCTTAATGCAAGGTTGGAGGTGTTCACACATTCCCTCATTAGGATGGTAGAAGAGCTTAATAGGACAGAATGTTCCTGAATGGAAATTCAACACCATCTCAATAAATATCATAAATGTCACTGTAATCACCAGATGTCACATGAAAACATACCTTTCTCTACCATGTCAAAAAGGTAGGGGATAAATTTCTCTGGCAGAGATTTAAAAAATAAAATGTTCTTTACACCCCTGTGGGTAAAGAGACCATCCCTGCCAGTTCCTGCCTCAGTCCACTCTGAGGAACGAATTGCAGCTAAACGTTTGCCCTCAATGGCTGCATCAATAGGAGGGAATTCCTGCAGACCTGGGAGCATTCCTGGCACGGGCATGCCATCACCCATGCCATTGCATATGTTGCATATGCATCAGGTTGGCCTGCTCTAGCCACCGCTCTCCCCACACAGTTCCCAGGCACAGTTTTGGTCAGGAGAACAATCCCAGGGATTATTCCTGCTGGGTGGCTTGAACGCACCAGCCTGTTTTGGAGGCTGAGACAATCAGCAGAGATGTGAGTTGTTCTGAGCCAGCTGGCCACAGGACGCAGCTGCCTTGGCACTTTTAATTTATGTATATAGATGCAGTCTCTCTTGCAGGAGAATCGTTTGGACTCAAAGTGACCACAGTATCCAACTCCCAATTTGGCTGCCAGGAGTGCTTTTTCTTACACTTGTGATATTACAACCTCATTGTGTTCTGTAGAAAGTAATATACTTTTCTATGTTTTGTGCTTGGTAGTGTTACTGATAAGCCGTTCCACGCTGATTAGTCCCCAGCTTTACCTTAGGCAGGTATGCTCACTGCTTATCACTCTGCTATGGAAAATATTCAATACTCTTAACCTCCCTACATCATGCCTGGCTTTACAGGGTAGCGAAAATGTGGTGACTCTCCAGTAAAAGTGGTTTTTTTTGTGAGTGATCCTCATCTGTAGGTCCAACAGTCACCTACGGGTTACAATAATTGACACTTATGAGAGACAACAGACAGACCTTTATTAAGCAGTGCTTTTCTTCAAAATACCTGCATTTAGTCAGCATCAACATGCCAAACAGCATAAATGTTTTGCATGTTTTTAGGTTTAGGTTTTTTCCTTTCTTTCCCCCCACTCTTCCTTCAGAGGTCTAGATTTTAGTTACGGCTCTTCTGCACATTGCTAAGAATGGGTGGAAAGTTAACCTCACCTTATGCAATGCAGTGTTGTGAGAAGCAGTCTAGCTGTGTCAGCCTATCGCTCTGCCAAAATTAATTTGTTTTGCTATTTCAGCACTGATGAAGTTACACAGCTGCTAATTCCAGAGCTACCTCAGTGAGCCCTAGCTTGGGGGGGGGTCTCTGCCTCACAATGTAGCTGTTGGACAAGCTTATTGTGACATTAGGCTCAGGGTCTGATAAAAAAATCTCTGCAACCACTTGGAGAACTTTTTAAAACTCAGGCAATTGAAGCCAGTGTTACCTGGCATCTAATACTCCCAGTGTGAATTCTCTATTTTCAAATAACAGAAAAGGCTCTATGAAGGGCCCTTCTCACGGTTGCTAAGCTGTCACCATTTTGACTGTAATATTAATTTGTTCTCCAAAAATTCGGTAAAGATGATCTGCCTTGCATTTTAAAATTAAAGGTGTTGTATGGAAGGATTTATTCATCAAAATAATATATACGGTGCCATACACATCAAATAAATGTAGATTTAAAATGCACAATTTAAATTTAAGTCTTCCTCACTGTTAATTGCATCCCATTCTCTCACATTTCTCTTGATTTTTCCCCAATCTAAAGAAATTTTAACACCTTCAACTCCCAATCACTTCAATAGCTACCCAGAATCAGGATGAGATATGAAGTTGCTGTTCCACCCATAAAATATACTTTTTTTTTTTTTAGAAACAACTATAAAGCAAATACAATAAGAGCCTTAGTGTGTTAGAATTAAATAAATGATTGTCGAGCTTATTCCCTGAAGCAGGGTCTAATGTAGTCACAGCAGCAGCAGCATTCTGTGCATATAAAAAATTTTATACCAGTTAAAAAAAAAGATTTCAATAAAAAGTCGCCTTTCAAAAACAGCAAATGGCTGCTAGTGAGTTATGTATCGCGACAGGTATCCAATATTTACCCCTGGAGGGATTTCTTTTTATGGAGACTCTAACTCCCTACCAAATGGAAGTGCTCACCTTCCCAGTTGTGTGGACAAGGGTTAGCATGATAAAATGATTTGTTATGCCAATAAAGTTTTTGTTACACTGTAAAACGGTTTGTTACGCTACTACTGCTACATAAAAATGTTATGAAAATTAAGTAGGTTGTAACATCCAAAAAGGAATAGGCTACTTTTAGGACTAGCTACTAGGACAAGAAAAAAAGAAGGCTCTTCTGATCTACAATTCTTCAGTACTGTAAAAAAGACAACCTACACGACCTTTTAAATAACAACTGAAATTGGTACCCCAATTAGGAAAGCAGTTATGCATCCAAAATGAATGGGAACTTCCTCAGGTCAACGGTACTCAGAAAATGAGAGGGAACTGCAACAAGTTTGATAATCTGGGCAGTAACTTCTCTCCTGTGTGACAGTAAATTAAACAATCCTAAATTACAAATCAGAATGGAAACTGAAGTGCAAGCTCACGATATGCTAACCATAAAGCACCACAGATGGAATAGCAAGATAGTAAGACCGAAGGAAAACCTTACTTTCCATATGGGATTTTAATTTTAACATTGCATATATCAGATCAAAGCAGATCTGAAACTGGCAACTGTTTAATTCACAGTCAAGCCTTACAAGTTCCTGGCACACTTTGAACTTGCAATGAATTGTATCCAGTATTTATTTACGATTGTTCCAGGCAATCAGTCACTCCGTAAGAAGGGGAAGGCCTGTCACATCTTACACTTTATAATTGTTACATAATTTTTATACTTTTCCTTTTTTGTATTTCTTTGAGCTTGTATGTATTACATGTTTTTATTTTATTATTCTAATATTTGTGTTCCTGTCATTTGGTTAATTTTGACCAGAATATACTGTACTGATAAGTGCAGAAGGAAAAAGTTCTGATTTTAACAACCGGCTGTATTTTCATGGAACTCTAAGTTTGTTTCCGATCACAAAAATTCTAGAAGAATTTCTAACATGATATATTTTTTTCTTATAGAAGTAAGGAAGCATTGGAAATATTTATGGTTTTCTCCTTTTAAACCAACCACACTTCAGTTTTCCCTTGTACAGGCTCGCTGAAGCAGAATGACCAGAACTGCTTTGCGAGGGGAATTTGCTGCAAATGAAGAGCTCATGGGAGAAGCAACCTGCTTGGAGTATCAGGCCCCCACCAGAGTAAGGATGGTGCATCCAAATTAAGCTCTGCCAATGCAGTGGGCAAAATTCTTCTGCAAGGCTTTCACAGAAGTTTTATAGTGTATGTTGACATACACAGGACTGGGCCTCAAGTACTTTTGGCTTCACTGGAAACAATCCTGACTCAAAGTCTTTGCTACCTGACTGAAGGACAGGAGAAGGCTTGTGTAGGTCCTTGTGATGGCGTTTGTTCCTGCAAAGCTGACGGGCTAGGAGCAGACACATGGATTGTGTATGTGCATGTGATGTCGCCGGTGCACTGACCAAGTGCGGTAATTCAGACCTGCGTTGCCGAGTGCGAGTTCATTAATCATTGATGTAAGATACAAGTTCATCAAATTTTGATTAAAAGCAGTGGCAAGGAGAAAGCTCTCAGCATCTTACATCAGGCATTTAGTAATGCCAACAAATTATCTGGAACTTTTAGACTGCTTTGTTCTAGAGAGCTGGACAGGATGATAGGTGTAACTACACACACTGTTCTTTTTTTCTTTCAAAAGAAAAATGTCCTTAACTTGAAAAAATATAAACATTAAAATTTGAAAATAATTATTAACTAATGAGTGAGACTTATCCTACAGATCCCTTGTACTTTGCTCGTGGCAGTATTTACCGGTCAGTCAGTAAATCGGCACTGAATAGACTGGGAATATCCAGCCTTTCTGGTTGCTCAGACCAGGTAGCTCATCTGGCCAGTAGGCATGGACTGCAGACTGCATGTCTTCTCCCACTGTCTGACGAGCACTGGTGGCCATAGTTAGGACCATGATCCACAAGCACTTATGTTCTCAGAATAGATCTGGACATAGGCAATGTATCAGACCTACGTGCAGCCAGTTGGGTTAGGCTGGTTGCGAGGTAGTACACACAGCTGTCTAGAGAAAGAACTACCACTTCTAGGAGATCACATGCAGCTCGCACTAAACAACCTTTTAATCGCAAGCAGAAGCAGCCATCAGATTGAGGAAAGTCTGTGGCCAAGACTGGGCTGTTGCTCCCAAAGCAAGTCATCCAGCCCCCATGCTTCCCTGTGCCGCAGACTTTTTATAATGACTTCCTGTATTTGCAGTTTTTGACTGGTACTGCAACTACAAAATGTGGATCATGGAGGTGGAGTATTCTGATAATGCAGAGTTCCAGGAAAGAACAAATAACATGGTTGAATGTAAATGACTACTTTAATTACTGATAGTTCTCTAACCTTTTTCAAGTGTTACAGCCATATCTCACTTTGGGAAGAAACTTAGCTATGTATCATGTAAAATACATTTACATACAGGGCTGAATAAATACCACCATTGATTGTGAACTTCAGAAGGGTTTACGCAAATTAATTTTTGACAAGTCTGCTCTCCTTTGCTGTACATGTCTCAATGAATGAGAGCCAAGAACTTGAGTTAATTTTCTTCTGTCCCAGCAAAGACCAGGGTGGGGACTATGCCTCTACAGAGCATTACGAGATGTAAGGAAAGAAAAGAGCAGTGCACATTTTCATAATGCAAATGTAATTCTCTAATTCAAAATACAGTTTAAAATCTGTGCTGTCATCCATCAACTACAACATCCTCCTTTCAGGACAGAGACACCCCACAGCAGCAGGCTGCATGCGAAAGGATTGCCAGAACCTGAGTACAAAAACAAACGGCAACTTACAGAGAGGAGTATTTGGATAGCGCTGTGAATGACCTCTAGGTACTGGAAATCAATTATGCAGCCCGTCACGGAGACGTAGGAGTAATCCTCCAGGATGCCAGGGGCAGAAGGACGCACCACCCTTCGTATGCAGCCAGGCCCGTGCTCCCGCCACCAAGAGCGGTGCATTGAGATGTTAAAAGTCATGAGATCAGTTTCCTAGGAGAGAGGGAGGGGAAAATGTATGAAAACCTCTAACTTTATGTTATTTAAGGTAAAGCAAGGAAAATAATAGATGCTTTCAATTATTATAAGGAAAAGGAAAGAAATAACTTGCCTTTCTCCTTACCCCAGTAATTTTAACATGAAAGTAGGCCATTAAAGCGGAGAAAGGAAATTGCAAACATTTATCGTTTACTTTGTAACTCCACATAGGAGCTTCTATCTGGCAGAACTGCTGTACCAGGTACTGTACAAAACACTGCGCATAGCCTGTGTCTCCTTGGACTTACAGCCTGAAAAGCAATTTAGTTGTTCCTTGATTAGAATGTCTCTTAAGAATTAATTTTTTTAACAGGCAGCAGGAGACATTTTTACCCCATGGTACTGTAGACAATCTAAACCAAACTTCCACCATATTTATTTAAAACATTAACTATACATTATAGCTATTATTTAAGTGGGGCCACAGCCAGGCAGACTGCTCCAACTGCCAGAGATTCAAATGAAAACTTGTCTCCAGCCAAGCACCCTGCTCTCTTTTCTCCCCTGTGCCCCCGAACCCAGATTACAATCTTCTCAGTTTAGTGAAGAAATCTGCTTCTGTGAACTGATCTGGGTTTAAAATAAAAGCAATAACCTCTCTTCACTCTAGTCTTCTTCAGCCTCAACCACAGCTTGTCCCATCAGGTCTTAAGTCTCACCCTCACAGGTACCGGCCGCATTGTAACCCACACTGTATGTACAATGTCTGGGCATTCTCATAAACACCATCCCACTTCCACTTGGAGCAGTGAAAGTGGCGAACATGCTAATGTACTAAAAATTTTCTAACAGTTTACCTATGAGGTACAAAGAGGAAGATTCCTCTGATTTAACAATAGATTTAGGTCTTTATGTCATGCTTGAGTAAAATACACTGAAGTTGAATTGATGCCATTGAAATGCAAAATAACCTCTCCTTACTGGAGATAAATGAGAGTTATGTTGATACTTTAAATAATTAATTCAGATTTATGTTTCCATGTTTCCTATTCTCAGCTTCAAGGTAGCTGCAAAAAATGTGTGCAAGACTATCAGCTGGATGCTCACAAAACACCTGTGTTTCCATGCATGCCAGTTTGTGAAGACTGCCAAGACACTGGTTCGCCCTTTGCATCCCACTCCAGAAATCTGTCCTGTCAGTTTGTCTGTGGCTTTCACCCCAAATTAAAGGACATTCCATGCAGATTGCAGTTGTAGACAACTCTCATTGTCTTTCTCTGTTAACTGCCTTTATTCTGGCCACACCTGAAAATTAACAGGTGAATTAAAACCTGTCAGTCTCTCTTGCAGCTAGTTAGCAGCAAGAAATCTGCCTTTGTGATCTGCTGGTCTCCATAACTTTTACTCTTAAAATGCAGACTTGCTGGAACATTATTTACAGTTGATGATACATTTGCCTTTTAACTTTGCATGTTTCCTTGCTACTGGTTTAGAAAGTTTTCAGCTGCAATATGAAAATGACTTGTGAAATCAGAAGCTGACAGATAATTCAGTTTAATGAAAATACAATTATAAATATATGGTCATGGGAAACAGCCAAGGCTTTTTCTGTACAACAATGCCAGAGATTGCACAGTGTTATCAAGTGGTTTTAACAATTGCCAACTGTAAGAAACGCCATTTGTCAAGCAGCACACATATACCCGCTCTCATCTACTCCAGTAACTCTTTGTGCAGTAGGAATATGGACTTGCCATGTGGGTCAGTGTTGTATCAAATATTGCAAGGTAATGCTTTGTTATCACAACTGTAGGAATAAAATGTGATGTCTGTGGGGCTGGTGTCACAGCTTTCTTTGCTCTCCATGTTTTTCTTCTCTATTTTTTTTTCTTTAAGTTTTAATTATTATGCCCTGTTTCAGTCTTTGTGCTTGACTAGTTCATAGCCAATAACACAGGAAAATGGTACATTTGCATAGGAAAACAGCTTGATAAATGTTGGCAACACATCTAAAATGTAAGAATTTGGCACGTCGTCAGTACAAACAGCCTCCTAAATAAAATCTTTCCTTTCTGGAATACTGATATGTTTGGTTCTTTGGGGGGATTAAAAAAATTGCTTGACTTGATGGTCATGTTTAGAGATGCCTAATTAGATGGTCATGTTCATATTTCAAGTCTGCTGGTGATGCAGTGAGAGAAGGAAACAGCAACAGTGTAGTTAAAATTCTTTGACTAAAAACAAAAGAGATGCCATCACAGCACTTGCTGCCTTTTTTTTTTTTTTATAAATCATTATTCAGAAATTATGGATAAAGGCTGTGAGAAGAGCTTTTCATAATTACTTTTCACTGTGTGTATTATGTTCTGAGTCCTCAAAGCAGGTAAAAGCGGATAATGATGGCCCAACAAAGATCGGTTTCAGAAATGCAAATAAAACCACCTGGTGCATTAGCTTGACCTCTAAAATACCACTTCACAAAATGGCAGCCATAAGCTGTTTGAGCTGATAAATGTTAAGCTGCCAATCAATAAAAGAAATCCTGACAAAAATCAATCCTCTATTTTTTTATTTTTTTTTTCCCCAGTGGTTAAAGTACACTCTTGTCTATCTTCTTGGAGATTCTTAATCCACCAAGTGAGTCAAATGCACCAGGCACTAAAGAATTAACCTGTATTTTATCATCATTTACAGAAATATAGAAAATCCAAAGAATCTTTGCCTGAGTGTACAGCTTTTAAACATCAATGAACTTCTGAGAATGTTTCAGTGTTTGTGAATTCGGCACTTGGAAACCCTGTGCATAATGGAAAAGCTGCTGCCCAAGCAGTTTGTTCTTAGTTGTATGTTTATTAAAGTTAAGAATTCTTCCAGAATGCACAAGCAGATGCTTGAAGTTTTTCAACAGATCATGTATTATTTTCCAAAGCCACAAGCAATCATTATACAAATGTGTATAAAATTAATATTCAGCAGGTGATGTAATGTAAACTGCATATTTTTATAAAAAATGCTGCTGCTTCATAGCAAGAGACTCAACTTCAGGCTCTTTACTGGAGCCATCAAGTAATCTCTTTAACGAATCCAGTGGGGATTCATTTAACAATTGAAATTTCCATCACGGATGGAAAACTGCTCTTTTGAGCTTCAGACTCATGACATATATCTTGGCTTTAACTCTGTACATCAGTGGATAAACTATACTTCCTCAGCTGGTAACCTATCAGACAGATGCCATAAATGAAAAGGGGGCAGGACACAGATAAAAGGACTTCCTGGAAAATCATGTGAGATTTAGGAAAGTGAGATGGGAAGGGAAATCCTATGCCCTACTCCTCCCTTTTTCAGACAACACTAAAGCAATACTTCAGTTTGTGGTAAGCAGTTTGCTCCCGAGTGTATGATCAGCCCAATAATCACACTTCTTACTGATGCAGAGTCCCACTTAACTGTCTACAGCTTTTTAAGCTTTTAAACTATGTATAGGATTTGTGTTGGCTCTCAGCTCAAGGATTAATTTTGATCATTATGGGAAATCATTCCATAATGTACCATGGCAGGTACTTTCTTTTAGGTGAGATGTAATCCCTTTAAGTCTCAGTAATACTAAGTGCTTGGAGATAATGTTTAATTTCATTATATCTGCTTAAATTCTACATTTGGTTTCAAGTGGACATTTTCTATTGGGCAGGGCTTTGATCAACCTGGTCTAGTCAAAGATGTCCCTGACCACAGCAGGATGGTTGTTCTAGATGATCTTCAAAGGTCCCTTCTGACCCAAACCAGTCCGTCATTTTATGATTCTATTTTTAGGTGGTGAATTTAGATAAATTTTAACAGATAATAGCATAGCACAGTTTATTTAAAAACTGAAGTGCAATAAGGATGATGTTCCTTTCATTTGTTTGTGTACACTTTATGTGCACTGCCTAACGACAACAGGAAAAAATTAATGCGAAATTAAGACTAACTAAAATCACCAGATGTAAAGAAAGAAAAGACGCTAAAACTCCAGGAAAAAACCAACACACCAAGATTGCCTTGTATAACAAACAAATATGCTGTGACATGACAACTATGCACTGTAGAAATATTTTTTTCACTCTATGTTTCTGCTTTATGACATGCTATTTTATATTTCTTTCATTCTTTGTTAGTACTGAAAAATGCACTCTTAAGAAAACTATAAAAAGGACATGATTCTGTTAAGTGGGAATGAGGAGAAGCACTTTTTCGTCCACAAGACAGCAGTCAACATGAAATTTCTCAGAAAGGTGCAAGAGCACAAAGGCCTGGCAAAGCATAATGTTAGAGATCTTGACTTTATGGCTGCTTTTGTAGTACCTAGCCCTTTATAACACTTTTATTGATACATACTATACTTTTTATTATAAATAAACATTAATTAGGCTGACACAATAAATATTCCCATCCCATTTCCTAAGAGTAACAAGGATGCTATAGTTCTGACTTGCTACCCAGTTACTTTTATCACCAGTGAGGAGAAAAGATTTTCAAACACCTTGTCAACAGGTAATAAAAAATAATACGCATAATGCTAGGAAAAAACCCGTACATTTTCTTGTAATTCCCTATGCCCAATTAAACTGGTAGTTAAGATGCAATGGTGTTGGCATGGACAAGGGACACACACATTCCTTAGTATTTCATTTCAGTGAGACATTAATCCTCATTAGATACAAATGATGCATTTAAGCGTTAATGAAACCTGCTTTAATTGTAGAAGTACTCTGAAGCATGAGCATCAGCTGTTAGGCAAAGACCTCCATTGGCAGCATAACCTTAGTTTTCTACCCTGAAACCACAGGTTCTGATCCCGGCTTGCTCCACATGTGAGCAGTTACGCTCCATCTCCTCTCACTACCACTGAACAAACGGGCTTTGAAGGCCACGACAGATAATACTGAAGAAGTCCACTGGCAAATAGGGAAACTTGTGTGACTGGCTCCCATACTGTATTGTTTGGGATGATTGTTTTTGAATATTGATTACTGACTCTTTTTTTTTTTTTCTTTTTTTTTTTTTCTGTTTGTCTTTAAACACTTAACTCAGTGTTACACAGATGGCTTTTACCTGCCCCATGAGCTAGAGACTGGAGACAGCCTACTTAATAATTGTGACGTCCTCCCAGGATGCAACAACGACCCATGCTGCTTCCAGGCAAACTCTCTAGGTTGAGGTGGCTGCTCAAAATATAACATAGTCAATATCGCATCCTCATCCCGAGCACGCTGGTGAAGAGATGACATGAAGAGCGTTCTTAAAATGAAGCTTATGTGTTGAGTTTATTGGGACTATTTAGCTGTCCGAACTGGCTGATAAACTGGACTTAGCAAATCCGTCTCATTGTTGTAGCAAACCCAATGCACACTAAACCAGAGGAACCATGTGATACATCTAAATTAATTACCACTTAAAGAGAAAATTCACAGTATCAAGATCTTCAGGCATAGACCATGAGGTCACCCTAGCATCACTGGCTGAGAGTGGTTAAGAGAGATAAAGAGGCAAAGTCACTTTTGGGTGGTGGGGCTAGAGATGTTCATGTTCCCACTCACTGAGACTGGAGGCTCACAGGCTGAGCAAATCCTGTGGCCATGACAGTGGACCATGACTAAAGGAAAAGATTTCCATATCATGCATAACTGCTGTTAGAAAGTTACACTGGTTTAACCTAATTTTTTCCCAGTCAATCCACATTAAATTTGTTAACCATTTGGTTACAGGACACCCCTCATCCTACCCACCCCACCGCAAAAAAAAAACCCCACAACCAACCAGGTAGTCTTAGTTAGGCAGTACTGTCTTCTCCTTTTTTTAACTACTTTTACTCTCTGGGCTATAGAGAGTGTTGTCAGATTTTATTTTATTTTTTAAAAGTGATAAAAGAACTTTCGGAAATTTGTTTGAAAACCAGGCAGATGACCTACCCTAAATGATAAAAATAGATTCTTTGCGTTCTTTAATTTGCCACATGCTCAGGGATCCATTTCCTGCCTTGCAAAACAGGCAATTTAAAAATTATTCTATTTACTGAACTTATTACTAAAGTGATTTTTTTTTAGAAAGCCAGAAGGCAAGAAGTCAACAAGAGAAGCCCACTGCTGTCTTCTTCATGTAGTAATAGTATCAGTCACAAAACAAGTCAGAAGAACCAGCAAGGGGCTGTTTTCTGAACCATGTTGCCCTGAAACACGAGCTCTGATCTCTGGCAATATTCATGCCCAAATACCAGCTCCATGGCTTATGCTTTTTCCTTGGTCTCCCTCCCTTTTGTGGCAGTCTCTCTGTCCAAGAAACAGCCCAGAGAGGTTACACAGTATGGCAGAAATACGCTCCAAGCCCAAAGGAAAAAATGGCTTGAGAAAGGGTGATTGAATCAATATGAACCTTAGTCATCACTTACCATAGGAAGTTCAGCATGAGCACAGAAGTTCAACATGCGCACAAAGACTGTACAGAAAAGCTGTTGTGCTCCAGTGGAGTCCTTGACGAGATTAAGTCTAGCACTTAGTTTGAAAATTGCTCTCACCAGTTCCCTCTTATGATGCAGAGGTATGAGACAACACAGGTTTTGTCTTCAAGTTTTGAAGACTGGGAACAGGGTAAGGGTTTCTGTGAAATCAAGAGTTTATTCAGATTGGTGTGTCCCATACTCAAGACATACGTGATTTTGACTGAAAAGATGCATCAAGACAAGACTGAACAGTGAAGAACTAGACACATCATCGGCAGCTCATATATAGCCACAAGCAGAAATGCTGTAGGAAAACATCTCAGGGCAGAGAGTCAGGAAAGGTAAAAGAAAGCTTGAAGAAGTTTGGCTATAAAAAAAAAAAAAAAAAAAAGCGGAAAAGTTCTAATTATGTAAAAGAAAGCTTGAAGAAGTTTTGCTATAAAAAAAAAAAAGTGGAAAAGTTCTAATTATGGGCCATAAAAAAAACTATGTCCCAAAGATTCATGGAACTATGAACATTTTGAAAGAGGAGTTTATAATGTAAACCAATTTGGGTCTCACCAAGAACATTTTAACCTATCATGTTTACTTTAATTTTTTGCTGTTGTTTTAGAACAAAATTGCTGAGATCCCTGTGGAGTTATACACGCATTTGAAATACCACAAAATTAAAATTCACCACCAACATACCTTCCCTCAAAGATAAACTGCCTCAAACAGCTACAGAAAGCTCTTCCCACACTATTTTGTAGTATTTTATTTATTGATAGCAAAAGCAGAAAGGATCAGACTCATGTGCCTGAGTTCCTCACCACCGTATACAGCCTCTAAGCATTCCACAAATGAGAAAGTACGTATCTGTCGAGAAGACTCTTGCAGTGCTGATGGGGACTGGATTTCTGCACTTAAAATGGAAAGGTGTGGCCTGGCTTGATCGTGCTAAAACTATTCATTCTTCTTGTAGTTCTCCATCTTTTGTACCATGGACACCCTAACGTAACAAACCCTGTGAAACCGACTCTTCCTTGGGGGTTTTGTTCTACTGTTACTAGGAAATCATGCAAATAGGAGACACTGCGCCAAAAGCCCACATAATCCAGTATGAGGAACAGATGCAACGTAGCCTCTAGCCAAAACAGGATTCAACTTTGTTATTGTCGAAATAACTGTATTTTGTATACAGTGGTTGTGAACAAAGTATGGGGGTAAAGGTGTGATTAATAAAATGTTGCAATAATAGTACAGTTAATTTTATTAATTTCCTTCATTTCTGGTGGGTTCTGTGCTCTGTCTCTTTGTCCAAGTATAAGAATACCGTAACATCTCTTGTTATACAAGAAGAGAAATGCTACGCTGGAGATAAATGCACCAAAGAGTGGGTCCTAAATTTAAGGGTCTGTACTAGACTCTAATGACATTAAAAAGCACTATAAAAAGACTTGAAAACTCACTTGAATGTTAGAATTTCTGACAAGAAAAATAACTCCCTCTCTTGAGAATAACCAGAATGTTCCTACCTGCATCCAGGAACACTTTTAAAGATTAATAGGCCAGTTTAAGCAACTGCTGTTACGCTCTCTGCTTTGCTTGCTCGAAGCAATGCAATTGCTCACAATATTGCCAACTCTTGTTGTTTTACGGCAAGCCTGGTTACATTCAGCATTTTTTGTTAAAGCCTCCATTCCCAGGGACATGAGATTACAATAAGAAGTTTGTCTTGTTACAAGAAAATGAGCTGAAGAGTAAAAGATTCAAAACCCATGAGCTCTACTGCTAGGCACTTCCAGTCTGTGCTATAACTTGCATTACTTGCTGCTTTTCTTAAAGCTGTGCTCCTGGAATCTAGATGGGAAGATCAACCATTCAGATCACGGCTATCCAGAGCACCATGTGCCATAGTATCCCATCTCAGACGATCATGGATCCACCAGGGTATAAGAAAGGACCAGTTGTTTTTTAACTGCTTGATCAAAGTGAATGACCCACGTGCACCCCAAAAATCTCAAAAGACAGTCATAGTGAATACCCAATTTTATTGATATTTAAATCGAACTGAATGATTTCATGGAACTTCTCTAACTTAGGAGATTCTAATTCTTATTTTAGAGTGTGTACAAAGGGCAACCAGAAAGATGTGCTAATTCACTGCATCTTTTGAGTGAACTCCTATACAGTTCATTGAATAGAACTATCTGCCACTAACAAGTTGCCAAGAAGTGAGTATCTGCACTGCTGAAGCCCTCGTGAAAACTCAGAATACAAAATGTGACAAGATGCAATAAGCAGCAGAAGTATATTGAACTGCTAGGGGTCTCCTTTCTTACTGCTTTAATTTCAGTGAGGCACAAGATGCTCCTAGAAACACATACTTCCTCATGACGCTTTTGTTTCTACATTTCTTGTCAGTGATATCAGGTAACATATTTTTGCCAGACCCTCAAGTTTTGTCATGCTGTTTGCCGGTGACCTTGGCTTTAGCAGAGTAATCCTTTAATCGCAGGCCTCACATGCATTCTGCCAGAACAATGACAGTCTCCAAAATTAATCTGATACACATTTTAAAAAAAGCAAAGACAGTCTCTACAGAAA
The DNA here is from genome assembly GCF_015220075.1 of Falco rusticolus. Lineage (NCBI taxonomy): Eukaryota > Metazoa > Chordata > Aves > Falconiformes > Falconidae > Falco > Falco rusticolus. The sequence goes on from NC_051189.1 coordinate 43,978,732, forward strand.
CTTTAAGGTCAGAGGATGAAATTTGGAGTCCTCCCTTACCTAGCAGAAGTGAAGCACTGATGACTATGGAAAAGAGAATCTGCTGTTGCAAAACTCAGTTATATGATCTATTTAATTATTCATTTCAGATTGACTGTAGGCATCAGTCCACATTTTAGGTTCCTTAAAACATTTTCTGTATTTATGTAAATATATAAATATATGTAGACTATGTATTTTTTATGTATATAAAACATGCATATATTTATATATTTACATAAATACAAACCCTAAGTATATGTATAATTATATTTACCTGTACAAGCTAATGACTCCACAGCGCTTTCCTGAGAACAGCTGTCAGCCGTGGCCAAAGAAGGCAGCTTTAATAATCTCCTTCAGCAATGCACGATACCCTGGCCTTAATCAGATTAATTTCATTTGCAGCTTAATCCACCTCCAAACCTCGATAACTGTCACAGACATTCACATAAAAGGAAGTTTTGATTTGTCCTCTGCAGTAATTTTCAGATTTTCAGAACACTCCTCCAGGAACAAGGACTCATTTTTTCTGACATATTCTCTATAGCAAGTATACACTCATCATAATCAAACTTCTCAAGTTCTTTTGATGAGATTAATCAGAAGGATCTAATGGTGTCCAGTAACCTTTGGATAATTTCATGTAAAAGAAATCACCGAGATGCTAAGTCTACTTATATATTTTTTTTCATTCTGAAGAAATTTCTCACAGAAGTTCCTTTAATCAATGTCGTTGAATATGTTCCCCAGAAATGTATTTTTAATTCAAGAGGGAACTATAAAAGGCTCTGTTAAGAACTTCCAAGTCTAGGTGGATTACTTAATGGTCCTGTTAACAGTTGTTCTATAAATCTGGTCACTTCGAGAGATGAATAAAGCCACAGAGAAGCCTAATGATCCGCTCACTCTTTAACATCACAGACTTGTCTGTAATCTTTCATCATGCAATTTTAACATATCCTGCTCTAATAAATAAGAACAAAATTAGACCACTGCAAAGATAAAAAAGCATACTGAGATTTGAAAAGATACTTTTCATTTAACTGTCAAATTTGAAATAACATTAACAGACAAAGGGAAGAACAAGAATCGATTTTAGATAGGCTGGTAGGGTTGTGAATGACAGCAGGATACAACTGTAAAAGGACAAGTAATATTAACTTCAGTTTACCTACACACTGAATTAAAAATCAAGACTAATACATAAAGAGTTTCCTCCAATGTAATAGAAAAAGAATTTTCAGTTTGCTTGAGGGAAAAAAAATATAATCAAAACTTTTGTCAATATGAGGTCTTTTTCTGCAAGCTGCCAAATATCCACTAAATCCAATACACTCTGGAGATCATTAACCTTTACAATAAATATCAGTAATTACTAATATAACTAGCATTTTTACTTTGTAAAGCTGCTTTTACAAGCAGTGATACGAGGATGTCAGCGTGACTCCACAAGGCAGATGAAAGCCTACAAAGCTACAGAGTGAATTCCACAAGCATGCACACACATGCTTGATTTCAACAAGCACCCCACCGATGTTAGGGATCTACATATATCTGCTGGATTAGGGCTAGCAAGAAAGGGAATAAGAAAGATATGAGAGTAAAAAGGATGAGAAAGTTAAGAACACATGACTATATTCTTACTAGCCTAATTGTATACATCTTGGATAGAATACAGAATTTCTTTTCGGTATAGTATGTTCTATACAGAGTTGTGTAGTGCACTGATGCATAGAAAAAGGTTTTCTTGAACTAATACATGGCATATTTTGCTGTAAAATTCTAGTTAAGTCCATGAAAACAGTCCATAGGTTACTGTAGTGGATGTTAATATTAGTCTCAGGAGCAACTGCTGCTGTTTTAAGAATAATTTTAATCTCCCTTTCAGTCTCTGGGAGAGGGGAAGGAGCACGAAGAGAGCAGAAGATGTTTACATTTACCTTATTCCTTGCTTGTAGCCAGCTAACGTCTGTGTACTAAATAGCAAAGATATAGACAAATTCAGCACTAAGTATGTCTGGGGGGAGACAGTAGATAGGATAAAGCAGAGAAATTTTGAGATGTGGAGATATTAAGTAGGATGGGAGAAAGTTTCCTGCCTCTTATCGTTCCCTGGTCCTCGCAGACTACCCCACTGCTGTTCTTTCAGTAATTGCCTCTTCTCAGAGCCAGAGACTGAACAATAGTTCTGCTTCTTAAAGCACTGCTGAGGGCTGGCTCGGTGAGAGAGGACAGGTCCTCTTTCATTGCTTGCTGGCTGGGCACAGGCTGCACGTCTGTGGGCATCAAAGCAGCACCAGCTTTGGTGACAGCAGCTGGGGAAGAACAGAAATCAGCCCTGCCCGGGAAAGCCGCCTCAGCATGGCGTATTTGGATGTTGTCTAACAGGGCTAGGGACCAGGAACGATGATGGGAAAAACCTCACCAGATGCTACCCCCTCTTGGTACTTCTAGATAACTCACACCTTCACATCTATAGCACTGCAAGTCTTAACGCCTACACGTTCATGGATTTGGTTTGAAATCTAAGTTGCATAGTCATGATACAGCCGAGCAGCCATTGATAGCACAGACCCTCAGGAACTTCAGACAGCTTCAAATTAGATCCCTTCCAACCCACCTCTGGGACAGCGAAGCACACACTGCTAAAACAGAAGGATCTGAGATGACAGGATAACTACAGATGGAGAGCTACAGAGGCATGTCGACATGCATAAACAGCAAATGGATGTTCACTGCCACCCACCGAACTTTCCTTTCTGGAATCAAAATAGATTTTGCCAATTTGATATTTTCCTTTTTTTTAAAATACAGTTACTCACGCAAACACATGGAGGGCATTAAGTTGTTCACATACTGTAATCAGGTATGTCTTTGCACAGCATGCAGAACATTGTGGGGAGGGAATATTTAGTTTTGCAAGTTAGAAAACAAGGCAAACAACTGCAGACATCTGACCTCGACGATCCTTTTAAAAAATCAAGTTGTTATATACGAATTTTTCTATTGCCAACAGGAAAAGCGAATATTACACAGCAAAGACTTATGGCCTGAACATGGAAAAATGAAATAGCTTAATGGAAAAAGAGACAAGCCAAACAAAACACCCTGAATGTTCACATTCATTTTCATTTTACATGCATTGGGAAGGAAGTAATTTTTCAGCTGAAAACAGACTTCCAAAGCAGAAGTGCTAAAAACAACTAATAAAAAGACCATATGTCTCAAGGTTTATCTCTGAACAAAGAATATTGCCTAATTAGAAACTCATGAAAAGGAGAATTTTGAAGGAGAGACCTGATCTAATTTCACAGCTTTAAACGTAATCTAGAATTTGTTACTGTATAATTTTGCTACTGGGCCGTTTCTTATAGAAATATTATGATTATTTCACATGAATTTTGAAGTTGTTACTCAAATGAGTCTGAATTTGAAACAAAAAATTAAATGTTTCAGATTTCACCTTTAAAATGCCCCTTCTCAAGATTTCACTGAACTCTCTGAACTACTGAATCTGAAGTTAGTGATCTGGTTAGAGTTTCTCTGTGAAAAAACTTGTCAATAAAAGCTATTTGGTTTTCAAAATATTCAAAAAACTTTACAATTAACTTGTTATACTTTATTAAATTCAGTTTCTACTTGGGAGCAAAAAAATTAGAATCTTTAATTATTTGTACCGGTATCTTTCAGAAAGCACGAGTCTTGTAAAATGCTAACTTTACTGCACTGTATTTTAGTAAGGTAAAATCTGTGGGCTGCAGTTCATATCTGTAAGTCCACAGCTGCTGTTCACTTTCCAGAAAATTCTCCCTGTTGGATTTATTGTGGGCTGCTGAGTGCTGGAAGCCACAAAAGAAGATATTTGTGCAAAAGAAATCCTAATCTTATAATCAACCAAACTGCTCAGCTTTCTTTTCAGAAACGGCACAGTGGACTGGATGTGCTGTTGGTGTAGCTTGAAATCTGACAGTGGAACAGGCTGCGCAGAGAAGTTGAGGATGCTCCATTATTGGAAGTGTTAAAGGTTGAGTTGGATGAGGCTTTGAGCAACCTGGTCTACTGGAAGGTGTCCCTACCGATGGCAGGGGGGTTGGAACTAGGTGATCTTTAAGGTCCCTTCCAACCCAAATCATTCCAAGACTCTGTGATCTTCAAAGGTCCCTTTCAATCCAAACCACCATGTGATTCTATGCTTCTATTAAATAATTCCACTGATTTAGGTACAAGAAACACAGTTTATGTAAGTGTATATGGCAGGGCTACCTCTCTTGCTTATGTTTATAGCAGAATGAGCAACTGCTGAAGTCACTGTGAATCAGTAATATCTTCTAAGGCCATCGTTAAATTCCTAAATCAAAAGTGAGATCATTCAAATTAATTACCTTAAAATGTAGATGACTACTTTTAATTCAACTGTAAAAAATATGTGGAAGTCATAAACAGATGATGGAATTAACATATTTACACATGTTAAGCAATTTTAAGTAGTGGTTTGCAGAAAGGAAGCAACTAAACTGCAAAGTTCTGTCATGACTGATACCCTCTTACATCCTAATACGAGCTTTATTGGAATGTACTTCCACAGTGGAGTATACTCAGGTGATACTACACAATGAGAGGAATAAAATATCGGTACAAATGAGGGCAATGCCTTATGCCAGCATTACAATTCGTGGAGGCATAACTCTCTTTTTCTTCCTATATTAGTACACTGATGCTTTAAAATTCACTTTCCTATGATTTGGGGAAAATATCTATGTTTTTCAAAAGCTGTCTTAGTCTGATTTGTCAGTTGGAGTCAATAATGCTGTGATAGAATAATGTTATTGTGATTGCCTTAACAAGGTTATACAGATGGACTTGTCAGCAAAAGGATGTTTCAATAGCTATGATTAGCTTAACTGATTGCTTTTGTGGAAGGTGCACATTCTTAGAAGTGGGGAGACCACCTACACTATATAATTTACACGTAATTCAAGTACAATCCCTCCCACAACTTTTTAAATTTTAAGGTTTGTATCTCAGAAAGGCCAAGAAGGAGTGACTAATAATAAAAAAAGACAGCTTCCTACAGAACACCTAATTTCTAAGAAAGCAAACAATTTGTTTTCCCTGAAATAAAAATCATAAAGCCTGACAAACTTTATACATGCATTATGTCTGTAGAACAAACTCTTTGGAGTTCTCTTACTAAACGAAAAAAGACAAAACGGCCCTATACAAAGGAGGTTTGCTCCTGCTCATTCTAAATGCTGGCACACACGATTCTTCGGATAACCTTTAATCGCTAAGAATTTCACTCATGTAGACTGTGCTAACTCATGAATGAAAAGAAAAATATAATCCAAATCATGACAAAACAAAAAATTTCAATTAACATAGCGTGAGTAAATCACACAGAAGTAAATCATGCAGATTGCCACAGCCAAAAACTGGTCACAGAGTGGTACTATTTCAGCTAAATTGATATAATTAAATTGGCATGACTTCCACTGCCATAGAAACAATTATAATGTTATAACGGCAGTTTAACAGTCTTTCTTATTGTGCTACAGTATGGAGAATAAACCATAATGGAATGAGAAAGCTTTGTAATATAAAGCATAATAATGACCACTGTGGTGACTATACCATTTCAATAATTTAATTAAAACTAAAATTTCACCCCTAACTCTTGTAGTGCTACTGCTGTTTAGCCCAAGCCTTTACTCCCTGTAAACTGTAAAATGGCCTATCAAGGAGTAAATTACCCTGCAAGTGTCATATAAAAAGCCCTAACAAAATTACAATTGGCCATTCACTGCAGTCCACTAAAGAGGTTTTTTGCATACAGTCCTTACAGTCACCTTTAAGGAAATGAGAAAGTTCAATCTGTACCTCACAGCTTCACCAATATACATGGATAAAGTATTGCTTTGGGTGGTAATCTACTAAATTCTGAAAGTGATGTATCAAGTTTCTGGAAATCCTAAACAAATGACGGCAGCTTATGTGCAGAGCAACACAACATCAAACATACGTTGTGCAGACTGTCCAGCTTGCTGTGTCTCTCAGGTCAGCTAAGCATCTGCAGCACATTCCTTGTGAGGAATGTGGGACCTATCAGTCTTGAATGGCCAATACTCACAGGTGTGTAATAAATCAGGTAAGCTTTTTAGGCTGATCCTATCCAGTTTTTGTTTGGTTTCATAAAGAAAGCAAGCTCATAGCAACTCAGTACGTACACGTATCTGTCTCCCAAACCCCTTGGGGCATTTTAACACATTTGCAAATGAGGAAAGGTCTCATCTATATTAACTTTCCTAAATATTTCATTAAAATAAGAAACAAGGAAGAGGGGAAGGACCCTAGGGAAAGTTTGCCTTTTTCTGATATCCGAGAAACCATAAGGGAGATTGATGCCAAAGCACAAATTTAAAATGAGGCATCATTACTTCTACTGCTCATACAACTACCTATATTGCATATTTACTAGAATTTCAACAATGTTATGATTAAATGTCAAGCAATGAATTTACTACCTTTTTGGGAGAATGGCCATCAGAAATGGTGAATTGTTTTCAATGTAGCATTATCTATTATGTACCCATTAAAAGGAAAAAGAAAGAAAGAAAAAAAGCTTGCCCCACTGGAAGCAAGAAGTACAGACTGACCTTTTCCTGCCTGCTGCATTCAGGCAGGATATCCAGGGGTGCTGGACTTACACGAAAATACTGTTAAGAGCAAGCTAAGTTGAAACGAAACAGTTTGCATGAGGCAAGAGGTTTAAAATCCTGGAAATGGCTACTGGTTGACCAAAGACCAAGAAAGGAAATCCGCCCCGCTGGCCAGCCTGAGTTGTTGCAATGAGAACAAGCAGCAAAAAAGCATTTTGTCATTGAGTTTTATGGGTAGAGAGGAATGTTTAAAGACTGGGTTGAGGAAGGCTCCCAAAAAGATTGAAAGAAGGTGTCCTGAAAAGAGAAAAGGGAGCTTTTCGAGAAAATGGCTCTCAGCTCTTTAGCACCTATTCCCAGCCAAGGGGGATTGGTAGTTCCTATCCCCTTGATATCTAAAGACATGTGGAAAAAGCAACAAGATTCCAACTTAGGTTTTGGGAGGAAACATGTTTAAATAAAAGAGGAAAGTCTGTTAATAAACAACCAGATACAAACTGGTGATCTGAGGAAGATGGAATGGGAAACCAGGAAATTCACTCCAAAACCTGTAAACAGTGGTTGCTATGCTAAAGACTATATAGCTTAAATTTAAGATGAGAAAGTAAAAAATTTCACAGTAGGAGAAAAAAAAAAGAAGTTGGACACCGGGGTGGTATAAGACAAAGTCATAAAAAAATCTGAAAAATACTCCACCACATTTCTGGTCTGTCATGACCAGAAGGTACTGATGAGTGAAAAAAGTGAAAGCATACAAGGAAATGAATGTGCTTAGAACCGATCTTATATAACTTACACTGTTGTATGTAGCAGCAAACACAATTCTTTCCCCAGTATGAAGCAGGGAAGTAATCAGAAGACAGTTCCAGTACAACTTAGAAGCATTTTGTAATACTCACTTTCAGTATAATTTCTTTTGATATCTCACCATTACTTCTACTTAAAGCCACATGTATTATCCTAAAGAAACCATTTGGGTCTTGTGTGTCTTTATAGTTTTTTGGATTTATATCTTGTTCTAGCTGTTACTTCAGCAGATATGAATAACTTATTTGTTACTGCTCTGTTTTCATATATCCATCTTGCATACTTTGATCTGTACAGAAAATAGCTGCAAAAGTTACATTAATCACATCTGGTGAAATGCTGGTCTACTGAAACCAACATATGTTTCTCTGCTGATTCCACTGCAGCTAAAGTTTCACTCCAGCTGCATTACTTCTGCTTCTGTTTCCACCCAAATTACCACATCCTATACTGAAATTCATCCTTGTCTTCCAGTGCCTACTCATCCCCAATTTGGCGACCATGCTGGACTGCTATTCCTATCACAGTCTTTGGTCCTTGAAATTTTGCCACAGACTAGGTGTTTTTTCTGTGCATTTTTAATGTCTAAAGAAGTAAACAAGAATAAATGAAAACAACTATTATCTACTAGAACTCACAATATTTTAAAAATGTTCTTCTCTAAATAAATCAGATAATTTATCTTCTACCATGGTAAAATATGTAAACAAAATATGTAGTCATGGGAACTACTGCTCCAGAACATAACATGAGGCTGTGGCACTATGGAACAGCACCTCCTTTTATAATGTATGCACTGTGGAAAACTTGGCTCTTTTTAAAAGTTACAAAGAGATGCAAGCCCTTCCATATTACATAAACAACAAAGGAAAAGAAAACATAATTCAAAGACTATGCTACAGATGGGGAAAAAGTTTGTCTCTCTGGCATATTGCCTTTCTTTCCCCCCCAGCTTAGATTCTCTGCTAGAGAAAACAGGCAATAAAATGCATTGATGCACCCACACTGAAATGAATACTAAGAAGAATTGTTTTGGGGGTGCTGGTTGAAAGTTGGATGAACGTGAGCCAGCAGTGTGCCCAGGTGGCCAGGAAGGCCAACAGCCCCCTGGCTTGTGTCAGAAACCGTGTGGCCAGCAGGACCAGGGCAGTGACCGTCCCCCTGCACTGGGCGCTGGTGAGGCCGCCCCTCGAATGCCGTGTTCAGGTTTGGGCCCCTCACTGCAGGAGGGACATTGAGGGGCTGGAGCGTGTCCAGAGACGGGCAGCGAAGCTGGTGGAGGGGCTGGAGCACAAGGCTTATGAGGAGCGGCCGAGGGAACTGGGGGTGTTTAGCCTGGAGAAAAGGGGGCTCAGGGGGGACTTTAGTACTCTCTACAACTACCTTAAAGGAGGCTGTAGCAAGGTGGAGGCCATTCTCTTCTCCCAAGTAACAACCAATAGGACAAGAGGAAACAGTCTCAAGTTGTGCCAGAGGAGGTTTAGATTGGACGTGAGGAAAACTTTCTTCACTGAAAGAGTTATCAAGCACTGGAACAGGCTTCCCAGAGAAGTGGTTGTGTCACCATCTCTGGAGGTATCTAAAAGACTTGTAGATGTGGCACTTAAGGACATGGTTTAGTGGTGGACTTGGCAGTGCTAGTTTAATGCTTGGACTTGATGATCTCAAATGTCTTTTCCAACCTAAATGATTCTATGATTCTAAAAATGTTTAATTGGCTAAAAAATTAGGCCTTGAGGATGTTGTAGTCAGGGAAGAACAAAAATCCAGCATTGGATTTTAGCTCAGAAGAGCCAACAGTAAGAGAATAAGAAACACCAACAGTTGCAAACACTGACAGCATCACTTGGGTAATTAGAGTTTCTGCAGCAGCAACACTCTAGGCATTAATGCCATTGTCATTTATAGCCATGGAGTAATTACTAAAAGTTTAAAAATCTCCTGTTACTGAGATTTACTGTTATACATTACACTTACAGACAAATAACTACTGCCATCATATTTTACAGCATTATCTATTGCCATGAATAATTCCACATGTCTGACTGGAAAGATACAGAGTGATGCTTACATTATCTTGTTAATATTTAATCCCTGTCGTGTTCAGACAAGTCTGTTTTTCTATTTCTTTGCTTTCAGATTATTAGGGTGGATTTAGAGAAGTATTTGTACAGGTAAAAATAGTTGAAATTATAAAATTGCAAATATCACAAATATTTCTCTTATTTCAGTATTTGATTCTGTAAACGGTGTAAAATACCAAAGCTGCAATCATACTTCATTCAGAATGTTGATTAGTTAATCCAAGGTCATTGCAGCCCTGCTTATTATGAAATGCTTAGGTTCAGTTTTTACATGCATGCTGGCTGTCTAAGAAAGGGGGAAAGCAGCTATAAATAGACATTACACTTTTGCCAAATCTTTGTGTCAGGCTAATTCAGAGCAATCTTTTTGTAACTTCCTATTCCACCAGCTAAAATTCCTCTTAATGGATTCTCCTGTACATAGTGCACTTCTCAAGCATTTTTTTAAAACCTCTCAGTGTTGTGAGCAAGTGAGGTAGGTTCATGACACAGGAGTCTCTAACCTTAAAGGAAATCTTCAACCACTTATTTAAAGCAGAATTATTTGGACTTTTTAAAAAGATCTTTCCAAAGAAGTACAACGAAGAGTGGCAGCTCTCCCACCCTCCGTTTGTCCTTCCAGTTCTTCAGAAATATCTAGAAGTGGCAACTGACAGACACAGTCTGTATCAACAGGAACATCAGTAGGACGTTTTCACAAGCAGAATGCTGGAGGCAGTGTAGTTGTTAACATCTTCATCCTCAGTTTAGGCATGATATTTTCCTGAAGTACAAGATAACGTAAAACAAATTAGCAGGACCAGCCAGGCAGGGAGTTATCATCGGTACCAGCAGCAATCACACAATTACTCCTACTGCATCATTTCTGAGATGTCACAGGAAAAGCTTAAACTTTCAGTTTTCCAGGATGTGGTTAGTTTGCCCATGGTCAAATAGTGCAATAGCAGCGAAAGACCTCTTTTATTCACTGAAAATGGCTACAGATTGCTGAGGAAGGCTTTAAGTGTACTGGAAAACACAGTGCTTGCCTCAGTTCTCTTCTGCAACTTGTTTATGCTCTCAGTCCATCTTCCAGTGTAGTTTTCAGTGTTGCTAGTGACACTCCAAGAAAGAAAAAAGGTAAATACAGCAGCTTATGTTGAGAACCTCATTTTTTAATGATTTCTCTGGAAAGTTTCCCAGATTCCACATCTGCCCTGGCACAACAGCCTGCACTTAAAAATGAAGTCTCACTGGAGGTGCAGTGAGAAGAGCTACATTTACTCACAGTGGGTAGGCTGCTTTCTATCTATTCATTTGAAATGCTGTGTCTGCTACTTATCCTTTAAAAAAAATCCAGCTAGTCAGTAAGAACAAGAACAGTATACTTCACAAAAGCCACAGGCATGTCACCTTCCAGTTCCCAACATGCCAGTTGTGACACCAGGAGCAGAAAAGGTGGAGAAGCAGACGCCTGTGACAGACAGATCTTCAACACAGTTAAGATGCTTTCTTCTGTTGTCTCAGTGTAATATTTTTAGCTTGTCTCCTGTGTTTCTGTCCTTAGTTGTAATATGGAAGCAATAGTTATGGTCAAGACACAAAAAGTACAGTCGCAGGCTGAGGTGATTGAGTTATGGCAGTCAGGAAATAACGCAACACAAATAAAACAGTAAGCAGCAAAATGCTTTACCGTTGATCAAACTCTACTATCCATGCCATTTCTCCATCCTCCAGAGGCCAGACCACACTCCTCCTTACCTCTGTTTCATCCAGATTTTTCTCCCACACTCCTCAGAGCCATTTAACCACTTTGCTGCAGGATCAGAGCTGCACATTGTCAAAGCAAGGCCACAGCTGCATATTATCAATATCAATCAACCACCTGTCTTCATTCCCCTACACCAGGCATTAATGCTTTGGATAATTTTTCTATGGTAGAAGGATCAGATTCAATTTCCTAAATACAAACTTTTAAATCCATAAAATTTAATTGTTAGAAGATCTCCATTCTTATTGCTCAGGATTTATAGCCACATAATGTTAAAAAATAAATGTTATGATAAATCCTTTCATGGCTTCACAAGTGTCATTGTGTTTATTCCCAGTGTTGCCAGTCAGAGAAGAGGACATCACACTGTACATGGAGTCCCCGCATTTCTGACACAACAAAAGGATAGCAAATATTCTAGTGTTTTTTTTCCCAAGATGTCCCACAGTAAAATGATAGATGCTATAGAGACCAACGGGCTATTACTTCACTGTATAACTAAATTAAACTACAGAAGTTTGAAAACAGTGCAAAACTCAGCCAGTTTCCAACACTCCTGTAGTCCATTCTTCCTTCTAAAAACAACTTGTCTTCTTGTGAGCAGAGGAAGATAAAGAAAATCCTAGTTGAAAAAAAAAAAAAAAGGACCACAAAATTGTTTGAGAAAAATTACATTTTCTTCTACAACCCACAGAAGATTTAAGAAAGTGCTTGTTTATTTCATACGGAAGTTTTGTGTTTTGCAGAGGACTATTAATTTTTGCGCAACACACAACGTAGGAGTGTCCTCTCTTTTCTTTATATGGCTAAAGGGGCCGCTATCCCCACAGGACAGCCCTTTCTCCTCCCTTTGAGTAGAGGCTCCAGCTCAAAACCTTAAAGAGTTTCTAAAAAACCACAACCCATAATGGGCCCTGTGAGGCCCCATTTTTGTTTCATGGCTATTTATCCTACGGAGAAAATAGGTTCTGTATCGGCAATGAAATTTCATTTGTTCTGCAGTCCCATTAGGGCAGCTGTGTGCATGTTCCCCAAGGACCCAGCTACATCTCGAGACAAACATGGGCTCAGGTGTGCTGAAAGGTTACTCAAGAGAGCCCAAGGGCAATCATAGTCTCTTCATTCATACACCTTTTATCCCTGGTAAAACTCCAGCATGCTCATACAGTATTGGACTGTATTTTTTTAGAAGTTTAACATCTTTCTCATATGTTGGTTCTATGTTCTACCTGGCCCCAAAGTCAGCTGTTACATCATATTTTTCATAGATTTCACTATAATTTCCTTAAAATCTTACAAAAGATGCTTGATTATCTATGTGACCATAAAGGCACATAAACCCCATTCTTGACAGGCAAAAGAGAAAAAGCAAAACCAAAGCCAAACCCCAAGGAAAACAAAAGCTACCATTAGTTCAAAGGCTAAAAAAGGGGAAAAAACCCACCATCCCTTAACTCAACTGAAGGAAAACTAACTGCTGATGATATAGACTGGGGGATTAAAAGATTATTTGTTAACTGCTGAAGACTGGATTATGATAGCGGACCTGAGAAAAAAGAGTTACTGTTTGTTAAAGTTGTTTCACTTAGTTCAGAGGGCTGTACAGACAATGCAACTGAGTAGAATAGAAAAAAGTATTCAAATCGGTGACCTGAGAGTAAGGTGTTGCACTGTTCCTAATATGACTTGTCACAAAAGCAATCAGCTGGTATAGTAACTTGGCTGTCTCTAATTAGGAGGTCTCCTCAGCGTAGCAAATTTAGTGACAACAGGCAAGTAATATCTAGTGTTACTCTTTAACAGTCCCACTCTGACTGAAACTTTGACTTTCCAATTACTATATATCAAAAAAATAGCCATTTAAAAAGATTCAAATTAATATTTAAATGGAAGGGTGAACTGATGCAGGTTTCCATTATTTTCCATTTAAATAAAGAAAATAGAAGAAGATTTTTATGGAGGATAATTTCTGAGTCAATTAGTAGCAAGACAGTGGTAAAGAAAAAATCTTGGGCATCTTAGAGGCAACAGAGATAAAAAGAGAATTTTGTCTCTCTTTATCAGTTCATTAGTTAGAGCTTATGTTTAATTTTACCAATTCTTACTACTCATTAGATGGATCTAATTTGTAGAGCCATGCAGTCCATTCACCATTTATCTGAAGCATTTAAATAGCACACACTAGGAGTTCTTCTACAGGTTATCAAAAGGAAACTAATGATTACACTCACAGGAGATCAATCTCACCCATCTTCAGTAGGTCTGAAGTGTCTAAAAGTTAAGTACCTCACTTCATCCAGTTGTCTCTCCCTCCTGGAAAGAGGGATGTACCTTTAAAGGGTAGTTGTTCCTACAAAAGGGTATTTAAAAGTAGTGTGAGAGGCCTCTTGAGGATGTCTCTCTCTGCTGAGGATGGAAGGAGCCCACATAATCAGCCTAGACTAGTCTGAGATGATTAATCCTCTAAAGTGTTTTGAAATGTAAATCAAGACTTTAAATCAAGCAGACAGGATCTGTACTAGATGCATTTGCTTAATAAGTGGCATTTTTTTTCATCATTTAGAGGTACGGATGAGGCTAAATCCATTTATATGTGTAAGTTGCTTTCAGATCCTGGAAGATGGTGTATAATAAGGTGATGACTTCATATTTCTAAATAGCACACTGAAAAGTTGAAATACAGTAATTTAAGAAGTAGGCAACAGCTTGCTTTTCTTTAAATATAGTAATCACACTAATAAATTATATTAGTAATTATTAATAATAAGATTTTCAGTTAATAAGACACTTCATTCCAGATTGACATTTCTATCTTTTTTATTCCAGTGGTGCAAACCTAATCCAATTTCCCGCTATAAATAATGCTGTTCTGGACTCTTCAGTTTTTGAAAGATGTTGACAAATACAACATAAAGTAGAAGAGAAATAAAATGATTAAGGAATGAAAAGTCTGTTCTAAGGGCCCAGCAGAGCAGCTGGACAGGCTTAAGTGTTTTGGGTGCCAGGTACTCCTAAGTCGGACAGTATGTTCAAGTGCATAAACTGGATTTGGACACTTTACAGGAGTGTAATGGGGTCCTAAGCAGAAAGCCAATGAATGTGTGGCAGCACAGCAAAGGGCAGCTCACTGGGCAGCCCCACAAGGCTGCAAGCCTTCCAGCCATACTGTTCTGAACAGTAACCACTGAGGAAGGGGTCAATTTGTTCCTAGAACAGTCAAATGCTGAAAAAAACCACTGAAATGTCACGTTCTTCAAGCTTCCTCTTTAACAGAAACTTTATAATCCATCTTCACACAGAAAGGGCAAACAAGGCCCTAAATATGTGTGGTATTGTCACATTGTCATCCTTCTGTGTGGATTGCCAAAATCCCTCCACTTTGAAGTTTAGAGCTGGTCCAACACTAAAACTCTGCTGCTTTCAGACTGCTCCATGGGACTGCCATTCCTTTTTTGTCTAACCTGATCTCTGACACCTGCTGTATATACTTTACTTCTCCTGGTGTACCAGACATTTTACAACCCACGGTTTCTGCTGTCCCCAGCAAGGCCTTCTGGAAGGGCTGAATAATTTCTTCATAACTTACATTCATTTATATTTGCACCACATCTGGGCAAAAAACCCTCTTTTTTGTGTACTCACAGTTTATCAGTATCTACACAATAACCATTTCATAATTATTTGATTCCTTCCAAACCACATAATGTGAACGTAATTTGCGCTCCTGAAGTAGACAGCAGCACAAACATCAGTGTACTTATTCTAGAATGACTTGTCATTTTGTAGTGAATAACTGATGGTGCATTTACCAAACTGAAAAAAATCCTCTCCTTGGGGGTGCATAATCCTTTCTGCTCTTTGCATTACAATGAACTAGATTTAACCCTAACCTTCTTTTCTATATAAAATTTTGCAGACCTACTACACGTAGGTTTTAAAACAAATCAGCAAAGATACTGCTTTCCAATTTTCTCCAGAAAAGCAGCCTTAATGCTTTAAGGAAGTCACTTCCTACATTTCCTTCTTGTTCTGCTTCTAGGCACAGAAATCACACCATTAATCTCCATAAAACTGAAATAACCAGAAATGTCCACCAGCCAATATTTTTTGAGTGTATCTATTTCAATAGCTGCAGTTACTCTTGCAAGCAGACTGGATGTATTCTGCACTTAGTGCCAGTTACAGAATTGTGTAAAATATGAAAAATACTCTATGTCTGAGTCAGCAATTTTCTCAGTGAACAGAGGGCAGTGGATAATGCTAAGGAATATCTATGAGAGTTCACTCCAAGTCCAAAGAGAAATTTGACTTCAAAGTATTTGCCTCAGAAGATGAATACATGATAGAAAAAGTACCTCAAACAGGTCTTTAAAAATAGCATGAAAACAAATTATTCAGTAATTCAGTACTTTTCTTCACTAACTCTTCATCACTTACAGCTTAAAATTTCCAATTTAAAATTTGCAGAAAAAGTAAGGAAAATAGTATTTCTTCTAATGAGATGTAATTCTTTCCCCCCAATGTAACTTGAAAGCAAATTGAGTTAGCAAAGTTAGGTTGTTCACTCATCGAACAGCAGCTCTAGCATATTCAGAAATAGTCAGAAATATCTGTGAAACCAAACAAAACAAAATTTAGTGTTTCTCCGAACAGCATCCAGCCTTATCTGCATAGGAAAAGATACAGACTTGAATCTGGCAGAATGGCTGCTCTCTTGTGGTATAAAGTCACGTTTTCCTAAGACAAAAAGGCTGCCATGAATAGTTGTCCTCATGGAAATGGTTGCCAAGGGAGAATAAATGTTAAGAGAAATTAATTACACTAACTGAATTATTCTTTCAAAGATACATGTTCCAAGACTAGTTCAGAAAAAAGTTCTTATGCATACCTTGAGAGAAAGATACGACGTAAGGTTATGTTTAGTCTGTTGAATCCAGATTATGGGTATGAAATTGAAATGCAATAGCTATGAAATTGCAGAGATTATGTGACATACGGACAAAGCAACAGTGTATTTCATTCCTCCACCACACTGGAGTCCAGGCTCAGGACAAAACCAGAAATAAATGTGGTGGCTTCCTCCCAGGATCTATTTTAAAAGATCAAAATCCTAACAATTGCCCAAATTAATTTTTCCAAACAAAACAACAAAAAAAGTTCCCTGTTTGTAACAGCAGATGTATCGCATGCTCCAGTCTGATGTGTACCACACCTCTAATTGCTGGCTTTTCCTGGCAGCGGTGTCAGTGTTCACCGTGTTGTGCTTGGCACAAATTGACCCAGCACCCCTACGAAAACTACATCCTTCAATAAGTTTGTGAACAAAATAGGAAAATAATACATTGAGCTCTTTCTTGACTAGAGTAGAGTAGTAGAGTAGTGAAGCAAAACCAAAACAGGAATACCTCCCTGAAAAAGATGAACTGCAGCTTTCCTACGATTATACTCAGTTGAGAATTTCAACTTAAAGCTACACTTTAAAAAAAAAACAAACCTCTGGAAAACTTGCCCTCTGTTGCCTGGCATCACACTTTACTTTGTACAAAATCCATAAACAACACTGTGTCTCCCCTTGTGGATGCTAACAGAAGGATGATCATTGGTTAATTGAAAAATAAAATAACTTTTTTTAACAAATAACATTTGTTGTACCAGCATGAATTTTCAAATAAATGAAAAGCAACTCTGACATCAAACACCACCTGATATGTCCTTTATCTCCTTATAAATAACCTTGTATCTCCTTTTGGATGACAAAGGACTGCACGTGCACACTACCTGCAAAGTTCTGCCAGCAAACTTACGTTCTCAGATGCCCAAATACAAAATAATGGAAAATATAATCTTCAAGTAATCAGGTATATTTTGAAGCTACCAGCAGCATCTTTATATAATTGACACTGGCAAAGATGACATTAATGTAAATAAACTTTTTAAATGGCTATTGCAGTAAGTCACTGCTGAACTAAATTTCAGAGAAATTATGGCTTTAATTTACAGCACTTGGGAGAATTTTCCTTACCCAGTTTTTTTTTTTTCAATGCATGCATCAACATGAAAAAAGGTCTTTAATAATTTGATGAGAAATGCTTTACACATTCTAAGCAACTTACTATTCCTGCAGAACATTTGTCAGCCATATTTGAAATAATTCAGTTGTTCAGCGACTAATTATCATGCAGACTGCAGTTTTTAGATCTCATGAAAATGAAAATTTTTTGAATACAGGGGGAAAAAAAAAGGGATAATTATGTACTACTAGGGATACCGTGTCATCAGTTTTTATAGTATAATTAGGTAGATATTACCTTATTGTATAGAAAAATAAGAGCTGACGCACAGTGAGGCTGTGTAATTAGGACCCCGACTCAGTAGTGATGTCAGATGTAAGGCCAAGGCGTGAATCATTTCCCCTCCCAGCAAAAGCGAGTAGGGAGGGCACTCCCAGAGTGCTGTTGCTGATATGAAATTGGATTTATGTGCAATGAGAGACACCAGCTTCAGGTGTTACTGCCAGGATTATGACTTTTAATACCTTTGCAAACACCTAAGAATGTTGTCAGGGAGAAATACACCAAGTGCTTCCCACACTGAACCATGCATGGGAAGGCAACACAAAGATCTTTTGTAGCATCTCAAGCTAGTTCTTTAGTTTCTAGCAACCCATGTCTTAATTATTACATTGATCACTAAATAAATGCTTGTTATTAGGAGTTACTCTTCTGAAACACTGAAAAGTTTGGCTGACAGCTGAAGAAGGCATGGTTTTAAGTCATTCAAATCCCCTTTCTGTGTCTCTGCCTTCTCCAAACTAAAAAAGAAGCCATAACCAATACACTAAAAAAACTCCCACCAAACAACAAAAACAAAACTCAAACAAACCTTCCAAACAAACCTTCTGAATTAAAAAGATTCTAAAAGTCATCCCCATGCCTCCCCCCTGCCCCCCCCCCCCCCCCCATATTTAGAGAAAATCCCTCTTAGTGAATTTACTTCAGCAATTTTAGTTACAGAAACTCCTAGCATGGCCATGATGATAATGTGCACCTTCCAGATGAGAAAGATCAGAAAGGGAAGATTCTTGAGCTGTTTTATCCTCTAACTCACCTTCGATGGAACCTGGAAAGGTATTTTGAAGGAGCCACAAGAGCTATGAACACTGGCTTTCTACAACCATGGGTAACTACGCAATAGATTTTTAGTTCAGAAAGGTCTACATGATTATCTTTCCATGTATTTTCATATCTATCCATAAAACTCTTTCAAGAGCTTTGTAGGAAATGTAAAACCTCTAATTAAAAAGAGCAAAAATTGCAAAAATATAACTTAGTTACTCTGAGTTCATCATGGTGCTGACGTAATTGAATGTATAGACGTACTTCAAGAAACTGCCTTGTGTCCAGAGCCCTTTGTCTTATGCTTTCATGGAGGATTTTTCAAATCAAAATTTGGAGCTGTACAATGCCATGTAATGCTCTGTTGCCCTAAAGCAGGGTTTTTTGTGAGTTTGTTGTTGTCTTTAAAAACACCCTGTTATCAGTGCATCTTTCACAGTGTAATAGCTGACACATCCAACATTTTTTTCCAATACAGTTTGTTAATTTTTATTTTCTTACACTTCTTTAGGGAAAACTGTTCAACTCCAGGTCCATACCACCAAAGGAACGTCCCTTTCCTGCCTCCCATCTCTGAAACAGAGCTAAGGTCTCAGTACCAGTGTGTTGGACTCCATTTGGGGATGAAGAACTATAAAGCCAAGAGCAATCTATTTTATTTTATTGTATATATTATGATCTTCCAGATGGGCTCCTGGCAGGCTGACAGAGTAAACCTCGGCTGGGAGAGATTTGGGGCATCTGAGCCTTATCTCATTTATGTATACCTGCCAAATACCATGATCAGATACTTGTCCCAATGGCTCTGACTCCCCCCAAAACACCACCCTTTGCTTGCTGCAACAGAGGAGGAGATCACTTTCACTCCCTTCTTAGTGACACTCAGGTTTGCTGATGAAGTAGCCCAGATCTGAAATGGGTTCTTTGCCTCATTCAGACAACTGTGGATCTCAGCACTGTTTTCTTTCAGGAGCAGCATGAAGCCATTCCAGCTCACTTTCATAGGAACTGAGCCAACTAATTTGGGAGCATTAAAAAGGTTTGTCTCCCTGGCCTTCCTGCAAATCCCATCATCTTCTCTGTGTGCACCATAAGAGACAGAATGACAGACATCACTAACGTACGATGGTGAGTGTGCAAAAACATATTTTTAATAAGTCCAACTGAGAAAGAGCTGTTTTAAAAGCACAGTTAAGTGGGAAAAGGAGGAGGACGGGGAAAATTAATGGTGAAGAGGAAGAACAGCAATGTCTACTTCTATTCTTCTCACTTCTGACTCTGCATTGGAACAGAATCAAATTAGAACTGGAGAGAAATAAATGAGGCATAATAGTGGAGCAGAGGAAGATGGATTGAGCTAGTGGAAGGCTTATAGGATAGCACAAAAAGAGGGCTAGAGCTGAAGGGAAGAGCACTAGCAAATATGAGAAGGCAGCAGTAGCAGAGAACACAAGGAAGCCTAAGGAAGAAAGAAGATAAAAGGGACACAAAGACAAAGAGAGGTGAGCAGGGGAGAAAGAACACTAGAGATAAAAACAGATATAGGAAAGCAGGCCCACTTACAAAAAAAGCTCCCTTACTTTCCATTCTGACACTGATTGAAACATATCCCCATTGAAGCTACACTGACCTTCACAACCATGCATCCTGCCAAACACAGAATCACTTTGCTGTGTTCTCCAATACCCACTCACCTCTTCATAAAATTACATTACTGTGATGAGCTGTTAGCAAAAAGGTACTTAAAATTCATTTGTGAGCACATTAATTTCTTTCTCCTCTGTTCTGTCTCTTCATTACCTCACTGTGCTGCAGACTCTTCTGCGATCTTTTGTCCAAACATTTATTTGCCCATGCTCAATTTTTTTTTAAATACTGGGCACTTCTTAGTAGTTTTGGAAACAAGACGGAAGCAGAATTGTTAGCCAGATTGATCCAAATTTAAGCTTTAAATGCTACCTTCTTTGACTTACTGCTCTGACATTGTAAAAGTGTATTTAATTTTCTTTTTTTCCAGATCTTCAACAGCTGAGAAGCATGTAATAAAATATAAAACCCTCACAAAGTACCTTTCTTGCCAAGCGTATGTAATGTAATCTGTCTCTGTAATATTTCATGTGTTCACTGATGATCTGGAAGAGAGAGTTTGTTATCAGTGACAAAGTTCAGGTAAGATGCCAAACTAGAAAATGTTTCAAATAGCAGCATAGGAAATGGATTTATGGGCAGCTGGAGAGCTGGGAGTAGCTTAGAAGGATACTCTGTAAGGGAGAGAGCAGGAGAAGGGAACAAAAGGTCCTAAGAGGGAGATTGGGACTGTTGGTCTTGACAGAAATGCAACACTGAAGGAAGCAGGAAAAGACAGAGATTTCAGAGGAATACAAACCAGGTAGAGGATAAGGCTCCTGCACAGTGGAGTGGGGCTGACAAGTGAGGAGGAGAAGACTAGAAAGGCACAGGGAGAAGAAAGAGAGAATGGGTATGACAGAGCAGAAAGTGGCAAACACTTCACCACCACAGAGCTCTGTGCCTCCTGAAGCACGCTGGCCTCTGCCTGTGAATGGAATCCAAGGGCTCCCATTCCTCTGCAAAACCCATGGGCAAATTTTCTTCTCCCACTCCAGTTCTGGTCCACCAAAATGTCAAACCACTTTTTCCAGCTGCTGATCTACTAGTTACAGTGGTAGAGGTCTATGCCAGGGATCAGAAAGCTCAAATCTAAATGACGATCCATGTGTTAATATTACTAGACATACATAACTGTGTTACAGAAGTGTAAAAAAGCCCATCAGTCAAACCCTAACATTTCTAACTTGTTTTGGTGAAAAATTAGTACCCCACAATTTCCTCTTGCCCAAGTAGATTTTTTTTCAAAAAACAGAATGATATTCCAAATATTCTGTATTTAGAAACATGAAAATAACCGCAACTAGTTTTAAGAATTTCTTTCCCTTTCTTAATTTTCATAGAACAGTGTCATATAAGGGCAACACAGAACCTGAAGCAGTACAATGAAAGTAAGACTTCCTGACCTAACCAAAATGAAAAGGTTTGAGAACAATCTTACTAAGATACCAGCTGAAATCCATACGCTCTTGAAATTTCATTCTGTCGATGGAATGTTTTCTACAGAGACCCTTTTTGTCAGAAATTTCTGACCAGTTCCTAGTCGGCTGCAGAGCTGAGATGCATTGCCCGGCTGCTCCTTGTGTGTCCAAACCCGGATCAAGAGGGAGCTGGGGCAAGACTGCCAGCTCCCACAGAGAAGCCCTTTGCAGTTTCCAGAGCAGGCTGCATGCAGCAGAGAACAGTTCGCTTTGATGGGGTATTTTTTGCTGTACATGACTAGTGCAGAGATTGCTGGCAAAGCCAGAGAAGTTTGTTTTACTGGGTTTTTTTGTACTGTTTGGGAATAACCAAAGAGGCGGCTGACTCTCCAATCCTCATGTCGTGGCAATGAAATGACCAGTCTGTTACCCCAGTCTCTCTTGTAGCTGCAGGTAGTTCTCACGGGAGACCTTTCACAGTATGACCTACCATGGAATAAAATAAGCCTAAATACCATCAGTATTAAATAATTGCCCTGTGTTCCATCCTACATTTTCCACGGTTGTAAAACCAACCACCCAACCACCCAGCTAATGTTGTTTCCTTCCCTCACTTGTGCCTGGTCTCCAGTCCGTGTCATGCCTGGTTCAGGCTGACAGAGCACCTCTCCTGTGTGCCGGAGGTGGAGGGCAGCCCTTCTTCACCTTCCCACCTACACACAGCACCAGAGACTCTCCAAAACATTGTGAGAAGCCACACCAAAACCAAGGAAAGCAAGAAGACATTATTTCGCTGTCACTTGGAGCGTGGTGACAATTTCTAGCAGTTTCCTTTACATCCTCTTGTCTGCTAGCATAGTAGTAAAAAACAAATAAGAAGAAAGGGAGAGGAAGAAAAAACATGGAAAGACTTAACTGTTGAAGGAGAAGTATCACAAAGAGATGTGAAATAAATTGAGGGCTAAGTATCTCAGCCAAAAAGAAACAGAAAATTTCCTGGCGGGAGGATCAAAAGGGCTGGGGGCTGGGGGGTGGGATGGGGTGAGGACGTTTAGAAAGAAGCCTGAGAAGAAATTCCTCCTTGAAGAGGAAGGAGACTAGAGTAAAATACCAGCCTAGCCTTTCCAAAATAGAGAATAATATACCATAGATAGGAAAATGTGGAAAATAATTCTTTGAAGGGAGCTGTGTTATGCAGTATAGAAAATGAGGAGCTGATATAAAAGAGTAGAAAACAAAGGCTAGGTATGTACAATGAAATTATTATTTAATGTAAGTTCTAACCAAAATGTCATTCCTACAAAAACCAGGAGTTTCCCTTCCTCTGTGCATTTACCCAGTTTGTGCAGGCAGGAAGATGGTACATACCTTGAAAGGGTTTACACACAAACTGGGTGAGAAAAGGGAGTGAAACAGAAATAAAGCATTGAAATGCTTTTTGTAACATTGCAGATGCTTAAGGAAAACTAAGAAGCCTTTGCTTCTTAAGACAGATTAAAAAAAAAAAGAAAAAAAAGAGGACAAAGCACTGTGTAGAGAATACATTGTCAAAGACTGAGATGGACCGATGACTTAACTAGCTTTTGTTGATGGACTTCTTCACTCCCTGTGTAATTTTCATGATTCTATATTCCTGCAATTTTCGGTGCACAGTCTATGCTAAAAAAAGGGGAAAAAGAAAAGCACTTGCATATAGAAATACCATTTAAAAATGGGTAGGAAGGAACCTATTTTATCTGCATGCAGATAAGATTGATATACATGCAGAGGCGGCTTTCTGCAGTGTAAATACTGGTTCATGAAGACCTGAGGGCTTAAATGTGAAGGCTGGGTTGATGATCATTTACAAATTAAATGACTTAGACTTTTACATTGTAATCTTTGAAATTTCATTTTGGGGTTTTTTTTCACAACTGTGGCCAAGAAACTTTGCTTCCAGAGAATCAAAGATGGCAGAAGAGCACATCAGAGAATAGTTTAATGAGCATGGAAACCAAAGGCACTCAGAATAAAGGGAGAGAGAACACTGGGATTTGCTTGGCCACACTAGCTGCTTTAAACCTCACAGAAAAATAATTGAAGAAAACAGATCATTACCCATAGATGAAACCTGCAATCATATTAGTTTCTTCTGGCAATATTGCATCTTCAGAGGTCACATAATAATTATAGCAACAACAACAATAATAAAAATAATAAAATTCTGCTACAAATTACATTGGAAATTTTGTAGCTCTACTGTAGGGCTCAGTACAGAAACAGAAAGAATCAATAACAAAAAGGAGGCTGCAAATGCATTTTGCTCCACAAGGAATTAGCAGCACCACAGTGTAATTTGTGGCTGCCGCAACAGCAATTGTTTCAGAGACCCATTTCTTGATTCTCATTCAGAGAACAGAGACAAATTGGATTGAAGGGAAATAAGATTCTCTCTTAAATGAAGAATTTCAAAAATAATAAACCACAGTTTCAGACAAAATAATATCGTTATTGTATATTTTGAGGTCTAGTGCTTATACTACTTCTTCCAGTCTAGGTTGTGTTGGTTGGACGCTATTTAATGCAGAGGCTGTCATCAACTCCAGATGCACATGCATTCATCTCTAGGCAATTTTCCACATGCAGAACACATTTCTATGACCGTATGCATAACTCATCAAATGGCTCCTCACCTACAGGCAACTTGAGGACTAAACATTTTTGGGGTCTTTGTGTGTTTTGTTGGGGTTTTTTTAGCTGAAATTCACACAAATTTGAAATTTTAGATGGAAAGATCTTCAGTTTGAATAGTTTCTCATACAAATCTACCTCTCAAGATCTGTTTTCAGAGGGAGGAGGAACTTCATAAAAAACATCCTTACCACAGGAAGCTGGTCCCCAGGAAAATATCTAATATAGCAAAATCAGTTGTGTAATAAAACTGTTATTGAATATTTCACGGGGACAGTCTGAAGCAGGGTTTGGTATTGTTGGAGTGAGTAATCCTATAGCACACAACATCAAAACTGGATGCTGAGAAATTCCATCACCTTCTTCCTTATCAGATATGGGTCAGACCCCCGGAGGCTGCAATAATTCATTGCTATTTCAGTCCTTGTGAAGCACAAACCCACTAATTTATTAGCCTTTTTCTATGCACAATTTTAAGCTGTTGCTACAAAGCAACATACTATCAAATCTTAGCAGGGGTAACAAAGATGATGATAATCAGTGTCACACTATTAACAGATGTTTATATAGGTTCAGGCACAAAAAGTAGGTATGGCCTAGCAAAATTTACTTTCTGGGACACACCAGCAGTAGAAGGTATCAGTAAAACAAAGAGAATCACAACAATAAATGGTGTGAATCAACTGAATTTTTAGTAACAGATGAAATCCAGTAGTCCTAAAGTCTTTCACTTAAGGAATGACAAAATTCACGTGCTATAAAATGATCACTTGGAAATAACCAAGCTTTAAGCAGGACTGGACATGCTGGTATATTTTGGAATGACTCTGAAATGCCAGTGCAAAAAGGAAAAGACAGCTGTGATCCCCCAGAGGTAATTCCCAAAGAAACAGGGAGGCTCTGACACAAAGCACTGGCCAGGTCACCTGTGGTCAGTTCAGACCATCCATGCTCAGAAGCTGAGGAAGATGTAAAGATTTAAGGGGCTGCTCAGGGGAATCTGCAAGTACAGAGTGAGAAGAGACCAGAAGACTGGCGTATTTAGGCTGAAGAAAATGAAGGCTAAAAAGTGTATGCACTGATCAGGGGAAAAGAGCGAGGGAAGAGAGAAAAAACGCTGGTGTCGGGGCAGCAGAAGGTATCACCAGGAACACATCCCCATCACTGACACCAGCCACTTTAGTGTGTCCCTTTGATTAGCATTAGTTAGGATCACAATCAGGATCAGAAGCCAAAATCTAGGATCTAGAGGAGATGTGCAGGAAGCTCCCTGGAATACATTCAAGCTGTGGGTGCTCAGTGCCTCTGGAAATCAGATCACTTCTTTGGTGCCTTCCTCAGACAGCCCAACTATATGAAATTAACTCTCACCATGAATAAAATGAGGCTATTGCTACCTAACACAACTTTGAAGATTTCTAAATTATACACATCCCAGGTTGCAAAGATTATCAAATCAGTGAAAGGAAGCAGGTTAGTATTTTTTTCCTCATTATTTAATTTTACAATAAAACATAAACATTTTAGTGATTTACTACATTTACTACATTAAAAATTATTTTTAATACAAAAATCTAAAGTAATTATGGATATATGAGTCTGCTACAGCCTATGGACTCCAGAAGCAAATATACGGAAATATCCATGCTCTTCATTACAGAAGGACTCATGACATTTTGAATAAAGTTAAAATGCATCACTCAGGAGACTTACAGAATATGCAACTGCAGCTTCCCCTGAATGCAGAAAGGAGAGACTGAGGCAAGTTATCTAAAGGTAAAGCACCTAGTATTTTAATTTGAAATGTCAAAGTGATATGATTTAGAAGGAAGAACTAGAAGAGGGTCCATAAAACAGAAAGTATTATTGTTTTGTCCTTTCATGACACTACATTTCTCATTCCATTAAAGTACTCAGAATCTTGAGACTCCATCTCTAAGTTCCATCCAATAACAGGTGATACTGTCATGGATCCATCTTTGATCAGTGTTTAGGTTAGAAGGGTACTATTCATTTCTGAGTGAAAATCTCTGAGGACAGAACCTTTGTGAAATCATCTGTCTGACACGCTTAGCCTGCACAGAAGCGAAAAGTACCTCCTAAATTACTTCCAAATCCATATAGGTTTTCCCTTTATACTTTGCTTTATTACCTTGAAAAGGGGAGGGGAAGGCAGCTCAGACTTCCTACCATACAACTGTTAGTAAACATAACGCACTGGCCCAACAGCTAAATACCCAGCTCAGCAGGATTTAAGACAGCTCCATCCATCATAGCACAGCTCCTTCCACACAACTGTACCAACGAAATGGATGCAAAATAATAACTGTTCTAAGCAGTCAAATGAAAGAAGACAGTGAAAGCCTAATATAAACTCTCTGGACACTACAGCACTTCTTGGAAATCCTTCTCTTTCTCACCCTGCTTCAAGTCAATCTGTCTGCTGTTCTTGCAGTATTTATTTCTATAGTAGAGACATTAGGGTGAACATTGCATTGCAGGACATACTAAGTCTTTCGCATCTGAACTGAGAATACAATAAAGAAAACAGGGTTAAGCAGTACTGACAGCAAACTAAATGAATACAAGCAGGCAGATCTTGGTCTCTGGTCCAACAGTTGGATGCAGAGGGTTGCATGCATAATGCCTATTATCTTATTATTCAGAAAATGAACTAGAAAAAAACCAAACCCAACAAACAAGTCAAGCCAATCCCAAATCCCTTTCCTACAGTTTCCGCACTTAAAGGGAAGTTAAAAATGTTACTTAAATTAATGCCAGAGAAAACTAGAGAACATAATCTTCTATTAAGTCTGTTAAGTCTCAGAAATAGCGGGGTGGAACATTTAAATTTTGCTCTGTGAAAGATCCATTTTACAGAAAACATTCAGAGGTTTTAAACAAATGGGTTACACAGCCCCTGTAAAGGACCTGGAGATTTATTTTTAGAAGCATAGGAAAGCAACTTCTAAAGCTATGATCTGAGGTCACCTACGGCCTTTGATTTCATATACTATACTAAAAGGTAATGGAATAAACTAGCTTTGCATGCTTTTAAGGGATTTTATTTAAAAGCCTAAGCAAGCAAATATACATGTTAACATGTACATAATAAGCACATTTACTGTAATATAACTGTTCATTAAAATGGAGCAAAATAATGATCAGTCTGAAGGCAGGGCTCAGAGTCTGTCAATGTATCTTCCAGTTTCATTAATATATTAGCACAAATTATATTATTACAAACAAGTAAAACGAGTGAACGCAGTAGAAGGCTAACATCTGCAGGATCTATCTTGTGCTAAGATTAAAGGTAGAAAGGCACCAACTATTGCACTTTGACCTGTGGTGCACAGTAATCAGGGGAAGGATGATCACAGCAGGATTCACTCAGTGTCAGCATGCTGCTGCCGTTATAGCAATAATCAATAATAGCAACATTTTCTGTTCTCAAGTTAGTTATTTTAAAGCTGACTAGCTAACTTCTGCTGGGGACAAGACGACTTATGAAAATCCCCAAGAGTCAACACCATAACCTAAATACCTAAAGACCATGAGTCTGTTCCAGGACGCTTTACTCTGAAAAGTTAAGGATATGCAGGAACACCGCCACACTGGGTTGGAATAATCATGGAGGGAAGTAGCATGACAAAACGGTCTTGTTTTCACAAGGTCAGCTCAGATACTCTTTCAGAGATATACATGGCAGGCTTTATGAAGAAAGTTTTGCTTTCAAAGCTGAGAGGCAGGAGTCACAGCAAAGGCAGAACTGGTGCAGGGATGAGAAGGGCCAAAGATGTCAGAGGCCCATTGGTTGCACCTCGTGCAGGAGAGATTGTGCAGTCGTGTCTTCTCCCTATTCCCCTTCTCAATCCCCACCTCATGTCCCAACATGACCAGTATTGTTCAGTCAGCCATTGATATTGGAAATACACTTGAGAATAATAATTTCTGTATAAAACAATTAACACATCCTGAACACAATTCTCTTCCTGGCAAGTACTTAAGTACTCTCCAAACTGCTTAAAAGGTCATGATCTTTTTCCAAAATAAAAAAATCCTGGAAGATTAGCAGAACAGCCATAACCTTCCCTAATGACTTTTTACCTAAAAGGAAGTAACATTTTATTGGAATAAATTATTTTTCAACTTATTTAGTAATCAGTGTTTGTGTCTGAACCATTTAACTGGAACTTTCCAGAAATAATTCAAATTAAGATAATTCAAACATCAGGTCTGAAAATGATCATCATAAATAGCTTTATCAAAAAAATAAAATTACCACTTTTATTTACAATAACTGTGAACAGCAGATAAAGTGTTCAAACGTAATAAATTCAGTTTTAGTGGGACTAATCAGTTGCTTTCCCAGGCTGGACAAGAATGATCAACACCTTGGAACCAATTAACATTAACACACATTTCCACGCTGCCACATAAGCGGTATTTTCAGTCATTTAAAACGTCTTAGCCAAATGTTAACTTATGCATTAGGCCCTTGCTTCCTTGAACTGACATTTCCCAATCACACCCTACAGACAGATGGGAGGTTTTGCACACAGTACAATCACTCAGTAAAAGCACACAGGCTCTTGCTCAAATGCATCTAAACATAAAAACTTCCACTTAGCCAGAAAGATTCTACCTCAACGTGATCAAACGTACTGTTAAATATCGATCAGAAAGCACTAAGCATGGACAAAATTGTGTACAATGGCTTCGGGACTGGATTGCTCCTCATTTTGCCCAGCAGACCATACCACAATATCCCCTTCATATAGGGAAGCTGTTCTTGACTGCAAGGAAAGAAATCTGTGTTGTAATGCATCATTAAGTCAAATTAACCCAATCATCCACCTGTTAAGTGAACAAAACAAAGGAAAACCTCATTCTCAGCAAGTTCCTTTGCACACAATTGGCAGGGAATAGCTGCATCATGCCAGGAGTTCCTTAATCTCATCAGTTTACTTTCAGTTCTTTTATAGCCAAGTAATTTACTTCTAACATTTTAGCAGATTTATTATGGCCAAATACAAGTTCCTTCTCAAAATTAACTGTAACAGAAAAATTGTACAGCCTTTGAATGCTTTTGTCTCTTTCCATGGCAAGTGGGATGTGTTTCTTTATAAAATAAATAACTAAATCAGTTAAACGAAAATCCCCAAGCAGAAATATTTAATACTGAAGATACCACTATGGTACTTGCTCCTTTTTTGTTTGCTTGTGTTATGCCCCCAGATCATCTGGGCTTGGACTTGTACCGAAAACTACATTTTTCTTTACGTCCTCTTCACAACCAGTGACATGATGCACTGGGAAGTCTCAACCTTTGCTGGTTCAGAGTGGGGACTAATTTACTTTTCCTCCTTACCAACACAGCATCATGAAAACAAAAGAACTACCCTGGAGCATTTTTATCCCCATAGGACTGGTTAGTGACTGAACTTCAAGGGAAGGTATGTGAAATTGCAACAGGTCCTTTATTGAAAATAAACCACCACCCATAAAAATGGAATCCTAGTCCTACTTCGGTTTTACAAATTGAAGCATCACACTTCCAAACCCTGCAACGACATTTTTGTTAATGTGCTCTGACACCAGATGGTTTTATTATTCATACAGACATAGTACTTTTCTTGCTTTGGTAATTTATTGTATCAATAGTACACAGTTTTCCTATCTGGTGGAAAAGTATTTTATTTTTTAAAAAGTGAGGTTTTGTTTAAGAAGGGGATAGGCAGGAGAAAAATCATGATATATTGGTGGATACAGAAGAAGTTACAAGCCATTTTCCTATTCTTAATTATACGAAATGAAACTGAATAATATTTGGATTTACACAAATAAATGAATCTTCTTGTTTATTAAGGTAAAGTAGACAACCTTTTCAAAATACAAACTGGCAAAGTAAAAAGAAATCAGGAATGACTGCAGCTGATCTGACATTGCATCTGGCAGGTAAAGAACTGTGGATAAAAAAACTTCTGAAAACCTGTGGAAGATACGTATTTATTGTGTTTATTACAGTAAAGAATGAAGAGAAAGGCTTTAGATTGGACAATAATTTAGAAGCACTGAAGATCACAGCAGAATATGAAATTGTTTTTTATAAGATGACATGTTTCTTGTGATCCTATTATTAAGCCTTGGTTTTGGTTCTGTGGATATATGTACATACATCAATGAGGAGATTTAAAAAAAAAAAAGCCAGCAAGAAAAATGGTAATCTAAAATTATGTGGTAAGGTTTCTATTTAAGATTACCCTTTTCTACATCCTGGACAGTATTTTGTCACTGTTATTCATGCAGTAAATTCTGAATTTAAACTGTGGGATAACACAAATATACAGAAAAAACTGACATTCTACAATTTATAACTAACAAGGACCTAAAGGAAAAACTATCCAGCAAGCAGAAAACAAAGAAACGTGTAAGCAATAACCATTTTATTGCTCAGTTTCCTGAACAAACAAAAAACCTTCAGTGTAGCTTTCAAATGGAATAAAACCATTGATAAAATAGGAAAAGAGACTTAAGTGTGAAAAGCAATTAACGCATCAACCTACTTCTTTCAAGGATACACCAGGCTCTTAAAAAAGTTTTTACATTTTCAACATTTAAAATTTTTGCACATACCTAGTGTATCGATAGGATGCGTGTGAAATTTACAGTGGAAAAGGCTTTTGTGATCAATGCTGTGGAAGCACAAACTCTACTGACAAAGCAGCAAGGTTCTTTGCCCAAGGTGAACTGCTTGCACAGTATAGTAGCACAAAAGGAGGGACTGAAGAATAACACAATATCATCCCCCTTAATGGCCTGACAGTCATCAAGAAAAAAACCCCACCTGAACAACACCAGCACCACCCCATAAAAAAAGGGCCTAAGAGTAAAAAGCATCTGCTTTCACAGTAGCACGATACCAGCACTTGACGCAATCAAGGCCATCAGCCATAGCTCTGACCCTGACCTTCCTGAGCAGAAGCAATACATGGGGCCAGTGTTACCAGGGGTGTGTGAAACCCTCTTGCTTCAAGCAATATTGTACTTCTTGTACAGTATGAATTCTCTCTATTACCCGTGAGCTAATCTGGGAACCAGCAGTGTAAGTTAGCTTTTCATTCTGAGCCATATTTAGGGCTTGATCCAAACGTGTCACCTGGTGTTGCAGACCAGTAAGGTGTAGATTCATACTAGTCTTCCGGAGCTTTCTTTGATGTTAGCTACTGGTACACACCAAGTTTATTTGTCCTTATCTGAAGAGTCTGTAAGGATGTTTGGGAACAACCTTTAAATGACTCATACCACTCAGATTGAACCCCTACATGCAATATTTTGTCTGCCTTAAACCTTTTTTCTGCAAGAGCCAAAGGTTCATCTGCTACTGCATGCAATTATCTAAGATAACGCAGGCTGATTTCTAAAAGTAAAAATGCTTAAGAATTCCTCTACATAAAAACGAACCACCTTTCTCTTAATTTTCTTGATGACCAAAGAAAGCTCCTCAAGTGTTAAATGCTTTTTAGCAAAACACTGAAACAATGGGTTTACTGAGATAAAAATGTTCTTTGAAGAATGTGATTTCTCTACAGCATCCCCTACTATGGATGGGATCTCCACCATGGTTGAAACACCAGGATACTTGGGAGCTGCTTTTGAATCTCAAGCAGACAGTGCTCTTGAATGTCCAGAAACAGGACTTGGGGAGACGATTTGATGCAATGCAATTGAATGGAGAACAGAAACAAAAATCCTCACACATGTGACAGTCAGGACTGATTGGTACTGGCAAAAAAGAAAACCCCCAAACCCCACAGAACTACCATCAGATAGTAAACACATTGGTTTCTCCACTGGATATCTCAGCTTACTTTGACCTCAGCTCCCCTTTACCCTTTGCCCCTGACCAAGATCTCTCCTATGATACTTGATGCCCTTCATAGCTAGACATGATGTACACTTCAAAATTGTTGAACTGAGGAACAACTTAAAAGTTTAAACTCAGAAGAAGAAACAAAAATTCTCTAAAGCAAAAGACAAAAACTTGAATATGAACTTGACCAAGCAGGAAATCAGATGGCTGCACAAAAAAGAACATTTGCAGGACTTTAACTTCCTAAATATATTTTCTTCTCCCTGTCTCTCTCTCACACACTCTGCTATCTTTCTACCTCTACTCACTAAAAGCTATAAGCGAGCCAAGTGTCTCTATTACCCAAGCTATTCCTCTTGCAGCCAGACTGGGAAAAGAAAGAGCAAAGGGTCTCTACTCATTATTCATTAAATACCACGGCCTGCTCAGGTACAATGTGTTTTTTTTATCACATAAGAATCTAAACAGAGAGGATTCAAACTATTTGCATCATGATAATATTTAACACACATAGAATTATGCTTTATAAAGTTCATATTACTGCAGGTGAGAATGCTAATCAGCGCATGATATAGGTTTATACAACCGCAATGTTTTAGTTGATAATGAGGACAGAAGCTGGCAGCCAGGACCCAGTACGGTGCTGAGTAATGCTAAATAACGCTGGGTAATACTTAAACAACGGCAGGCAAAGGACACAAGGGGACAGCTGTTCAGCTGAAGCTGGGCTTGCAAATAACCACATATATGCCATTCCTTCAACAGGTCACTTGCAAGGTGGAGCTACTCCAAACATGGCAAGGTTGTGCAGGCATTATTTGGTGGTAGAAGACATGTATATGTACATATATATTTGTGCACCTTAAGTCTATAATTATGTTTTGAAGTTAGGATGTAATGCCATAGAATATACAACGTAGAGAGAAGCTTTGACTAGTAAATGTTTGATTTCTAGCTCTGGACAGCTAGAAATTTCTTTGTGCTCCATACTTCCTGAGGTATAATATGAATGGGGTGTTTGCTCGGCAGCTTGCTATATCGCCTGACAACCCTCCTGCTGCACTTGATGAGGCTGAGGAACCCAGCAGGAGGGGCAGCCATCACAGGAAAAACCAAAAACATGTTTAAACAGAGGTCCCCAAACTAAGCTCCGCATATATCTGCGCGACATATATCACAGGAAAGCAAAACACAGATCCTGTGGGATAATGTTTTCTTATCTCGTCTCATATATGTATAGATGTATAGACGTGTGTATGTATTCATATTACCAGGTTGTGCTGCTTCTGCTTTCTCAGTGGTCAGGAGAAAACTAGGAAATCTCTGTGTAAAACATGCCTCAGCAGGAAATAAACCACAGGCCTCCAGCTCTAACAAACACAGATCAAAGAAATCTTCTGCTCTGCTCCAAAGGTTTTCTATGTCCTTTCACTCCCAGCTTCACAATCACCTCAGCTACAGGATGGATAGTGTGAAAGAAGCTTTTAGAAGGGATGCTGAACAGGCCAAGCATCTGCTTAAGTTGGAGAAAATTTGTTGAAAATATCTTCAACATCGAAGATCAAAAATTCCATCTCTGGGATGATTCATTCCATAACAAATGCACACTCTACTTACAGAATCACCATGAAAATAGCAATGCAACAATAGTTCACACAGTATTCTGAAAAACATAGCCGTCTGCTCGTATCAGTAAAAGCACTGGAAATCATAGTGGACTATATATGTAAATTACTGAAAAGGGAGACAATTTTCAAATTTTCATTTTATTACTGGTTTTCTCCTACAAATAATTTTGACTTTTTGGAACAATCTTTAAAAGAAAAGTGGAACCTCTTTTATCATGCAAATGTGAATGCAAAAAATGTGAACAAAAATTAAACTACAGGTTACACAAAGAAGAAAGAAACATATCAAAGTTGCTCTGAAAAGCTCTCTTCTCCCTAGGGAAATTAAACTTGCAAATGTATTCCCTTTCTTTTCAAACATTTTTCCTTTATTTCCCCACCCCCCCACCCCCCCCCCTCCTTTTTTTTTCTTTTGCAGGTGCTGGTGGGAAATCAGGGAAGGTATTCAAATGTAGATTAATTTAAAAATACACATCTGATTGGATACTGTATTTGCTGTGAGCTTTTACTGACTGCAATTCAAAGGCTCCATTAAGACAATAAGAAGAGACTAAGATGAGGCACTTCTAATAGAGCCCTTTTCTTTCCATGGAGAGCAAAGACTGTTAATGTAAAAGAAAGGTCTTACACAGCCAATTCCATCTGTGTAGCTGAGCCACAGAAATCTTTATTTTCAAACATCTTCCATAAGCGATGAATAAACAAACAGAGAGAGAATCACCAATATGTAATATTTAAACTTATATGTTCTGCAAACCTGTCACTCGTTACAGTTCTGGCACCAAGTGGTTACAAACATTAGTGACTATCCGAAAGGATTACTTGTTTTCTTCATTCAGAATATTCTTCGTTCTCGCAGAAGAGGAGAGAGGAGGCAGAGGCAGGATACCAACCGCTCTGTTTTAAAAAACAACCCTGAAGCAAGTGAGAACACATGAAACAATACAGAGAAGGCACACTCTACACTTTTACACGCTTTTGCTGTGGTCACTGCCCACATCTCCCCAGTCTTGCTGGGGTCTACACAGGGACTGTCAGGTTAGTCCTTCCACAGTGCCTAGGTGCAGCAGCACTTTGCTGGAGCACTGGCAGTCTCAGCTGGAAGAACAACTCTCAGACAAACTGGGTGTACTGGGCCCATGTGGTGACCGCATCTGGAAGTCCTCTCTCTCAAAGCAACCTAAATAGTACCTCCCAGTACTGACTCTGGTGAGTCACCAAGTACAGCACCTACACCAGTTCCCTCACAGTCTGGGTTAATGCATTAACTAGACAGGGCATTTACTCCAAGTACTGCCATTGCCATAAAAGAACAAGGGTGGCAGGGACCAGTCAAGATAATGAAAGCCACAGCATTTCCAATGTAAAAATCCCCAAAGATAAAGACATTTCCTCTTAAAACAAGGAATGAGAGCAACTCTGACCATTCAACAACTGCTTGTCCTTTCTCTGGTGCCTTTCAGCAACCATCTCCACCTAAGAAAGCCACCCCAACCAGAAGCCCCTGAAACCTACCGTGCCAGCGGCAATCAGGCCCCCGACTTTGCTTTCCAGAAGCCTCACCTTCGAGCACAAGGAAAACACCTTGGAGCAGACATTTGAATTCTCTCCATTTGCTGTAGTGGAGCTAAGCTGGATGGTACAGGAACCCTGGGGGGGTGGGGTGGGGTGGTCACCAGCATGTCGCCCTGCACCCTACAGCAGTACGTTGTCTTCACAGCGAAGCTCTCCCAGCTGCAGCCACTGCTCAGTGAGCTCCTGCTCCATGCTGGAGCTAACGCAGCCCCGAGTGCCCTTTCACTATCACACTACAGCAACACAACGCTATTAAAATATCCATTCACCTCCTAAGTCTCCCCCATGCCACAGAAAAACATAAGACAAGCTCATGTAATCAAAAGTCAGGTTTTCAGAGACTGAATGTTTTATCTCCAGTATTAAATATATTGAATTTATTTATTTTAATTGTATTCATATTATTAGCTCATATTAGAAGCTGCTTAAACTGATTTATTCTGAGAAAGGAATTATGAGAATGATGTATTTATAATTTTAATTCTGTTTTCATCAACATTTATTACTCTGATGTGTTTTGTTTGTTACTGTTCTTAAAACATTTGTTTTTATGATGTTTTTCCTGCAGCAAGTTGTTTTTCTATTAATGTCACTGTTTGTTTACACAGTTACGAGATTTGCTCAATGTGCTATTGAGGAGAAATGTCACCGCTCTCCATTCAGGCACAGTTGTTACACTGCAGCTTTATTTCCTGCTGAATAATACCTGACTATGATATTTCTCAACTGATTTAGAGTCTTTGATTCTCAGTTCTGCAGCAGATTTAAATTAACTGCAACTGGAGAAACGAAAAAAAAACCACGTTACTTGGATAAACTTTTTTAAACATTTTCTCATATAATTGCTGTTACCACTTGCAAGATTGAGCAAGATTATCACCCTTAAGTGTAGCAAAAACAAATCATAGAGGTTATACGTATAAAGCCATACTTTATGCAACCTAGAAAAACATGAACAGACGTATGAGTGCCATGTGTCTTAAATGCTGGGTTTTGAGGGGTCGTCTGTAGTTCCTGCCTTATCTGCTCTTCTGTAGCTGTCATCACTGCAGCTTCCATACCCGAGCTTCTGCCAACAGGACCCAAAAAATAGCTTCTCTGCACAATGTGAGGTACCTGAGTTAGGGTAGTTAACGTCCTTTTTTTCTTCTTCGTCTGTTCACAGATTTTATGATGTATTCTTAGACACCTCTATACAGGTAAATGTAGGTATGTTTTTATAGACAGATAGATGCACATGGATATCTATCAATATAAACATACATACACATACATATACAGGAGCCAAAATACAGTGCTATTAAACATATAGCCCAGATGCTGTGGTAATGGTACAAAAAAATGCTGGAGCATTGCAGAAAACAGAGTATTTGCTGAAAAAGTAAATACTTTAATGGCTGTTACACGCAAAACATTTTGCATAAGGGTTTATAGTGTATCGGCAAGATGAAGCCAGATTTGAGGATGCAAACATAGAACTAAACTCACTGTCTCCTTTCTGTCTTCAAAGGTTTTATCAATTACCATTGTTTGCTTATTTATTACATTATTTACGGACTTCTGGCATTCCTGTAGAATACCCTAATGTACACCTATCACTTACCACTACTTTTACTTTAACCATTATATTTGAATGCTACAATTACTTATTCCAGATTAAAAGGATTCATAGAATCCTAGATGCTTCTTAGACAACACCATAAATTAGCAACAAACGAAACACATTTTATTTTTAAATAAAATTTAAAATTTTATTTAAATTTATATTTATATTATTATACCTTGCTTTTGGGCTTTAAAATAATTAAAAAAATAAGTATTACTGATCTTATTAGGGAATGTAGCTAGAGTACCCATCTCTGTGGTGATGAATAGCTTGTGTGTTAATAGGCAGTTTACATAAAAATTACCTGGTGTCTGTCAACACTAAAACTATTCTAGAATGGAGACACTTAGAGTTAGTTTAATACATTGGTTTAACACATTTCAGCAGCACTTCTACAGCATGTTTTCAACTAGAGAGGAAAGATTGGGTAATTTTTAATTGTTTAGACCTAGTTTTAATGTAAACTGGCTGTGCTCAACTGTACATCATGACTCTGAGGCCTCTTTCTATAGTGGAACAACAGCATGTGATAATTACCACTTCTGCCAGCGCAGAAGGAGTGAAACAATATACTTGATAAAATTCAGTGACCTCGAGGCTACGTTGCCTGTGCTCTCATACATCTTGAAAAAGAAAGTGACTGCTGCCAACAACATGCCTCAGCAAGAGGTATGGCTCAATTGGCAAAGCTCAGAAAGCACTTGCAAATGTAGACAGGGAAAAGCAGTGTTAGGCATCCTCAGATAAATGATTGTAAGTGAATGCCATTTGTCCTGATCTAGAGTGGAAATATCTACTCATGGCATCAGTGGCAAGCATAATCTTCATAGTACACATAAGCCATTTGGTGGCACGTCCCTCAGCTTAAGGACTGCACAAGCATGTTGCCCAGGAAACCCTCTGGTGTACTTCATGAGCGAGGAGATTAAAACAAAGAAAACTGAGTGCCACATGGAGAGCAACAGATGATGCTTTCTGCAGTACATTACTGCTCTTACTGGTTCTTGGCCAGCAAATTTAGGGACCACTACTTTCGCATATATGCTCCTCAGGTGAAATACTTTGCTATCGTATTTGCTTGCTGTGTATTTGGCACATTTCATTGTTGAGGTTGTCATTCATCAAGGCATTCAAGAATGTGCTGGATTTAACAGTAACTCAGAAGTCTGTCATGCATTGAAGTGTTTGGCTGAAAGTTGGTCTGTATTGTGAGAAATAATAAAGTATCTGCACTTACCCCTGCTTTCCAGCTTACAAGTATCCAACCACATTTATGTTGCCGTAAGCATAGCAGTCAGATTCAAACAGGTACTAGGCAATGAGTTTGAGCTGAGATGACCCCAAGACCTTACATATCTGGGACTGTTTGTTGGGGTTTTTTTCCTCTGCAGATATGGACTTGTACACCAATACTGGCACAAATATTTGCTATACAAGAGTTAAAAAAGTAACCAGTCACACCTACTCTCCTGAGCTTTGTTCTTCATTCACCACAATGGAATTCATAAGATACATGATGGCACTAAAGCTGCAGGAAAAAAAAAAATCCTCTTTCAAGTTTTCTTAATTTTGCATCAGTCGAAAAACGGATGAAATTTACACAGGCAGTAGAAATTTACACAGACAAATGCTAGTGAACCATATAAAACTCACCATAAAATCTGTTTAAGATGGGGTAAAAACAGCATAAAAATTTAGGGTTTGCATGGGATCTCTTCTTCTGTTTCTTCAAATGGACACTGATATTCACTCAATAAACTTTAGCAAACAGAAGAATTAAAAACGGATTTTCTTGGGAAAAAATACCACATTAATGAATAAAAATATAATAATGGACCTGTTGTTACTTTATTTCAGGCAGAAAAAATAAATTAAGGTACAAGTGTAATCCATCTGTGAGCATCTGCTGAAGGTGTGTGGCGCACACGCTCCTTGGTATCATTCACCAATAGAGGGACCAAAACCAAAAACAACCACAGGCAAGTCTGGCAACTTTACTTCAAGGGTTTTGAGTCTTGTGCATTATAAGCAGCCCAGCTGCTTTTCCTTTCAATTTTTCCACTGAAACTAGGAACAAAGGTGACTAAAACTGATAAATTTCATCTAATCTGTGAGATAAAAGCTATGCTGTCTGTTACTGCAGCTTAGAGGACGTAGAGTAACTTTTTAAACTTGGGCAGATGGATCAGCTGTCTGAGCTATTGCTACCTTCTTCACTGTTAGGTACAAAAACCTGATTTATAAGGTCTGGTTACTTACTGGGCAGTCATGGTATCCTGTCTCCAAAAGTGATCTGCATTTGATATTTTAGAAAATAAAAGATACAATACACTTGCTTCTTTGTTTGACAGGGCATAAGAGATTAAATTCCCTCTTAATCCTGGAGCTTACACATAAATGCTTGTGCACTGTTATCTCAGTTCACAGACTGCTGTTCGTCCTCATAGCAAATACACAGACAGATGATCTTCAAACCATTTTTGCAACTGCCTTTCTAGCTTGATGTGCAACCTGTGTTAAAAAACCCCACAACACTCTAAAAGAAAAAAAGGAAAAGATAAATGTTTCCTGAAACAACAGATCCCCAAAGCAGTAGCACTGTCTCACTTCAGAGGCCCCTTATTTGGTTCCAGAGAATGAAGGTGCAAATACCATAACAAATTGAGAAAATAAAAGCATAACAGTGGAATCCACATCCCCAAGTGAATTATGAGGGAGAGGGTGACTGAACACAGCCACAGAGATATGCACAAGCTGCAGCTTTCATTTATGCAACCAGCTGCCTCACCAAGAGCACCCGACCTACATCAGCTGAATTGATGCATTTTACAACTACCAGTCCCACTAAAAAACAAAGTAGTCAGACGGCATGTAAGGAATAAGGTGCTATTAATACAAGCAAAGGAACTGCAGATGGCATGAAATCTGTTTTAGAAGCACAACAAGGCAGAATGGCTGCCAGGCTACTTACTTTATTTCAAATGTTGGAAGAGACAAAGCAGACAATGAGTCTTTTCTTAGATGACTGCTTCAAGAAACAAATGACCATTTGGGGATTCATGCTTTGTTTTTTTTTTTTAGTTTCAAGTCAAAACATAGCAAGAAGAATCCTCTCATTTTCCACAAGATGTTCTTAGAAGAGCAATAAAGAATCCATTTCTTGGACTAAAAAGCCCCCACTTTATTAAGGCATCCACCGTTTCTCACAAGTGCAGCTATGGGATCTGCTGCCCTGTATTGGTCAGAAAGACTTACACTTACCAGAGCAGCCTATTTACAGCAGACAGTCATTCTTACCTGGATTTACCATAGAATACACCTGCAAGGCTAAAGACATACAAAGTAGCATCAAGAAAACAAGCTGCTGAATAGCTACATATTACTATGAAGTATTATATATTACACTAATATTGCTTTAACTGCCCTTATGGCCTATAAAAACAGTATTTCCCCCCCTTTTAAGATCATAATGGTAATGAACACATCTTTCACTCATTTCCTCTCTTTTAAGGAGTTCTCAAAAGAAAAGCCTGGAAGGGTGACATTACTTTCTTTTCTAACGCCTTCAACTATTGAGTTCCACATGGTTCAAATTATCTTCCATACACTGGGAACCCCCAAGGAGGCAACAACAAGTGAAGCATCATCATTTCACATAAAATGCCCAAATCTGCTTCTTTTTTAAATAACATTAATAACATTACTTTTGAACTTTCAAAATCACTATGCATAAAATGAGGTGCTAATTGTAGGAAAGACTAACATAACCGGGAAAGAGAAGAAGTACTTCAGAAAAATCAAAAGACAATCTCCTATTTTGGAGTGACCGGGCTCAGCTTGATTTGCTTGGGTGATGGCTACTAATGAAGCTGTCAACCTACAGAGGGAAAATTTTCAGATGAAAACTCTTTAAGAAGCTATTAAGGGATTAAGATCATGTTCATTCAAGAGCTGAAACTAGTCATAGGTTTCACTGCTTTACAAAATTAACTCAAACCCTCAATTCTGCAGCTTTAATAATTCTGAATGCACAAAACCACAATGTACCAATTCATCTGCAAATAACGAAGCAGACAAAATTCTAATCAAGAGATTGGAGACTGGGAAAGAAGCAATAAGAATTAAGGATTAATAAGCCAGGATTCATTGACACAGGTTTGGACCTGAAAATCAGACATTTCTAGCATGAAAAAAACCCACATTGTTTTCAAATCCTTTTACTAGAAAGTCACTAGGAGGTAATCTTTATACATTTCAGAGGATGAAGGACAAATAATGTGCTACATTATTAGCTTCCGTTATTTTGCTACTTTTGTTTTGATTTTAATCTGAGTTAATAACTGCCCATTCCTTTGATATAATATTCAAACCAAGGCATTGTCAAGTAATTCTAAAATTTAAGGTTTAAGAAGTGCAGCTTGCCAATGGCCTCTTAATGCCTCTCACTAGAAGCATGCACGCCTAAGTTAATGATCCCTTTATTTCATTACTACAAACCAGAAACTTCCCATATTGAAGCTTCAGTAGACCTGTTGGCATTGCTCATCTGCTCGTCTGGGAACACCACCTCTACCGGAACAGCTCAGCAGGCAGCTCTCCTAATAGACTCTGGCACTTAAGTGAAGGCTTCTGGACCTGGATGGCTTCATCCAGACCTCAGAGACAACAGGAATGTTTGTAAACCTTTAATTTCAGTGCTGCATTACAGACCATTGGAGCCATTAAGCTATCTGTGGGGTAAAAGTGCCTGATGGCTGATCTGTGTAATTGCCTTGATATCTGTTTCCATTAACACTTCATGTGGACAGAACTGTACTCCCAGGGCAAAATGAGACATCGCCTGACTCACCTCCCACGCACCCTGTGATTCAGCTTTCATAACATACCCTCATCTTGAATCTCCTCTCTTATTTTCTTTTCAATAGGTCTGCTTATTTTAACCCCCTCTGTAACTATTTCTCATGACTTTACCAGTAGCTGAAACACTTATTATATTTTAATATAATTTTTATATATTATCGTATTATTTATATTAATATGCTATACTACCATTTTGGCAGAAGTTTTATTTAAGAATTGTACCTTGTTCAAAGTGCAAGGGTTTAACTTTTGTTATAGAGGACATTACGAAAACACCCCAGAGATTTAAGACATCTGAAAGCAAATTAATAATTTTTTTTTTTTATTTTGAAATATCATTATTTTTCTGGCCTTGATTCATTACTTTTGATTGTCTGCGTTAACAATCGACCTTACCAATAATTCTGAGATAGTGCTGGACTAAAATCTTTTGAAAGATAGGCAAAACCAAAAAAAATCTAAATAAATAATTGGGCTTTAAAAATCCTTGGGTCTTTTGCAATACAGAATTAATGCATAATTGCCAGACTTCAAGGATGCATGTACAGTCATTTCACGTCACACGACCACACAGTGGGACTACTCAGGAGCTATCTGACAAAATGATTCAGACAAAAGGTATTACCTACAGAAGTTACTGGTTTGGGTAACACACAGAGGTTTCTGATAATAAATTTTTCGGTTTTCTGACCTTCTGTATTGCAAGACACCGTGTTCTGTAAGCTCTCAAAATTTCTGCCTACTGGGCAGCACCACTACATGATTCTGAAAGACCCCTGGACCAAGGAACTCAAGCATTTTAAATTTTAGAGTGGCTTTAAAATGCCTTAGAGGTAGGTAAACCAGACTCCCAGGAGCCTGGAAGGAATGGAGTCCTGAAAGTCCTGACTCTCCAGGAGCCAAAATTATCAGGGTCTCTGTGTTGTCTGTCATCAGGAGATTGCTATGACTATATTTCCCAAAAGGTGCCCACCTTCCAGGGAATAGCATTTCTTCAGATCAGAACGGCTTGGGAATCTGCAAGACTCATACTCAGTTGTTCTGGGTTAGTTTGTTGACTTTTTTTTTTTAAAAAAAACAACATAACAAAACATAAACCTGGTTATTAATTTCAAATGTATTTTTTCTTTCAGAATGTCATTTTGCTGAGAAGTTTTGGAGTTTCTCATTTGTGTCTGAGATTTAATAACTAATTTTCAACACTTGTCAGGTTCTGCACCACCACCGAGGAGCACACAACAGCCACCACAAAAACCTGTAGAAATCTATACAGCTAAGATAGGATATAGTGCCAGCTTTGATTTAGTGCATTAGTGGAAATGCAGAGGGATTGCAGCATTTTCATCCAGTAATTATCTCCACTTGTGCCGCTGTAATTTTTTAAAAAATGCTTAAAAAAGCTAGATGCAGTATTGAAGCATGGATGTAGATAGGTCCTGATCTTCTACAGCTCTAGTGGCTGCACCTAGCCTTTAAGATTGCACTGGGTGACAAGACTGACCTAGTTGGACAGCATCCCTGGTTCCTCTGGCTGCCTGCAATGGGAGCTGACAGCAAGGAAAAGCACCTGACCACGCTTAGCCACGGTGCACAAAGTCACACAGCACCTCTGTTTTCACTCTTTCTGAGCCACTTGAGCAAGGTCAGAGTGCTGCTACCAAGGAGAAAAAGAACATTTGGCATATAATAAACAGTGCTGTTAATCAAGAGAGAGACTTTTCCTGGCCCTTGCCCAGATGCTCAAGGCTATAAACAAGCATATGAGGAGTTTTGCTCTTTTTTGCACCCTCTGGGCAAAGGCAGGCTTTGGGGAAACCAATGCCAGCTTCTTCTACCAACCCCTGGTGTGCAAATTCCCCCACAGGTGCCCAGGAAATGAGAAGCAGAGTTTCAGCCACAGTCCAGACTGATGCTGGGGGGTTGGCCAGCTGACAAAGAACATGCATGCATGCTGTTATCTCTTTTGGGCAGAACCACTCAAAATTAATGCGTACCAACACACATTGCCTTATGCATGGTTTAGATGTGAAATTCTTTGAAGATGTGTAACTAATCACCAGACCAGTCATGACCTTGTTTCTTCCCCATTCCTTTAAAAAAAATCAATAGAATAGAACTGTGCTCTAAGACTAATTCAGTTTCATTAAACATCAGTGTAAATATCCATGATTTTCCCATTTAAAATGCAATTCCAAATTAATTCACACATCAACAATAATACTCGGGTACACGGTGTTCCAAGCAAGCACAGCTCTTACTATATCTCCTAATTTTGCTATAGCTTCCATACTAACAGTTCATCTAACCACCATCTGAGCAGAGAGGAAGCCTATGAGAAATTGTAAAATTAAACACAAAAATTAAGATGCAGATAATAAACCACTGTGTTGCTCATTAACATTAAAACTTTGTATTATTATTATTATTATTATTATTATTATTATTATTATTATTATTAAGGGCTCATCTATGAAGTGCTCAGGACAATTCTGATTGATTGGACAATTCCAACTGAAATTTTAAAGACTGACTGCATAACATATGGAAATGGAAAGCGGCCAGAATAAATGGTTGATGTTTGAATTTTCCAAACCTTACCTGAAAATTTGCACTGCTATAGCTTCTGCAAAAAGACCTCCTCATTAATCGAGGAATTCTATAAGGAGATCAGGAGCTCACAGAAAGCGATTATTTTTTTTGATAGAGTTACTAAGTGTGGCTTCAAGTTTGTAATGCAAGAATGACCAACGTTTCTGGTTCAAATAATAATAATAAATTCTAACATCAGCACTCATTTTCCACTTTTTGACAGAGAAGACTGTAATAAGTGATTCTTTATCAGCTCCACCTGAAAAATATATCCAAGAAGGAATAACACAAATTTCCCAATTTTAAGTGAACTACAGAAATAGACAAGCTGCCAAAGAAATATTAAAATGCAGAAACATGCACAAACATGTACACACATACAAAGCATTTCAGAGAAATTCTTGTAGCACGCTACAACATAATCCGCTTTGTCATCAACACCTACTATTATTTATTCACAGCTTTTCAAGATGGAAAGGATTGCTCTTCCAGCATCCATCTTTACGTGACAAAATTTACAGTAGCAAAACAGTGATAAAAATAAATCTTTGAGAAATGCTGCAGTTTTAATTCATGATGTTGTATCATACTGAGAAATCAGGTCTCTGTCTGAATGCTAAGTCTGATTGCGTAGGAGTCAAACACGCATTTCTGTGCGTAAGTTATATCTTCATGACAGAATTCCTGTGGATT
This sequence comes from Falco rusticolus, assembly GCF_015220075.1. NCBI lineage: Eukaryota > Metazoa > Chordata > Aves > Falconiformes > Falconidae > Falco > Falco rusticolus. The sequence continues at coordinate 44,023,706 of NC_051189.1, forward strand.
TTTTTTATTGTTATTATTAACTGCTGGAACTGTCTGATCTTTTTATCATTACTCAGGAGCTACTGTATCAAGTAAAATTTTCAAAATCTGATTGCCAAGAGCTACTGCCCTGTTTACAAATTTTCAAGTGTGGTAATTTTCCAGATAAAGGAAGATTTTGTCAGTCAGTGTAAACTACATGGGACCTCATTACTGAGTACAGACATTCCAATTAATCTTAAATACATGTGGTGCCAAGAGAGTAATTAGCAACAATAAATTGCTGTGATTTTTTAAAATAACAATCGCTCCTACAAATCTCATTAATGCTTCATAAGCCCCAAAACAGCAAAGTCTGTGATTTACTAGTGCTATTTTTAAAGACATTAGTTCTTTCTGATTTTCACCCGTGAGCAACCTAATTTACGAAGTTAGTCATTTTAGCGAAGTCCTCCATGGAAGTCCAAAGCATGTGAATTTTGCAGTATCAAGCACAAATTGTTCTTAAGTGCAAGAATTAAAATTGCTTATGTGGTCTTTACTTGGCCCCTTTGTGCATTTGCAGTTTGATACAATCTTTATTTCTGTGAACACATGCTTTTTTTTTTCCCCTGGAGAATTTACGTTCTTTATAATAAAAATTTGCTCAATTATTCACTCTTTCCTTTCATATGTGTTATTTCATGCATAATCCTAAATCTTTACTGTAAACAATCTACTTATTCGTACTGGATGTTGCTTGGAGTGGCACACTTTAAATTTGCCACCACAGCTTCCTTGGGATATGAAGGGGTATCACCATCCCCATTTTACAGAGGTAGAGCAGCTCTAAGAGACTAAGACCAACACTGTTTGAGGTATCTGGCATATTTCCTGCTTTTGAAAGCATCAGCAAAAACGCACACTTTGTTTGTGCAGAACAGATCTTGAACTAACCTCCTCCGCAAGTGCTCACTGTTTCTGCCACTCTGCTTCTCATCAGTAAATCAGAAAATGAGGAACACGCAACTAATGACTGTTATGATGGCTGTATTTGGAACTGTCTCGTGCTCTGTCAGCTACTAAAGGGTTAAGAGAGGCTTTTCATCTACCTGGATGTCACTAATGGATTATCCAGCAACAGGAAAGGGGTTGCAGGTGTGATAGGAAGACAGGGTTGCCACAGAGACAGATGTTTCCCAGCAGAAGCCTGTCCATTATGGACTGGCCGAGATGTGAAAGAGCAGTGACACATCCTGTAAGGATTAAAATGAAGGGCAGGTACAGCACTGTGCTCCCCTGTACCCAGAACTATCCCTAAAGCTGCAGTACAGACCACAAAGCTTATAAAGCCTGGTGGAAACCACAGCAAAGTGGTAATGCTTTGATGGCACAAGCACAGGGTCCCCTGATGGCCATAGCCAAACCCAATAATAAGGTGTGTTTGGGGGCTGAATGTCCTTACTGAGGCTTTTTTTTATGAAAAATTGTAGTTGTTAGGATTGAGGGTTATGACCAGCTGCTTCATGCTGTTTTGAGGGGAAGACACAAGCCGCCTGCCATGGACTGACTGACGAGCAGCTCTTGGCATCCGGCTGTGAAGGTGGCCTTGCTAAATCGGCATGCTGGGTTGTGAGACCACACTTATACCCATCTTTTTTTTAGTCGAACCACTGCAGTAGTTGGGCCCAAGAAGAGCTTTTAGACAATAGCTGGTGGCTCCAGGCAGTAGACACTTTTGCACATAATCCGGTATCATTTCCGCCTGTTCAGTCACAGCTGATACTGTAGCAGCTGGGCTCATACAATTTTCTGAGAACTGGCCTAATGAGAGACTGAAGAACACATTTCACTCAATTGCTGAGAGACAAATCAACCCACAAACCAAGAAATAGATTTGAAGCTTTAATCAAAAGAAATGAGAAAAGACTTCACATAGATGTGTCTATACCACTGAGAAATGATTCTACTATAATTTCAGATTGCTCTAATTACGAGAAATCTTGCAGGCCTCAGCTAGCTTTTTTCCCCTTTTTCTTTCTGCTGGGAGCATTTGAAGCCTAGGAAGAGAAAGCTTAAAATCACAGATGGACCCATTCTTCCATGATAAAGAAAAATGTGCACAACAGAGTCTCCAGAAGTCCAGCTGGTACCAAATGTATTTACAGAAGGCATCCTCCTAAATGTGGCAATTAAAACTGTTCTCTTACTCCAGATTACTGGAGAGGCAAGGACAATATGAAGATTCATAGAAGTACAACTTACAAAGTCTGTTAACCAGACTGCAAGAAAGATAAACTATCATATCAGATTAGTTACAGGATTGTAGGATACTTCAGGTTGGAAAGGACCTGAGCGGTTCTCTAGTCCAACTCCTTGCTCCTAGCAGGGTCTCCTATGAGATCAGATCAAGTTGCTCAGGGCTTTATACTATTGGGTCTCGGAAAAGTCTGTCAGAAGTTCTAAAGATTCTCAGAGTCTTCTACCTCAGCAACTTCCATGTGGGACCCCGTATAGAACATTTGACAGAAAATCTTAACCTCCAGCATAGGAATCAGTATTATGTTTGACAGATGCCTTCCATGTCTAAGATCTACAAGAGATGGAAGCATGGGAGGGAGAATACGAAGAACAATATTCAGACCACTTTCAGCTATGCCAGTTCCTCTTCTTCAACTCTCACTTCCCCAGAATAAATGAAAAAAGCCTTTACACAGATTTAGGCTGCTACAGTGTTTGATTTGGTGACTCACAGTAGAAAGTGTCCAGAAACCAAGAAGACACTTGCAGAAACTGTTCAGTGGGAACTAAATATTTAGTGCTCATAATGGCTCTGATTTCTATAACATAAAGCTAAATTCCATCCCCAGAAAGTCAGATTTCTTTAAGGAGAGCTGCTGAGTAAGCTTAGTGTTGTAGAATACAGGCTGCACTCATCGTCATTAATACATCTTTGCAGCTATGAGATTAAGTGGAAAATGCCTAATCACAATAACAAAAATTCATCAGTAATCCACTAATGCCTAAGAGCACATTTACTTCTGTACTGGTTTGCAGCAAGTAGCTCAATGAGAAACTGACATTCAGGAAAACTGAGCTGAGACTTTTTGCTACTTAATAACTCAATCACAAGACAAAATTGTTAAACACACTGAAATGTTTCTTGAGAGAGCTAATGCACCTATTTAGCAGAAGCTGAAGGACTTCTTGGAATACATGCCTCTTCTGAGAATTTGCTCCAAAATAAGCTAGCCTATTGCACACTATCTACTTTTTTTTAACTCTTGGTGTGGATATCAGAAAGTATTAAGTGAACTGAATTAATTCACATATTTTATGTGCCCAGGATTTCCACAGTGGGTATTAAGATACAGTAGCTAGTATAAATTAAAATGTTAGTGTCCTTCACAGGTTTTCCATAGTAAGCCTGTGAGACCAACCTAGATTTAAAACCTGTTAATGTAATAATGCTTTAATGATGCAACCTTTTAATGCCATTCTTAATACCGTCAAAAATTCTCAGCTCCCCAGCTAGAAAGAAAAAGTACCTTTTCTTAAAATTACTTATATTATCTAAGTTTTATTAAAATTAAGTCTATATAACACAATAATTTTATGTATATTTATGTATATTAATTTCACTACATTAACTATATATACAATTATATAGTTAATATAATAATATTAAGTTAATATTCAAATTTCTTAATATTATTAAAAATACCTTCCTTCTTTTGTTTTGAGAGCTGAGAAAAAATACTAGCTACTGGCAATAAAATATTAATCTTATGCCACTCTAAAGTCTTTTCCACGGTGGATTCAACCTTCCAGGTAATTGCCCAGGTCATTTCCCCTTGCTTGAAGCAAAGTGAAAAAAACAACAAACAAAATCAAAATGATGCATTAGAAAAATGTTTTACTGTGAGTTTAAGAGGTTTTCTAGACTAAGTTAAAAATGTACCTGTTCTCTCTCCCTTAATTCCCTCTCCTTCTGGTAGTATTTATTATTAATTGTGAATCATTTACAGCACAGGGTATATTCCCTAGTTTGAAGGTTCTTTAAAAGACACTAAAGGAAAGAAAACAGCCATGTGGTACATCTATTTCACTAAAAAGTGTGGCAGGGGACTTGGATACTTGACCCTTCCATCCAGTCTCATGATAACTGGGTTTTGTGTTCCAAGCTGAAGAGTCCATGAAATGAGACCGATAGTGACCATAAGAATTATGGCTGCTGCTGTTCTCCCTCTGAGCTGCCTATTGTCCCCATCCATCCCTTCCCTACACCTCAGCCATACTTCTCTGTCTTGTTTCTTGAATGCTCTTCAGAGTTCGTATGGCAAGATCAATGTCAGGCCCACTATTCGAGAAGTTGGGCAGTATGCAATGCTATCAAAGCTGCATCACCATCCCAGCTTTGAGGCAGAAACCACGACACAGGCCTTGGGAGGAAAGGGGGCAGGCCCTTAGCAAGTGTGAATGGCCAGTGTTCACCTGGAGGGTCTCACAGAACCAGGGGAGCTGGGTCAGCCCAAGGTGTGCTCAGCCACACCGCCATGTGAACCGCTCCCAAGGAGTCAGGAACACTATATATGCTCACTTGTGTAGGTAGAGATGGTACACCAGCCATACCCACGGTGTTGAGCTCTGCCATAGAGTGAGGGGAGTTTGAGAGGTAGTTATTAGTTCATGATTAGAGGAAACGCTAACTGGCTTCCCTCCTTCCATGCTTCTGGTAGATGAACACATGGCATTAGCTCCCCCTTGCCAACATGCTTGTTTAGAAGTGGTGAGCACCCCACCACGCGTACTCCTCCCTATCTTTCAAACTGAGGTAGAAAAAAACATTTCCTCCAAGCTGGTTAAATCTCTAATTAAATGCTACTGACATCTTCATCCAGCACTAAGTTTGCTATAGATTTTACTTTACAAGCATAGGAATTTTTCAGTTCTTCCTATCTAGAACCTAAGGAAAACCTAACTTCTGGCTCCTAGCTACATAAGACAAATGACCCCCACAGTTTAGACAGTGTTATTGCAGCATCTCTCTTTTAAAAACATAACATAATGATCTGAATATTTGAAATAATTCATATTAACTGGAAGGGAAAGAGACTTTCCCAAGGAGCTGTCAAAGTATGAAAGATTATTTTGCCTTCATAAGGAGGCAGAAGAGGTCTAGTCATATCTGTTTGTTCAAAAGGCAAAACCACATGCCACCAACTTCAGCTTTCTTTCTGTCTTCTCATACAGTGTCCACTTTCTGTGCTTTTAAGTCATTACTTATAGTATCCACCCAGAGGTCTTGTGGAAAATCTCTGCCTTCCTTTTTGGATTGCTCCCCTCCTACAAATGAGGTACTAAATGTGATTAGTAATCCTTATCCATTTATCTAGTGCTGAAACAATATATAAGAGCCAACAGAGGAGAAAGTGGTTGCTGAACCAAGCTTGAAAAAGGGGCCTGCAAGGCATTGGACTGCTGGCACTTAATCTATAACACAAATGAAAGATGTGATCTCCTACAATCTTCTCCTCTCTCTCCCATTCATGAGAGCTGAAAGATCGTGCCTTCATCCTTGGCTCCCTCGGAGACAGATCTTACTGACTGAGTAATACACAAGAGTGTCTTCCTCTGACATACAGCGCAGGTATGCCACAGCATAATCTGCTGTTGCTGGACCACTAAATGGCTGCTCGATGTCTAGGGTGCCTGACATCCAATATATCTTTTTCAAAGCTCACTAAAGCAAGCAGTCCACTGCAGCAGCAATTCTCTTCTTCAGAAATCTGGGTACCTATCTGGGGGAGGCCACCTCCCTTCGAAGTTTTCTATATAGCATTTGTGTGGTGTAAAAGTAGAGAATATTTTCTATGAGTGGGTACAAATCCTCAGAAGTAGAGAAAGCAGCAGTGCTTTCTTATCTTGTTGTCTTTTTAAATATGTTGTCTTTTTAAACAGTGGTTTCAGCTTCTTTATCAATATTAATTGATGTTAAAATATAGCCCAGCAAGAAACTGGAACATCTACAGAAGAATTATTTCAGCAGTCTCTTGGGTGGGAATAGGGCATATCTTTTTAATACCAGTAAGAAATACCTCATCATGTCGAAACACTATGGGGGCTGCAGATACAGGAACTGGAGTGCTCAACTTGAGCATAAGCTAACTGTGCCACGGCATCTTCAATGATGACAAATGGGCAAAACCAGATTTTTAGAAGATGGCAACTTTAGTAGTGCTGCACCTCTTGGCACCATGACAAACACTGACTGGTTTGGGCCTGATGTACAGGAAAAAGAACAATTTAACTGTTTTTCCAGATAATCTGCCTCCTGTTTATGTGTGTCTGTTGTGGAGACCACAACAAGAGACTGGTTTGATTACTGCTGCAAACAGCATCTAATTTAGAAAAAAGCAAATACAAATACCATCCTATCCTAAACAGGGCCCTTATGTCCAAGTGCTGTAGATAGCACCACCGTAACCAAAAAAATGATGTATAAATTTAAGGCTATGCTTGGTGTCCAAATGTATTGGTAAACTGTTCAAAACAAGTTTAAGGCGGATTTAAAGATACCTGTTGTTTTCCATTAATAATAGCTGATTATTTGCAACATACATTAAAAGCCTATATAAATAACTAAAACATGGAAACTCCAGTAAGTTTTAGAAACAATTCCTAAAAATGAAGAGTCAGCTGTTTAAAAAAGCTCTATGCTGGCAATTTTCACCTAGAAAAAACAAATTTTAAAAACTCTTGTAAACAATTCTCTCTTTTTTAGATTTGAGCAGCAAAACTCATCTTAGAATGGAAACAGACTAATAAAATGGGAATGGCTGGAGAAAATATTTTTTTTAATGAAAACTGATATAATAGGTTAAAATTAGATTGTAAGCACTTTGGGGAAAGACACTGCACTTTTATTTTGCCCAGCACAAGAAAGAGAGGGAGTCTGGGCTCCTTAGGAGATTTTGAAGTGCTACATTAATATAAACCATTAATAATATGTTAACTTTCTGGGAAAGTTAGTGATTAAAGCTATAGACCAGGGTGTTGTTGCAACCACCATATGCACGACCACAGGTTTGAGCAGTGGTCCCTCACAGGGTATGACAGAGATGAAAATGCTGTTCACTGTTAGAAAACTCTAAGGTTTTAAGTACTTCTTTTTTAAAAAAAGACCATTATTAGTATCTGGGTTTACTGTGAAGCATTTTCTGAAATTTCTTTTGGATAAACTTAATTGCTGATCTGTCTTCCCAGTCAAAGCAAAAAAAGAAACAGTAGTTCTGGATCAAATACCTTTTTCACTTCAACAGAGAATATTTTAGTTCAGGCACATCCTTACCAAAAAACAAAATGTCACAAACAAAGGTGACTAGAAATAAGAATCTTTTCCCATTTAGAGCAACCATTTTGTTAGAGCATTCAGCCAGGCTATGTAAAATCAGGTTGTTACCCTTTTTTGGATCAAAAAGGAGGCATTTAAATGAAGATCATCTGCATTTAAAAAAAGAAAATTCCTTTGACACAAGCTACACACTCTTCTGGGGGATGTTTTCCTTTTGAAATCATTCCACTGCACAGGAGATGTTTTACTTTGTGTCAAATGAAAAAGAGTCCTTGTGGGAGCTGTGGGTCGACTCTGGGAGAGAAAAATATCAGCACTAAATCAAATAGATCCTATCCAGAGCAGACCTAAACCACAAAAGGGAGCACAGACACAAAAATGTCTGCTCAGCAGTAAAATTAAGAAATACAAGTTGTTGTACCACCAGTTCCCCAACTACTTTGCCCAGAATCACCTCTCTCTCAAGATGAGCCCTATGATTTTCTTGCTCGGAGCCCCTTCAGTGCCAGCTGTGACTAGTAATTTTCAAATCCAATGAACTGTGACTCAGTTTCAAATATCCCTTCTTCAGTTTTGCCTTTGTGACTTAGGCAGTGCATTCCGTGCACTAGCAGTTTAGACCACGAACCCCTCTCTCCTACATTGTGGCTATGTGCTCTGACCATTGATGACTGAATAAAAAAGCAGAGAGTAGCATTACCATTTTCACTGAGTTTGTGAATCTAGATTGGGGAAAAAAACTCCAAGAAAACAGACTACTGAAACTTTGGGGGAGTTGGGCTCACTCTTGGTGCTTGATGCTTTGCAGCAGATGAATCTTTTGTTGAAAAAAACCCCCATGAATACTTAGAATTTGCTACAGTACCCACCTATGTCCATCCAGAGCACAAAATACTTTCTTCCTGATGCTAAACCAAGCTTATTGAGCTGGCATAGGAGTATGTACAATGCATACTTCTCACCTACTTAATGGACCTCATACCTCACCTGATGAGAACAGTACAGAATGGCTGCTTCTGCTTCCTGTAGAGCAGCACTACATAGCAGAAAATGCTCCTAAAATATTTACAACATCTTATTCTTGCACCAAACCCTAGTTTTAACACATTAATGCTATATTAGTATAGTGAAGGTATGTGTGTCTATATATATGACATGTTGTGCATGTATTTTTAACAATTTTTTTTTCTAATGTCAGCATTAGGAATGGTGCCAGTTACTGCCTTTGAAAAAGGATGTTTTAAAATGCAGTTCATTAGTTCTCAGCCAGTATTAAAAATGACTTCCTAATGGCTGGGCTCTGCTCCAGAAAATAATGACTCTCTGTATCCAGTCCCACCTCTATAAGCTGTCCTCTATGGACAGGGGTGCTATCGACAGAACTGAAATAAATAGATTGTTTACTACTTCAATTTAGATGTTGAAGGTGAGAAACCTTTAAATTAGATCAAACCACAGAATTATTCAAACACATTTTTCAAACTGCTGTGTTAAAATTATTTTTATAGGGGTGCTCTGTTCACTCTTGGAGAGTGAAAAATGCCTGTTCTTTAGTGATATCTTAGGTTTAATACACAGACATAAAGTGACATACACTCCCCCAACCATTAGCTTTGTGAAAAGAGTATGTGGTGGAAAAGAAAGGATTTTGAGATACCATCTTGATGTTAATGGCAACTGCAGTTTGTTTCTTCTTCCTGTTCCCTTCAGCTGACTACAGATCATCGTGTCACAACGGCTCAGCGAGAATGGAAGACATTGTTCACCATGGGATGTGGTCACTTCAGATCTTCAGATCAGAAAGAGGATTAGAGACAGGAGGCTGGCCTATTATTTCTGTGAGATGCTGCAGCAGCACTTCTGGGTAAAAACTATCAGATTTCAAGTAAACGTGTAGCTTCATTGGGATATTCTTAGTTTTCCATTTATGTATCTTGAAAATTTTAAATTATCTCTGAAAAGTATTCTTAGTATCTGCAGATCTACTTCTCATGGGCATACAAAGCTCTGTCCATCATAACAAACACTGCATTTTGTACAATATTATACGAGCTACCCTTTTGGGAGCACTGAATGGCTCTAAATATCATCTCAGTTCAATGTGGAACAGTCATTTTGTACCATAAGTGTTGAAAAAAATTATGATACAGTAGGAAAAAAATATTCTTATATTTCACGTTTACCCTTTCCTCAGTGAGGTCAGAGATAAAGCTGTAACCCAGAATGTACTAGATAAAACAATATAACTTCAAGCTGTACCTCAAAACAGTGGTCCCAATCATATCTGACCAGAGGCAACAGTACTGACACTGTTGTCAGAATGAGCAGGAGGCAATACCACCCTTCCCTTCCTCTGAAAGTCTTGGCTTTATTTTTATGTTTTTAATTTTCTATGCCCACAAGCAAAGCTAGAAAGTCTTGTAGGCAGCACATCGTGACTCTAGGATAGAGAACAGTGTATTTAATATTTCTCCAACATACATCAAAAGATCACTTACGCCATGTCTTAACTTTCCAATTCCTCTTGGTTTTCATTTCTCATCCCAAAAGTGATGAGCTAAAATTTTCCATATTTCTGTTGTGAGAGAAGGCTAAAAATCAGGGGAGAGAAGAAAAGTTATGTACTTTGTGCACTTCATGCAAAGATACGGCTTGTAATTAACTGTTCTCGGTATTGAAAGCACTGAAGGAAGTCCATTTTTCTTGCTTTTTTACAGTTATCTCTGAATACAGAAAATGAGTCTTTTGCTTTAGAACAGTGTAACTGTAACAGTCCTTTAAAACAATATAATCGCCCTGGCTCAGCTGTAATCTTATCAGATCTATCTACAGACCCGTGGTGCAGTTAAATTTAAGAACAAAATGATACACAACTATTACAGGCACTTTTCACGTTGTTGTCACCAATTGCTTATCTGAAAAAGGATTCAGCTGTTTTCCTTAATATGCCCTGTTGGTTATTCTCTGGAAGTAAAAATCGCAGTCTGACAGAAGTAGTTCAAAACCACCCTTACGCTTCTCCTGTGCTAGGTGGGATGGTGCCCTGAATTTATAAAGCAGAGGTCTTAGGTAAAAGTCTCTGTACAAAAAAGGCAGTTACAATGATGAAGGGTAGAGAAAAAGGACAAAAAGAGACAAGATGTTTAAGGGGTTTTCTTAAGATCATCAAAACCAGTATCGAGTCCATCATGTTATCCAACAAATCCAAAATTTGCAACTGCAGATGATTATGCGGTACACGGATCATAACATCTATGTATTTTGTGATATGGCAAAATAAAACAACACTGAATCATAGAATTACATGATAAACAATAAACTGATTAGTTTATGAAAGAGATTATATGACAGGACTGTTAGTTATGCAAAACACTGCACATGATGACTGAGTGTCTTTCATGTCCACTTTTCTTAATCAAGCCCCCTTTTACCTGTTAGCTCAGAAAATGGAACCATCCTTAATGCACCATCAGATGCTATTTTTTCCTGGATTATTTTTTTTTTCTGCTTTGAGATGTTTGCTTCACTCGGCTGCCCGATGAAATATCAACTGGATATGTCTCTCATTGCATGGGCCATGACTAATTGATTTGCTAGATTTATCCAACAGCCTTGTTATATTACAGTGTGTTTGAAAAGGGGAAAAATCTTCAGAAAACCCTGAAGAAAAAATTATGAAGCAAAGACAGAAACTGTGAAATCTGTCAAGATTTATTAAAAATGGCAAGACCAATGCCACTGAGATGAAATTTTCAATTAGTAAAGTTACTTTGGCAGCCAAGTATGAGATGTTATTACAAGTTTTCTGAATTCTACTGTTTGGTTTAAAATGTACAGAAAAAGTAGTGTAAAGTGTACAACAGAGAGGTAGATATTACAGTTGAAAGTAGTGTGCAATTTCTGCTATGAGTTACAAAACAATTTAAATGTCAGGTTTGAGGAAGCTGATATATTTAATCTTTCTTCCTAATCATGCTTTTCAGAAAATGTGAACAAAGTATGGCAACCTATTCTTTAGTTGTTCAAGAAAAGAATAAGCACCTTATTTCATCACTTGAGTTGATACATGTATTATTTACCTTTGAGTATACATAAGGTCATAGCCTGTGAAAGATTATTCACAGATTTCACAAAAGCATTTTCTAACAGACTCCTTTATTCTGAGCAGTTTATTTAGAAGATGTTCAGGTTCCCCCAATATTTTCTACCCATCCCAGGTACCTTAAAATAACACAGTATCCTGGACATTTCCTAAAGGAAGATCACCACAGCACACAAAGGAAAAATACACCCAAACAAAACAAACCAAAAAACACCCAAACCCAAAGTAAGCATTCATTTTAAAGATACTTGTTTTTGTCTGTGTATGTGAACAGTTATGCCTACTGCAACTGCCTACATCCATCTCTCCTAGGGGAGATCCAAAAATTACAGTATTTCATGTGAAAATGTCTTCTGACCTTAATGCTATTACACTTCTAATAAATCCACTCCTGTTTTCTGACTTACACTTCTCATCTATGTGATGTAAACATAATTCACTCCAAAAATGATGTGCTAAAATAAAGCAATACTCATTTTGGTGACCTAAATGATGTAAATATTAGCAGGTAATGAAAGATTATGTGACTCTGTCTGTGAACCACAAGGGCTGCATGCAGGACACAGAGAAAGATGTCAACATATATGGGATTTCATCATTGATTTCTAGTGAGAACTTCTACAGAATTCAACATTGGGCAAAAGGTTGTTATTTACTTTTTTACTTGAAGTCACAACCTATTAGAAATAAAAAATTAAATTTAAAAAAAGTGTTGTCTTCTAATTGAAGGCAAATATCAAACCAGAAAATGAATCTACACCAAACAGAACATCCTCCTTACAAAACACTCACTAAGAAGTCTTAAGTATATATCTCATTGGTGCCCTTGCTCCTTTTCTCATTTTTTTGGCTATGCCTTACATTTTTTCTTACTCTTATAAAGAAATAAAACAACTCTTCCATTGTTCTGGAAAAAACCTGCACAATCATCAGAGAAAACTGACTGTGGCAAAGAAAGGTCCATCAGAATATCATGATACAGTATTTTACATCATGCAAAATATTGCTGGATTTTCAAAATAAAGAAAAAAAAAATCCCCCAGTTTTTTTTTTCCATGTAAGATATTAATGTAGTTGTATAAAGCAGCAGGTTAAAAACATCCAGCGAAAAATCAAGATTTTTAAATCAGTACTTTTCTCTGAAATCTAAAGCTAAAACAGCTACCAAGCACAGAATGTGTTAATTCCTCACATCATTATAACTATTTCAATTATAAGCAACTTCGCAAAAGAGAAACAAGCATAAATTTTAACAAGACTGCCGTTAACTGGACTGGAAAAAAACTAAGATATCAAAGCCTTCTTGTTAAAGACTAACCTAATTAACAGGCCAATTTCATTGCCACAAGTTTTCAAATCTGTGATATTAATTAAGAAACTAAAGGAGACAAATGGCCTGCAAAGAGACATATCTGCCTTCTGGCCTACAAATGAGCACTTGCAATCTGCGTAATCGATACCAAGGAACCCACTGGAATTAATGTCCAACCATGTACAGCTTTCTGTGCCAGCTCCTTCACTTACCTGACCTTTCAGGTAAATGTATCTTGTGGTTCTCAAATGACAAAATGGCACCTTTCATTACTTTAATCATTGACCTAAAAAAAAGTATGTAAATATCAGCCTTTCTAAGACCATAGTTTGATATATCTGCAGTTTCGTCAGGGAAAGGTGTGTCGGTAGCCTGACAGCTGGGAAGTGGTCAAGCTTTTGGAGTTCTAAGGGGAACAGAGAAAACTAAAATTATATTTTTCATTCTCTTCCAGCTATAGCAATAGTAGTGCTGCTGCTTAGTGTGCCCAAGAAAAGACTTTATATGTCATATGTACTATTTTCCTATATAAAAGACACGGCTGGCTTGAATGGCAATTAATGTAAAAGATGTAATTCAAATGGAAATGTGTGGATCAGGAAAGTAAAAGTTCTTTAAGTTTTATTAATGAAAATAACAACATATTAGATACCAGCACCTGGAATGTTGAAACTCCATCAAGATGAGGGAGTTTAAGTACTTTTAGACAATCAAAGATGTAAAAACAAGAAGCAGCCATTTTCTTTGCCCCTCTTTGAAGGTACAAAACTCTCCAAATGAGCCATCTCTATAGGGCCTGTTTGTATCCTCAGCTGCCCATGGAGATTGAGATGTGTCACACTAACTTTATCATAAGAAGCCAAAAACCGAAAGCAGTATAAAACAAAGAATAACACACAGATTCTTCTAATAACGTCAACCTAGAAGGCAGTCTGGATGAGCAAACAGGTTTGAATAAAATAAAAAAAACCTCAAGGCTTCTTCTAAAACTAAATAAACATTCTTGAACTTTGAATTACCAGAAACAAGAAACAAAATATCCAGAAAAACAACTGAAACATTTGCTTTAATAAGACTCACAAAAACCCTAGAACTAATAGACCTTTTTGACTTAAGATTATGAGTAAACTAGCAGCTTCTTACTCTCAATTAGTCATACCCAAAAAGGCTTGTTTTGATACAATAAACATAAGCAAGTTCAAATTTCAATTAACTTTCCCTCTATTCTTCATACATGTAGATGTGCCTGTGAATTGAGGGCACCTTGTCCCATTGATACAAGTGAATCTGATTATGGAACAAACTATCAAGGCTCTTTTTTTGGTTGGTTGGTTGGTTTGTTGTTTTTGGGGGTTTACTGTTTGTTTGTTTGTGGTTTGGTTTTTTTGGGGGGAGGGGTTTTCTTTTTACTAACGGGAATGATTCAAAGCTGTGTCGGGACGAGGTGGGGGTTCAGGCTGGACATTAGGAAACGTTTCTTTACTGAGAGGGCGGTCGAACACTGGAACAGTCTCCCTAGAGAGGTGGTCAATGCCCCAGGCCTGTCAGTGTTTAACAGACATTTGGACAGTGCCCTTAACAACATGCTTTAACTTTCTGTCAGCCCTGGATTGGTCAGGCAGTTGGACTAGATAATTGTTGTTGGTACTTTCTAATGGAAATATTCCATTCTATTCAAAAAGTAATCATTAAAAGTTTTTATATAAAATAAATGCTAACCCCTCCAAACACAATACACAATTAATGAATTACCCCCAAAACCCACTGGCTTTAGACAGAAAGCATGTAGACATGATTTGGGATCGCTAATGGTGAGGAATCACATTATGACTTAGGATGGTCTCTAGAGAACAGTACCTGGCAAGCTTGAGGCCATGGTCCCTTAACCCTTCACAAGTTGTTCCCAGCTGAACCATACTTTAATCAGGAATTCTGCTTGTGCATCTCATAAATTTTCTTAATATTTCTCTCCTCTCCAGAATGTAAAACAAAGCTTAATATTTATGTAGAAAATGCCAGTATTATTTGTTTATATTTGTTATTTAATTGGATTCATATACTTGCAAAAAGAATTAGTCCGGTGAATTTATAGTGTTGTCCCTCTCTGCAGACTCGTGGTTCTATATCATGTACAAAGACTGCAGATCAGATAGAATGAGGAATGGAAGTTTTGATCAAGAGAATAACACACTAAATTCCAACTAACATACTTTGTCCACCTTCGTGTGGAGTCTACAACCAGCACCACATCCTGCTTTTCATTAATAATATTCTCTCCCATTTTCATAGCAGAGCCCATGAGTTCAAACAAAATACTCAAAGGCAATACAGGACAAAATAACTAGTTCATTACAACATATTCCATAAATTCACTGCAAACTACCTTGGTTATTTTCATAAAGATCTTGCAATCCCAAACTACTGAACAAAGAATAGGCTTTTTAATCTTTTTCAGCAATTTTCTGCCTTCTTTGTTCATCAAAAAGCATTTTCCCTAGTGAATTGACCCCAGATGACTTATGCCTCTCAAATATTTTTGATAGGTAGATGTCAAAGCAGCTTACATTTTCCAATATAAAAACTGGTGATAAGATGACAAGGCTGAGAGCACTCAGAGATTTTAAGGGAAGATGTTGCCTGACACTCAAACAGAAATCCACAGACAGCAGAAAGTGGCTTTCACAAAGCTGAGGTTTCCACAAAGTCACTTGTTCCATTAGTGTTCTTTTTGTGGAAGCAGATGAAATAAGATCCTCCTTGCATTTACTTAAAAACGAAGATAAAACAAGCCAAAGAGTCAGAAACGGACAGTAAGAACAAGTTATAAATTACGTGTCCCAGAACACTGTAAAACATGACTTAGACATTCAATTGATAGGATAGAGAATAGCATGAGATGTTACTCAGTTTCTTAATTAGATCCAATAATCCAAGGATCTTTCAACAAATCACTAAGTGTTAAACTTTCACTCTCATTATTTATTATTGTTTTGATAACACTGTTTTGAGATGTTTTAATTTAAAATTGTAATGAAACTAACAGAAACAAAGTTTCTTTGCAGGATCACTTTTTATTACAGAACATTTTGGAGCTGGCAATTCCAAGTTATTTGTTATAAGATATTTATAACATATATATGTTATAAGATATTTTAATAACATTTTAAGATATTTATTGTAAGAGTTGACTGCACCTTTCTCAGATCAAAAACAGATGCAGTGCTTGTATAAACTGAGAAACATAAAAGAATAATCAACTGTATTGGAAGGACATGTTTAGCCACAATGCTATAATCAACTTTTATAAAACCACATCTTCTAAATAAAAATCTTTTAATCTGACTGGTTTTTAAATCAAGTTTTATACTTGAGACAGAGCAATAGGTATGGTAGCAATTTAAGATTGTTTCTTGCTTATTGCTCTTTTGTGGAGCTATTTGGTATTTACAAGTATTTATTTAATAAAGACCTTTTATTTGGTAATGTCAGGTGGCTAAGAACAATGTAAGGCATTGCACAAGATCAGAGGGAGACCAACAGCAAACAGCCCAGGGATGGCTATTTGGAGGGACTAGCATTTCTAGTGTATCAAAGAGAGAGAAAGTAAATGAGCTCACACATGCAAAGAAAGTATTTAATACTAATTCTAAAATGTGTTTACAAATATCAGTTTGGCAGCCTACTTTGTTCAGATTCAACAATGGAAACAGAGCTTGTTTATAACAGTTCAAACCAGCTAGAAATCTGCATTCAGTCACTTGTCATAAGAGAAGGTGGTTATGCATTTGTGTTCTTTTTTAAAGAGAATATGAGCTAAAGAACTGTGTGTCTTCCACATAATTCAGAGTAATACTTCTGTTATCAGGTCATATCTTACGACCTTGTGAATAACATGCAGCCCATATCTTCCATGCTTGAGGTCTGGCTGGTAAAATAATTACTATTGCAGACCCAATTTAAAGCTGCCTTTCATACTTCTGAAAAATCAAAAGCTGATAAAAGATTTCACAGGCCTCTGAAAACTACCTTGTGTAACATTGATCTGACTTACTAAATAACTCAGGTAATACCAGAATAATGGGCTAATATTAAATCAGTATTCACTGACCACTTCATTTTTTAATTCCTTTGATGAAGTTCTAACATTTTCTGTTCTTGTCCATGGAAGTTAGATGGGGAAAGAAAACCAGTAATTTTTGAAAGAACTGTCACAGCTTTCCTTTTTGAGAAAAGTTAGGTGAGGGTTGGCATTCAGATAAGCCGAAGATGAAAGCAGACACTAATTTGGAGTAGGCTCATTTGAAACACAAGGAATAGAAAAAATACGCTAGGACAGTTTCAGAGTTTATTCTTGCCTTGCTTATCCACAAAGCAGGTTTGCCAAATTCCCTGGGAGACCGCATAACTCACATTAGCACTCAGTGAGGTCAATCCATGTACTTGCATGTGAGGCAGGAGATCTCACAGCAGCAGCACCGTGCAGCAGCACCGTGCAGCAGCACCATGCATTACCATTAGCATTGTGGCCTCTACCACCTCGCATTGCCACAAGGTCTCATGCAGTCAGACTTGATTAATATTCCACCAAAGGAAAGAGAACTACGTGGACAGTATACCCACCTCACAAAAACTAAAAAAGGAGCTTTTAATAAAGCAATTTGGAAAAGGAGCCTTTCTGTGCCTATGCATGTATACATTTTGGGCACAGGGACTGAACTATAAATCAAAGATGCCTAAGTAAAATGTCAGAGCAAGACATTTTGCTATAAGGTTTTGTCTTTTCAATAAATCAGAGACTAGGGACTTTTGCGATAGTGGGAAAGTGACTAAAATATTGGCTGGGGACAACTAGATCCCCAGATGTTAACTGACATTTTTTCAACACCCTGTCTAGTCCAGTATGATGAATAACCCAGGTCCCCTCTGAAGCCATACTTTTATTTACTGAAGGATAATCCAGTTAATTCTATTTTCCCCACTGTTTACAAATTAATATTCTTAAGAACCTACTTGTAACAAAATATCTCAATATCTACTATTCTCTGTGTTACAACCTTATTGGCTTAGTTTGTTCTTCCTACAAAGTTGTTCAAGTATAAGGGGAAAGAGAACTGATTTCTTCCTTGATGCTTGCCTTTTTTGCCTGTCTCTTCATTTGTTTTTTTCCCCTCTCACCAAATACTTCACAAAAGCAGAATTTTCCAGAGGCAACTCCATCTGGCATGGCTGAAGAAGGTCCAGGGATCCCAGGCCAGCACCTAATCCATCTGTGAATACTAATACACATGGGTACAAATACCAACAAAATGCAGACAAAACATTGAATTCACTGTTCCAACAACAGCAACAATATCCATTCATTCCATATAAACAAACTTGAATCCACTGTCAGCAACTAAGATGTGTTACCTGAGATGTATACTGGTTGAAACCTCTCACCAGTTTGGCTGGAGTAATAGGAGTGGCAATGCCAGTTCCCAGATGACCAAACTGTCACCTGCCTGTGACAACTGTAGCTTGTCTGGTTTACAAAGAGGTCAATTCTTCTTTTACTCTAATCTCTGTTAGGTTTGCCACACATTTCCTTTGTCTCTTGTTACCACCTGCCTGTAAGACAAGTGCTCATCAGCTCTCAGATATCACTGTCCCATACACCTGAACAGGACCGCCTGTGGATCTTCTCATCCAATGCATTCCTATCTATAATTCAGATCCCAGTCACTTCCATCTTTTCCTTTGTCTTTTTTTTGTATATGAAACTATCTGACTCTTTTCCCAAGAGATTCTTCTGACAATATTGAACTTTCCAGTTACAGTGCACCTCCTCACGGTCACCTTTCAAAATGTTCTCCAGTGTTCATGACCATTTTCTACCGTAATGGTTTCATGTCTCTGAATCATACTGGTCAAACAATTTTTCAAGTCAGCAGCACTACAAGACATTCTTCTTCAGGCCCATCTGCTAGGGAAGAAGAGTCTGGTGTATCGAAAGGGTATTTGAGAAGGAAAGAATCTCCTGTCAATAGTGTTAATTTCTGGTTTTACTCACTTGGACACCATGTCCACAATATTCCAGACAATGCAATTTTAGGCTGACAGCTTTCTTCCTCCTCAAAAAGTTATTGAAAGCAGAGCTGAATTAAGTTTTCATGCAAAAAAAGTTTTTATGCAAAATCTAGGGATGTCGTATCCCCAATAAGAATAATTTGTTTTCCTGATAACAAAAAAGGATGTTTCAGATTTAAGCTTTCAGTAAAAATTTTGGGAAAGATTTATTATACCTGTAGAACACATCTTACAAGATGGGCTTTTAGCAAAAGAAATCAAAGTTCACTTTTTGCATTCTGGCAGTTCCTGGATGATTCACTGGCTACAATGACTTCTGTATAACAAGGACCTATCCAGACCAATAGCCTGAAAAACTGGCCAGGTTTTGAATATGAGTGACTACCAGAAAGTACTTTGCAATTATTTAAAAGACAGAGAACCTGAGCAGGAGTTATTTCATGTCAAAAATAAGCTCTGGAGAACATCAGGGTATCTAAGTTAGTGCATGTCTGAGTGCATGCGCATTTCCGAAGGTCACTAGAGAAAGACAAAGAAGGTATCACTTATACTGAAACTGTTCCCACGACACCAAAGAGAAGGTAGTCAAGACAATGAAGAAATATATTCCTTAGGTCAGGTACCGCATGTCTATATGCCATGGAAATATAATGGCAACCAAGGTGGTGGAAAGACTTCCAGTTTAGTTGATAATTTAAGAAGAAAAGAAAAAAAATGAGTAAATCAAGGCAAATACTCCCCCCTCGGGCCCAATATGATATTCTGGAATCCAACAGATCATCTTCAGAAAGTACTTCGATAAACATCACTTACAGGGAGCAGACAAAATGATGAAGCTGATGTGTATTGCTATAGTGCCAGCCATCTGTAGCACTTACAGTCAGATTTTCTGACATACCTCAGAAGAAAGAAGGTATTTTGGAAATATATTACTGTGTTTATGAGATGTAAAATGTCAGCACAGCACCATACACCACTGCAGCACATGAATGTCTAAAAAGATCATGTATAATTTCCCTTGAAAGCGCTAATTTGCATGCATAGATACTTCATTTGCGGTAGGAGGTCTACGTGCTCTTCTCTACCCAAGCAGAAATACAGCTCAGCCTCAGTGGTAAGCAGTCCTTCAGTAAACCTTATAACCTCATTCCAAACTCTGGCTGTCAGTTAACAGCTTTTCAGAATGACAGTTTAAATCAAGAAAATGTCACATGTGTATAGTAACAGGCCTAATCTTGTCTGTAAATTGCTGTCTGTGGTTTTCAAAAACACAGTAAATTGCTGGCGATTTACAATGAGTCTCACTGCAAGGATAACTTGACTTTTGCACATTTAACAAAACAGTCAAATTATTCATGCATATCATTCAATGTTTGGGCAATTTTGAGTGTAATTGATTTCAGGAACTTGTAGTATGCCTTTTTACTAGATGAATATAAATCTTACATTTGACTTTTACTTCTCAAATGTAAGACTGAAAGTCTATCCAGGTATCCAAGATCTATAACGTATTTCAGGACTCACTCATCTAACATAAGTGGCCAATCTTTTTCCAACATCCAACAAACACAAACAATGTTTCAGACTATCTTTGTATAGTACTTCAGGTCCCTCAGGGATACAGAAGAGATTCATTCTGGTGACCCAGAACACTGCAGCATTCATGTCCCTTCTAAAAACACACTAAAGCCAAGGTTGTCTTCCATGAGTCAAGTATCTAAGCAATGGCTGTCTGGAAAGCAAGGGATAAAAGAAGTATGTAGAGGAAAGCTACACAGCTCAGGGTGGAAAGCAGTGGCATGAGCTGGTGGAGAGTGCTTTACGGAAAAAGGACATCGCAGCAAAATTTCTTCTACCCTGGTAGATGGATGAGGTGGGACTGCAGCACCCCTCCTTCATGGATGGGAAAAGGTATGGTCTATTTACGGAAAGGCATAGTAGGAGAAGATCTGAAGACACAGAACGTGCCTTCTCCTCCCTCTGGAGTGGCACCTAGACTCACAGAGAGACCGTTTCCTTCCCAGCATTGCCACTAAGGCAGAGTCTTCAAAGGAGAAGCTCCATCCTGGACCATGAAAGGCCTATGTGAAAGCTGTGACCACATCCCTAAGAATGCATTGTTGATGTCGTTAGCTTTACATCACTGCACTCCAGGGTTTCTTCCACCTCAGAAAAGGAAACAAAACCCTGTCTCTCCTTAAAGGTTACTTTGCACAGAAGTGTCTTCCTTTTCTTTATAAAAACAACTAAGCCAACAAGACCAATTTTTTATCTAATCTGTATGATGAGAATTTCAATGCTTTCTCCTGTAGCTATGCCAGTTTATACCATCTCAGTAGAAAGCCAAGAACTTTGAAATATTAACAACATTCCACCAAATAAAAACTTTTTTTTTTCCCTCCTAAAAATGGTATTTACAGCCTACACATGAGCTGTAGAAAAAATTGCAGGTATTGAAATACTGTATTTTGTTTTCAGTACTATTTATAGTTATTATGTAGTAACTTCTGTTTATCTTATTGTAACTCATAAACTCCTGTGTATCTTTTCATCTACAGTACAACCTGAATTAAAAAGCCACTCAATGGACTGACAAAATAATCTATTAAGATGAGTGGAATTACAAGCAAAAGGAAGTGATAATTCTGTTAGCAAGGCAGAACACAACCTGCAAAGTATTAGAACATACTTATTCCATGCACAAACTTCCTATACTGTTGGCAAAGCATTTAAATGCAGGAACACATTCTAGCACTAAATTAAAAAACAGTGAGATTATTACACTATTCACAGTCTCAGTGATGTGATGTAGCAGGACAAACTGTAATGGGTGGGTTGCAGATCATAAAAAGCAACATACTGTGCAATCTTTTTCACACAAACCTAATGCTTTCTTTGGCTCTGAATCCTTTTTTTGGTTCTAAGAATGGTTTTAATTCTCAGTGTTTTTTTATTCTTCTTTATAAGGACTATATCCTTAAGGTTTTTAAAACACTAAATATTTCAGAGATGCACTGAAATACTAAGCTAAAGCAGGTGATTTCTTAAAAAAACCCCACATATTAACACAAACTTCCATCATCTACATATCCTTCCCTGACCTCTTCCGACTCCAATTAATTGAACTGCTCTCACATCATGTTATGTATTAGGAGAATTTACAAAGGACAAACACAACACAAGAGGTGTCACAGCAATATATACAAGATCAATACAAGCAAATACAATCTAGATGACTTGAAAATGCTGTTAAGAGATACTATTAGGCAATATTGTGATATGCACAATATAAAAATATAGAACAACAGACCCATAAATCAGCATTTGTTTAACACATTATATATATATATATATGTCTCAAACTTCTGCATTTCAACTTTGTTGCATAAGACAAGATTTTTCTAGCTGATGAATACTTCGGGCTTTTTTTTAAGCTTTTTTATTAAAGCCTCCTTCCTTTCCCGAACTTTATATATGAGAAGTGGAGAGGTCTATGGATTGCCTCTTATTTTAATGTTGATTCTGCAAACTACTTAAATGCATAGTAAGCACGTGAGTAATTTTATTGAGTTTAATGAGACTACTCATGCATTTTAAGTTAATCATGTGTCTTGCTGTACTGAAGCTGCAGAAAAAAAACCATACAGAAATAAAAGTAGTGGGAATACACAAAGTTATAGGACAATAATCACTGTAATTTGCACATGATACCCCTGTGCTTTAGGCTGGTAGCAGCCCTTTGGGTGTGTGCTGCTCTCGTTTTCTTTCTGAAGCAGATGTAGAGGTAGCACATTAAGAACGCAGCAAAGACCTCTCAACAGGGGAAAATACATCTTTATCTTACTGTCCTGAGGGATTCAGAGAATGTGAAAGTCCATGGTACTGAGCAAGTCAGGGAGAAGGGCTGTGGAGTCTTTAGGTAAGTGGCACATTGAGTTTCAAGGGTTAATAAGTTAAGGAGTATTCCAGGTCCAGAGCCAGGGTGCTTTGGACGGAGAGAAACTGGGAAGGAATACAAAAGGGTCTCTTTCCCTTCTCCACTGTGGTCTTTCTTCTGGTTTGGTTTAAACTAAAGACAGCAATTATGAAGTTTCTAATGTGAGGTTCCAACTTTTCTCTCTATGGAGGCACTAGATAGTTTCTTCTGTCCCTTCTTCTGGCTACCTGTTTTTCATTTGTAATGGCACACATATGCAAGCATTTAATTATGAAAGATCCATCCTTTGTGAAAATTTCTGCAGTCAATGGGTACAACAGTTTCCAGTGCCAGGCAAAACACACAGGTAAACACTGTGTCAGCCAGTTCCTCAAGAAACCACAACAAAAATGGAGAAAAGACTCCAGTCAATATAAATTAGAGGATATATAATGGAGAATATTTAACAGGGAAGAAAAATATGTCAGGCAGAATCCATTATAGCAAGGTTAAAGTCAGTAATAAATTGTTCATTAGGCTTATTAGGAACAAAAGAAATTATAGAGATGATCTAGGCCTACTAATAGATGAAGACTCTGATTTTTTTAGAGGTAGAAAAGGCAGACATCTTTAATAAATGTTTCTGTTCTTATTTGGTAAAGAACAGAATGAGAAGAGGAGGAACAAGCACTTTCTA
The DNA here is from genome assembly GCF_015220075.1 of Falco rusticolus. Lineage (NCBI taxonomy): Eukaryota > Metazoa > Chordata > Aves > Falconiformes > Falconidae > Falco > Falco rusticolus. The sequence goes on from NC_051189.1 coordinate 44,047,111, forward strand.
AACCATCAGTAAATGACGTACCAGTTTCTAAATTGTATTCATTCTTTAAGCCTGGACAACTTGCAACAACACAAAACCACTGAATATAGAGATCTATGAACGTAAAGGACTTAATTTTTAATAAATCTTGGGAACTTCATGAGACTGAAGAATTTTAAAGCTTATGTAAGTTTCAAAACATGCACATGCAATGGTTCAAGGACAGTTAGTCTAGCATCAGTCCCAAAGTAACTGGGGGAAAGATGACTTAAAAACAGATGCTTGAGAACCAATAGAAGCAGTATAATTGACGCCAGTCAGCAAGATTTCATAAGACATTAGGACCTATTAAACAAATTCAATTTCATTACTTCAAGAAGTTAAATGTTGAGTTGATAGAAGCAGGTGCAAGAATATACTTAGACCCCTATAAGGCATTCACAAAACATTCTTATTGAAAAAATTAGAATGGCAGTACATTTTTAATGGACTGAAAATTAAAAAGATTGAAAACTACCTAATTAACATAGTTATCAATGGAAAATCAAAGCTGAATAGAAGTGTTTCTAGCAGGACTCCCTTGGGATTGATGTAAGGTCAGATGTCATTCAACATTTTCATCGGTGATCTAGAAGTAAATACAAAATCACTGCTTGCAGTGGATATATTTGCAGATGACACAAAGAGAGGGAGGAGGGTAAATAATGAAAAGGCAGGCAGCTGTACAGGGCCATCTGGAGTACTTGTTAAGCTGGGATCAGCGAAACAAAAAACATATAAATTATAGGCACAAGCAAAGTGATATAGCCTGGAAGCAGGAAATAGAAGTCAGGCAACAGAATTGCAAACTGCATTCTAGAGAATAAAATGTTTGGATAAAAGTTAATATGATCCTGGAATATTTAAGCAAGCTACCTAGTTACAGATGTAAAAAGTGATCTGAAACATTTATGAATAAAGAAATCCTAGGATACTGATGGGGTTGCTAACATCTAGGAACATTTTAAAACTCTCTAACAACCTTTTAAAACCATTTGGTTATTTTAAGCATTAAAACTCGATACATTTGTGTCTGAAGCACATTTTAATATGTCAACGTTTTCACAGATATTAGCATATTTATCAGAGTGAAGCAAGAAATTTTAAAAGAAAATGAGACCTAAAGATTATTTCAATTTTTTACAGAAAATTGTAGTTTTAAAACCAGAATATAAAGTATATTTTTAACTAATCAACAGGTAGTCATTTGATTCATAAGAGTAAAATATATACAAACTAAACCTAGAATAGGTAAAAATATTAAGAAGTACAAACTAAAAAAGTGATTATTAAGAAAGTTATATCACTGGCTTTTCCAAAATAGCTATTTACACTGTGCTGAAGTTTGCAGGGTATACACAATGTCTACATGCCTACAATACCGAACAACAAAAATAGCCAGCTCATGTGAAAAACAAGACGTAAGGACAGAAGATACCCTGAAGCAAACCATAGTTGCAACTCAGGGTAGATATGAAGCATATGAAAACAGTCCCAAAACAGCATGACTTCTGAAGTTAAAAAATGTACAAGTGTATTTGAGATGAAGATCTAGTGGAAATCAGTTTCTTCACAGTTGTACGTACATGTACGTATTTTTTTCCTCACTGAATGTAGTCTTTTATTCAACAGCCCACCTTTGAAGTGGAATAAATAAGCATTTGTGAATTATTTGTGAATGCCACTAAAGAGAAAGAAACATTAATTTAGTCAAGATGAGATGACTCAGAAGGAAAATCATCTGCCCTGGTAATACTGGCAGTGAGAAAGTTGGTCAGCAGTTTGGTCACTTCTGATCAAACCAAGGGAAAGTACTGAACTGAATGAAAATAAAGCTGAAAAGCAAAAATATTATCCATCATTCACAGGGAGAAAAGGTAAAACTAATCAACTGCGTTATACCTGCTGCAAAGAAGTAATCTGGGTTTTAGAATAACACCTATGCCCCTTGCAGCAGACTAGACGGGTTAACCAGAGTTCAAACTCTCTCAGAATAAAAGATGTCCAAGCCTTCAAACATCTTTGAGATAAACAAGGAAAATCTTCAGCCAAAACTCCCAAATCACACCTGAATCTTTTCATCAACCAAAGGAGGAAAAAAACAAAAAAGAAAAAAGATCTGTGCAAGCATGCAGAAGTAAGATCCATAACAGTAACACAGAGCAGGAGTACTCGGAAGAAAGGTATAATATATTCTCCTGGTGCAATGGAAAAGCTCTTCCAAAACAACATCTTAAAGAACTTCTACATGCTCTCTAAAGACCTCTAAGCAGAGAGGGAATCTAAGTATACAGAATGCAACACTGCTATAATACAGAGAGAATCAAATTATTCATAAACCATTTGCCCTTGAAACACAGTCTCAGGAAAGCACTGTTGCCATCTCTGTGACTTCTTTTCCGACATTTTTGCTTTCCCCATTTGACTGGCTAGGTCAAAAAGACCCAGCATTATTCCCAGTATAGTAAAGCCACCCTGACAATAAACCTCCTAGCAAAGCAAAGGGCAGGAGGGCAGTCAAATCCCCAACAGGATTCTCTCATTCTTTCCCCGTTAATCCGAACTGAAGAAGTCTGCTCAAAGGAGTGCTGATACTCATGAATAATAAACTCAGTCACATCATCAACACGAGCAAGGAATTTCCCTGAAGGACAGCTGAAAAAGGAAGAGAGAATAATAATCTAGACAACCAACAAACCCTCCAATTCGCTTGTGCATTGAAAAGGAGTTCTCAAACCCCATTCACCTTATGGAGGTTAAGTAAATTATTACACAGAAACCAAATTAAGGAGATAAGCGTGCTCCAAGGCTCGAACCATAAAGATTGAGACTACTTCCTGTGACCTCCAGAATCAAAACCCTCCTTCCGATTAAAGACAGACCAACACAACATAAACATTAAGCATTCTACAAATGAAAAAATGGTCAAACCAGATATATTGGCTTTTTAAGGCTTACCCAAGGTACACTACTGAACTAACTATAGGGTTTTTGTTTCCTGAAGCCTTCAAAAGAAATGGATACTGGGAGTAAGGCAGGGACACTGCCCTACAGTCCCCTTATTGTGCACTTATTGAACCACTCAACAGGAGCTGAATGGCAAAAATTTCTTCCAGGTGCTCTTTCAAAATACCCGGTGAAAGTCAGGTAGACTTACAAAATTTGTAAAATTCAAAGGCAAAATGCCAACATCAGACTCCCAGACCAAAGTAATGTAAGGCAAATATTAACGCAGAACATTCCAGACTATGCACATCTAATGCCAATATACTAGAAAATCCTGAAGAACCAGGAAATCTTTGAGTGGATACCAGGCTCCTTGTAGTTAGAAGAATCTCTTTCATTGTCAAATGCAGACCTATGAAAACTAAACCAAACTTATATCCTCCGTGGCCTTTCCTCTAAATTAGGTAGAGTTCATGAATCCCAAAGGATGCAAGTACAGGCACCTGGATGACATCTAGAGATAATGAGCAATTGCCTGCTTCTCATGTTTCTTTGACAGGTCAAAGATAGGCTCATGTTAACATGTCTATCTACATAGTATCTACAGAGGGATCTGGACAGGCTGGACTGATGGGCCGAGGCTGAGTGTGTGAGGTTCAACAAGGCTCAGTGCCGGGTCCTGCACTTGGGTCACACCAACCCCACGCAGCGCTACAGGCTGGGGCAGAGCGGCTGGGAAGCTGCCCAGAGGAAAAGGACCTGGGGGTGCTGGTCGGCAGCCGGCTGAACGTGAGCCAGCAGTGTGCCCAGGTGGCCAGGAAGGCCAACAGCCCCCTGGCTTGTGTCAGAAACCGTGTGGCCAGCAGGACCAGGGCAGTGACCGTCCCCCTGCACTGGGCACTGGTGAGGCCGCCCCTCGAATGCCATGTTCAGGTTTGGGCCCCGCACTGCAGGAGGGACATTGAGGGGCTGGAGCGTGTCCAGAGACGGGCAGCGAAGCTGGTGGAGGGGCTGGAGCACAAGGCTTATGAGGAGCGGCCGAGGGAACTGGGGGTGTTTAGTCTGGAGAAAGGGAGGCTCAGGGGGGACCTTATCACTCTTTACGGCTGCCTGGAAGGAGGCTGCAGTGAGATGGGTGTCAAGTCTCTTCTCCCAGCAAGTGCTGGGCAAGAAGAAATGGCCTCAAGTTGTGCCAGGGGAGGTTTAGATTGGTCATTAGGAAAAATTTCTTCACTGAAAGGGTTGGTCAGGCATCAGAACAGGCTGCCCAGGGAAGTGGTTGAATCACCGACCCTGGAGGTATTTAAAAGACCTGTAGATGCCGTGCTTAGGGACATGGTTTGGTGGTGGACTTGGCAGTGTTAGGTTTACAGTTGTACTTGATGATCTTAAAGGTCTTTTCCAAACTAAGAGACTCTACATTAGCCTAAAGTTACACTATTATCAAGTCTCATAAGAAGCATTTGGCATACTCAAAACTCCCACACAATTCAGTAACATCATTTCTGGGAAGAACTTTTTCAGATTCTGCTATCACCAGTAATAAATCCTCTGTACTTTCATCGAGGTCTAGGACTGTCTTATGTGTAAAATGTTACAAAAACCATTTAACATTTACATTTTGTTCCAAGCAAGCATTGTCTTCAAATGGAGGAAAAGCCCCAACGAACAACTTGTGAATCAGTGCAAAACTCCCTTCAAAATAGTAAAACTGTCTTAAAACTGGACATCAACTGAATGTAATTATTTATTAGATGACTGATGAAATTACAGGCCTCCCCATAAATAGGAAGAACTCCTTACCTGGACCATATAGGAACTAAAATTCCAAAGGATACATTACAGCAGTAAACCAGTGTATGGTATAGAAATTATTAAACTCATCAATTTGACCTTAGCAGGCAATAAACAGAACCTGCACTAGCACTAAAGTAAGTATACTGTCTTACATAAGGGTCAACATCTGCACACAGCAGTCACCATTGTCAGTAGTTTGAAGCTGCTGGACAGACAGCAGATGTGGTTGATGCAATGTCTAAAAAACAATATGATTAAAGAAATAATCGAAATATATTTCATTGCAGTTTTGCCAGAAGGACATCATATTTACAAAGAAGAAAATAAAAATATCAGTAACAGTCTTCCCTTTTTCTGCAAAAAAACCATATCACTACAAAACAGATGAAATTGTCAATATGTAGGTAAAATAATACCTTAAGCACTGAAACCTAGATTCACCGTTATCTGCAGATGGATTTGCCACTTGCATACAACCAAACCACAACTTAGAGAAATTTCCCTTCCTCTCCCCAGGAACAAACTAATGAATTCAACTTTATCTAGATACATTAGGTTAGAATAGATGACTAGATGGTCCTTCCTTTTCTTATATGTTCTGATTCCTTATTTTGTATGTTCTTATTCTATATCTAAACAACCAATTCTTTTTCAAATTTTTCTGTGCTTCAGGTATACTATAGGTACTCAGGGATTTACCCTCTCTGCATCACTAGCCATTGTAGCATGCACTCCTGCAGAACAGAACCCAGTTCAGACTGGGATCGCATCCTTATTTCTGTTTTATATCCAAAGGTGTCTTTGGAGAAATTTTGCAAGCTACTCAAGCTACTTACCTCCTCCCCATGAGGCTGCATTTTAGAGTTTGGGATTTTTTTTCTCCCAAATCTTCAAGAACCTAGAAATTAAGCTAATGAACTCAAACAAATAGGAATGTGATGTTTGTATTCATAGGTGTATCTGTGTAGCAGTTAGCTAACAATATATATCACACCCATTATTCCCAAAGCCAGTCAGCCATGGATATATTATATTGATTATTAAAAAAAAAAAAAGCCACAAAGATATCTCAGTTATGTAAACCACTGAAGACAATGGTGGCCTACACTCCAAATATCAGCCTTATAATTTAGCATCAAGGGGTTACATAAGAACACCAGTTCTGCTTGAAAAAACATAGTTTAATGGTGCTGATTGTTTATAGTATTATGAACCACTGTAAATGTCACCTGAAAGGATATGAAATTCAATTTTTGCACCATCTGGAATCTACTCCTGATTAAGTTGTTCAGCAATGTGATTGTATCACCTAAACAAACTAATTAACATCAGAATGACACATTCTGCAGTTTTGGTGGCATTTATCTGTGTCCTATTTGTTACACACTATTTTTTTTCCAGAATGACCTTATGCTCAAAATGTGCCACCAAGCTAGCTGCATGTTAATTCTCCTTCCAAAAGTAGGCATGTATTTCATTAAAAGTTACATGATGCTACAGTTTTACACAGTAGAGTGAAACAGACTGAATAACAAATTACTTCGGTTACATGAAATCTGGAACATCAAAATCCAACCACAAAGTTTCTTCAGCTAAAACAGAAGTCTTTGAGGCTAATTCATTGTGGAAAATTTTGATTTCAATATTAGAGTACTAACAGATTAATATTTTTTTGCTCTTTAATTTGCCTTTTTTTTTTTTTTTTTTTAAGAGAGCATGTATTAAAGTCATCTTCCTAAGCGTTCTCCAGGTAGCATTCCCTTAGTTTTATTTTCAAAGAGCAAGCATGAATGTGTAGCTGTTCCATTTTTGGGCTGAGAAGTATAAATTGCAAATAAAAAGATAATGCATTTTTCCATAGCCTCACCATTATGAATTCCCAGTTCTTGGCTAATTATTTTCTAACTTTTCATGGAAATAATCATGGTATTCTAAACAGAACCTACCACATGCAGTTTCTACTCCTGCACGTACTGACATCAACCTAACACAACATCAAAAAATACTGTTTGTAAATACCATTGAAAGGCACACCACCAACACACCATATCTATGATTAACAGTACCTAGCACCAGCCAAGGCCAGTGCTATTATTTTGAAGTGCTGAAATGTTGTTTCTGTTCAATATTACACTGCATAACTTCACAGTAAATTGGTTTCCAGGTTTATTGCCAAAGTAATTAAAAATGTAAAAGGTTACTGTTTGAACAGAACATTATGGAAAAGTATTAAATACAATTGAACCTGGAGATTATTTCTCTTTATGGCGAGAAAGCAGCAGGATGGGAGGAGCAACTTGCATATGAAAGGTGATAGAAGTTCATATTTCAGCAAATGCATTTCAGTGGAACCTCTACTGTAGGAAAGGGCACAAGAATAACAAGAAGGTGGGAACTGGTCCTAAAAACTTTTGATTACTTTTTTTTTTAAAAAAACCAACCACTTCTTAGTTCTGAGAGATTGTTCAAAGAAAGAGTGAAGGCCAAGGGAATTAAATGAGTTGAATGACACAAGCATTAAAACTAGTATTTGGTCTGGTTTTCTTTGCCTTTGTATTAGTTTAATTGTATTTACTTCAATGGTGTTTAATTAGCATTCCTTTTCCATGTCAGAGAAGATTCTGGAACATTACCTTTAAAACAACAATTCTTTAAACCCTTTTGGAATAATAGTAGGGAAAGGAGGAGGAGGCAAGAGGGCCCAGACCTTGAAGAAATGAAAACGGTCTTTTCATCAGGTTTAATTCTGCAAGTTGAATTTTATTAGCACACACACTAGGAAGAGTTTGTATTTAACTACTGCTATAAAACTAGTCACTTGTAATGTCTAGAAATTGCAGAATGCCTAGAGCTACATCCACGGCTTTAGTATGATCCATTATTGTGCATACGACAGCTAGCAGCAGCTGATGTAACAGAGGTCTAATCTCTATCAGGAGTGAACAGCAATGACAGCATTGCCTCCCACTAGGTGTCACACAGCTGAACACCAAAACCTCACCTGCACATGCACAAGAACTGCTGTCACCCACCTGGGAGCCTCCATTGGGGTCCCCCCTTTTCTGTGTCCCTACACACCTGCTGAGGAAAAAAGCCAGAGACCCCCCAAGCTCCCCAGCTGGAATGCTGCTCCTGCCGAAGTAAAGACTCAGACATGATTAAAGATGGGGTTTTGAGTCTTCAGCTTGTACTTGCTTTTTCATTTTTGACACTCCTACCCTAAATCACCCATGGACATTAACCTGGGTTTTTATCTTGACATAGGCTTATTTCTATAGACTAAAAAGAGCAGAGCAGAAGAGTTATCCAGCAATAAGGCTTTGTAACAGCTTTAGATCCTATTCAGGGACCTTATTATTAAAAAACTCCTGACCTCCAACCAAATCTTCTTTACCAAATGCTCAGAAAATTATTTTTTGCCCTTCTTCCCAGTAGATATGAAAAAACCTGACCACTTTCCTCCACATAAAAATTGCTTACATGTGAGTAGTTGCCCTATGACCTACCTTCAGTCTTCCGCTTAGACTAAGGAAGTCCTTTACCCTCCACCTGCTGATTTCCCATATAGGTTTTATGGACGTTGCCGATTTTATCCACAAGCTTATTACGATGCCAATTACACCAAAATAGTTGTCTCTGTTTTCTCACATCAGCACAAGGTAGAATGAGAATCACTTTTTTCTTTCATATTGTTAGCCTAAATTCAAGCAACACTTACGCTCTCATTTCACATTAAAAAACCCAAAAAGACACAAGCCCCAGCATACACCTTTACAACTCTATTAATTACAACATGGCATTGGTTTTGAGCTTAACTTACTCCACTTGAGATGATTAGATATAATTGCACAACAATTAAGGACTGGACTGACATGCACCAGATGGAACAAATAGGATTCCAGAAGTAGATGGGATAAAGTCCACATAATTAGCCCCCATTCTTATGTACAGTATTTTGTTTAGAAAAGAGTATTAGGTTTTCATTCCCACAGCGTTTTACTAATTTATTAGTCCATTTTGTCCTTGGATGAAATAAATCATTAATCTTAACAGGGTTATAATTATATCCTCCAACTACAGATCCATGTAAGAATTTAGCTTTTAGTTCTGTCTCCAGCTTAACAAAGTTGGCTGGGAGCCCTACAGACTTTGAACTTCCATTGATAAAAGTAAATATTATTAGAAAAAAATACTTGAAAAATGATAGTTTTATTAATTAGCACATGTAAAAGCTCCTTTGGCTTCAGGCGAAAGGTTAATGAAGCTAGAGTCACAAGCACATTTTAGTCCACGTTTACCTACATTCATTACATAAAACTAAGGACCAGATAATCAACATAAGCTGGTTTAGAAGTAGTTTGCTACTGAATACATCAGTGTTTCTCATGCAAATCCTTGGCCAAAAGCAATGGAAGAGTCAGTTGACAGAGAGCACAAGCCTGAGAGCTAAACTTAAAAGTAATCCAGAATGAGGCAAAGTCCACCGAAAACCAGGCAGAACAAGCAGAAACATCATAGGAAAAGAAAAGAGCTCATCAATGTTGCCCAGCTGCTTAGGTAAAGTATATCAAACAACGGGAAAGGAGTACACAGTATGGGAATGCTGCTATACATTTACTGAATAAAGGCATTAACAGTTAACAATAAAAGCATTAACACATTAACAAAGCAAGTATCACTAACTCACAACAAAACAAGCAGTAGAAAAATGGTCTATCAGGAAGTACCAGCTGGAATAGCAAATGATAAATACAAATAAGCACAGCTATTTTCACGCTGGATCTGAAATACCAGAGGGATATAAATGACAGAAATATCAACTGTACACACGAAACAAATGAAGTCTTCTTTCTACAGAAGTACATAAAAGAATGTATTTCTGGTGATGGAGGGCTGGCTCTTGTCCATATTTAAGAAGAATATCCAAAAGTTCAAAATAACAGCTTCTGGTATTGTATCAGGTAGGATACAATCAATGTTTATTTTCAAATGCTCTTTAGAGAAATTTTTTTGGCTCCTTGAGATTTGTGTTTATGTGTATATCTTTCTAAATTGCCCATACTCTTGAAAGTGGCAATTACAACACATTTTCATTTCAAGATACAGTAAGATCCAAGCAACTAATGAGCTCATATATGGATGTAGCAATCTGTCATCCTGCAGCGGAGGATTAAAAGGTCACATTATAATAGCAGCTTTGTTTCTCTCATACAGAGTGGTTAACACTAAAAATTATGCTTTCAGTTCCCTAAAAGTAGTAAATGAAAAATACAGGCAAATTTCAGTTTTCATATGGGCAGTTTTTTCACTGCTAAAATCAGAAAAAATCCTAAGTTAACACAAACAAAAAAAGATTTATATGGGTATATTTATTTTATTTCTGATTGAATAGAATTTCTTTAAAAATACTTTCTGAAAAAAGTATTAACATTTTATTTGCACATCTGTAACATAAGTGAAAAAAGAGCTTGACTTATAAGTTGTTTATAAAGTAGTTACAGAGGAAGCCTTTACTCATTAGGCTTCTACTTAGAACACTGGGCTGTGGGACAGCCAGGTTTGTTTCCCTTTTACACCTGAGACAACTTGAATCCATACCATCCTTTTCCCAGGAGACTGCCCTGATTACCATACTGTAGCTATAGGGGTGTGCTTCCACAGAAAGCTCTTTTGTGAAGCTTTCCCTCACTATATAAAATAATGTGGTATTAATTGAAGCAGGGACTAAGACCCAAGCGAATTCCTCAACAACAAGCCTGGAGCCATATATAGCCTTCCAGTTCCCAGTTTACCCCTCCCCACCAGCTTCCTCCCCTCAGGTCTACCAGTTTGGCCCTCCGGATTATTAAAAAAAAAATTTGCTGGGAATTTGGTTCTGTATGAAATTGCCTTTACTTTAGAACACGAAATGTGTTTGCAACTAAAAATATAATTTCTGTGTCACCCTGGCAAAGAAACATCATACTTTTGTGAAAGAATGGAAAGGATCAAATCACATACATCGTGTTTGATAATGGGAGGGATCATGCAGAAGTTTTCATTACTTCTTGTCAAGAAAAGTTTAAAGATCTTGGTGTACTCGATCCATAAACCTTAAACTAAATATAAAACTGTTCCTTTCAAAAAAACCATAAAATCAGTTTTCTAGGAAAACCTGAACATTATGCATTATAATTGAAGTAAAAGAAGTTTCAAACTCTCACAGCAAAAAATGGGCCTAAATTACCTATGTTGTTCTTACTCTCATTCAAATTTTTCATTAACTGCAGTGGAACTTCTTGGCGCAATTCAAACAACAAATATTCAAAGGAGATCTTCTCTTCTGCAGCAAGACTAAGAGCTGAGCAAAATTTCAGCAGTGGGGGTTGCCTATTAGGACATTTGAAAAGTCTGTCCACATTGTATGCATACTCCATGTTAAGATATTCAATTAAAATTACCATTTATTATTGTACCAAGTGATATTTGCTGATAGTATTCATAATCAAAGACATAATAAATTCATGGGACTCCAAGCAACAGCTAATTCTGGTCAAAGCAAATATAAACATGATAGCACTTAAAAACAAACAAACCAACAGAAATCAATCAGCTGCCAGAGAGCATCGTAATTTTCCCTGATAGTATGTCAACAGAAGTTAAAAAATTACAAACAATCTGCATTCATTTCAGAAACAAAACCATTTTTTGAATACAAAAATAGAATGACAGCAAGAAAAAACGTGACTATTCTCTGCCAAGATTTCAACGTCGAGAAAACAAACATCCTTGAAAAGCTTCTAATCGCATTTGACTTCCCAGCCACACTAACGTACCTTGATAACAGCACCTTTCTATCATGCCTGACAACACAGGAACATATTCATGGAAAGCAATGATGAAATTTTTCAGCTAGCATGTTGGGTAAAATGTGGGTCCCAATTAAATCAGTTGTCAAATAGCCAACAACTTGTAAATACTCTGGATTTTATGCATATGGTGCAAAAAGATCTCAGTCTCTTGATGACGGCATCATCTCTAGCACAGGTTTCAGAAACAGCATTAAACAGACCCCAAATTCCATGGTTTACTGAACAAAATTCTCGATTTTATCATTGCTAGCTTGGTCCTGATACTGGTGCCTTTGATGTAGCCTATACAACAGCAGTTAACTTCCATGGAAATAATTTTGTGTCTATCACCTTGTTGAGAAACTACTTTTCAAATGTTGCCATTATAAACCACAAGACAAAGACTCCACCAAAATTCTGACATCAACCTAAGTACATACTAATAAAAGGGATTTTTCTGAGCTGCTGAATAATATTTGAGCTACTATTTCTCTGCGTTGCGATTTGTCATGTATGTTAAGTAAGAAGACCTAAAAGTGAAACATAGTGGTGAAACTGGAAGATACGAGATTTCAATTCATGCTTGCTGGTGTATAATCCCCTCACACTAAGGATATGATCAGAATCCTTTGCAAACAATGGAAAGACAACTCAAGTTTTCACACACTCAGGTCAGACTAAAAGTTTTGCTTCACTTCCTAAGCACTTAGATTAAAACACTAGTTATCTATAAAGATATAATAGTCACTATAAAAACACTCATCACCCAACTGACTGAAAAAATACGAAGTATAATGAAAATGAACAATAACTTTGGGCGTTCATCGCTTCTATATGTTGCTTTTCTGTTCATCAAATAGATTTTTAAGTCAAAACATATCAATACAATCATTTATTTTAATTGTCTATGAAGTGCACTAATTTCCTCATAAAGCCTATGACTTCTGGTGAACTACATCATATTTGGAGAAAAAATAAACTGTTTCAGCTTTTCATTATGAAATTTTATCACCAAAGGAAGCTATCACTGAAAGCTTTAATTTTAATGGAATTTTTACTGAATAAATTAAATTTTATTTCTTATTAAATCGGTTTCACCAGTCTTCTGTTTGTTGTCAGCCAAAAGCTGGGCGTTTTAATGCTGAACCCAAAAAAGTATGTAGCTCACAAATGTTCCCATCAGAACTGAGTAGAGCTCACAATTCTTTAAAAGCGTTGCATGAATAAACAGTGATGTAGTTCGTATCACTAAACCTACAACCAATAATGGGGAAATTAATTTTATTAATAATACCAGGATCAGCATGTGCTATGGGCATACTGTGCCTGGAATCATTTAAGTATGAATGTGATAAACAAAGATCAGTATCATCTATGTCTAACAGGAGGATAAAAACCAGCAGACGTTGTATGGAACTCACTGTAGATACAATGCTAAATATAACCTATGCTAACATAAAGGCTACCTTGTATGAACACAACATGTATCTCGATACTTCCAGCAAACACTTCTGCTCTAATCGGAGATTTGAATAAGGAATCGGTGACCTAGAGCACTGAGTATCATGGAAAGGAAAGTTTTATTCAGATACAAAAAAAAGTCACCCTTTCTCATTTGTTCTTTTTTTGTAAGGAATTAACATTCTCACTGTGAGACCAATTTGCTCAACAAGTTTTTACATTAACCTTCTTAGTAATTTTCTTTAGCTGCTTTCAAAGCAGTCTCAGAAATTCAGATACACTTTCCATACACACTTGAAAATTCAAAAAAAATGACATTGGCTGTTTTTCAACAATCAAAAAGAACCTCAAATTTTCCACTGAATAACCTCCCCTCCTTCCTCCCCCAGACGGTACTTCAGAAGGCAACTGTAATTCAGATTCGTTGCATTTATGTACTTCAAACCCATGACTATTTACTATCAGAGACAAGTTCAAACACTGGCGTTCCTGTTGGAGGGGAACTCTGAAGATCAAATTGTATGTTCAGACGACCGCAATTTTCTTCTGTAGTTCCAGCCTTCTGAGAGTCCTGCTGTTAAAACACCCTCCCATAAACCTGAAGAAGGAAAAGTGACCTACCTTAGAAAGTCCGCCTACTTCCAAATAGAAGCAGATAATGAAAACGTTCCAGGTGACCCACAGGGCAGTCCACACCGTGTACTAAACACAAAGCCGGATGAAAGCAAAAAAGACAGAAAAATAAAATGTGAAGATGAAAGGACTTTATACTGAGCAGATCAATAATAAACCCCCTGATACTAATAAGCATTGTTCTTCTAGGAACAGCCAAGCACAGAGAGTTCAGAAAAGGAATTCTCCCTGCAGAAGTCCCCTAAGAACCATAGGAAATTACAAATCAAATATATTCATTGCTGGTCTAAATAAATACCTATAAAACAGATTTATTCTTTACTGTTTTACACTATCCTACTGATACCAATTAGATCCAAAATGCTGACTTAAACACAGGTTTTGGGGCAACTGTGAGTCATTCGTAAATCACGATTTAACTCTGTTAAATGAGATTCCAGAATAGTACAATAATTGAAATAGACAAATAGTATTAAAATAGTATTTAAATATTATGAAGAAAGACACAAGAATCAAACACCACCAAATAAAACAGAAGAGCTACTGATGTGATAATTTGGATATTTTTTTAAACAAACAGGTAAAGGGTAAATCTGATCTCTTAAGAGTCTTTAAGTAACAAGTATTTAATTTACATTAAAAATGGGTCACTACTCCAGCCCTTGTGGCCATGAACCTGATCCTACAACGCATTCTTACAGGTGAAGTTATCCATATCTCTTCTAGGTTCTCCAGCGTCCTACTCTAGTGCAAGACTGAACTCATACTCCACCCAAAGCATGAACGGTAGATCAATTTGTCTACCTGCAATTATCTTTTGCATTTTAATTTTCAGCATAATTGACTGGCACTATTTCCTTACAGATGCACTGTTTACCTACATACGACTGTAAACTATGCCCAATTAACTTCCCAAGCAGTACACCTCAGCAGCATTTCTGTCTGAGGGGCTAAGTGCACACAGCCACGCTGGAGCTACACCCACCTGAAAAATGCCATCAGCAGCAGCACTGCCACTTTATATTTATGTGCTTATAACCTTCACAGTAGAGAACGGCTGCCAAGTGCCTTTGAAAGTCTAATTAGCTGAGACCAGATGAGGCCAATATGCTATTGTTTTGCTTCAATATAATCAGTAAAGCTCAACACCCTAATCTGCAACATGCTGGATCCCATTTCCATTGCACGGGTACCATCAGCTTGGCTTTCTTGGGCACTTTTGGGTTATGTTCCCCCCTTTCTTCCCCTCCCTGTAATGTACAATGAAAGGTTCAGGCAAAGACAGTTAATTTTTTTCCCCAGTTTGATGACCCTTACATGCATATAGCCATTTTTGTACACCAAACAGGTTAACTGCTTTAATTTAATTTCTTGTGAGGTATTTAGGTAGTTTGGAGATGGCTATGGCATAAGAAGTAGGTCATTAATAAACAAAATGAGGGTAATACTCCTGGGCTGTTTCCTCTGGCTTACAGAGAAGGGCAGTGTGGCCCCTGAAGGCTGGGTTATTATAAAATAGACAAAGCTGCTGTGGTCTGTGAGCAGTATAAGGTCTGTACTATTCATAAGATTAACTTAAAAGAGGCTATCAGATTTTACCACATTTGCTGACTTCGTAGTAACTCATTAAAAGCGCCCAATATTCCAACATATGTCCTCAGAACATGAGGTGCAGTATGTTCAAAATTAATGAACACTTAATAAAAGCTCAGTTGCACATTAAAAAAAAAAAAAAAAAGATATTTCAGACTATTCAGGGGATTCCCCCCTTTTAACAAATAATGTTTTATCTGTCCATGAATGAAATCTGTCATCACAACAACAGGAAACATACTTGATCTGCCAGGCCAAGGCAAATCTGTTAATGGCCTCATTCTGTCCCATGGGCACCAATGACCACTATGAACCATGCAGGCAAAAGCCATCTGAATGTGCCTTCCCAGGCCAGGTTATGCTAGTTTACACAGTCAGGACCTTTTTGGTTCCTTATCCACTGTGAGGATTACTGAAAGAGAAGTGCAGGTGCAAGGCAGGTGTACCTTGCAACCCAGCTGCTGGGTATGGAGAGGCTCTTCCTACACTCTCACTGAACTGTAGGAATATAGATTTAATTTGCTCTAAGAACATAATAATTACATATTCAGTAATTAGTACTATATAACTGTTAAAAGTGAGAAAGTTATTCTCCACATTTGAAAACACATCTTTTCAGATATGCAAGTAGCAGATTCTTTCCTTGTATAGCCTCATAGGTACTTAAGAAAGACTACATTAAAAGAAAGGTTTTAAGACAGCAAAAGCAAGAAAGCAAAATCAGGAAACACCAGAATTCGGGCTATATATGCCACTTTAATTTTTCTATTTTGTGAATGTGCAATACCATGGAAACAATTAAATCATCAAAGGTATATTTTTACTTTAAAAGACCTTGCCTCCATTAATACATTTTATGAACAGCTAACTCAATACTTCATTCCTTTTTGTCACTCAGACTCTTCTCTGAGGACTGAATATTCATTTCCTCATGAGGTTTTCTAAGATGTTCATCACTGTAATGTGTGAGAGCAGCATAAACATTAACTAATTTATTTTGTGTTGTAAGGGAATGATACAGCTCTCAGAATGCAAATGATGTTCTGATACATGCAGAGATTACATTCAGAAGTATTCATACATTATAGACGTCCAACTTGAGATGCTTAAGACTTCATTTTTCAGAACACTTGGGGTTATACAGTGCGTTATAAGCTCAGTGCTCAGCTCCCTGTTGGCTGAGAATTCAGCACTTGTGCAACTTGGACCATAAGGTCTCAAGACAAGAACTCAGAACACAAGGGGAAAACAAAGCATGTGAAAAGTTTGGTTTAAGTGACTTGCTTTGTGTCAAAAAAGGTTTTGGTGGTTGAGAGCAGAGGTAAAACTCAGCTACCCAGCACAGGTTCATAACAAAAGCGATCTAATTCTTGCTGCCATGTGCCTCATTCTTCTCGTGTCTTCTGTTTTCTGCAAATCAAGTTTCTATTCTATAGCTGCAATCAGCAGAACACCCCAAATGTCTGCCCTTTCTATGGCAACGGAGGTGCCCCTAGAAAAAAACTGGTATGCACCTGGCACAGTTCAAAACTGCAAATATGTAAAAGGATCACGTTAAGATTGCACATGAGGGCTTCAGTAAAAGCATTTCATAATTTTTGAGTGTTTCTTACTGAAAAATTTGTACTACTTTGTGAACTTTATGCGCATGTGTGTAACTTTATATGTATATACTTTCATGGTTTAAAAACAAATTGTAACAATATTATGTGGCATCACACTAACACCTGTTTGGGTCATGAAGAGAGGTGTAATGTTTAGACCATGATGAAGACCTCTCCTTTTTGCTAGCAGAGAAACTGCCTGCAGTCCCAAGTTGTTGTCCTCTGTGTGAAGGGACATCATGCATGTTGGCAAGACATTTGTTGTCCATGGAAGAGTAGTTAGGGTCTGAAACTTCAGGTCCATACTGATCCTCAGGGTTAATTCCCCTCCCAAGGCACCTCACCTAACCTGTTTCATGACCTGAGCTGCCATTCAACATCTCCAGCCCCATGTCCTGATCGCTATACCCTAACTGTCCTGCTGTGTCTGCTCACTCCTACTCCCTGACACCCAGTGATCCCTGCCCCAGTTCTTTGGCCAGCCACACTCCACCCGCCCTGGCCTCGCTGGTCTCATGCTCAGCATCACAACTCTCACCATATCTGGCACAAAGAAAGAATTTTCCACACAGGTTGAATCAATAAGAAGAATGGGGGGGGTTATTTTATACCCCATATGACGCACTACTTAAAAATCACCTGGACATTTTCACCTAACAGATTCCTTCTGCTGGAAGGACCCAGGACACCGGTGATAATCTTTACTGATTTCTCCCCATGATGCACTGTATACTTTCTTGCTTTTGGTCTTTTGTACTAAGTATTGTATACTATGTGGTGTGAGGAAGCATCTGGAATCTTACTATGTGGAGAGAGTACTCCCTAAACCTTACAGGTTAAATGTTTACTAAATTATTGTCCAACCCGGTAGGTTCCTTTCAGATCCCTTTTCTTAATGTCAGCCTCCTACAGGTTAAAAGTTTATTAAATTATTGTCCAGCTCAGTAGGTCCCCTTCAGATCCCCTTTCTTAATGCCACTCTCTACAATAGTAATATTTCTATACCTCTTTTGACTCTGCAGGTCATACTGAAACCGGTGCAGAGATACCTTTCATGTACCAGTGAAATAAAACCACTTCTAGAGTTAAATCGTTGATATTAGAGGGACATAGTTAAAAAAAAAAAAAAAGGGTTAAGGAAAAATGCAAAGGATGGCTGCTTAAACTGAAAGGTAAGAGAGAAAAGGGAAAATGCTATGTTTGAATATTACAAGGATTGTGGGATAAGTTAAGTTTTAACAAATAAACTGTCTCAAGTGGGTACTTGATCTGAAGCGTAGCACCTCCTCTGACGGTGTCTTGGCATTAGGAGAAATGAATGTTGGCTCAGGGATACTTCAAGGAAAGGCAGCAACTACTGAGTCATCAGATCAACCCCCTGTAATACCTGGCTGTGCCTCAGAGGCATCAGTAATTGCAGAGCCCCTACTTAAGTCATATTTGTGAAAGATGACAAGGAAAATGGCATAAATCAACGTGATGGAACAGTGACAACTCAGGACTTACTAAGAAGGATGTTCAAGGAGTAATTTTGGCTGCCTAAATATTTCACGTGTGTTCTGAGTATAACATTTGCCTGAATACTGTATAAAGTGTTCTGTATAGCCTTTTTTTCTGCATTTTTGGTGTGTTTTTTTATTTTTTTTTTATTTTAAGAAAACGCCTCCTGACTTTTCTGGTGTACACATTGCCTATATATCATATTATTTAATGAATTAAATTAAAGCAAGTAAAGCAGAGACTTCCACCTTATATTCCTACTATTGAAGTGCATTATTTTCATCTCTGTTCATTAATACATTTATGTTAAGCTTTGGGCCAGGTTGTGCGGTTTTAAGCTACATGACTCATCGTTCAGAAGGCTTTTGAAGTCTCACATCAGAAGTAGGAGAAGGGAAAAACCCCCAACTTTAACAAGTATCTTGTCATCATCTTTAATCAATTTTAACAGCCTGAAAATCTTGCTGGTGATAGCAAGTTCTATTAAGAAAGGAAAAGCATGCACAGGGAAATGAATCATAGCAGAGCTCTGAAGCTGTATGACAGGTGTGTTATAGAGTAGTTAGAACTTAAATTTATCTGTTTTTTATTCTTTGCAAATGTTTGGGTAAGTTTCAAATGAGCTAATATGAGAAAATTAGAAATCAGCTCTGCACTTTTATGTCCCCTGGGAACTTTGCACTGATTTAATTCAGCCACAAAACACTCAAGTATTGAAAAAGCACATCCGCTTCATGACAGGACAAATTGTTCATAAAAATAGATCTAAATTACTAATTAATACAGAAACTATTAGAAATAATTATTGAATTTAAACTAATTAGGACACTTGGAGTTAATGCTGTTGCTCCCCCTCTCTCTGTGTCTCTGTTTCCTAAGCTCTGAGGACTCAGAACTTTACATATGGAAAAGGAAATTCCAGATTTCTTTCAGAATCACTATCCTTATAGTCCTGTATCTGACGGACTGTAGACAAAGAACGTCACCATCATTATCTACTTGGAATGACAATTGTATTCAACAGAGATGCTTCATGACACAGCCATTGCATGGCAGCTCTTAGAGGGTGAGGCATTTTTTTGTTAGAAAGATCTCAGACCAAATTTTATACCACTGAAACTATGAAGGAAAAGTAATTTATTTATTCATACTTTTAATCTACAATGGCTACGCTTTTGCTGCTGTCAAAGAGATGACTGCAGCTTATGTAGTCATTAACTGTTAGTGATAAACTAGCTCGCCTGGGTTAATGACAGTGGAAGAGTTAGAAGCATGCAACTGCTTTTGTGTTTACTCAGCTTCTGTCGCAGCCCTCACTGAGCTCTTTGGCTCCAGGTACCTGCACCAAAAACCTGCTTAATTATGCCTGCAGAACTATCCTCATATTTGACTGCAGTATAGATGCTTCAAGTTATGGTCCTACATTTATTCACTTACTTTCCCACTCCTACTGTATATTAAATTTTGAGGGGTGAAAACACAATATACACAGCATAAGATGGCAAAGTGAAAGCTTTTGTGTAACTTCTTTTGTCAGGGAAACGTCAAGGCACAGCCCTCATCACACAGAAGATAGATAAAAGACATTCTCTTGAGGTCAAACCAAGGACCCAAGAGCTGGTCATCTTAAATCAAGATCCCTAGCAGGGTATGACAGAATATCATGGGGACAGTTTGCGCCCACATGTGCCAGATCAATTTTGTGTAGACAGTTTACAGAAGTAAACCGTTGTATCCGACGTGATTCTCTCTTTATTTCAATTTATTGCATCTCCTCCTTCTGCCTCCGCCCGCACACTGCTGCTCCTGACTGTGCAGTCCCAGTTCCCTGCCTTGTGATGGCACCGGCACCCACTGGGAACCTCACAGACTGGATTCAGCTCAGCAGTCTAGCAAAAAATTCCACTTTTTGCTAGGTTGGTTTTCTGACAGCTTAGGAGTGGAACCGGCTTACTGAAGGGTCTGGTTAACTGCTGCCATAACTGGTAGAGAGGGTTTGAAGTATTCAGCCAGGGAGAAGAACAGTGGGAACTGGGAGGCATGCAAGCCACCCCCTTCTGCTGGTATCGAGCTGTGAGGATGGTTCCAGACAACCTGTGTACTTTCACTTTTCAGACTTCAGGATTCGGCTCAAACTATTCCTGCTACACTGGGAACCTTATAGTAGCCATAGAAGTTGCTCTAAAGTCTTGATCTTCCCAAACAGTATTTGCACCTGCTATAGCTTGAGCCATTAAATATATGCTTAAAGTTAAATCAGAATGTGAGTTCAGTTACATCTGAAGACAAAGTATCTGGATGAGGTGTTTCTTAATTTAATTAAGAGACTTCTACCTCTACATTAAAACAACTTTCACATAGTCTAAAATGTTCATTTACATTGGAAAAGATACAGAAACAGTGAACATCTGTTGTGCTTCATTTGAAAACCAAAGCAGATTCCACCACTGAACAGCAGTGCTGAACCTGAGGGGCAAGAGATTTTGGGATGTTGCACCCACTTCAGGCATGAATTTCCTATGTAATTTTACAGATGCCTACCGTCACTTGCTTCCGATGTCTTATTTATAAAAAAGAGAACATAAAGCAGAAAGGTGATTCATCAATATAGTTCCCCAGCCACAGGTATAGAGAAAAGTGCTATTATTTACATCAATCCATTTTCAATTACTTATAGTCTGCTCAGAAGTCTAGCTAATATGAGTATAAGGAACCTTGGGTACACTTTTTGTTCAGTTTTTCTTTTAAGACATAACAAAGAATTACAGGATTACAAGCTTGACTAGAAAAGCTTTTTAAGTATTTGTTTAATGAGGTTTCCCCTGTAGACATTTATTTCAGTCTTTTGTGAGGAAAAAATAAAAGCTTTAGCCTCCTTAAGTCCATTACTGACAACACAACTGAAATGTTCCAGATACAGACACTGCCAGGTAAAGACACAGTATTCATCCATTCAGAAGAGACTGTGGGGGAGGAAAAGTGGTATTTTTTGTTGGCAGTTTCCTTCACAGCTTTGGAAGGTCTTTTTATTCCTGGCTATGTTGAGAACATGGGGAAAAAAACCCATGACGCTTCAAGTTACAATCATCAAGACGATTTCTAACTATTTAGGGTCAAGGCTGTAAATACAGGTCTTAGCAAAATTAGATGTAAGTGAGAAGGAGATTTATTTGGAACCCACAGGTCACAGGACTGAAGGAGTTTCTATAGTCCTTGTTTCTCCCTGTTTAACATGAAGATGTAGTTAAATACAACTTGACCCTTACAAATACATGGTTTTTAAAATGTCCATTGATTCTGCTTGTCTATTGCAGAGAGCAACCTTTTGTATTTCTTTTATTCATTCATACATAGTCTAATTGTAGATTTTCCCCATGAGTCTTTAAAGAGTCCCATTCTTTAAAGAATCTTACTAAGGACTTTTATCATGGTCAGAATTTTGGCAGCACTTTCTCTAGGATACCCGCTCTTGATAGCTTCCAAAATCACAGAAATGCCACTCACTAGTTCTAAATTTGCAAAAAGACATGGAGACTTCTAAAGTTTCTACGGAACTACCATCTGGTGTTTTCTAACCAAGAAAATTCTGCATTGTAATATTACAGGTTTTAAAACCAATTGCAAAAAAAATAATAGATAATAAATGAGACTTACCACAACTATATATCGAGGCTAAACTGATGGTTCCAAACAAACCCAAATGACAACTATTATTTGTAGGAATTGCCAAGGATAGGAGCCCACTGGAAACCAAGGAAGTCAAAGATCTGTCTCTCTAATGCTGCCAGCTGTAAGAAAACACATAAAAAGAACATCCACTTTTTAATTACAGGTGAGACAGAATACTTGACATTTTGTTACTTGCACTAGGCTTAACCAGATAAAAGTATGGCAAAATTCTGAAACTATGGTTCCTGTCAGCGTTGCCAGTACACTGGTATCTGAAGATAGCTACCAGTCAACATACAAAACATCTAATAAAAAAAGCACTTGGGAAAAACTTTAATTTAAGAAAATATTTTTTAAAACCCTTATATAGTACAAAAATACCTCTACAAACCAAATGCAGACAAGCTTTGTTTTATTCTTATATGCTGAAAACTCTAAGGGTTGACAATATTTATTTAAATACAAAATTTGTCTTAAACAGCAGCTCACCTAGGTTGAGCAAAGCCATGCAAACCTTGCTATTGTTACTGAAGTATCATCATGCTCCCTCCCTTCCCCATGTCTTTGTTTTCTTCGATTTATCCTCAACTAGACTTGACTGCAAGTTTCTCAGTTTATTTCTAAAGGAGACAGATTTTGACCAAAAAGGGCAGAGCAGGCTCAGAGGAGTCCCAGATGAGGCTACTGGGTATGTTCCCGGGAGTTCCCTAATGCAGGAAGACTGCTGGGATCTCCACACTACCTGAAGCATGGACTGAGGTTCAGGTAGTGAAAGGCTGTAGAAAAAGTTGGAAGACCTTGGAGTAATCTGTTTCAAAATCAACAGCCAAATGAGCTATCTGAGCTCTGCCATAATCTGCTAGGTTGCTTCGGGCAAGTGCAAATCAGGAAGACACAGTGGCAGCCTAAGGACTCTCTTCGCACTGTCCCCAGGGCCAGAGGTGGATTTACGTTGGTGTGGAAATGCAGTAGGCTAAGAAACATCAACCTTTATCCTTGTATCAGCATGTGGTTCTTAGGTAATTCTGCATTTCTGAATGTTAAAGGGGGGAAAAAAAAGCCAGATTAAAATTCTTCTGCAAACACATTTGCTACTTATTTCTGACAACCCAGTCTATTATTCTACAGATGCTAAAATCAACTTTCTCAGCAGCACACCTGTTGACGTTTAAACTTGGTTCGATATTGTTCCAGCCATAGCAAGACTTTTTTGAGCATCTAAACAGAATCCTACTGAGAAAAAGCTGAGTTTCTGTGCTTGCTAAAACATATTACACATCTACTTGATTTTACTACATTGTTACAAACCCTAAAATTTACCAAAATATGCACTTAAAATATTTATAACTGAGACAGATGGAATAAGCATGGTCCTGTGAATACCAAAGTAAGTATTCTCATATGTAGGTATTTCACATAAAACGTTTCATTTTTCATCATGGCCAGATTCAATCCTCACCTACAAGATGGGCCTAGGTGTCACTGAGAGCAGAATCCATACTTCGTGTACAAAAATCTTCCCTTACACCAGTCACGAAAAACACAATCTTTACGTTGAGGTTATAAATATAAATCTAAACAATGAAATGAACAAAGATAGAATCACCAACTTGATGCAGCTCCGCTGCAGTGAAGTTACATTGACTTTTATCAGTGAAACATCTGGCCCAGTATATATAAATGAAAATTATCACCAGCACATGATGTATATGGATGGAGTTGCCAAATCAGACTAGAATCTGCTTATCAGCCACCTCTGCCCTGACATTCATTAAAACTGTCATGTAGCCTAGGTCTTTGCCTGCACCAATAAATTGATGGTGCCCTGCAACACTCCAAGCATGGAAGGCAGCTCGCTTAGGATTGCCTCCAGTTGTGTCCTTGGCTCTGAAACAGGGCAGCCATCTGCAAACTACATACCTATCTACTCAAAATGGTCCCTGGGCACAGGTGAAATGTCTGGGATGACCGCTGGTCACAAGGAGCCCAGTTAACATGATGGAGGACTCTCAATTGCTGACCAGCACCCACAGTGGTATGCCACTGTCTGGCTTCTTTCCCAGGCACATGTGAATTTGCTGGTATAGAGAACATTGACCATAGTGGGTATTTACAAAATTCATTTCACACAGCTGGTTCACTGCAAGTGATGGCTGCCCTTAGATGTTTTATGTAGTGTTGAAACACCTACAGCTGTCAGACAGAAGCCTGCAGCACAGATATGAATGAAGCTTTTTAGTGTATGTCCTTTCTTAAACTGGTCCTTAGGAGCAATTTTAGAGCCATGTAGATCAGCACCTTAAATGCCTGAAAGACATAGTACTGCAGAGTCAATGAATATAGCCACTGCGCTTTGCCAACAGACCCATGTCAACACTCTTGGTACTCAGCTGATGCCTAAACTGGACCAGGCAGAAAGTTTCCCTTCATGTGTACCTCCTTGATATCTGCCAAGCAAGCTCTGAGCACATCTAGCAGGACCGGGCTCCCACAAAACAGCACAGCAGCCACAAGCATCTTCCCAAAGGTGGTTGTACAAATGTGTATATGCACTGTAGACAGACATACACATTAAAAAAAAAAAAAAGAGCTTTTTTTATGGATTACTGTGGTAAGGCACCCACCACAAACACAAATAAGTTTCAGTTTCCTCTCCTGCTGCCTACCGAGGTGTCTCCATCCCTCTCCTCCCACCTCCTACCCATTAGGATACCGAGGAAGAAAGCTTCTCCTTGAAGCTCTGTCACCAGCCAAAAAATACGAATTTGTATTTAGTGAGTTAAAAAAAGAGCACAAGCAGAAACATGAGTCTACAGCCTACTGCTTATGGCACTTATCCAGGATTGGGGGAGTTGATTGTATTTCTTGCCTGCAGGGCTCCTTCTTTATTTTTATATACAGTCACAGCATGTAAACCACCAAAGGAGTGCTGGAAGCAGGACACCAAACATATAGCACTATTGCTTCCCCACTAACAAGCCCTTTCACTATCAGGCTATGCAGTACGACTTTGCTGTGCAGCTAAGTCTCATTTATTTTGCTCTTGTCGCCAACACCGAGTAATTTGTCTCATCTTTAAAGCCCACAGAATACATTAGTGGGGCAAAAAAACCTAAAGAAAGAAAGAGGTAGGAGGCATGTCTGTCCTGCTTAAATTGCTGCTCTCTTCTAAATTAAAAAAATTTTCTTGCAGACAGCACAGATAGGCACTAAAAACCTAAAAATACATGCTAACGGCAGAGGAACATTAAGTTCTGTTTTCTTTATACCATGGACAATATGCACTGAACAGAGAAAGCACATAAGCACTGCTGTTCTTTTGTTTAGTATTTCACTCAACAGTCCCCAAGCAGAGGTGAAAGCCACAGACTTTTCAGCTCCGTGCAGATGAACAAAAGCAGTCCCTAACCCAGTCTGTGATTCAGGTAATTCACTGCACAGACATCATCAGAATCAAGTGAGTGAAACAGGTAGCTGTGCACAATTACAGGCTGGTTTTATACAGGTTTGAAGAGTCAGTACTGTTTGCACAGATCCAAAATCCCAGTAGCCACAAGTGGCCACCAGATAAACCTGTGCCATGCGGTGCAGTTGGGAAGAAGCAGACGCTACGACCGTTTCACTTGGAGTTATGTGAATGTCAGCAGTTTGAAATGCTTCACCAAGAACATTTTGATGATAAAGAGGCTGCTTTTATCCAGAAGTTTTCCCTCAAGGATTTCTGCTTTCATCACCATTTTCAGATTTCTCTGAAAACAGCAAAAAAAGCCTGAACCCTGAAGGCAAGGCAGAGGTTCCCAAAATTAGCTGGCTCAACTTCTCCCATTGCTAGAAGACAGGTATCAACTTAGTAGGGTAGAGGAGTCTGAGGCTGGAGAAATGGGGTATACTTGATGTGGCTGAGTTCCTCTGGGGTTTACTATCAACTCACTTCCCTAACAAGCACATTAGGAGCAGCTGGCACCTCCACTAGTCGTCATAACTAAGATAGCAAAACTTTGGGAGTATCCATCATAAATTGTTGTTTGATGCTGGTTTTTAATGATTAACATAAAAGTGGAATAATAACCCAAACCTAAAAAAAGAGGGTTTCAGTTTTTGCAAATTAAATACTGGAGGTCTGTTTTTAGTGAAACCGATGTCCAGTTGTGTAAAAATTTTCATGAGAACTTAGAAAAATCTATCAAAGTTGATAGAAAATAATATTTTCTTATCATAACAACACTTGGAAAATGAGACATAATATTTCTTATTACTGCTGCCAAGGGAGCGCTTTGTTATTTAGTCATCGTTAGCATGGAAAATCTTGTAATGTAAAGTGCACAACTCAGGAGACCAGGATTAGCAGTAAAATGCTCTAGTGGGACTACATCAGATCACTTAATGAAGATGTGCCACATTTGTTTTGTTCTTTTACCTCTTTGTTTCACTAAGTCTGTCCAGGCCACGTCCCTCTTTCTGCAGAGTGCAAGAAGGTCCTAAGCTGCAAGACTGGGCTGCATTAAAGTCACACAGGCTGAACTTTCTCTGCTGGCCATGCCCAAGCTCTTTTCTGTTAAGAGCAGCATAAATTTTAGGTGAGCTAATCTGTTTGAATTTTGAGCTTCTCCACCTAGATGGAGCAACCAGTGCAGCACATTTGGAACATCCTGAACAGGAATAAGTATGGATGCTGTAGCCTTAATGCCCCATATGCTGCTTATGGTTAAGGAGTAACAAAATAAAAGGTAAGGCGGCAATCAGCAATGCTGCATAGGTTCTACAGAAAGAAATCACTGAGATGGTCCTAGCCAATGGAGAGATCAAAAAGCATTTTTGAGAGCAGACTTCAACACCCTCTATAGAGTAAACCCCTCCTCTAAATGCTCAGGTCCTATTATACTTCAAAATACGTTATCAGAAGCTGTCTGAGTGATGAGACACTACAGCAGAGTTACAAAGTCAACTTTTCAAAATGAATTTAAAAACCCAATTTTCGCTTCTGTCAGAAACCTCTTGGATAAGTCAGTTTTATATTTTAATGGAAAAGCTTTTATAAATGACACATTAATTTGAGACGACCAAATAGATCTACATCCGTAACAGAAGGAGCAACTGGATCAAGAAGCGGTTTCATATGTAACAGATCTTTTTAGAAAAGAAAAAACTAAAAGTGACTTGATATAAATATAAAAACATAAAACTGCTTAATATAAAAATAAAAGGCTAATGATATATAGAAATAGCTGAAAATTTGATAACCTATAAATTACTGTTTACAAAATTATGCAAGTATAATCTACTTTGCATCTGATATCAAAAAGCTGCTTTAATTTGTCATGTAAGACAATCCCTAGAAATTATAATCAGAAAAGTATCCATTCTATATCTAAAAAACTTGTATTGAAGAAATCTAACAGCAATCATAAAATTAAATACATAATAACTGCAGAGCTGTAAAAGTACAGAGTTTGTGAAATGTTTTTTGAAACAAAAACAATATAAAAGCTAGGAAAAATATACAAATTATTATGACTTCTCAAATGGACTGTTTCCCCAGCTTTCAAAAATGAATAGTATAGAAAAAATGGTGAAACCAAAAATTACAGTCCAGAGCATTCATATTCTAAGTTCAAGTCAGGAATGATCTGAAACATTTGAATTAGGCATGTAAGAGTCAGAGTTGGCTGATGCTGCTAATAATTATCACACAAGAAGTGCTAGTGCACATCTCATCAACCATAATAACTATTGCTCCCAAGGATGAAGATGTTTTCTGCAAAACTCTCTGCTTCATTTTATGGTCATATATTTAACACGTGGCTTCAGGAAGGTTTTCCTGGACAAGATGAATCTCTGAGGACTGTTGTGCCTGTTACTATTACCACTAGTTTCCAACATGCCACGCTGAATTACAGACATTTTGGTCCAGTTTGGCCGATGCAACTGTTAAAAACTGAACTGGTTCACAAGTCTCCTCCAGGAAAATCCACCTGGAGCTTTAAGGACCCTCTGTTCTGAAACTCCAGAACATCTTTGATGAGCCCAGCAGTACACTCATCTTTCCCTCCCAACCCATCCTTCTGTCCTGTCCCGTCCCGTCCCATCCCATCCTCTCTCCTTCCTTCCTTCTTTTCTTCCCTCCTTCCTTCCGTTTTTTGCCCAGATGACTGTGAATCCCCAAAAAGCTACACACCACCACAAGGAAGAGAGTAATGTCGAGGCAGGTGAGGAGCAGTGTGATCTGCTTATACCACCTTGTAGCCTGGGTAGTTGGCTGGAATAGAGAAGACCTTGGATCAAGGTCATTTTTAGCACTAGCCACATTTGACTTTTAAGCCCTGTCTTCACATTCCAGCGCTCTTAGGTGTGCATTTCCTTTTCCTTGACAGATGTTCCACTCAGAAAACATTTTTTGTAAAACCTTGGGGCAAATGCACAATTTTCACATTGTACTTCTACATTGTTTTGGAGAATAGGTACCTTCTAATTTAAGGGAAAAAGACATCAAAAAGCTACCAAACTAGTCTGAATAAAACCCCAACGTTGGAGAGTAAAAGACTGACTTACCAAATGCTAAAATCCAAAGTTTCTAACAGAAAAGCAAGAAAGTTAAAAATATAATAATAAAAATTTATTTGTGTCAAAGACTGACCAGTAAAGCATAAAAGAGTTTCTATACGTTTTTTATACTCTTGCTGTAATTTCAGAATCTTACTGACAGCCTTGACTTCAGCAAGAAGGAACATAAGATTTAACATGAGAGAAATGCCAGGTTTGTAATGGAGGGGAGAACATTTGAATCCGAAGTGGAAGGGTGGTGTCAGATGATCACTCTTGGCTAAGAACACTATTTAGGAAGTTACAGTCCCTCAGCTAAAGGTTACAGCCCCCTTACCTGTGACATACCGCCTTTCAATAGAGGCTTCATAACCAAAGATGAGTGTAGTCTGTGTTACTGTGAAATGTTAAAATTTGACTTAAATCACTTCTTTATACCTTCGGTGACAGTTAAAGCAATCATCTGACCCCGGAGGAGATTCCCATTAGATCTGAATTCACTTGTCTAGGTGAAACACTAGCTTCTGGGTGATTTTAAGATGATAATCCCTTGTAACAGCTCACTAAATACATTTATAAGATTATGTGGCATGAAGGTTATTGAATTTCAAGGAAGGTTCTGAGTAAATCACTAATGTTTATAGTAAGTTCAGTTTCATGGAGCAAAAGAGTAACTGCTAGCTTTCTGACAAGTAATTGTCAAAGAAGAAAAAAAGCCCTGATGATCTAATATCAAAAGTGCTCTTGCAGTGTTGGTCAGATAGATAGGTAATTGGCTGTCACTTGGTTAGCTGTAGAACTGCATAAAATAAAATGCAAAAAATATATATATGCTGAAAGAGCTCAATAAAAGAATAGTAGCCAAGGTTAGAGAAGGCCAAAGCACAGAAACAAAGAAAAGGGCAGATAAGAAGAAAAAAAAAAAAAAAAAAAAAAGTCCCTTCATTTTAAGAGGGTCTGTGTTGCCTTTCACAGTGAATGTTCTGTTATTCAACTATGCAACTCATATGGAAAATATTGAGAACTAGGTAACAGTCTTTCCACCATTCCTGTAAGTGCTTTAGTGAATAAGTTATTGGAGGATGATGTAGTGATAGCGCATAATATTGCAGAAGACATCATGCTTTTAGCAAAATCATTCAAAGTATTTTTTCTGAGAAAAAAAAGCGTCACTCCAATAGTTTTACCAGCAGTTCTTCAATAACTGCTTAAGAAAAAGGTAAGTAGTAAGCATATAGGCTCAATTTTTGGAAGCCAATACACTGTACTAATGTCTCAGAACAAGCCACCACTACACCACTGGCAAAGTGGTTGATCTTATCTGAGAATTTGGTCCATAGTGTAATAAGGAGAGCTAGTAAATGCCAGATCTTGGAAATCTATAAATGTAATTATAAGATGCTGAAAGGGTTCTCTTCAATAGCTCATTTTCTCCACATCTTAACAAATATATATATATATATATAGTATCACTATGTAACATTATCCAACAGGCAAAGAACAAAGGTAATTCTTAAAGGAAAACTGTTTTCCTAGTTACGTGTACTACAAAAGGCTTGCAGCTACACCAGTGGTGTGCAGGAAGCTTTTGAGTGATGAATTTGATATGCGGGTGCTGAGTACTTTCACAAAACAACATAAGCCTCTAGTTTTGGCTCTGGCAAAACTTCCGCAGAAGTCAAAAGAAGCTGCGACTGCATCAAGGCTGCAGGACCTGGCTCAGAAAGGCAACAGTAAATTATTGAAGAAGCTCATCAGCATGGAAGAGTCTGTTAATATTTGTTCTGCAGGGTTGCCTGACTGCAGTCATATAAAAGGTGGCATTAAATAGTCCCACTTCCCAGAAAACTACAGGTGCCATTGTGATATACCCGAGGCTGAGTGCTACATCTGTACCAAACAGACTCTATAAAAATGCAGTCACAGTCTGTGGGTAGCCATGATAGGGAAGAAGCCAACTATTGTAATAAAACCCTGCAGCGCCAACTCGTTACAGCCCAGTGATTTAAGATTGAATTTCAACCCTCCAATGAAGCTGTAACTGATCCCAAAACACTGAAGTCAAGCCCCTTGGCTGGTTGACCTATACAATCCTGCAAACAGCTGGAATGAACATGCTTATAATGGCATTTAAGACTCCCTTGGTTGTTTCATTTAAATGCCAGCACACATAAAGCTAAAAACAGCATAAGAGATGGTTATAGGTTAAAGATCTTTAAAGATTTCTATCTTATCATGAATGACAAAGTCCAAGTCAAAGATATTAGATAAAAAGTAAAAGAAAATTAAAATTTTTCTTCTTTGTAATTATATCAAGCTACATATGCAGTGGCTCTAATTCAAAAGAAAGCTTTTATTTGCTACACGATTATATCCTTTCATATCGTCAAATCCTAAATTCTCATAATGGTAAGGTTTGGGGTTTTTTTTTCATTCATTTGCACATTTGAACACATCCAGTAAATACCTTCTTTATAGGCTTCCTCAATCGCTGCTTAAGAAATGGTGGAGTAAAGTACTTATTGACTAACAATAGTGAGAAACAAAAGTGGTTACTTCTACTTTGAATTCCCAGGGCATAGTAGGTAAGGCAAGGAGGTAACTGGTGATGCCAGCACTTGATAACAGTGATGCTGACAGCCCCAGATGCCTCCTAGATTCTGATGACTATGGTATTCAGCCAGAAAAAAATAATAAAAAGAGAAAAAGAAAGAGCTGAGAACACTTGCTGCAGGATTTGTACCCAAATCCATTCTTAGAATAAACAGTCCAAGTGTGAGCATGTGAGGGGAGAGAGGCTTAGATGGACACCCAGGCTGCAAGGCATGAGACTAATTGAAAACCTGGTAAAGAAAACAGATAAAACAGTATTTACAGCCTCTAGTAGATGAATGGTGTGCTCCTTCTGGCTAAAGAACAACCTGCTACTCTTACAAAATGCATCAAGGACCCTTTAAGGCCCTTTAAACCCCCAGTTTTTAATGTAGGCTCCAAAAGAAGAAAGAAATTAAACCAAATGGAGCTCTTCTTCCATGAGTAAGGAAGTTCAGAAGGAGCTGGACAAGTCAAACAGTTCATTCAAGGTCCAAGTTTAACTGACTCAAATTGTTAGATACGAGCTTTGGCATAAAACATCAAACAGCACAAATTGATTCATGCCTGATCTTGTGAAACGTTAAGGTTTCTCACAGAACGGTGCATCTTCTGTTAAGGTTTAGTTTGCGGTTCCAAAGAGGCAGTACATCTTAAACGACCAACTCTCTTCAGGCAAAATGAAGTATTAAGCCAAGGCAGCAAAGTAATAAAAATCATGTGCTGCCTGTTACCCCTAATTTGAGTCACAGCACAGAGCCTATTTCCACAGCAGGGAGGAATTCAGATGTCTGCCTAAATAACTTACTTCTTTCCCCAGAAAACTTCTCTCCAGTGCTCTCTTAAGTCCCAGCTATACAAAAAATAGAAGAATGGAAGAATGCATCTGCTTAAGATTCACCAGATGCACACAGGAAAAACAAGCAGTTTAGCACTGGTCAGAAGTCTGACAAGGCGTTTAAATCAATCCCTGAGTTGCACTTCATTCACTTGCTGTCAAATGCCATGTTCAAGCAAACTAGAAACAATCATAGATCCTTTGGCTTCTTCATATGGGTTTGATGAGAATCTCTGATACTGGATCATTTCCTGTTGCCACAAAAATTACATAAATGTTCTTCCCTGTTCACAGCACAGCAACAATATCTCTCTACCTCATGAGTTGTTTGGCCAAGAAGGGTTGTGGTGAGCACAGAGGACGCACTCGCTACTTCCATATGCTGAAAAAGCTGATGCTTTTTTTAATTTTATGAGACAAAAAAGTATTTAGTGAGTATCAAATTGACCTGAGTGTCTTCCATAGTCTTCTTTACTGTTGTCTTTTCTTTTCCTCCTTTCAGAGCTCTCCCTCATCCCTACAAGCAGCCCAGCTCACCCCTTTGAGGTAAGTCCAGTAAGACTGTTCATGACATTATAATTGAGCAAGTCAATTTACACTGCTGTTAGGAAGGTTTAAGTAACTGGACCTAAGGCAGCAACATTTAGAGCAGATGACCAAGCCCATTATTGCAAAATAATAAATACAAAGCTGCTCTTTGTTAATTTTTCTGTATAATCAAAAATATCTAGTGCTTCTAGCAGTTGTGCCTGCTGTATGCTGAAATCCTACAAACTCTCAAATCACAAAGCAGGACCTGGACTGGTAGATACCAGCTTCTATCTCCTAATTCCTACGGATCCAGGTAACTGGCTGAATACAAACCACCAATGGTTCTATGTGGAAAGCCCTTTGCACTAAATCCGTTTTTTTACTTTTTCAAGTACCATACTTTAATATCAAATATCTGATCATGCAGCATGGACACATATGCAACATCCCATGAGCATCCTCTTGCCAGCTGCTATCAACAGAAAGTAGGGCAACAGTTTGCTTTTTCTAAACTCTCCCAGTAAGGGAAAGAAAAAGATAAGCCTGCATAACAGCATGACAAATTATTTTGACCTCTTCTTATCTAAAGTAATTCATCAACAAAGTTTATTGTATGAATAACTTCCAATATGGGGCTATATTTTACAAAGCTTTCTGCATTGACTCTCAAAGCTTTTCCTGCTTCTGTGAAGAACAAGAGAGAGAAGAGTGAGTACTAAACTCATTGAAATATGAATTATAGGTTTATTGGAGAACTGGGAAAAGAAAGGTACTGTGTTAATGCCCAAATTAGTGTTAGTGGCTGACACGTTAATCCTGTTACTTTGCTACTTTAGAAATAAGAATGCTAAAGAGCGCCTAAAGTGAATGTAAAAAGCAGGGCTCAAAGCAATCTGGCTGGAAAAAGTATACTCAGTGTGCCCTTTCAACACATTCATAAGGCAGGGAAGTAAACTTAATCATGTATGAACAGACCCCAGTTCCCCTAAATAGGGAATGGCACATATATAGCATACAGATAGGCAGGCTAAAAGGGCATTTGTGGCTCATGTAGACATGTAAGAACATTCTTATTAAAATAATGGGAGGTCTGGGGTTATTTTCAAACATGGAAGAACATAACTGTAGTAGAGATGGGTGACAAAACAGCAATATCCCGCTTTAAATCCTGCTCTTTTACATGTATTGAAAGATCTGGCCCTTCTGTTGTAGAAATAAAACCCCAAATTCCAATTGCTTTAGGTGATTTTGTAGCATCCTCACGTTAAATGGAGAAAGAAATTTTCAAAGTGAATATATATAACTACATATGTGGTTTACTAGAAAGTTGCCAACAGAAGCATAAAATACTGTGTACACTATGCAGAACGAGGTCCTAAACGTGAAAGTGCCCTGCCATAAAAATGGTGTCTTGTGTTGAGCGCAGGACTCTGCAAAGCCACTTATTGGTGACTTTCTCTAGAAAATGCTGCAGGATTGATTGTGATAGAGCTACATGGGGCTAATGTCTTCAGCTAAGCCAGCTCCCTGATACCAAAAGCAATTCCACTCTATTACTCCTTTCAAAAATAGTTTAGGCTGTATCTAAACTGGTTTGATCTCAGAATCCCCTTCTGGAATGCTGTTCCAAAATGATATCTTTCAATGAAAATACCTATTTTCATTTGATATCAAATAAAAAAAGCCTCATCTCTTTGCTTGGCACTAACTGGTACTTCATAAGACAGAGCGAGATGAATTATGATCATAATGAAAAACAAGCATTTAGAAGTAGGAATGATACCTTCCGGGGCCATTTTGAAACTCAAAGGTATACATAAAGAAATGCAAAAGTTCTTCATAGGTGGTATATTGAGAACTCTCATAAAATAAGTGTTCAAATTGTTTAATCTTAACATTTCTACTCCGGTTTTAACAGACCTTAATTAATCTCTCAGTGACTTACTTCCATTTGTCTTGTTATTTCCACTTAATCCTCCAACTTCTGCTTTTTCTCCTTCGGATGACCTCTCATTGACAAAGAACACTGATTTAGCAGTTGGCCTGCAGGTTTTCAAGAAGTTTATCTAGCCCTGTCCCTGCAAAGCACAGATGGAGCAATTATCTCCCTTTAGCTTCACAATTCCTGCCACTCTCCACTAGGCCCACTGCTGATATTTCAAAACAAAAGAACAAAAAGAAGTTAGCTAGTGATCCTTGGTGGAGCTCTTCATTTATCTCGGCAGTGTTCTATTTATCCTACCCGTCAAACCTTCTCCAGCAGCTCTTTTGTCCATTCCCAAGCTCAGCCAGCAGACAGACATACCCAGACTTGTCAACTGTCTCTCAAAATGCTTGGAACAGAACAAATGAGGAAAGTAGAGGGGGCTACCAGAATGTCTTGAAATACACCAGTGCTGTTCAAAGATTCGAGGTAATTATCACCAATTACCCAGAGATGCTCAGCAAGACTACACAGGCAAATGGGAAAAGAGAGACTGCTCTGAAGTCATGCAATATAACAGACTCCCATGGTACAAGATTTCTCCTTTGGATTTCAGGGTATTGATTCCAAAGGTTTTCAAAATTCCCTAAGCGTTTCACAGAACCACTGAACACTCAGGGCTGGAAGAGACCTCTGGAGATCATCCAGTCCAACCCCCTGCTAAAGCAGGTTCACCTACAGCAGGTTGTACAGAGTTGTGTCCAGGTGGGTTTTGAATGTCTCCATGAGAGACTCCACAGCCTCTCTGGGCAGCCTGTGCCAGGGCTCTGCCATGCTCAAAATAAGGAAGTTTTTCCCCATATTCAGAGGGAACTTTCTGTGTTTTGGTTTGCGCCTGTTTCCCCCTGTCCTATTGCTGGGCATCACTGACAAGAGCCTGGCACCATCTTCAAACTCGCCCTTGAGATATTTGTATGCATTAATAAGGTCCCCTCTCAGTCTTCTCTTCTCCAGGCTAAACAGGCCCAGCTCTCTCAGCCTTTCCTCTTCAGGCAGGTGCTCGAGGCCCCTCACCCTCTTTGTAGCCCTTCGCTGGACCTTCTCCAGTGGTTCCCCGTCTCTCTTGAACTGGGGAGCCCAGAAGCGGACCCAGAACAACATATGTGGCCTCATCAGAGCAGAGCAGAGGGGGATGATCACATCCTCCTGAAACCCTCCAGGATCCCACTGGCCTCCTTGGCCACCAGGACACACTGCTGGCTCATGGCCAGCTTGCTGTCCCCCAGGGCTCCCAGGCCTTTCTCTGCAGAGCTGCCTTCCAGCAGGTCTGCCCCCAGCCTGTGCTGGTGCGTGGGGCTGTTCCTCCCCAGGTGCAGGACCTCACACTTGCCTTTGTTGAACTTCATTAGGTTCCCGTGCCCAGCTCTCCAGCCTGTCATTCCTGCTGAATGGCAGTGCAGCCTTCTGGTGTGTCAGCCACTCCTCCTAGTTCTGTATCATCAGCAAACTTCATCAGCGAAAAATCATGCACACTCTGGCCCTTCATCCAGGGCACTGAGCTCACAACCCTCTGAGCTCTGCTATTCAGCCAGTTCTCAACCCACCTCACTGCCTACTCATCTAACCCACACTGCCTGAGGTTACCTATGAGGGTGTCATGGGAGACAGTGTCAAAAGCCTTGCTGAAGTCAAAGTAGACAACATCCACTGCTCTCCCCTCATTTACCCAGCTAGTCATTCCATCACAGAAGGCTATCAGATTGGTCAAGCTTGATTTCCCCTTGGTTAACCCATGTTGACTACTCCTGATAACCTTCTTTTCCTCCACATGCTTCAAGATGACCTCCAGGATGAGCTGTTCCATCACCTTTCCAGGGATGGAGGTGAGGCTGACTGGCCTGTAGTTTCCTGGGTCCTCCTGGAGTGACACTGGCTTTCCTCTGGTCCCTCAGGCACCTCTCCTGTTCTCCATGACCTTTCAAAGATGATGGAGAGTGGCTTAGCAACAACATCTGCCAGCTCCCTCAGAACTTGGGGGAGCACCCCATTGGGACTTACGGATTTGTGGGTATTGAGTTTGCTTAAATAACCTCTAACTTGATCGTCCTTGACCAAGGGAAAGTCTGCTCCAGACTTCCTCTATTGCCTCCAGGGTCTGGGAAAGATGAGGGCCAGCCTTAGCAGTAAAGACTGAAGCAAAGAAGGCATGCAGTAACTCTGCCTTCTCTGTACCGTTCATCACCAGGGCACCCACCTCATTCAGCAGCAGGCCCACGTTTTCCCTAGTCTTCCTTTTCCTACTGATGTACCTGAAGAGGCTCTTCCTTGTTGTCCTTGACATCCCTTGCCAGATCTAATTCCGAATGGACCTTAGCCTTCCTTGTTGCATCCCTGCATACTCTGACAACATTGCCATATTCCTCCCAAGTGGGCTGTCCCTTCTTCCACATCCCGTAAACTTCCTTCTTCTCTTTGAGTTTTGCCAGAACCTCCTTGCCCATCCACGCAAGCCTCCTGCCCCTTTTGCTTGATTTCTTACACATATCTCAAGCTTGGAGAAAGTGACGCCAGCTCTCTTGGACCCCCTTACCTTCCAGAACCCTAACCCATGGGATTCCTCCAAGTAGGTCCTTGAAGAGGCTAAAGTTAACTCTCCTGAAGTCCACAGCTGTAAGCCTAATTATTGCCCTGCTTCCTCCACATGGGATCCTGAACTCCACCATCTCATGGTCACTGCAGCCAAGGCTGCCCTCAGCCTTCACATCTCCAACCAGTCCTTCTTTGTTTGTAAGCACAAGGTCCACAAGCGCACCTTGCCTCGTTGGCTCCTCCACCACCTACATCAAAAAGTTATCATCAGCGCTCTGAAGGAACCTCCTGGACTGTGTGTGCCTAGCTGTCTTGTCTTTCCGGCAGGTATCAGGGTGGCTGAAGTCCCCCGGGAAAATCAGGGACTGGGATCAAGAGGCTGCTTCCAGCTGTCTGTAGAAGGTCTCATCAGCTTCCTCTTCCTGATTAGGTGACCTGTAGTAAACATCCACAACAGTGTCACCTGTGTTAGCCTGCCCCTTAATCCTTACCCATAAGCTCTCAACTCATTCTACATCCACCCCTAGGGAGGGATTGATTTACTCCAGTTGCTCCCTCACATAAAGAGCAATTCCACCACTTCTCCTTGTTGGCCTGTCTCTCCTAAAAGGTATATAGCTGTCCATGACAGCATTCTTCTCATGCAAGCTATCCCACCATGTTTCTGTAACTGCAATAAGATCTGGGTGCCCTGCGATCACACGCAGATCTCCAGCTCTTCATGTTTATTCCCTGTAGTTCATGCATTGGTGTACAGTCATTTCAGACAGCTAATGGGGCACGCAGGACTCCCAGGAGGGATGCAAGAGGCTCCATCATAGCTACACACACCTTTGAGGTGGCTGGTCTTTTGTCAGTGCATCATCAGAAGGAGGTGTTTCTGTTAACATAAAATATGTAATGTTCCCATACAACTGAGGTAAGAATGCAACAGCTTTAATTAGTTGTAAAACAGCACACTTACGTGCTGTGTTTTACTGAGCTGGAGCACAATAATGTATCCTCCAGACTATTTGCACTGCATAGGCTACTTATGGATAACAAAAATGCCAGAGCTGTGTCAGAGAGACCTCACAATCCATTACTGTAACAGATGATGTGCAAACACCTCCCAGCTATCATCTGAAACTGTACAAACTGCCTCACAGGAAACATGAAGAGACTGGATGGTTTTGTAGAAGATCAATGTTAAGGTTAATGCACAGGTCCCAGCTGAGTGCTAGCAGTGCAAAAATGCTTCATGGAATGGTTATGGTGGGAAGGGACATCTGGAGGTCATCTGGTCCAGCCCCCTAGCTCAAGGAGGGCCACCTAGAGCAGTTCCCCCAGGACCACATCTAGATGACATGAATATTCCCAGGATGGAGACTCCACAACCTCTCTGGGCAACCTCTGCCAGTGCTCAGTCACCCTCACATTAAAAATGTTTCCTTTTTCAGTGCCCTTCAGTATATGATTTCTAATGAATTCAGTAGATGTGCTATGACAGTACCTGTGGAAAAGAGGTAACTTTGTGCAAGCACAAGAAACTCTACGGCATGTTTCTGTCTTCAAAGCATGCTATTTTTATTGCTGTGGCAGACCTGATAGGACTAAATCACGATCAAATTTGTAAACTTGAGCAAGTTAGTGTTTCATAAGGAGGACAAAAGGAGAAAGTAACAAATAAGAAGCTAAGACAAGTTTAGAGCAAAGGACCTGGCAAAACTGAGGGCAGTCATACCAGCATCAGAACCTGAAACCCTCATTCTCAGCGGTAATCCCAATGAAGTTGATGGGGCTGTTCAGGAACATACGAGCTACAGGATGACATAAATGAATGGTAAGTGTGCTGCCAAAATGCATCCTCAGCTCTATGAGATAAAGGAAGAAGATCTGTATAATGTGGAGCATCACAGCACTATGCAATTTCC
Source organism: Falco rusticolus (assembly GCF_015220075.1). NCBI lineage: Eukaryota > Metazoa > Chordata > Aves > Falconiformes > Falconidae > Falco > Falco rusticolus. The sequence continues at coordinate 44,086,089 of NC_051189.1, forward strand.
TGTATAAAATAATGATGTTAAGTGAAATGAATGTCAGATGAATCAGAATCTGATTAGAGATATTTGCAGTGAAGAAAAATGTAAGACGAACCAATCAACTGATCAGTGAATTCAACGTAAGATAAGGATTGAGTACATGTACCTCAAGCATCTCTAGAGGAAAACAGTATTGCCTGCTCCATTGCTGAAATAAATTACACGTGGGAAAAGCAGTTGCTACCAGAATACCATTTGCCATACCAGAACTATTGGGACTAGAGACCACAGTGAGACTTCAGGATGATATCATCTAAAGGTATTTGTTATAAAACTATTGAAGTTCATATGAATGACAGCACATGGAGCTGGAAGACTGCAACAACACTTGTCTCCCCTATGAACAGGTCATTAAGCATGCTTTAGAACATTTACTTTGCCTAATTTTCAGCAAAAGACACAGCTTGCCTGCACAGTTTGCAGTGCTACAAAATATTCTTAGCTGCCCAACAAGTGTAAGGATGGAGAGAGTATCTCTACCAAACTGGACTTTACTAAATTCTACGTACTTGAAGACTTTCAAGAAGTTGTACTATTTATATGATGGCAGATTTTTGTAACTGCAGCACAATAATCTGCTTCCCAGTAGTAGGGTTATGGTCTTGAAATTTCAGTATTATGACTTGATTCCATGTTTCAGCAAAAAAAAAAACCCAAACCCAAAAAATCAAAAGATTCCAAACTCTTATTTCAGCACAAATACTATAAACAGTGAGAAAATACGATGCACAAAATTTTGACCAGCAAATAGGTATGTTTCACCTTTAGTATAATATTTGTCTGAAGGTCTTACTGCTGTGAAAGTCATACTTAAAAGTTAGTGAAAAGAACCTTTGAAAAGACTGAGCAGATAAGTATATTACTTGCCTTCCTTTCTTAGTGACATTTTATCTACCAAAAAGGATTAGTACAAAATGTGAAGGGAAGCCTTTAAACCAAGGAAAAAACCCTGCTGCAGACCTTCTGCCTCATTTAACTTTACTGCGCAAGTTCAGAAAGGGAAGTCTGTGGAGAGAAAATATAATGCTAGGTATCATTGTGAATATCAGTAACCACATTAGGTGGTCACATACTTATATATCCAGTAGGTTTCAGTCACTGTAGGCTTATTTATTCCAGTTTCATCACCCTGGCGAGAGACACCTGTTTTCAGCAGGACTAAGCAATCAGTCTGTGACACGGAGTTTTCAGACCCTGGGGAACATGTGATGTAATCTCTGTTCTTATCACTGCTGGAATAGGTATAAAGACAAGGTGAACCTGTCTTATCTGATGCCATGGCATGAAATGATAAACATTCATTATCTTGTAGGAGCTCCAGAAAATCCACTGTCAGAAAAGAGGCCTCTTTAATCCAGTGATTCAGCAGATCGGAGTTATATGGAAGAAGCCAATACAATGAAAACCTACCGTATTTCTCCACGTGAGGCATGCTCCCTGTATTTCTGTTGTCTCACGTTCTTTGTAACTTCAGAGTTAGAGAGGCTGCAAACATGCTCACTCCTGCTACCACCTGAGCTGTCACATCTCTTGTTTCATCTTGCCATAATGTCTTTGCACGCTCACGTCTCCTCTGGGACACACTGCCCACTAAATTCACAGGTCTCCCTTTTACTTCTTTAGAACCAACTACCTCCCGTGTGCCTCCAACACACTTTTCTATAAAACCTTAACAACGATTGTTGCATTTTTGTATCACCTGTGGTATCCCACCATTTGGTGTACTCGGTATTTCTAATGGATTCCTAGAGTTTGAGGTAAACCATGTACACCTTAAGCTGTTGGTGGGTTTATGTTTGTCAACAAGTTTGCATTCCAAAAACGCACAGCAAATATATAAGTTATGTTTTGCTATTTAATGCTCAACAAGGTGACAAACAGATTTTTTTATTCACAAATATGCCACAATGTGGACGCTTTCACTGTTAAATTTATACCTTACAGACCTTTTATTCTCACCCTTAAGGAAGGGTTGATGTTCTTGTTCTGTTCTGCTCTAGGGCAACTTTGGAGACAAATAGCAATGATCAATTTTAATGACTTGCCTCTACTTTCACTAAAGAACCACAGGAAAGATGTAGTTTATATTGGGTTTTGTGCCATTTGCACTCTGCCACCTCTCCATCCCTTATTCCCTACAAGAGAAACATGGGGAACAAGAAGCAGTTTCATGCTCAAGATTCAGCTGCATAGTGTGCTAGGAAGGGGTAAAATATTTCTTACTGTAATTCTTTGGTAAAATTAGTTAACGATCCTGTCTGATTGTAAATGGACAATGTATTAAGGCTGTCTTTTCATACAGTCTCTGACCGTCAAAACCCTCCAAAAGTCCCTATATGTTTTTTGCACTCTTTCCCTAAAAATCTGAGCATGGTTTCTGATAGGAAAGTGGATTACCTAAGTATATGTTTTGATCCAGTATGGTCATTCTTAGATTCTTGAATGTTCCTGAATTCCTGGGAGTAATATACTGCAATCTGTAACTACTTCCAAGGCTATTGCAACGCAGTGAAATTAATAAAATATCAACCTTTATCTCTGTCTTATGACTACTTACAAAATACAGTGAGAGACTACCTTCATTCATTACTGTGAACTCATCATATTTCCATCAATGTAATGTGTTCTTCTACAACAGTCAGAAGACTGCTGCTCGAATTGAAATACCTTTCATACTCAGAGGAAGACCTGGATGCATGCACAATATTTATCCAGAAAATAGGTAACTTCCCCTACACTAAAAGGACAAGGACAGAATCCTAATTAACTTTCTCAAATGTAATTCAGCTTTCTCATTGATTACTTGTTAACGGTAGTAGACTTCCAGACCCACTCTTAAAAATACTATGCACACAAGTGGCCCCAGGAGGTTTTCCATTTTCAAGCACTTCCACATAGTCTAGTACCCAAGCTCCATCTTTCCCCTAACAGTGGTGGGCAACAAATACATTAAGCTCTTTTTTTATGCTGTAAAAACACAACTCTGAGGAGCTGCAACACAGCTTTCACCTTTTATTTCAAGCTTACATCAGACTCCTGGAAGAGAGGAAAACCGTACACAGCCAGGGCAGTTATGCCTTTGCACCACAGGCACACCGCAGAGAGCCCAGAGGATCCTGCTGGGCTTCTTTCCTTCTCTGTTTGGTAGGATGGATGTATCCTGTGTTTCAGTTCAACTGGCACTTGCAGGGCCTTTTGCTAGGCTCCCCGTTTTTAAATTTTAAGTTTCTAACATTCTATACGTAACACAAATTACGGTAACTATTAGATATATTGCCTGTTCTGCAATGAACACCTGTTTAACCAGGTAAGATACCCATCTTCTTTCTATTTTTCTCCACAGCAAAGGCAAATTCATTTCTTAAAGTGAAGAATGGGTAGGAATAATAGGACAGGGATAATGTACAGGATATGTATGTCCTCAGGTATACCTTTTATCTTATCTCCCTTTTGACTCTAATGATCCAACTTATGGTGTATTTTCTCTAAACGTAAATTCAAGATCCTACTTCTGAATTCACAGTGTATACCTTAAAGTGCCTTGTGGTTTAAAATATGTGCTTACTCTGATAAGCTCTTTGTATAACCCACATAAAAGAATTCAATTCAGAGCTATAAAAATTCTCTAAACTCAAATTAAAGCTGTCACTTTGTATTGAAAGCCTGGAGATGCTGTATGGCTTCTGGAACACACACAGAACCACCACCTATCTTCTTTTTCTCTTCACATCCCATGTTTCTGTCTTTACGCATTTCTCTGGGAATAAAGATCTTCCAGTTAGTTTTTAGTGAGGACTTATTCCTGTTACACAAACACAAAACTACACCACAAGGCCAAGATTTCATTTAAAAGTCAATGAAAAATGCTGAGTTTTTCTGGGAACACTAGATCACGAGTGTGATTTGTTACTGTTTGCAAAGTTTATGTAACTTTATGTAGATTATGTTGTTGCATTGCACTCTCAGCCACCTTCAGTATTCATTTCCTTTTTTCCATGGTATTAGAAGTTATCAGATTGCATTCCCCATCCAAAGTTTCTAAGAGGTCTTACAGAGAATAGAAGCCTGAGAAATAGGAATATATCGTTTATCAGAAAATGTTTCACTGAAGTCATTCAATCAAGTCTTTAGAAAAGCTGGAAGCAGAATACAGTTCTTTCTTTGATTTCTACTTCTAAGTGTTCCCTTATGATATATCCCAAAATATCCAAACCTTTTTTTATGATTAAGGAATAGTCTTGTGGTTAAAACAAAGGAGACACTTAAAGCAGGCTTCTGCACTTCTCCCCATAAAGCTGTGTATGGTCTGTTGGAGAAGGCTGGCATCAGACACAAAGGCAAGTCATTTATGTCCATGAAAATACCCAGATGTGCAGGGAGCTAGTTCATAACATATATGTATATAAAATGCACACATGTGTGTGTGCACGCGCGCACACACACACACACACAATTGTAATTTATTCTGTGTCCCTGACTCTTTGGATACTTAACTGTACAAAACTCTGAAGGTCTGGCCCCAACCAGTCTATCTAGATTCAAAATTGTTCCCTTTTCTGAACAATGGAAATGCTGCAAATGGTATGAATAAGAAAATTGTAGTACTGTAATATTAGGGAAATGATTTAACCCATAAGCTCTTCCCCCAGAAGAACTACGAGGCTCAGCAGAGCATGTGCACATTGCACGTGAGGAGGACAGGGTTATGCCTGACATCCTCCAGCAGCACCAGCACCACCAGGATTACCCAGGCTAATCCACACTGTCCCCACACCAGCACTGATTTGAGTCATCGGCTGTGAGGTCCTTGTTCAAGGGGGAAGAACTGGCTTGTGGCTTCTCATCTCCACCAAGCACCAGGACAAACTAAGCTATGGTAGCTGTTGTCCCACAGAATCCTGGAGACACCCACAGCAACAGGTTAAGGAAAAGGTGTGGGCAGGAGGTGGAGACCTTCTCCCTTCAGGGAGCCCTTCCTGAACACAGCAACTTGCAACTCCAAGCAATTTTCTATGCCTGAAGACAGCTCTGCCAGAAGGGGTTTTTGGCCCTATGTGACACGATTATTGCAAAGACTGACTTCTTACATCAAATACAACTCTCTACGTATCTGCTAATTTCACTTCTTCGGTGTATTTTGTTGCATGTTTGTTTGCATTTCACATCTACCTGCTTTCAGAAACTTTGTAAAATTGGTTATGGATTCATATTTGAAAAAGTCTAACATTGCCTGACTAAGAATTAAACTCCTGTATTTGAAATAAAAAAAATAAGTCTTGAAATCAACAAGGTTTATGTACTATCTGTCTTCTATAAGGAAAAATTATCTTTCAGTGATTAATCTAGGGTGCAATGCTACCATAGCAGTAGTAGTTCCTTTCAGAGAACTTAATGTAGTAGTTCTTTTCCAAGAAGTTCACTATCCACTTCGATGTGAGAAAATATTTACTTAAATGGGAAAGTCTGATTCTTCAGACACAATGACAGCTTGACATAAGGCAATTACTCAAAACTACCTCATGAATCTTTCCCCAAAGATGTTTTCTTTGATAAAAAGCACTGCAATTAGCCTCATGTTACATGTTGCCATGTTACCAAGATAAAGTCCATCTTGTCCAAAAGCACCTCAACATAGTAAGCTAGATTTTTTTTCCCAAGAGACATGATTAACCCATTCTGAAAGCTACTGCAATAAAGCTTTTGTTTTCTTAGTAGACATGAAAAGGTATCAGCTCAGATTCAGGCTGTTTTTTTTAAAAAGACCTGAAAATAACAGAATAATCCTGATATAATGTTTATAGGATTCTAAATAATTTGGGGGGATCACGGCTCTTTGGACACAAGAACAACAGAATTTTAATATTTATCTTCATTATTTACCAAATTCCTAGTTTTGCATTCCTGCAAGTCTTATAAATTATAATTTTAGGTTTTCGGTTGGTCATTATTGAAATATTTGGCAGCACAAGATCCAAAGCACCTACACAACCATTAGGAATATAGCCGTTAAACATAGTATTCTTAAACAGAAATCCCTGAGGAAAGGGTTATATTTTTAGAACTAGAGTTAATGTATTTTTAGTGTATTTAAGGTATACCATGTAATTTTGATGACACTTCAATTTCTGGATTGACATTTCATAAAGTGCCCAACTATGCACGTTACTAAACACTGAATATAGTAATAAATAATTTACTTATGATTCCTTCTAAATTATTATGTAACATTAATTCTCTTCTGGAACTCTTTGGTGTTCCAAAATATGGTGAAAACCAAGATAAAAAACTGAAAGAATTCCTCGCCTAATTCTTTCAAAACCTCTGAATGCAAGATACAGGGACACACTCTTTTCAAAACGTCTATCATTTTAATATTCAGTGCTAGACATGCTCTCACAGGATCAAAAAATGTTTTATCATCATTATCTCTTCAAACACCTCTATCATTTACCTCTTTCAATTTTTTCCTTAAGATGGAGAAGAAATACTGAGTGATCACTTCTGTCATTTCTACATTTTTAAGCAATTTGGCTATTCTATCACCACTGAAGAGACCCACATCATTGTTAACATCCTTTTTACTTCAAACACATTAATACTTATTTCCATGCCCTATTTCCACTGCCACAGTTTTCTTCCTTGCACTCTTTTGATGATTTTAGCCATTTTCTGACAGATTTCGCTTCAGACACATCTTGCTACATACTGGAATATATATTTATCTTTTCCTGATGTACTGTCATTTTCCTTTCCAGCATGTACATTTAAATGTTAACATTGGTTACATTAGATTTAATATTTTCTGTGCTAACCTAAAGCTAAGTGCAGTGGGTTGTTTCTTGTAACTGAACTTCTTTTGTTGAATTTTAAGGGAAAGTAAAGGGAAGACAAATTCTTTCCGAAGGCCCACGATGTATATTCTGTGGTTTAGCTAAAATCCCAGTGAGTTGTATAATGTGACCACTGTATAGCTATTCTTTTCCATATGTTGTACATGTTTAAAAAAAAAATAAATGTGAAATTGAAAACTTTCAGTCATTCCTAGGTACAGGGACTTGTTCATTGTAGCTTAGCATAAATTTTGTTCTCTAGACCTTTTTACAGAAATGACAAATACTTGTAGAATTGTTAAAAACTGTTCTGCTCTATGATTTTATAAAATAGCCCCAAGAGCAACCTAGTAAAACATTACAAAACTACTGTGCTTTGATCTCTCCTCATTGCTACCCTGCTGCACCTCTTGAGCTAAGCAAAATAAAGAAGTACTGGGGAAAAAGCTCCCATTACATACAGCCATTGCTTCCCTTTCCTTTTCAGGCAATTTCCTATATTTCCATATTAGTGTAATGTTTACATCAGGACACCAATCAATAATCAGTTGCAAACCAGGCTTTTGGTTGCTACAAACTGTTTTATGCTAGCAATAATTCTGGGCCTTTATTTTATTGTGGTCCTCATAACATAGCCCTAGGGGAACTACAACTACTGTGAAATCTCTACTGAGTATGAGTATGTGTGTGCAGAAAAGGGCAGACAGGGTGAATAATAAATAGCTGCTCTTAAAAAAAATCATATTTAACATGGAGATGTACAACTACAGGTTTCACAGCCATATTTTTAAAGTTTACTGCTCTACTTTTTTGCTGCTATTTCCAAGGAAATGCAGCAAAAGGCCAGACAATATTTACTAAGCAAGTATCTGAATCAAGCTTAGAAAAAGGACAACAAATGAGTTGAGAGAAACACATTACAGTCAAAGGCCTGCATTTCAGAGGTATTACTCTTCACCTAAAATGCATTATGAAAAAGTCACAAGACTTTGCATTTGGTTTAGTATCTGTAAAAAATACTGTATGTAAATAATTGGTCCTCTCACTATAAGCAAAATCAAAGCTAGTGATGAAATTGAGGTAAAACATTTAATCCGGAGACCAAGCCTATTCAAAGTTCTGCATCCAGTCTCAGCTCTTTTTCCATCAGGAAGCTGCAGAACCCCATATATTTAAAGGTTAAGACAGAATGCACTTAAGTTAGTGGAATGCTCACTTGCTTTTGTTTAAAGATTTAAAATCCATCAGCAATAAGGAATTATATTCCAGCCGGCACCACTAGTAACTAGCTGTATAGCCACTAAATTCAGATCCAAGTCCACTGGTTTTCAAACTGGATAATTACCGTTAAAGATAAACAGATGAAACCTCTCCTTCACAATGTCCTATGATGCAAATAGGAAAGTTTTAATAGCCCAGAAGAATTGCCCCAACACGATGAGACCTCAGAACAAAACCGTTCTGAGATGGCAGTATCAAACAAAATGAGCCAAGTCCACTCCCCAGCCCAGAGGAGTAAGCCAATATTGCTACTCTTGGCAGTTTTTCTCATGTGTTGAAATACATATATGGAGTTACGATGAGATGATGAAGAAGATGAAGGGAAACTAGTCACTGCCCAGGATCCCTTTGGAGACTGAAATACACGTTTTGTAGCAGTTGTTACTACCGAAGTGCTGTGCGTTGCTGAAAACCCTTCTGTCCCCTCCATAGTTGCTCATGCTAACATTGGCGTGTCTGTAATTCCCACATAAGACCACTTTTACCCATAACTTTTGATATTATTAATACTCATTATGAGGATCTGTGGCAGAGTGCTCAGCATACTGCTCTCCATTACAGCTAACTCTGTTTTTTAAACTTGTAGAATTATAAAGCTGGTGCTGGCTGAAGAAATGAATATGGGCATATTCACCTGTTTCCTGTAACGGCACCAGTGAAGGTGGAGGCGATAGGGTACAGGACTGGTATTTTAGTAGGCTCTGATTTCAGAGAACTTCAAGTCTGTGTTAATCCTGATGTGCAATTAATACATTTCAATTTGACTGTACATACTGCTAACTGGAACAGCTGCTCAGTCTCAGCACACTGTGTGTCCTCCGGGGACCTCTGTTAATTTTCAAAATGTCAAGATGTGCTTGGGAGCAAGTGTAGAGCCGTCTCAGCTTCCTATAGAATTGGGAAAAAGCTCTTTAGAATAAAAGAGTATAAATATCACAGTTGTTATGTCAAAAGGCTTTAAAAGGAAAGCAAAACAACTTGAAGATCCTCAGGGCCTACTTTGGCAAGCCATGGAAATGCCATACATTACAAGGGGATTTTATACTGGTGCAATTGCCTCGGGCTGCAGGAGTCAACCAGAAGTTTTGGAGGTAAAACCAAAGAACCACTCAAGCTGAAGGAAAATTGTGTTTTTTAACCTAGTTCTTGAATGACTCCTGTTGGGTCATGTACTTGCGAGAAATTAATAAACCCTATTTTGCCAGTACTGTCACCGAATTACTCTTTCAGTCAATCAATAATTAACTCAAAACCGGTGAGAACGGGGGTATTTATCTGCAAAAAGGAAATGCCTCTTAACTGGCACTGGAAATTTAAAAACAAATTACTAACCCAGTAAGTATATTTCCGTGTGAAATTACAATGGGGTTTAGAACTGCCTCTAATGATTCAGGGATAACATACCAAATTTTATGACACAGAGTGACATAAGCTATTAACTACATCAAGTTCTTAGTGTCTTATCTTCCACAGCTCAGTATGGAGTTCTACCCCTTTCACATGGAAAAATAACTAAACGTTACTCATATTGAGATTGATTCTCATATATGGGACAGGATGTTTTACACCATTATGGCATTATAACATAAACATGGTGCATTTTATATACTACATATAACTTAGAATCAGTGCTTCTTAAGCGTTTTAGAAATGCGAATATGGTTTACAATCTCCATTCCACAAATGGGGGCGGGGGAGATCAGACAATTACAGGCTGCAGCTTTGCTTGAACTTCATACGCGTACAAGGAGATAAAAAATAAATCTTTGTATGGTTATGGGGAAAGTGAGTAAGGACTTGCTTGCCATGCATCAAATAAGGTGTGAGTGATATGAAAGCTTTAACAGCTAAATGAAGCAGACGAGCAAACATACATTTATGTTAGGTTTTCTGTGCTGATGTTTAGTAGTTTTACTATAGACAGAGGTAAGCAGCTGATTATTATCCCCCAAGAGCAAGAGGAAGCCAGTAAGCAATTATTCTTAATTGTGGTATGAGGCACAGTGCCTCCCAGAGCTATTTGTAGGTTGATGCAATTTACACACCATTGTTTGCTCAAGCTTGTGCTTAAAAACCACAGTTTTATCCAAGGTAGTATCAGTGTGCATGAGCAGTCAGGTCTGAAACCGAACAAGCTTCCCCATCTCATCGTCTCCTTAGCTGCTCTCAGAGACATTCTGCAGCTTTATTAGTTAAAATGGAGAGTACTCTCCTTCACTATTATAAATATAATATGAAAAATAATTATAAATATAATATAAAACATCAGCTGAAGGAGTGGTGTTGTTTCTGGAATCTCAGTGGAAGATAAAAGGAGATGTGCATGTCTGACTGTTATGGGAAATTAGGAAGGGAAAGGGAGTAGACCAAGTCTTTATTTCCCATACATGGGGATGGAGATAGAGCAAGAGCAAAATATAAAGTCAAATAGCACTTCTGAAGAAAAACTTTTAGGTGTGATTTTTTGGTTTTGGTTTGTTTTCGATGGTTGGTTTTGTGGTTTTGTTTTTTTTTTGGGGGGGGTCCATTTTGAAATGCCATAATATTTTCCTGTTCCTGCCGAGATGGAAACTCTTCTGGGTCCCAGATTCCTCCCCAACCAACAGACAGAAAGAGATCCTGGTATGCAGGCAGGCAGAGATGTAACTAGGCAGCAGTTACATTTCCAGAGGAAACCTCCTAGAGTTCAGTCAAAATCTCTCCAAATGGACACAATCTATGATTCCTTTTCATTTTGTTTTAGCAACATCAGAAAATTTCCAACCACCTTTTGAAAATCCAAACATTAATGATATCTGCTTAATAATAGGCAGCTGACCCAAATTCTGTAGTCAGAATGTGTTTTTGAATGGTCTTTGAAACGTGTGTGATATGTGAAAAACTAAGGGTGGGAGGGTATAGAGATATATGTCTATATATAAGTAGATCAATAGGTGAAGATTGTGGCAAAGATGGCATATGACGCTAATATGAAGACTTCTTTTACACATCCAACATGCATTTTCCTTGGAAGTTTTTTAGAAACAAAGATATTTTTATCTATCCTGTGGCATTATGTTTTAAAATCTCACTTTCTTATTTTCAAGTTTTCATAAAAGCAGAAAAATATAATCAAACTTTTGTTTATGTTTAAACTCTGTTTTAAAAAGCAGGTCTGTCTCTGTAGCCTGATGATACAAAACCTGAAATGTCTAGTCTTTGCATAAACATAATGGTATGTAAATTAACTTAGACCTAGAACAGACAAGAACACATTTCATATAAATTACTGAAAAATTCAGACTGTGAGATTAGTTTACAGTTTAGCAAACTGCATACTTTTAGACAGAAAGGGTCGTAGGTAAGCAAAATCTGAATCAAGGAAACAAGCAAAAATAAATGAGAACAGTTACCCTGGGATGTATATAGGGCCAGCCTTACAAAGCACTGAAAGTGAACTCCCAGGTATCAAGATCGTTTGTCTTTCACCAAAATGTCACATACTGCTCGTGTCTTACTTTAGAGAGAGGCCATATTCCTAACCTTGGAGAAACTGAAGAGTAAGTCTTCCCCATCCTGTAGTTATTCAGAAGAGGTATTATGAAACAAACACCTTTCTAGTGTAGCAAGGAAAAGGTCACCATCATTTTAATCTAGCTCTGTGGCAAATTAGTATTAACCCCTTGAAATGTTAAGTAGTTAGGCATGCTTAAAACAATGTAAATGAGAGAAAAAATAAATCCCAGGAGACAGATCTTTGCTTGGTGTAAATATCACAGCTCTGTAAAATCAATAGTACTATGATAATACACCATCAGTGAGGGTTTGCTTGTATGTTTTTTCCACAAAAAAAAAAAAACAAACCCAACATAAATAAAATGTATCATATATTTTGGGTTTTGAGAGCAATCACCACTACAAAAACTTATCTGCTCTTTTCATTAAGTTTGATTTAGGACATTAGAAGCTCTAAAGGAAAGAATATGGAGGACAAAAGGGTTAGAGGGGGAAGGAGGACTCAGAAATTTCTCTTCTGCATTCTTTCTCTTGTTCCTCATAGCTCAACTATATTTCTCATCTGTTCAGAGATCAAGTGTATTTTTTAAATTATTTCCTCCTGTCAGGGGCCAATCTGAGAAAAGGTCTCATTGTCTCATTCTTTGAAACACATGAAACTTCATTACTAAGGCTGCTTCCTTAACTTTAACCTATGGAGTGAAATTAGACTGCCTACACAGATTCCTAGTCTACCAGAAAATCATGTTTTCCCTCTTCTGAGGCTCACAATGCATCTTGCATGAATAATGCCTGAGTTAAAACCACCTATTTTTGTTCATTTTGCGTTTATTTTATTATCAGCATGTCTGATTTGCTTTAACTTCTATGGGCATTACTTGGAAATTGTTTTGACAGTGCAGCTCCTCAGCACAGGCTTTGCTGAGAGACTCACCATTGCAGCTCATCAGGATTCAAACCAAATCCAGTCTCCTTCCAGTTTCTCTGGGTTTTTATCTTCTAGGCTGTCTTGAATGTTAAGCCCCAAGTCAAGGAAATTCTATCTGAGTAATGTCTTAAAACATCTATTGTAAATAATAAATAACTGTTTCAAGTAAGGGGGATGTTCAAAGTGTTTGCATCAATCTAACATCAACAAAATGTCTGCAAAACAAATCATTCATATGCCAGAGCAGTGTCCATTATACAAGTACAGGATTGATTGGATTGTCTCCCATAAAAGCCACTGGGCAATAGTTATTTACTGAAGGTATGTCAAGAGCAGCACTACTCTATGATCTTAAAGTGTTTTATATTTGCTTTGCGCTAGATCGTGAACCTTGGCTAGATAACAAAATTTTCTTGTGAAGTCTGTTCTTCGTACTCTTGAATAGAAGCACACTATGAACAGATAAGACACTTCTACAGAAGTTCAAAATGTTTGTCATGGCCCTGCTCCCCACAGCTGGATAGAGTCTGAAGATGATCATAAAAATATAGGGTTGATGTTAACAGAGGTGGTCCATAATGATTTAATGCCTGGGGATGCATTCAAGCATCCTGCAAGTGCCTTAGCACACTAACTATAAATTTCTGCAGGCAACTCTGAAATGAGTTCTTGTTCACTAGACAACATACTATAGACAGAAAGTGAAGAGATTCCCTTGGTTTAGATGAGATTTCTCATTTATAATAATAAGATTAGGACCTGAGGCTGTTTCTCTCACTAATGACATTGTGAAGGCTCAGTGATGTCAAGGCGTGAATCAAGGAACTAGTTCCATATTTAGCAACTCAAATCTTTTATTCTGTCTTGAACTAGAGTTTAGAAAATCATCAGAAATTTCTGTCTTTGTGTTCTAAACCATGCTTAATCAATACACAAAGTTTGGTTTCAGCTATTTTCAAATCATACAGGTTTTGTGGATTGACTTGTTGGAGACTCATTCAATATATCACTTATGTATCATATTTATGGACTTCTTGTGCTTCATATGTGGTCTGTGCTCTTCCCGCACTGAAGTAATCAGCTGTGGTGGTTCTGAGATATTCTTGAGGGAGTTGAAATCCATTCCTCTGCAAAGAGCCAGAGGGAGTGGTTTCTGCATCATAAATTCCAATTTAACCCTTCAAAATGAGGCTTCAGTAAGTACTGAAGAGACAGGTAAGCTCTGTGTTAATCTTCTTCAGAAGAATGAATTTAATTCTATGATTTATCTTTTCCTGTGTATCTATCCTGTGTAGAACTATAAATCATGGAAACATCATTCTTAGCACAGTTTTCTAGATAGTGGTGTTAAAGATTTTTTTCTTCTTTTTAATAATAATTTGATCATTCCCGTTATGCTGGTTTTTTTTAAACCCACCTTTTATTACTGTAATGTACTGAACTTTGTAATGAACTATCTTTTGCTGTTAAATTAATACTTGAATTCAAAGTGCACCTTCCATATATATGCAAAAATTTTAGTGTATAAAAACACTTAGCAACTAACATTTTAGCTAAACTCTGCTTCAACACCATGATTTGACTAATTCTATTGACAAGCTGTAAGAAAACATATTAAATGATTCCATTCAAAATACAAAATTAATAGAATCTTTTTTTCCCAAGCTCTATCTCAATCAATTTTTACTTATATCCAGGTTTTTAATAGCAATTGAAAAATAGAGAATGAATCATTAACTTCACAAGAAAAAAATATCAAAGAATATTGCAAAATCCATAATTCTGACTGACTGTAAAAGTGCACTTGTTTTTTCTTCCTCTGCTCCTTTCATTTTTCTGGCATTGACACATATTCTTTTATGGCATGATTAGAAAGAAATGCTAACCTGATGAAAGCGTCATCACCATATATTGTACGTGTCCTGTGAAACAAGCATTTTCCACAGCCATGATAGCACAGTCTTAAAAAAATGGTTTTGCTTTTCAAAGATACACGCTGAAAAATTGCAGATATTAAAATGTCAGTGTAATCAGATGGGACCAGATACAAAGTAGGCATCTATCCCAGCTACTTGCCTAAGAAGCTGCAGCAGAGATCTTTATTACTATTTCAATTGTAGCTGAAATGCATTTCCACATGGACAAATTGTGGGAGCACCTGCGTGGCACTTAAGTTCTGCTTTAGCATCTTAAGTGAGGCTTATTGCTAAGGCCTCTCTATCTGGGTTATTTTCACCATGAATGTGACACACTTTATATAAATCAACATATGGCAGTGTAGATGTATCAGAGAGGTTTACAGTGATGAGCCTGACAAGAAAATTATTTCTGAAACCAGCTTAAACACTTGAGTAGGTGCTCTGAGTTAAGAATTGCTATTACTATTCTAGTGGCATAAAAACCCAATGCACACATACAGGCAGAAAATGATGAGGAATCATTCTGATGGAGCAGACCAGCAGCCTTTCTTGCTATTTGTATGACCTGCTTTGTCTTGTCAGGAATGTCTCTTGCATGCAAACAAAGCTGTACGCTATGTTCAAGTATATTTCAAGAACATCGATTTAAAAAAAAAAAAAATTATATATATATATGCACATTGGTCAATGTGAGCTAAAAAAGCTACTCCAAATAAAATCAGAAGTAATTTTAAATCTTAAAAAATTAACTAGGCATCTATGCTAGAAGATATCACAGATGCTGTTATAAGAAGAGCACATCTCTAACACTTTGCAGAAATAAACACTACACTTTACACTTCAGCATTTGATTTTTAACATGATTTACTATGGACATGTGTGTAATCACCTTATGCACAAGCATGTTCTTGTGTCTGTCCCCTGCCTCTAGTCCCCTTTTCCTTGCATGGCCTATTTCAACAGCATACTGAAATATAAGAGAGGAGCAGAGGTCTTTAAGATAGTATTTCAAGAAAATAAGGTAAAAGAAACATCTTAAGCAGGAAAAGATTACAAGGAGTCCCACTTCGAAGAGGCAGAGATTACATAAAAGCCTACACCAAAGTCAATTACCTGGAAGACAAACCTGCAGAAAACCCAGTCCTCTGTCCAGAACTCATAAACTTCCTTGCAAAGCCTGGAGAAAGGGAAAGACCCAACTCGTGTGTCTCAGCACCAGTGTAGAGAAAGGCAAGGAAGCTCAGATGGCTGACTTTGCAGGAGGTTGTGGTTGTGAAGCTCAGCTCGTTTCTTGGTCATACGGAAAACTGCTGGCTTTGAACAGAGACAACCAGCACCAAACACGGGTGCGGAGGGAAGGATGGCGGTAACAAGGGTCACAGCTAGATCTGTGAGCTAAAGCACCGACAGGCTCAGGCCCTTTGAGAGATGGGTTCTGCTCTCTGGACATCTTTGAATTGAGATGGGTGTTTTTTTCAGGTTTTATGTATTAGGGAATGCCTCAGTTGATCTAATGTATGGATGACATTATGGTATTCCTATGGAAGTGGAACCTTTCTCCCTCCCATAGGCTAAAAGGTGTTGAGAAAAAAAACATTTAACCAATAGTTAAACTTTTAAATTAGCATCAATTAACCAACAATTTGGTATAATAAGGTGAAAGTTCATCATGGTGCACTAATAAGGGAATTTCAAGATCCGTATTTAACTTCAATAATAGGGAAAAGTGACTCATCGTGCAACGCATAAAGAAGATACAGGTATTTTATTTGTTCACTTATATGTTTCTCTTGGCTTCTGTTTCACTAGAAGAAAGTCAACAGCACAGGTCAATGAAAGGACTAAAATTCCATTTTCAACATGCTTAGAGAATCTGAAAAGAAACGAAGATGTCTGTATTATATTCAGCTCTAAAGCCATTAAGTGGTTCATACTGTGTATTATAATCAAAATAGGTACTGAATAATTATCTCTGAAAGATGATTAGAGGATAATGTGTTTATGTGAATACTAGCATACTGAAATATGCATATTAAAATGAAACAATGTGGTAACAGCAACCAATTGGAATAGAAGGCACAACATTTGACTCAGTAAGTGTTTTTGTTTAAAGTAATTTACCATATTCTAAGTACCGTTTGCAAAATTATTTTTTTGTTTATTAAATGTGTATTTACTAGTAAATGGAAGGCACTTCCTTTATGGCTGACAGTACTGTTATTAAGCACTATTCAGGACTTTACCATAAAATTGTAATGTTTAGTCTGTTTGACGTTTTCCATAAAATCCTCAAAACACAAAACACAAAAAACAACAGCACAGAAGTAGTCTAAGGCAATTCTGTACATAATCACCAGAATACATTACACACACATGCCAGACTTGCTGATAAATATGTTTGCTTATATCAGACGGTATCCTTGTATTACAGACCTTTAGTATTTAAAATATTGTAAAGCTCGATAACCATACTGACAGGTTTTAAAATGGCAAAGAAAAGGAACGACTGCAAAATACCTGAGCTGCCATTTTGCAGAGAGGAAATGATGAGGAAAGGAGATTTCGACCAGTTTGTACCGGTTACGTCTAACCACTTACATCTAAACATGTGAGCATCTGTCAGCTGCCCTGGCTGACACCTGACCACACGGGACTGACAACCAGGCGTGCAGGAGCACCGCCTGCCTTCCCTCCTCTCCCTCCCTGCCTCCCTGAGCATGTGTCCCTTCTCCCAGTGCCAGGTAACACTCAGAGCACGCTCCTGCCAGAAGCGCCCGTCACACAAACCACGGTCTGGGTCCTCAGCAGAGCAGCCAACAGAGGGCAAGATGAACTGGAACCACATTTGAGGCTTCTTACTCTGCAGAGGTATTTCTGGGGAGAATGAAAACATTCTGCCTGCAAACTGACCTAAAATGCTGAACTGGGTTGGGAACACTGCCAAGCGTATACCATAGTAATGTATATAGGCAATGCAGTCTTGATGACTGGAATACCTATGGAGTCAATAAAGCAAAATGCTGTATGTAGCAGTTCTCTAAGTAAAAGGACGAAGCGGGCATGGGTGCAGCCTGTACCTGGACGCTGTAGCGCCCAGTGAAGTGACAGGTCTGATAGGAAGCTCCTGACTGACAGCCTCGACTGGCTCGCTCTCCTGTTGCTCCTATACAGGGCCAGTAGATCGAAAAGACTCAAAAGGAGTGAAAACAGATAGATAAACAAAGGACTGGGTGTGGTTTAAAAAAACCCTAGGCTAGAATAAATTTCTACTGCCAAGCTTAGACTTAACCGTGGCTCAGTTCTGGCTTTGTCACAGACTTCCTATATGGCTTTAGGCAATCACTTAAACCCCATTTTTAAGGGACCCAACTACTGCTAAACACCTGGCCTTCAATTTCTCTGGCTCTCAGTGACCCATGGGTAAAATACAGATAGTGCCATTTATTTTGCTCACATCTTTGTCTATGCATTTAAGTTAGTAAACTATACCCACGACTCCGGCAGCAAATAGCCCTCAAGGAGCTCTGCTGTTGCTGGAATAGAAATACTGAGTCAGGCAGTTCAAGAAGGAGCTGTAACATACATACATCTATATGTATATGTATATGCATATGCATATGTATATTTATATAAATCTGTATCTGTATCTATCATCTATATCTATATATCTGCTAGTTGGTCTGTTCTGGGGTAAAAATGCACATAGCAACTCATCTGCCCCAGGCTGCATGATTCCAAAGTCAGAATGAAAGGGGAAAATATGCCTTTGTAAAGGATATATACCTTCTGAAGAGTGATGTCCTTGATATATCAGAGTGTACATATAAACCCAGTAAAGCATCAGCTTTGTGATGTGGTGCTGTAGGACACAGATACGTTTGGAGGAAGAAATGGTCTAACAGTACTTCAGTGAAACTCCCACAACAGTTCCTGAGTATCTGCTAAGAGCACCAGCAGTGAGAAATCTAACAGTTATGAATACTTACGTCATTTTCTTGGGAGCACCACTTCCATGGTAAACATGTTATTGTTCATGGTAGCAGTATATGGTACAGGGAAAGTGCAATTATATACAAAACCAACAACTGAGGTATATAATTAGCTGATCGAAAGACATATACATACATATTCTTTTGGGGGTTGTCTAATCTAAGTGTTGTGACTACCTCCCCTCCATTGACCGCAGCAGAGAGGCAAGGTCTGGCATCCATAAACCCCAACCTAAAATGTTCAAGCCTCATGAGGGCAGACAGGTGTGAAGCCAGCCCTAGGTATGAGGATGCCAAAAGTGCTTAATTCAGAGAATACACTTCTGCTTAGAAATCACTGTCCTTTCTGAAAATGTGACCCTTAAAACGACCCTCTTTCTTTGAATACATCTTCCTGTGTCTTCTCCTTCCTTTTTTTCACTTTTACTTCTCCATCCTCTTCAGCCCTTTGCCCTCGTCTTTCCCACATGCTGTTAAGCCTGATTTTTAAAGCAAAAATCACGAACCAGCCCTACTCAGTGCAGCTCAAGCTATCAGAGAGAAGGAACCAGCGTTTTTTTCCACACTTGCTCTGTTCTTTAGACAATCATTGTCAGAAAAAGCTGGTTTGGGAGCAGGTGGCTGAGTCCTACCTAAGACATTCAGAAGGGCTGGGACAAAACGTGGTGTGGAAGTCATTATTACATATATTCTCAGTAAAACCAGCAAAGAAGCAGGATTTTTCTTACTGGCCAGAATGGAGACGTGTAAGGGCAGGTTTAAAGGAGGACAGGTCTTTATTTCAAGACCAATGGAAGACACCAAACAGGGCTGGCTTTCAGAACTGTCAGTTTCACTTGGAGAAAGAAGGAAAAAACACTGTTCGTTATGGGAGGGTCCTCTGTGAAGTTCCAAATGATGGCAAGGACAGAAAAGTGAGAGCAGAGCAGGCTCTTTATAAGAAAATGAATGGGGGAGAAACAACCCCAACAACAGGTGATACGCAAAACTGTATAAAGAGAAAAGGGGTCAAAGCATCCCTGATCCTGCTGTGAGTTTTCTTAAATTTTAATACAAGCAGTCCAACTTTGTTCACAATCTGTACCTACAAAAAAATCATCCACTGAAGATGAACAAGGAGGCACTTCTCTGTAGTGCCAATTTACACTCATACATGTAATATTAGCAATCCCCCAAAATCATCAATACCAGACCTGTCATCTATGAAAAAATGGAATCTTTCTTCCAATATTTACACCACTTAACAAAACCAAAAAATACCCCTGGCAGTAATGGTCACCAACAGTCACCAGCTACCATATCTCCCAATGTCATTTAATGTGCTTTCTCTCTCTCTCTCACCTTTTCCTTTTTGTGTGTTTCTTTTCTACAGGCTTGTGGCTCCCTTGCTGGCATTTGCAATGGTCTGCCTCAAGTCAGATGTCTGCTGTCTTACAGATCTCACCAAGAAAAGGCTTTTTACCTGCTGACACATTTGAACCATCTGTGGGAAAAGCAGCAGCACTTTACCACCAGGAAGGACAAAGAAGTCACAGCTGTGTCCTTGTGTTGTCTTCCAGAAGACCTCACTCATAAAAATTAGAACAAAAGCAATCTCAGCTTTGTTGCTTCCACTGAGAGAGACTGTAACTTCAGTGGAACCAGTGACTTCACGTAACTTCAAGAAAACAGTGAACATAGATTTGTATTAAAAAATGAGCTAAAGATGAATATATTAACACACATAGAAAGAGGCACAGGATTCAGTGCATCTCCCCCCCCCAAAAAAAATAAACCCTGTATCAGCATGAGGAAAGAGCACAAAAAAATGAATTGCTATATACCTGTCCAGTATGT
Organism: Falco rusticolus; assembly: GCF_015220075.1. Taxonomy (NCBI): domain Eukaryota; kingdom Metazoa; phylum Chordata; class Aves; order Falconiformes; family Falconidae; genus Falco; species Falco rusticolus. The sequence goes on from NC_051189.1 coordinate 44,106,403, forward strand.
CCAGTAGGAGTGAAAGCACTTTGACTAACTCCACCAGGGACCAGGCAGGCTGAGTGAGAGAAAGCATTTATCAACATAGCCAAAGGGCACGTCCTTGTCCACAGGTTAATTGTGTAAGCTTGTATACTGTGAACATAAAACTTGGAAACCAGGGAGCTCTAGTTGACTCCTGTTGGTCCAGGATTTAGTTGTTAGTGTAGTAATGTGATGTGCCATCTTTGCTCAAGTGAGCACAAACTCCTTGGTGAAACTTGCATGCAAGCTCTTGAGATTCATTTGGGATTTGAGATCTTATGCATACTTCTCTAAACTAGAGATAGGCATTAACCAGAGGTCTCACACTGTCTGGCTCTCTTACCGCAGGAATTTCAGGGATGTTTTAGGGAAGGCAATAAAATGCAATGCATTTCTTTCGTTCATTTTCTTTGAGGAACACAGTGAGGCCATCTCCAGTTTGAGAGTAGAGTGGAGATGGAGCTTTCATCTCTCTGTATACATCTCTCTACAGAAATTTAATATCAAATGCTATCAGAGCTCAGCAGGGTTTTTGGCATTAAGCGTTGCTCAGTATGGCTGAGTTTACTCACACAGGCTCAGCCTACAAGTCTTAGATGGTAGGCAAGATATATATCCTAAAACACAGATACTACATGGATTTTCCACATATTCAGAACTGCCCAAGAGTTCAGAAAAACAGGCAAAATAAATAAACCGTTCAAGGCAAGTAGGGAGCAGAATGAATACTACACACATCTTTTTGTGAGGAGCCTGCCTCTAGTGAAGCAAATACAGAAAGTGAAAAAAAACTTGAAAGGGACAGTGGAAGAAGCAGTAACACAACCTGGGTGACTCCCCCAGGAAAGCCTACAGGAACCCAAGAAAGGAGTGAAGAGGAGAAGCAAGACATAGGAAGAGTATAGCACAAGGGAGGGCAGACACAGTATTTTCCATTGCCCATCAAACCCATGTACCGAGAGGTAAAGTAGCCTTAGGTTCACTCAATGGGTGAGTAAGTAGTGAAGGAGGGATGAATTACTGGATTTCACAGCATATTTCTCATGTATGGGAATTCAACAAAGGCTAATCCCAAATACGAGGTTTCATGGTGATTTATCCCAGTGGTCTTCACTACATTACAGAAAATTATGAACTTCATTAATACATAACAAGAGCAAAAAAGTTACCATATAATACAGCTTCCAACATACATAAGTAGCAAATGAACCACATCTACACTATGTTATTGGTTGGAAGAGACAAAAATTAAACAACATTTCAACATCACATGTTTGACATTAACGTTTACTGCAAAACCCAAGACACTCCAATTGAAGATCTACACCTGGCAGGAGGCACTTAGAAACACATCTTGACACAACGACTTCTGACACAGGAAGCTTTGGCTTTTTCAGCCCCAGAACAGCTCCAAGGGATTTGCTGTACTAACCCTGGAAACAGAGGCTGGATTCACTCAGAAGAGAGTGAATCCAAGAATATCACTGCAAAGCTGCTACTTTGCTGTGACAGCCGGGAAGGACAGAATCAAAGAAATCGAAATGTTTCTTCTCTTCTGTATGGTCAGCAGACAACCAGATCACAAAAGGATCAGCGTACTGCACTCTTGAGTGCAAAAGCCCAGCTAGGTAAAGAGAGGGGAATATATTAATGTCAAAGTTTATAGACCAGAATATTTATTTACAGCATCCAGAGAATCAATGCCTTTTTACAAACAGGCAGAGGAAGGTTTGAATATGGGGCATAACGAGGATAAACCTATTTAGCTAGGAGATCTGAGCTATTTTATAGGGCCCTTGAATAACCTAAGAGGCACATTTATTCAACTCACATTTTAGTGGGACATAAGACATCTCACTATCACATGATAAGTGCTCAAATCATAAAACGCTATGCTTTGACAGTTCTCTAACAGGGGTTGAGCACTTCTTGAGACTTCCTGGGAGTATGTTCATTTACATACTTACAATCTATAACAATTAAGCTTACCAATGATATCTTGACAAGGTATCTGCTTCTGCCTTTAAGTAGTTTTGTCACTGAATGTAACCGGCATTGTAAAGGAGGATTTTTAACACTTCTGCTGTTGTATTACATTTTGATAGAAAGCCACTTTCTGTGGGAGAACCCCAAATAATAAATCACTCAAGCACTAAAGTCTGTTGATAGCACATCTGTTTTAACAGTATGCAGTGCCACATGGTGTACTGCAGAATAAACTGTTCAGCTGGAAGAAGTTTCACATCTGTTGCAGGACCTTTGCACATGTTCACATGAATTCAGATTTCATATTCCCTTTCTGTGCCACCCGCAACCCCTCCACCCCCCCAAAATTGTACCTGTGCAAAAAGGTCCAAAATCTTAGGAACAAACATGGCCTGGTAGGGTATCGCAAGTTGAAAGATTAGAGATACCTTTTTCTTTTTTCCTCTCCCTCTCAGTAGATCCAGTCAGCAGGAAATCAGAAGAGAAAACAATGATGGGAATTTAAAAGGAGGGCATTATAGATCAGAAATGACATAACAGGAGATAGAGAGAGAAGCACAAGGAATCCAGACACCACAGAAATTGGCCAAGAGGGAAAAAGTATTGGTTCTACTGACAACATGTTAAAACTGAACTCAAAAAAACCTCTGTTTTTTTCTGAGCTCTTGGTACTATGTCCTTCTATAACCTTGAACATATCATTTCACCACGCTGTATCTCAACCCCAGACACATTACAGGGGGGCCACAACACTTTCCTAACTATCCAACAGTAATACTGCCAGGATAACAGCAATAACATCTAGATGTGTCTGGACACTCAGAAGGACCCCGCTCTCAAAGACACAGCCATGGGCAGAATACTAAAACCCGAGAGCGGAACTAACCAAAAAAAACAGTAGTACAGACCTAAGCAGAGACCGCAACAAATTCTGATATAGGTAAATAAAACTTGCTTTATTAAATCAATCAAAATATATTTCTTTGCAAATGTATTCTTTTGAGAAATGCCCATTTTTTCCTTACCTATATTAATTAGCCACTTAAACCCAATGTTTTTCTACTTAGAAAACACATTTTTTACTTCTTTCATAAGACTGTCCTTCAGAACTTAAAACTTCTGAAAGTCACCCATACTCAGCTTTTGGCAAGAAAGCTCCTGTTTCTCATGTGTAAGAAGTCATTAGCTGTCTAGAAGTCTTAGTAAATAATGCATTTAATCCCTACTAACTATGAAAAAGAAAAACAGGACTCTCTTGTTACCTTCTAATTTTACACAATCACAAAACAAATTAAGTGCAGACATTTACAATGTATTCGAACCTACTGCATACTCTCAACCTAAAACCTATGGAAAGGGAATGGCAAAAATCACCAGCCCTGGCCTTGTCTTGCTAACGGGTTTAAAGGAGGTCAGCCAAGAGTATTCCAGATGGCTGAGTTTTACCTTACCTGTTCAGAGTGATAGGGTCTGTTGCTGTGAGTGATGTCCTACATTAGAAAATGTTGGTTTTTCTCATCACATTAATCATAAGTTATCTATCTTCCTGATGCTATCAGTCCTCTCAATATGCCTCAACCATGATAAGAAATAATGAGAGATTAATTAAACTGTTAACCAGTTTTGTAGTACTAGCCATAGTAAGAGAGAGGGAAAGATGGTTCTTCATGAAGAATGCTGTCATCGCACCACACCTTGGAGACCAAGTGCTCTGAATAAGACCATGACTCTACCGAATGTAAAGAATTTGCAGGAATTATATTATATATGATTTTATAGAAGAGGATTTAGCCTGCTGTGATTATAGTTCATGCATACAATGAATGAGCATGTTAAAGGGTATACATGATGACAATTTTAGGCAAATTAAAGGCAACCCTTAGGCACCTGGTAAGTTTTTCCAGCCCGTGATGTATTTTTCAAGAATAAACATAAGCAGCAGCTGGCACGGATCCAAGCAAAGCTACTTAGATATATCAAATATTCTAAAAATCACATGCAGCAATATTGGCTGAGACTGGAAATAAATGAGTTCTGTTCCTTTTCAAGAGGAATATTTAAAAAATAAAAATTACCATCTCTTCCATTCAGACTCATTAGTAGCACAGATAAGCTCCTGCGTGCAATAGAAGCAATACAACAAACAATGCTGTGTAGTAGAAGCAGGTCTATTGAGCAAAACATACAGTCTATAGCATATGGAGTGTCTTACTTTGAACTAGCGTGGTCTCAATGAATGAATGCTCCTGGTTTGTTTTCATTTGAAGGAAACCTTGTTCATGTATTCTGAGAGTGCTCCATGACAGAAAGCAAAGTGCAGTCAAGAGACAGTCAGGATATTCCCTTCAGAAGCACTAACGCTAATGCTAATGTAGACACAAAGTTTGCTTTCAATGAAAAAGGAAGTTAATCAGTAGTTCTGTATTTCAGTAAGTATGAATTAGATCCCAAAGAAGGAACCTGGAACTTTAGACTCTAATACCACACATAAGAAAATCCTTATTTTCATGCACACAAGTCCATGCAGATAGGCTTCAGTGGGACGGTTATGTGTGGCCGTTTCAGCAAAGCAATTTGAATGTGTCTTCATGGTTATGTGAAGATACCTCCACTCTTGCTTTGAGTTGAGTTATATGAGCATGAAGTCCTGAAAGACCTGAAAGGTGAGTCTTACTTACAAGGCAACGCAAAATCACATGCTGATGTGTCTACCTGAATTTAGCACTACATATAGTTCATGTTTCACCAGTTCACGATGCCATGACTGTCTGCACTTGACTGGATAAACACACCCTTCACTGTCAAAGGGGCAGTGCTTGGTTGAGTGGGTGTTTTTAGATTCATACCTTAAGCAGAGCTCAGCACTGCAATAAAGCATCCATCTATTAGAATAAAATGGAGGAGGAACTATGGAACAAAGAGTACATCACAAATTTGTGACACAGAATAATTACTGCTTCAAAAACTTGATAGTACTAGATCTAAATTTCACTTATGTAAAAACACAAACACTTGCACTTACAAGTGAGTTGGAATTTAAAATTTGGAATACAATCCTGATACAAACAGCCCTTTGCTATTTGCAAAGAGTATTTCAGCCAGGTTCTGGGATCAGGCAAAGCTGATTCATCCAAAAGAACCAACATGAAAAAAAATCAAAGAAACTTTCTTACTAGAGTACCCACTTCTCATAGGGCAGTAAATGTCACTATGGAAATGACTTGGGTTTTTCCTATTTGAAAAAGACCTTGAATCAATGCCTTCTTAATTGTGAAATGTATTCAGAGTTTTCAGAAATGACATTACTCTCTAATGCCCCTGTCTGTTAATGGAGCACATTCATTGTACTTATTAAAATGGTAAAGAATCATTAGACTGGTGGGAACGAGGGAAAGAAAATTGAAACATTCCCTGCTAAGAAACTCATTTCACAAAAATGACAGGAAGTCAGTGGAACTGAAAAGCAGGAGATGTTAGAATTAGGTCTACTCATTTGAGTCACATTTGATGGCATCAACAAAGCCTGCTTTGAAGAAAATCACTGTGGTCCTCCTAGTCTCTGTATTTTTCCAGAGGGTACACCCTGTTCTTTCCACTCCCTTCTGCCAGAATGCCTGTGCCCCTACTTTATCCTCTGTAATGGCTTCTGAACCAGGGACTGACCCCTTCAACAGCACAGGAGTTCCTACTGCACTGCCTCAGATGGCTTTAAAAGGCTATAAAGTTCCAGTCTGTAATATTCTGGCTATATAAACTGATTGTAATCATTTCGATCCACCAATGCATATAACAGGTTACTGACCATTCAAGGCTTGGAATGCATACCGTAAAAAGCACAGACAGGAGGAACATATGCAGTAGTGTTAGGAGGGAATACTTTTCCCAATATTTTAAAATTTTTTTGAGACTTCAAAAATGTTCCCGATATCTACTGGAAATATCTGTGCTCATCCCAGCTCTCTGGAAAAAAAACAGGGATGGCAAATGCGGTCCTAGTGGTAATATAGCAACTAGGGACCTAGCCAGGGATATAGGAGCTGAAGTCATATTTGTAATTGACTTCACTCAGACTCAATACTTAGATCTCGCTGTCCTGCATCGAAGGGAACTGTCCTAACACAGATTAAATCAATCCCATTCGTGTTCTGGCACACTAATTTTTCTCTTTTATACTTCAAAGTGCAAAAGACAAGATACAAAGGATAGGCCCAAGTTTTCAGTCTGAGGTGATGGACTTCATATAGAATATGAGATATTGATGTCCGTTTCCCTAGTCTGACTCAGAACTTAGCACTGCACGTGGGCATCCCCATATCCTGGCTGAATTTTCCAGGCTCCAGGTATTTCTGGGGTCTTGGGTTTGTCTGATTCTGAGAAAAAAAAACCTCGCAGTTATGGAATACAATATGCTTCCTCTTGAAATAGGAAACAGAAAGGAAAGCAGTTCCTACCAAAATGGAAAGCAACTGTCACAAATTTCCTGACTAGCCATGCTCTGTGGTAAAAGAGTAAATGGAGATGAATTTCCAAAATAAAGCTTGCATCAGATTTAAGCCTCAGAAAGTGGTAAGGTGGTTGATTCAGTGTTTCATAGGTCTGCTGCCCAAGGTCATTACTACACAAGTGAACTATAAGACTGACTGCACCTATGGGACAGCCCCCACCACAACAAAAGGACACAGCTACTAGAATGAGCTTTTTCACAGGGTAAGAGATAGTGGTTGCCCAATAGTCAACTCAAGACTCCAATTTCCAAGCTTTATATTGTAACTCAGAACCTCAGCATTGCTTTGTCCTATTTCTAGTATTAACCTGCAGATATATGATCTGAATCAGAAAACAGCAAAACAGGGAGCAAAAGAACTAATCTTTCGTTCATTGGTTTGCAATTTAAATCCAAGGATAATAACAGCAGTAACTGCTGAGCTGGAGGTGTAGGAGAACAGCATTAGCATGGCTTAAGTGTGCAAGCTGCTGGGAGCAGAGGGTTTGGAGTGTGGGTTTGAGCAGCCAGGGTGTTTGGGGAAGGGAAATCAAGCAGGTGGTGAATAGGAAAGCTGGATCAGTAAGTGGAAAAGAGCTGTCAGGGGAATCATTACGAGCAGTTGCCTGGCCAGGTCCCATTTAGAAGAGGCAGCTGTGCCAGTCTGATGAGGGGAGGAGATGTTGCACCACGCCAGATGTGCACAGCATGAGCACGCTGTGTTGGCTGCCAGAGATGGGGAGGAATAAAGAGGGAAGCCGTAGGGAGGGTGGTGCGGAAAACTAGGGGAGCAGCTGCCAGGTTACTACGGAAGACAGACGCTGTGAACAGAATAGCATGTACCACTGCTACCAGCCCTGTGATCTCTGAGGCGTTTCTGCCTAGGAGTGAGGGCTTAAAGAAATGTCCAGGGAGAAAAATATTTCAGGGGCTGTAGGTGCCGATTAGGCTGATCCATGCCTTTGTGATCACTTCCTGCAATCAAGATGAGCTGGTATTTTCTGCTTGAACTACTGCTTAATTTTATCACTGTGTAGTAGCTAAGAATTATTTCTTGGACTAGGCACTGGTTTAGAACTGCACTGAAGGATATTAGATCTTGTTCTGCTGACTGCCCTATAAAGTCTGGTTTTTTTCTCTTTCTCAGTTCAAATGCAATTAATGAATTCACCCAGAATAGACACGCTTGTCTGGCTTCTTCTAAAGCTGAGCTGTGACGAACACCACAGAATGCAATCGGTCACAAGTTGCAAGACAGTGTTCATGCCTTGGGACTACGAACATCAATTTCCTCTCTTGGTGCTCTGTGATGCCTCTACTATGCATTCGCACTTCTTTGACCATCTTTTGCTGAAACTCTTCTGACATACAGTAGCAACTACACTTCTGATCATATGGGGAGGTCTGAGTTTGTCTGTAATATTATAACCCAGCAAGCATGTTCTGCGTCCACTGTTTCATAGCAAAATTTTGCTCTCTCATCCTTCATTTTCTACAGATTTTTCATCAAGTTCCTGTCTTGTCCCACTTTCAACTGTTATATCTGTAGATTATTCCTTGTCTCTTTGGGGAGGTCTCAGGGTTTTTAAATCATGATTTTTTATAAACCTTTCAAAGAGGATTCTGACAGCCCATTCCCCTGTAATCGCTGCTGGAATGCAACAGTATGATCCACTGAACTGAGCTCAGCTAAACCAGCATTTTCTGTACTTCTACTTACATTTCAATTCATCAAAAAGAGAATATCTGGTTTAGGCAGCTTCCTTCTGCCTGTTTAGAAGTCAGAATATAAATAAATATCAATTTTTATTTCTCCCAAGAGATCTAAGCTAACTGCCATAACATATAAAGAAAGAGGGAGCATGTTTTATGCAACAGAATATTCCACCAGAAATCTTGTACAATGAGCAGGATGGTGCAAATAATTCATAGTGACCATGTTATCAGAGAAACTTAACCTGTCGTTTGTCTAAGGCACCCATGCCCGGAGATTTCCATTCTTTTCAGTGTGTACAGTATTCAGAGTATTCAGTGTTTATGCCAGTTTTTAATGTCTAAATGGTTTGAAACAGGTATGTGATAATACATCCCAGTCATTATTCACCGATTGAGTTAAACTGTAATTGATCAGAGGTCACTTAGCACATTCTTTGAAGTCTGGATAGAAGTTGCATACAAAAACCTTTTACAGCAAAAAGATGCATGTGTAAATGCAAAATATGTTCTGATAAACTGGGTACTTCGATAAATTTTCTTTTTAGTCAGGTAAAAAATACAAAAATTTAAAAATGTAACAAATAATACAAATTGTTATACAAAATGTTATAAAAAAACATGCAGGAAAAAACAAGCATTGGGATAAATTCTGTTAAAGTATATTTTCACAGTTTTAAATAAATGTTATATTGTTATATATTTTTAAACAGTATGGACTATTTGTGTCTAGGCAGTTTTTGACATTCTAATGATGCATACATTTAGATAAAACCAGGAACAGATATGATACCTTGCTATATTATTATTATTGTTGTTGTTGTTGTTATTATTATAGAAGTAAACATTCAGTAAAGTTGTACAATCATCTACTGTTCTAAACTCGGGTCTTTAGTGCACTTCCAATTTCATTTTCAATTTAAACAAGATCAGTTCTCGAGCTTGTAGCCTGAATTACTTAACATGAAATAGAATAGACCACTCTGTGGTCCCAGTTCATGACACCAGAGTAAATAGTTCTTTATGAGTCTGCAGTCTGTATTAACACCACCATTCACAAACTTCTCAGTTATACATGACTATGATCAAGGTGGTGAGAAATTATGAAGGCAGACCACAGGCCATTAGTCAAAAAAAGTGGAGTCTGCTTTTCTAGCCAGTAAGTCATTCTTCACCTGCTTACTTCACCCTGTTAAAGTCCCCACAATAAAGTTCTTATCTGTAAGACACCAATTACCTCTGCCTGATTTACCGTCTTCATTCCTCCCTCCTATTCCATATATAATTTGAAGTTGGCAATTAAATGCTACAAACGGCTTAGTTGAAGCTGCTGGGTGTAACACTGAGCCTGGCATCAAAACCAAAGGACAGACTTCAAAGATGCAACATTAAGACAGCTTAACAGTAACATCATTATTAATTTCATAATTATAAGACACTTCTGGAATTCCCAGTATTCGACAATATTTAAGAACTGCATTTGTTTATCACTGAAATGGATATTTATATTTGTGATAATGGCTATCATAAACTTTTACAGAACTTTGCCTCTACTTAAAAAATAATTGTATTTATTAAATATATCTATTTAAGCTATAAACATATTAGAAAGATGTTCAACATATTTGGATGCTTTAGCCCTGATTTGGGCAAACATTTAATGTGATGCTTAACAGCATGTGAAGAATACAAAGGAACTCAAGTTTTCTTCTTCTTTGCCTTTATTTAGATATAAAACCTGATGCCACAGGCCACATCTCACAAGGAACGTTTTTCACCAAGATATACACTGAAATCAGTACAATGCACTTATAAGTATTTTTATTCTAAAAAATCGCTTCAACTCATATGCACCACAGAAAGGGAAAATGCTTCTTGAACTGAGAGATGCCACTACACCAGAAACTGTAGAATGAGAAAGGTGGAAATAGCATAAACCTCTCCCAAACAAAACAACAACAAAATAAAAAAAACAATGAGGGTTTTTTTTCCTGCCTTCATTTACCAAGATGAGATAGAAATAGCTTTGTTTCAGAGAAATTTGCACCCAGTATCTTTACCACCTCATTTCAAATCTAACTTGAGGCTTAATATAAAAGCTAACACAATTTTTCGGAATCCCTCCCACTAGAAAGAGATAATACTATTCTGATGGTTTGTCCCCCAAAATGGCAGATTTTTATCTGTTTGACCTCTGTCACAAAGATAGACACATCTAACTGAAGAGTCTGGTTGAAAAGACAGAAGGCAGAGACATAAAGCCTGTACTCCAGCCTGCTTCATCCAGGGCTTGTACAAACAAACATCCTCGAAATATCTCAGTTTCCCATTTTACACAGTGCTTTTATCGTGTTCTTTGCAAAAAAGCAGGTATTTCAGTGTACCTGACACAAGAAATCCAAAAATATTGGCACCAGATGAAATACCCTCAACTTTTATTATCCATCAGACTAAAGTATGCATTTCAAATTCATTTTCTGGAAGAATCCACCCTTGTACAAGAAATAAAACTTCCCTTGGCCACAGCCTCCTCTGCCACAACAGACAGCCATGTAACCATACCAGCTGCACTACAGTGATGTTGTGTCTCACCTCAGTTAAATATAGTGAGATGATAAATACACACTCTGTCTACACAACTCAAAATCCTTTGCACCGGCCCAATAGGAACTGCAGTGAAAGAGACCATGAGAGCTGTTTTTTTTTAAGCTATTGAAGCCACTGACAAATGTTTTCTTGTTTTCAAAATACAAAGATTCAGTTAGTTTCCATCTTTCTTCTCATTCTCACCCTTTGCCTAGGAGCTGTCTTGCTAGTTCTCCTCATTTGAACAGTAATTTATTACATATGTTTATTCCCTCCTGTGTACTTAAAACATTTTATAGTTCCTAATTTCCTAGTTATAAGATTATACCCTCTGATTTCCATGGCACTCTGCCAAACATAACAGTTCATTCTGGATTATTGAAAACATATGCAGAAGCTTAGCAAGCCTGATTTCCCATCCGTTTTTATTTCTTTCACAAATGTTCCTTCTGAACACACCAGTGTCTCAGACCTTTTAACATTTATTTCTCTTCTTTTCTTCATGGACTTTCTGCGATCACTAACTACTGTCCCTTGTAATATTAAATGCTTCAGAAATTGCTCATCAGTTATTTTGTAGTAAATGGGGCAGACTGAGCAGAAGTAAATTGTACAGATGGAGTTACATGAGTGTCCAGCTGCTGCTCTAGAGGAGCTGCAGGCTCACCTAAAGGAGGAGGCTTTGGACTCCAGGTTCTCCCAGCCTGCCAAAGGCACTGCAAATATCCATGGACTTGCATATGGGGCAGACTAATAAAGCAGCTGTATCTAGCAAAAGCACCTGCCATGGTTATATCCTGACACTACTCCACTTGTAACCCACAGAAAAACTGTTTGTGTTGGGTTTTCCCTTGGTTATCACCCTTGTTAACAAATTTGACTATTAATGGAGAAGTAACACATCATCTAACTCATTTGTATCAGTAATATCTTAAAGCTTTCATGCAGTCCACGAAAATCCTTTCTGAAATTTTTCCCACTGAACTACTACAGGAAACATTACAGTTTTGACTCAAAGGAGTGCTGAACATATCCCCCGTGCTTCGCGTCCTAGCCTTTCCAAAAAGCTGCTGCCTCCATCTGCATAAACATTTTCTAGTCTACCTTTTCATGCTGCCCTCAGAGATCTGCAATAGTTCCCTGTGATTGCTCTTACGCCTTTCCTGTGCTTCACTTCAATCAAAGCTGTCTCTGCACTGGTAGCCAAGCCACATGTCATTTCATCGTTCCATCAGAGTGTTCTCCTTTGTCTCTCGTATTGCTGCTATACTGGTGCTGCAATTCATTTTAAAGCATCTGCAACCCTGTTAGACTGCAACGGGAGGGGGGGAAAGTACATACTCTGCAATCTCAGAGAAAGACAGGAGAAAGAAAGATCAGGAGACAAAGCAAGGAGAGGACTAAGTCTGAGAGAGACATTCTGCTTTACTGACCGAGGCAAAGTCCCCACCACCTGCAGAGAAAGCCTGCCCACAGAAGGAGGCTCACGCTCCCCCCAGGGCAGTCGCCCACCTTCCCATGCCACTCTGCCACAAAGGTACAGGCATGCTTTCAAAGCCTGTTTCACCCCAGAAGAAATACTGGGGTAAAAAACAGAGATAAAGCTGTCCTGGGAAATCCAATTCAAATAAAAGCATCTGCTGTATAAAGATAAAGTAGATCTTTAAGCCAGATCTACTAAGGGGACATTTTATCGTGCTGCCCCCACTCCTCCCAGCAGCTCCAAGAGGGGCTCTGAAGAAATCTCTGCATTTTCACTGGCCACATGGTGATTTGCCTGCAGTTCTTTCCATGGGTCCTTGTTACACTCCATTTGTATCTTAAATCTACCTGGCTGAAAAGTTCCACAGAATATGTATCTAGATGCCAGTTAAAACTCTAGGTAGTGGACAATTATTTTATGCAGAAATAACAACCTAAACTGGTTTGAGCTCCCCAGCTCACTGCCACACAACTGCTTGCTAAGGCACTGTACCTGCAGCTGACCTGCACCCATGCTTGCCCTGCAACTCCAGCCAAGCAACGGTGTCTCAACACAAGCAATACCAACATGCCTCTAGGAAATCATCTCGCTTCTCTCCTATTGCAAATTATTTGCCTTATGCTATGTATATGAAGTCAAACTGCTAATGAGATAACAGGGGATAAACATCACTTGTGGTCATTTATCATCTCTGTACCCCATTACAGGGTGAATGCTCTGTTTATGTGGTTTTTTATCATAACTGGTTCTCATTTGCAACGTGACCAGGATGGGCTTGGTCCTGAGGTGTACCGCAGAAGGGGAGGCAGCAGCAGACACCAGCCCACCTCACTGGAGGCCACAGCTTCCAAGCTGTCATCTCAACAGAGGTACTCAAGTCCAGCTGCAGCATCATAGACCCTCAACAACTACAACATTTAAATTAGATTGGCTTATGCTTCGAAGCAGAGGACAGAGCGTGAATAAAAAGTTTGTTTGCTATATTTTATACAGTAATTTTTTTCAGAAAAGTCATAAATTGAGTAAAATTGGAGTGTCCGAAAAGGCAGTAGTTTGCTACTTGAAAAATTTAAACTGTAAACACTGCAAAATTATTTGAAATGGCTACTGTTTGTGAAAATTCATTTTCCACACTACAGTGCCTTTCTTGATCAAATTATAGCATTTATGTACCACTAACAGCTTATTTTTCTCAAAGAAGTAGGAATTACAGTGAGCAGGAAAGCAGTGAGGGGAAGTGAGCCAGAGATAATTCTTAGGCAAGGTGACCAAAACTACAAGCATGCCTACAGACTCTGAGTCTTTATTTCTGGATTGATTTTAATTTCATCAAAAAGCTACAATGCCTGCTCTAAATAATAATAGTTTAAAAAGGTGTACACAATCAGTTTTACTGGAAAATCTATTGGTCTGTCAAACTAATTACCAGACACCACTGTTGCAGTACATGAAACAAGGCACTTGGCATCCTCATTTGTAGATATGTGAATCTTCTGCTGAACAAGCTACAGACAACAGGACTCCTGAAGTTCCTACTTCCCAGGCTCCATTTCTCTCTCAGTGTATACACACTATGCTTCCTGGCGTGCACACCATGCACTCTGCACATGGAAGGAAAAAAGAGCTGTCTAACAAGCAGCTTTAGTGAAACACGCTTCAAAACTGAGGTGCTTTGGGATTTCCTGTAAAGGAGACCGATTACACTGAACTGTCCCATGTCTGTAATCCTCTTCTTTGGCTAAATTAACTTTGGCTGTGTGTTGGTTTACAGTAAGACATGGCCATCTCAAACATAACACTGCTTAAAGTAGTGATGAAAGGCTTGTCATCCCCTGTGCAACAGGGAGGACAAAATCACTCAGGGAGATTCACTGAAAGCTTGCTAGGTCTCCCCATCACATACACAAGTGTGAGGAGCAAGACTGAGAAAAGAAAAAGCATTGTCTGCTGCCTTTGTTTTCTCAAGTCCCATGGCTGCCAGAAGGAAGGGTACAAGGAAATTCTCTTCTGTTTACTTGGGTTGGCTTTAACGCTACTTTGTGCCAATGAAGACTCCTAAAGTTACCTTAAGAGGTCTCATAACCCAGAAATGGCAGCTTGTGGTTTCACAGATCTCCAGGTACCAGCTGCTATAATATTCAAATATTTCCAAATAACTCACTTAATATAAACTAGCAATAAGAATCAATTTAATGTCAGAGGTTGGATGGGAGGAACTCTTTAAAATTTTATATGGCAGTTTACTTCTATAAAATCCAATTTTTTCTTTTTCACCATTTTCATTACATTTTATAATGTTGCTAAGCTCAGGTACAGGCATTGGTGGTAAACACACAGCTTGCATATAAAATAAATGAGCTTTTCTAATTTTTGCTGATAAAATAAAAACTTTCACCTATGCTAGTTTGAAATACGCATCTATTCCTTTGCATTTATGTGGCTTTATTTAAGTGCCTCTTTGTACTTCAGTGAACAATTACAAATCATTTTCCCAATTTCTTCAAGACACTCAGGCATGCCAAGAGCTAATTAACTAGTGTGACAATTGCAAGAAGCAGCAACATAATTCAATGTTTGAATGGCTGGAAGGTATTTAATTTGAATAAAAGAGGAATTAAATAGCAGTAGTAATAAATGGTATTGACAGGTAGGGTACACATATCAGAAAGGTCACTAACAAAGTATTTGCAGGTACTTTCAAAACTGTGCTTTGGAGTTGTGAAATTAGGATTAATTGGCTGGAGCTGTTTTATAGACTATTTCACACATTTAATACCTTACAATCTATTGAAGTAATCAGCCATGTGTAAAGAACAAGTTTTGAATCGATTCCCTGATTAAGTAAAATATAAGGGTCTTTGTATGCAAAATGTGGAATGCTTAATGCAAGATTTATCTGGCACAGTGGAATATGGGTAGGAAAGACCTTTGCAGTGTTCTGAATCCCAGCGTTTGAGATACAGTGCTCAGAGCAACGAACTTACTCGAATTTGAGCAACTATTGGCACAGCTCAGAAGTGAATCCTGCTCTTGCTGCTGGAAATAAATTTGTTAAAAGTAATAACTGAATTATGCAGCTTTCTATTTGGTAACCATCAGTGTTATACCACATCCACATTTTTTTCTTGTTTGGTTTAAGTAAGCTTTTGCTGTGTCTTTTAGAATACCAAAAAAAGAAGAGGTTCAATTGGCTAACGGGAAAATATTGTCCTTTCTCTTCTTAGAAAAAAGAAAAATATAACAATGATTAAGTTTCCCAAGAAGTTTGCAAAGCAGAATACAGTTATCAGCTAAGAAACACAATGCCCAGAAATACTGCCTCTATGGGAATTGGATTTTGCTTGACATTCTACCACAGCTGCCACTCTCACACTACGGACTCAAATTACTCCTTACCCAGGGCAGCCCACCATTCTTGTCCCTAGTCTGTGTCCCCCGAGTACTGCTCTTCCCCTGAATTGAATATCTTGTAGCAGCAAAAACTGTTGGATCAAATACCTGGTGGACTCGAAGGAAAGAATAGTCCTCCACCACTGATACAGAGAAGGGACATACAAGCATGGGTAGACGTGATTAAGAAGACATACATAGTTAAATCTTAATAAAAATCCTAAGTACAATAACATTCCCATGGAGAACAGGTGCATCATCTATGGGTACTTCTATATTAATGTTCCTTCTTTCAGAGAAGTAGCAAAATTAAGTGAAACCCTTGATCATTCCCACCTATTATGTATTTGTTCGGCTCTTGGAAAGGTTCTGATGTGTGTGGACTAGATTCTTTCAGGATGAAACGGACTGGCAGATGCACTGTAGAGAATCACAAGAGTCCAAACCAAGCAGCGTGCTCCACTGTGACAAAGTCTTCCAGTGAATAGTGACATCAATGTACTGGTAACAGGATCTGAAACTGTCAATCTCTTCTTGTGCCTTCCTATCTGTGGCGAGTGCAGAGAGGCCCACAAAGATCAAAAGGACTGCGGTTTCCCCAGGACTGGGGGCTGAAGAATACATCTGAACAATCCTCCCAACTGAAATTTACCACATGTAGAGGATGAGAGGCAGATCTGTCTATTTGGCATAGAAGGTGGTTGGCAGCTGGGGTAGAGCCTGGGACCAGTAACACTCTTCTCATATTCCTCCTTCATATTCTGGCAAACATGAAAGCCACCTGGTCTCAGTCTGGTATGCAGAAAAGATGTACTTCTACTCCACTTAACTTTCAGGTCCCCAGGAAGGGAGAGAAACAGAAAAGGAAGCTCTGTCCTGTTTGCTAACATGTCCCTGTGAAGTCCCTGGGGTGCCATACCATAGCCCAAGGGAAGACGGAGATGTAGGAAAGACTGTGAATCGGGCACAGTTTCAAGTAGCTGACGACAAAAGGAGCCATAGTGTTTTTAACAGTCTTTGCAATACATCATCCCATTCGCCATGCTGGATGGGGAGTGCCTTGGTGTCGAACAAGTTCATATTAAACAGTGGTAAAATGCCCTGAGCCTCACCCTCCACCTTTGGGGACATTTGAAGCAGTAACATGTTCTCATAAAACAAAGCATGACATAATCGTGGAAACTCTTTCCTGGTTTTCTTCACTCTCACTACCTCAGGCCTTCCTACTACTGGAGCATGAGAACACCTCTAGCTGTCCTGTCTTTTCCAGCTGCCAAGACCAGCAGGTAACAGAAGAAAGACTTCCATAGCATGCTGCGGGCCATGGCATAAAAGTAACTCACCAGTTTCAGGTAGGCATCCTGCTCAGAGCATACCTTCACCTGCTCAAAAATAAGAGACAGAATGGGTAAAATCTCAGAACTACTGGGTACGCTCAATACACAGAATACTGTGCCCTAGAGAACTAGGGGTGGATGGCTGTAGGCAGCACAGACTCGCTTTTCTTTCCTCCACAGAGGTGAGCCACAAAAGCCTTGCCCTCTTCCAGTTTCCACCCCTAGCCTCCGGTACCTCAGCCCTACACTGCCTCAGTCAGGAAGCTGTGTATGTTTAGAATGCTATCCTAGGAAACATATTGTAGTATTAGTCTGAGGCAGTGTGAAGAAGAGAGGAGGGACAGAAGGTAGACTCAGGAGATGTTCATGGACAGGATCATCCAGAGTCCTCAAGAGGCTTGACAGCAGTTCTTGATAAAGAGGCTTCAAATTGCAGAGCAAGGGAGCACGTGGGTCTGGAGATACGGCAGGAGCACCCTGTGCTCTTGAGTGGCAACTAGTAGCTAGGGAGATGTAGGAGGAACCAATGGAAGAAGGAAGAGGATCAGCCAGATCTGGGGACTGCCCTCTCCACCAACACTTGCTGTGCTACCCCGGAGGCTCTCTAGACGTCAAGTAGTCTTGGGAAGGTACTAGTAGTAGGCTCTGCATAGCCTGGTGACTGCTGGGCCTCTCCCTCTCAAATCTGTGGTCAAAACAGTGCAAGTGACAAACGAAAACAGTTACAGCACAAAAAGTCCTAAGAAAGTCTTTGTCCATGTTACTTCCTCACTCAGCATTTGGTAGCGTGGCCCACTGAGTTGCTCACAGACCAAAAAGCAAAGATCAGTTTTCATCTGAAAAGCCTCAGGCAGCAGGTATTTGGGATGTCAGATGTAGGGGATCAGCCTAACTCTAGCCTAAAGTAGAAAATGATGTCTTCTATGGTTCAGGGAAATGTGACTTTAATTTTTTTATACATGTGAAAATTTGCATCAGGGACCGTTGCAATTCCTTTTAAATGAAAGGATCTAGCAATTTTTTTCCCCTAGCTGCTCACTTAAAAATGGTTACAGGTTAGGAAAAGCAAGTACAAATTCATCTGCATATTAAATTACATGAGAAGGATTCTCACGCACAAGCTCTTGCCAGAAACAGATGGGCTTGGTAACAGTATGCTGTAGTTGGGCAAATACTTTGCACTCCAATTCCTATGTAATATATCAAACATTATTTAAATTCTATGTTGAGAGTTTAAACACAACATGTTTTAGCAGTGCTAAACCAACAGTCTTTACTTTTCGTTATGATACAAAATCCATATGAATTACTAGAGCTAGCAGAATTTTAGCTTGACTGTCCTTGATCAGGATTCCTTGCAACACAATCAATATACAAAATAGTTCCTTATCTTTTTGGAAAATATCCATGTACCATAAATCTCCTGCTCATCAGTCTGGCTGGTTTGTGTCTCTAGGAAATGAGTATCAGCTTTGTACCAGTACAAAGTGAAGAAGTACCAGCTTCTCAAGTGAGGAAGTGATTCGGCAAAAATAAACTTGGAAATACTCTGCAGGCTGGACTAGGATTCATGTGACCAATAGGAATATATTTATGTATCTGTGTGGGGTTTCTGAAAAATATTTTTTGACCATTACAAACCAATACATACAACTTACTAATAAAATCATCATGTGCTGTTACATAATAACAATTTTTGTTACTAACAATTCTCTTTTTCTTTCATCCCACTAGCATGTTACTTATAGCTATTTACTCGTTAAGCCATCCTTCGATCGCTAGGCTACAGCTTTCCAAGTTACAAGCGACAAAAATGCTGCTTATTTCCTGGATGACTGAAATACACAACTTGAGATCTTTGTGCATCATAGTCAGCCCCATTTCAACTGAAGACCTTCCCAAGTATAGTTCATCCTGCTCATTAAAAATCACACTACGCTTGGTTCTTCAGACTTTGCTCAGACTCAGAATTTGCTGGGAAGTTAAGACATTAAAAGTAAAGGAGATTTTTTAAAGAAAGTAAGAGCTGATTTTTTTGGACAGCTGCCTTTCTCATAGTCTTGACTGTACTCCAGACAGATCTTCTTGCTTTAGTTTCAAACCTTGAGTTCAACTTGCTGCTTTGCATTCCTCAGTCAGAAAGAAGGGGCCTGAAATGACAATTGAATAGTGGCACACAGAAGTCAATTAGGTCATTATCGGTCCTTTTGGTTCTCTTCTTTGTTCATTTTTTCTGTAGAAACATGATAAATATTATAAGCCACTCTAACATCCCTTTTTTCTTGTCATTTATTTCCTGATTCTTCCTATTTGAGTTTATCATTACTTCCTTCTTAATTTTTCAGGAATATATCTACAAAAGTGTAAAAGACAGACTTGTGTATCCTGAGGAAAAGCCCTCAGAATGAAAACATATGGAAATATTAACCCCTGGTGGCAGTTTACTAATATATACTGAGTTTTGTCATGAGTGAACTTATCCAATGTTTGATGGAACAGACTGAAAGAAGAAAAATCTTTTAGGCCCAGGAGAAGTCTCTCCTATTTACATTTTTCGTACAGTCTGGAGTAGGATAAGATTACTTATCTATGAGGGACTGAAAAGGTACAGTTAGGAGATTGAAAAGCATTATCTTGTCAAATTCTTCTTTCAGTAAGACAGCCATATATTTTGCTTCTGTGGCAACCAACCTTGCAAGAAGAGATTCTCTCAAACACTTTGAAAATAGAATTGGGAAGAAAAAAAACACCCAACATTTAAATTTACAGTGGTAAAACTCACGATGAAAACACATCTTTAGAGAAAAAGAAGGCACCATAACCTTTTCCAGATTTCATATTCTGTGACCTTGCTTAATCTCACAAAGCACTGTGCAGTGGCATGGAAAGCCACCTATAATTCCTCTAACAATATGATGTGCGCTTCATGGAATAGACAGTTGTTGACCTATTGTAGTAACTGCTTGGTTTCCAATTACACAGCTTGAAAAACAACAAGTCCTTGTGAGAGTATGTAAATTTTATCAGTCAAATGCACCCCTTACATTACTTCACCATAGTCAAGCTATTCTAATGGAATTAATTAGAGAGTAATTTTCTCCAATGTATTATTTATCCAGTATACTGTTTAGCAAAAGAAAATCAAAATATTAGCTGTTTTGAAGAAAAACAACAAAGAATATAGCAAAGGGTAATCATGACTCCTTTTTTTTTAACCTTTGGATGCTAGACAAATTCCAGAGCTCTGTAAAACTTTTGCATTTTGAGGAGACGTTAATAAGGGGGTCTGGTGTGTTTAACTGTCACAGCACTCTCCAAACAATCAGGCTGCAACAAGGTCTTTTACCATCTCATACCAACACACTCTTCACACCAGTCCCTCCGCCGCCTTCTCCTGGTCTCTCCCCACCCTGGACGCACTCTTTTCTCTCTGCTTCTTCCTTCTCTCTCTTCCTCGGCTGCCCAACCACTTAACAGAACCAGCCACAGCTGCACCTCATCTACATCAGCCAACCCACCGCCCCTGAAGCCAGCCCAGAGCTGTATGTTATCAATGTTAATTAACCCAGCTTCATTCTTCTACATGTAATGTGATCCTGCTTACCCACAATGACTAAACAAAGACCTATTTCTCTGAATTCAACAGGCAATACTTTGCTGGTAGCTTCATCATTGTTTCATTAAGTGTTCAACCCAAGAGCTGTCCTAAGCTTTCTCTCCACATCCAAAAACTTTCCCCTTATTCTTTGAGATAAAAATCACCTCCATTCTACATGCTTATCTAATATCCAACACAGCAGCCACATTGGAGGAGCTGCCGTAATATTTAACAATAAAAAGTAATGATGCCTGAGCTACCTCTGTATCTGCTGGAGGGACAACACAGCAGGGCACAAACAATCTAGGTTTCTGGAGTGCCACTGAAGACAACTTCCTGACACAGATGATCAAGAAGCAGAAGAGGAGAGTTACTCTGCTCGACCTTACACTTGTGGACAAGGAAGGACATGTCAGAGATGTGAAGGCTGGGGGCAGTCTTTGCCACAGTGGCCATGGGATGGTGAAGTTCACAATTGTGAGGGGTAAGAATAGGATCATAACCCTCAGCTTCAGAACAGACTTTGGCCTGTTCGGGGGTGGCCTGATGGTGATCATCATGGGTGATGATCCTGGAGGGAAGAGGGGTCTAGGACAGCTGGTTGATTTTCAAGGATATCCAGACCAAGATTGTCCATCCCCATGTGCAAGAAGTCAAGCAAAGGCAGCAGAGGGCCTGCACAGACGAACAAGAAGGTCGTGACCAAACTCAAAACATAAAAAGGAAGCATACCAGAAGCGAAAGAAGGGTGAAGTGACCCAAGAGGAATACAGAGACACTGTCAGAGCCTGCAGTTATGGCGTTAGGGAAGCCAAAGCCCTTCTGCAGTTGAATGTGGCAAGGGACGTGAAGGGTAAGAAGAAGGCCTTCTACAGGTCCATCAGCAGCAAAAGGAAGACCTGCTGCTGAATGGGGCAGGGGACCTGGTGACAAAGGACACAGAAAAGACTAAAATGCTCAACACTGCCTCAACTTGGGGAGGAATAACCCCATTCACCAGTGTAGGCTGAAGGACAACTGCCTGGGGCTGGAAAGCAGTTTAATGAAAAAGGCCTGGAGTTCCTTGTGGACACCAAATGGAACACGAGACAGCAATGTGCCCCTGCAGCAAAGAAGGCCAAGTGCCTCCTGGGCTGCATTAGGCAGAGCATTGCTAGCAATTAAAGAGGGGAGTAAAGAAGATGGAGCCAAACTCTTCTCAGTGGTGCCCAGTGGAAGGACAATACGCAATGGCAACAAATTAAAAAAACAAGAAATTCTACCTGAACTGAGTACACTTTCTTACTCTGAGGGTGGTCAAACACCGGTGCAGGCTGCCCAGAGAAGCTGTGCAGTCTCCATCTTTGGAGATACTAAAAAACAGACTGGACAGTGCTCCAAGCAATCTGGTCTAGTTGATCCTGCTTTGAGAACAGGGTGGAAGGGGGCGATCTAAACTATCTATCTGCAGAGGTCCATTCCCACCTCAGTTATTATGTGATTCTCCAATTTATAGGTAATTCAGGTTTTTTCTGAATTACTTGTTTACATTCATAACCAACAAGCCATTCCACTTTCTGAATATCCTTTAGCTTCTTCTTTGATCTACATGCTTAAAGATCTCATCCATGGCTTTTCAGAAAAATCTTCATTCATTACACCCGCTTTCTTTATGACTCTTCTCTGCTACTCACCCTTGTTTTCATCAACCCCTCATAATATTCCACCCCCAATTTCATGCCTTCTCCCTACATATTGATAACTACATTCCAGCTCCAGAAAACCGCTTGGGTCTTTAATATATGTCTGATTTATATTAAATTATTGGGAAAAATACCTGGGACCAAAATTTCCACCTGCATCTCTCTCTCTGGTATTATATCCTTATCTAGCACCCCTGCTCTCAATAAGTAACAAGTTCTTTCACGAATAATCCCACAAAAATGGAGTAGGTATCCTTCAGCAGCAGAGCACTGCAAAACAATAAATTATAGTATCAAGAAGGCATCAGAGTTTCCTATTTTGGTATTTTAAAAAAATACTAATTTATTTTTAAAAATAGAAATAGTCAATGAAGTAGTCTGGTCACTTTATACCATCAGTGACAAGATGCTGCGATATGTAGGACTTTGGCTATATTGCCTCTTCTTGCTCCATCATTCTAGTGTGCTTTCAAGCAGTCATCTAGTTCTTGTTTTTTCGGTAAAGAGCAACACAGACTGACTTCATATTACAGGTGGACTGTTAACTCATTTCTCATTCTGACCACACATCACACAAGTACTGGGAAGAGTTCTTCTGACATTTCCAAGGTCCAGATTCAGCCTACAAACTTCAGAGGCATCCTCATCCCACTTTAAACCTTGTGGTTTTGTAGCACCCTCTTCTCTCATCATCCTTCACAGCAAGTATACTTTCTTACTAGGAATCAGTAAAATGCTACTTAAAGAGTAAAGAATTCTTCAACATGATTGGGCTAACAGCCTTGGTAAGCTGTTTGGTGAAATACAAGAATTATTTATAAGGAAAGAAGAAAAAAACCACCCCCAAACCAGAAAATAAGATATTTAGAGGGTCTCTTCTTATTTTGCAATGAGGTAATGTGAAGAAGGGCAGTTTTGACCTTCATATCAGAGCATTCCTTTTCAGCAGGCAATGATGAAAGTGGGAAATTGCAAAGATCATACATGTTCACGTTCATATTCATACATGTGCACACAAGGACATTCCCCAATACACGTTTCTGGAACATTTTCAAGTCTTTTTCAAGAATTTTTTTGGTAAGTATTACTAAAAATGTAATATGTTGCTATTAATATGTTGATTTCCTTTAAACAAGTTGAAATCAGTCATAATAACAATATACAAGATGTGATAAAGCTCTTGCATCAACACTTGCCTTCCTTCTATCGATAGGGATGCCGATCCTCACATAGTTGACCTAATATTGTTGACTGATGTAATTCCCCAAGAAACCCATTGTTAAGGACTGGACAGAGGAAAAGTCATTCACAGGGTAAGTCTGTATCTACACCAAACTCTTAAAAAACATTTAGACAAGACAAAAATACAGAAAAGGAAAACCAAATTAGTAACATGTCAGCAGTTTTCTCAGAAAAAAAGTGCTATGTTGAGGTACGCTTTTGTCTACTTCAACAAGGTGATCATGGCTGATAAAAAATCATGTGAGGAGGTGTCATAAACTTGAGAACAGTGACATCCACATATACAGCAGGACATCGACATCTCTGCACAATGGCACGCCTTACAAACACTATATCCACCAACTCCTTGACATTAGTACCCTCATTTTTCTGATTTTCCTTTTTCTTGTCTGAAATCTAAATTCAGTGAATGACATATAAAATGCCACCAATAAACAGAGAAGATGAAAATGTGAATTTATACTGGCAACATTTAATGGACAGAAAAGTAAAGATTAATTGTAACAGACAAATTCAAGTGCACAGCCAGACACACATACAATTAACTAAACCTTTTTACAACTGCACTGGCCATAAATGGATTTATAAAATATATGTTGGTTATTTCTGAAGATCTCATAGAGATATAAATCAAACAAAGGGGGCAGAAAATCACTATATGATCAATAGTGAAAATACTGCAGTTACTCAGGTGGTTTCTAGACATTAGTCTAACATACAGAAGTAACAAGATACTAGTACATGCTACGTAGATAAGCAAAGGATAAATTTTGATGCTAATACTGAGATGAAGCAATTTCAAATATAAGGTAATCGGCTAAGTTTAAAATATTTCTTTGCCTTAAGTAAATAAACGAATTCCTTGGTGAAAAGCAGAATCAGTGATAAATTCTTTCTGTAACTGTTGTATTAATTACAGCTAGAATAAGGAGCAAAGACTTGTTAGTCAGAAAGAGTACATGATTTTTATGCAGAATAACACACCTACGTAAGTACTTTACTTAGCCAGATGAAAGATGTCTTGCACTCTGCCTTTGGATATCCATAGGTTTCATCTTTAGCCAAAACTAGATCTATGAAGTATGATTCTGAATATGATTATTCAATAAATGTCTTAAGTTTAGTTACAAAATTGTCCCAAATGTTGAAGTATCAAAACTATTTCAATGAATAGTAAATTTTCTTTAGTTATTTTTCAGAAAGAGTAACTGTAAGTCATGATGTGCTGGCAAATAAATCTTCCTAACAAGCTACTGTCATAATAACACTGTAATTCTGTCCTAATGACTCTACAATTATTTTGGGTCAAGTTCCTTTTCTCATACAAAATAATATCTTACTCATTTCAATAAAGTAAGATATTCTCCTGAATGGGGATACTTTTCAGTAACATACAACTCAATCTGAAAAACATAGAAAATCTGTTCCTAAATAACTATCACATAGGGGGCTGCTGATTATATGATGTTGAACTACGAAGGCATGTAACTAGGCATATTGTACCTCATACTCAAATAAGTCTAAAGATAATGGCGCTTAAATTACATGATCAAAAAATGTCTCCTCTTCATATTAGAAAACCAGGCCAAGAAATGTTGTAAAGTTAATAAACTGTCATGCTCATTCTTCTTCTATGCCATATGAAAGAAGCTCAAAGGAAAATTTCCTTGCAAGAGAAATGCAATTAAACAAGACAGGAAAATAAAAGCAAAAAAGCTTCACCAGAAAAGTGTCTAAGCAACCTCTTCTGTTTAAATATTCAGATGTTTCTGTGCCAGAGATTAACATCCAGTTCATACTCTAAAAAAAATGAATGCAGAATAAAGCAGCAGCTTTCTCCTCCTTTTCTGCTTGAACTGCAGTATTCATTAGAGTGAATGAATGATTTAAAAAGAAGTTCTCAAGTAGACACAATATGCTTTGATTTGTACCTTCTGGAATATCACTGAAGTCAATTAACTCAAATGAGGGTTTGGCTTTTACCTGCAATGTACAAAAATTATGAGATTCAAGTGATTACATCACGAATGAGGGGTATCTACTCAGAACAAAGCTGGCTAAAATGCAGGATGGCTTTTTCACAAAACATTTATGTTCGCTCAGAATTTGTTTTCAATCCAAATTGAACCTTTTTTCCCCATAAAATTTTCCATTGAACTAGAAACTCTGAGAACAGGCTTTTTAAGGAAAAAAAAGGACTGACTGTGGCTGCCTTCCTTTCAGTTCTCATGTTTGATCAGTTCTTATCTCCTCAGGTAGCAATGCAATCAGAAGACGGTATGCTCTTTAATAGCAGAAAAGGTCAAGATACTAGGAATAGCCATGCTTGTCGACCACCATATAGGACTAAATACTAATTATAACAAGATATAATTTAATTTCACACCAAACTCTACTACTTTTGGTAGAAAAGTCTGTTGATAGTGGTATAAGTTAGTGCAGCCAGGACAACCTCAATTTTGGCAGGTCAGGAACACACCATTACACCAAAGCTTCTGTGGAAATTTTGGACACCCCTAGTTAGGACAAGGAACATGAGAACACATCAGGTTACACCTGTAACAGTGACAAAGCAGGTTTCTTCGTGGGACTGAAAGGAGGCAAAACACCTTGTGGTACAGTGGAGAAGTGCTAAGGCTGAAGCTCTGAGACATCTGTGAGAACCACTGTAGTACCATCAAGCTCTTGGCAATAATGGACCAGACACACCAGCTGGAGCCTGTAGGCCTACCAGCCCTCTGCTGACATACCTACGGATGTTAAGGATGCAAAAACCTCACCTGGCAGTCGTCATTCTACAGTCTACAATGTGACTGAAGCAATACGGATTTATACCAGTTGAGAGCCTGACCTAGCAGATGAACCTTCTGTGAAATGGGTGGAAGAAACCTCACCCACGCAAACTCCTATGCCAAGACAGCCACGACATCCTCTTTGTGTGCTGGACCTCCATGCGTACAATCTGGCAGCTACAGCTGTGCTAAGACACTCCCTGGACCCATTTCTGGTAAGAAACAAGCTGGAACTTCCACTGCAGACCCACAGGAGATTCTGTCTAGTCAAATATTTGTCCTTTGACCTTTTGCATTGAAGAGGGGAACTAAAAACCCGATAGCAACAAAAACCTGTGCGCGCACATCCCTACAGTAGCTTTAATACATTACTTCATTAGAAACATAGAAAATTACCTAGGAAATCCAGTGCCAACTGGCACCACTGTTATTAAGAAAAAAGAATCCCAATGGCTGCAAAGGGTCTTCTTTATTAACAATACTTTCCATTACAAAAGCCCTTCCTTAAAGCACAGTGTTATTAGTACTGACACAGGACACATTTTGATTCATTTACTGATTTCCTTGCTCTTCTGATTTCTTAATAGGGCACTTCCCCAGGTTGGTAGGGTTTATTACAGTCCTGCTTAATTCTTCTTCATTTTCATTATTAGGCTCTTACACACTTTAAGGCACTACTTTTTTCTGCTTTCTGAACTCCAGACAACTTAGCACAAAGATATAGGCACAGGAAGAGACTGCAGATAAGGAAAATAAAAAGCTACAGAATTCTAAATACGCTTTAACTGGACAGTGGGCAGGGGAAGCTTAAATGACATTTTGGTTCAAATGTTCTCTACTTCTTCCCTAGGGACAGCGATACTCTTTATAGTCTGCAATTTATATATGTACCCTCCCACACATTTCTTTTAGTGAAAGCTTTCAGGCTAAGCCGATGACAGGTGGCAGTCCTAGCGTGAGAGGACCACATGCTGTGGACATTAATGAGTTTCCTTCAGACCCAAACGGAAGTTTTATAACCTTAGGTTGACTTGCTCTCCTGTTCTGTTAAATAAAAATATTTCAGCTCATACAAAGAGCTCAGCAAGACATAGAAACAGCAAGAGCCAAATGAGTGGAGGGATTTAGAGCTTTTCCAAGGTTTACTTCCAGTTCAATCATTTTCAATCACTCATTAGGCAATGCAGTAAATCTCTTACTCTCTCTTTTGGAATCCAACATGCATAACCCAAAAGCAAGTGAGAAAGGAAGACTGGGATTGTAATGTGTATTCCCAAGCTTATTTTTACTTCTGTGATGGACTCCAGTGAAACATAACAAATTCGGTTATATTATATTATATTGTAATATATTATGTAACAAATTATTGGTTATATATAAGCAATTCTGGTTATAGCTAACAAGCTGCAAATGCTGTCCTAAAAGACTTAGTGTAATGCCTCACATGTGGAATAGATCAGTTTGATGTTTGCAGTGCCTTATAGGCTTTAAATGTTTTATGCCTTCCTCATTTGTTAATGTTTTCAGTCTAACACGGAAAGAAATCAGAATACTGCAAAGTGACTAAAGTAGCAGATCATGAGGACAGAAACATTCACAGCAAACAGAAGTACTAGTTGTGGATTAAATGAACAGAGCGTTGGCCTTCATTCAACTGAACTTTTGGGAACCTTCAAATCCATGAATTCAAACCGAAGATAGCAGAAAAGATATTTGCTCGTTACAATGTTCTTTATATCATGCCTGAGAAAGGAAAACACGTAAGTCTATATAACAACGCGTTTGGCTCTAAATGACCTGCAATAAGGACTGGATATGTACTCCTTCTCATGGTACTAATAATTCACATTTATGGATGACCTCTGGTCTCACTGTGAGCATGATAAAGATTACAATGTAGAAATCTAGACATTAAAAAAGGCTGGACAAACAGAATATGTATCAGAGAGGTAGCACTGTTAGAGTTCTAGCTTACTGCAGGACATCAGAAAGCAACAAAGTCGTTACATCTATCTCCTTGCTCATCTTCCTGTTTTAAGTACCTCGCCCTGTTCTTTATCAAGATAAAAAGGTCCCCAGCAGTCTTCAGGTGATAGCGACTACAGCAACCTAGACTGGGATTTAAATGCAGGGCTTTGAGGTAGAAGATTCTCTTTTTCATTACCAACTGTGTGAGTCATAACTCATTTAGCCTGCCCTTAAAATAAACCACATTTCCAGAAGTGTGCCTTGACGTCTCGTCTCCTTTCCTTCAGTTATGACAAATGGAAAAATTTGTACAACATGTATTTCTACTCTGACTGACAGCTTATACAAATTATTCCTTTATGTCTTTGTAGTTTTACATTCAATATTTTAAATGCCTGAAATTGCATATAGTTGTATTGAATTCCATTAGGATTCCTAAGTCTGTCAGAGTAATGATATATTGGAGTTTTTGAACTTCATACATTCATCATTTCAGTTACAATGGTTATATTTAAAAGTCTATTTCCTTATCCTTTTAAACCAGGTACAGAACAAATTCTAATCATTATTCCATGAGATCATGAAAAATTATTATTTTTCTATCAATATTTGAAGATAGTCTTTCACGGAGGACTACAACATATGTACTTAAAAAAATGCACACCCATCCAAAGGTCTTCCACTAACGTCCCTACTTCCCATTACACACCCAGGACTCCCTCTTAACTTTTATGAACACAGATGCCATTCAGATGGTCCCTTCAATAAAGCCGTGGGAGAGACTCTCTACTGACCAAAGAGATAAGAAAAATGGGACCCTGTTTCTCCAAAGGATCAGACTGTGGAGAGAGGAGGAATCAAAACTGTACATTGATGTCTAATAATCTGAGTGTCAATAGTAGAATGTTGTTTTACTATCCCTCACCGTGTTAAATAGAGCTAGTTACACTAGCAAATGGCGAAACAGGCCATCCAGCCAATTTCCAACTACTCCCTGATGGTTTTGCAGTAAATACTTACTAGGTTATTTAAAGCTTTCAGGGTCATACACTGCAATCAGTCTGAATGCTGAACTTTCATGCATTAAGTGTCAGAATGTTCCAGATGTTTTTAGTAAGGAGCTGGAAACTCTATTTCCTAACCATATCAACAGATGTTCAGCATACACACCAGCTACAGCACATATGCAGGCTTTGAGAAAAAGGGCTTTTCATAATTGGCATAATATATGGACATAATATATAGGCATAATAGGCACCAGGAGTAGATTAGAAATTAAAACTGTTATAAATC
The DNA here is from genome assembly GCF_015220075.1 of Falco rusticolus. Lineage (NCBI taxonomy): Eukaryota > Metazoa > Chordata > Aves > Falconiformes > Falconidae > Falco > Falco rusticolus. The sequence goes on from NC_051189.1 coordinate 44,135,971, forward strand.
TGAATCCTTATCAGCATGGAATGGAATATCTGAATTATGCATCATGTGGGGAAGAAGAAAACACAGTAGTGCACATGCACACGCTAAATCACAGGCTGAATATCAGAGCTCATCATATTTCATCCTCTACCTCCCCTTCACTAACAAACCCTGCAATGAAATAAACCTCAAGTTTTTCTCCCGCTTTGTCAATCCCTCTCGTTCATTGTACCTTACATGTCATTCTGATATACTGGTGTTTTCATACCCATCCCTCCTGAAGAGTAATTTTTCCACGATGCCCCGAAGAAGCAAACAAATAGCAGATATTAAATTCTGAGACAAATCCTTCCTCAGTCTTTGTAGTACATCCTGCCTCTCTGTGTCTTCATCTATATTTTTAATAGCTCAGATTAAGGATTTCATTTGCCTGCTTGTACAGAGCAAAGCCATACAGTGATGTTTAAGAAAGACTCAATCATCATGATAATTAGCTCCTTCAGTTAGCATCCAGAGGCCATTACTGAGGTCACAGCGCATTGTGCGATACCCATAAGCTCATACAGAGAATTCACACACAAATTCATTAGAATACAAGGCCAGTCTCAAAGAGTTTACAAAGTAAAAAGCAAAGGCAGGTGCTCAGAGCAGAAACTGAATCTCCACTGTGGCCAAGCAGGGACAGGGCACCTCAGACACAGCCAGGGCCCTGTGCCTTGAACACAGCTGAGGCTACCACACAGATAACCTTCGTCTCAGCTTTTGGCCAGACATTTGCAAAACTCATTCTCAGGAAGGTGAAGGGAAAAAGGTAGGCGAGACCGGGGCCAGGGAGAGAGACTGCCTCTTGGTAGAGGAGGCTTGGATGTCCAAGGGGACAGAAACATGAAATTCATCATTTTCCCTTCTACCTTCCGCACCCACTCCACATACCAAACGGATCATGAAGTCAGGAAAATTTTCTGCAGTTTAAGCAGCTGTTATGCTCTGTATGTGCATCTCCTCATTACTCCCATGGATACCCTTTCTGCTATATGTCACCTGCAGGCAGAATATGCCCAGACGAGGTAGCTGTGACCTCCAGTCACTCCCTGTGTGGTACAGTCTATAGCACCAATGGCCCTGTTCATGTTTATCCATTTATGCCCAAATGTTTACAATGTTAAAATAATTCTGGTTTGATTTTGAACACATACATTGTACCTTGAAGAAATGCAGAACCGATAGGTTTTGATCATATGGATATACAATTGGGCATTATTCCAACTGTCTCTCGTTAAAAGAGATTTTTGTGTATAAGAAATTTCTTTTTTACTCTAGCTTCTTGCTTGTCCTCAGGGATTTTGTCATTATTCATTAGATGCAAAATGAGATCATAACCTGAGTAAATAAAATTTCCTTTCATATGACAGTTCTTTGGTCTCTGCTTCCCATGTCACTTTACTAACTCATTATGCAAAATATATTAAAAATGTCTTTTTTCTTTTCACATAAAAAGAAAAATCAAGATATCAGATTACATCAGATTTACATCTGTCATTCATAATGATAAACCAAAAATAAATACATCTTCACACAGCAAATGAACATTGCTTCACCGTTTTGATTATAAGCACAGTATCATCTCTTTCAAAGGAAACTCTAAAACATACTCTCCCACTTGCCTAAGTTCTTCTCTATGTCTAGTTGTCACTATTTGGAAATTCCTGCTATTTGAAGGGAAGTTGGATATTGTTGCCAAGATCCTTGTCCCAGAATAGTACAGGTTAGACGCCTTGACTGTACTGTCACCAGAGTATCTAATTTAGCACATGGTTAGTTAAATGAAATACCAAATCCTTGCTGAAAAAGATCTTAATTTGCTACAGCTCTGTACTATATAACTTTTTATCCTTGTCTATCATGCTGATTGAATACTGGAAAACCCTCCTATAATACAAACATCACAAGCAATACATGGCAAAGACTGACAACACAGATGATTTCTGGTCAAATATGCAATTTTGACTTATCACAGCAATTTGCGATGAAAAAAGCATCTTGAAGCCAGCTGTTACCAGGACAGCAAAGTCAAGTTTAGCTAGTCTGGAAAAGAAGGAGAAAACTAAGAGAACTTAAAAATGTTTTTAATTAAAACTTAGGTGAATTTTCCCATGTGATACTGTTGCACACAGTCTTACAAGCCCTCCCTCCTAGCATCAGAGCAGTGTGAAATCTTGCACCTGTTCTGAGATGGAATTTTGGGGGAAAGAGGCCATAACAAATCAGAAGAGAATTTGGCCTCTGCCCTGATTAAAGTCAGTTTTAGAGCTGGGCATATCTACTGAGAAGTGTATCTGTAAAGTGTAGGCTTGTCTTTTTTGACTATTTTGTTCAGTTTCAGGTACGTTAAACAACTACAGACTGTGTTGATTTCTTCACCAAACCCACCTGATAGCCCCAACAGCAACTAAGGTACAGAGGGATGAATATTGTTATTTTTATGTGACAATGAAACCTAAAGAAACAATAAAATAAATTTAGAACTTTAAGAAAAAACTGAAGGAAAACACGAAGAAGGAAGCAGAGAAAAATATTGTAAACAGAGAAACAGAAACCACTCTGAATCGTAAGCCATCCTGACTACGTGAGTCATACTTGAAAGCAGGAAATTACTATACCATTTTTACAGAGAAAGAACAGTCTAAAAATCCCATGACCAGAAACATGATGTCAAAACAGGAGGAGTTCAGATATTTCTGTGTCTCCCTTTCAGTTTTAATAGAAGCCATATCCCCATGAAACAGGAGGGAAAAAAGGTCAGCTGAGCTAAGCTGCATGAGGGAAAGAGTACCTAATGGAGGGAAAAGGAGAGAAGTGATGAGGTGAGATATGTATTGTAAAGGCAATGCTTTGGGAACAGAGAAACCTACTTTTAACTTTCAATGTTTTCTCCCTGGCCCATTATACAAACAAGTCAGCAAGTCAGTGATTCACTCTGCACATGGGAGACAAGAGCCATGCTCCTAACAAAATGGAGAGAGGAGAGATGCACAGGCAGAGGCAAAACAAAATAGCTCCCATGGTATTTCTGTAACGTGGCTTCTCATATCACCAGCAAACAGTCTCAGTAGAAAATACTTTTCACTGTTGGGGCTGAATTATTTATTTTGCAGCTGCATGTAAAAGCCACCATCAGGGCTTGCTTAGCCTTTTGGTATAAAACAAAGTATATATATTGTGAAAAGGTAACACTGCCACAAGAAGACAATCCACCTGCAATGCGGGGAGTATCAGACGAAGGCCTCCAAAACCCTGTGGGGCAACACAAGGTGAATGTGAAGCCATTATAGTTAGTGTCACAGGCTGGGGTCACATCCCACCACCTGCTAAACCTTCGCAGAGTGCTACTCAGCCCAAAATCCACCTATTATTACTAAGTTATTCAGAAACTCCACAGGAAATGTAACTCTCCTTTGCCTGGGGAGACTGGCATAAAACCCAGCCTGCTTCACAGGACCATTTAAATTGCTGCAGGATTTGTGCCAGTTAGTATCCAGTGCTTGCTTTTGGAGATATTTTCAGGAATACACTTTCCAGAGAGAAGCCAATCTGATGAAAATGAAACTCTGCAAAAATATTCCGGTTTTGGTTTTTTCCCCAGCCATGTCCACAGCAGGATTAGAGGCAAATTACCCTGTACAGCCATTATGACCAACATTAAAATTACTCCTCCTGAACATGAGAATTTGCCTAACACAGGCTACAAACTGTTTAATTCATTTTCAGGGCCTAAGGGCATGCATTTACGATCAGGTTATTGGTCCTTGTGGGTGGGATGACCTGTTCTACCTTGTATAACTAATGAACTATTCACTGGGGTAGGACTGTGAGCCTGAGGTACCCACATGCCTGTCAAGTGTGATACACCCTGGACCACGGTGCCTGTCTCAGATGCTTTAAGAGTAAAATGAAAATGTTTCAGTTTAAGAAAATGAGAAAGTGAGGTCCTATTATCCATGGGATGTTGGAGATCCCTGTCCTGGTTTCTTGCTTTTGTCAAGCTTTTAATTATTCATACAACAATAGAGAACTCTGTGTGGTAGAAACTGAAGGAGGTGCTTCAAACTTGCTCCTAGTTCAGTGGGTAGGTGTTCTTTCAGTCCCATATCTCCACTATGTGCTTTTACAGCTACACTGCTAGTTGCAAGGGGGAAGGGCACTCGCCATTCCCTAAAAGCTGTGATGAAGTATGCAAGGTAGAAGAAACACCTAAAAAAACCAGGAAAAGCTTTACGATTTCTTAGAGAATACTTAACATACTAAAAGTATCTTCATCCAAGTCCAATTTTGGCACTAACACATGGCCTAATATTCAGAATTATTTAGCAGTGTCATCACTTATTCATATCAGTAAGAAGTGAACTTGAGAAGATGAGGTCACTAGGCTTTAGGTTTTCTTCCAAATGCAGAAAAGTATAATGCTTAGATTTCCTTTGCCTGGCTGCTTGACTAGGGGGGAGGCAGGAGGATGTGTTTGATTTTATTGGTTTTTACTAATGACCTAAAGAATATTAAGTACTATTAATCAGCTAAATAAAGTTGTAGAAATGTAAAATTGTAATTGTTTCATCTTCTGAACCCTGTTGGTGACCAGTAAAGGAGGTGTACAAAAATGCTCCAGTGAATAAGTAAAAGGATAATTAAGTTTTCCCAAACGAAGAAAACCTCGGTCTTGGAAACGCTTAAGTTCTTAAACACCTTTCAGAAAAGGAGCTTCCCACCCTGCTCCCTGTTTTTCTACACACTAGAGATCTAACTTTACATTCAATCAGGAAGGCAGAAAAGGGGTAAGGCAAAAAACAAATAGGAAAAAATCCACTAAAGAATATATAAAGTTGGCAAAAGGTCTTTGAGTTTATATGAACAGGGGAACAAAAGTGTCAGTGAAAATGAAAGTTTTGTTTACAGTGTTCATAAGCATGTATAAAATCTGGAGGCAACAATATCATGTGAATCTTTCACTGCACAGGACAAGAACGGTTGAAGAATCAGAACTACCCTAAATGTGTCAGATGGTATTGAGCAACACTTTCTCTGTGTAGCAGTTTGTTACTAGCCCAGATTTTTAGTATGAAGACAGTAACTTCTGAAAGTGTGTGGGGTTTTTAGCAATAATATCTCCCTTAAGTTGTTCCTCATTGGATAAATTTAATCCATAGTCCTGGTGATGCTCGATTATTTTCTTTTTTGAAATTTTTTTCCAAATTTGGGAATAGCAAAGAAGATTATTAAAAATAAATCCAGCTGCTTTTTCCTGTTTCTAAAAGATATATATAATTTTACAAATCCTTTTTGAAAACAAAATAGTCCAGTGTACCCTTTAAGTTAAAATATTAGATGCTTATATCGTATTATTACATTTATATCTTACTCCTTACAATATTCTTTGCATTTGCTATTCGTGCTTTTCTATTACTCATTTAAATAATACTATTGTGCCTCCTGACATGATGACTAATTGTACTTCTTATATGTTCCAGCAGGGACACATTACTGGACAGGAAAATTAGTATTCACATATAAATGAGTGCCTCTTCATTTATGAAAGGTTCCCCATACTTTCATGTTAACTTAGTCAATGTTCATTAATATTCTAATAAATCCAAATGACTCTTCATCCATTCAAAAATTTATGAACATTGACTGAGTGCCGGATTTGGAAACTCATTGAATGGATTTTGCTGTTTCTATTTATAAAAATATTCATGGATAATGCCCTAGATATAGTTGCCAACTTCAGCTCTCACTGGATAAAGGCAGGATTTGAAAAAGCATGCTCTTACTGCAGTGTTTGTAGGTGCAGATGAAAGTTAGGCTCCATTTCAGTCTACTGAAATGGTAGCACTTACAGACATAAAGCAAAAGAGGATCTCGGCACCAAAGGATTTACAGCCCTAGGTGATAGCTACAGACAAAAGGAAGGGGCAGCACAAAACCAGGAGAATGACAAGAATTATTCCAGGGAGTCAAATGTGCTTTTCTTGTAACTAATTATGTGCAGGCATATAATGAAGATCGTTGTTATTTTGTACGAAGACAAAAGATGAAGTTTTCTAATATCTGTCTGGGCATGTTTCAAAACTCAAGGAAAAAAACAATATTAGCAGTGGGATCAGTATCAGGAAACTTACTGACAAAAATGACAGACCTTACCAAACTTGGCACTGAAGAACCATGTCTCACCCACGCCATTTGTTTGCTCTTGGCACTCCCACCTCTGCCACTTAAGAAGTCCAAGAAGGCTGCCAGCTCTCCATTTTACCATCTCTTCATTCCAATAATCCCATAAATAATGTCTTAAAATTCTAAATAAACAATCAAAACCAGTAGTAGCGTTTTCATTAACTCAAGCAAGAACTGGTCAGGCCTTTTGACTGGGAGATGCTTGAAGCAAGAACTTAGCATTTCTCCATGTAACAACTGTATGATAATTAATAAAAGCAAATTAGATCAAGTATAACTTAGAGGAAACCACTCTCCTGAATTATGATTGTTGAAGCATAGCCAGAGGAGCACTTTCACGAGCCTGCTTGGCTATTTAATGCTGATTTAATTATGATGTTTAGACATGGTCTACTACTGAGATACCTGCTGTAGCTTGCTAGCTACACTAGACCTCAGATAAATGAGCTTAAGTGTTAATAGTCGGAAAGACAGAAGTGCAATATACCAATATGTAAGTGAATATGGCTTTTTGTAGAGGTTTGTGTAAACTGTCCCTTTAGTTTGGACCCAAGAAAATTTAAACCTGTGACTTAAGTCTGAAATTTAGATTTTCAAGAAATTTTGTCGAAACTCATCTTTATGCAGTTTTTCTTCATTAAAACTTGACTGTCCATGATTCTGCAGATTCTCAATGATTTGGACATAAAATCCATCATTCCACCTAACTAACTCATCAAGTACTACAGCCTTTCATCCCCTAAGTTTCTTCTGATATACAGCTCCAGAGATACAGCAAACAGATGCAGAATCTACCGATCAAAGTTCAGTGTTACAATCTTGTCATTTTAACAAAAGTAAATAAAGACTGTGCACAGAGGAAATCCGCTAAGTACTAACTAATATACATTATATATTTTTCTGGCCTCAGGAAATTTAATCTAAAAAGCAGAACAAATTTCTTTCCCATAACTGATAAGGTGTTTTCTCTTTTTTTTAACTCACTAATGAAAGCAGGCAATCCTGTATTTTGTTTCATAGTGCTTCCCTAAGGGCAAAGATAAACTTCACTCTTATCTGTTCTTTTGTTGTTCCTAGAATGATTGCTCTGTTCATTATACTGTTTGATGTTGCCATCTCAGCTTTCCACTGCCTGATTTGTTCACTTAATTCTCTAAGTTATTAGGCTCTCCATTCCAAAACCAAGCTGTTTTTCTCATTTAAAAACCAATGTAATCTTTATGTATTATGGATTTACAGTTCACAATGTTAATGGATCATGGAAAAAAAGACATGAAAGGTTAAATTATGAACATGTATTTCACTTGCATAAAAAGGGAACAAGTGATAGTGCCATATAAGTGAATATGGATCATTACTGCACAAAGATCATAATCAAAAGGCACAACCCTCACAAGTTCACAGAATGCTAAAACACAAAACCTGAACATGTGGATTACAAGAGTGTGCCAGCCACATGCCACTCACCCAGTGTGCATCCATCCAGCTGCACACCGTATTTACCTCTAAGGCAGGAGTGAGTAAGACTGTATCTTGCCCACTTCAGCTGCACATCTGGATCCTGGGCCATGGGCACAACATAAGATGCAACCACTCCACCTTCACCCAGTGCCTAGGCTGGTATCCACCTTGCATCCAACAGACACCACAGGTCAATGAAAAAAAAAAAAAGCGTGCACTGAAATGCCTTATCTTTTTCTTCAGAATAGTCTGGAATAGAAGAAAGAAGACCAAACCTTTCCCTTTAACAAGCACTTTGCTTCAGACCATCCCTCTACCATTATCCAGGACACACAATGAGAAAACCTTCCAGTGCTTTTGTATATCTTCCTAGAGGTAGGGTCTATCATGTCTCTATAAACCTGTAGCACTGTTACATGACCCATATTTTTTTTCATACTACTAAATCATGTTCCCAGTTTGTATTTCACACTCTGATTTCTCAGTACTAATCCATACTGTTAACTGTCCACCGAGAAGCTCCTGTTCTGCAGGTTGACAATACAATTTATGCTTCAAATCAGAAGATCTATATAATTAATCTAAGTAATTAAAATGCTGATTCTACCATTTTGAGTCACCAGTCCTTTCCACGCACAATAATACACAGTTAAGACACCACTGGGGTTTTTAAAACATTCTACATATCCCAAACCATCATTTCTCAGGAGGACTTTATCTGTGACAACTGAGTAAAAATATGGTGACTCAGCTGTATTTTGACTTTAACTTTCAAAACTGGGGCCACTTCAAACCACTCCTCCAGACATCCTCTGCCATGGTACAAAAAAAAACCCTCCCAAAAGCAAAATCTTGTAATTATTTCATAAGATTTTTTTTAAAGAATAAAAGGGAATTGCTGATATAATAAATAAAGCTAACAGTCCCAAAATAAAATCTCTAATCTGCTGTTACCTGTTAACATAATGGTTTTGTTATGTGTCTTTTAACAACAAGCAGAAGAAATAACAAGCAATGTTTGGATTGCCTTTCATAATGCCATTTTATTGAATGGCTAAACTCATTTCGTACGGAATAGGCCACATAACTTGTGTCTTTTCAAACAGCCACAAATCCTACTAGATCACAAGTTCCCAAAGCCTAACGCGTTAGTACAGATTAGAGACCAACATCCATGTTGCCCTCACAGGGCAAGGGAGCCCGTTTGACCACTGCACGTGGGACTTGTTGCAACAGCAACAGCTAATCATCTCTGGTCTATGCACACATAGCATACCTGTCTACTGCTTGTCTGTGCAAACAAAATCAATACAAAAAGAAGGTCAGCACATACTTTTAGAACATCTGGAATCCCAAAGAGTCAGCATAAAGATGTTCTCCACTACCATTTCAACCTGCTTCATGTAAAGATACCACCATGAATCTTCCTGCCCCTTGAATAACCAAGCCAATACTTATACAAGTACAGAGAGCTGCTGACTCACAACTAATGCCACAATCATCGTGACGATGAACACATGACTATCAAGCAGGACTAGCTTTAGGATGTGGGTGCTCAGCTACCTCAGCCGCACTGAGTCCTTTTCTTGTGCACTAGCTGATGCTGCTCTGACACACTGTGAACCCTTTCAGTCCAGTGAGCTGGCATCAAACTAAGTGGTTTGTTCATTATGTGGAGTTAATTTTATGCCTTATTAGTGACGTGAACTGGTTTGCTGCTGGGTGACAGAACTTCCAGCACAAGGAAAAAGACAAAAACAAAACCAAAAAACCCCTGGCTTATGCATATTAAGTTAGCATAGGCTGCCAGATGAGAAGTAAAATTCTGTGTTGCTCCTGATAGAAATGCATAGATTCTGTTCACCGTTGTTTGCCTCATCCATCTTGTAGGTCTACAGTATATAACTGGAAAGGCAGGCACCTATTCCTAAATGCAGATGTTGGGGTGGCAGGGGTCGGAAACTAAAGACAGCAATTCCACATTCAGTTGGAGGTCATTTTAATTGAATAATACTTGAAGGCCTTGCTTTGGAACAATGTGATAAATGCTTTTAAAAGGGAAGCTTGCAAGCGACCAGCATCCTGCTTATCTGTGTCTCATTAAACACTTTAAACTTCAGGAACAGGTCAATCATCTGGAGCTGATACTCATCCACCTTTAGAATTAGCCATTCTGTAATTTCAGCAAGCACAAGTATGCACTTTTACAGAAATAAAAGCAGTTTTGTCTAGGTTTGCACATGCATGCTGCACACTTGCATTTCCTCTCAGAGTGCTACTCCCAGCCATGAACTCTGCCCTCCAGAAAGGATCAGAGACAACATGAAAAACATAAGAGACTAAAACTACTATGACAAGGTATCAAATATCATGTTAATATCCAGTGTCTGTCACAGATTAATATTAATGTACAAGCCCTTAGGTCACATCAACATCACAGTTTTCTGGGTCACCAAATTAAAAGGCATGGCATCATCTTCTTTTGACACAGAAGCAGTTCATTAAAAATATTTGTAGAGATATAGGAAAGTAATCTTGGCCACACATATGCTTTGAAAATTCTTCTTCCAGTCCTGCTGGCTTGAGTAGAGACTTGTACAGAAACAAGGACTTCTGGGAAGAAAAGTCAAACTCGAAAATTAAGCTAGATGAAAGTTTTCAGCTGGAATTTGTTCTCAGAGAGGCGAAGTACACTCTTTGTGAATGTGTAAGTTCCTGACATATCATGTACAGACAATAAATGCTCATTTTTTGATGGATTTCTGAACCTACTGTACCTCTGATTTATCATGAGAACAATGTCTGTGGTCTTTCAAGAATGATTAAATTTTCCCTGCAAACAGCGCTCTACTCCAAGTGTCAGTTTTGATGAATAGCCTGTCAAGCCCATACAGTCAAAGAGTTGAAATGTATCTATCATTACATAGTGTTTGTCATTAAGAAAACCATTTGTACTTTCTTGAGTATTGGATTCACCTGCTTCTATTTTTTACCAGATCCACAAAAAAAGTATTGATTTTTCATGTATTATCTAAGCAAATTACTTGTTAACTATAATCGGCAAGGGTGTATTTTGCAGAAAAAGTTAATTCATCCTTTTTTTATTAAGATTTTTTTCAAATACTTCTTTTTACTCTCTAAAAACAAGGTAACTGGAGCGCTAAGCCGTTGTTACTGTCAGTCTTCACAGTGATCACCAACAATAGTTAGCAGAAAATAAATTAGATTTTAGTGTTAAGTTACCTGATTATATAAAATATTATAGCTGATAAAAAATAGAGAAAAAACAATCAATATAACACAAGTGAATAACAATTTCAAATACAAGACTATGGAGAGGATGAACACAGAGAGACATCAGATACCTTCCAAAACCTTTAATGTACCTGAAAGAATAATGTGTACTTGCGCATTCAGCTGTTGGATTCTTGCCCCCTACACGGTAGCAAATGCAAACTCACAGACTCCAGTACCGGGTGAGTGTCATGGCAAGAACTCTTGGGTTAACCAGAGTTTGTACAGACATTTGCTCTGAATGTGCCTGACACATCACAAAGAATAAAGCGATGACAGGGAAAAAAAAGCAATGTTATTAAAATGATTACTTAGCTATGATACTGTTCAAAGTACACAAATCAGTTTATACAGAAGTCATGGCGGTTTTGTCATTCTGTTTTACTTCTCTACATTCTTTGCTTGTTCCTTTTATGTCAGTGTCCTTAAAACAGAAACCCGACCAAATAAATATACTAGCACACAGATGCATTAATTGAATTTTAACTCTGGATATTTTTAAAATGTGAAAAAGACTGTAATTAGAACTGGATACTCAAAATAAGAAAATTAAATTGCCTTCATTATCCATTATCCATTCTTCGAGAGAGAGGTTGACACTGCATCTGAAGGACATAGCTATTCCCACAAAAAGGCATTAAGTTGGCGTAAGATGCGTTGCCAATGCTTTCAAAATCAGAGACACATGTCAAGACACTGCCCATTCTTCTTGCACTCATTTCTGTTGCTGCTCTTTGACAGCTGTTCCTAAGAAAGATCCCGATACCATGAAAGTTTGCACATGCACTTCATTTTTGGGTGAGCACTCCAACAAGTACTTCTCTAAGTCCTTGTTTGTCCTTTGACAAATATTTCTTACATTATTCCTATGATTAAGCTGCAGACACCGGTGGTGCTTTTGTTCAACTGGTTTCCTTGATCTTCCCATAGCTGATACATATGCGGCTAAGTAGATAGGATAGTCTGGCACTCACCTAGATAGGACTCAAGAATTTTACTGATGATGAACTGCAATATATCCACCACATATTTGTAACACGTGACTTAAACAGTGATACACAGGAGATCCCAAGGGCTCAAGCATTTTTGTACATTCTTCACAGCTCTTCTCTAGCTAATGCTTGCCCTTCTGTCTCCCAAAAAAAGAAATCTGTTTTACCAGATGCTGAAACAGCCCACACACCTTCAGAGAGAACACTACTACTTCCCAGTATTTCTGTACAACACAACAGCTTACTAGAGTGTGGACTAGTCCACTGCTTATTGTGGTATAGTATTGCAGGATATTGCAGTCTCCATGTACTGCTACTACATAACCTGCCACCTTAAATCACCTTTTAAAAACCATAAAAATAAAAAACGAAGACTAAAATTATCTTATAAACATTTTTTTTAAATTACTAGAGTTAGATCTGAAACAGAACTTTAGGTTTTCTTTTAACAGAGTTGTAAAAAAGTACTGATTAAAGCCATCGATTTTTCAGTTTACCTCCCAGAGCTTTTCTTTCTGTTCCATCCAGTTAAAAAGCTGTTGGGATGCTCTGGCAGTTGGATCCAATTCTCAGTCATGTTCTTTATGCCATGAATCGCTTTCACTGAATGAGGACCATCTCCAAATGGATTTATAAGCATATACCCATTTTCCCCAAAGAATGTCTTCTTTTATTCAGACTTTCCTGAAGACTACCCATGATTCATGACTGTGAAAATTAATTACAATATCAAGTTTTCATATTCCTCTCCCAAGACTATCAGCGGACCCCTAGCTCACTCTAGAAACGCAAATATCCCTTGGGTATGGCTAGGCAGAGCCATCTCCTGGCTAGACCACAAACAGAACAAACAGATGCTAATGATTTCACCGGTGCTTAACTCAACTAATAAACAAAACACTCACCTGACTGACCGGCAAGGCAGTGCTCAGACCTCAGCACGTAACTCTTATATACTGATAATGATCCCATAACAGCGTAACAGTTAATAGGGAGAAACATCCAAGTCATTCATTACTAGTTGCGGAGAGACAATCTTAGCTACAGTAATACTCAAAGTTTGAGGTAACAATGATCCTAGGATAAATGGTACACTGATAAAAGACTTCTGGATAAATAGTGGATCTGAAGCAACAGAAATTTGTAGGGGAAAAAATAGGAAATTAATCAAGCTTCTGTAAAATCATGAATGAAATATGTGAGTATGAACTTGTGTTAGAAACTGGTTGTACTTGTTAGTTATGCTGCTGTATGTCTCTGCATCCATATGAAGTCCTGCCTTGATCATATGAAAAGACAGGAGCAGGGATAGTAACTGAAGTTGTGAACACATAATGGTTTTTGTTTGAAGCATGAGGCCAGCATCTCTAAATCTGGTCTTCATAATCCAACCAGTATTTCCAACAAGGTTACAGCAATAAAGATAAAATTATTTTGAAGCTAGAATGATTTCTCTGTGCTATTAATAAGACAAATAGCAACACTGTCACAGACAATAAGATTGAGATACAAAAGACTGCTACTTTTTTTTTACAAAAAGCCAGCTCAAGACTTCTATGATACATAAAATGAGCTCTGCCATGAAAGCAGACGCCTCACAACATGGCAAGGACTGGGTCACTCCTTTTAGGTAAATGGTTGTAGGGAAAGGAGAAGAGGGAGAAGCAGCAGGCAGTTACTGGAATATAAAGGATAACTGAAACAACCTCTGTGAGGATCTCTTCTCCTGCTTCAGCAGAAGATAACATCTCATCCATCCATTACTTGAAAGTAATGGCAGCACTAGCTGACAATCTGAATTTTCAGGGATCCTGATTATAGATAAAATGTGGTCTGTCTGCTTTCTACCATAAGCACTGTGCCTAATCTGCCTCTATTTAAAGCCAGGTCTGTCCTTTATCATCTGATTTCCAGGACTGCACCGTTAACACATGGCAAAGGCTATGAATCCACCAGCCAGAAATGATGCTCTCTTTGTGCAAATATGTGGGAACAGGATGAAGCTGTGTCATTCAGCAGTCCTCTCAGCACCACGTGGCACCATCCAGTCACACACTTCGCAAGGAAGTAATTACTCCGGTACTAGCTTGTGCACTGGAAATGCTACCAGGTTAAGTTGAGGGCCGTTCACTATTGACAAGAATCTGAAGTACTTCATACAGATTTAAATGCTCCATCAAAATGTGTATTTTGTATCCACGGTTGAGGAGACCAAGGGAAGGCCAAAAGTAATAGAAAACCCATCTCCACAGATGGAGACTCCACAACTTCTCTGCACTATCTGGGCCAGCATTTGACCACCCTCACAATAAAAAAGTGTTTTCTTGAGTTCAAATAGAATTTCCTATGTTTTTAATTTGTGCCGATTACCTATTGTCCTGTCAGTAGGCTCTACTGAGAAAAGCTTTGCTCCCTCATCTTCATTCCTTCCCATCACACATTTATTCACATTGATATGATCCCTCCTAAGCCTTCACTTCTCCAGGCTGAACAGGTCCAGATCTGCCAGCTCTTCCTCATATGTCAGATGCTCCAGTCCCTCAATCGTTATAGCAATGCTAGGACTTGCTCTAGTAAATGCACATACCTCTTTTACTGGGGAGCCCAGAGCTGGGCTCGGCACTCAAGATGTGGCCTCGTCGGTTCTGTGTGGAGGGAAAGGATTATCTCCCTCAACCTTCTGGCAATTATCTTCCTCATGCAGCCCAGAATAGTTGGCCTTTTTTTGCTACAAGTGTGCATTGCAGGCTCACGGTCAGCTTATTGCCCACCCCTCAATGTCCTTTGCAAAACTGCTCTCCAGCCAGTCAGCCCTCAGCATGTATTAGTGCCAAGGATTATTCCTCCCCAGATGCAGGCTTGCTATTTCCCTTTGTTCCGTTTCATCAGATTCCTCTCTGCCCGTTCCTCCAGCCTGTCCAGGTCCCTCTGAATGGCAGGACAACCCCTCTCCTGCATCAGCCACTCCTCCCAGTTTTGCATCATCTGCAAACTTCCGGAGGGTACAGTAGGTCTCAGCATCCAGACAAAAATATTAAACAGCTTGGCTCCAGTATTGACACCTGTCAGTAGTCCAGTCACCACCAGTGACTCACCTCAAATTGGATTTTGTGCCAGTGATCACAACTGTCTGGGCCCAGCCATTTAACCAGTTTTCAATGCAGATCACTGTTTATTTTTCCAACCTGTATTTATCAGCTTGTCTATAAGAACCTTAAGTCAAGGTGAACAACATCCGCTGCTCTCCCCTGGTCCAACCCAGTCACTTCATCGTAGAAGGCTATTCAGGTTAGCTAAGCACAATTTCCCCCTTGTAAATCCATGCTGACTACTCCAAATCACCTCCTTGTCCTCAATGTGTTTGAAAACGGTTTCTAGGAGGTTCTTCCTGGTGAGGCTAGGAAACTTGCACTAAAAATATCTCTAATCTTCACCGGAACTGGAGTGAGAAGAGAAAATGGGAAGAAAGAAGACAGATTCACCTACTGGCGTCATGATACACATCTGTGAACACGGGTTTTTCACTTCACTTCCTTGCTTCTACCAAAACACCCTTAGAAGGGCAGCAAGTATGCTGTATGAGGTCATGACATAAATACTTTCAAATATTTAACATGTTTCAGGATGGATTTAAGTAGTTATTTTTAGGTTCCCAAGTTTGACAAAGCTGGCTAAGATCTCTCACTTTTTCCATAAACGTATGGTTACAGCCCAAATATTCCTTTCTAGACAACTTCTGCCCCAAATTAGAAACCATATCACATCTTTTAATTGATGCTCTGAAACCCAGTAGTGAATTGTGCTCTGCAAGTGCACCAAGCAGGCTGCCGGACAGGGTCTATAGAAAAAATGTGGAGAAGGAGGGAATGTAGGAAAGAAAAGAAAAAAAGATGTAAGAGTACTGCTGTCCTGCATGCTTAGTACTGCAAAGGTGAATAAACAGAGATTCAAAACTGTTGAACCTGTCATAGAGACATCACTTTCTTTTAAAAGCAACAAAAAGCATTATTATCCCTTTTAAAAAGCTGGTCTGTTGTTAGCTCTTCTGTCACCATGGAGACTGCCACTGCTGTTGCTGCTGCTGCTGATTTTCTCTGACTGGTCAGCACATGTTTGTATCATCACCTAATATCAACCTGAGCCACCAGTAGAGAAGTTTATGTTTATTCTGAATGAATGTCAGTCTAGTAAAAGAAATGCATTTGGTTTTGTTTTGTTGCGTTTTATATTGCTGCTTATTTTGTTTCATATACAAATTCCTATGCATTTACTTCCCATATTCTCACTTCGACACAAATTCCGGGGCTGATACAAGTATAATTAAGGGACTGCTGCCCTCACTGCAGGTGGTCCCACCTGCTTTTATTTTCATTTTTCACTTATTAAAAAGGATACAAAAAATTACAATGACAGTGCCATCAGCTGAGAACACAATGTCTGAATCCCTTCCTCAAATACTGACTCTCGTGGTTTAACCCCGGCCAGCAACCAAGCACTACGCAGCACCCAGAGGGGTGAGGAGGAGAACTGGAATGGAATGTAAAACTCGAGGGTTCAGATAAAAACAATTTAATACTTGAAACAGAATAAAAATGAACAATAATAACAATGGCAAAAACAGTTACAGTGAAAGGGGGGAGGGAAAGAACAAAATAAAGAGGGAAAGGAAGAAAGAAACATGTGGTGCACAATGCAACTGCTCGTCACATGCTGACCGATGCCCAGCCGGTTCCCGAGCAATGATCTGCCTGCCCCGGCCAACCCCCCCAGGTATATATATGAAGCATGAGGTCCCATGGTATGGAATACCTCTTTGGCCAGTTCGGATCAGCTCACCTGGCTGTGTCCCCTCCCAGTTTCCTGTGCCCCTCCAGCCCTCTGGCTGGCAGGGCCTGAGAAGCCAAAAAGTCCTTGACTTAGTATAAACATCACCCAACAACAACTAAAAACATCAGTGCCTTACCAACATTGTTCTCACATCAGAGCCACAGCACAGTACTAGCTCCTAAGAAGATAATTAACTCCATTCCAGCTGAAATCAGGACACTGACCACTAAATCTCACTGAATCTGTGTTCAGTTTCTTCCTGGTAAGAGTGGAGAACGGTACTAAGTATAATATATGATGTTCTGCAACAAACACTGTCCAATGTACTTACAAATACATTTAAAAATAAGAAATATCTATTTATTTTCAGTCATTCAATCATACATAAGAAATTAAACACTACTTAGATATTTATAAATTACTATCATAATTTCAGAAGTAGGCTTCCAACACCAGTACCGTGAGACTTTCTGCCTTTTTTTTTGTAACATTATTTGTGACACAGCATTATTCAAATTCTGTGGAGTATTATAGATACTACATTCAGAAATATAAAATAAGTTAGAGAGCACTGCTCTTCATTTTAGTATTGGTTTCTTCACAAAAGGAGTAAAAGTACAGAACTTCTCTGAAGTGATAATGAGAGCATAAAGGATTTGAAAGAAGCAAAGAAAGAAAAGTTCTAAAATTTCCTTGCTCAGACTGCACCAAGTGAGACTGCTATGGTCATGAGAAAAAGAAGATGCAACACAGCCTCTTTTGGTTACCCTTCCAGATATACAACCCATCATTTATTCACTCTTGGTTTCTTGCCTGAAACTAACTTCCCCTATAGCAGTAAATAATGTTTTTCATCTTTCCTAGAAATGCAGGATTTGTGACTGCAACATGGGTAACTCTTGACATGACTCATGTTGCTCACACTTTCATCATATCTTGGCTGGACCATGGTAATGGCACACCAATGGACATGCAACCCTGAATGATTAGGAATTGCCAACTAGTAAAGATCACTATAACACACCTCCACTGCCAAGTATGTTACTATGAGCTTACCAAGCCCTTTTCTTGTAGGCTGTTACTGATTTCCATGAAATTTTCCATCAGGTACAAGATCTTGCTCCTTCAAGTTTAAAGTTCCTCTCACACTGCAAGTTGACACTTCTGTTTAATGACAGCATCTGCTGTGGAACAGCAGAAGGTTGAGAAAACAAAACTTATCTAGACTGGAAATGTGACTGGGAATTTGGACATGAACTTTCTGAATAGTTAAGCAAAGTCACAGGTCTTACTACTTTCTCTTCCTAGAACACAGGATACTGCTTTGACACCATCTTGTCTGGCACATACACAATGTGTACCTTTTAAGGAACCGAAATAAAAAAACTTCAGCAAGTTGCAGTCATGAAGGACAGTGAAATGACTGAAAGATACTGCTGACCCCTTGCTTCATCGGGTGAAGAGAAGGAATCTGCTGAGAAAATATATGACAAACATTAGCCATGTCGCCTACTGAAGAGAGCTCAGGTTTGGTGACCAGCAAATGTTCCACAGAGTGCTGACCACTCTAGCTGAACTCAAAGTAAAATGCTCAATTTCCCCATTGCAAAAAGCACAGAACAAAGCATTTTAGTTAACACAGTGGAACAGCTGAAACAAAGTATATTCTTCCTTAATGATGACACTGAATAAGGAAACGCCTTTTACTACCTCTAGAATGTAAAAACTTTTTCATGAGCAGGAGCCCAGAATATGAGCCATTAGACTCTACAAATAATGATCTGACCCCGCAGCCTTGTAGGCCAGCAAAATTTTGTAGTGCAGACCAAAAGAAATTGTGCTGATCAAGGCTATGAAAACATCATCCCTTTCTCCAGGGTGTTTCTGCTTTCAGCCACAGTACACACATACTCTGGGTCTACAACCGCAGATCTCCCTCCTCCCAAGCATGCATCACTAATTCATTTCAGATCCAATGACACACGACTTTTTGCACAGTTATGCAGCTTCAACAGAAGAAGAGCATTCCTCAGTTTTCCTCCTGTATCCCTTCAAAAGACCATTACCAGCAGGGCTATCATCTAAGTAACACCCTAGAACCTTTACTGTTTTCTCATCTGAAACATTATTGAAACCTCCTCAGCCTGCTAGGATCTGTATCTCACACATATTTCTACTGCAAATGCTTCACCCAGCACTGCTTGATCAAAACCAGGAACAGACACCTGATGAATGTATAACATAAACAGAGCTCTTCTGTTCTTTTACATAACAGGTGTTGAAAACTAGGTGTAAGATACCCTGAACACCTACCTTTCATCTAAGTTTTTGCTAGTGGAATTCCTCAGATGGCTAAAGCTCTGTACTGGGATAAATGTGCTCCAGTATTTTGGCAGCACTGAACAGCTTGGCGTGATCTGTACATCAAGGTCCTTCCTTACAGATAACCCTACCACAGCCCTGCTCAAAATAATGTGGTTCCTTAATGCATATAGTGCTTTACCACTCCTTCTAGAGTTCCTTCATTAGGTCCTTCTCTCAGAAAGATACTGATGGACATTTTTTGTCTGATTGATTTGACTCAAATCAGTATCCAGAACAGGACGAGCTGCTTAATGCACAAGCAGCACAGCCAACTCACCCTTCTGCCCACAGGGCCCAAAAGTGCTCTAATCAGCAGGCTAGAAACAGTGCCACACTGGGATGGCAATCCCTAGTTTTGAAAAAACAGAAGTATTGAGCCGTAATTCTTTCATGACGCAAAAGCACACACGGCCCTAAGAAAGATTCTTCTACAGCATGTCCTTAACC
Organism: Falco rusticolus; assembly: GCF_015220075.1. Classification (NCBI taxonomy): domain Eukaryota; kingdom Metazoa; phylum Chordata; class Aves; order Falconiformes; family Falconidae; genus Falco; species Falco rusticolus. The sequence continues at coordinate 44,155,560 of NC_051189.1, forward strand.
ACTTTTCTTGCATTTTGAACTAGGTGTGCGAATGCTCTCCTAAACTATAACCTTGAGTATATTATAAGAAGAGACATTACTACATGCACATTTATTTTTTTAAAAATAACAAATCATGTTTATATTTTTAGATCTTATAAGAGCAAAGAAACTAGCAGCTTGTCAACATAGACCTATTTATGTAAAAGAATAAAATCTTTACAGCTCAGACTTGTAGTTTTGCTGAGCTTGTGGACTGCACAGTACAAATTGATATAGCACTTATTGAGAAGTAAATGTAGGCACAGGTGAAGAGCTTGGACTGCTTATATAGGTGATGTGAGTTAACTAGATGTCTATTTCACCATAACAACAGTAACATACAATCATAGAACAGTTTGGATTGGAAGAGACCTTTAAAGGTCAGCTAGTCCAACCCCACCTGCAATGAGCAGGAACATCTTCAACTACATCAGGTTGCTCAGAGCCCCGTCCAACCTGACCTGGAATGTTTCCAGGGACGGGGAATCTACCACCTCTTTGGGCAATCTCTTCCAGCAGCTTCTCACAGCCACTGTTTATTCTTGGATTCACCATTTTCACTTTGATGCTTTTCATTAGGCCCTTTAGCTGCAGAAGGAGGCATATCTTTTTATTATGCCAATATTTTAGTAAAGCATAAACAAACTTCTCAACTTTCTACGTTCAGTTGAAGATGTACCCTGGATTAAAAATTAAATATGATGGATTTTGATAATTATTAGATTAATGGATTAATAGTGATAATTATTAGATTTGGCAATCTACTGAGCTGGGTGTGGCATCTTAGCCAATAAAAAACTCAGCTCGACGGGTATTTCTGTCAGCCTGCTTTTTTTTTATTTGTAATCAATCTGAAAAGAGTAATTGCCCGTTACATACAGCTATGTTGTATGTAAGTATTAACAATGCAGTCAAAAGCCGCACTCTGAAAAGAAGAAATTCTGTATGCACAACTGCAGATGAACTGTTTACATCTTAGTTCTGTAGGTTGAGACAGCCCAGACTTGATCATAATTCCAAGCCTTTGAAGTAAGATTCAGTTAGTTCATGCATGAATCACAGTCAGGTTATCAACAAATATGCATCTATGTTTTGGTAGGGTTAAGCTTTTCCTTTTCTGGACTGGGGTCTTCAACTACACAAGAAACAAAACCATCAATACAGTAAAGGAAATATAATTTTCTTACCATGGTCATCAATGGAATAATCTTTCAGCCTAGAGTAATCAGTCTTAAATCTATGCTTCTAACTGAAACAGTTAAGACTTCCAATTATCTTAAGTGTGATGTCCCTGGTAAGGGCAAACATCAAGTTGGTTTATGTTTGCAGACAGACATGCTGTGTAGGTACCAGTCTTCTAGACCTGAGGCATGTAATGGAGACTTTATTTCACTTTTCACTGTATCAGTAAGCATTTAAATAAAAGGAGATTTTTACAAACCAATGAGAATACACACTGAAAATCTTCAGACATGGTAAAGTAACTACTATGACGATATCAGCTACTGCAGCATTAGGCTAATGATTGTGAGTCTTTCAAACCACCTTCCTTTTATGCAAGTATTTCATAAAAACAATTACAGAGGTTGAAACATATGCCAAGCATGTTTTTAACTTACATATTGGATAAACCCCTGTTTTCTACATTCTTCAGCACACTCAATAGTGCCATAACTATTCAAATTCCCTCCCCAACATTTAAATTATATTAAAGATTAATATCACATTTTCCTCTTCTCAACATCCCAAATCATGTAAAAAACCCATAGCAGCTACCTTATAATCATATTAAAAAGCCTTCTTCCCTGCGATAATCTTATTCTGAAATATTAAACCTGATTTTTTTAAATCTAATTTACTTATAGCATACTAGACGTTTACTTTTTACACTTTGCTGGCTGAGTCAAGATTTGTGCAATAGTAATAAGAAGTTGTTAAGGTATTTATGTGACTGAAATGACTGTTACTATTTTTTGGGGGTTTCTTTTCCCCTTTGCATCACTCTTGGCTCTTTTTCTAATTAGGAAAGACTGAAAAAACAACATTCTAATGAGAAATTATTATCATAATCAGCACACACATTTGCAACTATCTTGCTACAGTTGTGTGTGCATAACTAATCAATAAATTAAGCTAGAAGAGACCCCTGAAACAGGTTTCATTCTCCACAGATATTTCTGGACACAGCAAGACAAGTCATTCAGTATGGGAAGTCCTTTGCAACTCAGAGCTCACGAGTAAAAGAAGTCCTACCCAACAGGTCTTTCTAAACCATATTGCTGGCAAACAAATACTTCTATCAAAGCCGATGACGAAAAGATAACGAATGCTTCATTTTAAAAAACAACGGAGAAACGTCAGGATAAAGGTGGGAATGAGAGTAACAGAGGATCTCCCTCACAACTGTATGAGAAATTCAAAGTCCAGCTGGTTCCTGTCTAAAACGGGCAAATCCAATCAGCTGAGTGCAGAGCCCACCCCAACCACCCTTCACCCACTTCATTTCCAGTGCCCACTGGTGCTGTCTGGAGTACCATGATGATTCCCAGAGAGATCGGGAAACGTTTACCCCATCGCTGGTACCCGCTTCCTCAGTTACAATGCTGGCACAAAAACCTGAGGTGCATCTTCTCTCAGGAGTACATCTGCATGTTAAACAAAATTCAGTGCTAATGTCACCTCGGTAGTGGAAGCCTGACGATATTCACACACAGTGCCTAAGTAATTACGTAAGTCTTATTTCTCTCAGGAATCAGTGCCACGACACACTTGAGAAGCAAGGAGACTTTATAAAATCTGGGCTTATGATACCGCAGCACATCAACTCCATTCACTTGAGGTCGGGATCCCAGATCAACAGTCCCACCATAACTGGCATTTTGGAGAGTGAGGCCAATGATTCCTCCACTACTGAACAGAGAGTTCTTATTAAAGGTCTGATCTTAAACCAACAGAGAGACTCCCATTGGCATCAGTGCATTTTCCATCACGCTCTTCAGAACCCCACCGACTGTGCAATACAGTTTTGAGCAATACAGTTTTGAGCAATTGAAGAAAATATGTATTACATTTACTGTCTTTAAAAATAAATAACCTCTTTCTTTTTTAAAATGGTTCAGACTGCTTCTAGCACAGTCTCCCCCCAGCTTCCAGATGTGCACTTTGGGAATCTATCTCGAGTCCAGAGCTGGCCCTCTCAAAACTGTAACATTTGAAATTTCCACTTTCTTGGATGCAAGGAGTTAATTAAAACGCTTATCCAGGCAATGGTAAAAGTGACAGTTCAGTGACAGCTACACGTGACACTCAGGCTGAGAAAATCTAAACATGAAATCTGAACATGGAAAAAAACCCTGAACACAGATGCATAATTTCAGCAGGCTAATTCTACGTTTTGCTTCACATTCCTGATAGCTCGTACATGCAGTGTGTCACTCAGATGAAGGGAACTCGAGGAGAAACTAATAACTCATTCAGACAAAAAACACAGATCGAGAGGGCTGGGAGGAGTACAAGAAAGAAGTCTGTCATGTCGTTCATTCGCAGGTCTTCAGTATTTCATCTTCTGTTAAATTTTCTAGCACAGAAAATCTTTGTATCACACTTTTGCTTTTCTCATTGCATATTGTATATCCTTACATGAAAGGGACCTGGGAAAAATAAACCAGGCCAAATTTCATGTTCAGACCAAACATACCTTTACAAGACTAGCAAGGCTGAAAAGGAATTAAATTGGCCTGCCCTTATTAATTTCAATGTATTTCATATAAACAGTAACGCTGCACAGTAAAATTCATTTGAAATATTATGTTATTAATTGTCGGCTCTGAATATCCCACAGTGGATTCAGCCCATTTTATATTTTAATTGTAGTTGAGATGAAGAGTGATTGGATTTGATTCAATCTTTCTGTAATTGAAATTAATGAATTTGGCTAATGAAATATTTATAGGTGACCTTTCCCTGAATTGATAAAAAAAGCCTTTTTTGTTTAAAATATCTTTGATATTTACAGTCTGAGGTTAAATTTAAATTATTCCTTTACATAAGAAAGCTAAACAGACATCTGTTACTCCTGTAGATTGGCAAAAAAACCCAGCCATATTGCAGTTTTCTCCTGCCAGACATATTTAGTGCTTCTTGTCAGGTATACAAATGCCATTCCCAAAAGTTAAAAGTCTTACAGAAAATCATTAATGCACTTGTTTGTATGTGAATAATTTATTCTCATCTTGGTCCACCCACCAATCCTACCGACATTTAAGTGTGATCTAGTCTCAGGCACATTGTCATTAATATTAAAGCAACGTAAAACTAGGACACAGGCCCATTCTGCATTAATGAAATTCTTATTAAATTGAAGTATGTTACCATTGTCAGAATTAGCAATGCAGAAATGCTAATATGATTCTCCATGGATTACCGTTGCATATTGCACTTTGTCAGAGCTCTGGTGTTATGATGGTTATTACGAAACCCTGGCTGCAAAATACTGACCTAGCAACTTCGTAAACTTTGAAATAACCAGCATACTTATCTCTACTTAGCCAGATGTGAAACTATATTAAAATAAAATCAGATAGAAAAATGCATTAAAACTCCCTCAATGTATTTTAAAACATTGAGATGACATAAAATGATAGCATTTATTGAAGTCAGACTCCTCCATGTTTTACTCATGCGATTAGCCCAATGCTGTCTGACGGATCATTCATTTAAGAAAGGTGAAAGAAATTTGGCCTTTAAAAACCTCCTCTTTCCCTTCTCCTGCTGCCAACAGTTTCACACTACCTGGAATGTATAAAAGAGCAATAGCATCTGTGAGGTACACAATGTTAATCAATGTTCACCTGCACATGGGTAAAAGCCACGCTGCAGCACTGCAGTTTTGAGCATGGTACTTCAGGAAAGATGTGGACTTACCCAAAGGTATTAAGAAGCAAACAGCAAGAACGGTCACATTTAGAAAATGATCAAAAGGTTGAGAAAAATCAGGACTCAGACTGAGAGGAGGCAGGATAACAGTCTTTAAATATATAAAGGGAAGTTCTAAAAAGAAAGGCAATGTTTTCATCTCCCTATCCCCTCTGAGAATGGAAAGAGAAGTAATGGTTCAAAACGCAGCAGCGGACAAGCAGAAAAGACTTGAGGGGAAAATACAGCTTCCTAGTGGCAAGGATAGTCAGGCATTGTAGAATTGCCACCCTTGGATGTTTCCAGAGCACACTAGGTAAAAACCTATCAAGACCAGAGTAAGCCTTGGTCCTCTAGAGTGGATGAAGCCTTGCAATCCCTTCTTGTCCTATTTATGATTCCACAAACTCATGTGGGGTTCTTTTCAAAATCCAAGTTTCTACAGCATCCATTTCAAAGACCAACGGTTTGCTTCCCCACAAAGTAGATGAGACCAACAGCGACATTATCTCCTACAGACGCACATCCTGGTTCACAGGAGGGGACACATTATATCCAGGATTACAGCATTCTATTACATTTGATACTCCAAGGTTTTAGTGGGGAAAGAAATCCTGTACCGTTAATTTTATGTCAGTTAAATTTCAGAAAACATACAACAGACAGAAAGGCAAATACAGAAGCGATAGCTTTGTGCACAGAAGCAAAATGAAACAATTAAGTCTTTGCCCTGCCAAATATGCTTTCTAAGGACTTAATAGTTTAGGAGGCTTGGTTAAGGGTTAGATGGATTTAACTCTTGGCAAAACATTCTGTGACAACCATTTTGCTAGCTCTAAGTTTTAAAGTGCTAAGAAATATGAATATGAAAGAAAGAAGGACCATTTTAAAGCCTTTAAGTATCCATTTATATACCTCCTGCAGTGTTCATCTCTTAATTCTCCTCTTTTATGTCTTTAATGTGTAGATAATCACTCGTCCAAATATCCCTAAATACAGTGCACTTTAAAAGTGCACATCATCTTAATAATAGGGGATCTCAGATAAACAATTCTTGGCCGGTCTTGGAGATACAAACAAAGCTCACTACAAAAGAGTGAAATCTAAAGCAGCAGAAGCAAAACAACAAAGAAAACATGGTCACCATTCAGATTTACAGTAACAGAAGTTACACTTTGCAGATTGACAAGGGTAGCCTTGAATTAATAAATAAAGAAAAGGGAAAGGTCAGCACGTGTTCTGCAGTGACAGTTTGTCCTTACACTTTATGGCTGGGGCTTGCACTTGTTCTTCAGCACAGTGAAACTGCAAATCCAAAGCCAGCGAAGGGGAACTTCTACCCTACTTGTTTTATTTCTTTTTAGAGCTGCATTTCACTGTGATATGGGAGTTCCCAGCTCTCCTATTGCTCTCCTCGTTTCCTCACCCTGTCCCTTTCCCTCAGAGCAGATAGTGCGGAAGAAGCAGAACAAAGACACCTTGCTTAGAGGAAAATGTGAGATCCACATGCAGAACCATGACACAATCTATTCTGACACAAAACAGAAGCTAGACTTTGTGAAACTCCTCAAGTGAGGAGGAAAAATACCGTTTATTCTAATCAAACCACAGCATCCAAATAACACGGAAGACCCCCTGATTTTGCAGCACCCTGGACAAAGGAGCAGCAACCCAACAGGTCTGGAAACTATGACACCAGGCAGGGGGGAAGGAGGCAGAGGGGAATTTGGAGCTTCCTACTCCAAAGCCAGAGCTGAATCTAAAAGCCCTCCCTGGAGCGCAGGTTATCCCAGATCCCCACCTCCCAGCTTGCAGGAAGCATGCTGCAAGTCTTCAAATCGCTGCCTCTGAGGCAATGCATCTAGTTGTCTTCCTGGAAATCAAAAAACTCAGAAGGTTCTCATGCTTGCGTTTTCCTGAAAGTTTATAAATGCATGTAAATATTTGGGCTTCAATAAACTGGTGTCTTTGAAGACCAAAACTTTGTCAAAAAGTTCCCACCCATCTCTAAACATGGTTAACCTTCACAGCGGGAACTCAGTGACCACTTGAAGACTTGACCACTTGCTCAGTATCAAAATACAAACAAAATCACAAATATAACAGCTTTCCAATATTAGTGTTTTTAGCTGTGCAGCCACACTGCAGTAGTTACAGGACAGACAGAATACCAACTACAAAGAAAATTAGGATATGGCAGAGAGTTACATACCACTGCTTTTGAATTTACTTCCAGCTTCAACTGCTAATCAATAGTTTTTAGTGCATTATTGTTATGCTAAGGCAATACAATAAAAACTTTCTTAAGAAGCATTCCATCTGTATTCCCTGTGTTGGAATACATATTGACAATCTGCACAATGCGTAAGAGTCGTCTTTTTTTCTCTCTTTTGTAAACCGATTGCTTGGGAATTCTGCATCCATCAGTGTTGCCATGGTGACAGCCCCACGAGACCACCCATGACCTCCCAAGACACTTGGCACCTACCCATAATTTTGTAAATCCACATCAAAGAGAACTAAAACCAATTACCATATGGATTTGTAATTACTATTTTAGTCATTAAAACGATATTGGAATATACACATAGTCTGAGGGATTCAGCACCGACAAGAGGGTGAACAGACCCGAGTTCTACTCTTGGCTTGGCTGACTACTTGGACAAGTTACAATTTCTGAGGTGCTGACTCCTTACAACTCACCATGACTTCAAGTGGAACTCTAAACCCTCCACACTTCTAAAATTCAGGTATTTAACCTCTCTGTCCTTAATTTTCATTTTTGCAAAACACAGTTACTTTTGCAAAAAAACCTGTGGTTTCTATTCAAAATGAACTGCACAATTACACGGTATTATTTTTACTCTTAATAAAGCACAGATTGTATGGTAATATAATCCACATGTTCATTATTTTTCAGAGAAGCATAATGTTCCCAGTCAGAAAATCACTTTACTTCTTTATCAGTTCTGGATCTGTAAAAAGAAAATGAGAAAGCTTGGAAACTTCCTTTGCAAGTCACAATTAATTCTCTTCCTAATTACCCTACCTCTTCGTAATGAACACTTACTTCATCAAGTCTGTTGCGGGGGTAATGCATACCTGAAAGGACCAGCCTTGATAGATTTTTGTGCCCATGTATAATAACGCTGGATTTTTAGCTGAGCTAAATTGATAAAGTGATTGTATTGTACCTTCCTAGATCTTATAAAGACAGGATTTACAGAGGTGGGGAAAAATGCAGAAATTGGAGGTAAGTGAAAATGCGTCTGAAAATAAACAGCACAATCATTCAGACAAGTTGTAGTTAAGCTGTGGGTAAGCTTTTTTTGAGCTCCTTAACATTTTTTAAGGAATATTAACAAAAGTATCCTTAACATAAGGATTCTATGTATACAAACATATACATATATATGCATGAAGCAGTTGGATAATGAAGATTAATATTGATGGACACATTCTTCATTACCAATGTCCATGCCAAGTGCTTTAACGGAAGTAGATTTATTGCTTTGCCTACAAAATCATCCCATCACAATTACTTGAGCTAAGGCAGCTCCACAGCCACACTGAGATCCTCCTGTTTGCTCAGAAGTTACATACTCCGACCAATGGAAGGGGTAAATTTCCTTAAACAAATTCAGCCTCCTTTCTCCTGCACAACTGCAGGGTTTTGCAATGGCCTGCATCAAGATGGCATATCATGCCGTGCAAAAGGCAAGGCCAGGTACAGCTCTGCATCTCAAAGCATCACACAGCCTTTCCTTTTGCATGCTAGAAGACCATTTCTGCAATCACAAAGTCCCTCTAGGGCAAAGGGGAAGACTTTAGACTTGTGCCTGAGAAGATTCCTATCCACCTTCAACCAGCAGTGCAATGTGGCATCTTAGGTTCAAAGATGACTTTTAATAAATTCCTAAGAATTACAGTGGAAAATGCACAGCAGGAGCAAAATACAGGATCTGAGTCCAACAACTTTATTAAATAAAGACAAACTTGTGAGCTATTTCTACCACTGACTGTTGTTTAACATCATGGAGTTAATTAGGTCAAACCAATAATCAATGAATCACCATCTACTCTGCTAACACGAACAGTCTGTGGTTTATTATGGAAGGCAATATACAAGATTTAAAATGAAGGCAGTTCACTGCACTAGGAAGGAATATTGTGGTGGCTCAGAAGGACTGAAGGTGTACTGCAGGTGTGTTCAGAGAATGCTTCAAAATGAGTTAAGATAGTACTAACCACATCTGTAAACTTGCTTGGCATCCTGGCCTGGTTTGCAGGTGGTATTCCTGCTGTCATTCAAACGGATCATGCACTGAATATGAGCTGTCCAGACTTAAAAACTGGTATAGCAAAAGGCTCAGGTAAATTACTTTTAAATTTAAGTGAGACGTGAAAGGATTTAAGTTCAAAATCCATATTCAATTCTCTATTACACTAGTGTAAATCCACAATAACACTATCAGGAAAGTTATTTCAGACTCATACTTGCTTAACTGTGATGAGAATCCAGTCTTGTCATTTGAATTCAATTAAACTCAGACATGGAGCTCTGCGCCTTTTTTTGTTACTAAAGGATTAAACTATGTCAGGCTTTTTGCAATTTAGTGCCTGTTTCAGATTGCCAACTTAGAACATGATATAAAAACATTCAGTATCTATCCACTGCTCTTTCATTTTAATTCAAAATGCATGTATTACCCATACTAGAAGTTTAATTGAAGTCCCTGGAATGCAAAAGATATAGAGTTACTGACATCACATATGTAAGGCTTAGACACAGTAAGGTATAAGAGAAATAGGAAAGCTGTCTACTGTCACAAATGAGAAAGGTAAATGAGCTAGGACTCCAAAATACTTACTAATAAGCATTAGAACCTGCAGAAAAGTATAATCGTTTCACTGTGAGCCCAGCTTTCTCCCTGCTGTGCTGCAGATGTTCCATTAGTATTTCACCAAAAGCGGTGACCGTTAGGATTCAGTAGCACAGTGTGGTGCAATCTAACAGACGTACCTGTTGTTTATTCTGCAGCAAATGGGTTAAAAACTTCATATGCAGGAGCTCCACTATTCTTCTCAGAAAAAAATATATAAATTAAGTAAGCAGCAACACACCACATTTTCCTGTCTGACATTACATATTTCTCATTTGCCAAAGCATCAGTCTATTCAGATAGCACTAGGAACTGCAATCACACTATTTCATTTTGTTCATTTCTACCAAGTGCATCACACATTCAGCTGCTTCCTTTTCTTCTGTATTTTTCCTTTGGCTCTACAATCTCTTCTACAGCTTTCAAGCTAGCAAACCTACAGTAAAATCTGCGTAGGTCTTTAATGTAAATGTAACTTACCTATTTTATCTTACCTTAGTTCAAGAAACTACCACCACTGAAGAGGAATCAATTTTTGTGGAAGTTAACTAGCAATATATTCCATGGTATATTGTTACAGAGAATAGTTATACATTTCCCATTTATTTCTAATCTAAGACTTTAAAGACGGCAAACACACATGAATTATAATAAAGCCCAAATACAAAGACTATTATAAAAAAATTGGCTTAAACCATTCACCTTGACAAACAGATGCAGCATTTTGACAGCTAGTCACCCTGGGCTTTTTCCTCTGTATCCACCCAAGTTTCATGCTGACCTATTAATTTTAATCACTTGCTGGACTCCCATTTAATGGTTCAATGAATATAATACACTGCTGCTTTTCTTTGCATAATCAAGAGGTTTAGCAAGCAAAATGACTTTTTTAACTTAATAAGCCAAGAGGTTTCTGTAAATGTTATAAACATTTAATTTCTTTATTAATAAAACTTTATCTGAATTATTTTTAAACTAAGCTTTATGCCTTTCAACAGACCTATGAATATGTTACCTGCTCCCAACCATACTATATCTCAAGTAACATTCACTCTTCAAGATGCATATCCTTAATAAGAATATGGAGCCTAATCCTGTAAGATACTGAGGGGTTTTTTAAGCAAAGATTAAGCCATTCTTTCTCAACCTCTTACCAGCATACTCAAATTGCACAGTTTTAAAGCCATTCATTCAAGGATCAGGTTCTATTTCCTTAAAGTCCGATGGTTTCAGGACTATAATTAATCCTACAGTACTTTGAGCACTAAAATCTACATTGCTTCCTAACCACCACTGCAAAGAAAAAAATAATTTGCTTCAGCCAATCAATTTTGTGGCCTTCTAGAAAAAAAGTGTATTTATAATGCATATTCTTAAATTAGTACTTTCTGTATTCAGACAGCTCATACACATTTTTCTTCCACCTGAACTACTATGATTCCTCTGCATATCCTCCCTTAGCTGAAAGTCAGAAAGAAATTAAAAATTATTTTTTAAAAAATAAAAAAACAGCAGAAACCAAACTACTGCTGTACTTTTAAGAGCCAAGGTGGAGTAAAATGAAGTGAACTGAACTTGAACATAAAAACCATGAAAAACAAAAGGCCATTCCTTGGCCATTTTACAACTAGTTCAGAAGCTGATGAATAGGTAATTACAGTAAAGCTGCTCAAAAGTTAAAATTCCCTTTTCTCAAGAAATCCTGACATTTCAAAAAATATTTGATTCTTTTTTAGCTGAAAGGGGCAATTTCAATTTTCCCTCTACCAGAATAAGGATCCAGATTTTCAGGTTCTTATCATGAAAACTACAAATCCAGAAATTTTAACTCATCTAGCTGATCAAGCCTTTCCTAAGGTGGCCAAACCTCTTTGAAAGCTTCCTAGGTTTCCATGCTCTTGAATTCACGGTAGGCAATCTGGAAATGCTAAAAACGTCAATTTCAGTAGACCTTTGTGCCTCCAGCCTCCCTGTTGTGAAGCTATGATTCAACGAGAATTTTGCTAAGAGCCAGGAGCCAAGATCCATCCAATGCATGAATACCCAGTTTTGCCTTGGAAGCCTCAAATCTCTGATCTCACAGTAGCAGCTCCCAGGGAAGGGACTGAGCACTGAATACAGCCTGGTGGCAGCTCCAGGAGGCAGCCCTTAGGATCCTGGACAATGAACAAAACCTCCAGAGCTGTGAGACCAGAGTGAAATTTAACTGAGATAGCATCCCTAATTATTAAAAGGTAAAAGCTATTTTTTTCCTGATGTGAAAAAAAATTATTATTAGGTATCATTCAGTCCCCAGAAGGTCCTCAACTGGTAGCCTTAAAGGTCAAAGAGCTCTCTCAGGCATAGAGTAGACACAGGACAGAAAAGAGGATGGGAGTTGAAGCACACAGCATCACTGACCTGTTTCCACAGTCACAGCCAGACTCTGCATTTGGTAGAAACTGGATAAAGACTCCTTTGAGCCTAGCTGATGTGGGCGCTCATACGCTGGTGGAAGGACTTGGACTGCCTGAGCAGCCATGAGATGATAACATGTTTTAATCACTTTTACAGCAGCTGGAGAGGAGCCAGCAATCTACAGATAAAGGGCTACAAATGACTTAATGTACCCATTAAATATGTCTTATTGTTAGCAGTACCGAAGATTAATGAGTAAAATGAAAGTGAAAAGATAACACTGGTAGGTGACAGTTTTACTTAATCAAAGAGCCTCTGGGGCCTGTAGGAGTACATCAGGGTCACAGGGATTTATTTTCTTCCTTGTTTATTTAGACAGATCTGTTTTGCAATGCTCCTATACAGACTCCTTATATTTGCACTGTACAAAAGCTGTATTAGAAGACAAGGGCAAAGGTCTCATACTAATAGCTTCTAGCCCATGGCTGGCTGTCAGTCACTGCTCCTCACAATCTTCCTTGCTAGTTTTGGATTACCTGCTGTGGCAGTTCAGGTACTAAGCTTAGCTAAATCTAAGGGAAGACGACAGTCTCCCTCTGCAATCAATGGCAATAAGTACATAACATTACATCTAATTTGCATTTAGGTACCTCACACCTTAAATGTAATAAATTGTACTATATAGAGGTCCCTAATTATCCATTGACAGAAGGATAACATCAGGCTTTTCTTGCTGAAGCACTTCAGCTAGGTGCTTAAAGTTAGACTGGATGGAATTTAGTATATGGCTCAGTGGAGTACCAGGAAGAGCCAGGAGCTCAGATCCCAGAGCAATATAAATCCATTAGCTGAGAGCCTGATGCTTCACAGTCAGTGAAATGGGAGTAACTGTACTTCCTTATTTCACAGTGCTGTTAAACTATACACATTAAAAATTATTCAAATAGTCTGTGAACATAAGGAACTTCAAATCACTATGTGTTATGAAAGAACCTTACAGCAAATATTCAGAAGTTCGAAAGTATCTGAGTTAGAGGATATTCTTGGACGCAACTTCATCTAAATTTTTCAAGGTAACCATTTATTCTTACACTTCCCATGTTTGGTACTCAGGTGAGACTCTCCTAGGATATTTTTTTTTAAACAACGAAAAACTTCCAGTGGAAGGAAATACCTACCCCGGGCCGGGGGTGGGGGGGTGGGGTGTAATTTTTGAAAATTTACTTAATTGAAAAACAACTCTCCTACTAAAGTTTTCTGAGAAGAAATTATTTAATATTTGTGAGGCACTGATTATGCAGAAAAGTGCTCTTGAGTATTTCCATGAGGAAATTAATAACCACATATTCAAAAGAACTGAGTACTACTAGCATAAGTGCTTTATTAGCACACTCCCCACCATTACAAAGTTGTTGACTATCTGCACACCTAGTGGATCCTTTGTCTCTTAGCTAAATTTAATCAGACACAAAGGACATGAGCCCATACTACAGGTCACTGCCTGAAATTCCCCAAGTGAAGAAAGTCAGTGGCAGTAGATGTTACTTCCTGCTATAGGAATGATGACAGACTATAGAAATAGGGATCAGGTTTGGAGTCTTAGCAAAAATATTCACAAGGAACTAAAAAGATTCCTTACAAGGGAGCTCAAAAATCCCTTATAAAGGAAACATACCTTTTTATTTAAAATTCAAGCATACGAAATTTGGTTTAACAATATAGAATCCTTTGGCAGGATTATTCTATATACTGTGGTAGAATAAAAGCATTTATGTTGATTCCAGAAACAGTAAGTACAGTGCTCAAATTGGTATGACAAAAATTGCAATGATTATTCAAATTTACAAGTAAGAGTTTAGCAAGTGTCCCTTTTCTATTTCTCTTAATAAGATGTCATAGGAAAAAAAATATATTCAGGTGTTTTCCAACAGGCACATAGTATTTAAAGTATCTGGTTTTTGTGGAAAAACAAAGCATTCATAGGAAGAATATGCACTTAATAATTTGGAAAAATTAAACTTATTAATGCTCTAGCTCTACATTCTGAAGGCATTTTAAGTCACTCTACGAACTAGTAGTTTGAATAGCACAGAATGAAACTTCATAACTGGAGCATGTTACACCTGGGAAAAGTCCCTTGATGAGCAAACCTAGCTGTTAAATTGGGGAAAAAAATCACATTGATTATGGTCATGAGTCCAAGACAAGCTTAATTAAAATCAATGGAGAATTTTCAAGTGAAAGAAGAAAAAAAAAAAGAAAAGAGAGAGCAGCAAAGTGTTATCTCTTAATTATGTTATGGAAATTTTCTCTAATTGATACCTGTCCCCTGTCACTGTAACTAAAGCAACCTAAAGATCTCAGCTTATAAATATTATTTCACATTATCAGCCCTTGAGCTTGAGAGATGGTCTTTCTCTTTTCTCTACTCCCTCCACAGACTTTTACCAGGAATGAAAGCCCTGTTCAGCTTTTCCTTCATGGCTTTTCTTTTCCTGAAGACTATGGATGGTGTTCTAAAACAGAAGGGAAAACAGGGGCAGCAATTCTATCTGTGGCTTCTTCGCTGACTTACATGATCTGCCTGCACATGTCACTTCTACCCTTGTTTCCCAGTATTTAAGTGTGTATGATTGTTCTTTAAATGTTCAAGAGACCGCTCAGAGAGAGTGCCAAACACTATAGCTGGTCCAATTCTAGATACATTACTTACATGACATCCAACTAGTTTCAGCTGGAGTTAAAGAAGGAGTAACCTCTTGGACTTTGTATTTAATCTGTTTTTTCCTACAAGCTGCAAGAGCTCTCAAATGTGCAGCAAGCCAGTGTGACTAGAAAGCTGTCCGGCAGTTCTTGGAAAATGACAAAGCACCAGAAGCAAATGTCAATGACATAAAAAAGAACAGGACTATCACATAGATACTAACTGCCACTCAGTGCTCATGTATCATGAGTGACTTCATTACGCTCATGACTTACTTTTTCAATACAAGAGTTCTTTGGCATGGATATCTACATACAGCTACCATCTTCCCTGAAAAGGTCCTACAGTCACAACTGCTGTTACTGAAATCCATCTACCACTTCTTTGAAACATTTCTGATGCATTTTTTCTGCCCTGTGCTCTCTCTGCTCTTTTTCTTATTTCAGGTTTTTCCCTTAATTCTGTTCAAAACACAAAGGTAGAAACTCTGATGTCTTGGCGTCAGATGTAAAAATGCACCTGCACAAAGTTCATGAAAAATTAGTGACTGGGGTTGAAAGCTTGTTGGAGTTCTTCATGCAGGGTCTAGCACAATCTGGATGCTTAAGCAGAACATAGTCTAAATTTTTACTGTGACTTTTAATAAGGTAGAACAGCTAAAATCAATTTTAAAATTATAAATACCCTCCCACTGATCACCTTTTCCTCAAAAGAAGAACTGGCTTTTAGGCATCAATGAAACAATCCCTGTGATTCTCCTGAACAACAAAACTAAACCCCGCTGTTCTCATGACAGCTTCACTGTTTTTACTTTCTAAACACAAGTTACTACTCACACATGCTAGCAGTGAAGCCATGGTCAGGCTGGTGCTAATAAGTTAGTAGTCCTCCCTGATACAGTACTGTTTATCACAGGGTGCTCTTTAATAGATTCCCACTGGCGGCAGAAAAAGCCTAAATGGCAATAAAGATGGTGCTTCACCCTGTTAAAAAGAGTTCACTTGAAGTTTCAGACACCTCTGAGTCTGTGGTACCTACAGCTATGGAAAGGAACAGAGGCAATCTGCATCTACTACATCTTTTCCTGGTTTGTTTTCTTGTACAAAACTGCATGTAATTAAACCAATAGCTAATGAAGAAAGTTTGGAAGTTCTCTCCCAAATACCAGGGAATGTAAACAAAGCATATGCTTCCCATTAGCTATTAGAAAAAGGATTTGCCAACTAACTTAACCCCACCACTCCACTTTAATTAACTACTGCTCCAATTAATTGTTAATTTTTAAAAATTAAAAAGACCCAAATCTTAAGCTGATTTCAGAGAAATGTTCATCCCAATGTACATGATAGTAGCTAGGTTAGGACTCTTTTCTATCTAGGCTCATTACATGTAACATAACAGGCCACTAATTAAAACAGCAAGTCATGCATAGCTACATTAATTACACTGTCATATCCACAAGAGAGGGGTGAAATTCCTATGTAGCCTTTTCTTCTTTTCCCCTTGTCAGGCTCTCTAAACTTGAACATCCCAAGAACTGAATGGAATAAAGGTCAGACCACTGTTAGACACATTGCTAATCTTACTGGAAATAGCAATGGTAGCAATAATTTTAATGGCAGAGCTACCTGAAAGCTTGTAGTAGCTTTTCACACAAAAACTACTCTGGCTGAACCTGATAAAAGGGTTGGGGATGTGCAGGTGATTTACAGTTCAGAAAAAGGTAAGGGAAGGCCTTGTACTCATTCCTTTGAGTAAACCCTCTTTGGCTTATTCGCATGCTGAAGCAAGACGACAGGGAGTGAAGCATCCCCAGCTCCTCCTGGGAAAGGTCACTGGTGGGGCAATAGAGGCTAGAGAGAGGAGAATGGCAAATCAGCAATGTTATGTGAATATCTAAGCAAATTCCATTCCATATTACAAATACATACAGCATCCGACATCAGAAAAGCAGGCAGATAAATACTGCAGAAACAGTCTCAGTGTTGAAAGGGCTAGAAAGTTCCAGAATTCAATCACTGATGTTTTGCAGAGCACAATGCTTCATTTGAGTTGAAATGCTTAAAATGTCATGGCAAGTAACTCAAATAACCCTACATTTCCAAGAAATATTCATAAATTTGTGCTACTCAAAGCCAAAGTCAAAGCAAGTTTCAATGGGTTTTTTGCAAAGTCAATTATAAAACCCTGTTTGGAAAACAATACCTCTTAATATGAAAATCAGTGACCATTTAGCACTTCATAAATACGACGTTGTTTTAAGGTAATACAATAGTTCCTACTTTACATGGTGAATTATATCTGAATATACCCATGGTGATTTCTTTTATATCATTAGTTTTTCTTCTCCTCATTCTTTTGGAATAATATAAATTATGGATACTTCTGAATGGAGCTAAGATTACAAAATATATCCTCAAGGAACAGCATTCTCAGTATTTAAATGCCAGTGTACATAAATGATACAAGAGAAGGATGTCAGGGTCTTGCAGTACATCCAAATCCAATGGTATTTTTATTTAAACCTTCTCTAGTACAGTATTTCCTCTGAAAGGTACATTAAAGCCTTGGATTTATTCCTTGTTTAGTAAATCAAAAACTAAAATTTCACCTGTCTAACACAAGAGCCAATTAGAAAAATGTTTCATTAAAAATGCCCTTTAAACAAAATTGAAGTGCTTCATGGAATTACCTTATCAATAACCTTTCACTGGCCACCCTGTTTGTCCTGGAGGCTCTTCTGACTTCTAGGCATTCCTGCAAAAAGCCAGGAGGCTGAAGCCCCAGAGGAGAACAGCAATTTCTGAGAGGCCTCCTTGCCACAAATCTGTGCAAGGGCAGACCGTGCTGAGGTCTTGGAAGTGCACCTGGAGGCAAGTCCTTCTGTGATGTTGTTCATGATGGGAATCAAAAGCTTTCAGCTGTGGCAGGTCCCAGACTTTGGGAACCTATCCCTTACCATGTGTCAGGAAGCCCATGACATGAGAAGAACCATCCTGGAGCTCCAGAACTGCCATCATATTTGACTCACAGTAGTTTGCATTCTCTAACTTCACAATGCCAGGGCATAAAATGGGAAAGAGCAAGAAAAGACTGGAAGAGTGGATAAAAGATTGGAAGATCTCTTCCACTTAGACATCTCTGTAGCATCAGTCACCAGCAAGAGCTTAGATCATGTACTCAGACAGCAGTCTGTGGTCAATCATCACTGAAGCATGTATCTTTTTGGTTTTACAAAAATTGTTTAGTATTTTAAAAAACCCACAACCTTTCAATGATCTTCCAGCCTTTGAATGAATCTGAAAGCCATCAGAAAATGAAGTATAATGAGAGATTTTCTTTATTGTGATACTTGTAAGAAAGCTGTGCCAAAACATTTTATAGAAAGCCTGTGTTTCCAGGACTGCCAGGAAAGTTTTCAAGCCAGTAACTGAACATTCAAATTTCAGCATGTTGGTTGAATGAAAGCACTGATTATTTTTCAGTTCATTTCTCATGATTGCTCTCCAATGTAATAAGGAAAAGTGATGCACATTTCTCAGTTCTACCTGCTGCCCTTCTGGTCCAGCATGACATTGCCAGAAGTCACTCATTTGTAGACCAGAAGTGACATAGAAGCACTGATATCTTAAAGGCAATTCTGGCACCCTTGATGGACCTCTTATCCCATGTTCTTATTTCTCCAACAGCTGCAAGATGAAATCAAAACTACCAGTAAGCTATAATAAACGTAACAAAAGTGCTGAACTCTTCAGCATTCCCACCAACACAAGAATCAAAGAAAACTCAAATTAGATGTTTAACACCTGACTGATTTAAGTTAGACTGCATTTTAATGGTGTAACAAAACAAAAAAAAAACACACAAAAAAAACCCTACAAAAAAACCCCACAACCCTCCAAAAAAGAAGGTGTATAGCACAAAAGCTCTACAGATTGCAAAGGAAAGCAAGAATTCTTGATACAAAGAAACCTGGTAATAGAAAGAGAAGTATAGGAATCTTTGAGACAAAGGAAATACGTCTCCATTTGAAACAAACTTCTGAATTAAGAGCAAGATAGAGAGCAAGTGCCAATACATCCCCCGAAGGCCTTGAAAGTGAAGAAATACCAGGCTCTGGAAATGATTATGTTTTTTATGTTAAAGGATGAAAAATAAATTTAATTAGTTAGCAAAATGCAATTTTATTCCATTTGGAGTCATTTTCCAATACATTAATTTTCTCATTAGAATTCAGTTTTGTTTTGCTAAACAAAAGGAACCACTTCAACACCTGTGGCATGAAGAATCATCTAGAAGATGAGTTGTGCCCCAAATTACGGCAAATAATTGAATGCAGGTTCTGCACAGTCACACCAAACACAAGCACTTGGGGAAACAAGCCCAGCCTGACTGAGCAGGCAGCCAGCATAATTAGCAGCATCATTCACATGTGAAGGAAAAAAAATATTATTTGGAAGTAGTGACTAACTAGTAGAAAGCAAGTTCAAATTGCCACTACATTTTTTCTCCAATCCCTCTTTTTCCCTCCTCTTCCATATTCTCCCTTGAAGTTGCTCATTCCCAGCAATATTATAGGATGAGATTAAATGCAACACTCTGTTGGACTAATTAATTTTGCAATTTAAGATTCTTTGCTCCATCAGTGCAGAGTCATCTACCTACACAGCTTAAGCATATATAAATAAATCTATTTCAGTTAACTCCTACCTCTAATTGAAATGGCTACACTAAGAGAAATAATGTTCTGTGTAGGGTTTTGCACGAACTGCTTACATGTTAGTTTATGTTACACTAGTACAATCACCAGTTTGATGAAGTTTCCATTTAAACCACCAGAACCAGGTCAGGGATTGTCTCAGTACAGCTCTGCTCAGCTTTTAGTACAACAGGGCTACGACTTACTGAAGCCTTGTGGAATTTTTGGAGCAGAAACATTTGAAACACAAGTAATTATGAAAAATAGGGACAACTTGGCTAGTGTTAATCTGTGTCAACAGGAAAGGCAAAAAAAAGAATTATTTACCGATATGACTGCTCTAAAACTTAGGTAGTTTGCTCTTCTTCTTCTAAATAGCCAGTTCAGCCAGGAGAAGCCACAATTTTATTCAACCACAGATATTTTAAAATCTGTTCTCCCTATTCTCTGCCCATAAAGAAATACAAAAACATCACTCACAAAATGTTTGCCAGCTCTAAAGACCACAGCAGTAACTGTTTGCACTGGCTGAGTTGCTATACTGTTGACCAGTTATTACAAACTCTTAACAATCTCATCAATAATTTGTGCTTTTAAGGCAAGCCACTACCTCTGATCTTGAGTTTTTACAGGTCCATGGAATGAGTTATGGTGACCTAAGGGTCTCATCTATAAAGAAAAAAAGAACTCAAAGTAAAGCAACTGATAGACCTAAAATAAAAGAAAAAAGGAGTTTGGAAATACCAGCTCCACTTCCATGCCAAATTTACCCTCAGGCTAAATACAATTTGGGAACAATTGCACCTAGTTTAACTTTATTACGTTAATCATTTAGATAACTGATTGTGGGAAGAGAATGGCTGGCCTCTGTGAAGCAGAGCAAATCTAGCAAGGAGACAGATGAAAAGCTTGTCTGCCCCTGTGGGACAGTGAGAAAAGAGAGAGGCAATTACTGACTGCTACACAGGATCACTTTAGCTAGGAGAAGGGCACGAGGAAAATTGTTATGTGCCAAAACTGTTTCTACCAAGTCCATGAATTCTAGGCTTGTCTTTTGAAGGTATTTTCAGGATTCTTGGCAAATGGGTCTTAAGGTGTCTGCCAGTAAGGTATCTATGTATTATGTATTATTTAACATATGTAATATGTATTATTTAACAGACTCCAAAAGCAATATAGCAGTTATCTGTCTATTGAGAGGGCTGCTAACTCCCTGTTTCAGTACAACCTGTGAGAGCCTGATGAATGTGGACACAGCATCATCTCTTCTGTTTTCTCAGCTTGGCCTTTATTATGGTAAGATGCTTGAGAAAAAGAAAAAAAAATCATAACTGGTTCCTACGTTCTGTTCAAAACCAAATCCCACTAAAACAGATTTTGAGAAGTGCTATCAACTTTAGTCTGTCATTAACTCTCCTTTCCTTTTGACTTAAAAAAAATACTCAATTAAGTGCTCAATTCCTATCCAAGTGGTCCAATAATTCCAGGTTTGTTCAGGTAAAGAAGGAGGAAAATTTTATTATGATCTTCTGCTGTATGGCTGTGATTCATAGCCTAATATTTTATTACTACTATCCTTCACTACTGAGATGCTGTGAAGGAACTTTTCAATATATTGCCCCAGCACCATTTCCTCTCCTCTGCGTCTCTCTCTCCATTCCTTCAGTGCCCCTGATGAAATCAAGGACTGTTATTCACAAAATCATAGAATCACAGAATGGTTTGGGTTTGAAGAGACCTTTGAAGGTCATCTCATCCAACTCACCTGCCATGGACAAGGACATTCTTCACTGGACCAGGCTGCTCAAAGATCCAACCTGACCTTGAACACTTCCAATGATGGGGCATCCACAACTTCTCTGGGCAACCGGTTCCACTGTCTCACCACCCTCATCATAAAGAATTTATTCCTGCATCTGGTCTACATCTACCCTCTTTCAGACTAAACTCATTGCTTCTTGTCCTGTCACTACAGGCCTTGCCTAGAAGTCTCTCTCTGCCTCCCCTACAGAAATCATTCTGGCCAAAGGAAACGGCCCTGTATCATCTCTGCTGTTTTACTCCTCTGTTCATGATTCATCCTCTACTGTACTTTACAGTACAAGTCTCTTTATTATTTGGCTTTTCTACTATATCAAGCAAATTGAAATATTTAGTATATTAGATTCTTCTAGAAAGATTCTGTTCTCATTTATTTAAAAAAAAAAAGGTGACAAATATCTCAAGGATTCTTTTCACCATTGAAAAACCTTCAACCACATAACCACCTCTGAATAGTTTCCCTCCAAACTACAAAGCACATTCCCGAATGAGACTGTTACATGACTCCAGACATATTCTAGTTCATTTTTATTTCCACTTTTTTCTGTTCTGGGTTGTAACCACTCAAGAAGTGCAGGAAATGAAAAATGCCTATAAAAACTAATTCATTGCCAGATCTGAGTACAGAAGTGAATGTCAAGGAAAAACTTTATTTGTCCTTTAGGACTTGTATGATGGCCAAGATCAATCATACCACATGAACTCAGAACACATTGGTATTCAGGCATTTGTATATATACACACGCACAACTCAGTAGAGAATGTGTGCATATCTTTCAAAAGTTCACTACAAGTAATTCTTCACCTTGTAATTTTGCATCATTCTCTCGTTCCTTCTTGCCCTGTAGGACTGTCTGCACCTTTAGTGACTTATACTTCCCAACTTTTTCTTTTCACAGCACTTTTCAGAGGTCACTAATCTTTGTGCTAAGAATCAAGAGCCTTTGAGAAAGACACGATTCTATTACATGGACTATAACCACAATCTGCGATAGTGAAAATTGTCATGTGTTGTTTGGGTACTTCCAGGGGTTAACAGGTACCACGATCATCAAGGGAAACACAATGCAGAATCCTGAAAGGGCTTTTCTAATCTAGGCTGGGCTTAGGGTTCGAGGTTTTAAAAAAAAAAAAAAAAAGAAAAAAAAAAAGAAAAAATCACAGGCTGCCTGAAATGAAGCAATTTTGAAATTGTAACTTTTATAATCTCTATGTGTATATATATACACACAAACCAATACAATTCTAATGTCTCTATGTATCTAAATATATTTTAGAGCATTAAAACAAATAAGCAAATTCATTTGAAACTGATGCCCTGAATTTAAAAAACATTTAACTATTGAAGTTCTGAATCCTTCACTCTTAACTATTTCCTTTCAATCTGAAAGGAATTTTCTTTCCCATATGTTTAAGAAGTTTAAAGACCTTCCTGGCACTCTAATGGCATCCTCTCCTAAAACCCACAATGCACATCACCACACAGGCTGTCCCCTCATTCCAATAACTTCTGCATCAGTTCTTGCCTGTTCAAACCTATATTCAGATCCCTGGCTGAGAAAGCATTTTAACCTGCAACTTGGTATAAGCAGGTGCACCAACTGTGTATTTAGTACTTGAAGGTGAAGTATCTTCCCATACAGTCAGCATTAGGCTAGCTCTGAAGGCAGCACACACCAATTAAACTACCGTGGGTAGGCAGAAGCTATTCATTTAAGCTGATAGAAGAATCTCTTAGAAACCACTTAAAAGATTCTGGCTGCAACAATGTCCTAATTCCCACAACTTCGCTTATTAGCTGCATAAGGGCAGCAATAACGTTAAATCTGAAGCAGAATGTATATAAGCTTGTAGCCCTTTACAGCTTCCCAGTAACCTTCACATTGTGGGTAAAAGTGAGAAACAGCATTAGGAACTTTCAGAAAGCAGCAAGTTCTGCCCATTTTTTCCCTTTGACAGCAGAGATACTCTTTGGTTTTGACCCTTGAGACTCCTCCAGAGGTGCAGAATAATGTAACAGTGCTGTGCAGTCTGAGCATGCCTTTCAGTTCAGCTGTCAGTTCAGTGAGATGGGAGCAGTGCTACAGAGCTAGAGCTAATTAATTTGATTCAGTCTTCTGGAAGGCTCTCACCTTGTACATAAAACTGTATTAGAGGTGATTTTCAGGGATGATATTTGCCTTAAGAGCGTTCATCTTATAGCATCACTTCTTCAAAAGCTGATAACCAATACACTTAAACGAGGGCTGTATTTTCAAAATTCAAAGAAGGGATTCAGCCTTCAGGGCTATATTGACAACGCATAGGTCAGTATTGCACTGAAAATATACTTTGTAAGCTAACCCTTCATGATACTGAGGATGAGAGCCCAGTGACTGATTTGAGTACAGATTAGAATTCCACCTTGCATACGATGGGGGAATCCGTATGTTCTGCAGCACTGTTGTCATTGCTTTTTAGAGGACATAACTACTTTGCTTTGTTACAAAACATGCTGTGTCGTCTAAATAAATAGCTGTGCATGCTTAGTCTGTCAATGATGCAAAAGAAATTGAGTCAATTGGATTTTCTCCTATGAATACTGTGTTGGTGTTTCGTGAATTATTTGAGAAGAGGTTATACATAATAGCCTGGCAAGCAGGCTACACAAACCTTTTCTAGCATGTAGGTTTTTTACAAACTCACAGGTTATAGCTGTTTTGCCACATCATTGATCAGCTAAACTGCATGGACTGGAGAGAAAGTGTTATTTAAAAGATCAGTAAGGGGAAAAAATCTCCTCTCTACGTCTTCTAGGAGCAGAGAGAAAAACTCAACACCCTCCTAGTATTTCACAGTAGAGATCAACAGGACAGAAAATAAGAGGGCATCTAAAACCAAAATTTCAGAGGCAGTGTCAAGAATGGGGGAAACAATCTGTAATATGTAAATAGCATCAAGGTCTCTTTAAAACAAGCCATGTGGCTGGGCAGACTAAGGGAGAGAGAGGATGCTCCCCTGCAGAAAGGCTGAAAGGAAGTAGAATATATTCATTTTTCAAACCCTAACAGCCAGGAGTAAAGAAATGCTCCCGCTACAAAGGTTTCTCTTTCCCCTATTTCTGTAGCATTGCAAACAGCTTCTAGAGGAGATGCAGGAATAATAGAAGCATCCAATCCTGCTATCATCTGCTCTTGATAACAGGGTAACATCTCCAGCCCCAACTCAGAATTTCCCAAGCCAAACTTATCATGCGGCAGAGTAAGACACAGGCAACTATGACTTTTGCAACAATTATCAACACCTGCTTTTCTAAATTCTCTGTTTTCAAATAAATAACTCCAGTGAGTAAAAAGCCAGTAAAATGATAGTGAAAAATAATTAATTCTAATCTCACAAATGAAAAGTTTAAAAGGAAAAACATAAACTTAAAAGGGGCAAATAATTCCCTTTATTCTTTCTAAAACTCTTTCTTGGTCACAGGGCTCCATTAGGGGAGGCTGTGGTTGAGGAGCCGGGGGAGAAGAGGGAACAAATTCTGCAATGCATTAAAGAAACTGGGAAGAGTGAAGAAAGGATAGGTGAGAAAAGTCATAAGGAGGCCCAGCTAAAAGAGTGAAGAAAGGACAAATTAGTACGAGAGAAAGAGCATGTATCTTTCCAAAGCCCATTACAAGTAATGGAATTATCACCAACAAAGCCTCTTCATTCATGGTACTTCAGTGGGTACCTGACAGTTCTCAGAAGCACCATCTATTTACACCCAGCAGAAATCAGAAAGATACAGTAGAAAAAAAGAAGGGAAACAGTAAAGGTTTACAATTAGGGTCAGAGGCTGGAACAGTGCAATATATATTTTGCCTCTGCAGGTGAGGGAAGCTGATGAAAACCGATTGGTGTAAAAGCTACACTTTTCCTCTGATCTCCCCCAGATGCTACACTACCAGAACAAACTGAAAATGAGGTATTAGCTGTGCTCAGGCACCTGCCTTAAACTTCACTCGAAAGCAATTCCACAGGGAATGCTTAAGCAAAAGCCCCACTGCCCCAATGACCTAGGCATGATTCAAGTGATCCACTGGAGAGACATCTGTGCTGTTCTGGGCGCGCTCCCAGGCCTTGCTGTGTTCCTGCCTCTCCAACAACCACTCTGCCATGCAAACGTCTTTTGAAGCCTTTCCCTTCTAGGGGAGAATCCTTAAGGAAGCCTCCTTCTTCAGTTCAGGCACCCGGGTAACTGGGCCAAAGGACCAGGGCAATTCCCCCATATGCCTCTGCCAGCCTCCCTACCCAGGAGCAGCACAGGCTACCAGCCAACCTCCCCCTCACACAGCATCCCTGGGATGAGGTCCCATTTTCTTGCACTGCAGTTTTACCAACAACGGCTGCATGGGGACAATGACCTGGTCAATAGAGATGAGCTCTAAATGCGGCCCATGATTTCATTCACCATTGCTGAAAAGCAAAGAGGAGATGCCGAGTGGCTTTATAGCAAAACAAACCATTTTGCTTTTGGGTCACTAGAGTCCAATGACACGAGACAGTAAAAGCCCAGTGTACCTTCCACATGGTAACTGATGATCAGATACCGCTGTAACAATGTTTGCTTTATTCTTGATAATGAAAGAAAATCTGGCTCACACCTGATGGTCCGGCTGGAAATCCCATTGGAGAAGGCAGGATGTGGAAGGTCAAAACTGTATTTTCCCTTGTAAAGATGATCTTTCTGCAATCAGTTGGGAAGAAAGAAGTGCAGGGGAAGCATATATGCACGGAGACAGACTGTGCAGGTCCTCTTATGTAGCATCAAAAATTTAGGCTTGATTAGCCCAATTCCTTTTATGATCAGGAGAATTGTATAAATGGAAAAACCTACGCTTACACCAGAAGCTCAGCTGGCATAAACTGGCATAGCCCCATTTAAAGAAAAAAGTTCTTGTTCACTTATGTTAGCTAGCTGTCTACATTTTATCAACACCCTCTGAGAACATCTTTATTTTTCTCTCACTCAGATAAGATACTTTCAACAGGCTTAAGATACATTCAACTTTACCTTTTTTACTTAAGAAAACAGCATTCTTCTGAAAGCCATTCAGGAATAAAAACAAAAGGAAGGTCCGTCTGATGGGCTAAAATCTGCTCACATCACTATTACTAATTACACGTACAGCTTCTTCAGTGACATACGGTTACAAACAGGATTAAGACCACAATGGGAGGAGCCTGGAAGAACATAAACAATAGTTCTCGAGCGCAGCAGGTTATAATACATATGTGTGGGAAACTGGTGAAAAGATGGCGTTAAATGCAAAGTCTTACCCCATGAAAATCTGACCAAAACTTGCACACAAATTGTATCTATATAAGGAGAGGGAAAAGACTTCAAAAATACCCATAAAAACAGGGGGATTTATTCCACCACCTACCCCTTTTTCATCCTTCTGTAAGGACATTAAATAGTTGTGTGCTTAGGGCACTCACCCAAGATGGAAAAGACCCAACCATGACCTTCCGTTCTCATTAATCTCAGTCAGGGCTTTGACAGGATCTCCCACATCCCAGGTAAGCACCTGATTAATTCTGTGTTCCCAGTCAAATCAGCCTCTCACTTGCAATAGATCCTGCATCTTGTGTTTGCTGGAAAACCATAGTTTTTTGGAACTATACAATTGCCATGCAATCGTCTTCTAATTCCAAAATATCCTTATCGTGACATTCCTAACCAGCTTCAATTATTTATCCAAAGTAACAAAAATTAAAGAAAAGCTGTATATAAACTGTAGCAAGGATTATGCCCAAGTGAGGTTGAAATCTTCCAGGCAGAGTGACCCTGACCTAAAGAATGACTAAGGTGGCAAAGAATTCATGCATCATGAGTAGAATTCCTCCTAAAGGTAAATAATAATTTTAGATCTAAGGCCATAAAGTGATTAATAGCAGAAGCCAGAAATACTATTCAAGTACTTGTTGATCTTAAAAACCCATCATCAAAATTACTCATAGTACATAAACGACTGAAGAAGCTGAAGCGCAACTGTACTGCACTTCAGTTCTAAAGTAAGTCCGTGCATTGTGGAATGCAAAAAGTTAATTCTGGGTTACACAGGCCTATATCCTCTTTGCAAAACTGTATTTCAGATGCCAACGTCAAAAAGAAAGTAAGGATCAGACGGGTCAACCACAGACACACAAGGCAGTTTCGTGCTCCTCAGATGGTCTGTAAATTGTCTTCCCACTTCTGGGCCAAGGCTCACAGGCTTCCTCTAGGGTCTGCAAACCTTAAAATGACACATTTCTCAGGACTTTGCAGATGGGCGTATTTTATCCATCAGGTTCTGATTCAGATACAATAAAGTAATTAATTACTCATCTTCTGGTACTGTTCTGCACTCCAGTCCCTCACAGTACATACTGATAATGCAATAACATATAAAGCTATACAGTGATACCCTTATCAGATAGGACATAAGCTAACATGGTACAGATACCTGCTGTTTCTACTCATAGTCCGTTCAGATAC
The DNA here is from genome assembly GCF_015220075.1 of Falco rusticolus. Taxonomy (NCBI): domain Eukaryota; kingdom Metazoa; phylum Chordata; class Aves; order Falconiformes; family Falconidae; genus Falco; species Falco rusticolus. Next base: position 44,183,498 of record NC_051189.1, read on the forward strand.
TGTGTTTTTTACAGAACAAAAGAATGAAATTGCCAGGTCCCTGGCAATAGTTAAGTATATTTCAATAGGCACTGTTGTTCCCATTCACAATTTTGGGCAGGTGACATTTTAATTACTCCTATTGCTCATGGAACAGTTTTCTCAAGACTTCAGCCACATATACTCTGCACAGATATACAGGACCAATGGCTGCATAGCTGATAACTATCAAACAAATCCTCCTCTTCCTCTGCCTCTTTCTTTTCCATTTTCTCACACTTCAAGCCATGTGGTTTGTGATGAGATTTTGTATAACCCTGTCTTCATAGTTGAGCTAGAGTCAGAGTGGAAGGAAATTCAAGCTACAGCACTTACCGAATGCAATTCAATCTGATTTATCAGACAGGATTGTTGAAACACCTCTTGGAAGACAGCAGCTTTTGGCTCAGTCCTCACATATTTTACAGGAATATCAGTATAACAAATTGACTTACTGAGTTTCCTGATATGACAACTCATTCAATCAAATCCTTCAGACAAAGACATCTGCGAAGAGAAGCGTACTACGTCAAATTGTGCATTCCACAACCCACATACAATAACATCTGCAAATAGGTTTACAAGCGCGCACCTCTACAGCCTGATGCTGCCGCACTGGGGAGATGTTAAAAAATATCAGACATTAAATAAATAAATATGCACAGCTAGTGCCCTGAAATCCAGATCTTTCTCCTAGTCAGGCACATCCTGCTGATTTCCTGTACAGGTCGAAGAGGTATAGCAACCATACATTAAGAGTCTGCAAGTCTTATGATCAGGAAGCACTTTGCTTGTCAATCTAGGTAATACATTTTTAATTTGCAACCTCATCTACAAAGGAAAAGCAATGTGCCAGATATTATAAAAGTTATTACCAGTATCAAAAGGAATCTATATGTTTTGTAACAGACTCTTTGTAGTCATCTCTTTAAACACGCACACACGTTTGCTACCACTATACTTTAGCTTTACCCCTTCACTGAAGCTTGGACAGCAACAGTGTCAGTAACTGCCTCTCATTTTTAATTCCAGTAAGACATAAATTACAGTTTACTGTTAATTTACTTTCAATTTTTTGGGCTCTATGTCTCATCATTTGTACATCATCTATTTAGGTTTTAAGCTTCTTCAAACAGAGACTGTTTCTTTATCCTTCTGTACAACTTCCAGCATATTTTGGAATTGTGCTTGCAATAAACAATAATGCTGAATGGACAAGATATTTAGCAAAGGTTTTGACTGATTCATTTCTCTGTGCAACTATTACACAGTAAATATTTGCTAAAATTACTCTGTACAAGAGAAAGCAGTTACTGTTTTTAAGCTCATGCACTCTTAATCAGGCAGGTTGTCTTTAGGACTTGAATTTATTCATAAAGAACAAAATCTTCACTGAACACCAGAAGCCTGCATTAGAACAGCAACAATGCAGAAGGCTGAATAAAAACTTGCATGCACACTGCTAAAAAGAACATACACAGAAACGAAGGACTTCATGTATATACAAGAACAAAGCACCACTAAACAAATCCCTTTTCTTTACAGATCCTTAAATGCATTTAAAGAAACATTCTGTCATTTAGAAAAACCTACAGAACTTAGAAAAAGGAACTGAGTCATGGAAATCCTATAGCTTCTGTATGCAGGACATTTTTTTGGCTAGGACATTAAAACAGCATTAAAAACTCTGCACCTTTGGGAAAACGCTAATAATCAGGTCTACTGAAAAACACACTTCTGACTCAGGAACGTTTCTAGTGGAATCATATTAAATACCACAGGAGTGAAGATAAAATAAAAATAACACATTCTCTACATAGTATTTTTTCTAAGTGGACTTCTGGTAAATACTCTTATAAGTCAGGCAGAGTCACAGACATCCAGCTGTGGCAAGGGATGATCACACACCATGTGCAGGGTCTGACCTGCACCTTGGACCATCTTTGTAGACGCACCCAAGCAATGCATCACCTCCTTCTTTTAAAGTTCTTTGGAACTATGGTATGAGTTGTACTTAAAATAAAAATAAAAATAAAATAAAACTGTCAACACATAAATAAGGAAGGCACCACCAGCGGCATGACTTCAGGCTTGCTAGGTGGATTGCCAGACCTTTGGCACCCTAAAGACACTCATCAGTGAGTGATGGCAAGCGCCTGCACTTCTCCCCCTGTCACCGAGGGTAAAAGGCTGACCGTCACAGGTCCTGGGAGAACTGCCATCTTATCACCTGTGCTGCCTGCATCTCTGGATTTGATGCTTTCAGATTAATTTTGGAGTCAGAAATATCGGAAAAGGAGGTCACTTCTAGTGCCCAAAGATGAGAGGTAAGTTCTGCACCCACTGACGATACACCCCCCTGGCTCTGCCCTCTTGGAGCTGTCTTCCCTGCTTAAGCTTTATGAGCTTTAGTGAGGACGGGCACACAATTAAGCCTTGATAAAGCAGTATTGAAGGAAGAGATCTTTAAGGCATCTGTAATAAAATGTACTTGTCATGGTTGTTTGTCTGTATATTCTGATATATTCTGATAATGATTTGAGGACCAGGAAGGATTTTTTTTTTCCATTTTCTTTTTTTATTAAAAGCTCTCACATTTCACCTTTAAGGCATTATTGCAAATTTTATCTTGTTAATTGACTGCTCATATGGTAATAATTTTACACCACATTAAGTAATGTTCTAATTTGTTTTAATGCCCTCACTTAATGGGAACAAAATGCAGCATCTATAGAAATTATGAACTCATTTACATATTCAGTATACACGCCTGTCATCTGGTTTTAGGCAAGAAGGGTGTATATACATGAGAGAGAAATATAGAAGGAATGCATGTGCAGCAGAGAATGAGAAAAGAAACGTAATAAACTGTCAAACTGAGAAGAATGGTGAGACACAAATCCAGCAGGCATCAATTCCACATTGTTACATATATCACTGAATGCTTTCTGCTGCTTCAGTTGGGCTGAAAAACAGCAAGATAGAAGTAAGAACCTGACTAAACACATGACCGAATATATCAGGGATGACAGATTCAATGAATGTGTTTCTGTTTAGACAGGGGAAGCATCTTTAGTTCGTGCATGCAAGTATTAAAGAATCAGGAGCGGAAAAGAAACTTGTAGAGCTGCATCCCCATACTGCACTGTGACTCCCTCCATGGCCCCAAGTCATCTGCAAAATCCACATGGCACTGAAGCAGAGGGTATTCTCTCCCCAACACATTCCTTCCACTTTTGTAGGAATCTGATGCCATGCTTGGTTCCATTATAGTTCATTACACTGTAAGTTAAGAATAAAGAAGTGGTGAAGCAGCCACGTCATGAATATTCAAAGTTCCCTATGAAACCTCAGAGACTAGGAACTTTTTTGTATGCATTTTCAAAAAAAACATAATCTCAGGCCTTTATATATAATATTCCCCTACGAACACCGTAATAACAAGAATATTTGTCCTCATGTACACTAAAGCATATCAATGACTGGAAATTAAATGGCATAAATTGAAATCCCAGCTGTTTGCATTCTTGTTGGTGGCTCTCAATATTCCCAGAGCTACCACCTGGAAACTTATTACTTTTCCATCACTCACTACTCTCCTCCAGAAGGTCTAATGAACTGCATAGGTCAATTTTCTGGTTTTGTCTTAGAAAGAAGAGCTAACATCTTTTCATGCCCTGAACTGACTTCTGTTGCCGTTCCAACATAGTTACAGACTTCGTGAAATTAAATTTTGAAAGAATTGTGTACATCACTGAGGACACAAAAATACTGTGGAAGGACTGAGATAAGCTATAGGGATAAAAAAGCTGAATGAGATTTATTGTTTTTTCTAAATCTGTAGATTTATATGCGTAGATATTCTATGAGAATTAAAAACTGCAAACAATAGTACTAGCAGCACTAGAACATTCCTACCATTTTTTCCCCATTAATATAACACTAGGATTACAATACAGTGATCTCCCTGGTTATCTTTATGCAAAGATCATTGCATGACTGTGACCTTAAAACCTTTCAATCAGACAACTAACACAAAATTACCATAGTTATTTTAAACCAAATACATTGAACAGACTTGTCACACACCAAAAGACTTGTGGGTACTGCCAGCTTCTGTTGGGCTCTGTACACAAGATGTACTACCAGCATAAATGGACATGTCAAATGTTGTATCATCCCTTATTGACTTTTAACAAATAGAATCTGTACTTTTGATTTAAAATTTTGCAGTCAAAATGGCAATACTTATTGACAGATATAAATATAGATATGTGAATACATATAGATACAAATTCATAAGCACTGCCAAATCTCTGCAATGCTTACACAAGCTATTTCCACACTAGCCAGTGACCTTCAGCTGCTCCTAAAAGTTATTAAGTAAGTAATTTCAACAACAAATATCTCAATGAAAATATTTTTATAAAATCACAGATAATTTTTTCCGCCATGGATTGTAAATTACTCAGTGGTGTAACTGGTGCAATGGTGTAAATTACCAACACATGATGGTCTAGGATGACCAATAAGTTAACCAAAAAAATCTGCATCACTAAAAATAGATAAATAAATAAATATAGGAATGAATTAAATTAACAAATCTAAGAAATGTCAGAAAACTATGAAGGGGAGAAAAGAGAAGGAAAAAAGTTACAACATCCAGAACAGCTTCATGGTCTTCCCCTTCACTGCAGATACAAACAGGAGGATAAAGGTGAAAGCTTTTAAGCATTTTTTCCTTTACAAAAAAAACCAAACAAACAAAAAAAAAACACCAAAAAACAAACAAACAAAAAAACCCCGCCCCAAAACCATCAAACAACAGAAGTCTTCCATCTCAAGAGAAAAAAAACCTGCTTGTAAATGCTCTTCCAAATTGTTCTTGTATTTAATAGAAGTTGCTGTGGTAAGTGTAAGACAGCAGAAATGAAATCTGGAATCTGTGCTTATATGGCATTGACACGGCACTTCTTGTTGGCTTTACGTAAGGCACTAACCTCTCAAACCATACTAACTTTCAGCTCCTGAAGATGAGCTCTTTCTGCTCCGTTTTTTGCAGAGCGTAGAGTTTTCTCTTTCCCCCAGCTATAGATAACCACATAGATCCCATATTGTTCCACCGTCAACATTTTTGGATACCTCCAGTCATTTCTCCCCGCTACCCCAGTACTTACTGACCACCACATTCACACTGACAGATTGGTCACAGCTAGCATCATAAAGGTTAGTATCCACACAACAAAAACTGTTCAGGCCTGGTGAAAGAGTTTGTACTAGCTTCAATTCACTGACTTCCCCTCAAGAAGTATCTCTCAGCTGGCTCCCCATTACAAATCCTTTCTTTATTCAATCATGATGCATATGCATCCCTAGTCACAATGTACTAGTGCAAAGAATGCCATCACGTAAAGCATTAGAAAACACTGTTTAGACTCCACTTGTTCTGTTTTCATCATCATTCTAGGGCCTATGTTCTCATTTGCCCTACGCAGAGAAAGAGGGGAACAAGTTGTTTTTTCTATGAAGCTCTAAAAGATACAAGTGAGATTTTTTTTTCTGTATTCACAGTTAAATAAAACTGGTTAAGAAGTTAACTGTTAATCTTCTCAGCATCCTTAGAGTGTATGCCAGCCAATACACACCTGTAGGAAGATAAAAGATAGCACAGTCTAGAAACTTGACCCTGCATTACAAATCACAAGTCTTATACTGTGGGTCAAAATAACACTTAACTTTTCTGTTAAGTACCCTCTACAGATGTAAAAGATACTGAAAACAGGAGCAGAAATTTTTCATTCCTGTCTCATACTTATCACTAGCCTGTAAGAGCTTCTCCTGGTTACACCCACCAAAAACGCCCTAGGAGGAATGATTCTGCACAAAGAGAGTCTATGCATGATCTATTTCCCTAGCAAGTGGAGGTTCCCATGCAGCAATTTAAATTAAAAACCTACCCAAAGGGAAGACCTGCTTCTAAACACTCTAAAATTTGACATTGGAAACAATTCTTCTTTTCCTCTGTATTATGTTATCCCTAGAGCTGGAGGTCTGGTCTCTCCTAAGCAAGCTGCTGTTTTCCGAATAGGTCAGCATCAGTTTCCATTCCCCCTCAAAAAAGGGCAAAACCACCACTGAAACAATTGAGGATTCGTTATCCTTTCCCTCTCCCATAGGGATCTGCAACATAGCCCTTCTGAAAAAATATTTAAGTTCTAAGCACTGGAGACATGCTAACACTAAGGAAAATTCATGAGAAACAGTTGGCAGGTGGAGTAGTTGGAGGTGCTGGCAGAAAAATCTTTTTAGGTTGCTCCTACCACTTTCATAAGTTTTCCTTACTTGAGATATTGAAAAGGTTTGATTTGCAGGGATGAGTGTCCAAAATGTCAAAAAACTCAAGTCTGGAGCAGACAGCTTACAAATTGTTCTGAAATTTTTGTTGTTATATTTTAAAATTTCTGTAGCTTTGTTACTTCTGTTACTGCAGAGCACATCCATCCTGTAGCTTGTATTTGACAGAAGATTGTATCAAAGCCCTTCTTGACACAGACCTCAGGCAGAGCTGAATACCTTTTGGCAGCAGATGAAGATGGAACAGAAAGTAGGCAGCAGAAGATAAAGGCAGCTCAACTTAAGCCCATGAAAATTAAGAAACTGTGCTTTCTGCAAACCTATCTGACATGATGTAGCACTGTTAAAAAACACCTTTCTTTTCCACCCTCCCACAAAGTACAAAATGACAACTCATTCCTGAAAAGCCTAACAACACCTAGTCACGAGGAGATTCCGCTGTCAGCAGTAGTCGGTTACTTGTTACAGCATCATACAAAAGGTTTCAGTTTCTTTTAACTGAAGTAGAAAAATGTTAATCTATTTATGCCTACAGATTTAATGTACAATGGAAAAGAACCTTTCTGTCTGGCTTACAAAGCACTTTGCACCCTATCAGCTACCATTAAAATGCATTAAATAGCTCAAATAATGGTGCACACTTGACCTGCATGGTACCTCAGCATTTCTAATAATCTCCAATATGTGTCTAAATAATAACACAGCCTAATTATCAAACTACTAACTTCCGGTCTTTGGAGTATTAAAAAAGCAGCATATTAATTAGTTCCAACAATACGCTTTATGAATTTCAGAAAGTTCAGTATGATATTAACATCAGAGTATGCTTTATGGTTTGTCTAAGCTTGAAAGTTATTTTGCACTGCAATCTTCCACTTAGACTAATCAGGAACAGCTGTTCTACAAACCATGCATCCACACAGTTTTGCTATAGCTGCTTCATGCGTTTCTCTTCTGTTGCACCCAAACAAATCACTAATTTTCCCAAGTAAATATAGTCTGTTTTGGCAGAGATGCTAACAGCAAACTTCAGCCCAACAACTGCAAATTATGGAGCTTCTATTATTATTCTGGTAGGTTTTGGTGTTTCTTCCCTCAGCCTGTGGCATTTGGACCAGATTCCCATAATCCCTTTCCTGTTATGGCTCTACCCACAAGAAGAGAGTGTTACCAGCATTTTTAAACTGCTGTTGAGCAGTATGGTCAAAGAACCAAATGCCCTATTCCTTATGGACTTCAAGACAAGTAACACAACTCGGCAGTGACAGAGCCTGGTGGCTTTTGGTGCTTCACAAGGCAGCAGTATCAGTGCCACGTAGGGATTGCAGGGGGCACGCTGAAACCCACGAGGGTGGTTCCACTGCTGTCCCCAGCATTTTCATAACTCTCATCAAATGCCTTCACCTTTTTGTAAAGTATGAAAAGGTAATCTCATTGATGTCATAACTGTGCACCTATTTTGGCATCTCATTTGACTCTACAGCTGGAACAAAAGACAGCAAGAAAGTCTTAGACTTTCTTGGCAAGACTAGCTAAAACAATGGCTATTTTGCAACTGGTATGCAAAGGTATCATGTACATGGATTTTGCACATGCTAGAATAGCAAGAAAGGTACCGTACAGAAGATGTGAAACCGGATGAGCAAGCTCGGACCTGAAGAAGAGCAGTTAATAAAAGAAATGCCAATATTGCCAAAAGCGAGACAGCGGTTTTGAAATGGGGATGTATCTACATCTACCTTACAGAACAATTTCATTAATATTTAAGCATTTGTTTCAATAAATGTAAAATAAAAATGTAAATAAAAGAAGAAAATGTAAATAAAAGATTAATGCTCAATTGTCCTGTGCCTTCCAGTTACTTTCCCTAGTTACTTGGCATCTTAACCTGCCTTGCTCAGATTCCTCAGACAAGTCCTTATAAAGAATATTCCTATGTCATTTTCAAATGAATGAGCAATAAAAAATAAAAAAAACAGTTCCTTTTTTCCTTTTCTGACAAACCAGGTGAATTTTGTATTGGCTGTAAGGCTGGAACAGAATAACCCTCTCCAACAAAGCAATTATGAAGCTTACATGAAGACATCTCCTAATATTTTAGAACACCCTCTAGGTTGCCCTTGTCTTTGGGAGGGTAGCACTGCAGAATATAGATGAAAAACCAGTCACACAACTTTTCTTACATTTGTCATTCAAGTAAATCATGTCTATCCTAAACTGACTGGCCTACCTGGCCTGTGTTTGGAAGTGATGGTGATAAACAGCTAGAAAGAGCTAACAAAATCACTAGCTTTCTCAAAAAAACATCGAAATACCTCTTCAACATGAGGGCAGAAAGGAAAACGAGGTAAACTGCAGAGAAGGATACATTTATAGCAGAAAGAGTCTCATTTGGGAGTGTGAATTACATTTGCTGCTTCCTGAATGCGACAGACGGGTTCGTGATTGGGGGTGAGTGAGTGAGGGTGGCAGTCAAAGGATGGAAATTTAGCAAACTTCATAGGTGGACACATAAATATCACCATACTGAACACTCAGCAGTTCTATTGTCCACACTTAAAGCTTTGGGGGAGACACAGATAAGCAAATGGGACACATAAAATTAAGCAATTGCATAGATAGCACCATACAGTTTAATTACTGAATTTATCAGATGTGCCAATCAGGGAATACACAAGAGTTGCCTGAAAAGTCCTGAGAAAAGCCCTGGTGCTCAGGCAATTAATCATATAACAGAGACAAATGACAAAACTCACCATTCACTAATGGCACTATATATGCAAATACAAACATAAATACTTTGTGCTCGTGTGAGAGAAGAATGCTGACTATAGCATCTACCCAACAGCCAGTAAGTGTTGTATATCACGTTCACTCTCATGACCGATGAGGCATTTTAAATCTAGGGTTATAGAAATAGCTCAGTCCTGAAAGGTATCAAGCATCTTGTGCTGAGCACCTTAATTGTTAGCTGATTTCACCAAAAATCAATGACTTTTGATAATAAAGTCAGTAAAACCTGAGCCTCCTCAGCTCAGATGAGATGACACCCACAAACTGTATGATCAATGCTATCTTCTGCAAAAAAGATTAACACCCCAGCTCTGTTCTTCAGTTACTGCTCTAAGGAAATGGATGATTTCTCCTTATCTTTCTTAAAAACTGGTAAGGGAAACCACACCAGGTGCTCTACAGCAAATGCAAGAAATGTACTGCCATCAAAGGCAGAAGTCTATAGTTTCAGATTTACATAAGAAGTCTATACATTTATATTTATATTGTATTCATTTCTATGGAAAGTAAATATAATAGATAAGCTGTGCTTGATCTGCTGGTGAACTGCTCATTAGAAAAAAACCCTCTACATAAATTTGCCCATAACAAATGATTCAGACCTCTCCTGGATTAATAACTTTTTGATTCCTATCACCAAGGTTGTACTGAAATGATCTGGGTCAAATTCCTGCCAAGTTCCTGGTACTGAAAACCATTTCCTAATTCAGCTAACATAGATCTACAGTGATTGCTAGACAGTTTGTTACCCTTTTTTAAAAAACGTCACCTTGAATGTCACAGACAAGCCATTCTGATTTTCTCAACTCACCAATAGTTCCCAGTGGCACTAACAGTATAGAAATTAAAGTTGGAAAAAATACCAGGGACCAAGAGTTGCAACAATCAAAGTGGAAAACAAAAAGCCACTAAGAGGATGCTCATCCTTTTTCAATCTGTTCTGCCACGTTACTAGGCTGAGATAGATATTTAATGTCTTCACTAGATGTATATTCTGATCTTGGATGTCCTCCAGTAGAGGACTGCATTGAAATTCTGTGTAAATTCCAGAGGGATTTTCTTACATGAAAACCAGAATGATTCAGAGAGAACCACATCTAAATACTCCTAACATTAAGACACACTGATCTTGACAGACCATAGAAAAGATATGTGCTTTTACAACCTCATTCATTGATATTTCAAACAAAATTAAAGCAAATGAATCTGGAGTGCAAACCCCAGATTTATCCACATAGATGATATTTAGGTCTCTTTTAGGGGGAAAAAAGTAGCTTCATACATTCAAATTGGCATAGGTGACTGTGGGAAAGATAATTACGTTATTAATAACTGCTAAGCTGCCAATAATGCTAATTTGAGATAGGTTACTCAAAGACTGGCTTTCTCTTTACTTGCAAAGAATGATCATTTCTAAGTCTTATAGGAGTAAACTCCATACAAGGCCCAGGACAGTTCATGCTAAGACCTCAGATATTAAAGGGCTTGTTGAATTTGTGGAAATTATTACTGGGAGAACAGATGTGGTATTGAGGAAAAAGCATGTGACAGGAAAGGAAACAATCGTAGAACTAAAAATAACAGAGATTTTTGAAAAGATGAAACTTGGACTGGTGTACCTATTTCTCAGCAACACATGATCCATGGGATACGTTTACTTGATTTTCAGAAAGGTGCAGACCAAACTGTCATCCCTTTCAGCTCATTGCTGAATCCCAAGCAAGGTCTACTGTCTGCTTTCTAACACTGCTTGCAGCTTCTCCTGACACCTCTGCAGAACACTCCTCATGAATATAAAGCTGGGGGGACAGGGGAAAGGTGACTCTCCAGCCTCAACTCTCTCCAAACTGGAGGACTGACTGACAACCCAAGACAACTGTTGGCTCTGGTAATATATTCTTTTCAGGCTCTGTGACAAAGAACGTAGGCAGGCAGTGCTACATAGGCAGCAGCTGTTGCAATAACCCCTCTTTCAACCAGATCATCAACAAAAGAGGAGCCGAGTAACTGTGCCACCAGATCACGAAAATTAAAAGCTCTGGGAGTTCCCTTGGCCAGCAGCCTCCCTGCTCCAGCATCAGCGAGGAACCATGAGCCTTCCCCTGTTCAAGGGAAGGGGATGCAAACTGCTTCCATGAATGCAGAGTGTGAGAGAGTGAAAAGCTCTGTTACAAAAGAAGAGCATCTGGACTGCACGGATAGCTCACATTCAAGAGAGGTTTTGTCACCTCTGCAATGAGTTTTACTAAGAGTATTGAGCCTCAGCAACAGAGCCCGATTGCATGCTTGCCTCCCTCAAACCGGCAAGAACTAAGCTAATACAGCTAAAACTATATTTACTATATTCACAAGTAAAACTCCTCATATTCCCAAAGAGATTTGTTTTCTTGTTGATGGTACCAATAATAAGGTGGACCATCATTTCTTCCTATAGCTAAAAAGCCAAACATAATTAAATGTGTCATTGCTCACATGCTCAGTGAACATAAAAGGAGTTATTCAACTGCAGAGGAAGTATTTTTTCTCATCTCCGGCTGACTGGCAGCTTTTGCTTGCTTATTCACTGGACGAAACGAGGTTCATTGTTCTGTATTTGTTTATCTACAGGAGAATGGGTGCCAAAGCATGAACATTGCCTTGCACCCTCCAGAAGGCAAAGTGTTCTCCAGTGAGACTGCCAGCTGAATTTCGTAAAAAAAGAGGAATCATCTGAACTGGGAAAGATTTGGTGGGCTGGGGTTTGTCTAATCTTCTTCAAACTTATACAAAGTCCTAGTCAAAGGTAATCATCAGCAATTTAAGTCAGGAATATCTGAGATCAAGTGTTTCTATTTACTCAGACATTAAAGCATTTGTTCTTATTTCTCAGCAAAGACACGAGAAGTTCCATCTTGGGTGGGGTTTTTCCTACGTCTCCAAAATGTAACTTTCAATCCACGGTCAGAATTCATTTTTTAACTGCATAATTCCACAGAAATTAGGTGAGTTGTCCTTATTTAGACTAGTATGATGTTCCTAGAAGGATGTGCTCAACTAATTTTATTCTGATTTATTCAGAAATAGGGGCAGTGCACTGCTGCTTTTTCAGATGTCTGAAAGGAAAACTACCTCCACAGTCCAGAACAATTTTTCTGTTTGCTTGTTTTGTTTATGACTGTTTTAAACATTTAAGCTTCTTTAGAAATAAAGAAAAACAATGTCTGAAACTATAGGTTCATTAAGCAAACAGATCAGAACTGTACACAGCTCAAAAGATATTAAACTGTCCCACCTGTCATTGGGTTCGAGGATACTTTGTAAGATAATGTTGAGCTTAGTGAGATGTAATTGAAAAACTCCATTAGTATAATAATAAGCTTGTCTACTGGCTCTGTTTCCCAGCTACAGTGCATTAAATGTCATTTAACTGTTCCAATAAATTCAGGCTCATGGGTGCAATTGGTAAGCAGGAGAATGGAATAAACTGGTATAATAGATGGATCAATAGAAAATACAAAGATGTAATGTGCAGTTAATGTGTTGAAGATGGAACCAATATGAAAAATCACTATTAATTGTTTTGAAATGTTACCGTTCAAAAAATGATCCTCTGAATTAATAGTTAATTTATTGTATGCTGCTACAAGTCTCCTGTTAAAATTTCAAATGAGTTACTGCTTGAACTTATTTCACAAGAGGAACAAAACACTTGCAAACACAGAGGAAGTTGCTCCTGTGTCAGATGTAAACTTGTAACAAGATCATTAGTGCTGTGCTTTAAAGACAAACTGAGTATTTCTTGAGATTTTCTGGTTCCCATGAAAGAACAGAGCACAGCAAGAAATTGCCTTGTGTACCATCAATGTTGATACATCAGGGAGAGTTTATCAAGAAATTTATATTTTCACAGCTCACTTGCCTACAAATAAATATTTCCAAATTAAGTGTTTTCTGTGGTGTAGTCCAATTTGTTTTCAGAATAGCTAAGCCCGTTAAAGAAGAACTAGCTTCAGTCACGGTGCCTGCAGGCAAACTCGGCACACAAGCACTGGCCAAGGCACCTAGAGCTGCAGCTGCCGGAGTTGCTTTTCTGGTCAGTATAGCCAGCAACAGCATGTGGCACGACACCTTTGCCAGCAGGGTACTGTCATGTTATCACACTGCTCATCTTCAAAGCTTCTGCTGCTGAGTGAACAGGCACTGCACGATGGTTTTAAACCTGCTGTGCTACACTGCCGCCTAGTCTGGGATTTTAAGCCTCCTTCCAGACTTCCCTGGCACAGTAAAGATTACCTACTGTTCTTTAGATGAGAGCAAAATCAAACCTTAAGAGAAATTTATTAAAAGTCAAATAAAACTTCCAGCTGGCTCCATCAGAACAGGGCACAGAGCTCTTGACTGCAGAGACACTCCTCTTAGGCAAGATGCTCTTACTCAAAAATCAAACCACACACCCCACTGAAGATTGATATCAAACAGGCACACGGACCTGCTGAGAAACCAGTCCATTTTTTCTACTTTATTTCTGAAAGGTGGTACAGCAAGAAGAGAGTTAAGCATGATAAGAAACTGGAAATGAACAACAGTATCCAAGTACCAAGTCCTTAGGCTTGGGCTGGAGAGGAATACCTGATCAGGCAGCAGCGCCACCTTCTATGGCTGATGCAAGGTGTTGGCGTTACATCTCCCACAGCGGGACAACAGATACATATTCTGAAAATCATTGCACAAGGGATTTCTTAACGTCCTGCAGTGACAACCATAAAGCCAAGGCTTCGCCTGTTTCCCTTTTTTTTCGCAGCTCTCACTCACCTGTGCAGCCTGGGAATGCAACCATGCTGCAGAGGCTGCTCTGCTTCCTTCCCCATGGACCAACAGGCTTGGCTGTGAACTGGCCCACAACTTCCCCAGCTACAGGGCTATGCTCACATTATTTTTACTGATCATGCTGCCTTCATTGTCAGTGAAGGAATCACTAAGGCCATGAAAACTCCTTCCCACATACCTTTAGCGCCTCACAAGCCACACTTTTTATATTCTGCTTTAAATATGTAACACAGAACTGAACTTTGCTTCCCCAAAAATGTGCAAAAATAATGCATAATTTGCATATTTAAATATTAGGGAAAACACTCGAGACAAAGCACCACAATTCTAATCTGTTTTTTTCCCCAGAGAGAACTCAGCTGCTCATTAATTTGCTGGACCCCTCATCTTATAATTTATGATGTAAGCCCTGTAAAGGAAGAGCCAATCTCTTTTCAATATTTGCACACAAAACGCTTAGCAAAGTGAGAACCTGATTTATACAAACTCCTAAATATCACTACAAAAGTAAAAATAATACCAATAGTAATAATACATCTTCTCAGTGACCAGCTTTTGTGCTTCACTCTTCCCTTTAGGCAATCTACACCAGGAAAATGATAAGAAAAGTAGCCTGGTGTCTCCATTATGGCTAAGTACTTTTCTCAGTCAGAAACATAATCTGTGAACTAGGTAATTATTTCAGGAAGGTCTTTTTTCCACACATTTGTTCAGTGAGTGAACAATGTTGAAATAAGTAGGTTTGAGATTAATTATTTTTCTCAGGAGCCCCAGAAGAATTCAGTGGGAGGTCTGCTGCAGTGATTTTATTAACTGCCTTGAGGATTTGTGAACTGAATTTACTACACATGGTTACCAAAATTGTGCAATATAGGCAACCTTCCACTGGTTTGAAACAAAAGAAGTGGAACGTGCGGATTTGTCACAAAAGGGAGTAACACGCAACTGAGAAGTACTTCCCTGGATTTTTCTTTTGTTGAGGCAGAGGGAAATGGAAGTGCCCCTCTGACATTCACATAGCCACTACCTGCATTAAGAGGTTTTTGTGAGTGATTTCTCTTTATACTTTCCAGTGCAGGAAGAGAAAGCTGAACGTGGAAACGGCAGGCACGTTTGGATGGCTTCGCTCCTATTATGCCATGTAAGCACAGCAGGCGTGGTTTCTCATTTCTACTGGTTGGCCCATACACTGCCTGTGTTGCCCTTCTCATGAAAGTCAGCATATGAAACAACGATTTTCAGAATGTAACTAGATGCACTGAGTGGTCTAGTCTTTGAGCCAAACTTGATTCCTATTTCTTCCCGGTATAGTTTGGCTAGCTCTGTGACACCAGTTTTGAATCCTGCTTCCACTCCACTTCTTCCATGATCCTTTCTGAAAACTGTCTTCTGTCCTAAGGAAAATTACTGAAAGCAGCAAAGCAGCAGCTACCAGTATTCATGTAAATTAATTCAGTATTGCGATTGCAATTTTCTCAACCTCTTCTATCTGACTGGAATATGCTCTCCATTTAATGATCCACAGTGATCTGTTTCCTCTCTCTTGAAGCATCATCCCTGAGCTTCAACATGATACTCCATCATTCCATTCTTTTAACAGAAGGTTGAAAATGACCAACGGAAAAAATCAATCAACAACTGATAAAGTAAGTCTCTTGCTTGTAAACACCAGCTAAAGCACAGGATGCTGCTCAACCCATATGAGAAACATGCTAGAAATGCATCTGAGAGAATGAGCAAAGACACAACAGTGAGCGACAATAAAATCATGTGGAATTATATAAGAAAGAGCCTAATTTAGCATACAGAGAATGTTCACCAAGTTTCATAGTTTAAAACCAGGCATTGGGCGTCCCCTGTAAGAAACAAGTTCATCTTTGTTGTTGAATTCTGCCAGGCATTTACATTTACCTTATATGCACACTTTTGCATTACTGAGGGCCAACAATGCATCAGAGGCCTTCTTACATAAATCACATGAAGCAGACTTGCCTTAATTCTTCATTCATAACCAGTATATAAAATTCAGGTTTCAACATGGTGTGCTTTTCTACACTATCTTAAAAAGCTAAGATCTAGAAACCTAGGTTTTTAACAGGTCTGAAGCTATTAAATGATGTTGTACTTTCTCAAAACGTAGTCAAACACGTTCATAGCGGACAAAGCTTTTGAAAAAGATGACTGGACAAAAAGACTATATTTCACATATCCCTGTAGAAATTCAACTAGCTGTTGGGTTTTTATTTGAAGGCATATAAGCAGAAAGCATCTCCTTTTTCAGTGAATACAGTTTTTCCTATCTACAAGATTCCCACTTGTGAGTTCTAATTTTTCACCTTTGAGCTGTTAATAAGAATTCTCATGAAATTTCTGATATACAGGCCCTTGGGCACTTACCTAAGTAGAAAGAAACTCTTGTCTTACAACACAATTATGAATAAATGTACTGAAGTGTCACATTTGTGTTTCAACAACAATATAGCTGAACAGCCATTTTTTTTCTGAACTTTCCACGTGGCATGTAAAGCTCAGTATTAAATGAAAATTATTCTGTATTTATAAATCTCCAATTTGACTTCAATAAAGTGACTCATCCAGACTGATTTACTGTATCACTCACACAATCTAAAACATTATGTTCAGAAAGCAAAAATTGACTAATGACTTATTTTACAAAGAAAATCTCTCATCAGCGTACTATACAGACATTGGTAGACCTCAGGATACTTGTTTATGTTTCTGCTGAAGGGTTGAGGTACTTGAGATTTCAGAATACACAGATTAGATATCATACCATTAGTTGTAGCACTTGGTCATGCAAAAGGTTCCTCAACATTTTCTGATGGAATAGCCCACATTCTCAAAACATAGTTAATCTAATTCAAGGGAGCTTCTTCAAACAGTATGAGTTGTATAAGCTTCTCTGAGCGGTGAAACAGAACTTAAATTGCCATTCAGTGGGCTGGACCAAGGGCAGAATTTCTTGATGTGTAGTTTATCTTCTACATATGCTTGATGGCTATTTAAAGTATGCTAAAAGCAAAACAGTGTACATTTCCTAGGCAAACTACAAAATTCACCACACGACAGCAGAAAGGATATGCTTATGTGCCAGGTTTTTATGACAAGAATGTGTGAAGAAAAACTGTTATAAATTAAGATAGAAGTAGAGGATTCTACTCTATTAAATACCAACAGTTTCAAGAGAGCTGCAAATTGCTTAAAGCTGACAATGCAAAAATGACCATTGTGTAGATAATTTCATATATACTACAAAATGCGCTGCTCACTATTTAAAGTGAACAGATGTGCAACTGCACCCTTTGAAGTGTATAATGCTGAAATAACCTTTTGTAATGATAAAAATACCTCATTTCTAAAGCGTATTGCAACATACTGAATGGTAAACACGTCAGAAGTGTAACTGCTTTTTTTTTATACCAAATTGAAAAATAATGTTTTATAGCTGATTAAGAAAAAAGGTTTATATAGTATACATTAAAGACAAAATTATACCAGCCACCTGGTTCTCACAAGGATCTCCCTCCAAATCCACAATGAAAGTGAAAATGCATCTATATTTACAGAGTTAGATAGATGGATATCGGAGTTATTCCCACATACACAAATAGAACAGTCTAGAGCTGCAATGCCTTCGGGGAGCATAGGGAATGCTCGTTCACTGTCCCTATTTGTCTGATAAAAGAAGGCCCTGAACCTTGCCCCACCTGAATCTGCAGTAAATTTGCTTTTAGTAGAAGTTCTTTTTATGGTATGCAGGTGGGTGACCATTCTTTCAGGTGACCTGATTTTAGCTAAGTGAAGAGAACATGAGGAACTCTGGAGACGACACAAGAAACTGCAGGACAGTAACAAACAGCAGAGTGAGAAGCTGACAGAAGCTGTGCCATAAATGATGGTTGGATTGCATGGTTATTTAAGGGGAAGCTATGTGAAAAATAGCTAAACTTTACTCAGAAGTGGAGAGGAATACTGGGGACCTCTGAAAAGAGTCTTGCAAGGCCAGAGGACCTAGGTGGCTGTATTAGTGATACTATGTAAGGCTGATAAGACCCAGCTGTCAGTAATATCAAATGTGGGTGTGGATGTAGTGAAACGGATTAGCAGTGGAAAAATAATTAGAGATTTTTGTTTTTATTTGGGAAGGAGGCAAGGGAAGAGACAGGGAAAGATAAAAAAAAAAAAGGCGGGGGGTGGGGTGGGGTGGGGACAGAACAAGCATCGAAAAAAATGGAGGGAACGGGAGATAAAAGGGCCCAGCCAAGTATTAGCAAGCTGCTGGTCAGTACAGTTGTCTGGCCAAGCCCAGCACCTTATCAGCAGCCTACCCCATCTTATTAGAATTCTAGACCTAACTGTCTTCTCAATAACTACGCTTAAATGTACTTTCTGTTCTGCGTATGAATGTATGTGTGAGATCTCAGCAATCTCCATGCTGGACTAGCCAATGAGTAGGGTAAGAATTCAGGGAGCTACCTACCGGAAAAGAGAAAGCGTGGTCTGGAGAGGCTGAGACTAGGCTATTCTCAGGAACCAGAGGTCTGGAGACATCTCTGTGTGTGAGTCTTTATGTACGGATGCATGACTCTGAGATGTACTAGCACGGCTGGTGTCTGATTAGCCAGATGCAAAGAAAAGGATCAGCACATTTCTATCATTCACGTCATATCAGCATACATTCTATGACAAGATGACCGACCTAGTGGTTGAGGAAAAGGCTGTAGATGTTGTCTACTTAGACTTTAACAAAGCTTTTGACACCATTTCCCACAGCATTCTCTCCGGAGAAGCTGGCTGCTCATGGCTTGAACAAGTACATTCTATGCTGGGTGAAAAGCTGGATGGATGGCCGAGCCCAAAGAGCGGCGGTGAATGGAGTTACACCCAGCTGGCAGCCTGTCACAAGTGGTGTTCCCCAGGGCTCAGTGCTGGGGCCACTTCTGTTTAATGTCTTTATCGAAGATCTACAAGTGGGTTGCTTAGGGACATGGTTTAGTGATGGACTTGGTCGTCCTGTGTTAATGGTTGGACTTGATGATTTCAAAGGTCTTTTCCAATCTAAATGATTCTGTGATCTACACATGAGGCAACAGACCTGGCATTGTTCTCCTGTATGTGTTACTTTGCTGGTGGCTAGCTGTGTGCATACATTGGAAATACATGCTCAGCCTTTCTCCTGCTGGAACCAAGAAGCATGGGACCACAGCAATCTGGATCTAGCGGACTGAACTCAAAAAATTTCAATTCCTGAAGTCCATCAGATTGAGCTTCCCTCAACAGCTCCACTGAGGGCAGAAAAATTATTTCAAGAATTATTCTATAGTAAATTATCACCGGATGTCTTAGCAGAAACAATATATAAACATATTGTCCTTGAATATTTCTCATGTTCTGTTTACTTTTAGCCAAGAACAGGATGGGAGGTATTTTGTGATACATGGCTAAACAGCACAGTTTAGTGTGCTCTATCTTTTGCTCCCTGAAATTTAAAAAAGAAAACTGCATACAATCACCAAAGATGAGATATATCTTTCTTTACAGATTAAACATGGGAGCATGCAGTGGCTTGTAGGACTGTCTTCCTCAACACATCCCAGCTTACCACCATTCTTTTTTCATTTTCCTCCAGTCTCTCTACCCTCAACTTCAACAACATCAGAAACGCCTTAGCCAAATAGGTATCTTCCTTTGTGAACCAAGATGTATCTCCTATTTTCAGCCTGTCCACAACTGAACCTAAAGGAAAAAAAGTTACATTGTTTTCATATATTCCTGTAATGTAAAACTTCTTGCTGACCTCTGACCGCTCTGATCTCATGCTCACCCACCCCCTCTCACAGTGCCCCGTTCACCCCTTTTGCTGTCCCTCAACCCTCCCCAGCTGGGAAGGTCATGCTTTGCTTCCTCTACCTCCTTTGTCTGTAATTCAGTCCTTTCCTCCCTTCTCAGCCACAAAGGCAATTTATCTCCTTAAATCACACCTTAAAGGCTTGTTTTGTCTCTGTTGTTTAGAAGTCACTTCCTTCAGAATCATGTTGTGATACTCTATATGAATGCCAATACATGATATAAATTATCTTGTGTTTCATTTGCTGGCACTCAAGATAAGAGTTCCAAGTAATCACACAAGCATGTGTATCACTAAACACTTCCCTTTAAAAAAAAAAAGAAATCATTTAACTAGAATATTCTCTTCCTTATAATTGCAGTATTGGATGTACAACTGTAATGGAGACAGAATGCAAAATTGAAGTATTTCAATCAATACAGAAACATAGACACTAAGCTCCAGGCAATAGGGTGGCCTCTCACATCCCATCTATTATTCCAAAGTTGGGGGTTTTTTTCTTTTTTTACTAACTTTCCCTGAAGCTTCATGTCTCCTACTTACAAGCTGCAGAGTCTTCTCCAAAGCAGCTGTAAAGTATGTGCATTCTTTAGCATGCCAGTATATGAAGGGGGAAAAAAATCAATCATTTTAATATTATCACCTGATGATTCTCTATTTAGAAACACTGTATTAAGCAAGAAGAAATTAAGAATTAATTATAAGTGCCAATATTCCGTTACACACTACATGCTAGTTTATTCAAAATATTGCTTGTAAAAGTATATTCATTATATTAAAGACATCAGTAATCCAAAAAATGTTTCTGTATTCACTTTTGTTTTCAAATAGTATGCGCATTTGTTAAATCATCAATTGATACAGGGATCAATTGAGAGGGATTTTATGGGTCATCACATCCAGCCTGTTGCTAGCACACTTTTTTCCTAACTGGCTATAAACATTTTTTAGCAAATGATAAGACGATGACTCTCTCTTCCTCAGCTATTTACAAAAAAATAGCTCTATGTTGAGAACAGCAAATCCCAATACCAGTCTCTAAATACAAGGTCTTGCATTTTGCATGGTTGAATTTCAACCCATTTCCCTCCATTCAGTCACCTTGCCTTTGATTTGACCATGCTTCCTGGCTTCATCCACCACCACATTTCACAAGTGCTACATCTTGTGCAAGATCATCAATGGAAACATTAAAACTGGCTCCAAAACCAGTCTTGAAGGCACTAGACCCATATCCTTGCCCTACATCAACAATTCCACACTCCAAAAAAGCTGCCACCTCCCCTTTTGTTAGTTCCTACTAAACTTACAGTACTTAGGCCAATTGCCATAATCTACATTTTAAAAGACCATTTCCTATGCATAATCTTTGGGGTTTTAATTGTAGGATTTAATTCTTTAAAAGAGTAGCACTCTGGTAACACCAAAAAAAACCCCACACAAACTCGCAACTTACATTATATGCTTTTGTATTAATTTTTGTTTATTCTACCTTGTGAATACCCAAGCCTGAAGCAGCAGCATGTACATACGCAGATTATATCCATATAATCTGAAGTAGAATTTAGGCTTGAAAATTGAATATAAAGTTTATACTTTATGATTTTTTTAAACAATAACAAATATTCCAATTAGGACCCAATCAAAATTAAACTATCAACATTCCATTAAGGCACAATGTTTCATCTTTCTAAATGTAGAGGTTATTATCATTATAAGGGGTAATGTTATTTATTTTAATGAAGAAGCACCTAAAATACCGGGCTTCCCTCACTGAAAGCATTACTGAAACAGCCAGCAATGGCACAGTACCTGCTCCAAGAAGTTTACTAAGACAATGTTACAACATGTACATATATATATATAAAGTAATGGGAAAGGGAAGATGTGAGAAGAAATTATGAAGTGTTCAGCATAGCCACCATTCAGTGAAAACTGCAGATTTTAAAACTTGCCTTGATCATGTATACAGAATATATGGAAAAGCAAAACAGCATCAGATCTGTTTAGTTCCCATCCCAAGTGTCCAAAAGACACCTGCAGCCATCCATTTGGTTTTACTCAGTTAGGGACATATCCCTGTCAAACAGGTTAAACTACAAATCCTAAACAAGAGCCACAGTTTTGCAGCAATGTTATCTGCAATTAAGTAGCATGATCTCTGTAGCAAAAGGGTATTTTGAAATATAGTGAGTTCCTTTCAAATATCTCATTTATTTTTTGTACAAAATATTAAAAAAACATGAAGTAGGGGTTGAGTTGGCTGGAAATTAGACCTGCACAAGTAGGCTGTATTTCAAGACTCTTGCAATAACCTTAGCAAATTAGAAGGGAAAATATCTACTTACATTAGCAAGTATGTCCAGTTTTACTGTGCTGAGACAGAGATAATTCAGCGCTTTTACACATTTCATTTTAATTGTCACAGAATTAGTCGCCAAAGACTACAGCTGCTTTCAAAGGAAATGTTAAATCAACAACTGGAAAAAATGTATTTGAATACATTTTCCCAGCAAATACTAATTCATTTTTATTAAGGAGCTTTAGCCTGTGGCATCCTTAAAATGCATCAAAACTCTGACGACATAGAAATTAATCTACTTCCAGCCCTCATTTCCAGTTTACAACCTTGCTGGAACGGTTTCCTGAAGGTTACTTGCTGTGGCTTTCCCTTCATCTGTCCCTGAAAGACCCATCAGCAATTGATTGATCCTGTCTTCATAGCACAATGTTGTTCTAGTAGCACAATGAAGACCACCAGCCCAGGGCTATTGCTTTTCTAGTGACTAACTTTACTGAAGATTGGAGGAGGGGAAAGTTCAAGAAGAAAGTGTGAGATGGCTACAGAAAAGCAGGCTCTGACTGCAACCATGAGCCAGGGAGGGGAGCCTCGTCTGTGGAAGACACCGAGCAGCCCCAAACAGGCTGTCAGGAAGCAAATGAGGAAGATTTTGTGAGTAGACAGCTATCATATCTCAGTGTCTCTTGTGCCATGTGCATGATAGAGTGTATATGGCTTACACTGCCATAAGACCCTTCCACAGTGAAATAGTAATGCAACACATCTATGAGCACAGAGCTCTGGAGGGGTATTTGTATCCTCTATAAAGAGGAACTGACTTCTCACCATTGATCTTTGGTTGTATGGCAGACAGTCTCAGAGCTCCACACCTCAGGGAAGTGCAGTATTCCATATTCAGTCCAGACATAAGGCCAGTTTCTAAATATTCCTCAGATTCAGTCATCTTGAAAGTTGTGGCCCAATACAACAGCCTGATGGGTACCCACAAGCTGAAGACAAGCATGGACATGACTGTAACAAAGATTTTTATAATGATCTTCTGTAAATAACCTGATTTCAATTTTTTTTTGTTTCCTTACAGTTCTCCGGGATAGTAAAATACAGCATAAGATTGACAGATTGCAATGTACTCTTAAAGAGTGAGGTACTACACGGCACCAGAATGGAAACTACAAGTACAAGGAAGACTACAACTCAAACCACACAGGAAGAACAATGGTAGCTTGGCATATCCGTCATCCTTTTACTTCATAGGTTCCTGTCCTGACAAACACAGAGGATGCTGTCCCTCTGAATCGAGTCCATAAAAACTGCCATAATCTCTGACCTTGTTCATGTACACGAGAAAAGCTCCATTAACTTGAAAAAACACCGAAGAGTAAAATCAATTCATCTATGCTTCCTTGTCGAATGGCACCACCCCAGGACCAGCAAATCATAGAAAACGCCTATCAAAGAGCAAATTACTAAATCAGTTTCCTCAATTTGTGCTTGTACACATACATAAATAATGGAAGCTTTCAAACCCCTGCAGGTAGCTGTCTTTTGTGCAACAAGGCAGGCACAGTGAAATGCTCATGATCATGCCATGAGCGCTCTTTGTGTCATTCTGCTGGCACAGCTGTGGGACATGTGGCTGGAACTGAAACTGCAATACAGAAATCAGATGCACAATCAAAACCTCTTCAATAACACAGGCATCCATATGGACAATGCTGAGTTCCAAAACATCAGACTTAGGCAAGCAAAGGGAATAAATATATAATGAGGTAAGCATAAACTGTAAAGGGATGATGCTCCGGTTCAAGCTCATCCATTGACCCCCGGTGTCCTCATTAAAATGAAATTTTGTTATTTTTCCTAGTTTCTAAAAGCTCCTAGTCCTTGTGAAAAGAATGCAAGTGGAAAGTAGAAATAAACTATAAAACCCCCAGTGTCTCAGTTACTCCACAGCACAATTCCTCATTTTTAGGAGCAGACAAAGTTTCTATCAGAAAATTTGTCTGTTTACTTAACTGTTGTATTTAGTTATTTGTACATTTGTAGGGGCAGAAAAAGAACTTAAACAGTGAAGAAATTCCAAGCATATTTGACACAATCCTGAAGGAAAATATTTGCACTTATTTAACCCAGAACGGCACATACATTTCAGGGAAATACCAGTGTTGGAGTACAAAACCCTTATTCATGTTAATTTTGAAAAAAATATGTCACAGTGACAGTGTAAACACAGTCACGGTGTAAGTAGCAAACAACAGAAAGAACGACAGCTCTGTATACGCAGCGCACTTGTTAAACTTCTCCTGAACAACTTTTCCTTTGATCCCCAACCTAGTGAAAAATGTCTTTCCTGCCCCAACAGACACTGCCACACCTTCCTATAACATCATGCAATTTGCTTTTCTGCTTTTTAGAATGATTGATTATACTTTGGAAACTACCATCTCCCTCTGGTTTTCCACACAATTTTTGCCAATACTGGAATCGAGAGCGCATTTGCAGTAGTTGTTTCTGTGAGCAATCGAGGAGCCTTCTAAGCATACGAGGCAGAACTGTAAGGAAGCTAATGTTCTTCAACACTCAAGAGGTGAAGAACCAAGAGTAAGAATAGGGGACTACAGTGCTGACTAGCTGATGAAAGCAACACTTCTCAGTGGAGAGTGAAGATCCAATGGGATGGACGGAAAGGAACCATTAAGGACTTTCAACCAAGGAAAAAATGAAGAAAAAGTTTTTAAGATGCCATTGGAAGAGTAAGTCATTAAGAAACGGCTTAAGCTGGAGACTTTGAGTAGGAAAGTGTAAAACATTCAGAATTG
Organism: Falco rusticolus; assembly: GCF_015220075.1. NCBI lineage: Eukaryota > Metazoa > Chordata > Aves > Falconiformes > Falconidae > Falco > Falco rusticolus. Next base: position 44,208,459 of record NC_051189.1, read on the forward strand.
CTACATAGACCTTTTTCATGTGTTCTCATTACTAAATGTAAGCCCAGAAAGGGTATTTTATGCAATGCTGTACATGTGGATCTGTACACCTGTGTTCATTCAAGTCTACATAGCAGAGAGAAACTATGGCCTATCAGCAGCAGACAGCACAAAACAAGCTGACTTCTCAGCCTGAGGCTCACAAACACTATTCTGCTACTTGTTCATCTGAATTTTTTTGAAGTAAAACAGGACATTTTCACAACTCATTTTTTTCTGCCTCCAGTATAGGAATTCTGTCTGAAACACACTCTCTGCAAGCAGGTGTCCTTCGTGGGGTGGGACTGGCAAATCTATTTTTCAGCTGAAATATTTTCCCAGAAGATCCCTCATCGTCTTTAACTATAGTACCACATTAAATTTGAGTACGATCTTAAAAAGAAATAGCAAACAGGGGGAGCGCTTTACTAGGAACTGTGCCTCACGAGTGCTGCCATGCCTCCTTGGGTTACCTACTCCACGTGTAGGACATGGAAAACAACCCACAGAGGATACATTGTGCTTCCTTCCTTTCTGTACCAACAGGGTACCAGTTTCCTCAGGATACACTAAAAAGAATGACATCTTTTTTTTTCTTTTTTTTCTTTTTTTTTTTCAGTATACAAACAAAAGATGTCTAGATATCTTTGCACCCTGTGGACATGCCTGAAGATCAGTTGCAATCAAATGAGAAGGTACTGTGTCTCACACTGCACAGCTCACATTAGCAAATTTCCACTTCATTTATTTCAGACAGCATACCTGAGCACATTTGTGGTTTGTCTAGCTGTGCTTCTGTTAACATTAATATCATTTAGCCCATACAATCCCCTGCTTTAGTTACTACATACATTATAATGATACAGTACTAAAGATACAATAGTAGACCTGAAGTTTAAATATCGTCTCATGAGAAAGGAATACAGGGATTTCTAAAATAAAATGTGCAGTACATCTGTAATAGATTATTCCATATTTCACCAATTATAATTTTCCCATGAATAAACTCATACAGGAATGCTGAGCTTTTTCCTTGCTAAAGCATGCTGAGGTAACAAGAGGTAACCTACTGTAAGAAAAACTGGTTTTAGCTGGCATGATACTGAATCTGTGGCTATGTCAGATAGCATATGAGATTTCAGTTCTGAGTACACCGCCTCTGGGTCTTTCAGAAAAGCAATCCTACACAGCAAAACTTTACTTTGGATAGGAGCTGGTTATGAAGTTAGAATACATCTGGTTAGATTTGGACAGACATATCAAAGAGAAAGCCATCACCATAATCTTAGGTGGGTTTTTTTTTTAATAATTCCTGGGATTTCCGTGAAGACAGAGGAATGAGGGGGAAGAAAGCAGCAACTCAGTGTGGGGCTGTAGAACTCCATTTTGATATGCTGAATTATAACGAAGGAGAGCTTCAGGTCATCAGTGCTGAACTGCTTTCCAGTGGTACAAAACTGGCTTATGAAAGTAAACTAACTGATTTATCATAGAATCACAGAATGATTTGGGTTGGAAAGGACCTTGAAAGATCATCTAGCTTAACGTCCCTTCAGTGAGCAGGGACTTCTTCAGCTAGATCAGGCTGCTCAGAGCCCTGTCCAACCTGACTTTCAATGTTGCCAGGGATGGGGCATCTACTACCTTTCTGGGCACCTTGTTCTAGTGTTTTACCACCCTCATTGTAAAGAATTTCTTCCTTACATCTAGTCTGAATCCACCTTCTTTTAGTTTAAAATTATTACCCCTTGTACTACTACTGAAGGCTGTACTAAAACGTTTGTCCCCACCTTTCTTACAAGCACCATTTAAGTATTGAAAGGCTGCAATAAGGTCCCCCTAAAGCCTCCTATGCTCCAGGCTGAACACCCCAATTTTCTCAGCCTTTCCTCATAGGACTGTTGTTCCACCCCTGCGATCATTTCTGTGGCTCTCCTCTGGATCTGCTCCAACAGGTCACTGTCTGTCTGGTACTTTTTCCACAGTTTTGATCTACTGTTGCCAAAACTTAAAACCAGGAACTTTAATGACAGCTAGGTAAACAAACCCTGCTTAGATTAAAGCACATGACTGTGGCAATTAGTGACTGAGTAAACAGCAGCATGAAAAATGGTAAGCTTTAATTACAGCCTCAAGTGTAGTGTTGGGCATTTTCTATTTCCTGTTTATCCAAAACAAACAGCAAGTAGCTTGCCACATGTTTCTCATGTCTCCCAGGACTAATTAAAACTGGCCATCCCTGCTCCCTACCACATGAGTACTGATTAGATCTCCCTGGGTAAGCGTTTCTTCCAGCCTTCATCCACTGATGCTTTCTCCATGACCCTTTGCTTCTTTTGTGTAGTAGCTCACTATTACATTTCACCTGCTAATCAGCTGAATGGTGCTGAACTGCAGCCATCCCATCTATTTCAGTAAAGCAGTAACTTCCCTATATAACTGAGCTACTGATGTTAAGATAACGAGTCCTGTTGATGATTGCTCCTGAGTTTCTGGCAGCTGTCTCACCATGCCTTTGCCTTTGGCTACTGCTGCTGAGTGCACACTTCAAGTACTGTGCAAGAACCACAGGCTCCAAAATGTTCCCTGAAGGGCCATGCCTCCAATTTGACCTCCCAAACAATCCTGCCAATGAAGTGTCTCCTTTCAGAGAAGCTGGCTCTAAAGAAGTATCTCATTATTAAAAAACCACAAGGGTATTAGTACCCTTAGTAATTACTGTTAATTACTGTGAAAGTACTAATTCTAGAAAGCAAAGTGGCACAGTCACCTTGTGATTAAAAAAAAAAAAACCACAGAACAAGTCAGGTTGTTAGAACTGTCTAATTGTGTAGACACAAAGAATTTGGATCCAAGGCATCTCAAATTATTACTCCCAGTGTGCACTGCTTTGCATGTATTTATAATGAATCTCTCGGGCTTTCATGACACTGAGTCCCATTCATTCTTCCCCAAATCTACATTAAGAAGCCTAAATGATTTGCTGTCTAAACGTGCTAATGACTGTTGGTCTCCCCTTCTACCAAACATTTCAAGAGCACCTCATCCAAAGAAGGAAACCTCTGTTACCATACGGCTGCATCAAATGCCTTTGAGATGCCACACAGCAATTATTTATATCCTAATCTTGTAATTAGACAACTGGTACTACTAGTAATATTTCTCCTAACTGATTTTAATGTTATTGCACAAAAAAAGAGGGCATCTAAGTGTACCTTATTTTAATAATCCCAGCTGAAGGCAAAAAATGAAAAAAACCCTATCAATTTAAATATTTTGTAGAAACATACAAGTAACAAACAGCAAAGGAAAAACAAAAGGTTTTTTGTGTGTGTATATACTTAATGTCCATGATAATGATGCAGTCAGAATCTGCTAGCATCCTACAATGAAGGGACACAAAATCCGAACCATGGTGAAGTCTAACTCATCCCTTTGTACACAAAACAACAAGATCTTACATGTAGCCTTGGAAGGCTTTTCATCCCACTGAGCTAGAATGCAGTGACATTGCTGAACGCAGTTACACTGCTGATGTGAGTTCCTCCTTCAAAGAAAGTCATCAGCCCACTCAGACCCCCTCACAGGGTGGTTAGCCATGGCATACAAGTGTTCATGGACGCTTTTCCCTTGGACCTTGGTGAAGTAAGTTTAACTGCCATGTTTCAGTATCTAGGAAGACACTTTTCTATGTATAACTTGGGGGGGGGTGGTGGTGTAGGGGTGGGGGAAAAAAAAAAAAATGTTTGACCACTGGGGATTTGTATAAAGACTTTCACATTATACCAAGAAACACAAAAAGTAGGAGTAGGCATCTTGCTTGGAAGGGGACAACATGGAGCCATGAATAATAAAATAACTGCTGTCCTGAAGGGAGACTCCCCTCTATTTCAGCAGTGGAAACTTAATAGTGAATTGTACCTACAGAGCCTAACTTTGAAAGCCATACCAACACTTTTTTTATGAGAATAAAAGGGTTGATGGTCTGCTTAGAAATGAAACTGCTTCCCCTTCCACAGAGAAAGGAGATGGGCGATATGAGAGGATGAAGCTCAAAAGGCTGAGTTGAGAGACTAAAAAGACTTCACTGTGAGGCACTTTACTGAGGATGCCACATAGAAAACAAAAAAGACAGAATAGGAAAACAAGAGTTTCTATGTATACAACACACTAACATCAAGCCCAGCGTAGTTATAAAGCCTTCATCTTTACTGAATAGCATCTCACATATGAGATTCTGTGGGTTTGTTACTTGATTTATAACATATATCACTTATAAACTGTTGTACCATTTATACATATTTAAATACAAAGACAAAATCATAAGAAAACACATAAGCTTTGCAATTAAATCACTAACACATGATATTGGGTTCCTGTAAACTGCTGTGAGGTTATTGTTCTTCTGAGTATCATTACAATAAGAGTCCACAGTTAATGTACCACAAATTAGCAGTATCAAACAGCCCTCCTGAATAAAAGATGCAGACATATCAAAAGACAGACAGCAATATGAGTGGGATATTAAAATTTGCCAGCAGTAATCAAGTTCAGAGAAATACCAATATCTGTCTACAGAGGAACCAAAGTTTTGAAGTCAAGGCATCCTTATTTGTGAGAAGTAATGATAAAGTTCATTTGTGTTGAAGTACATTGGAAAGAGCAATTATCCAGGGGATTATGTTTCCAGATCTGAATTCATGCCTTGAAGACCACTGTACAGTAATGGTATCCCAATCAGTCTCCCTGGGACACTGACCTGTTGGCGTGGTGGCAGAGGACCTCAGTTCATGTCCTCTGGCCCTGTCACCCTCCAGTAGAAGGCATACAGCTAATCCATCACGAGCCCATTTGCTGTGAAACAGAGTGTTTGACAGCTCCTCAGCCTGGTGGTTCCATCACACTAAAAACCTCTGCTTGACAGAAACACTCAGTCAGTTAAGGGAGATGGCTGCTAAGAACAAAAATGCCGGATTTTTTTCTTCTAACAGTTCTCTACTGGGTCTAAACAAGGAAATTTAAAATGTTCCAAAGAGGGCAACAGTGTTTGTACAGAGTTTACCAAGAGCCATTTACTACAGCAATTGCCAACATTTTTGTTTGTACAAGATAATTGCCTTCTAGATCATTTAGAAAACAAGGCCGGCTCTCAGCTTCAAAACTACAGTTTGTCTTTAACTATACTTAGACATTAAATGCCTTTTCTTGTATACTGCAAAAAAAACAACCCAGGGCTACACTAAGATTCATATACAGTGGTATTTTATAAAGTATTAAATACAAAATATACTTTGAGTATATTTTGAAAATATAATGTATGTAAATGTTAAAAGATTATTTATTGCTAGACCACTGAAATTCCATAATATATTTTGGAATATTAGCCAGGACTATACTTAATTTGCTTACATATAAGTTAAGGGAGGAAAAGTTTGAATTTAAGAGAATTCACAGCAAGGGAAGTAATAAGGATAAAAAATACTCTGAAAAAGTTTCCTCAGTTTTATACATCAATTCTTTATGTGATGCTTCCACTTTCTTGTGGACATTTTCTAGAAATATTTGTGAGATCAGGTTTCATGACCCTGAGTGGTCACGTGAAATAAGAATTTCCACTGTATCTGTAGAAACAGTATTTTAAATTGACCTGACTACACATTAGTAGTACAAATGCTTACTGTCCCCATTCAGTTGTATACTATATGGAATATTCTTTAACTTGTTGAACTTGTAACTATTTACAGCAACTTAAGAAAAAGATAATAATTAAATTGCTTTTGCTTTTATTTTTTTCTTAAAAGCCAAATGGAAATAAAATGAGAAATAAATTTAATCTACTTAAAAGAGTTCAAAACGTAATGTAAAGTAATGCTCAAATGCATTCAATTTTAGCTGTTGAATGCCCTGAGACATTAGGAAACCAGAATTTTGCAGTCACCTAAGCAGTCTTAATTTGATCTGATTGCACGTAGGTATTATGCTTCAGCCTTGTGTACCTTTTTAGATTGATTCATAGCTTCATTATTACTTTGATGTATAACAGTGGCAGTCTTCACAAACGTGTGATGCAATGTAGGTTTTTAGATCCTCAGCTACCTGCCAACTGTCTATTTTTCAGATGCATTGAGCTCCTAACAATTGACTCAAACTGAGATCAGATCTTGCTTGCACTTAGGTGCCTTCACCTGTAATGATCCTCCAAAGTGGGACGCTTTGGGCCATACCACCGTTACATGAACACTCTAAAACCAGCACCAAGGCTCTCCTGATTATCAAGAGATTTCGCAAGGAAACAAAACAGGAAGTTCGGGTTTGGGCCACAGTCCAGCCCAGACTTCTGAAAGTCTCCACAGACACCTTTTCAGAAGGCACTGTCCATATTACTTTTTAATGCTCAGAATATGGCAGCTGCACCAGTGAACAAGAAGCATGCCATATTGTTCCTGGCTGGAATTCTTTTGTTTTAAAAGTATTGCAAAAAACAAATGGCCTGCTTATGACCCTGATAAACATCCTCCATATCATACAAATCACGTGCATCAGTAACACCAGTTTTGCTTCTGCCGCGGCTCAACTGAAGTTAAGCTATTATATTAATATTGTATAAGCACTTATACAAAAATATATATTCAAAAAAATATAAATATATATTCCGTATACTTGAAACAATATATAATTGCTCTGTGTATCTTTTCCCTTTTACTTCTGATTAATTTCAACTAGTGTTTGCAATACAGAAGAAATGTATCATTTCCTTATATTTCAGAAAACAAGTGTCTTCTTTTCTAAGGGTTACATGGACATCTGATACATAGAAAACATTCTTCCAACATGAAGCACTAACTCTCTTCATGTATTTTAAACCTGACACATGTTATTTACTGAAAATCTGAGTTGAAACTTCTATTCACAAATAATATTCAGGACATAAAATGTGTATTAACTTTCTACAAAGCTAGAAAAATGCAAAAAGCTTATTTAACAGTTTCAAAACTGCAAAAATTAAAATGGTAAAAGTCTTTGCTTTATAGGCTTCTTACATATTCCAAATAATCAATTTATGCTTGTAAAAAGAAGTAGTAAATTTTTGACAAACAAGAAAATCAATTGGACCCTTTCTAACCTAATTGTTTTCTCCCAAAGGGATAAATACAGTTTGTCAAAGGGTTTGTTCTTACAATACTACTTAGATTTACTCTTTATGCATTTCAAATCTAGAGATCAAACAGGGAGATGGAAAACAAAGCTCTTAATCTCTGCCCCAAAGCTGCAAATGTGTTAATATTCTCATCTTTCATGTTTTCAAGGTAATTACAGTAAAGAGCTCTTTACTGTAGATTTCAAGAAGGAACTTAACCTCTGATAATGGTGGGCTTCAAAACAAGAGACAGTATTGCCTTTATTACAGAAGAACTTGTTAGGTATTTCCTGAGTTTAAAATTTAAGTCTTTATATCGACTGTGCTTGCAAGTAATTCTCAAGTGTTTTATCCTCAGACAACCAAAAAGCACCTGCTATTATTTGACTTTTTTACTTTTACATAATGTAGAGATAAACAATACTAAAGCTTTGAGTAACGTATGCTCTCACCAAAATTAACATGAAACTTCTTAATCAAAATTTTATAAATTCAAATTTATAATACAAACTTCATCCTTAATAAATTTATTACACCCCACACCCCTTTCTCTAATTCTAAAGCAGAAATTTCTGTTTATACTTCAGAAAGGAGTTGTGATGACAAATAAGCAAAAATCTTTCTTTGCCTTGCTGACAGTTCCAACAAATACATACATACACCGTTATTGCAGATCAATACAAAAATAAATTTGCTCCAGTTTTTTACTGAATAAAAAAAACCAAAACGGTTTCCTATTTGGTCATTTTTAACTGTGTTAATAAAACCAAAGACAATTTGGAAACATAGGGGTGATTAAAAGGCTTTCGTTACCATTCAACAGAGGACATAAATTAATAATGTCTCATGTTCTACAGCTTCATAATTAGGATACTAAATGAGTCTGCAGAAAACTTGCCTAGAAAAGTTGGCCAGTGTTGGAGCTTTCCTATCAGTCTTTTCTAAACGGCTCCCTTCTATATCATTTATCATTATGTTGCAGACTTCATGGGCCACTAACATTGTACAATTTTTAAGTCACTGAAAAGCTACCATGTTGTTTGGTTTTTTTAAAATGCTATATGACCTGTTTCAATTTTTGAATTTCCATATTTATTTTTAGTTCAGACTGAACTACCCAGTGAACTTGACCAAACCTATGCATAGCCTATCTATGCGTAAAAATACACATACCTGTCTCAGGCTGCAAGATTTAGTTCATTAATGTTTATAAACTGCTGCAAAGATTTAAAATATAACCTAAAATCTAAATAGCATGACTTTTATAATCCATGTCATTGGGCAAACACATTGTCTTCTAAATTGTTTGAGTATACTCTATCAGACTAGGTTCCAGCAGTCAGTACCAAGTTCTTGGATTCTTCTCTTGGTGACTTCCTGTATCTCTCTCAAAAAAGAATATGATCGTTATAATTTACAGGGCTTGTCTAACTGTGCTGGCTTTGTTAGTACTATTTAACAGAAGACTGGTTTTCCTACTTTATATATGCTCTGGTTTTGTTTTTACTTTGGGGTCATTAATAGCTTCTTCAGATTTCCTTCTTCTCTTTTTGCTTTTGCATTTTTAAGTGCACCTTGAATAATTAAAAACACAGCAACATATATTTCAGGTCAATGAAAAGCTGTTTATCAAATAAGTGTGATGTCCATGTCACCTGTAATCCTCTCATGGCTCTTCAGAGATCAAACAAGATGACAATTCATCTAAATAGCAGTCAGTTCTCAAAAGGTTACAGGCACCTGTGCTAGAACGACAGTAATGATTCCCTGAGAGCACCATAATAATAAATCTTTGTCTTGAAAAACATCTGTAGTATATTTCAGATAAAACACAAAAAGTAAGACAGTAACACACACTGGGATAGCTCAAGTCCATGCACTAGTTATTTAAAAATATTTGTTAATTCCTTTTAGTCCTTCTTAAACTATCTTAAATACATAGATATCCAAATGTAAACACGCTAAATCATGTAGCAAAGAAGAAGAAAAATTCTTACACCTAGGCCAGATATACATTCTCACCTGATCTCATGTATGGACCACATAGATGCCACAAATGATGAAGAAGATAGCTGAGTTTTGTGCTGCCGCTCTTGGACTATTTAATTCTGCTAAGATGTAAATCTGCTTTGATTTTTAGGTCTTATTTTATCCATCCCGTAATTGCTTTAAGCTTACGACAGGAAACACAGCTGGAAATCAGTAAAGAATTGTTGGCCCTGTTCTCTACATTCACTCTGGTATGCAAGTAACTTGATATGGAATTTGCTTTTGTATATAAACATACAAGTAATTGCACAAGTAAGTATACCATGGACTTCAGTAAAGCAGTTTACATGGTATTTTAAGGATTAAGAACTAAGCAGTTGGTGTTTTGTACAAGTATGGCTAAGAAAGGAAGGAAAGGCAATTTCTCAGCTCCTTACACCAGGCATACATACATCCTTGTGGGTAGGAATTAAGTTATGGCTTACAGGTTTTCTTAAGCCAAAGTGAGTTTTTGACAGGACAATGCAAGGATGTTAGATGCTATGGAAGAGCACTCCAGAAATGACAGAGAAGCATGGGAGGAAAGTACAAAGATATCAGCAGGCAGTTCAAAGTACTAGAGAGGGTCCTGGGATCAGTTTGGTCAGACAGAGAAGCAAAACCACCCACAGTTCTTCCCACAGATTCTGAACTACATTTCCTTTTGGTCAGGTTTGCACCACCTTTTCATTGCTTCTGCAACATTTCTGTTGATGAACTCTTTTTCCCTGTGAGCACTGTGGAAGTATTTAATGCCAAAACAGATTTCAACAAACAATTTTTATGAACTGAGTGTTAAGCCTGATACAGGACCTGTGATCCTATGATCCCCTAAAGATCTGCTGCCTGCAAAGGAAGTATATTAAGAATACAAAACAAGCTACATCAGCAATTCTAAGATTGCAGACGAAAAGTTCTGTGAGGATTTTGATGCCTATCTCTGAACCTGATAAACTCTCCATTGTTGGTAACAGTTAATGACTATTCTCAACATCACTGTCAGCCACAGCTGCTTCCTTAGATCTCTCTCAGCTCTTTAAAATGTAATTTTCTGCTTTATACCAAATTTTCTTAAAAGAGGGAGGAAGTGTTTCACATCTAATTCATGCCTAAATCAAGTTGACTCCAGAAATTAAGGGGATCTGAAACATCCTAATTTGGGCACTTCAGAGTTGGATGTTCACTCTGGAGCTTTCACACTTACTAGAGACACTTTTTCAGAGCAGCATCCATCACTCACTTCTTTAAAAGCATCCTGAGGAGTTCCCTGCTTTCTCTCCAGAGCAGTAGTAGTGCTCGCCTAGATTATGGGAATCAAGCTGAATTCCTTCTTCAGCATTCAAAACGTTAAACCCATGATTCTAAACACTAGGTTGTCAACTAGTCTGAATCTGACAGCGACTATGAATGGGGAAGAAAAGAAGGATTAAAAGAGGATAGGGAAGCAGAGGTATCCTTCATTCATTTTGCTGGGGACAGAGAACATAAATCCGTATTTCAGAGCTTATCAGGCCACCTGAAGTTCAGGCTCTTCTCCAGGCTGATTGCTGTATTTTGGGCAATTACTGAAATGTATAAGCAGCCCTGACAACATCCATAACCCCTTCCAGTGTTAACAGCCTCAATCACAAGTGACAGGGTCATGTACTTTCAAGCAGTTCTTTGTATCTCTCCAGCACAGTGAATGCCTCAGTGTAAAGTGACCACTTCAGCAGGTGCAAGAAGAACCTCCCCAAAGAGCTTCTGGCAATGCTGCCCTAACCATGGCCATCCACTCTCTCAGGAAATCGGAACGGTCAGACAGTGGTTGACAAGAAAAGGAAAGGGCAACGTTGTCCTTATCACATTGCTTTGTCTCTGTTGCATGCCCAGTAAGGTTTGCTCATCCAGTTGGGAAATAGAGAGAATCCCGTGTGATTTAGGCAACTGATCATGTAACTCTGATACCTAGAACAACCACTGTGAGTGGTTTCCAAACAGCCGACATCCATGTAAATTGTTTAATCACTTATCCTGAATAATGCATAGATATAAAAACTGAGATCTCTAAGTGCAGAATTTGCCTCCATCCACTGGAAGAAAATACATCTAATGAGTAATGTCATGAGCTCTACTGCAAACAGCAGGCATCTTCCATGCTGCTTACATTAAACTCTCAGTGAATAAGGTAAATGACATAACTTCTACTTTAAGTTAGCATTCCCCCATTACAACAGAAAAAAGATCAAAACCTTGCCATTAATCACATCTTTGCTCTTAAGCAGCACCATATCATTACTTCAAGATAGGTTTTCAGTAAGTAATAAAGTACTAACAGGATAATGGTAGTGGAATAGCAAATGAAATACATTCTTGCTCGCATTTGCTCCACTTCTCTGCATGGATAGTAAAAATACATAAAATGGGACACTGAAGATATCCCATATGCACTGTGTTAAAATGAAGAGGGAAAAAAAAAACCCTAGTGGATACCATTTTCTCTCATGCATCATCAACTACTTTCTGCCTAAGTCATACCAAGCTGCTAAGAAGCAATAAAAGCTGTAATTGGAGAACTATAGAAGATTCAGGACATGTAAACATACACTAGCCTAAAAATTTATACTTTTCATCCATAAAGACATCCCTCTTATCCATCTTCTTTTCCATATTTTGGATATCCTCTGGACTGAGAATCCGTATTTCTGTGGGTTTAGTCAATGATTGGATGTTTACCCCAAAACATTTCCAACTTCAGCAGCCTGGGAGTGCAGAAATACTCGTACCTGTTCCAGAGGTGAAAACTTGGCTTGCCAGTTAACAATCCATTAATACTGAATTTCCAAGTTTTCCAGTAGACCAATGTGAAGTATATATGCCCTATGCCCACCTTGCATTCCCATATCCAAATCCATCTGTCTTACTAGATTTTAGGGAAGAGATCAGCTCAAAAGAAGTGGCCAGTTCTTTACTAGTACAACAGCATGAGACCAGTTGTGGAGAGACTCTTCCACGCAGGAGTCTGTGCAGAATAACAGGGGGCTAGCTATATTAATCGGCATTTTATGAACATCTCTATCCAATGCACTTGAATCTTCAAATACCCACCGCTTCATGGTAAGGAGGTCAAAATTTAACCCCCCTTAAGGAAATATATCCCACCAATATTTGGCATGTGAAAACTGTAGGGACTCAGTAAAGCATGTTATACAAGAGAGTAGTCATGTGATTATTAATTCAGAATATTTGTCTTACTTTCCAGGTATTTTAAACCTTGCAGACCCATCCCCACTTCATAGAAAAATATATGTACATCTCAGGACAGAAAGCAAGAGAATGTGGCGTTTATCATGCAAACAAAAAAAACCCCAAACACACTTATTTGAACTTTTTCTTTTTCTTGGTTTTTCTTTTGGTTTTGTCTGTTTGTTTTTCTTAAAAGAAGTTGCCACTTATAGCTCCTGCATCTTTGAGCTTGATAGTCACTGCATTGAATTTCAGTGCCAGAGTTTCAGGAGATGCATGCAAGTATAAAAAAAAAAACAAAAAACAAACAAAAAAAAATCCAAACAACAAAACAACTCAATCCCCCCCAAAAAACAACCGTTTACAAAAAAACAAAAACAAAAAAAAAACACCACCAAAAGCCAGCCCCAAATCAAAAAGCTCCAGCATTCACCTGAGCTTTCCAGCTAGCATTATCAGTGTTCTTGAAGACAATAAGCATTACTGCAACTGTTTTCTGGACCTGACCCTACCAGCTTGATCCAGACACAAATATTACCTGCCTGTCAAAAACTGTGACATTTACAGGGGCTACATTAACCTTCTATATTGCCCACACCTTCCCAAACAGTTTGGCACTACTACAAACTAACAGGAACACATGAACAGGAAATTCTGCGTGTGCTAGCCAGTGCCTACATGACAGCAAGTAATGTTATGAGCCAGGAAGTACAGAAATACATACACATATATGTGTATGTGTATATTTGGCAGAAAAGAATAAGAAACTACATATTTATCTTATTCACTTATTAAAATCAGCTTTGGAAAGAAATAAAACTAAAATTGTTAACACCCATGAGAAATGTTTTCATGGAGTAATTCACGTTACATCATGCCATTTTCATTAAGATACAGTACTTCTGCTCAAAGAGAACTCCAGTACCACATTAAAATGACAGCTCACTGCTAACTCTGCTGTTGTCAGTTCAAACAATTAGAAAACATGGAAAAACAGGTTTTTATTTTTAATTTTTATAATATTTTCAGAGAAAACTTACAGCAAAAGCAAGAACATTAACTCCTCCTTAGCACGACCTGGACTGTACATATAACTTCAAATTACCAAGAAATAGTCTTGAGTTACTTGTTTGCAACAGTGGAACAGAAATTTAGTAACTAATATCCAAAATAGTAGGTGCATCAAATATAACGTCATCATAAAGATAACTGATTTAAATTCTTTTGCAAATGAGCAGAATTTGGCCATGGTTGGATGTTAACATACACAGATGCAGCACTGCTTACTTGACACAGCTGTAGATCAGATATAATACCAGCAAAGACTAAAGACCCAATTACAGCCTCCAGCTCTTTTCATACGTTCTAATGTTTAACCATTATGGTGAATCTATTCCTGTTAGATTTAATTACTACATTTTTAACTCTTCTGGCTTTACTACAGGGAATCTGATTATTGAAGTACAACACATAACACCTGCTTTCTCCATGCTACTGCCCAAGTAACCTGTCTGCTTGTCTTCAAGAAGAAGGTACTAAACAAGCAATATCCAATCAAGAGCAGTCACGGATAAACCTGCTTTACTGCAAAAAAATCATTACTGGAAATACCTGCAGGTTTTCACCTATCATAAATGCTCCCTGAAAAATAGTTCCTGAAAACACAGTTCTGAAAAATAGTTTGCACACGCTTAACTAAACCAGAAGAAAGCAATGTATAAACCAACAGGGTTTGGAGCCTGCTTTAGTACCAACTAGTTACATAGAAGTCAGGTCAGCAGTGCAGAACTATACCTTTTGTCTCCACTCTGTCCTCATGTTTGACCAAATCGTGCATCGCTCATTCAAATTTTCTCTCACTAAAGAGGATATATAGTGCATTTGTACTCCTTAGGCTTCCAGTTTCCACAAATGAAAATTATTGCTGGGAATACATGCCACAGAGCAAGGGGAACCCAATTTGACTGCGATTTTCTGAATAGTTTCAGCTTTACAAAGGTATCCAGCATTCTTTGTTTTGATTTGATTCATAGTTTCAAGTTTATAATCTTCTAATGTTGCAGTTCTGCCACAGCTAGCCACTCCGGAAACTTCACTAAAAAGTAGTGTAAAGTTAAAACAACTCTGTTATAACGCTGCTATTGTTAATATTGTTCATCATCATCTCCAAAGTGACCTTTTTTGCTCTGTCAAAACTGTTAGCAGTCTAGAGAGTTGCTGCAGAACTGGTGGTTCAAAATTGCCTACAAAATAATTAGGAATTTTTATTTTAATTATATAGACATGATCTTCTACACAAAAGCACACAAACAAGCAAAACTAGGCAAAAGATTAAAAAAAAAAAGGTATTCAGAATGATTTTGAATCATGAGAACTGTGGTAACCTTCTACACCTTCCAGCCTCTTCAGAAAGGATACACAGTCCTTTGATTAAAAAAAAAGTAGGGAAACATTGAACTACTTGCTAAGGTGATCGGGGAAAAAAGGCTAGCAAAGGTTTGGTCAGGGTGGAAGACATTTCACCTATGCTGAAATAACTATTGGCCCTGCCCCCAGAAGGAACAAAACTTCACACAAATCATCTCCGTGTCTGTCAGCATGAACAGAACTAACCCCAAAAAATATTTTCACAGGTTTCTGACACATTTAAAACATACTTCTGAACATCTATTGGGCAAGTGTTAGCATAAATTTTGTATTTAGTGAAAGGCAGTGGAGAGAACAGCCCCGTCAAAGGTTTAGGGAAGAAAAGCCATTGCTTCTATCATATGTTTGTCATGAGTTTTTTTATGGGATATATGAAACCTAGTAAATCACATTCACATCAAAAAGAAACTACATCCAACACTGACTGAAATACATCTCCTTGCTATTGCTGCAACCTGAGAGTCTGACCTTCCACATTACTTTTAACAGGAGACGGAAAGAATGAGAGCCACATATAGTAGAGAATAATCTATGAAACCTCTTAAATATTTGCAAGTCCTAAAGAAAACATTAAGAAATAAGAGGTGTATGAAAAATTGTTTATGAGCTCAAAACCACAAAAATTGTCTTTTTTCATATACTTATAAATTAATCCCTTTGCAGAAAGAAGAGGAAGACTAGGCAAGAATATATCACACAACATAGAATTCCAACAATTACTTATTTTTTATTTCCATCCATAAATATGAAAATGCAGTTGCCAGCTTTTTTTGGTGCCTACTGTAATTTTCCTGCAGACATTAGTCTCCAGACAATTTATGATAAGATTGATACATTAAGTACGAAGTATTTAGCCCCTATGTCACATCCACAATTTGCTTATCAATCCCTTTCAGGAAATATACAGTTTTATACTAAAAAAAAAAAGCCCTGATAGAACTGGTAAGGCAGAATTACTCATAGATTAAAGCCCAGTCTTAGACACCCACTTGTATTCATTTAACTTCAGCTACATGAATCTCCTGACTTTTGTGCCTGGCAACCTACACAAAATAACAAATACTAGTTTGTTTTTCTGTACATACCTCTTTTCCCTGAACCTACCCAGAATTAATAGCAACCTAATCAGTGACTGCTGAAATTCATGTTTGAACTTTGCATTCATTATTATGAAAGACGCTACTCACAGGCTTGTGCTTAAGTACATGCTGACTGTTAAGGAATTATGGAGACAGTTGCAGTGACGCAGTCTAAATGTTGCACATGAATAATGAACCGATTGAAAAATCTTACAGCGGAAGACTTTGTACCCAAAAATACGGATTCAACAGTAATAAAGCTATTCCATGAAAAACCATTAACTGTTAAAATCTTATCAGAAACAAAATAGGTGGGCTTTCTACAAGCCCAGACCAGACAATTCCTTGTGCCAATGCTTTTCGGGATTGACTGAACAATTCCTCAAGTAGCAACTCCTTCCCAAGAGTCAACCAGATGGGGAGGTAGGCAGCAGAAAGCAATGAAAAACTGTTTACACACAAACACACACACAGTAACTTCTTTAGCTTTAGTGACATTCTTCTAAAATACTTCCGTTTTCCTGTTCCACACATGTATGTGCTTGTATCTTTTACAGGGGTGGCTGGAGTTTCTCTGTAATAACTGTTAAACCACAGACACACTTTGGAATAAACTACAATTTTTGCATCATGTGAAAATTTGACTTTTCAGTTTAAAATATGCTGCATAAAATTCAAACAAACTGAATTTGACAGTGCTTTTTAATGCTTCTTTGCAATTTTTGTGCAGCTTTGTCCTCTTTCTTCTAGGTGCTCTTCACCTGTACTGTATCTGTCGTGATGCATCAAGACCAGAGATTCACATCATATGACAACAGAGGAAAATATGTCACTTTACACAAAGCAGAAGTCATCTACATCCACGGTGAAGACTCTCAGAGAGGCACCACAATCAAATTTCTAAATAAAGGTAATGTTCTCTGTCAAAAATTTCTTATTGAAGATATTTTTGTGTATTAAAAAAGCACCTTTTCTTTGCTTTTGTTTCTTTACTAGTTCTAATTTTAAGTAAACCAATACCATCACACAGTAGAGGAATATGTAATATTTCACTTTGTATGGCAACAGCATCAGGACTTTTAAAGTCTGCATTAAAGACAAGATTAAAAAGAAAAATATTGACAGATCTTTTATCAGTAGTTACCAAAAATCCTGCTGCTTTTCTAGCTGTTAAAACATCTGGCTGAACAATGCGCTATCGTTAATATTGAAGCTCTCCCACAGGGAACACATCTTACCAACTGTTAGAAATAGGTGAGTAGTTTCTTCTTAAACCAATGTAGTAATGGAGACACTCCACAAATTAATGTCTGAGGTAGTCGGGGAGAATCACCTCCCTCGACCTGCTGGTGACACTTCTTTTGATGGGGCACAGGACACAGCTGGTTTTCTGAGCTGTAAGCACATTGCCAGCTCATGTTCAGAGCATAACCTGAAGCCGCCCTTTCCAGGTTAGCAAAGATGTTCTTGCTAGACTTTCTCAGACAGATGATGTCTCAGGATCCATCAGCAGAATAGGTCCTCAAAGAAGCTGTAAAAGCCAAAGCCAAAGCAGCAACAACAGAATTTCAACCAATGGTCACTGACAGATGGATTAACTGGGCTTGCTGGAGGGTTTGTCTTGGTTCCACAGAGCAAATTATCTTGAAGATTCATTAATGACATGGTTGCTACAATAAAACATATACTGACTAAGTTTATGGATGACATGAAAGCAGGAACCATTGTAGTCATGTTAGAAGTGAATATTGTACTTAAAATTCTTTTGATGAAATGGGGAAATGGTCTAAAATGAATAATGAAATTCAGCATGGTAATTACGTATGAATACAGTGTAAACCACTACATACGTAAATACCACACTGGAAACAGCTGGCTAGATAGCTGCTCTGAAGAAAAGGACTGCAGTTTACAGTAGATAAACCAAATAAGTAATCAGTGTCACACCACTTCAAACAAACCCCCAAAAAAGAGAGATGTACCAACGAGTAAGAATTGCAAAATAGACATAGTAAGTCTTTCTCTGTAGTCAATGAAAAGGCCTCAGCTGGAGGCCTGACTTCAGATTTGGGAGCCATATTCCAAGAACAGTGTGGATCAACTGGTAAAAATCCAGAGGGCAACAGGAGAAATCAGAAACAAGGAAGCATAACCAAAGAGGAATTTGAACTGTTCTGTCTGAAGAAAACTGTGGTAACAGGTATTTATAATAACAACAAACATCAATGACTCCTGTAGAGAAGCTGCTCATCAATACGGAAAAGTGGAAATAATTGTCTTAAATTACAACAGAAGAGACTTAACATACACCAGGACTGAATCTAATGGCAGTATGAATGAGCAGCATAGCCACACCATGCATCCAGACGCTTCTAATGAGAGAAAGGGATACTTGCCCCACCATTCCCAAGTAAATCTGTGTCTGAGAGAGGCACTGGGTCACATTTTCTAGTTGTAAGGAAACTTAAGCAGCAGAATGACAAGACTTCCATAACTAGATGGTATTTATCAATAGGTTAGACAAAGATCGGCTGACACTGTCCTGAGGCCTCAGTAATGGCTTACTTGAGTCTCGATAGTTCATCTAACTTTGACTTTTTATAGAATCATAGAATTATTTAGGTTGGAAAAGACCTTTAAGATCATAAAATGCTTAAGTGCCACATCTACATGGCTTTTAAGTAACTCCAGGGGCGGTGATTCAACCACTTCTCTGGGCAGCCTGTTCCAATGCTTGAAAAACCCTTCAGTGAAGAGATTTTTCCTAATATCACTTGTTACTTAGAAAAAGAGACTGGCACCCACCTTGCTACAAGCTCCTTTCAGGTATTTGTACAGAGTACTCAGGTCTCCCCTGAGCCTCCCTTTCTCCAGGCTAAACACCCCCAGTTCCCTCGGCCGCTCCTCATAAGCCTTGTGCTCCAGCCCCTCCACCAGCTTCGCTGCCCGTCTCTGGACACGCTCCAGCCCCTCAATGTCCCTCCTGCAGTGAGGGGCCCAAACCTGAACACGGCATTCGAGGGGCGGCCTCACCAGTGCCCAGTGCAGGGGGACGGTCACTGCCCTGGTCCTGCTGGCCACACGGTTTCTGACACAAGCCAGGGGGCTGTTGGCCTTCCTGGCCACCTGGGCACACTGCTGGCTCACGTTCAGCCGGCTGCCGACCAGCACCCCCAGGTCCTTTTCCTCTGGGCAGCTTCCCAGCCGCTCTGCCCCAGCCTGTAGCGCTGCGTGGGGTTGGTGTGACCCAAGTGCAGGACCCGGCACTGAGCCTTGTTGAACCTCACACAACTGGCCTTGGCCCATCGGTCCAGCCTGTCCAGATCCCTCTGCTGAGCCTCCTGCCCTCAAGGAGATCAACACTCCCCTGAAAGCGTGGTGTTGCCAGCAAAGTTACTGAAGATGCACTCAGTCCCCTCATCCAGATTGTTGATAAAAGATATTAAACAGGACGGCCCCAGTACTGAGCCCTGGGGAATGCCACTTGTGACCAGCCACCAGCTGGACGTAACTCCATTCACCACCACTCTCTGGGCTTGGCCATCCAGCCAGCTTTTCACTCAGTGAAGAGTACACCCATACAAGCCATGAGCAGCCAGATTCTTTAGGGGTATGCTGTGGGAGACAGTGTCGAAGATTTTACTAAGGTCCAGGTACACAACATCCACAGCTTTTCCCTCATCCACTGAGGAGGTGACATTTCATGGAAGGAGAGCAGGTCCACTGAGGAGGTGACATTTCACGGAAGGAGATCAGGTCCATCAAGCAGGACCTGCCCTTCATAAACCCATGCTGACAGGAATGATTCAAAATAAAATATGATTCAATATGAAAAATACCCACTTAGTAAATGGCTTTGAGTAGTCTAATCCATGGCCATCTTTGTACATTTGGTTAATACTAACAGAACCACATGTATATGGAAGAAAACTATCCTAAAATCCAAGACTGAGAAAATAGGTTTCTAAGTCATCACCAGACATTTAGGAGAAACGGGCCTTTTATCAAGTTTGTGAGAAACTGTGAGCTCTCCAGACTAAAGACATAGAAGCTGAGAAGTTGACCCCTGCACATTCACTTGTTTTACTTAAGAGTCTGAGCAACAGGGACTGCTCCTGGATTCATAAGTCTATCAGAGGTCAGGTGATACTTCAAAAGAGTAAGGCTGGAATGACACAGCAACAGAAACAAAATCCTCACATGCAAAAGCAGGCCCATATTGTTTTCACCTTTGCCTTGCCATCCCATTATTTCAGCTGCTTACCTTCTGCCATTATTAGAATGCATGATACTTACTTTCTACAGCAACATTAATACATGCATAAAACAAAACAAATCTGACCTGATTCTTAATTAACAAAAGGCCTTCCTGATTTAGTGTTCAAATGGTGTGCACAATTTTCTGTTTGTCATTAATGAGATTCTCACTCTTCAAAACATGCCATTTAATTCACTATTTTAAAAGAAGAAAGAGTTGCCTTATAACTTTGTATGGAATAGAAGTAGCACAGACAGCTTTCACATTCGTCTGTTAGAACTGATAAAAGCTGAATACGTTGCTCTTTTTTGCACAGGCAGGCACTATTCAGTTTACATCATAAAGTTGTGCCATAACCGCCCTGTGCTTTTATTAGCCCACATGAAAACTACAAAACCACAGCTCTAGGATGGCAACGTCCTTGATATGGACATGGCTGCATCAGTAGGTAAGAGCTGTCTTACTAAGCTTATACATTTGAAAAGGTGGTATAACAGCCTGTAGGAAAAAAGAAAATCCTGTTGGCATGTATCACATCTACACCAAAAGGCTCTTGTAATGAAGCTATGCCAGTTAAAGGAGCATCTGGATGACACTCTTAGTCATATGGTTTAGTTTTAGTTAGTCCTGTGAGGAGCAAGGAGTTGGACTTGATGATCCTTATGGGCCACTTCCAACTTGAGATATTCTATAATTCTAAGATATAATTCTGAGATATAATTATAATTCTAATTGCTAAGACTGCAGACTGCAATTTAGGCAAAACCTAACCAATATGTATCACTACAGTATCTGCATGTTCCAAGGTCTATATTATTTATGTTGCAAGTCCTCACGAGTTTTTCTTCACCTTGTACACATTTCCTTTCAGTTGTTTCCGAAATTAGGGTCAGAAGCAGTCACAAGAGATCATCTGCCTCAAGACAGAATCAACTGTTCAAACAATACATTGTTGATCAAACAGCCCTGTAACAGAACCCCTAGTCCCTAAGAAATTTATTGTTTTCATGAAAAAGTAAAGATGAAGCAGTGTTTAACCTATATAATATCTATACTTCGCAAGCAAAAATGGAATTCAGAAGATGGGACAGGGGAAAATGTGCACCATTCAAACCGGAATCATAATCCTTTTCCCATTAAATTTGGTGAGTATATTTCTCTTATTTTTCAAAAGAAGGACAACCAAGCCAAAGCTTTCTTCACCTGCATAAATGGAAAAGTGCACCTGTGTCTGAAAAGATTGTTAAAACAAGGTTTTGCCTTTCTTGTTGATATTCCCACTGCCCCAGTTCTTACCACTCCTTGAGATAAGAAATGAAATTATGTGTGTTTCAAAAATGTCTTACATTTTCAGAAAAGCAACTATTTATTATGGCTTCTTACTTTCTACCACTATTTCAGCATGATGCTGTGGCATGTATTGGTTCCAGCCCTGAGCTGCAGGTTTGCCTTACAGCTTTCTCCTGAAAGGTGAAGAATGCGTAATTAATGTACTTCTGACACCTCTGGAAAGTCTTTAGACAACAATTCCAGACACAGGTAAGTTTCTACCCTGCCAAGTAAGAGTGCTAAATCCAAAGGATTCCATTAATGCAATGTTACGGTTGAGATTTTCAATAAATCACGGCAAGGGAAGCCTAGATTTTGCCTCTCGCATAAAGTGCATGTAAGTGTCTGAAAAAAATAAAACACAAAAGGAAAACGCAAAAAGCATTGCGGAAAACTATGTGCAAAGCTGTCTCCAAAACCTGAGATCAGTGAGTTCTGTTCCACCGATTTCCAATAGGTTTTTCATTATGTCCTTATTTTTTGAAAGGTGTTTTTTTTTTCTTTCAGTATTAGTAAAGGAAACTATTTCCTGAACATAACTGTAGTTCTGCTGGCCTATCTTCTACTTTGTTACCATCATCCCTCCATGCTCCTTCAAAGGAGACATAAAAACATGTTCTGGAAAGGTCAGAAGGTAAAAAAACTATTCTCAGTCTTCCCTGTAACAACAGTCTTCTGCTAAAAAACATGAGGGTCCTGCTGATTAAGTATCTTTACAGTTTCCAAAATAGGACAAGGATGAAGGAGGCAGAGTGGACAGAGACAAACTCCCTAATGAAGATACTGACATGAGAAACTACTAAAATATATGTTTCAAACCAGTGACACCACTATAATCTCAGACTCTACTGAGCATTTCAATAAATGTGGAGGTAAGAAATATCTAAAAATATACACTCATTGTCAAAGCAATTTTTTTCAAATATGTGAAGGACACTTACTGTCAAGTATTCAGTTGTCATCTCTTAAAACTGATATTCAGCAAGTATAAATTACCATCACTCCATTGGTGTTAATGGATTTATAAAGGCTAGAGAACCAGAAAAATTGAGTTTTGAATGATCAAGTAATAGAAAAAGCAAGTGATAATGATCTCAGTTGCATCATCACCACACACCTTGTTGCTCATAAACAGACAAGCGTGACACGACCAAACTTTCTCAAGGAAAACTATCTGTGCGCTATGAAAAAGCATGAATGCTTCAATCTCAAGGCCAACTTTTCTGAAAAATTGAAAGCACCAGACAAGAAAGCCTTATAAAAGACAAATGGTGATCTTGTGCTTCTTAAGACACAGCCTGGGACACATGAGTCTGGGTTCTTTCCCTGGCTTTGTCCCAACTTCCCTATGGCCTCAAGCAAGGTCTACTAGCAGCAATGGCAGTAAAAGGCTACATATCCAGTTTGGAGCATAGCTGTGGGAAACAGTTCACAGTTCCCAAAAGATTAAAAATAGTTTGCTAAGAGAACAGGAAAAAAATAGATCACCAAAGCAGGAAGGGCTATTGGTAACATTCAATGTCTGTGTTAGGCTTATGACTCAAGGTGAGAATGAATCTAGAAATTAACAGAGCAAAAGTGGTGCACTTAAAATTAGGCCTACAACAGCTAAATAATAAGGGGAAGGTTTATTCTTCTAACAGCTCCCGTATAGCGTTTTAGAAAACAGAACTCAGAAATCAAAATAGCAAGAGATTTGCAGGGGAACTCTACAAAGCATGATGCAATTCCCTACCAGGTTCCAAGAATCTGCCCCTCTGCTGAGCTTCTGCCACAGTGGTACAAAGGCAAAACCACTCCAGATAAACCCAGCCATCAACAGCAGGGTATT
This sequence comes from Falco rusticolus, assembly GCF_015220075.1. Classification (NCBI taxonomy): domain Eukaryota; kingdom Metazoa; phylum Chordata; class Aves; order Falconiformes; family Falconidae; genus Falco; species Falco rusticolus. Next base: position 44,231,792 of record NC_051189.1, read on the forward strand.
AATGCAGCAGTCCTGATATTCTGCTGGCGTGCTTCTCCTCTGTCACGGAACTCCTCTTCATTCCTACTGTTTCCCTAATCCTAAAACCACATTACAACAGCATTATGGATTAAGATGGCAAATTCCATTCTGCTTGCCAAGAATAACCAATACAAGTGAGAAACCTGACTCAGATGAACAAATGTGACGCCCATCTACAAGGGCAGGAAGGAGGAAAATTTTTTTCAATAGAAGGGTGGTCAAGCATTGGAACAGGCTGCCCAGGAAGGTAGTGGAATCACCATCCCTGAAAGTGTTAAAAAAAATGTGGGGATGCAGTGCTTAGTGACATGATTTAGTGATGGACTTGGCAGTCCTGCGTTAACGGTTGGACTTCATGATCTTAAAGGTCTTTTCCAACCTGTGATTATGATTCTATGATAAATCAGGTTCTCACCAAAGCAATAAAATGAAATCCAACAAAGCAGTAATGGGTGGACCCAGCCTGCTCTCCCAGTGTACCCCTTTGCAACAGCTGCCCCACATCCTGCACATGTCAAAGAATGTGTGTCCTCACATTCTGCTAACTCTTCTCTGTTTATGGCAATGGGGTAAGTAACTAATATTGATATTACTCTGATCAATGCAAAAATCTCAATGAGGCTGGTTGACAGGTCACTGACCTAACTCCCATGTTTAGGTGAATACCCTGATAATACCCCAGACCCACACACAAAGGCCCCGTTACCCTCCCCCATGAGAATGGAATGAAGCATGCAGTCCAAAAAGGGACCTGTGTTGCATGTACACCAGCTACATCTCTGAGCTGGTCAATGGGTGGCTGTGACCCCAGCCTACACTACAGAATCAGGCCTTAGTTTTGACTTAAGTCTGAAAAAACTCAGTCAGGTTTCTTTGCTCACAGCACTTTTAAAATGGGTTCAAATGAGTGTATCTGGTGTAACCATTCCGTTTCAATATAGTTAGAGTTTCTTTCTTACTCTTTTTTTGTTCTTTTACAGTTTTTTTTCTTTCCCTCTTCCGCATGCTGATCAGTAACTTCCCAGTCTCTGATTTGGTTGGTTTAAGCATCCTGATAGGGGATCTAGCAGATGGAAATCACTGGAATCCAAAGGCTGTTCACTGGCAACATCATCTCGATACTTTGGTGCTCTGGTAGCAATTCTTCAATCAGAATTAACATGAAATACCTCAATGTCAGTAGCTAAGAAACTCAGGTAACGACATTTAAAGAATAAGTATCTATCTAACAGTATTAAACTCAGCAAGGTGCATGTCTTTCCCACAGTGGGTCTGACACTGCTTTGTCTATACTCCAGCCTGTCCAGATACAAGCCAGCTTCTGTCCAGATGCCTTGTGGATGGATCAGCACTGTACTGTGCCTACTAACTCCATGCTAACTCCACATTTCCCAGACGCAAACTGGCTTACTTCTGGCCGTCTCAAAGCAGAAAACATGTGACTGTCTCCATCAACTTGTGTAAGCAAACACAAAGTTACTTCTCTAACTTAGGAGTTCTTTTAACTCTATATATGTGCCAAAGAATAACTGGTTATGATGACTGGATGAAGTCTCACTTTGCCATACAGCCAGTACTTCTAATGCAAAAATGTAATTGCATGTAGATATGTATTCAAACAGGAAAAAGGGAAATAACTTTATAAGAACTGTGTATAAGGCTCAAAGACATCATTATATAAAAAATGGCCACAAAATCTGAGGTATTTTCTTGCTTATCCAGAAATCAGCATATACTAGCTTCTGACATTTGAAAAGCCTTTGTTCCCAACTAATAAAATGAGAGCAGAGCAGGACCTGAAAACACCTTAAAGTAATGGAAGATTTAATAAGAAAATGGATAATGAGATACTTTTAGTCTAGCAAAAATGTGAGCACATTAATAATAGATGACCAGTACTACTCAGCATGATGTAGGATCCATGCAATGTTACAAAGCTAAGTCTCATCCTAGTGAAATGCTGGCTGGTAACACTGACAGAATCAGTATGTGTGAAAGAAATCTTCCCTCGAGGATGTCCAATGGGTATATTCTCAACCACAACGCTTTTCAGATTAAAGAAGGTACTCATTTTTGCAGGCTTCCTAATGGTTCAATGACTTCATCTAATGGCACCCTCTAACAGTGCCTGCACTTACTGAGGCCAGTCAGTGGCAGAGCTGCCTTGGTTACAGCTCAGTCCCTCAGGATAGGGATGCGCGAGCGGAAGGGCACAAGTATGTGTAACTCTTGATGTCCTCGGTGGGAGATGAGGTTACTCACTCCAGCAAAGGAGGTGCTCAACACTTAGCACAGTCAAGACTGTATGTCTCTGATAGTTTATGTTCTTTAAAGCCACAGAGATTACCCCTTAAACACCAGCATAATTTATTGCTTTGGTTTTAGAGGAAGGGAATTGAATGTGAATGGGTTGCCTTGGAAATTGCTCTTCTGCCTAGATAGTTGGGATTCACTGTCAGATGTGCTTTTGTCATTCAGAGAAAAAGGTACTTGCAAAAATGAAGGTTTGCCTCCCAAGAGCTTAGGAATTCTTCTTCCTATTGCAGTAAACATGCTGTAATTTTTTAACCAATTCCAGTTACCAAAAACTGAACAAATGGGTTGACAAAGGTAACATATCAAGAAAACAATGAACTCATGGTTCTTTTAGTGCAAATTAAACATTGCTTCTATCTATCACCAGAAAATAATTAAAAAAAAACTCTTCCCTGACTCAAAATTGTCCTTTCCTCATATGCAGATGGTCAGTTCCAGCATTTTAGAGACATTTTTTTTATTTTCCTGTTCTTCAAAACACCCTTAAAAGACTGACTCCTGCCTTCTCCAAAACCTTGTGTCCACAGGTGGCAATGCGAGGGGAAATCCCCAACTAAGCATGCAGTCAGTGCAGGTGTAGATATTTGCAAGTCTCATTTTGCAGGAGAGCTAATCATGTCAGGATCAATTCAAACCTGTCAACACCTGAAAATAATCTTTCCAAAAAAGAACCCATAGTTACTACATTCCTCCTCAAACAGAAAGAGATTTTTGTCTTTGCAATGAATTTTAGCACCTCTAAACGACTTCTCAAAAAGTACAGAATTAAAAAAAGAAACTTGTTCTCCAAATTAGAGCACACTCAAATACAGAGAACTTGCCTATTGAAATGTTAATATGCTTATAGTAACTTGTGGCCAATTATGGTAACCATATGCAGAAACATGAAGAAGCACCAAGTAGAAGAACAGCCTCAACTAGGACTCCAGAGACTTTCTGTAGGGCCTAAAGCAAAATATTTGCATGCTTCCTTTTCTAACTCCATCCCCTGTTTTGGTTTGTCAGCACTTGGGGCAAGGTGTATCTCAGATACATGTCCTAGTCCAGCCAACCTCAGCTTCAAATGATCTTTAAAAACCTAGCACTGGATTTGAGGCACTAATTACTTCATCTTCTCACTATGTTAATAAGCACAGTGAAACCCCAGCAGTACTGGAGCACTCCAGCATGTCTGGCATGTGCACTGGCTATAGTTCAGCCTAGAAATCTTAACTACAGCCCAGAAATCCCACAGAAAGCTAAGAGATTCATCTGGCCAAGAATTTCAAGGGTCAGACCATCCAAAGGAACCAAATACATAAAAAAGCTAAACAACAAATAATTAAATTATTACCTGTACAAAGAAAAGGCCAGAATCTCTGTTGCTCAGTGAGACTTCTGATTAACCTGGACACTCTCTTGGCCACCAGCCTCTGCAGAAACAGTTCTTCAGCTTTCAGTGAAGTAAGTATCACATACTGGCTGAACACTGAAACCTGGAACCCTTCATGGATACAAAAACTATTTGACATCAGTTTCTCCCACACACTTTCTAGATAATCCAGGCATGTTAAACGGGACCAAAAGAGTTTATAGGTAGTATTTTTCTTCAGACATCATGCAATACACTTCTTTTAAACACAGCCTGTGTAAAAAATTTCAGCACATCAGAGTGGATACAGGTTTAGAACAACGGGAACAAGCAACAAGGTACACATATCTATGTGACGGTACTCAGCAACATCCTGGTGTGGCTGCTCCACACTGCAGTTAAGGACAAGGCTTCAGGCACCTCCCATCACTGCTGTGCAAGGCAGCACACTGCATCTCAGCTGCACAGGCTACATTTTGGAAGAGTCATCAGTGCATTCAACTGATTCCAGCTGATTAAAATCTAAACACACTTATCTTCACGATGTCAACTTAACTCATGAAAAAAATACGTATTAGAGAAATTAAGGGGTTATTTAATTACTTAAGTAATTAAATTACTTAATGTAATTTAAATAATCTTTGGCACTTTGTGGTTACTTCTGGCACAACTCTGTCAGCTTTGGCTTTCATCAAACCACTATGATTAAATTATACATTAATAATACAACATAAAGCCATTCATGGTATCTAATATACTTCAACTAATTTGTGACATTTGCATGAAGTTTGGATTTTGGCTACTGTCATACATACAACACACTTGATCTTCCTACAAGTGAAGAGAAATGGACCACAGTAGCATAAATGCATTTCCGCATGCCTTTGCTTTTTCGTAATAATGCTGGAAGAGAAGTTAAGGACCTACACGTGTATTTCTCCAAGACTGGAGAGTCATCCTTGTTTTTGAAAGTGCACTGCCAAACAGCATTAATTACTCCATCTGTTTTAACCGAGGAATTCTGTCATTTGTAACTGCAAACACATTTACCATTTCTTCCAGTTCTCTAGAATGATGCAGTATTTTTAGGCACGGGTAATAGGAGAACTCAACCACAGAAGTGAAGGATATTTTCAGGATGGGGAGAACCTTAAACTCCTTAAAATGTTCACTAGGCTCATTTACAGCCACAAGTAAATTCCAACAGTCTTGACTGGTTTGAGGTTGGGGGGGACAGGGTCTGAATCCTACTTTGATAAAACAGACGAAGATCAGAAATTGGAACTTGTTTTGAAATAGTTGGGAGGAGAGTTGAGAACAAATCAGCAGGCTCAAAAGCAGGAAAATGGAAATCGTGTATCATTTCACGGCTAGGCATTACAGCCAACAGTTACCTGTAGATGAGAATAGGGATTGTTTATCAGAAGAAAGATGACGCTGAGCACCAGTCTGCAATCTTCCATAATATATGAATTAACTGGAAACAGTGGGAACTGGTGATAATATCTTCCAAATCTGGGCATTTTTAAGGCTTCCTGAATGCACATGTTAGTGGGTACACTAAAACAGGCATCTTACAAATGTACAAGTAACTAACTAAGACTGATTTAAAGAATCTTCAGTAGGTCAGAGGATCTCTTTGAAGAGACCACGTCTTTTCAGTTTTCAGAGTAGCTCCATCTGCATTAGAAGGCAGAGAGGCTTTTCAGGTTTCTGTGATGTAAACTATACATACAATCTATAGGAGCAGCAAGGTTTCTGTTCCAGTTAAAATCTAAACACACTTACCTTGATGAGGTCTACTTAGTTCATTAAAAAAATACGTATTAGAGAAATGAAACACCCTTCTCACTCTGTAATGGAAAAGATACAGCAAGCTTTTAGCAGGAAAAAATAAATAGATCATAAGCAAAGCAGAACTATATATTTTTGTGATCTTATTCTTCCATTATAATGCACTACTCTTTCCAGCTCTAGAATTCTTCGGCTTTTCATTCTTTGATTGTGGAGACTAAACTTCTGAAAGGATTTTTCTCCATGTAATCCATTTTAACAGAATCCTGTTTCCAAAATGCATTTAGACATATTATGAGCTCTTTTCAATCCATCTAAAAATCTGCATTTAACTGTGGGTTTTTTTCCTTTTGTATGGATGCATAAGGCTGACAGGGATTTATGTGTCTACTCATTTCCAGTGTGGGTTGTGCTGAGCTTCAGCTGCACGCTCCTAAGCTCCAGGAGCACTCCGCTCACATGTTCCGGGAACTGCCAACAGGCAGGGAGGCTGCAGCATTCCCAGAACAGCACAGAGTATTCAAGGTTCAACCAAAGGCAAAAACTAAAGTTGGATGAGACAGACTTTCATTAATTCCTATCTCCCTAAAAAATATCATCATATGGTTTCACTTCCTTGGCTCTCTTTATTCAAAAGGTTTGACACTAACATAGCTGCTTTACAACAGAATAGTGAGAAACTGGCTCATCAGCAGTGGCATGTTAAAAAAAGATATTTTTTTTTTTCTGTAAGATCTTGTTTTCAGTGAAACCTTGGACAGGAATTCCTCCCACACATAGAGCCAACTTTCATCTGTCTGCCGAAAAGGGCCTCCATGTCCCACTTTCTTCACACTCATCTGAATGTGCCTTTCTATACTTTTCATCCCATGTTCCCACATAATCTCCCTCACTATAAAAGCATTTCAGGCTCTTTCTGCTCATGGTTCATTTCCTAATTATTATTCTTGCTTTGCTTTATCTGTAGCTTCTTTGGAGTGTGTCAAAAGTCTCCTTGGGGAAGTTCCATTTGGTTCGTTGTCAAACATATGCTCTTTATATATATTTATACTTCTTCTCAGACAAAACTTCTGTATGATGAAATAAAGAAAAACTTTCACTCAACCCCCTTTGGAGATATCTCTGGAAAGACCAACTGTAATTATTCAAGCGAGTCATTCTCGACATAAATAATTGTTTTACAATTATCTTCCTTTTTAATTTCAGAAAATTCTCAAACTTACTACTTTGTGATGTTAACTTCTGTAAAGGATATTTGTCTGGAAGAAACTGGTTGTTCTATTAAGTAGAAAACTTTCCTTTTTCCTTTTCTTTTACCATAAGGCTGGCATTCACCATGTGGAAGGGATTCACTGCTGCTTTTGATGGAACCTATCGTTATAAAAACCTTATACGTAAAAGAATGACTTTCAGCAACTTTAATGAGAGCTGGAGGGCATTCAGCAACTCGTAAGAACAAGTCCCACATCACCACAGCATTAAAAAGTCCATCTGAGCTGAGATTACATGCAAGGTATGACTGTGTTTGAAGAGATGATAAGGAAGTATAGTAAAAGGTAAAAAGACTAAAATAAAATCTTTTACTACATTTTTATTACCAGAGTCTTAAGTACTCTGTATATTCCTAAGATCAGAGAACAGTGATTAAATCCAGCTTACTACTGTCTTTTACAGACCTACCAAACGCACAGATCCATAGCGAGATTACAAGGATTTCACTGGTTGCACATGGCGGGGGGAGGGGGGAAGCCCATAACATAATAAAATTTGTAATAGTGCTGCTGGCACTGCTCTGTTAAGGAATTGCAGGTCTCACTAGGTGTAGTAATGTGTGATCTGAAACTTGCTGGCATACCCTTTAGGAAGGTATGCATTAACTGCTCTTGATAGATGAGGACAAAACTCTTTCACCTGAGACAAATCTGAGCTGCTTTAAGATTCAAAGTGAGACGTTTTCAATTTGTTATTGCCCGAATTCTATTTTCAAGGCAAAATGCACTAAATAAAAAGATAAGGAATGTTCTTTCTGACCAGTGAAAAAGATGAAATTTACACAAAATCAATGCAATCAGCATTATTTTTCATTTTGACTTAATGTGACTCATAAAGCTTACAAATGTCTCCCTATGCTGACATCCCTAGCAAGGATACCATGTCCAGTATGAGCAAAGATAGTGCAAATTTCATTACGCTGTCCTGCTAGCACCCCTGAAAAGATGATCTGAAGAAAGCATAGTCTTCACAGAACCATGGCCACCAACCTCAACTCTCCGAGTGTAACATAAGAAGTGGAAATTAGGACCAATATGGAGATGGTATTTTTATATCAAGACCACTAACATTTTGTATAAACATTTCATAATGACATTTGCCTTCATCTAACTTGCAGTGAATTTCAAAATGTGACCTAGAGGTGAAAAACTCTGTGTCATAGTATCAGTTTCATGAACAACGCAGTCACTTATTACTGCTCCTTTACTCATCTAGAACCAAAAATGTGCAGCTCATTTCCCTGTACAGATAGAAATAACAGCTCTTTGCCCCAAAATGACTGCTAAGCAATTAATTATAGGACTGAATAAAATATATTTTGCTTCAATACTAATAAGTTAAAAGATCTGACATACTACACTGTATCACAGAATTATTATTTGTGAAATAATAGATGACAAGGCTATTACAGGTACTTCTCATTTAATTTAACACCAAAGTTTGATACCAAGAGGTAAAACTGAATACCAGGATTGTTGTTGCCGTATCAAGCCTATTTCCACAGCATTATGCCCACAACAAATTAAGAAACTAATTATTTTGAAACAACTCAAATTACTGTGTACTTTAAATACTCTCCCAACAAGGAATTAAAAGCCTTTACTCCTTATGCTTTGGAAAGATCATGTAATCATGGGATAACCTAAGTTGAAAGGAATCTCTGGAGGTCATCTGGTAAAACCTTTACTCATAGCAGGGCCAAATTCAACATCAGATACAATTCTGTTAGATCAGGTATTTCACAGCTATGTTCAGCTGGGGTTTGAATTAATTCAAGTTTCCACAACTTCTCTGGAAAACATGATCCAATGCATGACTGTTTTCACTGTAAATTTTTCTTTCCTAATATTTAATCATAATTTCCCCCTTGTTGCATCCTAGTCCACTGCCTCTCCTCTTTTCACTGAGCACATCCAAGAAGAGACCACCTTACCAGTATTTGTACTGAATGCATGAATTGATTCCAGCCCTATTCAAGTGAAGTGTAAAACCTCCATTCACCTTTCTTGTGCAGTATCAGGGCCAATGATCTGTGTGACTGGTTTGATCCTCTCTCTGCTCACCTAGCCAATTAAATGCACTTATTTGATTGTGGAGACTAAGCATTGGATATCGTAGAGGAGCCAAAATGCAACCTTTTACCTGAAAAATTAAAGAATTGTGATTTTATCACTTATTTGTCAACTTATCAGAACTAGAACTAAAACCCCCAAAACTAAAAGGGTCTAAGTTGCGTGTAAGATACATACAGATTGAAAACATGACCTAAGATTACCTAGTCTTACAAGTTTTTGTTTCAGATCCAAACTTCACAAAATCAGCAAGATTTAAACACCACATAATTAACTGCAAGTGCAGTCGATCCCATATGATGTCCAAAAATAAACCTATTGTGTTCAAGTTCTGTAAGTCCTACCCAAATTCCATTTGAATCCAAGAATACAATCCTTCTGAATTTCAATGATTTCCAAAAAACACAGCCCTTGTTTCCTAGTCCCAAGAATTGTTTCTTGGCAGAATGTAGCAGATCTCAAAACAGAAGCAGATCAGCAGCATATTCCAGTGTTCTTAAAATAATTATTTCCAAAACCTACTGATCTTATACACAGGAAAGATAGCTATGCAATTCCCAAATTTCAGAGAATCAATTGCCATTATTATCATTGAAATCTCAACACTTTCACTTCATCACTTTAAAAATAATAAGTGTTTATCACTTAGGTGTTTATAACAGTTGATCATCAGTCACAGAGCAGCAAGGAACTGCAGAAAAACACCCTGCTGTGATGAACAGAGCCTAAAACTAAGGAAGAGCTAAACAGCATCTTTAAGAAATTGACCCAGTTCAGAAATTTCCGAGAGCTCTGAAAGTTCAGGTTTCCTCAAGTTTTGAATTCCCAACTTTGGATCACTGAACTGAAAGAAATATTATATGCAGCTCTGGCAGGAGGGGATTTCACTACTGAGGCTATACTGCTGGTGCATGGAGTGGTTAAACGCTATAGTACTGATGCACTGGGAATGTGTGTTTTACTAACAGGTATCTCCCCAAAATCCTGTAAAATAAACCAAAAACACAAAGTGAAAAACACTTATTGCTAGTTGTTACTCTCTTGTCCCTCATAAGAGAGATCCTACCAATTATATAGTCTCATACATTTTTGGATTGCAAAGATTTAACTCAAGCAGTTCTACTGGAAGCAATGTATTACTTCCAATCTTAATGTTAAACTCAATTACACACCAGTACACAAGCGTATCAGCCTCTTAGGCACAGCCACCAGCAACGATTACATGTTTTGGGGGTGTCATTTGAGTTATGGGAGCAAAACACCATTCCCATGTCAGCTGCCTTAACAGAAAGGGCAACATCCTGCAACCAGTGCATTGTTTGGGGCTACAATCCCAAGCCTCCTCCACCCCTGCTAGTACAATAGGCACCCCCTCATACTTCCTCCTGCTTTATCAGTGGACAGACGCTTCATCTCCAGATCAATGGGTTAGTAATACCTTAACCAACATAAAAAGATGCAGCAATTTACCGGTTCAAAGATTTTACTTTCTCAAATTTGTCAAATCCCTTTACTCCCTGAGCTGTTAACTGTCTAACTGTTGTCAGTTCTAACATACAAGCACCGACAGCCAAAATCATAAGTTAGTTTCCAGCTTTATAAAGCATTTAAAAATGAGATTAAAATCTATGCGTGACATATATCACTTTGCCACATAACTGCTGAAATTCCACTATGTACAGTAACAAATGATGAAATGTTATCATTCAGTCTAATGGATACAGTCTCATCTCCAAGTGTAAGGATTTACATTCATCATTATAATTAATGTTAATGGCAATCACAAACATAAATCTTCTGAATATTGAGATGAATTAAGTCTGTTAAAATGAACCACTGCACTCCCCAAATAATCGCTAGTCAAAACAGTAACAAGCAGAAGCTGTGTTTCCACTGGAAAAATTTCCCAGTGTGGTCGGCTGACACTTAAATTATTTGGAAAGTAACAGGTTAAACAGGGAACAGCCTATTTTACACTAACTGTACTGGATAAAACATACACTTCTAAATCAAGATCTATACAGTGAACACAGTGCAGGGAAGTCCAAGGATAAACACATGAAATGAGATTGTCAAAGCAGTGAAGGGGACTTAGCCATACACTTTCCATTAATCTTCCCTTCACTGCTTTGAAAAATCTCATTCACCATCTCTGTTATTTAGAGTTCTCTGTGTTTGTATATCTGTATATTCCTAGGTACCAAAAACTTCCACTTACTATAAATATTGAAACAAAATTACCCTGCAATGGAAGTTTCTAAAAAACACATTTTCAAAGCAGCATGAAGGTTTTCACTGTGTGACACGTATTAACATCAATTGGATTCACACAGCTAAATCTCCCTGCAATTTGTTGTCAATTTACCCCTTCCAGAATTTAGTATTTTTTGAACTTGTTTTACTTTGCAAATATTTTCATGTTGCAGTACTGTATGGCTTGGTGGCAACACTAGCGCAGGCACCATCTCTGGCAGCTGCTTTAATTTTCTAGTACAGACAAGGCCAACATCTGAGACTTCTAGTGGCACCACTAAGAATTATGGCTGTAATCCAAAGGATTCATATATCCTCATGATATACTTTCCTGATGTATACACAGGTCCTAATAATCTTAATGACAGATTTATGCACAAAAAAGATATACATACACTTCTGAGTTCTTAGCTTGTCAACTTCAGAATGGCATATGACAATGCTTCAGTCAGGAAGCGCAAAACAGTGGAAGATCACAGGGTTTTGATGGGGCCAGGTAGGGGGCTGGGGGGACACGGACACAACACAGCTCTCCTTTCACAAAATTCCCTTAGTTTTCAGAAGCAGAATCCACCTGTAGAGGTTCAAGGAAACCCTGTACCTAACAGCTTTTCCTGAGCTGGTGCCGCCTAGCCCCCTATCTCGGTGATTTTTCCCAGAATCCTGTATTACACATAATGATATGGGTTCACATTTAAAAATAAGGCTATCATGAAACGATAGAGGACTAACTACAGACTGTCCTTGGGATTACTGGAACTCAACATTAGAATGTGTTTATTATAAAGTGTAAAAGCTGTCAGTCAGAAATAAACACTTTCATGAATCAAAACATAACTGAAAACTGGTATTGTCATTTTTATGTCAAATTCTTCAACTGACAAACAGAACTGGAAACTACAAACAAATCTTGAACGTAATACATTTAACGTATTATCATTAAAGAAAAGATATTTATTGACTGGCACGCAGTAACTGTTTTCACCTTACAGTTCTTCATCCCAGCAACATAGAAACATGCAGCCATATAAGGAAGCAAGAAACTGTGCTTTGAGGCCACTAAACACTGCATCCTTCTTCAGAACAAGAACCAGTTCTTTGGTATTAGTATGTTTCCAGGAATTTGGCTTTTTTACTTCACATCACCTTATACCAAAGACAACCTACATAGTATATGTATGCTATGAAAGGTATTGCCAGCTGTGTTTTGTAAGAGACCTCTTTCTCAGGTGATATCTAAAGGTTAATCTTTATTATGACTAAGGTAAACAACTTCCTTTTCTAAAAAACGTGCCCATCTGTCTCTTCTTAAGTATTTCCTCAAGTCACATAAATCATTTGTACTTCTGAAATGCTACAAATAAGTATTTCAAGGGCTTTAGTTTTTGTAACATTTAATCTAAATGTTGTCCACAGTCAGTAATACTTCTTTCAACCCTCTATAAATGGATGCAAGGTACAATAAATCTCGCTTAATGACAGTAATGTCTGGGGATGCAGTTTTGTTGTGCATGCTTTATACGTATGACCCCTGAGATGTTAGAAAAAGATCTAAAACCGCCCGCGGCCACAACTTCTACAGACATAAACTGAACACTACCGTCACTGAGATCATGGAAAGTACCTGAGCTTTAAGTTCACATCTACTAGATTACTTTCCAAAGTATGACTTCTATTTTAAAATGAAAATAAATCAAAATGAAAGCATTTTTCCATACAGACATTTATCAGTGTCTGAAATACACGGATATGACAGTGGAACATTATCATAAAACAGGTAAGCACAGCAGAAAAAACTATGTATTAAAGTAATTTTTGAAAGTTGTTGTATCATCTGATAGGTCTTTTATAAAATACGAATCTGTTCCTGAAAGACTTTATATGCATTTCTCTGGAGATTATGGTGGCTATTCACACTTCACTTCAATTTTTATACCCTCCAAGTAACTCTACACAATAGCAAATACAGTTATTATAACCTTCATAACTGGCAGAGAGATATATTTGAAGAAAAAGGGTTCATTTCCCCTCCCACATACACTGAAGTAAATCAGGAGTGATCCTGCTGCAGCCGATAGGACAGTATCTGCAAAACTGATGCAAAACAAGAGTAAAAAAGGCCAAAAATGTATAAACAAAGCTTTCCTCACGCTCAAGTACAAATCACGCATCTTCCCTGCTTTTTGACAAGGTTGTGCTGTTGAAGTACTTATACCACGCTTAGCTCCACCACATTAAAGCACATCTGAGGAAGGTTGAGACTCACACTGGAAACAATGGAGGTAGACCAGTTTACACAGGCGGAGAATCTGGCATAAAGCCCTGGAAATGAACGAGGGCCTTCAACTGAAGTAATTGTACATTCTGCATTTAAGTGTATTACCCCTGAAACAGAAGCGATTTCAAAGTGCTGTAACAGAAAACTAGATTAGCAAAGGACTGGGGGGGGGGGGGGCGGGGGGACGGACACCCAAGCAACAGCAAATGCATCCCACTTTTCTTCTTTACAGACACACACACAAGGAACAGCACTCATCTTAAAAAAGATCATGTGGCAAAATGATGACTCTGAGTCACTAGAAAAAGAGAAAAATCTTTTAAAATACCCTTGGGACCAGGGACTGCTGTTAAAGGAAGAGCATTATTTTATCATCCAGCTAATGAGCCAGAGAAAGGATTATTATTGTTCGGCGATGGTTTTGTCTCAACAACTCTTTCTCTGAAACAAATATGCCAACTTCAGTAAACAAAGACGAGAAGATGCACCGTTCTGTTGCTTCAATTGCACGCTGAGGAATATTTAATCAGAGGAAAGCAATCCCAAGTAAAGTCACAGGAGAGGGCCGGCACAAGCCGCTCTTACAAAGGTTTAGAAAAACAGAAAAAGAAAAGCGGCGACGGCCCTTCTCCCGCACCCCCCGCCGCGCTGCCAGGGGCGGCGGGCGGCCCGCGGCGGCAGCGCCCAGCAATGCCCGGCCCGGCCCCGGCCCCGGCGCCGCAGACCCCGGTCGCCGCCCGCCCCGCGGGCACCGGCTGCCGGCCGAGCGGGGGCAGCGTCCCCCTCGTGCCGCCCCCGGGCCGGCTTTCAGCGGACGGGGGAAGCCCCTGCCCGGCACCCGCGGGGAGCGAGACCGCCTCGAAGCGCCGCCGGGGCGGCGGAGTCTCTCCCCCTCCCTCAGGCAGGGAGCGCTGACAGCCGGCCGGGCTGAGGCGCCGCGGCACCCGCCCCGGCCCGCCGCCTCCCCCCGCCCCGGCCGCGGGGCCGCTCTCGCCCCGCGCCGCCTCCTCCCCGCGCCGCACCGCAAAACTTACGGGCCGGGGGCTGGGGGCGAGCAGCGGGCGCGGGCGGCCCGTGGGGGCGGAGGGAGCGGGGCCGGCCGCCCGCACTCGGCACCGGGCGCGGACAGCTCCGCGGCCGGCTCCGCGCCGCGCCGCGCCCCCGGGGGCCGCGCCCTGGGAGGGGGAGAGCGCCCGTCCCTGCCCGCCCCCGCGAAGCCGAAGCGTGCCCCGTGGCGGGCGGCGGGGCACTCACCAGCTGCAGCGAGCAGAGGAAGATCAGCGTGCAGCGCCCCGTGCAGCAGCCCATGGTGGCAGCCGGCCGCGCCGCGCCGCCGGAGAGCCGCCGCTTCTCCTCTTCTTGCCGCCCGCGCTGACGCGGCCCCGGAGGCGAAGCGGGGGGCTCACCGCATCCGGACGGAGCGCCCGGGCGCGCGTGTCTGTGCGCGCGTCCCGCCTGTCGCTGCTCGCCCCCTTTGTTGAGGGGGGCCCTCCCCGGCGGCGGGAAGGAGCGCGCGGAGGTCAGCGCGGCCCCGGGGGGCAGCCGGCGGCGAGGGCGGGGGGCTCCGCCCGGCGCGGCGCGGGTCTGGCTCTGGGGAAGGGGACGGGGACGGGGTGGGCGTGTGCGGACCGGGGCGGGCGTGGGCGGACGGAACGCGTGTGGGGAGGCGGGGGGCTGGGGGTGGGGTGGAGGGGTGCCGCGCGTGGGCGTGCGAGGGAGGGCGGGGGGCTGTGCCGGGTGCCCAGGGAGAGGAGAGGAGGCGGCGGCGGGCTCTGCCGGGGGCGCCGCGCCGGGGGAGGGGGCTCGGAGGGCGCCTGGGCGGGCGGTGTGCGGGGATTCCGGAGGCTCCGAGGGCAGCCGGTGCTTGGGGGGGGCTCGGCGGGAGGCGCGGGGTCTGTGCGGGCGGCGGGGGCGCAGGCAGCCCCGCGCGGGCCGCTTGTTGCGAGCGCCCGGGGAAAGTTCAAGGGACTTGGGCGGCCGAGGCGGGGAGGGGCGGGGGAGCGGCGGCCGCCCAGCGGCGGGGCGGGGCGGGGCCGGCCCCGGAGCGGCCCGCCCGTGCGGCGGCCGGGGAAGCCCGGGGGCTGGCGGCGGGCCATTGTTCGCGGCCGGCGGTGCGCCGGGGGCGGAGGGGGGTCCCAGGGTGGGCGGGAGGCGGCGGCGGAGGTCACCGTGCCCCCGTTCCACGGAGTCCCTCGGGCTGGGTGCCGGCCGCCAGAGCGGGGGCCGGCGGGTGACGGGAGGTGCCTCAGGGCGGCCGTTTCCCTCCCTCCCTCTCCCCGCGGCGCGGGAGCGCGGGCCCGCCGGCGGGCTGCACGGCGGGCGGTGAGGGGCCTGGGCGTCCGAGCCCGGCGCTCGGCTGGTGAATCCCCTTCCCGGCCGCTGACAGGCGGTGCTGGGGGAGGGAGTTTCCTTCCCCCGTAACGGCACTGTGCCACGAGAGTCCGCTGGCTGCTGCCGTCCCTTGCGGGCGTGAGCTGGGAAGGGCCTCCGGGGGAGCGGCTCGGCCCCGGCCATAATCTTTCTCGGCAGAGGTAAATGGGCTGACGGAGTTGCGGAGAATTCCTGCGTGCCAGGAGACGGATGAACAACCACTGCTCTCCAGAAGCCTCTCCACGGGCAGCCGAGAGAAGTAGGTTCAGTGGAGATACACAGGTCCCTACATCGGTGTATGCACGTTGTTGTCGACATGTTTGCAGAGGACTCATAGATACAAATATGCACACTGTCTCTTAAAAAAATTTTATACATGGGTAAAGTGTTGACTACCCTCCCTCCCCAACAGAGTGGATAAATCAGATTATTTTGTACAGGCGTTAAGGCATGTTCCACTCAGCAGACAGTGCTTTCCTACAGCCTGTTACCAGCTGCTGTTGCATGATACACAGACTTCTGCCAAAGAACATTGAAGCTTACCCTGAGGGAAAAAAACACACCTACCTTCTGCAAGGCATCCTAGCGAGATACCTGATTAATGTATGAAATACACAGTACTGTGTCCCCAAACCGCATACAACTTTTAATTTATGCATTAAATGGTAGTGACAATAGTCAATTACAGAACTACTGCAAAATACTACTGTGTCAGATTAGATTTGGAAAGCTGCTTTCTTCTATCACTTCCCTCTTAAGTAGAAAAGCATTAAGATAGTTTTCTATACCAAACTGAAGGAACAAAAGACAGGCAAGTAAGAAGCAGATTCTGCTCATCCAGGATATGTATTTGACTAGCTATGTATGTGACCCACATTGCACAATATACAAAACTTCAATAAAACAGCCTGCGATTTATATTTCTATGTATGGCTTTCAAGATAAAATTCTACCTGGGGCTAAACGTTACTAAAGTTACATGTTCTGAGAACACACATATTTTGAAGAATGAATACTTGGAAGATATGAAAGTAAATTGAAAAGGTGATAGTTGCCAAAAATACATTGTGCCAGCCTGAACTGGTAAATTTTATGGGTAATTGGTTTTCTATACAGAGCAGGCATCATCTCTCTGGACTTCACTGAAGTATTGAATACACTACAAGATCTTTTTAGTTAAACCCAGTAATACAGAGATTAATAATAAGACTTGCAGGATGGGTAAGGGACCAGATAAATGAAATGCCAAGAGCTAGTGCTGAAAAGATTTTAATTGTACTCACCATATTCAGCCCCTGCTTGTACATCAGTGGGATGAGATCCATAACTCTTCTCCCTCTATTTCTCCCAAGGGGTAGTGCTCCTCTGAGAAGTAGCTAAATCCTTACCTTTCCTTCTCACAAGAAAGCAGATACCTTCTGGTACTAGGATAGTAGCTGACATTAGTCCGTGCTCTTTGTTAAGGCAGAACTGTCTGAAGACCTGGGTAATACACAAGGCACTTTTCACCTATTTAAGCTATTGTTTCAGCGACCTGCAGAACCTAGTGGGTATTGCTGTTTCAGAGACCAGCAGTGTTCAAGCTGTCTTCCAGACTACAAAAGGCAGAAAATTTCTTTTTAACAAAAAACAAACAAACAAACAAAACCCAAACAAAACAAAAAGATAAAGCCAATAGTGGTTACAATGTGGGCTCTGTGGAAGCACTTCCCAGCAATAACAAAAGCACCCCTGAATTATCAACACTGTTTTCAGCACAAATCCAAAATATAGCCCCATACCAACTGCTATGAAGAACACTAACTCTGTCCCAGTTAAAACCAGCACATTCTCCACCCGTGGCAAGCAAGCCTTATGGGCCTGGGCTGGAAGTTGGAGTGCCCAGTATGGGTCTTGAAGGGTTCGAGACACTGACAGTTTTGTTTGGAATGTGCTAGATTGAATTTATAACTGTTATTGCTGTTTAGATATTAATTGGCAGACTTCTATGCTTGCCATGGGGCTTGCTGCCCTTACTGTATATTAGAGTTCAGTGCTTGTTAGTGGCTGCTTTTTGCTTCCGCTGCTTGCTGTACGGCCGTGCCACCTATCGTCTTACTCTGCTGTGCCCGGGGACATTTTGATAACAGCAATGGCCATGCGCTGGGGCTGGCAGGTGGCCAGGGCATCGCTGGTGTGTCTGTGCTGCTGTCCTGGACAGGCTGGAACTCCAGTCAGAGGGACTGTCACCTGTGTATGAGTCCGTGCGGCAGCAGGACACCCCGAAGCCTCTGGGGTCATGGATAAGCCCATGCCAGAGCAGGTACTGCAGTGTCTGTGGCCGTGGTTATGCCTGTGCCGCAGCAGGTACACCTCTGAAGGGACTGTGGCTCAAGGACAAGTCCGTGCTGGAGAAGGTACACCTTGAAGCATCTGTGGCTGCGGGTAACTCCATGCTGCAACAAGTAAACCTTGAAGCATCAGTGGATGTGCATGAGATTGTGCTGGAGCACCTCAAAGCATGTGGCCGTGGATAAACCCATGACAGGGCAGGTACACCCTTGGAGGGACTGCAGCCATGAGTAAGACCACATTGGAGCAGGTACTCCTGTGGCTGTGCGTAAGGCCACCTGGAGCAGGTATATCTCTGAAGGCATTGTGGCCCATGGATTAGGCCACACTGGAACACGTGCACCTCAAAGCATCTGTGACTGCAGATAAGTCTGTGCCGCAGCAGGTATACCCCTGGAGAGGCTGTGGCTCATAGATAAGGCTGCACTTGGAGCAGGTACACCCTTAAGGGACTGCGGTCTGTAGGTACATCCAAGTGGGAGCAGGGGCAAGGGGAGGAGTCCATTGCAATGTTCAAACCTGTGGTCTGCTCCAAAGGGACCAGGGGTGGAGATTGTAATGGAAATACCTTTAAATTGTTGTAAGCCAGGATGTGAGTCGCATGTCATAGGAATTACTGTAGCAAGCACCACCCGAATCAGTGGAGAACAAGCCTTACAAGCAGTGCAAGCACAGCAGTGACCCAGCCTGAGCTGGCTTTGGTGCCCAGTAACTCCACACAGCACACCACCTCTCTGGCCCTGGGTGACCACCATAACAGATGGAGGCCAAAGTCGCTGACTAAATTAAATGAACTCAGTGGACATTTTATGGACATGATACAGGGGTGGTTCATAGACTACAGGAATGATATCTGTGTATTGTATCAAAGGATGGGGAGGGGGAGGTAATGAGGTTGTATTGCATAGTGTTGTACCTAAGCATGACATAAATGGTGTGGATTAAGGGGTGGAGAATGTGCTGGTTTTAGCTGGGATAGAGTTAATGTTCTTCATAGCAGTTGGTATGGGGCTATGATTTGGATTTGTGCTGAAAACAGTGTTGATAATTCAGGGGTGCTTTTGTTATTGCTGGGAAGTGCTTACACAGAGCCCAGGCCTTTTCTGCTTCTCACCCCACCCCACCAGCAGGAAGGCTGGAGGTGCACAAGAAGCTGGGAGGGAACATGGCCGGTACAGCTGACCCCAGCTGACTAGAGAAATATTCCATGCCATATGATGTCATGCTCAGCATATAAAGCTGGGGGAAGAAGAAGGAAGGAGGGGGAAATTTGGAGTTGTGGTGTTTGTCTTCCCAAGTAACCATTACGTATGATGGAGCCCTGCTTTCCTGGAGATGGCTGAGCACTTTCCTGTTGATGGGAACAGGTTAATGAATTCCTTGTTTTGCTTTGCTTGCGTATACAGCTTTTATTTTACCTGTTAAAACTGCCTTTTATCTCAACCCATGAGATTTCTCACTTTTACCCTTCTGATTCTCTCCCCCATCCCACCATGTGTGTGTGTGTGTGCGTGTGAGTGAGCGGATGTGTGATGCTTAGATGCTGGCTGGGGTTAAACCACGGCAACTGAGAGAAGTTTCATAGAGCCCTATGAATCTCTAATGTTTTGCTGTTTGCTTTCTTGTGTTGCTGAGGTATTTTGCAATTTCTGTCCTCTAGCTAGCCAAAACTGATCCCAAAATGAAAAGGACAGTTGTGTAAAGCATATTTATTCCTGAGTATAAGGTTCCACAAACAAAAAAATGTTACCTGGTCAGCAAAGCAGTAAAAAATGTTAATTAACAAGAGAATGCTGTAGAACGTGACTTCCACAGGAGCACAAGGATAGGATCTAAGCTATTAAAATGCAGTTGCTCTGCAGCTGAAAGCTCTGGGCATAGGAGAGATACAGGGGAGAAAACCTGGGTCAGGAGGAGGTTAAAAATGAAGTGTGGCTACAAGAAGGCATAGGATTTCTAGAACATATCGGAGGATGCAATAGAAGAATAACATAATGTACAAAGCAAAGGGGAACAACTGTATTTTATAGATTTCTCTAGCCATGAATTGGGTAGAGAAGCTGATAGTCAAATAACCATAGAAATTCATTTTCAGCTTCATAATGAAGACAGCCCTAATACAGCACTGTGCATGCCAAGTAGGTACAAAAGTGGTGTGAGCACTAAAAAGCCCTGTGGACTAGCTTAAAGCCTAACAAGATGTGTTATATGGATGAAAATGTAGTGAGCTTGAAAAGAAAGCATGTACTCAAAAGCTTTATGATACGTTCACGTAGACATGGCCATACCCTGACATAATGGTATGATTCTTTATGCTACAGCCATAACTGTAGGCCGTCAGAGCTTGTGCTTTTAATGTCACTGCATTCAAAGCAGAAAGCCAAGGTTGTTCACATTTGCAGAAAAATAGCATCACAAATATCTATAAGAGATATTACAACTATGTAGTAGAGACTTCTGCTTCCTATAGGTTTATTCCTTGGTAGGTTATATTCTTCAGAACCGAAGACACAAAGATTTTAGTTTTTAAGAACTAAAACAATCAGTAAAAGTTCTCATCTCAAGAGGACAAAATGAAACTCATAGTATTTGACTGTCCTTGTAGCTCTTGAACGCTGTATACTATTCATCTAATGGGCCATTTACTCGTCTGCCTGTGCTGGAGTTTTCCTCAACCTGCACCAAACTTATCTGGTCACTGACCTGGGTTTAAGAAGTTGTGTTTTGTTAACTATGCCCATTGGACTACAGCAATAATCACAGATGGTAGCAGAAACACTTCCTTCATAGCCTGACATTGCCATCTTTGGTCATGAATATTATTCAGAGGAAATTACTGATAAAAATGTATGACAGTGTCATACACTAATCCTGGAAAGATTTCCCTATTTGGTTGATTTTAAACACTGAGTAGCCCTAGGTGTTGTACAAGAGATTAGCTAAGTACATTCAGGGTCTGCAGAATCAGAGCTTAAGAACTGATTCTTGTGGCCTCAGATTTCACCTTTAATTTTGGCATTTAATACAGAAAGACTGGGAATCAGAAGCTTTGCAATTATTTTTAAAGCTTTCCAAGAATAAGAGAGGATATAGGGATCAAAATACACCTCCATATGACTATCAACAAGTCACACTTTAGGCACATATACAGTTGTAATAGCTTAGAAAAACATTCCACTCTGTATTCCCTAAGCAGTCTTGAAATACCTCAAGCAAACAAGAAACCCCATGAAATTTAATATACCTTTAAAGACAAATGAACGTTTCAAGATATTATCAGTGTTTTTAGTAAATCCTACTTTCAATTTATCCTTCTGAAGGCAGATACACAATATAATGATCTAATTTTTCATTTCGATGTTAACACCTGCTGCTAGGAAACTGTATTCTTCATTAAAATTCAAGTACTTTATAGAATGGAAATATATATTCATTGTGAATGATGTTTTCTGTTTTAAAAATAGTGGTTTAAATGATCAGGCGCAATGTGGGAGACCAGGGTCAGGCACAGCCGTTCAGTGGCTGGGCAGGTCCATGGGGATGGCTCAGTGCCAGGACAGGACACCAGCCCACATGCAGGGCTCACGGCTGGGAATGTGGGGCTGGGGGGAGCTGGAGACACCCTGCTGAGGTGTCCTTCTGGCTGGGACTGATGGCCCATGGCGGGCTGAAATGGGGTCCTGGGCCATGGGCAATGAGGGGAGCCCCGGCGGGTGGGCAAGGACAGGCAGGGCTGGTGGTGCCCTCAGGGCCCTGGCAATGTGAAAGCAGTTTTGAAGACATGAGTGCCTTAAGTACCCCAACTGACTCCCTGTAGCTCACTCTGGTTTGTCAGCGGTAGACACCAGCTCAGCTATGGGTTTGGTTTTTTCTGGCTTTCCCTCTTCTTTTTTCTTTTATTTTTTGTGGGTTTGTTTTTTAATTGTTGGTATAACACATGCTTCCATGCCCCTATAGGCAGGAACAGCCAGATTAGAATAAAGCACAAGATCTTTGCAACTCTTTCTCATATTAATTACAGGAACAAAAAGCTGATAAATAAGGCTTTCTTCTTGTTTGCAGGTCAGTTAGTGATTTGTTTTGAACCATTCAGTGTAAACAAACATTGCTACAGCCCTCAATTTAGTATGGAAAAACTTGACTGGAGGTACAGCGGAGTTTACAAGAATGGAGTTTACAACAAATCTTGTTGTAAACAAGTATTGAAAGCTGGAAAAAGGGTGTTTACACAATAAGCCAAGTTTTTTCTGTCCTCAGAGTATTTCTTGGTAATAAAAGATACTTTTTGGTGAAGCATTTCTTTAGACACATGCAGATAATGCTAATACTATTTTTACTGACATTTCCCTGATGAGAATGAACTCAAAGGAGAACACACATTTTTTTCCCACTGAAACCATGAACAGTATCCAGGTGTAGATGTGTGATGACAAACATTTTCAATGACCCCATTCATCATGGTTTAAAAATGTTTCAGCTCTCTTACCATGTACATGTTTATATTAAAAAGTCCTTCAAAATGCAAAGCTGAATTTATATAATCTGAAACGGATTACAGAATGGATTGTTTTCTTTTGCTTGCTGAGGCTCTTGCATTAGCTTTTTGAAAGATGGCACTCACACCAGCTGTGTTATTCACAACCAAAGGGTTTTAGATGCTAGGGTGGTCTGCAATGTTCTTGTGACACTTGCTGCACTCATGCTCTGCTCAGTGTTTGTGACCCACTGAATGAGATTTTGGGTCTGGGGATCAGTGATAAACCATCACAGGTCACGGCAGAGGTTTTGCCACAGTAGGAGATGTGGGCAGTACCTCCTGTTCTGCATACATTCAGAACTCCCACTGAAATCAATAGGAGTTTGGGAAGCAAAGAACACATTGCTAAGGCCTGAATAGGGCTTGTAGGCTGAGGTGACGGGTTGTTCCATGCAATTATTTTAAAGTTTCTGTTGCCGACTTCAGTAGAGGCAATATTTTTCTCTGAGTAATTCACACTCATTTTCCAGCTATTTTCAGGCATTAAATGTCAGCTTTTCATAAGAAAGGCAAAACTGACTTGTCTGCTTGATGCCAAATAACAACATTTACCTAAATTACAGTTATTATATTTGTAGTTTAAAAAAACTTGTTTTGTTACGTCTACAAAGCTAAAATATTTTAACTCAAGTTTTTATTTTCCAGAATGCAAGGTTGCCATTTGGGTAAAGCCTGTGAACAGCGTCCATCCAAGAAGATGCACCAGAGGAATTTAGCTTCAGGGAAAATATATGCTTTCCAACTGAATTTTTAACCCTCTGGAGCTGGCTGTATCCCTCAAAAGATGGATTAAGGAACTAGATCTGCATCTAATGCAAACTACCCTAACTCCATTAGCACCAGGTGAAATGCAGTGCTATACACAAGTGGAAGATTGGACTACACAAAGCTGCCTTACCACTACGCAATCCATGTGCATGTTAAACATCTCATGCCTTTCTGTACAAAGCCATCAGACTAGATTCTAGGAGCAATGCATTCCTACTTCTACGACTTAATTGGTGTTTTCTTTTTTTGTAAAAGTATTTTTTGCCATGTAAATTTTTTGCTTTCAGTGAGCTCATAGTAGAAACAATAACTTTCTAGGAAGTAATTGTCTCTCAGTTTTTTATCAAAACAAATTTCTGTTTGCTAAATCAACCTGATCTACTAATTAACATCTGGATCTTTTGTGCACGCTATGCACACACACAATAATTCCACAATTATATTATATTAGCTATTTAAGGGCTCATCTAATTTTACTCTATACATAATCCTTGAAAATGAGATTTGCATAAAGTAATTTAAAATAGACAGGGCAAACTAGAAGTATATAATTACGTGTCGCTCTGAAATAAATACATTTTCAGTTTTCAATTTCCATAGCTGAGCTCACTGGAACGTAATTTAGCCTCTGAATATCTGAATTATTAATAAAATGTCAGTATTCCACTGTCTATATGTAGTTACATGGAATTTACAGATAGGGTCTCCTTTGTTATACTTACTGCGTTACCTGTGGGGCAAGTAAACCTTGATAACATTGAAATGATCCTTTTCTAGGAGCTGGGAGAAAGGAGGAAGTTGAAAGGCACTCTTCAGTCTAGTTTATTAAACCACTACAGTGGCTTTTGCTGATCAAGATCTCTACCACTTCCAGTGTAGAGAGCTTAGGCCATAATGTTGGTTCTCTAAATTGTATTGAGATTTGATGCTTGTAATAGTCTAAAGTCTACAACGTAAGTATCTCCCTAACCTTCAAAATGAACTTTTTCTTCAGGCTTGCTGTTTGTCTGAGACCAATTTATGACGCTAATTTTAGAGATTGTAACAATTCTTCACAGACAGTTCAGAGTTTGTGAATGTGAACGATAGCAATCCATGTATGGTGTGGTAAATACACTCCTTGGTTTTCTCTATCAATCTCCTACACAGTGTGGATATATTTCCATAACTTACTGTCACAGCACTCTCCAAACTACCAGGCTGCAACAAGGTCTTTCACCATCTCATACCAACACACTCTTCACACCAGTCCCTCTGCTGCCTTCTCCTGGTCTCTCCCCACCCTGGACACTCTCTTCTCTCTGCTTCTTCCTCCTCTCTCTTTCTCGGCTGCTCTCTCTCCCTTGGCTGCCCAACCTCTTAACAGAACCAGCCACAGCTGCACCTCATCTATGTCAGCCAACCCACCGCCCCTGAGGCCAGCCCAGAGCTGTATGTTATCAATGTTAACTAACCCAGCTTCATTCTTCTACAACCTACTAATTCTGTTGTAGAACTTGAATTACCGGTATGTAAGTACACTGTTCAATGTCCATACATACTGGCAACACGTTACCAAGTATGATGATTTTATTGTGGTTGCTAATATTTTTTAGTTGTATAAGGCCAACTCCAGAAGTCAAGTGATTACACAGGAAACTTAGTTTGCATAAAGAAAAATAAACTGAGTCTTCTCCACGACAAAGTACAGCTGTTAAGTGTGTAAGGATAACAGTAAAACATCAGTTGAATTGAAGCTAAATCAGTTCCAGAATCTGATAGCACACACTCTGACTGTTAAACATTATCATGCATACTGTATACTGGTCAAGAAGGCAGTACTGATGAATTTTCAGCCTGAATGACCAATACTGTCTGAGAAATTGGGTACTAGTTAATTATTTTAATACAGATAATGTAGTTATAGATTTTGCATCCATTTGACACTCCTGAAAGTTGTATATGCTTAGTATGCTTAAAGTTAAGTATGTTGTTGGAAATTTTCACTGCTGCATCAAGCTCTGTACTTGCTTTAAATGAGCTCTTAAATAAAAAAAACCTCAGTCCCAGGATTCAAAGATGAATGTAGCAGGCAGTACTTTGATGATGAGCTTATGCTGGGCATTAGGAGGACTCCAGCCAACACAGGAATAAGGTTCTGCAGCAACTTTCCCAAGGGTATTGGGAGAAACAAATTAAGCCAATTAATTTTGAGATGGATTTGACAAATTAATGAAGGGAAATGGATGACACATAGCTACCTGCAATACCAGGACCCTATAGGATACTAGGATGTCCTTTTGAATTATAGAAAGCCTTCAAAAATTCTAACACAAAGACAGGATGAGGAGTGAAGGGAAGGAGCTGTGTCAGAGACAGAAAGCCATCATGTTACCCAGGATAGTTTTACAAAGACTCTGGACAGCATGGATGCCTCTAGGCAACAGATCCTGTCCTAAGTTAGGCAGTGCTCCAGGATACTTGGAAGAAAATGAAAGCAACATAGGAAACTTATTTGAATGAAAAAACAGCAAATTATGACCGGCTCATACTTGACAAAAATGGCCAGAGTGAGCAATTCAGGAGTAATGCATAAACTCTAATACAGCTACATAGAGAACTCACTGAATAACTCTGAATAATAGGCCAGCACATAAAAATCAGACTTTTTGCAGATAAATTTCAATAAGAAAAAACAAAAAAAATAAAAGGCTGATTTCTCTGAATAAATGCTTTACTGCAAATACTTCTCCCAGCTTTAATGAAGAGAGTTTGCTCTAGTGGCAAACAAAATAGGGCTGTGATGATATATGGTATTTGATCATTTAATGCTGCAAGGAGATTCCCTTCAATACCTGACTTTTACCCATAGCTAAATTAAACTGGTATCTCTAAGTCATTTAAGATTACACGAAACGTAAAGTCCAGACAAAAGTCAGCTATCAAGCAGACCTTCAATTGACACGCAGGGAAGACGGGACCAGGCCAACAGCTAATGGGGCATCCTTTTTAGTCCCGGGCAGCAGGAGAGGGCAGGAGGGGTGCGAACTCCTCTCCCTGTCCCCACCACCGCTGCAGCTGCAGCTCAGTCTAAGCCCTTACATGCAATTCCAATTTGACAGCTTGCATGGTGTGAATACATGTAAGTAAAAAAGAAACCCTGCCAACCTTAGATGAATTAAAAAACCGTGACACACACTGGGCCAGATTCTCTAATGCACCACAATTTACAGTGCTGTGACTGTTAACTGGAGTCCCAGTTCGTTTTTAATACCACAGTTAACAAAGCTGTATACAGATGCACTGATTGCTATAGACGTTGAAATGTTTAAGTGCTTTTGTCTGAGATTGCCTTTTGCGGTGCATTTTCATATGATGTTTTAAAACTGGCAATCTGAAATGCAGGCCATGTTTGCATTGACATGTCTATTATCAGAGTCTACTATTTCTCCTTAAGAAAGTTTTCTGATATGTCTTGATATATTCATATAATATTTCAAGGCCGAGACCGTGCTCCACTAACTAATCCCTGTTTGGCTCTTAATTAATGTCTCAAAGAATGTTTCTGTGGTAAACGTAAGACACTAAACTCCAGAAAAGGTTTTTGGGCTGTTGTCTCAAACAGCTCATACTGCTGCTTTTTTATCCACTCGCCTATGTAAAGGAAAAAAAGGGGTTAAAACTTGGGAGCAAGTAACAATTTGTGTAATGTTTCTGTGAAAGCCAATGAAACCAGACATATGTGTCTGTCACATGTTTGCTAAATCAAATATTTCAGAAGAAATGTAGTATGTTAGTTTTATATTTTCAAATGTCACTGTTCAATAGAAAATGTCATCTTTTCAGCAGGAACACAGAACTTAACAATATCATAATGAAACTGCAGTGACTTCTGCATGTGAATTTGACCTACCTCTGGTTCATTTTTCATGCCTGTGAAGGATTTTGTTAGCCCAAAGGACCAGAAAGGTAATACGAGTCAGGCTGCGGACTCACAGGGACTCCTCACATGCAGCTCCAGTTTTTTGGCTGTGAGGGAACTCTTGTAGTTCAAAAGTTACAGTAAATATTGAAAACTGAAATAAACCTGTAATTTAAGATTAAATGTTTGGTGTTATGTAAACATGTTACCAGCTCTTTTCTGGCAGTAGAAGAATTACTAAGCAAGTGGTAAGAGAGAAGTAGCTGTGTAAAAGACAGCATCTTTTCATTCAACAGGTTCTGCTCCCCTGGGTGAGGGACTATGCTCATTAGGCTTTCGGAATAGGATTTGAAGCAAAGTACTTAACATCTGGGTGTTTTTTTTCATGTCTGCACATCCACGTTCTTCCTGATTCCAGTAATACCACACTCTTTCTAACCAGGTGCATCTCTGGAAGCCAAAAAACCCAAGTTGTCCCTGGTTTTTGGTTATGTATCCCTTACCTGGAAACTAGTATCACTGCACATGCAAAAGATATTCTGTTCATATGTAAAAGGAATTTATGTGATGACTGTTCCTCTGAAAAGAAAGTCCCGTGCAAAGTATGTTTTCTTTGTTATGTACTGTCAATAAACCTGTTTCAATTGTTGAACACGTATATGAGCAAACCAGGAAGAACATACTCCAAGTTGTGCTTCAGATGACAAGGGCCAAGAAAAACACCTTAACGAATGCTTTTAAAAAGACCTCAAGTGAGGATTGTGAGATAAAGAGCAACAACAACAGAATAATAGTGTCATTTTAAGGGCATTTGAGAACAGGATCACATTATACCGCATCTCTATGAAGTGTAATCCAAGAACAGCAGCGTCACCCTTCATCTGCCTCTAAATACAAACTGCTGCCTTCCCAGTTGCCCTCTTCTCTAGGCTGACAAAGGCATTCTCATTGCTGAACAGCAAAACAATTTGAATTAATCTGTATTAAAATTAATCATTCTTATCTTTTCTTTCAAGTTAGCTTTGAAGTGGACCCATTCTCCCATTAGTTCATTGCTTGGCAATGTAGATACTTACACTGGCAGCAGGCAGGGAGCTACACAGAGATGAGAACAAGCATTTGGGAACAGGGAAAGGGCAGGGCTGTTCTTTTTGGCAGCAATGCTATACTGCTTGCAGAATTGCAGTGTTAAAGCATCCCATCCCAACTGCGTTAGGTTATTTCTGCTTATGCTAACCGAACCAAAGCAGATCAAGCCACACTGAGTGGGAGGCTTGGACAAGGCAATCAAAACCCGCACTCTTACAGTGGCTAGAGTGTTCATTGGTAATGAGGTCTCAAGTAGTAAATAGACAGTTTAAAAGCCAGTAGTGGTGCAATCAGTAGTGCAGCTTTTGTGAAGAGATGTGGAGAGCAAACCCAGATTTGTGTTGCAGCTGGTTAGCACTGTGCTGCCAACACAAAGCAGCTCTAAAGATGGGGTAGTCAATTAATGCAGAGAACTGGCACAGCATGTCTTACACCGTCACCCTCCTGGCAGCTGGTTTTCCCCGCCTGGAAAGGGAGTATAGTCAGACTGTCCCTGATCTATGACTTATCTTAACTGTCCCAGTGGACTTTATTTGTTGGTACAATCCTGAGGCTGTATATTTCACTTTAAAATGCCATAAGAACAGAATAGGAGGGAATGTGCATACCTCCAGGCTGCTTCTGCGCTGAGTGAGGTGTGTGCTGTTTGGCTGCGTGACTGTTTGTGTTTCACAAATATGCCCACTAACAAAGAAAAATAAGAAAAGTAAATACTTTTCAAGAAAAGCAAATTATTCTCTTTATTGTTTAGGTACACTGGAACACTTGCTAAGTGAGAGCTTAAAACGTGTATTTGATGAAAATGAGAAATGGCTTGTGTTCTGGAATATACAAAGCACTCAATAGCTGTGTGATAATGTTACAGTGCACAGAAAGTTCACTCCCTAGGGCTCTCCGGGCAGGACAAGCCACATCGCGTGTTAGGCAAGCATTTAAAGCACAAAATTACCCCATCTTTTTCCACGAACATCAAGGATCTTTCACATGATCAAAAGGTCACCCCCATGATGTGACAGATGCTTCTTCAGTCAAGAGTACAGGAATTACACGACTGACAGTTTCTTGCATGGTCAGTGATGGGATGAGCTGTGTGCTCACCTGAGCCAGTGCCCTGGCAGGAAGCCCACTGCTTTGACAGTGACGCTGCTGTGGTGTCATGAGGGAAAGGTCACTAGGCTGCAAGAGGATTTTCCAAGGGACCCCTGGGATGGTGCACTGACCTATAGCCTGTTCACCTCACTGTGTTTTCGGGAAAGTGGAAAACAGGGAGAAGGACTGAGACTGGTGAACTGTCCTTACTGCTTCTGTGGGTGACCAGCGCTAAGGAAAAATGAGAACTCATAATGCAGGATGACCTTGCTGACTTAAATACCACTGCATCATATTAAGAGGATATTTCTTGGAGGCAGCTTAACACTGTGACCTGTAGATCATAAGGATGTAGCGTACTACTGGTCCACAGAACTGAGCAGCATTCTTTACACTTGTAAAATCATATTGTTGAACTGTTGCATCTGTCCAAAAGACTTTACTGACAAGACCTGATGAAGACATGTGTTCTGTATGTGTTTGTTCATACTGATGAAGACTCTGGGTTCATGAAATACGTAGAAAGTTCAAGGTGCTCCTGCTGTAATCAACATGCTGCAGGGAACAATGAAACTGAAAAAAATTCTGCTCATCCCCTGTTCCAGCCTTAGAACCAAATTCTGCACTCAAGAAGAAAAATGTGCCGTTTCCTTTGTTTGTACAACTTTTAATCATATCTGTGCATGTGAAAAGTGTTTGAAATTATTCCAAACTTCTTCCTTTTGATTAGCTCAAATCTGTACTTGCAGGAAAGGCTTTTTTTAAGGCTATGGATCCACATTTCTACCAAAATTCTTTGTAAGATTTACCAGTGGCCTTATATAGCATTCCTTTTACATGTTTCTGTTCCTTCAGCTTTCCTACTCATCTGTCACAAACAATTAAATCACTGGATTTTTCATTGTTTGAAATAACTGGTTGCATTACCATCTGGAAACAATACATTTTAAGTGCATAATTACGGATGTTTGAAATCTCAGGAACCCAACTTTATATGCACAGGACTAGGAGGCAGCGTGCTTGGAAATGTATTGTCAGCTCTGTGATGAACAGTTAAGAGGAAAGGAGGAGCAGTTCTCAACCGCTTCTCTGCTGCCTTCCCACCACTAGCCTGAGAAAGCTAAATTCAGATTTGACTGCAGAGCAAATGAGAATGTTTCAGACTGCTCTCACTTGCACTGAATTTTAGTGATTGCTGCGGCACAAGGGGACCTAGTTGAGCTGTGGCCTCTAAGTCCTCAGCTTTCTTAGAGCTCACTTCTTGTTATGAGGCTGGAAAATCAACTTTGCATTAGTTTCCAGGAAGTGCAAAGAAATGAAGCACATTATGTGACAGGACTGTTGAGGATAACTGTGTGCATATAACTTCATAGTGGAAAATGTTTCGATATTCTGAAACAGAAGCTGCAATACGGGATATTGAATTTCTACAAAACTAGCACATCTCAAAGATATGACAGTCAAAACCTAGCTATTAGTTAAACTTTGACTACTCCCAATGGCTGACTCCATCCCCTTTTCTACCCTTCCTTTCTTTACATATGACCAATTTCACAATGTATTAATGTGCCACAATATATTCCAACTGAAAAGAATCAGACAGGCCCTCCAGCCTCACTAATGACAGCTGCAGGCCCAGATCAGCCTCAGAAATCACATCAGAGCATATCTTTATACTGCCAGAAAAGGTTATCAAGCAACTGGAAAAAAAAAAGTAAAAAGCATTCACTACCTACATGCCCAAATACACCATCAAACGTAAATCCTATGTAGCTTTGATTTCATAGTGTCTGTATTCCCACTTCCCTATTATCTGATTTTTTTCCCCTAGGATCATTTTGTTCTGGAAGGACATTTAGGTTCCAGTCCTTTCAAGTCACTGTGTGCCAGGACACCCCAGTAGTCAGTTGCCCTTCTTCTTACCTGGCCCATATTTATATAGGGTGGGAGGGGGGAAATTCTCAGCCAGACACACTTCAGAAGATGTCAGGAGTTTAGTCTCCATGCCTTCTAAAAGCTTTTTACCTTCTGATTGGATGGCATCACGGACCGCATTCAAACTAACTCTTGGAGCACTCTGCAGTAACAGACCATTTGTGGTGGTTGGCTAGCAAGAATGGGTATCAAAGAACCACAGGTAAAGTGGGTGCTGCATAAAGCGGTTGGTGGTAAAATTTGGGGAGTGGGGGGCAGGTTCTTCCTAGAAACAGCCATCCTGTAGCTGCAGCCACAGTGGGGCAAACCCTCAGCTGGATGTACAACCTGACCTGACCATGCAGTCTGTCTCCCATTTAAGAGACGTCAGGTGAAAAGAAGTTGTTATTTTTTGTTTGCATTACAGTCATGTATTACAAAGCTCCCAGACAGTTTCAAGACCCTGTGTGCTAAGTAGTGATCACACATAGGTCTGAAAAAGTTTCTTGCCTCAAAAATGTTTCTATGTTGCAAACAAGCTAATATCCATAAAGGTAGCTAGCTTTCCTGTTACCAGATGGCAATTTTCTGGAGGCACCATAAAAGAAATGACTCTCAAGGTGTCTCTGTCTGAGGATAACAAAATGGCCTAATGGGTTTTAACCAGAGAAGACTTCCACCACTTCCTCACACAGACAAGAAGCAATGTGATTAAAGAGGGAAAGAGGTATTTGGTCAGTTAATAACCACTGAAATACCAAATGCACAAAATGTAAATTTCAGAGATTCCACATCCTCTTTGTTTGTGTTGGGAGGGACAATAAAGATGAGTGATCAGATGTTACCAGCTTTGCAAACTCCATTGAGCTCTTGGAGACTCCTTCCCATACTATTCAGTGTTGACGTACAATTACCTTTCTGTTCCTACAGATGAAAAGAAATAAACTGAACCTTGACGGATGGATCCTACTGTCAAACTTTGGAACAGATTCAGTACTAGTTGGCTAAGGAGAAAAGCTCAAACTTCTGACCTGCATATCAGCAAATGCCTGATCGATTAAAAGTGCTTTTCCTAGACCAACAAGTTAAAATTCACAAAACCAATTTTACCAATGTAAAATTTACTTCTCCATTTCCAAATAATTTTATTTCAGGAGAATAAATCATGTCTCTTCTGTGCATTTTTGTAATGCAGATATCACTTTTTTTTTAATTACTGTATGAAATGCACATGCAAAAATCAATATATAAAATTTCCTAAAAACCACACGTGGAATAGCATTTCACACCACTAATTCCCGCACACGCCTCAGTTCTGAATTACCAGCAGCCTTGTACAGGCATGTAAAACTATGCAAGCTGAAAATCATAAGACACATGACTAGAGGGCCTTGACATAGCTAATGTAAAGGCACTAATAGCATTAAAAAAAGACAAAGACCATTGCAAAATAACAGTCAAAAGAAATTCCCATTCCAACTGAAAAGAACCCAAAACCTGACCAAGCATCTGGTGTAAGGACTAACTAGTTGTACACTCTAGGGCACTGAGGAAGAGTGTTTCAGACTCCCCGGGACTCTCTGTTTCGTTGTATGAAGACAGATGCCCTGCACTGCACTAAGCCTAGTTAAGATATTGCTAGAAGTTGTATACAATGCCAGATGTTTTTAAACATTTAAAAATATTTTTATACATTTTCTTAAATAAAGATACTTCAAAGAAAATCAAGCATTTCTGAAGTGGGAGAAACAGTGAAACTGAATAAGTACATTTCTTTTCCTCTTTTGAATAAAATAAATGGCATCTAGTTGCTTATGATATACTGACTGAGACACACACAGGAAAGAATGTGATTAAATAGCTTTTCATTTGGTGCACTGTTTATGTATTCAGCAGTGATGATAATGTTCCCAAAGACAATCAATCACTGATTTTAATTTACTTTATTGTGCTAAACAAAAGAGTGAATTAAATGTATTATTTGTTTAGCCTTTCTCTTGCATTCTGTAATAATCCAGATGGAGCATATACATTTTCTATTTAGCGACACTAGCATGATTAAGCATTAAGACTTAATGAGCAGTGCATATTTTTAGAGCTCATTAATAAAAGTTAGAGATAGAAAAGATCTATTGGTCATCAAGTCCATCTCTTTACTGTGCTTGTGGGTTTATTATGTGGTCAATAATGATGTATTATTACTCATTTATATAGAATTGCTTTCGTGAGAGGGACCTCAACTGAGGAAGCTTGACTAACTTAGTTTAAAGTGACATCTTTCTATCCCTAAATGGCTCAAAATCTAAGATGCTTAAGTCCCTGCACAAGACACAGACTGAATCTGGTGCAGACGGATGAAGAAAGATGACAGTCGAGAAGAGCAAGGCAGGAATAATTCACAGAAGAAAGAGGTTTGTCAGAAGGAAGAAGTATATGTGAAAGAGGCAAAAGATAATGCTGTAACAAGAAATATGAGACTGATTTTATAACAAAGCAATATTCAACAGATGGCACACAGGGAAGAATAAAGGGTCTGGGAAAGAAACTGTAGTGACTCAACTGGGGTATTAATTTGTTTCAAAGTGAGAATGATGAATTACACCAAGCTTTACACCTGAACATTGTCTAGCTAGAAACAGAGAATGACTAAATTACAATTGTAACACCCGTACAGGCATTTTCTGGGACTGCATTTTGAAATGAAAAAAAACCCAAACCCAAACCTAGTAAGTGGTTTGTCTCATAAAACTACTTCGCAATAAAGTATCATGAGAGATGGGGATATTCCAGAAAACCCTACACAGATAGTCTGATTTCAAAGGGCAATACATTAGTTCTATAGCTACTCCATCTCTTTGCTTCTCTCTCTCCTTAAGACAAAAAAAGTCATAACCAGAAACATCATGTAGTAGCATAATAATATAGTGAACAGTAGCACAAAACAGACAAGCAGCGGCAAGGAAGGGCTGTAAATTGCACCTAGACTATGGTTTCTAATAACATGTTTCTGGGTTTAATGATTAAATGAATTCACACTATCTGTTTTTACATATCTCCATCTTTACCTTCTAACACACATCCTCTGAAGACTCTAAAGCATCCATCATTTTGGTCCCTTATAACTTGGTATGATTCTTGTCCTGTTTTAGAGACAGTCTTGAATAATGATGAATAACAATGATAGTGTCAGGTTTTATAGCAATGAAAACAAAATATTTAAATTAGAAAGGGAAATGTTATATCCCATATAGCTTTGGATTTACCTGCAAGCACATTCTGCTTAACATACCTCAACAAGCTTGGCCCTTGTGCTTCCTCTTGGGTACCAGTAAGTATGTTTGGTTCTGCAGTTGCTATTCTTTATAGCGCTTCTCCCGGTACAGTTACTAGGGGTATCCATATTCCTAACGGTTTGTCTCTGGCCGCTACACCTGGAAATAAAGCTGCAGGTGAGCCTAGAGCCACAGGACTGCAACACTGAAGATGTGTATCAGTGATGGCACTCTTTTGAAAGTGGTTGTGTCCCGCGTAAATTGCGCATGATAAAACGTTGTAAAAGTTGTGCAAGTGTGAAAGTTACATGAAATTGTTATTTTCTTCTCCTATTCATGAAGGAGTCAAATTAGCTAGTCCACAGCCAGACTTAAACACTGACCTGCTTCAAGCCATACCTGGAGTTGCACTTTTAATAAAAAAAACCCACAGAACTTACACCACACTGCAACGTCTGCAGTCGGTACTCAATTGCCTCATTAGCAGAAGATGCTAAATTGGCTGTTTTAGATTTATAACAGTAGCAAGTAGCATAACTACTGCAAGTCACAGCCTCCTCTTGCAGAGCCACGGGCACTGTGGGAGCACCCCAAACTGATCACAGTTCGCTGTACAAGGACAGCTGAGGGATACTTTCTGTGAAAAGGGCTCTGGAGCTCCCCACCCACCCAGTTCCACCAGGAAAAGTCAGGCAGGCATACCTTCCGCCTATGGCTGCATCACTTCCTGAAGGTTTGTCTTAACTGGTCCGTGTCACAGCATCCTAATCTTTTGCAGATTGCATTAGCAGCCAGTAAAAAAACCTCACTGCTGTGCCCAAGATTTGTAAGAGGGACACAGAAATCCAACCTTGATTTTCAAGACTAGAAATGCTGAGCATGGGCATGGCAGGGGACAGGCCACAGTTGTGCTCTGGCAATGGTTATGGTGTATCTCCTGAAATTGTTAAACCCCCTCAAACATTTCTGAGTTTATTACCGGAGCACCCAGGGGCCCCAATCATGTATCAGAGGTCCATTATAAGAGCTGATACACAAACATATTTAATTAAAAGTTGTCAAGACTTGCATGGACAAACAAGGGGGAATTCTTACACTCACAGCTGTTCAAATTTACCAGGCCACATTCTGACAAAAACAGTCAGTGTGAGAGAGCAACTAAGGGCCAGAAACTATTTTCTGGTAAAAAGAAGTGGTTCCTCAACATGAAATCGGAAAACGTCTGTATTTATTAAATTAATGCAGTGAGCTAAGTAGCAGAAATCTAAAAATTCTAAACACTTTCGTACAATCAATGAAAAATCATGTTTATGTACTTTATTTACAGATTAACAAATTTAATCTTTGCACAATTAGTTTCTTATCTTCTCCCTGTTGCAAACCTATTTTCATATCAACTATTTTCCATACAACATTCTCAATTCTTTATTTTCCTGTTTTCAACAGCTTCCTTAAAAGCCAGTTATTTACTTATTCAATTTCCTCTCCCTTTTGCACATGCAGCATCTTGAGTAACGACTCACCATTTTCTCTTGGGCAGGTAACAAAATCCTTCTGTAGATTATGGGAGCAATGAAAATCATGACAAGCTGCAGTAACTGTATGATAGTTATCGTTCCACATTTGATGGTTGAATTTCAGTATGTATCGGCTCTGAAACTGTCAACTGATGGGAAAATTCTTCCCATTTAGGTAAATGTACCAGCATTTAACTAGCAAAAAATTCTGTTGACGGGGGCCTCTGTTCTCAAACAGTAATGAGGATCATTTCTCACTCCTATCCCCTGCTACATATCAGGAATATAAACAGGTGCAGATAAGAAAAATCAAATCAGGCTATACTTCCGTGTGAAGTAGTGTTGTGGGAATGTAGAAGACTTCAGAAAACCAAAACACAGATTTTTGTTGTGGGTAGCACCGGCTGTAACAGTGCTAGCATTGTAACTCCAATTTAGAGTGCTTGTAGAATTTGCCATACATAATCCTTGGTGCCTTTCAAGGTGAATTGAAAGATAAGTGAAGAGAAATGGGAGAGTGAGAGGCACAGAAATATTACAGCCAGTGGCAAAACAGCTGTGATGAGAGGGTACAGTGTACTCTCACTTACTATCCTTACTTGTAAACGAGCCTTCAGTCTTACTATTCTTTGTAGTTATATGTGGTTACAAGTGGGAGAAATTATACAAGCAGTTGTGAATGCCCCCCTGCCATAGTTCCTGCTACAATAAATTATTTATATCATTATTTAGCCCCCAACAGTACCTTAACAACACCAGCCATAAATCAGGACTCTACTATGCTAGCTACTGTACACAGACCCAGCAAAAGTAAATTCCCCTCCCAGCGTGTTTGCACTTGAGGTAAAATAGCAAATACTTGTTGCAAAGTTGCTTCTTGCAAACCAGATACACATTTCAAGCAGTGTCTAGAAAGAGGAATTGGCTTTCATCTCATTTGGCCAGCTTTCAGGTGTGAAGTAGGCATGTAAATAACTGCCCATTTGCATCATGGATTCTTTCTTCACTGGGAAACTGAAGAAGAAGCTTGGACATCTGGTACTGCTTGGCAGATTGTCACAACACTACAGGACACAGCTACTATAGTGAAAACCAGATATTGCACTGGCTGCCTGGAAGGGTCTCTTTGCCTCCTCCTTTCATATCCAGAAGAAGTGCTGGGGATTTTCTAGGCTGTTGTCTTCTAGCCCATTGGATCCTAAACTAAAAACTTTAAATGGCATTATCTACATAATATTCATCCATGGGGATAAGGGCTAAAACCATAATACGTGCTCAGAAAGTCCAGTATCATTTTTTTCCCTCTTCGCTAAGAATCTGTATTCAAAATGTTGCTTAATGATGACACAGAACAAGTTCTGCATTTTTAAAGCAGTAAGTATGAAGAGATACCATACAGCCCTTTCAGCATCTACCGAAACCTTCCTTCTCTTTTGACTCCTCAAATACCCAGGAAAGACTAGTAGGATTAAACATTTTACCAGGGAAGCCTATTAGATTAAGAAGGTGTTCTTTAAAAGAGTTGATGTTACTTCCAAGCAAGGAAAACAAAATAACAAATTCTGACAGGGTAAATGCAAAAACCCTATGAGGCAGGCCAATAGAAGTCTGAGGAACAACTCTCAAAAAGCTTCAAAACAAATAATAAAACTTGTTCAAATATACAAGGAAGAGGAAGCTGACCAGATAGTCTGTAAGGCTAGCAGGTGATGAAGGCATAATGGAGCACATGAGATAAGGCCACAGCGGAAAAGGTTGATGAAGATTTCACATGCATCTTTGGCATGCAGGACTCTTCAATATGTAGGAGCTCAGGTGGAGTCCCACACCGAAACACAACAGCAGATGCACCACAGTATTGTCTCAAACTGAAGCGTCAGTAGAAAAAGTTTTTCATCAGTGACATAATGGGTAGTAACAAAACTCCAGGACCGATGCTGAAGGAACGCAATTATAAAGCAGCTGAATGCTTATGCATTGCAGGGTGTAACCTCTCACTTATAATTGCCTCAGTGTCAGCAAACATTATGTGCTTCCAGAAGGTATCCAGGGAACATCAGAGGAATAATACTGTACTGCGCAAAATGCTGTAACAGTGAATAGAATTAGCGGGCACCTGGATAAACCCTGAAAAACTTTCAGTAGTACCCAGGAACCCTGCTCAAAGACCATGACCCCATTATGCCAAGTACTGCAAAAGCACAGAGCAGATTGCTTCTAGCCGAAACAACAAGCAGGAAAAGTACACAAAGGCTGCTAATGGAGATAAAGTAACACTGATAGGCTTTTGTAGACCTTTCAGTTGGATTTCTGAATGCTCGTATTATGGCTTATAAAT
This sequence comes from Falco rusticolus, assembly GCF_015220075.1. Classification (NCBI taxonomy): domain Eukaryota; kingdom Metazoa; phylum Chordata; class Aves; order Falconiformes; family Falconidae; genus Falco; species Falco rusticolus. Next base: position 44,270,275 of record NC_051189.1, read on the forward strand.
TAAGTCTTTAGCACACAGAGGCAAAAATAGAAAAGCCAGGGGAAGAAGAATCAAAAGGAGACAGGCATTGGCAAGAAGAGTATCTGTAAGACATTGCATCTGCTTGCCTTATCTGTATTAAAGTAGTCTTACACTGGTGATGAGATGCCCCAGGCAGCATTCCTCTGGCCCTGACTCATACTGAAGTGCCTATCTGTAGATGCGAGAGCCTCATTTCCTTGCAGCTTACCTCCGATTCTTGAATAATATTTAGCACTCACCACATGTTATGGTTTCTTAAAATTTTAAAACGTGTTGCAAATTTAATGTTACAATTTCTTCCCTTCTGTTAAGTTTAAAAACATTACAATATATAGTATCATGACATTATCATTACATTATTTTCAGCACATTTTCTTTGGAGTGCTTTGGTTCTCAGGATGTGGGTTACCACATATGTTTGGGAGTTAATACTATGACATATTTAAGAAAAGCTATTATTTTTGTGAAGGGAAGCGATGTTTCACATCTCTGCCAGTTCTGCAAAGGAGTCAAGGAAAGGTATGTGAATCTTGTGGATATAGCTACTTAGATCTCCAGAAGTCATCCATAAAGGCCCCCTTGAAGAGGTCCTAGAGAAAAAAGCTACCTTGGAATAAGAGGAAAAGCCTTCATATAGCTAACCGACTGACTAAAGGTTATTTTCAGAAAAGAGAGGAGTCACCAATGGAGGCCCCACAGGGGACACGTACTCAACCTTACATGACTTGGCATATTCATAAATGATCATGAATATCAAAGTAACAAAGTTTAAATCATTCACAGAAGTAAAATGACAGAGTTGCAGAAGGACTTCACAATACTGTGCAATAAAATGCCAAATGAAATTCAATAAAGACAAATGTGAAGTAATGCCAGGAAAAAAATGGAACAATTCTAACTTTATAAAGTGAATGAGAAGCTCTCAGCTAGCTATTACCACTCAGGAACAGAATCTCAGAGTTATAGTAAATTGTTCTATAAAAATGTCAACTCAGTGCCTCACAGCAGTAAAAACAAAACCAAGGAAAATGACCAATAGTTTGGAAGGAAATAGGAAAGAAAGCAAAAAGATGTAGCGATGCACTAATATGGTAAGCAGTAATCTGGGACCCGAAGACAGCATAGTGGAACTGGAAAAGTGGCATCACTGGCAACAGTGATGATGAAAATTAGGCAACAGCTGTCAGCCAACATGGATCCCTCAAACTGAAAAGAAGGTAATTGAGGGGACCATGACAGGGTTCTGCTGCATAAAAACAAAAGAAAACGAATAACATTGTCCCTGTTGTCTCCTTTTTAATTCCTTTTCTTATTCCTAAAACCTTTTCATATGGTTTTATGAAACCATAAGAGGTACAGAGAAGGTGCAAACCCTGTACCCCAACCCCAGAAAAGAGACTTTTGGACATTATGTATAGTTGAAATTCTTGCAGGACATCACAGATGCCAAAAGTGGTCGCAAAAAGATTAGACTAGTTTGTGGAATACAAATACAATACTAGTTTGTGGAAACACAAAAATATACCTCTGAATGAGAAAATCCCCATGATCCATTTTGGATATCACACCTGCAACAAATGCACTACCAGTTACCAAAGTAAAACCAATGAATACAAGGTTCATCAGATTCATAAGCTGGAAGATTCACTAGAAAATACAAACTGCATTTACCATTAGCTCAAGCCATATATAAATTTGCTGTATTCACCTGTGCCTATAAACTGATAGCATAGGAAAGAATCTACTTGTTGAAATCCACATTGAAACTAATGTAATTTCAATAAGGCAATCTTTGTTTTGAAGTTGCTTCTAACACGGTTCTATATTAATGAATTTGAATCAATAAAACTAATTGAAGCCAAAGTCACTGGAGAATAAGTAGGTATTCAAAACTATGAAAACTAGAATTAGAGTCACATTCTCTAATTACTTTAGAAAAAAATGGTCCGCAAATTCAGTGTAAGTAGGAAGAACTATCATTGGAAACTTAAGCATCCTGGATCATTCAAAACAAAACCAAGTAAGGCTGACACTGGTGTACCAGTTTTGCTTCATCTGTGACAACATCCATTGCTCCTGTACTAGACACAGAACTATGCCTAATTAAGCAGCTGAAAAAAGAAAACTGTGTTATGTCAGTCTGTTAGCAGGCACTTGCAAAGACACTACGAGTAAAATACCCTATCAAGTCTGGAGAACATTTCAACCCCTACCAGAATACATGTTTATGTTCCACCCATTAGCTGAATAAACACAGAATTTCAATCTTCGTGCCTGCCAATAACTAAACTCACAGATGTGTATGCTCCAGCTCAGAAGTGGAGTATCTATGAATGACTTTTGAAGTATAGACGAGAACAAATATGTAGCTACAGGAATGGGTAGAGAAAGGGGCTTATATTGCTTTAGAAAGCCAAGGGTCTTGAGAAGCATTAGTTAAGTGCTGACCTATGAAGAAGATGAAACAGGCTCTTTAGCAAGAGTTTCAGGCAGGATTATTCTGTGGGACAGAGAAAAATCATCCTGCCTGGCACACCTTTTCTGTGTGGCTGTGCAATCGATCTAACGTTGAAGGGAGCTATGCACTCTAACTCGTATCATGGAAGAAGGGGTGCACTGATGCTGGCATTGCCATGTTTCCTTCCAGGAAGGTTCTGGGTGCTCCTAAAGGAATGTCATCTGGATGACCTGAAAGGGCACAGCAGAGGGTTCTGTGAAGACCACGTTGTCCTCTGTTTTTCTTCTGGCATTCCAAATACATCAGTATGTAGGAAGGTCGGGAAAGATGGCCTCAAGACAGCAAAGTAGGTGTGCTTACAGGGCAGTGCAGGTGTAGCTATTTGTGATCTTATGCTCGAAGGAGTATTCTAGAATGCCATCACCTTCAAAACCTTTCTCCTCTTTTCTTTCAGAAATATCATTAGTATGATATTACAACACATAACACTAGGTCATGTCTGTCTTTGAAATGTGTGTGTTCCTGTTATCTATGCAACAGGATTGGTTTGTGTAAGTCTTGCCATAGCAGAACTTGACACAAAAATGTAGCGAGGCATCCACAGATTCATACTGAGTATGTGGAGAAGTGGAATCTGGAAACCTCTGAAATGCCAGACTTCAAGGTCAAAGCAACAGAACAACTACACACAACATACGGAGCCAGCAAAGAGTGTTATGCCAACCAATAAGTAACAGGTACAGACGTGATCAGCATACATCCTAAGCAGAGTTAATGGAAGCATCTGTGGAAAGATTAGAGAAAATTAAACTCAAAAAGCCCAAAATGTTATCTTTCAAGTAAGTCAGTCTCATGTCAAAGTAAGGCAATGCCAAAATGATCAGTCAGAGGAGATGAGTGGGGGCAGGAGGTGGCAGCTTGCCATCCAGCAGTAGGGTTACATAAAAGTGCTGCTCTGTGCTTTGGGTTTTCTACAAGGTTTTTATGGGCACTTATGTGCATAATTAAAGAAAGATTGTGAAAGACACCAAAATGGGAACACTCTTCTAGGCACGTATAAGTAGGGGAGGAGAAATAATAAACAAAGAAAAGGAGATTGCGGTTGATATCTTCTTAAGCCACAATCCTGGGACTCTAAAATGGATGCAATCTGTCCTCCTGTTTCTACACTTCCTTTTCATTGATGGCAACTCTGCCAAATCACAGGAGAAAGTTAATGGCAAAAAAGATCATCTGTTTCTTCCAACTGGTTTGTTGAGTACTTTAAAAATTGGCAGTCTGGAAATGTTTCATGCCAGAAGGGAAAACATTCATGTACCCACACATCAAAGTGTTTCTAAAGACTGAGCGTACGTAGTTCTGAACATTTCTCAGGTGATCAAAACAGAAATGCATTTCTAAGATGCTGCTTACGATATAACATGCAGTAGGTCAGGGGCCACAAAACTGGTTGATCAAACAGAAGCATTGACTTTCCAGCTAAATGAGAAGCAAAAAGGGTCCTCGGGGGGTCAGAAAGCAGAAGGAAATATTTGGTAGGGAAATTACTGTACTATAAGCAGCAGAAAGGGAATCCTGCTAAAAGAGAAGAGTTATAGAAAGAAACAGCTATACAGCTGGGGAAAAAAAAGTAAAAAAGAGTTAGGGAGAATTTAATAGAAATCTGCAAGGGATAATTCTTGTTTTCAATTCAAGGTATTGTAAGGTATCTGCAGATGGAATGAAGTGATGTTTAAGAAAAGATGTTTATGTAAGCATGATTTGCACTGCTTTTTGTTCTTGCATTCTAATTAGAAAACTGAGCCCCAAATAAATTTGAATGTTGAACTTTAATCCAGGCTTGAAAACCTGCTAGCTAGCAAATTTTCATATATTTGGAATACTGTGCCTGTTCCATCTTTCACATACTGCTTGCTATGCTCTGCACTGAGGATAATCTCACCCAAATACTTTCTTAGGGAGACAACAGTTGGTTTCATAATTAGCAGTCAGTTAAAATTTAATACATTCTGAGAAGGTTCCCTCACATCTCCTTTCTCTAGCTTTCATTTCAATTGTAAAGCTGCAAGTTATGGTCCCACAGCAATATCCAGCAGCTTCTACATACAGATATCCTTTCAGAGTCCTCCCCCTCCTGGAATCTGGATGTCAGCCCACACGTAAAGTCACCACACACTCTTCAGGACTTTACAGACATGTTAGAGAATATGAAACGGATAACAACACGGATGTGCTAATTCTGCCTATCTTAGTAGTGTAGATCAGCTGGTGTTGAAATTATACAGCATTATGTGAGGTAATACTTACGGGTCTGTCCTGTGCTGCTACCCAGGGAAACAGACATGATAGAATTGTATTTATTATCAGATTACTGTCTTCCATATAATGGAAATAGCCTGGAAGCGTGACAGAAGGCAGAAGCCTGATTGAGTCAATCTCCTATATGAGAGCCATGCAGCAGACTTGCATTGCTCCTGAGCGTTCTGCAGGGAAACTTTAATTCCTAAGTTTGAATGGTTTCACAATGCAGATGTTGAGTCCCAAACTGAGCAAAGGGAAACAAGTAACAAGGACCTGCAGCACCAGCCACCAAACTACACTGGAACTGTGCCGGTAGAAACACACAGAGAAACAGAGTTGAGTCACCTCTGCAGAGGGCCACATGAGAGCATACCACGTTTAGCTTTCATTACCTGCTGCACTGCTGATTTAAATTGTTGGTAAACATTGTTTTCAGAACTCAGAGCTGCTCCCAGGAGCTGCTCCTTAGGTAAAATTTAATTTTTCTAAATGCCTTTCTAAATGAGAATTTAACACCTCAGAAAACAGTCTAAAAGCAGTCAGAATGGATCAGCAGAAAGAAGCTGATCAGCTGAGATTGGGTTTCCGCTCTGCACTGGTCACAGTAATGATGCTCAGAGTATCACACAATTTCTTAGAGCTTTTATACAGGCAAGAGTAGGTACCAGAAGTGGCACAAGGAAAACATTACAACTAACGCATTACTAGTGAAGAGGAAGGGCTCTAGAGCGAAATACGGAAGTGGATCCAAACCAAACATTCTGAATCCAGATTGCTCCAAACATAGGACTTTTGTTCAGACTCAGTTGTTTGAGAAGCATTTGCCCCTAGATGGCTACTAGAAGGAAACCAAATCATCAAGAAGAAACTGGTCTGTGATGAATTTAGTGAAGCTGCCCTGAGGATAGACAGTGCTCATACATGTGAAAGAAACAGACTGAACAAGGAAGCAAGATCTTGGACATACACAAAACATTGTTTCCTTTAATGAGGCTCTTCTTTTTCCAAGGGCATATGAGCAGATGCATAATAATGATCCTCTACTCTGTCACAGTAGGGTTTGGTGGATTTTGAAAGATTTAAAATTTGGGATGGTATGAATAATGGTGATGGTCAGCAAAGTCCCAGTATAGCATAAAAGGCGTAGGAGAGATGAGAGCACGTCTGACATATCCTAAAGCAGATTATGATCTGTACAGTTATTGAAACTGCAAGGCTAAAACTGAAACAGTCTTCGATGCACAATACTATTGTGTCCATTTATTTTTTTGTTCTTTATTCAAACTAGAAAATAGCGTAAGGCACGAGTACTAGCAGGCATCGGATATCCCACTTCATATCCTGCTCTGGCAACTCTGTCAAAATTTTCTCCAGCTGAACCATGGTCTCAAACACACAGATGGCCTGCAGAATTGCTGTCCTCACCTATCTAGGATAGTGTGATCTGCTGAGGAGAAAAAGCGCATGATTTTTCCTGTTTCCTGTCTCACAGCTGATAGGACTGCACTAGGAAAAAAAAAAAAAAAAAAGCAACCCCCATCCCTAACACAAAAGCACTAAGCCTACGTGATGACACCATCAGCCAGTTTAGCAGCAGCATCAGTACTAATGCTGCTGTTGGGCTGTCTCTCCCAGGACCATTTCCCCCCTTCCTTACTTCAGGCTGCAGTTACATTTTATGCAACTTTCTGCATTTTTCCTACAATATCTGAAGCACAACATGCTGAACGTACTACAGTTTGTGATACCTGCATTACTTGCAAGCATGCAAATAGCCTGTTGTATACATTCATTATGCATCCTGCATGCAGAACAAAACTGGACAGTGAAAGTTTTTGTTTTGCTTTAATATTTGTGAGAGACTGACTCTCTTAAGCATTATCTTCCAGCGTTCGGGATGCAGAGCACTGCAAACCCATGTTCTGTCTAGGTCTGATTCAATGTAAGCAAGTGACAGAACAACGTACACCTGTGGGCAGAGCCAGGGTCTGGAACACTAGCCTGACCATTTGTGCACAACATTATCTTTTTATTAAATACAACCAAAGGTTGGTCTAATAGGCATAACAGCGAGCCCTGATCCCAGAACTCAACACCTGTCCTCATGTTCTACTTGTTGCCGGGAAGGGTTTGCTCCATAGAATCTGTTTATCTAATCTGTGATAGTGCAAACACAATTCACAGACCAAATTCATGCCAACTGACAGCAGGGCGAGACAAGCATCGAGAATTTCAAATGTCTTTAACCTGACATTGAGCATTTTCCATCATCAACAGCTCTTTTGCTTTTTCCATGTATCAGAGCGGTACAAGACAAAGCGAAGAGGTATCACAGCCCCGCAATATTAACAGACCTATGAGATCCATCTCACTGTCTTTGCTACCTCTCTTACCTTAGGAGGGGGAATACAAGATATAGCTCTGCCTGCTGTTCCTACCATCAAGACAGACAGCGATGGGAAAGAAACTAGAGCAGATCTTCCCTTGAGATATTTAAACCCACAAAACTCAGGAAGAAGCAAGTGAATGGAATGGAAATAGAATTGTCCATTGCCTTATATCCCTCTTATGTTATCTGGCCCACACATGCATAGCTTGTGTAAGGACTTTCTGAGGTGACAGGAATGCCTATGCTGGTGCATTATCCCTGCTGTGAGACAGGGAACAATCAGGCTCTGGAGCTGCCAGATCCTACTTGCTCTGCAGCATTTAAAATGAAACAATTTTTCACTCTCTGAGTCCTTGTAAACAAGTGTTGTAGTGCTTTTAACTTGAGCCTATTGCATGTTGCTGGAGAACTGCAAGTGTTTAGGATTTAAACACTTTTCTTAGAATATCAGGCTGGAAGAATGAATAAAGGCTTTATCTCTACAATCTTTCAGAACCTTCCAAAACAAAGTTCTTGTATTTATCAGTACAAGCTGGCATAAGACACCTGGTGAACAAATTGGTCACTCAAATGAGAAAAGCTCAAACAAAAATAAATACAAGAGTTTAAAAAGTTCTCTGTTGCATCCACCTTTGCGTCTACACCCTCTGTTCACAATTGGAAACACTTCAGACACAGACCTGTCTTTTCACGTCCACACTAAGTGCCTAATCCAAAGTACACCACCATTGCTGCAGGCTTCTGTACTTCAACAAGCTTTAGACCTTGCATAAACAGCTATATAAAGAGAAGCTCCCGACAAAATATTTGGAAGCTTTGGCTCTGCACACTTATTGCACAATAATCCTTCCTGCTATCGCTGGGCTAGTTCTTCCACCTCTCTCACTGCCCTCCTATGCATGTATGTGCCATAGACGTGTCCTCATGAAACTCACTGCAGAGGAAAGAGGCAGCCACCATAGATTCACAGTGGGGCTGAGGTCTTGGCATGAAGCATGGAATAATGCACATTCTCCAACCAAAGTCCAGGAACTGGTTCACTGACTTTGGGTTTTAAAGCATGCAAATCTGGACGGAATCTATCCTACTGAATGTGATGGCTCATTTGTACTTTTATTCATGGAGCTGGAATACCGCATTGGAAAGCCTAATGAACTCCATATCCAAATCCTGGAAAAGCCTGGGCAACATTTAGAGGTAAATCTCATTTCCCTTTGCTCCTCAGACACTGAAAGGGAACACCAAATCCAAGCGGCTGCCAAATTGGCAGTTTGCATCCATGGCTTGCACAGAGTGAATTAAGCTGAGCATCAAGGGCACAAATGCAACTGCACCAAAATCAATACGAACATTCCTACTGACTTCAAGTAGTTTGGACTGAGGACATTCTGGGGAGAGTATATTCTCATTCACTGGCAAGGGGTTTTGCGTCTTCCCAGAAACAGACACATTCTCAGCGTGACACCTAGTGTCAGCAACAAGTACTTTACAGACCCGTCAAATGCAACAGACCAACGACACAACTAAGTCAATCGTACTGAAAATTCAAGTAACAAAAATTACAACAAAACATTTTAAATATGAACTAAAATCTATAATACCGATAATTAGGCGCGGGAGGGAGGGGGGAGCTTGTTTCTAGAAATAAATCCATTCAAATACATACTGCTCATCCTCCCTACTTGAACCCAACTCTGACGTTATTTCTCTGGTCACCTACCTCGGTGTATCTAGTTCTCCAGACTCTGCTTGCACAGCACCTACCACAAGACAGTCCAGTTCTAAGGAGTATTTCAGGTGTCACTGCGGGATGCGAATCCATTCCTGCTGGCCTGAAAGGGCACAAACAAAACTATCAGGAAGCAGACTTCAGAGGTTAAAACACTGACTTGAGCTGTTGTATATTTTTAGGTCCCTGTGAAACAAATTCAAAAAGCAAGCAAAGATGCAAGGACTATGAGATGATGGTCAAAATGTTAAATTCTCTTCAAAATCAGGTTAGTAGCACCTCAAGAAAGTGTGGGGAAATGCCTCTGGATCATTTTTCAAGTCAGCAATTCAGGAAAGTCATTAAATCTAAACAGAAACCACAACTGTTGATTAATTAAGGTCTGGCACTTTTAGGCCAAGATATACTATAAATATGATTTGTTACCATAATTATGCTGACAGATTACAGTTTTACCTTACTCTCTCTTGTCTTGAAGTTCCACAGCTTTACTCGTGATCAGACTCAGAGGATAACACGGTCTGAAAGTGAACATCATCACTGCTGGTGTCTTTTGACCAATTTTTGGTAAATGCCGGCCAAATGGAAAGGGAAGTACAAGTTGTGTGCCAAGTTTTTTCTAATTGAAGGCTAATCTAGAAGTCAGGCTTCTGGAAGCTGACTGACACCTGATTTCTTGATTTAGCAGACTGCAAACATTTATTCTAAGGAACAAACTTCTAACTTTTTCTGCAGAGACGAATTATGTTTTGAGCAGGTACAGTGACATTCACTGCCATCTCCTGGAAATGCCTCTGAGGTACCCACATTGGAGGTGTTCAGAGCACAGTCAATGACAGTAAAATGTTAAAATCACAGGTGAATCACTGATCTGATACCAGTTATCTTACAGAACCAAAGCTTCCTCCCAAAGTAGGAATTTTCCCAAACAAATTCATTTTTATAGAATAAACTTTCCCACAAAATATAACTGCAATGTGTACTTACATATATCAGCTCAATTGCTGAACAACTGTATAGAAAGCTCTTATGACAGCAAACAACCTCATTAATAAAAGTTCTATTGATAAAGATACCTGTACACAAGCACATTGCTGTGTTTATATTGATCTGACCACTTCATTTTATGAACAAATGTAGTTAGGAAGCAGCAAAAGCAGCAACCTCCTACAGTACTGCTACAAGCATTATATAAAAGGAAAGAAGCAAAATATACTGTCAAATTTCTAAGTTAGCTACCTTAAGAGAAAAATAATGTAAAAAATATCTGAAAGCAGGTAATTTATTTTTAGCTGCCTCATTGTCAGGTCATTATTTCCTGATTAGCTGTCTAAGTTCTTGTAGGGATCACGATTTAAAAAAGCCTGGAGAGATAAGTTCAAGGAAGCTGTTCTAGATAAGAAAGTCAAGGCTGTTATTACAATGTCCCAGGGCAAAGGAGCCTGTGGACATAAAAATCTATCTGCCCAGCATTTGATGGTGACAATATTAGAAATGGTGAGAGCAAAAGAAAATCTCATGTCCTGGAATTGCAGAGAGCTCATCTCTCTTGCACTAGGGTAAAGAGATACTACATGTCATCATGGTGCCCTTCTCGCCAGGGTCCTTGACCACACAGCACACGGATCCTCCTCATGGATCTGGATTCCTACAGCTAGGAGAAGCAAACCAAAATCAAGACAAAAAATGTCCACACCATCTACTGCTGCCAGCCTGGGAGGAGTCCACCAAAATAATAAAACAGCCCCAGAACCTATGGCTTTTCAGCATACCTCAGCATGAAGTTGTGCTTTCCCTATGCAGGAACCGCGTGGGTTAGGCAAGCCATGCTGGTAGTGTCCCAGGGATCTTATTTCCAAGGGCTGGAGAGAATACCAGGTGCTGAGAGGAGTGCTGGATATCATCCCAAATAATGCTGCTCCACCAATACTGACAGAGCTTTCCATCCCTAAGTCACGGTGTGGGTGGGAGAACTTTTGCCTCCTTTAGTGTCCTCATCACTGCAATGTTAAACAGATCAGGAAACCTGTAAAGCAGAGACAGAGAGAGATTTATTTTTCACTGCTTGCTCCCAATGGGTCTTACTTGAGGAGGCTGTGATTCCAGTGAAAACCTTTTATGTAGCTATAAGAGAAATACACATATTCAGTTGTGGAAATTGATTTTTTTCAAGGCTATTGTGATTGGGAGTGGCTTTGAAAAAGACAGAATAAGAACATAGTCAAAAAGGACTTTGAAAATGTTAGCAACAGAAGCTAGCAATTTCTGATGAACTCTAAAAATATTTTTGCTTGATTTAAACTTACATCTATATGTGAGATGCTCAGGGGAAATTAATTAGCTCAATTTATTAGGGAACTGCTGGTAATCAATAAGGTGCCTGCTTCCTCTGTGTAACATGTTTAATGCCCACTGCATGGGCAGTGTGGAACACATTTGGTCTTTAATTATGGCTACAACAGATTTCTTCTGTGCATCATTGAGTAATCAGTCATCTGTTACCTTCATGAATTTGAAAGATTTCTATGGCTAGTAATAAAATCACAGAGCAGAAAAATAAGATCCCAAAAGTGTTTGTATTGTCTCTGTAAGTTTGTTACAAAGATTGTGAAAGGTAAATGAATTCTGACTTGAAAGTTTTCGCCCTCTTAACTATTTCCATAGGTGTCTTCTAACAGAAAGCACAGCCAATGCAGTTTTTGAATGCTTGGATGTAAACCCAGAGCCCAAAGAAACAGCTCAAATTTCACTTCAAAATCTACTTCACAATAGATAGACAGTATTTTAACACAATATTTCTTTTAAGAGGGCTTCTCTCCAACAAGGAGATTCCCGAAAGAAAGGGTTCAGTCACAGAAACACCATGTGTCAGCAATGTGGGAGAAGTTATTTAGAAAGCATATATGCACTGGTAGTGAGTAACAACTTACACCACTTAGCGTGTACAATGACACACATTGAAGCTTATTCATGAACTCAGTCTGACACAGGCTGAATCTTAATTTTTTAGACTCGCTCATTAAAATCAATGTCAAAGCTCCAACTGAATAAAGATGCTGCATAAGGTCCTTAAAACATACGCTTAGCTGTAAGAGTATGTTTTAATCCCATTAAGTATTCTTTAGAACCCCCAGTGTGGGTAGAGAGTTCAGCTCAGTCACTGAATTATAAATATTTCTGACATTCTTCCTGACATAAATATTGTCAGGAAGAACAGAATATATATTTTACTTTTTCATATAGGAATTTAAAAGAAGTGTTTGTGCAAAACCACCATTTTGAGAAACAGTCTCAAACTTCTAAATGTTTCAAAATTAAGCTTTTCAGCTTTCTCAAATGTTTTCATAATCCTCTTCTCCAAACCTGACATTCATCATGAACTATTTCGTCCCACCCCGAACTGCATTATTCAGTTAACTTACTTTTAAATGAAAACAGTTACCCAGTTCTCCTAGTGTTCTAAACTGGCACCGGTTTGATTTTTCAAAACACAAAGGTTGGTTTCAAAAAAAGTTTAGATCACAACTCACAGGAGCAGAGACCTATAAAGCAGAGCTAAGAACTAAAACTTTGTCCAGATGACTGCAGGATACTTGGCATAAGGGTGACTGATATTCTGTGTACATTTCTTAATAAAAAGATCTTGTTCATTTGATAGTATTAAGTTACTTTATTATTGCTATGATGTGTTCACACTCCCTACTTATGACCCTGGGACACTGTCATCATCCATAATCCAACATATTTTCCCTCTGAAGGGTGGAATTTTGCATCTGTGAAATGTTTCTGTTAGCACCACTCCCTTCTTCCTCAATCCCAGAAACTCTGTGAAGTCCCAAGACCAGAAGGATCAGCTTAAATGGAAATGGGCAAGAATACCAGCATTAATTAATTTCTTGCTTTCTCAAAAATATGGAGTTATATTGCCTACCACTATCCCACACATAACTGAGCAATAGTTCAAGAGGAAATCCTCAAAGGACTTCCAACTGTTGCAGTTCATATATGGGTCCTTGTGGTTGGATGTTCCAGTGTATCTGGGCTGACATCATCATAGTTTGGTAGTAATGTGACTTTATTCATGTTTGATGAGTCAAATGCTGTTTCTTTTTGCACTGCTGAAACTGTGAAATCACCTAACAATTACAGTCCCCCAGGACGGATCAGAAACTGTCCGTCTGGCTTGTTGGTTAACACTTTGGTTGTGCATCCTGGAACAAGCTACTTCAAAAAATACACTTAGAGGTAGGATTCAGTCAGAACTGTCCTGCTCCAGTATTAGACCCAGCATAGCATGCCTGATGCATTTGTGTTACTCCATAGGCAGTAGCCTGCTGTGTTCACCAAAACACCATCCAGCCTTTGCTGTGTGGCCTGTCAAGGAATGCTTTGCAGTACTTAGGCCTTTCTGTCTTTTCTACAGCTTCCTTCTTTGAGGTCAGGATGGTCGTGCAACAGCCATAGAAGAGACCCTCTACATGTTACAGACATGTCCTTTCATACGTTATATGAAAAGACTATGCACAGTTTGGCCCACAATAAATTACTATTGATTACTTGGGATTTTCAAGCTAATATTCAACAAACTAATTTTGCTCCACTTTTGTACAACCTGTCTCTAACACAGAGCAGAATATGCAAAATGTCTTTAATCTTATATCAGAAGCTTAAATGGGGAAGGAGCATCCCCCTCAGATTTGTGTCAAGGCTAGAGCCAGCCACCTGTCCTTCACAGAAACGATTATTCATGAAAGAAAAATTAAATGGATAGTCATTGAGAGTTCGCTTAAGCTAATGGTGTGATCAGACATTAGTGTGACTAATGGTAATGGGCCCTCTCGATGAGTTACGTGGTAGCAGCGCTCCAGCTGCTTTGGCTTTGCAGAAATCAGTCAGATGGCTGAGATTCACTTTTCTGGTCTCTCTACAATTTATCTCTGTTGAATGAAATAACAAATGAAAATTATGAGCAGTTCTGAAACTGGGGGGGGGGACGTTATTACTATGGCTGTGGTAGACATTAAAGTACACTTATAATCACTTTGGCTATTTAGAATTCACATAATCACTTACCAGCTTCTCAAGACTTACATTTAATGTTGCATTTACTTGAACCAAAGGCCTGATACGGCAATCCTTGTTCAGCAAAAGGCCACGGTAACATCTAAGTTGTATTATGAGCATGTCAACTAAAAATAACTATGCCCCCAAACCCTTTGCAGTTATTAGCAATGTAAATGTTACAAATAAAACTTGCAAGGCTATTAAATTACAATTATATTTCTACTATGTTCCTGATCGTTTTCTAACAAAGTATTTTGAACCAAAAACTGCCTATTACTTTTCACTGCTCCATATTTCTGGCCAGCGTGTGGGTTCTCAACACCCCACAGTTTCATTTTCAAAAAGCCTCTGTCCCCAAATCCCTGAGGAAAGACTCCAGGAACAGAATTCAGAGATTTAGGAAACAATGAAATTTGGCCTAATTCTAAGGTATCATCATTCAGTAATCACTGTGCTGCGAGATGCTGATGGTATGGATAAGCAAGATAAATGCTCTGCTTCACTGATAATATAGCAGATGTTTTAACGAAACTTTTCAGGGCTACAGTATAGAAGACTGACAAGCAATGGTGCGAAATCGGTGTATTTTGAAATATAAATACTAAATAAAAAAAATTACTGAAATAATTAATGGAACAAATTCCACCGTAGTTTGGCAAATGTGTTTGGTTCCTCAAAATGCTCTTACTGACCATAGGCCTGAGTACAGTCTGATAATATACACAAGGGAAATGCTATCTTCATGTTCAGTACAGTGTTTATGAAAGAAAAGAATTCACGCCACAACCATTTTATCATCCTCCCAGAAGTATTAATCTGTATTATATCCCGACTCCCTCCCTTCCTGAAAACAGATGAAAAAGTGTCAATGGAATTAGGACAGATCTGGACAGGTTTTTATAAATATAACTAGAGACAGAAACAATATTTGATAAACCTATGGTGTCTTACAAAACTTGAAGTGTTGGTGTTTACTGTTTTCCCGTGTTAGGTGCTGAAAATACAAAAATAATCAAGCAAAGAATGTAGAGTGGAAAAAATATTCAGTGGTCTTTTATTCAGACATCTTATCTCCCTATAGACAGTTACATGCTAATGCAAATAGGAACATACCTGAACTGACTTTCTGGTTTCCATCTGTTCCTGTTCTGCATGAGGTCTGTTTTGCCTCTGGGTTGGGTCTTACATTGTGAAATGCCTTGGGAAAAACTATCCTGACATGGGTGCAGAGGGTTTATACAAAAGGATTTTTAACACATTGGTGCATTTTATACCTTTTTACATAGATGAAAGTGCCAGCAAAATACAGGACAAGGACAAGTTAGGCCCACAACACACCTGCTACGTTATATCATCACTCTAGAACATTTGCTGAAGAGAACAGCAGCACAATTGCACTGAGGGAAACACAGACTGCCTGGGAAGCCAGAGTGGGTTTTAGTGTGACTTGCAGCAGTACTTGAAAGTTGAAATTCTCTGGAAGACCAGCATGTTTTCCCTGCTGCTTCACTGAAGGAGAAATAAGGATAAAATACCAAATTATATTGTAATATGCTGAAAATTGAAATCTAGCATAGGAATTTTTTCCCCATGCTTCAAACTAGGAAAAAAGGGTAGATACAGAATATATGTCCTCCACAATTTAAACAAATGCAGCTCCATGCTGCCACAGTGAAGCGCTAGGACTGCCCTTGTTAGCTAGATGAAAGCAATATTGGAAATCTCTACACTACACTGTAGTCACTTCTCTTGCATATGCAATAGAAGCATGACATGATAGAGACTGGGGAACAATATTAAACTGTCTTTGTGCCTTTCTGCTTCTCTTTCTAGGTACTAATGAGAAGAAAGAAAAAAAGACTAATTCAAGGAGACTGATGGGCAGGACAAAACACCTCCCCTGCTATACCTGCTCTTCTCCTTTCTCTTCCTCACAGCAGCCCTAGACAAGGGAAACCCAAGTGCCAATTCAAACCAATTTAAATCTACCTGGCTATGCAGGTCACATATAGTGGAGCAGAAAACCTGGCCTTGTATTTGCTGAATTAACCTAGAAACAGTTAAGACTGCATAGCCAAAGCAGCCTGGAATCAGAACATGATGCCCCATCATTCCTCCACATGCACCACATAGAGGTTCTGCCCACAAAATTTGAGGCACGCTAGGGCAGTCAGGTAGGTAGATACCTATATGTCATTGTGCCCAAATGTACACAGAGGCTAACAGAACAGCAGAGGTTAAGCCCTTTCAGTATTTAAGTGCACTTCATATATGTCACGCAGTTCAGGAATGACCAGCTAGGCAAAGTCTACAAAGTCTCAGAACTATGCCATCATCCAGCTGAAAGGAAGAGAGGAGGAGAGGAGAAGACAGAATCGCATGGTAACTGAAAGTGTTTCCTTTCTTACTGCCTCAGAATACATGTTATGATTGCATTACATAGCGTAGAAAATTGAAGAATGTTATTCTAGCTATTTTTCCAAGGTGTGTGGGTATGTCTCTGCTTCCCCAGAAACATATATAGTTACTTCCCACCTTTGAGGCCCATCTGTTGGGTCGAATCCCAAACACTTCTCTGTTTTATACAGCTAGCTCCCTGCTAGGATGCTTCCACACTCAGACCTTCACCTTGAGCTGTCTTCCACTGAACAGGACCAACTCCAGCATCCAAATATACATAGACAATCCCTGAGATGCTTTAAAAAAATGCAGTTGATCTTGACTTACCTCATTGACATTTACTACCTCACTTTTAAAATGTTGATGTCCCTGGAATTGGTACACAAAACTATTTCCTATGAGAATAGTAAACAGAACATGCTAATGGATTTCCTAGTACTTCAATATAAACAGTTAACTCTGTCTGGCCCATCAGAGCAAGATTCAGTTTTGAGTAGCTGATTTCAGTAAGTATTTTATGTACTGTGTTTAACACAAGCCATGCTTTTCTCAAAAACAAAAATGACAGTAAGGTATTGCATTAATTTTACTCTTGAGATTAACGCGATGGCAGCCAGATAGCTTGGAAAGGACAGTAGATGGAGATGGATATATATCCTGATATTGACTGATGGAATATTCCCTTTATAAAGGTAATTCTAACTTCCAGAAAAGGCCATCAAGAAAGATTTGTTTGATTTCAATAGGAAAAAGCTCAGCACCTTGCCAAGCTGAGAGAATAGGGTGGAGAAGACAAGGACTGGATTTTTGGATTAAGGGCTTCCTTTCTATCTTTGACTCAAAGCTCATAGAAACTTTTCAAAATATAAAATGAGGCCCTGAACTTTCATAAAAGAGAGGCACATATTTGTGCTGACTGGCTGATTTTGATTCTTACAGGTAAAGGCTGAAATGTTTAGTTGAAGGTTTGGTCAAAACCTAAAAGGGGAGCGGGAAAGGAGGATGTTCAGCTGTAGAGGTCTCTGGGCATAGTTTGTGAGGAACACAGTACCCTGAGTGCTGAAAAACTGTTTCTTGAAAAACCGTATCAGAACATGTTCAGAAAGCACCAGAATGTAGTAAATGCTTCTATTGATTTTGCATTATTAAATCCTGAAAAATAACCCAGCTTTGCATGATATCCAATTTACTTGATTCAGCACGTTAATAATTCTGTTCCTAAGACCAAAATGAAAACCGCAGCAATTCTTCACTCCAGAATTAGATGTCTGCACAGGAATTAATTTGTTCAGATTATGTAAATTATTCAAGAATATTAAAAAGCACTGGTTTTAAACTGTTAAGACTGCTTCCCCATTTCCACCGATACGAACTGTTAGTCTCTTGGGGAGTACTATTTTTAGGGTGCTGACAGAAAGTCGGTAGGAGGCAGTGGAGCCTTAACGATAGTGAGGTTTGGATTGGGGCCATAATGGGCCTTAGAGGAGCCAGGTCTTAACGATGCATATCAAAACTAGAAGATCAGATGTGCATTTGGGACACTGATGATCAAGTGAGCTTTACTTTTTTATTATTATTATTACTGCATGCATTTTCGCATTTGTCATCCACATTCAAATACAACTGAGGTCATAAAACTGAAAACTTTTAGATTGTACTCACCACATCTCTGTAGCACTGATTTGTCAGAACTGATGACGACAGTCACCCACCCTGCCCTTAAGGCAGTAATGTGACTTTCTCTCATGTAGTCTTTCTCTGTTTGGAGGCATACTGAGATAATTATTACACCTTTAATTTGTAATTTAAACCTGTTGGTTTTGCCTGCAAAATCATCTAGCTTGCTTTCAAGTGATGGATACACTACTGTAACATAAATATTACAAAGGAATTACTTTTTATGTTGAATCCAATGTTCAGAAACTATATCCTCATGCATTTTAACCTGAAATCTCTTTTAATAGAATATATTTAAATTCCACATCTGGAAACCAGATTATTTTTTTCCTGTCTCAAATAGAGTAGAATAATTTTCAAGCAGAAGAGAACGTTCTCTAAATGACCGCTCAACTCTTTCTGTCGTGCTTCACTACTGACCTCTAATGAGCAGTAAGCATATTGCCTGAATCCCTTACCTCTTTACAGAGAAGAAAATTGGTAGTAACACAAGTTCTTCCTCATACAGGTTTACCCTTTCAGAGTAAGTAGGAAAGCTTGCAAGAGTTGCTAGGTTAGATGCTGTGTTATTCTCCCTAAGAAACTGCTTTCCAGAGGAACAAACAATCCAGCTGGGAGATGGTATTTTTCAGCCACTGTGAATTAGTAAAATTTGAAAGATACTAGCACATTAAAGTCAAATTTGCAAACAAGACATGACACTCGGAGTCCGGAGTGCTCCTAGAATCAGTTTTGCAAACCTCATGTGAATACAGTGAAACCTGACAGTTTGTGAGAAGCAGCTTTGTAGTATATTGCAAAAATAGCACACCATTGAAATAGTCTCACACATCTCTCCCTTGGTATGTACTTGACTGGTCAGGCATTTTGATCCTGAGGAGTCAGCACATGACATTGAAAACCTTATTACATTTTCAAAGCATTACACAGACTTCAGATGGTTAACATTTTCACTTTTAATATTTATTTTAAATGTACATTTTAGCTGTTTACCTCTCCTCCTAATTCATAACACAGTTGTTACTGTATAATTTGACAGTCTTGTAAAAATGCCTACGTTAACAGCTCTTACAATTACAGTCCTTCCATCCTTAAACAGTCTATTAAGGTTCTCATACTTTTGCACTATGTAACTACCTTTACATGATACTGAAAGAACTTCCATTCAAGAGTAAGAATAAAGCAGAAATGTTTCCATGTCCCAAACAACTTCAAATATCCAGTAACTGGTGACGCTGTGTAATTATGGACATTTGTCCAGGACTCCCACATCCTTTCATCCAGGCTGCCAGAAGCCAGGAGAATTTCTTAGCTCTAGTCCTTTGTAGTCAGTCTAATACCAAATTTCTGTTTCTAGTGAACGAGCAATTCAATGACCAGGAAGAATACTGTACATGTAAAAATTGCTACAAGGTATTTCCTAAATTACTGTCTTCATCTGTGACAACAATGACAAGAAAGACAGACAGACAGAAAGAGAAAGAAAGAAAGAAAGAATATAGAAAGTTTTAACAGTTTCAACTGCCATCAAAAAAATGAAAGGAGAACATAATATTTCCCAAAATAGACTGGTAATGATTAGTAGAACAAGAAGATCTTCTTTAAGCAGGGACAGGAGAACGACTGCCAGTGAACAACTGGGTCAGTTGGGTGCTATGAACTGCCAAAGAAAATATTCTGAAATGAGGGTAAAGATGCGCTCCCTCCCAGAGGGCTAAGGCCACAGTCCCTTTGGCCCAGCAACACACAGCAAGCTCAGCCAAAACCAGATGCTGCATTAAAAGCCATTCCACAACAGCTAGCACAGAACAGCTCTGCATGGCCTTTTCTGAAGTTACCAAACACTGAACCAAAGAATGTATTTGTATTCTGGAGTATGCCATTCTAACACGGTATTGTTCCAGAAGTGCTACCGAATTTTAATTTCATTATGCCACTGCATTTCCCCCTATTGAAGAGGCATAGGCAGTTTGAACGTATGCACGCTTTGAGAATTGGTAAAAGTCAAGGAAGCAGCAGCATGTTACCTATACCACCGGGAAAGGGACAAACAACACTACAAAAAGACACGTATTAACGAGCTCTCTGCCTACATAGCCCTGAGGACAGACACTGAAAAAAGTTGAATCACTCAGCGGAGCCAGGAGCACTCTTTCCCCTTGGTGCTGCCTGTTTAGGAGATCTATCAAGGAGATCCTGGATGGACACGTTTATCAGAACTATCACTGAAATGAATGTCTTCCCATTAATGCTGCAGTATTGCACTACATGACTGCAGCAGTACACTTGTCATGGTATTTAAGGTCTCTGTGCTTCATCAGCAAGGCATCACCAACACTTCATTCAGTGCTTCATCCCCAAGGTGGTGGGAGAATCCTACCCATCCACTGAACCTGGGCAGGAAAACTGGGTCACAATTATGCTTCTGGAGCCAGCTTTGAGAGCTACTGAGTCTGCAACCTCACTGTGCTCGGCAGGAGCTTAAACTGGCAAGGAATTACATCTTTCCTCAACCTTGACTTGCGTATTACTGTTGGGTATAAATCTTTTCAGAGAAACTTCAGGAAGTTTTCTAACCCTTACTATGGAATAGTTTGGATAGAAAACAAAATGAGCAACTTCTAAAATCTGAATTATTTCTCTTCCTCAGAGACAAAAAATCATATTCACAGCAGAAAACCACCATGGTTATAATTACCTTCAAATCTTTAAAATCAAGTTAACTAGTATACACTGAAAAATGAACACAAAAGAAGTGTTGGATATGTGCAACATATCTAGTAATTAGCATACAAAAAGGACAATGCCTTCTAAAATGTTTTTTTTAAAATAACAAAAAATCATTCTGCCCTTACTACAAATAACAGCTCTGTATGGAGAAATAATTTGCGTTACAGCGTTTTGACGTTTTTCTAAATAGACCATGAAAAACAAAAGTTAATTCCCCTTTTGTTTTCAAAGACAGTTTAATAGTGATATAATGTTTTAACGTATTTCTCCAAAGCTCCACATATTGCCAGCAGAAAAGGTGAATATTTATGTTAACCAGTCCTAAAGGCATTCTCACTAATATATCAAAAAAGCTCTTGATCAGTAGTCTTGAGCAAGATACTTTTGTTTTTTCCAAAATAAATAACATATAAAACCTACTTTTATTAAAAAAGTAAGCAGTGCTATGTAGGTGTCTTAAAATGTAAACACATGCTCAGCTAGAATAAATAGGACTTACTTGTTGCCATAGAGTCAAAAGATAGACTAATTCACTAGCTAGTGACTCAGGTCTCAGTGACATGCTTGAGAGTAGATGAGATATTAAAATTTCTTGGAGAGGAGAAAAAAAAAGGTGACAGATTAAACACTTTTATATTACCTATAGGTTTTTATTGCAGAATGACAGAGAATGCATCTGTGAATGCAAATGCAACTTCGGGATTTCAGTGCCTGCCTTGTGAAGAGTGCATGCAGTCCGTTAAAGCTCTTACTTAGATACATCAGATCTAAGTTACTAGTTGTGGGAACTGCAACCAGTAATCACATAAAAGAGAGTTTCACCCTAGGACAGAGTTACAGGGTACAACCTGAACACTGTCAACAGTCTCCTATATAGTGGGGTAGTGTATCAGTCCCTAGCAATGCTGTTGCAAAACCTGCTCTGCTCTCAGCCTGTCATAGATACAAGTCTGTTTCCATTTCTAAGGTATGAAATCTGGCTTTTTGTTCACACTTTTCCATCTAATAGTCCCTTGTACAAATCCCAAAACACTGGCCAAAAGGACTGCCATTATACAAAACAGAAATAAATTTGGATATACTGCTTCAGGAAAAGAGGTGAGTTAACGTTTAATTAAAAGCAGCGACAGAACATTCTTAGGATCAAACAGAAACATAAGACATCCTCTAATTTTGAGTGCCAAAGTGATCATGCAGACTGACAAATACCTTCCTTTACCAGAGCCTCCCCATGGCCAGTCCACAGAAGCAAGCAGCTCCACTCATCACAGCCTCAGATAAAACCTTCTGCCTTCCGACAAGAGCCTTTTTGCGCTCTCTGAATGTAAGCAGCCCAGATCACCAAAGTCAGGCAAAATGAATCCAAGCCTCCTCCTCCTCCTTCTAATCCCCAGGAAGTCAAATAATATTTTGTGTTTCTTAAGAGAACCACAGAGATCATTCTTAAGCAGAAACCTGAATGTATCAGCATAACAACTGTGTTAGCAGCAACAGAAGTCCTCAGGAGACTGCTGTTGAGCCACGTTGCGTACACCAGGACTTGGGCATCTGAGCATTGCTGTTTGGAGTCCCAGACAGGAGACAACTTGGCCACACCTAGCAAAGAAGCCATTGTAAAAATCTGGACAGAAGCAAAATGGAAGTCTCGATTAAACCTTCATTTGCCAAATCGTGATTTTCTTTTCTTGCAAAAGCATTACTAACAGCCACGACCAGAAAAAACAAAGAGCATATCTAACACAAATGTTTGGTACTTGATAAAGTATTCATCTCATTATTTTATGTTGTCTCCCTTAATGTTATGTTATAGCATAAGGGTACTTTCTTGACAAATGAATTACATAAACATTGATTTAAAAAATTTCATTTCTCTCATTAAATTGCACTTATCCAATTACCCATTAAAGCAGTTTGTAATGTGAATGCAAATTTCTTGCATTCCAAAGAGATGAACTGGAAAAATGATACCTTGCCAAAATAGCACATTCACACATCTGATAATAGAGTTGAAAGACAAAAAAGAAAACCCACAAAACCAACCAACAAACCACCCAAACCAACCCCCAAATTAACCCCAGTAGTCTAAAGCAGCTTTTGTCACTGTTTCAGAGTCCAGTAAGGTGTTTTCAACTCAACTTTCTCTAGAACAAAGCATTTTATTCTATACCAAATGCTAGTAAATCACAAGCCTGAAGAACACTTTACTTATTGTCCAAAAAGTTACCAGAGGAGCTCTGAAGAGCAGAACAATCAGACTCATCCAGGACTCATTCAAAGGACATTGAAAACAACCTCCAAAGTCACTCTGCACTGATGGGTGCAGACAGATCTCAACAGGCTCTGACTGTGCTGAACATGGTGTGGGGCCAGCATGTCACATAAAAATCCAAGAACGATGAGCCAGCTCCAGGCCATGGAGCAACAAAGCTGCATTAGTGCAGCTCTGTGCCCCAGTTACTGTGCAGTAGCAAGAGTCAGAGCTCATTAGATCAGGAATACACATGCTGTGTTCAAAACCGAGCTGCTAAGTCTGTCAAATGCTGAACTGTATTTGTGAACCCACTAGGTCAGACTGCATCTCTGCTCTTTAAGCCACTTCACAGTAAGCAGATGTCGCCTCTGATCTCAGCCAGGGTCTGAGGAAGTGCAAAACGACTCTCCAATCTAAGCATCACATAGACAGTTATACCTTAGAAAAGAACCTGACCTTTTATCCCTATGCATACAACAGCCCCGTTTAAAATCTTTCTACTAATACAAAACTTGTTACTACAACAGTAGTCTTTTTTTTTTTTTTTTTGGTCTTTTTTGGGACAGTATAGGTACTCAGAAGAGTGTCTTAGAAAAGACCGTTAGACTAAAGTATAGTCTCTCAAAAAAAGATGAAACGTTTTAAACACAATGGCTGAGTGCGGAAGGATATGTGCAGGTATTACTGTACAGATCTTCTGTGATGGAGGCCTTTCCCTTCAGATTCAGATCACACTCCCTTGCCTGATCTGAATCTGTACCTACTTTATTTTGGCACAAAACCAGACATCACTCTTTGGTGCTTAGTTACACTGGCAGTCACCTGGGAACCATTCTCATTGATGACAGACAGCCTTCTGAGCATTGCCTACAGGCTGCTTTTACAGGTTGGGGCAGCCCCAAATCTTGATATTGTTGTAGTATCTGTCTTCCTGAAGCTACTCTGTTTATATGGGTGCTACGGTCACAAAGCACTTCAGAAAGCCAATCCTATTGTGATTGCACACTCTCTATAACACTACCGTGTCACATCTTACACAATAGTCTCCTTTGTACCTTCAGGGGGAAGAAACACAAGATACATCAGAAGCTCAGTGAAAGTCTGTGCCCATCATAATCATGATGACCGTACTCTAATCCCTATGCAGGACAGATGATAAAACTTTTTCTCAGAAATTCCTTCATCTATCCCAGCCACACAACATCAATTAAAAATACAAACAAGATTCTTGGGTGAACAAAAGATACAGTAAATAAATATTGTTTATACAAGTGCTAGAACAATAAAGATGAGGTGCAATTTGCTAGAGCTTCTCTTCTAAAAGAAAAAAGACTGGAGTCCCCACTTAGAATTGTCCTTCTGGATTTAAGGCTTTCCGTTCACCTTTTCTTTACTGACAAATCCTGGGAATCTTTGTGAGCAGAGACCCACACATTTGCTTGACAGCCAGCTGTTCAGAACGTCTCTGGTAACTTTATCTAGGTTGTGGGTCAACCACATTGTTGGAGACAGTCATCTGAAGTGTCTCAAGCAGGCCAACTTTAGTCTAAAAGCATACAGTCACATGTTTGCTACCCACACCTACCAGTTTGGCTCAGCCAGATAATCTCTGTATTTCATGGCCAATGAAGTTTTCTCCTTTTCCCTATCATATCTTGCATTAGTTTGCTAGGATAGCTTGTCTATTAATCACACTTACCACATTTCTGCCTTATCCAGCCCCTGAAAAATTGAGACCTGGTAATACTTAAAGAAAAGAGGAAGAAAGAAGGCACACAATCTTATTTTATTAAATGTGCACATTTACGAGCCGTATACTCAATAAAAGGAGCAAAATCTACTGTGTAACAGAAGTATGGTCGTAACAGCATTTCTAATGCTATCTGCTTTACTGAGCTACAATTTAGCCAAAAAAGAATTGTGTCCATGGGTCCACTGAGGCATTATCTCAAGTTGCCTCTTTTTTTCAGCTTTCAGTCCAGCAACATATGTATCACACAGTTCTGCTCCAGTGTGCTCTGACATGATTAATTTCTGTGACATGAACTCTGCCATTGCTGCCTGGTGTGTGGTGTTCAGGTTTGTACTGCCTAGTCAGGTAAAAGAAAGCATTAGCTCTCTGCACTGCAGTACAACTACGTTTCAGACTACCCTTCCTGCAAATCAGCTCAATATTGCTACCGGGCAACTCATCTTCCTGAGCCTGACAATAGAAGTCCCTTCTGTGCTGCATTAACTGCCACTAGCTCACGCTGGCCCCAAACCAGTCCAAGCCCATAGGATCCCATGGACCAAAACAGATCCTCCAGGCGGCAACTTCTGTCCACAGAACACACATGCTACACTAGACTGCTACCATTGGGCTGCTCTTACTTATTCAGAGGCTTTCATGATTTCTTGGACAAAACTCCATACACTCTTCCCTCAAAATGACAGAAAAATTTTGGCTGGAAGGGAACTTCGAAGGTCATTCTATCAAACAAATACCATTCTCAGTTCCCTGCCTGTTAAGTCATGATGATTCTCTAACCCTGAAACAACACACAAAATTTGTATTTTTCCTGTCATTAGTACAAAATATTAACCTAGGATTGTGTGGAACCAGGAAGAAGTAACACCATGATTTCTGTAAATTATGTTAGACATGGTAAGTTGTTCCCCTCTGCCTTTGGTGCCAAACAGTGAATCTTCCCTCCCAGCTCTCATGTTTCTGTCCAAAAGGATTAAACATTAATATGCAAGCCTGTTGAAAACATTTAGAGTTCTTTTGGTTATTTCAGTTTAAAATAAATAAATGCTTGACAGGAGCAAAGACCAAATGTAAAGCCAGTGGAATACCAAGATTTTCCTACAGTATAAAATAATGAACAGCAGAATCTCTGTCTGGGGAAAAAAAGTTACATTTCCAGAAAATTATGAAGTTCCTAATGGAGACTTCTGTTTTGTGGAATTAGAAGTAATGTATCACCTTTCAAACTGAAGGACATCCAATTTAACGTAAGAGGGACTCATATTAATAACACTGCATTCCCTACAATATGAATATACCACATATGGATTGCAAGATTTTTAAGGGACTAGATGATTAGTTGGCAACTCCAGAACTTGCTGAGCCAGCTTAAGGTAATATGAGCACTCCAGGGTCCCATCTCAGGGCATAACCTGATCACCTACAAAGATTAGAAAGGAATGTTCCTCACATGTGTAGTCCTGAGCAGCTGGCCCTGTGTATCACAGATCTTGATGCTTGGTTTTTAACCTTTTCCTTGAGCAGAAGTTTATCAGCATTTCTAGGTTAGGTATACGATAGAACTGACTCTGTATACCAAAATGTATTCTCTTATCATTTTACTCATATACTTCTTTGGAGAAAAAGAAAAGTCCTATTAGATACTTCAATATGGAGGTGTCTTCCAAGGTCATTTAATTTACATTACATATTTTGCTTCCAATTTTTTTTCATTGTTCACCAGACAATGTAAATGAACACATTATACAAAATAAAAATGCCTAGGCTTACACTCAGGCAAATAAGCTCAGCATCAAAAAATTATTCAAATATATAAAAAAATATCCAAGTTATGATCAAGGAAGTCTTTTATATTTCTTATACAATTTAATTGGATTTTCCTTACTAGATAACATGACTTAGAAGTCATCCTTCAATGCTGTAGGCATCATTGATAATCTTTTAGAAGCTACCCATAATACATAAAAAAGGTAATAAATATGCCTCAAACCGAATCAGATAATTCACTAACAACATAAAGTAAACGGACTCTGCTACACCCCGTAGCTTCCATATTGTCACTGTTAATCCCCACAAAAAATCCAGCTACTCACAATCATGGGGATAAGCAGAACAGCCAGCTTTGCAATCAGTTCAGGATGCTCAGATATTTTACAGAAAAAGAAAAGGAAACTACTTCACCTGCCACTTTCTCTTCTTGTCCCAGTAATGCCTTAAGTCAAGTTCCTCCTTTGGCAGTATATGCTAGCATAGGACGGGAAGCATTACCAGACACACCTTGGGATATGAATTTATTTGTAGATCATAATGAACACCATCAGTTTAAAAACTTGTGAATATCTATGAGAAAATTTCATTAACAGTCTGTTTATAGAAAGACTTTAATACACAAATATATATACACACACGTACATACACACAAAACCACCACATACAAAATCATACATTAGGATTACACACAAACTATGTTTGAGCCTGAGCTATTCTATAAAGGACAAATTCAGAGATGGTATTTATACATTGCCTTTTGAGTGATGTGAACAAAATGGCTATGGCTAGCTAGAGAAAGGAAGAAGAATAATTTTTAAGACTACACTCTGAACAATGCTGGGCTCTGCTGACAACAAAGTGGATGTATCAGTGACAGGTTTTCCCTCCTTTTTCCTTTTTCCTCAATAGAGCATTTAAATCAAATTACAGAGAGGACCTGAAATAAACAAACACATGCCCTGTTTTGGAAAGAGAAAGTGGCCACAACCAACAGGTGAATCAATTTTGGTAGTGGTCCACTAAAGTAGGAAGGAGCAGAATCGAAGAGGAACACTCCCAAAGTCCTCCTAACAGGTACAGTGCTACTCCTACAACAAGACTAAAAACCACTGCAAATGCAGCGTTCCTCATCAGTAACAACAGTTCTTACAAAGGCGTGCTCACATTCACTGAACAGGCAAATTAAATGTGGTTGATACAGTTGGAGCGTACCAGCTCTTTTTGACAACCAACCTGTGTCAGCTCAGTGTCAGCCAGGCAGGTTAACTGTCAAATAGATGGATTCAATTAAATGGTATTAGCCAACTTTTGTCTGCTTATTTAGCAGAAGAGTAACTGCATTCTGTAATAACAGAAAATATTGATAAAACTCAGGGAAGAGGGCAGGTGAGGACTAAAATGAGAGCCTGGAGTGGACTGCATTGAAAGATGTGAAGGTGGCAGCACAGACTATCAACATGCTGGGAATCATTTGATCACTGAAGGCAAGGTTCGGTATGTCTTAAGATACTCCTCCTTCACTACAGGATACTGAGACGAAGCAAAGCTAAAAGTGGGCAGACCCATCTGAAGAAAGACACTTCAAACATGCAGAGGAGTTGTTTGGGTTGACTTGACCTCTGTGCTATTTTTCCCCATAGGGCAAGAATGGAATGGTCTTCCAGGTGGAGACGCAAACATCATTTCCCCTTTTGCAGAAATACAATTTCAGAGCCTTACCTGCTTTCATAGAGACAGAGATCCTACACCTTCCCTGATGGGATTCCTCAGCCCATTACTGTTACTGCATTACAGTCATGCTGCTCTATCTTACTCTTCTGTTTGTCATTAATCCAAATGGAAATGGCAGCCTACTATGAAGAAGAGAAACAGCCTTAGCTGGTCTATACTTGGGTCCTACAAATGCAGGATCTACATAAATAGGGATTCAAAACATGGACTCCACTCTGCTTGTGGGGCTAACCCACCACCTGTAGGCTGCTCTAATTTGTGACATGAAATTATGATGAGAAACACCATGTATTTCTGGAGTAGGCAAATATCGGTTTTACCTTGTTGTCATAGCAATACTCTCCAGCCAGGCCACTGATGGCTCTCTTTATCTAATGGAATATTAAAAGCTCACTAATACTTTTCTTGTGTGAACTAAACACAGTGCATCAGTTTAAGTTTCTCCTCAGCTTCACTGCATGTGAACTTGTCAGATGCCACTACTTTGGCTCCCACACTCCTGTTAACGACCCAGTATTTCCCCCTTTCAAAGAACAACTCTCCCCCAACATCCTGTTGTATGCACCATGTTTGCTAGCATCACATTTATCTCAGATGAGGGGATGTTCTACTTCTTTTCTTAGTTCTTACCACTTATCTTCCCCATGCAGAGCAAGCTCTTGGAGTTAAGAACTCCCTGATACCTTGTATTCTTCTGGTAACTTCCACATCATGCCCACATTCCAACTTACCCTTAGATTTTTTAAAAATGTACTAAAGAACAACTAAATCAATTTAGCAATGTATATTCGGTTTTGATTTGGGTGTGAGCAAAGAAAATTTTGTTTGGAACATGTTCACCCACCTCAGCACATAAAATCCCCTAACTCTATTCTTACCACTTTTCCTTGCCTATTCCCTGCATCCCCATCCTTCCCTACTCCATCCCAAAGTCCAAATATCTTTGCAATAATAAAGCACTTTGTTCCAAATGTACCAGCATGCAAAAGGTTCACAGGCTGTTTTTCTAAATTAACATTCATGCCGTTTTAGTACCCAGTCATGAGTAAAGCAAACAGGTCCTTGAAATAAGATCTCTTCTTTTCAACATCAGGCTTAACACTTCACTAATTCAGTTGATGTGTCATGATAGGTGTTGTAGGTTCATATTACCATCTTCCTGTACATCTGCATTTAAGTCTCACAACGCATTGTAATTGGACCTTCACAAAATAACCTTCCACCTACTGGTAACTGATCATGGCACAATTTGCAAAACAGCCTATTACAAACAAAGTCATGGCCTGATAAAATCGGAAATACAAAGAACAGCTTTGCAAATGGAAGTTAGTGGAAATTTTACCACGAACACATGAGTTTGTCTGAGTTTGCATTAGACACACACATAGTAAGGACTTTGAGGAAAAAGCATCAGAATTATAAATCTTTACCCTAAAGGAAGATTTAATAGTAGTTTTCTCTTAGACTCCACAGGAAAGTACGTTCCAAAACAGCTATTATAATTTGAAGGCTGCAAACCTATGGCCAGAGACTTTACAGAGGTAAATCTGTAAGGTTTTACTGAAACCAAGAAAGTTACAGTTAGTATGATCCAGTTCTATGTACCATTTGATACTATCTTGGAGCCATTACAGGAACTAGGCTTATGAATTTCATGTACGAAACAGAGAAACAACATCACAGTCCAGATTCCGTTGCTGGCATTACTCCATTCAGTTATTTCTCATATTGCTGTAGCAGCTAAGAACAACAGGAACTATACAATCACAATTAAAGACGGGTTCCCCTCCCCAAACGAACTCATACTGTAAGGCAGTATGGAGGACCACATATGGACAGTTAAGGAGTCCTAGGAAACAGTACCGTCCTGTTAATTGCAGTGCACCAGTCCTCACCATGAGCTTTTTTTTAAATTTTTATCTATTTTTTTTTTTGTGGGCAAAGAAGGTGGAATGTGAAGGAGAACGTGGAAGAAAGTACACCAGTGCTTATTATAAAATTTAACATATGGGCAAATGAAGTCAGCGTCTTAACTGATGAGAAACAATAACTTTAATCCTGATATGGAAAGTCAGATGTTAGACAAATGACAGGCTTGTGGAGCTGGAACCCGCTCATGCTCTGAATGGCAGCCTTCTATTCTTGACTGTGTAAATATACAGAACTTGGCACCCTGCCTCCATTCTACAGAAAGTGAGGGAAGGGAAGCTGAAGGCTCTCAAAAATGAAGTAACTTTAGCATGTGTAACATTGGTAAATTCTATTGAAGTCCTTTTTATGTTTTTTTAACTTGCTATTTTAAATGTCAGTCTTTCTGGATTGCGTCTTAAACTTGACCAGGTTGACTAATCAGATGAAAAAAGGATCTGTCTTGAACTTGGCAGTCATATGAATTACTAAGTGAATGGCAACCCTTCAATACAATTGATTTTCTATATCCACAAAGCAGAAAACTTCATCAGAATGATGGCGCACTTCCACTGCAAAGCAATGTCTCTCCTCAAAATCTATGGGATACACTATCATGACCACCACACCCACAAGATGCTAAAAATATAAGGTGAATTATTACTACCTGCTCCCCAGAGGAAGGCACTGGCTTATATCTGCCAGATGGAACTGACAGCTGGCAACTCAATGCCCCCAGAAGACCTCCTGCAAATGGGCTCTTAAACAAAAATGTTTCTTTTGGCTTCCTGTTCCCATTTCATCCAAAGCAAACACGTCTCGTTTCACTCCCCACCTTGGTTCACTTTTGGACTTAGTCTTAGTCATAAAAGAATATTTACATATTTAATCACAGCAAATAGTAATTACATGCATTTAGTTGAAGACATTCCTTTCAGTTTGTTGGCAAATTTCAAAAGTGGCAATAAATGTCCTCTCTTGAAATACCATGATAGAGAATAACAGATAAAGCACCCTTTTTGCTGGGCAAAAGGTGCCTGCTCCACCTGCTTTGGGAAAAGAAATCACACATTTCTATGTCAGAGGCTTTATTCTTTCAATTACTGAATATGTATCCTCATCCCCTCACTGAGGGGGACAAGATTAATAATACAGTAAGCGTATATATTGCTGTACTGAATGTTTAGTACAGCCAAATATTTTCTTGAGTTAGGCCGCACATAAACAAGAGTTACTATGTCTAGCTACCTCAAATAAATGAAGCAATCCTTCTCTCAGTTTGAAAAGTTTGGCAAGAAATTGGGTTTTACTTGGCAGTAAGTGCAACCAGGTATAAACCTTATCTGTCCGGTGTAATGTGAGATTTTTTTAACAGACATTTCTGAAACTATTACAGTGAAATACACAGAAGAATTAAAACCAAACTAAACAAAAAAACTAAGGGTTATTTAAACGAATGGTAAAATGAACTACTCTCTAAAGTGTTCTGCTCCAGTAGATGGGAAGACATACCTGTGGGAAATGGAAGCGGAGCTAACAGAAGCATACAGCTGGCAGAAAATGCTTACTGCAGAACACTTTGAAAATCCACAACTTTAAAAAGAAGTATTCCAATACACTATTTACACTCATGCACAAAAAGCTAACCGGACAGAAAACACACAGAAGAATGTTCATCATCTATCTCAAAGGAGTTACTAAATACAGTGAGTTTTAAGTCAACTCCACTCAAATCTGTTCATGTCCTACTAATATCAAGCATCGGAGATTAACAAATAAAACACAAAGCATTTCAGCTCTGAAATTCAGTTGCCTAAAGAATATAGGGTAGTGAGCGAGCCACAATTCTATCATTAAGTTACATTTCTTCAACTGCTACATGTATCACTGACAAGTCAAATGGGCTCAGAGAGAAACAGTTCACTTCATGAAAACAGCAACCTTAGGTTACTCTCTTTCACCTTGTAAGACCAAGGAGCAAGTGAGGGTGCTGGAAACACTAGCACTAGCTGATATATCTAAGAATTTGTCTCTATACTAAGAAGTCCTATGTCTTTTTTTTTGGTGTGTGTGTGTGTGTGTAGCCTCAGCAGAAATAGTCTCCAGAGGCTGGGAAAAAGTCTCAGTAGGTGTGCGAGCTCATGTTGAATATGCCTCAGAGTAACTTGCAAAGACATGAGCATCAGCAAGTTCTGTTGTCATCTTGTATGGTCTGGTTTACTGAAATCTGTAATTTTTAAGAGAATACTACTCATCTTATTTGTTTCCTTGCCCCTATACTACAGCCAGACTGAAACTAGCTGTAAGAGCTCCCTAAACAAGTGTTCTGCACTGAAAAGGTCCTCTACAAGGAAAGGTCTAGCACTTATGGGGTTTTTCTAACAATACTAGCTACTGTTTACCTATTTCCTGCAGGTGCTTTCAGGTTTTGAATTAATTTAAATACAGCTAAGCAAAACTTCCTCCTTTTTTCTGGAATGATTGAGTATGTAAAAGCCTCTGAAGGCTGCAGTACATTTCGTATGTTAAAGGAACTTCAGTGGTATTTATTTATAACTGAAGATACAAAGTTCATTAGAGAGGATTCAGTTCTTTAATTTGCCAACAGGATGACTAATCAGCAAACATGTGGTAGCCAGCCATGCCAAAACATGCTAACCTTACAGCTCTGCACTACCCAGACAGTACATGTTATCTGAACAACCCATGGGGATGATCACAATACTCAGTGTAAGATGGGAGGCTACTGAAACAGGCAGAGAGTTTTGGGAGACAAAGGAAACAAATCTCCAGGAATTTAGTTCCAAGAGCACTGCATATTCTCCTGCTGCTTGGACAATTTGTTTCCTTTTCTAATGTGGAAAATTCACAAAATTATTAGAAAGTGTGAAGGTAAAGAAAGACTAGTTCAGACATGGTATTTGGGGTAAGCAGCTATGGGTGGTGGCTGATTTGATAAAAATATTCCAGGCTGATTCTGGAAAGCTGCTAAGTTACTCACAGTAAAGTACGATTCATCACGACAACCTATTAAGTGCATTGCTACTTCTGTTCATACCTGCACATTCACTAAACTTAAGAACATCCTAATTTATGACCAACACAGGTTTTTCTTTTTTAAACAAACGAAAAGTCTAGAACTTCCAATGAGCAATTTTTGCAATTCAGAGAGCTTATGTAATATCAGTACTTTTGCTGCAACCTGTACAACAGTTTTACCAAATGCAACTGCAGGCTAGAGACCATTTTGATGCTTTCCCCCTTTTGCTAAACTATTATAATAAATTAATAAGTAAAAGTCTCTGGGAAAGAGCAGGCAGTACATTGGTAGGAAAGTACCTTCTTATTTTCTTATTTACCTTACTTATTTAGTAGCAGTTATGATGGCAAGCACTGGGAATGGCTGATTAAGCCTCATTCTCTTGCTGCCACTCTAATGAGGACTTTTTTTTCTATCCAAGATAACTGAAATAGTACTGATCCTGGTTTGTTCTAGTCTAACTGTAGTCAGCTTGTGTTTTGAACTATTTGAGTCCCATCAATTGTTCTCAATCCATCTGGAAGGTATGCCTTCCAGTTTAAAGATCTTTCAAGGCTAGTTTCTGATTGTCCTTTCAAGAATACACATTACAAACAACTGTTACAAGTGCACAAAGAAATGTTTGTTCTTTTCTTCTGAGCCTCTCATGCTGTAGGACATAAATCCACATATTCCTGTGCTGGTGCATAGTAACATGACAAATGGCCTCAATTAAATTCCAAATAATCTTCACAGGTTATGCAAAACCTAATCACCAGATACAAAAACTTGCTCTGAGAAGCATGCTTCATTCTCAGCTGTAATTACACTCACAGGGATCAATTTAGCTGAATCAGAACTGGCGAAATCTGCAGTAAGACCCACAGAATCCAAGCAATACCGTAACAAATCCCAGACTACCAGGCCACGCTACTGATCCAAAGGCCAAATGCTATTTGCATTACTCACTGGGGAGGTCAATACAAATCAGCTGAGAGAAAGAAGAACAAGCTTTTGATCTTAGACTTTATAATAGATAGCCTACATTCTACTTTAGCAATTTCAAACCAAACTTCACTTCAACTTTAGCTTTGCCAGAATTAGACATGCTTTGCCTGGCTGAAGTTCTTTGCGTTCCTTATATTCTGGATAGTTAGATCCTTGGAACTCCTCTCCAACAAATGGCTGCTTTCCATTTGTCACTACCACCAACTATTTAGAAGATGTTCTAAGTTTATATAAGAATGCATAAATTTAGTAACAGGTGTCTATTACCATAAAAGTATTGTTAAAATAAATAAATGAGACATCATTCCTC
Organism: Falco rusticolus; assembly: GCF_015220075.1. Lineage (NCBI taxonomy): Eukaryota > Metazoa > Chordata > Aves > Falconiformes > Falconidae > Falco > Falco rusticolus. The sequence goes on from NC_051189.1 coordinate 44,304,791, forward strand.
CTTAAGAATAACCAACTCAAAGACACCTTTCTTTGCTGCAGAGTCAGCTAGCTGTAAGTGGACCACCACCACAGAGAATGCTGCTTTTTACATTTGGATAACTGAAATACTGTTTACCTTCTCTTTTCTCCCGCTCTTCCTAAAACATCTGATCTGGTTTTCCATCAGTAGTTAGTGAACTCTGGCTGACAAATGCAAATGGCTAGATGTTGATCCTCTGTACTGCCTGTAACCCCATTAGAAACAGAAAGCTGATCAGCAGTTCAAGTATCAACATGATAATCCAGAAAAACAGCAAAACCTGTTCACCACCCTCTTTGTCCTCAGTTCACCCAAAGCACGTTTTTGAACATGAAGTCTGCTGGTGGAAACATCTTCTTCAGCTGGCTAGCAGGGTTCTTAGTTCACTCACCATGCATGAAAAAAGTATCATCTGGACAATAAAAAACCTTAACATTCTAAATATCAAAGTTTTCTATTGAAAAATCTTAGACTATCTTAGTGTTTGTAATATATTATGTTTATCATATCCCGAGAATTCCATACCTCTCTTCATTGCAATGTATTAAGTCAAAAAAATACTCTTCTCTAGTTAAGAGAATGGGCTTTCCATTAATGATCAATTGAAACTCACTTACTTATAAAAAATGGACATAATCTAATGGACAGCTGTAATTCAGTTAGAATGATCAAAATGTGAATAACATAGCTCAGGAACACCAACAGTATAATGTTAAGGCCTCTGAGCCTTCAATTATTAGTTACACTTTTTTCATGCAAGAAATGTCATGGTCTATTAGCAGTGTAACAGATGACTTTATGACAAACGCAGATAAAAACTGTGAACGGAAATATATTTGTCAATGGAACACACAGCTTAAACTCAAAAAACTATAGCACTGAATTTGGCACAGGTGAAGGGTGATTTAAAATAGCTTATACAGCGATGATACAGGAAGTGAAAAATATAAGGCTGAATTACTTTAAGTAGATGTCACACGTTCTTTCATAGTAATAATGCCTCTTTTACTCAGCATCCCTTCTTGCTACAGACAGGTCATGTATTTGCAGTTCTTTTAGAAATTAGGAGACTAGAAGCTGAATCCTCCTCTTGTGTAATTGCTTCATTGCTGCTTCAGCTTATCACCTTTGATATGTTTCTGTCGAATAGCAGTTACTGTGCTATTGAATTAATCAGGGCAGCAAAATAGCTGTAACTGCACTAATGCATAGGTATTTATGGAAACAAAACGCACAGTAAAACCACGCATTCATTTTCCAAGCAGGGTTCATTAATCGGTAGCATTCTTCTAATACAATAATTTGATATGTGGTACAATTTAACTTTAGTTTAGCTGTAGTCTCAACAAGCAGTCAATTAGGACAGTTTGGAGTAGAGGTAAACATGATTCTTGCCAAGAGGAAGGATTTTTTATTTTCTGTTTTAAATAAGCATGATCCAAGTGGAAAGACTCCAACTGACTGTTGTGGGCTGTCTCATACCTCTTGGCTTTATTACGTAAGTCAATTTTTAGTCCTCCTGATTTTTCTTCTTTGCTTTTGCTTAACAAACTTGCTCCTTTCTCATTGTTATATTATCTGCCCTGTTTCTTTTCCTCCTGCAAACAAAACCAGTGATATTTGTCTTCTTGTGGATTACTGCATAGCCTCACAATGTACCAAATGTAGCTCTAAAACAACTGAGCAGATTAAAAAATGACAAGCCATTCCCATATAGATTCACCTTCCCATGCTGTTTGCTTTTCTCTCCATCGTCTTTCCCAAAATGACATTTTTAAACTTTGTTTAGGTTTTCACAATGTTTCAGATCAGAAGGGATCATCATATCATTTGCTGCAACAGTCACCCTGTCAAGAGTAAATCACACCAAGCTGTCCCAGCTTCTTCAGTGGCACAACACAGATTACACAGCCTGCACCAGAATTGTCTTCAGGTGATCCCAGCAGGAAAACCAGGGCTACTGCTTTCTGGGAAGTACATCTGAAAGGCTGTTTAGTCCAAAACTATGCATGATTTTAAGTACATGATCAGAGATATCAGGCAGGAATATAGAAAAATATTCTCTGACCATTAAAAGACAACAGTCCCTCTTATCTAAATTCTCCTTCCGTTTAGAAAAAGTCTTCCTGATGCTATAGATCAACAGAAACCTCTGAATAACAAGATCATGCAGAAGGCTAGTGATCAGCATAAAGATACAATTTTGCTATAAGCTCTACCTCTGTGTGTATGTTTTCATCCTGCAAGTTTTCTTGGACACAAGAGTATACAAGCAGGTACTGGATACACCAAATACAAAATTCTGGCAGCTGTGTGTCATTGAAAACAGACGTAAGGAATTTTACAGTCCATTTAGTCAGAAATTCTATTCACAGTAAATCATTAGCAAAATTCTTCCAAGTGTCACTGCTCACCCAGTTGTTTCGACATGCTTAACTTCTTATCAAACTGCCACTTCCCACAGCACAGTTTCAGGAAACTGTATTCCACATTAATCACAAAAAGCTGTTGTCTTACTTGACAGCAACTACTACTCACAAGAATGTAGTCACACAGGCAATCATCTTCTACTAATCATTATAGTTTCAGTAATCACCGACTATAATTTTTTTCTTGCTTTCCTTAGGACTATTTGTTCCTTACGCTGTACTTCCCAATTTGCTGAAATGTTAATAATTTATCCTGTTAGCTTTTCTGTGCTAAATTGTACATGGCCATGGGTATGTCTGCTCCTCCCCAGCAACTTTTGAACTTGTTTGGCAGTTCCAGCCACACTAGACAAAAGGAGAACATTTCAGAAATACTGATTTATTATTACTTACATATTTTGTGAAAGTAAGACTTCAGTAGAATGCCATAACCAAGTGAAAAGTTCAAGTACCCAACTGTACTAGACACCAATTAATTCATGTAAGAGATACCAAGAAGTATGCTTCACTAGCTTTGGTGTTCACAAAACTAGTTGTTTTTTACTTCTACGGCTTACGTACCTACAGTGTCAACCTGTTACTTGACTAAGCACTTAAGTTCAAATCACTTTCAAAATTACTGATTAACACTCCTCGGTAAATTACTATTTCTGGTTAGCTTCATTGCATTACTCTGTTCAAAACACAGTGCCTACCTTTGTTTTGGGAAAAGCCAGAGCTCTTTCTCCACAAATGCATTTGCAAAAGCTCCTATTTCTGAAATTATTTATTTTTACCTGAAACACTGTATTTACAATCAGAGTTCACAGCTGGGTTTTGCTTTTTTGTTTCAGACTTTTACTGCTATGCCAAGCTGCCACTCAAGTAATTCTCTATCCGTACCACTGAGTAACAAGAAGCATCCTGAAATCCTGTGATTGATAAAGAGGATTATTTTGTCACAGGCTATTTTAAGTATGTTTATAAAGCCTCAAAAAAAAGCTTGTGGAGACTTCATCCATTGATGTAACGTTCTTCAAACTCTTTTACCACGTTGGTTAAAAAGGCGACCTCTGAAAGGCTTAATGAGCTATTTTACATAATCTGGGCATTTAACTGGATGCGTTATTAAGGCTCGAACACAGTGGAGGACGGTTTAAAAAACAGCACAGGGTGCTTTAAGCAGAGTCTCCGTAGGAATTCCCAAGCCCCGCTCAGCCAGCTTCACCCCCGCAGCGAGGGCTGCGGACAGGCCCCCCCGCAGGGCGCCAGAGGGCCCGGCCCCCCCCGCCCCGCCGCTAGCTCTTCCCCGGCCGCCGGCTCGGACGCTGCCGGGCACGGAGCACCGCCCGCCCGCCCGCCGCCCTCCCGCGCGGACACACGGGCCTCCCAGCATCTATCCCCGCCGCTCCCCGCTCTCCTTCTCCTCACTGACCTAGAAGACCCCGGGGCCGCACAACCCCCTGCCCCACAGCGACAGCCAGCAGCCGCCCCCTCCCCGCCTCCGCTCCGCTCTTCCTCAGGGCCCGAGCCCCTTCCCCTACCAGCAGGGAACGGGATGGGGCAGCTCCCCCCCGCAGGGAGGGGCGGAGGGCGGCGGCCGCTGACGAGGGACCCAAACCTGCGGCCTCTCAGCGGCGGCGGCCGCCGCGGCCCCGGCCCCTCCTGGCGCGCGCGGCCGAACCCTCGCGAGAAGTCGCCGCTCGCTCCCGCGTTGCCACGTTCAAAGGCACCGGCGGCGGGGTGCGTGTCGGACACGCGCACCCGGCACGCGGCCGCTCCCCCTCGCCCCGCGGCCAATCGGCACTGAGAGGCGCCCCGCCTCGTTCCCGTGGGCGCCCCGCGATTGGCTGGCGGCGGGCGGGCGGGACGGGCCGCGGTGCGCTGGGCGCTGCGCTGCAGGGGCCGCAGGGCGCTGCCGCACGCGGGGCTCAGGTGGCGGTGGCGGTGCTTGTCTCGTTCTCGCGGCGGCCCCGCCGGCTGCGCTCCGCCCTGCCCCCGCCCCCCGCTGCCTGACAGGAGGTGCCATGGCCTCACGCAAGAGCTCCAGAGGCGCCGGCAGCAGCCCCAGCCCCGGTTCCAAGAGAGGTGAGCGGCGCCGCTGCGGGAGCGAGGCCGCCGTTCTGGGGCGAAGGGGCGGGGGCTGCCGCGGCCCCAAGCGCTGCGGGGCGGCGGCGGCCGGAGCCCCGTAGCTGGGGGAGGGGAGGGGAAGGGAAGGGAAGGGGCCTTTGCAGCCCCTCGCCGCGGCGCGGGGGAGGCCCCGGGCGAAGCGAGGGGGTGCTGCGCCTTCCGCGCCGCCTGCGCCCCGCGGCGGGCTGAGGTGCGGCCTCCCCCGCCCTCCCCCTCCCCTTCTGTCGCGCGGCGGGGGCCTGCGGGGGCCGCGCTCCCCCCCGCGCCGCGGGGCAGGGGCAGGTTGCTGGGCTCCTGTCCCGCCATTTCCATCGTCCCCCTTCTGGGGAGCTCATGCGGAGGCGAAGCTTGCGTGGCCGGGCCTGGGCGGTGGGGACGACCCTGGAGAGCTCCCCGAAGGAAAGGCGAGCGGCGTGCAGGCCGCCTGGCTGCGGCGGGTTTCGACACCTGCGGGTATCCCGGAAAGGTGCACTCAGACCGTGCTTACCAGAAGCCGAGAGTAGAACTGGGCTGCCCAGTGTCTGGTGCTAGTGAGGTCGTTGTTATTCTTGTGTTAAAATTTGGAACACCTCCTCGGGTTCACCTGTGTAGCAGCACTGGTCTAAAGTTATTAGATCTGTTGTAGGTATAGCATCTAAGTTTCTGTGAGTTTAGAAGCAAGGAGGAATAATCTTGGAAGAATGCACGCAGAAGACTTTTTGATACAGCTACCTACCTGCCCCGATAGGGAACACCTTAGGAAATCTAACTATTCCTGAACTACTACGTGTGAACAGTTTAGGTAGGGAAAGCTGGAAAGCTCCGTGTGCAGTAGCATTTTTAAGCATAGCAGAACATGCTTGAAAGAGGAAAAAGGTATATACTTCTGGAGTCAGCATGGAACCTTGCACACTGCACTAAAGAAAGGAAGTGCTTTTATGAGAGATTGAATGCTTGCTCTTTGTAACTTCTTTGATTTTGAGCTTGACACGCACAGAGCTCTGGTGATGAAATGTGGTAATGACACTGAAGTAGTGTCTGGTTTTCCTCTTCGAATATAGCAGTAATATGGAGAACAGTATTAATTAAAGGATGAACCATATAAGATTATTTTACCTATCACATGATGAATTAAGAGAAAAAGCTTTCAAATATACTGAAATATACAAGAGTTTAGAGATCATGTTACAATATTATGATGTTCATGGAGGTGGTTTTGTTGGTAGGGGTTTTCTGTTGTTTTTTTTAATCCTTTTTTGATTGCTGGCCTATGCCAGTGTCTATATTACACTTTTTGTTTGGACTGGAGGTGCTCTGATCATCATGTAGTATTAAGCATGCTAAATACAGATTTTCGATTATAATGCATTAAGAACATGCATCCCTGGTATATCTTTCAGTACTAAACATGGTTCTGTGAATACTTTGAATATCGCTTAAAAGGTTTGTCAACCTTTGAAAAACAAATTTATCAGGAAACTGAATCTCTGGCTAAGTAAAAAAGTATGCCATAATTTTTTATTTTCGGTTTGAGTAAAAATTTAGCTCTTTATATTAAAAGATACATGGTTTGTATAATTGTACTGGGGACACTTTATTTACTGTTATCTATGAGGGGATGAAGCAGTATGAGTAATGCGTTAGGCACTTGCCTAAGATGTAACCTCTTAAACTTGGACAAACTTGGACAAGTATTTTGTTAGTTTCAGCAACTTCTAGTTAGAATCCCTTGGAGGACTGTAGAAATTACAGCGTGAAGCTGATGCTGTTTTCATAGTTGCAGCTGCAGAAAGAAGTAATGGATGATTACTCTTGTGTGAATAGAGTAACAGTTAGAGGAGCAGTCTTCACAGCAGCCAGTAAGCCTTCCATAGTTGAGGGATGTGAAAATGAGATGAGGAAGTGAATTTGACATGGCTAGTAATCGAGCCTGTGAAGAAGAAACCTCAAGTTTGAGGCAGTTGTCAATAATGTAGTATTCACTTTCACAGCAGTTCGTAGGAGAGTACGTGGCTTCTTGCCAAGGTGTTGCTCATAGCTGTGAAACCACTGAAGCTGACAGCACATCTAGAAATCTGTGCACTGAGACAATGCCTGCATCTGAATGTAGTAATCTGCTTTTATGTTTTGCATCAGAAAATATTGACAGTAATCTTACAAATAGAATAAGTCGCTAATAGTTCTAATTGTAGTTTATATAGGTGTCTTCAGATTCATTGAAATGTCAGAGCTGCAACTAAATAATTTTTAGAACTAGAACTCTACCTTTTACTTTGACAAGTCATATACTAGAAGCTGTCAAATCAATCCTAATAAAAAAAATCTTTGTACAGCTACTGATGGACACTTCTTTGAAAGTGACATTTACTGAATTGTATGAATAGGCCAATGATTTTATTTGGAGTACAGAAGTGAAAACCAGGTAAAAATTTGACAGTTTGGGGATACTTGTTGAGGGAAATGTGTTGTTATCTTTATTAGGAAGTCTGGCTTCTTGTCACTAGTCTACAGAATTCACTGTAAAAACTCTAGCCTCTCTAAAAGGACTAAAATAAATTTTAAACAGCTAGATGAAGTAATAGATACTTGCTGGAATATTACTTAAAGCTTCACTGGATGAGGGACAGTTTTGGTACAGAACAAGTGTGTGTCACCTGTCGTGAGTTAACTCCCTCAGATTTCACGAGATGGGAAATTTGGAAATGTCTTGGGCATTAGTGGCTGGAGAAGCCTTTCAGTAAGAATGAGGATAAGTAGCCCAGCTACTTTTGAAATACAAATGACTTACAAAATGTGAATTACTTTGTAAGCTATACTTACTTGCAGGAGTACTGATAGTAAGGCATCTGTCATTATATTGCTGTATGGGTATCTTTTTTTTTTCTTACGAGAATTACGTTTTTAAAATTACTTAAACGTAGTTCTCCCTGATTATGTAGTTGTGCAGTAATTGCTATTTGTTTTCTTTGTATTTCTAATGACAAGTGGGGGAGTTCTAATCTAATGACAAGCTAGACGCAATACAAAACCCACATTTCCAACACAAGACATCGTCTGTATCTACAGACAACTTAATTTTATATATATAAAAAAAAAAATAAATCCTGCCTCTGGTAGTTCTGAGGCTCTGTTGCTACACCGATTGAAGTCAAAAGTACTCTACTGTTGCTTTGATAAATTTTCTTTAATCTCCGTAATAGTGATTGAGGTTATCTTCTGACATCTCCCACTTTTCTCTGCAAGATCCCAGGACATGCTTCATTTCACTTTTTCCTGGTTAATCAGGTAGTTTCCTTAGATATCTAAGCGCAAATGTATTGCCAAGCTTTTAACTCCTTTAACTTGCCTTTTGGACCTTCTAAGGTCCCTTATCTAATCCTTTCATTAATTTCTGGCTTCTTTAACTTTGTTTGTTGTTTGTTGGGGGGTTTTGTGGATTTTTTTGTTGGATTTTTTTTCGGTTGACCTGATGTCATTGTCCAAATGCGATTTTGTACTAATAGTACTTCTTTTTCAGTTCTAGGAAGATAGTTGTGCCTGGTAGTTTGCATGAACTTTGACTTTTTATCTCATCTCTGTTGTAAAGACTATTTTATAGTGTACTTTCCCTTGATGAAGGCTTTCTATTAGCTTTTTAATTTACCTAAAGAGCAGAGAAAGTTCATCAGCTAAACAGGTTGCTTATTTCCTGCTGAAGCTCTTTTGTTGGCTCATGGAAACACTGAACTTCCCATTTAAAGCACTGGAAGTAGTAATGTGATTACCCATGCCTTCTCTGGTCTCTCTCAGCTACCCGGCTGTGCTGTGGTATAATACCTAATTTTCATATATGATGGATTCTATGTAAATATCATGCTTCTATCTATCTACAAATTCTGTCTCTCTAATTTCTGATCTGAAGTACTGGTCAGTATGCTTACTTTATGCTCTTGACATTACAATTGTGCAGTGTATAATCTGATTTATTGTGTTACAATCTATCTGTTATTTCCTTCCTCATTTTGGTTGTAAACACTTTTATGGAAAGTCGTTTGGATAGAAGAGATTGCTGTGTGGCTGGGTGTCAAGGGAGGATGAGGCTGAATTAAGAGTTTGATTGTGTCATCATGGAGCCATGGTGTGAATGTAGAAGGTGAATGGTTGGTTTGGAAATGCTATTGTAATGGCCTGATATACGGGGGCTTCAGTAAAACAAAAAAAAAAAAATCGGTAGAAGGCATGCATGTTAAGGTTGTTTCTAATTACAGAGTGCATAAAGAGGTGAGATTTCGGTATTTCTGTTTCTTTAAACTGAAAATCCCTTTACTGATCACCTGTACAAAAAGAAAAAAAAGTTTGTTTTCAGCTGGACCTTCCTGAATCACTGTGAAACATGTGATAAGTGTTCCTGTGCTAATTCTTATGTTGAATTCTTCATTGTAGAGAACTTGAGCAGTGAAGTTCTGAGTTACCCCAAGTGATTCTTTCCCGATGAAGATCACAAACTGGTAATCTGTGTGATAGCCTGCAGCAGTGTTATTCTTAACTGCATCCTACGGGCTAGCTCTTTGCATGGCAGAGTTTTGAGCTATGCTTTGAAGTGGAAATTGTAACTCTGTTGTGTCTTTAAACACACTGGAAATTAAGTATGCAGATAAACATATACTGAGTTTAAACAGACTGTAGTATATGTGGTCCAGCTTTGTGACAGCTTTATAAATGAAACAAATTTTAGTCTCCTTCATATGGAGTTGCACTATTACTTTGCATGTACTTACCCAGCGTAACAACTGCTACCGAGTTGTTTGTTTAAAGGCTTTCTTTTTAAAACCTGTAATAGCTAGGGGTTTTGTAACAATTGAGCAGCAGTTTTCTTGTTTTACAGTTTTATTTCCTGAGGTTCTGGTTGAGTAATAATAAACAATTAATTACTATTATAGCATATCTCACTTTCCATGCCAGTGTTTTTTTAAGGTGGTGTGGGTTTTTTCTGTTTGTTTTGTTTTGTTTGTGTTTTTACTATTATTAAAGAAAGTTGACATAGCAGTTTGTAACCGTGGTATTATTTCTTCCCATAGTAATTGGAGGACACAGCTATATCTTTTGAAGCAAGAAAGTTGTGAAAAGAGCAATACTTTTGCAACTGAGATCTCCTAACAACATATTTTAACAACTATTAATAAGAGTGTAGGTATGAGACACCTAAAAACTCTTCTGACATCTGTAGGAGTTGCAGATGTGTATCACCTCTTTGAACTAACACCTAATTAAATTGACTAGGTAGCAGACTTGAAAATTTGATCAGTTTTAGGCATCAAATAAAGGATTTTAAAATGTTCTTTTTTTCCCATGAGCAGAAGCCTGTGAATAGCAGGGCTGTAGGTACTTGCATGGTAACTAGATTTTTACTTGTTTCAATTTGAAACTTGCTCAGACCATGAGAAAAATAGAAAAAACTGAAACAACGTAATGTTTTCTTTATTTTGTGATTTAATTAGGACTTGTTGCTAAAACAAATTAATGTGACCCACATTACAGGATAGGAAATTGGAACAAGGAAAAAATGCCCTAAAATAAATGCCTGCGTGCTATACACAGAGATGAGGATTTTCAACCTTATGTAATAGAAACTTTTTTTAAAGGTCACCACTGGCAGAATTTGCATGTTGGGTGTTTAAGTATTTCTTGTATTTCCTTTCCACTTTTACCTTTCCTGAACTCTGCTTTGGCCTAAATACAACCAAACATTTAATTAACCTAGTAATTATGTAGGACTATTGGCTACATTAAATCATTCAAACATGAGATAGGTAGATCATATAATTTTAGATCTTATTTCCAAATGTTCAGTGACAGAGAGCTGGTTAGTCAAAGTAGCAGCTAGTTAAGATCTTTAAGTCATCTGCACAGTTAAAATCAGTATGAATTTTGTCTTATCAGTGTTACAGTCTAAACAGATATGTTGATCCTATAGCATGAGACAAACAAATTTCGTTATAAGGTTGTAGTCTTAACCTTGAACTTCTTTCTTGATGTTTTATGTATAGTGAGTTTACAAGAGGTAAGTTCTAAATCAGTTTTGGGCATTAATTCTATTTTTTTTGGTTTTATACACATAAAAACAAGACTTGAGAAAAATTGACTAAAGTGTTTGGGAAAAATATCGGAATGTGGGAATCGGAATCTATTTAGATTAGGTAAATAGATAACACAAAATGGTTTTGTTCTGTTTTTACAGGACTTTTTATTTTTTCCTGAAGTGCTATTTAAACCTGTTACTGTACTATCTTTAAGTTTGTGGATAAAAGGTTTAAAAAAAAAAAATAATCCAAACTATTCAGCTGGTATGTGATAGATGCATTAAATACTGCTTTAAATGTGTTCCAGTTGATAGTCAGCATTAATTATAAAACTCTTCCAAGTTGTAAGCAATGTCATTATTGATCATCCAAGCTGTGTGCACATTATGCACATTTTTCCTTGTAATAAATCCAAATTGAAGAACTATTCAAATAGATATTCATCTAAACAGCCAAGAAGAAAAACCCAAAACATGATGTGGACAAAATTTGACTAGCTTTTATAAATGTGCTAGACAGAGAATCATTTTCAGAAGAAGCAGATGCAGATTCAGGATTTTTTCTTAGGAACATGTATCTGTATTCATTTTTACCTCTTCTGACTTCAGCAGTTATGCTTGGATAAACAGAACTCCAGAGGGAAGTTTAACAGCAGCAGCACTTACGGGGCAAACAGCTGGTCTCCAAACCTCCCTGAAAAGTGCAGAGTTAGCACTGCAAACTGTTTTGCTGCCTCTGACAAGTCTTGCAAAACTATGTAGCATCCTAGGACAGAATTTGTCATTAAGTTTCTTTTTGTCTTTAATTTGTGACTATTTTTCTCTTAGAGAGAAAAACTTTTATTCTTTAAAAATAAGCCCAGAACTAGTAATTCCTTTGATGTTTCGTTTGTGAGTAGATTTCTTCTGAATAAATTTTTCTGATTTTTGTTTTGTATGTATGTCTTAGAAGAATCATTTAAATGTAAAGCGATCGGGATTTGTTCACTATTTACAGTCAGAGTAAATGTAACCTCATAAGAATAATAATTAAAAAAACCACCCTGGGAATGATGCTTGACATCAGTCAGCCACATGACAATCTTATTTGTGTTTTGTATTGTTATTTTTTTCGGAAGAATAATTAATTCTGACTTAGTAATAAATCATCTTAGCCTGCAACTAAAAAACTTTTCTAAATGTTGTGGTGCTTCCTGTGTACCGGAAAGGTATCTATAGGCTTAAAAGTACTTTGAACTGTAACAGCTTATATTCAGAAATGGGCTGACTTTTAAAAAAAGTATTGAGCCTCTCTCTTTATAGGCTGAATATAAAAAAGGAAAAAAGAAAACCCTACATGCATCTATTTTACCTGAAGCATAACCCCCCCCACACACACACACATATGCATCTATTTTACCTGAAGCATATTTTCAAAGAATAGGGTTTCAGTTCTGATTCTGTGTAGAACAGGGCTGGAAAGAGTGGTGTTTTACTTCTGTGCAACTTTGGTAACTAGAGCTGACACCCAGGACAGAAGAGAAAAATAATTCCATTTTCTTCTTGAAGAAGTAAAAAGTTTGGTTGACTTTCAGTGTTGCAGCTGCTGTTTATGGGGTATACTTGAACAGGAGTGAGAATGTATGTTTTCAATTCTTGTTGTTGAAACTGTTCCAAACCAATGTGAAATGAGATTCAGCCTGCTGAGACCGAGTATGATGATAGGCCTGTTATGTCTGGAGTCCCCTTTTTTACCTAGAAAGGAGGGGAAAAGCTGGGCTGTAGTCTGTTCTGTGGAGCTCCTCTCTTAGAGATTGCTGTTGTGGCCAGTTAAGATTTGACTGTGCACTAATGAACAGCTTCATTGTGGAGGACTAAAATGGCTTTGCTCTCATACCCTTGGGTATACTTAAAAATGTCTTGTATACCTCTGAAGAAATTCAAACACTGTTTCCCAGAAAAGAGAACTGAATCTCTGATCTTTCGCATCCAGATTAAGTTCTGAATTCGAGATGGTTCAATGGAATTGCCTCATTTGTTGAAGGAAGGAGCTTCCTTTCACTAGGGAAGTGCAGCAGGGCACTTAGAATCCTGGAGTTTTTTAACATACTTTGTGATGCATTTCTCCCCTCCCCACAGTTGCACTTGGTTACCCTCAGCATCTCCTCAATCAGCCTGTTTAGTTGTCAAATCCTGAATTTATGCCTTTGCTGTTGTTTTCAGTGTTTGTTATTTTTTCATCATCAACTGAAAGGCTTCAGTTGGAAGGGACCTTAAAGATCACCTAGTTCCAACCCTGCTGCCATGGGCAGGGACACCTTCCACTAGACCAGGTTGCTCAAAGCTGCATCCAACCTGGCCTTGAACACTTCCAGGGATGGGGCATCCACAGCTGCTCTGGGCAGCCTGTTCCAGTGTCTCACCACCCTCACAGTAAAGAATTTCTTCCTAGTAGCTAATCTAAATGTACCCTCTTTTAATTTGAACCCATTACCCCTTGCCCTATTGCTGCAGGCCCTGGTTTGATTGCTTGTATTGTAGATATTTTACTATGTGAAATCTTGTAGGAATTGGAAATTAGGATCTTTAAGGTTTTTGTCAGGATTGATTATATGTGGAATAAGGAAAAGTTCCTCAAATACTAAAGTAAAATCGGTGAAGTGGCAACAGGAAAGCCTATATTGCCTTTAATTTGGCTAATTTGTTATTTCAACTTTAAGTACTGGACTTTTTCTTTGAACTAACAGCTCTTTCTGTTCCATCCATTTCCCTGTTCATAACTAGTAAGTTTCTGAGTTAGTGTATTGAAGTTCTTTGGTAATGTGCACAGCTATCTTTATAACCATGTAGACTAGATTATATGAAGTGCAAAGCAGAGATCTAGTTTATAATGATGATGATGATAATAATAAAGCCCCCCCCCCCTTCTACTAAGGTTACAGTGCTGAAGAATGTTTCTTAGATACCAAAAGGAATAATCAATTTTGTATCACAAAGAATTTATATTGAATTTATTTAAAGTAAACCTTTACCTTAAACTTCAGATCTTGTCTCTAAAGACCCTGCTATCATGATTGTAAAACAAGCAAAAATTTCTAAGAGTGGATATGGCTATTTGTGAAAGCTTAAGGTTGGAATATTTAGAATTGATTATAGAAACATAGTATATTTATATGTAATATATCCTATATATAAGTACTTACACAATTTAATAGAATATTTATTTCATAAGTATTTTAGTAAAAATCTTAGTTCTGTCTTCAAGTAAACAAATAAAACAGTAATCCTGCCTCCCTTACAAATGAAGTAGAGTTTGTAAAAGCACATCAAAAGCACAAATCTGTTCATTGAAAGTGTATTGTTCCACCTTTGGTACACTGAATGAAAATTACATGTTGAAAATCTGTTGTACCTCAGGATAGCGCTTGCAATCATGGTGCATGGACTTCTCAGAACGGGACGGTTCAATACATGTGCTCATTGAGTATAGATTTCGAAATACATAACCTAAACAAATACACATATATGACCCGTCTCACGATAGTGGGGGGATGTGTGTTAGCTCATATTTTAATAGGGGGAAAATAGTATCAACAGAGAATGCTGTAGACTTCCCTTTAACAGATATTTTACTCAAAATTTTTGTTACTGACCCCACTCAAAAAAACTTTGTGTAAAAACCATTTAAAATAATTAACTGGAGTTTTATTACCGAGAATGGCTTGCAACAGTTGTTTTACTGTTAGTCATACTGGAAAATATAATTTGGTGAGTATGTCAAGTGGTAGTAGGCCATGCTCATACAAGAGAGGTTGTTTTCTGTCTTTGTGCTGCTACTAGTTCTGTTCTATTTGTGGTAGGGCAGTTGCATTTTAACTTATTTTAGGTTTACTTCTCTCCCATATCTTTTTTTTTTATCACTTTGCATTTTGCTTTTAAAACAAGCTTGTTCTAAAGTCTCCCTATGGTCTAGCTGATTGATAATTTTTACTTAAGAAATTAGATTTTTAGTTATTTCTCTGAGGTTAGTGTTTTGTTGTTTTTCCTTTTAGTGTGTTTTCCTAATTTCTAGCAGCTGCCTGCTGCAGTGCACCCTTCTCTTAATGTGATAATCCATAATTGCTTCAGTATTACTTCCTAATGCACCTTTGTTGGAAATAATTATACACATTACAAAAGCTTAGCTTGATGCTTTGAATCCTGCCTTTATTTTTGTGTTCATAATTGACTCTTTTCCCTCTAAGCCTCTCTGCTTGCAGTTTGGTAGTGATCTACAGGTGGAAGTAATCCTGCTAGTCTTGATTGTCAATTACACTTTTCTAAATTTACATAAAATTGCATGGACTACATAGTTGTACCAAAACTAACTTGTATTACTGTTTCAACTTTAAAAACTATTTTCAAGTGAGGTGAAGAATAATAATTTTGAGTTCCTTCAAAAAAGAACCAACAGGCAAACCAGCATTTGTACACAGTAGAGCGAGACCTTGCAAGAAGTCTGCACTGTTGGCTTAGCCTTCTCAATCTTGAAGTGTATTTTAAATATATATCATTCAATTTAACCTTTGTCTTTTGCAAAGCTAACCAAAATTATGTTGTTTGGTATTGGAAGCATGGCATTCAGAGAGACATGTGTAAGCTGTATTTTTCAAGGTGTGTGTTAATGTATGTTTTTCATGGGGTGTTTGTTTTGTGGCCTTTTGGTCCATCTTCCTTTTGATGAGTCTGAAGAGCTTCCCCATTTTAGTTGGAGCCTCCCCTTTCAGGAAGGAAGATGTTTGTAATTTCTTGGGAAGACATGTTCTTGCAATCAGTTGCTTTTTAAAGGGCACAAGATAAGGCTGTTGGTACTTGGTTAAGGGTCAAAATATGTGTGTTAGTTCAGATTGGGAATGTATATTTGAAACTAATTTATTGACTGTCTACACTCACTTTGCTTTTATGCATTGTACTGTTGTCCCTCAATATACTTAGGTTTGAGTGAAATGAAGCAGAAAGTTCTGCTGCAACCACTTACAGGCATTCAGCCAGGTAAGATCTAGTTTGGATCAATCCCCTCAAAATACGTAGAACATGGACTTCAGGTTCTCGGCATTGGTTGAATGTGCCATGAATCCACTTGTAGTAGGATCTGGTATCTGCAAATGCAGGTGCAGCTGAAGTGAATTTGCAACAAATTGCCTAATATAATACCAATCAAAACAATATAGGTTTTACATGCAATAGACCACATATGATTGTGTGCAAAATTATTTCCCTTAATAAGCTCTTGATTTCTCCATATATTTGGTGACTTTTACCCTTTGTTTAAATTTTCCTCCTGTCTTGCTCTAAATTGCTCGTGCATTATGTGAGTTGCTGAAATGTACTAGTCAGGAGGTCTTTCTTAGAGCATCTGTTCTGTTTGATATATTCAGGTGGCTTTAAAGATAGTTAAAACACACACCAGTTACAGAATCAACTGCCTGTAATTCCTTTGCATCCTTTTGAAATGTCTTAAACTCAGATGTTATTTCTCACTTCTTTCTCCCTTGAGCTATTGTGAATTGCTTTTGGTAATTAGTCGCTGGATGTTAAAACCACAGGAGGCATAAGTTGTTTTTCAAAGTAGCTGTGACATTCTACTGTTCACTTCATCTACCTGATCGCTGTGTTATTTAAAGAAGCATGGGAGAAGAAGGGCAGAGTGCTAGATCCTCAAGTTTTAACATAGGGTTGCTGTTAATGAGAAAGGAATTTTTCTGTCTTCCTCCCACCCACAAGGAGGTGGCTTTTGTTTGAAATGCAGTGGGAAAAGAATAGTTTGCTGAAATTGAAGATGTAAGTTGAATAGTGTTTTATGGGTTTTTCCTCCTTTTCTGGTCCTTGAGAAGAAGAGAGTATGTTCGATCATTAAGCATTGGTGTTTGCTTTAAATTGTGCAGGTAGCATTCATATTGTCAGAACTTAAAGGAGAGGTGAGTGAGATGAGTTAGTCCTTTCTGGAAAGTGAGGGCAACAAAGCAAAAACAACACCTCTGCTACTTTTAACAAGCAAGCACTAGAATTTTTTCCTGGTTTAGCTTTATGGCAAGTGGTGTATTGCACTCTAGGGAAACAGGCTTTGCTTTGGCGAAACTATCAGTAACCCTCCTTTAGGTCTGCTTAGAAGCAAGTATGAGGTATACCAGGGGAACAGTTATTATCTGAAAATTCTTTGGCAGGAATATGCATGGTTGGTTTTGAGTAACTCTTTTAGAAGACTCAAAACTATGTCTTAGAAATTAGCAGGCTTTGATTCTTAGAGTAGTTAGCAAGTTTCAAATGAGCCATCTCTACAGGATACTCGGGAAGCCTGGTAGAGGAGTGCCAACATGGAGAAAGTTTCTTGGGTGAGGGCCAACTTGACAAATGCAAGCAGGCAAGCTTTGTGTCCGGACTTGTGTTTCAGCTTATGCTGATGGATTTAATGTCCTTAGAGCTCAGATGCTGTGGCATACATTGCAGTGAAAATACTACAGTACAGTGTGCTCTGTTTCATTTGCTGCTGTGTTGGAGGATTAAGGGGAGGGGAAAGAATCAACTACCCAGGATGCTCTGTTTGGAGGAGTAAGTGAATTTGATTGTCGTCAGACCTAGATTGCCATATGAGTTCTGAAAAGCGTTTGGCTCCTGAGGATAACTGCTCTAAAAATAGATTTGGAGGAGAGGTTTCTCATGGGTCCAGTTTCGGGTTCCAGCTGAACTGGCTTTAGGAAACTTGTTTGCTCCTGTTGCAGGACTACAGTGAGGATAAATCATTTCTTATTCTGCCTTCAACATTAATTTTTGGAGATACCGACACACTCACTCTGTCTGGGGAAATCAAGCGCTGATGTTATGGCTGATGACACAGGTAGAATCCTAACGTTTTTGTCAACAAGTGGAAAATGCATAGTCTCAAATACCGGCTGTGTCTGCTTTTGTAATCAGCAAAATAACTGGCTTGCTGTGGTATGTTGGCGTTTTCTAGCCAGTTTGCTGTTCTAATCTGCATTACAGGCTGCCTTTGTTCTCTTTGATTGAATGGTCTCTGGAGTAGAGGTATGTCATGAGTTTATGGCAGGTGGTTAATTGTAACTTAAGTTTTTGCTTGAGTAGAGTACACTTTAATGTAAGAAACATAGTTTTGTCTTCAGATATCTGACTTTGAAGTTATTTGTGGACTATGTGAAATTACTAGGTGTATTTAACATAAGTAAAAGGAAGAAGGTTTTCGTACACCTTAATGTAAGTGTGACTTAATGGGGGATGGGTGAGTATAGGACTTTAAAAGATTTGCCGCTGAGGAATAGAGCACACTTTAAGACTTTCTGATGTCTGCATAAAGACATCTGGTGGTGCAAGCACAGGCTTACCAGATATGGCAAGTGACCTACTTCTGACATGGCTGGCAGCATGTGCAGAGAAAGGGCTTGAATTGAGAATTAACTGGAATGAGCTCTGAGCCAGCTTCAGTCCTTGCAACATTTTGTTCTGACCCATGTGTAGGGTTATCTGTGCATGCCATAGGTAAATTTTATGTTACATAACTTCAATTAATATTGAAGCCTTGCCTGATCAAGCTGCTGTGGTTGAATTCTTAGCAGAATCAAGAGTTTTGAAAATAATTTTCCTGTAAGATAGGAAGCCACAGCACAAAAATGTAGTGTTGTGACAGTTGTGAATGGTATTTTTATAGCAGAACTTGGTTTTGAGGGATTTGCATGCCTTTTAGACTGTAAAAAATATGAACAGCTATGCTTGATTAATTAATTGTCTTCCATTTTCCTGTTCTAATAAGTAAAGCCCCTTTCTTGAGAAGCAACTAGCAGTAAACACTAGAAAACAATAAGGTAAATGAATAAGTGTGAAATAACAGCAAAATTCTTGTTAGTGTTTGCCTCTTCTAATACCTAATATGCTCTAGAACAAAGTTGTAACCTGGTATAATTTAAATTTTTACCCTTATGGTTTAATTTTAAATACATACAAGCTTCCATTAGCTGCATTGGAACACAGGACTAGTGAAGTTCTGCTGTTAAATAGTCTGTTTATTTCTGAATATTAATATTTCCTGGTCAAGAGTACTTTAAATATTTTTTATACACAGTCAGTTCTGTTTCTGAATGTGATGACATGCCTGACGTGAGGCCAAGTTGTCTCTGTTTCTCTGAATTATTGGGCAGCCTATACCAAGGGAACTTTGTGTGTAATATAGAAAAGATACAAAATAGTTGGTATTTGATCTTTGTACAGAGTAGGCTTAATCAAATAATATGTTTTTTCAATAAAATGCTGAGCTGGCTAAGAGCTGATGTGAGTCAGTTGGGTTTTTTTATTGGTCTGATTTCAGTATATAGCACAGTGAATGTAATAAAAGGTTAGTTTATTACAGCTGTGAACCTGATTGCAAGCAGGGTCTGAAAGTACTTCTATATAATATCTAATACACAAAGAAGTCACCAATCTCTCATTACTGTCATTACAATCAATCATCTTTCAGAGCTACTCCATTTTCTTTAAAACCAATCATATTGATATTTAGCCGAGACTATTTTTGGTTTTTTCTATGATCAGTGTTGATAAAGACATCAAACATTACTTGTAATTAGTATGATAAAAATAACTCCCTACCTTATTATACTATCACAATATTCATGACAAACTTCCTTGAATATTCCAAAATATGTAAGAAATAGCTTAACTTCAATAACTAGGAGTGAACGTGGCTGAACTGGCAAAGGCCGGTGCTTAGAGGGGAATGAAGTGGAATAGACTGTTAGGCATGAAACTGTGGCCAAGTGCCAGCTTTGCGGCAGTAGTAATAGGAGGCAGAAGAGCGGATGTTTAGCTTTGGAGAAAGGCCACAGGTCTTTTTGGATGCACATTTGTTTCCTACATGTACCCCTCTTACCCTAAAATGATCTTAAAGCAATGGACCAAGCAATTTATGTTTTTTCTAGTGCTGATGCCCATTTGAAACCCCCTACATATATGCTAGGCTGAGATATTTCTTTTCTCAGTGGTTTGTCTGTAACTACTGGATTTTTTACATACACTTACTTTCCATATGTGCAGTTACAAATGAAGCTGTGATTTGCATTAGATCACTGTGTCATACTTTCACTTGTATATTCCATAGGACTGGAAATCTAAAGGTATTCAGCATGTAGTGAATCTGCTTGATTCTAAGCCAACAGGGAGGATTTTTTTTTAGTTGGTAGAGTGTCTGAACTTGGAGTCTTATCCTTAATATAGATTTTGGAGCCCTCTTAGGCTATTGGAATTTTCATGTTGATTCTGTGGGCTAATTCAACTAGCTTTGAAACTTGCTTCAGAAGAAATGCTTTTCTTCCAAAGTGGTTCTGCTGCTCATATTGCCCTCTGGTGGCAGTTTGAGAACTGTTGTCACAAATGCAAAACATCTCAAAAATGTTAAGCTCTGTATAAATATACATAAGGGGAGGAAGGGGAGATGTCCAGCTAAGTTGTTAAAATAAATTACATGCGAGTGTTTGGGTTTTGGTTGGTTGTAGAGCTTTTACTTAGACGATCATTGAGCTTCCCACCATAATTTGCAGTGTTATGAAAAGCAAGTAACAGTGGTGAAGTTTGAAAAACCAAAAAGAACAAAAAAAGTGTTACTCAAATGTCTTGTATTCTGTGTAGTCATAAGAAACACGGGTTAGAATTATATGTTGAACCATGATTTTCTAAGTCTTACACAAATATTTTTTCCTACTTGTTTACCTTATTTTAACAGAGACTAAGCATGGAGGAAGCAAGAATGGAAAGAAAGAAGGACTCTCTGGAAGCTCGTTTTTCACCTGGTTTATGGTAATTGCTTTGCTGGGAGTTTGGACATCAGTAGCAGTTGTCTGGTTTGAACTTGTAGATTATGAAGAAGTTCTAGGTAAGAATTTTAAATCTTAAGTTGCTTCCAATAATTATTATGATATGCATTAAATGGAGGTCATTTTAAATTTCTAGATAGCTGATTTGACTACTGCAGTGTTGCAAATGACCTACATGATAAGAATAGGCAATGTAGTTCAAAAAGTACATTTTAATGCTGAACTCTACTATGATGTTAAAATGGGATTCTCATAAGACTGAAAAAGGTTATTACTGCATTTGTTAAAGAATGGAAGAAATCTCCAAGGAGAGATCTGGGTCTCTTTGTAACATGTATACTGTAGTTCATTTGAAATATCAGCTAAATATGCATTGCTTCAATTTAAGCTCTCAGAAACTTGCAGCAGAAAATGGGCAGGTAATGTTACCACTCCTGTGCTGGGCTGTGTTGCCTGTGGAGTTGGGACAATTGATCAGTCATCCTCTCATGAATGAGCTGTTGAATGACCTCAGTTTAAAGCTTGTAACAGTGATAACTGTATCTCAATATGACAATGTTAAGATGGTATTGTTAATATGATATTGAAGGGTAAAAATCAATGTCTCAAATTTCAAGATGTATGTCCATAGATAGAGCTATTGTCCTGATGTCAACATGCGCTTTTGCAGCTGCTGATTTTACAAGCTTTACAGCTTTGCAGATCTGTTGGTACATGCTTTTGATTTGGACTGATTTTAAGAGAAGCTTCTGGTTTGAAACTTCTTTGGGTCTAGTGATGCAAATAATGGTTTCTATATTTTTACCATGCATGCAGCCAAAGCAAAGGATTTCCGTTATAACTTGTCAGAGGTCCTACAAGGTAGGATATTAGAGAAATAAGCTTGCTTTACAGTCCCTTGGCTAAGAATTTTGGTTTACTTTTTAATGTTTTTAATTTTTGAGACAATTACTGTTCTTCTACAATGACGTGAAACTCGGTCATTTCTCATCTGTCTCATTCTTCATGGTTTTGAAGATGATGCAATTCTTATTTCTAGAGAATTAAGTTTATTCTACCACTCTGCTATGTTTAACCATAAACCAATAATCTTCATAATTCATTGCTTCCATACAATGTTGATGGCCTTATTTTCGCCTGTTCTAGACCCAAGTCTGAACTTTTTCTTTGACAAAACTGTTTTCTGTTTTTCTAAATACCATATTAAGAACTATATTTCATTTATTTTAATGGCAATCAAGTTATGCCTCCATTTAAAGAATGTCAAATATATTAAACTGGCAAACCATAAGGACTTGCAGTTCTGCAAACAGTGTGCAGAGTTTCTATGCTATTAAAAATTGTCTGAATTTTATCAAAACTAATTAGATAGATAGCTCCCTACTCACTTGGTGATCCCAGGATGCTTCTAATCCTGGATACCACGATTCTCTGCTAAAAATTCTTTTTGAATAACTAGGTTCTCCTTTTGCCTATACTTAGGGTTGGTAGAGCTGCAGTTTCAAAAATAAAAGGGAGATGTCTGGTGTGTTGGTCACCTATAAAAGAATGGACAACTTTTTTGTCTGCAGTGAATTTTATGCAGTTGTTGATTAAAAAATTATGTATATTTTCCTTTGTCCTTCAAGTACGTTCCTTATTTTCTATTAACTTGACACTAAAAATTACATACCTATTTTTTCCTGAGAATTTAGAATGGTAAGAAGCATATAATCAGAAAACAAATGGTGATTTTTTTTTTTGATTTGGTTTATTATTCCTTTCCCCTCAAACATGTTGAATTCCCTGTGAACTTAAATTTTATTTTGAGCAAAGCATGTTCACATAAAGTGCATCACTTAATTACAGATTTGTTTTAAATCTGTGAACAACAAAAGAAATGTGTGAAAAAGACTTGTGTTCAGTCTAAAGTCTAGGAAGTGCAGAAAGGAACTTAATATTATTATTAATATTTGTGATATTTCCCAGGAAATGTAAAATGTGGTTAAGAGTTGTATGACTAAATCATAAAAAAATAAATAAATATGGTAACAGCCTGGCATTGACAGTCAACCATTGCACATTGAAAACACTGTGCTGGAAACAAACTGCTGAATCCTTAATTGTCTCTTCTCCCTCTCTTTGCATTTCTAGGCAAGCTTGGGATATATGATGCTGATGGAGATGGAGATTTTGATGTGGAAGATGCTAAAGTATTGCTAGGCAAGTACAAACGGGTGGAATAATCTATGTAATTCATTTGTCATTCATGTTTGTTTTTTGTTTAATGTCAAAACAATATTTCTGCTTTTTCCAGATTGGAGAACTTAAAATGATTAAATTGTGGTGGGTTTTTTTCTTAATGCAGGTTGTAGGATTGTGTGTGAAACTTGTTCAGGTTGTGTTCTTTTTCTCCTAATATAGCAATATAAGTGGAAAGCATTTATAGGATGATTTTGAAGTTAGGTGGTTGATGCTGCTGTAGACAGTTGAAAGAGGGCTGTGATTATTACTCAGATGCAGGGCTTAATACGCTTCAAGAGTTAAAACATTGTTTATGTAACGTGTTATGTCCATTTTTAATTTTAAATTTGACTTCCAACAGGCCTTTGTGCTTCCTAGATCACTGTTTACCATATTTTATTAGTCTTTTCCTCTGTTCAGGGTTCTCCACAGGTCTGTTGGTTTTCTTTGCGCTTCAGTGGTCATGCATGATGTGGATTTTTCTTTTTTGACTTTGAAACACTGTTTTTAGGCTTCTGTTCCTTGGAGTTTCAGAGAATGTCTTTCTGCTCACTGTGTATCTTCAAAGAGAAATTTCAATCACTATAGATGCTTCATGATATTGCCCTTCTATCTACGTCTAGCAGTTAAAGCACTACCATCTTCAGCTTCACAGTCAAGCATTGGATAGATACTTCTTGCATACCTGATGTTAGAAATTTACTTTTAAAAATTGACTTGTTCAAATGTAAATCTATTCTGAGCACACAAACCTAGCCATCTAAACATAAACAAAACGACAAAATAGTATATAATAGCTTGAGCAGAGGGCAAAGTGGAACGTCTCAAACTAGTTAGTTATCAATGGTATGTCAATAGTATATCAGGATGTTATGGCTTGCTATTTGAAGCTCATACTCCATAAAAATCAGTTTATTAACGGTTTATTTTTCCCAACTTACGTTTGCAGAAATAAGCAAATCTTCTGGGGAGGGTTCATTTGTTTAATACCTTCATGGTTTAAAGAAAACCCATGCCATCAAAATTACTGAACCAGTTTGCAGTGGTGTAAATGTGAGAGGCACTTCAGAGACTCTCCTGGGGTCTGAATGCCTTCTGAGCTACAAACTGGGTGTTAGTTATAAATGGTAGATAAGATAACACTATATAGTTACAATAGACAGAGAAAGATTAGGATTATGTAGTGTATAGAAAGTGGATATCAATCCCTTGTGGATCATATTAGTTGGATTCAGATTACCAAGGTGGTAGCCAGAAACATGCTGCTACTTTGTTATCTCTCTCTGTTTTATGCAACTTGATAGAGCTGGGAATTATGCCAGTACATGACAGTGTTTCTATTATAAGCTTGTCTTATCATACATTTAAACCTTATACTTCAAATGTGACATTAAAAGGTCACGGATCAAAAGTTATTTTTATTACTTTTGAATACTTGCTCAGAAATTTGTTTTAATCTCATTTAATTTTAAAAATATTTTCTGCAGTATGAAGAAAATGGTAAATTTTGAAAAGTTACATGACGTTGATAATATTTTCTAGTAACTACCATGTAATAGTGTTAACTGAAGATCCAAGTAAATTATTGCACTTGTTTGTATTTAATATTTAATATGAACTAAAAAATGAACGCCACCATGCAGTCTAAAATTATTTCATTGATGCAGAAACTGGTAGACTAGATTCCCTCTTCAGGAATTTGTTTCCAGAATTACGTCTTTGTAGTAAAGAAAATCATCTAGTAAGTCTACATTCAACTGCAGTAGGGTAGCTTTCTAAATATTGAATGCATAGCTTCTTTTGTATTTTATTTGTGATGATTTTGTTAATACATATGCTGTGTATGAAGACTCGTTACTTTTTTTTTCTCTGAGTCAGACTACTATGACATCAAGTGGTTTCTCTGCTAATTTATTACTGACTTTAAAAGGAAATCCTACTGTTTGATGTTTAATGCTAGGAAGTCATATGCTTTTTTATTTTCTGTTCAGTAGTTATTACTAAACTACTATATATTGAAATTGTGGCATGTGTAGTGGTTTAATGTTGTCGACTTCCATAATCTTTAGTTTTTGCTACAAATTTAAAGATTTAATTTGCATATTAATTACAAATACATTTTAAAGTTAATTTAATTCTGAGAAATGCATCTACCAGCGTGTTTATTTTATGTTTCAAAGACTGGTTTAGAAGCTGATACCTTCATCATTTTCTGTAATACTTGTGCACACCTAAATAGAAGAATTAAAAATTAGTATTTTATTTCTTGTATGTATAAGGTGTGATAGGACTTGTTCTTTTTATTTGTGTAAATCAAAGGAGGTTTGACAAATTAAGTTCTCTTGAGGTGTTTGTGTAGTTTTAAAAATGATGTGCAAGACGTGTGTTCTTCCCTGCCCCTCAAGTAAAGGCGAGGGGGGATGGAGCCCCGTGTAAAACCCAAGTAGCCAACCAACCTCAAATATTTGTTGACTTAGTTTTGTATTCATTTATTAAAAAAAAATATCCAGGGCGGAAGTGCAAGCTTGGTGAAGCTAGTTGGCAGTTACCTGGTGGATTCTTTTTCACAGGTATTTCTAATGTTCTGTTTACTGAATTCTTTTTGGTAATGGGAATAGAGGCTTCTTAATCCACTCCTTTGAGGGCTGCTGTTATCAGTAATTCTTTTCCAAGTTTTTGTCTACTACATTTTGATTAGTCTTTGAAAGAGGTTATTCTTCTAAGGAAGAGTTTTCCACCTCAGTACTTTTAGCTCAGTACAAAGAAACAGTGGCTTTAGTAGTATTACGAAGAAATACATGTATAGGGAATACCAATGTCTGTTGTAACAGAATCTTTGGAGCTGAGCCATTTTTTTGTACTTCGTCCTTTTAACAAGCAATAATATCCTGAGAAATTCTACTTAAATGGCCACAGTAGTTAGTATAATTTTGGAACTGCAGCTACAGTAAGTCATCAATATATTGTTCTTGTGCATTTGGTTCAGCATAGTCTGGCTATACAGAAAAAGGAAAAAAACCAAACCAAAAAAACCCAAAATTAGTGTACCAGCAAACAAAGTAGTAAAAAGCAGAATCCAAGCTTCTGTAAACCAGCTTTTTTTCCCTGGTGCACCTATAGTAGAAAATTTTTTTTGCAAGCAGTCATACAAAGATGGCACATTCAAAAAGTCTGTGTTGAGATACTAGGAGTTAAAAGAATGCTTTTGTATGGTTCAGCTGTTTAGGATATGTTTCATACTGTTCTCTAGTTTTCTCATGTTCTATTGTAGCACTTCTAAATATTAAAGGCTTGCGTATGCTCATTCTCATAAAAGAGATGTTTGCAGGAGAAGAAAGGCTTTGTCTTGTTAAATGAATGTAGTCAAGCCCTCTGCACCGTAGGTTGTGGTAATACTGTTGAATAGATAAAAAGATTTTGACTCCCTTAATCACTGTTTGATTTAAATTGTAATATTTAGACTTCTCTTGGAGTAAAGTAGTTACTTCCTGTGGGTCACTGATTTAACATGGTATGTCTGCCTGGTTGGGCAGTTCCAGTTGTGTCACCATTTGCAGGCACTTCTTCCCATGCTTATGTGTGCTTATCAGTACGTGAGTTTTACTTTGAAAAGCAGTTCTTGATTATGGTGATAAATGAAGACCAAAACCAGTTTGAGTATTAGTTTGGGTTCTTTTTTTTATTTTAACTCTTTCTAAGAAAGAAAAAAGATAATTCTATGAAATAGTGTGTTACTTTCTGTAACTCAGGCTGAAAATTCTTTCCCACCCTTCAGCCACTTAGATTCAAAGGCCATTATATTAATCATGAATAGTTTTTGTAAAGAACTGTAAGGAAAGGTTTTGGGGTTTTGTTGTTTGTTTGGTTTTTTTTTTTTTTTTATGGTAAAGACTCTAAGATACATTCTTCCAGTTTCTATTGTTCCCTTTGGTGTCCCAATCTTTTCAAAGAAAATATGCTGCTGCATGCTATGTTATATTTTGCAAAGAAATTTGCCCAGGATTCTTATTCTTGACTTAGTGCAAGAACAGGAATATCTATATGGTTCTTCATGTGCTTGCAGAAGGGTTATCTAAAGCCTCGTGTCTTTTGTGAGTGGTAGTTTGGTTTTTAGTTGGTTGGGTTTTTTTTAATGCCAGATTCTGACAGAGTAGATTGATACAAATCTATTGTGTTTGTAAGTTAGATTTGATTATTTTATTTTTTTTTTAAGATCCAGGTTTCCATTCTTAAATTGAGAATTTGTAGTAAAGTAAAACATACTTTATGTCTTTACATCTTGCTTGATCCGAATCTTGAAAATAAATTAGAATGATGACTGACTACCATGCATAAAGTTAAGTCTATAAAATTTAATTTTTATAGAACTAAGCCATGGAAGAAGTTGGAGAGGGATATTTATAATACCTTGATTGCCTCCTGGATTCAATCTATCAGTTTTAAGCCTTTGGGCTATCCAGTGAAAAATACTGAGAATGGCTGGTCACTCAAGTAGAGGTTCTGGACATCCAATTACAAGGATGTGGAACATCATGGACTTGGAAGTTTCCTCAGAATTATCATTGATACTTTCACTATGTGCTGTAAGAAAAACGTGTTGAAATGTGTTGAATGTCTTTGCCATGAACTCCCTTATCTTGAATGTTTCATTAACCTGCACTTAATACTGCTTTGTAGTCTGCATGTGCAATATGTTCACTTAATTTTGTCTCAATAATCTGTCTTCACACTTAATCCACCTTTCTGCTTCTCCTTCCAACACAAACAAAGGTTTGTTCTGGTTAGAAGTGGGGGAAATTCCTCCTTGCCCTGCTTTAAAACTTACCAATAATTGACGTTTGTCATTGCTTAGTCATTCTGTTGTACTTTTCCCAGAATGGAAAAGTTGAAATGTTATTTAGTAATAACTGTAAACCAGTGGACTTTAATTAAAAAAAGAAACAACAAACAAAACAAAAACCAGGAGGGGGAAAAAAAAGCATTAATCATGGCTTATTTGTGTTTTACAAACACTAGTTAGATCAGTAGGTCTCATAGCCCAGGGTAGCAACTTCTGGTGTTAGAGTTTAGAAGTGACGAGCTCTTTCTTAGCTGCTCTGGCCATCTCTACTTCAGCTGTCTTTAGTCTGCTTTAGATTTTCTATGTAACAATATATACACCCTTTGTATTGGGTACCTATTCATTTTTATCTGGTGTTCTTTATATCCTCAGATTTGGGATTAATTCCTGAGGATCAAGTATATAGTATAGAATACATATCATAGAAGAAAAATGATTGAGAAGTATGTGAAACAAATCCAAACAAACAAAGAAACCACAAAACAACACGCACACCCCCCGCAATTAAGAGTCCTCACTTTTAAGCAAAATCAAAATTCTGCATGGTAGAATAAATGTTATCCTTAAGAGTATGTCTGTGAAAAGTTTGTTAAAGTACTGTTTGCTTTTAAATGTTATTCTCAGCTATCAGTTGCAAGCTCTCAAATTTGAACATGATGGTTTAAAAAAAAAAAAGGCAACTTGGATGATTTTCAGTAGTGGAGGATAACTGTTATAAAATTGTTTAAAGGTAAATGGTGTGGCAAGAAAACTACATATAAATGGATTTGGGTTTAGGACTAGAAAGAAGGGAAAGCAAATCTGCCACCTTCTATTTAAGGTTTTGGCATAATATTGTGCATGTTTATTGTCCAGATTGGATTCTGTGCTTTGAAAGATTCAACTTTCTTAACATTTTTCTATTTCCTAATTAGCATTCCTGTAAAGACTACTGTCTGTGACATGAGATGTCTTTCACAGATCCTCCTTTTACAGTTTCCTCTTTCCACCTAACTGCTGTCTCTTTTTTTCCCTTCTCTTTGTCTCTCTCTCCCCCTCTCTCCCTCTCTCTCCTCTATTCTTGTATAGGCCTGACCAAAGATGGCAGTAATGAAAATATTGATTCCCTTGAGGAAGTCCTTAATATTTTAGCAGAGGAAAGCTCTGATTGGTTTTATGGCTTTCTCTCATTTCTCTATGATGTATTGACTCCTTTTGAAATACTAGAAGAAGAAGAGAGCGAAGCTGCAGATGATGTTGATGGTACGTCACAGAATGAAGGGGTTCAGGGAAAAAAGACTTGTGTTATTTTGGATTTACAGAACCAGTAACTGAGAGACTAAATTGATTGGCTTTCGGAAATGTCCATGAAATCATCAGTCTTAATATAACAGGAATTTATGGCATAGAGCGAAACTCCCAAGTGGACACTATAAAGATTTAGTTCAATATAAAGTCAGCCATGCCATGTAGTTTCACTAGTTGAAAGCCTATCAATGACTTTTCCATTTTTGTGAAAGGATGACAAATACTACACAGTTGTGTAAATATGTAGAATAAAACATGTATCTGTGGTTGTGTAGTTGGTTTCTGTATGTGCTTCAATTTGTGCATTTTGTGCACAAAACTGACAAAGCTAAGTGTAATAACCTCTGTTAACACTATAACATTTGTCTTTCTAGCAAACATTAACTGAAGTGTTTTGTAACAGTTTTAATTGTATTCTAGCATGACATTATGTAAATACATATTTATATGTTAATCCTCAATATAGACATGACAATGATAATTCTTTTGTGAAATATAATTTTAATAAATAATTTATTTTGTGATTCACTGATTTCTCAGATAGATTCTTTTTACATTTTCAAATAAAAGCACTTCATTTAAAAGTGCTTGAAAACTACAGAAACATTTATTTCTAAGTTAGCTAACATCTATTTTATTCAGAAGATACTATGTCATTATATGGTTTATCCCCACTGATCTGTCTGTTTTCAAACTAAGTTTTAGGTAATTTCTTTAATATAACAATCACACCACAAGGGCTGTTCTAAATATGTTTGAGATCTTTTTTTAAGGTGGGCCTTCTATGGAAGTTGGAACTTGTGATTATGTATTCCTAATGTAATACTGAATATATTAAAGACTAATTGGAAATTAGAATTTAATGTCTTCTATTTCTTGCTAAATTCAATAACTTAATGCAGTTTAGCAAATTTTAATCCTTTTCCTCTGAGGCTGTTTTATGACAGTTGTTTACAAAAATATTTTCGAAGTACATAGAATTCTATCTGCTATCATGAAATTATTGGTATAGAAATGGGAGTTTATAAGCGCATTCTGTAGTTTGTATCAGTACTGAAAGCTGAAACTAAGCTGTCTCATTAATACATGAATAATGTACTGAATCAGATTAGTATTAAAATTATATGATACTGTTTGTTGTAATGCTTGCTATGCTTAAGCTTGTATTGGTTTCCCATATAAAGTTTATACTCAGGTTTTAACCCTAGTGGATGCAGGCTGAAATTATAACATGTTTTTAAACTAATGAATTTTCATTTGCTTTGGCATGGCAATTTTAAAGCAATTTAACATTCATTGAATCATCCAACTCAGGATTCTACTCAATTTTTAAAAAGTAATAAAAAAGAAAAAATGTTAAGCAATTGAAGTGGTTAAAAAAAAAAAAAGTTGTGACATGTTAGTACTGCAGCTTAAGATTTACAAATGAAATGGAGCCACAAGAACATTAGTCACTTTTTTCTTTCAAGTATTTCAGGACCTAGGATATAAAAACGTTAGTAACATGTAAATTTAATGGCTTTTAGGATGAGATATATGAAGCATAAGGCAAAGAAAATAAAAAAACCCCACCTGTACATCATGGAAAAAAAAGCTAGATCTGTGGACTATTACTGAGAAGTTTCTTAGCAAGTGGAAGAAACTTGCAAAGTATGTGAGACATATGAAATAAGCAATTTGGTTGATTTTTTTTTTCTTCTAATTCTAGAAACAGATTTGAATTAAAAATAAAGAGTTTCATCACTATTATGGGATAATAGTGTCTCTCAGTATGAATTAGAAAAATTGTCATGGAACATTGAATTCTCTTGTAGATGCTTCAGTAGTGGAACTAGAAAGCCAAAAAGAGGAGGAAAACCTCTAGTATGAGATTTCCATATTATGAAGTTTATACCAAAAATCTTAAAAACATATTGATCATCTGATGAAGTTTCAAGTGCAATAGAGATATGTTGTTTGAACCATGAGAAAGCTGCAGGCTCTAGAATAGGTAATAATTACATCAGTAAACATTAAATTTAGCTTGGGCTGGGGAGATGACATGCAGGCCAGGAA
This sequence comes from Falco rusticolus, assembly GCF_015220075.1. Classification (NCBI taxonomy): domain Eukaryota; kingdom Metazoa; phylum Chordata; class Aves; order Falconiformes; family Falconidae; genus Falco; species Falco rusticolus. Next base: position 44,335,625 of record NC_051189.1, read on the forward strand.
AGTTCTGATTTGATACCATGGGAGTTCCTTGTTGATTTTAAGAGTGTGGAAGTCAGCTCAAATCAATGATGGTGGGAATAAAGAACATGTAGGAGGAGAAAATAGGTGGAGGGGTGAAGACCTAGGGGAAGTGTTGACAGCAGATAACTTTGTAGAGCATTTAGTTTCTGAAATACAAGTGGGGTTTTTTTCAGAAGTGTTCAGTCTTGCCTGGTGTTGTTCGTGTAACAATTAAAACACTCACCAGTGGTGAGCAGAGCTGTTAAAGCTCTCCTAAAGATTGGGGAAGAAGACTTTCATTTTAATGCATTGCATTAATTATTGTGATTGCAAGCAGGGCTTAGGTAGTAAGGGTGGTAGTAAGATCTAGATGTGTCTTCAGTTATGTTAGTGTGGCAGTTAAGAAAAGGCATTTTAACAGTAGAAGGGTTAAGCTGAGCATGATATGCAAATAAGCAAAGCAAACTGAACTGTGTCTCAACTCTTGCATCTAAGTTAACATAAAGTATTTGAAATTACTTGAGGAAGTTGAAGCCTCAATTTTTAGTTTGATTTATGGTAACTATCAGTTATATAAAATACAGTCAGTATATTAATGTTTTAAAAGAAGTCCAGAAAACTTTTAAAGTGGTTTTAAACTGTAGGTAGAAGGATGTAGCAGCTTTGCCTTTTGATATTATTTTAGAATAGTTATTTCAGAAGGTGAAGCTACTCCTTTTCTAACTACATTTTTTTTGTTTCAGTATTTAAAATAGGAGTGAATTAGTAGCAAACAACCTTTTTCATGAGAGAAATACATTATTTGAGTGATAGAACTTGCTAGATTTTGTAGCTAGTAAAGAATTAACATCTAGTGATTTTATGTTAAATTGGGCATGCAGCTTTCTTTCATTAGCTACCTTCATGTTCCTTACAGTTTATTTCCATTATTTTTCACAGAGCTCCATAAGTAAATGTGACTAAAGTTGTAGTCTTGCAGTTTGGCCAGCATTTTCAGAAATAATGTGGGATGTTTTGCTTGGCCATTTTCTCGTGTTGGTAAATGTTTGATATTTTAACTGCAAGTCTTCTGCAGAAGTTTACAAACCTCAAACAAAACACTGCATTAACCTTTGTAGCATAAGCTCGTCCTTGTTTTGTTTGATACTAATATAATGAAATTGCAGAGAAAAAACCCTTAATACCCATATATCTGAAATGGCTGAGGATTTATGAAAGGTTGGAACCCCAGATTTCTGTGACCACCGTCAACAATATTTAATTTGAAAGTAAGACAGTGTTTATATGGGGGTGGGGGGGATGGGAATCACAGTGCTCATAGTATATACAGTAACAGAATAGAAGAGAAAAAACCAAAATTGTTTGCATAATTGTTGAAATTCTTATTACAACAACTTTTTGCCAGTACCCTCCCACCCCCCAAAAAAATGAGCTTTTTTGAGTGCGTGTTCAGTCTTTCACTCTTGGTATTTGTTTCAAGGTAGTGAATGAGCCTTACCACCTGCAGGTTTCATTTTGTGGTAGTTTTGCAGTATTAGTTAGTCTCAATTGACTGACCTTAGAAGAAATTGAATTTTTGTGATAGTTATTCTTGTAGGTTACAGTTGGATGGAGGGATAGGAAAAGAAGCATTTGAAGGATTTTCATTTCATTTCATGGTCAGATGGGGAGGAAAAAAACACCTGTGTTGTAAACATGATTTGATTAGTATTTGAGAACTGGGGAAAAGTGGTGGGTACAGTTCAGTCATTTTGGACAGTTGCATATAATTTCCTATTCAGTTGCCATCAGTTAAGCAGCTATCATAATGATGGCACAGCAGCATGAAATGCATTAACTACTGACTGTCTTATGGTCAGTTACGATGGACTCCTCAAGATTAGACTAATAAAGGCAAGACTTGCTTGTTGGTTTCTTAAATCTTTTCATACAAGATGCAACATATGTATCTGTGACTTCAGAAAAGAAAAGGCTTTCAGCTGTTTGGCTCTGATTTAGTTTTTCCTTCTAAAATTAGAGAGATAAGCAAGAGGTATTAAAACAACTGAGAATGTATTGAAAGTATTTTTATTTTTTTTTTAATGCTAGTTGTATGAATTTAAAATGCTGTCTTGCATTTGCAAGGTTTACAGGCTTTGGTATGCCTGGTGCTCTGCATACAGGTAACGAGTTCAGTTTAAGGTAAGTGGGTGCTAGCTTTCTGTCAGTAGGCCATTTTGTTTAGTAGATGAACTTGTGTATCCAATGTAGCATATTATAAATGCACAATAATAGTAATAATTATATGCAGATGCATATGAAAACAATCACAGCTTTTTCTGACATGCAGTCCTTCTGGAGAAGGAAAACAAAAAGGAGAGAAAAAGGTTAATAATGGTTTTGGCTTACACATTTGTATTTCTTTTTTTAGTTCTGCAATTTTAACATCTTTTGCTAATTTTCTGTCTGACGAAGGACTTTTTGATGGGACCTCATGAATTAAGGCGAGTCTGAACACAAGCTCTAATGTTTAAAGCTTGATACTTCCTGTTCTGTTATCCAAGCTTTGCACAAATTACAGAAGGGTAGCAAGTTCTGTCTGTCAACTACTTAGTGCTAGCCTTGACGATATGCTTTGTATGGTAAATGTGAAGTAGCCTCTTCCTTTTTCACGTGTTAAGTGGCTAAGCCACCTTAATTGTCTTACATTTGTTAATGATGCTTCAGGTTAAAAGGATTTATGCAGATAGTTGTGCTGAAATTGATTTATAGGGTTTTTGCATGTGGCAAAACCTTTTGTTTAGAAAGGCTATAAAAGTTTCCATTATTATTAAATGAATAATATAAAAGTTGCATATGCAAGAATAAACATTAAGTTTCTCAATATATCATTAAATGTGAGAATGTTATCTGTCAGCATCTGTGAAACTGCTCAAAAAGACTGAGTGCTTTGTGTTATATACTATTTCAGTTTTGCAGTGTTTATCTTTCTGAAATGGTATTCATATATTTTTCTTTTGATGCTGAAATTCTAAACCTGTGCTCTCACTTGGGGGCTCTTTTTGTGGAGCTTGGTCTTGAAGATTTTTATGGGGAAAAATAGACAAAACTGTTTTTTGTTGTGGAGTTAGAATGTTTTGTAATAATCTAAGTTTCACAGAATCGGTTAAGTAAGTTATCTACCATTAAGCATTGTGTAAAAATGACCACTTTGACATGAATATTTAATTTTTAGTATGACTGTTTAAAGCAGTTCTTTGGAAAATACTGGAAACCTATCCAGCTATGCTAAGTTTGAAGTCTACCTTTGAATTCACTGACTCCAATAGTAGCCATTTCTGACATTCTGCTATAACTACGTGTGTGATTATAAATTCTGTATTGCTTTTTGTATTGCCAGCACTGGATAGCTGTAATGTAAGACTAAGTGAAAAAAAGAAGGAATTTTAAAATTAGCTAAAAAAAAAAAAAAAAAAAAAAGTGTGAAGACACTTGAATTGGAACTTAGAATAAGGGTCGCCAAGTTTAGTTACATGATTCATAAAATTCCAGACATTGGTTTGTGTGCCCCAATGCTGTAGGAGCCTATGTCTTTGCTGTTGAGTTTACTTAGATACCAGATATTATCACATGCCCCAGGACATTGGCGTCTTGGAAAAGTGAAGTGTTTTGCACCCATGTCTTGCTTCAGGCTATTTGGGGTTCACAAATGAGACTTCCCTGTGCTCCAGCCTTCTTAAGGACCCAGTCCAGGTGGAAGTAAGATGCAGTGGGATTTCTGTCTTGTGATTCTTACATGATATTAAGATTTTGAAATATAATATTCTATATAAGTTTCCTGTAAAAGGTATATTCACATCTGTTAAATGTATGCAGAATTTATGGAATTATGTCATGCATTGATAATTTGCTGAGTATCTTAACATTATTCATTGTATAAAAGCAGATTGAAATAAATGACTGCTTGCCTGAGTATTTAAGTGTCAATAATCAGTGAACAAGGTATTTTGTATTCTTTCAACATAGTGCATGTACTTTTATTTTAAAAGAAACCCAAATATCTGTGATAATTTTTGTGTTTACAAGCCTCTGTAAAATTGCCTCTTTTCCCTGTCAAGACATGCTTTTAGGAGTGCATCTCAAAATACCCAGTAATGTTTAAATTTACCATGAAAAGAGGGAGGAGCTGGAAACTTAGATATGGCTTTATGGAACTTTGAGTACGTTTTATATTTTCATTGATCCTGTAGTATAACAAAGGTGGAGTCTGTTCTTCCTTTTATATGAACAAATTGTTTACTTAATTTTCCATATACTGCCTAGAAGTAATAAGATTGCATAATGAGTTTAGTCAAGTTAGAAGTCTGGATTTCATCGATGATGGTAATCTCTAAGGAAAGAACTTAAAAAGGCATTCATATCTCAGGTACGATTTTGTAAGGAAATGGGTCTAAAAATTGTAATTTTACCTGGCTAACACATATTAAAGAAATTTTGGCCATGTCAATGCTTGATGCTTTGAAAAAGTGTAAGATATAAAATAGATGCAAGCTGATTAAAGAATACAGGCATTACGTTCATTGCAAATTTATGATTTTTCTTTTAGTGTAGAATTATGGGGGGTTGTTTGTTTTGCTTTTTAAGAATAAATGTTGAAGTATATTGACACAGTTTGGGTAGTTATTAGTTGTTTTCTGGAAACCTAAGCTTGAGGTTCAAATGTCCAATGTAGGTGCTTCATGTTTCTCAATGAGAAGCCTGATGCTGAGACATGGAAATATCTCTTCTAGTTTAAAAAATGTATTTACCATAACTTTTTATTCATTTTCTAGTTGTTTTTTTGGGTAGCAATGCACTTGAGTTTTTGTGATTAAGGTAGTTATGTTTTATGAGATTTAGATCTTAATCCATATCAGCGTGATGGTGATAATCCAATGTCTTTTTATGGTATTAAAAAGATGAGGTTAATTATTATTTGTATTTTGGGGAAGGCTTTTGCCTTCATGCCTTTTGTAGAACTAGCTATAAAGTACAATCAAGATGCGGGATGACCTCAGTTTCTGTTAGCTACAATGGGGAAAGAGGGTAGCACCTGACTTTAGAGAGTAAGGTTTATGCTTTTTGAATAAAAGTCTTAACAGTCTTAAATAGTCTTGAGTAAAGCAGTAAGTATTTTAACGGAAATAAAATAGCAGCTTCTTTTTGGAATTAGAGCAATACCTTCAGCAAAATACATATTTTTCATTGGATAAAGAAACACAGATTTTGTAATTCATTGTAAGAAAATACTCAATCTATATAATCTACAGTACATATGTGCTTGAATATCTTTTGAGTTAATATGTTTATTAAATATTTATAAAAGTGTATAGAAACATAAGTTAGTGGGTTTGGGAGAGAACTAGAGAACTGACGGAATACCTACCAGAGAAATCAGCTGGGATATTGGTCATAATTACATGGCATCACGTTGTCTGGAGAGAATTGGGTTAGCTCTAAGAAATAAGAAGCACCTCAAGTAGTGTGCATCTGGTAATGTGATACCTTTCTTGGATTAATTAGTCTTTCATCTCAGTATTTATGGTGGTGTTGCTACTGAAGATGCTTCATTCTTAATGAGTTAACATTTGGTATCTCTATAGCGTTGCAGTGTGCTATGGAAAGATAATTTTTTACATAGCATGGCAGATTGGAAAAATTTATGTCATGATTTTGAACATCACAGATATGTTCATAACCTATTTCCATTTTGCAACAAATCAGGTGAGGAGCCAGGAGGGGTAGCCAAGAAAAAAACTAAAGTCAAAGGTATTTTTAATTTCTTTTTCTTGTGGAACTGTATGCAGATAATGATGCCTGAAATGCATGTGCATTGCCAGTACAAATTGCAGGTTGTAATAATGTTTACTAATGCTAGCTGTGTTGGCTAAGTGTTGTCTAATGGTGCAGCAAAATATCTTCCCTATTTTTCAGTAAGGGTTTTTTTTTTTTTTTTTCTTACTACTGATTGTAATTTAGTGGCAATGTGAGTGCTTTCCTAACTAGAGATTATATTTTTTGGTGCAGATTTTTTTACAACAGTTGTGGTGTTTGGATTATACATAGTTTATAATAACTTTATATTCTGCATGTTTTAAAAAAATGTCCTGGTGTACATGCAGATTTCTTTCTGTGTGAAATCCTCCTTTAGTTATCTTCCATGAATTCATGATACTATTATTATTATATTGTAATTGAACTTGAGCACCTCAGTTTCTGCTTAAGCCTGTACTTAAATAGTTTCATTTGTTTCTTATGGGAGGAGAAATTTAGGTAAAGTTCAGTAATTTCCCCTTTAATATTATTTGCAAGATTGATGGCAGTGATGATACTGACAAGTTTTCCAAAAGCTTGAAGTAGGATAGCTTGCAACCAATCTATGCCATATATTTATTTGCAGTTACATTGTTGTACGGGCAGGACATAATGGTCTAAATGTGTTCAGTGCAACAGAGAGACTAAAAAGACTAATTAGCCTCAACAAAACACCAAAGTACCAGATGTACTTCAGGTGCTTAACTTTCTAGATGTGCTCAGTTGCCTCCACACATGATGGTGCTATTTAAAGAACAGTCTCTTTGTTGCATTAAAGACAGTTACACTTCAGTGTCTTTTTTCTAGTGGTATGTGAAAAATGCACACTGTTCATAATACAAAATCTCATTGGGAAGGCAGTGTATTTGCTAAGGGAGGCTCTCATGCTTATATGAATGTGACTTTTCTTAGCATCTTGCATGCGTGTTGAGATTTTTAGCATTTGTTCCACATTGTACTTGGTATGACTTGGTTGCAAGTTGTGTGTTTCCAAGAATGTAATAGATGTAATTTAACAATTCATTCCTGAGTTTTGGATTATTTTTTAATGTTTGATATGAGAGTGGAGAAATTATATATTTCAAATGCTTTATACCAAAAAGCAGTTGGAAGGAAGCATGATGTTATTCATTTTAGACTGAGCTGTGTGATTGAATTGTTCACTCAACAGAAATGTTTCACAGCGGTTAGAGGCAGGTGTCGTAGGAGGAATGTTGTTACTTGCCCTGCTTTTTACCTCAACAGACTGCAGTTGCTCTCAGAAGTCTGAGTAAAAATACAGCTGTTGTATTTTATATATAAAATCTTTATGGCTTTTTTTAGTAATGTGGGAGTATTAATTTTAAAACTAAACACAAATATGGCATGCGGAGATTTAATGGAAAAAATTCTAAATTTTATTGAGTTAAAAATTCCTTATTCTGTAGAATGCTGCTAGTACTGACAATTTTATTTAAAAAAAAAAGAAAAAAAACCTGTGGGTGCAGTGGAAGTAAATACTGAACACTTACATTTCAAGTATGCTGTTTTGACTGCTCTGATACATTATCTAGGCATAATGTCACAGCCAATTGAAATAGAGAAAATAAGCAGAAAAGATACAACTCCAAAAGTAAAACAAACAAAAAAGTATCACTAATAAATACTACATATAGAAAAACAAGATGTAAGAATTAATTTACAATTGTTACTTTGGTTTCAATGAATACAGTCAAACCAAGTTAACTTTTTTGGAGTTGATTTAATTCACTAGGATATTGCTGTTTCTTAACTATTGTGTACTTATTTTTGTAAAATACATACTTCAGATACATTTTTCAGACTTGTCTTAAACTGAGGGAACAATGTCAGTAAAATGTTGCAGTATACATTTGATTTGTGGTGTTACAACACTTTCATTTGTAGTTTTAAGAAAATTGAGAAGAGAGAGGAAGAAACTATTTTGGTGATGCTCTTGACATTTCTAGATCCTACAGTTGTCAAAGATTCAGAATTTGTTGTGATTTTCAGGCTCACAGACAAAACTGGTTTTAGCATTCTGCAGAAATTACTTAACAGTAAGATAACAGAGGCGTGGTTTTCACTAGATTAATGCTTTATTTGGATGCAGTTGCAGTAAACTAAGGTTATTGGCTGGCTGCATGGTGTGAGAAATTGCTAAAAGTCAAAACTAATTTGTTTAAATTGCTTAAAGCTTCAGTAGTTAATTATACAAGTTTAAATTGGCATCTAACAAACATTAAGTAAGAATTTGATCGAAGCTGTTAGGCAAGTTGTTCATAAGATGTTTTCTGGTCTAAGAATGGTTCTCTTATTGAACATTTCCTCTTTTTTAAATGAAAAACTAAAAAGTAAAAGAAGCTATTAAAGAACCGCTCAAGAAATTAAGGGAGAAGCAGGAATCCAAGAAGGAGGAAATCAAAGATGAGGAAGAAAAAAAGAAAGCCAGGAAAGGAAAAGATGCTACTGATCGAAAGGACAAGAAAGCTGTCGATATGAATAAATTAAAGAAAGATTCTGACAAGGCTAAAAGAGACAGAGGAAAGGAAAAAGGCCCAGACAAAAATGTAAAATCGAAGGAGACTACAAAAAAATCAGCCAGTGAAAAGGATGGTACTATTCAGGTGGGAAAAGACAAAGAAACAAAAAAGGTAGTTAAAAACCCATCTAAGGAAGACAAGAAAGAAAAGAAATAAACAGATTTCTGGTTCTGCTAATGAGGAACGTACCTCAAGAATGAGAAATTCAGCATATTTATATGAATGGGGTAAATATGGCAATTGAGAAGATGTTTTCTGAAATAAGTGTGAACTAAGGCTATATATAATATTTTTTTGAAAACTGTTAAGTGTATACTGGCATTGTAAACACAAAGCAAAAATGTCTGCTGTGAAACTCATATATGTACATATGTTAATATGCCCGGCTAACAGTGTGTATTGAAAATAGAAATGTCTAATTGATGCTAATTACTTCAAGAATACTTCAAGTCTGTTTGGGTTACTCCCCCCCGCCCCTCCCCCGTTTCATTGTATTGAAGTGTTATTTTCTTGATGTGGGGATGAAAGTGTAATGCTGTATTTCAAATGCAAATCTAAAAGCACTATTAGGAGGATTATCTTGACACATCTAGTGGAAACTCATAAGAAAATATTTCTGTTTCACAAAAAACAACTTAGAGGAGCATTAATGGAATGTATTGTCATAGGAATTTAGCCAATAAATTTAAATTATTTCCTGCTAAACTTTTTTTTCCTTAAGCAGACTGAGAAAAATATTTTTATATGCAAATACTCAAACCAATTTCGGTGTTGTGTTTGTTTATAAGACCTCAATGTATACTCAGCCAAAATGTTGCAACAGTTTTGTTTATTGATCCTGTGACAATATGTTTTGCTTTTCTTCCTTTGGTTTTTGGGGTTTTTTTTTGGTTGTTGTTGGTGGTGGTGGTGGTTTGTTTGGGTTTTTTTTGCTATCTTTAGGTCTGGAAACTTGATTCATTGTCACTTTTCAGTTAACTATGTCCTGATTTTTTTCCAAGTTTTCTAAGCTTCTGGTGATGAATACTTCTGAAAATTAGGCCACCTATTTCACTATTGATGGATATTGTGGGATTCCAATGACATTTTAAGAAGTGATATGCTACTACTACTGTATTCTGGTTGAACTTGATTAGAGAACAGCTTATGTATTTTTGCAACTATCGTTTTCTTCAAACAACACTTTTCAAGTACATGATACTTCTTGTACGCAAGCTCCTGTGTGACTTTGCTTTTACAGCTTCTGTATTTTTAGCACCAAGGGATGATTTATCCAGGAGTCTCATTAGAATAAACAGTTGCAAAACATATCTGCAGAGGTATTTTAGTATGTTGTTGAATCTGTACTTGCTTTCAAGTTTATATGGGAAAGGAATTTTTTTATAATTTTATCAGATGAGTAATATCACGTAGTATATTGAAATAGTAATTGCACAACAAAATTGCAGAATATTTGGAAAATACGTAATGAAAGTTGAAGATTTATTATTGTTATACTGCAGTATTATTGTAAAGAAAACAAATCTCAAGAGTGAAATTCAGCATGGGTATATTCACGTGGGTAGTGGTGTAAGATTAAAAGTCCTGAAGGTTGATTCTGTTTGTGGATTTGCTGTAACAGTGGCTTGGCAATATGCGTATCTCAGACTTTCAATAGAGCACATACATGGCTCTGTAAGATGCTTTGAATCCCTAAAGGTATAAGATGTGGTAATAGGGTAAGATAAAAATCTGATTTTCTTATTTTATAGAGGGAACTTATGAAAAATAGTTCAAATGAAAGCTGTAGAAAATAATACAGTAGCTTAAGATTCTAGCTGTAACAATTAATAGAGATGGTATACTGAGCTATTTTCTAAATATTCATGTGTGTGAAGAGGGAGGGAAAAGATTTGTGTGTTATGAACATCATAGTACTTATCAAAAAACTTGACAGAATGAGGATCTAGTAAAGGCGCTTGCATAATGAGCATTCTCTTAGGTTTTGGTAACGATAGACGTGTTTATTGATCTCTGCTCCGGTAAGTGTTAAGATACATATTTGACAGAGGAGCACTCAAATCACGCTTCTCAAGAATGGTGGCACAGTGGTATAGTGCACATCACTATATTTTCTCTCGTAATGTGGCAGAAGTTGTAACTCTCTTGGAGTAAAATTTGGAATGAGTTGCCTTTCTCATTAACATATTATTGTATCTATGACTCAAAGTTTATCTGGTTCTAAAAAAGCGTGGGGGTTTTTCTTGGGTTTTTTTTTTTTCCAAAGAACATTTTATTTGAGCAGCAATCCAATCTATATAGATAGCCACACAATAAAACGAGATTTTTGTTCCAGAGACCTGTTGTACTGGTGTATGTCTTTATGAAATATTAATGTCATTCACCTTAATGTGGTAGATTACCACAGAAGCTTAAAAAAATGCACCACACAGATAAAAGCTGAGTGCAACTTTATTTTAATGATGAGAGAAAACAGTGTTCTGCAAAAAGTAAATGACTTGACGTTACGTGCTCAGCAGGATAGAATAGGAATCAGTGATAAACACAGAAGTGTATAAAAAGCTTGAGAGCTAAGTTGAGAAATGTGCAAGCAAAAGAAAGAAATACTCTTGCTGTCCCTTCTTTCCTTTTACACAGCGTAAGTGCTTGTTGTCTGTGAAATATTTACTATCTTTTGAAATACTTTGAATCCTTTTAATTGTTCATGAAGCAGAACAAATGGTTATCTGGAATTGGAAATGTGGGCTATTGGAGGATATGAGGGCTTATTTAAAGAGGCGTATATGCAAGGGAGATGAACTGTATTTGTGAAAACAGGGTAGCTGTTTCCACACTTCCAGATTCTGAAGTGTGAGACAGTGGCTAATTTAAGTAACAGGTTTTGTCTCCATATGTAGTTAAAGATGATTGTAGAAGGAAGTAACTTCTTACTCTTGTAGCCATTAATACTACTGCAGCAAAAGATGAATGTAAGTCTTAATAATATTTTTTAAATATTTATGGTGTTTTATTAATGACACACAAGAAAACTAGCAAAAAAGTAAATCTGGCTTTTTTTTCTAGCTTCTGATCTTGACTGGATAGTACTGGACTCAGTAATCATATACTTTTAGATACAGCCTAGCTACTTGCCTTCATGTAATATAACAGATATTGAAAGGTGTAAGTAGAATTAATTCCAAGTAGAAGTAGTTCCCGTTACATACATAAGACAATGAGTTAAATACATTTTTATCAACTCTGTAGTTTACACAAAGTTGTTTTGAGGTAATACTAGTCCTATTTGCATTGACTCAGTAGAAACATGATAATTTTTTTTCATGAATTTTAACAACTGGAAATACAATACACTTACAGTTATTTTTACAAGATTGTTAGCAGTGCAGGAGTGTTGATGAATTTCTGTGCATAGAGCTTTTGGGAAGCTAGTTTGTTTTGGGCAGTGTATATGTGTGTGTTTAAGAAGGTAGGTTTATCTTAATTGACCTTGGAACTTACACTTAAATATGAACCTAGGAAAAATGGTGTAGGAGTATAGAATTTCATTTGGAAGGGACTTCAGAAGATCCTTATTCTAACATCCTTCTCAAAACAGAATCATCTCAGAGGTATGACCAGGTTATGCTGGCTGTTACCCAGTGTGGTCTTTAAAACCTCCAAGGACAGGGATGCACAACCTCTCTGTGCAATGCTTTCCACTGATCTGACTGCTGTCATGGTGGGCAGTGTGGGCGGGTATGCGTGTGTGGGTGTAAGTTTTTTCTTATGCCCAGTCTGAACCTTTCTTGTTTAAGTCTTGCTTGAATCCTTCCTAAAGGTCGAGAGGAGGATTAGGCTAATACCAATACATTCTTGAGGATTTGGTGTCTTAAGAAGTGGCATAATCTTTCAATGCTATGAATTGTCTTGATCTTGTATCGTGGCATTGAACATTGCTGTTACTGGTTGCTTTCTTTTCATTGTGTTTTGATTGAGAAAGGCTCTGTGGTAGAGACAGTAAGCATCTGAGCGGTGACAGTCCATCAGTCATAGATTTCCTGTAGTAATGTCATTGTCAAAAAAACCTGGGAGGTTGAGATTATGTTATTTTGAAGAAACTACAGTTCTCTTCATCAGATCTTCTAAGATTTAACATAGGAATTTAAAATGCCTCTTCTTACTCTGTGCAGCATTGTATAAATTTCAAATTAGTTCTTCATAAAACCTATAAAATCAATTATATGAAACATTTTTTGCCCAAAGAGAAAACAGTGAAAAAAAACCTGCTGCCTGTTTTGTTTCTGGATACTGAATAGATGTTGAGAATAGTATAGTTATTTTTTTCAGTTACTTTTGAATAAAGGCAAGTGCTTAAATTTCTGTCCCTTTTCCCCCCTCATTGTATGTTTGTCTTCAAAACGTATTTGTTTACTATCTGAATACACTTTAGTCTTTGTATATATCACTGTGTATCAGAACAGCCCTGTAATTCTCATTAGTTTTTTGAATACATTTTTGAGAGTTTAATATCAGTTAATATAATTGAAACAACTTTCTTAGTTTATAGTTAAATCAGATCAAAAAGAGCATAAAGTTAACTTTATAACTGAAAAATGCAGGCCTTAAAGAAAGATCTGTCCCAGCACAGCCAGCATCACCAGAATCTGAGACCATCCAGCCTGCTGAGAAGTCCTATGTCGAATCAGGTAAGGCCTTTCATAAAACATAGGTGAAACAAAAGACATGGTGCTTAATTTGAATTATAATTGTTTCCTTAGTATGAAAGCTCATTATGTTATTACTTTGGGTAGGAAAGTAAATCTTTCATGGATTGGTATGTTGCTTATCCACTATGGTTTATTTAATGGGAATCACTGTCGGTAACTATACAAATAACTGAGCATGACAGTTTTATAACTTAAATGTATTGAAGGCACTCATCAGCTCTTACGAATACCATTGGAACCATATCACATCACAGTAACTTTCTGCTGATGTACAGTTGTGGTTTTGATATGTATGCAACAGTATATGCAGTCAGAATAACAGCAGATTTTCCACCTTATAAAAAAAAAAAAGACCCAACAAAAAACCACCAAAACACCAAAAACCAACTGACCAAAGAAAAACCCTAACGACCAATTTTGTAAGATAAAATAATCACTTTTCCATTAAAAACAATACTATAGTATAAATAAAATAAATAGAACTTCTACTGTTGAAAAAATAATTTAAATAATTTAAAACCCACGTAGTATTAGTAAAACTTACTAAATTTAAGAAGCATTAAAGAAAAAAAAATTATGCATCAAATTTTAGATACACGATTTGCATTTTAGTGCTATTCAGAGAGTACATAGTTTTTCCTGTTCCTTGAAGCTTATCCTACTTGATGTTGATGTGAAGCTAACACAATAACCCATAAATGTGGAGCATATGGTCAATAAAATGGAATATAGAATTTGTTTTAAAAGACGTGCATTACTTAAGTTATAGTTTATAAATCAAGTTAAGATGTTGGTTAGGTTTTTTGGGGGTTGGTTGGGTTTTTTTTTTCCTGTCCCCCATAACTGGTATGATTTTTGATCTCTTATTTGAAAAATGCAGCTGTGATTTGGTTTTGTGCTGTTGGGTTGCTCAATGTTAATTTCAGGATATTTTTATGAAGGCAACGCTTCATATAAATTCTTGTAATGCCCTGGGCTGGTGTGTTAGATGACAACCACTTGTACCTGAAATAAGTTTGTGATTTATTCTACTGTGAATTGCCAAAAGAAGACCCTGATATCGTAATGCTAGTATCTGTTTTCTCTGTTTATAAAGCAAACAAAACCCTCTGTCTGCAAGTGACATTTAGTTGTCAAATATGACATGCTAGTGCTGCTGTCTAAGTTGTAGGAAAGTAATAGATGGAAGTGTTAGTAAAATAATTACTTAGAAGATAATTCTTGGTTTGAATAGTTACGGGAAGTTAATATTACTGACACTGCGAAAAATTTATGTGCAGGAAATGCAGTGTAGATAAATTCCTCCAGCTGATCTTCAGAATCTATCTGATGTCATTGACATTACTTGATGTATTGGAGAGTAAGCAACACAAAATTGTTTTTCTAATTATATAAGTTGCAAAGGTTCACTAAGTCAATCTCTACAGAACTTTTATGGGATAGAATAAGAACATATGGAGGCTACTGAAAGTTGCAAGCCGTGAGCTACTGTTTAGACTTTGCCTTTTGCACTTAACCTTCACTGCAATTTATAATCATTCTAGAGCACAAGAATGCTGATGTAGAATTGGAAGAGGAAATTCAGTCTGTTCTTCATGAAGCTTTCCATTCCCAGCCTGGTAATGCATTAACACTTAGAAATCACTGAGGAATTTATAAATACTGCCATAGGCTAGATGAATGTGTCTGATTTTAGTATGCACTTGAAGTCCTTTGGCCTGCAGAAAACATTTTAATCTGCTAATTTGTAATTTTCAAGAAAATTCAGAAAGTTCAGTCAACAGATCCTAAAACTGTGGCCTCTTACCCAGAGGTGTTCGGCAGCAGTAGCTCAAATCAGTCAGTTGACAAAAATTTCCTTAAAATACTGCATAGGATGCAAGAATGGGTAAACAGAGATCGCTTTTACTGCAGGCAAAGAAAGCACTGCAAATTGGTGTAGGTACTTCGGGTTTATACTTCTGGAAGGTGCAGACAAGTCATCTGTCTCCATCCCTGTCCCCTTTGGGGACTAGTTGAACAACATGAAAGGGTGTGCTGAAGACTGAGTATTTGCTGGTAATAGAATTTACCAAGGCTTCTGTATTATCTAACAATCTGTATTATTGATTAGGAGAGAGACATGAAGATGTAGATGGAAGTATAAATGACCAGTGGCAAGTGAAGGAAGACATACATGGAGAAACTTTTGAAGCTCCTATAACAGATGATTCGCTCAAAGAATTAGAGATCGAAATGCCAGAAGCATATGAGACACCAGACTCAGTTCAGAAAGGTATCCAAATGACTAAATATGCTTAAAATTAATTTTTGCCAAAAATAAGAACAGAGAAATGGAAATAGGTCTCATTAAAAACTTGACTCGCAATTTCTACTTGCAGTAGAAACTTAGCAAATGTCAACCACAACAAGTATTATTTATCAAATAAATAATTTTAAAATCAAAATGGGATATATTAATACAGTGTGTTTTGGAATCCAGGTGAGTATGTATTATTGTTTGATTACTGCTATATTGTCTTCCAACCAAACCAATAAATCTGTGTTCTAGGTATACATATGACTGTATGGAGTCTGCTTCTGGACTTTGTAGCATATTAAGCTAAATTTTAAGAGTTTATTAACACAGCCTTTTGTAGACAGACTTATTCTCACTGTATTTTCCTTCTAATGTGGCTTTCCAAGAGAAGGTTACTCGTGAGGTGTATTACAAGTCCTACTTAACATTATACAAAGAAGATACTCATATCCTGCTGACTTGGGGCATTGACAGGATGTTAAAAGTCATTTGTAATCAAAATATTAAAGCAGAATCATATGATCTGAGTCCAACTCAGGGAAAATATTTCTGAATGCTTTTTATCTGCACTACTGAAAATTTTATATATGCCTCTTTTTGAAAAGCTTGTGTAATGGATGTCATCTAAAAGTTTTGACTGCTGGAATTACACGGAGATTCTTTCTTCACAATGGAAGTAATTCTTTAGTCTGGGTCTATTATACTTCCTTGTTTCTATATCTCTTACTCATCCACAGTGCAAGTTAAAGTAGGAGAATGGAGGAGAAATTCAAATTCCAGTTACTTTATATCTTTAAAATGACTATTAAGAAGGCAAAGTGAATTTGTTTTAATTTCTTTGTATTTGCACAGGAATTTCTGTGGAGAGTCATCTTTTTCTGAGCAAATGTGTATAGAGTTTATGTGTGTATACACATCAGTATTACAAGAATAAAAGTGAACTTTATTCTTTCAATCTATATATGTATCTTGCTGGCATTAGAAGAAATTTGCTTAGAATTTCTGCTTGGAAATTTGATTATTTATACATAATATTCTGTTATAGGGTCTGCAGCACCATGCATTGATTGTAACATTTTAAAATTTGTAAATACATGTTTGTTTCTCAGATGCTGATCTTTTGGCAGATGATCTTGGAGCAATGGAGCCTGAACCATATGAAGCTGCAGGTATAATTCTGTTTTCCAAAATTGGTAATACTGGTTTTCTGCCTAAATGTAGCAAATTATATGAGAAAGGAAAATAGAAAAGGTTAGACTGGTTTAGGAATGTATAGTTTTGAAAATTCTTGACTGTATTGGATGTTTGACTGAGATGACTATTCTATTTTCTATTGCAAATTGTTCTTAAAAGAAACAGATGACAGGTATGGAAACGTTGCTTTCATTGGTGCAAAAACTTTATTTTTACTTTTCTGTGTGTTTCTGGATAGGCAAGAGGTGTGTGGTTGTACAGTCGTAAGAAAGTGAGAATGAGATTTATTGCTTATATTACTGTCTTCTTACAGTCTACAATGTTAAGGTTCTTCTAGCCTATTATTCCTGGCATAAGGCAGAAACTTGTGTTCTCACATGGAACCTGTGACCTTTCAGAAGCATCGAGATTGTAACCTTTCCTTCAGAACTTTGTTTCTTTATGGCTGATTATACTATTAGGGAGTGAGTCAGCATAAAGACTTCACTCTGAACTATCCTTGCACTGTCTTTCTGCACGCTCTAATTCATCTTTAAAGCTTTTTAAAGCAAAATTTCATTTGCCTCGACTAATCCAATTAGCTTATAGTCATCTTCTTATTGTATTTGATATCATGTACAATGGCATTAGTTCATCTTTCCTGTTAGGAAGAAACATTAGGTAGATATTACAGTTTCCCTGGTATCTGATAAGAATTTTCTTCTGGATGCTAACAGTGCTTGTTATAGTACAGGCAGCCTCTTCCATCTACATTAGACGTCAAATTTCTGTTTGAACTAGGCTTCTTACCTTTGGCTCAGTGTTAGTTCTGGACTTTACAGTCCTGTGTCCTAAATATGACAGAAAAATAATATTGTTTGATACAGCTAAAACTGCTTATTTCTATCTTTGTGGGAGATTAAATTGGTAACTGGAAAGCAGTAGAATCCAAGCTGTGATACTTCCAAAGTAAAAGGATTGTTACTTTACCTTCCATACCATGTGTTCTCAGATGTGTTAATGTCGCGAAGAATTGTAGTCACAGAGGAAAATAATCCACATACTTAGCTAGCCAATGAAAAAAAGTAAATTGCTGTAAATCTGTTATGCCAGAAGTGAATGTACATATTTCTTAAGGTCTGATTTCTGGCTCTTACCTTGTCTTCTGTAGATCATCACCAGTGGTCCTGCTGCACGTTAGTAAAGAAGCTACTTTAGAACTGTGAGGATAGGGGAAGATTGCGTTTTTTATTCATATTAGAAGAACTACTAAATATTGATGGAGACTAATGGCTCTCATGGATCTAGTTTTCATACAGAGAGTATAACAGAGGACTGGAAGTGAGAATGGCCCAACAGCTTCCATTAGATTGCAAGTGTCTGTAAGGTTTTTAATTAGTCACTGTTCAACTAAGCTACATTTCGCTATTGACAGCCACGTTACGGGTGCAAGTTAAAATAATCAAGTATTAAAAATAGTTCATATTTCTAATTAAAAAGATTTAATTTTTTGTATTTAATTTACAGTTTCATATGAGTATGATATGGATGTGGAAAAGACAATGAGTGATCCAGAAGCTCCAGGTTTGTAGATTTTCGTGACTTCAGGTTATAATATGATCACGTACACTTTTGTAAACATGCTTCAAAGTAACATGTCATTAACTGTTTCATCACAGTTTTATTTTCAGAGAGTTTTTGGCTAGTTTCAAATAAGCCTGATTTTTTGCAGCTTTTGTCACCGTTGCATTTGTGAACACCACATTCCACAAGTCCAAGCCACAAATACTTACAAACCTTGTTCTGTTGAAGTCTTCCAGCCTAATTAATGGATTGTCAAAGAACTACTTGTATTCCTAATTTTAAGCCTAAATACAAATACGCATGGATTTACTATATTGTGTAACTTATAGTGTACCTCCTGGATGTGCTTTACAATCCAGCTGTCACTTTCAAATAAAATATTGTAGTATTAACTCAGTATGTTTAGTTCTGTTATTCTTGAGCTAAGTATGTGACTTTTTAAACTTCTCTTGTGCTATTTAGCTGTTGCATGAAAATTTGATTGGAATATAAAATAGTTAATATTATTAAATATAGCATCTTCTATCATTAGCTATATATTATATGGAACATTATACAAGTACAGTCCAAAGTCTTATTTCTATTTATTGAAGTTGCATTGAATTTTGGCCCCAAACCAAGACACAAAAAAAAAAACCCCAAACATTTGAGCTCGTAGATAGCATCAGTGTCTTATTGTTATTACATCTGTATATTTGTTTATGTTCTGGAAAAATTCAAAGTCCTACATGAATACTACTTCTATGTAATGTCAGCCAAATGGGCAGAATAATATTTTGAGGGTTAAATTTCTAAATTTCCAGGAGAATGGATGTTGTATTTTAAATTGCATAGAACTGTTTCTGTGGATAAAAAAATAATTTGAGTTTTGCCAAAGATGTTCAAGTTAGTGTGGTGTCAGAAAAAAAAAATTTAAACAAAGCAAGCAAGCCATAACAAGTGGATTCCAAAATTCCACTGTAAAGCAAGCTGTAACAAGCAGATTCCAAAAGTCCACTGTAGAAGTTTGCTATATATAGAAATGATTTAGGAGTATTTCCATTCTGAATTGTAGGTAATCTGTAGATGAGTTTATGAACTGTGTAAGGAAAAACTTACTGATAGTGCTTTATCTTTTTTTATGTTTATCTTGTGATGCTAGCAAATGATTCAGTTCTTTTCACAGGACCTTTTGGAAATCTTCCACTTTGTTGAATACTTAACTTCAATACAGTAAAAAACACTATAGTTTTGAATATCTTTTTGTTCTGAATAAACTCGACACCCTGTTATTTGTGTGTGTGTATTGTCTTAAAATTCCATGACTTTTCATATTGTTTTGTTGTTGTGTGTTTGTTTTTTTTTTCTTTAGCAGAGGATATGGTGCATGGCAATTACAATGAAGATCATGGTATGACAACTGCTATTATTTTTGTGAACTGATGGTATTTCATTAATATCAAAGTGAAATCACATTGTCTTAAAATTTTGTATGCTGTCACATTACTTTGCTAGTTCTCAATTAAGGTTTTGGGGTTTGTTATGTTCAAATCCCCTTCCATCTTTAACACTGGAAAAGTGTAGAGTATGCATATAGGCTATATTCCCATATTGGTCCTCTTTGTCACACTTTTTACATATGTGGAATAGGAATGTTGAGGACTTCTCATGCCCTTTTCCTTATGAAACTCTGGCCAAGTCAGCTGTGGTTCATTGCATCTGTATAGCTCAGTATTACTTTCTCATCTTGTCTGTAACTACCAGTTCTTTGGAGATTACTCTATTTTAGTTTGATTTGGTTAATGATTTGCCAATGATTACTGAGACCAAATCAAGAAGCCAATGAAAAGAAGGCTAATGGTCATCTTGAAACAAAGGTATGTGGTCATGATCTTTTCTGTGAGATCCTTCTGGGGACTACAGTACTTCAGAAAAGTTAACCATATCTTCAGAGCACTCTTCTATATTTAATGTAACCTGAGCAAAGGACAGCAATTCTTAACTTCAAAATATTTTGAGACAGAAAACCTTGAATTTCATCCTTTGTCGTCAGGGGAGACATTCTGACATCCACCTTTGGGATAGAAGTCAAAATCCCACTGAAGGATATTAGTTGCCCAAAGGTGTATTTAGCCCTCAATCCATGTCTTTTTCAGTCTGCAGTAAAGAATTATTTGCCTCAGCTATGTTGCCCTTGACAAAATGTGTTGGCATCAATAGGATGGAAAAGCAACAGAGACCTAGCTTTTTTCCCTGGGCTTGTTGTTTACTCTCCTTTCCAGTGTATGCTTATTTTACAGTCAATTCCTAATCAAGAATCACTTCTCTTGCTTCTCCCACCTAGATACGAAGGAGAAGTAAAACTTTTATTCTTTACTTTTCATGCTTCTTCATATGTAGTGGTGACATGAACAGAGAATGCTTCCACAGCCCCTGCCCTTGGAATGGTCATTTATACCTGCTTTTGGAGTAAGGTGATCATGGAGGTTCCCAAAGTAATTTGCATCATTTTTTCATAGAATCGGTTCCAAAACTATTCCATGTTCTGCAGTCTCTTCTGGCACCCTAGCACAATAACAGTGAATCGCTCTGTTTTGTGAGTAATTCACGTGCTTTGGCAAGCTGTGGTTTCATATGCAATTTGAATAGTATCAGATAAATCAGATTTAGATTTTTTTCTACTCTTTCTTTACTATTCCAAATCCTCTAATTAGGCTGATGAAGAGAATAGGAAGTTCCATTCTTTTTCTCAAAAGGAAATTCCAGGGTAGGAGGTGATTGTAAAAAAAAATATTGTTGGCTACTAAACTGCCAGGCTTTTTTACACAGCAAATTCTGCCCACAGTTCAATGTAGCCCATTACAAACTGCTTTTCTTTTGATAAAAACTCATCTTTCCGTGACAGAATTTTGCCTTGCTTCCAAATTCTCCCTTAAAGACGTTCTGGTTGTGCGAGAAAGCCCAATGCTTTGTACTTTTTCAAGGGATTTCTTTTGAGAGCTCCAGCCTGGAGCGGTGTAGAAGAACAAGGCCAATCAGGTGAGGCATTGAATGTTCTTCACATTTGCAAGATGTGGTTGAATTTTTTTTTATCCCCCCCTGCCCCCCATCTTGAAAGTTATATGGATTTCCAAAGTTATTTGGAATTTCACTGTTTGTTCCAAGGGCAGACCTGTATACAGGCACCCTTATTTCCAGGCACTTATAGGTGTCTCAGAAATAAACAGAGAGAATAATGAGAAATTGTTGTCAGGATCCCTAGAAAAGATGAGACACACCACTGGGAAAGATGGTCTAATCACGCTCAGTCCTGTAAGTTCATTTTATGTTGTCAGTCCTTTAAGGTTTGAGCAAACCAGCCAACCATGGATGTCTGTGAAGATTTGCTGAAAGATGTGAGGCCATCTTTCAGTGACACACCATTTTTTCCTTCTGAGTTCAGCTATCCCGTTTTAGAGCATGAGAGTTGTAGTTTTCATGAATGTGTGCCAGGCACTATTTTAGCAGTTGGAAGTACCTAGTTTTCATCCCTGTTGTCTCCTGCCCATCTTTCTTGTTACCTTTTGACGTACTTTTGGTTGGATCAAAAAGGAAACAGATTTGCTCTTTTTCTGGAGGAGAGTTTTTAGCACCTGTTTTCTAAAGACAAGAGATGGAGGCCATCATAGAGATCTGAAGTTCTTTCTCTCAAATGTAAAGCTTGTGGTTTTGACACTAGCTCCAAAACTGCAGTTCCCATCTAATTTTAAAGTTTCAGATGCAAATATCTGAGAAATCAGCAGAAGTATAAGCTTCTTTATTCTGGAGTCAATGTATCTTCCCCATATCTATCAGATGTGTTTCCCCTTTTCTGGCAGGTGCTGTGATGCAATATTTTCCACAATCCTGGTGCTTTCTAGAATTCTCAGAAAGCTGAGCAGGCAATGCCAAGATAGCAGTTACATTTCTTTTCCAACTCTTGCTTTGTATGGCTTAGTTCTTAATTCAGGTCAGTGACCAAGTCTAACAGGACTGCAGTTCCTGTAATCACTTTCTCCGTGCATGGTGTTGGGAGAAAATGAAAATGTTTGGTAGGCTGCACCCACTTTGCTTATCTAGCACATTGAAAGGAACAGTCTTTTCCTACCTCTGGTGGTTGTTGCTGATGCTGAAAATTCTTTAGTTGAAATGGGTGTGCGTGCCCACAGTGAAATGTGTAAACAGATTGATTGTGTAACTTGGAACACAGGAACTCAGTTATTGTACACAACTTTCAGTAGTTTTATGAAGAGTTTTATACAGTTTGTAGCAATGAAGCTAGAGAAAGAAGGCAAGTTTGAGATTTTTTATTAGAAATTAAGAGTTCTGGATGTTTTTTAAAAAATATGCTCTAAGAACTTTATTTTTTAAAGGACGGAGGGGGAGCCAAGTGACTATTAGTGCCTTTTAAAATAAAACAATAGTAGAAAGATTTTATTTCTAAAAAATATCTCATGTAAATAACCTTTTCCAGTTGTGAGTCAGTTCCTATTAAGATAATGAAATTATCCAAAACACTGGATGAACGCTGAACTTCTTTAGTTCAAAAATTCACAATAAATGTATATTGAAAATTCAGACAATTAATAGGTAGCATTTTCTCTATTTTCAGACATTATCTAAAGTAAAATAATGAATGTTCTTAACCTGTTTCTTCAGAATTACAAAAACTAGACTGGCTCTTTACTCAAAGATAAGGAGTGTAAGTGAATTATAACAACTGTATGGAACGGTAGCTTTATTGTTCTCATTGTTTTCAGTATTTCGTCTGTGTAGATAGAATGCTTGAAATTTCAGTATTATGTTCACATTTGTTTTTTTTTTTTTTCCTGTAGAAATTCTACTACAAGCTCTAGTAAGGGTTGATATATCTATTCAGGCCCCAAAACTAGAGAAAGTCTTTGAGAGCTTTGCATTTATCATTAAAGCAATTAATTTTATGCTTAACAACCAGATTTTAGGATACTTTGTGCATATCAGCCACCCCAGAACTTTTATTTTTCTTTCCTTTCAGAACTAAAACATGAAAAACAGACTGAGACTCGAGATACAGGTATATACATATATATAAATGTATATATAGATGTGTGTGTGTCTATGTATATATGGGTGGGTTGTGTGTGTGTACGCTCCCACAGGCCTCTCACCATGTATATATATTTATGCATATGGAGCGTACTATAAAATCTTTGTTTTGTATGTAATTGAAGTAGAAATACCTCTAAAATAAATGTTATTGGAATATAAATCATTTTCAAAACCAGATAAATAGTTTAGTCAAGTTATCATAAAAGTCATAACTTAATCATTGGAACATGGTAGTTCAGCATAGACAACCTGCTGTCTGCTGTGAGCCTTGCTCATAACCTCGTAACCAGTGCTTAAGATCATTCAACATGTACGGGCTGTCAATACTAGCTCTGCTTTGTGCATACTTTTTGCTAATGCCTTTGTCTAATCAGCAGAAGCAATTAAAAAAACTGTCTGCAGTGCTCTCTCTGTGTCCTGTATGCTCTGTTGTCTTGAAATAACAGCTTTTTTGAGCGTCAGGTCAGCTGATTGGAAAAGACACAATTATTTAGTTTAGAACTGAAGTCAAGAAATTCTTTAGTGTAAATAAATTGCAAGTGTCTGTTTTGTCACCTTTGTGATCATAAGCTTAAGAGGACAGTCAAATGAGTTAAAAGGTGCCATATTTAAAGAAAATAATTTCATTTTCATGGAATTCATAATTTTAAGTTGAAGAACTTGGTCGTTGTCCTTCAGGAAGGAAGGTGGGACTCCTTAAGGAATTGCATGTTTATCCAAATAAAAAGACTTTAAAAGTTTATTGGTTTTAGGTTTTGTTTCGTTTGGTTTTTAATATATCTAGCAGATGAGTTGATGCTGCAAAAGATCAAAGTGGGAGTTCTTATTATGCTTAGAAAGATTAAGAAGTTTTCTTAAAAATTAAGTTTTTAAAGTTACTGTGTCTTAATCCAAACAACATTTTCTCAGAAGGTATAATATTGAAATATTTACCTAATGAATACAGTAGCAAGACAGAGAAGAAAATTTAAGAAGCAATTTCTCTTTTTTCCCTCAAAGTTCCTGTTTGTTTATAGCAGTGTACTGTTCACAGTTAAACATGCCTGTGCTAGCTGTGTTCTTTTGTGTTCTATGTAAGTTTACCAGTTGAGGACTTGACTTTATTATTGCTCTGAATTAAATGTTTTCTTAGGTGTTGAGGACCTTCCAGAGGAGCTGAATGAAGCTACAGAGCCAGGTATGTATTTTGTAACTGTGATCTTACAGTGCTTTGATGAAATATATGCATTTTGAAGTCTGATGTAAAAGGAAAAAAAGCTTACATGAATTTTTCTTTCTAAACTTCTTCTACAGATGAAATTATTGAAGATTTTGATATTGATAAAGAGCTGTCAGGTACGAGTTTTTATGGTTTGTGAAAGAAAACATTTTTTCCTTCCATTTTTGTTAATTTAATTTAAAAATAAACGAGCAAAAAACAAAGCAGGGAAGTGTGCTATATAGAGAATCATAGAATGGTTTGGGTTGAAAGGAACATTTAAAGATTGTCTGGTCCAACTCCCCTGCCACGGGCAGAGACATCTTTCACGAGATGATCTTGCTCAAAATCCAACCTGACTTCGAACACTTCCAGTGACGGGGCATCCATTACTGCTCTGGGCAACCTGTTCCGGTGTCATGCCACCCTCATCATAAAAAAAATTTTTTTCCTTATGTCTAACCTAAATCTGTCCTCTTTCGCTTTTAAACCATTGCCCCTCGTCCTGTTGTTACAGGCCTCACTAAATTGTCTTTCTCCATTTTTCTTAAAAGTCCCCTTTAAGTACTGAAAGGCTGCAGTAAGGTCCCCCTCAGAGCCTTCTCTTCTCCAGGCTAAACAACCCCAACTCTTTCAGCCTTTCTTCCTAGGAGAGGTTCTCCAGTCCTCTGATAATTTTTGTGGCCCTTCTCTGGACCCAGTCCAACAGGTCACTGTCTGTCTTGCACTGAAAACTTCAGAGCTGGACACAGTACTCCAGGTGGGGTCTCATCAAAGCAGAGTAGAGGGGTAGTAGAATCACCTCCCTCAACTACTGGCCATGCTTCTTGTGATGCAGCCCAGGATACAGTTGGCTTTCTGGGCTGTGAGCGCACATTGCTAGCTCACATCCAGTTTTTCATCCACCAGGATCCCAGAGTCCTTCTCTACAGGGCTGCTCTCAATCCCTTCATCCCTCAGCCTGGATTAGTATTGGGGACTGCCCTGACCCAGGTTGCAGGACCTTGCACTTGGCCTTCTTGAACTTCGTGACATTCTCACGAAGCACTTAGAGCTTCAATTTGAGTAATGGAGTAGGTTAATTTCCCACATCACTACTCAAAAAGGAGAGGTTGTAAATTTTCATTTGTTGTGCTGTGTCAGGGAATTTTGAATGAGTACTGTGTCAAATGTAATTTGAAGATTTTTCTCTAAAAAGTTAAAAATATCTTTAAGCAAGTTTTTTTTCTCAAATGACGTTAATTCAGTCAGCTAGAGCAAATTGATATAAGCAGTTTAGTCTGTGCACAGTGTGCACATTTGATGCTGTATTTATGTATGTTTTCTGTTTGAAAAATGTGTTCTAATATAACTAAACATTTTTTTTACACGATCAACAATTGTAACCAAAATCACTTTTGGGGGGTGTAGTAGGAATGGAGTTGGTGAAAAAGAGGAGCTAAACTTTTGGACATTAAATGCATTCAGTATCTTTTTTTCTGCTTGTAAGTTAACCTGGTTGGTTGTTCTGCAGTTTAAGGCTTCCTTTTTGTTTGATACTAATTTGCTTGTGTGGCTGGTGGGGAATAAAAACAAAGTTGTGAACATCGTGTGTGTAACTTTCAACACTTATTTTCTTTGCAACAGTAGAAAGTAAGCATAAAGAAGATGATGTGGCCACTGAACCAGAGGAATCAGGTATGTATATTATCTTTTGCATGAGTTTGCAACTTAAAACACCCAGAAATAATAAAAAAATTACAAACTATAAATATCGTAGCATAGAGTTCTATGCTGCAGTGAAAATACATTCTAGCTTTAGCTTTTTTCTTTTAAGGACAAACTATTTGGAAGCTAGCATCCTGGGTTTTTTAATGACAATATTGTAGTGGCTCACAGAGCACTCACTCTTCAGTTTTAGAAGTTGTGACTGCTCCCAGTTCAGAAAAACTTACATTGATAAAACCAGCCATATTAAGTCATAAGAAGCTGAAGATTTCTTTGCTATGCTGTTTCCCACCAGCCAATCAGTAGTGCATACTCAGGAGAGTGTATGTAAGAAACAAAATAAAGTGGAATGTGTCCCTAGCTTTGAGCAATTAATTTATGGGCTGCCCAAATCATAGTATACTTTTCCCTCTCTTCCTTTTTTCTTATTGTCTACAGCCAGTATCTTGGCTATTATGAATTCTTTTCTGGTGAGCCTGACTCCCTCCATGCGTGTGCAACTGTCAGTGTGTTAGCAGTAATAGCACTTGGTGATAAATGGCATGTTTAAATTAAACTTATATACAGAATTTAAAAAGAACTGAATTTTGAAGTCAAGTATTTCACAATTACAGCTGGGAACATAATAAGTATGTCAATGTTTTCTAAGCCCATATTGTGCTAGCATGTGAAACTGTGGGAAATTTGTGCTTTGGATAGTACAGTTTCAGAATTTTGAAGTATCATTTTTGAAACTATGCAATCCTGCAATTTACTCATTGGCCTACTCAAGTATTGACTGTTCCCCAGGAAAAACTCAGCTGAGGAAAATTTGCATTGTACTTCTGCAAAAGTAGTATTACAGAGTAGTCTTCATAGGTCACTGTTCTAAGCATAATGGAAAAAAATGCAGCTTTTTGTAGATATTTAGAGAACTGTCCAGTTTTAATTTTGTACACATTTGACTTACAGAAATGCCTGTTCAAGCCGAGGATTACTCAAATGATGATCTAGTGGGTAAGTTACTCTTTAAGTGCTTGGTTTTTTTCCCCAAAAAATGAAACTATAGCTATATGGGAAGTTTGTAAACAGATTACTCTGTGGAGAAGAGTGAAAGGGTATCAGTATTGTCATTTAAAGTTGCTTCCTGTTTTTGAAGCAATAATCATTATGTTTTCCTGTGTAAATGCTGATAATAGTTACTGGGTTATATGGAAGCGTTCCAAATAAAACTGTGAGTAGTTGTAATTTACAACTTAATTCTTAATGATTTCAGACAGAGCTGGATAAGTTGATACAAAAATTTCAGGTCTCAAACTATGGGTGTACTTCTTTTCTGGAGTAACTGATCATAAGTCTGGTAATACTGTCACTTCTCTGTGTATCAGTCAGATCTATTTGATTCCAACTGTGGCACAGTTTTTGGGCACTGATGTAGAAACAGGACTGTTTTGTCATGCCATCAAATTTTTCTTGACATAACTGATTTTAAGAATAAGAGCACTTCCAGCTCTTCCATCTGTTGCCTGACAGTAGTAAATGTAGAGTTTTCCAAAACCATTTTTAGAGTAGGTAAATGGCTTCTAAATTTGAAGACTGCATACTATTAAATTTCTTCTGCTTTTTGGATTTAATTACTACAAGTTGCTAGTTTGTTCTTTGGAATTAAGTCATGTTGAGTGAAACACTGAGTTGTATCTCTGGGCAGTAAATAACAGAAGCTGCAATCCAAGAGTCTTGACAGCTATATTTCTGTTTTGTTCTGATTAGCCTGAGCACCTCTCTGGGTTAGTTAATCTTCGCTATATGCAGAAGCTTTTATGTGGTGTGGTGCCCAGATAGTTCTGTGGGGTTTTGTTATAACTTGTAAGAAAAGAAACTTGTATTTGGTTCTTATGCATGCCAAAAGTAGCCAGAGAAGAGGCCTTTGTGGTTGCACAGTACAAATTGGAGGCATGGTTTAGTTCATGTTTTAATTTACATGCTGAACCTTAACTGAGGTGGTTTGAAATGCTCGTATCAATATGTAGCTGTGTTGTCTGTGAGGACTTTCTAACCTGTTTGTCACAACAGTCACATGGTGTGTTGAAATGTTTGAAGCCACAGGCATTCATTAATAAATGCCTTATCTAAAAATGCTTTCTTTCATAATGGATATGAAATATTCTAAACCAAAGCTTAGAACCAATGTAGGAACAAGGAGTAGTTACTTTTGACAGCACAGGCAAAAGTTCAGCAAAGGTGGTGTTCTGTTGATCTGTTGTACTTTAAGTTGGAACTGTACTAGAAGAAAAGATGTTTTCTTTCAGAAAACGTTGCTGCTTAAAATTAAAATAACAAAAAAGCTCTTACAGGACTTGCAAAATTTCAGCAGTAGGTAATTCTACTGCACAGTGTCAGTTGAATTGATATGAAGATGATCTTTGACTTACATATACTATTTTAAAACTAAATTCAGAAGCTAAGTATCAACTTGAAATCATTAATTTTTGTTTTTGTGGACCATATTTCTATGGCTTTTTGTGCTGTAATTTATGGCTCAGCCTTGCAGTGGAAGATTAATTTTCTGCCTTCACCAAAAAAGAACCGAAACCAACTTATGTGTATTGTACAGTAGAGGGAAGTTTTCCAAATACTCCATTTATAGAATTTATAGAATCAATTAAGTTGCAAAAGACGCTTAAGATTATAGAGTCCAACCATAAACCTAACACTGTCAAGTCCACCACTGTACCATGTCCCTAAGCATCACATCTACACGGTCTTTTAAATACCTCCAGGGATGGTGACTGAACCACTTCCCTGGGCAGCCTGTTCCAATGCTTGAAAAACCCTTTTGGTGTAGAAACTCAAACTAAACCTTCCCTGGCGCAACTTGCTTGTCCTGTCGCTTGTTACTTGTTGTTACCTCGCTCCAACCTCCTTCCAAGCAGCTGTAGAGCGATAAGGTCCCCCTGAGCCCCCTTTTCTCCAGGCTAAACACCCCCAGTTCCCTCGGCCGCTCCTCATAAGCCTTGTGCTCCAGCCCCTCCACCAGCTTCGCTGCCCGTCTCTGGACACGCTCCAGCCCCTCAATGTCCCTCCTGCAGTGAGGGGCCCAAACCTGAACACGGCATTCGAGGTGCCCACCGCACTAGGGCTAAGTACAAAGAGATAATCGCTCCTTTAATTGCAGGTGGACTTTCAAATAAGATTGTGGAATTGAGCCTAGCTGTGCACTCTCTTTTTTATTGTATTGTGATACAAAAAGAGTTCTTTCTATTTTCAAACACCATTAGAATCAAAAATGACTTGTTTTACTCTGAAATAGTATCTATTTCTGATCCTTTTAAAAGTTTTTTTTTAAGTTTATTTTTTTTACCTCCAGTTGTTTTCAAAACTAATGCAACACACTTAGGACAAAACAGAATCGATCAAAACCTATTTCTTCAGTAATTAAACATGCAAGTAACTATTAGATGTAGTATCATATATGCCATTCCTTGTTTAGGAAGTAGAAAATGAAAATAATTTGATAAGCACACAGTCTGCAACAGTGTGACAACATATTCAAGAATCTTTAATAATTTATGTAGTTATGGGGAATCACTTTGAAGACAGAAGAATTGTTGTTTATCAGTTCTTGTATAAAGCTTATTATTTCAGCACATAAAGTAGAATTCAAATAACATCTCTGAAATAAGTACTGACTTATTATAAACTACTGACCAGGAATAAAAATTATATTACTATTAAATTATTGTTTTTTTCCTACTGTCAAGTATGTTTACCTGCTTTTTTTGGATGTGAAACATTCAGTTTGAAGGCAATATTATTCTCACATTTTCCTCTTAAGAGTATGAAATTCATGCTTACCAGGGATTTTTTTTATTTATTATTTGTGGTGGAGGATTCAGTATGCAGTTTTTTGTTGTCAGAATTCTTTCCTTATTTGTTCATGTGATTTCATTTCATCAGATACTCAAAGCTAGTATTTTCTGTTATTTCAGCAGTAATTAATATTAAATTTCATTGTACTGGAGACAGTCAAGAACTCTCCTGATTGAAGAACACCTTTATATACATATGTGCTCTTTACATGTATAAAAGATGTACCTATTTACGTAATAAACATAACTTCAGACAGTGTAAAAGATACTCAGAAATGTCACTAGAGTCCTTATTCTTCAGTAGTATAAATTCATGCAACTTTATTTGAAACGTGGTGTCACCAGTTTGAGTCAGGTTAGGAACAGTTATTTGATTTTTATCTGAAACATAGGAACTTATTTGTTTTGGAAAGAAAACAGGAGATAGTTCAGAGCTGTGCAGAGCATTGTCACATTGCCAGCAAAGGGATCAGGTGTGGGATTTGAATATGCTGGAGTGCAAGTCAGAAGTTGTTTCCTGGCTTCAGGGCATATCACACACAAAAAAATTATGGTGTCTGTCGGTACTGTTTTCCAATTTTCTAAGCTTACTTCTAAAATTATTAACAATATTCCTTTCCAGCTGTAGGCTATTTTATCTGAGGTTATAGTCTCTATTTTTATAAATTAATGCACTTAAGTGGTATGGTAGGTCAGCTTGAAATACTATCGATTTAGAATTTTTTGCTAATCCTGCTTTACACTCTCACATAAACTGCAGTGGTTGTGATAGAGTGGTGCTTGTTGGAGACATATTTTAAGGGAGACATATTACAGTTTTCGGGATACCTTTACTCTCTGTATTTGAATTTTGATCCCTTTTAATATGTGTTGAGATTTAAAATACTTAAGGGTTGTTCGCCCACCCCCCCCACCCCTCCTTCATCACATATCCTTGACATTTTTATAATCCTGCATTTATTTTACCAACTGCTGAAATCCCCTATGTGTAGAGAAGTTTCCACTTTACAACTTTGACCCTTCCTCATTCCCTGGCTCCTCTTTTCCAATTGTAATTGTCCTTGACTTTAAAAAACAAACAAAAAAATTAAAAAAATTGTGTTAGTATATTTGTGGCATGGCCTAAATTTCCTTTACATGGTAAATGAAGTGCCATATGCTGAGAAAAAGTTTACTGCTTAGATAAATATTTAAGTTTATATTTCCCACCTTATACAGCAACTTTGTGTACATTCATTATGATAGCGCCTAGAAATCATAGCTTTCTAAAATTAACTAGTCTGATACAAAGTTGCCTTTTTTAGCATTTACAATCTTTTTTTGTTGTTTTAGAGTAAGTTGTGTTGTGGTTGGTCCTTTAATATAGATTTCCCCTTATTTTTTCAGATACTTAAAGCTTCAAAAGAAAAGTCCCTACATCAGGAGGACCAGCCCTAACCATACGCTACAAAAGGGGAGCAGATGGTTGCAATAGATCTTATGATGTAATTATTGAGCAGTTCAGGGTTTGGGGAGCAAACACTAAGATATTGTAAATGGGTTTTAGCCAACTGTCATTTTAGTAAGCTTTTTTAACACTTGGATGTTTAATTTACATTCCTGTCTGATTTTCCTGATTTTCTTTTTTTTTTTTTTCTTTCTTGGTCAAGTTTAGTGGATCCATTATTTTTTTTCTTCTGTGTTTGTGACAGAGTTGCAACTTCAGGCTGCATTTTGTTTGTGCTGTTTAAGCAATTGTTAATATTCTATTTATAACATAGAAGCAAGTACATTTTTTCAGATTTTAATATTTATCTTTTGGGTTGGATTCATACAGTATGTACAGAGCAGTTTGGTCAAACAAAACATGTAATATTATGAGCATAATAAAACATTTAAACTATTTTATAACTGCTGATATAGCATACAGCCTAACTACATTTTATTGAAAACAGTAATTGGACACACACTATGCTGTGAAGTTTGACTTAGATCTCTTTGCAGTGATGTTATGTCAACAGTTACACTACATGAATTTTCAGGTGCTTTTTAAAATAGCCTAACGAGCTACAAAATATGTATGTTTAATTCATACTAGTAAAGGGCAGATTACTAAATTAATTCTTTCAGAAACCCATTATGTGTGAATTTAGAGCTTGTTATTTATGCACATTTGATTTTTTTTTTAAAGCAAAAACGTCTAGAAATGACATAATAGTTTGGCAGGGAGTCAGTGCAGATTGCAACAAAACTTGAGTTGCTGGAATCAAGATTAATTCAGTAAAATTCTTCTGGTTTGCCTACCAATATAATGACCTCAAAGCTGAATTTAGTAAGCTTTATATTCAGTGAATTATTTAAAAATTCAAATCTGCATAAATATTTGACTTGTAAATTTTATTTAAAAAAAGAAAAGCTTTGGACATTCAAACTTAAGAAAAACAGGATATCAGAATTTAAGACCTGCAATCATAAAAGCTCTTGTATATGGTACATCTGAAATTTAGACTTTGAATGATTTAGAATTTTAATATAACAGGTGTACTTCTTACCTGTTCTGTGCTGCTGTTCCACAATTATGAAGGCATACTTTATTCTTTGGCATTTTGCATGTGTTCCTTTTCGGCTCAGGAATAATTGCTGTGATTTTAGAAAATTGCCAAGTCTGATACAGGAGCTTAGAATAAATAAAATAATACAAGGTTTTTTAGAAGAAAAATCAGTTTGGTAGCCCTAACAGTGGTTGCCTTTTGGTTGGCAGGGAGATTTTAAATTTTTGTAGCACTGTTTTGAAGTCAGGTTTTTAGTTGCTTACATTCATAGTGAAAGGGTCATCCTATATGCATGTTTCTTTTTTTGTTTGGGATTTCAGTAATACTCACATAAGTGAGTGTTACATCTGATCAACAAACGCAGATGGCCCAAAGTGATCTTCTTTAGACTTTTCAGGAAAGCAATAATATTCTTAGACTGTGACGTGGTTTGGGATGGGATATTTTAGTAAAATTACCTGTGATTGTGAATTGCAAAGCAATAATTTTTACAAAGCCATATTTTGTGAGGAAGCTTGGGAATGATTTTAGAATGTTGAATGGAGAAACTGTTTATATAACAGTGGCAGCCTATTTGTAGAATTATGGGACTGTGAGAGTATTATATTATGCTGTGATCAGATTTTAAATATTTGTGATTTTACGTGCTTCATGTTTACAAAAATATGCCAAGCTGAGCAAGGTCAAGCAGACTATTAAAAAAAATGTATATTTAATCTGTT
Source organism: Falco rusticolus (assembly GCF_015220075.1). Taxonomy (NCBI): domain Eukaryota; kingdom Metazoa; phylum Chordata; class Aves; order Falconiformes; family Falconidae; genus Falco; species Falco rusticolus. The sequence goes on from NC_051189.1 coordinate 44,368,850, forward strand.
TTAATGTTTGGCTGCAATAAAACACAGAAGAATATCTTTGTCTTTCTAGTGTCATTATTTTTCCAAAATGTGGTAGATATTAACAATGGGGATAAATGTTTGACTCAGCCACTAATTAATACTATTTTTCAAATTAATCATTTTGAGTGTTTTAAAATAAATGTGAAAGTATTACTTCCAAAGATGAAGAAATATAGCAAGTGATTTTTATTTTTGGATGATACTGTGTGAAGGAAACAGGCAGTACTCCTAAGATATCTGTGTTCTATATTTGTGTTGTGCTTTTTTGATTGGAATATTAGCTATTCTGCAATCAATTTGGCCTGAATTTTGCCCGTGATACATAATTTCTATTTTTAACTTAAAGTGGATGAGATACCACTCTTTAACAAAGGCAAATGTGTGTGTGAAGTATATCTACCTTTCATAGAGAAATATTCTAGGTTATGGTTGTAGTTTAAATCCAAAATCTGGCAAGGGTGTTGTGTCTGTGTAGTTCTCTGTTTGAAAACAAAGATGTTCCTTGGACCTTTTCAGTTTTCAAACATCAACATATTTTTATGATTAAATATTACTGAATTAAGAACTGTAGTCAAAGAAGATTACATCTTCAAAAGATTATTTTTTATTATTATTATTTTTTCATGTTGCTACATTGCTTCTTGCTATATCTCAGTGAATCTGAAATCTTGGATTCGGTTACTGTTTTGGGAAAACACAGGAAGAAATAGCAATAAGGAAAGCAAAATGTAAATAAGGTCAGGATATTAAAGTTTTATTTTAATACTGAAGATTTGCTGCAATTTTAAGTCACTTTTTCACATTCTCAGTAATTAAAAAGGTATCATATGAAACTATTCTTTCTAAAAAGTAAAGAGAATGGATGAGATAGAGGAAAAATACTGAAAAATGTCATGTTTTTACTGAATATTTTAGTAATTTTACATGCTTCAAAAATTATGTATATGTAACTAATAAATTGTATCATACATTGATAGCATTGATTGGGATTCATGTAAAATCTACAATGTCTGAAATACATTTTTAGTTTTGAATTGGGTCATTGTCACATGCATTCAGAAATATTTAGACATATTGTAATATGAAAAATAAATGTTTTCTTTATAGTAGAAACCTGCTTGGGAATACCTGGTGAACATTTCATGGTGATAGCAGTCCTAGCCTGTAGAGACTGGTTAAAACAGTTTTTTCTGTGATTTTTATCTAGATTTGTTTTGCTGGAAATGGAGAAATTGAGTACAGGATGAGAGTAGTTTGAATAGCTAAGAAAATTTTTGTTTGAGCTACAGTTGGTTTGAGTTGATGACAAAACAGTCTCAAGATTTAACTATCATATCCCTGTCTTGTAGACATTTTTAAACCTTTGTCAGAAATAGCAAGATGAAAACCATTTTGTACTGTCAAAGTAAGCTGGGATCAGTGGAGGGAACAAAGCGATATGTGCTAAATATCATGCTGAATTCTTGTTTAACTATGGTGAGACCTGAGAGAAACAAGCTCTTCAGAGCTAGCAAGATCAAGATGTGATGAATTTCAAAAGCAGCTACCTAGAAGGAGAAGCTGGAGTATTTAAAGATCATTGGAGAGGCTTTGGTGAAGTCAGTGGCAGCTAATTTTGCAGAATACAGGTTGAAAAAGTTCTAAGAATTTGGAGAATTGATCCTAGTACATAAGTGGATATAGAGAACTACCGTTATATGTTGCATGACCCTCAGTAATAAAGAAATGTGAAGTTGCGCAAGAAATGGGAGATAGAAACAGGCTTTAGAGTGATGAGCTCATACTTAGTTTTTCCTGTGATGGAAAAGAAGTTACAAAAATACACGGATGTCCAAGATGGGTGGAAGAGAGTTGCTGAGACACCTAAGAGGGAATTAGAAGAGGTCAGGTGAGACTGTCATTGTTGCTCATAAGGGAAAGATCCAGGGAAATGGATGGATAAGTAGCGTGCTGTATCGTGGTTAACTATCCTGTAATGAGTTGTTCATATGCTTTGAGTTGGTAAAAATAATAGATATAGGAATATATAAACTATTCCGTGCCTCATCCGGAGCTGCATTATTGCTCTTTTTAAAATACAGTATTTCTGATGGCATACAAATGGACACGACTACTCTATTTATTGTTATGCATACACACACACAAAAAAGCCCCAACGAATGGAAGAGCCTGTATTTTAGAAAGTACTGAACAATGCTTTCATTAGCATACTGTTATAGTAATAATATTCATTCTTTAAGTTATCCCATAGTATGTAACTGACTATAGATCTGTTTGTCATTTCTTTCCATTTAATTGGCAATCTGGATTGTATGGTGTAATTGAAGAGGTGAAAGACTTTCAATATGACCATATTTATTAAATTTACCATATCGTAATCAAGTGTCCTCCTGAAACCGGGACATCAAGTTAATACTCGTTCTGCCTTGTTCTGAATATAAAAATCGGAGTCATACTGTCCGCACATTCAGTAGTAGCGGTTGTCAGCTTGTAGTAAAGGGTGAAATTGAAATGTGAAATGCTTTCTTCATGTGTATGCGTAACCCAGGTTTTCCATGAAAAAAATATATTTTTTTTTGCATGGTGTGTTTTATTCAGAATATAATGCTTCTGAGCAGTTGGTTTAAAAAAACTGTGAAGATGGAATATTCTGATGAGATGTCTCTGACTGACTTAGAAATTAAAGAAAATGTTTTTTCTCTATCAGAATACCTCAAAACTAAAGAGTATATGTTAAAGAGAATAACTGTAACTGAAAAGCCAGCAGAGCTCTCTTTTTAATATTCTGTTAAGTTTATTGGGAGGAAATAGTGAAAACTTACTGGGACAAAACTGGAAACAGAATAATAATAGAATTTTGAGGCAAGATGCTTTAAATGTTACAGAGTAGGACAGAACCAAAAAGTCTTTAGAGAGGAGAAAAAGAGGAAGGGACAAGCCTGTCGCTGTATGTACCACCTTCGCGATATACACATGCCCAATTGTTTTATGGTGTGTAGTCTGTCTTTTGCTACAGACTGTCTTGTGCTTAGTTAATACTTACCTGTGTATTCAGATGTTTACAAAACATCTGGGTTAAATTATTTTAAAAGTTGAGGTAAGACAAAAGCTTCCAAGTGCCCAAGGAACTTCTGAAAATGATACCTAGGTTCCCAATAGATTTTCATGGATTTTACATTTTAATTATATATGTCTATATATATATATATATAAACATATATATCAAGTTAGTGTTTCCAAGAATTTTTGATTAGTATACAGGTTTTACTTTTCTTGCAAAACAGCTTGCATAAGTGTGTATCACCAAAATCTACCAAATATCTAAAGGGGAAAGTTTGAAATACTTTGTGACAGAAGCAATGATGTAATATTTGCATAAAAGGTTGTTCTCTGCAGATGCTTCCAAGTGTGTAGTTCAGACAGTAAACTATCGTTGCTTTAAAAAATAAAAATGGAACAAAAGTCTTGTTGGCTCAATTATAAGATGTAGTTTTCTTGTATCTTTCTTACCATAAACTGTTAACATAAATTTATTTCAATGAAATTATATTTTTAATATTCTAGGGAAAAGTGAAAGAGAAATTGAACAAGACAAAACAGAAAAAGGTAAGTCTGAAAGTAATATTCTGTTCTGAAATTCAAAAACATTATTTCTGGGAGGACGGATTTAAATCAGATTAAATGGTAGTGAAGCTTAGCTCCTGTGTATCTTACGTAAACTGGAGTTGAATAAACATCCAGAGTGCATCAGCTTTTGTACGTAAACACACGGTACACACACAGTTGTTTCCGAAGCTGACGTGAGTGTATTCCCCTTATGTGGTCACAGGCTGCTGTTAAAAACTTCTGCTGTTTCAGGAGAAAATGTTTGATGTTGTACTCCTAGTTTAGGACTCTGGAGGTCACAGCTTCATCAGGCTCCTCCAGCGCTTGTGGGTGACAGGCAACCTGGGGCTGCCCAGCCCCAAAAGCTGGGTTCAGCGCTGCCTGCTTTGCTAAGCTTGGCGAGGCAGGTGGCATTAAAATCAGTCCTTGTCAGCTCCATGTTTACCCAGTAAGGGTTTCTGTCTGGCTTAGTATGGGTAGGAATATACAGAGGCAGGTTTGGTGGAAAAGAAGGGAGATTTTGCTAAGAGCACTGTGAATCTGTTCTTCCTGTGATGACACTGGTGCTGCCCCTGTGCATTCCCTGTCCCTGGATGAAGTTTGCACAACCTCCTTCACTGGGATCAAGGTTGGTATCTGACCCTAGCTACATCACTACAGCTGGCAATACCCAAAAACCTCAGGGCCTGTGCCTGCATCATTTTCACTCAGGTATGGCCTGTGGAGTAGTGCCTGCCATAAGTAGCTCCATCGCTACTTCTAGATGGAGGAAAAGGGATCCAGCAATTGCTGGTGTCTGCTGCTCCTTTCTCATTCTCTGTTTCCATTTTTCTGTGTGGCTATTTTCTATTTGAGTACTTAGCAATGCTAATATATGATCTTTGGGTAAGGTTTTGTGTATTTGTATTTTAAATACAAGTTTCTAGTATTGGAAAACTTCAAACAGTTAAGTATTAAATATGTCAAATGTAAGCATTACATTTAAGAATAAATATACCATTAGCCAGTTTACCTGGAAAGCAAGGCAATTATATCCACATTCCTATTTATAAAAGGATAGATTTGGCAGGAAATACCTTAGTGCGCTGGGCTTATATACTTGATAGTAGAAAAAAGCCACCGTTATGTGCTAGTTTTGTTGACCTCTTGAAACAGTAGAATAAAATTACATACAGCAGCCATCCAGTATGGGTAAAAAACATTCACAGGTAAAAATAATAGCTTGTTTAAGAAAATGACAATGCACGGATTTACTATTATGCAACATTATTAATCAAACTTTAAGAGAACTTTATGACTTGAAAATATGACAAGGAGCCATAGTCACTTTGCACCCTAAGTGCTTTGTGGTTTTGTTTCTTTTTAAACACTGAACAACTAAATAAATGGTTCTACTGAGTCCTGCCATGACATTACAGGATTTCTGTAAGTTGGAAGAAGGGCTAGGGTGTTTTTCTGGGGTAAGTTGGTAAAATGTTGCATCCCACAGGGAAAAACAACCCTATTTTTTTTAAATGAAATTTGTTTATAGCTGAAATATTTGAATGGCTTCCAAACAATTCGACAAAATTTAAGTTGTGTAAGTTTTCATAGTTCGAACTGGTTTAAGTTTTCACTTTCACTAAAAGTGTCCAGCTGTAGATGTCCTAGTCATAGAAGGTGGTTTAAAGTAATATTGAATTGGGTTATTTTAAATTACCCAAATAAGATGCAGCCATAAATCAATGAGAGATGTATTTAAGAAAATACTGTACCGTGGCTGACTGGCACACGTAGAAAACTCAGAAATCATCAGTGAATGTCATCTCAAGTTATGTGGGTTGAATTTCACCCTTGCAAGCTCTACTTCTAAAGGTATACAAACTACCTATTGATTTACTTACATAATTGTGGCCTGCATCAAGTATAAGCTGTGGGCAGAACAACTGATGTACTTCATAGAAGTGTAGCTCTCAAAGTCCAAGACTGCTGCACAGCACCATGCTGAACTAAATTTGTAGGATAATAGAGTATTAGTGTGTATTTTTGTGCAGAAAGTCAATGAAGAAATTTATTTCTGGTCTTGTCAAAGGGTTGTTTGATTCTAGCCTTTGAATGAAGCCAGAAAACTTCATGATGAAAGGGACAGGTGAATGATGGAAATGCATACCAAAAATAAAATTATCATTCTGCAGTTGTTTGTTAAGATCAACATCCAACCAATCAACAGTAATTTCAGACAGAAAGCCCTGTAGAATACTTTCTACTGCAAGTGAAATTGTTCTGGAATAACTGCAGCTAAAGATTTATTACAGTCATTAGATTCCGTAGCTTTATTAGTCCCTAAAATGCCTCAGTTTTTATTGTCTGATTGCTTCCCCAGATAAGTTGATTATAGAGGTTTTGCCTGTTCTAGCAGTACAGTTTAGAAAGATCTTTTAATTATTGGAGTGCTACTGGTTTAAAATCGTCTAGATGCAGTTACTTGGTTTTATACGTTCTAAGTTACCATTTGTGGAAGCCCATAAAACAAGTGAATCGCTTAGGCTATCTGTATCTCACCTAATGAAAAACTCCTGTCTTTGTCCTGTTGTTTGGGAAGCTCATCATCATCAAATTCTCATTCAGGCACCCACTGAGAGGCAGCACAATTTCAAAAACTAATTTGGGTAATTATATGGGCCCAGTATAGGAGGGAGGACAATTACTTCAGCAAACTTTGAATTCCAGGTAAAAGTAGTTGATCTGCTAAGATACATGTAGGTTTTTCAGCCCATATCTGAAACTTTAAAACTTGGACTGGGAAGTTTGGAGTATTTGAGGGGGTGGGGTGGGGATTAATAAAACAGAAGGTCACAAAATTCATTGGAAGACTTCTACAGACCGTGGTTGTCGGTATCTACTTATTATTGCCTTCTAAAGTGCCCATCCACACGTTCCCAAGAGCATTATTACTAAATTTGTGTCACAGCAGGGATAGGCGACACAGGGTGTTTAGAAAACAAAGCCTATGGCTCCCCTGGAAGTGGCTTCCTTAAGTTTTGAGTGTTTAAGATGGAGAACTATCAGGAAGAGCCTTTGCTGCGAGTGACTGTGGGATTGTGTGACATGAGGTTTTTATTTCAGATTAGGTTTAGATGTGGCACCTTCCCACCCCCCACCACTTGTCTGTTTTGATCAATGTGGGAGACAAATAAGGAGGCATCATTATATAGTCATAAACTCTAAAGTTGAATAGTTACAGCTTTTATTTAAAACTTACCTGCTGGCAGTAAGCACGACATACAGCCAGTGCAGCAGGGTTGTTCCAGTATAGTTTTCAATTCAAAAGCTGGGGACCGTGTGTCCTCAAGGTGGCTGTGAAGGCTATGGTTTATCTGGAGTCTTTCTGAGTAACTGACTAAAAGCCAGAGCCCCAGCTGCTGTTTTGCATGCTGGTAGAAGCAGATGCAAGACAGCAGAAGCCACTGGGAATGCTCCCTTAACATTATAATGACAATAGGAGCAAATAAATAAATAATGACAAAAACTAAACCCCACTCGAGGTGGTTTGTTAGATAGAAAGCAGTGTCTTTCTGTCCTCATGTTCTCTCAGTGTGCCCTCAGAGAGATTGTGGCAGAGAGATCGTCTCACCATTTCTGAGGAGCTACTAATTTCATTAGAAGACGTGTTTAACAAGGAATACTCACGCTAATAGTGTAATACAGACTCTCATAATCACAGGGGAGGCCATGGCCCCTCTCAATTGACTACAAATCCTACAGCATTAGTTTCCAAACATTAAAGCAAGGCAATATAGCCAGCGTGGAAGCACCCTTCCTCCCAGACCTCCCAGTTAGACCAACCAGGATGTCTGTCATCACTACCAGTATACAGGACAGGTCCAAGGTGCCAGCAGCAGGTGAGCCTGCTCTCCCGCTCCACCACGTTTCCTAGGCTCTGAGCATAAGGGAACAGAAGGCTTAGGAAAGGGAATAGTTAGTATGGGGAGCAAAAGATGAAGGAAATGGAGAAAAGGGCAGCAAGATTGGATGGAAAGCTGCCCAAGCTAGTCCCTGTTGAGATTTCTTCCTGGCCACAGTTACACATCAGCTAACAAACTCATTGTTTGTGGTGTCCTTCTTTCTGGCATATCTATCATGTCTGAATAAAAATCGTTGAATTGTAGAATATCTGCTCCCAACTTTTTACAAGGCACAAGAGTGAGAGATGATTAGTGTTTAAGTGCATGAAAGTGCATACTAGTTTTCAGACAGAAACACTAATTGTTCCAGGATTATTAACAGCAGTGTGATATTATCTCCCACTTAATTTGCTCAGGAACAAAAATGTGCATGTATCCTTTGGTTAGAGGCTCAGAGTAGGTCAGCAAGGACAGAACAATTTATGCTATGAGTTGTGCTAAAGGTACCCCATCCTTTAAATGATCTTTTCAGAAACAACAAGTTTAAGTGGTTACAGTGTATTATAATATCAGAGACCCACTTAAAAGTTGCTTGCTACCTGTTAAAATGTCAAGTGCATGGTGTATCTTTAGGATTAAAAAAACGTGTATTAATCATGAAAGATAATTATGATAGTTTTAAATCTTTTTGTCGAATTCTGGCTAATGAAGTGTGAACTATTTTGAGGTATCGGGCTGATGTCTGATCAGAGTCAGCTCAGAGTGTTCACTCTTCTAGGGGAATAAGGCTTTCCTTAGCCTGGCTGACTGCTTTGTATTTCAGATGAAAATGTGAAATGGAGGGATAATTTCGCCCCCCTCCCCTTTCTCTCTACATGCTACACCCCACACACACCCCCCTTCCCCTTTCCCCCTTCTGTCACGGCAAGAGAGGATTCATTTACTCCATTACAGAAGTATTATTCCTAGTTATTTCTGATACAATATTTCTACCAGTCTGTTCTGTATTACTTCGGACTTATGGTCAGATTTAATATATTTTTGCCATGTACTTACTAGTCATCGCTCTTTTTTTTTTATCCAACTTTTTTTCCTTTGTTACTTCATTCAGTTGTTTTGGATGCATTTACTGCATTAATATAATTGGCTTACTTGGCATTTTACACAAGTTTCAAACCTTGTGTTTTGCGCAGTTATACAGGACTATACAGACATTTGAGTACATTTGTCTAGTAATTCTAGAAAAGTTTCATTCCTTAACTGTTATTTCTTTAGGCAGCTTTTTGCATTAGAAGTTGTATCAAGAAATTATATTTGCGTTATAATTCTGTGAATAAAATCAACATAGAAGTTGCAGAATGATTTGCCTTATGTTGTTTGTCTGGGCAGTTACTTAAAAGAAAAAGATCTGCTTCAGGTGAAGATTTACAGAACTTGATTTTTTTTAATGTTATTAGCTTTTTGGTTTTACCGAAAAAGCTAATAATAGCACCAGTAGTTGAGATTGCTTTCTGTCACAAGGTACTGTTCTGAATCACTTACAGCTTTTCTAAAATTGTACCACTGACCTGAAATTTTTAGTTGGGAAAACTAATTTTGGAAATGCCTTTCTAAAAATTGATTTTGGATGGTTTCAAGGAAAAGATTCAGTAGTTTCACAAGATGTACTTTGCACTGATTTCTTTGATTTATTCCCCCCCTCCCCCCCAGTGTTTAAATGAAAAAGAGAAAAAGCTTTTATTGCAAACATAGTGTATTTATTTTTTTTTTCTTCTGCAACAGTGTGTACTAATAACAGCTACAAAATACTAGTTCATGCATGCATGTGCTGGCTAATAATTAGTGGAGGGATATTTGAGTTTGGCCACTAGATTTGGCTGTCCATCCCCTGCCCAGTCCCTGTCTGCTGCTGTATCTCTGCGTGTCTCAAAGTATATGGCATATTCTAGTCCAGACCTTTAGACCTGAGCAGGATTTCCTCTGATGCTGTTCCTTTGCAGCTCTGAAACTTTCTGTGAGATCAGGTCCTGAAAGGCCGGAATGAACCGTTTCCTGAGTCTTTCAGTGTTCACGCTACTGGCTTCCAAACAGCCTGAGGGGGTAAGAGTTACATCTAACAGTCATGTCAGCGAGTGAGAACAACCTGGATGGGACTCTGTTACGGATCAAGACATCTGCATGTGGCTGCATGTGCTGGTGTGGTGTCCAAACTGCATTATATACAGCGGTCATTGTACAGTCAATGGAGCCTTCAGCTAAGCACCTACTAGGCGTTTACTTCGTGCTGAATTCGCTCCTTATGCTCCATTGACTGTACTGGCTAGATTTCTAAAGGTTACAGCAGGGTTTAGGTATTTACGCAGAGAGAACTAAATTTAGTTCCATTAATTTTAAGCTGTCACTGCACTGGTGACATTCTCCAAGTGATGACTAAATGGATGAACTTTTAGCTAGAGAGCAAAGAGCTGTGCCATCAGGTACTGCTGCTGAGCCAAGTAGTTGTACTGCTTCTTGCTCAGGCTGAGGTAGTTTGCAGGTAATCAACACGCTGCTGCATCATGTGTAGAAATAGGTGAGGTGTTTCTTGCAAGGCATGCTTATGCTCTGTTAGCACCATTTGATGTGGGGCACATGTAATTATGTGACAGTGGGGAGGCTTTGTCACTTGCAGACATCTTTCCTGGAGTCACTCTCATGACTGCTTATAGCCTTAATTATTTTCTGAAGTATGCAGCAGAGACTGAGAGTAGCAGTAGAGTAGATGGTCAGTAACAGGGATTTGGGGCAAGAGAGTTTAGGGAAAAAGACCCTTGAAGAGAAGGGCATGCGCAACAAGTATGTGGAAGAAGAGATATCTAAGAACAAGCTGGGGATAAATAGGGAGAGCTGGGCCGGGGAACAGATTGTGAGCAAGTGTAGAAATGAAAGGAAAGAAACGTGGTATGGCATCAAGGTTGAGAAGGGGAGAGGCTGGAGAAGAGGATGACAGGAGAAGGAAAAAGAAAGGTGATGAAAGGAAGCTTAATGGTTGAGAGATGCTGCAGAACATGAAAGCGTAATTGTTAGATAAATCAGATAATCTGCAACTGATCCATTTGTTTTTGAACTTATATTCTGTTGCTGGCTTAGTGCTAGGAGGAATCTGTCACGATGACTGGCACAGTGACCTTCTGGGGGAATTTCTTTAATTAACAAATGAGAGAATGAAAGTTCCCTGTGCAATTATAGTCTTGGCACTAAAGTGCATTGACATATAGCAGTGTATTACAGAGTATTACAGAAATGGTAGGAAATAAGACTAGGTGGGACTGTGAAGCTTGCTTTGTCTATCCTGTTGACCAAAGGCCTTACCAACTGCGTGCGTTGTTCCTGGCAGACACTTACACAGCTCGGTATTAAAGACTTCCAGTAATCAGAATTCTATGACTACCCTCAGTGATCTGTTCTACTGTTCTTGCTCAGAGATACTAGTTCCAGATGTTCAAGCCAAATTTTCTACTCTAGGAAATTTCAGCCTTTTATTCCTTGTCCTGACTATGGTGAGATAGAAGATAATTTATTCTTTTCACCTCTGTAGCTACTTTTTAGAGTGTTATGTACTCCTCTTCCAGTTGCAAACTCTTTACTGCTACCTTCTTCCCTTTTGTTCTTGCTTGTTCAGGTTAAATGTTGTGTCCCCTCCTCACCCCGATAATTAAAGACAAAACAGTTTTTAAACCATTCTTCAAAAGTGATTCTATCACCTTTGATCATTTGGTTACTTTTCCTTATTTTTCATGTGATGTTCTTGTGGTCTGAAAGAGTATCTAGCAGTGCATTCATTATTTTTCAATCGATATTTATTTCTTTGTCATTTGTAGAAAAAGACTGTCACTCCTTTTGGTGATGACAAGGTGCCTTTCAACATAAAAACATAAAATATGCCTGGTATTTTCATTTTCATATGCCAAAATAGGTATATAAAATAGCCATTTCATCATTTTTCATTGAATGACATGACAGGCTATTAAGTTTACTGCACATCTAATACATTACCACTTCCAAAATATTTTCCTTCTCAGTTTTGTGTTTTGGGGTGGTTTTTTTTCCTTCTTCTTGTCATCTGTGTCTTAATACAGAAGGGACATGAGGTTTCTTGTTGTCACTGGCTGTTGTTTATTCCCCAACAGAAAGAACTAGCATGGAATTCCTTGCAAGACTTCTTCCTAGTTTGCTGCTTTGGCAGCAGAAACTGTTTTCTCTGAGGGAGTCTTCAGCAGTCCTGTGTCAGCAATCCTAGGTAGAAAGCGTATCCATACATCCAAGGCCATTATTGAAAACCCTCAGTATTATTCTTACAAGACCATAGTATGATATATAAAAGAATTACTACCATTTTAATGCTCAGTCTTATTTGGACTACAAATCACCCTAGGAGTTATGTGACTCTGGACTACTTTAGCTATGTTGTGAAATCTGTAAGTCATTGCAGAAAAATGACGTGTTTTTTTCCTCTGAAAACAGATAAGTTAACTTCTTTGTAACATTGAATTTAATATATTGTGTCACATCTGCTAAAAGATTATTACACTAGAAGGGGGCAATGGGTAATTTATTAAAATACCCCTGCAGGGAGATGGTGGGCTTTCTGGTTAATACAGAGGTATGCTTGATGGTTACACTGAAAGCTCCCTGGTGAATTCTTTAACATAGGAGTAGAATGGAAGATGAAGATTATTGCTTGTTATATAATGTTTACTGGTTTATGTTGGTGCCTAGCAGCTGAATAATATTTATGTTAACAGCTCCTTTCCAGCTTTTCATATTGATCTCCTGCTGGTCTAGAGCTGATATATAATTGTACTGAAAATGGATAGATAATACTTTTCGGTAATGGAGGGTAGCAAAAAGATTCTTCCAAGTCAGATATGAGGGGAAAGATGTCATACCTTTGTGCCACAGACTGGTAAGATATTTCATTCTTTTTCTTCTGAACTGTTTCTGTGTCATCTCCTTGTAAATTCAAAGGCATTGTGGAAACTGTCCCACAGGCAGCGTGAGGTTCTTGGTGGGTGGGAAGGCTTCTTTCCTTGGCAACAGGGAGGTTCCTTCGGAGCAATGCTTACGGAGTTGGAGAAGGACCACACAACTGTATGTCTTTCCATGAATACTGAAAGTTAGAAAACTGACAGATAGCTGCTCGCTCTTACTGAATACTGGCCAGTCTTGGATAGAGATCATCATTCATGCCATAAGAGCTGAGAACTGACATTTTAGTTGTGGTTTACATCATTTCTTGTATATACAGCCTCCTACTTAGAGAACAGGAACAAACAAAGTGCTTGGTGATGTCCAGATGGAAACTCCCCAGATGATGTGGCCAGAGGAATGGACATGGCTCAGTTTTCCTGCTAACAACAAATGACAGTCTCATATAGCAGCTGTGAGCTGAGACGATGTAAAAAGGAACTGTGATGGTATATTTTTAGGAAAAAAAAAAAAATACAAAAAAACCTCACCACCACAAACCCCAACAAACCTTTTACATGTTAGGAATTGTTCTTTGCAGCCCCCCTGACGTTATGTCAGAAACTTCTGACCATATCTGTTAGTCACTGTGGACTCAAGGTCCAGGGTGGAGGGATCCCTGCTCTCATGATGAGCGCTGGTTCTGTGGGTTTTGTTGGATTCAAGGGGTATGAAGATTTGGAACAGAGCCAGTGCTGTGCTCCTTAATCATTATCATCATTAACTGAATGAAAATGCAGTAAAGACATTGCTTTCTTATGAAATGGATAATATTAAAGTAAGACCTAGCAAGACTGGAATTGTCCACAGATTGAAATGCATTTCTACTATATTTTCTATGGGGAATGAATAAAAGACATGAAAACCATCTGGAATGGTTAAAAAAAAAAAAAAAAGGCAACAAAAGATCTCTTTTGTCACTTCAGTTCTGTGATAACTGCATTCCTTTAATGCATGATTGTGTGCTTGAGTGTAAATGCTTGATTTCAAGTCATAAGGTACAACGAGAACCTGAAGTGGTTAGGGGAGCTAAACTAGTATATTAAAGTATCTGTTTGGTGGTTTGTCCTGAAAAAGGAGTAAACTCCTCTGTGTCAGACAGTTTTTTCCTTCTTAACTTCTTGGTAGCTAATGCCTTGGAAAATTACAGTCATTTCTATTCTAACAAGGATCAACAGGGATACAATAATCCTAATGCACTGCTTCTTTAATACCTTTCCTTTATAGATCTTAATACGTTTTTATATTTAAAGCTTCATACAGCCTTTATGAAAACGTAAATGGAGTTTAGTAACGTAGCTTCAATCCTGCTTAAATTCTATTGCCCTCCTGCCCCTGAAAAGCAATAGCATCAGTTTAACTGTGCATACCAATGCTGCAGAATGGTTTATAAAGGTAATGTAAGAAAAACTCGCTCCGTGCAGAGCTGTCTGACTTCAGTGTTGGACATGACAGCAGAAGTCTTACACAGAAAGAACCAGAGGTAGTCAAGGTTTTTTTTTCTCATACAGAAGCAGCGCAGACTCATGAGGTCCTCTAATGCTTGCGTGGGCTTAGTGTTGGTTTAGCATTAACTAAGGCATTGACCTTTCTCTGAGGTTATAACACAGGCAAAGTGATTCGTCTACCGAAAGCTCTGTGTAGGCTCAGCATCTCAGAGAGAAAGTATCATTTCATGAATCATGAGCACAGCTTCCAGTAGCATGTGCTGGCTCTTGTCATTCCAAACAGTGCGCTCCGAGGGCTTGGGAAGCAGAATAAAACATGGCCAGTTCCAGTACCTTGCTATCCAAAATACTTGCTACAGTATTGCAGCAGTCTGGTGATGTTAAGCTGTTGGTGTTTGGGCTTAGCTTTACACATACCACTTACAGCATTCCCTGTTTAAACTTCTACAGAGAAAAAAACAATTTTACTTCTTTTCGTTATATTAATGACTTATTGTCCATGTTGTCCGGGGGGGGGGGGGGGGGGGGGGCGGGAAGAACAATAATGCATAATTTAAGCAAACATATGTGCTTCTAATTACAGATACATGTAAGTAGCAGTTACTTGTATCAGCTAATATATATATTTTTTTCCTTACGTGAGTCAGAAAACGTTGAGGTGTTTTGTGGGGTTTTTTTTCTAATGAAGTGTAAAAGCAAAGTTTAGCTATAGCAAATGTGGAGAAAAGCAGTTATCTGTTGTCATATTCTTCAGTAGTGTGTTTGAATTTTTTAACACCTGGTTTACTTAATGCAACCAAATAGACGTTGTTTGAGACTGAACTGCTACGAAGTAAATAGCTGTTCAAGTTGTCACGGTTTACTTAAAATGCATTTGAAGCAAATTGGCTTTACACAATTTACTTCAAGACTGGTTTGCTCCATACCGCCACTGCTCTGCTACTGTGTGGTAGCTTGCTAAGCTGTGGACCACTTGAAAGAGGTTCAGACATTTCAGTGTTAAACCTGTTTTCAGCAGGAAGTTGGACAACGTGACTTCTGAGTCCCTCCTACCCCGAGCAACTATGATTTCTATCAACTCTTTTAATTGCTTTAGACAAAGAAGTAGATACACATATATAGGCACAACTTTAGAAATTACTGACATGTCCCGGTAGTGATATTTTTCATAATACCATATAAATGTGGAAAAATAACAGTTCTCTCTGTTCTTCCATGTCAATTGAACTATTTGGAAAACAGTCGGCTATATGAGATGAAAAATGCTTTATCAGAAACTTGCCTGCAAACTTACAGAGTCTGAATGACTGAAGATTGTTTTTGTCATACAGAAGTCTGTGATTGTAATAAGTACAAAATCAATTTCTTGTCAGTGTGTCTTGAAACTGCCTTACTTGAAACTCATGCACTTTACCAGCACAGTACTGGTTGCTAGTTAAATGTTACTTCAAACAATTGCTGTGAAATACAGAAGAAGTAATGAACTGTGTGTTTTTAAAATCTCTTCTAGCTAAAAAGAAGAAGAAGCCAAAGCTCTTAAACAAGTTTGATAAGACCATTAAAGCTGAACTAGATGCTGCAGAAAAACTACGTAAAAAAGTAAGTTTTGAATGATTTGCTCAGGACTGTAGACAGTGGGCAAAAATGAATAAAATAAAAATTAACTTAGGAAAAGGGAGAATTACTTTTAGATTACTTCCTGTGAAATTAACTTTTTAAAATTAAATATTCAACACGTGTTTGTCCTGCAAGTTTCATTTCTGCTGGATAGTTTATCTTAAATTTTTTGAAGTCACAAGTGTATGTCTGTTCAGGTATGTTTGCCCACATTTAACCTTGAAAATATTTGGCTTAACTGTTGAGTTCCTATCATCAAAAAACTGCTTAAATTAATCACATGGAACAGGGTTAGTTCTGTCCTGTCACTGTTGTCCATTTGAGTACTGAAGTCAACTACTACCATATTGAGAACTTCAATAATATAAGCATGTTAATATGGATCTCGCAGTAAGCGTTCATGTGTTTCGTGAACGTCAGGTAGAAATCTTTGTGGTCGGCATTGTTTCTGTGGGATTCTCTGAGTGTCTGTCCTCCCATACAGCTGTTTAGAGCATGAAGCAGATGTTCCTGCTTCTCATCAGTGGCTGCAAGACCTCAACATCAATCAGTCAATTTTGGTCGTTCTGAATTCAATAACTTGGCTATGAAAAACAAACAAACAAACCCAACAATAAACAAAAGCTCTTCAGTCACTCCTCTGATAACTTCTAATTTTATTTTTTCGTTGGAGTGTTTCATAAAACAAGACCTCTGCAGAGATGGCCCTTTTCCAGATGTGAGGTTAAATAGCAAAGCAAGACTATGTGACCGTTAAAAATGAGAGTCCTTAAGTCTTTTGGATGTAAATCTTGTAAAAACTCTGTTATGCTTCACAGACAGTCCTAGCGCATGGAGAAGAACTACAGGTCTTTGTTGTACCCTGGATTCAAGATACGCTACCCTCAGTATAGTACAATAAAAATTATCTTCATCATTGCAGGTGTAGGATTATTCTTGATTTTCAGAAGACTGACTGTGCAGTTTGAGCTTTGCATTGCCATCTGTGCAGCCCCAGAGTTCCTGTAGGTCTGTGATGGGGCTTCGAGGGCTACTACGTAGAGAGCACTAACCTCCGGCTGCCACTGCTGCTGCTCTTCACTAGGAGCCTTCTGTATGTGTTAAAATACAAAAACCAAAAGCATTTTCATGCTTTTTATTGCTTAAACAATTGGTTGGTCAGAGAACGATATAACAGAAAGTTTTGGTGAGCCTATGGGGTCAGTTGACTGACTCAGATTTTCCTGCCTGTGTCTTTTGCCGAGTTGCAGACGATCATGCTTGTCTGCATACGCAATTAGTAACAAACCAGGCATATGTAATACTTGAAGATAGCAAAACAGTTGTGTATAACAGTCCACTCATATTTATAAAGCTGTAAGAGTTGGAAGTGGCAGCAAGATCTGGTGCCAGATTTTGCCAATCAGTGCTTAGCTCCTGCTTAATGGTGCAGCTGGTTCTTCTCAACTTCTGTCCCTACTTGCTAATCAGCATCAATCATGGGAATGCCATAGTTACATTTGGGCTTTGTATGCAACAGGGAAGAGACACAGGGCGCGTAAGGTGTCCTGAGGGACATGGTTGTGCAAAACGTTTGGAGGAAACAGCCATACAGTGTGGATGAGTCTACAGTATTTCCCCGAGGAAAACTATAGTTACCGTACTGTTCAATATGTGAGGTATGCAGAGAAGAAATTTCTGCATATGTCTAGAACTTCCTTTATATTCTTTGTTACATCCAGTTTGGATTTTGTTATTAGCAATAACAGGTTATTGTCATCTCAACATTTTTTCAAGTCAGCAAAGGCAAAGTGAGTAAAATAAAACCAAAGCTATTCACTTTAACCATGGAAAGTAGATAATATTGTTTCATAAATAATGACAATTAATTTCTCTTAAATAAGCAGGCAATGCCACCAAAAAAATGAGTGAAAACTGTTGATTCAGTCTGCATTTTTTCTTTTCTTTTTGTTTTTAAATTGGGGAAACTAATGCATCCTTCAGCATTTTTATTAGATAGAATTGCTGATAAGTATCTCCACTTTCCAGGGAAAAGTTGAAGAAGCTCTAAGGGCCTTTGAAGCATTAGTGAATCAATATCCACAGAGTCCTCGAGCAAGATACGGGAAAGCACAGGTACTAAAATAAGCCATAAATGTTTAAAAAGATGAAATAAACCTTTTTTAACAATAGAGTTCTAAACCCCAGTCAGACTTTATTTATAATTTTATGGATGTTACCTAGGGAAAAAAGAATTATGTGATCTGTCATATTGTATCTCTTTCATTCATAGAATCACTTAGGTTGGAAAAGACCTCTAAGAATCGAGTCCAACCATTAGATAACAGCTATCAGAAGATAACTATGTCATTGCAGGTAGCTAGCACACATGTAGGGTTTGGTGGCTTTGGTTTGTTTCCTTTTTTCTAGATCATTGTGAAAATATCCCCATCCCCACTCCTAGCACCACATGCCTTTCTACCAGAACACATATAAAATGATTAAATGTTTCCCAATCCATCATCATCAAAACAAATTCTTTTCCTCATTATGCCATTTGAACAAGAAGTCCTAGGAAAAAGGATATAAAACTAAGCAGCATTGTAGTATTCATAGACCCTGTCCTTCCCCAGTTACTTTGGGAGCTTTTCTCTAACTTTAGTGGGAAGTATTGTAAATAACACAAAACTAAAATATGTCCTGTAGATCTCATGAAAACTGTCAGAGAAATGATAGGAGATAAATCCCAACTAACATCCCACTGCAGGGGCAATAGGCAGAACCTGGCTATTACATAGTCTTCGCTGCAGCTGGTACATCAAAGCATCAGTCAGCTCAGGGCTAAATGCTGCTTTTTGCTTAGTGGCCATAGGGAAGAGGATTTTGAGTTTTTATAGAGAGAGAATGTTAAAGGAACTGAGTAGTTGGGTTTTTGTTCATGTGGAGTGAGTTGTGTTTCAGGTGTTCCCTCAAAAAAAAAAAAAAAGCATCAGAAAATAAGCTCTTTGTTCATAATAATTTTGATCTGTGTTGAGATGTCTCAGAATAGAATAATCCTTGTAATTTTTGTAAATAGTAGGATAATCCCACTGCATTAGGTGTAATAAAAGACTGCTTGAACTCATGCTTTACTCATACAAGATGAGTAAAGTGAAGCCTTCTCTGTAGAAGGGAATTAGGCTGTTACACAATTAATGAGGTGCTTGAATTGGAGTCACAACCAGTTTTCACTTGGTTAATAATAGTCATGCTAAAACCAAGGCCATGATTATCCAAAAAACTCCCACACAAGCACTTGATACACAGCAGACCAAATACTTCAGTGCTCTGTGTGAGGGACAGTCTGCTGAGCTATTTGCCTTCTTACGGTAGGAGACCACTTTGGTTCGTACAGGTAATGGACTCAACTCTGTTAAGTTACACTTTTAATATTTACTTTTTTTTTATGAAACTACTTGTTATATCTAAGAGAATATGCTTCCTGCCTCCTCATTAGCTCACTGCTTTTAGAGAGGACGGCAGATCACTGAAGCCAGCTGTGAAGCTTATTCTCATTCAGAATTCCCCACTCAGTGACACAATTTCATTTGGCCCATTACAATTTATAGTCACCACCTACTACTTTAGTAATACTTAAAAGGTCATACAGACCATGATCTGAAGTCATAACATTTCCTGGGATTGTATAAAAACAACTATAAACTCATTTCCATTTTCAGTAGCCTTTGTTAGGCTCATAGTAGTCTTTTTACTCATTGTGACAAATGACAGCTTTCTTGAGTCCAGTATCTGTAAGTTGAAGCTGTTTGCATGAATGGGAAAATCATGGGCTTCACTGACAGATGGATTGTTCTTAGGATTTACATTGTAACATAGCATTACTTTCAAATGAGTATTTATGCCAACATGACATGTTCAAATTTGCTGTTTTTCATCACTAACTAAAGGTAAAACTGCAGAGAAGGGTAAGGGTAAAGGCCAGAAATTCACTGTAAGAGTGTGCTTCTCCATTTCTATGAACCAGCATTGCATCTAATTTTGTAGATTCAGTTTCTAATAAGACATGAGGATTCATTTTTCTGGATATTTTAGTAGCTTTAAAAGGCAACTGTTTTCTCCAAAATTCTGCAAAAGATTTCATAGTTAAAGTGGTTTTCAGAAATATGAGCAATTCCTGATTTGATTTCCGGAGCTACTCTTAGGCCGGGTGAAGGATATTCCACAGAAATTGTTAACGACTTTCAAGGCTGAAAAGAACAGTAGATAGGTCTTAAACCTTCTTATAGGATTTATAGCATCTATACTGGTGAATTTATGCAGATTTTATGTTGACAATTTTTACGGCCTCTTTTTTTTTTTTTATCTTTTACTATTCTTGGCCCTGCTATTCCCTCAAAAAAAGGAAAAACAAATTTCCTAGTGAATGCACACCAGAAAAAGAAATTACTGCTTAAAACTGGTTTCTGAAGTTACCTTTGAAAGCTGTCTGATCAGCTGTTTGGCTGAATAACCATATTGTTTAGTATTTCCCATACTCAAATTCAAAGTAGCTCAAGGAAAAAGGTAAAGGACTAGTGCAAAACGATTCCAGATACTTACTACAACATATACACCTAACACAGTTGAAGCAGTTTCATTTAATGTGTGTGATTGATACAGCAGTGAGTTTATATAGATCAATAAGAGCTGCTGCACCTGCAGTGCTTGCAATGCATCTACACCTCACTCTGCTAATTGACTTAAGAAAGAACGTAAGCCAATAAAAATAGAAGTATCTGGGAAGAATGCATGAAACGCCTGAAAATGCATGTTGGTATAAATAATTAAAAGTAATGGTTTAAAAGTTCAGCATTTGAGATATAATCTTATTTTTTTCAGCTGTGGAAACAAATTATGAAAATTCCATACCACATGTGAAATCTGCTGTAGCTTCCATTAGCTTCACTGAAGCTGTAATTTTACAGTAGAGATCTCGTATCCTTCGGTTTGTTCCTGAACTTGATGAACAAACTTTTAAGTTCTGCAGGAGTCGTAGGGTAGATATTCTATCAACATATGCAAGAGTAAAGCCGATTCCTAATTAGCTTTCTAAGAAAGAGTGTGAATAAATTTGTGCGAGAATATAAGAAAGAATTGTTTATTGTGTGTTTTGATCTGTGTGTTGCTGCCAGTGTGAGGCTTGGTATACAAATAAACCATAGGCAACAATTTACATTTTGTCTGTATTATTAAAACAGATGTTTTAATTTATTTTCCAAAGCAGAAATTATGAATTCTACAAATGAAATCTGTTCTAATGTATGTTTTAGATAAAAATCTTCTCCTGCTTATACTTTCAGACAGTTGGCAGGAAACAAGAATTAACAGTAATTCTAATCTGCCTTACCATAAAGAACAACCAAATCAGTGTTTCATTGTTATGCCAAAATTACATAGAGTGAAGATAATTCTTAATTATTCCATATTCTAACAATTGCAGTTTTGCCTTTTAAGGAAAACAAAGTATTTTTAAGACTAATGGATTATATGTGTTCTAGTAATGGTTTTGTGATTCTTTCTAGTCTGAAGATGACTTAGCTGAGAAAATGAGAAGTAATGAGATGCTGCAAAAAGCTATCAACACCTATGATGAGGTGGTTAGTCTGCCAAATGTCCCTTCAGATCTGATAAAACTGAGCTTGAAACGAGAAGCAGACAGACAGCAGTTTCTTGGTAAGATTTGAGGGTGATGTAAAAATTGTGGAGGTTGTGTGAGCAAGACTTTCAAAAGATTGCTAAGGAATTAAAAGTGCTGATTCTATTGAATTTTTGGTAGGACTTGTGTTCCCAATCTCTTAATTGCTTTTGAAAAAATATTTTAAAATTCTTTGAATTCCATGTATGATAATAGTGGCTGTCGACAACAGCACACTGGGGGCTATGAGAAGCTATGGGAGGTGGTCAAAAATTTTTATTGTCAGAGAAAGAAGAAAGTGTTCTTTTTCTACTGAAGCTGGGGGAAATCATGAGGAAATTGATGGCATGCACAAAGTAAACATACCCAGAATAAACTTTAAGTAAACACAGAGAAGAATGGAACTGAGCTCAGGGATAACATCTGAAAGTTTAGATCTCAGTTCTGTGATGGATGGGAAATGCTCATGAGTATAAGGCACAGTCGACTTTGGTGGAGAAAAGTGTTCTGTTCCCATGAGCAGGATTTTAGTATCAACTTGTTTTGACCTTGCTGTTTCTCAGCAAGACCTCATCCAGGAAGTCAAGGAATATACTTAATTTTAAGCACATAAAGCATGATTAATTTCATAATGGAAACATACTAGCACCGTTGCCTAACATTAGAAATGCATTTAATTACTCCATCAATTAAGACTAAGTTTATTTTGATATGTTTGCCTAGTTTTGTTAAGTACTTTTGACATTTGTGTATGAGAGTAACGGAAGCTTAAATAATGTTTCTGCTACACTGCGAAGGGTTCTCCACTAGAGGCTACCATAACACTGCATGACACGCGTTCGCAGCGATTTCCTTGCACGGCTGCACCCCCGGTGACAACCAAGCAGCTGAATGTACTGTCTGCACGCATTTTTTTGTCCAAGTCCTGCTTCTTGATAGTTCATGAAAGTGGACCACTTGGCTCTGATTTGGGTTTTCTTTGACGTTGTGTAAGCATCTTACTAGTGTTACTCATGTTAATGTTACTCATAATGTAATTAAGTCTTGTTTCATCGAATTAGGTCGCATGAGAGGTTCCCTGGTTACTCTACAGAAATTAGTTCAGCTGTTTCCCAGTGATACTTCATTCAAGAATGACCTTGGTGTTGGTTACCTCTTGATAGGAGATAACAGCAATGCCAAGAAAGTATACGAAGAGGTGAGTTTCCATTCCAGCCAAGTAAAATAACTATATGCATTCATATGTTCATTCTAAAGATTGCTTGCTTTTAACTTTGTTAGTTATTAAACATTTTGCATGTCGGGTTATGAAGGGTTAATATAGATACGATTTTTTTTTTCTAGTGCAGTTCTTAATTATATTCCAATTTTAATTCAGGTTTCATGATGTTGTCATACTAAATGTTTTTCCTCATAGAGAAATGCAGATGTTTTTCATATGCTTAATAATATTTGGTTTTCTTACACCTTCTGGTAGCCAGGTTTGGAACACATTGACAAATCGTATAGATGTAATGCTAGTTACATTATAGTACAAAAAAAGATGTCTTTTCCGCAAGACAATGAGAGGAGAAATAAGCCTGTTTCTTTACAGCAACACTGTCTCTAATTGTGTGATGAAGCAGTTCCGTACTCACACAGCTATTTAACCTTGGGTTTTTCATGATTTTTACAGGCAGCCTAAATTCTGTTTTTCTTTCATGATGCTTGTAGTGTGAACTGTTCATTGGAGTTATCTTCCTATATAATACTATGGTTATCAGGCTGGGGAAACTTCACTGCCAGGAAGGACCACCACTCTGCTCCTGTGACCTAGAAACCCTGTTAACATCTGGAAAATTCTGACAGATGTGGAGCTTGGCACTACTGGTAGAGCACAAGCTGTCAGCACCTGCTCAGAGATGATCATGTTGATGTTGGCCCACTTGTTGCAGTGCTTGTTAATTACAGGTGTGGTACAGTAATTGGGTAGTTATGTAGACTGAAGATGAGTCAGCATGATTGGTGCCGTTTCCTGAGAATAAAGGCCCGGTTTTCCATCGCCCACATCTGGGAGTCTGAGGGAATTTTCATCTCGGGTCGTTTCTCAAAGAGAAGGAGAATGTTCAACGGCATGGTTAGAAGGAGGAGCCAAACCCTTGTAATACCATCTTTTTTTTTCTCTCAAGTTCCATTGGTAGTCAGATATTGTGAGAATCGTGTTTGCTTTGCTACTTTGGCTACTTTGTAGGTCCCTCCATAAAACATTTCTGTTTGATAATTTTTGGCCTGCCTACAGAATTTCTCAGAGGATTGGAAACATCAGCTTTTAAAGATAGAATATATTAACCGAACATGCTTCTCAGGCTGCAAGGAACTCAAAAGCATACTCCTTTTGGGCAAGATTTTCCTTTGCAATTTTTCAGTATTTTGCTGCAAACAATACAGTTGTTAGAATTTCTCAGTATCAGTAATCACAGGACTTCTTATAAATGGAAGAAGGTAATGAGTTTGTTATATAATTCCTTTGATATTGAGTTTCATATACTTCAGAAGTGTATAATGCTCTGATTAAGAACAGATACACAAAATAAGATCTGGCCTGGTTTAATATATTATTTTCCATGCTTCCATAGACTTTATCCAGTGTAATTACTCTGTTTGCAGTTCGCTAACCACTGAAATAGAAAAGATCATAGTGATGTTCTGTCCTTGTAAAAGAGCAACAAATAAATACCTTTTAAAAGGAATTGGATTTATTCTTTTTAAAAATCGTGTTGGTTTTGTCCAATTTCTGGCTAGTCCTCAGGCTGAATTGCAACACAGCAATGTGATTTTTTTTTCTCTTTGTTGTAATTCAGGATAAATTTACATGAAGAATTTTAAGAAAGGAAACTTAGCCAAAGAAACAGGGAGAATCTCATGTGTACTGCTTTTATTCTTTGTATACTGAAGGCTGCTTACAACGATTTTGGGCAGATTGCTTAGGGGCCATATGGTCTGCTCTAGAGGGCTTCGCTCATCTGTTGCAATGCATATTTAAAAAGTGATTGGCATATGGTTTGGAGTTCCTATCATAGGTGCTGAGGTTCTGTGCGTAGTCAATAAAGAGAGGGGCCAAACCATGAAGAGTGGTTCTGTGGGCCTGCAGAAGACATCTTCCTCTTCCCATGATTTTTGAAAAGCCTGGGAAACTTCTGTAGTGGGATCAAATCTTTCTCACTAGTGTAGCACAAATCAGTCATTTTATAGAAAAATATGAGGGAACACAGACAGAGTGTGAACTCAGTGCTGCACAGTAGATGCCTCCAGTATTTTTGAATCTTGGGTTCAGGTTCCCACTGTAAGGATGTTCATACATTTTATTCAAGGGTTCTTTAATGCAGAAGGCATGGATACCTAGGAAGGGAGAGCAGAGGGCAGGACGCATCCCCAAGAGAACATTTCCCTTGTTTGACTACAGGCTCCGCTTTTTACTGACTCCCCTTAGTTCCCATTCTTTTCTTCATGGTTGTCTAATTTCTTGTGTACGTGGTACTTGTTTCTGCTCCTCAGGCAAGTTCCCAAGCAGTTGAACACTCCTGTATAGGAGAATCTGGACTCCAAATTTCCCATTTCCTGGGCATCTGCTAGACTCTTGGGCAAAGGTACCCATGTCCTTCTTTGCTTCCTGCTGTAACATTTTGATCTTACGTTAGTGTTATCAGTCTGTGTTGAGCACATGGAACCAGCTGGACCCTTCACAGACACTGTCCCCTACATTGGGATTAATGTCTGTACCATTTCAGACCAGACTGACTACCTTGCATCATCTCCAAGAACTGAATAGATGCCCAAGGAATCGTAGTGAATTAAATCTTCCTGCTTTACATTTAATAGCTAGTTTATTTATTTTTCATTCAATTATTATTTTCCAGTCCAAGTTTATTCTGTCTTAGCAGCTGTTGAAGTGTTAGTCACATTTTTATTTTGTAAGTCTTAAATAGGATATGTTCCTTCTTTTAGCTACAGAAGCAATGTGTATAAACGCTGAACTTCCGATCAAGAGAGTTTTGTAATTACAGCTGTAGTGTAGTATAGTCTAACCAGCATGAAATACACTTTCCTGTTATGCATTTGCCAGAATTTATGCTGAACCACAGATGGAAAATGGTGTTCAACTGGAGAGGGTTTCAGTTTTGCTGCTAATATTAAAGCATTTGCTTTTGAACATTACACTTAGGGACACAAAAACGTAACATTAAAAGTAGTCCTAGCAGAATTTAGAGCTATTTTTGTTTTCAAAGATCTACAGATTATGGTAAGATACAGGGGGAGGGAACTTAATAAGACCGGTTACTCTGCTAATAGCACTTTTTCTGCCTGCCATGCTGAGGCATGTCTGCATGGCTCAGTGCATTATGCAGACACACATAAGCCAGCTCTAAGCTATCTCAGGTACCAAAAGCAGAATATCCACATTAACACAGTACTCTTCCCTGGCTAATTAGCCATTGATAGCCCCAGAGGTTAATTTCTATATTCATGATTAATATTTAATGGACTATGAGCAGTTTAGTAAAACTTATTTCTAAACATAATTAATATTGCATGCAGCAACAGCAACAGCATAATACAATTTACATTAAATACTTCCAGTGTAATTTCTGCTGATTGTATCTCTTCACTTCTCTTTAGGGGCTCTGAATGTAGATCATGTCTTAATGCAACTCGGCGTAGTTTAAATGAACCATAATACAGAAAATTCTATTCTGTCTTAATTAATCAGATAGCTTTATCCTATAGTTAAAGGAGCAGTAATGAAATTATATGGCTAATAAATATTTCTGTCAGTCATTTTATTTCACCCTGCAGGTACAGATTCTTGGTTCAAAATAATTATACACAGAATGCTATAGTTAAAAGGCATGTAAGATGCATAAGGTGGTAGTGTGTTCTTATACTGGGCATTAAGCTCATCTTCACTATGACTTGCCAGGTTCACTTTGTGCTAATAGTATGTCATATTATGGACTTCACACTGGATCTCAAACTGACTCTTCCTTCATAGTAGCTCTTTTCTGCAAAAAGAAGTGAAATACTGATATTTTTAAGTCACTCATTTTATGCCCACATTGCACTGATTTTGGTTTTGCTTAGATGTGTTTGTACATAATGAGGTTTGAAAAGGCAGAGAATTGGCCCAGAGAAACTTGTTATGGTTTTGCTTGTAATTATTTGATTGAAAAATTAGGTTAGACAGTGACTGGAAAAAGGCAGAGGGAAGTGGCTATAATGTATGCAGACATTTTATCCATGGCATAAGCCTAGTGGCTTCAGAAATGGATTTAGACAAGAGAAGTTGCTCATCTGTCCATTGTTTTGTACTTAGCGGCTGCGCTAGGCATTCAGCGGGTATCAGCCTCTGTAGTGCACTGACTGCCAGGCTCCCGTGACCATCCTCACAGATGGGGTTCTCTCCCGATAGGACCGTCCACCCTTGCTGTGGGGAGAGAAGAGGTGTAACAAGATTAACTAGACTGTGATTGGTATCATATACAGCTACAAACGATACTGAGTATATACATCATAGAAGCATGGAGGTGGAAAGTAGATCCAGACATTCTCTAATGTCCCCCTTGGCTGAGGCAGAACAAATGCACTTAAGTTGTCTCAGTAATGTTGGGGTTATATGTTTCAGAACTCACGCCAGCCACCTTCACACCTCCTTTCCCCGGAACACTCCCCCATACACTGATCCTTTCCTACAGCTGTCCCTGTACTCACAAATCTTTCTCTTGCACAGTCCCGCACTTCTGGATATTTGTCTGAGTTTTCCATTCTGGCAAAATTAAGCTAGGTTATCACGTTATCACTGAGTACATTATTTGAATCTTGTTCAGGATATAAAATCTTTTAGCATAATTTAGCACACTTGGTCTGGGTCAAAGAGTGCAGTGTTCAACTATAAAAGAATAATTTATTCATCACACCTTCTAGTGTGAAAGCACGTTGAATCACTACTGCATTAGACCTTGCATTACCTTCTTTCTCCTGGCCTGGAAAGCTCTTCCAGAGAGCACTCCAGTTTACCATTGTGCTGCAAGTGCCCTTTGTGTTTCAGGGTTTGCACAGTCCCATTGCATGATGCAGGCTTTATTTTACAGCATCTTTCTAAATTGCGGTCACTATGTTTTGCAGGAGAGTATATTTTCTCTTTCTAAGACTAGTTTGCCACGAGTAGAAACCTATCTAATTTTAAACTATTTCAGGTATATTTCTACACGATGCTTCCCCTGACTGGTCTGTAGACTTTTTCAAGAGCAGCTTCTTTCCTTCAGATTAGTCAAACCTGGGGATAGGTAACTTTGTTAATGAATTGATGTTAATTCTGTAATGTAGCATGCTGTACCTCAGAGAGAGGGTGGAGAAGCACAGACAACTGAAAAATAAAGTAATTAAAGAGAGAAAAGAGAAGGAAAAAAAAAGATAATTTGGTTTGGAATAATTTTACTTCTGAGACTTTGGAGTTTGGCTTGTAATAGGCTTTTCTGGAGAAGTCCAAAAGTGAATAGGAAAACAGAAGTACAGCCAAGTATTTATCTGAGTCGGTGATGGGAAGAAACATCTCATTGCATCACTAAACAGTAATATGTGCACAGGTTTATTAATTTGCATAATCCATATGTGCATACTTAATTAATTTGCTTTCAAACAGGTTCTAAGCCTGGCTCCAAATGATGGCTTTGCCAAAGTACATTATGGCTTCATCCTGAAGGCAGAAAACAAGATAGCAGAGAGCATACCCTACCTAAAGGTATTTTTCTTTTCTTACCCACAGTAAATGTTTTACCAGTAAAAAATAGAATTGGAATATATAAAATGTGTCAAGCTAAAAGCATACTAATTACAAGTCACAGTTTAAGCTACTTGTTTGATTATATTGCTATATCACTGCCTATGAACTGGAATAAACTTATGCGTTGAGGCTCATCAATTCTTAAACATCGAAGTATTAGTTTTATTAGTGGTTACCCTAAGTACACAGCTGTGAGACTCAAATTGTTTTGAGGTTGGCAGTATGTGCAAACTTAAAGTTCTTGAAAGATCCAAAGAGGGCTTGTGTATACTTCTGAGTGTTTGGGGAGAAAATACCACAAAATAAAACCTTCATCCAGCTTTCTAAAATGCTTGTGTATGTATTTATAGGGTCAGGGGCAAATGTCCATTTCTGAATACACCTCTGTCTTGGGGGATCTGAGGGGAGAGGCCATGGGATTTGGAAAACTGATAACACTTCTTAATTTTTTTTTACTGAAGTATTGTATTTTTATTTATTTGGCTTTTTTTAAGGAGGACTTGAGTCTGGTGACCCTGGCACAAATGATGGACGCTTTTATTTTCATCTGGGTGATGCCTTGCAGAGAATGGGAGACAAAGACGTATGCATTTAATATGTTCTTGCTTTAAAGTCTAAACCTCTGAAAGACTGCAAAATCCAGAAAAACCTTTAATGATAGGCAGAGTGTGGAAAACATGAGTAGTTCCATTGCAACAACAATCCAGCATATGTGTGTAGAGGTCAAGATGAGCAACAGCAAAAAAAAATCTGCCATTGGATGGCAATACAATTTCTTAGCATCCCTTGCTTTAGAACTGAGCTAAATATTGAAGCTTGCATGGGGCAATTGGAGCCAAGGGATCAAAAATTTTTTCAAAAATTCAATGAAAGGTGTTTTTAGAGTCTGTTTTATGCTTCTACCACTTGCAACAAAGATTTTTATCCAGAGTTAAAAAAACCCCACAACAGTTTACATGCATATCACTGTATAAAAGTTCTCTTCGTAGGCTCTGGTGTAATTGTGTTTTGTAAACCTAACCTCTTTCCCAAAGTGACTTAAGCACCAATGAGTATCTGATAAAAGAAGACCATGGACCATGAGGGACTGAATGTGTGACCTGTTTTATGGTATTTGTTCAATAATTAGCAAACAGATCAGAAAAGAAGAAATTTGTGCAACAAATCTGTTGTGTGCCCAGCAAACATAATCATATGCCACTGGAAGCCATAGGTGTTTCTAATTTGTTAATTTAAAACAAAAATTTCATTTAAAAGCATGAATTAACACTACTGTTATGGTAGGGGGGAGAAAAAGGGCTTTTGTTGGATACTTACTAGTAATGAATTTTACTAAGGGCGTGAATTTAAAAACAACAACAAAAAACCCATGCAACTTCCTAGGTAGGAAATGTGAAAAGAATAAGAATAAAAAAGCATAATGGAAAATAGCTATCAAAATCACTAAGTCCCTGTTTTTAATTAGTTATCTAGTAATATGTCTGAAATATTTGTACCAAAAATACTATAAGAATGCTGACCTCTTGAGTATCTTGGCCCAGTCAGTAGGCGGTTCTCCAATATGATCTGTAGGCAGGTGGACTATAATGAAGCCTGTCTGTGCGTATCTTTCTCAAGCCTAATCATCAGGTTAGCTTTATTTTTTATAAATCATGGAACTTTTATTAAAATACTTTATACATGTGGTAGATCTAGAACATTGAAATGTAATAATACCTGAATTTTTTTAAGTTAGATTGCCTTCTCTGAAATATCCTTCCAATGAGTTTTTTTTTAACCTAGAAGTTCATTTACAAGTAAGAATTAGTTGGCCTCATTTTACACTTAAACACATGCACACATGTGCATATACACACTCAGAATGTTCTTCTACTCTCTTTTTCTGTCTACTCTCTGATCCTTCTCTCAACAGAAAACCAAAAAGGAAATCCCTGTATGCTTCTGTGGGATATTCTGGGTTGAATGGTAGAGCCTAGAGCATCTTCATTACAATGTTTGACTAAAGATACCGCACAGATGTAATTAACGTACATCATCCCAATCCCCAGGATAATTATGTGTTAATGTTTATGGAATTAATGGTCAAATCTGCTGTAGAAAAAGTTTTAATCAATGACAAATGAACTTCTTGGGATAGAGGAGACTTAAATTTAGCCAGTGGAAAGTCCAATGTTAAGCTGAATTTTTCTCGCTGCCCTTGCCAGACTTGCTGAACTTCAAGATTTAATCAAGGAACCGATCAATATTAAGGAACATGTGAAATTGCTGTCACTGAAAGTTTGTTGAAGGTAGATATTCATCTATAGAGCTAAATTAGGAATTATGAACGTGGTGTGGTAAGCGTTAGGTGAAACAGTGTTGAGTATGCCCTTTCCAACAATAATTTGATACAATGACAAATAGACTTAAAAAAGACAGATTAAAACTGGAAGGTATTATAGAACAAATTGCTCTTCACACAGAATGTATAAACTGAATTAATCTCAAACAATTTCTTTCCTGGAAAGAAGATACACTGTTGTAGATCTTCTGAATAATATAGTGGTTATTATTTGGTCTTTCCACTGCCAAGTTCTGCATGTTAAAAAGAAAGGTTTGTCATGGAAACTCAGAACTGGAAAGGATGAGCGAGGCACCCTAACCCTGCTCCGCTCTGTCAAAGACAACCTCATAGCACAATTCTTCTAATAGATAAGCATTAACAGTATTATACATCGTGATTATAGCTGACAGATCTTAAAGAACAGCAACATTCACACTCATCAGTCACTGGCTGAAACAAGTCATTCATCCCCTTGATCACCTGGGCTAACTCCAGACGTTGCAAATGAATGCAGGCAGTCAGCATGACCAAGCTATTGATATCCCACTGCTATTACAACTTACATCTTGGGGGACAGATGTTATAAATTGTAATGCTTCCATTTTAGAGACCTAACCAAGATAACATCAGAATGTAAAGATACACTGTGTATTACCCAAAGCTAATATATAAATACTTTTTTTTTTTTTTTTTTTTTTTTTTTGACCCATACACGATTTTACAGGGCTTCTCTAGGGAAAGAAGGTGAAAGCTCATATATGGTCGGCTGTTGAATTCTTGTCCTAGAGATGTGTTTGTTTAATTGTGTGTTTTTTCTTTCCGTTAGACCCCATACATAAAATGAGTCTTCTTTAGCTTAAGAGTTAGTACTGTTGGTTTTGTCTCAATAAGTCTTTTGGTTTAGCCTTCATGTCGCGTGTGGGCAGACTGATGGACAACTGTCATATGCTCATGAGTTAAAATGACTCTTTTTGAAAAACAAATAACAATTTAAATAGTTAGTCCTGCAGGGAAAGTACCATACCAGAATGCTACTGGGCAGTGTTCATCTTATCCAGATATTCCATACTCCTGCTGGAAAGAAAAGTGGAAGGTTTGGTTTTTTTGAGCAGGACTTGGCAAGGGGGTGGGCACAGCCAGGGAAGGCAGCCAGTGGTAAGGTGTGGGGGGAGTAGTGTTAAGTGGAAGCACAAAGGTGAAATTCTAAGCTATTTTATGTACAGTGAGGTAAGAGTCAATATTGGGTCAGGTGGAGGAGTGTGAGAACATGGTTGAAGTCTGGATGAGTGACACTTAAGTGAAAGTGAATCAGATGGATTGCAGGCTTGGGAGGGAGTGAATTTCAAGCGCTGATAGCTAGAGAGGGACTCTGCATGACCCGAGTAAAGAAGGGTTTGGACAGTTTTTGTTCAAGGCAGGGATTGGTGCCTTTGTTTTGCTGCTGTACAGGAATAAAGCAAGTTGTGCAAAGGGAGAGTAAGACAAGCAAAGGTCTAGTATTAACCTCGATATGTTTCTACCACGTGATCAGGTCTGGTGTGGCCACAAATATTTGAAGAAACTCAATACATGTATGTATTAGATGAAGAAGTAACAATTTAGACCCACAGTCAGCAGTGTTTTCATCATCACAGCATCTCCACTGGCAACAGAAGGCAGTCATGTTTAATTCATAGGTAGAGGACTGAAACAGAAGACGAGGGTGTCCAAGACAAGAAACAGTTGGATCTCCTAAGTCCAAGGACAGCGCCCACATTACTGACCCATGTTTGGTGTGAATGATTGTGAGATTATTCTATTTTGCTAATGCTGGATTGGAGAGTCTTGCCCAACTGATCTATTTTGGGATTGTCAGTATTTTTTGAGGGGGGGGGTTGTTTGTTTGTTGGGGTTTTTTTGTTCCTTTAAACTGTTTGTTACTACATTACATTGGAAGAACAGCCCCAGCATCCAAAGAGACAGTCTGTTGTCTTACCAAAAATGCATGTTACTTTTTTTCTGTGGGAGCTTGGTTGATACAGATTTGGTTGTTAACAACTGCAATCTTTTAGGCATACAAATGGTATGAACTTGGATACCAAAGAGGTCACTTTGCATCGGTTTGGCAGCGTTCCCTCTACAATGTCAAGGGACTGAAAGCTCAGCCGTGGTGGACAGCAAGGGAGACTGGTTATACAGAACTGGTGAAGGTAAGGCAGTTTGTTTCTGTACTTTGATTTTTATTTTTATAACAGCTATAATTTAAGGTATTAAGCAGATAAAATCCTTATCTATGAGGTCTGAATTATTGCCTAGGAGTACTAGACACCAGTCTCCAGCTGAGCCGAAGAGACTGTAAAATAAGCCCAGGCATTTTCAAAATTGAGAATGAGGACAAGGATGGCTGAAATTATTAATAAATACAAATTTTACATGGCAGACAACTGTAATGTCTCAAGTGCATAATGACAGTAAACTTTGGTAATGTCCGGGACACCCATTCTGAATTTTTAATTGGTGAAGGAAAGGCTGTCCTTCATACCTGGTGTAGTATTTAATGACGTCTTTGGAAGCTTTTAATTGTATAAGAGAAACAAGTATAGATTCCCAGTGATGGATTTTAAAAAAGTGAACATAGAATTCAAGTTGTTTAAAGTTTTTTTTTTATTATTTAATGCAAGGCAAGAATTCTGGTTATTATTCATAATAATAATTTGTGTTTCCAAAATGGCATGATTTTTATTATTTAATTTTAATTCCTGAAAAAATAAAAACAAAAAAGGAGAGCAGAACCTTTTTTCCCTGTATGATTTAATTATTGGTATGTGGTTTAGCAAAATTATTCTACAGAAACAGTTTAAAGCCAGAAATGTTTATTTGCAAGAGACAGCTTCTTTCAGAATGGTGATTTCTTTATGCTTAGTTACATACATGTTAAGAAACTTACTATGAAAGGATGATTTTATTTAAAAAAAAAAAAAAAAGGAAAGAAAAAAAATTTAAAAGGGAAGATTACCCTTTGTTAAGGTTTTGATGGCAGCATAAATAAGACTAGGAAATCTGGACTGAAGTGTGATTGTCCAGTGTTATATCAGTCACACAGAAAAGCAATTAGCTTTATGGACTAGGGTTTGGGAAGATCTGAAATGTGCACAAATTCAACTCGTTCCTGAGGTATGTGTAGGAATAGAGCCTTCCTGCCATAAAACAGATGGAGAAACTTCTTATCATACTTTTACCGAACAAAAAGGAAAGAATAGATATGATTTTATTGATGTTTTAGAGCTATCTGCAGTGATGTTTTACAGTCTCTTGCCTGTAAACCATTCATATTCCTGCGTCACAGAAGGTAATGTTCCCTTCGCCCTGAGCATGAGGAGACAAGTCAGCTTTGACGGGTGAAAAAATTTGGTTCCCTGTTATAAAATGGCCAGGGCTCCACCTTGAAGTGATTTTTCCTCAGCTGGATCAGACCATGTATGGAGGTCTTGCTTTGGATCAGAATGCTGCATGGCTTCTAGAAGAGCCATTCAGAAGATCAACAAGAATAGAAATTCACCCCTGACCTCCACAGCACAACTACCTCCGTAATCCAGTCACACCTCTTCAATCCAATAATTTTGTAGTACATTGTGTATCTGTTTCATTAGCAATATGTCATTGATTCGGGCCTAAATTGTGGCTTCTATTTTATTTACATAGGTGTCATAATTTGGGGGTGGTAAGATTTACATTCACAATTGCAAGTACGAATGCAAAATATGAGTTTAATGCATCAGGATAAGGATTTGTATTATTGTGTTTTGTCCATAACTCAAGAAACTGCTTGAAGTTATGAAAGAAAGCAGGTTTGAGTCTAATAAACATATGATGCTGCAAACAAAATTTGAAATAGCATTCTCCAGGAAGTGGGGAAAAAATTGTTGAAGACATTTTTTATTAATTTGTGAATATTGCAACTTACGTACCTGTTTTAATTAAAAAAATATTATTTCCGCATTCCAAGAGCAAAAACCAATCGGCAGTTATTTCTTACTGCTTTATCTCATTACATTCCTCTTACACCTGTGTGGGATGTGTGGGAAATAATACCACATCCCGGTGATAGAATTTGACATGGGAAGCTGCTGTATGAGGCGCTGGAGGCCCTGACCCTCTCTCCCCGTGTTTCACTGTTTGTTGTTAAATGTGAACAAACTATTTTCAATATCTTAGTAGCTTAACAGTGCTAACTGAGGCAGTACTAAAGCCAGATTCTCTGGCACTTCTCTTTGGTTCATTTTATTAACCAGCGCAGCTGTGGTCAGTAGCATCTTGCAGCACAGACCTGGCTTGACTGTGTTTTAAAAGGTCATGCTATTTCTTGGGACTAGAGTTGGAGATGTGAATTTTGATAGTGTTTTGCTTTTTCCATAGAAATCTTGAAGAAAAGATTGTCTTGTTTCAGTATTCTCAGGTTAATAAATTCCTTGTGAAGGGCATTCAGCTCACCCAACTGTAGTCATGCAACCGCAAGGCATATATCGTCCATGCTAGCGGTCTAGTTTATAGGTCAAAAAAGAAGTATTTTCAGAGGATGATTAATTTTTTCCTATGTTAAATAACTATTGATGGCGTGTCTACCTTTCTGGTGTTGGCTTTCCTACTGCTTTACAAAAAAATGAAGCCTAGACAACTAATTTAGGCCTGATGTTTAACTGCCTGATGGGTAAGATTAAAGAAGAAAATCTCATACTTTATTTACTTCACTATCATCTACTTGCTTGGATGTCTTAAAGGAAGAGGGTTTTGAGGATTTGGGGATGGCTGGGTTTTTTTCGGGAGGGTATTGTTGGTGGTGCACAGGGAGAGGAGAACTGAGAATATCTCAATAACATTTAGAATGTGTATGACGGGGTAAATCTTGGTTAGCTGTACTGTGCTGAAGGGAAGGGATTTTTGCATCTGTCTGTCCAGCTGTGCCCGTTATGGCTTAAGCTTTTTTTAGTTTCCTTGAAAGAATATGGAGGGGTAACTGATTTCTCAGGGAGCAGAAAATACAAGCCTTTAGATTAGGAAGGGTGTGTCAAGTGATTCATGTAGAAATGTTCTGGTAATGTTTCTGATCTACAGTATTTCAGGGCTTTGGAGATTCAAGAAACTGTTTGAGCTCAGCTAAAAGGAAACCTTACTTTTATCTTTGAAAACCTGTTCTCTTCCCTTGAGACGATTAGCTTTCCTCAGTCAGTCTTACTGAGTCATTGCATCATTCTCTGGTACTTTTTGTAGAACCTCAGTATGGCATTATTCTTCTATTCTGGTGCTCGTTTTAAAAAATAGTAAAAAGAGGTACAATGCTGTTGGATCCTACAGACTTTTCACCAGTCTGAAAATACACAGGTAATGACCTAGGTAACTTTGTCCTTTCCTCACGTTGCATCCTTTGACATTTAGAAAAGACCCAGAGGATGCTTTGCCAATAATGCACTACAGTGAATAGCTGATTGATTAAAGTAGATCTTGTATTGTCAGTTTTCTCTGATGGCCTAGATTTTATTAATTAAATGTTTCAAGTGCGGCAACAAAAGCACAGGAAGAGAATGAAAGTACTGGCAGCAGCACATGTCCGTAACATTTTCTGTAGAGTGACAGCTGGAGCTTAATGCTTTAGCTAATAATAGCTAAACATTCATATTTAATGGAGAAATTAAATCGAAGTGTGCATTTAAAGTGTGGCTGGATGCTTTAAGAGAAGCCTTGTGTTGAAAAGAGAAGAGATATTGTATAAAGTGCTGACGTTTAAGCACCGTGAGTGACCGAATGGGTACAAGGAATCTATTCTGAAGGGTTTGAAAATACTGCCCCTTACTTTGGAGGTCATCAGCGTTCCCCAGCAAAGACATAGTAACTGATCACGAATACTTTCCTACTCTGTTTCAGTAAGAAAGTGAAATAGATTAAAGTCTTCGCCTTGATTTTATTTTACAGTCCAATGAATTAAAATGGACGTGTGGTCAGTAATTATGCTTCATGTGAGGGGTAGTAACCTCTTAATCTCTGCCTGTTTCATTTATGACCATGCATTGGAAGGGTTTGACAGCACACAGTAAGGATTCTTTTAATATAATAGTCACACATAAAAATAAACCAATACTAAGAAATCCCTATTTAAATACAGTAATGTCTTTGCCAATAAAATCTACGCTATCGCCAGATGTAAAGCAACTGTAAACTTCCATTATTGTTAGGAACTCTATTTAAAAAGCCATGTGGGGAGTTAAGGGAATCAGCTGCTAGGAAACAAGTACATATGCTCTCAATGCCGGTCGCCACCTGATTCTTCACTTGAAATCAGGATATTGGACCAAATATAATATGAATTTGTTGCTCTAACCTGAGACTTTAATCCCAACATATCATGGAGAGTAAGCATATTTAACTTTTTTCTGTAGGTAACAGCTCTTGGATCAAGTGTCGTAAGTCCAAGTCCTGGACTTTGTGTTTTGATGGTGTTTTGCATTCTTACCGTGCAAGGTCTAAGAGTCTGTAAAATCAGGGAGATCACGGCTGAGCTGTGTTTGAACTCCCCACTTCATTCCTGCTTAGGACTTAGCTATTACTCATAGTAAAGCACTCTCAGTGTGTTTCATAGGTGGGGTCCAGGTTTTCAGAAGTAGAGACACTATTGATTTTAGGGCAAGTTATGTCTAAAACCATTGAGGAGCTAGTTCAAAATCAATTATATTATTCAAATCACTTTGTATCCAACATGTTCGGGAAGGAGCCTTAAAAGGCAAGGACAAACACCCGTCTTTGCAGGTTAACTTTCAGCCAGTGGTGTTTGTGAAGGGGATAGAGGTGACAAAGCTGCTGTTGCCTGCAACTCCTTGGACAACCAATGCTCATCATTCATCACCTTCTCTGGGTGAATGTTCCCTCTTACCTTTTTACAGATGAGGGAGTATGAGGAGTTTGAGGAAACAGAGAATCACTTGTAATATCTTTCAAAGTTTTCCAGTCTTGTCGATCTGTATCAATTTAAATTGAGGCTGGTGTAAACAGAGTTAACTTTTTCTTTCTCTTCTCCAGCCACTGCCAAATGAGGTACTCAAGCTGGTATTGCCTTTTGTAGATATGGTAGCACTGAATCAGTACCAGCACTGTTCCCATATTCATCTTTTCCATATTCCACCAATTAGGTGGAAATTTTCAATCTTTTTTATACCCTGCATTTTGGAAGTCAATTTTCCAAAAATACTCTAAAAGGACATTTCTACTTAATGTTAACCATTAAATGAGTCTTATGGGAACCCACCAGTGGGAAAGAATAAGGTGAATGCACCAGGAAAAATAAGTGTTCTTCCCCTTTACTGTTGGATGAGAGGGAAAACAATTTGCTGGGAAGAAGAAAAGTTTACCGTAATAACAGAAATGCAATCCTAATTTTCATAGGTCTTAGCCTACCTAAAAATGTTCTAGTGGTAGAAAGTAGCTGTATTATAGACAGCATGTTCTAGCCATGGCTTGCTTTGCTGAGCCTTTGATGATATATCAATGTACAGCCTATTTTGTGGGATCAGCTTGTCTTCTAAGTGAAAAAACTCAAGTAGAAAATGCAACTGCTTAATTTAAGTGGGAAAGCTAATAAGCATACAGAGTTTTAAAGCTAAAAAAGGGCCGTTATACCATGTAGTCTGATCAGTGTCATGCAGACTTTTGACTTTTATTCAGCTTTATGCATCATGTAAAGAGGTAGTGCGGGAACACACCTTAGCCTAAATTCAGTGTGAAATTGATTGAAAATGTCTTATAGAAATGCTTTGTTCAAGAGCACAAAAGAAAAATGAAAACTATTCACCCAAAATAAGGTTTAGTGAACAAAGTAGGTGACTGGGAAATGGAAGTTACTTTATCCAGATCCATTGTTACACTGTGGGGATTTCCCTTTGTATTGCTATAACATAAAATTGACTTACTATTGGTAGTATAAAAGGTTTTATAATCTACCTGATTTTTAAAAATAGATGTCCTAAGGCAGCAGAGAACAGAAATTTTAATTCTACTGTTCTGTGGTTTTGGTATGTATGAATTTTAAGGCAGTTTACACATTGTTAATGGTTGTGTCCATAAATCATCACCTGGCATTTCGAGTCATATTTGATCTTTTTCAATAGCATCAGCATGTGTAAGTGAATCTCTGCAAACCTTTTTGAAGGTTTAAATCATAACTTCCAACTTAAGTGTTGTGTTTACATTTGTCCTATTTGAACTTTAATGTTCTGCCAGTACCTGGAGTTCAGGTTATAGAAGTGGTTTTCTAGTTGCAGGAGTGCTTCCAGGTAACATGTGCACTGTTTAAGAAGATCAATATGCTTCTTAGCTTGCAATATAAAATGATCTGTTAAAGAGCCCTTAGGCTAATAAAAAAGCAAGTCAAAGTTAGACCTAGTCTGCAAGAGTCTGGGGATTATTGAAGTCTTACAAGCCCAGCGTAATTGAATCTGAGGAATACTGTGAAAGTTGTTTTTCCTGCCTTAACTTGTCAGAAGGGAATTAAATACAAAGAAACTTGATAATGATGATGAACGCTTTTTTAGTGCTTTTAGATTAAAAAAAAATGGCAGGGAAAAATAAAAATGGTACTAAAGGCAAACACAGTAAATTCTCAGTGCAGTAACATGACTCTTGCAACAGTCCTTAGAAAAAAACTGGAAGCTCATTCGGGATGAGGGGCTTGCTGTGATGGATAAAAAAAGAAGCCTGTTCCTGCCTGAAGATGAGAATCTACGAGAAAAAGGAGACTGGAGCCAGTTTACTTTATGGCAACAAGGTAAAACATTTTATATTTCTTCTTTCCCCAATTTCACTTTTTCAGATTAGTATAGTGGAATAAGGAGTAGCAACACAGGTAGTTTTCAGAACTGTTTTTGTAATTGCTGAATCTGGAGAAGAAGGGAACTAATAAAATAGTGTCTGGGACCCCAGTGACACTGAGCAAGAGTTCTTTATTCTAAACCATGTTGTCCCCAAGCACTTCTAAGAATCCCCTGAGTGTAATACTCCCCTTCTGCCAAGGCTGCCAGCAGTTTGCACGGTAATGTGTGGTGCAGATCAGCCTGAGCAAAGGCAGGATGGGAGAAGGTGCATCCTCGATACTGTGTTGTCAGCTAGGTGAGATCTCTCATTCAGAAATGGTATGAGTAAAAGAATATGATTTTAATAAACCTGATGCCCTGTCCCTGAGTTGTGCAGTGAGAGGCCCAACTATTGGAACAACCTTATATTCTTATGAGACTCTACATATGAGAGAGTACTATAAAATAAAACACTAAAAGCAATTTATATCAAAATATAATCTGGCGTTGAAATGCTATGATGTTGGTAGCATTTTTCATCTTTTTTTTCTGTGCAGCCTCATTAATGTTTATGCTTTTAGGATCATGTTTAAAAAATGGTAGGAAGCCTGGTCTTCACAAATAATTTAAAAGCAAAGATATGCAGGCTGTTCTGATATTGCAGCATGTTAGTACTGCTGTTTCGCAATCTGTAAAATGGGAGTAATAATGTTTACCTGTCTTTCATTGTCAGCTCTTCAACGGTTTTGTTGCTCTTCTGCAAAGCAGAGAACAAGGAAATGTTCTTTCATTGCTCTTACCAATACTCTATCCATCATTTTTACTAGGAAGAAAGAATGAGAACGCTTGTAAAAGTGTTCCGAAAACATGTGCTTTATTGGAAAGATTCCCGGAAGCTACTGGCTGCAGAAGAGGGCAGGTATCTGGAAAATTTCTTCGGTTTTGCAAATTCCTAATGCTGGGAGCAGGTGATTTTGAGGAATGCGTATAAAGGCATGCATGACCTTGCTCTTGTTAAACCAGGTATATTTAACGACGCCTCAAGCACACAATGAAGTTAACAGTAAAAATATGCCCCCTCAGCAAATACAAGGTGAAATATGTTAGCTGAAGCCTTTCTACGGGCTCTTTAGTTGAGTCATTTTACCTTGTGTTTCCTAGGAGCTCGTGGTAGGTAAATTATTTGCCATGGGTCAACCAGTAAATAATGACTTACTAAACCTCAGCCCAAAGTGACCTGATCTGACCCGTAGCTAACCCTGCTTTGTGTAGGCAGTTGGATTAGATCCTTTCTAACCTCAAATATTTTTTTCTGGTCTAAATCTAATTTTTCAAGACTAATTCAGTGAGCCACATTCTCACTGTGATAAACTTCACCCATCTACCCCAGTTTGGCTTCTTTAGAAGGAAGGAGAATCGCCTCATGGAAGCCAAGCAACAGTACTGCTGTCATATGCTTCTTTCCTAAGGTAAAGTCCATGAGCTGTGGCCTTGGGTGCCAACAAAGTTTGTTTCAAGTGCCTGGTCTACACTGACTACTTGGCTGCAAATCAATCTCATTAAATCATGCAGTGGACTTATATGGTATGGATCAATACATTTGCAGCTGAGTGAATGGCCCAACACAAATGTCATGTGATTCTGTAGGACAGAATTTTTCATTAGCCTTTTTATTTTTCTTCAAGCTGTTGTATTTTATCTGTAATGACTACATGAGAATAACCTTCACATTGCAAAATTAGGGATGCAAAAGTTGGAAAACACAGTGCTAGCATACTCCTAATTCAGAGCCTTGAGAGCAGGTGTTCAGCTTTTTCACCGGACTCTTGCTTTTGATGTGCAGAAGTGCACTAGATGGCTGATGTTGTGGGAATGAGCAAGGCTACCGTTCCATTGATTTGTTGCAAAGGCTGGTTGTAGTGAATATAACTTATGAGAGAGGTCATCATGCTCAGTGCAGCTAACAGCAAGAAAACTGCTTTTTGTGGCATCCTTAGACAAAATATCTATCCCAGAGAGCAAATTCTCTTTAAGAGTCACTATTTTTCTCATTGTTTTTTGGTGCCCCACGTGTTATCACCAAAATATGGCTTGCAGAAACATTGTGTGTTTACAGCTATAGCTGTAGTCATGTGTTTTGAACATATAAAATGTAAAATAATCTGAAAAAAGGTGCTCTAGAAATCTTAAGTTTTACATCCAATGTTAGGGGATGTCTAGGACAATTTTGTTCTTATGGTAGCTGTGCCTCAGATTCTTACTGGTAAAATTAAATTTAAAACATTATCTAATCTCTATTCATGTACTGAAGCATGTGGAAGCAATGGGAACAAACACAATGAGGAAATTAGGAATTTTGTGGTAGATAGACCGTTTGGATGCTTTGGGTACCTCGGGGACTGACAAAGATAAAAAGTGTAAAATGGTGAACTATCTGCTCAGTGCTGCTGCGAGACTGTGTAGAATAATAGCAAGTGATCATATTATTCAAAATAACGTCATTCTTCTTAAAAATAGCTGTAAACTAGAAGTAGCACAGGTAGTTTTAATCCTGGGCATTTCTTAACCCTTCAGAGTTTTACTTTAAAACCATAGTTTTAAACCCATTAGTAGTTTGGAACTACTTATATATAGTGCTTGAGTTCAATTCATACGTATAATTCACAGACTTCTAGACTGATCTATGTGGACAGGTGACATAAACTGCAGTCATCATTCTGCAGTGCTGGTATATTAGCATTTAAAAAATAGTGTCTCAGGGATATTAGTAACTATCCTGCGTAGCCAGGTATTTGCATTGCAGTAGGGTCTGACAGGGCAATCAAGTTAACGCATCTCAGTGTAGCAGAGGTGGTGGGTTGGAGCATCTGTTCACCACGGCCACTGGAGCTTATCACTTGCTGTCATAAGAAACTGCTGGTAAGCAGAAACCTCAGAAAGTGGTAACACCTACTCTGAATAGAGGGAAAGGATAACCTCCCTCAACCTGCTGCCAAAGCTCTCCTTAATGCAGCTTTTGGGGCTGTTGGCCTTTGCTGCAAGGGCACATTGCTGGCTCACATTCAAATTGTTGTCTATGAGGACCCCCACAGTCTTTTTCGGGGAAGTTGCTTTCCAGACAGTTGTCCATCAGCTTGTGTTGGTACATGGGGTTATTCCTCCCCAGTGCAGAACTTGGACTTCTCTCTGTTGAACATCATAAGATTCCTGTTTGGACTTTTCTCCAGCTTGCCAAGGTCCTTATGAATGGCAGTAAAAAAAATGTAGTGTATCAGCTGTGCCTCTCTGATTTTCTATTATCTGCGGACTTGCTGAGGGGATGCATTCTGTCCCATCATCTGAGTCGTTTGTGAAGCTATTAAACAGTGTTGAACTCGCTATTGAGCCCTGGAGTACACCTCTGATGGCTGGCCCCCAGCTGGACTTTGTGCCTCTGATCACAATTCTTTGAGCCTGGTTTAAGTGCCAGTTTTCAATCCACTGCCAGCTTGCCTCGTTTCTGTTACATCAGTTTGTCACTGAGGATCTTAATGGCAGACAGTGTTGAAAGCCTTGCTGAAGTTGAGATAAACAATATCCACTAATCTCCCCTCATCCACCAAGCTAGACATCTCACCATAGAAAGCTGGTAAAGTACAATTTCCCCTTCATAAATCCGTGCTGACTGCTTCCAGTCACCTTCTTTTCCTTCACATGTTTGGCAATGGTTTCCAGGATTATTTGCTCCATCACATTCCCAGGGATCATGAGGCTGGCTAGCCTATAATTCCTCCGATCCTTCTGCTTGCCCTTCTTGAAGATAGGAACATTTGCTTTCTACCAGTCCTCAGGGACCTCTGCTGGTTGCCGTGACCTTTCAAAGATTATTGAGCATGGATTCACAACATTGTCCAGCTCCCTCCTCACTCGCATGTGGATCCCCTCAAGACCCATAGACCAGTTTGGTGAGTTTTTTTGAATGTTCCCTAACCTGATCCTTATCCACAGAAGGTGAGTAATCTTTTCTCCAGTCTTTTCCATTGGTCTCAGGTGCCTGGGATTCCTGAAGGTCAGTCATACCAGTAAAGATTGAGGCAAAGACAGCATGTAGTGCCTCAGCCTTTTCCATGTCCTCTGTCGTCAGATCTCCTGCCACATTTAGCAGCAGGCCCATGTTTTCCCTTGGCTTTCTTTTACTGCTGTCGTCTTTGATGTTACCCTTCACTTCCATCTCCAGATTCAACACCAGGAGAGCTCTGACTTTCCTGACCTCATCCCTGAATGCTCAGAGTGTCTTTGCAGTCTTCCTGGGTGACCTGACCCTGCTTCCACCTCTTGTACACTTCCTTGTTGTGTTTCGGTTTTGTCTGGGTTGTGATGCTTCCTGCACGTGGGGATGAACATTCTTGGGCTTGGATGAGATGATACTTAAAAACCAATCAGCTGTCGTCAACCCCTCTTCTCTCCAGCAGTGTATCTTGTGGGATTTTTCCTAGCAGTTCCCTGAATAAGCCCAAGTCTGCTCGCCTGAAGTTATGGATAGTAATCCTGCTTTTTCCCTTTCTCTTTCCTGTCGTGATCCTGAACTCCACCAGCTCATGGTTGCTCCAGCCAAGGCTGACTGTGACCTTCACAGCCATGTTGTCATCTGAGAGGGGCCAGTCAGTCTGGCTGACACAGGCATTGTGTCTCCTGCAGCCCATCCTTTTAAATAATAAGACTGTCTTTAAGTCTTTCCATAGGAAAGAAGATATTTTTTCTGGTTGTAGGTAGGAGAGAAAATTTTTTTTGGTTGAAGTATGGTTATTTTAAGCAAAATGAAAAACATGCTTTTTTACACCCAGCCACCCCCCTGGATGCACAGACACTACACAGCATGGTTTTTGTAACATTGAACACCTTTAGGGCATGAGAAAGAGCAGTTGTTGCTGAGACTCTTAACAAAAGGTGATGTTGTACTTTTGGCCCATCATCAAGGATGAGACGTAATGAAGTTCTGAGCTCCTCTTGCTGTGAAGCTGAACGTGTTGAAGGCCTGCCTTTCTCTTCTTGCAGATCAAATATTCTATCATGCACCCGGGGACTCATGTCTGGCCCCACACAGGGCCTACCAACTGTCGGCTAAGGATGCACTTGGGCTTGGTGATACCCAAGGAAGGCTGCAGAATTCGGTGTGCCCAAGACAACAGGTATGGACGGGTTTTTTTGGTTTTGCTTTTCCTACCTTCCTTAAGGCTGAAAAAGGGGTGGGACTGCATGTAATTAAAAAAAATATATATATAGGGTATTTTGCTGATCAGAAGGTGTCAAATATTTTGTTGAACAGGCAGTTTGCACTCTGACTCTTGGTACAAACATGTAAATACCACTTCTCAGTGTCAGAAGACTCTTTGGAGACAAAGCTGCTCCTCTATGCAATGGCATAGAAATAACAGTGGGTTTAGTCCACAGAGTCTCTTGTGTTTACTTTTACTAGGCCAGTCTACTATAGTTGCCAAAAGTTCCTTTATTTGTTTTGATTTTGGGGGTACTTAGAATTTGTCGCTTATTCAGCAAAAGCCAAGACTAAGCTGTACCTCCATTTTCACCACTGTGACAGAATACTCTTGTATTTCTGGCAGAAGCCTCCTTCCTAGCTGGTATTGTTATAATTCAGTTTAAAATATTCCAGTTGAAGTTGACTTCAAGATGAAGACATCTATGAAGTGTTTGGCCAATGAGTTACACAGGTAGCAAATTTCTCCAAAGTGCATTTTAAGTAAGAATTCTTACCCGTTAGGGAAAAGTTATGCTAACTTGAAGACCAGTATTGTCT
Organism: Falco rusticolus; assembly: GCF_015220075.1. Classification (NCBI taxonomy): domain Eukaryota; kingdom Metazoa; phylum Chordata; class Aves; order Falconiformes; family Falconidae; genus Falco; species Falco rusticolus. The sequence goes on from NC_051189.1 coordinate 44,413,833, forward strand.
CTGTTTGCTCAGTGCAAAAAATGAAATAAAATGCAATAGCTTATCCATTTACTATCAGGGCATGCACTCCTCTGGGAAATATAAGAAAATGTGATAAGTTTTTGCATTATATTATTAAACACAGACAAAAATATATAGTATTAACTGTATTGCTTTTTTGCTAACAGACTTAATTTTCTGAGAGTTAGGTGCAATTTTAATGATGCTTAATATCTGTATATATTTTTGGAAGATTCTGTGTCTTGTGTGCAGCATCTGAGTGCAGCAAGCGTTAGTTTTGAATTCTTTTTATGGTAGAAATGTACAGATATGTATTTGATACTGAGAAATTAAATGCCACTCCTGTCTACGTGACTGCAATACATAGCAAAGATTTTTCTCACAACGTTTGAAAACAACTACAAGAAGTGGTCAGGATTTTTAGGATAGAAGTATCCAACTGTTAATAGCCAAAAATGTTGTCACTATAGACTCCTGCTTATTTGATAGACTGTCACAGTCAGTGTTACAATCTACCTACAGCTAGGTAGTGATGGGCGTTTGCTTCTAGCGTTCCAATCCAATAACCAAATATAGTTGGATGCAGGGAGAGGAAGCTAATGGGCTTAGAGGATTAATATAGAGATGTGGAGTCTTTTCACTTCGGGACATTATTGTGAATTCAGGTTGGTGGCATATACCATTAGGTGGCTGTTCGGTAGCTGGTGTGAACAAAGTGGTGGCTTTGATCTGCTGCCAAGAAAGCAGGTGTCCACAGCTCACCACCCATTAATACAGCTGGCACCCTTTGTCTTAACCTGAACAGAAAGAATAGTCCCATGGAAAATGGACTTAACTACCTCCTTGGTAACAACATTCCCTCTAAGTCAAGAGTGGAGAAATGCTCGTTGCTGCCGATACGCTGCAGATGGAGCACTTCAGTGTCCAGGCTGCTGAACCTGGCTCATTTGAAATGTAAAACATTCAAGAATTGACTACAGCCTGTGCTGAAATGTATAAACTTTAGTTGCTTTTGGCAAGAGCTATGCATTCAGAATCAAAGACAGGGCTTTCCCTGAAATCATTGAAAGTGCATCTTCTGCTGGCAGGAGAGGGGTTTTTTTACATCCCTTCCTCCATGAAGGAGGAGGTGGGTGAACTCCTGTGGAAGGGAATCGTGCCAGGAGGAATTCCTACCTTGGGCATTTTCTGTTCCTCCCCTCCTGGTGGTTCATAACAGTGGTAAACTAGTGGTTTCAGATAGGGGAGCTGGCTCAGATGTGAAGGTTAGGCCTTTTCTGGCCTCCTGCCCTGCTGCTGCGTGTGTGAGATAGAGGACAGAAACAATGAGGATTTTGTGCTTGGTTACCTCTGTGCCACCCAGTGCAGGTGTTTAGAGGGGCAATATTGCAATGCGACTCATCCTTTGATGGACAGGCAGGTCAGTTCTGTCTAGTACTGTGTTTTTTACTCCTTCCCTTGCAGAAGAGCCTTTCTGCAGCTGCTGGGAGCCGATACACCCCATTGTTACTCAGCACAGCTATAGCAATGTTTGGTTGTTGGGCGTTTTGGAGCCTCAGCTCTGTAAAGCGTAGGTTGCAATGCACAAAAATTGTAGGTAAACACCTAGTTATCAAAACCAAACATCTCTGTCAGACAAGGTAATCATGTTTGGAAATGAAGTTGCAGAATTACAGCCTTATGCAGCAGCCAGTCCAAGATCTCACCTGTAGCAGGTGACACCAGAGCCTTGCAGCTGATACAGAAACTACCCCAAGGTGGCTCAGCACCAGACCAGAATAATAGCGTCCCTATGGTCTCTCTGTGAAGTGTTTCTCACTCCGTGAAGGCTTCTAGAAAATATTTATTTGCATGCTAATGGTGGGGTTTGTAATCTATTCAAAAGGGGCTAATAGTTCTGTCAACTTTATGACTTTTTCTTTGTTGTGCAGAACAGCCCATCACATTATAATGCAAATGATAGATCCTGGGGTTTAACTTCTGAAGCAAATTCATTTGGGTGCTTGAAGTTTTTATTGTCCCTGAGTTGCACTTTCAGGCTACTTAGGGCAGAATTTTTCAGGCCTGGTTTCATTTAAAAAAAAAACAAAACAAAACAAAACAAAAAACCCACAAAACAAACGAAAAAAAAATCCCAACACCCACAACAAAGAGAAACCCCCACCAAAACAGAATACCTGCCAAACAAAAACAAAACCAAATCTGCCAGCCCCTCAAAACAAGAAAAAAAACCCCAAACCCACACAACCCCAAAACCCCTGAAGGTCGGCTTGATTTTTTTTTACCACATTATAGCACTGCAAGTGGTTGACTCCTGTTGACTTGAATAATACCAACGTAACTTCAGTGCAGTAGCAGGGACTCTGGTTTATATGGCATAAAACATTTTTGTTACCAAGTAACTGACATGGTAGCAGAAAAAACACATGATCATACCTGAAACCTGCAAAAGGCTCATTGTCTGGGCCTTCAAGGCTGATGTCTGTGTGCAAGCCAGCGTGAATTTTTTACGATGTTATGCTTTGTGGTTTGTCTACTCTTGCTTAAAATGTGTTTAGATGATCATTTCAGTTGAAATGATCCCATTTCAATTTCCATCTTTCTTCAGAACATTACAGCACAACCCCATAAATTTTGATGGTTAATTTTTGCTTTTGTTGAATTAAAAATACTGAAGATGTGAGAGTCTAAGTCTCATTTTCACCATTATTTGAAAAAAAAAACTTCTCTGTGAATGGACACAGCTGAATGAGCTAAGCAATGTGTTTCCATCTTTGATGCCAAGACCTTTGTTTCTTTACCATGGCTGCTGTTGATAGTTCTTAATTTCCTTTAAGGGCATCCATCCTCTTGGGCTGCTTCAGCTCCTAAGGGATCCTGTTAAAAAACTTGATAATATGGTCACTGTAGGGTGGCTGCAGGAGGTCATGCTTCTTTGACTGTTACTGACTCGACTGACTGTTACTCACCCAGTCTCACCTGAAGGGGTATAATCAGGTGCATGCTTTTGATCCACTGCAATGCAAAAGAAATTTGCTTTGCTTATACCCCTGCCTGGCTTTACAATAGAAAAACCATGCAACTCATAATCAGCTGCTGTGTCTAAATGCAGTGGGTAAGATTGAGATCTGAGGGGCAGCGACAAATGACTAATACAGTGACTTTTTGACTTGTTGTGACGTTATCCCTAGTGGCCACTGATATTTCACAGTACCAAGGACTGCATTTAACCAGACATTAAACCTCTTTTCAAATCTATGAATCCAGATCTCAGCAGGCTGGAGAAGCGTACCACCTGAAATGTAATGAAGTTCAACAAAGGCGCATGCAAAGCCCTGCAGCTGGTAACAACAGCACCGCACAACAGTACAGGCTGGGTGATGACCACATAGAAAGCAGCTTTGCAGGAAAGGATTTAAGGGTCCTAGGGGACAAGCTGAACATGAATCATAATGTGCTCTTGTCTTGATGAAGGCTAGCTGCGTACTAGGCTCTGTTAGTAAATACGTAGGAAGCAGTTTGAGGGGAGCAATTTTCCCCTTCTCTTCTGCACTCAGGACACTGCCTCTGGAGTACTACGTCCATTCTGGGGCTCTTCAGTACAAACAAAAGTCATTGATAAAACAGAGAGGCTCCAGTGGAGGATGAAAAAGATGATTAGGAGACTTGGAGCATGCAACATGTGAGGAGAAGCTCAGAGAGTTGGTTTGGAGTCTGAAAAAGAGAAAGCTAAAGGGGAGCCTAGTCGCTCACTTCAGCTACTAATGAGTGACTGTGTGAAAGACAGAGACGGACCCTTTTCAGAGGTGTGCAATTATGGAATGAGAGGTAATGAACACAAGTTAACAGTGAAAGAAATTCCATCTAGGTAGAAGAAAATTTTCACAATGGGGTTAGTGAAACACAGGAAGAGATGGTGCAATATCCATGGCTGCAGGTTTTAAAAAAATTCCACTCATCAAGAACCTGAGATATCTAATCTCGAAGTTGATTCTAACTTTGCAGTGACTCTTGCTCTAGGCAGATGCTTGGGCCCAAGGGCCTTCTGACCTAAATTATTCTGTGATTCTATACTTCATAAAATTGACAGAAATAATGATTCTTCTGACAATGTTATCTCCCTTCTACATTGCCTCTTGCCATTGCTTTTCAATCTGGTAATTTTCTTAATTATTCAAATGGTGGAGTTGCTCAAAACTGAAAACCAAGCCACTCTGAATAAATTCCGTGTATCCCTTTTTGTGCCTAACAAAAGTACAGATCTTGCAGAATTACAACTGTTTAAAACTCTGCTCCTCCATGCTGTAATGAACACTCACCCAGTGTATTTATATCTGTTCAGTGATCTGCTCTGCTAAAGCAGTACCTGGCAAGCAGAGAGGCTCTAAGTTGTGTGGTCTCAACCTTCCAGTTCAGCTTTAACAGTATAGGTAACCCACTGTACGCTATCGCATTGCAACCTTCCTCTGAAGAAAAATGTTTAGACTCAGTGCTTTGATGGATTTATGGGACAAGACTGTTAACATCTCTGAAATTTTAAGCACGATCAGGGCCTAAATCTGTTGTTCTGAGTTTTAGAAAAAACAGATTGACTTGTTGTAATTTGCTTTCAAACCATATGACCATATTACTAGTAATTCTCTCAGTTTCCATCCCTCATTATGTATGCATCTGATTAGAAAAGGGGAAGAGTTGATTACTGCACCAGTATTATACCTGCTCCCTCTTTATTGGACTCAACTCATTAAAAGTGTATAAATAACAAATATTACAAAAGTCTGAATGTGTATGTGGGCATAACTACGCAGAGTGAGGGGAAACAATCTCTCAGTAATAGGAAGGTCCATTAGACTGCTCTTTCTGTAGTTTTTCAGTTAAAACTCTGATACTCCAATCTCTTTATGTTAGGTAGTGAAAATCTGACTGTACAGTATGTACTTTTAAAATCATTCTCATATGTCGAAGAGCATCTTCAGAGCTGATATTTAGCTTGCCTGCTCCATGGCACTTCAAATACTACATTAAAACCTGTGCTTTTTTGTGTTGCAGAACCTGGGAAGAAGGGAAAGTTCTTATTTTTGATGACTCTTTCGAACATGAAGTATGGCAGGATGCTGACAATTATCGCCTGATATTTATTGTGGATGTGTGGCACCCTGAGTTAACAGCACAACAGAGACGCACCCTTCCTGCTATTTAAGGGGTTCCTTCTGATGTGTGAAGCAGAGGAGCTTTAACCCCTTTGGAGTGTGCAAATAGGATTAATTTATCCAGCATACAAAGAATACAACTATTGTAAGGGTTATAAGAGTTAAGGATGATATTTTGCAATCACAGAGGACTTGATTTAAAAAAAAGGAGAGAAAGAAGAAAAAAAAAAAAAAAGCCATGTTTTTTTTTGTACTGGTACAGCACTGATATGTACTGTTTTCCTGGCTGCAAGTTTGAAAATATAAATCCTGTCAGCCAGAGAGCAATGGATCTGGATTTTCAAATGGAGGAATGTGCAGATGTTTTTGCCCTGCCTGTATGATGTGTACAAAACCTACCCGATGTGTCAGTCACCTACCCGACCATGTTCAGGCACAAGGTTTGCGATTCTACATCTGGGAAATACTTCCCAGGGAAGCAACATGCAAGATTTTTACAAAGATATGCACCAACCAACTTTGAAAATCAGTATGCAGTTGTAATGTTAGCTGCTTTAGGCATAGAACATGTCCCTATGTTATCAACTGCAGATAATGTGAATGGGTTATATGTGTTTTGTATTTTTTTCTACCTAAGTAACTGTATTTTTCTAGCATAATTATGAACAAATCTTTAATGAACCACTTTTTTTAAAACACACACACTATATATATATATAATATATATAAAGTGTATCTCTAGCTATCAGCAGAAGGAAATCACTATATACAAACAAATTTCATTTTTGCCAGGTGTGGCCTTCTCTTGCTTTCCTGGAAATGCAAACAGAAACTTGCATAATCAGCAGCTTAGTGAAGCTTTGTTCTTCTAAAACAAAACAGTTCTCCCAGTTAGCAGGCAACCTTCAGTTTGATAATGTGATTTTGGAAGATGTTGAGCAAATGTGACATCTGTAGGCTCAGATCTTAAAGTTCTTGACAGTTCTTAGGATTACGTGGTGAACTGCTGTTTCTCCTATCATTACAAAAGCTTGTGTTGTGGTATCTGTTTTCTACCTAGCAAAGGTCTGGGGCACCTTCTTCCAGGGACGACTCCTAGGCTGCTGTTAGGTGGTCATTCAGCAGAAAAAAATGTACAAAGAATTTCCAGTGCTTCGGGCAGAAGGACAAGATCTGACTTGGTTTCCTGCCAGAATGCAGAGCAAAGAGCTTCAGGTTATTAACTTGCATTAACTTCTGCTGCCAGTGTCCTGCAGTGCTAGAATGATCCTTTAATTGACCTAATGGTGTTTTCCTAGTCTTGAAATGTATGACATAATGCTGAAGTAGTTTTATCCCAGTACTGTTTACAGTATGCTCTGTATCTGCCATACAGAATTTATTATATGGTCAAAAGGCCTATTTTGAAGAAAGAGAACTGACTGGATGTTTAAACAATTGGCTGGTCTTTTGGGTGTGTACTATAATGGGAGATGGAGGGTGCAGGACCCTTCACTGTTAACTTCTAAGAACGCTAGAAGAGAGACCTGAGGTTGCACTGTTGATGTTTATGGCTGGCTGTTACCTACTCACCCCATAACCAGCTGGGTGTGGATAGGTGTGCTAAGGATGCTCAGGGCTTGTCAAGTGGCATCATTACTGAAGGCTGAGAGAGACAAACACTAAACAAGGAGACACTGAGATTACTTAGCCTCCACAATTTTGGCTTTGTAGTCCAAGATACACTGAACAGTCATCTGATTTGTTTAATGCTCGGTGGTTTTGTACTGCAGACTACGTCACAGTACCTAAGTATCATGACCAAAATGCCACATTTACTGAAGCAAAATACAGAGCTTTGCATTCCCATAAACTGAATGGTTTTCAGATTATTTTTTTTTTTATTTTACTAGGTAATTAAATCTTGCAATGCTATGTAACACATGGTGACTGCACCATGAATCAGTGTAAGCAGTTTCTGGAGGTGCGCACCTTAATTCCATTTTTGACTATTAAACTGATTAACTCTCTCTGATCAAGAGTCAGTTTTAGACAACTATGATAATTAGGCTTTAATGTGTTGTCCATATCAAAAATAACACTGAAAATATACAAAATATAGAAGAAAGTAACAGTTCTCAGTTAATCATTGTGAAAACTGAAAAGAGATACAAGCTTCATGCTTAAGAAAATATAAAAATACTTCTGGAGAGCTTTAGAAGACTCGTGCAAAACTGGAAATAAGTTACTTGTTATTGTGGGAGGTAAACCAGTAGAACTTCTTTAAAATCTCATGGTAGTTGTTTAGTCAGAGGCTGTATTTTATATCTTTGTAAAGTGATCAAGCAGCACAAATTATAATCTATTTTGTAATTCTCCAAAATAAAGACATAGTTTGTAAAGGAGGAGTCAAGAACTGTTTAAAAGTATTTTTATTAATGTTGCATTTTAGTTTCTGTAGCTCAGAGTAAATACTAAAGGAGTGTTAAAAGCTTTGGATCTTTATTTATGAAAATCCATGCCATCCTTCAGATTGAGCCTTCAAAGGAACAATGAAACATACTTCATCTTTTCCAGTTGCAATTGGCAAATAGATAAAATTGGCAAAGAGATAAAAGTAATCTACCCAAGATGTGTGTGTGCTGGAGTAGCACTGTTTATTAAATTGTGTAGTGATATATTGGCCATTTAAAATCTTAAGTGTCTTGAATATGGCAAGTTGTATTATAAATAGCTCCTACAACACTGAAGTGAATCTACTCTATACCGACCTGTCGAGGAGATGAAAGCATATCTCTTTGTTAGGTACACTTACTAGATTAGCTAAATACATGGGGAGGGGAGATAGAGAGATATATATGTAGCAAACTACAGAAATTATGCAGTAAGTGGTATATTATTTGAGGTATTCCTGTTTGCCAACTGGTATTTCACCTTGGAGAAACCTTTTCAACATTGGAAGTGCCAATGGAAGAAGTGAATGGAAATGCTTTTTAAATGGAGAACTGTTGCAATTTGAATATATTTTTTTTCTTTAGATTTATTTACAGAGGGAAATAACAGAAAAGGGCAATATAGTCTCCTGTTTGTAAGGCAGTATGTACTCATCATGATGTTAGGAGGTGGATTCCTCCTTGCCTGTAGTTTACCTTCTTGCAAGCACAGTCTGTGTAAGATCCTACAGTTAAATACAGGCATTGTGCAGTTATATACAAGGCATCATATGTATTTATTGATGTCACAGCTAAAGAAAAAATTCTAATCCTCTGCGAGGTTTAATCATCAAGGACTAGATTTCAGTGATATTTGCACTTCTTGGGCAGAGTAAGTCCCACTCTAATGAACAGTGATTGTAACAGGTCATCGCAAAGATTCAGTGGCAGTGGAGGTAAGTGTATGAACAGAGAAGAATCATAAATCAAAGCGTTTCTTCATTAATGCTGCAGTATAATAGCCAATGCCTGCCTTTTTTTTTTTAATTATTATTTAATTTTTTTAAATCTGTTTTGAGCAAGTTTGCTGTGACAAATCCAAATACCTGTGAGTCTTTGTGAGCCCAGGCAAGGGAAGGGTGCTGTGTCTTGTTACAAGGACTTGACATCTTAGTTTTCTGTAATAGGTGGTAATGCCAGGGGAGGGGGGATGGAAGAAATCCCAAGGATAAACGGGGTCAGTTGTCTTGTTTAATGTTCCTGCAAGCTGCTACTTCTTTTTCTGACTCCTCTATTGCCTTGCTGGGACCATCCACTGCCTTAAAGGCTCACTGTCTGTCATGGTGTCCAGGCTTTGTATCAATGACACACTGCTGCAGAAGGTTTGTCTGAATGAGGCTATTCTGTGCAAATACCAGTGTGTAAATTTCAGGTGTGTTGATAGGGTCTGCCAGGATGTCCTTTCTGCCCTGTGCAGGCATAAAATGTTGTAAAGGCAGTATTTTTAGTCCATCTGTTAGGGCTGGCCATGTTGAGTTGAGCTGTATCATCACTTCAGTGTATCACTTACAAAGTCAGTGGATGTACCAGAGGCACTGTGTTGTGCCTATTATCATCTCATTTTATATATATGGTTTACACTGCTACCTTTGATGTGTTGTTGCTAACTGCTTATTCTAGTAAATTGTCAATATATGGCAATTTAATTGAACACTAAAGGTGTGTACAGTGGTTGTAACCATTTTAGGAAATAAAGTCACTGCACATGCAACTTGATAACAATTTTTCTTTTATTTCTTTAATCCGGTTTCCATTGCAATGAAGGGATGGGACTCTCTTTGCAGCTAGAGCAAATAGAGAAATAACAAACTGATCTTTGGCATTTCAGTTCTTCTATTCTTCCACATTTCCTTCTAGCAGGAGCTTGTACTGAATAATTAAACCTAAGTTTTCCTTTTTCATTTTAACCATCTGATTGCCTGCATCTGCGATCAGCATACCATTCTGGCTACACCTTTCACTGACTGCAGGAGGGAAGGGGGTAAATGACTCTGCAGAGCTTTCATTTGCTGTTGTGACCTAAATGAATCAATCTAGATTGAGCCATTAATCACTGGTGAATGTGTCCGATGGGTCTCCCTAGCACACCCCCTTCACACGCGCACACGCACATCTCTAATAGGCTCCCAAGTTGCCTGTGGAAAAACACATCATTAAAATTAAATAACTGCATTTCAAATTGTGTATGTCTGCTGCCCACATAGCTCATTCCACTTAGCTGACAGTTTTATAAGGGCTTCAGAAGTTAAGAGTAATTTTTGCTAGATACTGAAATGTGACCCCCTATAAGCAGCATGGATGAAGCAGTCACGAAGTGTCATGTTGAATGGCATTACGCTGGCTATTTTTTTCTTTTTTTTAATGCAAAATCCTTCTGTAAAACTTGAGTACTCTGTAGATGCTGCTGTTTCTGCCCTCTGAGCCAAATTAAGCTGCTGATTACAGTGCAAAGTTTAAATTTGAGATGCTTTTCTTTAAAACACACTTAACCTTTGCTTCTATAAAATGGAGCATCCCTGCTGGAGTCTTCAGGAAAAGTACTGGCACACTCTTGTTTCTTTAAACAGAGAATGCAGTTCCATTATTTCTGGTATTTTAATGTCATAAGTCAAAAAGAAAAAAAAATATTTGTATATGGACAGACTCCTGTGTCAATAGAAATTTCTCAGTTTTTGTTCAGCATCAGCTGCATGGACAGATGGCTGGTGACATTTGTTACTTGGTCAAGAAACACGAAGGACTTGTTCTCAAGCAAAACGCGTGTGTGTGTGTGTATGTGTGTCATGTGCTCGGTGGGTTTCTGGTGGAAGTCTGTTAATGTGTCTTTGTGTGCTGGGCACATGGGAGCTCAGTCCAGAGCCAGCAGCGGTTGGGTGTTCTCGCTTTCCCCCTGGTCTTCGTGTTTCAGCGTGCCGGCTTCCACCACAGACTGGGACCTGAAAGCAAGAAGACAGATGCTAACAAAGGCTGCTGCAGAAGCACTCACCTTCCTGGAGTCCCTTTGCTTCATTTTATGATTTTTGCTTTTGTCCATTGTCATCTTCGTGGCTTTTTAATTCTTTTCTGTGGAACACATAAGGAAGTTGAGAAGTATTCCTTTAAATACGAACAGGGATGTGACTCACTGCAGATCTCAAATGCTTTCAAAATATTTAGTGCTTAGCTGCTATCCATAATGCTGAATGCACTCAGTAACTTAAAGGCCAGATCCTGAGATACTGTGAGATTTGTTGGCACTTAATATCTCCCTAGGCAAAACTGCTTGTGCAGCTGCTTACTGGAAAGCAGTCATCTGTGCAAGTGCTTGCAGGGGTAAGTCTCAGCTCATGCTTGTTACAAATCTTGAGAAAGGTAAGTAGATAAATCACACTTTACTGATGCAGGGGTTTAAAGAGCAGAACTTCCATGACTTCCCCAAAATCAATGAAGAAGCTGCAATTAGTATGACAATGAGGGAGCTTCTGGTGAGCCCGGTTTTGCAATTTACCTTTATCTCCTTGTCTGTGCCCTTGAAGGAAAACTTTATTCAGGGCTAGTCCATTTTAAATTCATTTCTATCTCTAAAGTTGGAAGCGTAGTTTATCCTTCAATGCTAACAAGTTGTAAAAAATGAGAAAACACTAGAGAAAGTAGAGCACCATGATTTCTTGCAGTGACAAAACCTGAATGAGCTTAAACTAGTGGGAAAATCCAAGACTACTTCATTTTCTGATGTCTGTGTGCTCCAGTGTTTGTTTACTGAGCTATGGAAGGGGGAGCTGCTGAGGTGGTTGTTACAGGGATTTGTTATCCTCCATTTTCTCTGCTTTGGGTGAGGAGTTGCCTCCCAGGATGGAGTGGGCAATGAGCTTTAGGGCAAAATCACTGTGTGAATCAGGAATTTTCAGAAAGGGAACTTTTTCAAAGGTAGGGGTAGAGTCATCCAGCCCAGGCATTTGCAAAGTGCATAGTATTGTTTTAAAGAGCCAGTTTTCACATAGATGTTAGAATTAGGGGTAGCTCTCATTCCCTACAGGATGTGTTTGTAGTTCTCAGTTGTTCATTATGGTAACCGCAGTTCAGGACTAGGCTATTTCATGAGATTAGATATCACCTTTTTTATATATATATATATATATATATATATATATATAAGATTAATTTATGAATTGCATCCTTTAGTACTGCAGGACTTGATCAGGACGGAGTACCATGACTGTGAATAACTTTTTATGATTATTTTTCTTATTCTTATGCCTGGAGCTTTCATTAAAGCATAATAAAATTTTTCATAAAAAAATAATCTCCAAAGAGAGAGAACAAAAGCTGGATGCTCAATGGGAAGATTTTATGCCAAAATTTTCAAAGAAAATACGTTTGCCCATTTTCACTGTGTATTTTTTACAGTAATGTGACGTGCATAATATTTACGACTGTATTTTAATATAGAAAAGAAGCTGATTCAGGAGATTATGCAAAATGGCAATTTATATATTTCTAGTTTGTGACAGCAACACCTAATCATGTGGCTTTGAAACTGATACAGAATGGATTCAAAGCACAATGTCAACAGGTTTTTATTTTATTTTCTGGACTATTAGGTTAAATTATTTTTCAATCATAGCTGATTAATACTTGTCACAAATGTATTGTTTCTGCCTGACCCACTGCCCTGCAATCAACATAAGAAGTTGTAGATCCATTGCACCATTTACCAGCATACAGCTGAAAAGTAGAAACTTTAAGTCAAATGTGAAAAATCTCACAATATTGCCTTTTGTGATCACTGCTAATTACCTCTGCTGTCATCTCATTACACAAAAAAATGTTCCTGCATCTGTAACAGCAAGATGCCAGTTTCTCCCCCATACTGGTACTCAAATGCGTGCCTGGTTGGAAGCGACATAATCCCAAACTCTAGGTAGGTCCCACGCTGCTCCTTTTTCACACAGAGCCAAAATAGCCAGAGCATCAAGTAAATGCACTACAGCCCACCTGACCTCCAAAGAGATGCCAAGTGATTCAAATGCTATGCCCAGCCCTTCTGAATAACATGAAGAGGGATCCAACTGGGATTTTAATATCTGCCAAGCTCTGCAGCAACAATCACCTTTCTGCTAGAAGCTGCTTATCCCCCTGTCCTAAAATAAGCAGTTTAAACATGTATCTGAAGGGCACCAGTATTGATGTGAACAATTTTTTTAAGACATCACAATAAAGGACTTGCTGTTGTGTTTTCCATTTTCCAAATAGAGCAGGTTTTTGTTTGCTGAAAAATGTTTCCAGGGTTTTTTTAACTTCAGCTTTATGTACAAAAAAAGAAAATTACTCAATTATCAACAAGATTCTAAAATATTTTTTCATATTCTTCATTTATGGTAAATATTAAAAACGTAGATGCTCAGAAATGCACTTTGGTGGCATATATCAGTGCAGTTTACAATCTAATTTTGACAGTATTTGTCAATGGAGTTTATAATCTAATGTAATAACTCGGCATGAGAGAGATGTTTTACTGGCCTAGAACGTCCTGGAATATATATTCTACAGCTGTACTTTATTTAATGGCAAAGGAAAGATGACTTGCAACAGGCTACTGTTGCAGAAAGCATTTTCAGCTGACCAGTAACTATATTTTGTGGCTGTAGAAATTAATGTAAGACAAATAGTATCTGATCCACCCTATGTGTGGGTTTCATCTTGCTCCTGTGTACCCAACACATATATTCAGTTCAAGGAAAGCAGTTGTATTCTAGGCACAAGCTTACACAATATTTAGGTGGGGGTTTATGCTGACTCTAGTATGTTGAACCTAGGGCTAAGACTAGTTTCTGTTTTAAAAGTACTGCTACCTGTTTTAACTACATAAATACTTTCTTCATTGGACGTTACACTCACATTTCAAATTTTTAAGTAGAATCTGATCCCTGTTCTTGAAAGGTGTTTGGGTATTTAACTCCACCTTAATCTCCTGTTGAAAATTAAATTACAGTGAGGCACTAAAGTACCTTTGCCTTGACTAGTCCTTGTAATTTGCAACTACCTTTTCATTACAGACACCAAAACACCCTCTTGCACAGGAGTTTAAACCATTTTGATGTAAAATGGTAAATAAGTAGTACAGAAGTTTCCTTGTTTGGCAAGCTCAGTTTAAGTTTAGCCCCTGTAAATGCTGTGGATGCTGTTCTGTCCATACCCTATGGCAAGCAGAAGCTCATGGCACCAGAAAAAAGCATTTTTATTTTTCTGCCTTTCCATAGCAATGTTTACAAATACTTGATGGGGTGGAGTAGAGAACATGAAGACAGGCCCTTCTCGGTGATACCCGGCAACAGGCACAAATTGAAACACAGAAACTTCCATTTCAGCATAAGAACAAATGCTTTTACTGGGAGAGTGGACAAACACTGGAACAAGTTGCCCAGAGGGTTTGTGAAGTCTTCATGCTTAAAGATATTCAAAACCCAGCTGGACACAGTCCTGAGCAACCTGCTCTATCTGGCCCTGCTCTGAGCACGGGGTTGGGTAGATCTCCAGAGGTCCCTTCCTCAACGTTTTTGTGATTCGGTGCCCACAGAAACAGCAGCTTCTCTGAACTATCCCAATACATGTTTCCCTGTCCTGAGAGAGAAATGACTTTTTTTTTTTTTTTTTTCTTCCCCCCCTCCCCAAAGCTCATTATGCCTTTGGGGTGCCAACTTTGGCAGTGTGGATGACGTTTAGCTGCTAAACATAGATACCTACAGCCATTTAAGGCACCTTAGGGTATCCAAGACAACTGATCACTGACTATTATGACCCAGGATTTATAGAAGACTTGTAGAGGACTTATGTCCTTCTGGAGTAACAGATGGAGGCCAAGAGGACATCACAGTGTTAAAAATCATACAGGATGCCTATACTTAGGCAGCAGAGCCTCACCCGTGGTGTTGATTGAATGAATGCAACTAATTTGTAATGTTAAAGACATGTGCAAGTCATTTTGACCTGGGCCAGATATGAACTAATCATCTAAGCAGGACATAGTAATTACATTTGCCTTCTCCTCATATCACTACATTTTAGTCACTTGTGCTGTGATTCATCTCTCCATCAGACATCTATGGTCACTCTGTGCTATAAATGGCAGAGAGAAATGGGCATTCTCAGGGTGCAATTCATCTGACCTGTTCTAAACATATGGCCATATCATATGATTTATGAGTTACCTATGTTCCGGTCCCTGTTCTGATGAGTTCTCATCTATTAACACCAGGGGGAACAGGTTTCATGATTTATGAGGCAATGTTTTGTACGTCATAGCCATGACTGCCTCACACTGTGTTACCTTCAATACTTATCTGAAATGTGGCACATGTCCTGTGTGTGCTGCAACTTTGGAATTATTTTAAACCAGTATATTTGAATTTAAAGCCTTCTGGCTTTCCTCTTTTCTCAGCAACCAGGTCGGAAGATGCTTGGGTATGGAGGATCTGGTTGAGTTAAATTTTAACACAAGGAGGCAATCATTTGTATCACACAGGTAGGATCACTGTGTAAGGCCCTGAGGTGGCAGACCCCATGCCTGTCTTTCTTTAACGTGATACATGTGGCAGGCTCCTGTAAATGCACAACGTGATCACTGTGTGCTGGGAGCTAAGTCTGAAGTAATTAACAGATGAGTCAATGCCCATAGACTTTCCTAGCCTAGTTTCCAAGGCTGGGTAGCCTTGCTTAGGAAAGCAAAATGAAAATGGAAAGACAAATTTGTTTTCAGTCTCGCTTCTGAAGCCTAGGTACCATTTGAGTGTGGTCCATTTAAAGTGTCAATCAGCCTCCCCCCCATGTTTTTTTTACTGTTCAGCGAGAATATTTGGAAGTCTGGAAAGTCAACACTACCCAGCTGTTTCTCCAGCAGATCAGCCATATATTTCAAATGACAGCACTGCATAGGTATGTACATCAGTATCTAAGAGAGCAGATGGCTTTATGTGTGTGGCCGTATTAATGCAACTATCTCAAATTCAGTCAAAAACCATGTAAGATGACTGGATGCAGGCCCTCTAGCTGCAGTGGTGTTAGAAGGCTTTTGTCAGGGTACAGCTGGAGTGAATCAGCTCACAGGAACTGATGTCTCTTGGGTATCAGTTTTGTTTCCCATAAAAAATAAAATACCAAAATCCTGCACTGAGCTAACAGTAAATGCCATGGCATGCTTGCCTAAAAGACATCTTCCAGTTCTCTGACCCCTCATTTTATGCTTTTCATCACAGCAATGCTTATGTGCTGCCAGCCCACAGAGCAAAGCCATATTACATGTACGCTGGGCTTCCTTTAGGGGTTGTGTGGAGGAAGGTGGGATGTTTTTTTCCCCAAGTGCAGGAGGCTTCAAGGTCTCTCAGTGACACACTGCAGCCAATCAATCAGATCACATTGTGTGACTCTATTCATCTACCTCTCACCTCCCATCTGCTCACTTCCCTCTAATTCCCTTCCCATTTCACCAGCACCTCAGGGCTGTTCGTCTCCCAATTATTCATTCCCTTTACAGAACATAATAAGCATATTTTTAAAATCACACCCATGAATTTTTGTATTGACAAGGTCTGAGGAGCACTTCTTTCTCTGCCCTCCTCCCTCTCCATCAGACTGCAGAGGAGGGTGCAGCACCCGAGTGCTCTGCAACACACCTCAAGAGTATGCCTTCATACCAAGGATTCTCCACCCACCCCTACCCTGGTATTACAGAAACAATGCAGATGTGCAGGTGTGAAGTCAATGTGTTAAAAGGTTCTCTTTTCATTTTCAAGTGCTTTCGATAATAAATGCACAGGCAAGGCATCTTGAAAGACATGTATGCTCCCGCAGGTGGTGCGGGCAGATGCAGGCAAGCTCTGCTCAGCGGCGCGCAGCTCCAGCACAGGAGCCATGAAGTGTGGCTCTCTGCCCAGGCTAAGCAGCCCAGCTGAAATCTCTTGCTAACGCAACTCTGCGGCTCCTGCACTTGCCCTGGGCTCACAGCTCTGCATTAGGACAATGTGGTGGTGTGCTACTGAGACCTGCCCAGAGGGGCAGCTTTGATGCATCAGCCACAGCATTTCAAAGAGATGAAGCAGCATCCATGTCTAGGGACACAGCTAAGCTGGTTAAGTGAACCACTGACACGATGAGTCAGGGTGCAAAGCAGCATGAAATCTGACTTAACCTTACTGCCAACCTAGTGCTTAGCCCACAGGACAATGGAGACAAGCTGCTGCACTTCCCAAATGGGAGCTATCTTTGTGGCCACCATGGCAGCAGTGACCAACTTTCTCCCTGATGTGTTAGCACATCCTAGGAGAGGTCTCGAAGCTGGGGCAACCATGGCCCAGAGCTGTGCTTAACTGTATGCGTGAAGTCTCTGCGGGTGCCTCTACACTGCTAAAGAGCCATCCACCACAGAGCGAACCCCAGCACGAGACCCCTTGTCCTCCCTGTGCTTGCCAGCTCCCTCCATGCCCTTCCCTTCCCGACAGCTGCCCTGTCACAGCACTCTCCAAAATAGCCAGCTGCAACAAGGTCTTTTACCACCACATACCAGCACACTCTTCATGCCAGTCCCTCTGCTGCCTTCTCCTAGTCTCTCCTCACCCAGGGCAGGCGGGCAGGCCAGCACGCTTGCTCCCTTCTCTCTGCTTCTTCTTCTCTCTTCCTTGGCTGCCCAACCTCATAACAGAACCAGCCACAGCTGCACCTCATCTACATCAGCCAACCCACCACTGTATATTATCAATGATAATTAACCTAGCTTCATTCTTCTACACTGCCCCAGCTGCTTCTCCCCCCTGCAACCCCTGGGCACAGCTCACTGCAGGGTCTGCGCCAAAGGGTGGTAGGGATGACGCTGCAGCATGTTTGGCTCTGACCATGGCCCAGCTGGCTGTGCATCCTGTCCTGACCTGTCCCTTAGCCCACACCACACCCCACCCCAGGGAATGCAGTGCACACCCTCTGGCATTTGCTGTAAAACCATTCTCTGGTGGGCTATGACACAGCTCTCAGCTTATTGTGAACACTCTGAACTGTGAAATATACAGAATGCTTAAGTATTTGGTGTTGCATATACAGTTATGCCTTAAGGCCACTGAGACCCAGAGGAGAGCAAGAGCCAGGCACTTTGCAGAGCAAATGCAACCAGACTCCTCTGGCAGAGGCTATCCCTGAAAAATACAAACAGGAGTCAGTTTGTGCCACCAACCCTGGGATTAGGGTGCACAGCCTGGTCCTTTTTCATCAGTGTGAATGTGCCCGATACCTCCTACTCCTGAATGCTCTGAGCTTCTGTGTCAAGATCATGCCTTGGTCACATCCCAAGGCCAGGGCATGGGAAAAGCATAGGTGGGAGCTCATCCTCTCCATTTCCTTTCTCTGCTATAGAGTGACTCCTCCACATGCTTTTATTCACATAGAAGGAACAGAAGCACCTGCATCAGCCAGGAGTTCCTGGAAGACTCTTAATCCCCTGGAGTGCAATATGTCACCTATCAAAAGGTAAGCCTAGTCACAGGGCCAAATAAAGGCAACACTGCAGCAGCAGTCAACACCAATTTACAGCAGATTTGGCAAGAGCTGCTAAAAAGCGTCCAGGATATGACATCCAAACAAAAGAAATTCAGGCCAGTTAATGGAGAAAATTTTCTTCTCATACTTTGTGAATTTTACACACACACACTTGCATCACCGTTTATGCTTTACCTGCTCATCCCCATTTCCTTGTCCACCAAGTGCTCTTTCTAGCCAAACAGTTTCCAGTCCCTTTGCTCAGACACTCCAGTCCTTTACACCTGCCTCATCTTGCAGTCTGCCTTTTTTGCTTCCATTCCAGTGACTCCAATTCTCTTATCTCAACCCGATTCGGCACTGATTTTGTCCCTTCACAGGTAAGAAGAGGCCCCAAGAGCAAAGGTTGTAATCCTTCCTACTCCCCCGTCCCACATCAGAAGTTTCCTGTCCTTAACAAGAACAGTACTGCAGCATGAAAGCAACCCTGCAGATATACTATTTAGGCTGGAAAATCAAGCAATGTCACAGCAGAAGAAGCCAAAATGTAGGTTGTGGGAGAAACAGCCACTCGGCCAGGGCCGTGGGGGTGTTTTGGTACCCCAGCCCCAGGAGCACTCACTGTTATTTCCCAGAGAGCTCTTTCCTCCCTCAGTGCTCAGAGTAGACAGTGCCAAGCTAGTAAGTGGCTATTTATTTTGCTTGCTTCTAGCAGTTCCAGGTATGGCTCTGTGACACATTTGCTGCATGTTATTCCAAGCCTGCTCTGCAGGTAGCCTTTGTTAATTCCCTCCTGAGCTTTTCTGTGGAGTTCATCAACACAGTACTTGTGTGCCTCAAATGCTAATTCATTTACTGCCATAGCATGACTGTGAGGGGTGTTTTTCATTTCCATTTTGCATGTGGAGAGCTGAAGTGCAGTGAGATTAGGGTCCAAGTATTCCTCTAACATGGGGTGCCCATTTCCCAGCGCTCAGGGTCTGATTTCGCAGAGTGCTCCGCATTACATGGTAGCTCGTGTGTTCAAAGCACATGTCCCTTTGCTTTCTGTTGCAGGTGAGCACTGAGTATTTCTGGAAATTAGACCCCAGAGTCTATAACTTGGCAGGCTGAAAATAAGCAATGTGCAATCTCACCATCTGTGTGAAGTTTGATTTAAGCATCTTGCCAGACCGACTCAGGGACTCAGCAAGAGAGGGAGAGCAGGATCTGCTTCTCCAGGGCTGCACCCACCAGGCATAACCAAAGGGTCGTTCCTGGTCTCCATCAGCCCTCCCTCTAACCATCCCCATTGGTTTGCCCACCAAGCGTACCTCCTAGCCCAGCTGATTCCAGTCCTTTATGCCAGCCTCATCTTTCAGTCTGTCTTATGGCTCCCATCCCAGTGGCCCAAGTTCCCAGTATCCCAGCTGAGTTCGCCACTAAATCCTCATGTCTCCAATTCTCCTGCCAGCAGTGGGGAGGACGAAGAGTCAAGAGCATGGGGTGTCAGTCTTCTAGATCCTGGCACCTTGTCTTGCTACAGCCTGGCCTAGTGCAGGGAAAGTTGTTGCGACCACAAGCAGAAGTTGTAATCACAGAAGCCCTCTGCACCCCATGGCCTGGGCAGGAGATGCACATTGTGGGCGTTGAACCATCGGCCTGAGCTGAACAAGTTTATTTATGCTGGGAGGCCAAGCTAAAGCATAAGGCAATCCTTGGGGTCATTAAATGCTAAAATTAAATATGTGTCTACACAGCTTGTGTGAATTGCCTTTTCAAAGGCTTGTAACTCAGCCAGATGTAGGTGGATTTTTCACAGGACAGCAAAAGACATAAGCAGTGTAAAACCATTTGTTTTATTAAGTGTCGTGTCTGTAATCTAAACTACTAAACGTTTGGCAAATTTATAGCCAGCTGAAGACATAATTTACAACACAATATTTTAAGCAGCTGAACAGCACTGGTTCTGCCATTCCCACCTCCAGGCTGTGTTTGTGCACCCGTGTATTGGTAACAGAGTGCTGCGGACAGATGAAACCCGTGCTGCTGATACCCTCAGAGGGGAACCGATTTCCTGCCTTGCCTCAGGGGACCCCCAGCACCAAGCTACCTGTCCCTCCTCTCCTTGGTTCAGCCATGGCTTTGTAACTCTGATCTCTCCTGCTTCTCTCACTCCTGGCTCCCGAGGATATTCTGCATTATCTCCTTTGCAGCCTCCCTGGGACCTGCTAACATACCAAATCCACCGGCTCCTTTCCGTTTCTTTCTGATGTATTAGCAGAATTCCAGTCAAAATCTATAAATCTGTTCAACAGCTAATAATCTATGTTACTAGATAAGGCATACATTACATGATATAGATTTACCTGGCACATCTACTTTACTGTAAAGAAGTGTCTCGTTCATAATCTGTGTATGGGGGAAGCATTTCCACAGAAGCATTTGGAAATTCTTCATAACAAAATAGTGAATATAAGCCTTGCACCATAGATCTTGCTTATTATAGAGATGTTTTATCTGAAAGCTTACAAGGAATATTTCCCTTTTCCCCCAGCACATGTGGAAACAGACCCCAGCTACAAGGTGCCATCCATGGGCAGGCAGTAAGAAGTTTTCACACATTTTCATTCTGATTTTTATTTGCTGGTATTTTACTGCTTCTGCAGTAAATTGGTGCTGACTGTGAACCGGCATAAAACATGACCCATAAAAGCAGAAACATATGGTGAAGGAACATTAAGGTCACACCAAGGATAACAACTAGAAAGGTCTGCCTTGCACAGCCCAGCTGGGCATATGGAGGAACCCGTCTGAATAAATAAAAACCTTACAAAAGTCACCCCCGTGAATGGCCCCTTTTGGATCTAAAACTGTTCCAGTCGGCACTAGTGTATAACAGTTGTCATACCGCTCCTTCTGAGAGCAGGATCCCGTTTCTGAGAACCAACAATTAGTTTCAGCAACAAGTTCATTTGAAGATCAGTCCTTTTGAAAACATGCACATCAGGAGGCAATCATGGCAAACCCTAATCTGTACTTTAAAACCCTTTCACTCTAACCTAGGACATAAAAATCCACATGCTCTTATTTAACAATGTTAAATCAGGGGCAATGCATTCTAACCATTTTTATCACTGCATTTTCAAAATGCCTAATATGGGGGCTTTTGATGCACCACTAGGCAGGCCATTGCATCTTTAGGTGCTCAGATCCTTTAGGATGAGAAGAAATGGCCTCAAGTTGCACCAGAGGAGGTTCAGATTGAATATTAGGAAAAATTTCTTCACTGAAAGTGGTGTTAGGCTTTAGAACAGCTGCCCAGGGAAGTGGTTGAGTCACCAACCCTGGAGGTGTTTAAAAGACATGTAGATGTGGCACTTAGGGACATGGTTTAGTGGTGGGCTTGGCAGTGTTAGGTTTACGGTTGGACCTGATGATCTTAAAGGTCTTTTCCAACCTAAATGATTCTATGATTCTATAAGTTTCTACTTCACAGAAGGAAAAGGTAATGGTGTCTTGATGCAAAAATTATACATTTTCACAGCTTTACTTTAAAAGTTTTACCCTAACTCTGAATTTTCTGAGTCTCTAAAAAGCTTGACTTGGTGATTCTTGCAATCCATGCTATCCTAAGAAAAAATGTTAACCCCAAATTTGATTAAAGTTGTCCTTAATTAAACTCTGATTAAATAAATTTGATTAAATACCCCAGGTTGTTTGGCCAGAATGTATATGTAGCTGTTTGGTAAAATTTCCTTTCTCTGCAGGGCAATTTTAAATTGCACTAGGTTTTCAGACCTGTTTGCACTGGCAGCAGGTTAAAAGTGAGCCCTCTTTTGATGCCTGGGAGGGCAGGGAAGGAACATTTAGTTCCCAGGCTGCACTTAGTGACTGCACAGGGTACAAGCAAAGGCAGAGAACAGTCTCTGTCACTTGTACTGAAGATCAAGTTCAGACATCAAGAAGTGACCCAGATGCAGCTGTAGAAAGACAGATCTTGTAAAGAAAAGCAAGTCACAGGGAGGCAACATGCTACTGCAGGTTACTTGCTGCTGCAGGACCCAAGCCTAAGAGCAGGATGACACTGGAGAAAAAGGAAACTCTTCAAAAAAACTGAGCTCCTTCACACCCTCCCAAGTCACTGAATATGTCCCAGTTGGGGATGCTTGCTCACTGTGGTTAGGTACCCAAACAGCTACTGGCAAGCCTCTCCCACTGTGGCTGGCCAAAGGACTATGCCCTACTGACAGAGTGATCTCTGACTCTTTCACTGCTAGGTTTAACCATCCACCACAACTATTCATTACACTGCACACCCAGATAAAACCTCCAGCTGCTCCCAAAAACAACAGCTCGTCAAAAAAAGCTAGCACGAGTGCCTCAGGCAAATGCCTTGCTTTTGTGTTAGCTCCCTGTTGACTAAAGAAACTCAGGCCCCTTTCTGACCATCAGGGCTCACAGAAGGTTTGGCCACAGCTGAAAGGGAGGTGATTTTCTTCCCTGTGCTCTGAATTTTCACACATTTACATTGCTCTCAAATCCCACAGCTCCTGACAGGCTCCCTGTGTGAATGCAGGCAGTTCAGAAGAGATGGCCCAAGACAGGGGAAGGTGGCTGTTGCCATTGCTGCTCCCAGGATTATCAAACTGATGTGGCCAAGCTCAGACTGAACTGACTTTGCTATTACTGTATTGGTGCTGGTTTGAATGTTTATTGCATTGCCCATTTCAACCTTCGCTGAGCTGAATCTTGACAAACAGATATATTCTGAATGGATTTTTGTTATTGTTGCCTTTTCCCCGCACCCCACCCCCCTGGCCATTAAGACTCATTATGTGGAGTCATCAGCTGTTTTGCTTTTTTTCCCATCTGTTCATACAGTACTTGGGTCCTGAGATTTTTCCCAGGGTGTGAGATAATACTGCAGATGGGAGTGCAATTTCCACTGTTTTGATTTTGCCCCGGTGGGGCTTCATGTGACCACTGGTGGAAAAATGACAACTGCAATGGTTTTGATTAAAGATTTTCCATATTATAGAAACTTCTCAAATCTCAAGATTTTCAAGATTATGTTACTAACTAGAGTCGGTAGCAGGTTTGTTCTAAGAGTATTTTCAATAGTTTCCCTGTCTACAATGCCTCCATTCTCTAAAATAAACAAGGACTCTTTATTAAGAGCAAAACAGTACAATTTCAAGTCACAGGGAAAAACCACCTTTGCCTGTGGCTGGGGGGAACATAATGTTCTGGTCCCGTTGCTGTTAAGCTGAGCAGATATTGGAACCTAATGAGACTTTGAGGGAGCAAGTCTAGTCTCCGGTGACTACTGGTAGCCACCTCATATCTGACCTTTCACTCATGTATCAGTTAGGTCATCATATTGATAAGCTGTTTCGGTGACTCACTCCTCTGATGACTGGCAAACCTACTAAGATATCCTTCTTCTCAAATACCTGTTGTCACTCCCCAGTTTTTAACCCCCCCCACCCCCCCCCACCCCCCGTATTTGTAGAGAATGATCACATTTCAACCTTTGCTCAGCAAGGCTGAACAAGCCACTACCTTCTTCTATAGCTTCTTGCTGGAAAAATACTCTCTCTGCTCTCCTCACAGCGCTCAGGTGGCCTTATTTCAATTTATATGCATCTGTCCTGGTGGCGGGAGCAAAGCACTGCTGTCAGTCCCGAAGCCAAAGTATGGGCACGTACCTGCTCCAGATTCACTCCCTCCCACTGCTGTTTGGTGTCCCATTTTCTCCTGGTCTGTATTTTGAGACATTTTAATTTTTAGGTGATGACTTCAGTTTGGTCTCAGGCACATCTTGAAAGCACACCCTCTTTCTCCCCCTCTGCATTCATTTTCCAGCACAGATTAAATGGCTACAAAAGTACTTTGGTCAGTTATTCTCTGAGTCGGTTTCCTGGCATCTTTCTTCCAGATCTATAATTCCTCGATTTCTCAGCATCTGTGCAACTACAATTGCTAGACACTATGTTTGCAGTAGGTTGTGCCCAGGATGAGCTTCTCTCTAGATGTAGGATGGTGGTATTACATTTCACAGAGTTATTTCTCAGTGGCCACGGTGTAAGACTAAGCTATTGTAGCAGCACAGAGCTCCCAACATTAAGAAACCTTTAACACAGCACGGGTCAAGTGGCAGCTCTAGTGAGGAAGTGCTTGTATGGCTTTATAGCAGGTGGCCACAGAACCAGGAGTGGCAACCTGCAACCCTGCACCTTGTCACACAGCAGGACGTGCACCGTCCCCCCAGCCTCCGGGGTAAATCCAGCTCTCACAATCACCGCCCTTCCCTGCAGCTAATTACTGGGCAGGTAAACCTACAGTGATATCTGGGAAGACAGAAAGGAGAACTCTTAATTGTTCAGCAAGGCTTTTCATCCTTAAATTACAGAAACCCAAGAAGGCTGTCTTCGTATATTTACCCCTTTCAGAGGAATATACATGCTAAAGAAAGGGTCACCCACTTTTTCTTTTTCTTTTTTTGTTGTTGTTAAATCCAGCATTTCAGCGTAACACAAAATTACCATGTTTACACAAGAATTTAGAGATTTATATGCTGTGAGTGGACGAGGAGAAAAGAGATTTTTAATGAAACTGCAAAATCGCTTTAATAAAGGAAAAAATGATAGGGCAGTTGTGAGGGCATTTAGGAAGAAGGCTAACGCTAAGAGATCACCTGTGCCTAGTACAAACCTCCTTGGAGCATCTAGGAATCTCAGCTGTGACCTGAGACTCTCGATCTGTTAGAGATGTACGAACCTAGAGGCAAGGAGGCAGGATATATAAAGACAGGTAATGCTGGTAGAAGTCTGTAGGCCTTTTAATAGGCCTTAGATATCAATCTGGTCTAATACATCTAATAAAGCACACAGTTATGCTTCCTAAGCACAGGCTTTTACCTTGTTAGGCCAAACCATAATTTCAGGGGAAGAAGAATCAAAGCAAATACTCATAGGAGAAAATGTGTTGAAGCAGTGAACTTTTCACCTCTAACAGCTAGTAATGACCACGGGGTACAGGATCAGATGGTTCACTTAACTGCCGAGTAACAAAATTAGACTAAAAGTTAGAGCTAGTCTGCCCGGAGGCAACGTGACAAATTAGATTCATCTACTCGCCATATTTGTATTAATGCACTTTTGTACTAGTGAACAGATTATAAAAGAAGGCTTTGCCTTGAGGCAGGGTTTTCTGGCACAGAACTCATTTTCAAGCTGAGGTTCTCCCCTGAGGGCACAAGACCATCCCCTCCTTTGCAGCCAAGGACCTGATCCTCAGCAAAGATTCACCTGTGAACAGCTCTTAACACTTCCAAGCTCTGAAAACTGCAGATTTCTTCCTAGTAAGCTACATAAATTGTACACTCTTGATGTATGTTTTAATAGTAATGCAATATTTAGTTTGTACCTTTCTAAAATCAGTGTGTTCCACTGCTGATTTTAAAAGAAAAAAAAAAAAAAAAAAAGAATTGTTTTAACATCAGCTGTCTGGGACAGGCTCCCTAAACTCATCCTGGCTCCCAGTCCTGGCTGGCAGTCAGTAGTGAGAACTGCTGGCTGCACGGGTGGCCACCTCTCTTCATGCTGTGGCTGCCACGCTGCGAAGGGTTGTAGCCCTGCAGTCTCGTGGCCTTGTGAGTCGTGGGACTCACAGCACTTAACATCGGCTGTAGGTGTGTTTGCAACACGAGGCTTCACTTTGCATCTGCAGCAGCATGGCATCAATCTGACCTGGGAGGGAGCTGTGAATCCGGGATGCATTTCTTTTTTCCTGTGAAGATGAAAAACTTTTAAAATTAATTGCATGGCATTGTGGCTTGTCTGTGTTGTCACCTTTGATTTTGCTGTAGCAAAATGATGGCCTCTCCCTGTCACACAGAGTGACGCCATGTCTCTGAGCAACGGCGCTCATCAAGTGGCAGCAGCAAGTGAAAGCATCGCTGCAATCTGCACGGAGAGCAGTTTTGCAGCGTGGGGCGCGGAGGGGAGGCGAGTGCAGATGTTACGCTCCTGCAGGGTGGCCAAAAGCCATCGCCGGCTGCAGCTGCTGTGGGCTCTGCCCTACAGGTACCCAACCCTCCTCACCCCCGTCCCCGCAACCAGTGCAACCTGCTGCGGGTGGTACTCTCGAGAGTTGTGATTTTAAGCATTCAGAGCTGAATGCGCGACCACTAGATCTAAAACCAGAGATCTTAAAGGGCAGATGTGCTGCCTTAGCAGGGCTGGACAGGGGAAGCGGGAGCAGAAGCAGCGGCAGAAGACTAACCCATTTTCCCTTTAGAGGGCAGTGGTGTTCGTAGTACCAAAGCTGCATTTCCGAGGAGGCGAGAACCTTCTTGTCAACTGCTGGGGCAGCAGCAGCGAGTAATAGGGACCAACACTGGTGATGCTGCTGGCTGCGCTATGCTGTACAAAAGAGCATCTCACTCTGATACGCTTTCTGCAACGCTCTGTGCAGGGGCTCATTAATTTTCCCTCGTTTTCGTGTGCAGTAATCAGACGACTAATTACTGTTCCACAGAGAGCTTCCTTTCTCCCACCACGCCACGAGCGCGGTCCAGGGTGAAGTGCTCCCTACCGTCGATGTCTGTCAGATTACAGCCTCTCTCCAAACCAGATGAGCCCTTTCTGTCAGACTTATGCCAAACCTGTTCAGAGAGCCAAATAGCAGGTGATTTCGAAGGCAGTACTAACCTTTTCATGGGTTTGGGCGAAGCCTCCCGCTCCAGGTTGGAGGATGCGTGCTTCACATGCATGGCATTGTACGAGGTGTGAGTGTACTCATTTTCATCGCTGTAGTCAGGACCGAGTAACGTTCGTGCCCACGTCCCCATGTCGTATGGAGGAAGAGTCCCCCCAAATTCAGAAGGCAGGCATTCAGGGTGTATTAGCTGGTGAAGGCTGTTCAGGTTGTTACCGTGAAGAAAGATCTTTAAGAAATAAAAAGAAAGTTCAAAGTCATCATTGGTGCCGTACTTCATTAAGTACAACAATAACAGCACTAATGAGGTGTGGAGCATCATTAGTTGATGCTGCAGTTTCAGGTGGGAATGTCTGAAGCGCTTGGGGCTCGCTTAGGTGGGCAGGAGGGGGGGAGCTGAAGAGTTAGGCTGGCACTTTAAAACACTTCTGAAAACTCTGATTCGCTTGCTTTTGGCACATGACATTTTCACTTTTTCTTAAGTACCAGATCAAGGAAAATGAAAGTCGGGACTAATGACAGACAGATTACTGCTACTGTAAGAGAGTAAGAGGCTTGTGCGAAGAGCAGTGAGAAGAAAAGGGGCATAGCGGAACTCACTGAACTTACGGAAAGATGTGAAGAGTAGGTCCTCAGTGTCTGAGAGGGCAACCCAGCCCTGAACCCCAGGACTGACATTTCCCAGGGGTGTACCAGCCAGCGCTGCCACGTCACGCTGCTTTGGCAACATTTGTCTCCCTAATCCCTCTTTGCTTTCGGGCTGGTATTACCCTTGTCCTGTCTGGTCAAATGCACCCAGGGTGGGCTCTGGGGCCTCCCGAGGGATGATCCAGGGGTTGTCTGATAGATTGCAGAGGAGAAATGGCTAAGATGAGCCTCTCTGTCCCCAGGAGTGTCCCATTAAAACGTATCTACACTTTGTTAGTGATAACAGCTTTCAGGTCCCTGGCTGAGTTGCTGATTCAACCCAGACCATTGCAAACTCTTAAGTTTTAATAACAGAGGCAATTCTCTGAGGCCATATGAAAAATGCAGAGAGAAAAAGAAGGAAGAAAGCAGCCAGCTGCCACTCAGCTACTCTGGTTCTGTGGCTTCCTATCCCCCCTGGCCCCATCTAATTACCCTTTTCCTTGTCTTGTCTTTGAGGAACGGTTTGATTAGTGTGTACAGGGCATGGATGTACCAGGGCTGGTTGACAAAATGGACTCCTCCGAAACGGGCAGGAAAGCTGTCCTACAGAAGGAAAGAAAAGGCAGGCAGTTAATAGATGCAGTGCTTTAGTCCAGCAGTCAATAGGATGAAAGTCAGAGGAAGAGGTCTGCCTCTTTCCATCTGCAGACGAGCACTGGGCTTGCTGGGAGGGGGCAGGAGGGAGATGGAAAAAGAAAGATGCCTGGAAACGTTTGTTGTATCTGTTTCCCCTGTCAGCAGACACAGTCCCTTCTCCCCTCCACACACTAGAACGCATCAATTGCTAATGATTTAAAGCAGGCTCTCCAGCCACTTGGCCTGAACATTTTTTTAACTCCACCAGGGTATCTGACTTGGCCAGAATGGGAAGCAGAGGAGGGGGCTGGTGAACACTGCTCCCTCGAGGGGAAGCTTTCTAATTTCTCATTGTGCAGTGTAAGGCAAGCCCCCGGTTCCCACGCACATTGCTGCACACAGCTCACCTTTTCACCCTTCGGCCTCCCTGCCTCCCCCCTGCCTCCCCCCTGCTCAAATCATCATTACAAAGGCTGACCTTTCGGGGTGAGCAAGCAGCTATTACGGGGAGGAGGATGGGTGGGAAATGTTGATAAGTGAAGGTGTAGGGAGAGCGCACCATGACGGCACCATGGAAACTGTCGGAGCCCAGCTCTTGCTGCCAGGCTGTGCACAAACACCCTCGGCATTAGCATGCAGGTAGTGTCCCGCCGGGGAGGTGTTTGCAATAGCATCCTACTCTGCTCAGCCAGTGAGGCATGCTTAATAAAAGAGGAGGATGCTGCTGTGTCTTGAAAGGTTATTGTATATTGTGGTGGGTATTTTGTACCTACACTCTCATTTAACAAATGTCAGTCAGTCAGGGAAAAGCCCAGGATTTTTTCATATTGCATAAGTAGTGGGGCAACCGCTGCTCCTGTGTGCAAATACGCTTCCAGCGAGAGGAGAGGTGCCTGTCTCTCCCCTGTGAAGGGAGATACTGATGAAGCCATCCTCATCCCATGTGTGCTCCTAACCCCTACAGCTCAGCATGTAAAGACAGAGCATAATCAGGTCTATTCCTTCAGGGCTTTGGTTTTGGGACTTAGGCAGGTTCGTTCCCCCCACAATTAGCAGAGGTTGTCCTGGGGCTTTCTCTCACCTTCCTCCAGAGCATTAGAGGTTGAGCACAGCTGGTGAGGGTATGGGATGAATTTGTGAGATGTTATGGAAAATCTCCTTATACACCTGTTCAGTATAGCTTCTGTGCTGCTTCAAGGTCATTTTTCCCCCCAGATTTAGCACTACATAGGTGTCCCACAACCTCCTATCACCCGGGGTGGATTGGCAGGATTCTCTATGTTCTTTAGCACTGGTCATGGATTGCCCTGGTAATCATCTTAAACCATACTCAGGTAATGTTCGTGAGCAGCCACGGGCATTAAGTGATACCTTTTTCTATTGCTATACAGTGCTACAAGCTGCTTAGACCTCAGACACATCAGCTGGCCTGGAATTGTTACAAATCTCAGTATCAGATGCTCTGTGCAAGACAGTGGGTAGTCAGGCCAAGCCATGGGAGGCCAAGCAGTGTAACATAACAGGGCATCCCACTGTAAATCCCAATAAACTCTGAGCTGAGCTTTTTAAGGATGGCACATGCTCTGTTGAGGTGTTCATTCATGATAAAGATGACTGTATTTCCATTGCTGCTGAAATATTCATTGGAGTTTAGGGACACAGCTCTGACTGATATAAACTACTGCAGTGCTGCAGGGTGGAGTGCCTTCAGCTGGGCTGAGAAACAGCTGCAGAGGGTCTGAGCCCACCTAGAAAAACATTGACCAACAGAACTGTGAAGTGAAGCCCAAAGTGATTTTTTTACCCTGTGGTAACCTAAAATTGAGTTTTAGAGTAGACCAAAGCCAAAAATGCCCGTCTCTTGCAAAATTCACATATTCAGTTGCTTTCCTCTAGCATGGGAATGAAAATTTGAAGATCTGAAACTTTTCACAGAATATTAAAAAAATTATATATTAAAAAATATTGGAATATTTTATATTTGCTTTTTTATTATTATTTTTTTTTAATTCTATATTTGTCAGGCTGGCTGCCATCCCACAAGCTGTATCTCTAAGGGGGAATTATGGACTTCTTTGCTCTTTGGGGCTGAGCTGCCACAGCTATCCCAGGTTGTACCATAGTAGCATAGGTCAGCATAGGAGAGACAGTCTGAGTCTGAAGCAAAGGGCAGTAAAGAAATGAGAGATGGGAAGCAGGGGAAAAACTTTAGGACAGAGATTTATACCAACCTGAAAAAGAAAAATTGTTTTGCCTTCTCACTGGAATGCAGATAATATTAATCACAATCTCCAGTGAGAAATGTCAGTCAGATTTCATTTCCAAGAGGGAAAGTGTTTTTTTTAAAAACATTATTGACCAGCCTTAATGATACCACGTTACCCGGAAAGTTCTGAATGCTGAGAATTATAGGAACCGGCCAGAGGTTTAAATGGGCAGACTGGCTCTGGGAAAGGTCAAGTAAGGAGAAGAATGTACTTTCCTATATAGAAAATGAATTTTATGTCCATCCAACAGAGACTGTTGAATCCATAAACTAGATTGTCTGGTACATCAGTAGATTAAAACCATTACAGGAAAGCCCATCATATAACAGTTTTATTTAAGGACAACTTCTTTCTTTTCATTCTGAAGGCATACCTGAAAACGTGTACAGACAGACCCTTGAAAAGGCAACCTGATGGCCAGGAAAAAAACAACCACCACAGAACATTTTTTTGTGTGTAACTTTCTGCTAATTTTTGTTTCTTGCCCTGTTAAGCACAATAAACTCATTTTGACCTTCATCCCTCAGTCCACCTGCATTTGTAAGGCTGTCAATTAGAACAAGGACAAAGACAACATTTTTTTTTTTTAACCAAAGAAATTTGATATGGGATTCATCCAGACACTGTTTGGAAACGCAACATACCAATTTTGCAGAAGTCCCTAATTAGAGCAGAGCTGTCTTGGAAAAGAAAGCTCCCGTCTGGAGGTCTGCCTTGTGCAGTTCCAGGAAGATGTATGAGACATTTCCCACACCCCACTTAGTGTCTCTGCTGCTTTCCCTGGGGCAAGGTGAAAGTAGCTGAAATTGATTTTCTGCTGGAAAGCTTTTGCTTTTAGGAATTCTCTTTTGATTTCTCATGTCTTGTGATTCCTTGGGAAGGTGTATTTTATAATGAGGTACATTTTTTGGAGCCTACTGTGAAAAGGACCCTGGAATCATGGAGCCTTTGCTTAACCTGATTCTTTGTTAAAAATACCCAAACCTGCGGATATGTTTGTATTTACTCCATTGACATAAATAAAATATAGCATGCAGGAATTGGTCTAATTATTTGTGGGCGCTACCGTCATTTTATCTGAAAGCCAGGCTTGACATATCAGCACGTTGCTCTGAGATGAAATTGCAGCATAAATAAATGCATCCAACCCAGTGCTAATCTAGTTAACTTGCTACTCAGCAATAGCAGGGAAGAAACAGTGAAAGTACTCCAGATACCTTCTTGGGCAGCTATCTCACTCCAGAGTCAGACCAGGTCTCCTTCACTGGGACCTGAAGTGAACTAAAGTAAGGAGTATATCTAACCATGCTGCAGTGGCACCTTCCCAAAGCAGTGTAGGCAAACCTAGAGAGAGAAAATTGTCCAGACGCAGGTTTTTAGTTGTTTCTTTTAATTGAATGAAACTGGTGCCATAGACGGGACTTTTCTTTTGCCTGATTTGTCTTTTTTTTGACTATATACATTCCTCACTGGTTTCAGTTATTCCCCTCTGCATCGTCCCCAAAGAAAAGAAAGAAATGAACATTTGAATGCCACAAATGGAGCTGCCACAGACACCCCAAAATCCATACAAGCCTCAATATATCTTTTGTTTCGGATTGGAGAAGTGTCTCCCAGATCGCAGATTAGAGCGAAATGTTACGGAGATCATTGTTTCCCTTTTCTGCTCAGACCTCCTGTGCAGGGAAATTTCTGAACTGAAATGAGTCTGGGACTGAAAACCCTCGGTACATAATGTTCCACTAAATAGGTCGGGAGCAATAGCTACGAGGTGAACGAGAGACAGTTTTTCATTATTTCTGCCTATTCTTGCCTTCACAACATCTATTTCTTTTGGCATGAGTATGCATCAGAAAACACTTACTGTGTTGTTCTGAACTGCCTGAAAGCTAAAAATCAAGATGAACTTCCAGCATCTTCTCACATCGAAGTGTGGCAGAAAAGCAAAACAATCTCTGGAATTCCAAAATTAGGAATGAATCCAACTTGGTGGTCAAGGTCAATCTTTTTAAACTGCATGAATTGACTTCATAGACTGATGACCTAAGCTCAAAAACCAAATTATAGCATATTTTTAGGTTGTGGGACATCTGAATTTTGTGACACAAACATTTAAAAAATATTTTCATAACTTCTACCCTTTGCAATCAGAAAAGCAAACACACATCTTGCCATCTAAATACACTTTAATCTCAACGATACTTGCCAGTTTACTGCAAATCAAAATATAATCCATTTTTAAAAAAATAATTTCCTTTAGATTCAGGAAGAATTCAATCGTAAACAAAACTGTTTAAACTGAAAGGTCATCTAAACTAAGGACAAAAGCAGCATCTTCATGACTTACATAATCAGTCTCTGTGGTGGATTAAAGCTCCCACAGATCATATTAATAGTTCAGGAAGATTTTATTAATAGTACACTGATAGTTTCTCCACGGAGAGTTTCTGCGAGTGTGTTTTATTTTAATGGATCGGCACAACAATGGAAGGAGGCTCTCTGCTCTTCAGCTCTGGATCCAAGTTCAGCCTCTGAAAGAGTGGCAGTGGTTGAAAGTTGTTGTCCCTCAATTTTATGACTTTGTCAGATATTGGATAGGTTGTGGCTATCAAAAACACGTTCCTGAGCGTCTTCAGACGAATGCCACATAATGCCCTTGCTGTGGACAGAGCAGGTTGTTGTATAGTGTATGCTAGGAGAGAAGGTAAAGTGCCTCCCACCCCATCACTACAGCTTCAGCTTCTAATTTTAATGCAGCTCCTAAGAGATGAATGTTTAGTTTGGGAAATCCCAAAAGGCAGGAGGCAGTGGGAGGCAGTAGCAGGGCTGGGGGCCATGAGGAGCCCAGGACCAGGCTGCTCCCGCACCTCTCCAAGCCATCCCTGGGGCTGCGGGAGCCAGGGCTGCTCCCCCTCACCTGCTGCGGTGCCTGCTCTGAGCCCAGGCACGTTTCAAATCTCCGTTTGGGCAAGTTGCTCTTCTTTGTGTTATCTCTTTTTGCTCCCCTGTGTTTTTGAAGAGACGGGAATGCAAAATTAATGTTGCCAGTGGCAATAATTGCAAACTCGTTTGCTTCTACCTTGGCATGCCCTCAGAGTACATGGGGCTTACAAATAGCTGCAGAGTCAGGGAAAACCATTAAAAAAAAGACATTAGTGCTAGCGATATGGCAGTCCTGACCTGCTCAAATGCCACCGTAAAAAGAATTCTTGCAATTGGGAAGAACTCATCAATTCTGGGTAAGCTCTGACTGTAACTGCTCCCACCAAAACACTCTTTTCTTTGAAGCATACAGTAGAAAAGATTGGAGCAAAATCATGGGGAAATATAAGTGCTTGGTTTATTTTTACACTGCATACCCACATATGTAGATGCGTACACTCTGAAGTACTGCTGTCAGGGAAGTGAGACTGAAACATGAACATTGGGATGCATTCCCCTAGACATTTTTCATTATGTTTGTTATCTCTCCTGCTACACTCAATAACTTTTAAAATCCAGGCATTTGCTGTGGGTTTCTCCCCATCATTATTGCATATCAGTGAGGTCCTACAGAGCATCTGTTCACGGGTGTTGGCAGATGGCACCAATAAATCAGCTTATAGAACACAGATTTGCTCAGTAAACTTTGATTTGTCCTGATAGAATCATGCTGTCATATCATCTGGTCTAACAAAATAACTTGTAACCTTGGGGCAAAAGGGGGATTTCTTCACTACCTTTCTACAAGAAACCCTTTGCCGAACCAGCTCAGAATAATTTAGGAACAGAAAATTTCCCAGAAGCAGTGACTCTGTTGAATTGACATCATACCCCAGTGCTGCTTTTTCGCTTGGCATGTGCCCCCTGTTGATTCGAAAGTGTGTCACAAGCTTAAGGTAGAGACTGATGCTTCCTCCAGAAAAAAAGATGGATAAATTATATTGACTAAGAAACCATAGGTTCATTCAGGGGTTTGGTTGAGGAGATACACAGAGAAGAGAGGAAATCAAAAGGTGATTAAAAATAATAATACAAAGAACACTGACACACTGATTTGGAAGCAGTCAATGCAGGTGTGTGCAACCAGGGCGGCACAGTTTGCTCTAGGTTAGGTCAGATTAGGTGAGGCCAGCTCAGGGAGCTTCTGGTGGAGCAGGAAGAATGAAAGTCACACACTAAACTAAGGAGGGGTAGATGGGGTCACAGGAACAGGCAGCAGCATGGGAAGGGACATGAATTAGCTGGAGGCTATTTTTCAGAGTTAGTTTAGGGACTTGCTATGATCTTTGCAGCCAGCTCTAGCAAACCAGGCTAAATTGTCTCTAGTGTCCTGATTTTCGGTGTAAATTGTAGCTCAGAAAAACATTTATATCCAGCTTTCTTAAGTGAGGGTGACTGTAAGCTGAGCTGCTTCTATTCCTGTATCTCACTGAACATGAATGTCTGAAATTAGTTGTGGGGGAAGGAAAAAGCAGCAGGGAGATCATCAAAGCTGTAAGTAGTTTAGGGCTTAATTAGAAACGGTAAAATGTGCTGGGCAGAGCACAAGCCTGGCCTGGAGGCTTGCTGGATGAATGCAGGGGCTGCTGGCTGAAGTGTGTGACCACAGGCTGGCTGTGATGCTTCAGTCTCCCTGGGACACCCGGCCCTTGGCTGGCTGTGACCTACGAGCTTTGGTTGTTCACTAAGAATCCCTGGAAAAAAAGTCTCTGTGCAAACACCAGGTTTTTGAGAGAAGTGACGTCCCTCCAATCCTTTCCCTGACACTACGAGTTAAAGCAATGCTGTTTGTGTCTCGTTGGTGGGTTGTGTGGGTGTGAGCTGCTCTCAGTTTTGGGGGTGTGATAAAGAAGTGGGGGTTTTGCGGCCAGATTTTAACACAGGACCTTCTGAAGCAAAACGGCCACCAGCAGAATGAGTGTGTCCAACAGTGAAAGTGAAAGATGGCATTGAGAAAGCTTTAAGGAAAGACCACCCTAAGTCTTTTGCACCTAGTAAAAAATCCAGCCAGGAGCACTGGGGTTAAAAAGTTTGGCATGGAAAACTTGACTCAAAAAATGTTCTATTTTTAATATAAAATTTTTGAAAAAGAATAACATAGAGTTTTTTGAAAATAATTTTTAAAAGGTAAGCCCTAAACAAAATTAATCAGTGCTATTAACCACTGTAGCCAAAATCTGCTATTTTCCTTAGCTGACCTGATTCAAACCTCTCTCTCCCTATCTATTTCTATTTCCATAGAGAGGTGTCTACCCCAAAGGGCAATAGATTTGTGGGACACTGTGGTTGAAATCACAGGGAATTAAGGAGTTACGGCAGAGAAGATGGTACTGAAGCAAATCCACTAGGATTTAAAAGGCTGTTGAAAGGAGAGAGTCGAGTGCATACAAAAAAACAGTTCTGAAAAGGACAAAGTACAGCACCTTATTTCTTGTCCAGTGCTGGGATTTTAAACAAAAGACCCTGCAAAAAGGCTACCTCTTTTAATATGCGTTTTTATGCTGAGAATCTACATCATGTATGTAGAACATTTATTCTATATTTTCTTCACATTGCCACTTGCTGTATCTATGTATCTGCTCTCTGCCAAAATAGTCCTATGCCTGAGCGAAGGGGCAATGAGGGCCAAATTGTCATGGTGAGGACAAATACCCACAGTGTTAGCTAAAGTCAGACAGAAAAAAGCAATTAAAAAAGGTCTTGTGGCACTTGCCTTTCTTCTCAGGCGTCCTACTGACTTTGCAGGAAAAGCTTTCCATCTTGCATATGAAGCACCAAAGTGTACACAGAAATCACACAGTCGTATTACACTACTTGTGTTCTGATTGAAAGCTGATGATGGAGAAAAGGAGATTTTGTTATTTATGGAGTTATGCAACCTATTTAGTGCTGACCAGGAGTCTGTTGCAGCTTGGCTTGAACAAAGTATGCAATCACCTTAAAGATTTTGCATGTGCATTCATATGTAGAGCAGCATGTAAATATTATAGGCTGTTATTATGATGAGGTTATAACCTAGCATGGGTCAGAAAAAAATGATCAAGCAATGTTTTTATTAGCATTTGTTGACTGACTGAAACAAACTATTTGACAGTAAATTTCTCTGCATCTAGCAAGAAGTTCAGACAACCCTTTGTGTTGATTTCTCTATGCAGCTGCTAGAAGGTATCTTAGGTTACTAGCACTCATTTCTCAAGGCTATCTGCTAAACAGAAGTTAGTTTCCCATCTTATTTCACTAAGAACTTTAGGATTTACCCTAATTTATTTGAGATTGGAACCCCATGTTAAAATGGAAGGTCTCCCTTCCCCTAGCTCTCACACAAACCCTTTTTAAAACAGTTTCTATGGTCTGTGTCATCATCAACAAATGTGTCCCCATGGTGAAGATATTTTTTCAGTTGTTTTTTTCTCTTTCAGTGGGGGAGTTTGTGTGTGTACATGTGTGTGTGTGTGTGTGTGTTTTCTGCACTTCAAAATATTTCTATGATTACTGGAGGATGGAGATTTAAAGCTCAAAGCCTTTGGGGCATGTACCCAGCATTTCACATAAGGTTTTCCTAGTTCACATGGTTTTACTGTCACAGTGAGAATTTGCAGCTTTGCACGTGTGTATGCCAGAACTCATTCAAGGAGTTTTGGAGGTTGAGACGTTTCATAATCTGGACTAGTCATAGCTATACCCTCTTGCCTTAAAAGCTATGGTCAGTCAAAATCCTTAGAGTTCATTTGCTGTGTTCTCCCAACAAAGCTACTACAGCCCTGACCCACGGGTGGGAGGCAGAGCTCTCCCTGCAGTGGTTTTGCTTCTAGAAATACTGTGAAGCACAGGTGGAGTCAGGGACCCCTGAAGCTGTGCTTTGATACTAGGATTTCTCATTTTCTAACTGCATGACTTTGCCATTTTAATGTGGGGGGGTTTGTGCCATGTTCACCACCTAAAGCAATGCCAAGCAACAGCCAGTTCTGCTCATCACATAATCACTCAGGGCTTTTATCAGTCTGGCAACATTAAATGCTGCGTAAACTTTGTACACTTTGCTACACAAAATACAAGCTTATACTCCTTGCAACAGCTCTTTCATTTCCGCAACACAACTTCCCTTTAGTTCACACTTCTTATTCCTCACTACCTTGATTTACTGCAACCTTAACTCTGACCTCAAAACAACTTTAAAAGATAGCAATAGGAAAATTATTTCTGCTGTCTGTGGAGGTGTAAGGAAAGCAGGACACACACCACTGCAGCTTCCCAGCCTTTTCATTATTATCAGCCAAGCACGGATATCAGACTGTGGAGATAATCCCAGGATAATGTTTTATTCTTTTGACCTCTTTTATATTATCACCTGCTCCCACTACCATCCCTGAACAAGTAGAAGCTGAGGGTTACCAGTTAAGTTTACTGCCCAAGTAGTGCTTGCGCTGCCTACCCCAAAAGGTTACTCTTAATTCTGTTTTCAGGCAGCAAAGCATCAGTCTGCAAGCTAATGATTCCTCTGTTCTCCTGTTCTGCTATTAAGAATTTGTTCTGATTAATTTTTCTAAGGCCAAGAGCAGAAAAAAAGGAAGATGTCTCTAAATTTGCTAAAACTACAGGTAGCAGGAAGGCATGAGCCCATTTCTCACCCACCTCAGATTAAAAAGCCATACAGATTTTCCTCTTCCTCTTTCTTCTCTGATTGTATTAAAGTCACACATTAAGTACTGCTACATGAAGTCTTAAATGAACTAGGCTTTTTCCACCCAGAGGCTTAGAGTATGCTGTGTCATATCCCTGGAGGTCATTAAATTTGCTAGGTGGATACAGGGCAGTTAGTCTGTACCTTCTCATTTGAAAGCTTCCCATCAAGAACTCTTTCCACCTGAAGGCGTGCAACAGTCTATTCTCCTTGTTAAACTGCACACATTTTATTACTGCTCTCTGCTTGAGTACCAGGGCATTTGCAAATCAGTGGCTGTCATTTACTTCGAGTTTAGCCAGGCCTTAGGCATGGTGGCCCATATTGTCCGTCTAGCAAACTGCAGAGATTTTGTTTGGAGAAGTAGTATACAGTGTGGGTGAAAAATCGATCAGATTGCTGGGATTCAGGTGTTGAGATCAAAGGTACAAAGCCTGCCTCATGGTCATTTAGTAATGTTTTTTCTCTGGAGTGGATACCGGAGCCAGTTCAGCTCAATGTGTTTATAAACGACCCGGGTGATGGTAGGGAGCAACTAATCCTCAGAAGCTTTGTTGATGGTAGCAGGCTGTGGAGTACAGCTGATATGCTAGAAGTTTAGGCAGAGTCCCTATTCAGAGGGATGCTGACAGGCTGGAGCGATGAGTTACTGGGAACCACATCAACAAATGCAAAGTGTTTTGAGTTAGACAGAACAACCCCATGCAGCAGGACAGTCAGGCACTGAACAACTAGAAAGCAGCTTTGCAGAAGAAGACCTGAGTGTCTTGGTGGCCATGAGTCAACAGTGTATTCATATGACAAGACTGGCCAACTGTGTCCTAGGCTGTACTAACAAGTGCCTTAACCAGTGGGTGAGGGGGGTGATCCTTTCCCTCAGCGCCTGTGAGACCGCATCTGGAGTACTGTGTCCATTTCTGGGCTTCCTACTGCAGGAGAGGCTGACGTACTGGAATGAGTCCATCAGAAGTTGCCAAGATGGCTGGGGACTAGAGCACATAACCTATGGGGGGATGCTCAGAGAACAGGGTCTGTTCAGCCCACAGAAGAGGAGGTTAAGGGGAGATCTCACTGTTCCCTGCAACAAATTAATGAGCACCTATGGAGATGACAGCCAGACTTTTCTCAGGAAGAAAAGACAAGGTGATCACCAAAAGTTGCAGTTGTGGAGGAAAGCCAAATCACATACTTGGAGAAAGTTTCCCAGCAGGCAGTCTAACACAGGAATGCATTTCCTGGAGAGGCTGTGGAAACCCCATCTGCAGAGATGTTCACCTCTCAGCTGGAAAAGACCTTGAGTGACCTGATCTAAAATCAAACCTGGATCTAACGTCAAAGTTTGCCCTGCCTTAAGCCGTGAATGGGATCAGATGACTTTCAGAGATCCCTTCCAATCTTAATTATCCCATGATTCTGTGGGGTTTTATATGTGTGGGTTTGTGTGCATCTGAAGGTGTCAGATTGCTCCTGCCCTATAATTTACTTACTCATGTTCCACAATTACCACTGACCAATCTCTGGTTACTCGGGGCTTCAGGCTGCAGTTTCCGCTTAAAGCTGAAGCTTTTATCATCTTTGAAATATGCCACAGAATTTATTACAGACTAATGTGCAGGAAGGTAAGGTTTATTTATGACACGTTTTGCCCCAAACCCCATATTATGAGCATAAATGACAGCAATAAACAAAGGAAAATAATTGGTTCAGACCAGAGGAAAATCTATTATCACTAACTCCCTGCATTGAACTGTTGTTCCAAGAATGAAGGATTTCCTCGTTATTGGGAATGTGCTGGGTGAACAGAAGTCATCAGAAAAGCTGCATTCCCTACTAACTGCTACAGTATTTCACACATGCCCCAATGCATATTAATCCCACTTATGTCCATCAACTTAATTAAACCCTCTCCATTATTGAAATCTATAACTGGCACAGGAAGGTACCAGAGCTTAGGAGTGTTCATTTATACTGTTCACTGGACAGCTTTCCAGTAGTGCTACGTTATTTCTGGTAGGAATTAAACAAGTTCTGCTGGAAATTCAGCAATTTGGAAAACATTTGGGGATTGCAACCAAAGCCAACATTTGTCTGCAAGCATTAGTGACAAGTTAATAGTACTGCTGAACACTTCAAAGATGCTTGACCTGGGACTAATTTTTTTCCCTTTTCTTTTGACAATGACACACTTTTATTGTATATATGCAGTAGTGTGCATGTACAATACATCTTTGCATAAAAAAATCAAGATAAGGGCTGCTGACTACACCCTTATAATGCAGAGGTTACACTAATGTCTTGCTTCCCCACTTCTATTAAGGGTCTGTCTGGGAAAGTCAGTTCACTGCTTATTGGTGCCATCCTCCCCAAAATTTTAAGACCAAACTGTCAGCAAACATCCTTCTTTCCCCTCACACACACCCACACACACCCCCACACACCCCACACACACCAATTCTCTGCTCCAGGGACTGTATTGTTTCAATTTTGAGTTTAAAACAAATCTTAGGCACACAGTATTGTACAATCTGGTAGTCTACTCTGTTGAATAAGTTCTACTGTTTGAACTGGTTGAGTTGTGAAACAGGTTATGAAAGCCTGCTCAGTGTGAAATCCACCACTGAATGTAGCAAATTCTTCACTCATCACAATTATTGAGCAACTAATTTTCCCGAGCATAAACAGCAAGCAAGTATCCGACACAGAAAACCAGAGAAGTTAGATGCCTTGACAGCAGCAAAATTCTTTCAGACTACAGAAGGTAGTTGGAGTTGTTTGCCTAGTACTTCAGTCTATATCCATTAAGCTAGAAGTGCCACTGGAAAGGTAGCTTAATTTCTGACACAGAAGTTCTGAAGCACCTTGATTGTTAAAAATATTTTCCCATTAACTTAGGCAGAGGAGTCTAATTATGAAGGATCATTACAGAAATTTGAGCGCTACTCTCAAGGTAAAGTGGAACATGTCAGATATATGTTTTTAAATAGACATTACAAAGAAGGTGGTAAAAATAATACTATTTTTGTGATGGATAGAAAGTTTAAAAAGTTTTTCAATTTTTTGAATCAAATTTGATTTGTGATAAGACCACAGATTCTGGGAAATATCATTCAAGGAAGTACCTACTGAAATACCCAGAATCAACTTACAGCAAAGCAATTAGCATTTCTAAAGCAATGAAAGACTTGCCTGAAGTTTGAGGAGGTTAGATATTGCTTTGATGCTGTGGACATGAAAAAAAGTCCACAATATCTCTGCAAATGACATTACGACATGAAAATATAAACCTGTCAGCATGGGAGTCCACAGAGTCCAAGATTCTGAGAAACTCAGAGTGGACAAACAATTCATGCAAGGTAATAGCTGGCATTCGTGAAAGGCTCACAACACGACACAGGCATTTACAAGCATCAGCAGAGATCTGTGGAGGAAGGAAGCACACTTCATGGCAGTCAAGGAAAACAGCATAGCAGAAGGTGAATGGACTGTCCACCTGAGGGCCCACGGGACACCGACTGATTTTCCATGATGTTTAGGTGCGCCAGGGACACCATCATTAGCAAAGAAAAGTCAGTGATGGTAGGACAATGTAACTCTGGTCCTATACAGGTAAAACATATTCCATTATAGAATTCTGTCAGTAAGTGTTTGGATAAAGGAAAATATTGATAAATATGGGAAAGTCAAAATTTATAGTGGTACCAGAAGGAAAAAAAAAAATATGCTTATTATTGAGATAAAAAGATGCCAGCTTTTGGATCTCAGAGTGAATTAATTCAATGGATGGATAATTGTTGACAGCAACTGGAGGGGAAACTAAGGATGCTTTCAGGAAATACAGGAACTCTCAACAGAGGGTGGAATAGGATGAAACAGTCAAGGTGGTCCATGGCTCATCTACCCATGAAAGAAAGTTTATCTTGCCATAATTCAAGCTACAATAAGAGAAGCCTATTGCTCTAGGAATGAAAATATAACTAAGATTAACAAGTGAATGTAGTGCTCTTACAGATCACATAAAAAGCAAGCAAAAATGTTGAAAATTTAATTTGCATATGAATGACCTGGAAAGGGCATTATTGCAGTGTCTCTAATGAGAAACTGAAAGGGCAGTAACACTCTGGGACATGACCTTATGAAACTGGGGCATCCATTTGTGCATGATCATTATCTCTTTAGGAAACCTTTTTCTCAGAATGCCATTGGGTTGCAGTCAGAGCCAGAAGTTTTTTGCTTGGAAATAGAACACACTTGACAGTGTAAACAGTACTAAGTTGTGCATAAATTAGGACAGATATGGGGGGGAAAGGTAAAAAAATCTTATATGGAGGTTTCAAACAACTCAGAAAACACAAATTCTTACATAAACCAAACAAAGATGTAAGGTGTACAGACATATTCCAGAGAATGCCATGGGAATTTATCCCCCAGCAGACCCCTCTGATGGGAAAGCTGTAAGGAAATTTGCACCTCACCAAGCTGCCTGCATCAGCAGCTTGAGAGGGCTATTGAGAAGATACATGCAGGAGGGGTAGGTCACAACCAGGTCTGTATTTAACATTGTGAAATTAATGGGGCACCAGTGAGGTCACATGAACTCTGAAGACAAGATGCCTGTGCTTGTCAGCAAGCTGCCAGAGTCACTTTGGCCTTACAAGTGTCTTGAGATAGATAAAGCAAAGCAGCAAGTCCAGTATGGTTTGTGAAGTTGTGCTGGCAGTGATAAAGGTGGGAAGCAGTCAAACCAATGTGCAGTAGACTCATCCCGGATGCAAGTGATGCTGCTGCACCAGATGGACACAAGCAGAGGTGGGGGTATCTGGAGTAGGTTTCCTCAGCTGAGGCAGCTGAGCCCCAGGACGTGTGACAGTGGGAACCAAAGGACCCGGCCGTGGCAGAAATGACAGCATGGATCTTACAGCTGAGATCCAAAGGTCCACGTGACAGTATGGCACACCTCAAGAATTAATTGAGCACTGGTAACTGATGGTCTTTGAGATTCTGAATTGCATTAAAAGTCAGTGATGGTGTGCCTAGGAAGGGAAGTTGTGGGAAAATAAAGAACTTGCAGGAAGACCTTAAAATAGCCACTTAGTAATAAATTATTACTGATCCCTTCCCTTCTTCCATCAGTCTCACTATGATCAGTTTATTACCCCCACAGCTGTTGTGTTCACAACCTGGAATGGAAACGCAAAACAGCACTTTCTTTGTATCTCCTTTGAAAGTGGCAGAAACAGCCTCTTTTCCCCTGCAGGGGACAGGGTAAGGTCTCCCACGCTGCTTACAGAGACCAGATCAGTAGGAAGCAGCAGTAAAGAAGACATGAAGGAGGAAAAAGGAGGTAGGAAACACGTTCTCTCCAGTGGCATTCTCACAACTGGATAATTTCTCTGGCTTCAGATCCCTTGGTCATAATAGCAAACCATCTGCTCATGGAAAGAGCACGCTTCAAGAAAGGATCGGTGGCTTAGTCATCCAGTCACATCACAGCTATGAAGGGTTTCTCTTATTTTAGTAAACAGGGTCTCATTTTTAATCCTGTTTGTCTGTTCTTTAAAAAAACTTTTGATGTCATTTGTGTAGTTTAACCTGCCTATTCTTCTAAAAAAAAAGACATGTGAGACAAATCAAGCATCCTACAGAAGAATAAAGCTAGTAGTACCAGCAATTGAAGTAACATAAAGCACAACTGCAGTTAAAATATCCTGAAGTCAGCTACTCTACAAGAGAGTGTAAAGCACTCGTAGAGCCTTCACTATAGGAATATCAGCCATGTTAATACCAGTGACGGCCAGCGACACGCACAACCCTGGTGTTCACAGCATGGA
Organism: Falco rusticolus; assembly: GCF_015220075.1. Taxonomy (NCBI): domain Eukaryota; kingdom Metazoa; phylum Chordata; class Aves; order Falconiformes; family Falconidae; genus Falco; species Falco rusticolus. Next base: position 44,457,678 of record NC_051189.1, read on the forward strand.
TGCAGGACTCAGCTCCCTGTGGCAGGTCCGACCCCTCTCCAGGACACATCCCCAGTTATGGACCCATGTGGGGTAGGTTCACAGGGCCAGCTCCACTCTGTGTGGCTGCACCTGCCTTATGCTCACAGATTCATCCATCTGCATGTTGCACAGTTCTACGGCTTCTCTCTGACCTTCCCTCTGGCCTTTTCTGGCATCTTCTCTCTGAGCTGCCAGCGTGATGCGGATGGAGCCGGAGGCAAAGGTGCAGGTTAGTGGGACACCAATGTTTCATTGCTCTGCCTTCTGCTGTCTTTTCATACTCTTCCAAGAAAATCCCTGTCCAGATAAGGAATATTTATTTCTGTTATGCTGCAAGGCTTGTGGCAAGTTTCAGATTCAAGCTGCAAACCATGACCTGATGCTAATGTTCCTGAAGTACCTTTTTTGTGCCTTTTTTCCCCCACTGTTGTCATTCCGTCACCCTTCCCATCATCCACAGTTTTCTCCTGGCTCAGCTGAGTTTGTTGAAGCAAAATCCTGGACAATATATTTCAGTGTGTGGTTTGCCTTTCATTTTGATTGACTTCCCATGTGTTTTTAGAGCCATAGGTCAAAAGTTTCATCACTCCCTGCTGCTTTATAAAGTATTCTTCTAAATAAATAGTACATGCCACAGAAATATCTGATCATGCTAGCAAAACATGAAGCTAGCAGTGCCAGTTGGAAGCTGAAGAAAACACCACCTGCGTGCCCGCAGCAGTTCTCTGTAATTCTAAAGACACAGAGGCAAAATGAAAAGCCTTGCCTCTGCTGAGACACAGGGAAATTTACTGTGAAGTGAAACACAGCACATGAAAATAGGGGTGCAATTCTGAAAAAGCATGACAGTTTATTGTCCCATCGCTGCTAATAACCTCCTTGAAGCTGCTGGTTACCATCCCTCACGGTACCTGGCCTCGTGAGGGTCCCTGTAGCATTACAAATGAAACTTTCCAGGATGGCTTAGGTGAACCTGAGGTATTTGCTGTGAGACATCAAAGAGTATTTCTGCTCCACAGCTGTGTAAAACTACAAGATAAGGGATGGATACTACTATGTGCCCCTCTCTGGTACTTCTCCAAGTGTATTCGAGAGGTTTGAGTTTCTTAAACTGATCTCTGCAGAACTGTGGTGGGTTAGCAACACGTACGCTGTCGTTTTTTACCTCCCCCAAACAATGTAAAGTCTTACTAATTTATATCTATTCAATCACATGTTTATTCTCTAAGTTGTTCAAAAATATCTTCCCATGTGTTTAAGTGTTTTAGAAGCCAGATCACTGAAGAAAAGGTTAAAATCTAGCTTTTGTGCATTTTACATACAGAAAATGCGGGCAATGCTTTCTCTGTTCAGAAGAGGACAAGAATATAATGCTTGCCAGTGCCTGAAGCAGTGAAATTTGCTGTGCATTGTGTTTTTTTCTGCCTGATGAGTGTCTTGGTTTTATGGCAGATTTTAATGTCAGTGGAAACTGTAGCTCCAAAGCACAGGGCAAGCTCCAATGGCTTCAGGTTGCAGAATGTCAAAATGACAAACTTCTGAATGACTTTGGCCTCAAGGGTCTGACTCCACTGAGGAGAATTAGGAACTTTCCCATCTAATTCTAATTTCCATCTGATTTCCTGCACTAAGCTTTGTTTGAGCCTTGTATCACATAGCCTAGATTCTGTGATGCATAATACAAGCCAGGTATGTTTTTGGTGGAACTGGAATCATACCAAGAGGGAAGGTTTCAGCCATGCATTCTTCTGTGCCATGCAGTGTTGTATGCCTTGACATATGCAGCAAGCAAGTAGATGGGTTTGCAATTATGAGCCAGGGGGATGGGGAGATGGCAAATATTACTTTGTATTTTAAACATACCGCAGTGGTTGGGTCTGCAAGAGCTTCACACACACACTCCTGAAGAACCTGATGTTTCTTTTCATAGCTTGTGGTACTGGACTTTGAGAAAACAACTGCAATATCATGGCAGGATATTTTAAAAGCTGCCTCCACTGTCATGGGTTTGGGATGATGAAATAATCTGACATTTATATGGAAGTCATACTGAATGCTGATTGTGTGTTATCTTGAAGGATTGTGTTTATTGGCAGGAGCCCACAAAGGACAGTTGGCAGTTTGCCTTAATGTGAGACAACCAGGGGGAATATTCATCAGACAACATGAAGAGGCATCAAACATGCCTGACAGGTGAGTCTCGTGGTGGCTTGACAGCTTGAACATTTGCATGAGAGTCTGCTCAGCCTTTGCTTTACTTTTCTTTGAATAACATTGTACATTGAAAACTCTGCCTTGCCATCTTTGGAATCTCAACCCCTCTCTGTTGCACTTGGTGGTCTCATGTGAGGCCATGTTTTGGAAGACTTCTCAGGGTATCTTCCCCTCTAAGGCTGCCTACCAGCTTCTTCTCCTCTCATGCTCCCTCCTTCATTCTTCAAAGTAGAAAGATATTCTTCAAAGAACATACTGCTCTGGCAACACTTTAAGGTGGGCCTCCAATCTGATCAATGACCCAGGTGCCCTCAGGTTTGGTACATGAATGTTGCCTGGTATTTTTGTTATCACGGAAAGCAGGAAATGCGAGAGCAGGAAATTCCCCGAGTTGTACAACTGGATCAAAACATCGCTTCCTTCTCTTCCATCATTTGACCTTACTTGCTTTTATTAATGACTGGCTGCTGACACCAGTGTGATCTCTGATTGCCTTTTCTTTCCCTCTGAGTTATCAACAACAGGACAAATATTCAGGAACTCAACACTTCCTTGCTCAAATTCCATTTTTGAAAAATCCTTTTATAAAAACATAAGAAGGTCCTTACTGAGCCAGATCCAGATATCCCAATATTCTGTCTCTGGCAGTGGTCAAAGATGGACAGTTAGGAGGAAGTACAAAATCAGGGTAGAATTTGGTATGTTCCCAGAGTACTGTCAGTCTCCAGTTAATGGCTTCCAGTGTTTGCTCTTTTCCTGAAAGATTTTTCTATCCCCAAAGACATCTCTTTTCTAATGACAATTCAGCCATGATTATCCAATCTATAGATAAAAAAAGAGAATGAACTGAAGTGACAGGAATTCTGAAGACTGTTGATACCTTAGGAGTCCATCTTGCCTGCCTGGGAATAGATGGCGAGGTTTAGCTTTCTCCTATCAAAACATTCCTTACAGAGAGAAGAGGGACCTGCTAGCTGCAACACTGTCCCTAGAAGTCAGGGTTTGTTATGAGAAGGGGAAACCATCATGATTTCTACTTCTATGGTTTTGCCTTTTCAACGTATTTTAGTATTGCCACAGTCAACAGCTCATGACTTGCTTCACTGAAATACTCTTCTGGGACTCTCGGGGTTTTGTAGGAGAATTTCCCACTGGAAAAAATAATGTAAAGCATTTCTGTGGGAAGGGCCAGACCTATTATTATCCTGAGAGCATGAATCAGGATCCCAAATGTTGCCATACAATGTCCTTCCGCCTGCTCCCCCTCCATGTCTCGGATCGGGTACCATCCTGTGTGTAACTCCATGTGTGCTCCAGCAACATTTCAGTGCTAGCCAGGAAAGTTTTACATGCACTCCTCAGATATTAGTAAATCCTGTGAGAGCTCTGCTCCCCAAGCAGTGTTTAAGCAGCAAGGCCTAAAAACTTGGGGAGGGGGTGTGTGTGGATGTGCAGAAAGAAGCAAAGCAGGATCTTCATGATCACGTTGGTTACATTGCTTTATATAATAGATAACTTTGCAAGTCATCCTTGGAGCTGAGAGTCACTGAGCATATTTTGCAGTGTGACGCTGATCTTGGGACCCACACGGTAGCAGATCTCCTCGGACTGCCTGAGAAGCTGACCTGGCTCAGCACTCTGGTGTTGAACATTTAGAAGTACAGACTCGGGACTTTCTAAAACACTTGCTTGTTTTCATTAAGTTGACATTTCCCTTTTAGCTTCACCTCCAAGCCTGAGGCATATGGCCTTTCTAAAGTGAAAAAAGGGTTGAGTAAAAGATGATGATTCATTGTAAGAAAACAATTTGCAAGGAAAGTGAAAACAACAGCACTTCATCCAGAAGCACTTGCCATTTAAGAGCTCAGCACTTGCCATTCTGTGACATTCTGTGGCAGTACTTCTGCATCTCCTGACACTGTCAAGTGTTTAGTAGGACTCAGTGCAAAGTAAAAGATAAAAATGGCATTAAAGCTATTCAGTTCACCAAAATATGACATATTTAAGAATGCCTCACAATTTGTTATTCTTAGCTATCTGGAGTGCTAGAGTGAAATGCTGACTCTGAAGAGGTCATGAGGACTACAGTGTCTTCTAACAGGAATGAAGCATCCCTTATTCCAGTGCTTTTTATTTTTGTAGCTATCTTTACTCCTGGAAATGCAATAAAGCATATTTTCTAAAACCTTCACTCACATTAGTGTCAGACTAATAAACACTGTGTGTTTAGAGCCACTCAACGTATTTTTTATGCAGTACCAAAACAGGCAAAGATAGAAAAAGCAGTCATTAAAAAAAAAAATCTATTCTTGTAAAACAGAATGTCTCATCCATAAAACCCTTTGGTTTTAGGAAGAAAACAACACCACATGAAATCCATAAAGTCTAATTCAGACTCTTAGTGGAAGCAATTCACTGCAGCTACCCAGAATGCTGAAGGGTTGCAGTGCTTGTAAAAGTCCCTGGCAAAAAAAAAAAGGTTAAAACCAGCAAAGGGGTATAGTCCCCTCTGCTTGCATAGGGTATATGGACCTATGCGCAGCCTCCCTTTAGAATCAACATGTGAATATCCCACTATAGACCAGCCCTCTGCTTCAGGATTTCTCTCTGTTGCCTAGTCCACAGGGAGCACTTAAATACTCCCCTCCCCTGGCCCTGGGAGCACCATCTGTTCTGTGAAGTAAACAAGCTCCAGATTGGGAAACCATGGGAAGCCCTTTATAAATACTTAACCATTCTTACATGACCATTTAATTGTTTAGATAGGTAAACAAGAAATGATTTTGCTGACAACATGACCAAATTGAAACCCTACATCCTTCAGTGAAGGATGTCCACTCTTCCATGCAGTGCTACCTAGTTTTTAACACTGCAAGGTGATAATGATTTGGTATCAATTTGTTCCAGGTAGTAGCAGCTGGACCACAACAGGAAAAAAAAACAAAACAAAAAAGCAAACTAAAAAAAAAGAATTTCTGCCAGGGGACAATTTCTGGCAACATCAAGCATTTGCTGTCTGAATCAGAAGTTGTTCAGGAAAGCTGCACATCTACACTGACATGGTGACATGTTTAAAGCAATGTATATACATGCATCTGAAGAGATCTTCTTAGCTCAAGTGCTTGTCACCAGAGTGGACACCCAATTTTCAGACTAGCACTAGCAAGTAGGAGTGACACAGCATCTGTCTGCCTCAATTGTAGAGACAAGGTCCATGTGGCCAAAATTTGTTAAGAAAGCAGTTTATTCCCTGAATAAACAAAAGATTGACTGAAATAACTTGTATTTATCTGAACTTGCCAAAAAAGAATAAAGAAAAAAATCAAGCAAATGCTTGAAGTATTTCCAACTTTTATTTTGAACTCTGATTTTGTTTTGATATGTAGTTTCAGTGTGATATGAAAACGGAGACAGAAACATTTCCAAATGACATGAAGCCTTTTTGCAAGTCAAAGAATGAACTGGCTGATTTCTGTCTTGGTTTCACCCACAACAATTGCTTTTCCAACTTTAATGCTGGGAGAACGACTTAGAAAATCAGTTTGTTCATCTCTAGTCGTTAAGTGAGTAATGAGGCATTTAGTGTGGTTCAGGGCCACATTGAGTAAACAACTTATTCGATGTCACCAACATTTTTAGCCTATGAACTCATACACACCCGATAATATTCCTCATTGTGCAGAACAGGTAAAATGTTTTCAGTGATTCACAAATCAGTGTCATAATTCAAAATAATCTTCTGTTTCTATTGATCATTTAAAATATTTCTTTACGGAAAAATCTTATCAAAACGGTGTGGACAAGGTGGTCTGATGATCTACATGCCTTTTTGGCCAGTGGAGAGTTTGTTGGGTTGTGTTGAATTATCCATTAAAGTAATGGGAAAAAAGCAGGTATACCAGTTATGTGATTTTGCTGCATTATGTAGATGTTTCCTGTATTAAAATGTTGCAGGCATCTTATCGTCACATTGAAGATGAATTTTAATTAGACACAGTATAGAATAATGTTAATAATTAAAATCATGAGCGTATATTTTACATGAAAAAGGTGCTATGTGCTGCATAAAATTATCATTCAATTTCCAGATAATCTTTTCCATGATAGCACAGAGGGACTGAGATTGGACCTGCAATCTGTCTAGCCTGGTATTCTGTGATAAACTCTCTCAGTTACTGATTTTATTAATGATACCGAAAATGCATCTATTATTCACACCTGTATAGCTGATACATATTCACAATCCAGCCAGAAACCAGAAACCCTCAGCGATATTCAGGCATATGACTTGAATGTATGTCAAAGGATAAGTGCCATTCCTGTGGTTTAGCACACAGGAGCTGTGGGTTATGAATTCCTGGTGCAAAGCAGACATGCCTAACTGAACACCTCTGAAATTGGAAAGCAATCCTATTCCTCTTTTTGTTTTCAGTGTTGTAAAATAAAGTGTTAAACAAGAGCTGGCCCATACAAAGTGAGTGTGAATAGAAACTGAATAGAATGTACTTCTCTAGTTTGAAAACCAATCTGGAAACAGGTGAAAATGCAGCCTGAGTGTGACTGAGAGGGCAGAGCCAGGGTCTGGTGTGAGTGGTGGACCCAAATCTTTTGGCTGAGGGTTGAAATCAACAATCTTTCCAAGTTATTTCCCACCCCATCACATGAGAAGGCTAAAGTCCCTCAAGCCCGTTTGTAAATCATTACTGGAAACTGCATTTGCTTGGCCAAGAAGTGGAGCCACATCCTCCTACCTAAATAACAAATATAAATTTGTTAAAAAAATCTCTTTATGCCATACATCCAGGCAGAGAGAGACCACGATGAAATCTGGGAGGACTGTAAGATGTGAAATACTCAACACTCGAATGTTGCATTTATCTTAAGAAATTAGCTCTTACTGGAGAATCCATTATCATGTGGGTTCCAAATTATCAGAAGAAAAATGTATATCATGTGTCATGTAACCTCTGTAAAGATACCAGAAGACTGTAAGACCTATCCTTGTATATATTCTACAGCTGGAAATGTGGACTTTCTGTGACCAAATGCCACATCCCCTTCTCATGCAGAAATGTAATAAAGGTGGCTTCATTTTGCTCAAGTGACAGGGACATATTGAGTCACACAAGGGGAGAGAGAGACATCAGGATCCAGGCAGTTGGGACCCCAGAGAACAAATTTGTCTGAAGACTTTTATCCTAGTTTCCCTCATTTCTCTGAAAAGGCTATCGCATGGATTGGTCTGAAGTTGGAGTTGTTCCTGGTTGGATGGTCCCACTTTTGCTTTAATATACAGTAGTCCTGTGTGTGGAAGCAGCAAAGCTTTGCTGTGTTACACGGACAAACTAACTTTGAAATGAATTGACATTCTTCAATTGGTCTAAATTTCTAAATTGTTATTTTACAGCTGCTTGGTTGAATTGACTTGCACAATCTCGTAATCCCATTGGCGAATTACCTTGACTGGAAATAAATGCAAACATACTCTTAGAAATCCATCATTCTCTGTTGATACCAGAATCACCTTCCCAGACATGTGCAGACATGGGATAAAATTTTGCTTTTGTTAACACTGTTATCATAAGACTTCAAATTAATTGAGCTGATTATTATCACTTGAAAATTGACCATCCCCTGTTGAGTTCAATTTCTGGTATAATGAACACATACATAAACATCTTCATTTTCCTTCTTGTCATGGCTGTTTTGCTTTAAAAACTATTTTTACCTGAGACACTTAATACGTTCATAACAATTTTCCATTCTGTATTTTACTTAAGACACAAAGCTCTAAAAATCCTGAGAAAAATCTAACAGAGGTACCAGTTAAATGAATTATAGAGTATGCCTATTTTATAACTCCACTCTCTCAAAGACAGCTCAGCAAGGAAGGTTGTCCTCAAACCTCACTAGGGAAAGGATGACACATGCCCAGAACAGTACCATATACTTGGTATTTAGAAAGATATTATGAATAAAAGGAAAGGAAATGAGTCAACAAGACAAGTCGAAGGGTACCAAAGTCATGCCTAGACCTCACCACAGACTACATCCCTTGACTAAATTAGTAAGTCCACTTGATGCAGCGTGGAAGTGCCACATCACAACTGAAGCAGTATTACTTCATTCACATATCTCTCATTTAGCTTCCTACTAGTTCTTAAGTCGATTATTTCGGAGATCTGCCCTTTCTCTTGCAGCACAGATGAGCTACACCATGGACCTCCTCTGACTCAATCTCCAATTTTGAATGACTTTTTTCTCCATCCCAGCACCTGAAGTTCCTTCAGTTGTATCCTGCACAGGCATGGGAAGGCCTCTGGATGAGAGAAGTGCTGAGTGCTTTCACTCTGCATCATTATTTTCTGAATTAGTAGGCATAGTTTCCTCTGTGTCAGTTCAGTCACCTTCATGCTAGAATAATGGGGATTTTAATTACATGATGTTAAAACTCTCATTCTGATGTAGCCATGTATTGGAAGGCTCATCATCAATTCAGCAGTTGATTGAGGAAAACTTGGATAATGAGAGTTTATTAACCCAGGTTAATGAGCCTCAGGCAAAAATGAGGGATTTTGTCCAACAGAAGAAGAGCATTGAACACAAACGTGGCTACATGAGCAGAACTCAGCCCTCTCGAGATCTGCCCACAAAATGACAGAGCATTTGGCAGAAATACCAGTGACAGGATGCTGAAAGCAGAACATCTGTGTTCTCAGGAGTTACATTTCTTAATCATGTTCGCCAGATCTTTGGGGAGAGGTAAATATCCCAGCAAGTGCACTGGCAAATGGGCAAAATGGCTCAGAGAGGCAGTGGGCATGATGGGTGTTCCTCAAGAAGTCCCCTAGACACTTTCCTCAGGGTATCCCTGAGGAGGATCCTTCTGTTGCCCACCCTAGAACCGATAATACCTCTGCTTCCAACAACACGGTCCGCATCCTCCATGGACCTCACACCCTGCCTTAGGTGCAGAGAGCTGCCAAAAATTTGTGGTGTTGAACATAAGCAACAAGCTATCTGCCTCCCCTGGAAGACAGCCTCTGATAAAACACTGATCCCATCACATAAATTCACACTGGTACATCTTCCCATAGGATAACTCAGCAGGGATAGGGAAAAAAGGGACAATCCCGTAATGCAGTAATGTTATTTCAGAGATATTTGCTTATTTGGAAGTTGCAAGCGACTGCCATTCACAGCTAGAAATAAAGACAGGTATTAGCCAACAGAGGAAAAATGCATGAACTTCATGAACTTCAGTGATGTGAAGTACTTTTTCCTGTAATAAATGCATTACCCAATGAAATTACAAATTAGTATCTGCAGTTCGAAAACACGGTAGCATTACCACTTTTGTGTCCAATCTCTTGTGATTACAAACTCTGAGAAGAACAAATAGTTCAAAATGACTCACTAGGCTGAAATCCTTGGTTCTGAAGTCAGCGAAAGATTTGCCTTTGTTGTCAGTTCTGGCAATCTGTGCAAGCAGTACATTTACTCATCAAATCTTGCTGTTGGCAAAATTCAAATGGATACAAAATCTTTAAACTAGTGGCTGGAAGAGAAGATGGCCCAAGAGAAAATGGCCCTTGATTTTCTAAACTAAAAAGTAGGAAGTTTCTACTTCATATTTCTGCAATCTATTGCAAAATATAGCTCATGTATTAAAGTATCTTACTTCTTTTCCTACAGGGTATCTTATCAATACTCAAAGAAGGGGAAAAGGGCTGTCTAAAATATCAAGTGCTATGAAGGAACAGTAACTTTTGAAATAAAAACAGCTGGGAAATGACTGAATGAATTGTATATGGCCTGAAGAAAGCTGGGTGCATATTATTCTTAATTCCTATGTATGTAAAATTGTAAAGCTGTGATTCAATGAAAATAATGGCAGCTATGCCAAAAATGTATCTGAGACATATTGGGGTAAATTTATTGTGAAGTCTGTTGTAAAATTTCCACTGTGATTCTTATTCAGAAGGCAAAATCTTGTAATTCTTTCTAAAGACCTCTACTAAACAAAATATACATACATAGACAGAAATGGTTTGCAGGTTTTGTCCCAAAATAATTAGAACTTTATTCAGGCGTGAAAAAAAAAAATCTTATACAGTTGACGACAAACAGAATCTCTGCAGGGCCACAAGTAAAACCTTGCCTACACCAGGAAAGTTCTCATTGTGATTTTTTTTCCTATAACATCTATGCAGATATCACTATGACAAAAATGCATCAGTGTATTTGTGAGGATGTGCCACTTACAAGTGATAGCAGACCCCACAGGGCCTTGAGCATGAACTGGGGGGGCTGATCCGCACACACATCCCAGTAACACGGAGGTCTATCAAGAGTTCACTGGAGCTGCAGCAGGACATCAGTGCTGGAAGAGACCTCCATCGAGCCACCATCACCTTACATATATGCATATATATGTATACATGCCTATATTTATAAAAATATCTAACAGAGACTGGTGTTTGTAGCTTAATTACTGCTGTCAGAAAGGTGCCTACTGCCATAGTGTGCTTTCATAAGTCATCTGGGAGTGTTTAGAAATGCACAGAAGATGAATATTGGATTTGCAATATAGGGTTTCTGCAGCAGGACTATGACTGCAAAAGGGGTTTTACTTTTAACCCCTCACATTATTAATCCACAAGCTGGAAAATGCAGTTGCTCTCAGTGTTGTAAGGCATGTCAAAAACTTCATGAACATATATGGTGACCATCTTTTCTGCAGTCTGGGGTATGTGTGCAGGTTGTAAAGTAATTTTCTAGCTCCCTGTGAAAGACCCCAGGAGTAAGATACTGGATGGAGGGAGGGAGGGAGGTAGAGAGGCTTTAGAGGTTTGAGTTGGAGGATATGAGGAGCAAAATAAACACATTACTTGTTTATAACACAAGGAATATTATCTAGGTCTGGGTTAAAATAGCCACTCATGGCTTCATATCTTCTGATGAACTTTAAGGAATGTACCTGCACCAGAGTATTGACAAATCAATTTCTAAAATCCGAAGGTAGTTAAAGAGCTAAAGATATTGATAAAACTGTGAAAGTATACTGTTTCTGTTTTTTATAGCTGTAGCCAAAATAAACATGTCAGATTAAAGTTCTAACTTGTTTGTTACCACCACCTGGAGAAAGCTCCAGACCAGGAGGTGAGGAAAATTAAAAATTTAGGAATAGAGAAGCACATACAGCCAATGATTGTGGGACTGGAGAGTTCAAAGGGGGAATCCTTTCAATCTCAGTAAGCAAAAGGGAAAATATAAAGAAACACCAGTTTCTTAGTGTCTACATTATGTTAAGTGGCTTACAAAGTTGTGGGCTTTTTAACTGAGAGAGGCTGACTGGCAGAGAGCAGGGTACTGTGGCGGGGAGGCACACACACTGTTATCCTCAGAACGTGCTCTGGAGTTGACACTGCTTTCAACTCCAGTTAGCTCACTTGAAATCATAGCCCTGACGTTGTTTTGAAAAGAACGCACGTATGAATACATACAAACTGTACTAAAAAAAATGTCAATTCAATAAAGTATGGTCCTGCAAGCTTTTGGTACTAGAAAAACACTACCAGGAGTGACCAAGGCCAGCCAGTGCTAAGCACTCTTGCCAGAACAGGCTCTGGGGAGTGAGAAGAAAAGACCTGACTTTTCATATAAGAGTGCCACATACTTAAAATACTGCTGGTGTTTTTCTCTGGATGTAGTAATAAGATCTTTTGGCTTCACGTGCTAAGTGAGAGAGTGAAAAAGGGATGCTAACCCACTTTATTTTAAAAAATGATATTTTCCATATTTAGGCCTGTCAGTGAAGCATAGTCCTTGTGTAGTTTTACGAATTTGTAGAGCTGACTAAATGCTTAATTGCCCTTGCAGGCTTCTTGCAGCACACTTGACAGGGCCTGGTGGCCCCTGTGGTACAGAAAAAGGCAGGTTCCTTTGCTGAATGATATAGGGTGGTGTAGTAGACATCTGTGTGTGCTCCCCACCCCAAACCAGGACCACAGTAAGAATGCCCGAGTGATGCCACATAGCTATCCCCACACAACCTCTTAAGCTTTCTCTGTCTTTTTTGGTCTAACAGCCTTGGAGACCCCTTGTCCCTTCTCCAACTGCACCACAACCTACAGCTCTTATCACTCCAAAAACCCCATTCATGGTGATTTCTAATTCCACATATCCATCTCAGATCAGATCTTTCCAAAGCTTCACAGTGCATACCAAACCACCCATCCTCTTTGCCCCAAAAAGCCATCCAGGGCACCACTCAGCTTCAAATCTCCTCAGTTCTTCCAACCTCTTGCCCCAAACCTTCTGCCAAAACCTCCCAACCTCCTTGTTCTTCTGTCCCAGGTTCTCCACTACCACCCCTCACTGCTCCATGGTCAGAACCCTCAAAGACTCTGATTTCCCAACAGTGATAGCTGCTCAGCTCTACGTCTCTGGACCCATCTCTGCCAACATCTGTACCCGCTGCAATGAGTTGCCATGGCTGGCTGAGCCCACCTTCCTCCACCACAGCACCTCCTCCCTCACCATCCAGCCCAGAAGGAAATACCCAGCTCCTGAATCTCACAGGGAATTCCAAAAAATAGGTATAGTGTGTATTCCCAGAAATGTACTTTAAAAGGATGCAAAGAACAAAAAATAAGATCTATTTCAGGAAAAAACAGATGTAGTTAGACCCTTAATTTCCTTACTTTTACTCTGCAATTAGATCTGGAACACCTCTTTTTATAGGATTTGGAAAATAAAACTGGAGAAAATGCCCATGTAGATTTTTTTCTCTTATTTTCCCCCCTTACATCTGTTTGGCAAAGAGATTAACCCCAAATAGCATTTTTACCTCTATTTTCCTCTCTTTATCCCTGTATTTGAAAGGAAGGTGGGGGACGGTAAAGGGGACTAAGACCCAAAGAATTAGAGATTACTTGATCTTCTTTGTAAATAATTGCAGTACCATTGATGAAGTGCCCTGAAGCCCAGCAGCCTGCTGACAGACCACTGCATCAGCAAAAATTTATTTTGATTTGCAGGAGTCTTAAAAGTCATCATGGGTTGAATACAAGGCAGAGTACAAACCAAACTTACTACCAATCCTTGATGACACACAGTCGCTTTCCACCAAATTCACACTTCTTTTTTTCCTTTCCACTTGCAGATTATCAATATGGTGATAGGCGCTTTATATATAAAAATATAAATATTTATGTGTATATATATAAAAATATAGATATTATTTATATACATATATATATATAACCCCAGGGGCGTTACCTCCATGGCACTTATCCATTCTTCCTTTCTCATGTAGGGTGCAGCCTTAGTTGCTTCATTCTCACAGAACCATTTTTTTTTCCATTGACATTTGTCATTGCAATCAAAATACAGGAGGTTATTTCATTAGTCACTTTGTTACAATTTGTTCTTACCTTTAAAAAAGACACTTCATTCTCCTCCATTTATAGTGCACTAATTCCTGTAAGGCATCGTGAAAATACAGTGGATCAACACTCTATTAATCTATTTTTTGTGGTAAATAACTGGGTGAGGAGGCACAAGGACAACCTGGATAACAAAACCCTGCTACATACCTCATTTAGACCTTTTCCTATTCAAAAACTCCTTGTTCCAGTACAGGAACATGTGTGCTTCCTTGTAAATTGTACATGTTAATTTGCCTCCCAGCCTCACACTCATTGCTGCCAGCGTTAAAAAGGTGAACAAAAAACAGGGTATAAGGGAGTTTACAGCAGTAAAAGTGTGTTGTGAGTTTGAAAAGCTACTGAGTGGAACTGGACAAGTAGGAGCCCTTGGTTTTGAGCTATGCAGAGCTTTAAAGGCTAGAATGAAGCAAGGTGGAAACCTGGTCTGGACTATGGCTTAGCAAAAGCCACTAAATTTTCAGCAAGTGGTTGGTGCAAACTGCCCAGTACATCCAGCTAGGGATAGCACACAACTTCAAGAAAGCCTTCAAGCCTTCACTGGCATAGCTCATATGGTGGAAGACCTACTGCAGTCATAGGTGCTGCAGTGGTTGACAGCACACATCACTACAGAGACCTGTTTTCTGTTCGGATGTGGTATTTCAACAGATAGGTTAAAGGCTTTCTGATATCACTGGAACAATTTTCTGAATTCTGGTCTCCAGATCAAACTGTGCCCATTTTGCAATGGACAAGATGAGGGTTTTTTTTCCAGCTAAACCCTGGAACCAGCAATATCACGAGGTTCTTCCCTTCTCACTCATCCCCACATCATGGGAGGTCAGGGAGAGTGCAAGTGGCAGTAAAATCTATCTTGCTGTCTCCTTTCTGGCTTGATTCTGCAGTGCTAGTAGGAACAAATGGCAACATAGCACTTCATCATCAAGGTGTGCCTTATTACTCTGATTTGGAGAGGAAGAATATGATTTCTTAAATATTAACTCTTCACTGAGCAAAAATCCACCCCAGATTGTCATTGTGAAAAAGCAAGCAATGAGGGTCTCTGTACCTCTTATACACCATAAAGAATTCTTTTGACTGCATCCAAAGAAGCGGGGAAGTGGTCTTTTGTAATGAAACATTTTACCTGAAAATAAATCGCATTCCCATGGAAAACACTTAGATGTGGACTTGAGGAAGGAAGTGCTGGAGCTGCTCACAAAACCTTGCTTAGTGCAACAGATGCACCAAGAGGTTTTACCTCCCCACCCATCTTTTCTCCTCCATCCAACCTAACCATCCCATTGCCATCACAACCATATCCAATGCAGCTGTCTCTTCTGTAAGGCCAGCAGCAGCAGCAGCGAGGTCACAAGTGGATCTTGCAAGGGAGCGAGGGCATATGTAAACCTCCTATTCTGTGGAGACACAGAAGCACCACTGACAATCAATCTTGTGATTTTCAAAGATTCCTTTAAAGCCTGAGCTTTGTATTAAAGTGATATTGCATTAAAGCTTGGCTTTCATTAAGATGGGAAGAAAATGGTTCCAGCCTTCTTGGCAGCAGACAAAATCTTGAAGACATTAACTGAATACACCTCAAAGACTCAAAACCCGGACTGCAAATGCAAAGGAAGAGTCTTAAATTTTCTGTTTGTACTTACATCTCTATTTAAAAATAAATAAATCATGACATTAAAGAGATAAAAGAGAGGAGTGTGGGGGTTTTGGATGTGTTCTGAGGGAGGTTGTAACAGTACTATCGAGCAGCTGCTCTGACTGACAGTCTCTTGCTGACCTGGAGGTGGGGACCTGCTGTGAGGTTTCCATGTGCTCCTCAAAGAGAGCCAGGTAGAGTGGAGCAGCAGCAGCAGGGTTTTGGATGAAACTCACTCCCCTTTGAGTCCTGTGGTTCGTGCAGAACTCCTGCAAAGAAGCTGAAAAGCACTGGGGAAGACTGAGCGGTTCTCTGCCAGAGCACAGCTGGGGAATCTGGGGATCTTTTGCTCCTCCTGTGCTTCAGGCACTCTATGGGACACTGGAGCAATAGTGCCACAGCCCAGCTTTCATCTTATGCTCATGGTCACCGCTTCATCTGGCCCCAGGACAGGGTGTGTGTGTAGGCTTTACTCAAGAGGGTGAAGGAAGAAGCTCTGTGATTCTTCCCTCTCTTCCTTTCCCATCAGCAGCACTCCCTCAGGCATTACAAGAGCAGAAGCAGACCTTCAGCTCAGCAGCTCCTGCCCCTACCTGCCTTGATCAGACCAGCTATCTGCCAGGCCTTCATGCTGTCCTCTACAAAAGAGGCCACCAGGATGGCAAGGGTGCTGTTTAGGAGCAGGTGGTGGATCAGTGGGGATGGCTGAATGCTCTGTGCTTTTGATCTGCCAAACTCTGCTGTGGTCATGCTTAGATAAGCACAGGAAAAAAATACAATCAGCTTTCCACTACATTTCAGAATTTACTACATTTTTACTAGCATCTTGTTTGCTTGAATATATTTTTTTTTATCCTTCAGGCAAATATTTCTGCCTCCTGTGAACCTTTTATGTAAATCAACGGAGGTATTTGGCAAGCCATATCAAAACCGCAGCTTTACAAATCACTGAAGCGGAAAATAAATGAAAATAATTACTGATGCCTCCAAGTGCACAATTGTTCCAAAATGGAACATGTAGCTCGGAGGGGGTGGGCAGTATATATCTAATGATTTCCCGTCAGCTCACACAGCATTGGCTCAGACATTTTTATTTCACTCTGTGACGTGTTTTTTCTCTCTTTTGGGGGACATCAGGGAGAGGTGGTGGTTATTTGCTCATTTTAGCCATATTGAACAGAAACAGATCTTTACTTACTTGGTAAACCCAGAAGATATTTGTAAGTCCCTCCTTTATGCTAGAAATTGGAAATTAACTGGTGTCTGAAGGAAAAGGGTGTGTGTATATATATATATATATATATATATATACTGCCATGCCAGTAACATCACTAAAAGAGCCACTGACTGAGAAAACTGTAGTTTCTATGTGATGGACTTGGTCAATATTCAAAGGGGTCAATACTAATCTGCTTTCATGTCTTTCAGTATAAACCAGTAATGCACATCCTGATACCACTGAATTGCACAGACAAGAGAACCGAGTCCCACAGTGCCCAAGGGCTGCTCCTGAGCCCTCGCCACAGTCCATTGTCCTGACAGTGGCTGCATCCCAAAGGAAAGTTTAGAACCACTTCTGCTTAGTGTCTTTGGACTCTTGGAAACAAATGCTTTATATCTGTTACCATGACTAGGCAATGCTTGAAGGAATCGCTGAGGACAGGTGTAAATTTTGCTGCTTCTGGAGCAGAAGGCAGCCATGCCAGACAGACCAAAGGCCCATCTGGCCTCATGTCTTCTCTCTAGACCAGCAGCCGAGGGAAGAGGAGGAACAGGTAAGCGTGTTTTCACTCAGCATGGTCTTAGCCTTCAGTTACTTTCATCTTTCAGAGTCAGATGTGATTCCTGCCTCCCTAGTCACCCTCGCTGGGTTTCTGTCACATTAACCTGTCCAGTGCCTCTTGAAGTCATGGCATCCATATCCTTCAAGACAAGGTCTATCAGGTCTACAGGACACTGCAGGAAGATCTGCCTCCTTTCATGACTTCCAAACCTGGTTCCAGGTAACTTCATTTGCTATCTCCTCATCCTGTACTAGTGACAAGTAACAGGTGCCACCAGTGACAGTAGTAAAGCATCAGCCTTGTGCTCATCTAGTTTTTCAGAGCGATAGTTCCCAGAGTTCAGTTATTGTAGCCCCTCTGCTAATATCAAGCCCACAGAGAGGGAGTTCGCTGTGAATTCTGATTCAGAGCTCTGTTTCTGCTGGATCTAGACTTTAAACACACCATCAATAACTGGACTTCTAGGGGGGTTACATCCCCATTGGAATTGCTACGGTTTCACAAGCCCAAATTTGTTTAATACTCCCCTGCTTGCAACCCCAGGATATAAAAATATACAGACAGCTGTATTTCAAAGGGCAACTCCAGTTTTATTTAATTTGTCCCCATTTTTATTTTGTCTTTTGCTGCAGGGTGAAAATGAATGTTTTTTTCAGAACATTACTTCTAGTGCATTCCTATGGCATCTCAGCATGTGCTGGCAATATACAAGTGCTGGAAAAGTGTATAGTATGAAAAAATTACCATCCCTTCTGCCCTTCCACTCATTGCAACTCTTTTAAAGCTTTTAAAGGTAGTAAAACTATTAAATACATATGAGCTTTGCTTACTGTAGATAGAAAATCTCTGAAGAGACAGTACCTTGAAGTTCAAACAGAAATTATCTGAGAAAAGGCAGAACACCAAGAACATGGGAGATGTGGCAACAAAAGAAAAAGTGAAATAGTGTGCTTTCTGGTGTATTTAGCAAAGCAAACTACTACAAATATCCTTCCAGTACTACCTCCTGACAGGAAGCTTATCAGTGTTTGATGTGTTGCTGCTGAGCTCATTTACATGATTCTGAAGCTGGGGGAGGAAATCAAAACAGAAAAAAAGAGGTATGGCACTAGCTGTTCTGCTTCATAAAACCTCTCATCATGGCAGTGTAACAATACTTTAGCTTGTAAAGTTCTGCTGTGCATTAGCAATTGGAGAAATGCAAGGGGAACAGTCAGCTCATGACAGAAAGGGCAGAAAGATAGATAAAAAGGTAAATAATTTCAAAGTTGGTGGTTTGCTGCATTTAACATGTACAGACAGTATTTTGAAATGTTTAAAAGGGTGCATGTCTGCTTCACATGCGACAACAGTTGAATGGCAAAGAGATCAGAAAGGTTCAAAGTCTTCACCTGTGTCATATCTTCCAAGGCTGCCCTTACTGAGGTGGCACGTTTCTCAAAAGGATGCAATATACACAAAAATCAACAGATGTTTCATCTTTAGTGAAATGTTCCTGCCAAGGGTTATTTCACATCTTCTTTTAGCATGCCAAACAGCCCAGATTCAAAAAGGTCTGCTGTGAAAACACAGCCTCCAGGGCCTGGGGAGAGGTGGCACGAGGTTTCTCTCTGGGCTTGGACACAGTCTCCCAAATATACAAAAGAAGGGAGACACTGATTTTTGCCTGTGGTTACCAGTCATGGTAGTAATGCTGGTCACATGTATGGGGATCCACTACACTGATCTCCTTGATCACTTGCCCTTGTTCGTGCCATTGGTGTGGATGTCTACTGACTGATCCAGGGCAATTTGAGGAAAGCTGGTATCTGAGGTACTGCTGCTGAGGGAAAACTGAACCTGACAGCTGCGTGGAAGTATGTTTAAGTCAGATATTTCCTTTCAACAGTGTATATGCCCAACAAAGCACTCTGCTGTTAAAAGCAAATTTCTGAAAATCATGTTCTTTTTACATGATTACAAATTACAGAATTTGCACTGTGTAAAATTTCCGATGTAAAGAAAATTATCAGAGAGGACCAACTTGTAAGATCTCCTATAAGTATGCAAGATTATTTCCTTGTTGGTTGTTTTTTCTTTCAGTCTAAACCTGGAATCCTACAGATGTACTTTCTGCATTAGCTTCAAAGAAAAGGAATGCACTACTACAAAGGGTTGCTTTTTTTTTTTTTTTTGCTTTTTTTCCCTATAAACTCACTCAAAGCTGGGCAATCCTTAGAGTTAGATACCAAATAAATTTACTCAAGCTAGCAGCAACATTCACTGACTTGCTAGTTTATCAAACATTCCTGAGCTGATTTGCCTAGAATATCTTTGCAAAACAAACAACCTCAAAATGGTGTAAGCAGTCAAAGTAAAATACTTTAAACATTTGAATTTTATCACAGATGGCAGGAATTTGCTAGTAAGGTTATTTATACATTCTCAGACAATACTGTTCAAGCATCTGGAACAGAGACAAATTTAAGTTATTTTCATTGTCTTTTAAGACAGTTCAAATGGAATTTCTTTGCCTTCCTTACTCAGCAAGCTGGATACGAGGTCTAGCCTTTTAAATGCTATTGTTCCAGTTTAAGAGGAGAGAGGCTATAAAACAGGGGTGCTTCATTAAAATACCATAGCTGGCACCTCTCAGAGACACAGGAAAAGAATATTCACCAAGTAACACATTATAAATTATAATTGAGATTCAATTCTCCCAGGGAGAAGAGATGGTAACTTGTCATTTGAAGTGTTGTGAGTTTCTGAGAGTGGACTAGGAGTTTAGAGGGTATAATGATATCATTAATAAATGCCCTTGCAAAGCAAGCAAAATTATACTGTGCTGTTTCTTGAAAACCACAGGAACTCTTTATTGTTCTGTCAGCAGTAGTTCAAAGAGCTATGTGACCCCATTAACATTCATTCAGGCATGTATAACAAATTGGTGGAGGGAAATTTCTTGAAAAGTTAATTATATTTTGTGTGTTTGAATATCTAATGCTGTTACCCATGTGAGCTCAGCACCACAAAACACACACTTGCACACCTGGTATATCTCACAGTTCTATATATCTTTTAATATTTTGAGGAAAAAGCAGTATCAAAGGTAGAGAAAGAGCAGGGAGGTTGGGAAGTAGAAAAGTCTAGGTAATGGCTAGCTGATTAGGTGTCTGTAGGTGAACTAATTTTGTACTTGCTGTGAGCAGCAATTGTTATTAGATGACCAGAAGACCGTTTGCACCCACATATCCAAGGCAGGGACCAAGTAAGAAAATGTGGGGTGATACGCTATAAGCATATAGCTAGAATCTTGCAGAGAGTGAGTTTCTCTCAGTTCCAAGAAGAGACAGTTCTTCTGGCCAAACTATGGCCAGAAAAAAGCAAAAAGTTGTGGGCTTCTTCCTGAAAATCTTGACTTTTCATAGAAAAGCTTTATTGAAGAGATTCTGATGCAGCCTCTGACCAGGACGGCAGCTTGGCTGTTTTCTGCTTCCTTAGTCCTTTGTTAATCCGGTTGTCCAAGCAGCTCTTTCACACACAATGCCAAATACTACAGGCAGTCTTCATGCTGCAGTGATCCCTGACTAGGCTTAAGCAAAGACAATGGCCAGCAACATAAACAGAAGTTTGCCTAGTTGGTTTTGAGTGCAAATGTTCTCTTTTTGATAAAACATGTTTGGAATTTGTCTGAAAATATGGAGGGTTAATTTTTTTCCCCAGAGAGAGTGAGTAATAGATACTGTCTCCAATGTTAGCAGAAAGCCCACTCACATTGATTAATTAAGTCAGAAGCTTTAAGCTTTAGCTGTATCAATTCATTAATGTCAGTTACAGTACGGATTCAGGAATCCTTACCTCTTTAGTACTGTCCCCTTGCAGCTTTCCTTACACCTAGCAATAACTTTGATAAATGATATCAAAAGACATGGTGAAGGGAAGGACCCTCCCAAAGAGGTTAATACTATCTGTGCTATACTGAGGAGATGTTATTTCCTGAGAAACATCTAAATTCAGGTTCTGTGTGTTTGTAAATCAAGTCAAATAATGTTAGGATTGCCGGCAGGACTCTGTGAAACTTCATAAAGAAATTAGAGTAGGACCCTTTGTAACTACTGCAAATGTCCATTTGCATGAGCATTCCCACCAACCCACCAGAAACTATCTCTTCCAGACTTTGAGCCCATGTCTACTAATTCAAAGCTGCTTCTAAATTATCTTGGAAAATAAAAGAATAAGACTTATATTACCCTATAAGCCTAGGCAAGCTTGAATTCTATTTTCAGTTTATTGAATGTTCTGCTGTTATCCTCCATAATTCTTCAACAGTCAACAAGTATTTTCCTCATCACATATATATTCATGGTTCTGCCTTTCTTCTGAAAAACTGTCAATGTGCTGACATTCTAAAGGTATCTGCTATTTGAAGAATATTTGCATTGTAATTATATTTGTGTTAGCTATTTTTTTTTCTTAACTGCATTTTCATTGCGCATAGATTGGAGTTGATCAGAAAGTCTCTTCTGAAATGGAAATTATTTTTATTACACTTCAGCCATGCTTTAAACTGGTTCTACTGCAGTTAGTTTGAAACAGTGGGAGTGTGGCTCAGAGTGAAAAGCAGGATGCACATTCAAATGGTCTAATATATGTCTACCAGAAAGGGATGCAAACCATGTCACAAAAGAATCTTAGGAAGGTTTGACTTACCGCGCAGTATAGCTACGGGAGGAATTTCCACTGAAATGCTCTTTGCTCAGAAAATGCCCATTTGTTGAAATCAAAGCTTAGCAGGAGCAAGGGGTAGAGAGGAGGGGAGAAGGAAGTAGAATGAATTTTTCACTCAATGTTTTCATCTTTCCTTGGAAGATTGTCATGTTTGAA
Source organism: Falco rusticolus (assembly GCF_015220075.1). Classification (NCBI taxonomy): domain Eukaryota; kingdom Metazoa; phylum Chordata; class Aves; order Falconiformes; family Falconidae; genus Falco; species Falco rusticolus. The sequence continues at coordinate 44,479,649 of NC_051189.1, forward strand.
ATGTTTCAGGTTGACATTTTTCCATCAAGGAACCCCTGCTATTCAGGAATGCTTGTTTCAGGTGTTAAGCTCTACACAGTAAAGAGGAGACATAATATTTGAGAACAAAACAGAGTGCTTCAAGATCACTAGGCAAAAAGTTCAAATCAATGTGTTGAGGGACAATTTCTGTAAGCCTGGGAAACTCTTATGAAGCAGAAAATCATTTCCTGCCGTAGTGTAATAGGGGTGAAATTACAGCCTCGGTCAAGGCAATAGCAAAAGTCCTGTTTGCATCAGTTGAGATTTCACCTGAAGCTTACTGAATACATTGTAGTCTCTTTTGACCATGCAGCTATTGACCATACAAGCATATGTCACCATACAAAGTATTGAAGAATTTATAAGCTAGTTTTTTAGGAGGAGATAATCATAATAGATGAGGCTTTAAAGGCAATTGTTATGTGTAGCAGATGAGTCCTGGATTTCTGCATGTAATAGGAGTCAAACAACAAGCAGGCAAACATTTCTCAAAATCATTGCCTTTCTCCAGATTTTTAAAATGTTACTGTTTGCAGCAATTTGTTAAAAACTTGCACCAGAAATTATTACGTTGCCTAGAGCAGAAGAAGGGACAGCATGAACAGAGTCCTGGCAAGAGCCCATTCCTGCATCAGCGTGAGCTGAGCTGGGGGCTTTTGTATGGCAGCAGTCAAGGACCCGTGGCCAGTTCCACTGATACAGCACATCCTCAAAGACACGTGCTAAAAAGGGGACAGTGAGCTGGAGGTGTAAGGGGACAACTGATCTTACACTGTCTCAGCTGTTTTCCCAGGGGACATGGATTTCAGTCCTGCAGCTGTTAGGTTCCAGTATGAGTCCTCTCCTAGAGAGAGCCAAGTGCTTACCTACTTGTGCTCAGGGGATAATCTCTGTCACACATCGCTGTGCAGAGTCATATCATCACTGCCTCTCTTGCTCTGACTTCCTCCAGCCCACTGTCCATGTGTACCTCCGTCTCCACCCCACAAAACAGTACCCATCCCACCTCTGTTGGCAGTAGCTCTCACTGAAGTGTCACTACTCCCATACCTTTCTGGTCTAGTCTTGTATGTGCAATCCCTGTTGTAATTTTGCATAATTTCTTTATATATTCCTCATAGCAAGAAGGCATCTGTAGTAAACACTCTCTTCAGGAAGCTTTCATTCAGCTTCCATGCTAAAAAGGGCAAGGCTTTGGGGGTTAAAAAAGTTAAACAGTTATTACAGATGCATAATTCCTGAAGTCCTATGAAATTAATGAGGACAGGTAATGTAAATTAATACATCAGACCATGTTCAAATTTTATGAGAGGAAGAAAGGTTCAACATACAACACAAACTATTTATGAATATGTTGGTGGGAATATTCAAGCATGACTGATGTTAGCTCTAACTGCCTTTTTACTGGCTACCAGTAAGAAACAGCTGCTTTCTGCTCTAAGCAGACTTACTGCAATAAACTTTCCAGTTCCCTTGCTGGGGCTGAAAGAGTATTTGCTTCCTGTCTAACTCTTATCAGCAACTCCATGAGATCTTTCCTAAAATGTAGTAACTAGCATTAAAAAAACAACTTTCCACTTGACATGTCCAGCTTCTCAGGCTGTCCATATTGCAGTTTATCCTTTACTCATGGCCAAAAGCCCCAAAGCTTCCAACTGGCAAACACGGCTGGGATGATCAATTCTACTAAGCAGTTAATTCCAATTTTCAAGTGATAAATGTGAGTCTAAAGCCTACTATGCTTCTGTTTTTCCTTGTTCCAGTCAGTTCCCTAGAGATGATACGCACACAATGAGCATAAACCTTCTCTTGCAGAGAGCAAAGCCTGTTTATCTACCTTTATTTTATATATAATGAGTCAATCCCTTTTCTCGCCTCCTGTAATTTCAAAGGCACCCTCACTGACAGATCAGAGAGTAGTCACTCTACATATCACAACAGCTGTTGGAGACAGATAGCATGAACGTTTCTGGAATAATTCAAACTGACCTTCTTTCAGTGGATACTAAGCACTCATTGTTAGCTGTGACTTCATGTTCAGCAGTTCAACATAGGTCTCTAACATGAAGCACATTCTAATATTGAGGAAAAAAATTACTAGAGAACAGATTTGGGAACTGCCGAGACAGCCTTTAAGGGAAAGAATTGGTATGGTTTTTATGTGTATATATTGCAAATGGTTTAATCCAAATGTATAAATGTACAGACATGTATCTCATACAAGTAGTGGATTTGAAATCAAGAAAGGCTTTTTGCTACCAATGTTCAGGAAGCGGACTATCCCATTGCATGGTATAGCACCTGCTAAATTCTGCAGCCATTTTCCAGATGCTGAACATCATTAGATCTTGAGCCTGTTCCTTTTTATAAACAGTTAAGTCATTCTTACTGGAAGGAGTTCTGTTTCCTTCACAGACCACGTTTGTCCCACTCTGGAGGCAATTGCATGTTGGTAAAGCTAATCTTGCCTCTATGAACATAAGCTTGAGTTCTGAGCAGGTCTTCTTGAGTTTTAGCATGGAGCCTAGTTTGGGAAGCTACAATATGCTTTTCTGGACATACAAACACACTATGATTATGACACAGGAATGTTCTGCTTTTATATTCTGAGGAAATTGCCTGTCCTCTGGTAGGCTGCTGCTAAAGAAATGGTTATCCATCCTCAAGGACCCAGCCTAGAGTATTCCCTTTTCTTCAGCCTCCCTATCCAGGAACAGATCATGACAAGGCTTTTCCACAAAATCCAGATCTAAAGATTTCCTTAATTTTTTACAAATCTTTAAATTGTGGACACAAATAAAAAAGAAAAAAGAAAAAAACAGTCTGCCTTCAAGTAGTTTTTTTTTCTAACAGGTGAAGGGAAAGAGGGACCAGTTTTCAGCTGCCATAAATCAACATTACTCTGCAGACATGCATCGAGCCGGCCAGTTATACTGCCCCAGCAGCTGGCCTCAGCTGTCTGCTGGGTTTTGTCTTTGAGATTTTCAACCTGATAGACTGAGGAGCCGCCAAGCAAATGAATGAGTGACCTTTGTGTCTGCTTTTTGTCTCCCAGAGATAAACAGCTTTAGAATCTACATTGAGGGGCATTTTACACTAGGTGCTAAGGTTTTTTCACTTGTCCTTGTCCAAGCCAGTGTACACATGTACCTATATATGATTTTACTTGCCTGGCTATTACCATCTCTGTCTTTCTGTTAATATGACCAGTTATAAATACCTCATGATGCATAACAGTATTATAGGATATTTATAGCATAGACAGACTTCTCCCTACACTACAGTTTTCTACAGAAGTTCTGAGCTAGAGTAAGTCTTTTTACAGTGTTCTTCAGTTTGTGATGATGCAAATTTTACTCTAAATTTTCAAGTAACAGCAGTATTATGTTCAGAAACTTTATGGAAAGACTAGTTGTATCTCTTTCTTACTATGTAAGGCATCTTATAGCCTGCATCCTTCACATGACTCAGAGAGTTTAACTGGAAGTACTAAGTCAAAGATCACATCTACCCTGTGTTTCAGAGTATAAATGTGTTTAAGCAGAGAAGAGACAGGTCCTTGCTCCAGGGCCTGGGCTGGTGAAGGAAAGACCAAGTTTGCAGGGCAGAGGGTTTGGCAAAGTCTCCAGATGCATGAGGACTGTCTGGGCTCTGTTCAGATCCTTACTTTGACCATAACAAAGATTCAAACATGCCCATTAACACAGATCATGCTGATCTGAAACACCACTCCATTATCTCAGCTTGATTTCAACTTTGAAAAAGCGAGAAATTCTAACAAGACATAAATCAAGTACTTCTTACCACTCAAAATGGAATATTAAGTATTTTGATTTCCAGATGAAAACTTTTGAAACAAACCTATTTCCAGAAAATTTCAGTAACACATTTCACTAATACTTCTATTTTGAAAATGTGACATTCTTCCAGAAAAAAAAGGGTTTTTTCACTGGAAAACGTTTATCAGCTCTAAAAGCTTCTATTTTTCACTAAGATTTGGGAAAACAAACAAAGAAATTATACCTTTTCCATAATACTGAACTACAATATTTTTCTTCAAGCTCTGCATTCTAGTCTGCATTTTGAGCATATTTGATGTTTTAGCTGTTTCTTCTGAAGCACAACATGAAAAATATTTGCTTGTAAAAGCCAGTATCAAGACACAAGTAGTTCACTGCTATAATTTAACTGATATTAAGTTTCTCAATCCCACATAATTATAGTAGGAGGAAATTCACACACACACCCAAATTACTAATATTTAAATCTATTGTTTATATTAAAGACTAAATATATTCACATAATTCTAAGCAGGTTGAGTTTTCCTTAATCTGGTATCTCATTCCAGATTTTGAAGTGAGATAACATCCAATAATGTCCAAACCAACCTGGTTTTTTTTACTTATCTGACCTGATCTCAACATCAGAGCTAATCTGGACAAATGTATCTTGAACAATTTTCCAAGAGAAGCTTATACGAGTTTCACTTACTTGAAAGGTTTTTTCAGAAAAGTTTTATCAGTACCACTATCTGATTAATGTGTCCTCAAATCAAACGTCATTGATTTCTTTTTATTTCCCTTTCCTCCCAGAAATACTAGTTTCAAATTTTCACTGGATGATGATAAACTGAATATAATTTAAAAAAATAGAAGAACTTTAATGAACTTCCTAATGGACAGTGTTGGTCATAACTTCTGTCAGGTTATCACCAATAAATGCCTGCAGACAAATCCCTGGTTTTGGACCTTGGTTGTTGCCTGTTATTACTGCTATTGGCTGCAACGATAGGGAAATTTGAAAGCCCTATTGAACCCTAAAGATCGCTCCTGCTGTGATTCATCATTGTCACAAAGTAGGCACAGGGCTTTTTTTTTTTTGAGAGCCACTGTCCTTGCATATGTGAGCACAACTGCATGTTAGAGAATTCTGAAAGACAGAATATGTTCAGGATATAACCATTTACCCTACTAGTCTCAGTACCTTGAAACAGCCCCGGGGCAAGTTAGCCTTCGTGTAAGACAGTACTAGGTACGCTGGACTGCAAACCTGTTCTTCAGGTCAGTTCTGAATCCACCTTGCTGGTCTGTGCCATAAGCCACTCAACTGGGTCTTAGTAGACATTGACCTTCTAGCTTTGTTTTCACCAAAACAATGGCAGGCAAGATCAGACCTTGTGCTGTTTTGAAAGTTTTGGAATATTTCTGGATGCTGTTGGAGAAGTTGTTGCACTTCAATTCTGAGTACTAGCTGCAGGAATTTCTAAATTTATATATGCATGCATATACACAAACTGTGGTACATGGTTCTAGTGTTGGGTAAAGCAAAACCAAACAGTGTTCCTCTCTACTCCTTGGCAGGAACATCCCAAAATCAAAAGTCCTTCTAAAGGCAAAGCAACTACATCCTCTGAGCAACAAACATTTAAAAAACAAGTCTGGGCTTCACTGGATACCCAGGCTGTGTTCACCGTAACACTCTTCAGCCCTCATTCCCATGTTTATTAGATGTCTTCAGATGCAGTGGTCAGTAGCAAACAACCTCCATACTAAGAAGTGACCATTTTTTACATGCTTTACAATTGCAACACAGGTTTTTCACCTTTGCCATTAAACTCTGATGCTTCTAATTCTAAAACGCTCATTTCGTTATGCAAAATGCCCCAAAGTTTAGTTTCTGGGTGGCTTAAGCCACAATTAAATTTTGTGTACCATCATAGGATAATTATAAGATCAGCGTGACAATACAGAGAAGTATTCATCTTCACAGATGAAGAGAACAGAGGGGAGAAATACACTGTGAAGGGGAAAAGCTGTTCACATTAAAAGAATAAGGATCAGAAATAAAAAATCATCAAGATATTGGCAAAATAGATTGGTTTTATAAACAACTTTTTCCCCACCTTTCCATCCATGTGCCAATCTTCTCTTTAATGCGTTAAAACTCAAAAGGTCAGTAAGGAGTATGGCATGAGCTCAAAGCATACAGTAGCAATTGCCTTGTGATAAAGGAGCAGTTCTCATTAATCAGGGATGGTTTAGGCACTAAGAACATATTTGACTCTGTACTACTGTGGCATAATGAGAATTGCCATACTGTACAAATACTTGCTTAGCATCTGAACAACTGTTGTTTAAAGTGGAGACATAAGGCTACTTTTAGGTCATTAAATATCTTAACTGAGAAACAGAGTAGATGCCCTGTAGAGTTATAGTGAACTATCTTGTATGATGCAATATACACAGAAATCCAGAGTAAAGAGTAGTATTGAGCAAAATGTGGTTTCAGACATGTGGCTGATAAGTAACTCATCTACCTGAGCATTTACAGACTTTACAGTATTTGGAACTGAGCATCCTATATAATAGCAACATATTAATCTCTGCAGCCAAGTCTATTAGATTTGACTAGCGTTGGTCTTGTTCCAACACAGAATGAACCAATGCACACACCTGTGTAATGTTTGTTCTCTGCTCTTAGTGATAAAGCAGCAATTTGAAGAAAAAAATAAATCAAATACAAATAAATCAATAATATATTGATTGGCTTAAAGTAATTTGAAAGTAAGAAAAAATATTAAATGCATAAGCCTAAATTATTACAGTTTATTTTTAGCAGTTCTGAATTTCAGAAAGCAACGGTCTGAGACACTGAATCAGATGAGACCTTAACAAACCTCTGGGAAAATGGTTCAGCTATGACATTAAAATTCCTATTACAGACAAAGAGGCTAGAAGTTCCTGGCTCAGACGTCAACATGTAAACATATGGGATCAACCCCACTAGAAACTGTAAGACAATTTTTTTCCTTCCATCTACTTCACTAGACTTACACAGGACTTAATATGACCCAAGCCCTCTTCTTAGAAAGGAGGTCTGGGATAGCCGTGTAATCTGTCTGAGGTTCTGTACATGCATAGTGCCTTAGCTGTGAGAAGTAACAAGGAACTAAACCAACCTCAGTTTCAGACATCATCATCTCCCGAGAGTAGAACCTGACTTTTTCACTTTCAGTGACCTCCAATGCAACTCATATTGTGACTCTTCTTTTTCTCTATGTAGGTCTTGCCTGCATTTCAATTATATTTTACATGAATTTTACATTAGGATAGCAGCAGTTCTTTTAAAATAATAATAGAGCAAAGCCTTAATGAAGGTACTTCAACAGCAACGATGAGAGCCAAAAAAACCACATCCCTAAATAAAGCGCCACCAACACCGCTTGCTAAATATGTGCTTTATAAGCATGAATGACTTCTAAACCTGATAAACTGAGTGCATCATTCACAACTCCTACAACTTGTCAGGCCCGCCAGTGGTTAGAAAAGTCTAGGACATATTATCCTAATTTGTACTTTTTAGAGTGTTCTATTTCTGCTTATCATGGAGAAGACAACAGTAACATGACTTTAAATAAGAAATGAAATGCCGACCCACCAAAAAGAAAGGCAGCCTTCTTAAGTCACCCAGCACAGGATGTCAGGATGACACAATCATAAGATCAGCTTTGGTGCTCACAGGTTTTGGTACTTCTAGAAACATATTGTTGCCAACAACTGCAAATAAACCATATGCAAACAACCTGGCAGTGTCATGGCCAGAAATGAGGTGGGATGAAGGCTTCATTGGCCCCTTACTGGAGGGTTGAAGTGCAAAATTTGGACACGCATAAGGACACCTTGTTGGGATTTGATTCCCTTATGAATGTCATTTGTCTCTATCTTCCTTCTGACTGAAGGGGTTTTTTGAACTACAGAATGTTACTTGGTGAAGGAACGCAGATGAAGTGATAGTATCAGCAGGAGAAGATAAGATATTGTCCTAGAGACTAATTGCACAGCTTGACTTTCTAATTTGTTAGAATAGATGAAAATTCCTCACAAATGAGAACACAGGCTTAAAACTGCTGGCAGATTTTTCTACCTCATTTTTGAATAATAACCCAAAGTAGAGACAATCACGATCTAATTGTAGACAATTTATTAGTCAAAAAAATTTGTTGAACAAATTGTTCTTTCTAGTATGTAAATTGAAGTTAAAATACACACACACCCCAGAGAAGATTATTCCTGAGGTAGTTATGACTGCGGGATACCTGAAAAGTACTAAAAATAAAATGAAAAAACAATGACTTATGAAATCTTCCCTTTTGAATATGTGGATACATGAAATGTGGTCCTTAAGCAACCCAGTCTAAGATTGAAGTTATCCCTGCTTTGAGCAGGGGGTTGGACAAGGTAATCTCCAGAGGTTTTTCCAACCTAAATAGTCCTCAGATTCTATCAAATGCCCACAATTAACAAAGTTGTGTCCGACTACTTCAAATGTAAAAATCCATCTCAGTTCTAACACATTGATGGGCTCAGACTCTAGTGGGAAGGGCTGAAGTCCTCTCTGAGCACCACAGCTCATCCTCAGGTTGGCCCAACAGGCCCCAGCTGCCTTGTCCTCACTTTCCACCTAACCCTGTAACAGTGAATGGTTTTAACCTGCTCCTATTTACTTGCAAGCACCAAGTGGATATACAGCCCCTGAACAGTCTCAACCATACTGTAACAGGATCCTGCGTGACAAGTGAAGGCAGTCAGAATAAGGGCACAACGGGGAGCCTGTCCTTCCTCTTCCTTATTTCCCTCCCACTCAAATGCATCCACATGAACATGACAGCACACTTCCATCTGCTGAGGGAGATGCTCACCTCTCCTGCCACCCTTCCTCTGCACAACGATGTCCTTGCATGTGGACTTCACATTCCAGAAAGCACACACTGCTGAATTTTAATCCCCCTGAATTCTCTGATGGATTAAACCTCAAATTCCTAACACTCCTTCTTAATGCTGCAGTAAGTAACACACATTGGTTACACTGATTTACATCTGAAATAAAAGTGATAGTCAAAATGAAACATCTGAAAATCAATCTCCACTGCAAGTGGATAGGACGTTAAAGCATTCTGGGTTTTTTTCTCAGCCCTTCATCTGCCCAGTGCCTGATGAGTCAAAAATCACTGTCTGCAGCAATAAAAGTTGCAGGCACATGTCTTGCCCTCCACTTACCTGTAACCCTTCAATGGCCAGTTTAAGGATAGATGGCGTAAGCTTGGAGGCTTGCTTGAAGGAAAAGTTGCTCCAGTCTATAATTAGAATGAAGCCATTTATCTGAAGCTCCTGATCTTCGATGAGCACTTCCAAGGACAGTAGGATAGCCCGAAGGATATCTATGAAGGAGTTCCTAAAGCCAAAGGAGAAAAAAAAAAATAATCACTGGTTGCAGTTATCTTCAAACCTGAAGATGCTCAGCTTTGCTGTGGATAGGGCCTGAGCAAGGGACAGGGATTTATTCTAGTAGATTTCTTCTGAAAAAAAGAGTTGTTTCAGAGGTGCCACTAAAGAGCTCCTGCTACAAAACTTACGCTCCTCTGCTTGGTGAGATAAGTCCTGTTCACAGGTGGATAAAATAAACCCTGAACAAAATCTTTTCAATTCTGGGATTCCTTACAAAAGATTTTCGCTAACCTACTTTGGGTAAATATCTGTGATGAAATGAAATTGATTCAGGCTATGAGTTTAAATCCCTGTTCCTCTGGATAAACTTTACCATGTTTTTTTGTTTGGGTTTTCTTTTCCCATTTTCTTTCTATTACAAAGAGAAAAATCAGAAAAGGAAGTAAATCAGTATAACATTAATATACATGGTATGGTTACAACTAGGCTCCCTGGGTTCCTGCTTGAGTGGAGGGAATGATCCAAGGCTTTGCACAATTAAGTTTGACTGTTTCCCTGTTTCTGTGAGCCAAACACAACATGAAAAATAGCTGCATACACTCAAAATGGGAACTCTTTATTAATTAGCAGCTACCAGCAGGCTGACTGCAAGGCTTCCCTCAGCTCTGGGAGAATAATTAGAAATGTTGGAGGCCTTGTGGGAGATAGAAAGTAACAAAGGAGAAAATGTTTTCTTTAATGTGAAAGTCTGTACTGAGAAGCCTAGGCCACTCTCTACTTCCATCTCATGCATTTTGCAAAAGCAAGAGTTGGACACCTTAATAACTAATTCTGTATTTACATCTGAATAAGCTGAAACAGGCCCTCTCCTCATCTGTCCTTTCATTAAGAAGATTTACAAACAACAGGTTTGTCACAGCACAAACAAGCTAGCAAGCAACAAAAGAGTTTTACTGTTGGTCAAACTCTACTACCTATACTGTTTCTCCACCCTCCAGAAGCCAGACCACACTCCTCCTTGTCCCTGCTAAGCTGGGGGTTTCCCCTTCTCTAGACTCCTTCCCCACCCAGCCTCTCTTCATCCAAGGTCTCCTCACCCACTCTCATCGGAGCTATTTAACCACTTAGCAGGAACGAGCTACAGCTGCACATCATCCATGTCAATCAACCCACTGCCTTCACAGCAAAACACAGCTGCATATTATCATTGTCAATCAACCCACTGCCCTCATTCCCCTACACAGGTTCTTTTAGAGAGCAACATCAAGGATAGCTTCAGAAAGTACAGCTTAACCTTGTGTAAAATGAAATGCTGTTGCAGTCTGCTTTACTTCTGCATAATTCCCAAATTCTGATGAGGACTGAGATCCATTACAGGAAAGGTTTGCACCATACTCTTCCATGGAGATTTTAATTTCATCCCTTTCTACTGTTTTCTTCAATTTAAAACAAGGCGTTTAAGCTTGCGAGAATTTTGTTTCAAATTCTAACTGAGAGAAAAAACCCATATGCAGCACAACCAAACTTCTCTACCACCAAGACCTCTACCTCTCAATGGCAGCAACACGTGATAAATTTCTATTACAAGTAAATGGTGACATGTTTTCTTATTCTTTTTTCTCTCAGTAGGTTTTGAGTGGAAAATGGACGTTCCTTCTCTAAAGGCACAGTCCCTTGAAAAAGCTGTTTCTGTACTGTGCCTTTCTGCAAAAGTTAGAAGCTTCTCTGAAGTATAATTGCCGAGGCAACTTGCAATACCTAGGTAGAGCTTAAAGATATTCAACGTTGTTGCTGCTATGTACCAGACCACCCTTCCCTCATTTGCAGAACAGCCTTGACCTTTTCAAATCCTATGGGGAAGCTGGCTAAACAGACAAACCGAAGGAGCACTTTCCTTAGCAATGTAAGGTGAAGGCATACTGATTGGATTGGGAACTGACACTTATTTTTAGTCTAAATTTATTTCAAAACACCATGATATGGATATACTATCCGCTGTCCAGCTGAAACTGGTGATGACTTTCAAGCAGCAGCAGATTACTAGACTTTCAGTGATGAAAAAGTGAGTGCACCCCTAGACTTTATCTACCTAATATATCCAAAACTACTTCACTCCAGCACCCCTAGGCGAGGGGTCAGCCTTCCACCAGAACTGCCCCGTGGAAGCTCCCAGGGGTGTGCAGTGGCTCCAAAAGTGTCCTTGCATACATGCCAGCCTTTTCTACTCTCTTGTCATCAACACAGAACGATACCAGCATTCATGGATGGACTTTCTGCCTGGATTGGGGAAGATGGACTAATCCAGAGCTCATTTTAACCCTACATTTGCAAACCCTAGAATGAAGAAAATACTTGTTACTACTGAAGGTGTGAAAACAGGGCCACGCTATGATAAGAAAAGGTTTCATCCTTCATTTGTGGGAAGAAGTTTTCTTAATAGAACATTCAAACTCATATTCGTGATCCTGATGCTTTTAGAAGCTGTGTAATGATTCCAGTAGGGCTGTATGGAAATGGTGCATGCAAAGCATCTTCTGTAATCCACTTAAACTCTAAATCACAATGTAATATTCCATTTGACTGAGTGCAAGATCTTCCTCTGAGGCTCTGTGCTGAGAAATTCCAGTCTTTGTTTGGGTGTCTACATAAATTACCAGGTTTTGAAGCAATTAGTCACCTGTGCTTCCCTGTACTTTCAGTAAAAATTATTTTCCTGGGAGATATAGCACCCCAGTTTTCTTAGTGTGCAACTAATCTGGCTGTCATCTGCCCAGATCCCTCCCCACCTCTATGTATTTGCAATTTTAAGACATGATGTAGGAAATAACTCAAAGTGAACACAAAGACGTTTTTCAGATGAGTATGAGAAGACATGGAAGCAGCAGGCAAGTCCTCCAGGTGGGCTGTTTGCAGGCACACTGTTTTGTGAATGCAGGGTCTGGATAGAAATCAGAGTGCCACTTGAGGCTGAAGCCCTCTGCTCCCTAATCTTGAGGCTCTGAGACAAGTCATTCAGCTGTGTGACTGATTTGCATCCAAATCATTTTATATGCATGAAGACAGAACCACTTTCTATTAGTCCATCTCTTTTGTTCCTTTCCCTCCTCCAATCCCCCCTCCCCACCATTTTAACCCTCTCTCACACACACAAAAAAGTGAAATAATTTACTATTACACAAAGGGAAATGTGTAAGGTGCTGTAAGGATTCAGCATGGAGCCTACTGAAGTGAGCCACTAATGAGTTACAAAAGATACGCACAAACCTCAGAAAGACAAAAAGCAGGAGGGAGGGAGAATGCCTATCTGCCTTGGCTGAATGGAAAGGTACCACAAAAGAGGCTCTTCAAATATCCTTTGGAAAATGGAAAGTTAACCCAACAGAAGCTAGTAGTAAGGAACAATAATGTAAAACAAAAATGAAGATGGTTTAGCTGAGGGATTTGGTGGGGAGATTAGCCAAAGGCATAACATGAAAATAAATAAGAAGAAATTACTTAATTATAAGAGACGTAAGCAGGCTGAGAGAATCAAAAGGCTCAGTGGAGTACCAGGGTGCAATGGGAACAATTAAAGAGGATAAAGACATTGCAGGGAAATTAAATGATCTATTAGCATGTCTCTGCCACCAGTCATTTTGTAGAGATAAATGAATAATAAAGCTGAGGAACTGTTGGAAAATAAGGGGTCAAATAAGACACACTACAAGAAAGCGATACATTTTGGAGAACATGGCATCAGTAAAGGATTTTGCCATTACTCTGTCTCTGAACAGTTAAGCATAGGGTCTGTTTTAGGCAAGCTAGTGAAACTAATTGGATTATTCATATGGTTAAAATATGAACATACAGAAGTACTGTCAGATGAAGCCATTAAGACTGTCTGGTAGCAAGCAAAAACAAACTGTCACTAAAAATCCCCACTGTCCCACAAGACAGCAGGCTATCAAAGTTTGGACCAATGTCGTTATCTTGGCAGTTGCAGACAACTCAGCTTATCATCCTGCAGTTAGTATGCAATAACAGCTTCTCTCCTCTAGCAGTTAAAGAGTGGCCAAAGCTGAATATCACTTAGCAAGCTGCAAACACGGCATAGATGCAAATCAGCTAAGAGACCACACCTCACTTTGTTCCATCCCCATACAATAAATCAACAGAGAGCAGAAATGCGTGCTTAGCTTCTAGTGGGGGCAGAGCTGGCACTGCACTGCAAAGAGGATTCTCACTGGGAGTAGAGCACAGAAAAGGAAGCAGGCAGAAGAAGGACCAGAAAAAACATCTTCAGGGTGCCCCAAATTATTTGAGCTAATCAAAGCTGAAGAAGCTGGCCGCACCTTGAATGCTTTGTTTGGTTTTGGGCCCCCCACTACAAGAAAGACATTGAGGTGCTGGAGAGTGTCCAGAGAAGGGCAGAGAAGCTGGTGAAGGGTTTAGAGAGCAGGTCCTATAAGGAGCGTCTGAGGGAACTGGGGCTGTTTAGCCTGGGGGAAAGGAGGCTCAGGAGGGACCTTATCGCTCTCTACAGCTGCCTGGAAGGAGGTTGTAGTGAGGTGGGGGCCTGTCTCTTCTGCCAAGTAACAAGCGATAGGATCAGACAGTGGTCTCAAGTTGTGCCAAAGAAGGTTTAGATTCGATATAAGGAAAAATTTCATCATGAAAAGAATTGTCAAGGCTGGCCAGGGAAGTGGCTAAGTCACCATCCCTGGAGGTATTTAAAAGACTTGTAGATGTGGTGTTTAGGGACATGGTTTGGTGGTGGACTTGACAGTGCTAGGTTAACGGTTGCTCTTGATGGTCTTAAAGGTCTTTTCCAACCTAAACAACTCCTCAAATCTATGATTCTATGAAAAGCTTAGAAAGGGAGATGTGTATAACACAGCACATCAATGCTGGTGGAGGAGGGAAGAGACAGGAAGGAACATTTTTAATTGTTCATATACACAGCCAAGGTACACTGTTCATAGAAAAGCCCTTGGAATCCAGTCAGCATTGGGTTTTGAACCAGTATTCATAAATCATATGATGTCATTTATTTCAGCAGGTTAAATTCTCCTTTCTGCTCACAAAGTATTGATAAGAAAGCCTCAGCTTCCTTGGATGTGTTTTTAGAAAACATCTGGTTTTTTTAATGCATGTTTTATTTTAGAAATGTAAAACTCATCTCTGCTGAAAAAAGCAATGGAAATTACTGACATACAGTCCGTGGGGATTCATGTCTTGGTTCAAACTCATGATCATTAGTAGCTACCGTGCCTCTCTGGCATCAGAGGGAAAGGGCAGTCAGTCCAACCTCTGCAAGACCTGATCTTCACATTTTATGACCTTTTCCTGAGGAAAGGCCCCTCATATGAATCCTGCACAACACAGGGTAGCCCTTGGCTGAAGAGTAACCGGGAAGAGCAACGGCAAAATGAAGAATCGTGAATAAACACGGTGACTCACTTGAATAATCCTGCACCAGAGAAGATGAACAGGTGAACAGAGGAGCTCACAGCCGACTCATGTGCTGAAAAGGGCTTGTTTGTCTCATCTGTCTGAGGTCTGAAAAGCGCATATTTGTGCAGAAATTAGCAAGGCTTGTCTGAGATTCACAGAGAAAATGGATTGCATTCACAGCACATGTTCACAAGTATTTTGACCTGCCACGGGTAACTATATATTCATAGAACAATTCAAAGCCATTTAAACTCCTTAGCTGCAAAAATATGAATAATTCACCAGCATGTAAACTGGAGACATTCTTACACAATAATATGAGATCTTATTTTGTAGGGTGCCAACGCCTTCTTTGTCATGCCCAAGTTAAGGTACAGATTTTCTCATTTCCTTGTAGAAGCAGCATACAAGCACATAAAACTCCTACTGAGCAAAACACAGGTTGCGTTAAGTTAAAGTCATAGCTCCGAATTATTAATCTGTCACTTCTAGTGTAGCTATCTTTGGTTGTTCCAGTATGTCAGCTTCAGACAGGCATCTCTCTTGTTTTGTAATGAAAAGATAGCAACTTTTTCCCCACAGCATCTGTGTAAGTCTATAAATAAAATTCTGAACAAACTTTACATCCAGAATAACAGACTGGATAGGTATGTGTGTTGATTTTTTTTGTTCAGAAATACTTAGTCCAATGAGCCACTGGATACAAAGAACAGCGTAGACTGAGACCTGAACTGTATTTAACAGCATTAGAAACCCACTGCTTAGCTTATAACTGAACAGAGGCCAGTCACCCACAGATATCTGGCTGGCTTTGAATTCCTGCTTGGAGTGAGCTGGAAGCCTCTGCCATTGCCCACGAAGGGAAAATGTACCACCTTGCAGAAAGAAACTGCATCGTTTTATTTTTCTATCATGCAAAAATTGCCTCTGAGTGACTTTCTTAAAGATATAAAAATATTCCCCTTGTCATGTTTCTCCTAGAAGTTCTTCTACGTACACGTATTAGGAGGTTTTTTGCTGTTACTTTCCACTTCAGTTGAACTCCATAGCAACCAGTAGCCCCCGAATTACACACTCTGCATTCAGGTCTGTGTTACGAATCTCCTCCTACATACACTCATTCATACTGTGGGCACCCTTAGCACATGAATACTGTGTTCCTGACGTTAATGTGACTGTGCAAGGGCCCTTTCTTACGTGTCATTTGGCTGAAAAACAGGGACCTTTGCAGCCCCTGTGCTTGGGGAGGGAGAGTGCAGGTGGTGGGGCTCTTCAGACCCCTGGTAGGACCAGCTTCCACCAGAGACCTGCACAGGGGAATGGGGAGGTGACATCTGCTCTTCCCTTTGCCTCAGCCCAGGGACATGCTACAGAATCTAGCAGGGAATCAGTTCAAGGTAGAGCATAAAATTGTTACGCTCCTGAGAGTTCAAAATATCCCTCCCTGAGCATTCCAGCAACCTGATCCTACCTGGAGCAGGCAACCGATTGCAAACCATCACAGCACAAGTTAGTGACTGCTGATAAGGCGTCCGCGTGGGTGCCGCCGGGCAGAGCCGAGCCAGGGTGCTCAGCACTGTGCAGGGTGAAACCTCTCAGGAGCAGCATGCTGCTCTGCTTTGAAGCCTGCTGCTGAAAGGGAAGGCCAGAATCAAAGTCTCAGGTGCGATATGACTGTTCCTCTGGCCGTGGATTTGTTTTATTCCTTCAGAAGTTAGTATTTCTGAGCTACACACTGGTGATTTTCTTGCCTTTTTAATACCCAGAGCAATGTCAAGCTTGCAAAGTGCAAATTTCTCGAGGAGGAATGCGACAATCAGAAGCAGCGTGTTATGATACTGTGGAAATTATTAAAAACCCTACACAACAAGTCCTAAATGCAATCAATAAATCAGTTGTACAGAGCCACTGCAGTAATTTGCCTAACAGTCCCAAATGCAATGTGCCCTGTAAGGAGCATGGGAAAGATGGGAAAAGAGCACATTCCAGCATAAGCACAGTCAGGGAGTCCATGGTAGTTTCAGGTTAGTGGTCTCCACTGTTTGAAATTCAGGAGATGACACATGGGAACAGACTGACGATCACAGCTACTATCTGAGATGTAGTTTTTAATCTCCTATCATGATCTTAACGATGTTGTGATACTGTTCCTTCAAAGCACAGCTGGAGTAAAAATGAACAAAATGAATGCTGGTACATGAATGACTGATGGTTAGAAGCATTAGGATTGATGACCTCTGTTGTTTTATTTTATTCTGTGTGAATGCATAGCCTTTTCTTATTCCCTCTTGGCACTGCAATCCATCCTTGCATCACACTAAGCTATTTGCTCAATTTCTTGCATCATTGCATTCCACAAGTTAATTTTTCATTACAGAAAGGGAAAGGATTTTCTTTTGAACATTATGAAGCTACTGTTTAATCACAGAAAGCAATTATACAGCTCCTTTGTTCTGTTATTAGAAAGTACAAATGACACCACTGATTCAGTCTCCCTGCTATCGTGGTTTCTGTGTGTGATTCCATTATATCTTCTCTAGCTTTATCTCCACTTCATCTTCAATATCTTTCCATTTGAAATAGCCCTGGACTTTTTGCTCCTTCCTGATGTGATTACCTCATTTGTTCATAATGATAATTAATTCCTTTCATTGCTCTTTTTTTATTTGGACAGCTATAGTTTTTACATTCCCTTCTTTTCGAGATAATGTAAAGTGAATTCAGTATTCAAGGTGAGTTTGGAATATCAGCATACATAAAAGAATATGTTATCTTTTCCTATGTCTTCTCTGTCTCATTCTTAATGCACCTAACATCTAATTAACTTTTCTGACCACCCCTGCACAATAAGTATACTTCTTAATTGTGCTGTCCATAATGACCTGATGTTTTCCTTAAAAGGTTGAAAGTAATTGAAAACCTAGAATAAACTGCACAGAGTTAAGAGAGGATAAAGGATCTGCATACAAGATGTGACCATATATTAAAATCCAACATCTTCTTGCATTGCACTTAGACTTCTTTGCATAATAAATGCTGCTTTTCTAGGTCATTCTAGAGTTTTCCACAATTTTTGCTAATCTTCACTAACCTACACAATTTTCCATTTTCTTTTTGTCACATCACCACTTACCTCACCTACGTCTGCCAAAAGGATATTACTGCTGGGCATTATGATAACATAATTTTGCTACTTACAAATCCTACTCTCTGCCTGAAGTATCAGGGCTACTTTTATGTGCAAGGCAAGAATTCATCTATATATTTATTAACTTTTCTGAAAAGGCTTTAATACAAATTTCAAAGAAAGATTTTTTTATTAGCTAACTAAATGGTATATATAAATATTTTTACCTTAGGCAATTCTAACAAAATTATCTAATTGTCCCTTTGGTTGCAACCAGTTGTTCTTACAGCAGACCTCAATGATGACTAGATCAAATAGCAAAGTTAAAATCAAATAACTGCTTACCAGTGCATATATGCTGAGTCTCATGAGTTCAGAACTACAAAAGTCATATTATCTTTTGTGGCTATTCAGACAGCACCTGGTTACTCACACAGCACTCATTAATCCAGAAAGCTTTGAAAAATGTAGCAGAATGCCTGGAAGGTGGTTCAGAAACTCACTTCTGTCTTCCTGTTGGAAAGTGTAACTGTTCAGCTAAGAAGCAAACTCATTCTGTGTGCTTGAAATTACAGTAATGAACTTTCATCTGGTAATCATAAGCTGCAATGAACCCAGAAGGTATGTATGAAGTCACCTCCTTTCTTCTTTCCAGTATGAAATCTCTATGAATCTCTAAGGTCAGAGAAGAAACCTCAGCTATCTGAATCTCAGAATTTCAGAGGCACAGATAGCGTACAATCGGTGTGCTTGACAGATGACAGTCAAAACTTGCCTAGGAAAGAAGCCCATATTTTGAAAAATATTCTGCTGAAGAGTCTCTTTTTCATGTGCATAGAAGCATGGAAGGTACATTTGATTCAACAGGCTGAAAAGAAGTCAGAGAAAATCATAGGAAAACGGAAAATTAAGCAAGTCCAGATTGTCAGGAACAGATTGGTTACATTAGGCTCAAGAAATTACTATTTCTACCTATTTTATCCATATTCTATCTATTTCTATCCAGTAGGAAGAGCAGAGCTGAGCAAATCATGGTGAAAAGCCACAGTAAACTGATACTGAGTTATGGGTCATGCCCTGCACATGAAATTCCAGATACTGTGTGTGAAGGTGACTGTTGCGCAGTATTATGCCCCTAACAAAAGCATAACACAAAGAAGAAAAAGAAAACTACAGCATCCCAGTGGACTTTATTAAGTCAGTACAGTATCCTCCTTGGCCTGTGTTAAATGAATGCACGCACAGGGACAGACTGTTGCAGACCTTGCAGCAGTAGCATGTCTAGAATTAGTTCACATGACAATGGTGGATAATGGCTTGTGTATCTTCATTGGCAAGATCATCATGTGGTAGTAATGTATATCTCCATGAAAGATTTATAGAGTAGTTTTGGTATCACCAGATGGTATAATGGAGAACCAGGGAGACCATGGTTCTTTTCTCCTTTCAGGAAGAATGAAACAGAAAAGCAGAGCATGTATGGGTAGAGAGCAGCATCACCACCAATTAAGACAAGGAAATAATTTGCAAAGAAAGCAATCAGAAATATCACGGTATCTAGGTTTATGAGCTCTTTCCATTAAAAATCACATTTTAACTATCATAATAGAGAGGGTGATATAAAAATGATGATGTTATTAAAAAGCTTGTCCCTATGCCTGTCTGGTGGAGAGTATATTGGGGTTTTGTTAGAGCAGCAAGAATAGATGATGAAGCTATGTGGGTTGTCATCACCCAAGGCAAATGATCAAAGCTGTATCTCTTCAGAGATATTGGGTAAGAGGTTATCAAGACATGAGAAGAAATGGCAAAAGGTAGAAAAGCAAGCATATCTTAGTAAACACCTAAAACAGCTATTTCATCAGGCAAATAAGCATATAGCTGTGCTTATATCTGTACTTAAATCTGGCAGTGAAAGTGGAAGACGTTACAAAGATGTACAAAAGTGATGTCAATCACAAAAAGGGTCATACATTCTTTTAGTTGGGGGCCATCAGGGCCAGTAAAAGACAGACATGGAAATATTCTAATAATTTCTTACAAGCAAATGAAAAGATGTCTCAAGCATTATATATCAAAGAGGTTTCCCATTGGAACAATAGGCAACTTTGATATAGCTGACAAGATGGAGGAACTTGATATTATTGAAGTAGAAATGATCATTGGGGAACTCAAAACAGATGCCATGAAGATTCATAAAAAAGCAGTTTAGGAAAAATTGACTGCAGATCTCTTCAGAAACTACGATGAAGAAAATTTGCTATAATGATTCAACTGAACAGGGCAGAAGGACCAGAAAAAAATGAACCCATGGAGATTTATGAAATAGAGAAGACTGATAAAAGTGTATGGAATCATGGTGCTGCCAGCCACAAAGAAACTGCTTTGCACAGTTATGCTGAAAAGGATATGCAGTGCCATGAAGCTCAAGAAAAATGAGCAGTTTTCACCGCAGCCACTTTTGAGTGGATCATATTTCATACAATTTCACTGAAGAAAGTGAAGGAATGAAGAGCAATAACCTTCCCCCTAAGAAAGCAGGTTTTTCCTACCCAGAAATCCACTGAAAGTGGAAACGAGCCTTATCTGTAGAAGATTACAGACTTTAATATCTCATTTATCAATGAGATAAAAATGCAATGTGATCCAACGAACAATGACAGGTCTGGTCAAATGGTACCATTGGAATCAAAAAAAGGTATGTCTTCTTCCTCACATTCTCCAGGTTTGTCTTAGTCTTCACTGGGTATTGGACCTCCCGTGTGGAAAACAGCTGACAGAAGTTCCTTTGGGAGATCTGGATACCACGGACACATGACTCCACAGTTCGTCAATCGATAGAAGACTGATAACTGAATTAATTTTATAAACAGCTAGTAGAAACCAAAAGTTATGGAAGACACCATCAGTGTGAATCACACCACACTGTGGTAGAAACCTTGGGAAATTAATTCTATAGGCAGCATGAATGACAGCTGCTTCTGTAATGACTCCAGTCTGTGAGGCAATTGCTCCTTTTGAAGATCAATTACTGAATACAGAAATCAAGTATAATCAGCATTATACTATGTGGCATTACCACCCTTTTACTAAGTGTATTTTTGTGTGGATGACATCAATGGAGCAAAAGAGGTTTGCCTGAAGGAAGATTAGGATGCTATGCAAAAATGGTTGGGTAAAAGGAACAAAAGTTTTTCAGATCCAGAAACAGCTACAACCACTTGATGCTTTGCAAGTGAGGAAGTGACCTTTCCTGGGATGTGGGATGTACAGGGTTTCTTTGGCAAAATAGCCCTTTAGAGTGGTGCTTTTCTTTTTTTTTTTTTTTTTTTTTTTTTTTGGCCTTGAGGTTGCAAAATATATTTTTCTAAGAGAATTTCAGGAAAAAGGGAAAAGAATGAGCCTAGAAGGACTCCCCTGAAATTTTTCTCAAGCAGCAACCTGAGCAAATTAATGTGACTAGCTCAGCTCATTTAGAAATACAACAGTGTTTAGACTGGCTTTCTCAAAATAGACGAAGTTATTGTGGAACAAAAATATTAAAATGCAGGCTGAAAATTTTAAATTAAAAACTGCCAGGATTACAGTCATTCTCAAAATGCCCCCGGTGCAGGATCAGTGGACAAAACAGGCTTTAATCAATTTTTAAAGTATGATTTCAGATGCCATAATCACAAAGGGAAAAATTAAGCATATTTTAAAACTCTAAGACCAGTCCTTCAAAAATTATGAGTACTTCAGTTTCTGCGAATGCAGTGGATTGGTGCATAATTTCCCCATTTCAGAAACCAAAAAGAACAGGCAATCTACCCAAAACATTTAATCAATGCTTTACTTGTATTTCATTATCAGGATTTGAAACCCTAAATTTCTGAAATAAACTCTGCCTTTTGAACAAGATTGCTGATTCCATGGTCTCACAGCATGAAGGCTTTTTCCTGGATGAGACAGGGAGAATCTTCGTGTCACATACTGACAGCAGTAGCGTGTAGTAACTGTCTGAGACCCCAAAGGCAGCAGAAATAGGATCGTGGAGCTTTGTAGAAATTATATGGAGAAAGGAAACCCAGCCTGGTATCCCTTATTTCCTGGAAGCCAGTACAATTTTTTTGGTACATGACAGTAGTTCCCAGTAGGGTACAGATTAGTGTTGCAGGTGCAGTGTGATCCTTGCCTTTGAATAGTAAAGCTATGTTATTATTTTGGCAGACTACCAAATTTCTCAGGAATTGCCAGTGAAAAGCAATCTAAGTGGTTTATAAACTATTAAAAATCAGTTGAGGTGAAAACAGAATTTCATGTGAATTGCAGCGTTAGGGATTCTGAAATAAAAGTTTTGCTGATTTGTTATTACAGAAGTTATCAGCAACCTCCTAAATCACTGTAACCTTTGTACAGCAGAGTATACTTACATGTGTGGATATTTAGTCTCTGCCTTCTGGCAACCACTGTTTCAGGGTTTGCTATTTCTGGAGGAAAGGGCTGTGTTTTAGGTTTCTAAACAACTGGAAACTGTACATTGATAAAGTAACAATTCATATTTTTCTATTACTGTTTATATTGATTTTTATTGCAAAGCTAATATAATTAATTTAAAATATTTTTTTTCACACTTCTAACAAGAATTCTCACATAGTCGATACAGAGAATTACTGAAGAAATTTGATTAACTGAAGTCACTACTCATTCAATTATAAACAATTGCTCATGGAGCAACATATGTTGCAATTAAGTACAGAAAACAATAGACAAAGTTATTGTGCTTTTGAACTTAGTGCACAGTGACATCCTGCCAGAGCACACACTGGTATTTACAGGACACAGCTCTGGAACCAGACAGCTGGAACAACTGGGACCTTTACTCCAAATGCAAGCAGTAGTGATCACTGAAATAAAGATACAGACAGGAGGGAGGCCCTGTTTTGTCAAAAGTCAGCAAAAAGAGGCAGAAAAAGGATCAGCAGACATCGCCACAGCTAGTTTAGTTACGTGGCCTTGAGAAAAATGCCATAAGGCATTTTCTAATACTTCAATATTAGTGGTAAACACGGAAGTCTTGAACAAATAAACCACCCCTTGTTCTTTACTTCTTTGTTTTCTGGAAAACAGTTGCCTGCAGTCATTGGTACAAGCTTGTTTACAAAGAAACACCTGATTTTTTTCATCTGTTGCCATTAGAAATCTTTATAAAACCAGAAAATCACAATTAATTTTCCTTGCAGTCTAATTGGTTTCATGGTAAGAAAGGAAGGGATTGGGTGTTACCATGAATATATCATGTATTATTGGAATAGCTGCAACTTGAAGTCTTTTTCAAAAGTAACAAAGCCTAGTTTTTGAGAGATGGCACTGGAGATGTTTGCACCTTAATAGGGAAGATATGGCCTTTAGAAAATCTAATACATAAAACCTATAATTTGGTATCATGGGATGAGTTGTTAAGATTGCAGGGTTTGTTTATACTATGTCAGGTGTCCTTTTTTCTCTGTTACTGTCTTACAGTTTAGAATGTATTGAAAGGGGAAAGTTAGGGAGAGTCTGTTCCTAAGATCTAAGCACAGTCTAAGGACTCATTTGTTTCAACAGCAGAACTAATTTGCTTACGAGTGACTGTAGTACATACTTCTCTTTATTCTAGCCAATGCTTTGATTTCACAGAAACGTTACCAAGAAGGCCTTATGGCAATAACAGAGAAAAACTTCAAGTGATAGAGTCTTTGCAAAATGAATCCCAATATGCTGCAGGTAGTTTAGTTTCCACAAAAACACACAGAAAGCAGAGTGATTCCAGGCTCTCTGTGGTTTTTCCCCCTGATCTGGAAGAACTCTTCAGCACTCTTTTCCCTTGCATTCTGTTGACTTAGCTTTGGTTAATATTTTGCATTTTTAGTATTAATCAACAGTGCTTAACAGTCAAGTCAAATGCACTTGTTTCATTTCTGTACAAGAAGTATATTAAGCTATAAGGTACCTAAGCAAAATGTCTAATGTAAAGCATATAAATAGTCTAATAGCCTCGTTCCTGTATTTTGTCTCCGTAGTTGAATTTGTTGGGGGTGCTCACAGACAGGTGAGTGTGTGCATTGTTGAATCAGATGTTATGAAAAAAACCTTTCCTTTGTCCTCTTGTTCAGAAATACATAAACCCTTTAATGTATATGCTTTTGAAAGAATTAGAGAAGGAGGTTCCCTGGCTTCAGCCGTGCAATCTTCTAACATACTTTTAGGAAAGCTGAAAACCAGACTTTTCAGTTCACCTATTCTGACCTAGTCATGTGCACTACTTTTATTAAGGGCCCCACAACATTACCGTAGGCATGAATCAGGCCGTTTTTCATTCCAGAAGTAGGAAACATCATGACAGAGTACAGCGCTGGCACAGTGGGACCTTGTGCAAGCAGGACATTGATGAACACCTTCCTCCCCTCCGCCCGGCTGCAGCACTTCACCTCTGTAGTCTGCTGCTCCCCTGGTCCCAGCCAGAGCCTGTACTCAGAGGACACAGCTAACTGAGGTGCTGAGCTATAAATCACACCTGTTTCCTGATGCTGCGCACTTCTTCCAGCATAACCATTTCCATTTTTTTCCTTTGTTTCATTTTCTGTTACCCTGCCATGCTCATATTGAAGCAATTCGCTACATGCAGATTTAATGAGTCTTGCCCGTGGCTCGCATGCCCTTCTTAATTGCTAGGCACCAGCAGCCTGGCAAATGGTTGTTTTCTCAACATCCTGTTAGTATAGTAACACTTCTTATCTTTTCAAGTACTTCAGGATAACAAAATAATAGTTTTTCTATTGAAGATGCATTTGTAGAAATTTATAGTGAGCCATAGCCTAGGACAGGCTTAGGTAGCAGCTAAATTTATCTTCCACCACACCTTTGGGAGATGTAGAGTTTCTTCAGGGAAGAAAAAAGTAGTCAAAGGGGGTTTTCCTGTCCACGCCAGTGTAAGAGCTAGACAAGGACTGAAGTGTCTTTGTAGGTCAGGTGAGGGTCAGTTCAGGTTTCCTTCTGTATCTTTTTTGCAAGCAGGATTAAAGACCTTGTCTTCAAGGCAGTGGTGTGACAAGTACGAAACATTGAGTTATTTCTTCCCTGTGTCAGTGAATCACTGCCTGGCTGTCTTCAGCCCCTGTGACCCTCCCGCCGCCCCCCCATTAGGCTCAGAGTGCACTCCTGCCCCAAGCTGCAGCCAGCTGCAAGCTGCTTGGCCCTGCCCTGCTGCCCCAGGGACCCCCCGGTTCCCCCAGCCCTGAGAGCCCCCGACTCCCTGACACACTCTTCTTCATTTAAGGAAGGCTATTAAATTTTCATTTAAGAAATCCTTCTTTCTTTTCTCCTGTCCATTTAGGTTGCAAACTTTCTAGGGTTGGGATTAAAACTTGCTTTGTTTTTTTCATCCTAGTACCCAGTTTAGGGGTGACTGATAGCAAAAATTGAACAAATTCATGTAGGAAATTAGTTGCTGGTGAGCACAACTAGCCAATATGAGTGCAATGACCTTTTAGATAGATCATGTAATAGGTGGTCACACAATTCAACAGCCACGGTCTGGATTGACTGGGAAAGTTTTGAGATGCAGCTGCATTTAAAGTCTGCGCATTTTATTATGTTTGACAATTGCTTGTAGGTTAGCTCCCTGCATTATATTTTAATATAACCTATGCTATTCACTGTGTTTCCCTGAATGAAGTGCAGTTAAATGATGTAGCACAGTAAATTCCTTAAAGCTCAGACCTCTGCTCCTAAGACAGTATTTTTGGCCTGGTAGGTCCAGTAGTGTTCAAGAACAGCATTTAGCATCCTGGAGACCAGATACTCAGCTGTGCCAGCACCATAGTACAGTGTATTTCAAGAGTTAAAATGAAGGTGGCTTTACACTAATTAGACTTCCTTGGATGTAGGGATGTGGCTGCTTATTAACAGGGCCAGCAACAGCTCTGGAGGCCCTCCTTGTGCTGTTTTCCTGGATGGCAGCCAATAGGACAGGCCACATGGCTCCTGCATCAGCTGGAGCATTCCCTCCATAAATGTGTAGCCAACACTACGTGCGCACTGCAACAATTCACAGCCACACTCAGTACTTCAGAAACTCCCTCCCATGGGAAAACTCAATACTTATGAAAGTAAGGCAGACGTATGACAGTGCCGTTCTCACTCACTGCATCTGCACACTCCTCCTGACAGTGCGTTTGCTCACCGATAATTTCCTTAATTCTTACAGCTTCTTTTTTGGGGGTCATGACAGAAGGCCCTCATTGGAGGACTATTTCTAGGCGTATCTACCTGGAGATTCTGCAATTTTCTACATCACAGACAGGCATAGCAGCCTTTTCACAAAGTTAGAATACCTGCATTATTTAGTGGTTTCAAACAGGTTCTTATCCAGCAAGAAGGCTGCAATAGACCTTGGGTACAATAACCATTATCCCCCTCAGCACACAGTGACTGGGAGACACAGCTCCATTGCAGGATAGGAAACAATGACACTGGAACACCATAAAATATCATAACTAACCATTTTCAAATATAACTGAGACATAAAACACCCAGCATGTATTCAGAATCCCACATGGGGAAATTGCTTTTACACAGCATTTCTTATACACAAGATAATCTGTTGGACTTTTAGATACCAGAGCTTACTGATATAATGTTCATATTCTTAAACTGCAAGATGTCTTAAAGTACCATCTGACTTTATCCTCCTCAGAGGCTTTTGACAAAGCAACATTAATCCTAGAAACAGGGGATAGAAAGTTCCCTGACAGCATCTCTTGCGTCTCCTGCATTGCATCATCATAAGTACTCTAGTTTGTCTGTGATTTCTTTAGTAAAAAATCCAGTGATGAGGAGTCCATAGAGTGCCTCAGTTACCTGTTCAGGTCCTGAACCACCTTAACCATTGTAAAATGTTTTCTAATTTTTGGAAATCTAATTCTGCTCAAGATTATTCAATTTGCTTTCATTCTGTATTCCCAGCCCCAAGAAAATGGAAAACTTTTAACTACCACCTTTTATTAAGGTAAACTTTTATATACAGAAAGATTCAAATCTCATCCCTTTTTTGATTTCTAAAAAAAAAATAATAATAATAATTTAAAAATCAACTTTTATTATATTGTCATATTTTCCAGACTTCTTGTTTTACTGTTCTTTTCTTGACATAGCTCAGATTTGTCTCTTGTGCTAGTGTTTAGGTTACAGATCGGTTGAGGTGAGTTGTCCTGCAGACAACATTCCGGTAATACAGCTCAGAGACATTGCTTCCTCAATGGTAGCACCTTACTGTATCATTCCATTTGTAGTCTATCATTTACCCCCAAATCCTTTTGTGCCCAATTGGTATTTTCTCCATTAATTGACCATTGATACCCTATTTAACAAACCAAGAGGTGAGAAAATCCCAACAGAGACAAATGTGTCAGCCAGGACTAAACCAGTATGTCTGGTGTCTCACAAGGCTCGTTGGCCTTTAACACAGACTCTACATCTGATATGCCTCTTTTTGAAGTAAACCTCCAAATGATTCTGAATTACTTTTAAATGAATCATAGAAAATTTTCTATGAAAGAAAGTGAATGTACGTGTAGCTATGTATAAATTTTAAGAGAGAATAATAATAAGATGCTGGAAAAATAAAAGACATTTATTGGCAGCTACGGCATACACAAAGTGCCATTTTCCCCAGACTTACAGAGCTCTTTTATTCAAACAGAATTGAAGGTTTTGTCAGAGCAAAACTGAATTTAAGTTGCAGTAGCCAGCTAAAAGTGGCTTACATGTAAATGAGAACCTAAGATACGGAAAGATTTCCTACTGTCTCTCCCTAGGTCAGAGTTTATTCCTCCTCCTTTTTTATCTCAGTTTTCAAATTAATATTGCAGTGCATTTGGAAGGAGGATTTTTCAGCAGTCTGTTTCTCTTTCAATATAAATCACATTTCTCCTTTTGTACTTACACAACAGATGGGTAGGATTATCCCTGGGAAAACAAGGCAATACATTCTTATTCAGAAACCTCACAAAGTAAGAACAGCTTAGAGGATCATAGGTCCAAGGTAATAAGAGAGGATGGAGATGCCTTAGATAAGGTTATCACACTCTACTATGGATTTTCCTGGTCAGAAATATCTATACAAAAGAAATTCTGTGTGCTAACACATTCCCTAGCACTCTGAAGGGGTATAGGCACCACATATACTCTATAGATTGATCTGTGCATGTTTAATACACGTGACTGGCATCTCTTGGATTTGCTGTGAAAGGAAGCCAGAAGGAAGGAAAGGGCGAAAGGTTTAGCACTGGCAAGAGGAGTTCATGTTTCTGATCACACCATAGCAGTGGCCTTGTGCGTGTTACCTCTTTATTTCACCTTTATTACTTCATTCATATCTGAATGCACAGAATTCAGTTCCTCTACTGAGATGGTGTAAAACCAGAGGAGCTGAAATTATGGCTTTGTAGAAGGGAACATAGGACTATCTATGGGAAAGAACAAGGAAAGTATAAGGATGGCTTGTAACTGGCACTCAATGAAGGAAACCATATTGATTTAAAAAGAAAAAAAAAAAAAGTCTTGAACTTCCTGCTCCATTAATTCAGACCATCAGCTCACGTCTTGTCAAGTATATGAGAGCACTTGTCTTGTAAAGTACACGTGAGAGTGGTTCTGGATCAGACCAAAGGTTCCTCTGCCCCCAAATTGTTGTGTGACAGTGGCCAGCAGCAGGTCCCTAACTGTATCAAACAACAAAGGGGTTTGATACACAGCAGTTTGGCAAGGTTAAAACAGAAAACATACTAATTTGCCTCTGAAAACAAATATTTCTTACGTATATTGATGTATTAACTTCAAAAATATGGTAGTCATGCTTAAAAACTTACAGTTTCACTCAAATCCTGAATTCTGGCCCTCTAAAGATCTACTATGGTTATATTGATGTATTGTATAAATAATCCATATGCATTTTTCAAATAGATGGTTACTGACCACATAGCATCATAACATTACTTGGTGCTGTGATTTATATGGCATATAGGAAAGCTAACTGGCACCAGATGCGTTAACGCATGCAGAGACATGTGTCATCTGCTGTGTGTCTGCAGTAGAGAAGTGGAGAAGCGATGCCATCTTTCTATAAAGAAAAAGCACCTATGAAGATACTTACGTATTACCTTGCCTTGAAAAATTAATCTTTACTGATGCAAGTTTGCTCAGCATGGGCAGAAAATAGGCAGTTACATAGGAAATAGTTCCAGCAGGAGACTAACTGGCTGGCTTTGCCCTCTGTGCCCTGCTAAAAATGGACCTTCCAGGAAGTTTCAAGAGCTGAGATTATCATGCTCTGGGAGCAAAGGATAGTTGCTTTTTACTGCCTCTGTGGCTGCTGCACTTACTAAAAATAAAAACTGTGGGAGTGCAATCAGAATTTAAGACAAAAATGTCCTTTTTGTCAAGGAGTGATTCCATTTTCTTCTCTTTAGGAATCAAGTCTCCAGTCATGGCATATTAATTATGATGCTCCACCTGTTTTATTGGCTTATCCATGTCAAAAGAGGCAAAATATCCTGTACAGAAGAGCTGTAACAATTCCATTTTTAGGCTGGTTTATTGGAATGTCTTTACTCCTCCATCCTTTCCTCTGGCCTTCACTTCTAGCTGCTCTGCTAAATTTTTGGGTGCCTGTGGTAGACAGGTGCTTGTACCTCTTCTTCCCTCACATTATCAAGAGCATCCCAGAGATACATACTGAGGGCACTCTCAGCAGTGCAGCCATGGGAGCTGCCTCCCTCATCCTCCAGCCTCACCACAGCAGACAAGCACCCTGAAGCAGAGTGACCATAGTGGCAGGATGGAGTTGCCTCCAATGTGCTGTTTGGCCATTTTATGGGGCTCAGCGTGCCCCACACCATGCACATCCAGACCGAGCTCATGCTGTTCACTGTAACTCCTCTGGGATCACACATCCTGCTAACGGCACCAGTTCCTAAGCATCTCTTGTGCTGCTCTGAGGGTGCTGGAAGTAGAGGATGCTCAGCATCTACCAGGGGGTGATGAAAAAACTGACTATCTTTATGTAAAATGCAATTGATATAGAGGCTGAGAGTTCAGATGAAAGAGTCTAAAATAAACGATGGCCTAGGGAAATAATGTATCAAGAAAGTTTTAGAATTTTAAAATTCCAAATGTATTTAAAGATTCCAGCTCAATAGCTCCACTCTTTTCTGATGCTTCGACTGCATGTAGCCTGGTAAATAGCTAGTCAGAAAATTGCAGTTTTTTCCTCATCTGACTCTTTGCAGTCTGTTTCTGCTGCAATGCATGAATTTGCCTTAGCTCCTTTTAATTGTGTTGGCAAGTTAGAAACTGATTGGAATAGTAGATATTTAGAAAACTTGATTTAGGAAATGTTTCCAACAAAAAATATTTTTATCTGTTCCTACGAAGTCTCACCCCAAAAACCTTCTATTTATAAGAGCATTCATTCATGTTTACCAGCTGTTCCCAAGGATCAAAGGGACAAAGAGCCAAGTGGGATGTCACATTGTTTGGCTTCATACTGTTCTGTTGCTATAGCTCTGTTATAATGTTCTTTTGCAGAATCCAGCTGTGAGAATGACACGTACAGACCACATAGGAGTATGGGTCATTTTCTAGGGACGAGGGACAAATGCTATCATGACTGTATGCAGTTTCTCTTTTCTGTCACGGAGACATAAACCTTCACACAAAATGTGGATCTTCTGAGACAGTCTGGGAAGGAAGGGGGCGGTGTGTGTGTGTGCATGTGCATATACGTGTTTGTTCTGTACATGTGTTTACCTGTGTGTGTATTTTCCTTAATCGGCTGTCCTTCTCTCCCGTTTATAAAGCTTGGGGATTAGATTTGGTTTCTCTTCTCCACAGAAGGGAGGTGGCATAGAGCCACATTCCAGTTTGCTCTTCATTCCCCTTTGTACACACACACACACACACTTGATTTTTCCCCCCTTTCAGTTCGGCTTCTCTCATTCTTCAGCATATGCTTCCTAACTTTCACAGCTGTTGTTTTTCTTTCTCTTTTTCAGACATTTTCCCTCTTTTCTTTGATTCCCTTCTCAGCCCTACCCAGGACTGTCATTTGTGTATGTCATCCTTCTGTCATTCATATGGACTACAATTGCCTTCCCAAATGCAGCCTTCATAATAAATGGTACTAACTGAATTAGGTTGCCGCCTCCAAGCAAATTAAAACATTTCAAGACAGAGCTCCTTTTCGTCTTCTTTGTCCAACATTTAATTTGCACATCTGTTACTCCTCGAAATGAGTATTCTGCTTATGCTACACTTCTTTCCTCTACCACCCCGAATTCTGCTACCGTTTCAGACTGGCTCAGTAATATAATAATGTAATATGAATTATTTTTAATACAGTGTGCTTCTAAGCTATTTATTACTCAATGCAATGCTTGAAACACCACCTCAATCTGCATTACTCTAAGCATCTCCCAACACAGAAACATTACCTCCTAACCAAACCCCAAGACTTGCTGTGTAAAAATCATCCTGGTCTTAGGGCTGGCCATATTTCAGCTGTAATCTCTCATAATAAACAGCTATGAGGCTGAGTTATTGCCGCAGTTTGCCTGTGACTGTAAATCAGTCTCAACAGATGTTTATTCCTTCATATTCTATTAAGCATCTGAGATTATCCTTGAAATATATTGGAATAATCAGCATTTGAGACATATTAATTTATACCAACAGGATCTGCTGATGATAATATCCTTATAATTACACCACTGAGCATTCTCAGCAAGGACATCATTTTTTCTGTTGT
Source organism: Falco rusticolus (assembly GCF_015220075.1). NCBI lineage: Eukaryota > Metazoa > Chordata > Aves > Falconiformes > Falconidae > Falco > Falco rusticolus. The sequence continues at coordinate 44,511,279 of NC_051189.1, forward strand.
GCTCCTTTAAAATATTTATAGCTGTTGGTTTACCATGTCAGAGTATTTCCTTGCCCTTTAGCCTATCTCAATACACTTTTCTACAGAATAGTAAGTATCTGGCATTTGAGATTCCTTGGTTAATAGAAGAGAATTTATAGCTAGCAGCTGACTTGGGAATATATGTTGTAAACAAAGCAGCAGTTTTTTCCATCTGACTTACAGAATTTTTGGAGCTATGTGGCAGCTTTTAAGACACAACAGTCCAGACGTGAAGACAGAAATTAAACACCATTTTACCGCAAAAGAAAATGGGCAACCTTCTGCCCCCTTACCTCAAGGCTGTATTCATAGAGCAACATGATTTGGGATAGTCTTTCTGCTGGGTCTCTACACAGAAATAAATTTTACTCTGGCTGAACAACCTTGAAGGAAATATCTTTACTTGGAAGATTAATGAACACCTTCTGCTGAATTGCTTGTTCACTCAAGCCCCCATCTCCCTGGTGTACAAGCAGGGTATATTAGAAGGCAGTAGCAAACCTAGGAACAGCTGTGACAATGAAGGCTTTCCTCAATCTAACAGCCAAAAAGGTACTTTTATCTGACTTCTTTAAAGGCTTCAGTTTCACTAGAGGTGCATCAGAGGAGTGAGGGTTTAGGTTTGGTGGACTGATGAAGTGAAAAAGTGTGAGAAAGATTATTTGTAATCCAGCAAATGGCAATTTGTTTTCACATGAAATCCTGGTTCAGGTCTCATCAAGACTGTACATGCGCATTTATTTGTTTTAGAAACTGGGAATTCTTATGATGCAAATTATTTTGTCAGAAAAGTCCTGACAAGATCAGTTTGACATCCTTATCTGGTTTTTTTACTCCATGTTTTCCATTTAAAAATAAGGTGCTCCATAAGCAGTGGTATATGTTAAGTCTTTATGGGTTTTGGAGAGTTTTTGTGTGTTTTTCATACCTTGAGCTCTGATCAAAGTGAATGATGGCCCTCCCCTGCATGGGTTCCCTAGTGTACAGTAATATAGCTCAACATTTTTCCTCTCCTTCAGTGCTGAACTAATCTGATCTCTTTTCAATCAATCTGCTCATTTTCACTTACTCAGTACTTCTGAAGTTTTCTGTTCTGTATCATGTGTGATTAACATTAACTAACAGATCCAAAATATACTATGCAGGACCTAGAGAGAAAGTAATGCATCATCTCCAAGAAACCTGTAAAAAATAACAAAGCAAAATTGAACCAATGCAGCACATGCTAAATGAATGAAACCCTGGCACCATGATAGATCTCAGCTAGTGATCTGACGATAAAAATTAACATTCCTCGTGTTTTTTTCCTAGTCATCAATAAGGTTTTGGTCAAAACTGTAATTATTATCTTTTTCAACGATATGGAAGCAAAAATAAAACTCTCGACAGTGAACTTTACAGATGTGACAAAACCCATGCAATGGTAATTGATGAGGAGGACAAGTTTAGCTCTGCAGAAGAGCGTGAATCACATGCTAGACTGTGCCCACATTATGGATGAGAATGTATGACACATTTACCAGTGGTGTTCGTATTTTAGGAAACAGTGACTTGGAAGCAGATTTGAGCTGAACATGAGCTCAAAATGTGATAGAGTAGCTAAGAAAGTGACAATCCATCTAAAAGGAGGAAACTACTGAACAGAAGAGATGGCACTACCACATGATGATTTATTAATGGAAGTTCATGTTCAGTTCATCCCTCTGTACATTAACAACAACACTGAAATGATAGGAAAGGTCCAGAAAAGAACAATGAAGAGTATTAGCAACCTGGAAAATCTTCCTAATTCTGAGAGTAAAGAAGTTCAACCTATTTAAGCCTCAGCAGCATTAATATATTGCAAGACATTATGCTAGGGCAATACTTTGTAGAACATTATCTTTGCTGTGCTAGATGTCGACAAGTACCTTTTTACCTTGGGGACAACACAAGGTTGTGTTGTCCTCAAGAAAAAGGGGGTCAGCTGTGGTACATTCGCCATGGTTAAAAGTGAACAGAAGAACCACTGCTGTAGAGTAGCTCATGTATTATCTTTTTGTTGCCTGACAGTAACTTACCCTACAGTGCCGCATCCCCAGTGAATTCAAAAGTAGGTTAAAAAATGATGTGGTCAGGACACAAAAGTACAAACATGGGAAGCTGTCAGATTTTTGTGGTCCCTTTAAACTAACACAATACAGCAGCTGGAAGCTGAAGCTGGAAACATTGAGACTAAAAATTAAAACCTAGTTTCTAGAGATGTTTGATCTATTGGTTACATTCTTGAAGCTGAAATTACAAATGTTTCTAGAAGCTCACACAGAAATTTTATCTTTGATACAGAGGACCCCTTAAAAGCATCTTGGATCTCATTTGTCCAAGCAATCACATTACACAACTAATGACATTTCCTTTTAAAATTCAATGTAAGACCAAAAGTTTGAGGCTGCTTCTGCTTCCTTGATATGTGATCTCTACAGCCAACATACTCCCAGGAGTATAAATGCTAAGAATGTCTGAAGTGAAAATCAGTTTATGGATTATAGTTAAGCTGATTTTAAATGATCCTTTACAAAATATGATATCTTTATAAATCATCCCTTAAAAATTATGATTTAATCATAAAGAAATAGAAGATGCAGCCAGCTGCAAATGATATTAGTTAGGAAAGACATGCTGAAGGCTGAGGTCTTATTCTTGCAAGTCAGCATCACAGCATCACATGAATTGATTTGATTAACATTTGGCTGAAATGCAAGCTTGTAAACATCTTGCCATCACTGAAGACACATCTACAGAAAGGTTGCCCTAGATACACGTATGTAACTTATACACAATGACTGTTTGAGGTTTTTTGTGAAATGTATATGAAAATACATTTCTTCTGGTCAATAACCTGCTTCCCTGCTGCTTAATAGGACATTTCACTCATCGTTTCCTATTCCTTAACAGCTTTTGCTCTTATTGATGCCTTTAGACAGTAAAAGAAGGAAGAGGTCATCCCTTTATTTACTAACAGCCCAAATCATGTCCCAGATCCCTGTTGCACTTGGAGCGCTACAAAAGCCCGCAGAAATGACACTTCTTGTCGTTTGCATCCATAGAGGAATTGATCTTCAGTGGCTGAACAGAGGTAAAATTTGCTTATGATTTTTAATTTCACTGAGGAGCCTTAGGAAAGTATATCCTATACTATTTACTTCAGCTTTTCTTCTTTGAAGGTCAAACCTACATTTTCAGAAACAAGGTATCTTGCATGCAGGATCACTGGGTTTTGCACACACACACATATACACATATACATGGATGCACATTAAAGGACTTGCAGAAAATTTGAGGCAAAATCTGAGAGGAATCAATCCTCTGTCAAAATCTCTTTGCAGGAGCTTAGAAAGTAGCACTCCCAGCTTTCCGAGAGCAGGGCCTGATGTACGAGGTTAATCACAAGGATTCATTTTGTTGAGGGATCAAAAACCCAAAGCTGACTCAATATAATACCTAAATCCCTTAATGCAACCAGCAGAGCCACAGTGCTTCTGTCCTCTAAAGCTGATACTTTCTATTAATTCAAGATACCTGTTCATTCACCTTTCTTTCCAGGCCAATTGCTAAAAGAAGGGTTTTGTGGTTGGAAGAAAGGCAAGCTCACAGTTCAGAAAGACAGGAGATAAACTGCTGGCCTCTTTGTAGTCAATAGGGCTTTTATCTCTGGCTTCAGTTCTGGATTTTACCAAATACTTTTGTATATGCAAAGTTACATTTCTGTAACTTTTTCCATACATTTATTTACCAGATCTGTACAGGCAAAGGAAAATCAGAAACACTTCTGAAATTTGTTTTCATATTGAGAGGAAAGGTTTTCCCAGAAAACAAACATGCAGGTGTATGTGTGTCATTCTCTAGTAATTTCTGTAGCATAAATTCAAATCTCCAAACTATTGACTCGTAAGGATGAGACAATTTCATGGACAACTTTTGACTGTACTAAGACAAAATCCTACCTGGAACTCATTAGAATTTATGATACTCAACACCTGAATCAGAATTTTGTTCTTCTTTCTGGCTTTTATAAGAAATCAGCAGAGCACGTGGCAATTGATTACGTTTCCCTGTCTCACTATGAAGGCAGGGAAAATAGAATGGAATGACTTCTGATGGAGAGGACTATATGAACATATACTCCTGGGCCAGCTTCTTTTCTCTGTATCACTTCAAATAAATAGTGAAAGCTGACTAATCACATTAACACTTAAGGACATAATTTTGTAACAATGGCTGGGAGATATTTTACCATTCTGTAAAGATGACCTGAACAGAAAATACGCTTTACATTAATCTCCCATTTATCACACTAATAAGCATACAGTAACCAGAGTGTGTAGAAATGATGATGCAGTTTGTGGAAATCTCATAACATAAGCTTTAATTCCTGAAAAGGTTAAAACAAAAAAACCCTGATCTGTTAAGAAGTCTGGAGACAGAATAAATATGGTCAGTTCCTTCTGCACCAGGAAAGCTATGAGACCCCCCATATGTTTTGAGATGTTTGCTTTCTGTCAACCTGTTCAGCTAGTCTGTGATATTACTGAAGTAATTATATAATAAGCATCAATGTATTTGTAGCAAATGGACAATATCTGGCCAAAACCTGGCAATGTTTATGGAAAAAAATATGAGCTACTTATCTGACACACTGCTATACCCTTACTTCTCAATGGTCTTATGTCTGAAGAATGAGAAGTGATCACATCAGATGAAAGTTTTAATGAAATAGACTCATGGCTATGAAATATTTTACTGAAAATGGCCTTGCTGCTTCAAGTATGGTCACAAATACTCGGTTACAAGTTGAGTGTGAGTGTATGTAAAAAGATAAGGACGCTATCTACATTTACCTACTCTGATCCCAGTTGGCTGCAAAAAGCAGAAGAATCTTCCTGCCGCAGTGATCGCGATTTTCCAGTACTCCCGGGAACCCATCTGTCAGAGCCCGTTTGATTCCTGGATCATCAGCCTTGAAGTTTTTGAACATATCCAGATTTAACTGGCGGTACTGGAAGTACTGAGCCAGCAGTCTGAAGGCCTCAGTTTGGTGAAACTTTCTGGCTCGGAGAAACCTCAAGATGAAGGCATCATCTGTACGTAAAAACCCGATGTCAGGCCTTGTGATGATCATGTCCCTGACTTGCTGGATGTCCTGATGCAAAATGTCTGGGTTTTCATTCAGTTCCAGGCGGGCTTTCTCTATAGTCTCTGGACTAAGTCCAGCTTGTAAATGGGTCATCTCTGCAAAAACGTGTTTTCCAAATCCTTATCTTCAGATATTTTAGTAGGGGAAGTGCTGATCCCATTCAGTTGAAGGTCTGCTGTGAGTGTCAGCCATTCAGCAGCTTTTTGCTATCAAGTTGGTATTTAACAGGTGAAAGTGAAGGGCTTTTCTTAGTCTTGCAGGAAGAGTAACGGTCAGTTCACATGTAGTATAATCCATCCAAAGAAAAGTGTTGTCTATTCCATCACTTACTGGAAGAAAAAGCAAAAATATAAAAGAAACATTAAATATGTATATAAAGCTTACACTAATTCATTTCTGAACTTTACACAGCAATAAAACCGTTTTGTGTGCTTCATATGTAAGAGGATACCAGAATGGCGCATTTAAGATAAGGCCATCACTAACACCTTGAATATATGTATTCAAGTTTTCAGAAAGGCAATCTGATTAATTGACAATTAAGACTAAGCTGTATCAAATTATCAAATTACTAACAGACTTTTTTTTTTTATTACCCTTTGCAAAGGTGTCTTACAGAGGTGTGGGACTTCCAACATTCAATAGCTTCAAGCCCAGGATGACAAAAGCAAAAATAATAGCAATTTTTTTCCTCTATCCCTAACAGGGCTACCTTTCAGCTTCCTAAATATGCAGATTGAGACTTATATTAAGTATAACAACAGTTTGCTTTGGTTTTATCACACATACTATCAGCTCATAGCTATCCTTAAATTAGCCCCCTAGCTGATTGCAAAACTGATTTTTAAAAAAAAAAACAAACACAAAACCTCCACCAACACATAGGGGTATTTTCTCCTTGGTAAAACCTCACTGAAAATATTTCCCATTGAGACTTAATACGTCTTCATGGGAAACTTTCCATGAATAAAGTGTTTGATGAATCTAATCCGACGAGGTTGGTGTTTTACTTGAAAAGACATGTATTTTATTCCAAACCCCTTTTTTCCATGTCTTGCAGCTTTCCTGAATACCTAGTTCTGAATTTCATTTTCATACCTGTACTTTACCCAGAATTTGTTTTTACAAGTGTTAGAAGAAAAGCTGTTTAAGCTGTTTTGTATGAGCAAAACGGTACAGTGAACCTCTTACATTCAGTGACACAATTAGCAAGAGGCTGTCATTGAAGTCTGTGTGGTTACATTTGTGTGAAATAAGATCAAGGTCTGTTCCAATATGATATGTGTGTGAAGAAAGATCAAGATCCATCCAATTTTTCAGCCATCACAAAAACAGACAAGCAACCAACACAACCCCACCATCCCACCCCCACCACCCTTAACTGTTCTCTCTCTCTCTCTCTAATTTCTGAAAAATAAAAATTGGTTTTAAAAATTAAAAAGGAATCCCTCAGTGAAAGACATACGCTATTTTATTTGAAGAAAGCTATTTGGAAGGTTATGAATTCTCAGTTCAATCAAAGGGGAGAGCGGCAGCCAGAGCATTTCTTCATCCAGGGGCTGCTCAGTTACACTGCAGTACCTGCAAGTCAGTTAGCAAAAGGGATGCCCAAGTCCCCCGATTTGTGAGCTTGCATTTCACTGACAAAAACTACATTTTAGATGCCACAGCTGCAAACCTTGGATGAGATCCTGAAAACTGAATACAGAGAGTTTCTGCATGTTCGCTTAAAGGACATTTGTGGCAGGAGAAAAGCTTTTCATTTAACAGCAATGTGCATTAGACTTGTCTGTGGGTACGAAGGAAAGTTTGTTGAGCAGCCTCCTCTGGTATTCACTGTGGATCTGGAGAAGATCTTGAGAAGCTTGAGAAGAGCTATCTACAGGGCAGAGTATCCGGTGATGGATCAGCCTGATAAAACAGTGGAAAAGGCAGAGCTGGGAGGAAAGAAGGCCGGCTGCCTTTGACAAGACACTACAGAGTGCAAAAGACTCCAGAAAAACAAGCCCTGAAGTTTTGAGGGATAATCTGTGGGTGCAGGTTACTCAATTTGTAAATAAATGAGAGATATATTAAAGGTGGATTGCACATATAAAAATAAAGTAACAGTTATATGCGTTGCTCTTGCCTTTATTAGACCAAATTACGGTAGCCGTGATGGTATCAACTGGATTCCACTGATGTAAAATTTATGTAGGCCATGAGGAAAACAGGCCAATATTTTGTGCTTAAGATCTGAAATCAATGGTGGCATTAGCATTTTCTTGCATACATCATGTTTTTAGTTACAATTGTCTCCATGAGCTAGTTAGGGAGCTAGGTGTATTTAAGCATGACACTGTTAGTGGGGGAGTGTAGTGTAAGGATTGGTTCCCTCCCTAGTTCTAACAGGTAGTACAGTAAGGAGGCTGTTTGTGCTCAGGGGTGCTCAGCAGAGGGGTGGGAGCAAGGAGCTTATCTCGGGTCTGCATCAGCTCTGTCTTAGGTCCCAGTATGAACTGGAACACCTTTGGAGTTCCTGTGACTTAGAATCACAAAACAATGGAGTCACAGGATGGTTTGGGTTGGAAGGGACCTTTGAAGATCATATGGTCTAATCCCTCTGCATGGGCAGGGACATCTTCCACTGTGTCTGGTTGCTCAAAGCCCCATCCAGCCTAGCCTTGAACACTTCCAGGGATGGGACATCCACAGCTTCTCTGAGCAACCTGTTCCTGTGTCTCACTGTAGAGGAATGAAGCTGGGTTAATTAACATTGATAACATACAGCTCTGGGCTGGCCTCAGGGGCGGTGGGTTGGCTGATGTAGATAAGGTGCAGCTGTGGCTGGTTCTGTTAAGAGGTTGGGCAGCCGAGGAAGAGAGAGCAGCTGAGGAAGAGAGAGGAGAAAGAAGCAGAGAGAAGAGAGAGTGTGCCCTGGGTGAGGAGAGATGAGGAGAAGGCAGCAGAGGGACTGGCACGAAGAGTATGTTGGTATGTGGTGGTAAAAGACCTTGTTGTAGCTGGCTAGTTTGGAGAGTGCTGTGACACCTCACCAACCTCACAGTAAAGAATTTCTTCATCATCTCCAATCTAAACCTATCCTCTTTTAGTTTAAGACCTTGTCCTATTACCAAGATAACCAAGACACCTGTAGAACGTTTCTGTCCAACTTTCTTATATGCTCTCTTTAAGTACTAAAATGTTGCCTTAAGGTCTCCCTAGAGCCTTCCCTTCTCCAGGCTGAACAATCCCAGCTCTCTCAGTCTGTCTTCATAGGTGTTCTAGCCCTGAGGTGTTTCAGCCCTCTGACCGTTTTTGTGTCCCTTCTCTGGACCTGTTCCAACAGGTCCAAGGACTTGTGGCAGTTAACTGACACCCCCCCACCTTGGGATCATCTTTTTTATAAGAGTTTATTGGAGTAAAACTGTCCCTTCCTCTGCTCCTTTTCTGACTCTTGCCTCCAACAAAAGGTATCTGTGGGCATAAGGCATATTCTTGAAAGGTCAACTGCAGTCTTCTTCAGAAGAAAGTGGGATTAAACCAAGGAGATAAAGTCTGGCCCTTCAGATTTTCTTACAGGACTCCCAGGCATTTAATGTAAAAAATTTTGTTGCTTGTTTTCACTGAAGTTTCCTACTGGTTTTACCTGATTTAAATGTATTAGCACCCTTCATGCCCAGGATGATCCCAAGGTGAGGGAGATAAGGTCCTCTCCTGCCAGATGTTGTTGCCAAAAAGCAACATACAAATACTTAGTCTAACGAAAGATACATTTTTTTTAATGCATTTCAGAGTTTCCTGATAGTGAGCTGAGATATAGCCATGGGTTACAGCTTACAGGAGAGGCCCTATAGGTTATCCTGATTATCATCTGGAACAGAATGTACTAAAATACTTCATTGGTGTAATGTTATATACTGCAAAATAATCCAAATTTGTATGAACAATGTTGTCAGTATCTGAATCATAGCACAAATCATGGGGTTGGTAATCCACTCTAGCACCATTGACTTCAAGGCGTCTGATTTACATCAGTGGATGATTTGGCTCTCCCACTGCTTACCTTGACAATAAATTTAATGCTCCATAGCTACCCAGTTTAATTGCCATTGTGCTTTCTCAAATGGTACTGATTTATTCTGATTCCCAAGGGTATAACAGAAGCACCTTCTCCATTTTCACCCCCTCCCACACATGGCAATTTCTCCTTCTCTTACAGTGTTGTGTACAGCTCTGATCTATCTACCAATTTTTCAGCCATAAACATCTTTGTTCTGGTTTGGTTTTGTTTGTTTTTTTGGTATTTTTTTTTCCAAATGAAGATGCCTGCCTTTTTTTCCCTTACCTTGAATATTGTTGCTCCATGTTGGCACACTAGACTCTTTGTTGTAGTCTCAACAGCTGTTTTTCTGGGTTGTGATTCTTTGTTCCCTATTTGCTCTCCCAATGTCTTTTCACAGCCATTTACAATAAATCGTCCCTCAAAAGGAACAAAAACCAGCTTTAAACATGGAAAAATAATTAACAGAGGTTTGAAACAAAGCATATTAGTACAGAAAAAAATGGAAATTTCCTCCAAAATTGTGGCATTGCGCACCATTTTGGCTTATTCATTTTCAGTCCCAACAAGGGAATGACAAGGGACAGAGAGTGGCTTTAGAATGGGTAAAATACTGAAACTGGGATAGTCTTCCGACAAACAGCTTATATTTTTGCCTGACCCTGAAAATAAAATATATAGTAATACTTACTAATTAACTAAAATGAAAATAAGGTCTTAAGGAATTATATATAGCACTTTCCATCCAAAAATCTTAATGTGCTTTACTGCCCTCTCTTCAATGACAGCTTCTGGATCAGCATTCAACCCCTATTTGCTCTATGTCCCCAGGAAAATTGGCCAAAACCTGCTCTCAGTGATGATGCTTGTCTGGATCATTTTGTTCCTGCCTGCTTAGTTGTCCCTGCAACACCGTTTGCATCTTGAAGCACTGTTCTCATGTCCATTTGGCCCTTCCCCATCCACTTTGGTTCCAGAAAGATTTTGGTTGCCTCTGTCTAGCGCATTTTTTCCATTCAGTCCAAAGCTGTGTGTCGTGTAAAATTTCATTACCACAGCTTTCAAATGGGGAAGGCACTAGGGTTTGATCCTTACCTGATATTAATAGGCATCACTGTTACGATTTATCTCATTATATAATTCCTAATTCTTAGCATTGATACATACATTAGCTTCTAAAACCATGCCAGAAAAGAAGGGAGTGGGCAGGGAGGGAGGGAAAATGGTATTCTAGAATGATTTCATCTCAGAGTGTGGGTGTCATCTCATTAAATTTCTTCTTAAAAAATATTTTGATGTTAACTGTGGAAAACATCTTGAGGCTATGTTCTGCTTAGCAGGGATTGCTCTGTAAGGGCAGGGAAGGATGAATCCATAGCTGTGCTTATAGGAATAGCTCCTATGGCACTTGGTGGCCTTGTGGTACCTTAGTAGGAATCTGTGCTGGAAATGGAGGACTCGGGCATAGAAACGGACATACCCCAGCTCCATGAACTGATTTCAAAAGAGTGATGAGAAAAACTGACTCTCGTCCTTGGCTGTGGGATCCTGGCATCCTACACAGGCAGTAGGGAGAATTACAGCCCCAAGTGATTTGCCTGAGATCATGGAGGATACATTTCACAGATCCAGGAACAACCATATGTCTCCTGAGCCACATGCTTACACATTAACATCTGGGCAATCTTTCCCCTCTACGCATAATGCTCTGCATCATAAGACAAATGTGAAGCCACATTGCACACAAGGAAATGGAGAGGTAGGCTGCAATGTTTCCAGTGTCCCCACTGTAATCCTCCTAGACTTCAGTGGCACAGTCAGGGCCCCAAAAATGTAGCATTTATTTGTTTTTGCAAAGAGCAACCCCATTGTAGGGGTTCCCAACAGGTTTATCTCATATCCCAAGTCAAATAGCCTGACTGCTGCTCAGGTTATTATAGAGTCACAGAATGGATGAGATTGGAAAGGACTTCTGGAGGGCATCTGGTCCAAATCCCCACTCAGGCAAGGCCTCCTAGAGCTGGGTCCCCACAGCTGTGTCCAGACAGCTTTTGAGTATCTCCAAGGAGGGACACTCCACAGTTTCTCTGGGAAATCTGTGCCAGTGTTCAGTTACTCTTACAGTAAAAAAGTGTTTCCTGATCTTCAGAGGGAACCTCCTGGGTTTCAGTTTGTGCTCATTGCCTCTAGACTTGTCACTGGGTGCCACAGAAAAGAGCCTGTCCCCATCCTTTTTGCACCGTCCCTTCAGGTATTTTACACATCAAGTGAAATCCTCTTGAGCCTGCACCTCTCCAGGCTGAACAGTGCCAGCTTTCTCAGCCTTTCCTCATAGAAGAGATGTTCCAGTCCCTTAATCATATTTGTGATCCTCTGTTAGACTTTCTTTCCTATGTTCATGTCTCTCTTCTACTAAGGAGCACAGAACTGGGTACAGTACTGCAGATGTGGCCTCACCAGTCCTGACTATTATGAGCATCTGCTTCCCTGTAGCCTTTCCCTAATGGACTAGAATCTCCCAGTGAACCTAAATGAGTTAAATACAAGCTTTTCTCCTTCAAGTTCTGGTGCTCCTATAAACTTTCACTAGGGAATTGTTCCTTCTCTTTGATATGAAAATAGTGAATGCTTGTGACTGTAACAGCTGTATGTGGAATTTGATAGGTTCTCACACTTTCCCAGGATGCAATCTCCTCACTCAGGTAGAAAAACTAACCTTTCTGTCAGTTTAGTAAAAACAATACACCACACATTCCTATTCCCCTCATAACACAATCTTCTTGTGAGCTTAAGTCAGTTACAGGTTACCCTCAGGCCACATCTAGCTGTCCAGTGGTGGCAATTTAGTCATGACACAGCACAAAACACAGCAGCAACTCAACAGACCTTTGCAGCTCTCTGCACAGTACGTAGGGCAGGTACATCTGCAACACTGACCTGCAGCTGTCCTGCTGTTGCTGCAAGCTGACAGGCATGAGGAGAGACTGACAAGGTTGTCTAACAGACGTAAAACAAAAAAATTGCCTCATTATCTTTTGACCTGAAATGTGCAAAACTTACTGCCTACCTGAATATTAAGGAATAGGACCACATGCCAAGGGGGGAACTGTAAATAAAGTAGCTAAACAAAGCACCTGTGAACTTAATAAGATTATTTCAGTTTTGCTCCAAATCATGATTTTGATGGTATTGCTATTCAACCACAGATAAACTGCAAAACCCTGTGGAAACATAAGGCCTGACCTGTGACATGTCAAAGGAGCAGCGGACTATGAGGAACTTCCATGTTAGTCACGAATTACTCCAAGCATCGCCATGCAAAAAGCATCCTGGCCACTATTGGACAGAGGTCACTTTCTCTAATAATATAGAAACTTTTTGCAGCAGAAATCATCAGCAATATGCAAAACATGGATTGTGACCCTCGAGACTCATAATTCAGCTATATGTAGTAATCTGATAGCACAGGATCATAATATTGGTGTCTGAAAAATCCCCAAATGCACTACAGAAGTTGCGTTACAACATCTGCTCAAAGATATACAGAAGAAGGAACAAAACGTACCATTGAGCTATTTCATCCTATATCTTTAGAAATAACATGAAGTTTATTAAATTTTACTTAAAAATGTAAAGTACCTTTAAAAAATATGAAATACAATGGTGATGTATTATTGCCCTGCAGGTGGCTGACTTCATTCTGTTTTATACACGATGCCAGAGAAAGCCATCTGTGGCATCCTGTGCGGTGGCAGTGCGGGGAGGAAGGGAAAAAGGGAAAGTCAGGGGCATAAAGGAAGGAAGGAGGAAAGAAAGGTGGGAGGGAAGGAGGGAGGCAAGGAAGGAAGGAATGAAAGGAGGGAGGGATTTCTGCACCTAGGAATTCATGCAATTCTGTTTTTTTTCTCTTATCCTTATTGAAGTTGGAACACAAACACACAGATTTGCACACAGATACTTCTCCCAAAATTATAGAAATAGAGTTTCATATAATTTTATAATAGCTCGTGAGTTTGTTTTCTCAGTGAGGAACATATGAGACTTAAGGATTTTATTTCTATAAATCCTATTGAAGGGGGAAAAAAAACACAAAAAAAAACCCCAACTGTGTGGAAATTCTCAAACTAAGTCCTCAGAGCAGTGTTATATGAAGAGGGAAAGGACTTACAACTCATCTGCCAGCAAATAGATGAACTTCTGTTCATTGAACTTCCCACTCCATAAAAGACTGATGTGGCTTAATATTTTTTTTTTTTACTAGTAGGACCTAATTGTCATATCTTGTTTGTGTATGTGCCAGATACCCCAGCAATGGGCTGCTGGAGAAAATAATACTTGCTTGCCCAATAATAGCACAATTGCTTCAGTAACTGCACACTTAAATTAACAAGTGCATTAGTTTGCAGTTCTAGTTTGAAGTAAATATTGTCCATCGTTTTATGAGGTTGATAATTCATATTTTAACTGACATGGTCCTCTTTCGGAAGATGAGGAGGCTGCTGTTGTATGTTTCAATAAAACAACCTCTGTGTTCAAAGCACATAGAGTTTAAGTAATTATGACCCAATGCTATGGGGTGGATTCTGCAGTTCCTCCATTGCTGAACTCAATTACACTACTACTCAGCAGCACTCAGTGCAATTCACTATAAGAGTATCTGGTCTCTGCACCAGATTTTAAGTTATAAATGATGATATAATAAAGTAAGAAGGTTTTTGGAAAAGGCTGTAATATCTCTCATTGTTTTGCATATGCTTTATAAGAGTCTAATTTTTAGAAAATATTCAATAGTTTTCAGAGCTGGATGAGTCAACAGAATTCTTAAAATAATTGGCAGCATTTTGTAACAGATACATATCAGACCTGATTACATTGACAACACAAGCTGCCCCTGTAAACTTCAAGCTGGGATACAGACTGCAAAACAGGGAAAGCTCTGTAAGGTTATCTGGCTTATCGTTATATGAAAAAAGCAAACCCTTACCTTTGCTATGCAGTGCCTGGCATAATACTGTTGCATAATATGTCATTTAGATGTTGGCATTGCATTAACTTTTAATACTGGAGAAAATACATGTTATCATCTGATTAAGCAGAAAGCACATGAAAGTAGCCTTTCCGTAATTTAATTTTTCTTTCCAAATACGATCCAGTCATTGTTTAGCGATGGGCAGTGAGAAGCCATCTGCTCCGTAACTTCATTATTCCTGGAGTTGTTTAGATTGAGGAATCAGCATTTTGAAAAGGGAAACCTTTCTTTCTCCTATGACCTTGCCCACCCTCCCAGGATTAAATCATTGCAAACAGAATTAATGTCAGGCCAGTAGCACACATGCGGTTTCTCCAGCCAATATTTGTTTTGTGTTTATTTTCTGTATGAAGCCCTCTCTGAACACCCTTACTGCTTCCAGAGCCCACAACTTAATTCTTGATTTCCTGCAGCAAAAGGGATCCACAGGTTAGGCATGATTCACCTCACTTCTTCTCCTCACGCATTATCCATCACTGTTTGTCAATGGGAAAGCCAAACCTTTGACTAACCCAGCACATTCCCTCCTCCCCTTAATCCTTCATCCCCCTTTGGGCTGAATATAACTGGTCAAAACAGGCATCAATTTGCTGAGAAGCAAACAGGTATCTGCTGCTCTTTGGCAAGCTCCTATCTGTTGGCACTTGGTAGGATTCCTTACTTGGTCCTCTAACTCCCAGGTTTAACCCTTTCCCCTTCATCCCTCTCACTTCTGACTCCCAGGTTTAACCCTTTCCCTTTCATCCCTCTCACCTCTCCCCTGGTCTCAAATTTTGATCTGGACTTTCCCTTCCAACCTGTGCTCTTTCCCCTGCTTGCCCAGTGCCTGAGCTGCTGAGCTGAGTTTTCCAGCCCCCATCCCTTCTTTCATGAAAGGCTGAGGCTGGTGATGGGAAAGGAAGACAGGAGGGGAAGAAGGGGGAAGAAAGTGAGGAATGGGGCTCTGTGGGGTGGGGGAGGGGTGGGGGAACAGGGGCAGGGAGAAAAGGAGGCAAGGAAGCAGGGCAGGGAGGAAAGTAAACAGAGAAGGAGAAAACAGGAAGGCAGGAAGCAGAGAAGCAGAGCAAGGAGGACTGGAGGCAGAAGAGGCAGGGTAGATAGGAGGCAGGTAGCGGGAATAGGGGCAGCGAGGAGACGCAGGGGAAGCAGAGGAGGAAGGGGAGGTAAGGGAAGTAGGGCAGGCAGGGCAGGGAGGAGAAGCAGGGCAGGCAGGGGAAGTAGGACAGGCAGAGATCAGGGCAAGGAAGAGAGGCAGGGCAGATAAGGAGCAGGGGAAGGAGGCAGAGAGCAGGGAGGTAGTACAGGCAGGGGAGGCAGCCAGGGAAGGCAGGGAGCAGGATAAGGAGGCAGGAAGGGAGCAGGCCAGGTAAGAGGCAGAGGAGGCAGGGAGTCAGGGCAGGCAGGGGAGGCAAGCAGGGGACATGGAGACAGGGCAGGCAGTGAGCAGGGGTAGGAGGCAGACAGGGCAAGCAGTGCAGGCAGGAGGCAGGGAAACAGAGGTAGGACAGGCAGGAAAGGGAACAGGAGACAGGGCAGGCAGGGAGCAGAGCGAGCAGGAGGCAGCAGGCAGGGACCCATTTGGGCAGGAGTCAGGGATCTCGGGCAGGCAGAAGGAAGGGAGCAGGGCAGGCAGGAGGCTGGGGGGCAGGAGGCCGGGCAGGGAGTGGGCAGGAGGCAGGTCAGGCAGGAGGCAGGGAGGCAGGCAGGCAGCAGGCAGAGGGCAGGAGGCCGGGCGGGGAGCAGGCAGGGAGTGAGGAGGCTGGAGGCAGGAGGCTGGGCGGGGAGCAGGCAGGGAGCGGGCAGGGAGCAGGCAGACAGGAGGCAGGAGGCCGGGCGGGGAGCGGGCAGGGAGCGGGCAGGCAGGAGGCCGGAGGCCGGGCGGGGAGCGGGCAGGCAGGAGGCAGGAGGCTGGGCGGGGAGCGGGCAGGGAGCAGGCAGACAGGAGGCAGGAGGCCGGGCGGGGAGCGGGCAGGGAGCGGGCAGGCAGGAGGCCGGGCAGGGAGCGGGCAGGCAGGAGGCCGGAGGCCGGGCGGGAGGCGGCCCCTGCCCGCAGCGCGGCGGGGCTGCGGCCGGAGCTGTCCGCCCGGCGGTGCTGAAAAGCCGCAGCCCGGGCCCGGCGGGGCGGGGGAGGGACGGAGCGCGGAGAGCCGCCCTGCCGCAAACCGAGAAAAGACAAACCCAATTACCTGCGCAGCGCCGGCAGCCTGCCGTGGGGCGGCGGGGGGCTGCGTGGGACGATTCCCCCCCCCCCCCGTAGGTGTCCTTGCTGTTGCGCTGGGTGGGTGAGAAAGATCTCCCGGCTCCCAGGTTCAGGCTCAGATCTCTCTAGAAAACTGTGAATGAGCGAGCGCCAGCTCCACGGGGCTACGATTTTTTTTTGGTAGGAGGCGTGTGCACCAAAGCTTGGGTCCTTCCACTCGGCGGCTGCCGTCCCCCTGGGTCCTAAGCCCTCCTGCCGCCCGCCCGGCTGCCTCCCGGCGATCCCAGCGCTGCCAGCCTGCGGGCTGGGCGCACCGCCGCCGCCGCCGCCACCGCCGCCGAGGGAGCGGTGACAAAGGAGCCGCGGGCTGCTGCCAGCCGGGAAAGCGGCAGCGCAGCCGGTCACTGCGAGCTCAGCCTTCACCTGCTGGCATGGTCTTCGCCGCCTGTTTGTCTCGCATCGCCCCTTTCCTTGCGAAAGCCGGGGAGAGCAAAGCCTTCCGCGGCGTTCAGGGCAGCCGCAGAAAGGGTCAGTTTAATGGGCCATGTATTATAGATGGGCTGCCTTAACGAATATGGCAGCCTGGGTTTGTAAGAGAAGTTTGGGTCAGACTACAGGTGAATCTAGCTTAGGGTGCTGTCACCACCAGCAGCCACAGCCAATGTCTAATGAAGAATGTAAGGACAGGACAAGCTTCACCCCTGCACTCTCCCAGACCCTCTCCCAAGCGTTTTAGGTTTGGGGATTTCCCCAGTAATGTGGTGCCTGTGTTTTTAGGATTAGTTTGTCCTCCTTGAACTTTTACAGTATCTCCTAGAATGCCTATACATTTCTAGAATATCCTTTCCTAATTTCCTTTGACAAGGAGCTCCACAGGCCACCTGCCTACTTCACGAAGTACCACCTCTCTTTTGTTACAGATATCTGTAAGCTCCAAAACTATCGCCACGTTTTTGTTGTAGGGACCTGTAAGCTTTAGCTAGTGTTGCAGAAAGGACGGGAGAGAGGAAATTGTCTTATTAAAATCAAGTCCTGAAAATGACTCTCTGTAGGAGCTTTGTAAGACCTGTACTAGGCTCTGCTTGGAAGACTTTGGGTGACCTAATGGCCTTGGTAACCAAATTCACACCCTACTGGTCTTATAAACACAGTAAGCCCAACTGAATGTACCAGTAAAGTGCATTTCTCCTTCTACTACCCCTGTACATTGGGGAGTACAATTCCTGGGAAGTGGTGGATTCAAGTCAGCTGTCTTTGTCTCTTTGCTTTGGACATCTCTCTTGTGTCAGTTACTGAAGGTTCTAGTACAGTGAAGAACTGGGTCATAAGTGGTAAAAATGGGGAAACACTTCTGCATAAGAAATTGCTAAAAGAAGTGGGATTCTTCAGCATGGAGAAAAGAGATGAGTAAGTATAGATAAAACAGCAGTGTGGTTTTTTCATCATTTATAATATCTCATAATAATGAGGACCATGAGAAAGATAAATTGGAACAATATGTCAACATCATTTCCAGTTCAAGGAGTAGGAGAAATGAAACCCACTAGGGGCCACCTTTCAATCAAACCAAAGGACATACTTCTTCACAAAATATTTAGTGAAGCTGTAAAACTAATTTCCACAGGAATTCAGTCTTCCGGAAGTGGTTTGACATATCCATGGAAGAAAAACTATTGAAAGCTTTTAAACATGAAGTCATGACCTCTGGCTCAGAAAGTCCCTGTTCCACAAATTGCTGAAGGCTGGGGTAATATTTGGTAAAAAATTACTATCCTTGCCCTGCTCTTCTTTGCCTTAGCCATCTACTGCTGGTCACTGGGCTAGACAGACCTTCGAGTTGACCCAGTACTGGCTGCTCTTATATTCTTAAATAGAAAGCAGAGTTTGAGAAAGTGAACACAGTAGGAGCCCTTTCAGCTTCGCTTTCTCTTGAAAGGGGAAGAGCCAGTGGTTTTATTCTATTTGAAAGAGTGTACATCCAGACAGTCACCTGCTTTTTAGAGGAACCCCACAATATTCAAGAGCAAAGGCAAAAGGAATCTGTGGGGAAGATATCTTGTGCTTTCAAGAATTATTTTCATGCACGACCATTAATTTAACCCACAGCATGTTTAAAACTGGAATACAAGGTATTTGCATCCCGTGGCACAATGACATTGACTGGAAGAGATGAAGCAACAGCTCAAAGGCAGAGAGCTGAAGATTCTCACAAGAGTATCTGTCCCAGCACTTGATGGGAGAATATTTTTCGCCCCAGGGAATTTAGCAGTCAGTTAGTAAGTAGTCTCATTAGATCATTATTTTCTGCATAGAGATCAGTTTGGAAATAAAACAATAAACACTGTTTTCATAAACCTGTTGCAAGCTTCCACTCTTGCACATATGATAAAGATTAATGTACTAGCTGCTGTAACTATGCAGTACTTCCCTGGGAATTGTTAATAATATTAAATGGAATGAACATGACTCTATAAACCAGCTGCCTTAGGCAGTCAAATAGGTTGCCAGATTTGATGTATGCTTAATATTTAGGGATCTAATATTTTTATTTGCTTTGTTAGTTGAGGTTGGTTTTTCCCTCTTTCATGCTGCTGTTAAGTGACCAGTGCTTGCTGATCCACTGGATGACTGACACGTAGCTCAATGCTATGGTAGAAACAAGTCTCTAAACGTATTACAGCAGGGCATTATATTGATCCCACTGCAAATATTCTCAGGTTTCTGTCTCATCACCACTTCACTTCTTCATCACTTCCTTTCTGCCAAGTCTACTCTGTACTTTGAGAGCATGCTTCAGGTCCTCTCATTCTTTCCATTGTCGAACTTCAACTGAAATTATGACCTCAGAAACAGCAGGACTGAAGGTATGAAACCTTCAGTTTCATAAAGGTATGTATGTCTAGGACATTAGGAACTCCCTTGCTGATGTGCACAGGCTGCTACTGTACCCGTTTCTCATTTGCAGTGTTGAATATGCAGAGCTAAGGGGACAAAAATGTGCCCGTAATCCCAGTTTATTACTGAAGGCATTAGAACTGACTGAACACGTGGAGGGAACAGATCAGTGTGGAAGGGGGAGCATATTTTATGCAGCCTTTTCTGAAAGTAAAACAGAACTTTGATATTAAATTTATCCTAACCTGGCATTCCCTGTCATCAGACATACCGATTCTGTTTTAATGAAGAGCAGTGAAAAAACAAGTTTGGGAAGACAATGTATATTTTCACCAACAGTAAAAAGTATCCATGTACATGATCTATAAAGGAAGCTATGGAAGGGCAGAGTGGCTGGTTGCTCTGTAGTCTAGGTACGATAAATAACTTCTATTGAATCTACTCCTTTTGCTGCAAAACATTTTGTCTTCACTCAGTGACGTTAAACACACAGCTGTAATTTTGGGTCTCAAGAACTGCCATGAAGCTAGCAGATAGTTTTCACATTTTTGCAGCTCTGATAATACTTTTGCATTTGACGAATCCCAAAACTGTTGAAATATTTTAATTCAGCACAGTAAGGAGTTGATTTTTCTTTTACGATTGATCCAAAGAAGAGGAAAGCTTCTCTGATTCTGCTTTCAGACTGAAACACAGATATATATCTACATTACACAAAAATATACCAATATACAGCACCTTATAGGGTTCGTGCTTGTGAATGGTGTGCATATATAAGGAGGGAAACAGATCTTTGATGTAATTCAATACATATCTACTGTTATTTACTTTTTCAGTGTGATTTCTCCAATATTTAAAATGTTCTTTACGGCTTGTGAATAGGGAATTTGAGATATAATGTAACAAAGGATGTCCCTGTATCTTTAAATTCTATTTTACGAACAATTTGCTGCAAGTTTCTAAAATTAACAGTCAATTTTAATAATTAATCGGGAGCTCATACTTTTTCCCTAATCTACAATTACTTTCTTTATTTCCTTTGAAAGTAACTGCATTGAAAGCCCCATTAGATTAAAAAATCATAATGCTATAATGCTTGGACCCAAGAAATCGTTATTCTTAAGGGAGAAGTAACTCTTAGATCACAGTTCAGAGGGATTCATGTTATAAATCCTCCCAGGTTTCCTGAACCTTTAAAATACTTAAAAATTTATACCCAAGAATGCAAAACATATGCAAATGGATTGTACGTATGATTTATTTAATGAGAAGGATCCAGTTTTTGCCATTTTTACTCTTGATGGAGAGAATTCACTCTTTTGCTGAGTTCACATGCAATCGCCACTTCTGCCACTCTCAGAATAGTGCATAACTGGGACGTGAGCAAAGTTTTGGCCTTGAGCACATAGAGGGGTGAAGCTGAAATGTTCCCAACTCTGTGGGAATTCTGGGACCTGGCAAGGAGATCCAGCACAGAGCTGGAGAGCAGCAGCAGGAATCAGGTGAAGTCAAGCTCTCAGGACTGCGATACAGAATTTGCCTCCTCAGCTCTTGCCTAACACTGAACAGGTCTAAATCCCATAGCTGGCTTATTTTGGGATCGTGAAGTTCCTGGTGTAGATTCAGGCTGAGTAGTTTGGTACCAAAGATAAAACTACAAGTTCCTCCCTAACAGCCTAATCATTTAGGCATTGGAAATGTTGACTTTAGGCCCAGATGTGCTGTAGAAGTTGGATGCAGGTTTGGCCTTGTCTTTAGTTGGTTTAATTTGGCAGCACTGACTGCGCCGTTTTTCGTGGGATACCTGAAATTTAAAACACAGGGGGACCTGCTCCTATTGAGTTCAATTACTCACAAAGTTGGTGTTACTCTGTCTAAATAGTAATGGCACTATCTTGCTAAACCATTAAGTGTCCTATTGCAGAGGGAAATAAATTATGAGATGTCACATTTTGCGTAGCTAGTGCCTAAATTATATAGCCTTTAAAGAACAGCATGGTAAAAATTAGCCTTACTGGCTAAGAAAGTGAGTATCAGACCTAATATTCTTCCTGATCCAGAAGTAAGACAACCTAAGGTAGGCAGACATGACGAAAAAAGCTCACAGGGAGGCAAGTGGTCCAGAAAGTAGATGTGTCCAGCAAGAAGATTTAGGATGGCTGTTATAGAACTAATGCAGAAAAATCCTTTTGGGAAAAACCTGGCTGCTTTCTGGTTCCTTAGTACATTGGGTTCAGTTTACACAAAAGCAACGCTTCCGTCTGAATTCTAACATACTGATCTGAGATATGATTTGTTCAAAGCTTGAAATATGTATGCTGTTTAATGTTAATTCTCCAGTGTGTTAACTTCCTTGTTCCTTAACTTCTCTAAGTCTGTTGTATATTTTCCTCAAGTTGCAACTTGCTCCTATGCATTTGTCTGAAAAAGTTTTAACTGTCAAGTTCAAAGTGCAAAAGTATAACTTCTCAAATGATTAAAAGGGTTTTGAAACTTGGTTGTTTGACTGGAATAGTTAGAGATGAGGGGAATAATAGGATACTCATCTGATTGGTTAGTTTGTTATGTGATGATTTATTTCTGAAATATTTTAAAATTAATTATGTACATAAATGCATGCAGCTTTAGTTGGCAAGAATATAAATCAGCAGCAGTAATAATGATGGTAAGCTCTTGTATGTGTAAAGAAGCATACGTCCAATATAAATTCAATTATCTCAATGTCACTGAGGATATAGAATAATTTCATATTTGTGACTGAACAACTGCAGAGATTTTTGTTGGAAATAAGAACAGATGGAGGACAATCTTATTCTGGGTAGCTGAAGTCTGTCTGTTGAAAACTGAAGTGTATGAATGTATATGCATACATGTACAAAAATAGAGGCAAGCATTATGGCTGCAACCCTCGGCAGATATAAATCAACATAACTCCACTGACTGTGTTGGAGGTGTGCTAATTTACACTAGCCAGCACAGGGGTAAGTGTGTGTGTATATAAAACAACTATTACACCTGTCAGCAGTCTGATGTTTTACACTACCATTTCATATAAGAACGTAAAGGATGCAACAATCTGCTTAAGCCACTCCGCAGTACGGTTTTATGCCTCCTGAGATGTAGCACTGGAATCAGGGTGTAAACAGCATTACCATCATCTTGCAAACACTTGCAAATGCTTTAATGTCATCGGGGAGCCCCAGCACAATCCATCTAGAATATATATCAAGCAGAGGGGCATACAGCAATCATGTACTTTTTAACAGGCAGGAGGCTTTTCACTTGTCATAGCTGGTGAGCCCCCAGGGAGGTGAGGCTGCTGCCATCCTGATTCCCAATATATGCTGATTCAGTCATTAAAATGTGCATTCATCTTCCTTCTCCTAAGACCTAGCTGTGCACAGCAGGTTTAACTAAATTGCCAATAAGAAAGACTCTTAAATCATCTGCAGTCCTGACTGGCAGCCTCACAAGCAGATGCAGCAGCCGATCCTGAGGCAAACGGAGTCTGTTCAGCAGCAGCTTTGCACTTCTGTGTGTTCCAGCTAGGGTTTTTTGTAACCATTAATGAGCTAGTACATTGAAGATGGAGGAAGGAGGGGCAGAGGAAGAGTGAGAAAAACAGTTGGGGAGGGGAAGTTGGGACTATTGGAAAATTCTCATTACCTTGTCTGCATCGATACCATCTCTGCAGCTGTAGGATAAAAGGAACAACCCCTTCCCTTAAGTGCCCTTAGCTTCAGGGTACGGAAAACTGTTAATCAGCTTGTTCTCATGCAGCAGGGACCTGCAGGAGGGCTGGCTGGAGGAGTGCCAGGGACTGTCACTTCACAGGTCCTGAGAAATCTCCCCCCTTCTACTGAGTTTTTAATGGTTTTTTGACATGTCTCATGTGTGAGAGTGTGTGTGTGCGTGTGGGTGTGGGTGTGTGCCTGTGTGGATGTATAAGAGAGAGAAGTCACTCTTCCATGTCTCACGTACACTGCTGCAAATACCTGCTCTTTCCTACGTGTACACATGAAAGGTTGTTTCAGTAACTGTTTGCAAAAGGGCAAGAAAGAAAACCTGATTCTGGCAGCAAGCCCTCCTGTCAGGTATTGCTGGAGTCTATCATGGCTCCCAGATCATTTCTGGAGAGGCATAAAGTCCCAGAAATGCTTTAACCAGGTGTTCAAGTTCAGTTATTGCCTAACTAAGCAGGCAGGCACAATTAGCCTGGCTTCCTTCCCCTTTAGTAAAAGGTCAAGATTTAACCTTGGGCTGTGATTTTCTAGAGGACTGTGTCTGGCCCTTCCTGATACAGGACTTATGATCAATACCACGAAACCATGCAGCAGTTTGCTCTATACTAACGCTAAGATTAGATTATTGGTCTGTCACTCTTCCTGTGATGTGGCGCACACTATGTCTGCATTGGACAAAAGCCTAGAAACTATCACTAAATCGAATTGGCTCTCTCCGTATATTGGATATCTTGTTGCAGAACAGGGGCTGGTGAAGTCCTGCCATTGAATGTTAAGTGCCACAGACCTGCAGCACCCTTCAGGAGGTGTCAAGTGCTCTGCATGGGTAAATAACCAGATGATGGAGTGGCTCAACATGGGCACTTGTGTGAGACAGAGTTGCAGCCTCTCTCCTCTTGCCTGTATTTTCCTCCTATGGAGCTGCAGTATAATGTGAAGAGACATCAAGTATCTACTTGTCCTAGACATCACTGAAAACCATGTGCTTCTCAGCATCTCTGAAAAGCTATAGACAAGTGTAAAACCCAGGGAAAAACAGCAAGGCATGTAAGACTCGATATACATATTAAAAAAACCCTCTTCTTGAATTACGAACTAACATCCATAATCACATAGGATTGTGAGAGCTGGAAACATTACAAAAATAAAAATAAATTAAATTTCTTCCAAAAGAAGCACTCAGGGACTTTAGATAGAGGGAGTTCACTAGGCAAGAGTTATAAATTGCCAGCCAACTTGTGTCTAGCAGGATCAGAAAGAGGAAAAGTACTTTAGGTCTCCAAAGAAACAACTCTAAGACACAGAGGGACACAACTGGTGAAATATATATGACCAAAAGAGACCCCATGAACAACATTTGTCACTACAATTGGTATCCTAGTCTTGAAAGCATCAACAATTGACAGCAGCTAGTGGAAAAATTACTTTGCCTCTTTTGCATCATCTTTAGTGTGAAAAGACTAGTTTGTTTTGGGATAAAATCTTTCTGCACTCCAGAAATTAACACCACGTTTCTGAATGCCCAGTTCAGACTGCTGACTTTTCTTCCTACAGACGAATGTTCAGCAGATACCATGGCAGATCACTGTAAAGGATGCAAAAACTACAAAACAACTACAGTAATTTAATTTTGTTTTCTACAACAAAAGTTCTGTGCCAAGTTTTCTTTTAAAAAATCACTGACACCCAAAACTTGAATCAAATATGTACTTTTCCATAAAGAATTGATAAGGTAAGTTGCTAAAAATCAGCACATTCCCTAATAAGTAGTAGATTTAAACCAAGAAGTTGGTGCTTTGCTCTTACAGAACAAATCAGAGACTGGGGGCTTTTTCTGGGTCCATTTTAGAAAAAAATGTGAATAGAGGGTGCTAAAGAATTTGAGTTCCATATAAAAGCAAGTTTAATTTCCTCCATAATTTCACATCTAAATCTCTCTTTTCTGTTGGTTACAAAGCTCTCTTTATTTTAAGCCTAAGTTTATTTAATTTTCTCCCTGCTTGCTTTTTTTTTTCCCTTAACATTGCCCTTCTTAGCGACAGGATAGCTACAAACCCCAGCATTTATTTATAGAGAGTGATCAAGTTTCTAGATAATTTTCTTTTTTAGGCCAAGAAAACTAACTCTGGGAAGACACATCTCTGTTGCACAATGGGCTTGCGCTGTCTGGGGCTGATGAATCCATCAGGTAAGGCACAGCACTGTGCAGGGTCTAGTCCCACAGGTAGCACAGGGACATCTGCATGGCTATATTGCCTTTGCATTCACGCAGAATAAAATCCCAGTAGCTGATTTGACATCTATTCCCATGTGAAACTGTCCTTTTCAAATAAGGAAAATAGGTGATATTTCATATGATTTCTGATTGCACACCCCTGGCTTTACTGACTATACCAGGAAAGGTACTTTCCAGTTGTGGCATTTACTTTTTTTATGGCCACACTCCACTGTTGGCTAACAATCCTGCTGTAATCAGCAAGTGCCCCAGGGTCTCCCTTCTTCTCTGTCATTTTCATCTGAAACTCCCAATTTGCAGAAGTTCATGTTATAAGCTCGTTAGGTGCATGGCTTTGCACATTATGCAATTAAATTTCATCCCATTTCTAATACTCTACTCTCAAGGTCATCTAGTTTTTCCTGTACAATATTACAGTCTGCCTGTCTGTTGAGCTTTGTGTCATCACCAAACTTGATTAGTACATGCCAGCTTCTTATCCCAGATGTTAATAAAGATGTTAAAAAGTCGGTCCCAAATGTTTAAGGATTCCCACTAATGGCAGTTCTTTCCAGACCAATTATTGTTTCTCTTCTTTTGCTGATTCTGAGCTCATATTTCTTGCTACTTTCTTCAAATGACCTCCATAAACAATAATTTCCTATAAGGTGTTAGTAGCTAGCTACAATACAGGTAGATGAGATGTAGCTTTGGGTTTAGTGGGTTGGGTTTTTTTGTATTTTCTGTATTTTACACAGATTTAGTCATCCTTGTTATCAAAAAGTATAATAATCATCTGACCAAACTACCACTACTAAAATCATATTATATCATCATTATATTATCCTCATTTCTAGTTAATTTCCTGTTTTTAAATATTTAGCACTTGAATATCTGTGCCAATTTTACCTCTAATTCAGACTAGATTTTTGATTCTGGATTATTTTCCTTCCCCTTTCATATATATGGGTAGTGCTCTTGCTGTTTACTAGTCATATGATACTCCTCCATGCTCCATTAAAAACTCCGAATGTTTTTCAGATTTCAGTGTGTAAATTACCTTGTTTCTCGAAAGAGCATACTGAGTATTCTCACACCCAGATGTGGCCATTTCTGCTTCTGTGCATTCCCTTCCATTAGCCATTTAACCTTTGCTTCCATCCCATGAACATCATCTTTCTTACTGAAAAATGAAGCAAAGTATTAGTTTGCATCTGGAGCCATATCATTATTACGTTTCATATTTATCCCACCCTCACTACACAGTGGATTGATTTCCTTATGACAAGAGGTTTTTACCGGTTGTTTTAATTTTATGTGCAAAGTCTTAACCTTGGTTTTTACAATTTGTACACCTTTTGCTTTATTTTTTATCAAAAAAAAAAGCTCCAAACGGTATACAGTGCCTTCCTCTACTGTTACTTCTAGTGCAGTTTCTCCATCACTTTTTTTAATAATCTTTAGTAAGATCAATGGTCTGCGGCGCTTTGTTCGTGCGGCTGGAACTACGAAGGCATCTGAACAACCTGCCCGGCCTCAGGAACTGTTGTAGCTGCCTTGGCAGAGCGGAGAGCAGGGAGCTGCGGCTGGCTGGGCACCCGTGTGTCACCCCGTGGCTTCCAGAGGGGGGCAGAGCGAGCAAGCATTTCTGCATGAGGATGGGATGACATGAAGCGGGGTCTCATTAAAACCGGTCAAACCCTTTTCAAATGTGCGCTGTTATAGCTGAGGTTTGCAAAGTCTATCCCAGAATTAATATTTTCTCTCTGCTGTTCATGGTATTAAGATACTTAGCTCAGGCTTATCACCACAGGGCATGAGAACACGTTATGTACAACAGCTACAACATACGCATTTGGAAACTGCTGGGGGAACCCATCGGTGTGACACATTTGAAGCAACAAAATTAAATTCCTGGTTTATATTCAAGGCTTAGAGGGATGGCTGAACATATGCCATGAGCATATAAAGTTGCCACCTCTCAGCAGAGAAACCCTAACATACGGGATATGAATATACTCACTACTAATTTAGTTTGTTTCCTCTGACTTTAAAGCTCAATGGAAGAGCAACACTTCACAGATGAAGCATTCTGAGAATGCACAAATGATAGGTTATTCCAATATCCTGCAACCTTGCCATAGCCTGAAGTGCATGAATCCTCAGTGTAGTTTCTGTTAATTCAGTGCCTGTTGTTACTACTTCTAATACTGTAAGGAGAATCCTTTAGTACTGTGAAGTGATCTGTATCTTATTCCCATTTGTCTCAGATATCTGCTAAATGACAATGAACAAAAGCATTACTCTGATGGCCTTAAATTTCTTGCTGCATAGGCTGAGGATAGCAATGCTAGCCTGGAGTGTGGAGATGTTATAGGTCCTAATTCTTTATATGGGTAATGTGATTTCTGAATCATCGAAAGAAGGTGTAAAAGAAGACCAGGACATTTTTATGGCAGATAGGTTACAAATCTTTGAGGATTCAATTATATTTAACTTTTTTGAAAGCCAATTTTTTAATTGTTAGACAACGACTTTTCTAAAGCAAATGCTTTTGTATCTTATAATAGTCAGAAGTGACACCACAAAACAAGGGTTTGAGACAGAGCCAAGATAATTTCTAATGCTTTAAACTGGAATGAGAATTTCTCAGCCTTAAAGTGTGACAGCCATTCAGGAGTTTATTTTTCTGGCTTTGAAATCTGAGTTGTACTTAGCTATGGGATCTGACAAGTTTCAGCTGCCTTACAGCACCCCTGCTCACCTGGCAGCACAGAAGAAGGTGTCTCACACAAATGCTGTCACGCTAAAGCTCCACTGAGAGGACAGTGATGAATGCCAGTCTAAATCTGTTGAGCTTGTGTAGGGTGAGCAATGGATAAAGGCCTGACATATGAAGCAGCAAGAATTACAGACTGAAATGAAAGACTACACTCCATATAGTCTAATTCTTGTGTAGTCAAAATGAGGTTTCTTGACTAAACAGTGATCTTTCCTAGGTCAGCTTTTCCCCACAAACCCACATATCCATAAGGTGTTTGTCTGCTTGGATCACTGGCCCTGGCAGACTGTGTCATACTTTTACTAGGAGGAATATGGTCCTGAGAAAATAATAAATCTGAAAGAAAACAATCATCCTATGACTTATATACCCCTATGTCCCACTGACTATCCTAGTGACTAATCTCCAGCTATACATGCAGGCTCAGTGTATCATTCCTTAGGTAAACAAATTTCGACCTCAACAAGATGAGCACAGCCAACACTGTAATTGCTCAGTGAATGATTTTAAAACACTTTTAATGCTGCCAAATCAAACCCAATTTCCTCCAGAGCAAGGCTGCTCATTCATGCCCCTTGAAAGATATTTTCATGACATTTATAAATAGGTTGTGGATCAATACAGTTGTACTCTGTGGGAATATTTTAGTTCATCACAAGGTGTAATTATCCATGACCACAAATACACAAAGCCAGCAATCATTGGCCAACTGAACATGTGTTAATTAGAAGTCTGGATGCTCTCAAACAACCAAGAGCACCAGTTTCTTAGATAATCACTGCTTGTGGATTGCCTTTTGTTGTGGATGCCTTTTTGTTGTGGATGCAACTAGGATGCAGGGGTTTATTCCCTACTTCCAGTTTTGAGGCACTGCTCATATTCCACGTGCTGCAAGACACAACCTTTACTCTAGATCTCATCAGCCTCTTTCAGTAAAGGGCAGTGCAACAGCCATGTGCTGTTGTGTTTCAGCTCCCTCTTGTAGTCTTTACCCGCTCTGCCTGAAGACCCACAGGACTGCAGCCCCATGAATGCCAGCTGCTGGATATTGTGATACACCAAGGACAGGACACCCTAAAAAAAGCATAAAAAAGGAGGGAGGAGGCTGTTTTGTTACAGTAGTAACATAAAATAGTACCCATTTTTTAATTGTGTTGTTTATGTTAAGCAGGTGTAGAAAGCCATGTGTGTATTAATAATACATATTTTAAATAACATAACCTAATGTAAAGTAAGGAGAAAGGCTTCCCACTTGCACAAAAGGAATTGAGCTAGTCACAACACCAAAAAACTTCTTCCTGCAAAAGTGAGAAGAAAAGAAGCTTAAGTTTAGGAAATGCTCTCAATATCAGAGATGGCTACCCTTTAGCTACGCCTTGACTACTGCTACATTTGTTGTGAAATGAGGTAGTCAAGCCAGCTGATCTGTCAGAAAGATGAAACAGCCACAGATGACAGAGACTGGCTGGATGGGGTAGACCTGCCACTTTTCTAGTTTGGGATATGTCTATGGGATTTTCAGTATTAAATATGCTAAAACATCTTCTGAAAAGGCAAACACCTGTTAACTTGAACTGGTGTTTGCCTTGTAACCAAGATGCGGTTAGGGACTTACGGGCCAGAGAAGCTCTCCTCTCCAGCTTTAGGCTCTGGATTGCTGAGCTCTGGGCAGGAATCCCCCTGGTGTCAGGGTCTTGAGCACGCTCCCCCCAGTTTGTCAGAGCCTATTTGACTATGTTAAGGAATCTACTTGACTGAGTCCAAAGTCAACCCCTTTGCTAATAAAAACTATCTGAAGAAAGCTAGAAACAATATCCTGCCCTCCAAGGCTTCCCTTGGGAGCTGCTTTCAAGCTGTGGCTCTTCATCTTGGCCATGCCTCTGCTACATTACAGCTCTGTGTGTCTGGGCCAAATATCTCCTCAGTCCTGACCCTGACTGACTTGACTTCCTGGCTTGACCCTGGACCAGCCTGGGCACGATGGGCTTGCAGGGCTGTCACTGGACTAAGGCTGACCTTGACCACTGACTGTCACTGGACCTGATGCTGACCCTGGCTGTCTAAACTTCCTGACTTCTTGTTGGGGAGGTCACAGACCCTGCCTGCCTTGCCGCCACCTTCTGCTCCTAGTTCCCCTTCTCTTGCAGAGCAGCTTGCCCTTGCTGCTTTCTGACATCTAGAAAGTGTAAACCCACGTTCCTTTTCACAATGAATAGGTGACTAAAAGACACTACATGAGTCTAAACATATCCCAAAAAATCCCAGATGTCACTATCTAAGGCTCTGTGGCTGATTCATAAGAACTGCAATGTAGCACAGTATCGTAGATTCACAAAAGCATTGTATGGGAAGGACTTCTAGAGATTTCTAGTCCAGCCTCCTGTTCAAAGTGGCACCATTGCTAAGATCAGGTCAAGTCAGCTGTGGCTTTATCTATCTCAGTTTTCAAAACCTCCAAGAATGAAGAGTCTGTGCACAACTTGTTTCAGTGGTGTATTACCCTCCTAGTGACTTTCTTCTCTTAACTTCAACCTCTTGAGCTGCTATTTGTGGTCATTTATGGTTGCAGTTGGCAGTTTCTCAGGTTCCCCTGTGTGGCATACGAAGGCATGGACCCCATGTGAGATCCTTTATTGCATACATAAGTGCTGGTTATAGACAATCACTTATCCACCCAAGTTCTGCCCTGGCATGTGCCTATGTGCAGCAAAGCACCTTTGCAGCCAGTTCACGCTCCACCGAGCTGTTTACTCCTTCCATGCCCATCTGAGGAGGTCTCTTCTTCCCAGATCAGGATTATAAGATGTGGAGGCTTTGGGCAGCCCCTCATTGCAGACAGATGTGCACAGAACTGATTTGCAGGTGAGCTCCGAGAGCCAGATTTAGTGCTAGCTGCTTCCTCACTACATTTTAAGGCATAATGACTCTGCAACCTGGCACCCAGACAATGAACAAAGTTTTTTCTTTATCTCTACATCCAGGGCTTGGGAGCAAGCAGGAAAAGCCTGCACAGATTTCGGAAAAAGCCCTTACACCCCTGGACTGAACACTGCTATTTATCATGTCAGCCACTGTACCTAATCTAATGTCGTGCATAGATTGGCTAATAGTACAGTTCTGTCATGTGGAAGGGGCGGTGGGGTGGGGGTTGATTTTCTCAACCCTTAGTGTTTGGTCTGTCTATCAGTGCCACAGGAAAGCTGAGACCCTTGTGCCCAACCAGTCTGAGAGCATCCCGTTATAGAGACCCTTCACTGAACAATCCTGCTGGATCGGAGGGCGATTCGACTGATTTGTTCAGGGAAACACACCAACAGTGTAAAAGGGACCCCTCAACAGGTCTTCCCACTTCATTTGAATATGTTATCCCGTGGCTGGTGACTACTAGCACCCACAAAGGACTAACACTAACAGTTTATGGAATAACACACTTTATTATAAAATCATGACAAATTAGGATTTGTGATTGCCCATGATAGGGAATGTCTTCAAAAATAAACTTGAAGTGATATACAAGCAAACTATATACAGCCAAACTATAATCACTAATAACAGCTAGCACAAGCTATTTAGCGCGCATAAGTCAAAGTTCTTGCCCAGTCAGCGTCCCTAGGGGGGAGAATACAGGTTCAGCCCATCGACTGATCCCAGAAGTTATGATGAAGTTTTTCCTAAATTCTCCCCTCATTCATTCACTTTTATACTTTTATGTACTCTCAGGTGGAGCTTGAGTAACTCCAATCATACATTATTTTATTATTGATTGGCGTAAGATTCTCTCCCTTCTTGTTTAAAGATATAGCCAACAAAAATATAAAGCACATGCTTAGTGAGGGGTGGCCATACCTTGGAGGTGGGTAACTTTGAGATGGAGGTGTGCATTAGTATTATAACGAGATTATAATGAGCAAGGCTCATCTAAGGAAAGTGATTTCACCATAGTTGTTGGCTCAGCAATGAACATTGTCTCTTATATCTCCCATCTGACAGCTGCTACGCAACTTTTCAGCTGTATGGTACCATCAAGTTCCCAGTCCTGCAAGGAGGACAGCAGATCCTCCACTCCGCTCCACCCTCCACTGCTCCTCTAGGATAGCAGGTTGTGTTGGCTGGGGAGCCATGGTGGATTAGATTCCATGCACATCAACTGTCCTGAAAGTGACAACTGTATTTTACCCTAAAAAGGTTTCTATAATACTACAACTTCTGTTAGGTCCCAGTTTTCTCCAATTCCCCTTCCCAGTGATTTTTCCACAACTTTATATCATCATCCAACTCTTTGATGCAGATGATTATACGGGCTGCAGTATCAGCCCCTAAATTACTCCAGTTATTTAGTGGTCTTCATCTTGACATTGAGCTTTTGATTGCTGCTCTTTGAGCCTGATGATCCAGCCAATTTTTAACCCACCTAACAGTCCATGCAACAAACCCTTCCTTCTAGCCCATGCTGCTTCATCTTCCAAAGAATTACACTGTGGGAGATGGTGCCAAAAGTCTTAATAAATTGTTCTCCACTCATCTACCTAGCAAAAGAATGCCAAGTGGTAAGCTACAGAGAGTGATTTTATTCTCCTTGTCAACCGTGCCACAGTTGCTCTCTCACACTCCTATCTATGATTGCTCCCTTCTCCACAGTGCCTTGGCTCAATTACTGTCCCATAGGCATTGGTGTCCACAGATCTGTGTCTAGTCACCCACAGCCTAACACACAGACGTTACTTGTCTGCTTTGAGCTGGCTTTCATCATGGGTCACTTCTAGTCTTTCTAATTTTGAGCTACACAGCCTGGTTTGAACCTCAAAGTTCTGGCCATGAAGCCACACTGCTGCTCCCCCTCGTTAAACAGGGAAATTCTTCCAGTCCCTCATTTCTGGGGTTGTTTAAGTCCTGCTACAAACGTCTGAGCTCTCCTCCGGGATGTGTTAAGCCTCTCTTTTGTCCTGGACACTTCACTGATGGTTTGTTGTTGTTTTGTTTTGTTTTGTTTTTTTTTTTATCTTTTAAAAAAGATTTACCATTTCTTTTTCAATGTGCTCAGAAATTGAGACACCTGCAGTACATTTATACCTTTCCAGCAGACTGCTGAGAGTGTGGGCTGCATAAAGCAGGCTACAATATTACAGTACATGAAAAGGTCCATCATACTGGGTACCTGCTGGAGGCCTGAGCTGGGTAGAGAGACGGGCATAGCCCTGGCCATAACAGCTGCTGGAACTGCCTTTGATAGATCCAAGCATCAAATCACTCATGGGTTTTGTTTGAGAGATACCCAGTTGCTCCCCTCCAGAACAGATCCCAGGACAAATCTAAGCCTGCATGCTGTGCTGCCTCAGGGAAACGGGACCCTGGAGTGAAACAATGAGTAATCCAAGTTGACATGCTAATGACCTGTTGACCCTTAGATAAAGAGCTCATTGTTGATGCTGTTAACACAGGGAAAAGAGTGATCCAAACCTTCTTAAGCATTTCCAGTAGATGGATGGTCTGTGAGAGAACAAGACATTTTGATTGACATCTCTTGGTGAGTGAAGAGAAAAGACTGCATTGGCCAAATGTCACTTGTATTTCTGTCATAGGACACTTAAGGCATACTTTGCCAATTTGTTGTTGCTGTATTTTATTCAAATGCTCCATTAAGTGTTAATTAGAAGAAATAACATAATGCTGCTTATTCCTTTGGGGTCAAATGAGGTCAGAGAACTGCAGAGTTTACTTTTCATGAGGGTTTACTGCAGACTGGTATGGCTGAGTTTTGGAGCATGGGAAAAACAGTAAGAGAGAAAAAAGTGGAAGTGTTCCTGTACAGTATTTATCATGTGAAAACCTGGGTAGAACCCTCCATGCCACTTTTTTTCCAAAAACTTTGTAACACATTTTCATAATGCAGAGATGGCTTTTGCTGAAGCTGTATGACCTCATCAACATACCTGAAGAACCTGGTGAGGGACTCTCAAGTCAACAATCAAGCTTACAGTTGCTCTTTCAGGAGGAGACAGCACCAGGCAAACTGCTATGAGGGGCTGGTGACAATCCTTCTCAGACTCTGGGTTCTGGCAGCAGTGAATACCAAACCAACACCGAATAGCAAACGGTAAGTGATCAGCTGTGGAAAGGGAAGAGAAAAAGTGCTACTGCAGAAACGCAGTGTCATATTGGGCACTTCAGACTACAATAGTCAGACTGTTGCTGGGAGTGAGAAACTGCTAAAATTTTATATAGCAGACATTTACAACTAATATTATCACTGGATTTCCTAAATGTAGGCTGTGTTCCTTTCAGGCAAGCACATTTAGTTTCTACATTATCTGTTGCACTCAATGAATCACAAATACTAACTCAGCGAGATGGGAAATGGCTTACTAACTGTTTCTCTTCTGCATTTGGAATAAAGGAGGAGCAGGTTTCCATCCCATATGATATGCTGGATAAAGGACATGTCTGTGACAAAGAAGAATGAGAAATCTGCTGAAGAAGCCCAGATAATGTAAATTAAAGAGGATGTGGGTGGGGATCTTCCTGAGCACACTAACGTTAAACAACACAAAGAATGTGGCACGACAAAAGATGGAAAGGTTATGAATCAAATCCTCATATTTAAAAGTGGTTCGAAGACTGAAGCATCTATAATCTGGCCAGCCTAACATTACCACCATGCAAAACAACTGAGTGCATTTGAAGCAATGCACAGCAATATTTAATAAAAAAAATTAAAGAAACCTACACCTTTTAAAACACACAGTAAAAAACCCTAGAAGTTTCTCTTTTTTTTTTTTTTTTTTCCTGAAAACAAAACAAAACAAAACAAAAAGAGCTTCACTGATTGATAAAGTCCCCGTGTTGAGTATGTCAGGGCACTGATTTAATGCTACGCTGCATCTTGACTAAAACTTTACACCCTGAGAACGATGTGATGCTTTGTTACCTGTTCATGTAGAAGAAATCTCTTAGACTGCATCTTCCTGTCTGGCCTTGAGAAAAGTATAGTGAAGAATAAAAACACCGTTAACAATAACATAGACCTTACTATTCTACCCAGGAAAGGAGATGAAACTTTAGGGAAGAGCTATGAAGTTTATCACAGAAGGCTGCTGCTCAGCTCAGCTCGGCTCAGCTCAGCAGTGTCTCTTTGCACTGACCACACTCTGCTTGCATTTATGGGTATTTCAATCTGCTACCCACAATTCCTTTTTTATATGTGTCAATAGAGCTGGAATCTTACCTCAGGCTTATTTTAATTTACTGCTATAACACCTGGTACAGCAGCTAAACATAAACCATAGTTAGGTCTGATTCAGCTGCTCTTCTTGGACTACTTTTTCTACCAGCCTGACAGCTGAAGTCCATGAGAACTTTTGGTAGAACTGAGAAATCTTCAAACCAGATTAATGGCAGACAGTGGTTTAAGGGTGACAACACACTTAGAAATGGCAGAAATGCAAGATTCTTGTAAATTATAAGCTCATGTAAATAATGCAGCTTATTTAGGAAAAAGACTTCCAAAGTGGAGACAGAAGTCCTTAAGAGCCAGCGATATCATTGAAAGATGGGATGATCACTCTGGAGGCACTGCTTTTTTACTGGAAGTCTAAATGAAGGTGAGACTTCAGATGGGAGCTGCTTAGCAATGTGCCCCACAACTCACTTTAAAAACGCTGGCCAAATCCTGCATTTCTCAAACATCTTGGGAATCATTAGATTAAGACACACTGTTTAAGGCTTCTTAAGATCTAGTGTAGAGAAGGACAAGCCGGGATTGGCTGATATGGCCTCTAGATCTGTTCCTGGAAGAACATAACTCCATATACTTTTTTCATAAGAGCATGGAAAAATAAGTGAGGAGAATTTAACAGTGTATTCACAAAGGGGACAGCAGGTTCTGAAATTAAACTAGGTGATAAGCTTTAAGCTCAGAAAATCAAAAATCTCCTGTGAGGTACCATTAAAAACTGCTACAGCACCAGTTAGTGTAGTGTCATCTGATCAAATGAACTGTAGGACATGAACATAACAAAAAGCTGGATCAGGTAACCAGCCTGCAAAGGACTGCTTCCCTCTGTTACAAAAATATGCACTTCATCCCACTACTTTCCTGACATTGTTATGGCACAACACATAAATGGATCGGACAAAGAAGAAATACTTTGTTCCCTTCCTGTCTGCCACAAGAGGCTTTGCTTTGTTAAAGACAGAATATGCTGCACATTAATGTGCCGTTCACCACCTGATGCCTGTTCAACATCCTTACTCACAGCAGCTAAAGAGCAGCTTCATCTGCCTGTATCTGCAGTGTATCTTTGTCAAAAGGATTTCAGATGACTGTGTTGGCAAACTCTGAGTTGACCAAACCTAGCAGTCAGAATATTCAAGCATATACACCTTAGCAGAAGCCATGAAGGTAAGTCATGCACACTAACTACAGAAATAAACAGCTTGAACAATTAGATGAAAGACATTTATGAAATTCTGGATGCTTCTACCGCTGTCTTAAATACAATCAGGATAAAAGGAAAATCAAACTTAATGAGTTCTGACAGCTTTTACAAGTCTGACAGGAAGCAGACTAGAAATTTGTATCTTATATTAAACATATAAGCATGACAGCACCCTGCTAATTGCTTCAGACTTATTCTTCTCAGTTGTCTTCCGTGTTAAACATTGTCAGTAAATTCCAGTACCAGCAACTTGCCGCCACTTTGGGTTAACACCAAAATGACTACAAGAAGTATTCACAACTATATCATGATATAACTTTAATTATTTCATAATAGTCAAATAACCAGACAGTATGGCATGTATTACACAGAGGTGCTGCTCATTTAGTAAGGTATGCACTTGCACAACCCCCAGAAGAGCATTGAGCAGTGCATGCAAAACCAAGCGTCCGCTAAGTCTGTAGTTCTTAGACACATTTAAGCTGAGAAAGTACAATCCTCTGAATGCTGCTTATCTGTCCTCCGTCACCGTGAATGATAACCAAAGAGAATGTACCATCAGTCTTTCAACAACTACAGTAAGAGATGTTCTGGTATGTTGTGCTAAAATATCATTGTGCCAGGCTGTGCACAGTGTGTTACTGGTGGCCTCACAGCCAGGGGCAAGCGGGAAAAGAAATTACTTTCCACAGGCTGCTCCAAAGAACTGCCAAATTGCTTGCAACAGCAGGAACACCCTCTGCTCCCTGGGTTTCAGAGTGGCTGCTGTGAACATTGAGTTTCACAGGACAAGGCACAAACCCTTAGGTCACAGTACCTTGTACCAGAGGTACAAGAACTGGATATAGACATGGGGTTTAGAAGACAAATTTTCTTTGCAGTCATTAATCTGCTTATGTTGAGAGACATCCGTTTTCTTCTTAACTATAATAAAACTGCTTACTAGATCATGATTTCTTGAGAAAATTAAATCAATTTGATTTCATTATGCAAGCTCTTTGAGATCATGTAAATAATTTCAAAACAAAACAAGCCCAAACACAAACAAGAAACGAGGAACCTGGATACTTCAGGTTGGTCTGTGTTGTTCCAGTTTTACACTTGTGGTTCACTGAATTGATCACAAATCTGGAGTGAATGGGAACTCAAAGATGAGGACATGTGTTCCATTTTCTCGTATCATTTATGTGCAGAGTCTGTGTGTGAAAGCAGAAGAGAGACATATTACTTTATGTTACCACACCAACATTTATCTCTCATTATAGAAATTATTCAATCATTAATTATTATAGAAAGATCGCTTTTATGGTGAGGTTATTAGAAACAGTAATTGGAGCATGCTTCATGTCATAGATTTAGTACATTGTAAATGAGTAGTTATATATATTAACATTTGAAAGAACCATTACTACTTAGCAGTAACAGAGGAGGTGCAGAAGAGGTTCTGTGAATTGATGGAGAAATGGGAAGACTTGATACTTGAGGCAAAGGCCACTTATCCCAGTCAGCCACTAATCTCCAGGAAGTACCTTGTGCCAAAATTGTTAATATAATTATCATATTTGAAAAGACATGAGAATGGTTTTCACTTTTGGGTGAGTGAATCTTGCATCTTGAACATGTTGATGATGTCACATAAAGAAGTTGTCAATTTTCCATGTTTTTACACTTAGGTACTATTAGATAGAGCTGGCTGAATAGTAGCTGATGTTCAAAGCATCTGCATGCTAAATTCAAAGATTTCCACCATTTTGAAAGGCAAAAGGTATTTTTACTTAAAGGTTGCAAAGCATTTGAGTAAGAATCAATAACCAGTTTTGATCCAGGGGTCATTTGTGATGCTCTGTAGATTAGCGCTGTGAGTTCATTGCTAAAAATCTGGAGAATGGGGATCAATAAATGCAGAAAGAGAAATTTATCAAGTATCAGTCATTACTTAAATTGCAAAGACAGTTACGGAGCATTATGCAATCCCTAGAAAAGGGAATATAGAGTAAATAACCACATAAGATGAAAGCAGAGAAATTAATTTTCAATTTATACAGTTACCTATGCCAAAGCCCTGTTGAAGTCAATGGCAGGTTTTATAATAGTATTGCATGAATAGAGCTTTATAGTAAATATCATAACCCCTGTTGATCACTTTTGTCTTAGAAAGGACCTAGCAAATGCTGAAAAGGTCTATGGTAGGATAACACAAACATTGAAACTATGAGAAGGACTAGGCACATTTTAAAAACAAAAGCTACAATTAAAAGAGGCAAGGTGATGAATATATAAAATAGCAAAACATGTCATGAAGAACAGAGGTTTGAACCAGATTTGGCCTTTAGATTACCACAAGGACAAGAAATACCCATATGGAAAGGCAACAGAGATAAAATAGCACAAGCACCCCGTTCATTGTATGGAACATTGTACAAGTACAAAGTTCATTGCCACAGGATACCACTGAAGGAAGTAGCCTAGTAAATTCCTGAAAAGTGCAGCATCTGCAGCTCTGCCTGAAATGACTGCATGATAAGAAATACAAATACTGGTCTTCTGAGGTATCAAGCCAGGGCCAGCTGGGTCTCGGGGAAAAGTTCTTTAGCGGCCCAACAGAGAAGGGAGCGGAAGCACTATGCAACAGAGGTTGCAACAGAAGAACTGCTGCTTTTTAATGGCATCACAGCTTTTGCCTCTGGTTTTAAAAATCTGGGGAACAGGACCTGCTATTTACTGGGAAATGTATTAAAATATCAGCATGCATGTCACCCCTTCTTAGTGCTTGTGACTCATATTCCTATAAATCACTAGAAAGACAAGAATATTTTTAGCTTTTTATTTAACTCAGGCAATTGAACAACTGAATGGCACTGAGGATTTTGCATTGAAATCAAGTTGGCTATGTATCATAAGTTAAATTGAGTTTGTATCTTTTAATCCAAAAGCAAAAAGTAATTTAAAAGAGATTGTAGGTTAGTGATTGAAAAGATGAGGCCTTAGTTATTCTAAATTATATTCTCAGCTCTGAGTCAGAACTCCTGTGTGGATTCAGGCAAGTTATTTAACTTCTAAGTATCGAAACTTTCCCACACCTGCAAAATGGATGTGCCTAATGAAGATGCTGCTAAATCATTATGT
The DNA here is from genome assembly GCF_015220075.1 of Falco rusticolus. Classification (NCBI taxonomy): domain Eukaryota; kingdom Metazoa; phylum Chordata; class Aves; order Falconiformes; family Falconidae; genus Falco; species Falco rusticolus. The sequence continues at coordinate 44,550,940 of NC_051189.1, forward strand.
ACATTTTGTGTTCCAGACGTGAAAATATGTTATGTAAATGCAAGATGTTATTACTGAGCTTTGTTCTGAAGCTCCTACAAATGAGTCAGATTTCTCTAGCTGTCACCCCAAATCAAATAAATGTAGTTATAAAGTGGCATCATAGCTAGGAACATTTATCTAGGTGAAATTCTCCTAGCAAGTTGTCACCTTGTATCCCAGATACAGCTTGGCATACTTACCCAGGTTTGTAGTGGGAATTGTGGTGGGCTGTTCCCTAAGTTCTCCATTTGTTTGGGTTTTTTTTTCTCTCTCTCTCTCTGTCTCTCTTAATGTCTCTCTCAGGTCACCTACAAAAAGTTCTCAGGGATCATAGGGCCAGTCACGAGGTGGTGCTTTCATGTTGCATGAAGCAACACCATGGATACTAGCTGAGTTCAGCCCAGGAGCTGCATTCCTATGCTGTCTTCCCTTTCCCAGCAACAGCCAACACAGCTCAATAGCGAGGGATCTTATGTCAGTGCTGATGATTTTAGCAGAGTGCATCATGCAAAGGCGTTCGGCAACATGTCTGCTCCCAATTACAAAAAAGAGGAATTGAAATTATAAACCTCTGTGTTACTCAGCAAATTTGATTATGCCTTGTTGCCATGCCTTTTGAATCCATGCTTGTTCTTTTTCTCCTTAGAGAGAAATATCTGACTGCTTCTCACAGGTGCTGGACGGTGCTGGAGGGTGCATTTGGGCAACCAAGAGGAGGCTCACAAGGCTTGGGATTACAGCTGTGAGCCAATTTACTTCTATCTGCCCAGGCTTGCTGCAGGGTGAAGGACAGGATGAAGGTTGCATGCAAGAGGTAATCAGAATAAATGATCCCAGCAACAGTACCAACAGGAACAGATTGTGTAGGAAGTACAAACACAGGGACACTTCAGGCAATGTGCACGGTGACTTTATGCCTGCAACTGCAGATCACAGTGTTATTCTCTATGAGCAATGCCACCTCCTTGTGTCCTGGATCAGGCTTAGGAGAAGGATCTTTGCCACAATAGATGCAAGAAATAACGAAAATGCACAGAAAGCCACCTGGATTCAAGAACCACTTCCTGCTTGTGGTGAATGTTATGATCCAAGGAGTAGTGTTTTGCGATTTCTAGTCTTTTCACATCTATAAAGATAAACCAAACAACCCTCTTGGGCACCAGTGAAGTTACTGGGAATTGTGGGTGCCCTACTCCTGTTTGTGAAAGAAATGCCAGACATAAGCACCGGTTCCAAAATTTTGGCTCCAGTATATCATGCAGGCTGCAGGGTTGATGGCCATGGAACTGCATATTTTTCTTCTGGCACAACAGAGTCATAACATAGGAACGCCAGCACAACCTTGTTGTTCAACATGGCCCAACCTCAGCCTGAACAGTGCTGCTACCAGGGGGAAGTAGGTCAGATTCTCATAAATCATTTGCTCAGATGCTGAGACAGCTGGAAATGATGTTGGTGATATGAAGGGGACAGCAGCACAGAATCCCTCATCTATTTCACACAGCTGATAAACAATAATGCCCTTCAGTCCCTCCCCAGCTGGCCCAGGTTCAGATGACCAGCTCAGTAATGAAAGTCTCCATATCCTATTAGCACTTCTCAGGCCATCCATAGTTCATTGAAGAAATGTGTGCTCTGGGCCAAGATGGATGGTTTCCTCTGTAATGAAAATAGAGTGAGAAGTAAGACTGCATGAGGAAGACCTGCTTCTATTTCATCCCTATGGGGGATGAATGATACTTGGAAAGTGGGGGCAGGGAGAGTTTTGTTTAAGTATCTGGTACCTTTGTTTCATGTAACAAAGGAAAGACAAATGGTAACACATTCATAATTCTAGCACCAGTTTTGACATAATAGGACAAAATGGTGCCTGAGGATTCCTGTGTATCAAGCAGATGGGCCATCCATTATTTTGCTTAGGGTCAGGGGTCACCCTAAAACGAGAGTCAGCAATCATTTTGCAGCATATAACAAAACCATTTTTTTGCCTGCTTCTTAATCCCAGAAAGCACTACTATCCTCTACTTTTGTCCACATACATTATCATTTTTGTCTATTATCTGCATCCCCAGAGACCTAATAGTCTTTTCTTCAGTGCAGCTTGATCTGGAGCAGCTGTAAGCTTTGCTGCAGGCAGTGTCTGACAACTGCTTGCCTCTTGGTCACTGTCAGTTCCCTGGGGGAGGACAGGCATTCACTTCATTATTAGAAGCGTGGAAAAAAATCCTATATTCATTTAGATCCAGAATAAATACGTAATATTTGGAACAAAGGACCCATGTTCCAGTCCAGCTGGCAGTGCTTTTACCATTGCCATTCTTCAAGGCCAGCTCCTGCTTAATGCATGCATTAAGGTCATTTATTTAAAAATAATGGAATGTGCTGCAAAAGCCCTTTTTTCCTCTGTCAGTCTAAATTTCACCTTCCAGCATCTCTCATTGATCCTTGAGCATTAAGAGCTTGTGTGAAACAGCACTTTTGTAAAAATAAAGACTGTTCAATTGCAGTACTTGGGAGAAGGGAGCAACAGCAAAGAACAAGCCCAGTGTTTTTTTCAAAAACAGGCCTGTGTTCTTATTTTGTCATAGAACATAGTGCTCTTATTCAGGTGTGAGTGTGAATTTTGTCTATAAATTACCTCCTCCATTACTGGGGTAAAATAAAATACTTTATTGTTAGCTTACTACAGGACTTCCTAGTACTTTCCGTGATTACTCAGGGTAAGAAGGTGCCCTTCAAACCTGTTCACATGCTTTTGCTGCCGTTGTCCAGCACGGCTGTTTATGTTCCTTTTTATTTGAGTATTATTCTATTCTATAATAAAGACATGCAAGAAATGGGCTGTGATCCAGATGGCTCCTCTTTGTTTCGAGGAGCTAACCCTGAAAAGATGCATCATTGTACAGGTTCAGGATAAAACCTTGGCCCTGTTGATGTTAATAGACATGACTGTTTACTTCAACAGGACGACAATCTCACTGCTAATATGCAGTAATATACTGGAAGTATACTATTTAAGTTAGATAAATTGTCTCGTTCGTGGACTCCAAGGTGAGTGAGCATGCGGAGGCTCCTTCTTCCAAAGAGCATGCAGAAAAGCTAACCAAGATTGAAGTGAAATGCACTTCAAGGATAAAATTAAACATCTGCACGTCCTTTGATACCAACTTCCAAAAATTTAGGCTGAGATTTGTTGGAAGCAATGGTAGCAACTAAAAGCTAAGCATGAATTCTGAGTCACCATGTCCAAAGGGTGATTTATCCTTCCACCCTTACCTTAGATGGTAGGATTATCCTTATCCTTATCCTTAGTCTTTTCTTTGTCCTCATCCTCATCATAATTTATGTTGAAATGAAACCACAGCTGTGACTTTTTTTTTTTTTTTGCTGGCTTACATTAAGCTGACTTTTGAATTAAGTTTCTTTAACTTTTTACAGAGGCCTTGTGAAATAAGCTAATCCTGTTGTAGGAAGGTAGGAAGCTTTACTTACGCTACTATTTTTATATATCCATTTTGGTAACAGAAGAAATAATTTGGGAACAAAATTCAATGAAAATATTTACTGGTATATTCTTTATAATTTGTATTTGTGCAAGTATCATTAACGTTTTATATAAAAAATACTTTTCCCCTCCTTTCAGACATGTAAGACAACATTGTCTTAAATAAGACTAATAGCAAATGTAGTAAAAAAGTGGTAAAAGAGAGACCTTCATTATCATTGTGCTAAGTATTCTCCATCATGTAGGTATCCACTCTTTTCTAACCTTTTTATTGTAATTTGAGAAGAGCTGGAGGTTGAGAAGTCGATGGGAGTGTGGAAAGGACAAGAAAGCATCTTGAGGATCAATCCTTCTGTGGAACCTCCAGCATCTTTTTTGTTCCTAACTATCTTTCACACCACACATTGGCCTTGGATAGAAATTTTTACTCAGAGCAGCAGAATTTTTGCTTGCATTTGGAGTAATGGAATAAGGTATTTTTTTAGTGCCCTGAGAAGAGAAAAAGGAACATATGCTTTCTGTTATACCATGGGTCATAACTGTCATAAAGTTAGTAAAAGCTACTCAATCTTTTTCTTATTTGGCTAATATTGCTTAGTTCTAATGATAATGCTAGAAATGTTAGTAGTGTTTTACTGGAGTTGCCTTTAAAAAATAGTTGCTGACTGAGAGCTTTCTCAAAACTGCAACTACAATGGCCAAACATGAAAAATATTTTGGAGTTTATCTCATATTTCCTTCTTGTTGAATTTTGTGGGTTTGGGCTGATTCCAAGTCAGTATTTCTTCCAGAGGACATAATTTTGCATTGACAATCAATAAGCATGGTTATTATCAAGTCATAATCAAATTCCTTATGTAAAAAATTCAAATGTGCCCCACTCTCAAATATTTCTGAGGAGATAAATCCTTACTACCCTTCAGAGAAATGTGACCCCTAAATGTGCACCCTGCATTTACAGGGATGATGAAGAAGCTGCAATACAACTTTGTAGTGTGACTTCTAGAAGTCCCCCAAACAATTAAGTGCCCACCCTGTTTCTGACTACTTTTGAAGTCATGCAGTCTCAGTTACTTAAATCAGCTTAGTGATCCTACTTTGTAGCTTCCGAAAATGGATTTTTCTGCTACTCAGGGGCTTTTAACTTTCTTTGTTTATTTAAGATGATATATTCTGTAGATCCTGTTGGATCTACTATAGCCAGTCAGTTCAAATGTCTTGCAACAGCGGAAGTGTGACTTCCTTTAAGATTTTCCTCCTCAAAGGCAAGTTCCAAACCCTTTTGAGGACATTTTGCAGGCAGATACTTCAAGCTGTAAGGTGAGATTAACTATTTGGGAGGGACTGAGACCAGACTCTCCATCTCTTCATCATTTACAGCTGTTTTCCCTCAATGCACATACTTCACTCTAATTACTGTTAATAGGAGCTGGTTGTGCAGTCTGAGGAAGTCTGAACTAGTTGCTGTTCATTCAGCAGAGATGAAGTTGTTTGTGACTAAATAAAGCCCTGCTATTCTGTATGCCTAGCACATAGCACTAATTGGACTGCCACCTTGACAATATTGAAAGGGCATGGAAGTTGGGAAATTTTGTCTTTCTTTTATATAGTCCACATGAAGGTCACGAAGACTTGCAGTTGCTTCACTCTGGGAAACATGAAAGTGGCTTCCTTCCCTCTTCTCGCTTCTGTCCTTCCAGCAAGACATGGAAAAAAAAAACCCCAAGCCAAACAAAAACACAGGAAAGGAAGGTTGGAAAGGAAATGTTTTTATTGTCTTAACTGCTATGCAATATGCCCCTGGGGGAAATAAAGCTCATCTCAAAGACCTGCAGCCCTGAAGATAAGTGGTCCTATACATGGGTGCTTGTTTCTGCCAACCCAGTTTCAGAGTTCCAGCACATACATGAGTTACAGCTGGAGCATTTATTAGTAGAGCTATAATTGCTGTTGGGTAGGCTGCTGTAGCAATAGGCTGTAAATCTGTACACCACTGTAAGTCACCATGTATCTGGGTCCCAATTTAAAGCAATATGTAAATGTTGTTTGGATATTTGTTTCAATCTCACCTTAGCTTGTTTTTTGTTTTTGTTTTTGTTTGGTTTTTTTTAATATTGAATGTTTTGTATATCAATTTAGGCTATGTCTACAAAACCTCACGATAAACTGAACAAAGAGTGCTTATTTGTATAGGCCTTAGGTCTGGTTTAACTAAACTGATGTACAGTCTGGTCTGAAATTAGATCAGTCAGTTTGCTGAAAGAGATAAGATCTGTGACGATGTGTCTGTGCTTCCCTTGGAAACATGACATCACTCTGTTAATATGCAGCTATGGAAAGCCCCACATAATTTCCTTTCTCCAGCCTAATATGATATTGCAAATATTACCTAGGAGTTCTCAAGAACAATATATATATAATGCATTTGCCTAATTCCTTTAAAATACATTTGTTTATTCTTGCCTTATTCCTTATCTTTCCCCTTGGCCTCCTTCTCTCTTAATTTGTATGGAAGAAAATAAGCTTTTCTGTCAGCAGTCCTATTTCTCTTTGATAAAAAGTTACATATTATTAATGTCTTGACTGAGTTCTTAATGAAAAAGTACAAAAAATTTTGTTAATAAACCAGAAGAAACCATTATTAACAGAAAGGTAGTAATGTTATGGCTGGCTCCTCTGTAAACTTCTAACTTCCCATAACATGAAATACACTATTAATCTATGTCCCTTTTCCCCAAATGCCCTTTCTTAGAAAGAAAAAGCCAGCTTCATATGAATAAGAAAGTATCCTGAACATTTCAGAGCATACAGTCATGTTTAACTGGCTCATTCTTCACTCTTCATAATTTTTATATCATATGCTCAACTTACTGGTCTAAATATGTAGCAACCTCAAAACAAAATCAACCTTCCTTCAGCTCCATGCGAAGCCTCCTGAAGAGCCACTATCTCACCACCAGCTCTGAGGACTGCCCTGAAGGTTACACCTCACCAAGCCCCTACCAGGCACAATGCCCTAGCAGAGCTGGGTCCTGCAGGGTTTTCTTGATCCTGATTGGAAGCACCCTCTTAAATTGGCCAGGAGCATATAGGTTTGTCTATGCTGGGAAATGAAAAAGCGAGGACACAGACTCGAGCTATGACAACCTGTACTGTTCAATAGCATGCTCCCTGCCACATATGGCTCTGGCATACAAGAACTACAGTCTCCAAACAACACTGAAATGCTTTTCACAGTGACACAGACCATGGGAGAGGCTGTACATGGATGTATACGATACAAGGATGAAGATTCCCTGCAGTTTCCTTCTTTTAGTTTTGTGGTGGAAGAAGGAGGGTGAGCTACATAGATGTGATGTGCACTTGCTCTCAGGGTCAGTAAAAGGCCTTGGACCTGTTCAGTTCAATATGACCCTTGTCTGGGGACAGGAATGGGAAGTTCAGTGAACATACCACTCTCAACTCTATATATTGCAAGGAGGACTGAAGAGTTTAGTCTTCTTTCCATCTACCTTCTAGCAGCCCAAAGTCAGCTGCAGTTTACAGTCCTGTAGCATAGCGAGTGATCCCACCACCATTCTCTGCTGGCTTTACCAACTCAGTAGGACCCAGGCTGTAGCCAGCTCCAGGCTGTCTTCATTTGTTTCAGGAAGATTTAAAACACGGTGTTTTGCTGGGGGCAACATTACCATAGGAAGTTGTTTTAATATTTTATCTGAAATAAAACCAACCAAAGCATCACTTTGAAATCAAGAAATTCTCACAAGAAAGTCTAAATCACAACCCCTGTCCACTTTATTAGAAAGCTGTTTTTTTTTAAATGCCATTATATTGGATTTTTCAGTTGTATTTATACTACCACTGGATTTAAATTTTCAGATAAAGGTATTTCTCACAAAATGAAAATATGGATCTCTGTGCTGCGCAATGAACAGATACAAGAATACAATCACTGATGTGGTCACACATGCTAATGATGCAGGGGGAAATAGTAGGCACGTGGTATGCTTTATTATGATCAAGTAACCAGTTCTTTTTGCCTAAATCTACCTGGAATCTTATTGTTCATATTTTGTTTCCCTTCAGAGTGATTAAAATGCATGATTTAGGCTACAGTATGTGGAAAAGAAACAAACACACGTGTCTGCGATTTTGACATCCATTTACCCTCCCTGGAGTTGGTGTCTGCTACAAGAAACACTGTGGAGAAAAGGGCAAAAGTAGGTGGTGAAATGTCATTATTCTGTAACCATTTCTGCAGTACCTGATCGAATTCTTGAAGTATCCAGTGAACTTATGGGAAAATATTGTATTTCAGAGAAGGCATTACATACTATGTTTGGTCAACTCTGCTTACCCTTACTGAAATGAAACACTTCCAAGACCCAGGTGACCATGGCATTAGGGGTCCAGCCCTACCGCTGAATCAGGCCAAAGTGTATAGGAGACCCTTCCCCTTTCCTGTGCCCTGGGTTTCATGTGAAGGAGTGCCCAGCACATGGTCTGGAAGAAACGAGGTACAAACTCCATCCAGGACCATGATGTGGTCACTTTGAAGAAGCCAGAATCACCATGTGTTCCCACCACTCCATCTAGATGCAACCTTTAAATTCATCTAGAAAGTCAGGATCCCCATCACTGCATTATTTTAGATTTTTTTTCCTGTCCTAGCATATTTTAAAGTAGAAATGGTCACATATATAGTCATACCTATAGTGACATATTACTTAAGGTAATTTGTGTTAGAAAGGATTTGCAAGTATTAACACTTGAAAGAAGTAGGTTCTGAAGGCAAGCTGAAGAGAAATCTGATTAGCAGGTATGTCTTAGCCATCTTCTGAGTTTGTGCTCTGGCTTTTATCACAAATATAAGAATTTCTGCCTGTTCTACTGCTGCCAGCTGCCGATTCCCTGAGCTGCTGCAGGCTAACCCACCTGCTCCATGTTCCTTCTCACCAGCTAGATGTACAAAACACCGCTGGGAAAACGATGCTTTCATGCTACAGAAACCAGCAAACCAGAAGTAAAGCAAGGCACAGCTGCTGCCTTGAGAAGCCCCAGCCTGAACTCCAGGCTGAGCACTGGTCTTAGCCACAGGCTGCAGTGCAAAGCAGAAGCAACAAAAGTGAATTGCTCAAGGGAGAGCAAAAGTTTGAACATGAGGCAAATGAAGCATGAAAAATGAAGCAGTGAACCAAACAATTATTCACCACTACAAGAAAATCCATTAAAGAAAAACAAAGCCATTTACAATAGCGCAGCTGAGGGAGGTTAGAGATGAAAGCATGGAAAACAATCCCCCCTGAAAATCTATCTTGAAATTCTCAAACTGAGGAAGAAAAGTAGAAGGGGAATGGAAGGGAAAAAAAGGGATAGGGGAAGGAAAAATATCAAAACGCGAATTAGCAAGCTTCATTAGTGGCCTCGTTCCAAAACATGCAAGGAAAAGGCTAAACAAGAGCTATTGCCTTTCTGGGCATGGTGCCACCTCATCACGCATGAGGAGAGAATCTCAGATGACTGAGATGGGATACCAAAAGATCATGGAAACGGTAAACTGAATGGTGAAAAAAAGGAGGGGGTTTTGTAGTTTTTTATTCCCTCTAATCTTATTCAAGATACTATATGTTCATCGCCACTGTGTAGTTCTGTGACTGAGTTCACTAACAAAAATATAATGGAGATGTGTGTTTGCTGTGGTACTGTGTTACTAAGTAAAATTTTGAGCGTGCTAATTCTGCAAAGTGACTTCTTCTGCAATGAAGCTGCTGCCTACTGCATGGCAGCAGCACCACCAAAGACAGCTACGGGCACATCCAGTTTTCCAGGACTGTCTCCTGTTGAACCCCATTATTGACAGATTAAGCCTTGCAGACTTTTTTCCAATGATACTCACAAATGAGAAGATGTTTGGGGCGATCCAGTCACCATTCCATGTACAATGGTACAGGGTACAAAATCATGTATGTAACTTTCTGGAATTCCATATTGTGCAGAAAAGAAGGTACAAAGGAAACAAACTGTCTATGATCCTTGATATATAGTATTGCCAGGGTAGAACACAAAAACCATCCAGTATCTATTATGTATAAGCATGAGATTGTTTTAAATGCCAGGAGGTCTACACAATAAATTACATTTATTGAATCCTTTTGATTTCCCAACACGTTTATTTGTAATTTGAAACTTTGCTGTGTAAGAGAGAGAATATTTTCTGTATGGCCTAATGGTAGCTAAAGCACAACCATGTGGAACCAGGAGCTGGGGCTTTTCCTATCATCCCAGGTAGCATGACGCTTGCCAAAAATGGTGAGAGTCAACAACATATAGATTACCATATAGGGAACCTGGATATTTATTCCTACTGCAGAACAGTGCTGGAGGGGTAACAGCAGAGATTCCCACCACTTGCAGTATGCCTTATCTAAAAAGTGGAAGAGCAGGCTTTAACATGGGAGATTTAGGAGTGAAGAGTATGATTTGGGTTCATTTTCCTGAAGATTCAATTCTCTAAAATTTGGGAAAGACCAGTTTGCAGAAATAGCATCAGGTTGAGCTGTTCACAACAGTTAAATAACTATTAGTTGCTATGAATGCTAGCCTAAGATTAACACATGTGAAAGCAAAATATGTATTTGAGCCAGCTATTAGTTAAAAAAGATAATTTAAATTTTTATTTGAACATAGGACTTTGCTGTCTCCGTACTAACAGAGGCAACATAACTTATCTAAAGCATGTTCAAATCCAACTAAGGAAACAGATCAAAGAGATCTGAAACACATGAAGTACTCAGATATTTTAACATCACTTTAAAAACAGAGATTCTAACTTCTGCCATTATTAATTCACTTCTACTCAAACTCATTCTCCTTTTCTTCTTCTTTTTAGGTGTCACATATGCTGCATCTATTCAGGACGTTTCTTCTGCAAGCACTATCAGCTTCTCTGTCTGATACACTGCCAGTATTCACCTTTTTCATGTTAGGAAACATGGTCAGTGTTGCTGGCCACAGGCAAATTCTGTAGCATATCTGTGCAGAACATTTTTTTAGGATTCATTGTCACATTGGTCCCAGATTCCTGACAGAGTTTACTGAAACATCCCTGGACCAGATGAGCACAAAAACTGCCACGGTGGGTGAGACATATGGTCCATCTAGCACAGCATCCTGTTTCCAACAGGGAAAAACCCAGCTGCTTCCAAGGAAGTGTCTGTGTGGACTATGTCTTCTGAGGAATCTGCAGAGAGCCTTTGACTAGCTGAATATGTCCTCATCCTCATCCTGAAGCACAAGGTTTTCTTAAACTCTGATGCAAGAGACTTCAGTTCTTCTTTCTTTTTGTGTTGTTAAATATTTCTTAGATTCATGAAGATATGAAAAAGCTGAGAAAAAATTCAAAGCTGGTTCTGGAGGCCATTGAGCTTGTGTCACCTGCCAGCATACCCTACAGGTGTCCCCAGTGGGTTTTCTGATCCTCCAGCAGTCCTGTGAAGAACAAGTCTGCTTTGTCTTCTGTCTAATTGCAGTAGAAGTAGAAAAAAAGTACACTACCAGTGTCAGAAACATGAGGGTTTAGAGCTGCTACTGTTGAAATTGCCTTTCTTTTAGACCATAGAATACAAAATTTATCAAGGGTGGAAAAAGCAGGTGTTGCCAGAAAAGCTTCAGCCTCTTTAACCCAGACTGAGTAAAGCTGCTGGGTTCAAGCTGCTGCTGGTGCTCTTAGCAGGGATGCTCCGTACCTTTAAACTGGACTTTGCCTTAAAACTCAGCCTGTTAGTATACATATGTCCTGCTTTTTGGCTAATTCTTTTCAATACTCTTTATTTTGTAGGAAAAAAGAAGTATATTTGCCTTGCTTTTTCCCCAAAACTAATTGAGGATACAGGTCACCAAGGACGATAGAAAACTGCATTACATACTGCATACTCTTCCTTTCCATATCCTCTGTACTAGAAAAATAGTGTTGACATGCTGATAATTATATCTGGCTTTCATATATCAAGACTTAGCTATGACTTACAGTTAATAATAATTTCTAGAATTTAGCTCACCAGGTGAACACAAATATTTACATATAGCCAAGGTTTCAATCACATTTGCATACAGGGTTCCTCTCTTTACTATATCTGTAGAAGCTCTTAACTGGAGACATTTCCTAACCCACCAATAAATATATATATTTACACTAGATATAATGTTTAATCAACACATTAAATGCAAAAAATCATTTATGTGTATGGTATTGATCATGGAATATTTTTTCTTTTTCCAACTGTATTAAGAAGGCACGAGCCAAACTACTTGTTATTTTTAAGGTAAAAATCAATTCATTTGGCTGAAGTCCAGCATATCTGCTTTATAATTGATTACTTTTAAGACACAGCCCCATGGACTATTTAGGAGCTAAGTTCAATATTTATTTCAGTACTATTTCATCAGCTGATTTTTATTGAACTGGCTGAATGACGTTACATTCTTTCATACGTGCTGAGAGACAGTGCATTAGGAATATCACCCTAGTTTCTCAAGTTAAAAGGAGCTGTACATTACGTACCACAAAAACCAGAAAGAACCCACGAGACTAATCATTTGTATACAGACCAGTGAACTATTATAGTTTTGAATACAGCACGTGGCATTTGATTTTAGAAATGATGTTAGAAAATCCACTTCATCTTCATGAATTACAGGGTTGTACAGAATTCCTTGAGCTGATTGTCTGGCCCCACAAAAACAACATCTGCTATAACAGGGGCTTCAGAACCTGCAGCAGAAGGAACCCATATTGCGAGCAGTGCAAGGCTGATAAAACAAAGCTTGCTCTGCCCTTCCAGGGCACTTCTCTTTGGGAAACCAAGTGAGCGAGTGCATTGTTCAGCACTGACCTAGCTAGCTCAGCATGTTGCTGAGGGGTCTGCCTGCACTTGGCTGCACAGGTGTATCCTCATTTGTGACTAGAGAGCAGCGCAATTTGCTTGGCTTTTGGATAAATCTTTGCTTGATAAAGGATGCTAGGACATCTGTATATCCTTATTACCACTTCCTAAATCCAGAGCTGGGCACAGAAGTACCCATGCTGATGCCTGCTGTGTTGCATCAGCATCTCCAGCAAACCAAGTGTGAAGGAGGAGACTGTGGGAAGGACACAGAGTTATTTTGTGGATCAGCAAAGCACAAGTGTTGTTCAGCTGGGATGGGCTGCGGAGCTGTGCTAGGGATTGAAATAGCATGAGTGTAGGGTGCTTGGGAATTTCCTTTTCTTTCCCACATAATCTTAATTACTTGCCTGTTTCTTGAAAAGAAATGGTTACCTTATATTCGAGACCTTCCTATTCAGGCCAATACAGGCACAGAGGATTTCAGCTGAAGGGTGTAGAAAGAAAAAACAGGCAATTCTCCTGCACTCCACTCAAATCATCTTGGCTATGTGTCTTCCAAATCATCCTCTTCTCTTAAAAAAAGCAGATCAGCTCCAATACATACTTCCCCACAGATTGCTATGTCTTGAGAAGGAAATTGCTTCCTTGTCTCCTCCTCACAAGCTGGGGGCCTCTTTCATTTCAGTCCAGCAGGTCTGCAGAGTCATGCAGAGCTCTCCCATGGAGCACAGATGTAGCAGAGAAAAGCTTCTTTCCCTTGATACAACTCCTTCCTTACCCTGTTCTGCCAAACCACCACAGAAGTAAGGGGAAAGACATATTTAACGCTTGAACATACTCTCTAGTGGCATTCAGAACTTGTTGGTGTGTGCTGAAGGGTTGCTATATTTTCTTAAATTGCCTTAAAATTTCAAAAAGCCTTGAAAGGGATTTTTCTATCTTTTTCAGATAGGTGATCTCTTCCACAGGCTTTCCAGGAGTCTGCAAGGAAGGTTCCCTTCTGTGTTCCAAACAGTTTTTATATGGTTTCCCTTTCAATACAGTATATGTACGAAGTTTCAGCACCTAAAATCCAATCCTGCTATCAAATGTGTTAGTTCACATATTGAAGAGGGTTGAAAGAAACCCAGGTTTTTCTTCATAGCTGAGAGAAAACTGTTTATCTGTAAGGGTTATAATCTAAAGCAAAGTCAATTAAACCAGTTAACCAAGGTATAAAAAAACCCTGAACAAACTGAACCACGTTAAAATTGGTTTGAACCAAAACAACAACTCATATCTAGGAACACTTCCTTCACAATAAGGGACTAAGTAAACCCCAGAAAGTTAATTCAAGATAGCTTGTCACTGGAGACCAAATCAGAAGTATTAAAAGCAGGAGCTAAAAATGCTCTGCTCATTCCTTAACAGAATAAAAATCAACATCTTTTGTTATCATAGACTCATAGAAAGGTTTGGGTTGGAAGCCCCCTTAAAGATCATCTAGTCCCAATCCCGCTGCCATGGGCAGGGACATCTTCCACTACACCAGGTTGCTCAAAGCCCCATCCAGCCTGGCCTTGAACACTTCCAGGGATGGGGCATCCACAGCTGCTCTGGGCAGCCTGTTCCAGTGTCTCACCACCCTCACAGTAAAGAATTTCTTCCTAGTATCTAATCTAAATTTACCCTCTTCCAGTTTAAAACCACTCCCCCTTGTCTTATTACTACATAAGAATTATCAAAAAAAGATAGACAAGTTCATGGTACTAGCTGAAGCATAAAAATTGATACGAAGGTCCTGACATCAGGAAATACCAGTGAATGCATACAAACATAGCCATCTCAAAAATCTTTTGAATTTATGGAAGATGATAGAAACATAAGGTCTGATGCTTGACTTCCTGGAGCCGTAGGCAAGTATGTAAAGGTGAATTTCCCTCTGTCATCTCCTTGATAAAAGCTGGGGGAGAGAACATGTTCTCTCTTCAGTAAATTAAGCATGTGCATGTTTGGCTTGTTTTAGTTGATTGATGGTATTTGTCATGCCTGAAGAGGTTTTAAACATTTTAGAAAAAACAGCCTGATTAAAAAACTTGAGTTCATCCTCATATTAGGGGCTGGTTGGCAGCAGAGGTTACCTGTTAGCTAGGGTCAGAGGTGAGCTGGCCAGTCCATCCCTTCTGCAGCGGGTGCCATGGTCAGTCACCATGAATCTGAAGTCTCAGAGGAACACAGAGCTGAAAGTTACCTGTACTTGGGTTTCTCATTTGAAACAAAGCCAAAACTGAGGCAGCAGAGTCTAATCTTTCAAACATGACCTTAATCAACTCCTGTAGTTCAAAGGGTTTAAAATTAAAGCTCTCCATTTAGATCACCTTTACTCCAAAGTAATTTTCATTCTTCTCTGGAGTTCAATGCCCTTAATAAGTCAGTCTAGCTAGCCACCCCACAAAAAAACACAGTCACACCTTTAATCCCTGCTGCTGCCTTTTTTAGAAAAAACCTGCTGCTAAAAAATCCAATAGGTTCTTAAGCCTGGACGTTCAGTATCTAGCTAGTCATTGTTCCAGTGTCATTCTGGTACTTAAATTACCTTTTAGGAGCTGTAATATTGTTTCAGTTGAGCTTTGTGTTGTTTTCAGTGCGGGTGTGTTGATTTGCAAAGGACAAAATCTTTACCTGTAGTAACCTGTAGCACAGCAAATGCCTAGACTCATAGATTCTTGAATCTATTCTAAATAGTGTTCTAATTTTTATCTTAAATGTCTTGAAAATTTCTGTTTTTACCCTGAATGTACCTATCCTAAATAAAATCTAAACAAAATATCCATTAATATTCTTTGTTTGCAAACTCCTCAGAGCTAACCAGAACACCACACCTAGGACTTTTAAACTGAGCGGGAAAGTAGAGCTAGCAAGCGAGATTCTTAATCCTATTATTCATTGAAATTAGCTAGTTCACCAAAATCAACCTGCATTGTTTTAACCAAACGCCAACAGGCTTTGAAGGGCAGGCAGCTCAGAGAGAGGGCATTTGCCAGGTTTTTTTCCAGATGTCTAGCTACCTGCAGCAGCCTGAGATCAGAGCCTGGATCTTGGGAGCTTGTAACACCAGGCACTGGATGCCTTCACCAAGGACGCCATGGTGCCTGGGGCTCTGCACCCACAGCCATCTGCTATCCTAACCCTGGACTTGGGGAGCCTGGAGACCTAGCAGCTCTGTATTGAACCACTCCTGTCTCCTGCTGGGCTGACAGGAAAAGGATGGGGTAGAGGGTGACTTTTCTCCACCCATGGTGGTGGGACACTGAAGTGGCAGGTGTCACAAGGACTGCAGTCAGGAGTTTCCGGGGTGCCTGGCTCTATTTCACTCATACAGATGAAGTGGTTGAGATCCCAGGGAACACATTTTATTTTGCAAACCACAGTTTCCTGTTTTTCCAAAAGGAAAGACCTTGGGATTTCTAGTCTGAGAACAGTTTTGAATTTTCAGGTTTCGTTCTACTTCCAAGCAATAAAACTGCCTCCCAGTCACCTTCAGTGGTGACTTTTTTGGAGTTCACCCTTCAGCTCTGCTTGATATCATAATACCATTAATGCTAATGAGCTTTTCAGCAAACATTGCATTGTTGCTCCCCTACCTACTTACTTTGGGAGGAATAAAGGACTGAAGATGCCATGGCTATTAACTTGGAGCCCTGCATTCAGTTACATTTTTACTTTAACTAGGTCTACTCACTGTAAATTCCCTTCACACTCTTTGGTGTCAAGAACACATTATCAGTTTTTCACTGATCTCAGTTTCTCAGGTGCCTATCACTGCATGTGTTGTAAAATCAGCATCTGTGTATACATGTGGCCAGGCTTAGCAGCTGCTTTTACAGGATAAACTGTGATATATATTCTGCATCTGAAATCAGATTAAGCCCCAAATCCATCAAATATTTTATTTTAAAGAAAGGCTATTATGCCATTTGCAGCAAACATATTTCTTTATTAACAGTTTCACAACATGATCCCCAGCTCCAAATTTTCTGGTTCTGGGATTACAATTCATTCACTCTAAGAGAAACACTCATTCATTTTGCATTATGCCTGCTATATATAATACTATGCTACTATACAACACTGCTAGCCTGCAGCTCTCCAGCTGTCACATAAAAGGAGCCATCCTGGTAGGGCAGCCTGTCCTGGACAGGACAGCCTGGAATCTTGCATTTGTGTCAGACTTTGCATAAAACTCTTCCTAACTTTCAGATCTTTGGTCAGATCTCAAGATGAACAGTCAAAGGGTAATGCTTGTCCTCTGGCAAAGAACCCACGAGAGTCAGAGGAATGCACCTCCACAAAAGCACTATCAATATTCGTTGTCTCTGCTGGTGCTAAAGAGAATGGCTCCAAAGAAGAATTAGGGCTCCCAAACTCCTAACCTATGTGGAAAGCAAAAGGCAAGCTGTCCATAAAATCAGCAGATGGTAAGAGGGAGATACTAATGAGTGGTGTCACGAGCAGCGGTTGCAGCTCAGCAGCCGACGCCACGTTATTGAGTGTTTGTTGTAGAGCACTGGCTGTTACAGTGGGCCCCCCAAAAGGAGCCGTCAGCTCCCTGCAGGTCAGACTCCATGCCTCCTGCAGCTGAGCCCTCACTACAGCCCCCACAAGATCAGGCTTGCAATATTTCTTCCCCCCCCCCCCCCCCCCCACCTTGGCCTCCCTGGCTACTTATAGATCAGCAACTGCTGTTCCAGGGTTTCTGTAACCTCTGGCAAGATTCAACAGTGTGGGGCCATAAACCCTCACCTGGTGAGTGTGAAAGTCAAAGATGCTGGGATTTTGGGACAAGAGTTCAATGGTAATTTCAACCACACAGAAAAGCAGAAGAGAATATCAATACATCTAAATGGTGCAAGGAAAACATGAAGAAAGAGGAATAATTCCCCAGCCTCCATGCAGATATGACAAATGCTGGAGAGCAGGACTGAAGTATAAAGCCGAAAAGAATTACTGGTTGGAGTGGAGTCAAGCTTGCCCCCTTAGGCGTTTCCTGGGTCTTTTTCTCTACAGCTCTTAAAATGACATCAACAAAGGGAAGTACAAAATACTTAAAGACATCTTTTGCTATCTACAGTCTTCCTGCCTTATCTTCTTAAGCTAGACAGGAAAGCAAACTGTTATATCTTAATAGGAACTGGGCTATAAGATTTCAAGTCACCTGTTCTTTCCCTGATTCATACTGGAAGGTCAGTTCATGACAGTGCTGTAGGTGGGGTTTTCACAAGTCCTTAGCACGCCTAATTCCTCTCTTGTTCAGTTCATTGGAAAGATCTGTGCTAAAAATAAGAAGTTATGCAAACTGCTTGTATCAGGGACAAATATGAGGCCTGGTACGAAGGGCAGGTCACCCTGTTCCCACTTGAGTCACTTCCTTTCCCTGGCAGGCCTGACACACACCCTGACACAGCACATGGAGCTAAACCTGACCCGCTGGGCTAGGATAAGCCCACGGGTTGTGGCAGCCACACTGGCACAGGTAACTCCATTGCATTTTCAATGTATGTTTTCAGCAAAATATTTCAGAAAAATCAGGGAGGTTGATCTGAGTGCTTCAGGAGGGGACAGGAATCTTGGAAACCAGTCCTGTGCAGTGCAAGTGGCAGCAGGCGGCAGGCCCTCTGGCAGAGGCGTGATGGCAGCTGCCTGGCTCAGCTCCAGACCCACCGCTGGGTGAAATCGCCAGCCTTCGTGCTGCCACAGGTGGCAACGCTTTGTCTGCAGCTATAAAGTGGCCTGTCGGTCCCCAAGATCCAGTCAGAAGAAACCACAGACTGCTGGGCTTACTCAGCCCATTTTCTTCCTTTGGGAAACAAAAGAAGAAAGGCCCCTCTTTTTATTTTGGTCTCCTCCCATTTTCTAAGTCATATCCAGATTCAGGATCTTGGAAGCTCTTATGTCACCTCTGATTTAGAATCAGAGTGAATCAGTGTTTAGAATAAACACAGATTAGTGAATCAGTGTTTAGAAACAGCCCCAGGAGTATTGCCCTGCCTGTGGATCCTATCAGTGTGCGTGCAGCATCAAGACACTCACGAAACGCCACTGGTTCAAAGGCAGAGGGCAGCCAAAGCTGCAGTCCTAGGGACACTGAAATGGGTTTGAGATCCCAGGGTGAAAGCTGGGGATAGATCAAATTGAATGAGAGAACATTGTGCTTTTATTCACAGCTGTTTTCTTAACTTGTAGTTAGTTGTTGGGTTTCCCTGGGCAGTTTTTGCTGGCATGACAGCATGAGTGATGTCAGAATTCGGTAGTGTATCCTTACTCTGACTATATCGATCTACCCATGGGCATGGATACGTACATGTATTGGCAAGCAAAATTCCTCACTTCTGCACACAGACACCAAGCTATACATGAAAAACTGCTTGTTTTGAGATTGAATTTCCTGCTCAACAAAAATGAAAGTCAGGGCTGGTCTGTTTGCAGAGCTCCAGACCAGAGACGCTAATACTGTTAAGCTTGTGGTGGGATGTAAACACATCCTTTAGAGCAAGGGCCTCCAACCAGAGCTCTGCTGGAGAGGAAATAAACCCAGAGCCCAGATGTCCCCTCCACAACTGGAGGGGAATGTAGAACATGCAACATAATCTGGAAACAGAATGTTTGGTCAAAAATCTTCCCAAAACAGCTGATGGATCCAAATTTTACCCATTTGTCTATTTTCCCTGTTCATGTGCTCTCAGTCGGGGGTGACAAGCCAGGGGCTGGGGGGGAAACTTACACCTTGAGGACCATTTACACAGACAGAATCCACTTGTCTCCTGGTCTGTCCCTTTTTTGAGAGATTTCCTGGGAGATCTAAGATCTCCTTCTGTTTACGTCATGTACAGAGTTAATCATCTACTCACAAAAGCTGTAGGGAAGAAGCCATTTATAAAAATTGTTCATATGTGTGGCTAATGCTTTTTTCAGAGACCTATTTCCCTGCATAAACATGCATAAACATCACCAATCAGATGGAAGCTAATTGAAAGAGGCAATTCTTTCACCTTGAATTTTCTAAAAAATGCCATTGCTTTTTATGATGCCTTCCTTACTATTTAGCCTTCCAGGCCTGTCCTTTCATCATGAAGTCCCTTAAGGACTGCTAAGAAACAAAAAATAATCTCTCCTTTAGCCTGTCTTCCTAGGGCAGTGAAACTCATGAGGTCCTGCTATCTGTCTGTCCTTTGCCCTCCTAAAGACTGTTGAAACCCCTGAGTAGTTTCAACTCAATTTAAAAAAAAAAAAAAAAAGGGTAGAAGTCTCAAATATGTTTATGTTCTTACAAGGTTTGTGAAAGTCAGTAGCAGAGTAAAGGTCAGACAGACAAATTAGTGCCATCAGTGAAGGAAAAGTTGCAGTGCAAATGTGCAACCAGCTACTAAAAGCAGATTCAAAAAAGAGCCATGTGAATGGGGAAAGCTTCAGTGAAAGCTAACACCCTACCACACAGGTGATAATTTAGTTGCATAAGCCCCTTGTTTACACAGGCTTAGTTTACTATCAACTGAAATAACTTGAATGTAATTTTGAGAAATATTCTGGCTGCTCATGGCTGGTCCTGGTGCAAGACCCTACACTGATATTTTTTGGGTGAAAATGGAATAACCTGGGAAACCCAGCTGACCCAAAGCTGGAAGGGATCTTCAGTGCTCTGCATCCAACCAGAGGCTGAGCAAGGAAGGAAGGAAGGCAGAAAAGGGCTCCCCACCACAGCACTAGTGTTGCTTGAGACCACCAAAAACCAGGGAGTCCAAATGTCCCTCACAGACCCTCTGGGCTACCCCAGCTACAAAGCTCCCGCATCACACTCGAGAGGCACCACAATGGCCATCCTTTTTCCAGCATATTGAACAGCCACTACAGTCAGCAGTAGGATCTGTCTTCAGTGCATGTTCAATGCTACAGTCCTAAAGACAGACCCATCCCACATAGTTTGGCCCCAGCAGAAAACAACAGCACACTAAGCTGTCCATCATGGCCCTAACCACTGTCCTGCTGCAGTGGCACAGTAGAGTTGTGCACACCCACCCATCTCTGTCCTGGGTGGTTTTCTGCATTGCGTGACTGGAGAAGTCCACTGAGGGACTTGGCAAAGCTCTAGGTCAGGGGTCCTCAAACTACAGCCCGCGGGCCAGATATGGCCCCCCAGGGTCCTCAATCCGGCCCCCGGTATTTACAGACCCCCCGCCGGGGGTTGGGGGGAAACCAAGCAGCCGCAGATGACTGCCTGCCACTTCATCCACGTGCCGGCCCCCTGGTTAAAAAGTTTGAAGACCCCTGCTCTAGGTAGTGACATGAGGACCCACTGGCCATTCACTGAAGGCCCTTGTTTTAGCTGCTATAACGGATGCTATAGCTCCACCTGCCCCTAATCCACCCTCCCATCTCTTCCTGAAGTATGGCAATTCAGCAATACCTTCCTGACCCAGCAGAGATGAAGCAGATCTAGTGACCTTGGATATGCTGATAGCAGCAGGAAGAATAATCATCAGCATCATAGCTCAAGGGCATCCAGATCCTAGTATGTGACTTAAATGCAAAAATCAGACAGGCTTAAAACCTAACCTTTCTTAAAGTGCATTTGGGAACTTTGTCTCTTTCTGTGGCTTTTGACTGCTTTTTGTTCTTTCTTTTAAGGGCTGGTTCTTGATTACACCGTTGAATCATCCTTATGTTTTCACACTGGGTGATTCTAATATAGTTGTGTTGTATATTGCTCATACTCCAGCTTGACTTTTCTCCATGTAGCAAAAGATGCTGTGATTTCATTCATGCTTTCTGACCTTGGGTGATGCATCAGACACCTGTTCAAAAATATTTTGCAGGGACCCAGATCATGACACTTTCCTCATGCTGTGCCGTCCTTGGTTGTGTTTAAAGAGCAGACTCTAACACCACGAAGGGACACAGGCATCTAACCGCCTTTTGAAGATCTGAAGTCTGAAAAACACCTCCCAGTTGCCTAGCGCCTATGTTTCTGCCAAAGACGCTTGCTGCTGCTAGACATAGAGAACTATCAAATTTAGAGGATGACAAACTGGTTCTGCAAAAGGCCTTGAGCACTGTGGTGGCTAGGGCTGCAGTGTCAGATGCTTAGGTGCTCATCTCAGGTGCAGAGCATACAGAGCTGAGTTACTTATATACCCAGAAATCCTGAAAAATGAATGTGGGAGGGTTCAGTGCTAACTCACCTAACACACCTAAGCCACAGCAGTCACAAGGTAACAGTGATGACTGCAGACCAAGATTACTAGGAATTCTCTGATCTGGTCTTACAGATGACAAGGAATGAGCCAGAGCTGATGAAAGTCCTTTTCACCCAAGCAGATTAGTAGACAATGGGCTAGCCAGACACTGGGACATCATGGGTCAAAGGACACTTATTTTCAACTTCCTCTTTTGCCTCCAGATATCTGATACCTCGTCTCTCCTAAGCAATTGGTCTCATCACCAGACTATATAACATTTGTGAATGTAACTCTCTGTCTTTCAGTTGAAGCCCTTCCAATCTGAAAAGCACAAATAAACAGCCTTTGTGCTGGAACTGGAGCCAGTGGAAATACTCCACAGACCAGAGGTTAGAGAAGTCAGCTGGGAAGAAGTCCTTGGTGTGCAGCCCCACTCCAGTGAATATTTACATATTGTACACAAAATACAGCACTGTTACCAAGAAGAAAGGAGAAAGCATCACTTTCTGGGCACGCTGAACCCTGCCAATTTGACCGAGTACCTAGTGGAATAGAGTGAGGGGGCAATGTGAGATGATCAGATTCAAGCCTTCTCAGATGTAGGTAGGATCTGAGCTTCAGGCGCTCTAGCCTCTTCAAGCTAAGCAACAAGACACTTACCAACTGATGAAAGAGCTGGCTTTTACTGCTTTTATGCATTGGTTACTTGCCCTGCAGCTATATAATGTCAGTCAGGGTGCCAAAATCTGCCTTAGGCTTTTTCCACAGTTCAACATCACACAGAAACCTTTTCCACTTGAATTCTGTCAGGTGTCAAATACCATTTCCTGAGGAATCTAATCAGTTTTTAGAAACCTTTGTGTGGTACATAAGCTACTGCCTATCGTCAGCCAATGTTTCACTAACACGCATAAAAATAACCACATTAGCAAGAATAGCAATTTAACATAGTTCATACAAAATTTCATCCAGAGACATGAGTCACATAATCAATACCAAACCTTTACAAGTAGATGTAGTAAATTTTGGAAAGGTTTGTAAATTAACACACCAAGAACAATTCATTGTAACTCACTAGTAGCATATGGAAAATTCAAGAATTTCTACTCATGAGATGCAAAACTTTCAGTGGATCTAAACCAGCAGCAAGAATATAGAGATCTAACTAGATTAAAGTGCTTTAACCAGGAAGAGGAAGGATTTCCCATGACTGTTTTAATCACTTGGCAAGGTATCCCCACAGTAAATTGACACTGTTCTTAAAATGTGCATCCTCCTTTTCCTGGGATTCCGGTAGAAAACAAGGTAGTAAGATCACCTCTGTTCTTCCTGGAAAAAAAACCAACAGAAAAAGGTCATGTGCATACTCAAGTGAAGGCAATAAAGGAGTGTTGAGTGAAGGTAGCTTTTTAAGTGCTCTTTGTGGACAGGTGTAGCCCTGCAGTCTGGGAAAAAGTTCTCTACCACTATGTATGAATTGGAGTAAGAAGCTGAATGAGCAGCCATCCTCTGCCTGGGAACATGTCCAGGGCAAATATTACCGTTTTGGTTAAAGCAAAAGTAGTACCTACAGCAGCACAATAAAATGCTATTATTCTCATTGTATAACTGCAGTTTGACAGATCTCATTGTAATATGTCCTGACTGAGGAGTTTGCCCAGCCAACAGCTTGGCTGCATATCCCAGGCAGCAAAGCTGAAGGAGACAGGAGGTTTACCAGCTCAGCTGTTATTTAGAGCTGTTGGAAGTCATTAGTCATCTCCACAGGGTAAGAGAATAGGTGAAATCCTGCACCTAACAAGTCAGTGGAGGGGGATAACAACTCTGACATGTTAGGGCACTCAACAGGGGTTTTCCTTATCGAACAGAGCTGATCACCACACTGGGGCAGGAGCTTCATGACTGAAAATGGTTATTCAGCAAGAAGTAGGCCGAGTTTCCTACCGCAGTTACTGCAATACAGCTGATAGTCACATGGGGAATGCTTTGCCTAGCACCCAGAAAACCAGCATCATGGGGATGATTCTTTCAAACCACATTGCTTGGAAGCAAAAAAGTGATGGAAAAACAGCCAGTAATGGCAAGATGTTCCTTCATAGAATCCCTGCAACACCTCCTTGAGGGGTTAGAGATGGGCATCTAAGAGAAACTCCCTGGATCTTCACACAACACCAGAAACCACATAAGTACAAAGCAAGCAGGAGAACATAAGAAGGGCATCCACAGGATGCCACCCATTGCAGTGTTTGTGAATGAGAAACTGTTACGTGTCATGAAGTAACTTATGCTTTTCCATGTTTTGTACTTATGATGAACACCTGTCTCCTGGACACAGAGCTAGCTGCTGCAGATATTGGATGCTATACAGTTGTGTAATCTACTCCCATACATACAGTCTTAACTCCCATTAACTTCAGTGCAAAGAGCAATAAAAAAAATTCCGTTTTGGAAAGTGCCACACAAGGTCAGTTATGAGCATCTATCGGTAGCATTTGTAAACTCAAGGACTGTTACACCAGATTGGAAAGCCTTTTTCCCGCTAACCTTCATAATTCATGTGAAACTTTCCACATACACCTGGATACTGCAGTTTCCCTTCTTTGATGCTTTGTATTAAGCATTTGTACACACTGAGTTTGCATTTGTAAAGGCCAAAGCTTACCCAAGTAACTACACGAGCAGGCATAAAGATTTTCACCTGTACTAGGATTGTGTTAGATATCCCTTCACTATCTTCTTGTAAGAAGCTCTCTGTTTGATAAATCACTTATCCTGCATGCTGATCATGACCTGTTACATGAATCTGTAGGCATATCAGGGTTTTTTTCTCTTTTAATTCTCAAATGCTTGCAGTCTGCCATGTTTGCTGGTAACCTTTAAATGCCTTTTCTGTCTCAAATACTGAAAAATCTAGAGCTACCTTTCACTTGCCATTTCTTCCTCCTTGGATTTTGTATTTTTAAAACAGGTATTTCAAAAGCTGGTCAGGATACAAAAATTATTTTTGGTAATTGTTTTTCTCCTTTTCTTCCTACAATGGAGAATGTTCATTCTTCTTTAAAAAAGCATCAGAAGTCTAGTCTGGTCTTGTCTCAGATATGCTCTCCTGACATATACTGAGGCATATTAAGGCATGACTTTCGATGATTTATGTTTCAGAAGGGCTTGCTGATCTGGGATTTGCTGTTATTTCCCTTGTTGTCTTTCTTCACTGATGGCAAGCCTTGTGTCTCACCTGCCAGGGCCCAGCAAAGTGGCCACTGGTGCTGTGCACCTCA
Organism: Falco rusticolus; assembly: GCF_015220075.1. Classification (NCBI taxonomy): domain Eukaryota; kingdom Metazoa; phylum Chordata; class Aves; order Falconiformes; family Falconidae; genus Falco; species Falco rusticolus. Next base: position 44,575,841 of record NC_051189.1, read on the forward strand.
CAAGCTGTGAGCCAGGGGGCAGTTTGATAACTACCTTGTGTTTCAACCTCATGGAGAGCTCAGACTCTCAGGGACAAGAGGTTAATTGGAACAGATGTTATTTCAGAAATTCCATGATGCCCAGAGATCACATCCTTGCCTCTTTAAGCCTTTTCGGTGGTGTTGGACTGCATGGTCTCTTGTTTTTCTCACACTGGGCTCCTTTTCATCTTTTGAATCACTCCAAACAATGGCAATCTACAAACACAAGCCCTCCTCTTTACATCAGGCAGTCTTCCCTCTAGGGATACAAGTGAGCTGAGCTGAAGCAAGAAGTAATTAAGGCCATTTTTAAAGCTGTGTGTTTCCCCCTGTATAGCCTTAGCAAAAGTTGTGTCTAATTTATACTTTGGTGGTGTGTTTGTGTTCTCTGCTGGTTCTGACCCTTTCCTTTGGAAGATACTTGTATAACTTCAAAGAGGTATCAGATTTGCTTTAAGTGTCCCCAAAAGGGATAATGTAAAAACTTTTTGACTACAGACCATTCTGCCACTCTGAGAGTGGGAAACAAATTGAGACTTCCTCATATCTTTGAAAATCTGCTCTTTGCTGGTTTGAAAGGATGCAGCAGAAGCACCTCTGAGATTACATGCACAATTATGTCCCAGTACTACTTCTGTTAGTGGGAATGAGCAAAAAAATGTTAAGGGCTCCCCCTCCTCCCAGTGAATCATGTCCCAGAGCTCATTATTATGAACAGCAGATAGAGAGATAAGAGATGGAAACTAAATCTGAAATCATAAACTCATTAACAGACATCTATGACCATCTCCCACATGGCCATGAATGTGGGCCATCAGGTATTTCTGAATAACTGTTGAGGTCTGAAGTATACCATAGGGAAAACAAACATTTCTTCACTGAATATGCCTTCTCAGCAGCTTCATAGTGAGGCTGAAGCTGTACAAAGGAGTAAGTGTAAGCAAAGGAATAGAGCTGAGAAATATTTGTGGTCTGTCCCTCTTAGGAAAAGGCTTATGTGTTGGCCAAACCATCCATTACTGGCCGTAAGGTGCTATTCTATTATTGCAGTGCACATTTTGTGTGACCTCTTCCCTGCCTGTGGACATCGATTGAGCTTTGGGTTTATATGTTGCTGGAAAGACAAAGCCAATCTACAATCTGAACAAAACAAGAAGAATTTCCTCTGTGATATGTGACAAACTTTCCAATATATGAATGCATTTTGTCACCACATCTCTTCCAGCTGTTCCACAGGTGACTATATCACATCATGGCTTACCTCCAAGCAGCTCTGAAAGTTTGTGGGAGATTTTATTTACTCTCTGACTGCGCGTAGGGGAAATCTGTGTATGTTCAAGACAAATCTCTCAAATACAACTCATCAGGACAGAGATACCAAGTGACAGGTTTTTAACATTATTGTCTTAATATAAACCCTGAATTACTCTGCTGACTTCAATGACAGTAAGAACCAGAAATTCACGGAGCCTATTCAACTTGCAGTCTGACCCTCATATTGCCTTGCAAGCCTGCTGGACTTGAACAAATCTTCAGGTTTCTTGGAAACCTTGGGACTCTTTCCAAGCATCATTTGCAGTCATCACCTGAATCAATTTGAAGACATGTACCTAGAAAGAGAACCTATGCATAGATAATAACGTGTCATTCAATTAGGAGTCAGAAGACCTAAGGAAAAAGAGGAAAGATAGATAGAAAACATATAAAATCAGAAAAAAATCATATAAAGTCAGAATTTTTGTGTCATAATTAATTCTGACATTAGGAAAAAGTTAGATTTCATTTTGAAATAATAAAAGTCTTACAATATGAAAGAATATACCTAGTCAGAAAAATTACAAACCAGCTGTGCTCATAAAGCTATATCATTTGAACCTAGCTCCATAGCTTTTATTTGAACGGAAGGAAAACTGGATGCCATTCATTGCTTTATGTCAGAGGAATCCAACTTTACACACCACTGAATTTCCAAATCAACTGCCTTACTTTCCGTACTTATGTGACACCAAAATGAGTGCATTCCTGTACAACAGAAAAATCAAGCATCGTAAATACAGAAATGAGACTCTTCCACACAGATCATTTGAAAACCTAGGCACTCGCATCATTGAAAAGCAGAGTATTACTATGTGATGCTTTGTATCAGAGAAGTATATTTATGCAGTGAAGCCAAGAAGACTTTGGAAAATATTTATAAAGATTTATTGTTCATATAACTTTGGATTAGCAAATACACTGTCAAAGGTATTGTTAAAGAGAGCTTTTGGACATGACCAACTTCATTGCGATGAGAATGATCACAGACTGATACCGAAGAAAAGAGTACTCAGTATGTTGCTGCTACTAGTAACAACAGCAGTTATGTTGGTTTCTTCTGTGAGATAACGCTGTCAATATGTGACCTATATGTCCTTCTGAGACCTGAGAGAGGCTAACACCATGTCTTACTGTGATGGGCTACAATTTCCAGTGTACTTTATAACTCCAGGTTTCAGAAAGACTAGGTGAGATCTACCAGCAGGCAGCACTGAGGTGAGAAAAAGTTGAAGCTTCTTCTGACGATGTAAATCTAACCAAAAGCCATAAACAGGATGACCAAAAAAGGCTCTTTAATCTCTTACTGTCACCTATTCTGTCTCTCTTACCATTGTCCTTTTTCTTGACTCTGGTCTCTCTTTGCAGCAAAAGTGATTTTCCTTGTAATGTTGCCATTCTAAGCTAATTTTTGTTAACAATACTAAATTCCCCTTGTAGTAATCCTTCATGGATTCTTAGTAATGTGCTTAGTTTGTGTTCAACAAGATGTGTGAACAATAGTTGCAAGGTAAGCTGTGCTTCCAGGAGAGAAAAAGAGAAAGAAAAAAAATGTTTGTGGAAAATTCCTCAAATATGGAAGAATATTTGTGCATAATCATGCATATCTTCAAAATATATGTATTCATTGTATAGGTAAAGCATCAAGATTTAGCCTTGATCTAAAATCCAACAGTGAATGGTAGATGCATCCTTATCAAAACCAGTAATGTTCGAATTCTGCTGCTATTTTGCTGCTGCCAATTTAAAAAAACAGTCCATAAATGGCAAAGTCAGTGATATTTTGGATAGACAATGGAAACAAAATGAGTCACTACAAATTCTCATCCACGTGCATTAGAAATCTCTTGGAAGATAAGTAAATTGAGCTCTGCCTAGAGGTGGACAAAGAACAACTCGAGAATTTGTGGGTAAGGATTAAGGGGCAGGCTAACACAGGTGACACTGTTGTGGATGTTTACTACAGGTCACCTAATCAGGAAGAGGAAGCTGATGAGACCTTCTACAGACAGCTGGAAGCAGCCTCTTGATCCCAGTCCCTGATTTTCCCGGGGGACTTCAGCCACCCTGATACCTGCCGGAAAGACAAGACAGCTAGGCACACACAGTCCAGGAGGTTCCTTCAGAGCGCTGATGATAACTTTTTGATGTAGGTGGTGGAGGAGCCAACGAGGCAAGGTGCGCTTGTGGACCTTGTGCTTACAAACAAAGAAGGACTGGTTGGAGATGTGAAGGCTGAGGGCAGCCTTGGCTGCAGTGACCATGAGATGGTGGAGTTCAGGATCCCATGTGGAGGAAGCAGGGCAATAATTAGGCTTACAGCTGTGGACTTCAGGAGAGTTAACTTTAGCCTCTTCAAGGACCTACTTGGAGGAATCCCATGGGTTAGGGTTCTGGAAGGTAAGGGGGTCCAAGAGAGCTGGCTAATATTCAAGCGTCACTTCCTCCAAGCTCAAGATATGTGCATCCTTATGAGAAAGAAATCAAGCAAAAGGGGCAGGAGGCTTGCGTGGATGGGCAAGGAGGTTCTGGCAAAACTCAAAGAGAAGAAGGAAGTTTACGGGATGTGGAAGAAGGGACAGCCCACTTGGGAGGAATATGGCAATGTTGTCAGAGTATGCAGGGATGCAACAAGGAAGGCTAAGGTCCATTCGGAATTAGATCTGGCAAGGGATGTCAAGGACAACAAGGAAGAGCCTCTTCAGGTACATCAGTAGGAAAAGGAAGACTAGGGAAAACGTGGGCCTGCTGCTGAGTGAGGTGGGTGCCCTGGTGATGAACGGTACAGAGAAGGCAGAGTTACTGCATGCCTTCTTTGCTTCAGTCTTTACTGCTAAGGCTGGCCCCCATCTTTCCCAGACCCTGGAGGCAGGAGAAGTCTGGAGAAAGGCAGACTTTCCCACAGTCAAGGATGATCGGGTTAGAGATCATTTAGGCAAACTCAACACCCACAAATCCATGGGTACCAGTGGGATGCACCCCCAAGTTCTGAGGGAGCGGGCAGATGTTGTTGCTAAGCCACTCTCCATCATCTTTGAAAGGTCATGGAGAACAGGAGAGGTGCCTGAGGACCAGAGGAAAGCCAGTGTCACTCCAGGAGAACCCAGGAAACTACAGGCCAGTCAGCCTCACCTCCATCCCTGGAAAGGTGATGGAACAGCTCATCCTGGAGGTCATCTTGAAGCATGTGGAGGAAAAGAAGGTTATCAGGAGTAGTCAACATGGGTTAACCAAGGGGAAATCAAGCTTGACCAATCTGATAGCCTTCTGTGATGGAATAACTAGCTGGGTAAATGAGGGGAGAGCAGTGGATGTTGTCTACTTTGACTTCAGCAAGTCTTTTGACACTGTCTCCCATAACCCTCCCCTCATAGGTAAGCTCAGGAAGTGTGGGTTAGATGAGTAGGTGGGTTGAGAACTGGCTGAATAGCAGAGCTCAGAGGGTTGTGATCAGCAGCACAGAGTCTAGCTGGAGGCCTGTTGCTAGCGGTGTTCCCCAGGGGTCGGTACTGGGTCCGGTTCTGTTCAACTTGTTCATCAGTGACCTGGATGAAGGGACAGAGTGTGCCCTCAGCAGCTTTGCTGATGATACAGACCTGGGAGGAGTGGCTGACACACCAGCAGGCTGTGCGATCATTCAACGAGACCTGGACAGACTTGAGAGCTGGGCACAGGAACCTAATAAAGTTCGACGAAGGCAAGTGTGAGGTCCTGCACCTGGGGAGGAACAGCCCCATGCACCAGCACAGGCTGTGGGCTGGCCTGGTGGAAGGCAGCTCTGCGGAGAAGGGCCTGGGAGCCGTGGTAGACAGCAAGTTGGCCATAAGCCAGCAGTGTGTCCTGGTGGCCAAGGAGGCCAAAGGGATCCTGGGGTGCATCAGGAAGGTGTGGCCAGCAGGTTGAGGGAGGTGATGTCTCTGTTCTGCCCTGCCCTGATGAGGCCACATCTGGCATGCTGCACGCTGTGTCCAGTTCTGGGCTCCACAGGGAACTATTGGAGAGGGTCCAGCAAAGGGCTAGAAAGATGATGAGGGGCCTGGAGCACCTGCCTGAAGAGGAAAGGCTGAGAGAGCTGGGCCCTTTTAGCCTGGAGAAGAGAAGACTGAGAGGGGATCTTATCAATGCATACAAATATCCCAAGAGCAGTGTCAAGGGGGTGTTGCCAGGCTCTTGTCAGTGATGCCAAACAACAGGACAGGGGGCAACAGGCACAAACTGCAGCACAGAAAGTTCCCTCTGAATATGGGGGAAAATGTCTTTACTCTGAGGGTGATGGAGCACTGGCACAGGCTGCCCAGAGATGCTGTGGTCTCCTTCTCTGGAGATATTCCAAACCCGCCTGGATGTGATCCTGTGCAACCTGCTCTGGGTGAACCTGCTGTAGCAGGGGGTTGGACTAGGTGGCCTCCAGATGTCCCTTCCAGCCCCAACCATTCTGTGATTCTGTGATTCTGTAATGATAAACACTGTCAAAAAATCTGACAGCTGTTACTGAAAGTAGTTTTCTGTGGTGCAGGTATTAATATACCAATATTATGGCTTTTACTTCTTAGAAAAAAATGTATTGTTTAAAATGGCAGATAAAGAAGAGGCTTCCTGTAGTTATTTAAGATGAAAGCCTGGGGGGATTTTAAATGCAGCCAAACAGAATATATGTACTATAGACTTTTGGAGTTAAAAGAAACTGTGTCATTAATGGTATATTTCAGGGTTGATTATTACAGATGTGGTCAACACTCAGACTAACAATGTTTACAAATACTCTGCTTCTGCTTGAGAGTTGCATTTGTGGGTTTGCTAACACTGCAAAACCATTGTGTCAGTGGAGAGAGAGTAAAGCCACTTCCATGGCCTGCAGATGCTTCAGCATCTTCAGTGTTGGCAAGTGTTCTTGTAAGTGACTGCTCCTGTCTTGGTGTATCTTCACAAGCCTCATGCCGTGGGAGATAGGTGCTACACACACCCTAGGACTTTACTAATGCAAGAACTTAGTGGACTCCAGAGGATGATGGCTAATTGCAACAGAAGTCTAAGCCACTTGAAGGGTAAATTGTTGCATGCTGTCTGAAAGGAACTGTTGGTGGTCATAGTGGGTGGGTCGACCCTAACAGCCAAATGTCACTATGCAGATGGAAAGATTGCTATGGTCACGCTAGACCCTGTATCCCTAGAAGGGCTCTGTCTGAAGGGCAACTTGTTCAGAACCAACTGCAAAACCCACAGTAACACAATTTCACAGCTGATCACAGCACAGTAACACCGATGCCTCCTTCTCAGGGGTAGCTGGCACGTTAGCTGCAAATAACTAGGATCTGGTTGCTCATGTGACTATATTAAGTCTGGAAGAGATGTCAGGAAATAATTCTGGTTTACCTGGTACAACAATGAAAATAAAACTTACCAGTGAGAAAAACTTTCCATAGAGAAAATCTTCCTTTCAGAATAGCACGTGACTAGAAATGGCATTTGAAATCGCTTTTGAATCCCCTCGTTATCCATCACGGGGAAGCTTCACATTTGAAACATCTGATGTATGATGTAGGGGGAAAAATGTGGATGATGAGTACAGACGTGAATTGTACTGAGTGCACTGGGAAAAGATGTTTTGAGTTTATGGGATGACTTTAAATCTGCTCGTCATTCTACAGTTTCAAACGTTTCAAAAAGTTTAACATGGCCCCCAAAAAAGTATAGTACAAGAATAATTTTAACTTTTTGAAGACTATGTGGTGTTTACTTTAGAGAGATGTAAAAATAAAGCTAGAAAATAAAACCTGAGAGGTTATGTAGTCCAAACTTTAAGCCTCAGGGCAGCATCAGCTTTTTCTTAAAAAACTTACTATAGAGACATTTTCTCATCAACACTCTTCCTGTGTGCCACTACCTTTATCTCTAGAAAGCTTTCTCTAGTGTTACGTTGACTTTCCCCTGCTGCAGGGTCAGTGTATTACATACCGTGTTCACTGCAGACATGGACATCAGATAATTCTCATCTTCACTAGAGTCTTTAACGTACTGGTAGATTGTTATCATTAGCCCCTGTGATTTTTTCTCTTCCCTTAGGGTAAACAACCCCAGTCCTTTCAATCTTTCCCATAGGCCATGAGTTCCTATTATTACAAAGAAAGCCTTGGTGAGCTCTGGGGACATGTATCTCATGAACCAACACAAAGCAGTGTCCTTGTTCCGCAAACCGGAGCTGAAGAGTTCAATTACATGCAGCCTGGCCCATTGAAGGCCATGTGGCATAGGGGCTTTCTAAAGAAAGAAACCTAAAAGTGTTGAATGGAAGGAAGGAAGCTAGGAACAGAAAGCTGAAAAGCTGTTCCTGAGTTCTGAGCCCCAAGACTTCATCATGTGCCCTATCAGCATGGCAAGATTACATGGTAGAATCAGAAAATGCCACCATCAGCTACACCTCTGGTAGAAATAACCACCAGTGTGTAACTCAGCTAACTGATCAGACTGAGAGAGGGTAACAACAGTAAATTCCTCAACTGACATTTGTAACTAAAAAATGGCATGCTTGTTATTCCTATGCTATTCCAGCTAAGCATTTGAAATATTCATATTTCCCCTAGTCCAAGTTGCTCACTGCCGGACTGCATTCCTGTGATGTTAAGTGATGTGAAAGATTTACCTTTCCTCAATATTAAACAAAATCATGAGGTAGCATTTCTTTCGTGTAATGTGTGGTGGCATCTCCCTCTGGTAATGTGATTTATCATACCCACTCTACATTTTGCAGGATGATGCATGTGGCCAAGTATCTTTAATGAAGAGTGGTGCCTGGAGAAATGTTTCCCCAGAATAAAGAGTATAAAAAGCAACTGCTGACCTCTCCCCATCTACAGTGATGCATGAGTTTCTCCAACACCTGGTGAAGCATGGAGTTACATTTTCCTTATGTAAATTGAACTAAGATTTAGTGTTTTTCAGAGATCCAGTGATATTTAGTACCCATCTCTCACATACAGAATGAGAACCCTGAAGGCAGTGTTCCTTGATACCAGATTATCAATGGTGCTACCGTTTAATCATATATGTTTAGGCAAGAGATCATTGCCATGAAACAAACTGTTTGATGAAGCTGAGTTTTATTGCTGGTTCCTGCAATGCCTCGCTTAAAAGCCTTGAAGAGGCAATATTTTTCTCCATACAAAAGGACAGTTTTCTGTACAGGAGTGGAGGCGTTCATTCCTATATTTCTGGTTTTAAAAAGAAGTGGTCTACCAAATCTGTACTGAAGTCCAGCGCAAAATTATCAGCTGATTGAGGGATCGTACTTTAAGAGTCCATTCCACTCCTGCACTTCACCTGCAGGTGCCATGGGCCCAGTCCACCAACTTCCTACAGTCATATATCCATCCCTGCTGAACTGCCCATTAATATAAGAAATCAGCATCCCTCGATGTAAACTGAAATGTAGCCTGTTATCTACCTATGTAAACACAGCTGAAACAGATGTCTGGTTTGCATCCTGGTTGTCTGTGAGGTTGTAAGAGGTGAATATTGCACCCCTTAGACTGACAGACCTCATTAAGTCTATCAAACAAAGCAGTGATACTCAAGGACCCAGCATCAAATCTCCCATAGAGTGGTAAGAAGTTTGTCCCATTTCAGAGATACTTTATTTGACTATATGCTAGTTTTCTCTTCCAAGTGTGGGAAATCTCTCCACTGGAGTCTTTTTTATTCAACTCAGTATATGTGCTCACTATAATGCATTGCATGACACAGAAAGAGGAGTGAGAGAAAACCACTTTTTTTACCCTAATACAATATTCCTCCCACTTACAATATATTTCCTCTTCTGTTTTTCTTCAGGACCATGTTGATCCATCTATTACAGGAAATCATTTGAGCTCTGAAGCCCTATTGCTGACATGAGCAAGGTCTGCCAAATGTCTGAACATCAGCTTCTACATGCTCCTGCTCTTCTCTAAAATGAGTGAAGTTGATGGTCTCCAATACAAAATTTAAGACTGAAATTCTTTTATGGCAGGTACTAAGCAAGAATGAGGTTTTCTGCTTCTATTCTAAACAGGAAGGATGCAGTTAGATAAATTTATTCTCAGAGCCAAGTAAAATGAATCCTGTGGTGTGTGTGGTGCACGTGGTGAAGCATCTTGTTCCAAGGTACAATATGAAGAAAAGGCTCTCCTTTCCAGAAGTAAGAAATGTTTTAAGTCTTACAAGAGAGGAGGAGAAATCCCTTGGCATGCACTGAGGACCGCTTATGGAAATTTCTTTGATCTGAACTGATGTCTGTATCTGAATTCCTCTAAATTAAGTGATCCAATTTGGTGTATTTTTACTGATGATGCGATACAAGTTAGCCCAAGCTCCCTTCATGAACAGCATTGTATTAGGTAATGCTTACAGTCTAGTGAGACATAATCGCCTTGAACATCATCTACCTTTTTGCCTTAAAAATATTTCCAAGACTATCTGACACCCAATTATAGTTAGTGTTACTTTACTGATACTCTTCTTAGATTACAAAAGCAAACATTAGGTAAACAATAGTTTGGGTCTTTTTCCTCCACAAACAAACATTAGGCAAAACTTCTTTGCTGAATGAAAGCAAAGAATCTCTCTACTGGAAAGTATTCGATTTGTTTCTCTAGATAAGTTCGCAACCTCAATATCATTTACTACTGCATCATTGTACTCAACATATGCAGACAACATCAAGGTTATTTAAAATGGATTCTATGTTTAGTGTTTGTGTAGGGTTCTTATGATAGCTTTTGTCTACGTAGGGCTGTCAGCTGCACATTCCATTACATTTACTTTGTAGTGCAATAAAGTAGATTTTCCTGTCCTCCAGTGGTTTCCTGGTCTCCAATCAGAATTCCCACACTAAGATAATGTAGCAGGTTTATCCTGATCATAAAGTGAATATACACAAGGTGATTTCCACTGTATGGAGGATTTATTCATCTTATGGGAAAGATAATGCATATAATACTAATATATGAATGCAATGTAGTATCTTAAAGATATATATCCCCAGGAGGCAATTTATCTGAAGGGCTGTTTTTCTGGTGTTCATTCATTTATGGGAAGATGGTATTCCCAGGCTGAAAATGAAGCAAATGAAGGGACTTCCCTGGTGCAAAGTGATGGATGATGATTTTGTTGCTATTGTCAAGAGATGCATTAGACTAGTTTTCTCATTCTGAAAACACTAGATGAGAAGGGATTAATTTCATGACCATTTGGGAGACTGAATTTCCATTCTTAATTATAAAATGATGCCCTATTATAATTTTCTCTGAGGTACCTTGATGATTGAAGCTGAGTTACTTGACTCAGGGATACAAAGAAGTTCCAGAAGGAGCAAAGGCAAAACTTGAAGTACATGATTTACATAGCAGAGTGCACCATACTATGAAAATCCAAGTTCCTTTCATGACAGGAACCCAAGGAAGACTGCTACCCTAGCCCTCCACCTCCCTCCCTGACCTGGTAAGAATGGATTTTTGCAAAACAGCTGCATGTTGGGAATTGGAAAGAAAGCACTGAAATCCACCTGAGAAACTATGGAATAAAACTTTCCAAGTCTTTCCTTGATGTGTGACCCTGTACCTTTCCAAGACCGACCTATGTTTTATATGAAACATTTTATGTACAGCATCACTAATTTTTTTACCCAAGACAACCAATTTGCAGTGTTAATCTGTTAACCCTTTGCTCAGAGAAGGGCTGATGCCTAGGTCAAAGTTCTCTGAAATCAAGCAAAACATCAGTGGTGGGACTTAGCTGGCTAAATACAGTATCATTTTACAGACACTAAGCTATCCTATATGGCCTCCAGTTGCAGCCCTAGCAGGCTGCAAACCCATGAGCCCAGTGCAATCCCTGCTGGGATTCTGAGGATTTAAAATGGTATAAGACATGCCTGTCTCAACACAACTGAGTCTGCTTTTCATAAAGACAGCAATGGGTTTGAGCTAGGGGGTTCAGCTCTTTGGCATTGTCATTCCATGTCACTGCACTGGCGTCACCAGAAACATGCTCAGCCTATGTGATACTCCCTGATGAGAAGCGCTGGTGGGATCTAAGGCTGCGACTCATAAATATGTCCCAACTGACAGCTAGTTTGTGGTTTTGAGGTTTTGGGGTTTTTTTCATTGGCATTAGTTCATGTAACAGGATTGCCTGAGTGGTAAGTGACAGTTGTTTTGATTTTAGCAGGAGTCAGTTATACTAATTTATCACACTGAGTTTCTCTCTAATGTAATATGATGCGATGCAAGTGTTACCCGACACAAAATGTTGCTCAGGTCTGGATTTTCATGAAACTAATAGATATGGCTACACTTCCTTGAGAGCCAGTGATGGATGAGGTCAGGTTTCACTAATGTTCTCTGATGCATGGTGCTACGTTTCTTTAATATAAACTAATCCGTGTCAAGGGGTATCCTTGACTCCATTTGATATATGAGACTGGGATTTTTTTCTTTTTGGACATAATAAAGAATAAACAGACACCTTTTTTAGCTGTGTTAAAAAAATATATTTTGTTATGTTCAGAGAAACTCATTCTCATGCATCACTATATATTAAGGAGTTGCAGGTTTTTTTGTACTACAGTAAACCCCAGCTATATTCATAAATAGCTATCAGCAAAAAATGAGGTTGCTCCTCCGTCATTTATGTCAGTAACACCAGCTCAAAGGCAACATCTTTTGTCAAGTAGGTCAGTCTCATGCAGGCCTAAATAATAGGGGGGAAACTCAATTTATTAATCATTGTATTGCAAATTAGCAGTTTTCTTGGATATCCAGAACTAATGTCGAATGTTTCTTCTTAGCTTAAGAGGGAGCCCTACTATTTTAGAGCAGTTATTGTCTGCAGCCTTCAGTCTTGTTCTTCATCTGCTACTAGTAAATCTCTGTCATTTAGGATGTTTTACATTTTCAGGCAAATACTGATTCTGTTTATATCACAGAAAAAATTGAAAACACAGTTAAAATAGCTCTATTGATTCCAGTCCCATGTTAGTACCTCTCTCCGATGCTGCATCATGCCATGCTGGTGTGGCAGCAGGTACAAAGTTACCCAAGGTGTCCTTGCACAGAACTCATGCTGGGTATATGCGTCTTCACTGCCTTTGCATGAGACACCGGTGATGATACTCATCACTGTAAAGTTACTTGATTCTATAACTATGTCTACTGGGATGAAATGTACTTTTGCTTGGATGTTCTTATCAGTTCTTCAGAAAATCCCAGCTTCATACAACATATACTATGAAAAATAACTGTGTCTTGCACTTTATCTTGGAGAAACAGATCTAAGTTTCCATTTATAGTGTAAATGTGTGATATTAGAGAAACTCAGCCTCTTGGGATCTGGAAAGGAATCCACATGATTTTAAGCAGAGCAGTTAATCAGTTGCAATTCTTTTCAACCATGAAATCACTGGCATGATATCACTGGCATTACTTTAACCTGTGCATCACTATGGTTATTAATTAATTTCATAACTCAGTAACCTCAAGCTCACACAATTCTGCTACATACCAAGGTTCTCTTACCTGTGCCATTCTACTTCCAAAGGATATGAAGCAATCACTGTGTCTGTTTCTGCATCTCACATCCTTACACCTCACTTTTTATTCGGGATTTTGGCATTTGCCATCATTTGACCTGGAAGGAACCCAAGTTTCAGCATTGTTCACAGGAGAAACAGACGTGATGTATCACCTTACATTAGGGAAACCCAGTTTCCTGCACTAGCTTTAAATCAAGGAATCCAGGTATAAAATGATTCATGAAACAGAGCTTTCCTGGAACAAACAGCTCCATGAAGGAAGGTTTTACTGATTAAGTCTGATGAATGATATTCTGACTTTTATGTCTACAGTGATCTGTGAGAACTGATGTTGTGAAAGAAAAAGGTGCAGCAGCCTGGGCTTCCTAACAGACAGTGATAAATGTGATTTCTTCCATATTATATCAACTGTAGAGAAAGCTTTATTGCTGTGGAAGAATTCAGGTGATTTTTTCTCATATAAAGAGTTATGTCAAGCTACATTTCTTGAATTTGAAAAGCACATACAGGGCCAGAATAAAGAACCAGTATTTGCTGCAGTTTCATCCCAGAACGTATGATGGTGTGTGCTGTTAACGCACTTAGGACGGAACTCCAACGGTGTGACGGAGCAGCGCTGAAAGGGCCGCGCCACCGGCCCTGCCCCAGCGGCGGCAGCATCCCGGTGGCGGCGGCTTCCCGGTGGCGGCGGCATCCCGGAGGCGGCGGCATCCCGGTGGCGGCGGCATCCCGGTGGCGGCGGCATCCCGGCGGCGACTGCTCCATTCTCCCGGCTGTGCTGACCTCTGCTGGTGCTTCCCCGAGGCGCGACGTTTTCCCCTTCTCGCTCGTTTTCAAGCATCTCGCATCACAGTAAAGCAGCGATGCTTTTCTCTCACGAATCCATTGTTTTTCGAAAGGATTTGATCCACGATGCGTAGAAGCTATGAACTCAGTTTCTGTCGTTGGTGTGCTGAGGGGAAGAAAAACATCCTCAAGTTCAGCCCTTTTTCATGGCTCTGCTCCTTAATCACGGACCAAAAGCAAGCAAACTTCCTGCTCTCTGTTCCCCAAAAGCCATAACCCCACGTGCCCTGTGCTAACTGGAGGCATGAAGCAGGGCTTGGGCTCTGCTGTGAGCCAGGCACTCCCTCCTTACACTCACCTCCATTGCTATTCAAATGATGCTATTTGACTTGTTTGGTTGGTTTTTAATGTTGAAAGTTATGCTTGCGGTATAATGACTTGGTCACCTCTGTCATCTGCTGTGTGACTTTTCCAGTTACTCCAGCATAATGCTTCCTATTAATAGAGAAGCTTTATTTTGTTGAACAGGCTTACTGTGTAATCTGGCCTCCTCATTCATATGATAGTTCAAGTGTTCAAAAGAACAAGATTCATCCCTGGTTAATGGTTCCTGTCTGGAAATATATTTCAAAGCTCTGCATAGATACATTCAGCATGTCAGCCATTCTCTGGGTCCATTTTCAGTATGATTCATGTCATTTACTCTCCAAATACACAAAGAACTGCCTTTCAATGTCTGAAAAATTATTCCTGATGCTTCACTGGGAATTCTGCAAGTTTAAGGCTCAGATGAAGCCTGAGCAAGGACTATAGGTTGAACTCCAGAAGGACTTCGCCACCTCTACATGGACTTAATTTGTGAGTGTGTGTTATCCTACACATCTCTTCTGATTAAGCCACCCTGCAGAGAGTATGACTCAGGATTTTGGACACAGCTCCTGCGGGTGCCTCCCACAAAACCAAACTCAGCTCCTTCTTTCACTTGGAAAACTGAAATCCGCATCTCCCTTCAGCACAGCCTGGTGAGGATCTGGGTGCCAGGTCCCAGCACCTTCTCCATTGAGATTGTTCAGCAGTGCAATGAAGAATGCAAGATTCACTGTGCGAAATGAAGTAGTATCTTGTAATGTAGTGGTTACCCATTAGGTAATGCCTACATTTTTTAATGAATTTAGTGCTTCAGGTTTTGACCTCTAATTAACATCATTGTCCTTTGCTGTTACCCTTGAGTGCTCTGTTTTATTTTTGGGTATTCTCTTTGGGCCTTTCTTCACAAGGAAACAAGGAGCGTTATCAGCATGTGTTACTTTCTCCAAAAAAAGACAAGACCTTAATTTTTTTCATTTTGGTCATTAATGATAGGATAAAAGTAGCATTATAATCCAAACACCAATAATTATCAAATACCATTTCTATAATGATCTGTTCCTAAATTATAACCTTGTCTGTCTTTTGACTGTGCAATTACTCTTTCATTTCAGTTTCCCAGAAAAAATGATCTTTCTCCCATCCGTTGTTTTAAGTGGCTATCCCTTCATTCATTTGTCACATGAGTAAGGAGAAGGCTGTATCAATTAATCAAAGACTTGCAGAGCAACATTGAGCAATGTAAAGGTTGGTTAAACCTTGCATTCAATGTAAAATGCAGCCTTAGAAATTCCAAAGTAGATGTTTTCTTTTTACAGAAACAACCTTGAGGCTGCAAAACAATTCTTTCTTTTAATTGTCTTTTGGTGCCACCCTTAGTCTGGGTCAGACTAAAGAGCTGCAATAAAAATCATGTCTGTAACCTCATTTTTGAGGCCTGCATGTTAAAACAGGATACTACCACAGGCTTCTGGTTCTGTATTTTTAATTTACTGCAAGGGTAAGAAAAGGGCAAGAAAGAAGAAAACTTCTGTAAGGGTTAAATAATGGTTATGTAAATAGCAAATCCTTGTCACAGCTGTGTACTAATGCTTTATTATAATGGTTTAGTGTGTACAGTTGCAAGGTCCAGGTCTAAAAAATGGTAACAAGACAGCTCCTTACCAGATTTCCAGTTAGCGACTTCACTAGATCTTGCAAAATTACATCTAGAAAATAAAGTAAGGAGGATGCTGCTGTCAGAGAGTGCTGAAGAACTGAGGATAGTGTTGACGCTTGGAAGGGTGGCAAACAGAGATAGGATGTGCCCTCCTTGAGCTTAGAGCTGGAGAAAGGGTGTTTTGGACAAGAGATGGGATGGAAAACTTCAAAAACGGGGCACAGCTTTGATCACTACACTGAACTTAATGCTTGGGGACTAGAAATGTATACAGAAAATTAGCAGAAAGCAACTGAGAATATCTTGAGCAGTCCTTTCCCAGAAGGACTTCCAAGCGGATGAATCTACAACATCTTTTTAAACATTTATTTGGACTTAAATCTCTCCTATATTATGCACTTGATCTGAAGCAAATTCTCAATTTCTTTATAGTCTAAATGCAGCAAAATACTTCACCTGTCACTGAAATATGAGGTTATGTTCTTTAAATGCATTTCAAGAGCTATGTTAGTCTATTTCAAAAAAGTGCATCTACTCAGTTTAGTGGTATCTGATTTCAGTTTTCTTCTCTATAGTTATCACGATCTAAATACTGTATGCACCTGAATCCATTGGCCCAAATCACAGAGAGGACAGAGGATACAGACTGATCACAATGTCACCATCTAGAGCTGTGTGTAAATATTATTTCTGTATTTTTGGATGGTCAGAGCTTATATTTGGCCAGTAGTGTTCATCATCAACAAGTCATGATAAACAGTAAAAGTAAGGATGGTCTTTACACTCATTTGCTTTCTGGAATTAGAGAGGAAATGATTTTTCATGGTTCAGTAAAAGCAGTAATAATTACTGACAGGTTTATAACAGTTCATAGACAAGGTGTTTGCTGGTGGTTGATTGTCAAATGTAGGACCACATGCAAATTAACTGAATCGGAATAATAATTCTTGTGTTGTTTCTAAGAAATTTGAAAACAAAGAAAATGGCAAGGTGACAACAATGGCTGTGCAAGGAACAAAGACGTGCCAAACCAAATTAGTTTGGAAAGCATCTTGAGGAGTGGCTGTCTACTGTTCTGCCTCAAGACTGGATCAAGCACTCAGTCATTCCTGACAGACTTACCAGTTTGTAAAAGACTTTCAGTGATGCATACTCCATTACCAGGACACTTATTCTTGGGTTTTAGCAAGATAAAGGTTTCCATAAAATTCTAACCTAAAGCTCTCTTGCTGTATTCAGGCACTCTGCTTCTCCCTACTCAGTTTTGAGATGAAGAACAGAGTTTTCTTTTCTTTTTGCACCAATATCTTCTATTTTCAAAACTCCTAAAATATCCTGTCTTTTTTTTTCCCCCACCCCTCATCATCTTCTTTTTAGGCTGCAAGTTTCACTTCATCTTATCTTCCATGTTTCACAGACTTCTGACCATTCTTGATGCTCTTCCCCACGCTTTCTCTAATTAGCCCAGATTTCCCTTGGAGTGCAATACCTGAACCTGGACACAGTGTTCCAGCTGAGAGTTCCTACATCTTGCAGACTTCTCTCTAATTCGCAGCCTTTTCTGTGATACCACACTGATGCTGAATCATAGCCAGCTCACAAACTCCAGATCCTTTTCTAGGGAACCGATACTTAACTAATCAATGTTAAGGTACTAATCTTACTCTATATGCATCTTTTAAATTACTTCTGTATAAAAGCAGTATTTTGCACTTTTTTCTATTGCTTTATTCTGTTTTCACCTCTTTTCTCCAATCTATTAAAATAAAATTTCCAGGCAGTTTTTTTCTTCCCCTAGTGCTTTCCATCTTGACATTACCTGAAAGCTTAGAAAACCCCGTGTTATTCTTTGTTGGATCATCCAAACTGTTAATTAAAATATTGAATAATACCAGACCCTTGTAGAACTGAACATCACATATCCTTGGATTTTTCCAGGGAATTACTCATTTAGCTAAAGTCTAAATAGTGTGTTTTCTGGACAGTATTGTATCTACTCTATCTACATACATGTAAATCTTGTTTCCTTAAAATGACATGAGAATCAATGTCAAAAGCTTTACTAAAATCACTGTATATGATATCCACCATTTCCACTTACCTATAAGGCCTGGTGTCCTACAGTAAAGTAAATGAGTTGGGTTTGATATGATTAGTTAATGACAAATCCAAGTGCAATGTTCCTTGTCTTCTTCTTATGTTCTAAGCACTAATAAATATTCTGTTTGAGTGTTTGTTCCAGTATTTGTAAGAAAGTCGAGCTTAGGCTAATGGATATCCTATTCTCATTTTTTAAAGCTCTGTGTGCTGGTGTTACAGCATCACGGACATCTTCACAAATTCTCAAGGACTTGTAGTTGGGAGATCTCACAAGTCAGTTCTGTAGGTTCTCCGATATGCAGCTTACAGGGCCCTCTGGTTTGAAAATTCCCAGATCTCTAAGTACTAACGACTCTGCTCTAGTAACGCTCAAAGTTATGTGTGTATAGCAACATGACAGAAATTTACATATTATGTATTTTCAAAGTTTCGTCGTATGATCTTGGTAAGATAAAAGTTTCATGCATTATCAGTAACATTAAGGATTCGCTTTCCATTAATAAAAAAATGAAAGATTTGATTTTAAAAGGACTAATTTTCTCTGTGGCCGTAGATTTAAGTCTGTTTCTGGTAGATGTCTACAACTTTACAACTGCAAAGAGAGTAACTCCTTGTCCCCCTGCCTGTTTTCATTGTATTAATGGAACTGTATCAAGAATATTTTAAAATTTTACATGTGAGCTCAACTTAGGGAAAATTAATTTATTACCCATCAAATCATAGTAGGAGAGAAATAAAAACTAAACCTTAAAACACCTTTCCCCCACTCCTCCCTTCTTACCAGGCTTAACTTCACCCCTGATTAATCTACCTCCTCCCCTCCAGTGGTGCAAGGGGATGGATAATGGGGGTTGTGGTGAGTTCATCACATGTTGTTTCTGTTATTCCTTTCCCCTCAGGGGGAGGCTCCTCACACTCTTCCTCTGCTCCAACGTGGGTTCCCTGCCACGGACACGGTCCTCCATGGACTTCTCCAACGCGAGCCCTTCCCAGGGCAGCAGCCCTTCCCAGCCTGCCCCAGCCGGGTCCCCCCCCGGGCGCAGCCCCTCAGGCACAGCGGCTCCAGCGCGGGTCCCCGCGGGGGCACAGGCCCGGCCAGCAAACCTGCTCCCGCCTGGGCTCCTCTGCACGGGGCCACAGGCCCTGCCAGGAGCTGCTCCAGCGCCGGCTGCCCGCGGGGCACAGCCTCCTCGGGGCATCGCCCTGCCCCGGCCTGGGGTCCCCGTGGGCTGCAGGTGGGGATCTGCTCCACCACGGTCCTCCACGGGCTGAGGGGCACAGCCTGCCTCGCCAGGGGCTTCACCGCGGGCTGCCGGGGAACCTCTGCTCTGGGGCCTGGAGCATCTCCTCAACCTCCTGACCTTGGTATCTGCAGAGTTGTTTCTCTCACATAGTCTCACTCCTCCCCCCGGCTGCGGTTGCTGTTGCCCAGGGTTTTTTTCCCCTTCTTCAATACACTGTCCCAGAGGCACTGCCACCGTTGCTGATGGGCTCGGCCTCGGCCAGCAGCAGGTCCATCCCGGAGCCTGGCATTAGCTCCATCAGACACAGGGGAAGCTTCTAGCAGCTCCTCACAGAAGCACCTGTAGCCCCTCAGCTACCAAAACCTGGCCACGCAAACCCAATATAAAATGAAAGCGTCACAGCATGTTTTCGAGTTACTATGAGTCACTACGTGACTATGAGTCACTAGGTGAAGATTTCCCAGATGCTGTTCTTAAAGACAATGAAGATATGGGCTATACTTTGACAGCCTGAATGCTATATATAAATACATGCCTCCTCTTGCAATGTGTCAGCGGTTTTTTACAGTGTGACCATTAAAATGGGAGTGATCCAGTCATGTACATATTGGTGCTTATGACCAAAAGCTTTAATTATAAGACAAGTTGCAACAAAGAACCGACAAATTCCTTGGCTATAAATGCATTTCTTCTCTAAAAAACCAGACAGTTGGGGTATGTAAGCAGTCCAGTCTTTGTCTGGAAATCAAAATTATTCACGATTGACTAACACTTAAATGCTGAGGGCTAAATATAGGTTTCTCATTCCATTTGAGACCATAGTGCCCCTAGTAACTTTAAGAATTTAGACCTCTGCCTAATTATCCCTTAACTTGGACAGCACAAGAAAATACTACTACCTTTAAAGTCTGTGAACAATTTGGGATACACTGAATTCAATAACAAAAGCCTTTGATGAAGGCAGGGTTGTAATCAATGCCTAATAGTGGAGCTAAACCCATGTTAGAGAAGAGAAAGACCATTGGTTTGATTTCACTGTCTGATGTTTTGAGAACACTACAGCATTAACTTCAGCAGAGCTGGCATCTGAGACTGAATCACAACACTGGTCACTTGGATTATTTACAGTAAGCCAACAGGAACAAGTCACCCCATTAAGAAGCAGTGCTTATTGCTTCCAGTCTTTTTTTCAAACCACCTAAATCTTCACACCCTGATTTTCCTTTCAGGCTTTCAGTGTTTGAAGTTCATGTCTAGAACTGTTCATAAAGCAAACCTGAAAGCAGACTTTTTAAAATAAAAAAAAGGTGTTTAAAATCTCAGCCATGCAGAAGAAATGTGTGTGATGGCGGGGAGGGAGAAATATGAAAAGCTGCTCAAATAGTTGCTGCCATAAATGCAACTTCAGACCACGTCTTTGTTGCAAAGGGCAGTACTGCGAGGGGCAGAGGCCAGGTTTTGGGGTGATTCCTGCCTGCGCTGCTGAGGGCTCAGGGCTAGTCTGCCCTAGAACTACCAGTATTTGTCTGATGCGTGACGTGCTCTGAGCCACATAGAGCCCAGAGGTGTCTACATGACTTTGGGGAGGAAGGGGTCAGTTTAAAGTGCTAAGCTATTCAGGTAGGGTGACCCCATGTCCTGGGGACACATACTTGAAAGTCGCAAGGGCAATTAATCTGAAAATGTGCAGCTTGCCACCTCAGCCAGGAGCTCAGGTGGCAGGTCTGAAATCCCACCGCTGTCTGTAATGCCCCAGAGTATGGCTTGCCCTCTGCCTGCACCCCAGAGTGAATGAGGAAGGAAGACTGGCTTAGGCCTCATCCTTGTCCCTGTGGGTCCAAACTGGGGTTTTCCCCAGAGAGTCAAGAGCTCAGACCTTGCTCATGAGGGACTGAGAAACAGATCATGGACATATCTCCTTTCTGCAGGAGCAGTGGAGCCCAGCACAAACCTGTACCCATCATTTCCCATGCCACAAGGGATGAGATGCTGGTGAGTCAATACATACCAAACCATTTTGCTCAATGGCCATCTCGAATTTTGCAAAGCAGTTGGCATTGCTGCAACATGCCAAGGAGTTTGTCACTGAGCTCTGCATACATGAAAGGTGGGTTCATTCCTGCCCTCAAGGAAACTTAATGAAAATGACCTTAAATGCCTTAAATATCAGCTCAGAGCTCAGGCACCATCTGAAAACAATGAGCTTGTAGAAGTCGAGGTGCTGATGCACCGAACTAACGCAGCAGCCAGGTGCTGACATGCTACTTCCAGCTCTCCCTCAGCCTCGGGTGTCCCACACGGGGATTTCGGCAGCAGGGACGCTGCCGTCTCAGGGTCCAGGGGTTGCTCTGCTGGCATGTTCCCTGCAGCTGGAGCTGGATAAGTGATCAAAATGCAAAAAAAGACATTGTTTTCCTTTTCTGCAATATATTTCTCCAGGATTTTTCAATTTCTAAGTCTTTTTCAATATAACCCCTATTCTCATCAGATCTCTTAGCTTTTTTCTTCTTAGATTACATGTTTCCTTCTTATGTTTATTCCCTCTTGCTTCATTCAAATGTAAGATTTTTTCATTATTTCTGCTTTCCATCTGCTTGTTGTATTTTATTCTGTTTTCTTTTTTCCCCCATATTTTCTCTTGCTTCTTCTCAGTCTTCCCCTCCTCCTTTCCATCACCATATTTACATTTCTCTTTCAAGGCCCATTTTCTATAGCCCCCCCTCACATAATCCCTGGACACACTCTCCAACCCCCATATCAGTCCTTTTCTTTTTCTACTTATAACGTTTTGTCCTTTACTGGTTTTTTCCCTTCCAATGCACATTTTCTCCTTCTCACATCCAGATGTTTTTCCCTTTCTATCTCCAGCTGTGAGAATAAATGACTTTTTTGTTTGTTTCAAGGAAGTTTGGTCTATCCTGAACAAAAGTACTCATATTTTTCAGGAAAACGAAACTGTATAATTTATAATTTTGGGTGAATGTTTCAATTAAGACAAACAAAATATCGATGAGTTTGATCTTCAAGAAATTTTTAGTAAATAATAGTTGAATTAAATTTGTAAATGCTGGAGTGACTAAACAAAAAGAAATCAAAGCATTTTAGACTTTGGAGGTTGAGATAAGGGCAAGGCAAGTAGCTTTCCATTTCTTTTTTCGCAGAAGAGAGGATTTCTACCCAAAATAACTCAGGTAGCTTCCACTACACCTATAAAGCATTTTTTTTTTGATCAAAACTAATGTTTTGGGAGCAAAACAATTTTGGCTACAAAATTTATTATAGCCCTAAATAGTCCTTCGCTTTCCTACCCAGTATGGTTAGGTGCAGAGAGCGCGAAGGCAAGGTGTGTTTTTTGGCTGGTATTTGGATGTTACTTTAAAAAAAGAGTCAATCCCTTCCCAAGCAGGAAGCATCAGATGTACTTTCTTGCATATCCCAATCCTTAGCTTCCTGGAACAGCAATGAAAATATATCCCATTTGGCTTAAAAATCTTGCATCACATCAAAAGCGCAGAAGCTTCTTACCATCAACAGCAGTTTCTTAAAAAGGCGGCTAATGTGTTTCTTGCAAATGTTCTTCTGCACTTAAATACACAGAGGCAAAGCATTAGTCTCAGATGAAGGCTACAAAATGAAAAACAGCATCTGAGGACAGCCAGGCTCTGCCCTGAGACATGCAATACAATTTCTAGTGATTCAGATGGGAGTCACATCTGGGCACCTGGGAGAAGAATCCAGCCCAGACATGGCCCCAAATGTCATGCGTTTTCTGTCCATTGTGCCATGATCACAATTAGCAAAAGGAGTTTGTGGGTGAGGAGTGGAAAGAAAAGGAAACTGCCAATGAGAAGGTATTCTTCACTCATAAATCCCAGCACATTGAAACACAGATTAGACCCCCGCTTTCTTTTTAACCATCCCCTGCCTAGAGTCACTCAATCCTGAAATTTGCCGAACGGTTCAGCTCATGTCTACCCTGAAGTAATGAATTGGCAGACCTATTTCTAATGGTGATTAATGAAGCTTTTCAGAGGCAACCCATTATTTGATCCAAAGTTAAAACAGTGGTTTATCATTAATCACTACAAGACATAGGCTCACAGATTCATAATTCTCAGCAAGCCCATTTAATTAAGGATCCTACTCTTCCTTTTGTTAACCCAGAGCTCTCCTGTCTCCCCACCCCTGGCAGCCACCTTCCTGGTGCTCCAGTTCCAGATCCACTCGAATAAAAACTCATGCACTCTTGGGAACATTTTCAGGCTCTGCAGCCTTCCAAAACTACAACATCTTCTTTTAGATTTCAAAAATTCCTCTTCTCATAGAAAAATGACTCTGGTTATCAAATATGAGCCAACATTGGCACCCAGTGGCTGAACAGATTAATCACAGATACATAGTCCCTTGAGCCCACCTTTTCTGTTCTTCAAAGATGGGTTTTCCTCTGGGATGTATGTAAGACTCTTACACAGCCTTCCAGCTCTAGGCTATCTAGGCATGGCTGTGAAATAGTGATGCTAAGAAAAGAGAAGGAAAATGCATGTTGTGGCTGGTTCGCTCCTCTGCCGGGGCCTATCAAAGTCACTCTACAGAATTCACCAGGTGGGACTAAAATCACCAAGGTGTATGGGATGAGGAGCCCTACGCTGGCTCCCAGGGGGACATCACAACCACACAATGTCATTTGGCACCCAGCAGACATACCGAGTCTGCCTTGCAGGTATCGCAGATATCAAAGAAGGGCTGCAGTTGAGTTTGTAAGTCCTGCTCCCGCACAGAGCTGTAAGACACTCATAATGGTATGACCAGTGGCCTTAGGAAAGAAAAGTCATATTGAGCCTTCTGTCTCTAAATTATCTTCCTGAACTTGCCAATGACTTGTACTGGGAGAATGTGCTGCGTTGACCTTGGCTGGACACCAGGTGCCCACCAAGATGCTCTATCACTCCCCTCCTCAGCAGAACATGACAGGGAGAAAATAAGATGGAAAAAAAACTCATGGCTCGAGGTAAAGACAGATTAATACAGCAAAAGCAAAGGCCATCTGCTTAAGCAAAGGAAAACAAACAAAAGATTTACTCTTTACTTCCCATCAGCAGGAAATGTCCAGCCACTTCCCAGGAAGCAGAGATTCAGTACGCATAGCAGTTGCTCCGGAAGACAAACATGGTAATAACTAATGCCCCACCTCCCTCTCCTTTCTCTTAGCTTTTATTGCTGAGCAGACATCATGTGGTGTGGAATACTCCTTTGGTCCATTTGGGTCAGCTGTCCGGGCTATGTCCGCTCCCCAGATCTTGCCCACTCCCATCCTACTGGTGAGGG
This sequence comes from Falco rusticolus, assembly GCF_015220075.1. Classification (NCBI taxonomy): domain Eukaryota; kingdom Metazoa; phylum Chordata; class Aves; order Falconiformes; family Falconidae; genus Falco; species Falco rusticolus. The sequence goes on from NC_051189.1 coordinate 44,600,223, forward strand.
GTAATGTTGGAGAGACAGCCTTGATGCTGTGCAAGCACTGCTCAGCAGTAGTGAAAACACCGGTGTGTTATCAAAAACCAATATAAAGCACAGCACTATGGGGGATGCTATGGGAAAAATTAACTACATCTCAGCCAGATCCAATACAGTCTCCACCCCTTATTCAATACCATTTCCGTCATGCTTAGTCACACATAATTTAATACATATACGTGTGTGTATATATATATATGTATACACACACATATTTTCTAATCGTTCCATTGTATTTCTTATTACTGAAATCCCTTCCCACCAAATTACAACTTCACTACATACTTAAACCATCTTTATATCCAACATACAGATTTATACATTCTCATTAACCACTGTCCCTTGTCCTTTAACACATAGCTATTACTCTCCCATTCCATGGGCTTCATCTACTCTTCCAGATGCTCATAAGAACAGCCTGTGACTTGGGCCCCATCTGCCAAGACAGGTGCTCAGGATGGGAGAAGCAGTATGATTTGATTGCTGGGCACCAACACCAGTTTGGTTTGGGTCATCGGTCCACTTCTCTGGTTCTTTGCAATACTTGTTTTTTGTCAGCTCAAGTCATTCCTGCTACATTACTTCCTACAACATACAAGCCCCATCACAGATTATTTTTCCCCCAAGGTTAAAACTCCTAGAAGCACAAACTGGGTCTCCCCATACTTCCCTATTATCCACTAAGTACACACAGGTGCCCAAACGAAGACAATCCCACGATTGTGTCTGCCTTTTCCCATGGGAAGAATTACTTTGCCCAGCTACCTCCCTATGTGCACTACAGGGACCTTATGTCCTCCCATGGTATGTAGGGGGCTTGTTTGCACAGGACCAGGATGGTTAGCAGATCCTCTGGTGTTAACCAGCCAAGTGCCTTCTGCTAAATCTGTATCCCAGTGCTCCCATGCCTCATCACTCAACCAAGTCTTTAACAGTCCGTTATATCTCTCAGTCTCTCCAGAGGCTTGTGGGTGATAGGGGATATGATACACCCACTCAATGCTATTTTTCTTTGCCCATGAATTTATGAGGTTATTTCAGAAATGAGTCCCATTTCATTCTTTCTGGGGTACTACATCAACAAAAAGTTTGTCTTTCAAGGTCTAAGACGGTGTTTTGTGCAGTGGCATGGTTTACAAGCTATGCTTCTAGCCAACCAGTAGCTGCTTCCACCATGGTGAGTATGTAGTGCTTGCCTTGGCATTTTTGTGGCAGTGGTTCAATACAGTCAATTTGCCAGGCCTTGCCACATTAAAAACCCAGCCACCACCCTCTATTCCAAGGAGACTTTATTTGTATGGCTTACTTAATTGCAGGACATGTTTCACATTCTTGAGTGACCTGTGTGATGGCCTCCATGTTCACTTCCACCCCTTGATCATGAGCCCATCTGTATGTTGCATCTCTCCCTAGATGTCCCAATGTTTTGTTGGCCCATTGAGCTACAAATAGCTCACCCTTATGCTCCCAGTCCAGGTCCACTTGAGCTACTTCCATTTTGGCAGCCTTGTCTACCTGTTCACTGATTCAATGTTCTTCAGTGGCGTGGCTTTCAGGCATGTAAAGATCTACATGATGTACCTTTAAAGCCATGTTTTTTACCTGGACAGTGATGTCCTGCCACAATGCAGCAGCCTGGATGGGTTTACCCCTGTGCTGCCAATTGGCCTTCTTCCACTGCCGTAGCCACCCTCATTGGGCATTAGCCGCCATCCAGGAGTCAGTATAGAATACTGGCCACTTTTCTCATTCAGCAATCTTTAGGGCTAGTTGGATGGCTTTCACTTCTGCAAACTGCCTTGACTCACCTTCTCTTTCAGTGGCTTCAATGACTCGTTGTGTGAGACTCCACACAGCAGATTTCCACTTCTGTTGGTTTCCTACTACACAACAGGATACATCAGCAAACAAAGCATAATGCCTTTCATCTTCTGATAACTCATTATATGGTGGTGCTTCTTGCGCATGAGCCACCTCCTTAGTCAATGCTCCAAAACCTCTGCCTTCTGGCCAGGCCATGATCTCTTCCAGAATTCCTGGGCAGCTGGGACTGTCAAGCTTGTTGTGTGATCAACGCTACCCACTTACTCATGTAGCACTGGTTGCATGATTTGTAGAGGGGATAATTCCTTCAAACATCCAGTGCAGCACAGGCAATCACAGTGTCAAGAGGAGATACGCATCTGTACCAACAACTTCTGGAGCAGCTTGAACCCCTCCATATACTGCTAGTATCCCTTTTTCAGTAGTGGGAGTAGTGCGCTTCTGTTCCTTGATACCCCTGGCTCAAAACCCCTAATGGTTGACCTTGGGTTTCTCCTGATTTTTCTGTCAGAGGCTCCACGTGAGACCACCCTCCCCAGCTGCAGTGTAGAGTACATTTTGCACAGCTGGTCCTGTCTGGACAGGCCTAAGAGCTACCTCATGAGATATTTCCTGTTTGATATGCTCAAAGGCTTGTTGTTGCTCAGGGCCCCCCCCTCAAAATAGTTCTTCTTTTGGGTTACTCAATAGATTTGGCTCATAAGCTGATTATAACCTTGGATATGCCTTCTGCAGAACCCCACAAGGCCTAGGAAAGCTTGTGTTTCCTTCTTGTTAGCTGGTGGAGACATAGCTGCTCTTGTTGACCACATCCATAGGTACTTGATGGCATCCATACTGCCATTTTATTACCAAGAACTGAATCTCCTCTGTACGTCTCTTGGCCTTGTTTTTTTTAATGGGGAAACTAGCTTTGGTAATAACTAATGCCCCACCTCCTTCTCCTTTCTCTTAGCTTTTATTGCTGAGCAGACATCATGTGGTGTGGAATACTCCTTTGGTCTATTTGGGTCAGCTGTCCTGGCTACATCCCCTTCCCAGATCTTGCCCACTCCCATCCTACTGGTGAGGGGTAATGTTGGAGAGACAGCCTTGATGTTGTGCAAGCACTGCTCAGCAGTAACCAAAATGCAGGTGTGTTGTCAACACCTTTCTAGCTGCCAATACAAAGCACAGCATTATGAGGGCTGCTATGGGGAAAATTATCTCAACCACACCCAATACAATGACAGAAAAGCTGGATAGTGGCTGACAAGTAAGGGGGCAGTCCCGAGCCAGTACTGTTGCAGATAGTGCCAGGGAGGCACTGACTCTCCCTTATGGACATTCATTGTCAGCAGTTTGTCACAGCCCCCAAAACACATAAAGAGTACCTAATTCTTGGCTCTAGTTACCTTGCAAGCAGCTGGAAGATCAGCAAAGGGGGATCCAATACTTCCAAAGGGACTTCAAAAGCATAAGGTAAAGTGCAGAAAGGAACTTGCCATTAATTTTGTAAAATCCACATCTAACTCTGACAAAGCTGAAACATTTCATTAGCAAACAGAAAAGTGGTTCACTGAATTCATGTAAAACATGTTGAGGCATGATATTAAAATGCTTTAATCCATACAGTATATACAGCCTGTATTCAACAGTTCAACAGAATAATATGGTTGGGTAATTTGTACATGAGTATAGCATGAAATTAAAATATAACGTTCAAATAAAAAATTTTTTGTCTTATAGAAATGGGCAACTTGGCTTGATCCCACTAGAGGAACAGCTGTGGAATATTTCCTTTAGTCTTTTTAGCCAGAACCAACTTCTCTAGTCATTGGTTTTAAAATACTTCATCAGCTTTAATCATGTCTCCAATCAGATGTAAAAATTAAGACATGGAGGAGTAAATGGCTTTTTGTTCAAGTCTACACAGAAAGCTATCTGAAAAATCATGAACCTCTCCCCCTGCAGGACAGTGCCCCTTGCAGCACTTACTATGACCACGTCCATACAACTGTAGTGTTAACTAATGAGAATTCAGATTTTCAGGCAGTGCTTTACGGTACCCTAACCCATTTGAGAATCCATCTTTTCTTTTCTTTCCTACACTGTTACAGTTACCTCAAACCCATTAAGCAGTAGATAGATATGGAAGAGCTAGATGATAGTGCATTCCACTGGAAATGTAGATACTGCATGGGATTGAAAACCCTACCTAAACACAGATGCTCATCAGCTTACAAAATCAATCACATCTGTAAGTCAAAAGGAAAAAAAATGTATTTCACTAATAAAATCCAAAGACAGTATTAAATAATCCCTCAAACACAGACACGTAATTTTTAAGAACTTATCACAGATACAATTAAAGTTCTGTATGAAGAAAAGCCATGCCAATTAATTTTCCTTTCAGTCTGAGAAGCTTGCTTCCCAGTGAGCACTTTCTGTACTGCAACCAAGACTGTAAACTACAACGCAGAACAGCACAGTGAAAGACGCTTCCTAAACCTGCTCCACGGACACACTGAGTAGGGCTGCTGAGATCATGATCCCTTTTAAAAAGAAAACAACTAGCATAAAAGAGGACAACATCCCTTCTGCCTGCCCATGACCTTGCAGCTTTCCTGGAGAGCTTTCCTGGAGCTTTGAGCTGGTAAGAGTTTGACCTCAGAGAACAGGGGCCCAGTGTCCCACCAGACCAGAAGTACTCTCATGGGGTGAGCTCCAAGTTGAAGGTTTCGGCTGGCCCTGCAGGAGTCCCAGGAGTGTGCTAGTTATGACTGCTCAGCAGGGTGCTGCAGCCTCCTGCCTCTCCCGGACACCATCCCTCCCAGCACAGCAATGTAGGATGCCGAATGTTTGGGTGCGATCAGACACTAGGTGATGGATGGTGGCCAGAGCTCAGACAGGAGGCACTGTGTGTGTATGAGTCTGCCTAAGGGCATGCACACAAGGAAACATTACTGCTCTGCAGAAGTGCCCCAAAACACCAAAACTTTACCTTCAAACCACCCAAAAGGCCTGCTGTGTGCACAGGCTCCCCTCGCCTCAGCCCCCTCCTGCACAGGCTGCTTTTTCGTTTGCAGCTACATGTGCCTCCGCACCTCTGCAGCCTTCCCTCTCTGGCTCAGCCTTTCAGTAACACCATGTTACCGGCAGCCGAGGTGTTAATGCAATACTGGCAGGCACTCGCTGGGAAATCAGACAGCACTCCCAAACGCGGAAAGTTCCCAAACTCACCCTTTTTTATTGCTGGTGATTTGACACAGCATCTGCTCAACTGCTGCTGGCTGACACGTTAGCCACACCTCAAGGACACAGGTCTGTGGCTTGGCATTGCCTGTATAGATGTTTGGAAAAGGTTCTTTCCTTTATGCTCCACCAGCTTGCAGAAGGCTGGGGGGAAATTCCCTTCCCCTCCCCCTCACCCCTTCATTTTCACAGGCTTTGCTCACAAACTGATTGGGAATAGTCAGTGGGAATATAGTCTCTGTAAATAGTTTCTTCTTCTGCCTGCCTCCTCTGTGCAGCCAGGAATTCATGAAGCCAGAGAAAGACAATTCAAAAGAAGCCCGTCTCTTTAGCACAAGCAGTTGAGGTGCTCCGCGGGGCTGAAGCAGATCTCAGTCCTGTCCTTTTGGCATTTATGCAATCTACGTTAGATAATGAAGTCAAATCAGACATGATCTGAAGACCACCTACTCAGCTACCACCCACCCTCCCCATCTATCCATTACTGACATACCAGCCTGAGCTTTCTTCCCATTCCCAGCTGGCCCTGCCGCATGGGAGCTGGAGCAGGACCAATGCCCCAGCCCTGCGCCAGAGCACGGGGCTGCTGGCTCACCGGAGCCCCGCTCCCCGGCAGAGCCTTCCCCAAGCACTGCAGATCTCCCCTGCCACACGACCTGGCTGCACCTAATCCATGACCCTGCTACGAGACCCTGTAGGGACACAAAGAAGTTGGGAAAACTTCGGAAGTTACCCGGTGCCTGCCCTCGGCCCCCCAGCCACCACCCTGCTGGTCCTGCAGCACGGAGCGCGTGGTGCTGGTGGGGGCTGTCCTGCTTTGCCAGTGAGACAGCCCTTCGGAAGGCATCGGGAGGCAGGCTGAGAAGAGCAAATTAAGACTCTTTGTTTTAACAAGCTCTGACAGAGGCAAAGGGAGCAGCTTCCCCGTTTTTTCCGAAGGTTTCTTTCCTTTAGGTGGCAGTATGTGTTTACAGCTCCCGCAGCACCGCCTGCGCTCCCAGCCCTGCCGCCGAGCATCCTCTGCCGGTGCTCAACCATCGCTGGGTTAATTTTCCAGAAAATCCTGCACAAGCAATTAAAATGTTAATGTTGTGAGGGAAATGCCTCCGTTGAAGTAAACTCATTCGAGAGTCAGTTGTGCTCGGTGGAAGGGGAACAGTCTATTGATTTTGAACAAGGTCATATCTCATCAGACTTGCCACCTGGATTATTTTTGTTTGCGCTGATCAGCTACCGAGTCCTTGATTTCACAGTGAGTTTGAAATCACCTTAATGAAGCAGAAATTTGACGGGGGGATGGTTTCCCTCCCCAGACTTTTCTTTATTACAGAAATGTGCTCCCTCACCTGTTTATCTCTGACCACCTGCTCACCTCTGCTTGTTAACCTTATTTCACTAAAGCAGTGATAATGGATGCAAAGCTCAGTCCTGGCAGCTGCCAACCAAATTGACACCTTACACTGGGATCTGTGCTGCAACCAGCCAGCGGTGCTTTCCCTCAGGAGGATGGGAACGCCTCAGAGTGGAATCCTGTTAAAACCCAAGAAATTCAGCAGTGACATTTGTGTGGGCATAGGGTAGTTCTGCATTGTACTTTATTGAAGAAAGGACTATAACAGAATAAAAGTTGTCCGCTTTTTTACAGCAATTCCTGCTGATGGGGAATGCCTTGCATACAGAATACCTAACCCCATTAAGACAAGGTATGCCCAGTGATATTGTGCTGGTATTTCATTACAAGCAAGAGACACCTGGGACAGAGAGGCAGAAGCACCTAAAGGCTGATTTCATTTGCAGATTCCTTGTGGTCTCCTTCCAGAGCTTGTAGTCTTTCCTCCCTGAGCCAAAGGTCTTACAGTGCTCTCTTTTCACGAATGTGGTCACGCTGGAAAAGGTGGATGTGCTTTTTCATCATATCTAAAATAGGTTATGCTATTTCTAGTGATACAGGCTATGACTCTCTAACCCAAATGCTAGGGTATTTGCATGCTTAATTCACATGTCTAATTGCCATAATTGCACATGCTCATTAGGCAATTTTGTGTGCAAATGCTGAGTTAGGCACATAACTAGGCATAGTGCTTGCAGTGTGATTTGGTTCAACAGTCGTGGAAAATTTGTGAACAAATTAGACATGCAATTGAATGCACATTTTCTATGTTAAGAAGCTGGGCAGGACCTGGCACCAGGCAGGCTACGGTCTAAATGAATGAGCAGAAAGTACTGCCCTCTCAAATCCTGGTGCGAGATTGAGTCCTTCATCCACAGAAAAATCAGACCTAGGCTGTCCTTCACATTATCCAAAGATTCACGCCTTTCTTTCAGGCTGAGCTGGAACACTGGGAAGCAAAATAAATTTAACGTTCATCTGGGGGCATAAAAAAAAAAAAAAGACCAACTACAATCACGAAGCTCTAATTTTATGATCTGATTGCTGAGGATGAGAGATACAGAGCATCCCTGTCAGAAGGGAAACAAAGCCAGCCTGTCTCTTCCTATATTCTCATAGAAGACACAGCAGTGAGTAACCCAAGTAGCTCAGTGTGAGCAATAAAGGATACTAGCACGGCTTTAAACTAGCACAGCTGATTTGAGTTAGAGCCTGCCTTTGGAAGCATGACTACAAGAAAGCCCAACTTTCATGGTCTAATGTTTGTAATTTCTCTCTCTTGCTGAAGATATATATATTTTTTAATAAAAAGTACAGAGAAAAACCACCCCAAAAGTAAGAATCCAAAGCACAGAAGGACTGAGTTATGGTTTGTTTAATCCTTCAATTTTACCCTTCCCAAGCCAGCCTGCAAACTCTAGCTCTGAATTTATGACAAGCAGGACTAAAGGGACTGTCTATAGATTAACATTGACACTTCCTTTGTGCATTAATCCTTTGAATCTCATTTACCATACATTTCTGCTGAATGACATAAAGATGATTTTTTTTTTTTATTACTGAGTAGATTATGATGAGGTGCATTTTCACCACCATTCAGGAAAATATCAAATGGGAGTCAGAGCCATCTTTTTATCTTTGCCTGTACAGTGACAATGTGGGCTCCGTGTGAGGGGACTGCCTTTTGGAAGACAACGAGGTGCAACTCCATCCTGCAAACTCCCATGAGCTGAAAACACAGGACATCACAAGGTCGGGGACGCTACATCGGCTGTAACACCATGCAGCAATGAACCCCTGAGGTGGAAACACTCACAAAAGAGAAATCCTCACCTCTGCCAGGGCTGCCCAGAGGCAGTCCTGCCTGCCCAGGCCAGAGGCTGCAGTTCTGGGTCTATGTCACCTAATGTGGCTCCATGCCCGAAGTATTTTTGCAGAAAGCAAGCTTGCTAGCTGTAGGTAAGCACCGTAGCACTTACCCACCCACCACGAGACTCCCCTGCCACCAACAGCACAGCCTGACACATGCAGTTGTCTGCAACTGGAAAGAAAAGTTGTGATGGTCCTGTCTCTTGTAAACTGCAGCTTTGCATTACATTTCCTTAGGTCCAAAGTTGTGGAAAAGCTTGTCAACATAGTGTAAGAATATATACTTCATTGATATATACTTACAGAAACGGATACACAAGTATTTCTGAAGTGTGAAGTTCTTGGTGTGTAGTTTCGTGATACAAAGGATTTGGTGAAAAGACCAACTTAAGGAGTTTTGTCCACAGTACTCCTGCCCACCCCACCTCATGGTCTTCCCCACAAGAATGGATATTTTTAACCCAGACAGGTTCAGAGAAGAGATGTACTGGCATGAATGAGCTGTGGTGTAGGGCTGGAAACAAAGAGAGACTGAGGGAGGTAGGGCTGCTTAAGTCCTCTTTGCCACCAAAGCTACAAAGGGAGAGGGGAGGGGAGGAGGCTGCAGCCATCTATGAGCAAATGTGATGATGCTCTCTTCACCCAGGGTTTCACTGCTGTATCACTTTTTGTCCTGAAACATCACAGTTACTCTGACGTTATGTGGAACTGACTTGGAATCTCCTTGTGTTCAAAGGTTGAAAGAAAGCACAGAAAAATACATACAAAAAGTTGTAACTGGCTGGGAGAGGAAGGAGGGAAGAAAGAAGGGAGGGAAGGAAAGAAGGGGGAGGGAAGGGAGAAAATACCTCTGTACAATAATGCATGTGCCTATGGTGTTAGCAAATGGGGTTTATTAATATAAAATCCTCAATTAAAAAAATAAGCTTAAACCACACAGAACATAGAGAAGTTGATATCTTACTGAATGTGAACAGGAGAAAAAAGCACCCAAGTGAAAATTCAGGGGCTAAATACCCCATCCTGCTTTATAGCACACACAGCAGACTAAGCCTAGGAAATATTCCTTAGGCTATAAAATTACACAAAGGACTAGAGTGTCCCATTTTTCTTTTTAATTTCAAGAAAATAGCCAGAGCCACTGAAGAGAAGGAATTGACCTCTTTGGGTCTCTCACTTTCTCAGAGACGTTTCTGGTCAATCAAGCCTGCATGTCGTTCCTGGAAGAATGACCACAGCCTCCACACTTCTGGCCTCTACCCTGGAAGAAATTGCTTATATTTCCATTACCCCACTGTATCTCAGACCTGTCCACAGCCTTCATCAATGGCAAAAGTTCAGAAGTCTGCCAAACTTAGATAGTGGCATGTAATATCCCATAAATTAGACACAGAAATTTCAAAATCCATATTCCTGAGTGATGGGGCATGTTGTTCCCCCCTTTCTGCTTCTTTAAAGGGGTTGCATGCAGTTTGGCCTGCGCAGCTTTACGATCCATCCATTTTAAAAACAATTAAAATGATATAACATTGATTTTATAATTTTTTTTTAAGCACCACAGCTTTCAGGAGTGCTGAGTGTGAGTGGCTCCTTCCCATATAACATAGTGTGTAATACCTTCCTGGGCTGGGGACCACAGCGGCTGAGCATCCCTGCTTTGAAGGCATCCCCCTTTTTAATGACACTGGGAATGAGAACAGACGACAGGTTTCTGCTTGGGAGCAAAGAAACACTGCAATGCCAAGTGCCATGCCCAAGCCTCTCAGAGGAACAGCTATGCCCAGCTGAGGCCAGGCTTAGCTGGGAGGCATCTCCCAGCACCGGCTGTGCCTCAGGTTATAAATCATTCCAATTTTCCTTTGCTAAGTTGTGGTGAGTTTTTTTTCTCTTTCTCTCATGGGGAAGACAAGCTCCTCTGTGAGGGTGGCACAGCCCGATAAGAAAAAAGCCACCCTCTGAATCTGAGGGATGCTGGGCATGCTGAGGGATGCACTTTGCTTCTGCTGTCAGAGCAGTGAGGCTGCTTCAGAGCCAAGGCTGTGCCTGACTGCCAGGGGAGGCAATTACCCACCATGAAATATTGGGGGTATGGGACATGGGGGGACATGACACATACACACACACACACATAGCGACAATGCAGGGCCTGATCTCCGGAACTGCTGAACATTTGTGAGGCAGCAGACACCTCTGGTGCTCTAGGGCAGGAGTTTAGAGCATTTGGCACTTTAGGAGAGTTGCTAAGCATCCCCAGGAATTGCAAGATTGGGGAGCAGGGGGAGTGGTTTACTGTGGGGTTTACCTGGTCAAAGCATCAGATTCTGTGAGATCCCTTTACACCTAATTAAGAGAAATGGCGGAGAAATATACAAAGTTGCATGATTTATCCGCTCTTTGACTGATTTAAGTGTATCCCCACAGGGAACTACACCCATTTAACTAAAATAAAGTTAAAAATCAATTTAGTTACATTAGTGCATTTTTCGGTATGGAATAGCCCTTAATTTGAATGGGAATAAAGACCCGCAGTGGGCTGATTGATTTTGTTAGGTGAAGGAAAAGCTTTTATTTTTGATATAGCTAAATCAGATTCAGAACGCTATGGGATATTATATATGGGAGACATTAGGATCTATGAGTATAGTCTTGGTTTTTTCCACACAGCTCTGAACATTTTCATTCCTCCTGTGATTTCAAGCATTCCCACACAGAGTTATCCCAGGAAAATCTGAAACAGGGAACAGTTTCCCTTCCAAGAATCACAGGGGCTCACTTTCCATGGTAGAATATGCGGGCCTGAGAAAGGTCTTTCCAATTTAATGTGTGAGCTCAGGAGACATGGGAAAAGGAAAAGCCTGCCCTCCAGGAGCATGCAGGGGGAAACTGTGTACACTGGGAGGGAAAAGAATCAGGACAAAAAACGCCATCTCATCTGCCTGTGCACCTCCTCCGGGCAGGGACAGGGACAGAGCATGGCTCTGCAGGGGGAAGGGGAGGGAGCAGACCTCCTATTTGCATCCAGCGGGACCTGGAAGGGAGAAAGTGTCATCACTGGAACAGCTTGAGCAGCATGTGTCCCCAGAGGAAGGATGGAAATGTCCCTTCACCTTCCTTAGCTTGTTCACTTTCCCCCAAGGTACAGAGGCTGAGCCTGGGGACATTGACTGGCCCTGAGAGTCTGTTTGCAGCTGCCTCTGGCTAACACACCTCTGGCTCCCTTCTGCTGACAGAGAAGATTCTGCAGCGTTGTGCCCCATGGGCATTCCCATTTGACCCCATTGCCTGCCCGCATCTCTGTCAACAGAGAGATCAGGTGAGGGAGAGGGAACAGAAAACAGGGGTTTTCCAGTCATGATGGTCTGCTCATCCCAGTTACTTAATTTTCATTATTGTCATTTCTTAGACCACTGAAGATCGCTTGCTAACCTTGCCCCCGCTATCCAGCCTCTGACCTTCATACAGGGTCCTAGGAGCAATGTTATAAAAGATATATGAAGTAAGACTCTAGGTGGCACTTCAGGCTGCATAACTGTGACCTTGTCTATCAAGACACAGCATTTAAATCATAAGTTTAATCAGGTAATCCTTAGGCAATCATGATGATCAGCAGAAGTACGTTAGTGCTGTGTAGTCCTGTGTAGTCCCTGCAACAATTCCCAGTACACCTTTCCTGCGTACCCCAACCTATAGTTCAGTTCCACTTCACCTGCAGAAATCAAGATAAATCTCACTCAAGAAAATGAAACTACTCCATGGAATAAATCAGAAACAGGCCCATGGAGCTCTTGCAAGACTGGAAGTTTGGCACCTGGACAGAAGCAAGAAGCCTAAATATATGTGTGAGCCTAAAATACCAGAGGTATAAGTGTTATAGCAAAAACCACGGGAAACTCAGCAAAACGCTGCACCACTCCAATACCTGCAGAAGGGATACACACGGTGTATATTTTGGTTCTGGTGAAAGTATTGCATTGTCTGCTTTCTGTATGTTTCATCAGTACAGAGCTAGCGATATTTGCTTTCCTCCTTTGTCTAAGCCCCAGTTTGGCAGTGTATCACTAGCTGGTGGGTGCCTTGGACATACGTTTGCTTGACAATTTACTAAGAATTAAGCAACAGAGCAGCAGTGAAGCATGCTCCAACATCCTTTTTGGAACTGGGGCCCAAATGCAGATACATCCTTTTTGGAATTGGGGCCCAAATGCAGATGCATTTCTCAGCTGATACCTGAAGATGTTATTCCACACTACAATTATCTAATGGCAAAGCTGCCAAAGGAGGACCCTGCCTTTTCTCACCCACAGCTATTTGTTACTCTCTCTCCTCCCTCCCATTTATCACTCCTAAGTGTGCTGATACCCTTTAAACTGAATTAGTGAAATGGCCAGTATTAGCAAAACCAGGGGGGGAAAAAACATGCTGATCTGTTTTAGACTTTGACACCAGAAATAACTACCTTAACAGAACCGTGGGAGGGGACAGGAAACTGCAGGAGGGAAAGGAGAGAGGGAATGCACTGGGAAGGACAAGGACCTCTTCACACTGCTTTCTTCCTACAGAAATATTAATGATGACCAGCAGCCAGCTGTCTATACTAACTGGACCAAAAAAATCGCTTGCTTCTTCCTAGCTCATGACTGGATCTGCGTTAGACTAGTTCATGATTCATCATTGGGAAGTCCCATAGGCTGTCTGGAAAAAGACAGGGGATTCAGGGCACACAAGAGATGCATGTCCCCCTCTGCGTGGGGTCCTCTCCTCTGCCACAGCACATCTGCAAGCCCTCAAATGCAATGCAGCCTTTATCTTGCCGCCCTTCCTATGCCTCATGCAAGGCCCCTGGGAGGGTTCATGTACCTGGGAGGAGAAAATCTGGCCCTTTCCCCCCCGGGTGTCGCTAGCAAGCAGCAAAGCTGGGCCAGCTGCTCCAGAAGGTCTGTAACACCTTCTCCCACTGGGCTAGCCCTTCCCTATCTGCTGCTGAACAGGCAGCAGCCAGCTGGCAGCTACAGGGGATTGAGGAGCCTTGTGAAAGGTGAAAAGTAAAAACAATAAAGAAGGTGAATCCCAGACAACTTGTAGAGGATTTGTAAAATGAGGGTCAAATTTTGACAAACATTTTCTTTCTTTCACAGTGAAACTGGTGGACTCAGTTCAAAGTCCATGACAAACTTCCCTCCATTTTCTCCTAGGGTGAAGTGGCCTAACCCACTGAAGCTGGCACCACCATGCACAGGTTAGATATTCCCAGGTAGACAGGTGTATGAATATACAGAGCGAAAACAGAACGAAAGGGATGCTGTGTTCATTTTTTATTGGGTCCTCTCCCTCTCCATCTGACTCCAGCCTTCCATGGCTGCAGAAACATTTAATAGTCATGGAATTTGGTAAAGCGAGTTCACCTTTCAGCAATGGGGACATCAGTCAGTCCTGCCCTCCCCACCTTAGCCTCTTTTGCAACAACATCAGAACATTTCACCATTATTTTATTGCTCATTATCCTCACAGTTTAACCTCAGTTTACCCCCGGGATGAAGTGAAGGCATATTTCACCCACTGAGCAAAGCTATAGACAAACTTTATGGCAGCCCCAACAGACATTTTTGATCCTAATTTCCAATGAAGGCCAGGAAGGTTGGTGTTGAGCAACACTGGTGCATAGCCTATCTGACCTCCTTGTGATCCTATAGATTGTGTGCACAGACCTGGTACCTTCTCACAGAGGACTCCCATTACCCTGAGGTCCCTTGGCCGGGTTTCTTCCAGACAGCAGGAGCCCAAGGAGATGCAGTGTCACGGGGGTCACCGCCCACCCAGGAAGCAAAGCAGCCAGGGCAACCTGCACCGATGGAAGCTGAAGGAAGGGGGGAAACAGACCCACAGGAGGGGCCCCAAGGTCACTCTTAGCACCCAAACTACTGTGTCAGGGTCACTGAGGGAGCAGCACACCAGTGCCCGCTGATGAGACAGAGCCTGGCACTGCACAGCAGGTCCAATGCTGACAGCGGCGAGCTGTCATTCCCAGGAAGAGACGGAGAAACACCGTCTGTGTGTGGCAGGCACAAGGCACCATGTGCGGGACCAGATCCGTTTCAAGGCACTGGGCTGCTGCAATACCCACCTGTGGGCTCCTGAGGCAGTCACTTCCCTGCTTCTGCCTTTGGTACCTACAGAACAGCTCTTCTTTTAAATATCTTATTGCTAATGTCTTCCCCTTGCGTCTCAGTGATAAACTCAACTGACATTTTTTTATGCTTGCTTTTATATATATGGAATATGTAACCTAAAAACTAGGGGTCTGTGTCCTCTGGCCCAGCTCTGGACAGTCATGTCGCGTAACGAGGGATGCAATAAATGTCAGTTTGTCCTAGAAGACACTCAGCAGGGGTTTAGGTTCACCATCCACAAACAGTATTATCTTCAGTGCTGCAATCAGCCTGGAGGAGGAATGGGTTCCTCGGACCTTTGGCATTTCAAGTGAAGTAAAGTTATACAATTAAACTTCAGTTAGGAAATATCCATAACTTACCAACAGGGGAGAGCAGTTAAGAGCATTACCAGCTGTCAGCACCTGGGAAACTAAATTGAATAGCCACAGCGCTGAGATATGAAAACTGAAGAGAAAAATCACATGTGCCTACTTTCTTTACGGCTGCAAAGTCATAGGTCATATGTTGTGCTAACCTGCAAGAAATAATAGGAACTTGGAGAGAAAATATAGCTCCAAATGTGAACCAGGCCATGGCATAGAAGAAGTTAAGCAAGGACAAACAGATTACTAGTGCTCTGAAGTATAAAATCACTGTCTCAGAGACTGCTCTCTCTACTCCTAGCAGCTTCATAAGCTAAACCAGCTGTTGCAAATAACACTGTTAGATTTTTAAGGACATCTATTTACTTGACTGTAAACAGATATACCATTTCTTTAAACTAAAAATACTCTCCCTGTTTTTTGAAAAAATTGAATTAGCAATATATGTAATGGCAGCCTTTCAGGGTTGTGTGATGCCTGTACAGATATTACTGAAAAATTTGCTATCACTCATATAAATCTATCACTCCCTTCCTGAATATCGTAAATTATTTGGGCAACATACTGCAATAAAGAAATAACAACTGAAATGGTTTGGTGGACTTTATGTGAGAGGAACCGTGGCCTTGCACATGGAAGAGGAGATGTCTTAGCCCAGGCTCTTTGAAATGGGAATAAGCAGGAGTAGCAGGGAAGGGTTCAACCTGTATCTGAGGAGGAGGAATATGAATGCACTGAAGCATCTTTTGACTGAGACTGAGGAGCCATAAACACCTCCCACTCCTCCATGCAGTGGAGTTACTTGTTTTCCCCTACAGCAGCAGATGTGGGACAACTACTATCACGTGTGCAGGCGTGATCTATCATCGCTGTGTGGCATCAACAGCCCAATTTGGAGGGTCAGTGCAGGACACAGCCATTTGGCATCGCGCAGCAAGAGGGGCCAAGCAGAGCACAGGAGCAGGTTGGGGGAAGGAGAGTGGTAGAGGAGAAGAGGCTGGCAGGAGCTAGGGTCAAGCCTAGTGTGGTGTGAATTAAGACCCTGGCTAAAAGCAGGAAATGTTCACACTTCTCAGAAAGCTTTATGAGCAGTGATAATGAAATAGCAACCCCCGAAGCACTTACATTCCCATTCACTTTTCTAATGCATCCATTTGAACAGTAGCTCCTGTCACAGGCTGTACCTGTGGAGCAATGGGCACAGCGTGCATGTGGCCCAAGAGAAGCACAGTGACACAGTGGTGTACACCAGCAGCATGTACCAGCCTGTTCAATGAGGCCTTCCACTGCTCCCTGCCCTGCTGACAGGGCGCTGTGGGTGGCACTGCCGTGAATGCCTTCACCAAAACACTTGCCTCATGTCAGGGAGGTGCACCCATTTGTAACCGCTTCCCTGGCTCTGCAGGCACCTCTGGCCACACGCCACACTGAGGGGGAGGCAATGACCACAGCTGTGATGGAGCCTCCGAGGGAATGCTGACTCACCCCCATCCAGAGGTTGCAAGAAGCACCCAGGAGTCTCCCTCAATGATTCGCAGCAGATGGGGAAATCTAGGCAACAGGTGCAATACCTCCCCAGCCTGCCATAGCTTTGAAATGCCATGGCCTCATGTAATGTTGGTAAAACAAATACAGCAATTAAAAACCTCTGCGTAACAAATCTGGTTCTGCAAACATGCAAATGGGCAGCAGAGCGGTGGCGATGCTGAGTGTTGCCTGGTAATCCATTTGCTCAGAGCTATATAATGGCTACATCCATAAAGAAACAGGGGAGGAAAGGCAGGGAAGTGCAGGAAATCCATTACTGCCATAAAGGGAAGGAAACGGAACAGGAGCTTGGACCTGAATCTGGATCCTCCTAGATTCCTGACCTCCTGCCAGGAAAAGATATTAGAAACCAATAGCGGGGTGGGGTGGCAGTAACCACTGCAGTGATTCATTCCCTTGTGAAAAGCAGAGTCACCCAGACAACTGGCACAGCTCCTCACTGTGTGCGTGGCCTCTGAGAGCTCGCCTGGTCACTTAAGCAGCTGGCACACTTCCTGCAATTAGCAAAAAATGCAGATAATGTAGCCTGGCTACCTGAGCCCCATCCCTATTATTGTCTGATCTAAATGGAAACAGAGTCGTCCTGATGTGACTTTTGATCCCCAAAAAAGCATGTAGTACTATGTGAGATAGCCAGGAAATGAAAGTCCGGATGGAAAGAGATTAGGAATTGCTCCTTGAGTAGGTTAAAATCACAGCTGACCTTATTATTTGGTGGTTGAGCAGAAGGAGAGACAACTCCAAGACAGGGCGACATTCAGGTTTTCTCCTTACCCCCGCCTGTACTGCTGTCACCCATACCCAATTCTGGTCATGTGCTGTGTTCTCACAGTTCCTGCACAATCCCACCCTTGTGCTCCCAACTCGGGGACGAGGAAGCTGTTTATCACAGCATTCCGTTTGTCACATTCATTTCAGGCGACAATAATACCCCGTTGCAAGTAGATCATTTACATCAGCAAATGTTGCAGCCGTTCTTCTCCACATGGGGAACTGAAGGCTTAGGGGGGTAAAAAGACTTTCCTTTGGCCACCTAGCGAGTCACTGATCCCCCAGATTCCAGCGTAAAATTAAACATAGCTGCCTAGGCTTGCTTTTAGATTTAGCTTACCAGTACACCCCTCTGAAGTCCATACATGGGAACTGTGCCCAACAACTGCACCTTAAATTACATTTTTCTTGTGGGGAGAAGGTGAAGGGAAAGGGTAGTTTATGCCTTGGTGCTGCAATCAAGCACTCAAAACCCCGTGTGCTTTCAGCATTTGGCTAATCAAATTTCAGCAGAGTGCACATAGCACTGTATCCAATCTGTCTATTTGTAAAACTTGACAAATTTTTGGCATCAGCAATAGAGAAGCCCATTCACCACCATCTTCCCCAAATCGGGAATTCACAGCCTGCTTAGTGCAGCTTGCCTTCACATGCCTCACATGTCTTGAGGGAACAGTTTTACCTGTAACTGCATCTCCAAACACCGGTGGGGAAGGTCTTTGGTGTGATAGGCTGCATTCTTCCTGCACATCTTCTCTTTCTTCTCCTTTCCTCCATCCACTGCTGCTAGCCATAGCCAATGCTACAGAGATGCATCTTGACATTGAAGGTTATAGGGATATATAGATATTAGAGACAGAGTTCCTTCAGAGTTCAAAGCTGGCTTGCTGCGTGTTTTGTTTGCTTCTTGAACCTTCTTAAAGCCACAGCTGGGAATTTTAATAGTTTTCCCAGCTGCCTGTCCGTGATGGGGGAAGACACAATGTCACCGAGGGCCTGGTATGACTGCACTCTAACTTCCAGGTAAAATTTAAAACCCTCCCTGAAAGTAAACGGGGATTTTGGACTTGAAACCGCACAACTGCTGAGATGAGTTGTTCAGTTTCGGTGGCACCCAGTAGTTCAGTGCGTCCTCTGTCTAACCCATACCAGAAGGGAGCAGTTCAGGAGGGCTGCTGTGAAAGGTCCCTTACTCCAGGCCCACAGGAACACAAGACATCCTCACTGCCCTATAGCATCACTTCTATTCCCCCAAGCCCCACAACTGCTCAGCAGCCCTGACTGGCTTGTTTAGCCTGCACTTCACGGCTCCTGCACTTGCCCTGAATGTTGACATGCTCTAAGCGTCCTGGGTCTGATGCTAGACTGCTGCAATACTATTATTACTGTGGATCGGACAATTATTAGTATTTAACTATGGCTTTATTTTCTTGGTTCTTCATAG
Organism: Falco rusticolus; assembly: GCF_015220075.1. NCBI lineage: Eukaryota > Metazoa > Chordata > Aves > Falconiformes > Falconidae > Falco > Falco rusticolus. The sequence goes on from NC_051189.1 coordinate 44,618,868, forward strand.
CAAACAAATGAGAGTGTGATCTATAGCTGTTTCCATTTCGGTTTCTGCAGCTCTACTGCAGAATGCCATCATCCACACCTCTGATTCCTGTGAGTCCTGTTAGCGCATCTTGTTGGCAGCAGAAGTATTCTTCCACTGCAGGTCTGATCCAAAACAGCGTATTCCACCATCTGCAGCTACCTGCTGGTGTCCAAGATGTTGTGAGGTGGTTGCTTTCTTTATCCAATAGCATTCGCCAATATTTATCTTTGGCACTAAGTGCTGAGGCTATTTTTGCTTCTGCCAAGTCAGGTAACATGTCTTTCATTACAGACACTTGGTAATGAGCAGTTTGTGGTACTTTGACGAGGTCGCTTGGCCTTATGCGAATGAAGCATTTGCCCGTGTGGAGGTTGGCTCCACACACCCGACAGGGGATGCAGCAACTGCATCACTGACACCATCTCTCTCCGTTCACTGTAGTGATTGCTACTTCTCCTTTGCCCTTGGTGCACTGGTTACACAGGTGCCATCCTGGCTGAATCACTGTCTCTATTTCAAGGTGAAATATGGCTGGAAGATATCCCAGTCCTTCAAAAATATCTTGATAACCTTTCAGCAGTCCCAGCTACAGAAGCAACACAGCGCAATGCCTGCTCTGACTTTTCGTGGACCAGCTTTTCTGCTTTGCTTGTGTGGTTCTTACTCCAGCTATTACACCCAGCCTCATGTGCAAGTTATTTTCTATTAATTATTTTTTCCTACCTGGTATCTTCCTCTGCAGATTATTTTCTCCCTTCTTACTTGTCTTCTTGCACAAACATCAGTATTTCTCCTTTTTCCCTCCTTCCACCCCCAAAATGCAAGCTGGAGTGGCACTCCATCTGCTCTGTGGCTGTGAACTGGTGTGTACTTTCTTTCTACATAGCCATACCTCTCCTAACACCAGGATGGGCTCTTCAAGCAGCCTCACAGAAGTTACTTTCAAGCATACCACAAATTCCTTTTTTTAATATACAATCTATTAAACAAAGAAGCCAGTGATTTTCTTTGGGCATTTGGGGCAATATTCTGATCTATGCTGATTCTTTGATTTTGGGGCAATATTCTGATCTACGCTTGCCTTAGGTTCAACTACATTCTTTGAGGAGATTCTTTACTTGTGCTTTATCTAGGAGAGAGGAAAGTTTGGAAACTGTTAGAGTTTTTCTAGATCTTATATGAGTCCCGTTGATTTGCCTGAAAGCTGCTGCAATATGCCCATGACTGCTGCTAGCACGGATGCTATTGATTTACTCTCTTTTGTTTCTCTCCCTTTTCATCACATTTTCCCACACGATCCAAAAAGCATCCACTTGATAAATTCATTCCCTTTCACATCCATCTTCCCAAAGATGGAAATCTTGGATACCGTTCTTGCTCTTTCTTCCTCCTTCCTATCCATTTTCCTTGTAAATAAGGATGATCAGAGCTTTCACTTCTTATTACATGAGCAGAGGAAGCAGATCATCTCTAAAATCATGGTCTCCATGGAAAGGAGATGAAAAGGCCTAATGAACAAAAATGACCTGGAAAAAAGAAAATGGAAGAACCGTGGACTGTCGCCAGCAGCTCTGCTGAGGACCCAGCCTGCTTGCCAGCAACTGAAAAGCTGCTAGCAATTGTAGGTGACTCAACCTGGGACATTGTTTCAACGTCTGCCAAAATCAACAGTAGGCCAGAAGATGGCACATAGCAACTGCTGGACTTGTCTTCCAGTTCTGCCAACAAACTCCTGGCATATTCCCAATCTGTGCCTCAGCTTCCCTGTCTCTGGAATGGGAATTGCTGCTAAATTTTGTTACAAAAAAAGGAACACACTTTATGTGTGTCAGGAAATTAGCAAACACAACAGTGGGAAGAGATCAATAGAGCAGATTGTAATGAAAGAGCTAAACTAAATATCTCTTCCTTCAAATGCCTCATGCACAGCCAAGGCTGGAGATCAGCAGAAACCAAGGAGAAAAATCCCCTTCCCATAAAGAGTTCAAAGCATTCAAGCCATTTGCATCTTATTAATATGGAGTACAATTACATGGCGGAGAAAGAGATCCCATTCCTGTACTGTATTTGTACTGTAAGCCTTGCCTCCTTCCTTTCCTTACAAGAGAGCATAAAGCTCTTGTACAGGCATAGTTTACAGGGACAACCTAGACACTGAACCCAAAGGCCTGTCCTGGACTCCATCTGAGGGGTGTGCAACTGCCTCCCCTTAACTATTGGTCACCACATTCTTTACTTGGCTTAGTCTCAAGTACACGTGGATCCCTATTTAGCAAGCTACTTATGTACTACCCAGCTGTGTTCAAGCATACTTTGCTGGATTAAGGCATAGGACATTAAAAACTGTAACTATATAGAAAAGAACATAAACCCAAATATATTTAACAGTCTAAACAGATTTTACTGCTCAACATGAACTCCTGGCTCTGCAGAGGGGTGCTTGTTTCTATCTCTAGCTCTAACTAATCTTGCATACTGCATTCAAAACAATGCAGTACTGCATACTGCATTGTTCCTTCCAGTCCCGTGCCTGTCCATGAGGAAAAGTGGGACCACAGGACACCCTGATGTGTTCCCAGATCACACTAGACCACATCCAGCCTTGGCCTTGGCACACTCATGACCAGATGTGGCTTCATATGCAGCTGTGCTGGCTTCACTGTGCACAGGTATGGATCTTTGGCTGGATCCAAAGAGAACAAATCATGGACCAAAGCCATTCTCCAAGGTACTGTACAAACACTGGAAAGAAGGAGTACCTTGACCCTAAAGAATAAATAGGAGATGTATGCCAAGAATGCTAAAGAGGATTCAATAATGTTAATGTTCTTTAGACCTTTCCACATGATGTTTTATAAATTAAGACTTTTAGCCAGGCTTGAATCAAAAGAGGTATCACGTGAAGATGAACCAAAGAATGGGCAAGGGGTGGTAAAAGAATATGTATTATACCTTCCAGAGAGGCAATTCTTCTTGCCACAGAACAAGATCAAACTGATTTAGTCACAGAACATAAACACTAGGCTAAAAAGCAGATCTGGTGTGCCTAGAAAGAAGGTAATAATTCAAGTATACCTGATTACCGTGTTTGTAATACAGCAGCTTTATTTCAGATGATAAAAGGCAGCGTCCCAAGGTACAGCTCCTCTGAAACTGAATCCATGCTCATGCTCAGGTTCAAACACAAGTGCAATGAGCCCCTTGCTTCTATGTAGTGAATGAGGTTGAGCAAGAACCAGCCCTCACAGGCTGACTGCTCTTGCATTTTCTTACCATTTTGAAACACTCAATATCAGAATTGCTTTCTTTCTATTAACTCTGTAAGACCATAGTATTTACTTCTTTCATTCACTAGGTGTTTTGCTTCAGCTGTTATACTCAGTAACTAACCCTTTCAGTAAACTTCTTTTAAAATCAGTTCCTAACAATACTTTGGTTTTATTTTCTGGAACTGGTTTGTTGAACTCTGGTAGATCCCAGCTCATGTCTGGTATCAACACAGGCAATGAAGGCTGCTTCCAGAAGAATTAATTTGCAACATTTTGTGAGCAGGACAGAGCAGAAGAAGAGCAAAGATCAAATGCAGACATACAATGACATACACGTTCATGGGAACCAAGTTTTTGGGAATACCTATTGTAATATTTCTTCTTATAAATTTTTTAGGAATTAAAATCTTCTTAATGTATTCCTTCTCTCCCACTCTCAGGAACAGTTACTATTGCAGATACTTTCTTTAGAAGATTTGCATCTGACTGAACATTTCCAGGACAAAGCCTTTAGCCCCAGCTGTCCAGGCTTCTGCACACATGCATTGGTCACAAGCAGCTCAGCAGGACTGCTCACATGTAGGAAGTTATATTTAAATATTTATTTATGCAGTTTTTTCAGGTTTAAATTATTTTACTTAGGACAGCTGGACTTAGAACTCTGATGTTCAGATGATGGGAAACTATTTCCTCCCAAAGAAAGAAATGTTACTGATGGACATTCTGCCTCCACCTTCTTGTGACAGTAGTATCTATGCTTCCTCAAGCATAAGTACCTTTCACATAATTGAGGTTAACATAATACAAAAGATCATGTTCTCTCGTTAAGCGGTATAGAACATGTATAAAGAAAACATATGTACAGAAAGAGAGGAAATAGCATGTTGCTGCCCTTGTCATCTGTGGAAATTATTGCCTTTACCCCTTGTCCAGTTTTGGATTTAGTTTCTAATCCCTTTAACAGGCTTTCCCAAATCCTGAGTAGTTTAAACTATTATTTAATATCTTATTTGCCAGGAAGATTTTCTGTCTGTGTCTATGTCTCTCTATGTACATTATATTATGTATGCACATACACATAATATTATTATTCCCTTAGTAGCAATTAAGCAGTATAATCCACCTCAAAGATATTTACAACAATTTAAACTACCCTGAACCAAGGAGTTTAGAGGATTAGAGATGAGATTTAAGCAGTTACTGAGGGGATAAATTTTACAGTTCCTGTGCACTGCAGCACCATTTGACTTTAAGGCCAGAGAACAGAGGGTTTGGAGGTGATTGAAGCAAAGAAGGAAATGAACCAAAAGCTGAGTCAAGTGTAAAGCCCAGAATGGTTTGTTGAAATCTTCTAACCTCCATGTTTAGAGGACAGTAGACAGCTGGCTCCTTGGATGAGTTTGTCCAACTTTTGTGCAACCTCCCAGTTGTCAGTGAGCACGTGCGCACTCCTGCACTGTCCCCAGCACCCCGTGTGCCAGGGCGTGAGCAGGCAGAACAGGTCTGGCTTCAACTGAAAGCTCTGCTGTCTTCAGTAACACAGGGCATGCTCTGGGACGGAGGGCATAAACTGGCAGTGAAAGTTCAAACCAATCTGGATCTATCAAAGGAAAAGGGTACCCTACCCAAAGACACTACAAGGAGATCCAAAGATAAAAATCTGAATATGCTGAAGAAGCAGAGCACTGTAGTTTGATTTTTCTGATGCCTGCATAGCAAACCAACACACCAGCATTGCTTCATGTTTAAGGGCACACCCTGTCATGTATTTATATCAACATATTTATGTTTTTCAGTCTCAGACTTTTCAGCTGAAATAGCGTTTGGCTGAAAGTGTCTTTGAAGTAAAACTCACCCAAGGTATTCACCCCTTGCACAATCCCAGGGGCCCTTTCCTCTAGTCTACCTTGTCAATGAAGCAAGAGTAAACTCACTCTGAAACTGCCCCTCATCTGTGTGTAACACCTGGGATATTTCCCATTTGTCTCTCTTTCTGCCAGTGAGAAACTAATGCTAAAAAGTAAAAAATAGAGACAAATTATTGTTGCCACCTGGTAAGCTAAATGTACCTCCCATACAATTCCCCAATAAATTTCTTCTATTATTCTCAGAGTGTTGAGGGGGGAGGAGGGAGGTCCAAATTTATTTTTCGTGAGTAATATCTTATATACAAAAATGCATCAATCTTCCTGTCAAACCCCAGGTGTCAGCTCGCATTATCCACTCCAGAAGAGAGCAGCAGAGTCAGAGTAGGAAATGGAGCTATCTGGAGGGAGCAGGCTTTCCAAGCCATCGGTCTCCCACATGTGACTTTGCCCAGCAGCTCGAGGGCAGCCATGCCAGCAGCCCCACGGAGCAGCCCCACAGAGCAGCCCCCACCAGCGGTGCTCCTGCTCCCTTCCCCACACAGGGTTCTGGTAAGCCTGGGAGCCATGAAAATGTACCCCCCGCACAGTCAGTATTGCTTTGCTAATAAGAGTGTCTGCTGCTTGCTAGAAAGAAGAGACAAATAACAAAATGCATGTGGAAGACATGAGGATGGAGAAGCCAGGCACAAGGAAGCCCTGTAGTATGGGTGTCACCTCCTGGAGATCCACACTTGGCCATGAATGGCATGGGCTCTTGTCTCCAAATGCTGAGATGGAATGCTCATTACTCTTTCTCCTTGTGACTGTGGCTACTTTGCTTAGTAGAGACTCCTTAAGGGGAATGACCTATTTGCAAAGCCTGTAAAAATCCTAATTTGAGTGTGTGGTGGTTTTTCCTCTTATAAAAAAAAAATATTTCAAAATACCTTTAAGTGACTGCAGCAGGGCCATGGGAAAGTGAATCGCCACATTCACATATTAGAAGGAGAAACAATCTTTTGTATATGGCAATGGATTTCATGTTTACAGTGCTAAGAAGGTTATCGCATTTAATGGGGAGTGGAGATGGAAATTAAAAAAATGATGATAAATAGCTTGCCATAGCCCATCTATAAATTTCACCTGCTGACGTGGTTTAGTGGGCAGACGCTAATACCACCCTCGGGAGGAAGAAGGAAACCAGCGCTGGGACAGGAAGGGGTTAGGCAAGATTTAAGTGAGTGTACAGGAAGCAATAAAGGTTGTGGAGATTTAGCTCAAGTCTGGTGAGTGTTTGATTCAATCCTTGGTTAGGCAACAAACTTGACAACATTATCTGGTTTTGTTGTAGGAACAACTGTTCACTTGTCTAAATCCTGCCCTCAGCACTGATATATATCAGCCTTCAATTTACTCTTACTCCCATTCGAATCACAGTATGAGTCAAGCACATCCCCCCTGCTCCTATGCAGATGGCGTGCAGAGAAGCCCATGTACAGTTTGTTTTAAGGATTCTTTTTTTTTTTTTTTTAATTGAATTAGGCCTGATTTGTTCTTCCATTTCCTGCCTAGGGTGAGTTTAGCACAGGTGGTGTCTTCCAGGGCAGGGCAGGCGATTTGGGTGAAACCTCAGAGCTGCCTGAACACGCCGCACTCGCTCACTGCTGCCAAGCTGAGCACGTGTGTTTTGCAAGTCCAGGTTTGGCAGGCAGCAACACCAGCGGGGCCAGCCCCAGGAAGGGTGCTGGGAGCTCAGCCCCGGCCACCGGCAGGGGAGCCCGGCCAGCCGCCTCTCAGCAGCCCGAGCCAGCGCCAGGTGCCAGAGCGGATCAGATCAGAGGTCCAGCTAGCCTGAAATCCTGCCGTTCCCGCTCACCAGGAACACATGCAGAAGAACCCTCCCTGCAAAGGACAAACGCCCGTCCAAAAACGTGCTCAGCAGTCAAGTTTCACTGCGAGTGGGAAGTATTCATCGTCACAAGGCCTGAAGCAGCGATCTGAGTTATTAAAGTAATATTGCATTAAAATATGAGTTAATAGATTAACTTTTACCCTGAATAGTTTAACTGCAGATGTAGCTAGTATTGATTGCAATGTCTAACATTTTTTAATCCTGCTAGGCTCTTTACCTCAATATTTTCTCAAGGCCACAGAAGAGGCACTGTGTTAAAAAAGCATTTGCTGTTCTAGATTTAAACCTGTTGCTTTTATTTCCAAGTGTCTCTCTGATATTTATGACAAGAGAGGGTACACAGGAGTGACCACATGACCCCTTGGTACCATCTATTATTTTATATACTGCAATGACATCTCTTACTTGCCACCTTCCACTACTCAATTGTCCATATCTTCATCTCAAAGTGTCGCCATACCTCTTCGTCACAGGTTTTGTTACTCTTCTCTGGACTTAAAAATATGTCCGCCATATAATCTTTTATGAGGTGAAACTACCCTTACCTAAAAACAGCATTCTAGCTGAGAACGTGCCATTGATCTTTCCATAAAAAGGCATTGTAATTCTCACAGCACTATTCTTTATGTCCCCCTTAACAGGAGGATAACCTGATTCTGGGAACCTATTCCCAGCATGCATCTAGCTGGAAATAGGTTCAGGTTCTCTGAGTTTTGACCAGAACTTTTATGATGCAGCAGAGCCCAAAGCTATATCTATCAGTGGGGTCACCTTAGCCGTACACACATGTAAGGCTCTGCCCTGCTGTCTGCACCCTGCTCAACGTGAATTTCAGCTGCCACGCGTGGCCTTTGCTTGCCTGCCTAAAATCGGATGCTGAGCACCATTGTGGGCTGGCCATTGCCCCCCACACAGCGGCGGTGGCCGCAGTGCAGGGACGAGCAATAGCAGCAGCTCCAGGGGGCCCAGGGCAAAGGTGGAGGTTATGACCTCTTGTGTATCATTAGGCAATTAGCCAGGGCCCTCTCTAACCTCTCAAAACACAGGGCCCTGGGCAAACTGTCCTCCCCTGGCTAAGCAGGGCTGACCCTCCTCTCTTCGTAGCCACACTCACGTTGTTTTGACACTCCCTCAGATACTCTTCTGTTCTGCATATGAACCGCATTATTATATGTTTCTCTTTCTGCATCTTGCAAACTTACAAGATGTTGAGGAACTGGAAGACCTTATTCCAAGAATTTCATAGACCGGGAGGGTTTCAGACCAACACTCCCAGGATCACCATAGAAACAGGCTGGGTATTTACCAGTTTTGTCCAAGGTCCTATCCCATCTCAGGATCCTGCTATCAGTATCAAAAATGGAATGTTTTTACCCAAAGGGGCTTAGAAAAAGGAGACCAGAGCCATGTGTGAAATGAGAAGATACAGAAAGGAAAGATTTAAGGATTTAGACATAATTGAACCTTGCCAGCTCAGCTAAGCAGACCCTGTTGAGGTCATTCCCGACTCCCTTGTAAATGTACTCAGATTTGGTCATAATAAAACGGACAAATTTCAAATGCCTTTTTCTCATTTTTCTTCCCCTTATATTTTCAAACCCAATTTTAGAAGATATGTGCCCAGGTATACCTGGTACATTTCTGTTTGTACATTGAAAGGTTAGATGGATGGTCTGAATGTGCTGTTTTTAAGACAGTGGTGCTTTCTTCTTGTAAAATTGACATCAATGTCCTTTGCAAGAGACAGTAAAAACAAAGGAAAGGGATGATGAAAGGAAAGACGAAGGCAGGTAAGAGGAGTCAGTCTGACAGAAGAGGAGAAATCAGAACACCAGATGTATGCTTCATGTATAGCATTTTATCAGATTACTCTGTAAGCAATGGTGCAATTTTATGTGTAAGACAGTACAGGCCCTTCCCTCTCAAGGCTATGGGAAGAGAGAGAAAAGATGGTCGTCTCATTAAGGTAGTGACACAGGATTCTGGAGATCTGGCTCCCATTCCTGGCTCTGACACAAACCTTGTGTAAATCACTTAATCTCTCTGTGCCTCTGTTTCCCATCTGTGAAACAGAGATAACACATCCTTTTTCTCACCCCAGTCTGTCTTGTCTATTTAGATTATCTGCTTTCCTAGGCAGGGAAAGCTTCTTACTGCATGGGCTTGGGTTTTCAGTTTGTTTGTCCTCAGCGCTTTCTGCTGGATCTTTTAAGACCAGAGGGAACCACAGTGAACATCTGGTCATGACCCCTTATACAAGACAAGTCCTGGGAGCTCCCAGAATTAATTCCTGTTTCAGCAGCTGTGATAGACAAAAGAATAGTTTTAGGAGAAATATATTTTTTCTTTTTTTTATGTAAAAAAGAAGAAAAAAACCCCAAATCCAATGTAGCTTTCAATAAGCAACTGATCAGTAACTTTCACTGATAAAAGCTGTTGCTCTATTCCTTGCTTGATTTTGTCTAGACTCTTTTCCCACTACTAGAATGATGCTTCCACAGCTGGCCGCTATCCTTGCTGGGCTCAAGAGCCCTCTCTGATCAATGTGTGTGTATTTGTGGTGGGACTTCTTTAACTTTAACTATGCATGTAATCTAACCTAGCTGCCCAGTGACAGAAGAACCTGAATAGAGGAACTGATCCTAAAGATCTTGGATACCTGTCTTGGGATAGGACAAAATGGCCTCTGAAAGGCTCTGTATTGACTACCCATGAACCCTGGATAAACTTATTATCCTTGTTTGCACCTGTAGAATAATTCTGGAGCAGTCACGTGATTTTCTCCATTTTTCTTCTTGACATAGCTTTTCTTCACAGAATTTGCACTCGAGTTTCATTACACTTCATGATGAAAGCAAATGTGATTATAACTCGACTTTGACCGGGATTGTTGCTCCTGTTAACGTGTGTTCATTCTCTCCTTTCTCAACCATCACCATATGCCAATAACTGGTGAGATCCAGTGAAATAAGTGGATTTGGAATATTTTCAATGGAGGAAAGTATTCAGTCTTGAGTTTTTCTAAGCTGGGTGAGTGCTCTAACCACTGAGTAAGGGAATAAAAGCCCTTTTCCTGCGGTCATACGTTAAAGGAAGGTTGCATCTGCTTTTGCATTTTGTGCATAGGCTGTTCCTTCAAGTGTGCCACAGGCACACACCTTGGACCAAGCTCCGTAAAGGAAACAAGCAGACAAATGTATAGTTATGACATTGATACTGAACTGCTCAACCCTGTCAGGATTGAGGTGTCTTCTGGGACTGCACAAAAGCAGAACCTCAGTTGCCTTGGAAACTTCTCCAGCTGAAAACTGAGGAGATTAAGGCAGTTCTGGGCAGCCACTGAGCTGAGCTTTCAGGACTGCGGTTTTAGGTTCAGATGCCTAAACTCCTCCTAACTTCTCTCTTTAACCATTGTTTGTAGAGCTGGCCTCTGTTTGGATAATCAGAATGTCAAGCTGCACAAACATCTTAGAGAAAGCTAAAGCTATTGCATCAAAACTGTAAATTAAATCACCCCATCTGAAATCTGATTTAAAATGATATCAAGTTAGTTTGACAAGAACCATCCTGATTGCCATTAATTCTATTCCCTTCTTTTAATTCCTTATTACTCAAGCACCCTATCAGCCATTCCATTATTTTGCCTGGAATCGAAGGCAAGCTGACAGGCCTATAATTACTCGGGTCACTGCATTTACCTTTTTTAAATATTGGCACAACATTAGCTTTCTTGTAGTCCTCTGGAACATCCCCAACGCTCCATGGCTTGTTAAAAATCAGAATTAATGGTCTGTGGTGTTACTTGACTATTGATCTTAAAATCTTGAATGCAAATTATCCAGACCCACTAATTTTAATGTATCTAACTTTAGTATCTGCTGTTTAACACATTCCCTTAGTTACTGCTAGAATGGAAAGTGTTTCATCATCATTCTGTCCTGAATCATCTGGCTTTTCCCCAAATACTGAACAGAGGTATTGATTGACCACTTCTGCCTTTTCTGTGTTATTATTGAGAATTCTACCTGCAGATAAACAGATTAATACCATATGTAGTGTAGGCTTTATACCTGAAAACCTGTAAAAATTCCTTTTGTTCTGTTTATGCATTTCTACTTGTATCATTTTGCTTCCCTACTGCATTTTCTACTGTTTTTGCCTTGAACTTCTGGTGCTTGCTATATGCTCTTTTTCCATTTACATGTTTATTCCCCTGGTTTAGGGACTTATAGCAGTTCTCTGTTTTATGAAATTGACCCTTGGGAAGCCAACATATATGTGTTTGTGTCTATTGAACCAAAAATAGGATTAGGGACCTGTCTAAGCCTTTCTTCATCTAAAGTTTTTTGAAACTTGGCCTCATACACAAGTCCATTGTATCTAAATCTGCATTTCCCTGTATTCTTGGAATTAACAATCATTTTGTTAAGTAAATCGATCAACATTTAGCCTGTGATCCAAAATCTCAGGTGATGAATTTTCTGACATTACAGGAAGAAATTATGTGAAACTGGGTTCTTCCTAAAACTTCAGACATGTACTGCTGAGGCATGTAATAATATTTTGGAACTGGCAGCAGCAGATCCTCTTTCTGTTTCCACCAAGGAGACTCACACCCTCCTCTTGCAAAATCTCAACACTCTTCTACTAAGTGAGCAATGAACTTCCAACAGCTTCCTACAATGCAGGACATGTGCCAAGCAGATGAGCAGTTTTGATCTCATCTCATGCAATAGTGAGCAGCAATGCTTACATAGATGGGCCTGTTCTTAAGCATTTCACGGGAAAAGAAGAAATGACATTTGTTTTCTCAATCCAGTATCTGAGACAAAATGAGCATGAAAATTAGTTGTGAGCTGGGAGAAAAAGGGGACTTTCCAGGGGAAGTTAACAATTTCTGTGTTGGACTTTGTGTAGATCCCTTATGTCATTACTATGTAAGTACTTTAATAGCCTTTACCTACAGTGTATATGGAGCAGACACTAAGATGAAGTCAAACCATATTACTCCCTTCAAATCAATATTTGCTGTACTCATTCACATGGTTGAGCTGTAGTACTAACTGTTTTCAAGAAATAAGACTAATTCTCTGAATAATCAGCTCCATGAATGGCTGGGATTACTCTACACTTCTGTGGAAAGAAAGCAGCGCTTTCTCCTGCTAGTACCTAGTGATGATGGAGGATGTAATTTCTTTCTCAACATTAAAGCTACAAAAGCTGAGGTTGAATGTACGAGAGTACATCCCACTAGAAAGGGGTATGAGAGCTAAAGATGGCAAGGTTCCAACAACAGCAAAAAGGGTGCAAAAGTGAGAATGAAATAGCACTAATTCAGAGAAGTTCAGAGTAAGAGAGAAAGTTCCACACTTGGCCTATGTAGATGTATGAAGAAGCAACAGGGATTTCCAAAGCATGACTGATCTCACCACCTTCCAGACTGCAAAAACTAGTCTCAGAGCAAGCTGATTGTGGAGACAAAAATGGCCGCTGTCTAAGTAGACAACTCATAAATCCAAAGCATGACAGCACCACTTAAGAAGTCAATAAAATATCAGAACTAACTTACACTTCTAGAGTGCTGTTATGCACAGTAAATAAGCTGCAGAAACTATACAAACAAAACCTCAGCCCCACTGAACTCAAAGGGAGTGTTCATCTATGCATTTATACAAAGAGCAAAGCAGAATTCTCCTGACAATACTTTTTTGTTTAAAATGACAAACATAAGCTAGGAAGAGCAAGTTTAATGTTCCAGAGAGGCATTAGGGCCTACCTACTTGCATCAAGATGCAGGCTCTATCAGAAAACTCTTCAAAGCAGAGATATTTCTTCTTTAACCACTTTTAAAGATGCCAGCATGTTACAGTTGCAGTCATTTCTGAAGACGAATGCAGAATATGTTAAAGCTCAGAGTGAGCAAATAAAGATTAGGAATCACAGCTTCCTAATGTGTAAGAAACCTCTTTTACAAGCAAGTGCTGGAAGGAAAAAGTTGGTAGCTTGCCTGATTTCAGAGCTGAGGGACCTACAGGTGCTGACAGTTGTACATCTGCTTTGCTTGCCTTCTGATGGACAGGAACCAACTCCAGTACAGGAGCTCTGTAGGCACAAGTCCAAGGTAACAATCTCAAAGTGGCCCAGCTGTGGTTCTTGATCAATTCAAGTGCATTTTACACTCATGATGAGCAGCAAGACCCTACATCCATGGGGACTTCCAAGTAATCTGAGCTCCCAGCTGTGGCAATAAGCAAATCATCAAAGGATGATAAAGTCAATATTGCTTGGTTGCCTTGGGAACGAGACAAATGTCCAGACATGTTCCCTTTGGTAACAGAGTGGGGAGATAAGTCATCACTACCTCCCTCATGTGAAATGTTCCCAGAGCTCCTGCTCCATGAGGTATGTGGGATGTGTCTTGCGGGTTTTGGAGAGGTGAACATTTTGGTGTGTGGTTTGTGTAATCAAAGTTTTGGTTAGCAGCCTGTAATAAGACATGCTGAAATGCAGGGTATATTTATTCGGGTTTAGCACCACAATAATGCAGCTGCTCCAGTGCTGGCCCACATGTGGCCAGCTTGGTGTGTGGGTGAAGGAGAGGTGTGATTGCCTGCACCCATTAGAGTAGACAAAGCCGAATGACTCAAAAGCAGACATCTGACTAAAGCCCCATATATCTGACTCACAGACCTATCCTTTAATCACCAGCCATTTCTCAGAAAATGTGTCTGGGTTAAATACTTAAACTATATTCTTAGAAGTGGGGGGGTTAGGGGGTGGGTGAGGGTGTTTTGGGAGAAGAGTTTCTTTTAAGAGGAACATCAGTGTTCAGGTGAAGGACCCTACCAAGGCTCAAAAAACCCAGATTTAAACAGCTCTAATCCAGTTGGATCAGCAGCATCTGAATAAAGGCAGACCAATAAACCCTTCTCCAGGTTCAAATATTACCTGGTGTAACCATGCTGTCTTGCACTTATTTCTCATTTCTCTGAAAGCTACTTCTATTAAACTACCCAAATCATAAAAACATGACACATGCATAGAAAGATAGGGTCCAAAAATCAGTCCTACAGCTGTTGCAAACACTTAAACACTTCAATAGTGTTTATAAATGAATGCCAAACTGGAATTATTACTAATATTATGATGAGTATAGCAAAGAACTCTAAATTAATAAATGATTGTGTAGCATCACTCAGAAAGTAATTTTATACAAAAAATATTTGCCCTAATGTTTTGGTCCAAAGATGTTTCAGTAATGACAGCAGAAATCGAAACATTGACAATAGTATAATTTGTCTGATGTTATGTAACTGAAAGATACTGTAACATTACTCTGTCACAAATCATCATCAAGACACTTTTCAGAAATTACAGTAATGTGGCTGGCTCTTTCCTTTTTTAAATTAAATTCATCACTGACTTGACATGTAAGATGTGTAAAATGAGAAGCAATTCTTTAAAATTCCTATTGACACCTAAAATAAGAACATCTTTATAAGACCTCCAGCAATATCTTGTGTCAATGTATGCAATTAAAAAGAAAGGAGAAAAAAACCCTAAATTAAGTGAAAATCAAAGAGAAAAGATTCTTTTGAGGAAAAAATATTATATAACAATAATTCCAACAAGGAAAAACAAATGCAGATTTAGGAAGACAGCAAAGAGGAACTTTACTTATATTGATTGGGTAATACAAGGATGACAAGCAGAATACATACCTCAAGACCTCAGGTACCCAACCGTTTGCTGTCCACTGCTGAAAAGGCAAAAGACTACCCTAGGTATGTTCTGCAGGGAGACACTTCTGACATTTAAGGAAACATCTTCCAAATATAAAGCAGTAAGTGACAAATTATTTGAGCCTTCATCTGAAAAAATGCAGACCCAGAAGATCTGTTGAATTTCTAAATATTTTCTAATCTCACTAATTCCTCATCAGTCTCAAAGGCAAAAGATTACCAACACTCAAGCTGAGCAAGAATTATCTAAGTGCTATTCAACAGGGATTCAGCATACTTTCTCCTCGAGGTTGATTTATGGCTGGTCATCTTTGCTTTAATGCCCTAGAAGTCTCTCCTACATAATATATGTTATCAAGATTGAGTAAATTACAAAAGAAGCATCATGCATAATTCTAATTCTCTTCTCACAACAGGATGTTTATTTCCTGTTTCGAGATAGTAAAAAGGATTTCCAGTTATCATATTACAGCAATTTACAAAAAATGCCTGTAGGCAGGAAGTTCATGAAGAGTGAAACTGGCTCATAACTAGGTTAGCACATGTGAATGGACTCTGAAATGTAAATTTATCTTATAAAAAAAAAAACAACAAAACATCGGACAGATACACCCAGGTATTCAATGAACCAAAGGTCACAGTGGCAAGATTAGTGCCTAGAACAAGAGGTCCCTGGTCCAGGCTGGAGCATCCAGGCACCCATTGTGAAACCAATTACAATAATGCTAAGCCAGTCTTTTACATAAATAACTCTTTGTGTCCTAAGGAACAAAGGAGAAAAGACCTTATCTTTCAGCCTCTGACTTTTCATTAGCCCCTTTGGGCAGAACTGGATCCTCACTCTGACCTCCTGCAGATGCTCACGGACATGCCTGAGGCTGTCTGAGAGCAGGGTTTGGACTCTGGTAGACTTCAGGCAAAGTTACGCGCTTGCAGATAAAATTCAGCTTTGCACAGAAGCCTGAAATTTACAGAAACTGTAAGCCCTAGGGAGTACTGAGTGGTCTGAAAACATATACACTCTTCAGAAGATGCAACATGAAGACTTGGTCTCTAAAGGTGGGATGGCATTCAGGGAAATGTCCCTGTGCTTAAATATCCTGTTCCCTTTGGAAGGTTCAGGCTGTAAATGTGATGTGGTGGGTGCTCAAAGCATGCCATGACTGCTCCACACAGCAATTGACACCAACCTGTGGCAGAGCAATCCTAAACTCCTCCAGTGTGCAGAAATCCAGAGCCAACATCACCAACTTTGTAGTCTCTTTCCTCCCCGCTTCCATCCCAGCATGTCCCCAGGTGGAAGCACTAGACCTTGCTGAAAGCTGGTTTCACTGGCTGCTGCAGTACCAGGTAGGGTGTCCCTCGGGACTTCTCTGATGTGTGGGTGGAGTAAGCAGCCACTGGCAGCCCTGCTTCCTCTCTTACCAGGTTCTGCCCTGGACAAAGAGGCACTCCCTCACTGACAGCAGAGATAAAGAAAATTATCATCAGGAAATTAAATTCCTCAAGCTTCAAATGCCTGTGCAGAAGACTCATTAATCAGCTGTGTGAAGGAAGGGCGGATGCTCCGGTGAACTGTAGGCATACATGTAATTTGAAGGTGCAGTGCAACATCACAGATACCGTTAATTAGAAGAGCAGCCATCCTCTGAACTCTGAGCTCCTTTTTCATTTAACTTCATGAAACCCACTTGGCATGTGGCTCACTGATACAGGTACTTGCTGCTCTGGTGATTACACCAGGCCCTCCATATTTCCATGGATGTTCTCCAGGAACACATGCCTGGGAAAGTGTAGGGGAGCGTTTAGCAGGTATGGACAATGCGACAAAGATAATTCACTTGAACCGGAGAGGCATCCATCTTTCAATAGGGTGAAATTAAATACAGAGCCAAATGTCACTAAAACAATCTCATCCTTTTCAGAAGTTGATCCTCAGCTGTTATCAACTAAGAGAACTGCAGCATTTTCCAGAGGGGCTTCAGACCCAGCTGGGTATCTGACTGAAAGAGTGTGACATACTAGGTACAAATCAGAGAATCAGAAGTAAATTCCTCTGAATTATAGTGATGTAAACCTGGAGTAATATCACTGATGTCAGCTAAGTAGCACAGATTGCCACCACTGTGCTTTAAAGAACTTGATATTTGATCTCGTTCTTTTGCACAAATCCACCTTCGAAGGCCATCAGGCATAGTCAGTTCCTTTGTCTTTGCTATGCTGCTACTGCTGTAATTAATCTTTTTGCAACCACCCTATTGGCAATTTCCCTAATGCACACATCCTCCCCCTCCCTCCCTCCCTCCCTCCCTCCTTTTCTCTCTCCTCCAATTCCTCTCTGCTGTGCACTTCCCCCTCCCCAGCCTTTTGGGAACACATCAGCTCTTCAGTGAGCCTGTGAGCCAGATTGTCTTTAAACTCTACTTATCTAGGCACAGAAGTCTTTTACTCAGACGTATCTGTGCCTTGAATATGGGCTTGGTTACTCAAATGGTGATATAAATTAAACCCAGGCTTCACATTAACATTAGTACTAACATAACCACTTGGCAGTATGGGTGTAAGTAAAATCTTGTGAATAAAGTTTCTGACTGGAGGACTACATGCTATTATTTTAAATCATTTGTCATTTTTCCTATCAAAACAAAACTTTTTGGCAGTAAACCACTTTGAGTCATGTGAATGATCTGAAATTAAAAATCATTCCTTCATACAATTTTCGCTAAAATTGACACTAATTTCAAAGCAAAATATTATCAAGCTAATAAAATCAGGGGGGTTTGCCTAGAAAATACTGACATGAAAATTCTGGTCACTATAACAAAATCAGTATCTGAAATCTAATTTTAGATAATCCTGACGGGCAGATCCTATTGGAAAAACATCTTCCAAGTGTTCTCCTCCAGAGCTAGAGGAAAAACAGTCCTTAAGTTCTGGGGTGCTTTTATCACGTGCTGTAGCTGAAGAGAGGACTGGAGGCTTTTCCCTGGACTGATAGGTCAGTGAACTCCTGGGAGGGAAGAGAGCATGGCCAGGCAGCCCCTGCTTACCCCTGCCTTGTGCTCTCACAGGTGCCGGAGTCCGGGGGATGCAGCAGCCGCAGGCACTGGCCTCTCTGGCACTGTCTGTCACTTGTCCTTGCCCACTGAACCTTTTGCTTATATTAACATTTGCACTCCTTTTATTGCAACAGCAGGGTCGTCTGTGTTTGTACAACCCACCCAGTTACACAATCTACCGATTATGTGATTCTTCACAAAAATGAAGAAGCAAGAAGTTTAAACTAAAACTTTTCAATATATTCTCATAATAATAATAATAGCAAACAGACAGATTGATGTGTGTACTACAGCACTTCCCCAAATTGCTTTTTCTCTTGCAAAGCAACCCCTTTGTTTTCCTGACACAGCTTCTGTGATGACAGGTGCACTCTCTAATTGCCTGTATCAGGCCTGTGAACCATCTAAATTATCCTGTTCCTGGTGAAAGGCCCCTCATGCCTTCATGATCCTTTGCATTGCACACCCTAATAGTACAAATAACACTAGGGACACCGGTGTGGAAGCGTGCAGGCAGCACATCTCACCCCCAGTCAGCCAGGTGCATGCTCCCTGGACACTGAGGTAAGTGGAGCCATTTTTTCCCAGGTGCTTTTTCACCCAGGTCCACCTTCAGGAGCCAACACAAAACATAGTTGCCTGGGCCACTTGGGAAGGCAGGCACTGCACTGATATCTGTGTTACTGTGTGATAATGCTGTTCTTCATGATCAGACAGGTTAACTCCAGAAGACCTTACCACCCTGCTTTCTGTAACCAGTTAGCACATCCCACGTTGGTGTTGATGGTTGTCCAAAGACTGGATCATGGCCAAGTAGTATTTTCTTTCGCACACACAGAGGAAGACAAAGAACATATTTCTGTCACTAATGTTCTCAGCACAATTTGGGTGTTTTATTTCTTCAGTAGTAACCATGATTTTGGTGGGAAAAGTAACAATAATAGACTTCATGTTCTTCTATCACCCCAGCACTGACACCTGGTTTGCTAACGACGGTCCAGCAGATTTGCAGCTATGTCGTGTAAATTGCTGACAGAGGATGATGGAAATCTGCCTCAGGACTTCCTGAGGGTGTCAGGTCAGAAGTGTCCTAGCACTGAAGGAGGGAAGCACACTCTTTGCACAGTTCCTTGGAGGTCCCAGCCCTCCTAGATCTGTAGGACAGTCCTTCTTGAGCCAGTTTGTCCTTGTGCTCTTGCTCCACAGCCGGTGGTTGGTGCATAAGGACAATGAAACCCTCATGGCTGCATGGCGGTCTGTGTGACCCACTTACTGGTGTGTGAGATCACCTTCCGTACACCACCAGAAAGCTCTAGACCATGTCCCATGCTATCTTTCCATCCTCAACCTTGCACCAGCTTCTGTCTCTCCTGTCTCATACCCCCTTGGGTCTGCTGAATGCAGAGAGATGGGATGAGGTTCCCTGCCCATAGGGTCAGCATTGCCCATGTTTGCTCAGCAGTTCCGTACAGAGAAACAGTCACTGTTAGAACTATGGTATGAAACACTTCAAAGGTCTGCTTCAGCTTTTCAGAAGTCTTAGTACTGTGACAGTGTGGCCATCACTAAGCAGGTTATAACTGCACGGTACAGCAGAGTGGACACATGCAAGCGAGCCTGAATGGCCAGACCAAGGTAAACCGTGTGGTAAAGGATCGGTGGTGCTTCTCCTGCCTGCTATTTGCCTCTTCCCTGCTTTTCAAGTTTCACTCATTTACTGCTTGTCTCCCTTGCGTCAAATTAATTTATGCAAAGTGTCGACCTGTTAGACTGAACGGATTTTTTTCTGAGCATTCTAGGGAGATGCAGAGACCGCCTTCATTCAGCTTGTTCAACTATCTTATCCATAACCTCTTCCTAACAGGTGTTCAACACATCCCAACAGGATACATTTATCCTGAAGCTTCCTTGCTGCTTTAAACAAAACCTCGCATTCCCTCTGCCTTCCCTTTCTCCTTCCTTTGATCCATCCCTTTTTTAAGCTTCGTTTGTGCTATTAATAATCGAGGGTTCAGCGCTGTCAGCACATTCAACACAGTGGAGAACAAAGGGCAGAAAACAGCCCCACCCAAAATGAGTTTACAGGCTAATGAAGGCAAACAAAACCCTGCACTTGGCTGGGCGCACAGGGTGGCAGGCTGAATGGTGACTTCTGGGCCGGGAGGGGGGCTGTCCTTTAAAAAGCACATTTTTAGGTGGATGAGAGTCTGCTTATTCACAAAAGAAAAAAGTGTAAGGGGAAAGTTCCTGAAAGTGAAAATGAAAGCCTGATGAAGCGATTTTGGGGCAAAGGGATGCCGGACAGATGGAGATAGGGAGATGGGTGGGTGCAGAATGTAAGTGTGGGGAGATAGACGGCTTAAATAGCTAATCAGTAAGAGGGCAAAGGCACCCAGACACCCTGTGAAGACACTTTTATAAAGAACCAGGGACAGATGGAGCTAGAGCTGTGCAGAGCCTTTGAAGGAGCAGATAAGCAGGTTGAATTTAATGGGGGAATGTGAGAGGTTGTAATTGAAGAGCTCAGGACGCTGAGGATCATTAAGAATTTGCAAAGAGAATTGAGCACTGCATGAGGAGCTTGGAAAATCTCCACATTTGAAGGTCTTAAGTACAAGTTAGATAAACATCTGTTGAGAATGTTGTAGATGTGGCTGATCCTGCCCTGGGGCGAGCGATAGGCCCGATGACCTTTTGAGCTCCCTTCCCGTTCTTCTGTGTGGGTGTGGTGGGCCAGGAAGATAGTTTGCCAGATGGTAAACACATTTTTGTCCAGATTGAAGTAGAATAAGGAGGGATGAGGGGTCCTGGGCTGCACAACTATGCAAAGGTATCACATAAAAGCTGGAAAGGAGGAGAAAGAATTAGGTTACTGCACTGTCTTTTCTGCTGAGCATCAGCCAAGTATATGGATGGGAGGGGAATAAGAGAAAGGGGAGATGAAAATGGGTCAGAGATTGCAAGTGTAAATTCACAGTTGTGTTCGATATGATGAAATCATTCCTATGAAAACTATTGTATCGCTGAATGCCACTGTGTATTCACTCAGAAGGCCGTAAGTATGTCTTTCCCAGACTAGCTATAATAGACATCTTCATGTCTCTACTCAAAACAGACAATGCCAAGGGGGTCAGCAGAAGCAAGGAGAAGCACTTTACTCCAGCTAGTCTGCAGGTGAAGTGGAAAGGAAAGAAGAGCCAGCAGCAAAACAAAGGAATGGAGTATTGGAGGACACACGCAGAAGACACTTACCTGAGATGGCAGCAAGAGAGGGTTTAAAGTAAGAGAAGGGAACAAAAAGATATGCCTTTGTAATAGGAAGACCCTCTTTACTGACAAGACCAACTGTACTAAAGTAAGCTGAATGAAACTTTTGGTTTAAAAATAATTTGGTGTTGCAGAGAAAGTATTTTCTGTGTTCTTAAATGGCTCTAAACTGAGCTCAAAGACTGCATCCAGAATGAGGAAGAAACAGAGGTAATGCAAACGCATGGAGGCTTTATGGCTTTATTAACCTTACCTAGAATCACATGCTTCTTGTATTATTCAGGTAAGATGAGTCAAGTTTTAGACTCTTAAGCAAACTCTGTGTGTATGTGTCTGTGTGCATATGCAGAGAGATTTTTTTTACCTGCACCTATGATGTGCCCTTGAAGAAACAAAATGTAAACCAGATGAAGACTGATAGTCCTTCCATGGGGTACAAGGAGATGTTACCTGCTGAGAAGAACTGGGCAAAGAAGGTACCAGCTGCAGAGCTAGGTTATCAGACCGAGGAATCCCTCCTGGTGCCAGGCGTAAGGCTTGCTTCTGAAATGCAGAGCAGATGCTTAAAATCAGGAACAGGGTTTAACCTGTTCTCAGTCCCAGCGAGATAAGGACTTATAGCCTCCAGAGTCTGGACACTATCATGACCATCTGGTGAGAGTCAAGTCACGTCGCTTTGCCAAGGAGCCTGGGGAATTCATACTGGTAATGGAGCAGGAAGGAAAACAAAAGATAAAAATAGAACCCGGTTGATATAAAGCTGAGTTTGGGTTGATGAGGACATCATAGCAATGTGAGAGCCATAGAAGACTAGAGACAGAATGGCCAGGCAGTGGGTCAAGAACAAGAAGATGGCCATGTGAGCTATCAGCATGGACAGGGGAATGGGCTGCCAAGGGATCACCAGATGATGAAAACAAGAACAGGCTAAAGACAGAGCCAAAATAACAAAGAATCACTGAAGGACTGGTCATAAAGGGAAGGCTGAGAAGGGGGAAAGCACAATCAAAGATGTCTGAGGAGAGAATAATCAATGAGAAATTGATTATTTGAGTTATCATTGGTAACTCAGTAGTCACAGACAGGCTGGGGAAGATGAAAATAGCAAGAAGCCTTGGCAGCAGCCAGAAAAGGTCCTGTTGGCCTTGACAAACACCTTGTTAGTGGATGAAGGTGCCTTATTTCAGCCCCATAGCAGAGTAATCCATAGGAGATTCAATGGAAGTCAGGTGGTGGCAGTAGGAGGCACTTTCACAAAGTTTGAAGTCAAAGGTAGATAGAAGCTGCTGAGAAAGAAAAAGCCTAGATGAGATTTTAAAAAAACTGAGGAGGTGAGGGGTGGGTCAGATGACAGAGGGAAAAGATACTTAAATAGTGGGAAAATAAAGTATCTGCAACCTGGAGGATAGGGATAACCCCAACAATTTTCAGGTCTTTGTTCATGCCTATGTGTGCTGCCTTTTTTATTTCTAAAACTGAAAAACCTCCTCACTTCAAGTAGTGATAACCTGTAGAGGTTGATGAATGGGTGACAGGAGAACTCAGGGCTATCACTGCTGAAAGGAGGCTCCTGGCACAACCAGCCAGTAACAGCAGACCTCTGCTGCTACAGCACAAGTACCATTTAGGTGCCCAGCTTCCACATCTTATCTACATAGCTTCAAAAAAGTATCCAAAGTCCATCTGGAGTGACTTTGAAACTGCATGAAAATTATGTTCCTAGTTCTATGCCAGTATCTTTTGTTATACAGGAGGCAAGGATCACAGCTTTATGACAGTGACTCACCACCCATACCCGGATGTTTTTTCAGCTAGATTCTCTGCCTCCATTTTGCCCAGCAGTAGGCATACCACAGTGCTAAGCTCGGTGAAAACCAGTAGGAACTCTCATACAGAGCTAAAAATCACAGATCTAGCTCTTCCATGTGGCAGCAGCAAATTTGCTATCCTCTGTGCATGTGAGTGTGCATGTGTATATGTATGTATATATACATATATATGCATGAATCATCAATGATCTATCATTATTAATTCATTAGATATTCATTGTAATTGCCCTGCTTGTGATTAATTCATTTGGTATTAATTTAGATGTCATATCTACGGTACTTTTGTAAGGCTTGCCATATGATTCAGCCTTAATTAATCTATATCTAAAGAAAAATGCTAACAATCAATTCACATTACTGGGATGCTTAGGCTGTCAGCAGGAGCACGTTTATTATGATTATTATTATTTATGGACACAAGGAAGAAGACATTACAATATTTGCAATCATCTATGTGTTCCATACAGTAGGATATTTTAGTCCCAATATAGCTATATATCTGCGTGGCCTTGCTTAACTGATTTGTCTAATCGATTTGTGAATGTCCTTATCTTTAAAGATGTCACCTTGTATTTACAATCATTGGCAGGTCATTATCCATAAAGATATCTCAAGTCATTTTTTTCTTCAGCAATGTATCTTGTTACTTATCCGCTGTACAGCAAAATCTCTTTTCACTCTCTTATGCTCCTTTTTTGGGGTAGAGGAATTTATAAGGAGGTATCAAAGGTTTAAAAACAATCTATGAGACATTTGTATTCCAGAATGGAACTTGGGTAAATAATGAAGTGACACTCAATTTAGAGAAGGCTTTATTACTAAAGAAGGAAATCTTATTTTAATCACTTCTCAATTCAGTTGAACTCCAGTTCCGTTTTCTCAGTGCCATAGTAAGAAGACCAAATGCAAACATTGATTAGGGTAAGATATACAGAAGCATCAAATAAGAACAAGCAATATTTCTGTTTAAATGCACCTCATACCTCACCATAAGAAAGCACTTAAAGCTATCAAAGTGGAAGTACTTTTGGAATAGGTAAGAACTATGAACTCTATTTAAATTAAATGTAAATAGCTAAACCCAAAGTAAAGCTGCAATACGTAAGGAATGTACTGCAGGAAACAATGAGATACAGAATTTCTGTTATGTACAGACTTCCATATTATTCTTACTATGATTTGGGATACATCATTATTCCTTGTAGCCCTCTTGGTACTTTCAGTTTCCAGTTCCTGGGAACAGGATACTTATGCCTGCTGAGATCTTTTTTCCTAAATTTTGTTTTCAATTTTTCTCTGATGCAATGCTCCATTCTGTGTAGAGGCACTGAATAGCTTATTGTAAAATAAAGGATTAATATTAATGCACATTCTTAACAGCTTTTATCAGGAATACAGTGTGAGCCTCCTTGAAAGATTTTTTTTGTCCTTTTCTTGGGATATGACAGTATGATGTATATGATCTATCATGCTCATTTCCTTCACGCATTCTTAGCCCTACTGGAGCAGCCTTAGAGTGATGGTAATCTTATGAAAACTCAAAATGATTTGTTTATTACTGAAGGTTTATTTAGGGCTGTCACCATGACCTATATCCATTAGTAACCTCAAGAATTCTTAAAGGGACACCGGTGCCATTACCTGCTATTTTCAGCCATACTCTGTGATAGTGGAAGGCTAAGGCTGTTGCTTCTAAGAGCTTTTTATAAATTATATTGCTATCCTTCCCTCCCCATCAACCTTCTTTGTTCTATAGATCTTTTGCCTGGAAAAATGTTTAATCCCTCCCATATCACTCAAGCAGCACATATAAAGGTATTGAAAGAAGGGAAATGAGGTAGCTACATCCATGTATTCCAGTGTATTGACTTTCAGCAATTTGACTCTACAGGCGAATTGTTTAGAATAAAAAAGAGCATGAGCCCAGATTCGGTCAGAGGACACAATGACCTAGCTCAGCACTGAAGTCCACTACCTGCCTGGCCTTCGCATTTCCAAGTTTCCACCCTAGTTCACTTAGAGACAAGTGACCTAAGGTGCCCCCTTTTCTTCAAAGGGGGCTGCCCAGCCATAGGAAAAGCCCCTGTCCCACCTCCCTACTAAGGCTTGCAAGGCCCAGAGCATGATCACAAGAGGGCTTGGTGCAGCAAAGGTAGGAGAGAAAATAGCGCAGTCCCTTGCCATCTCTAGGCTTCACATTTAGTACCTAATCATCACTCAGAAAAGTATATTTCTTCACCCTGTTTTGAAGAATTACATTCTTGCCTCCCACGTCCCCAGATGAAGCCTAAGTTATGACCCCTCATCACTGCAGCTAGTCCCGTCGAAGCCATTACACTTTGCATTTCACTCTACATTCAGATGGGAGACAGGGCTACATCCTGACTAGCTGCTACATAATCCTTCTGGCATACCTTTAGGCTGAATGATCGTTCCAATGCATGACATCGAGATACAAGTGAGGCAGCAGTTCAGTTTTTGCAAAAGAAGGGCAGGCACCATCCCCAGAAAGGACCTGCAGCCATGGGTTCTGGGTGGGGAGGGGTGGCCGGCCCCCACACGAGCACAGTCAGTAGCTACTTAGGACCTGCCCTAAGGATGTGCAAGGGTGGACCTACCTTACAACGTATTACAGCTATATTATATGTGACTGCATTACAACAAAGCAACACGTCTGTCATCTGCCTTTTGCTGAGTATTTACACTGCTCAGGGAGTAACAGGCTTGGGTTTGGGCTCTTTTCAGCCTGAGAGGCAGTAAACCCACATCCAAAGAAAAAGCCCTGACCACCAGCCCGCTGCAAGACAAAAGGTCTACCTCAAGCCTATAGCATAGGAATGGTAAGGGTTTCTTCTTGCAACCAGACAGGTGCTACTTTTCCAGAGAGAAACCCCAGTTACGTATTCACAGGATCAGAGGATAGCTTGGGAAGGGAGCTCAGGAAGTCTCTGGTCCAAGCTCAGCCCAGCTATGAGGTCAACGCTGGCTGGCCAGTGCCTTGTCCAGTCTGGTGCTGGAAACCTCCCAAAGGTGGAGATTACAGCCTCCAGGTGACCTGTTTCACTGCTTGACTGTCCTCATGTGGGCAAAGGTTTTCCTTATACCCACCTGAACCTCTCTCGCCTTAACATACACCCATCACCTCTCATCCTCCTGACATTCCCCTCTGCAGAGCCTGGCTGTGCTTGCCCAGCAATGTCGTCACATGTACTGGCAGGCTGCTAGGAAAGGCAGGGTTTTGCTCCTTTTGACCTGTTGCAGTTCACAGCAGTCAGGTTCCTCCAAAGCAACCCCAGGTCCTTCAGTCCAGCTACACAGGGTAAGGGCTCCAGATCCAAACCATCTTGGTAGCTTTCATCTGGACTTGCTCCATTTGATTGATGCCTGTCTTGTACTGAGGGGCCTGAAACTGGATGAGATATTCTAGGTGCCATCTAAGGAGTGCTGAGCAAAGGGGGATAATCACTTACCACCCTGTACTGGCTACACTGCTCTTAATATGGCCCAGGATACAGCTGGCTGCCTTTGCTGCTGGAGCACACTGCAGGCTCGTGTCCAGCTTGCCATCTGCCATGGCCCTCCAGGCCTTCTCAGCAGAGCTGCTCCCCAGCTAAAGCATCCCCAGCCTGTATCACTGCAGGGTGATCCCAGGTGCAGGACTTGGTGCTTGTCCTTACTGAATTTCATAAATTTTCTGTTGTTCCATTCCTCCAGTGTGCTAATGTCCCTCTGGATGGTGGCCTTCTGCCACGATGTCTTTTCCATCTGAAATCTCCCAGTTTATTTTACCTTATCCATGGACCTGGCTATGTTGAATTCTGCACAAAGTCTGCTGAGAAGTGAAAGAAGTGCTATTAAATTACGTTTAATACTCTAACCTCGGAGAAAGCAGAAACATCCTTCTCTTGCCTTCTTTCTTGTAGAGGGAGAGAAAAATTTGTTGCCCTATCAGAACCTGATATCGCCCAGTATAACTCTTTATGCTGAAGTCCTGGTCTAAGAGTTCAGATCACAGGCTTGAATCATCCCTTTGCTTGGTCTGTGAACTTGTACGTCTCATACAACACAGATGTGAACAGGCTGTGGCACAAAGTCAATCCCCAGAGTCAAGAGGCTGTAGGCTGTAAAGCTGTGCATAAGGAAAGACCCGAGACACTGAAAAAAGTGGTGAATAAAACCCCTTCTCAGCCCTAGCTGAGGACTGAATTCAGATGGGATTCAGAGTCCTGTACATCCACACAGATTTCAAATTTGTATCTTCCATACTGATAGAAAGTGCCCTGAATACCTAGCCACAGGAGCATTAGAGGGGAGGAATGAAGATCTGTATTACCTTCTCTTTTACCACAATTTGAAACTGTGGTTTCTGTGGAACAGAATAAACTCAGCAGAAGACCTATGCTGTACAAGGACCCTTAACAGTCCTTGTCACCTGTCACCAATGTGTCAAGCTCAAAACATCCAAGTTACAGACTTCATCTGGCCAAAGTGTCCACTAGGAAGATGCCCATACCCTACAATTCACTTTAGCTGGTCAACTACCAAAAAAATACAAAACCAGCAGCATGAAGGGTCAAGTGCCTGACTCTCATTTCCGTAAGAGTTATGAATGCCCATAATGTGAATTAGGGCCCAAGCTTCAAAGTGTCTTTGGGCACAGAGATCTCTGGAAGCAGATAATAAGTAAAGTAAGCCACACAGCTTTGGGTCTACAGACCTGTAACAATACTCTGTAGCCACATGGAACTATAGCCTGTCTACAAGTCCTGGTCCAAAGAACTGCATATAGAATTATAAACTTTAGGCCTTTTGAAATATTTCATGTTAGTCTAGAATATGGAGCTGTTTGCAAAATTAAAGGAGATAATTAAAACAAGATCTTTTAGAGAATGTTTTTATTCTAATTCTTTTTTGTATTAAGACAAAACTTTTGGCTCATGCAATGCCTGTGCTCCTAAGGTGCATCAACAGAGTACACAATTGAAACTAGTCCCTACAAATGTTTAAATGTGCCAGTGTTATCAATAAATAATGAGAATAGGGGTTAGTTTCAAATAAACTACTATTTCAGTCATGCCAAGTTCAGGATCCGAGGTACAGAGAAAAAAATCAGGACTTTTCTATGCTGTGTCTTCAAAATCCCCATTCTCTCTGATTATAAGGGTATGATAGTCCATATGGTGAGAGATGATTTTTAAAGTTTGCAGATTTCACTGTTCAGCTATTGGGAAACACATTTTCTTTGGTAGCAAGGCAAAATGAGGCATCATTTGAAATTCTTGCAGGGTAAGGAAACTTGGGTTCACTTTTAGCTGTAAGAAAGTGGCCCTTCTTTGGGACACTACAATTCCAATCACAGCAAATGTCCCGCAAGGACCATCTGTTGCTCTGTTGAAATGCTTGAATAAGAGGGTGAAGGAAGAGGAGATAGCTGATAAATTAGAGCTCTGCTGAAACATCTATGTGCATAAATGTTACATCGAAAATAGCTTAGTGGTGTCAAGGAGGTATAAGAAATTGTTCTGGTATGGGTGAGTGGAGCATGGATGGAAACTCTAATGGAGTGTTATGTTTCAAAGAAAATTTAAAGTCCAGGTGGGGAGTGGTACATAGGGCTGTGTGCATTTCAACTACCTTTCTATAAGCTGTGACTTAGCTCAGCTGCAAATTGCTCGCGTAAATGAAGAAATCACAGTGTGAAATCATATGCCCGGTGCTGTGCAGGAGGTCAGACCGGATGAGCATAATGGCCCTTCTGGCCTAAGAACCTATGGAGCCTACCAAACTGTGCAGAAGGCAATGTCTATGCAAACAAGAAATATGAAAATCAAGTACATAGTTACAGTAACACTATACGTTAAACAGGGATCTAAAACTAAACATTGTAAATGAGTTAGAGGTTATTTTTTATTTATTGAAGGGCATATATATATGTATATATACGAAAGATGTAAATTACAGTGATCTGCAGATTCAGTCACTGACTAGATTTGTCCAAATTATAGAGATTATTCTATCGAAATCCTATAAATTTCTGTATTTTGGAACGAAACTCAAAATAAACAGCGGCGTTAGCAGGTACTATCACAGAAAGGCCTTTCCAAATCACCAGCATCTGCCTCTAAACACTAACTGGCTTGCTCACAACTGAAACGCGCACAAGAAAGATTGGCATCTGGTAATGAAAGTATTGCTTCCCGGAGATGTTGGGTAAACACCATTTTGATTAAATCATTTGGGGTTTAATAAAGAAGAATGGGTGCTGCAGAAACACAGCGAAAGCGGCTGGGTCCCTGGCAGGCACAAGATCTGTAAATACACACATGTATGTGTGTGCGTCTATACATATATATATACACACATATACATACATATATACTCAAATACATATATATATATATATATATACACACTCTCCTGTGAAGGTTTTTGGCTGCCTTGTGCTCCGCGGAGCGCTCCGCGGCCGGGGGGCAGCGCCGGGGGGACGGGGGAGGCGCTCAGCGCCCGCGGAGCGGCGGCCCCGGGGCCGGGGGCTGCGGGACGCCCTGGGGCAGGGGGGACGTGTCCCCCCCCGGGTGCCGGTGCCGCCAGCCCGTGGGCCGGGGCACGGCGAGGCGGCGGCGCGGGGCCGGCAGCCGGTAGGTGGAGCGCAAGGCCAGAAACGGGCCGGGGAAAGCGCTCGCTGCGCGGCGAAACTGCCGGGTATTTCGATTCATAAAATGCGCAAATCCTCCAGGATGAATAATAACAGGAAAACGCAGTGACTGTGCGTTTCCCACGAGGCGAAAATTTTCCAGGTCCCGGCACCCGTGCTGTGACCGGCCGTACCTGGCCTTTAATCCAGATGTGGACAGCGGTTCTGTAGGGAGGCTGCCGAGGTTTGAGCGCCTTCTGCGCGTTCCTGAGTCGGTTTCACTCACCTTCCTGGTGCCAGGAAAAGTCCGTTTCCATCGCCCCCCTGCACCTGAACAGCACAGCATGCAATAGCTGCTGCCTGGTGCTGGGAGACCTAGCATGCACTGTACATGCAGCAGCATATACAGTCTGAGAAGCAGAATAGTTCGGTTTGTTAAAAGTGTATTAAAAAAATAAAGACATTTTCAGGAGCCTTTAAAGAAAAAGTTTTTAGATACGTGACCCACGAGCAGAGATAAATCCCTGAATTTCAATGTCCTATAACTCTTGCAGAAGCTTCATCATCATTGTCACAGCTTACATACAACATCGATTTTTGTGTTATTATCCAGACCAGCCAGGACATAATGTATGAACATCTACCATCTATTTTTCCACTGGCTTTTCTTTCTAATGTGCCTCAGACTCTGAGCAAACGTGAATTTGAGCCTCTTAGTTCAGTCGAATTTATTATCCTTAAGGGAGGGGGGCCGAAATCACAATTGTAAGTGCTCCCTCCACTCACACACGCATGCACGCACACACACACTAGATGCGCTGTCTGTGCACCACTCCCCTATTGTTTTCACTGTAACTGATTTTGGCACCAGCTCTTTAGCACTTTGGAAGGGCCTTCATTAGCACTGGGACACTGTCCAAAAGGAATCCAGAAAAATCAACACATGGCTGCTCTTGTTCTCATGATAAATGACAGCTTTGGCTGAAAAACAACAACAGTAAGGAAGCAAAACAAAACCCAAAAAGCAACAAGGGTAGCCATAATGTGAATAGGAGAAGTCAGACATGACTAACTCAGCCTGGATAGGGGAACGGGCTTGGATGGGAGGGGGCAGGGGGATTCCTCCCCTGGTACTGTATTAAAAAAGTGGTTTGGCCTTCGTGCTGTCATGGAGGGTTCATTCTCAGAGGGGAGAATGCAGGGGAACGGGGAGAGACTGGGACCAGACAACACCGCTCTGGTGACACGAAGGAAAGGGCATCAGCACGGTGGGTTATGGACAATAAAATGTCTGCCATACTCACAAGGAGGATGAGGGATCCAGTCCCTTATATAAAGCAGAGCTTACAAACGCAGAGAATGTATTAGGCTGCTGTATTAACCCATTTATTCCCCAATGGCTGTGTTTACACTCAAATCCTGAAGTGCTTACTCAGGCAAAACTCCCAGTTGACCTAGTCCTGAAGGCTTTAATCAGGAAGTATGCCCAGTGACTTCAATGGGAGCTTTGTCTCAATAACTATTCAGGATATGGCCCATAGGGATCTTGAAACTAGAACTAATTGAATTTTTTGCACGACATGTCTTTTCGTTTGAAAAGAACCCTTTTTATCCAAAAACAATTCTTCACAAAATGTACCACCCATTTTTCTTTATTATTGGAAATTTTCTATCGTACTTTACCAGAATGCTCACAGGCTTTTTTACTTTGTACAGCTAAAAACACAAACAAACAAACAAACAAAAAAGAAAAAGAAAAAAAAGAAAAAACAACCAAATCCTTATGGAGACTTTTACTCTTTTGCTAAGAAAAAAAAAAATGACAAGCAAATAGTTTTGAAACAATGCTGGTGAAAACTGTGGAAAACACCTAGGGAATGTCAAAAGAAAAAGTAAAGTCCTCTTGTAAAGCAAGGAAAATGAGCTTATTAGGATTTTGTTGTTGCTGCCATTACAATCTCATTCCTTGCATTTTGATTTCTT
This sequence comes from Falco rusticolus, assembly GCF_015220075.1. NCBI lineage: Eukaryota > Metazoa > Chordata > Aves > Falconiformes > Falconidae > Falco > Falco rusticolus. Next base: position 44,650,431 of record NC_051189.1, read on the forward strand.
CCATTAAAAACTGCAATATACTATCACTGAATGCACAAGTTTGCATATACAGTTACCTAAATCATCACAGACAATTTTTAAACTCATTTTGGAGTCTCTAAAAAGGAAAGAAATGTCAGCCCTGACCTGCGAGGTCTTCCATACACGTAAGCATGTGAGCTATGGGCAGTCCTTCAAGTCACACAAATTCAACAAATATTGTAGAACAGGCTGACATTCCGTACAGAAGACAGATGTGCAAAGAAACACCATACAGAAATTTTTGAGGTGAGCATCGACAAATCTGTGAAAAGTTGTACAAATGCATCACAACTATGACAAAATCCTCCTGAAACTTCTTAGAAAGTGGGGTTTGTGCCTTTATTTTCAAGTCTGACTGCTTTCAGTATTAGGCGGTATTTCATGGTCTGGAGTCCAATGCAAGAGAGCCTTAAAATGCATTTTGAACTTACGTTTTCAAATGAGAACTGCTATTGAATTTCATGGGGAAAAGACCCATTTTGCAGGGTGCAAATCTGTTGTAAATAAACCAAAGCAGCATTTTCCAGGAATCCTTCATGAGCTTTACACACCACGTGTCTCATCCAAACTTGGCATATATCAGATGGCTGGTCAACAGTGACCCATGAGAATACACACAAGACCCTCACACATCAGCTGCATTACAACTTGTTCATTACCACACACAGCATCCCACATTGATCGTGAATATATATCATTAGAAAACAAGCTGTACACTGATAAGAAGCAGTTTGTAAATTGTCCTGCTTGGAATTCACAAGGAATGCATTTCTGATAGATGTTTAGACTGTTGACTTAATATGGTTAAAAGCAAAACAAGTATTTCATTGGAACTTGCATCTAAATTTCTATTCATTCAAAAATATTAAAGGAAAAGCCCTACATACTGATTTTGATTTTGCTACAAAGCCAAAGGCCCAATGAGGTTTTCCGAGTGATCCCCTCTGGTCTCTGAATTTGAATCAGGGTTTTGAACAAGCTTGGGTCAGGCATCTCCTCTGAAACAACCTGAAATAGCACCTCTCAGTGTTTTCAGATGAGCTTCACGTAAAGCTAGATCTTTGCAGGGTTACAATTCAAACAAAAGTTCAGGGACACTAGTAGACAAGAGCTGATTCTGTCCCATATCTCCCTTATGAAGTTAAATCACTGGGAACAATCAGCTGGGTGACTTCTAAATTCCCCTTCACACACCCCCAATTAAACTTTTATTATATGGGTTGATCCCATGATATAAAACACAAGTGTGTCTTAATGCGATTTGAAGTCGCAGGCAGCCTTCTGGGAGACAGGCAGATGCCTGATGTACCTTATGCTGATGTATTGGATGCTGCTTTTTCCTGCTTTATGCCATTAGTACACTTGTTCACCATCTCCCCTACCACATTGCCATCAGGGAGATCTAAGCTTGGCAGCAGGCTGGGATCCCTGCCTCTAAGCTGAAAGAGGTTGAGCTATTTGCAGAAATAATGCTTTCCAGACGTACTAAACAGCACTCATCTTTCCAGATGGAGGGGCATTAGTGTTGCTTCCAGCCATCTCTTCACCTTCTGGTGTACTTGCCACTCCTCCCGTATGCACCATGATCCTCATGCTTCAGATACCTCTCCTGCATGCTGAGAAACTCTGTGATCTGCCTGCACCTTGCAGCCCTGGGAGCCAGCTGGAGCAGAGAGATACCCCAGCCCATTTTAGCATGGGATTCCTATCAGATGGGAAATGGGGGCTCTGGAAGGAGCAAAACATTCAGGGACCCTTTTTCACTTCAGTGGTGTGTATTTCTACTTAAAGGATTCCAAAAAGAGAGGATTTGGCAGGTAGAGGGTCTGCTGAACATGAGTGCTGATGGCAGCCAAGCTAAAGGGATATATATAGAGAGAAAGTCAGCAATGAAGAGGTAACGGCCCCATTGCTAAACTGAAGCTTTTAATGGTCCCACAAGACCTGCAGACTGTCTGGTCCAACGACTAAGGGCTAAGAGCCAAGCCTTGAACATGCAGATCTTGGATCTGTGGCACACCAGGCTACATCAACCCTGATGAGGTCATCTGGATCACATGAATGCTTCAAGTCAAACAACTGAAAAAAAATTTATTTTTTCTTTCTTTTTCTTCCTTTTTTTGTTCTTCATGTGAATCCCCAGTGGAAGAAATCCACCGAACAAGCATGTTGATTTTGGCAAAGGCACACACAGTCACTCTGTTCTAAAGATGAGCTGACACGTGCAGATTCACAGATTAGCCATTTCTAAAGGTTAATTAAATATTGCCATTGTTTTCCAAGCTATTAATGTATGTTATTCTATTTTTCTCTGTTAAAGAACATCTGGGTTTTGGAGTTAAAAAATATGCAACCCTCCATCCCCCTTCAAAAAAGGTCTTAAAAAACACACACAAAATGTCTCCTTTAAAAATATGGCATGACCATCTTCAGAGTCACATTACAAAGTTGAGGAAAAAAATCTTTGAAAAAATATTACGAAAAATGTTCTTCCATAGATCAAAACATTTCATGTGTGTTCTCGTCTGCCGAGCGCGTCTCAGAACTAGCTCACACACAGTAAATGAACTGTAGGAGAAGCTCCTGGTATTAGTCAGCCCTTCGTTATTTGCTGAAGTTACTGGAAGTGATTAAATTCAGATATGTTCCTGCTCCATCCTTTGGTGCCAGGATGTATGACGGCCAGTTTTGTTTACAGTGCTGGCACTGCCAGGTAAATGAAGTGGATTTGTACAGCTTTCCTTCTCCCTGTCCTGTGTCCCTCCTCGGCAGTTTGGACTCAGCTTATGAATAGATTTGAGGTGAAAGAAAGAATGAGTAGGATTAAGAGAATGGAGGTGTAGAAAACCTGATTTGGTAGCGGTTTCTTGGCAGGGATGTAAATGACTACAAAAGATTCAAGGCAGTCCAAGCCCTAGTGATCAGGCTTGGCAGCAGGAGCAAAGGAAAGTTAGGCTTTGCTTGCAGATTTACTCCACTGTTCCTGTGATACCTGAGACAAACCAGCTTCATTCTTTGCACCAAACCTCCCTCATTACACCTCCAAGCCCAGGCGTTAGGCAGTCTGAAAAACCAGAGCAATATCATTTGTCTCCTCTTTGCACAGACAGTAGCAACTGCTTAAGATGCCAAGGAAAAAAAGAATCTAATCCAGTATCGCCTGTGTCTCCATTTACCTTTCTGTAACTGGTGACAGTCACATAAAAGTAACTCCCAGATATGTCAGGAAGTTCAAGTTCTAATGCCAAAATAGTGCTTGGAAACTCTCAGCTGTAAGGAAAACAGAAACATAAAATACTGTTCTAAGAATGAGAATGTGAATTTGTGAATTCCATGGCTATTCCTCATCAGCCAGACTTTAAGCTTCAAGCTATCTGTGCTAACCAAAGTCCCATGCAAATCAAAATGAAGTTACTGACCATCCCCAGCACTGGTTCTGGCCCAATTCATGTTTAGGTCCCAGTCATCAGCTAGTGTATAGTTCTACCAACTTAGTGGCAATGAATGAACTAAGCCTGCTCATGACACAAGGCACAGAGACCAGTGATGGTCTGACTCATGTCCTTCTGCATGACCTTATAATCTCTGCAGCCAAGCTGTAGTAGTAACCGATCCCTTTCTCACCCCATTTCTAGGATGGCAGGCTGTGGTGGATCGCTTCCCTTATTCACCTGGTCATACGAGCAGAGGTGAAGGGAGCCCTGCCTTGCCTCCTGCATCCCTCTATAAGTCATCAGAGGCCAGAAAAGCAAGGGCATAGCACCGATGGTGGTAGGTAAGTCTGGCATGGAGCAAGACCAACCAGCTTTTTACAGTGTGCCTACCGTACCCTATGCTGCCATGAAGTCAGCTATCTGCACTCTATACCACCATGTGCAGTCGGTTTCCCCAAGCTACTGCCCGGTCCTATTATACTCAGCCCTTCCTGGTCCTGCTGGGATCACAACAGTCAGATGAAATGAGGATTACTCTGTTATTTATTTCTGTCATGTTCTGCTTGGAAGGTTTGATGATTCCTCCTAATAGGCATTTTACTACTTGACAAAAAGTTATCCATATTGCAGTGCTTGTTCTGACCTGTGAGTTAGCAAACAATAAATCTTAATTACACTTAAATGCCAGAAATCTGCAAAGAATGAGGCAACATTAGTCAGCTGTGAATTGGTCCTGACTCCTGCCTCTGCTTTGGCTGGAGATGCAGCTGCAGGAATACATAAATTAGTTTTTGATTTGTTTGTGCCTGTACAATCAGTTGTAGCTGTTCCTTAAGAGCATTTCCAGTATTAGTGGGCTTACTGGCATTCATCCTATTAGCATCTCAGATGCAGGTGCCATCTGGAAAGTTTTATTTTAAAAGACTTTTGGTATTGTACTTAGGTTAATAAGAAAGCATTATTTTTAAATATCGCAGCCGTTTTCCAGAGTATAACTCAAGTCTCCTGACATCTGCCTAGTGGATACTTGTTACCTTTGGGTTTATTGAAATAAACCCTCTGAATAACCTTTTTGTTAGCAATCTGCTTGATAGGCTCTGCAACGGAACAGTGTTGGAGTGCAAAGGGAGTCGCTAGCAGAGGGGAATTTCTATGCTGTAACAAGCTCTTTGGTATTCCGGCACTTACATGTCATAATGTTCAATAAAATTGCCCAGGCCTCCTCCTCGTTTCCCTCTTTGTGAGATTCTGCCATCTTTATCCAAGAACTGGAGCTCAGCTGACAGGCCGGTTCAGCTCAGCAGATGCAGTGCAGTTCCTATTTCGGAAAAGGGGATCTGGGGAAGGTCTCACTGCTGCAGTATAGGTGGCTCTATCACCTTCTGTTTTAAACACTGCAATGAGGCCAATCTGAAGTGACTGCTCCTACCGTTTGGGAGCTGAGGCCAATCTGAAGCGACTGCTCCTACTGTTTGGGAGCAGTGACGTATTATATACTGGCTGAGTAATGGCTCGTTCGCAATAAATGAATCACCCATTCCACTTCCAAAATTCACCCATTCCAATATTTAGCATTCAATGGGAAAACGATTCAATGGAAATACTGTTGGTGAACAAAAGGTTTTCATTTATACTGAGCAAATTAGGTCCCATTGCCAGGAAGAAAAACACACCCTTCATGAAATTCACCTTTATTAATAGCTGACAGAGCATAGCTGGTAAACCAAACTAGCTATTCAGCAACCGCCATAAATTAAACCAGAGCAGAAACTGTTTTTACAAAAGGATCAGCTGAATCTTGGGCTCCTATTTGGTGACATCATCCTCAATGCACTAAGCCAAACTTTGCAGATTAAAGAGCAAGAAAGCTGCAAACGTAAACCGAAGTCGAGAAACTGAAATGGTCTTTTTCTGTGAAACACCAGCATAAGAACTGTCACTCTGAAGAGTTAGGCAGGCCCAAAACCTCTGGCTGGGTTGGTTTTGATGTGGCTCCACAGAAATTAAGGCAGCAAAAGTGCAAACAGAGGCTGAGCTGATTTACAATCCTGAAGTGTTTTACAACTCAATGTAGCTTCTATTCCAGTGTCAAGGCCTAGATCTCTTTAAATATAGCTGAGTAAAAATAAATAAATAACATTCCCTGAAGCTGTTGCAGGTCTTCTGTAAGCACTAGGAAAATGCGGTCATTCTAGCTGACAGCTAAGCTGGAAACTCCAGAATTGTAAGAGTGTTCCTAGCATACAATCTGCAGAAATCAGACACAATCTTAGGAGGTTCCTAAAGGTACACCACCTTTATCAAAAAATCAGAATAACACAGAAGTCACCAGACTGTTGGTCAGAGTGCCAAAATAGCCAGATCTTGCTTCAGCTTCAGTCAAAGAACATGGACTGAAGTCATAAAAGTTAGGTTTGGGAGTAGTTTTCTAGCCAAACCTCGGATTTAGGTTCATTTCTAAAGTAGACAAAGAATGTTGAGTTGGTCTTGGAAGAAAGAATGTCACCAGCCAGTTGACACCAGTGTGATGCTGTCAGTTTTTTACAGGGGTCTTTTCTTCTGGTGTCAAACCTGTCTTGAGGAATAGTTTACATGGTAGAGTTTAAAGAAAAAATTTAGAAGAGAGAATTGAGATTAGCCTCATGGTTTAGATGACAGCTACCAGAAATATGGACTTTAAAAATGAGGTAATATACAAGGGATATTTTAGGTGTCTTGGGAACATTAATTCTGGATACAAAGCCAAAGTTTTATCTCTGGCCACTGGGCAAGAGCTCTCAGAAAAGTCCAAGAATAATTAAATAAGCAGGTGGCATGTGCAAATCAGTTCAAACCAGGATGAACAATGGCAGCTTGTTTCAAATACAGAGAAACGCCTTTGGTAGCAAGGTCAGATCAGTCAATTTTGGACTGCCTATAAAGAAAACTTTCTCCACTTGGACAAATATATTTCCTTCTATGTTTTTCTACATTGTGTCAGGTTCCCTACAGATGTAGGGATGCATGTCTCTCAGTGCTACTAAGCCAAGCAACAGCAGTGTTGTCAGGTGCAGTGATTCTGGGTCTGGACAGAGTATCTGGCCACAGGGCTGTGAGATCAGGTCCAGGCAGTCCAGGAGCTGGATCAGAGGCTGATGACCATCTGTACTAAGTCTGTCAGCCAGAACTGTCTTGGCCAGTACAGAGCTGGAGAATGATCATGTCTTTTTGATCTTTCAGATTACCCTGGGAATCAGGGGAGCTACTGGAAAAGCATAATACAAGGCTCAGCAGGAGAAAAACAATCCAATAACAATCCTGGACCTGAGCCTCCTGGAGCAGAAGCTTCTATTCTTGGAGGTGAGCAAATCTGTTCCGGAGTCCTCCCCCTGTTGCCTCCATATACAAATACAGTCTGTATTTACTGCTTATGGATTGCCTCCTCAGAAAGATGCTGCATGGTTGGTTTTTTTCAGGATTGGATCCTGGAGCTGAAGGACCATGTGGATTCCTCAGGTGGATGTCATCCAGATCTGAGTGTGAAGCCTTCATGGAGATGATCTTTCTTTGCATACATCTGTCATGACTTTGTGAAGAGTATGCAGGATGCTGCTGAGTTTTGAGATCCGAATGCTGTTCAGGCCACTTACGTATCTCCCACCTCCAAGAAATTTGTATGTAATTTCATAACATAGTCTCTGGGCCAAAGTTCTCTGACTACAAAGGTGGCAAAAAAATTAGTGGTAACATGTTAGTGACACAGCTGTGATTAAGGTCCTTATCAAGGAGAAGCTTTCCCATGTATTTTTATGTTCAAGCCACCAAACTCGTTCTGCAACAAGATGTGGCACCAAGAGTTTCCTGCCTATCCAATGTCTTATCTGAGAATAGACTGACTTGACTCAGAGCTAATGAGGTTGCAGACTAAATCCATAAGGCAAATTCACATATATCAGGCTGACATGAGATCTAATTATGGGGTGTTGGAATAATTTTGATACCCACAGGAATAAAAGCACTTGTAATAAAGGAAATCTGCCAACAGGGAACTAAGATTTTACTGATCTGAGGTTAGTCATTAGCCCCATAGGCTGAGAAAGAATTAGCAACAACTAATGGGACGCATAGAAATGTGCGTATTTATCTGAATGCCATGCATTCTTAGATGGGTACCTGCCACTGCTGGGCATTTTATAAATCTGTTCTTGTTTATCTTGTTAAATCCTGTCCAAATGGCAGGATTTTGTGCATACAATTGTTTAATCCAACACACTGCCTCCAGTCTACTCTGCTCTTTCTCTTTTTTCTTGCTTCTTGGTCAAGAATTGACAAATCCAAAGCTCAGTGCAGACAGCAGATGGGACAATCTCTAGTTTTTGTTGCCATGCCACCAATAGCCATTGAGGGTGAGGAAACTAATCAAGAGCCACAAACACACCTACCCTTTTTTTACTCTTGATTAACTACACAGGGAAGCAGTCATCCCAGAGCCGCTGCTGTTTTAAAGAATCCACACATGGGTATAGGCATCTTAAGTGAGATCTACTCTCATACAGACCTGAAAAGCAACAGCACGCTTACAATTGCTCCTCAGGCTTCCTGGAAGAGGAGACGTGTGTGGAGAGGTGACAGCAACAAGTTCTAACCTGCTCCAGGAACTGGGGCTAGAGGCGGTTCACAAGGAGACTGACAAGGCACAGTAGAAAGGAGGAAAGGAACAAATAAATGTGTTTCCAAATGCAAAGCAACTTCTGCCAAAAGCAAATCCCTCAGCAAGATCCTTTGAAGAAAATGTGTAGGTAAGAACCATTAACTACTCCTGGGAGATGAAGACTTGACATCACATTTTTACTCTACACAAAAATGTGTTCCTATATACCTTAGTAAAGCATGCCTACAACTCCAGCTCTCCTACTATCCTCCAATATTATTTCCTCTTTTCTTATGCTCACCCAGTTGTAGAAAAACAAAACAAAACAAAACAAAACAAAACAAAACAAAACAAAACAGCCTATTAATGGAAAACCTCTTCACTCCAGTGGAACCAAAGAATGTGCACTGTCCCTGAATTCAGCTCCAAGGGACTGAAAAACGCAGGTAACTCACAGCTGTCTTACACCCGTCTAAGTTTCTCTTAGTCCAGGTGTCACAATGGTGTTACCACTCTGACCATCGCTCTGACACCACTTTTTATCTGGTCTCTATGAATTAACAGTGATATTTGAGACAGGATCAAATGCTAACAACCTCACTTGGAGTGTGCCAGTACCATCTAACTCTACCAGAGGTATGCCCCAAAGTTAAGGGCTCTGACTGCAGATCCTGGTGATTCTACCAAGTGCCAGCTTGAGCCCCCACCATATCTGCAGACTGCAAGTCTGTAGGCACATCTATGGGCATGGCTGGACCGTACCTTCCAAAGGATGCTGAGATTCAAATATCAGGTCTTAGCAGACGGTATGGAGATAGCAGGTGGATAGGGTACAGCACAGGCCATGTTTATGGCAACCCATATATCTTTCTTTCACAGTACTCTGAAACTGCCTAGTCCAAAGGAAGACCATCAGCATTCATCTCAAAGTGTTTAGATAGCACTAAGTCTCAGCTGATTTTGGCTCTTCATCTGCGAATCTGCTACAGCACACCACTTAAAACACCTTTTCCCTTTGCAGCTTTTTTTCCTAGGCTGACCTCGAGATGTGTAGATAGGGGAAATGGTGGCAGAGGAACAACGCTAGGCTTATCCGCTTCCTGCTGCTGGCAGGCCTGGCTGGGTTTACCTAAGGCTTGACCCCTATCTCTCCTGCACAGCTGCCCCAGCAGGTGCTGTGCCCATCATGGAGATGTGCTACTCATCAAGATAAAAGGAATAAGAATCTATCTCAAAGCACTTAGGTATGATTAAATAAAGGAGGCCATTTCCTGTGCTGCTAATCTGGTGCCTTTCAAAATCACTAACTTCACTTTTTTTTAAAGTTACCATCTTTTAATTCTCCTGGGTCTCCTCTATAGTTCTCCTCCCTCCTTTCTGGGAAGGAGTGATCCACTTCATGATACGACAGTGGCTCACAGGGCTGATTAAACTGAACTCCGTGCAACACAAACAGCAATTTTTCATGTACAAAATGAAATAATTGAACTGCTCTCTCTTTTGAGTTTTGACTGGGTCAGGATACCCAATTAACCTGCAGGCTCCTGTACTGGCAGTTACCTGCTCTTCACTTTGAAATCAAGTCACTCTCCTGTTTTGGGAGCTCTACTGCTCTGGAAGCCTTCTTTTCCTTTAATATTATAGAACAAAGCAGAAACAGCTACTGTGAAAAAAAAAAGAAAAAAACAGACTCGTTCAATATGGCCTCTTACTATACGTTTGAGCACTACAGTCTAAAGTTCAACAACATCGTAACTGCTTGGCTACTAAGAGACAAGATATTTTAGGACTTTAATATTTGATGAGTATTTACAAAGTCAAGTAAGTCTATAAGTTGTACCTTCACACTCACAAGAAATCCAGGGTTTAGACTTTGCAACTTCTGCACTTGTTTTTCTTTTTTTCTTTTCTTTTTTTTTTTTTTTTTCTGGTGTCATTCCTAGTCCCAGAAACTGTCAGACTACATACCTTGCTGGGTTTCCCACATTAAGTACTAGATACTACATGCAGATGCAGTTTCCCATGGAAAGCTCTAATGTTTGGCAGTCCTCCTTTGTTCTTTCCTTTTTAAAAAAAAAAAAAAAATAAAAATTGGAGGAATTTGTATATTTATCAAAATAAAAGTGTGAAGCAGTGAGTGTGCTTAAGCTGACTTTTCCTGCAATAAACATACAAAATGGCCATTGAGCATATAAGGAAGGACCACGTACAGGCAGCAAAGCTCAGCCTGCTCTAGGCATAACAGCACCCCAAAGCTACAACGGTGGGGCTTGACACTTGAAGTGCAACAGGCGTCTAACCACAGTGAAGGCATCCCTTGCCTTTACTTTGGACTGCTGATCTGTGAATGTGTCTGTTGAGCAAAGCCACAGGCAAAAAAGGGTTGGATATATCTGATGAAGTGTCAAGATGCAGGGGGCTTGTGCTGCTCAGAGCACAACCCATATCTCCATCTCAGTTAGCCTAGATGGGAATGTGACTGCCATAATTTGTCAGAGCCCATCTTCACAGCATCCCACTTAGGGTCACCAGTAGTACATGAGTAATCAAATTACAGAAAACCATATGCAACTGATATTTCTCTGCTGCAAAGTATGACACAGAACTAAGTTATTTACACACTGAGCCTGACTTTCCCTTATCTTATGCTACGAACAGTCTTTTACATTTGTGCAGAATGATGGTAAACCACCACCATGACAGCACGATAGTGTAAGGTGTGAGAAAATGGAGAATGAAGTTTCTGCACCACAGAGGTCTGTTTTTCTGTTTTTCTTTTCTTGAAGTATAGACTCTTAGTCAGAGCTAATGTATGATTTTAAAGCTGAATATTTTGGAAACAAGTGTTCTTTACTCTTTCTCAATCCAACTTCACTCACTGCAATTTTGACATATGTGCGCTGCTTTGGTGGGGACATTTTTGCTTCAACTTTAATTTCACGCATGTGCCGCATTGTAAGGCTATGCCATGCCATAAAATGCAATTGTATCTGTGAGAATGTCCTGCACTAGCTGCACGGAGGCTGATTGCTAAATCTCCCAGAAACCTTAGCTTTTCTGCATCCCAGAGCTTCTCATCATTAGAATTCCCCAGGTTTCCACCTCCTTCCTCGACAGCCATCTGGCCTGTCCACACTCCAGCTGCAGTCAGACGTCCCTCACCACTTACACCTGATCTTTTGACTCCATGCACCTGAAACAATTCTCACTCAATCTATCAAGCTATATACAATTAGACAATCAGGAAAGCTCTTCCAAAAGCTATGAACAATTTGCCCAGCTTAAAATCACCACTCCCTTTCCATGATATCCCAGACAGTATTAAATTGAGGAGAAGATTTATTTGAAGAAGAAAATGCAAGTACGTTTCAGTACTGCAGTGCATCCTGATGGAATAGGGTTTGTAAAAGTTTGTACTTCTTTGGCAGTTAGTCTTTTAATGCTTACTGTTGGGATATTTTGATGGGCAACTCCATCTTTGCCTCCTGATAGTTAATGGATCGAAGTTTAAGATGCAAAGGAAGGTAGCGTCCACTCGGAAGGGCACGGCAGAAAGGGAGAGCAGCACAAGGCGTGCTCACGTGGCAGGCACTGTGTGTTCGCAGGCTGTCACTGAGTAGCGGTGGGGCATGAGACTGGGAGGAAGAGGCTGCTGTGCTTTGAGCCTACCTTGTCTCAAAGCTGAAGGACATCCCCCTTGTAACACAGACCTTTCTTTTCAGTCCTGCTTTCTCCGTCTTTATCTTCCGTATCAAAATGCAGTGCTAGATTACTTACAGTATTTTGTCCACAAAACATTTGAGGGGAAAAAAACCCCAAAAGAAACCTCTTTTTTTACTCAAGCTTTTTTGAACTCTTCCAAACAGCAGGTTTTTGATAGTTTATAGCTTAGTTAGGTTAAAACGAGCTGTTCTATAGCAGCAAGAAATCTGTTAAAGGACAGATGCCAGCATGATTATAAGAGATGGGTAAACTTCAAAAGGCCTGAGATCTGGTTTGGTTTCCATGAAGCTGAACCTCTGGGGATCATTGCTTCCTGTTGGGGGATCTGGGTTTGGAAACAACAAGGGCAGGGAGTATTGTTTCTAGTGTTATTTTTTGCTCCTGGTTTTAGGCCAAATTTGAGAGTGCAGAGGTGCTCGATTACTTTAATGAACAAATACAAAAGTTTCACAGCCTGGAAATAGATTTGCTTGTGGTTTGTTTCGCACACTCAATTTTTATTTTATCATTGAATATGCTGGCTTACCTCTAGACCTCTGTTGCATGGTAGACTTCTCAGAACTTGCCAAATCAAGAAAATCTGACTCCTTATACTACCTCTGTCACTGCCCCAGCAAGCACAGAAACACACTTTCTGTTAATATTTTTTTGCATTTCTCATTAAAGGCCAGAGCCCACTCTTAATGCCTGTCAGATTGCCATTGACTTCCACGTAGCAACTCCAGATTTACACTGATCATCATTAAGAGCTGTTATACCACCAGGCTCATAGCAATAACTTCATTAACATTAGTTTTGCCGATGTTACTCCCTGATTTTTCCCAGTCAAGTAAAACCAACATTAAAGAAGATTTCTTCACTGGTCAGCCTGGAGAGCCTGAATTCTGCCTCTCAGATCTTTCCTCTCTCTGGCTTCCCGTGCCCAGTCTCCCCTCACCAGTCCCCTCTCACACACGCTGTTTTATAGTAACAGGGTCAGTAGAAAACATAGAGTTCAGCGCTATAGAAGTGGAAACAGAAAGCAGCCATGGGCAATTAACCAGGGCTGTGACTGCTTATGTTTGGTTCCTGCTTCCATTTCTGTTTCCATGGAAATGGACATCAGATGATTGAAAACAAAGTAAATTTTCTACTTCTCCTCACCTTCATATCAGCTGGGCTATATGATCCAAATAAATCTAAACTTACCTAATTAAATGTGAATTTAGTAATCTTTTCATTTCATTAAAATAGATTGACAAAAGCAACGTCGCTTTGCTATTGGCTCAGATGCTATTGGCTGTCCTTTGGGAAAGGGGTAGGTAAGTTTGCCCACCCCTTTTTGCTTTGTAAGGTATGGAAACATGCAAACATCCATCTTACCCCTTGCACTGTGCTCCTGCCTGCCCATTAATATTGTTGTGCTGAACAGTACTCATCACTTGCCCATTAGGGGTCATTTAAGCATAAATGACCCCCCTTACAGAGACTGCTTGGGTTAAAGACCTCTTCTTTGTCTGGCTGCTAAAGCTTTGAGGTTCATTTGTATTGCAGAGCAGCTGCACAAAAAAAGGTTCAAGCCCACCTTTAAAGGTCATATGGTCTCAGAGGAGGAGCTTTGACCTAGAAGGGTTTCCCAGGTGAAAAGCTCAGGGTTTGGGAACAAAGAAAAAAAAGTGGTTTTTAAGCTTTCACATTCCTGTGAGAGGCTGAGAAAGATAAGACTTGTGTCTTTTGTAAACAAAGGTATTAGACACTGAACACTTGATTTCTCCTCTAGACATGAAGTTGATCTGCAAAGCTGCCGGACATATAAAGGGGTAATGATAATTTTCAGTTTGGCTTCTGTCACAGTAATTAGACAGACAAAATCTTGAGGGCCAGCTTCAACAAAAATATCCCCTGTCATGAGTCAAAATTCTTCCAGATGCAGCAATTGCCTTTACTGGTTGGAGAGGGAAGGCACAACTCAAAACAACTTGCTGGTCTACCAATGTACATTACCCATCAGAAGATGCTTTATACTTTCTTCTCAAAGCAGCCCCCTAACTCTGTTAAACCCAATGAACTAATAAAAACTTGCTAACAAAATAGCACCAAATAGTATCTCTGCTTGAATTGGCATCATGCTTTGTAATTTGCAGGGATTGAAAGCATAAATATCATTACTGTATTAATGCAAACCCAATGCCAATAAATAACTTGTTTTCTAACGGGGTCCATTTTACAGCAGGAACTGGGGAAAGCTGGCTTTTCCAGGGTCTATCAAAGTGTTAATTCCTGGAGTCTAGTAACAGGAACAGTAAGAAAGAAAGCAATCAAAGTGGATCTATAAAGGGTGGTAGATTTAAACCATTTAATTACTGTAGCTGTAGCTGCTTGTTGCTAAATGCATGGATCACAAAAGCTTCACTCCTGTAGAAATCAGTCATGCGAGGGAGATCAGGAATTACAGATACTTCACCAATGTGAGGGATTTGCTCTGGTCCTTCAGAGAGATTTCCTCCAGTGACAAAAGCCTCGTGCCTGTTACTAATGCACAGTACGTAACAAATGTACTTTAAAGAAAAGTAGCCCATCACCTAATGACAGTTAGTCCTAAAATATATGCTTTAAATGACTCATGTTAAACCATTCAGTCATGACGTAGATCTCTTTTATTTTATTATTTAAATCCACCTCTCTCGAAGATGCTAGCTTGTCTTGAGGAAATGGAGAAAGCTAGATGATGGGTAACTACATGCTGTCGATGCTAAAAGGTTTGGGTTTTTTCTCTTTAACCAAAAAGCAAGCTTCAAACTTTTTCTGCTATAATCCCCAATCATTATGGTCGCTATTTCAAGCATAAACACAATCTCCAAGACAAATCTATCTGTATGAGTTTCCTTCACCGAAAGGCATTGCACACACATTTTAAACATAGAATAAACACAAAGGCTATTGAAACTGGTGTGATCACCCACAAATTAATATGGATCGGGATCTAACTTCACAGCACTGGAGCACTCACATAGTACTGGGAAATTAAGAGCATTACAGACTGAATGAGGGAGAAGTCTAGTAAATATTATTTGGGTTTGCACAGAAATACATGCAAAGGGCAAGAAGCAAGGTGCAAAATATTTAAGAGGCACAGTAAAAGGAATAAAATAGCTCTAACTACAGGTTGAGGTCTAGTCTACAGTAGTAGGTTTGCACTGACAAGGCTTTCTAGGGGTGATGCAATATATGTTGATAAATAAGTAGGTACAGGCTGTATTTATTCAACAGTTCTCATAGACATGGAAGGCAAATCACAATTTCTTAAGAAAACTGCATCTGCACTTTAGCTTTTATTTCAATAGTTTAAAGAAAGAATCATACCCTTAATAGCTGTTACAATCAACCTGCTAGTTTAGAACTTGTCTAATTGTCATTTTGTAGAATAGATCCCCAGAGACCCTTCTGTTATGTGTATTGAGTTTGTTCATATCTTAGGAGACTTTTTTCAAGTAATAAGAAAGATTTAAAGTGGTTGTCTTTTAAAGGATAACAAATACCTGGAGAAGAATGAGGAAATACATTAAAGCTGAATCACTGCTGTATCACACCAATTTTCCCCTTTTACTCTCGAGATTCCGCTGAAATCAATGAAGTTACAGTTACTTAAAGCTGTAGGATTATACAACTGAAGAACCAGGCACATCGCAGTGCAATAAATGACTAGAACTTGCTGGCAGACTTGCTCAGAACCAAATATGTCCCCTTAAATTACACACTATTTTCACAATCTTGTAGCAGCAAAGCAAAACAAGAAGTTCACTGTGCAGTCAGAACAAAATCTTTTTTCTCTGGTCTAAGTATTTATCCAATACAGTATCACAGAAACATTGATTTCTGTTCCCAGCCTAAGAATCCTCCTGATAGTTTCGTACAGAACCAAAGACCCAATACAATCTCTTCTTTTATGGCTAAGAAAATGCTAGGAGAATCGTTATCCCTGGGAAAGATTTCTCTGATAGACGAGGAAGGACTGTTCATTAGTGTCATCAATGATGCTGCCTCTTTTTTATGCAACTTGCATTCACTGATGCTGGCACTGTCAGAGTCTCCAACTGTGTGCACAATTCAGTTCATCGAACAAGGCGGCATCCTTTCCAGATACACTCAACGTGAGGTATTATGGTTGGGAAATTCATTCCACAGAAGAGAAACATGAATTATTTCAATTCTAAAAAAAAAAAAAAAAAAAAAAAAGACACAGTCTGTGCCTTCTTTTTCCGTGCTATTAGAGAGATTATCAGGAAAAAATAAACACAGCAGTTGTTCGCGGTTCAACACAAGCAAAACAAGGACTGCAGGCCACTTCATACACAGTGCTGAGCTACTGCTCTGTTTACTTGTAAGATGTAAACTACCACATTTTTCAATTCTTTTTGGTTTTTTTTATTAATTATTCAGTGCTGGCAGAGCAATTTTGCAAAAATTTTAAACAGGAAAAAGGGCCTAAACATTCACAGCTTTAAACACACTCTGTTCTCAGCTCCTCCGGCTCAGCCATTTCCTTTCAGTGTATTTAGTGTGGCAGCGACATATCAATTTGTCTGCAGGGAATGGCTGCCTCTCACGGATGCTGAGTGTAGGTAGAGGCCAGTCCCGTGCTCCTGAGTCACCTGCAGAGCTCAAGGTGCATGAACAGATTACATCTGGTCCCTAAGCAGCAAGGACCAGATCCAAAAAAGCCAAGCTACAGTGCATGTCAATGTATGTGCCTTGGTGCTTGCCATATGAGAGAGCCTGGAGCTAACGGCGGGGGAGCAGATACATCTACTCCAAGAAGCAGAGAGCCCTGCAGAGATAATAGCTCACGTCCCAGGAGCTGGGTAGGTGCTTTACATTGGTAAAGCTGACACAGGGCAAAAAGCCCATTCTTCTCCCTAGGGCTGAGCTGGTACTGTCCCAGCACGGTGCTGGGGGCAGCCTGGCTCCAGCTCGACCAGGGATCAGCTGAGTGGGCACAGCTGTGCAGGACAGGTGGGGTGTGAGGATGTGCTGATTCCAGCACCCCCTTCAACCTTGCCTCCCCCAGCAGACAGGGGAAATGCACAGCTGGGGGACAGGATTTTGTAAGATCACAGTATTTGGCCCTGATCCACGTAGCTGTGAGCCTGTACTTTAAAAGCAGCAGACTGAGCAAGGAGCCATCATAGCCCACCTCTAGGAAAACCCTGAGGGTGGGTGATAGGACAGCAGTTAAAATCCCTCTTCTCTCCAGAGCTCAGTTATTTCACATTGTGCATTTTCCCACTTGGGATGCCTCTTTCAGAAAGATGTCTTTTTCCTGCGGAACTGAGCAGGGTCACACAGTGTGGTCAGAAAAAGAACCCATGTCACTGGAATCCTCCATCTTTCCTAACATACAGAATAGTCCCACCGAAAGTGCTCAGTCCCCTTTTCTGCCTGGAGATTTGCTTCTCTGTGCAGAGCTCTCAGTCACCGTTAAGGTATTTAAGGTGGAAAGACCACCCTTCCCTTCTCTTTACAAAGCAGTCATGCTTTGTAGGAAGTACATATTTACCAGATAAGATAGATGAAACATGACAAGAAAGAAGAAACATTTGGCCTAATGGTCAAAGAAGGACCAGATCTGGCAGAGTGCAGCAGGTGGACTTGAAGTGTCTGTGGTGACATTGAGCCCTGCAAAAAGGGGATGAGCACACTGTTCGTGGTTTCTAATTTGACTTAATTGTCAGCTAAGTACCCTGCTGCACAGTCCGGTCAAGGCAGAAGCTCTGGTTAGGCATGCTCTGAAATGGCATTAGGTGACTTGGCAACTGTGATTGTGAAGACTGAAGGACCTACACAGTCTAAGTGCCTGTAAGACCAGATGGGAGCTGAACACGGGTTTCAGGGAGCTTTACAATCAGGTCCCTAATTTCCTTCTGGTTACATTTAACATGCCTAATTTCCCTCCTTCACTTGGTGCGAGATGCAGGTACATTTGGGATGCAGAGCCTGGGGGGAGCCGCTTTCCCCAGCCTTCTCTCACCGGGAGTCCTACAGAAATGACGAGCAATGTCCAATTCACTAGTGAATCACCCAATAAGGACTTCTTGGGGTCCTTTGAGATAAACGCCAACTTTAAAACACGAACAAAAAATCCAATGAACATGCAAATAATCCATGGTACAGATGGAGTGGACTGGAATGTGGAGCATTCATTTTTCCATTATCAGCCATCAAGGTAAAGGGAAGGAAGTGAATAAATTATGTGCCTGAAATATTTGTATGGAAACCTTTTCAAGCTAGATATAAAAAGCAATTATTTATTACTTCAGGAAATACTCTAGAATCAAGCAATGACCCCAGGTTGGTGTCAGTGCTTACCCAACAGGATTACCGTTCAGAAAGCTTTATGGTTACCACATAAAGTTTAATCAATGCATTAAATATAAATTAAAGATTTGCTAATTGTAATGTAATTAGCTTAATTTAATTACATTGCTCAGTGACTGAGAATTTTATTGTTATTGTGAGATCTTTTCTCATTTGGGGCCTGAAGTTAAGTGGCGCAGTATTGACAACTGTTTCTTCCCTTAATATTCATCTTCAGGAATGGGCTGAAATTTTAACCTGAATCTTGCAATTTATCACAATCAGTATCATCACAAATAACAGAAAGCATCCAGTAACATGATAACTTCTAAATGAAGTGTCTGTAACCAGGGCAGTAGCAGCCTCAGCTGTTAATTTGTCATATTTCATAGCCAGCCTGACACCCTGTCCAATTTGCTTGTAAGCTTTATCACAAAGACAGCTATGTGAGCTGCCTCTGACTATAAGCAGGATGGAGATGGACAGAAATTCAGCAGCAGCAGCTTGGCTCTTTGGGTTCCCTGGCTTTGAGTACAATCCAGCTGCAAAATAAATGGCCCAATGTCTTGATGATCTTTGTTTTCTCCATTAAAATCTCTCCCTGTTTCTTTTTCCTCCTCACTTCCTCATTAAGACAACCAAATTTTTTTCTTTAAGATTTCCTGCTAACCATAATCCAATGATCAATATAATTTATTGGCAGTTACAGGAGTTAAAAGTAATAAGAGGGGTAACAGTACTCAGGGATCATCGTTGCCTATCTTATGCAGGCTCTTCATTTCAGTCCAAAGCATGTCATCCTCTCAAATGACCTGCAAGTTTTTACTTTCGGGCAGAAGTTGTGCAGCATTGTAAAAATGGCCACGAATATCCCTTCTGGAAAGTGGTCTCTCTTATCCTGTTATCTTCCAGATGCTCTGAGGCCCTCAATCAATTTGCATTGATTTAAGCAACATCATTCAATACATATTATCAATCTGATCTGAGGGGAATTGTGTGAAGAGCAGGTCTTCCCTTCTGTTCCCAACATGCCAAGCACGACAGCACAAGAAGCTACAAAACCCATAAAATGGTTCCTAAAAGACCAACAGGTGTTAAAGGATGCCTGGACTTACAAAATGTGAGAAACTGCATTTTAATTTATCTAATGCATTAAAATCAGGTTGGCCAGCTTGGAGCGCAGACAGAGCAAACGTCAGCTTCGCTGGATTTTGTTGACAGTACTGGATCCAGGAACACCGGGTTTTAAATCCCTGGGCTGGGTACTTGCAGCACTACCTACTTTGTACAATACTGGGGTACAACCAACTAATGCCAGCCCAACACACTCGGATTTTTCTGGAAGAGAAAAATAAGGCTTTCCATAAGGCAGGAGGTATTGTGCTCCTTTCTACTCCCTGCTCCAGCAGGTGAGCCCCAACGCCCACCCTTCTCCTCCTGATGGCTGCCCAGCCGCTGACGTTGGGCTGTGGGCTCCACCAGAAGACCTAGCAGCCAGGCTCTGCAGAGCTCACCTCAGCAGCCTCTAAGCGGTTTTGCAGATCTGTCCCTTATTACACCAGCAATGAAGAGAGCAACCTGAGGGAAATTAGCAGACAGCATTCCAGTCTTTACAGCTGAGCCTCCAGAGGGGCTATAAAACCTCAGACGCTGTTAGGGAGTCAAGAGAAAACAGAGAGCTTGTGGTGCCTGCTGTTAAAAAGAGGAATTTGAGAATGGGGACTGTGCGCGCACACCGAGACTAAAGGGCACAGAAGAATGAGAGGACAGAGAAGAATGAAGTAAGGTAGGAACTGGTCAAGAAAAGCCACAACTGTAGAAATGGCAGAAAGAAGGACGACAAAAATTCAGATAGATTTTCAAGTTTGAAGGAGCTTATTTGACCCAAGTGACCATATGTCAGTCTCCTGAGGTTTTGCCTATCAGGTTGAACTCCAGGCCCACTGATTCTGTAGAATGCAGTCTTCAGCACACAGCTACCACTGTGAGTGAGTCATTTGGTACAGTTCCTGTGGCAAGAATCCCAAATGTGTCAGGCCTGGACTAAAAAGCAAGTTGGAAAATGAATACACCTGAAGGCACATTTGGCACTTTAATTCTGAGCAGATATCACTTCTAATTATAGCCAGCCTTATGCCAGCTTACTACCGTTCAAGCGCTTGTGGGTTCGCGCATTGAGTGCCAAATTTAATCCATTCAAGGTAAAGCGCAAGAGAACCAATTGCGTTTTGCATGCCTTCTACCTGAATGATTTGCTTTGTTGTTCCAAATTTGCAGTTTGACTGGAAGATTTGCACCCCTCTGGTTAGTTCTAGTTGGCTTCTCTGCAGCCATGGGGGCATATTTTTCAGCTGAATGGAGCCCAGCTGGCAGGCTCAATTTGCCCCACCAATGAGTCATATCTTTCTCTAATTTCACCTGCATGAGAGGATTCAGGTTCCTCTCCTAATTCCTCGAGTTCACCATTGTTCCTGCAAAAAGAAGGCTCATGGCCACCCCAGCACATGGAACTGTAACCCTGCTTGACTGGAAGACAGTGGCAAAGCTCCAGAGAAAGACACTAGTGAGCATTACTTGAATAGTAAGTTTAATTAAGAGAAAGCCTTTCCCAGTCTGATCCTGTATCAAATTTTGATCTTACGTGGTGCCTAGTGCTTCACAAGAACCAGTGCTCAGCACCTCACAAGGACATGTTGTTTTCCAATATGATGTAGGGCTTGGAGCAGAGGGAAGGTATAATACAGTCATGTGTCTGTTTTCTTTCCAAGCAGCACTGTGAAATGCAGAACAGAAGGAGGATTGCCTCTTTGCCCCATAAGTCCACTTAAGCTTGGATTATGAGCCATATTCACCCAATTTTTCCTGGAAGCTTAAGGCAGCACCATGCTGCTGTTGGTTTGTGGGATGCTGGGAAGCTGAGGCAGGATTCAGAAGGCTCCAAACTTCCAGAAGTGGAATAGCCACACTCTTTGATGTGCGGGGATGGAACACCATAGGTCTATGTTCAGCCATGCTCTAGGTCTGTGTATGGACGTAGATGAAGTGTACACAGCACAGACGGAAAAGGTTTGTTTTAATAACTAGTCTCATGCTAGTAGCTTTCAGAGCATGTGCTTTTTAGCAGCTCTGCCACACTGAGTTGACAAAGAAATAAAAGGGAACACTTTTCCCCACACAAATTGCTATTGATCTGAATATGGATCTTGTTTCAAGATAGAGAACAACTAGCACTGATGCTGTCAAACAGAGCCTTCTGGAATTATTTCAGAAGCTCCATTTTCCGCCCTTATGCCTCTTTTCCTTCCTGCTAACACAGAGAGAGAAAGGGGGAGAGGAGAGAAAAGGAAAAAAAAATAAAGAAGAAGAAAAAGAAAAGAAAAAGAAGAAAGTGAAGAAGAAAAAAAAAGAAAAAGAAAAATGAAAGAGAAAAACAGAAGAAAAGAAAAACAGAAAGAGAGCCAGCATGGCTGCTGGAAAGCTGTGTGAAACCTCTGCACACGTCACCTGCTGCAAGCACCGTTCTTCCCGTATGTACCCCAGTCCCTGATGAGCTGGCTCAGTTGTGCAAGGTAGCTCCTAATTACCTCTCTCCTGGTTTCTCCCTTTCCCCCCTGAGGCTGGCCTTACCAAGAACTAACTGCACACACACACACCTGGCACTGTGAGATAGGGAGCCTCACCATGGATACCAGCCCCCCATTCCCAGTCCGACCCACACTCTTGGGATTCGAGCAACTATCTCCAGGATGCTGCGAACTCCAGATGTGCCTTACCTAATGCCTGGAGACACTGCGTGCAAACGCCACTTACAACTGTTATTCTGCACTCATGCGTGCGCACGCACGCGCGCACACACACACAAGCACAGGTTCTGGCTATGCGTATCAAGCTTTCAGAAACAAAATAAAGCAAAACAGTAATCTTAATCTTCCCTTTAATATGCTACCCCATGCCAGATAAGAGCAGCTGTACTCACACAATGTGTCCAACTGGACATGATAAATAGCCTGGGAGAAAAGAAAAATACATACATACACACAGAGAAATACATACTTACATACCTGCTCCAAGGAATTTAAAATATTTTTGTTTTCAGAAGTGGTGGCCTCCAGCTCACAGGTTCCTTGATTAATAAAAGGGTTGATGAGAAGTAAATATGGCCTGCCTGGTTTGGAATTGTACACAAAATCCTAGAGTAAATATCTGCAAGAGCAGCCCAAAGGGTTAATCTTACCAATGCACAAATACTGGCTCTCCTCCTGTTACAGTTTAAATGCTGATTGGAAGGAAGAGATCATTCTAGGTCAGTATGTCCTTTACATTGTGAATAGCTTGACAGGGGCTAATAAACTCCCCTGCCTATGGCACCGATAATTTATTATATATTCCTAGGCATCACATGCAATTTTTTATTTATACATGTATAATTTGCCGGTTTGTTTTTAAAGAGGTGAAACAGGGCAGTCTGGGTCAAGAAATATGCTTAAGCCCAAGGATGCAGAAAGCTCCACTTTCCTAGTCTTAGCCTATGGTGAAGAATAACAGCTTGGTTCCTGCTCCCCGCACTGCTTGCAGGGATTTTGCACGGCAGCCGGGCATTGCAAAGAGCCAGACTGCGGGCCAGCACAGCTGACTGCTTGCACAGGGTTCCGATGGGTGCATGCATGAACACCCCCGCATGCCCCTCTCACGCTGTGAAACAATCCCAGCTGATTTATGAGGGACCTTTTCAATTGAGATAATTGCAAAACTAACAGATTTCAAGTTTATTTCCTGAGCGGCCGAGCAGAGGACCACTCCTCCGCAGCCTGCTGCCGAGGGAGCTGTGCCCCTGAGAGCAGCCTGCCTCCCTCCTGCCTTGCACTCGCTGCATTTCACATCGATGAGGTAATTCGACTGCAGATGAGGTAACCCTGCGAAGTTGCCCACGAGCTGGAGGTTACCATATGATCGCTCATGTAAACACGCAGCCCGGTCCCCCTGGACGACTGCTGACAGCTGCGCTCTGCCGAGGCGCAGCGACGCCGGGCTGGTGGGCGGCAGAGGCCGTGGGGAGCCCCTGGTCTGCGGGGGCTTCGCACCTTTCCGAAAGCAGCTGGGTGCGTGCCAAGCGTGTGCCACACGCCGTGCACAAATGTGCTGGGCGATGCTCAGCTTTTGACCTGTCCGGCGGGGGACCCTGTTTTTCCAGCGCCCCTGCAACCAGGTTCCCCATTCGGGTGGCTCTTTCTCACCCCGCACTGGGGTTTCTAGATGTATGTGGTTTCTCACACATCTCTTCCGCCAGCACTGGGGAATTACTTCCTCCTGTGGCTGCAGGCGTTAGACCTGGGGGAAATCCCTCCTCGCCCTGCCCAGGGGGTGCAGGGGAGAGGGGGGGCGAGTGTGCTGCAGGGCAGCAGTGTGGGAGCTGCCTGGGCAATCCCCGCCGGTTTGGTTTGCAAGCACTGATGTTTTGTGTGTGTGCGCTTTGCACAGATGCTGTTCCTAGAAAGTCCCCTAATTTGCAAGCAGAGAGAAAAGTGACTTTTGTGGTTAGGTAGGGCTGATGACTCTGCCCATCTCCAGTCTATGAGCATATGCATCAGAGGATCTATGGGTCTCTGCTCACCCAGCAGGCAAAAAGCTTAAACAAAAGCCCCAAAACCCAAATACCTTGTCTTCAGAGTCTCTTATCATTCCCATTTGCAGTGCAGCACAATCTAGCAGCCCTACTAGCTCTGCTGTGCTAAATAATCCCAGTGCCGATCCCTATCCAGGTGCTGGGCAAAGCAGACCAGTGTGATAAATGTGTGAGAAGGAAGAGGAATTCACAGCAAAAAGAAAGAGCGGGGCACGGGTCTGTCAACTCCCTAAGCCCAGGGCTCGCCTGCAGCCTGCTCAGCACCAGGATTTCTCAAAACCTCCTTGAGACTAACAGGATGGCCAGGATCAAATCATACCAGAGCTCCTAGTGACTACCTGTGCCTCCATGCACCCTACTTAACCTCACAAAGCGTGTTTGAGAAGTTCGTTTTAACAAACTTCATTACAGCAGCAGCAGCTGCTGATCTGGAAATCTGTTCCAGGCAGATCTCAACCCAAACTACATGTGACAAGTGACCCAGGAGGGCCCCGAGGGCTAACGTGTCATTAGGTGCAGGAAAGCAGCTAGGCTGAATGTCTTCTGCTCAGTTCCCAGGTTCTGAAGTTCAGCTGCCCTGGTCTGGCTGGTCTGGAGGAGGTCTAACCCAGCACCGGTGGCAAGGACAGCATGCCTGTGCCAAGCACCCAAAGGAAGCCATTCCCCTCAGCCCTTTAGGGGTGCAAGGATCAAAGAGCTTCCAGCAAGAGGGAAAGGCTTTCCATCACCCTCTGGTGAGTTTATTTGGCCAAAAAAAGGAACTACAATGAGCAAGGCCTGGAGGAAGTCACGTCTCTTCTTCCCCCACCTCCCACAGCAGCTGCTTATACAAGGAACAGGTCAAAATAACTGACTTATAGTTGGGGTATACGGAGGGACACACACCCATTACTGCTGGAGCTGAGCTCGCCTCACTTACTCAAGGGCTGAGGCCAGGACTCTTCCCCTACCCTGAGTTCGCAAGACTGCCAAAGGGACAGACAGATCTCCTAAAGCCTGCCCAGAGGGGATTCAAGGAAGCAAGGGGAGACGGAGGGCCACATCACATTCCCCTCCCTCCCTGCCAGCTTGGAGAGCTGGCAGGCTCCGCACCAGAAACCCTGCGGCAGGACCCCAGGGAGCCATGCTGTGGGATGTGTGCTGGACTCCAGACATCACAGCTAGATTTTTAAAAGATGTGGCTAATTTTATAAGCTCTAGTGGTTGCTGTCATGCATAATGAGGTACAGTTAATCATATCCCTGCCTCATGCTGTAGCTGGATCATCTGTGCAGCCTTTTACAGGGAAAAGCAAGGTGTGGCAGGTTTTGCACTTCCCTCTCTTGGACTGGGTGCCGGTCATCGTTCAGGGGAACACCAAGCCTGGCAGAACAACGACCTTCCTCCACCTCAAAGGGGTCCGTGAACAGCAGCTGGCAGAGGCCCAGGGCATGCTTGCTGTGACAGACACCAACCTCTTGTCCACATGCCCTGAGCTGTTCTGAGATGCTCTGTGTGGAGGGCAACACACGGCCATGTTGATGCAGTCCTGGTGGCCTGAGCTCTCCCAGAGCAGTGTGCAAGCAGCTCAGGTGGGATTTGCCCCTCCAACCCCTGCCTGTGGTGCAAATGTCACAGTCCAAGCTTGTCATCCTGCTTTATGGTTTGGGGGGACAAGCGTGCCTCCTGTGGGCACAGCCACCTCTGAGATAGTTACGGCCCCAGACGAATTGTCCTTCAAAGATGCCATTTCCTCTCTGGTGGCCATAAATGTTCTCTAAAGTCATTAGCTTGGACCCATCCCCTGAAGAAGGACATGTTTGGTCAGGGTAGTCCCACCCTCTGAACAGGCTCGGCAGCCAGGCTGGCACCCACAGCAGGGCCTGGGTGGCATGGGTCCTCAGCCCTGGGGCACAGACCCCAAACCTCTGCTGCCCTGCCTTTGGACGCAGCTTCCCCTCCGATATCTCAAATACAGGTGCCATAACACAGACAGGGCATTAATTATGGCAAGAGCCGATGGAGAACCAGCAGGAAAAGAGTTAAGAGAGCCAGGGCTTGTTGCTATCCAGGAACCCAGGCTATCTCACCTCCCAGGATAACCATCAGCCAGCCCCTTCTCAAGCCTTTTTTGGCAGGCTTCATTGTCAGAAAACCACCTGTTACTTGGGAGAGATTCAAATGCATAATGAATTAAAAAAGCATATTGTGTGTTACTATCTAACCCCCAGACAGATGTGTTATTTAAGTGTGGTTATGATCTGTGCTGTTAATTTTAAACAACATATGATCAAAGATCATGTCTGGCTTTGTGCTTTGCTTCCTTTCAGGTTCTGGCTTGTGTGTCCGTGCCAGACAGTTGTGGTTTCTGTCATATGGCAGGAAAAGCTTAGTTTACATGCTGCCTAAATTTATATTTTATAGCACATTAAAACAGCCCATCAGAATTAAGTTATCGCATTGTTTATAATGGTAAGTGAATAGCAGCTGTGGAAATAGGGCACCACACGAAACAATTTTTAGGCACACCTACTCCCTACACTGAAGACTTTCAGCCATTTTAAAGACAGCAGCAGGCTGAAGCACAGGCTGAAATATATAAACCACATCACCGCTCCTGTGGGAAGGCTGGAAAACTGTTGGAAATGGCAGTCATGCCAACCAATCAGTCCAAAAGCACCAGCCAGGCCCTCGGCAGACAGAGACACGCTTAACAGATCATGAGATTTTTTTTAAATAATACAGTTGGGATTCTTTTATTTGCTCCCTGGCCTGAGCCTTCAAGCTTTGCTGCCCAGCTAGAATAGCTAGACATCTGCCCTGAATGAATAGGTAAGTAAATAAACAGACCAAAAAAAAGGAAGAGCAGCCTCTTGTGATCACTCGGCTCCTAGAGGTGAGGCTTTAACTCAGAGGTAACACGTATTTGAAGACATCAAGTAAAGTTGCAGGAGCTCTGGCACACTCAGAATGGTAGAGGGGCAAATCTTCGCTTGATGTATGTATGCCTAACTACGCTGCTTTCCAAAAAAGCACACAATTTCGGGCAGATGTAAAGCACAGCCAAGAAGTCACTTCTGCTGGTTCAGTGTGCAGAATGTTTCAACCCTGTAGCGTGTAAGGATACAGCCTGCATCTCAGTTCAGACTTTCCCGCTAAATCTATGAAGCCTGTGTGGAAGTGGGATTCATCATAAGAGAACTGAAAGGGAGAGAACCTTTCAGAGAGATTTAAGGCTTGCAGACACGGAGCCAGGCTCAGCCTTCATCCGCACCGAGGTAAAGCAATGCTGCTGCCACGGCAAGTGCAGGGCTGTGAGCAGCGAGCCGCCGCCGCCAGTTGCCTGCCTCTGAGGTGCTGGGGCTTCAGCCCTCCTTTTGCTAACAGCCTTCTGCCAGGCTGCAGGCAGCTGCCAGGCTCTGACCACCCTGCTGGGGAGGTAATAATCCTCTGACTAAACAAACGAGTTACTCAGCCCCTTTACAGGAATCAGTCATCTCTGCCACCCAGGTGTGCCAGGAGGGCTGCTCTGACTCAGAGCCAGAGTGGTCTGTCCCTGCTCTCCCCAGCCTAGTGATTTTGACCCAGGTCCCCTTCCCAGCTTTTTCAGCCTCTGAGAAACTGTTCTTTGCTTGTTGCAGGGTTTCAACTCTGCCCACTCCAGGCCTGGAGAAGGTTTCCCACTCCTCCGACACCGATGCGCTCCCAACCCCACATGGAGCAGATCCATGAGCTGGGCTGGCCACTGGCTGCCATTGTCCCTGCGAAAGGCAGGCCAGCCCTGGATTGCAGCCATCACAGGAATAAATAAAGGGAAAAGACACGAACTCTCCCCCTCTGAGGCTGTACTGAGACATGCCATGGTGGCTCCAGCCCTGCCAGCCTCTGGCTGTGGGGCTACTACTCTCCGGCCATGTGGCAGAGGTACCGTCCCTCCTGCCTGAGGGGGAAAAAACATTGCTCTAAAACAGCTCCGTGAAGGGGACCCAGACAGGAGATATCCATGATATATCTGTGAAGGCTATCCCCACCTCTGGGAGCCAGGCTGAAATGCCGTGTGAAGGCTCAGAGGTGAAGCGGCGAGCACAGGCTAAAGGGATCGTACTGTGCTATTTTAAAATAAAATGCATCCTGCTCCGGGGCTGCAACTGTTAGAAGACCTGAAAACACCCTCGCCCACACATGCAGTACTGAACAGGAGAGCATGAGGGGTAAGAGGGGATTGTGTGAGAGAAGAGACTAGAGCTGAGGAGAGGATTTTAAGGAGCACAAACTTGTTTCATATGGCTGAATGCCGGCAACACTAGAAGAAATTCAATAGATTATATTGCACCAGAGGTCAGAATATAATTGTCCCTTCTGGCCTTTAAAACCTGTGAATGTATAGAGGAACCTTGAAATGACCAGATTCCTCAGGAATTTGATTCCTGGGGTTTATTTATTTATTTTCTTACCAGCTGCCAGACACAGCATGCTCCTAGACAAATAAGGAGGTGGTAGCTATGGGGGTGAGTAAAGCAGTAGTGCTAATCTCTTGCGGGGCTTCCCAGTAGAATTTCTATCTCCCTCAGAGGAGACAAGGTTAAGGGACACAAGGCAGTTTCGTCTTAAAAACTAAGAAAAACGGGGCTATTTTACAAGTGAATGGATGCTAGGGACAACAAGGGAGAACCGAGGAACTTAGCGCACAAGTATTCTCCTAATAGAATTTTTTTAAACAGCGCTTTCCCAACCCCCATATTAAATAGCTCTCTGTTGTCCTTGCAAAGGGCCAAAGAGCTAAAGATAGCTCCACTAATTGCTACTTCCCTTTGTCCCATAGCTCTAGAGATTCCCATCTTCTGTGTTATTACTTCATCATTTTAATTGTGCAAGAAGCTTTTATCCATCACAGTATTAATTAGAATAAAATCATAATGATGCAAAATATAAACAGTTATTAGTATCTAGGTAGCATCATTTTTAGAACTTTTGCAGAAAAGTATTAGCCAACCCTTCTGTCTGCCCGTGCTCATGATGGGTGGCCTCATTCTGCAAACCAGGGACCCGTTCTGTGACCCGCACTCACACCAAGGGGCCGTACCCGGCAAGTGTGTTGCTGTCTCCTGAGACATGCACTAAAGAAAGTCGACAAAAGTAAGTAATAGGGGGATGTTCCAGCCCTGAAATAACATAGGAAGAGAAAGCCTAGAAAGTTTAAGGTGACTTACGGCCACTGTCTTCTCCACACCCCTGGAGGTACAGGGCACAATCTACTCTGTAACTGATGTCCACATGGGGAAGCAACTTGGAAACCTCTGACCCTCTGATACTAGGCACAGACATTCAAGCAGACCAAATTACCAGTGTCATTCATTTGCACCTTTCAACTTAATGATACCTTACAGGGAAGGAAAATTCAAATTAAAAATTGAAGCTATTAATATATCTTTGAAAATGGTAAGGGAACAAGATTAAGACCAATAGGAGGCCACTAATCTTGGCATACTTCTGACTTGTGCCCTTTAAATCATTGTAATACCTTGTTCAAATTCAAACATAAGTAGGATTTTTTTTTATGAGGGCGTTAGTGCTCCTGCTGCATCAAAAGCCATATTACATTTTACGATTCCTAGAGATGAGAATATTCATTCCCAAATTAGAAGGCCTTCTTGCCAGGTGATCGTAACGCAGATGACAAAATAACATTACATTGACAAATACATCTGTAGAAAGTGAAACACAAGGGCAGACAAAGAAGAACTTTTCTCCTACACCTTTTGGGAGGGTTCAAGGGGCTTACAAGGTTAAGTAGGATGCATTTGCAACTTTCTAGCGGAGATACAGTATATTGCGAAGTAACCACATCCTCTACCTTCGGCTGCTTCTCCCTTCCTGGCGACTAGGCTCACCTCATACATGTGACAAGCAATATCCAAGGACAGGCAGCAAGAGGGAACTGTTTCCAACCAACTGCATCTTTCAATTTCTTCCCCCGCCCCTCCATTCTGCCTGTCTGCCTGTCTTTGTGAATGGCTGTTACCCTGGAAGTGGCAGGGGGGGACCCAAGCAAACCCTGAAGCAATCCCAAATTGCCTTGGTAGGGGAAAAAAACCTGTTCTCCAGAGATCAAACCTTCGGTGAATCATTTTCCACCGCTCTGACATGTCAAATACTCCAGTGATTCACCAGTCATGGAGCTCTGATTCACCTGCAGTAAACAGGGCTGATTGCTTCCCAGAAGCACTGTGGTTTGCATCCCTCTTTAGAGGCTTCACTTCCCCCACACAGCCCTGCACTTCCCACCTCCCCACCTCCCACCACCACCACTGCCCCCCTGCCACCACCCACCACCACTGCCCCCCTGCCACCACCCACCACCACCACTGCCCCCCTGCCACCACCCACCACCACTGCCCCCCTGCCACCTCCCACCACCACTGCCCCCCTGCCACCTCCCACCACCACTGCCCCCCTGCCACCACCCACCACCACTGCCCCCCTGCCACCTCCCACCACCACCACTGCCCCCCTGCCACCTCCCACCACCACTGCCCCCCTGCCACCTCCCACCACCACCACTGCCCCCCTGCCACCTCCCACCACCACCACTGCCCCCCTGCCACAGCAGCAGCCAGGGCAGCAACAAGGAGCAAAAAAGCCCAGACTATTGGTTTTAGTCCGAGGGGCAAAGAGAGAAGACAGTCCTGAGTAAAAGAACCATGAGAGGAGAAGTTAGGAGGGCTCATGAATCTTCCCTCATTCCCATTTAAACATGAAAAAGAGAAAGACAAGAACGAAGGGACAGGAGGGGGTTGGTATTTATTTGTGCCTTTCATTGGGTTCATCTCCCTCCCAGCACAGGACACCGTTTCTCCAAGAGGGAGCACCAGAAATAGAACTGACATTACATCTAATGAGCTTTTTGGTGGCATATTCATTAAGCTTGTAGAAAGGGTAAAGAAACGCAGGAAGCTTAGTCTTGGAAAGCCTCCAACTGGACCCCTTTGACTCATTAAAGGAGGGAGTAAAATGAACCATGCCCCAGGGCAATTGTAAAAGGATAAGCAGGAAAGCAGGAAAGGGTCAATTCATTAAGGACTGGGGGACCCCGGCAGTCCCAGTCCAGCAGTCCCAGTCTGGGCCAGGCAGCCGGGGGATGGGCAGCTGGGATGGCCGGGCACGCTGGAACCCAGCGGCAGGGATGCCCGCCGGCCCTTGGCATGCTGCTGGGGCCGCTGGTGCTGCTTTGTCCTGGCCCAGCCCCAAAAGGCAGCAGGCATCCCCCCGGCTGCGGCGCGGGGAGCTCGCTTTATCCCGGGGGCACTGCCTGTCCCCCGCCATCGCCACGAGTTCCCTGTCCACCACCACCACCGGAGTCCCCTTCTCCATTTCCAGCTCGGACTGGCCTTCCTCCCCACCGAGGGGAGGGGGAAGCGGGGGAAAAGTCACACAGACCCTCCCGAGCCTTGCGGGGGCAGGGGGAGGGGAGGGGGAGGCAAACTCAATTGAGCGGCTTCGCGGGGGGCCCCAGATTTGTTCAAACCAGTCACGCCAGCTGCAGCCCAGCCATGATGAGAAAGGAGGGGAGACAGTGCGGCAACGGCTCCCGACCCCGGGGGAGGAGGAGGAGGAGGAGGAGGAGGAGGAGGAGGCCCAGGCGGCTAAACTGACACCAGGCAAAAGTTGGCCGCGTTTTCCCCCAGCCACGGAGGAATAGCACAGGCAAGTCAGATGTGACCGTGCTACAGGAGCCAGGAGAAAATAAAAACAAGTGACAGCTGACTCTTGAGGACTTTTGGGGGGGGGGGGGGATGGGGGAGGGAGGGAGAGACCTACAAATACTGGGGGAAGGGCAGAGCGCAGCCCAGGAGCCTTCTGCAGCGGCAGATGGAGAGGGAAGCTACTGCTGATTCCTGCAGAGTCAGGGAAGGAGAGAGCATCGCACCGAGGTGATCACATGAATAGGGAATGAAGGCACAGAACAAAGAAGGGGTTTGGGGTTTCGAGGAGAGGGAGCGGGAGGCCCTGCGCGGGACCCCCAGAGCCGGGGTGTCCCAGCACAGCACCCCAGGGTGCTGCAGCAGTGGGTGAGGCTGCACCGGAGCTTGGGCACTGCCGGCCAAGGCTGCTGGAGGACAGGGTCAGCATCAGCACAGGGACAGAGGAGACATTTGTGTGGTTAGTAAGGGGTGAAGTTCAGTAAGATCCCATGGAAGATATAATTCCTTGGACCAGGACCCAAGCACATAGTGGGAAGGAAACCTAAATTCACTTGCTCTGGGCTTGGGGGCTTCCTCTGACCTGCTGGGGGATGAAGCCGCAGAGCAGATCCCGCTGCCTGCCTTTCTGCTGGTCCTGAGGCCCCCAATGTGCTGGCGGTGACTGTTGTAACAGTCATTCTCACTGTGATTGGCACCTCCCGGTTAGATCAAGGTCACTCTTACAACGCATCTTTTCATTAAAATGGCTGAGAGCCTGTCAATGACCACAGGTCAGGGCTAATTAAGGGAGGACTCAACGCCCCTGCGCGGGTCCGTGGTCAGGGCTGATGCCAAGCCACCCACCCCAAGGGGAGCCGGCGGAGCAGTTCTGTCCCCAGCATCTCGCACACAGGGAGGACATAGATGGTCCCTGCATGCCGGGCCACCTACCACCACCCTCGCTGCTGTCACACCAGAACACCAGTATCACCTCCTTTCACACAGCTTATGAGGAGCACGATAGCATCCCAGGCACCTGGGGACAGCCCTTGTGTCCACTAGGTCATGGGCCCTTGAAAGGGGAAGGACAGACAGCAACAGGCTCCTTACAACATGATCAGGTGCACATTTGAGGGACAGTGACCCATAAGTGGCCTTTAGATTTGAAGAAAATCCTTTTAACAAAAATGTCTACATATGACCACGGTGTTACAATAGCTAATTTCTGGGATAGTATGAGGTTTGTGCTGTGCAGGACCTAGCAAACATACCAAGGTCTTCTTAGGAAAGGACACTGTGGGAATGGGTCCATGTTGCTTGTATAAATTAGCAGCTCAAACCCTGGCATAGGTGGGATGCAATTACACTGACCGAAGAATTTTTTGATGTCAAACACTGAGGTGAAGCCATACACTGCCAGAGACCCCTATAAATATTAGTGTCTCCTATTTTACACACCTTTTGGATAGTACCTGCCCATGGTCTTAGTTTGGCTAAACAGTATATCAATAAAAGTAAGTTTCTTCCTCAAATAAAAACCAGAAATAAATCTTTCTTGAAAAACAGTGTTATTCCAAAGGCTACTGGTGTCTCTCCGTCCTGTGTTACAGCACTTCCGTCCAGATCCTTTCCTAGCACTCTCTTACTTAATATTCCATCACTGAATGATACAGCAAGAGTTCCTCATCATGGATAATGGGCCTCTGGGCTGCCTCCAAACTGCCACAAATGTCATCCGTTTATTTTTGCCATCCAGACACACTACCTTGTGCTCTCACGTGGCCAAACTCTCCCAGTTCATCACCATTCGCACCTTACAGAGGGGTTGTGCTAATCTCCAGAGCACTGTACAAGCCTCCTGCAGTGCAGTTCAGCGTGAACTTGCTCGCCGACGTGCTCTCCCCTGTTTTGGCAAAATGTTTCCACTTTGTTCCAGCTCAGAATGAAAAGACACTTGGAAATCTTGACTTCTTTTGCAGTGTCCAGGTGTGGCCCCCTTGTTTTGTGTCTGTGTAGGCCATGCCCAGCTTTCCATGTAGAAATAAGAGAGAACCAGTTACCGATGCTGGGTAACACAAATGCACAGGACATCGCATGTTCTGGCCCAGTGAATATGGGAAAGACGTTTGACTCCCTAAATATCTTCTGATATATGAGACACTTTCAACAGCTTCCTGGCAGAGGAGAAGGAAGCTCAATCCACCCAATTTGTTCTCCAGCTAAACAAATGCTTTTCCGACTTTCCATCAGTTTCTCCCAGTTACCATGGTTTATAACTTACCTATTAGGCACTACACCTGAATGTAGTTTTGTAGAATGTCCAGTGCAACTGGAGCCTGTCCTTAGCAGACGTTGCTTGGCACAAGGTATTTAAATAATGACAATAATGATGTTTAATTTTGTCTGTGACTGTGGGCAAATGGCAAAAGACACAGCAGGGACTTACTGCCTTGGAGACAAGACGTGCTTTCCATTGCAACTTTTTTAAAGTGCACTTTAAAGAATTTTTTTTCAAAATTGCTGTGAAAAAAAAGGTAAACTATGTGTAACGTAGTCGGCATTTCACTCTGATCTGTAACTGCCTAATCCAGGCCAGGACTTCGAAAAACCCATTACAGTGACACTAGGCACCCACTGTGAGAGTCAGTCTGGGAGCTAGACAGCTAGGAAAAACCACAGCTTTGGTCTGTGTCCAGCAGCCTAAATAAAAAGTTTCCTTTGCATGCTTTGCATTCATCACAAAAGAGCACTAGCTATCTCTTTTATACAGTAAATATGCACCATCACAGAAACGTATGACGTTAAAGTCACACTGGTAAAACCTCGAGAACGGGACGATAAAAACGAGGTATTGTAATTAGTGCAATCTCAGATGAATTCCTCCTTTTTATGACTTGTGGTGTTCACACAGAAATGTCAATCCCAAATATACAAAGAACATGTGTTTCTTTCTCCCCACCCCAGCAAAACACCATACAGTTTGCTTTAAAAATAATGATTTAGGTATAAATATACATGGTTATGTATATAGGTCTATTTATGGAATTGTGATTGTTTCTTTATTTTACGTTTTCCATTTGCACTTTGGTGATGCTCAACACGCCTTTCACAAATGTGAGGGTGCTAAAACTGAGATTTTTCTGTTATTCACAAGACTCCAGAGGCTCGGGCTTAAGTAACGTATCAAATGTTATGTGTTCACACTGAACTGCAAGAACTGCCAATGCTATTAACATCTTACAAGATAAATGATACATACTAAGCTGGAAAAAAATACAACTTGAAAACACAACTCACCTGAAATACCTCTGTGTTAAAATCACTAGGAATTTAACGGCTGCATCTCCTGACTTCAGTATTAACAGTGCTTTTCTAATAGCTTCCTATGCACTCAGTCTTCACGGTGCTATTTAAAAAACAAAGAGAGAAAGAGAGAAAACTGAGCACTGAAGTTCAGCACACTCAGAGGGGAATATGGTGGGGAGTAGCGAATTTCAAGCAGTGCTAATTCCCATGCTGCTAATTGGACAGAGGCCATTTCCTGCACGCTAAAGTCAAACAGGACAGGAGCATATGGGCTTTCAGAGAGAGAGTTGGGCCTTTGCAATGGAAAAGAAAACACACATTAAAAAAAAAGCACCCTAGAATCCCAGCAGAATATTGGTGATTGCAGAGAAATTGCAGACAAATTACGAACTTAAAAGCTATACGCACAGATGCTGCTCCTCTTGCTTCTGGGAGAACTGCACCTTTGAAAAGATGGTGCCTGTTCCTTGGGGACGTGACATTTTCAGCGCCCAATATTCTCCCTTGGCCCTGCTGTTAAAATAGGATAGGGTTTTATTTGTTTCCTATATTAATTTTTAATTATTTTTCACTTTGTCTGCAATCCATATAGGTTTCGATGGCAGGAGAGATCCTCTGGTAAGTTTTTCTGAGAGCAGCCAGTGCAGGTCTGAGGCCTGAAGGAAGGTTGCATGCTCTGTAACATCACGGAGGGGACAGACTCGCCCTGCAAGGTTGAAAGTCTTAGCAGACCACATCAGCCAGCCACAGAGGTTTTTTCAGCTGCTTCATATTCAACCGAGCAATATATTTATTTTCAGTGGGAACCGGTATTGGGACAAGTTTCAAGCATCATGTTAAATCCAAGCACAAAAGACTCACGTGCCTTGCAAAATGAGTTTGGGAGAGGCACAGAGAGGTCATGCCTCAGGGATGTGACAAAGCAGGGATCTTAGGGGTGAGGAGGATGCTCTTGGGGGAGATGCTGATTAGCCCACTTCCCTGCATCTTCCTGCAAAGAAACTGGTGTAGGGCAGGGTCAAAACCGGGGCACTGACAGAGCATCATTCTGATCCAGTGTGGCAAGGATGATGATGGTCCAAAAGAGTCGATTTTCTTCTATTAGCTGCTAATCAAAGGTGTCTCTTTTACTTTGTTTGGCAGTTTATCCTCCCTATAGCAATCTCTCCTTACTCAAACCCCTGCCAAAAACAGATACACGGAAGGTGCTGTGCGGGGACTGAGTATGAAAAATTTCAGCTGGTGGTTTAGAAAGTCGACAGCCACCTGAAGCCAGAGGGACACAATGGCTCTTGTGACAGAGCCAGTCGCGATGGGCAGCACAAGCCGCAGCATCCTCCGTAGAGGAGCGGACCTGGTGCATCCAGCTCCTGCCTGCAGCCCCCAGCCACCGCCGCCTGGCCGCCTGGTTTTGCCGCTGCTGGGCCTCCCTCGGTGGCTGTCACACCTGCTCTGCCCTCCCCTCGGAAAGCTGCCAGAGGAGAGAGCAGACAAAGGAAGAGCAACGCAGCTGGAGCCGCTGGAAGCTGCACGCTACCCGGGATTGTTTGTGCACTCGCCCAACACCCCTCTTCCGTAGGAAGCCTCTTTCCTGCCGCCCTGCGAGTTCGGCTCTTCAAGCTCCCTTGTGTTTATCGCTTGCCATCGTTTTTAAGGTATTACTGCAGAATTCCTTTGTGTTTTTGAGTATTATTATTGCTGTTTCTGGCTGGTTTAGCTGCCGCAGACCTTACATCTCCATTGCTGGCTATGCCCATGAAACGCAAACACTTCGGCCTGCCTTGATGGCCCCACTTGTTCGAACGTCCCAGGACAGAAGAGCCCTCCCGGAGCACGTGAACACCAGAGCAGCAGAGAAGGGGTTAATAAAGGGTTTAATACCAGGAGGCCACACAGCAAAGCCCAAGTTAGGGCCAGCTGCACCCCTCCCCCTGGCCTCCATCCTGCTGTAGGAGCCCTGGCAGTGCTGCAGCACTCAAGTGCTCCTTTCCCCACTGAGCTCCTGCCCCACTTGTGTGATGTAAAGCAATCCTTTTGTTTCCTCTTTAAGACATTAGCCTCAGGGGCCATTACAGGGAAGAAAGGTAGCTGGGGCTCTTTTATCTGAAGGAATCCATTAGGTGGTAGTGGGGGGTGTCCCTTCCTTCCTCTATGCCCAGGGAGCAGCTTCTGCCTTTGCAGTGCTCTAGGGACACCTCGCTGCTCCATGGCCACCTCCTTCCTGCTCCAGGAACATCTCCTCCCTGCTCCAAGGACATCTCCTCACTGCACCATGCCCACGTCCTCAGTCCTCACTGGTCCAGGGCCACCTTCTGACTGTACCATGGCCGCCTCATTGCAGCTTATGGCCAGCTTCTCATCCCACTCCAAAAATGGGTCAAATGCAGCGTCACCATGCAGAAAGCGTGAGTCTGCTGCTCAGCGGCCCCCCAAGTGAAATGAAAAGGAGGACGTGCTTTTAAATACACCTCAGTGTAACAGACTGGCTTTCTCTTTGCTGACATTTTGGGTGACTGAGTGGTGTTTAGTGCTCTGGCATGTCTTTGTGGCTACTGAAAGCAGAAACTCATTCTTGCTTTGTTTATTCTTGCACTGAAAGCAGCAGTTCCTTTGCATTTGCAAGACTCCAGGACATGAGGCTTTAAATAACAACGCCAGATATTATGAAACTCTTAATAAACTAGAAACCACTGAAAAAATAATAAAGAAATGAAAAAAAATTATGTCAGGGAAACTAATCGGGTAACTGGGTGGTGGTGGTGGTCTCTTTCTGAGCATACCCTTTGCTCTTTCCCAAATCATGAATCACAGAACAAACATTTGCTCTGCACAATGCATGCCACCGAGACCAACGAGGACCTATCTTAGGCTAATATAAATTGCCTCAGTTCCAGTAAGACATTAACAGCAGATAGGAGCCTGCCTTGCTTATGCTCCAACCTCACTGCAGACCAAGCAGCAGTGGTCAGCCCAGAGCCAAACCAAGCAAGCCAGCCCAGCTCAGGGGCAGGGTGTATTTACCCAGGCTTGGTGTTAACTGCTAACACCATTATGGGGGTTTACCACAGATAGGAGCTGGCTTGCACATCAGTGATTCAGAAGACAAGCAGGGTGAGGACACCAAAACAATCTTAGCTAACAATCCTGTGCTCAGCACAAAAGGTGCAGATCTGGGTAGAAGGGGTGCCAGCATGCTTTGCTCCTAAGTCATGAAGGATAAGATTATTTTGAAAACCCTGCTCAGCACCTGCCTGCGTCTGTGCATGGGGAAGCACCTCTGAAAGCCTCCCCCACAGACACAGTCATGATGGGCACCACCGAGTAGCTGAAAATAGAATCAATGAGAGCAGCTGCCGGGGCTGTGGTGGGAGCTCCCGTGTAAGCGGAAATACATGTGAGCCCGCAGGCAGGGCTGGCCTGGGCAGGAGCGTTACCACGCTGCCTTGTCAAAACCGTCGGGGAGAGAAATGCCAGCAGGCTCAGAGTGGGGTATCACCTCGCCAAGTTCTGCCCTGCCCTGCCCTGTCCTGCCTTGCCCTGCTTTGCCTTGCATGGTGGTTCAGGAGGGAGGCGGAGCGCGCAGCATGGAAGGAGGTGCAGGCTTCCCTATCCAGCGCTGTTGCTTTATGAAATGTGGGATCTTGGGGAAGGGTGCATGGGGGCGTGCGCACTCCGCTCTTCAAAAATTGGTAGTCGTGTGTGCCTTGAAGCCACACGCCTAAACACCAAATTTTTTCAAGTTCACCCAATACAGCAAGAGAATAAAAAAATAAATGGAGGAGGACGACTGCCGGGGAGCAGGCATGGGAAGGCCACTGTCCCCCACCACCGCCCACTCTGTCAGGTCTCCCTTTGCCCTCTTGAAAACATCCTCCCCACTCACCATGTCACACACACCTCCCCAAACCTGCTGACCCAGTTATGCTGGGCCCTAGGACGGCCAGGGAACATCACTTCCCCGGCAGTCCCGTGCTGTTAACAGCTGGGGACATAACTGACCCCCAGTTACTTCAGCTCACAGCCAGCAGAGAACGGGAGTGTGGGTGAGTCTGGTTGCTCGAGGCAGAGACGGACAGGCAGACGGAAATGCAAATGTAGCAGGAACAGTGCTGGCATGGAAAATATTTAAATGTGTGTGATATTGCAGAAGATATCCCCTTTGCTGTGGTGCTCCTACTTCAGCATAGGCTAGTGCCATAAAAATGAGTGAAGATGTTTGGTGCTGCTGGTAGGGTAGCACACAAGCACTAACCTAAGCAGCCCCCACGGCTGGGCTCAGGCACCAAGATCCACAGCTACAGTCTGGTGTCCCACAGTATAAACTCATCAGCAAAGTGCCTATGTATCTAGGTAAATTTACAGCAGGAGAGGATCCTACAGCAGCTGTACAGCTGGTATGAGGGTTTTGCGGCAAGGGAGAAGGAGCAAGGAGGTGGAGATGGGCTGCTCGCACACGTCCTACCTGCAGCAACAGCCTCACGGGAAGCAGGGGCAGGTGAGCATGCAAACGGCTGGGCAGACCCTGAGCACACCTGGTGATGCCTGTAAAGATGTGTTAAAAGCAGCCTGGTTTCCAAGCCTGGGCATATACCTGCAGATTTCCTGCAAGGAAGGCAGGGGACTAGCGAACCTGTGGCTGCCCATTAGCAACACCTCCGGGCTACACACTTCTCACAGCTGTGCTGCCTGCTCCTCATCACTGCAAGGTACTGCGGCTGAGCTTGACACCACCTTTACAGTGCCATTAAGTGGGTGTCTGCTGGCATGGCTGAGACTCACTAGTTGGCTCTCAGGGAGCTACATCTGGTGCTGGATGCAGCACAGGTGTCTTGCTCATCCTAGGTTGATGTTCCCAGCAGGGCTGGTGAGCTAGCAGAGGTTTATTGCCTCCAGTCAGTGAGGATGGCTGCTCAGGTCTGCCCAGGGCAGCTCTGCACAGTATCGTGCTCAGCCACGTAGGTATATGCTCCTTGATCCATGCGAGTCAGGCTGGTAAGAGCCAGGAAGAACTGCAAGGGATTACATTTTACATCCAGTTGATACAAATAAAACAAGTCATCTTTAGGCAAATTGCAAACAAGGCTCATCTTTCTCTACCCAGAGAGTTACTGCCAACACTGAGAAACTGTCCTAACAAAGAGCTCCTACAAGACAGTGGTGGGATGTGATGGAAACCCCACCATTTGAGATGTGATTGACTGGACAAAACATTGAAAATATGACGGCTCTGAAGCTGCCAGAAAAATACATCAGAGCTGATCTCATCTATGACAAGTGTATTATGTACTTAAGGATGGATCTCTACAAAACCCCACATCTGACCCAGGGTCGCAGGCATAAAACAGTGGGAGTCACTATAAACACACTTATAATTATTTGGGAATTTCTTCCTTCCCTTCCATTCATTAAAGAAAATTATTTTCTTTCTCTTTCCACTTCTTTACTCACAAAGAATTTGAATGACAGCCGATCAAGGTTTGCAGGGCTTTGTGGGTTTTGGATCAGACTTTAAAATACGAACTGTTTAACTGGCAGGAACCAGCTCTGCCAAAATGTGGAGAAAATGTAATCCCTCTCTTGGGAGTTGCTTCTATATCTCATTGGTGTGCAAACGATAAGCACCACTAATGGTGATGTTTCTGACAGTCCTTGCAACCTCACGGGCAGGACTTATGTGGGGTGCCCGTTACACATTGCCATCCCAGTCCTGTTGCTTCATGTGCAATTATACTGGCCTTGGGAAGATGCTCTGAGCAGAGGTGGTACAACTTGAAGAGGATGCTGTGCAAAGGGCCAGAGGAGTTTTTTGACTGCTCCCTGTCTCAGTTCCCAGGGCAGGGGCTCGTCGTGCTAAGAAAAAGGGCTCATGCAGCCCAGTTAGCCTCACTGGGGGACTGGCACACTTTGGCAACTAGAAAATAACTAACGCTCAGAATGTGTTTAACCCTGCTTGATTGTCACTTCTAGGGTCTGGCCACGCATGCTCCCAACCTTCATGAGACCCTTCTCTTTCTTTAGGAAAAGCAGTGCCCTCAGAAGCAAGTGCCTCAGGCTGAGAGGACCTTCAAGTGGCAGGTGGGATGCCCCAGTCCTCCCTTCGTCCATTCATCCTTGTGCTCACAGAGGCAGGAAGAATGCCCATTCTCCAGGCATCGTGGTGGCTGTGGCTGGACCACCTTGGCCTAGACTTCATGTCATTCATTTCCCCTCCACTGGGAAAAGGCTCTTTGAGGCCTGACATCTGCTGCTGCTTACCCAGGCTGCTGATATGGAGCTGGCACCAGTCCAAGAAGGGACTAGAATATTTTATTGTGCCAGTGCAGTTCTGCCAAATCCTGACCCAGAGGCCAGGAGGGTGGGCAGACAGGGAAGAGGTAGATAGACATGGTCCTCCACATCTCGGTGGTGCAGGGGGGCTCCCACCGCGGTGGGTGTTGCAGCTGAAGTGCCCGTCTCCAAAGAGAAGGGCACTTTGCTTGCACTTGACAAGCGGCTGCACAAGGGGAACACATCCCTATGGAGGGAGGAGAGGACGTTTTCCTTGGTTTGCCTGGGGAGGGCTGGAGGCAGGAGCGGGAAGAAACTCACCCAAGAGGCAGGAAGGTAGGCAGGGGACGGGACAAGACAGGAAAAGCAGGGAAGTTCAAGCAGGAAGGCAACATCAGCAGGCCAGAAACGTAACAGAGGGCACCTGTTGGAAGACCTCCAGGGAAGTTCCCAGTTATTCAGGGAGTCAGGAATGTGTTGAGTCAAAGTGTATCAGGATCTGGTGGGCAGAGAGGGAGGTGCCCACCTCTATCTTGCCCTCAGAAATACTTTGGGTAGTATCTCACAGCAATCGCCCTGAAATGCCAAGAAACCCACTGCAAACTGCTGTATGATCCCCAGGACAGCACTGCCCTCAGCCAGGAGTGATTTGTCAGCGTGTGGACAGCAAATGGCCATGACAGGAGCCACATACTCCCCCATAATTCAAGAGGAGAGATTTTTCCTAGCAGGGTCTTGACAAGCCCCCCAAGCCACCCCACAGTGCAACTGGGGTCAGTCCACCACCTCCCATCCCTCCCTCGCCCTCCTTCAGGACAGGGCCCTCAGGTTTTGTGGGTGTTTCTTCAGCCCTGACCAGATAGAACCCGAGGTGTACATGAGATGGAGCTGTGAAGCCCATTGCTGGGAGCAAAGTGGCTCCATCCATGAGATGGAGGAGGGCTGGGCTGTAGCAGCTCACCCCATGAAGGCCGCAGCAAACACCACGCTGAAGGATCAGGGTCTCCACTAGCTGGTTTCCCAAGGATTTACAGCTGAGCCATAAAACTGCACTGGGGTGAAAGTCGGCGGCATGGGAACAAAGTTGTGGCATTATTGTTCACCTGCAGGTTTGCTTTAGCCATTTCCAACCCTCACCCTGCTAAAGAAGAGCACCCGTGCTCGCAGCTGGGGTGGTTACATGCAAGCACTGCACGGCCAAAACAACCACACGTGCAAGGAGAGGTGGCGAAGGATCTGGTACAGGATCGGCATTACCGAGCCTGTGTGTGCCCCAGGGATTGCTCTGCACTGAAAGACGACAATAAACACCAGCGAGTGACGGCAGCAGCAGCGTGCCCTGCCGCACAGGGCTCTGCGGAGGATGCCTGCGGGATTCACCGGGCGCAGGCTCCCGCAGGCAGGACAGTGGCTTTGGTGCCCAGGTGGTGCCCAGCTCCACGCTCTGCGGGCAGGCACTGCCGCCTGCCACGCGGCAAATTAATGCCCCCCCTCCCCCACTTCCCACCCGCCCCACGCACCACCCGGTGGCCGCCGGGGAGGGGCCCGGGGGGCGCACCCGGCCGTGCGGACGCAGGTGCCCGTCACCTGCTCCCGGCGCCAGCTGGGGGACAGCAGGATGGGGCGGGCAGCCGGCCCCGGCCCCTGCCTGCCGGTGGCACAGCCTGGGCCTGGCCAGGGGGGAAACGCGTTTCTGAAGACCACCGCCGTTCGGGAGGTGAGCCGTGGGGGGCCCTTGAAACGGGCTGAAATCCTTGTTATTAAAAAACCAAACACACACACCCCCCCCCCCCAACCAACCAACCAAAAAAACACCACACCAAAAAACAAAAAAAAGGGGGAAAAGAAGAAGAAGGAAAGGAAGCTGAGCGGCACAGCAATGCGGGTGGGAAGCAGGCGAGAGAGGGGTCAGCAAACCGCGGTGGCAGAGATGGACCGACCTGCCGAGGACACGCGGCGGGCACCACGGCAGCCGTTCGTGCCCCCTGCCCCGCCCCCCCAGCGGCCGGCCCGGTGCCGGAGCCCTCGGTGCACCCCCGCGGGGGCGGGCGCGGCTGCCCAGCGCCGTGAGCCGCGGCAGGTTGGACACGGCAGCCGCGCCCCCGCTCCCCCCTCCCCGCTTTTCCCTGTCCGACTTCAGGGTCCTTTTTCTTTTGGCTACAAACCCGTGCTGAAATCGAGTTAAGGGAGGCCTGGGCTTTTCCTTTTAAACAGATGAGGTGGGGGGTGTTGCGGGGGAGGGGTTGCTATAATTGGATCACTTACTGTGTGACTAATCACAGCTGCCGGTAACCACAGTGACTGTGGTTTTAACCTTACTTGGTCATTTGCAAACCACCCGGGTGACCCAGCCATCTGCAGCGGGGCCGCGGCCGTGGCGTGGGGCCAGGGGCACGCAGCCCCCGCCCCTCCCCGGCCGG
Organism: Falco rusticolus; assembly: GCF_015220075.1. Taxonomy (NCBI): domain Eukaryota; kingdom Metazoa; phylum Chordata; class Aves; order Falconiformes; family Falconidae; genus Falco; species Falco rusticolus. The sequence goes on from NC_051189.1 coordinate 44,693,849, forward strand.
CCCGCGGGGGGCGGTGGGACCCCGGCGCTGCCTCGTCCCCCTCCGCGCGGGTGGGCTCCCCAGTGGGGGCGGGGCGGGCTGCAGCCAGCAGTCTGGTTTCCGATCTGAAATTGGGGGGAGGGGGTCCCCCCAGGTGCACGGTTCAGGCTTGGCCCATTGGGCGAGCAACCCCCCGTAGCTCCACGCCTCGGTGTCGGGATGTGAGGGACCGCAGCCCTGCTGGCTGCGGAGGGGGCCTGACCCCCCATCTTGCCCCGGTGCCTCTATTTCTGGCAAGGGAGCAATGACTAGATAGGAACGACAGCGGAGATAAAGTTTTGATTCTTATTTATTTGAGTGAGAGCAATCCTTACAAGCCAACGTTAACCTCCTTACCTTTAATCAGCCAATTGCTGGGAGTCCTGGTAGCCCTGCTTTTGCCGGGGTGACCCGGTGAACCTGAGTGTGGTTCAGGGCAGCAGCAGCACATATCACAGGCTGCCGCTCATCAGAAGCTGAGATACGGCAAGGTGTGTGTCAGGGCATCCTCCTTTCTCTGTGATGGACTTGGGGTGGCAAGGGGGGGCTGGGGAACACCCACCCGCCCCGGGCAAACGCAGCCACCTGGGAGAGCTGGGCAGCCGCTGCTGCTCTCTCTCCTGTTTGAGCCCGGTGTTCAATTTCTTGAAACGGGGACGGAAGGAAGCAACAAATGGGAAGGAAACGGGCCTGCTTGTGAAATCCAAAACCAGATCGGTAAGAAAAACATCATAAATTATGGATCCCCTAGCCGCTGGCAGCCTGTCATTGTGCATGATCTGTCTCCATTGTACTTTTCTGTGTGGGTGAAACTGTTGTAAACTAACACAGGGCAAGCTTTTTCTGCCGAGGATCACTGCCTGCTGCTGGAAGGTCCCTCTGCCTCCCAGCACAAACAGCCCATTGCGAACCAAACGTTTCGTGTAACCGATAGCGGCCCCAGTGGATAGGGAAGCCCTTGAAGAGGGTGAAGGGGAATGAGGGTTTCAGCTGATCCTGCTCACTGGAGCTTAGCACCGGTGGACGCGCCAGCTGCAAGGACGGGGACGGGCAGCCCGGGCCGGCACAAGGCCGTCCATTGTTCCCCAATACGCTGCTGGAAAAGACAACCGGATTAGGGGCGTTGAGCGGCAGCACCACGGCACAGGACACCCGTGTTGGGGAGTCAAGGGGGCTGCTCCTGGCCCTCAGCCCCCTGCGTCCCAGGGGCTGTGCTGGGGGTGGATGGGCAGCACCCACCGCACGCCCCGCCTGGAGCCGCGGGGGTGAAGGGGCGTGGGGAGGGGGATTTTCGGCCCCCCAGCCGCACCAGCCTGCCTCGGATGCCAGATGCAGGCGGGCAGGGGGAGGAGGGGAGTGGGAGCAGGAGCAGAGAACGAACTCAAGGTCAAACGGCGAGGGGAGGGGGAGGAAGAGGAGGTGGCGGGGAGGGGAGGAAGGGTGTCCCCGCACAGGCGGAGAATCGCTCTTTATCCACCCTCCTTCCCCCTTCCCACATGCCAGCCACAGAGGCAGCCTCTCATCAGGATATTTATGAACGCACGCACAAATGGGAGGCTGAGGGGAGGCAAAAAAAAAAACCAACCCACCATCAACCACCCAACCCTATTTTGCTCGTTCTCTTTCTTCGAAGAGCAGATGTGCTGTGGCCTGCAAACCGAGAAGGACACTCCCTTGCTGTTAGCTAATTTAAGCTGACATGCTATGTTTTTTGCCGTTTGAAATGAGAAGTTTAGTAATCAGCCACTAACACTAACTAACACACCTCTCACACAATCGCCTGTGCTGGGCGCGGGCATCCTTTAATGTTGTGGGCAAAAAAAATATTTTTTTTCCCTTGCAGAAAAAAAAAACGGGGCAAAAGGCTTGGCAGGACCGAAGAGCCAGATAGTGCCGTGGCGCCCGGCTGCGGCAGTGCCAGCGAGACCCTGGCCGCAGGAGCCAAGCCAGCAGCCTGCGTTCATGGGAGCCCAAAAAGTAAATGAACAGCAGCAGCGGCAAGGAAAAGGCTGTCACATCCCCCTGGCGCTTGCCATATGCATGCTACCCCCACAAATTCAAAGAAATAAGTCTTTCTGGTAGGTTTATACAATTTCAAGGGTCTTGTTTCTCCTTTTAAGCCACTTTCCTCCTTATTTTCTCTATTTCTGGCCGCGGTTCAGCAGCTCATCAGAAGGTGGGCTAGTCCCTCATTGCAGATTCAAACGCACTTCTGTGCCAAATTGACCTGCTGTTATCCCCCCTTTCAGCTACTGTAACCCACACCACACAAACAATGAATTATGAGATTAGAGTTACAGAAAAATGGCCTCATTCTGCAGATGTTGTGTCTGCAACCGGCTGCTGCACAGCCTCGTGTTTGTTGTGTCATCTTCCTCGCTCCCCCTCCTCCTCCTCCTCCTCCTCCTCCTCCCAGCCCCACCTTTGTCGGGTGGTGATGAGTGCCCTGGACCCTGTTGTGCAAAGAGTTAATTAGCAGCTTCCAATCCTCACACACACACACCCCCACACCCAAAAAAAAGGGAAGGAAAAAGAGAGGAAATGGGTGAGAGAGAAAAACATCACTGATAAGAGCATAGCCATTATATAGACAGAAAAGCAAATAATTGATCTGGAATTAAAAAAGCCATAGCAGAATCATTTGAAGACATGTTGGAGTTCCACGTGGGAGCTGTGCAGCAGGGAATGCACGATGCTGCAGAGGCTGGGGAGGGCATGGGGTTTCTTTGTTGTGTGTGTTGGGAGAGGCAGGGTGTGCATGTGCACACGTGTGTGCATGTGCTGGAACCAGCATGGCGCTGTCAGCTGCTCGTCACCACAGCATCTGGTACCTGTGGACTGAAAGTCCCTGCGTGCACCGTGGCAGCATCAGGATGCAGCACCACAGCCTCCGAAACACATTTGCTGAGGAGCATCAGGGTGTTGTGGATTGAGGGTTTTTTTCCAGAGTGGCTCCAGGTTTTCAGGTTAAAAAGTGGTGCTTTAGAGCAAATTTGGGGATGAGGAAATATAATAAAACAAACCCCTGAAACTCCTGATGCTGCTGAGAGTTTTGCTGTTGACTTCAGCTGGGTAAGGAATTTGCTGAGGAAGCCAGTGACTGATGTGGATCGAGCCTGGCGGATACACCTCATCATTCTTCTCTTTCCCACTATGCATGGTTTACACTGCTCAATAATTTTATCTTATGTGCGATCTTTAATGTACATTGGGGAGCGATGAATGGAAATACAGACTTTCTGCATACTGAAGGGCCAAGGCTGTGCTCTTGGTTCATGGTGGGACAGTTTATTTTCAAGGGAGTGAATGATTCAGAAAAAAAATGCAACTGTAAGTCCATTGAAAGTATTGGCCAAGTTCATTGTGGTTTTGGTGAACAGTTGTGACAATTAAAAAAAAATACTCCAGCATTTAATTTCAGGTTTTCAAATGAAAGTATCTACAATTTTCAAAAGGAAAATACTCAATTCTGTATTTTAAAATGATGTTTCACTTTGGAAATATTTATGTTTCAGGACTTTAAAAGGTAAAACAAAATGAAATTGTCTTCTTTGGAGTGAAATTAATCTTTAATTATTTCCTGTGTTGCTGAGCATTTTTTTCCAGTTCACTGAAACCTTTTTTGGTGGTTGTTGAATTTATGTAAGAGGGAGAGCTGGGTGCCCCCAGCCTGCCTGGCTCTCTCCCCCGGCACAGAAGGAGGTGTAATTGCTGGGGAAGGTAATTGCCCACGCAGTGACAATAACTCTCTGTTCATGAGGATGCGGCCAGGGAGCCCTGTGAAACCACAGGCTGGATGCTGTGCAAGCGGGACAAGTGCGGTGCTGGCCCGGAGAGGGAGGAGGGCCACCAAACCTCTCCCGCTCTCCACTCAGCGACCAGCCTGGGGGGCCCAGCCTGCACAGGATCCCCTACCCCCCCCTCCACCCCGCCTCTCCAGGAATAGCCTGCAGGTCATCTTGCACCAGAAAGCCGGGAGTTTCTGCATCCAACAGCAGATGGCTCCTTGCCCCAAAATGGGGCCGTCCTATGTCCTCCAAAGAAGACGCAAGTGTCTCTCGGAATTGCCTCGGGTTGCATCCATCCCCCCGCTGCCCCCCATGGGCGCCTGCTCCGGCACACTGCGGTGCTGCCGTGTGCCTTTTTAGTAACTGGGACTGCCGCGACACTCCAGAGGACGAGAAAGCACAAGGCAGGAACAGGAAGGCGGCTGCGAGAAGAAGCCCCATGGAGATGCTGCATCTGCTCCATCTTTTCCTTTTTTTGCTAGTATTTTAATCTCTCAGCTAAAATGAACAGCGAGTTGCAGAATTTGGCTTGATCTTTTGTGTCTTCTGCAAATTCTCAGCCTACCATCGCATCCTGTTGTGCTTCAGGCAATGAGTACTTTTCCTAGGCTTTGCTTGACATGAGGATGTGCAGGCAGGAGCTATAGGTAGGATCCAATATATTAAAAATACTTCATGTTCCTTGAGAAGAAACACACTTTTCTGAGATGCTGCAGTCCTGTTAAGTAGCGGGTTTAAGCTCCTTTTCTTGCTGTGTCTCTGTTCTCAACTTCTCCACAGCATCAGTTCCCTTCCTACCCTATGTTTTTGCCCATTGTTTTTACTACCTTTTTTTTAGGCAATATGATACTGGCATTCTTATCCCAGTCCTGTGCTAGTAAGGCAGGTTATAAACATCAGTTTCTCAATCAGCAAATTCAACTAATAATATGACCTATTGATATATATATATAATATATATATCAATATCTCAATATATATCTAATAATATGCTATTGAGAAGTTGTTCTACGGTCCAGTTGCCCTGGGCATTTCAGTGGAGTTTATGCTTACGTATTTCGGTGGAATTCATCATGCTCGGAGACACTCCAGGAGAAGAAGATGGGGAAAAAAATTAGAAAGGTGCTCAGGAGCTCAATATGTGCATAGCTGTATGATAGCTACTCCCCAGCCTATTAATCCAGTTTTACCATGTCTATGCAGAAAGAATTACTTTAGTTTCCTTAGAATTTGGATTGTTCCACGGAGATCTGTGAGGTTGTGCTATGCCTGAACGAAGTCTGTTTGGTTTTGTTTGGAATATTCAGGTCGAATGGTTGCATTTGGTTAAATCCCTCTGTAAGAATTGAAAAGGAGACTGGATTTCTGGTTGCATTTCTGCCTTTTTATTTCCCTGACCCTTCAAACAACAAGTCATTCATGAGGAAAGCTTGAGCAAGAAACCCTAGAATTAATTTGAGAAAGTTATGGGGAATCAGAAAAAGGTCCTAGTGATGGAAATCACATTGACTTGAGTGCTCAAATCCACTATTGCCGCAATCGCAGTGTTAAGAAGCCACAGTTTGGTGCTATGATGGTCTCAGCAACACCCACTGATGGGTCAGGGTGTGTGTGGTGTCACTCCCAGCAAGGGGACAGCTGTGGTAGTGGGTGTTTTGGCTGGATGATGCCAGGTCTTCCATGCCTCAATCCCGTCCGCTTTGTGCTGCAGCCATCTCAGGAAGGTATATGTTTTCCTTCACACTGGTGATATACAAGCACCTAGGTACCTGACGGCATCCATCGCTTGATTTAAATCCTTTTTTTCTATCTGCATTTGAGTTACAGCTTTAACCTTTGCAGCACCATCTTTTTTAACCCTTTTCAGAACCACCCCATGCCTCACACATGACATCTCTGCTCTTTGGTATTCTCTCTCATTGTTGCTACCCATATACGTTTTAATCTCTCACTGCTTGTGTTGTCCTTATATAGATGCTGTACCAAACTCCTCCTCCTCCTTAACTACAGCAGTGAATACCTGTTCTCACATCATTAACTTTATGTGCTTAAATTCTTCACGAATATCACTCCTGGCCTGTAGCACTGCTGCATGTTGAACCCTGATGGATAATCTATGAAATCTGCAAAATAGTTTCAAGGATGTAATGCGGAGGGTTCTCCACCCAGATTTACTTGCTAGTTCCCAACTGTCCCATCTGAATTTGTAATATATATGCTTGTCTGTTCAGGAATAGGTTTATTAAGCATCTGGGGTTAAAAAAAGCCCAGTTTATCCGTCCATTATTCTTCCAGCTCAACTGATGGTGAATCAACAGCCTTAATAAAGCGTTGCATTTTCCAAATGAACAAAACCCACTTCAGGACTTCAGGAGGACAGCACAGGTATCTTTCTACAGCTCCGTACAGCCACCATCAACTTCACCGCCTCCAACCCTTCTGATTTTTTTTTTACTCAGATGGTGATGTGCACAGGAGCACCTTGGTGTGTAGTCTGGTGCTCACTGTCCCTCACCTGACATACCTGCTTCCCCTCGGTAGTGGTATCGCGGCAGATCCTGGGCCAGGCCCCCTCCCTCCCTCCTCTTTTCTGAGCCATCCCCAGGAGGTGCTGTGTGGGCTCTCCCCACGTGACGGGGAGCAGCTGCGCTCCTGCTCTGCCCCCCCTCTCTCCCCCATGTTGCAGCTGCAGCCCATCCTGGCTACAAAGGATGAGGAGCTAACTTTTTGTGGCATATGCTGTTACAGTCAGCTTTACTGCATCTTTTGTCTGGATTTGTTGTCTTCGAAATAGCTGAAGCCCCTTTGCTTTCTCAGCATTCACCGAGGCTGAGCATTCAGCCAGCCAACGCATTAGTATTTTGTCTTCATAAGCACTCATGGCTGCTCTGAATAGTCAGGTCTGGGACATCACGGCACCCTCTTCCCTGCTCTCACAGCATGGACAAACTGATGTATCATGCTCAGAGAGGTGCAGCTGGCCAGCCCCCTACTCGCCTGTGGGGGCATCCCATCCCATCCCATCCCGTCCCGTCCCATCCCATTCCATCCCATTCCCAGGTCATCACCTGGGGCTTGTACATTCACCTTTGCTGCACCAGGGTCCCTGTTCAGCCCTATAATAATAAAGAACCACACAATAATTAGTGACCTGAGCATCCTTTCCCATCCCTTCCCAGCATCTCCCTAAGCTTTACCTTCATGGTGTTACAAATATGCCCGTGTTAGCAACAGCAAACCCTTTTCTTCTCCCTCTCCTGTCTGTGCTGCTCCCTAAGAGGTTTAGGAAGACTTAATTATTTAGGAACAGCAGTTACTCCTTCTTCACAGCCCGGTGTGCAAAGAGGTTTCTCTATGACACAAAAGTCACCTTTACAAACAGGGGTTGTGCTGGCAGCCCTCCAGCATGTGCAATGACGTTTGTGCTTAAGGTGGTTTTGGGCATTTGGGTGTCATGGCACCACCAAGGTGCCCTGAAAGCAGCACGCTGCCTGGGCTGGGCACATGGCGGGTCTGGAAAGCTTCCACAGCCATAAAACTTGCTGTGACTTCTGGTGAGGGTATCTGAAAACGTGATCCCAAACCTTTTTATGCTCTTAAGTATTCTTTAGAGTATGTAGAAAAATATTCTATTTTTCTTAATTTGACGCAGTGTTCAAAACACAACTACTGTTTTCTCAAATCTCTCTCCAAAGCCAAAGCAGGTGGGAGGGCTTCCTCACACCCGTAGACAAATGTGGTTCATGTGCAGGAAAAAGAGAGGCTTTACAAAATAACACCAAAACACCTCATGTGGTGTTGTCACATACGAGAATACAAACACAGCTTTGGTGCAAAACTGTTTTATGCCAGGGAGTCTGGAAGTAGCTGGTGTAGATAAATGAGTTTCAGAGGCAGTTAAGTATGTGCATATTAGGTGAGAAGTCTTATGCTCAGGAGAGCCTTACGGTGCTGCGTTACACACGTTAGCGGCTGCAAAAATCATGAATGTGCATTTAAAAACAGGAATTGGAGGAAATGATGTGTTTTTCTTCAGCATGTATAGAGAAAATGAAACATTTTTCACATGAACTTTTCAGACTGCCTTTTTTATTCTGCATACTCTGTGCATGATACCAGTCGTATTAACCTCTGCCTCCTGCGCTCACCCATCAAGTACAATAAAATGGCTCCTCTGATGTCCTTGGTCTGCAGGGAGTTTCCAGAAATGGCATCTGTGCTGACATTAAAATAATCTGCAGTCCAAGGCAAGTATGCAAGTTATTGACGAGGCTGCCTGGCAGCAGCGGACGGCTCTGTGAACTGCTCCATTCTTGTTTACTTAAAATCCTTTTCCTTCCTCTCTTTATTTGAGAACACAGCATGGCATGCCACAATGCTATCTAATAGTGGTACCCTACACACAAGGGCTGGCCGGGGATTGTGGCCCAATGTTCGCAGTGGCATGGAGGAGCTGTCACACTGCTCTGCTGGCAGAAGCTGCGGGCTTTCACCGCCTCTGAAAATCTGGTTTCTGCTCTCCTGGCATGGGTCCCACGGCAGGATCACAGTGAGAGCAGATTATACCCACCACATGACAGGAGTCAATTCCTACTGACTCCAGGTAGCTGCCACTGCCACAGTTTCAATCAGTGCGCTGGTAATTAAAAATTGGTCAAGGTCCAGCCACTTCCACCTGATATGTTGGGTGAAAGTGTCTGGATGAGAGGGATGGAGGGGTCCTGAGGCGCAGCTGGCTGCCTGCAGACCCTGCAGTGCCGGTGCGGGGAGCCGGAACCCCGTGAAGACTGTGCACAGCTCAGACCTACCAGAGCCCGTCTCTTCCAGCAGGCTCCAGAGAGGGAATGAACCCCCAAAAATTGCACACAGGGAGCTGCACCCCAGCAGGACACAGCACTGAGTGGAGCGGAGCAGGACACAGGCAGGCATGTAGGCAACAACAAAAAGTCTTGGGGATGATTTAGCCCATCCTTAGGTTGCCACAGCCCTCGGGAAGGACAGCTGTATCTTATGGCAACTCCCTGCACTTTTCAGTACAATGATAAATACATATTTATACAAAGACATTGGCATGAGAGCTTTCTCTGATAGCACTTGTAAGTCTGCTACGGCTGAGAGATAGAGAGTATGCTGTTTAACCCCCACAAACTTCATTGACAAGCCATAGTACCCGGCCTCTTGACACACCACTGGCTGCTTCCCAGTTATCCCTTCCAGAAAGGGGTGCAAAACCAGGACTGGGAGCAACTGTTGCCCAGATCCTGTACAGCCACTTCCAGCCTGTCAAAAACCATGGCTCAGACACAACATATTGAGATAAACCTGGCGCTCTGGCTTTGAGCCTCTGATCTTCAGCTGGTTTGCGAAGAGAGATAGAAGAAAAAGGTTAATTGCAAACAGCTGATGTAGAAATTGCTGGTCTGATATAAAAATGGCAGAATCCTCTGTACCTCCTGGAGCAGGAGCCTTCACCAAAAGCAGCTGCCTCCTCGTTGCAGGAGCTGCATGACAGGTACTTCCAGAGAGAAGAGCAGATGAAACTAGTTTTCCATCTAGCCTGGGCACAGGCTCATTAGGGATACAAGGAAGGGGCCACAAAATGAGCTCACAGGTCTAGCGGGTGTTTTTCATACACGCTGCATGATTTTTCTAGCTAAGCTGCAGTTTGAGTTTCTACCCTGAGGGTTACATCCTGAGAAGCTAAACAGGATGCTGAAAAGTTTACAGAATATATGCTTGTGTCCCCCCCCAGCTCTCACCCTTTTTCCAAGTGGGCACATATATATTGCTGACTATATGCCTGGCCCTTGCCTGTTGTTTCTACCTGCTCCTGGCGCGGCTCAGCCTGGCCAGCCCGGCTGAACCTGGCACGCCAGCGCTGCCTCCTTCAGCTTGAAGCCTTTCTGCTCAGCGCAAGCCTTGTGAACAGCGCAAACTGTTCTCCACGCCTGTGCCGCAGCCTCTTCTCCATTATATCTTGCTGGAAAAAGGGAGGCAATTGGGGCTCAGTGGCCCTTGCAAGGAAAGTGAGGGTCACCCCCAGCCCCAACATGTCCCCTGGCTGCTGCGCCGCTGCCTCCTAAAACCCGGGGCTCATCACCCAGGATTTTTGCCATGGAGGTTTTGGCACTGCCACCCTGTCTCTTGCCAGGTGCCTGCGGCAGAACCAGAGGCTGAGGATATCATGGAGGAGGGGGAGCAAAGCTGGTCTCTCCTTAGCCTGATGCTCACTAAAAATCCTGCTAGCGAGGAGGAGAGCCGGGCGTTACACCAGGCTCAGGCCTTCCCCAGCTCCATCTCAGTTTGCCACTGAGATGGGCAGCACCGGCTGAAACAAAGAGGGAGTGAGAGCAGCTGCGGGAGGCTTTTCCAGAGAATAAATATTTCTATTATTTCCCAGCCTGACTGGAAGCATTCATGGGCTGTGAGGACATGGTTACTCCCTCAACTGCTTTACTTATCTCAGACGCTCTAGGTGGTGGTTGTAGCAAATGGCACGCATGCAAGATAACAGAGGCTTTAAAGGGCTGCTGCCTCACAGAGAAAGGGAGGTGCTGACTCAGCTGCTGGAAAAAATCAATCAAAACATGGAGAAGGCACAAAAGTTTGTTTGCAGCCTGAAGAGGAGAAAATAAGGGAGGGATTCTAAGAATAGGAAGAAGCTGAATTCAGGGTGCATCCGCTGGCGAGGCGAGGGGGGAGGCCAGGCAGGCCAACAATGGAGCAAAACAAAACAGCACAAAGGCAGGAAATGCAGAAGTTCAGGTTCACACCAAAGTTCAGGTTCACACAGTGGAGCTGGGGCTGCCCCAGCCACTGCAGGTACTGGACCACATGTGGCCGTGGGACCCTGTGACATGGCGGCACCTGCCCGGGCTTTTTGTGGCTGTCCCCACACAAAGCAGTTTGGTGAGTGGTTGTTATGGTTGGTTTTTTTTTGGTTTTTTTTTTTTTTTTAATAAGCATGTAACACCTAGTAACAGGGCTGTGGAGCTGCGCTGGTGGTGTGAATGGCACAGCATACCAAGTATCTACACAAAGATGGTTTTATAGTACACTGGAGAAGCGGAGTATTTTTTTCAAAGCCAAAAATGATTAAAAATCAAAACAGCAGATGTCCCCTGTGACTTCTGCTTGCTGAGGATTTGTTAACTCACCAGACAAGTTTTACAGTCCAGCTACTTTAGCTTTGATGAGACAACCAGACCACTGTAAAACATGAAATCTGTACTGCTGTGCATCCTCAGCGCTGATATTTCTATAGACATTTAGGCAGGTAATATTAAGCACCAAAGCAGGAGCATATCAACAGTTAATTTTCACTCATTGCTAATTGTGAGGGTTTTTTTGCTATAATGTTCATAGTGAACCATATTTACAGAGGGTTTTTCATATTTGTTAGCCAGAGGGTCTTCACAGGTTTATTTCTGTTGCAGAAACCAGTGTCACCAGATGCTTAGCAAGACAGTGGAGCAATGGCTGCAGGCATAAAGGACAAAACCACATGAAACCCAGCTCAGTTAGCAGGCATATTTAGACTCAAAATGATTCATGTAGACTTCAAAACAAAATCTAGATGGGAACCAAATTCAACCACATGACTGGGGGCCAAGTTTTGAGTGACTGCCCTCGGTCCTTTGCCATGGTGGTGATGGTTCCCAGGGCCATGGGCTCATGAAGCCTCTCCAGTCAGCAGAGAACAAAAGACATTGGATTCCCTCAGCCTGCCGGCACCCATGCTTGCAGAGTGCCATCACCCTTGCTGCCACAGAGGTGGATTACAGCTCTCAGAGGCTGGGTGGGGAAGGGCTGGTTTCCATCATGGGGCTTCTCTCTGTCATTTCAGAGATGCCATTGCCAGTGTTTTGGGGGTTGCACCCAGCCCACATCTGAGCCCCCCACATGGCTTTGCTGCTGTCAGAACAGCTGAGCTCATCGGCATGTAAAGGAAATGAAACTGCAGCTCCTGGTCTGCTTTGGGTGCAAACCAGGAGACCATAGAGCCACTCAGAAGACACACAGGTCCCCATGCATCTCAGACCCTCGCAGAGAAGCAGGGGACTACAACAATTTTTGACGGGGTGGCACTGTTTGCTGCAGATCCCTTGGCAAGAGGGAGATGCCTTGCTCCCGTTTGGCTTCGGAGCTGCTGCTGGAAGAGGGAAGGTAGAGCCTGCAGAGGAGACCTTCTCTCACTGGAGCCAAGCAGCAGCGTGAAAACTCTCCTGGGCAGCCAGCAAATCTTATCTAGCATCTGTAATTCTCCACGTAAATTTATAGCACTATATAAAAGTTTAAAAAGAAGGAAGAGGCCGCTGCTCTGTAAGGAAAGGAAGTGGTGGGGAAAGGAGTAGAAACAGGCTTAATTTGTGCAGTAGCCTGGAAAGAGTCCATAGGGAGTTTAAAAAGCAATTGTATTTTGGATCCTGAAATTAAGCAGCGAGCCGCTTGCTGTTTGGCTGAGGGTGAAGTGGTCAAATGTCATGACATGTGAGGGAAAACAGCAGCTTTCCATCCCCTGTGGGAGCCCTGGAGCGAAGGGTTTGGATGGGGAGGGAGGGTTACTGCACTGGAGGAATACAAAAACCAAACCAAAACAAACAAAAAAACCCACCCCCCCAAAAAAAAGAGGACAGGAAAGCATGGACGGAAATTTCAGCAGCAGGCCCAAGACTGCCACAGCACCAACACACAGAGGCTCTAGTGTGGCTGGAGAAAGGAAAAGGATGCACCGGGGTGGGGAGTGGCGAGGGGGTAGGAGGGCTGGGGATTATAAACCACTGTCAGCGTAATTTCATTTCCCAGGAAAATAAAAAACTGTTTGTAGGCACATGTTTGAGAACAAGGAGATGAGATGCAGCCAAGATGGGTTTGTCAAGAACATATTGCATCAAATCAAATTAATTTCCTTGTGTGGTAAAGTAATAGGCTTCGTGGATATTCTTAAGGCTATCAAGGCTTTTGACACAGTCTTCCAAACATCCTCCTAAGTAAATTGTGGAGGCACGCTCTAGCTCAAACTTCTGCCACACAACTGAAAATCAACTTGAAAGCTGTAGGAAAGGATTTAGATTACGGTTAAAAGCAGATTCTGCGAGGCCTCCCAGGACCTGGTGCAAAGAGTGTTTACTAGGGAACCGAGAACATGCCTTCACGGAGAGTCATGAAATAGTTTGAACAGCAGTGTTCATGCTTAGAAAAGGGCTTCATTTGAAATGACGAAGTGCAGAAACGTTCATACAGTCTGATGAGAATCAGCACAGTAGTGCATTTACGCAGATATAACACGTGGAGGGATGACTGGCTAGGGGACCACCAAGGGGACTGCTGGAGGAACCCAGGATCACAAGCTGAGCACAAAACAATGGCACACCATGGCAGAAGAGGAAAGCTGAGTAATGGGAGGTGTGAACAGGAAGACCTGAACCCCAGGTGAAGCAAACTGGCCACATGGAATGTCCCAGCCCAAACAGGGCGGCCAGTGCCAGGACCTGCCTTAAGACCAACTGAAGGGAGCAGTCTGGAAGGGACAACCTGCAGGGAAAGACTGGGCCCGCTGTGGGTGAGTCTGAAGATAAAAAGACTGAGGAGGAACACGATAACTGATTTCTAAGGTAGCAAACACTGCTGCCAAACAAAAGAGATTCTTTGGTTCTCCACGTTCACAGAGAACAGGAATAACAAGAATAGGCAAAAACTATAGCAAGGAGAGTAAGCTAAAATGTGAGCATGGTTTGTGGGATCTCTGTCTCTCAAAGTCTTTAAGAACAGGCTAAACAAACATGATCAGACGAGCCTAAAGGGTGGTTAGCCCTCTTTTAGGGCAACAGATTTGTTAGACCTTCAAACGCCCCTGTGAGGCCACTGAGAGGCAAATATACATTCACACAGTAGTGAAATAAAATGCTTGAGCACTAGCCCTTCAGCAATAACTTAGGGCATACAGTCTAATAACTTAATAGCATAATTTAAGGTATTTTGTTTAGGAACTGGATGCCGTAAGACCAGAATCCAGAGACATGATGAGTTTTACTACTATCTTTGATACAGCCAAGTTTTCACCCTGGGATTCCAACTCCCTCCACCACAAACCACAACTCTCACTAATAATGTTTATATCACCCATTTTTATTGGCTATTTCTCCACTGCCTGATCAGTCATTCTGTGAAAAGCCTAAGACAGCTTGGCCTTTTAAAATTACACGCAAACATGTAAGGGCTCCACCAGCTTTTCCCATACCCACAGGCACCACTACCTGCACCCAGGTCAACGTGTCCTATTATCTTCACGTTTTGCTTTGCTGACATTTATGAATGCCACTGCTCAGTTAAAGAAAATTTTATTGGGCTAAGAAAGCAGGATATGGTGATGTTCATTACTGGTATAACTTCTCCTTTCATTCATCATAGCAGTAATTAATTTTCTAGCATGGGTATAGGCTGAGATTTAAAGCCGTCCTCGTGAAATGAATTAGCCCCTTTTCTCATCTTATTTGGAGTTCCCTATTGTGAATATACTCCAAGTGTAATAGAGAGGCAATTTATGAGAATGAAATCTCATCTGTGTCCTATTCCTTGCCCTCTCTCTGGTGATTTTATTATGCCTCTTCCCATTTGTTTAGAGGGCAGGCTGCGTTCGTTATTATAAGTTCAACAGGTTGTTTAGCATACATGAATGCACAGCGGGAAGTGGAGGCAGGCCTTGAATGCACGACTTCCAACAGTCAAAGCATGCAGTGGGGGTCTGTGCGCAAGGAATGTTGCTGCACGTAGCATCTCAGCACCAAGGAAATCCTCAGGGCTCATGGTGGTCCAAGACTCAAATCCCACTAAGACACAGATCAGTCCTTGAGGAAGAGCTGGATGCAGCAATTTGAGGGCGTGAAGCCTGACCATCAGGGCTGGTACCCCGGCACCAGCACACCTCCCATCACTCCCAGTCTGGTGGGCAAATGCAGCTGAAAATGCAAAGATAGGACGGATCAACTGTTTTCATCCAAAGATGAGTCTGCTATTGCTGAATCTGGTGAGATTTAAAGCCATCTTTCTGAAATGAATTAGCCCCTTTCCTCATCTTATTTGGAGTTCCCTGTTGTGAATATAATCACAGCACCGGGTGGAGAAAGCTGCTGACTTCTGGGAACGAGCATTCAGCTTTGAGGGAGCTCAGGAAAGCTGAACGGAAGCAGCAAAGGTTTTTGCAAAGCAGTGCAATGCGATGACAATGCTCTGAGGCCCTGCTCAGGGATGCTGGTGTTTGCAAGCAGCTAAAGCTCCCCAGGCCTTAGTAGAAAAGCTTGCACCTTTTGCTTGTGTCAGAAAACTCCAGTGCTAAAAATTTCTCTGTTGAGGTGGAGGCAGAGGTTTTTCCATGTTGCTGGGCTCTAGGCTTGTCAGTTTGCAGGCGGTTCTCTAGTTACGCCAAGGGGTAACTATTCAGAAACTTAAAAAAAGGCCCGTAGCATCGATTGTTGACTCCAAGCCTTTCTCTTTTGTTGTTTAAAGTAAACATCTTGCACAGAAGAGCAGATCCTGGCAGTAACACAGTTAGAAATGTCCTCTTGCAGGAGGACTCATGGATGTAGCTGGAACCGGGGAGGAAACAACCACAGCCGTCAGCAATGCCCCTACCAGCTGCTGGGGCGGCTGCACGGGCTGATGTCCCGTGACCGCCATCTCCATTGCTGCTTCAAGGCTTGTACACTGACAGGCTGTAATGCCTTATCTTAATGGGTTGGGCTGCAATGTAAGGCAGCTCACAAGGCACGGAGTGCCACTGCATTTGCAGTTTAAACCATCCTGCTCTCTATCCTGGGAAAATCTCCATCCACCTCAGTACTGAATTTTTATTATGAATTGACCACTTAGGCAGTTTGCGTGCAGATTTCAGATGAGACAAAGAGAATATTTTGCTGATTTAATTTCAGCGGAGTTGAAATAAAAATTAGCACTGGTAACTTTTCACAGATTTTTACCTTTGGAAAGTGGTTGCATTTGATTTTCCAGAAAACTGGGATGTAGCTAATTAAAACGGCACATATCATCCTAACATCATATCCTCACTACTGAACTTCTAACCTGACATAAATACATTGCATACTGTAACCTGTTTCTCCTGATTATTAACCTTGAACGTGGCAACCTATAAATCATCAGTGAAACAGCTGGTGCTCAGCATTGCCCCAAAGGTGTATGATTATGATCATTTTATATATATCTTGGTATGCAGACATGAAAAATTCATTGAAGAGCTTGGTATTGTAAGACTTATTGTAATGAATTTTCTTAAAAACATAGATCATGCTTAAAAAAGGTGTCTGCTCATTATAATGTAGCCATTTATATCTTCCTGAATTACTTGTGCACAGCCTGGCTGGTTTCTCAGAGTCAAATGTGATTCCAAAACAAATTCAGAGTGGTCAGTTTGCCTGTATTTGGGGGTGAGATTTTAATTTTTAGCTTTATGCCTTTATTTCTATGGGGGCCAGGACTCAAACTTGCAAAAATATCAAAAGGAGCAGAGTTTTCCCAGTTGTAGATTCCTCTGCTACATGTGGCGTTACATCCATTGCTACTGGGATTTCAGTAGCTGCCGTTAGCACTTTAGCTGTGGGGATGATAGCTGTAGATAACCAGCAAACAAGAATTGTACAACTGTAAACCAGTAATAAAACCAAAGGGAATAAACATACCATAAAACAGGACATAAAACCAGAACTTGAAAATGAGCTTGTAAAAACCACTAAATCTGCTGGCCAGGACCTCAAGGAACATGGAGAGTTAGTCCAGAGGGAGTAGGTGGCCTGGTAACATTTTGGGCTTCAGGATGGTGTCCTTACCTTTTCCATCCTCCCAACAGTCAAGTACATATATACAGCCCGCACCAGCTAAAAACGTGCTCCATAATGGAAAACTACCCAGCACCAATCTACTGAGCACCGGGAAGCTTGTGCCGCATGTTCCCATCCTACACACATTTTGCAGGGAGGCTTTAACTGCTCCTGTCCAGGGTTGAGTGTCTGATGGCAGGCGAAGGGAATCATGAGGGAAAGCCCTGCATTTTGCTACTGATTAATACCAGTAATGTATCATCTTGCAGACAAAAACATTCTTTTCTGATAGGTTATGAGAGGATTTTGTCACGTCTAGGTCCCCTCCCTCCTGAGGCTTCTCTGTCAGAAACCCTGTCCAGGATGGGATGGGGAGAGAGCCTTCTTGTGCCAGCCTTGTCCGTGCATTTTCCCCAGGATGACAGAGTTGATGAGGGAAGCTCTCCCAGCCCTTCCTCTAGTCTCCATTACCAAAGTGCACCAATACAAGGAAGGCTCCATCAAGGACCCCTTCACTGCATCCGCCACGTACCCCTTCAGTCTTCACCTTGTGCTGGAAGGGCATCACTGCCACCTTGAATCAGGAAGGGAAATCAAAGTATTCCCAAAGAAATCTCCACATTCTCCCCAGAACTCCTGGTTCTGATTTTCCCCATGACAATTCTTGTTTGCTACAAACAGCAGACAACCCTATTGCACACTGGTCATCAGAGAGATCAGTGCAGATTTAATTTGCTTTTTGCCCTCACCTATCAGAAGGAGTGAAGACAAGCATGAAAACCAGCTCCACAATCAGTTGCAGATTTTTTCTGTAGTGCAAACAGTAAAGTTCCACAAGAAAACCTGATACCACTGCATGCAAATGTTGCTTGGGTCGCCACAGGTGTAAGACCTAAGGAGAGATCCAAATAGCTACCTCTCCATGAGGAATAAATGAAGCACATGGCGGAGAAGTGTAATTTGTTCCAATTTAGTCAAGATCCTCTTCGTGTGCCAACTTGCAACTGCTTTAGGAAGACTTCATTAAACAGTGCACAAGAAAGCCCACTCATCCTTTAGCTTGTATACAATGAAATCTGATGAAAACAGTTTGGCAAATCCTGTTCCAAATCCAGGTTAAAAACATCCACCTCTGCAATGGTTGCAGTCAAATTCTGCACATATTCAAGGGCTGTTACTGCATAGCGTGATCCCTACTAGCCATCAGCAGAGAAGCTAATCCAAATTCATTAGAGGCTGTTACACAGAAAGGGTGCCAAGAAGAGCTGACAAACATGAGGTATTTAGCAGCACGTACCGAAAACAGGCTGAAAGATCTTTTGGAGCTTGCCTCTTGTGGCTTCTAGAAAATTGCTTTTTTCCTGTGGATTAAATATAAATATACAGTAGGTAAGAAATGATGGCAGCTCTTCATGTGGCAAGGGAAACTAATAGGGCAATGAAAAGGCTTGCTCAAGTGAAACACTGAGTGTTTAAAGCCAGCAGATGCCTTTTTCTTTTCCTGAATGCTCATTTTTGGTGCAGTTGTACAGCGCCAATGACAGAAGGTGCTCCTTGGTAGGAACTGGTACTTGGAAAGCTGGACTTCAGGCCTTTTTAAAGCTATGAATTTTTGCTAAAAGACCCGTGGACACTGGAAACGTCAGCTAATAACTTCCTGCTATCTGACAGAAAGCAGACAAGGCTGGAAAAAAACATGGATATTACCATCTCTCTGCCTGTCCCAAATGTATCCATGAGCTCCCTTATTGAGGCAGCTGTAAACAAAGCCAAGGAAGAACTAGGGGAGGACCTCCCAGGATTCCTGCATGACCAAGGAGAAAGAGAAGCCATGGGTTTGAAGTATACTAAAGCTTCAGCAATCTAGCATCTTAAATTCAGATTAGCCCCATCAGCAGAGCAGCGTGTAAAGCAGAAGCCTTACGAGGAGAGCATGAAGCTGTAATGACGTGAATCCTGCTGCTTAAAACCAGTGTCTGAACACGCAGCTTTGGTTAACAGCATTAGTCAGGTGAAGTGGCTCCATCATCAGATCCAGGTATGGCCAAAGGAGCATTAAAGAAACATGAGCGACAACCAACCCTCCTCCTGAAGAAGTCAGCGTACTGATTTATGTTCACATTTCTATGATGTACTACACAGTCAAAACAGAAAACGCACCCAAGGTCGAGTAGTAGCAAGTTGCACAGCTGAAGCAATAGCTGCAGTCCTAAAAGCAGGGCTCAACAGGACAGCGAGAAGTGAGACCCAAAGCCTGGCACGCGGTTTTCCGTGGAAGCAGGAGACAGCAGAAAGACGCTGACAGATCTGGTATCTCACAGCAGGGTAGCAGGTTTGCCATCGTACAGTGGCAGCAGTTGATTGAGGGGGGCTGCAGAATGACAGCCTGATATGTAATGAAGATTGTCATCTTCAAGGATGAGCTGAAGTCTCTTACCCAGGCAGTCCTAATCAGGGTGGCCTCAGTACCACATGATTGTTGCTAACATTAGTCTCACAACATCTCTGTGAAGAAGGCAAGAATCATTCTCCATTCTAAAGACTGGAAACCGCAATTAAAGCAACTGCCTGGGGGAAGCAGACAGAATTAGAAATTGAATCTGGAGTCCTGGTCTGCCGATTCGCCCACAGGCTTACCCTTCAAACTTGCGAGTAGGCAGCTTAGAACAGTAAAAGGGCACCTTTTACCTGCAGCCCGAGACACATGCTGCCCCAGACTCCAGCGATAGCTGCAGCCTAATCAAATGGGCACAAAAGAGCAAACGCTGCTTG
Organism: Falco rusticolus; assembly: GCF_015220075.1. Taxonomy (NCBI): domain Eukaryota; kingdom Metazoa; phylum Chordata; class Aves; order Falconiformes; family Falconidae; genus Falco; species Falco rusticolus. Next base: position 44,713,257 of record NC_051189.1, read on the forward strand.
TGAAACAATGCACATACCCCACTGGTCACTGGAGTGCTACAAGCTGGAATCAATGCGATGATTGTGACAGCTGAGAACAAATTCAGCTATGTTTGACAACTTCCAGAAAATATTGGCAGAGGACAGGGAGTCTGCACTGCCCAGCAGCACCTTTGTGAATTGATTAGCCATATAGCAGATGGCAAGCCTGCTGCAGACTGAGACAGCAGAAGATGGCCAGTCTGGTTGAGAAGAACTTGAAGACGACTGGGAAGAAAAAGCATGTTCTCACAGTGACAGCCCAAAATGATATTTTGGAAATGTCAGATGCATGGCAGATGAGGAACAGGACTAATTTTTAACATTTTCTTCAACTAGTTATTACAAGCACCTGTCTGGTTCATAAAACACAATCATACAGCTTAGTTTAAACCCTTCACCTCTTTCCTTCACAAAAATTCTTAAAGAAAACATAAAAATCCATTTCTTCTTTTAAAATATTCTTCTGAACAGGTTTTATATAAGTCATTCAGGAATCAACTGATATGTTTGTGAGAACTTACATGCATTTTCTGAAAGTGGGCATGGCTTGAAAGTTTGATTTTAGGAAAACACATGCTGGACAAAGAGCAAAAGCTTTGCTTTCCTTCTCCTGCCGCATAGTTTTGGGAGGGGTTTGGCACATGCTTGAGGAAAATTCATATTTTTAAAGGTTTTAGGAAATGCCTTAGGCTATTCAGAGTCTGCACAGCTGCTCATCAGTAGCCAGCCATGGCTGAAGGAGCAGAAACTATGGATTTGGAGAAATATGCCATCTTTGTCTGGTGCAGAACAATGCCACTGCAGTGAAATACAATGGCTGCCTCTTATTTTCTACTAGCCCTTAGGAAAAAAAAAAAAAAAAGGTAAAGAAAAAAAAAAAAAGGGAAGGATCATGGAGTTTCCTTGCAGGGCCTCTGAGCAGAGGGAGCTAACATTAGCTCTTCGCTCACAGACATGCAAATCCTTCCCCAGGCGCAACAATAGCAGAAGCCCTGTGGGAGGAGACCGATAGCACAGACCTGGCGGATGCTGATCCCAACTCCTACGCCTGCGAAACCCACAGGTTCCCAGACTTCCCAAAAACTGGAAGGTCAAAGCATCGTCCAAGAAGAGAACTGCAAAAGCGCTGGTATCACAGCTGACCACTTCCTGCCTGCGGAGCACACTGTTACTAGACATTTTAAAGCTTACAGTTTGCCTGCCATTTGTTTACGGATGCTACTGCCCAAAAGACTGATGAATCCATGGTTCACCATCTCTGTATTGCCCCTTAGGTTAATAAGGCTCATGTATAAAAAGTTTGAACTGAAAGAAAAAAAGGAGCTTCTCTGGTGAGACCCCAATTAACAATGCTTGCATCCACACACTCCGAGCAAACTTTCTAAATGGGTGGGACGGGTTTTTGTTTTTCACGTTGACTACAATTACCAGGATTTAATGAAGTCTCTGACTTGCAGCTATCACCGATTGCTTAAAATTTTTTAAGCAAAGACTGAGGAAGCACAAGTAACAGATTGGAAACTACCAGTATTGAGCTACTGCAACACAAATGGCTCAAACAATTAAGATTCAATAGTTTTACTAGTGCTGGCAGCAATCGATAAAAGTTAGACAAACAGAACCATTCAGTGACACGAATTTATCCCCCTTTAGAAAATATACTTTTGCACTATAGTTCCTGTTATCCTACATATTTAGTATTTTGCATCAAATCTATTACCTAAAGCTGCATGCAGACTGAGCTGGAAGGAGGTTTTCAACTGCTTCCGAATCTCCCATCGAACTTTGATCACAGCAGCTGGCGGTCCTGAAAATGTCATTTCCTTCATGTATTTTCCTCAGAACAGCTGACTCAAGCTAGTGATTAGAATGGATGCCTGAACCATCATCTCTCTAGGTAAGAAGCCAAGTTCAGGTCTCTCCAAAGCACGGTCACTTGAAGCCAAAGAGGGGTACAACAGGTTATTCACACAGCATGTACTGCAAAACCTGCAGCCAGTACCCCCTCCCATTGAGGGTGTGTGTCAGAAAACAGTCACAGGCTGGCACCTTTCAGGCCCCCAGGGAAGTTTGTAGGCAGCAGGACAGAGTGCCCTCAGATGCCCTGAAATTACCGGATCCCCGGCCCCAACATTAAGGATTCAGAAGTAGCTGAGCTGTGTGGTGCCGAGCAACAGGAGTCCTAAATGTCCCAAGCAGTTTTGTGTGCAATACAAAATTAAAGGGGAAGCTTAATAATAATAATATAGTCTATTACCTGCCTCTGCCCCCAAATCTTAAGCCTCTCTCAAATGGTTGTTTTTCTGTACTAAATGCCAAAGGTCCTCAACAAAAGCAGCATCTGTTATTCCAATATTCAGTACACTTTGACATTGACATTGATATGAAACAAGAGACCAAAGCCTGCAGAAGATAACTGGAACTAGTTTAGGGATTTGTCCACTATTTCATCAGTGAGTATTCAACACTCACGCTTGAACTGGTTCTCCTTTACAGTCCAGTTCTTAAAAATATGTCTTTAATAGCCTGAGCAGATCTGTTGTTTTGTTGTTTGCCTTGGCAGGACTGCACACCATGCACACAGAAAAGGTCTGTGGTAGCAAGCATACCATTGCTGTACTTTGACACAGGTACTTTCTTCTTGAAAGCAACAACAACAACAAAAGTAATTTGTATTCCTTGATAACCCCATTAACATTTCTGTGACCATTAGGAGGTCCAGCAAAAATGGCTGGTAACAAAAACCAGGTTTCTTGGAGAGACAGACAAAAAGGGTGCTCCAGAGGTGAATCAAGTGCAGAATAGTATCTGATCTAAGCATCTTACTCACGTAAGCTTTTATTCATTTAGACACACTTTAAAACTCCATAAGAATCTTTGCAATAATTAACATGTAAAAACTCTGTGTCAAATCAAAGAAAAACCTTCATATTTTCATGTAATACATTTCTCGGACATTAGATGGCAATCCCCCCACTTCATTTTTCATACCAGGGGCCCATATCCCTTCCAAAAAAATCAAATGTCACCTTTTCAACAGGTGAGTGGTCTGTCTGGCTTGCAGGAAGCAAGGCTGTTCAGAAACACAGTCAAGAGTACAGAGGCTCCCCCATTACCATGGCATTTGTTCTGTTGCAGCAGCTCTCCAGTTTCATTTTTTCTTCGATTAGGAAAGGCAAATGAGTAATACCATTAAGAAGGAACACTTACAATAGGGCAAGATGCACTTGTTTGTCGCTTGGACACCCTACGTCATGACTTGGATGTTTCTGTGCCAAAAACCTACAGGCAGAAATAGGCAGTTACCAGAATTTCCCCCTCATTTCAACAATTTCAACAGAGGAGAAAGGAGGTTAGTGTAGCATTTAACAATACAATTTCTAGTCTTGCCAATTAAAAAGGGCCCTCCCAAGGGATATCATTAGTCTGTGTAAAGCTTTGCTGGGAATTATAAAACTGAATTATAAAAAAAAAAAAAAAAAAAAAGCTATTGGGTGCCAGCATATGCAATATACACAACAGGAAGCACCTACCAACTTTTACAGTGGCAGCTCTATAAATAAGAAAAATATATATAAATAAGAAAAAGACGAGAAATTTAAGTAACAGCTTGAATGAATTCAACAGAGTATGTAACACACCTGATCAAGTTAATGTACCTTGGCTTTCAGCCTCTTGCTTTTTGACGTGGTCTACATGTGATGTTTTAGAAAGAGGCAGGAATAACGCACCTCGTCAACTGTTCAGTGATGTACATGGCGGGGGGAATCCTTCCTGACCTTCATTAACTCTGTATGATCTATTTAAGAGGCAGTACAAGACATCCTGACATCTATTCACTTCGACAGTGCGTGCCTGTGATTCATTCACACAAAATCCACTTCCTAAGCCTTCATTTCTCACCTACTTTCATCGTTCCCAAAATGCTCTTTTCAGGCCATAGATCACCCCTTTTTCATATGCCTCCCCCCTCAGGACCAAATTTTGGCCTTGCAACACTTGCCCATTTGAGCTCTTGTGTAAATTCACAGTGGACAGAAGAGTGAGGTTTAGAGCTCTCCAGCATTCCAAAAGCACAGATAACATCAGTCCTAAGACGGGGGTCCACCCACAGCTGGCAACTCAAATAGCTAATTTTTCATGTACTCCACTGAAAATCTAACCTTTCATCCTCACTCTCGAGATGGTTGTGTACATGTGTGCCAAGGTGACAACACTGTGAAAACAGAAGTTCTCAAATGATACATTATCTCGAATATCAAAAGGTCACAAAAGGGTACAAATCTGTAGCTCTCCAAAAGAGACACTGTTTTTTATGAAAAGTGGGTCAGTTTTAGTTTCATGTAGGTTGTTTGACACAGTGGTTTCTGGCATCACAAGCTCTGGTCTACAGGATACCACAGAGCCTTTGTATCCCTTGCTGTCATTACAGCATTGTGTTTTTCTACCCATTAACCAAGGATAAATGACCTAGATATTGTGCCTATTAAAGCCTCATTTTTCTTTTGCCCTTTTGTTCTTTAGTGTACCACATTATCACATGCTGAACACATTTTAAAGTATTCTCAGTCTCTCATGCCCCTTTGAAGGAGTAAAGTAGGGGTTTTAGTGTGCGTTTCTGTAGACTTACTCAGAGTGGAAAATATGAAGGTAATTCATGGTTTCTCTTCCTGCCTAGTCCCTTGAAGACGATCAGTTCAGCATTTACAGCCACTAATCTATAAAGAATATAGCAGGAAAATGCTATAAAAAAGCCACAATGCAAATACAGAAAGCAAACACCAGTTCTGATGTCTCTAAACACTACATTCTATAATTACATCTCTGCATATCATGGGTCACTTTTATTAAAAGCATCATTACTACAGTTGGCAGCAATTTACATCTTATCTTACATGATAGCAGTTTCCAAAGAAAAAAAATAAAAAGACATCACAACAAAGAAAAACAATACATTTACAAAGTCATGTCTGTAAACTTCAAGGCTAGTTTAGAGTTGAGGTAATGCTGTTTAGCTTTGTGGCTAAAGTAACAAAGTCCTTTAATTTAAAAAAGGTACCTGATTTTTTTCTTTTTGTTTATACCAGTGCATTACAAGATCACGAGACGATTAAACTGTAGCTTTATCCTGTAAGAACCTTCTCCGTGGGCTAATTTCCAAAAGGTACTCTTCACATTCAACAGCTGCCTTATTATTGCTGCGTCTCCAGACAGAGACATTCACACTATCATGAAGATTGTCAGAGAGAGTGTGTGTGTGGGGGTGTGTGCGCACATGTGAGTGGGTGAACTCCCATACAGTCAAAATGAAGCGCGAGTACGATATGTATGGTTAAATTTCATCTTGACCTTCACAGCAAAAAAAAAAAAAAAAAAAAATTAAATATATAACTTCATCCTTCCTTTAAGCAGCACTTCCTTCTATTAGTGCCACTTCATCACAAATTGCTGCGTAATTCATAATACCAATGGTACCAAAAGAAAAAAAAAAAGCAGAGCATTATGTCAATTTCCTTAAAAAGACATGATCACCTCTCAAATTTCATCTCTCCTAGGGATAATAAATAATGCACTGCACAATACTTAATGACCAAGATACCTTTTGACACATCTGTATAACATGACTTGAACTTTTTTTTTGCTACACTATGTTACAGAACAGCTTATAAAAACTAAGTATGGACATTAACTGTGAGTGTAAACAGTAGGACTACCACTTGTCAAAAGTTTAAAACACTTTAGCTGTAACTGGTACTGGTTATTCATCATTTTCATTGTTTTCTATTTCTTCCCCCCCATCAAGTGAGTCTAATTCTTCACCCTGTGCTATTTCATCTTCTAAAACGGAGGAATCTGCAGTTTTATCAAGGCTCTCCTCTGCATCACTGCCTTCGAGATTTTCTTCATCTTTAAAGGCAGTTCCTTCAGTTTTGTCAGTAGCCTTCTCTTCATTGGAGCCCACTGTGTTCTGAAGTCCTGCTAGTGCTGGGAAACCGGGCAGAGTCAATCCTCCCAGTCCTGGAGGTAGAAACATAGATGGATAGAAGAGGCCAGGAGCCATGGTAGACAGCAGGAAAGGATTGAAGGCCAGAGGGTTTGTGGGCAATCCAGTGTTGGTGGTGGTGGTAGTGGTGGCAGTGGCAGTAGTCACTGCAGTAGCAGCACTGACAGATCCATTTGCAGAGTCAGTAGCAGAAACAGTGTCTGTGCTTTTCTCAGAGTCTTTGTTCTCCTCTTCATTCTCATTTTTCTTCTCTTCAGCTTTTGAAGCACCATCTTCAGTCTCTCCTTGACCGGAAGCAGTAGTGGCATTTCCAGTAGTAGCCGTTATCGGGTTATTCAACAATCCGCCTAGTCCAAACATGTTGGGCAATCCTGCCATCCCTGGCAACATCAGAGGCAACATGGCAGCCGGATTTTTAGCGTCCCCTCCAGCAGCAGCAGCTGTTGCTAGCCCTGGTGGGAAGCCCATGAGGCCTGCGAGCTGGAGAGACTGCAGGTTCTGTAGGTTCTGGAGGCTTGTGAGGTCCATTCCAGCAAACAGACTGTTCATTAGTAGTGGGTTGATTCCCGATGTTGATGCTACAGCAGCAGCTGCTGCAGCTGCTTTGGCAATTTCACTTTTTGGCCTTCTTCCTCTTCTGCTTGCTCCTTCCTCCCTCACAACAGGTCCAGTGAGAAGACGGTCAAACATGGACTCTGGAACAAAACCCTGGAAAAGGAGATGCGAAAAAACAAGCTTTATTCTCCAGTAGCTTTTATAGCTTTCAACAGTAAACTGATGACAATGGAAGAAACAGAAGGGGATTTCAGCATACTCCAACAGTGGTTTGTTTTTCAACCCTGGCAAGTCACAACTAGCCAGCTACTAAAGTGAATGGCAGTAGAACATCTAAGAAAAATTGAAGAAAGGGAAGTCATAGGCTTTTTACATTTAAACACAACAGTAAAACAGCACATGCTGAAACTCTGTAGCTTCATTAAAAAATACACACCCTGACACAATGCAATTATGAATCTATACCTTTGTACCTCATACTGAACTTCAGTATAGTAATATTTTATTAAAGTAAGTATTTGCAGAATTTTTTCCTTTTATTTCCAAACAACTGATGTAAAATAAAAGGCAGAAAACCTAATCCTTTGATGCTGCCTGTTACAAAGATGATAAATTTATTTCTGTTATGAATATGACAAATATTTTCTTAAGTTTCTAATGAATGAATACCTGTGTTTATTAATGATTGTTGCTTATCAGAAAAAAAAAACCAACCAAACAAATGCTGAAGACTGCCTCACTGTAGCCGATTTTTTGAGTGTACTTCAATCCCACTCTGCAGCAGCCTCCTATCCCCATTCCCCCTAAATTGGGTAACTCCCACCCAGACACTACACTTCCTCAGCTCAAAACCAGCTATGAGATAAAGACTTAATCATCAATTTACACAGCCTTCCACTTTTCTGTGCTATAATCTACAATGAAGCATGGAATGAAAGCTTCACTTACAGACTGTTTAACAATGTCAGTCCAATCTGGAGCAACAGCAAATTCAGGATTTTCTTCCAGCCATCTCGGCAAGTCCTTCATTGGAGGGGCCATAGCTCCACCCATCTAATGCAAAAGACAAGGTTAATACTTCAAAAACAAAAGAAAAACAAACAGCTATTTATATGGACATTTTCTATCTGTACACTTTCATTTCTGAAGGATGTGAGTAAAGACTTTCAGTTCAGACTGTGGAAAACTACATGGAGACCAGCTAATACTACTAGAATTCAGAAGATCATGTTTTTAAAAAGACTGTAAAATGCTGCAGCTTAGGCAGGGCTAGTAATGAAACGTGTGCCTGATATAGGGGAAAGATGTTAAAAAGAAAAACTGTACAGTTTCAAAAACTGTTATTCACTCAAGTGTTTAATATAAAGGTAACAGAAGAGCAAAGAAGGAATTAAAGGAACTGGGTGGTACATTCCAGTAAGGATAACTGCTGGTGCCGAATTACTAAACTTTTAAAAAGAAACCTTGGAGTAGAAAATGTGGTTTCCACACGCAAAGACATCCACTAACTTAATTTTTACCTTCTTTCCATTTCGCTTATTTACAACAGGTACCCTTTCTTCTCCTGTCAAGGTGTTTATATCCAGTTTATTAGGGTTTCGACACCTGTGTCGTTTTTGTTTCGGCTTCTGAAATGGGGAAAACAGCACATCTGCACTCTTCTGGAAAAAAACAGAAATACATTGCTTTTAGTTTTACATTTTCTTGACAAAAATCACCAAGCATGGAACCCCTTCTCACAACACCTTTAAGGGGCCACTTACTTTACCATCAGATTATCTCAGAGACTTTTTTTTCTTATCAGATGAAGCAATTCTGCAGAACTTGACACAAACAGCGTACTAACACACATTGTTATATACAAATATTAAGAAAGGTAAAGCAACCTATACACCCTGATGCCACCTGGGTGTTTAGATACCATAGTCAGTGTGGCTGCAGAAAAAACCTTTACTGGAAACCAATAGTTACAAAATCCAATGACTATGCCCAATGTGAGGAAATTCATTTTGATGCCTGTAAAACTAACTTCTGTATTAATATAACACAACAACACTTTTAGAATCACATACTTACTGGTACATAACTCGGCATATCTACAGTGTAAGTAGGATGCAGTTTAAGCCATTCAACTAAATCCTTGTTTTTAGGAGCATCCTCTCCCACCAGCCTGGTCCCATCCTCTAGATTGATTACAGGGATGCGAGTGTCTGGGTCCAATTGACCAGGAGATGGAATGTTCCTTGCTGGTAGGGCTTCCATATCTTCTTCAAAAGCTTTGGTCACTTCTGCATCCTCCTGAAAACATTAATGTTTGTATTAATTCTCACTTCAAGGGAACAGTTACCTGGGAGAAACAATTGCAGGGACTGAAGCTAAACGCTCACGGAGATTTTGCATATGCAAGAGTTAATGGGGTTTAAATATTCATACTATGTAAAGCAATACCACTGCATTAGGGAGTTTTGTAAATTTAGCATGCTTGAACATTAAAGAACATACAAGCTAAAGAGAAAGCAGTTTTCGTGCATTTCCAGTTAGTGGCCCCCAGGACCTTCCTTTTTCTACACAGTAAGAAAGACATACTTAAGCCTCCAAATATGTTATGCATATATTTTATGTTTTGTATTAAAAAAAAAAAAAAGTCTTTGGAAGTACGAGCTACTTAAAACTCAGCTACAATTCACTAGAGTAGAAACTTGATGTGAACAACATTTTGTTTGTTTCAAATAAAGTAACAGCTCTAAACACAAAGGTAAAAACTACATTACTGCTGGGGTGAGTATAACAACACTTTAAAGTCACATTCAGAAAGTACTAGACACAGAACAAATACGAGACAAAAAGGTTGCTCTTACTACAGTCAATGATGTCCGTTTGTTGCTCATAAATAACAGATCAAGCCCTTCTACATTTTTCCTCCTTCCTCTCCTCCTCTTCATGGGTGGTTCTCCATCTATTAAAGAGCCATTTAGTAGATGCCTTGTGGGTGTGCGTGAAAGACCTGCTTGCAGCAGCTCCATTTGAGTTTTAAAGGCATCAGATACGGGTGTGGAGACATTAGGCAAGATAAACTTTGAAGTAACAGATGAAAAATTTGAGGTAGAACTTGTTGCCTCTCGTGAGGCCTTTGATAAATCTACAACCTTTTCTTGTCCATTTTCTGAGACCACCTGAGACTCACGTAACTGGGCAACCATTTCCATAAGATTTCTCCTCTTGGCAGCTCTCTCTGCCTCAATTTCAATCTTTCTTCGTCTCCTCCTCCTCTGACGTGGAACCGATAAATTGAGTGCATCTTCCTAATGAAAAAAGAGCATTTCAGAACATAAGCAAAGCTCTGTTTGCTATGCTGAATTTATATAAAAGTCCAAGCACATAACCTTGAAAACAAAGCCTTCATTTTATTCCAAGAAACACTTTTCAATTATTTTTCATTTTTTTTATTATGCAAAAGAAGCACACGCAAGATAAAATATTTCATGTGAGAAAGACGCAGCCTTGCCTTTGATAACTGAGGAGAAGCAGTGACATCTTCACTGCCACTGACGCTGGCTTGACCAACCATGGAGAGCTCTGCAAAGCTCCTTTTTTGTAAAGGGCTGTCCACAGCTGTTGGAGTATACCCAGGTATGAGCCCCTGGAAATCAAACATCTGGCGCCTATTTACTGGCCACTTCCCTTTCAGCACTGCTTCACAGATGTTGTCTAATCGGTTGATCATTACTCGGTCCTGCATAAAGGAAAAGTATGTAATGAACCTTCAGTGTGAATGTTGCCTTTTAAACTCAAATAAGTATAACAACAGAGTCCAGTTTCCACAGCTTAAGAAACACATTCAAAACCAACGATTCCCTTGCAGGTCAGGATAAACTGACTGCCTTAGAAGAAGCTAATACAGACAGTTTTGTAGAATAAAACATCACTAGAATTTAAAAGCTGCATTTGTATCAGGGGGAAGGAGAAAGACCAAGTTTTCTGTACAACCATGTACTAACTGACAAATTTAACAGAAACTCACTATTGTTTTATGCTGCAGTAGTTAACAAAATCAACAGTTAGGAAGGGAAAATCAAAACATCTGCAATCAGTATCTTAAAGCTGCAGTTCCCGAGATCCAAGAGGCTGGATCTGCAATTCTGTCCTAGGAAGTAGATCCTCATTAGCGTCACTATTAATAAAGTTCAACATTATGAAACGGGCACCAACCTAGGGACATCTAATGAATGTCAATTTTCATTCCACGCCCATTATCACTTCAAATTTCACTGAAGCGTGTACACTAAAAATCTCTAATTATGTTTATTAGTCTACTTACACTGAACCTATACAGATGAAGGATTTTTTGTTTTACTTTTACACTATGACTGGAATAATATTTTAGTCCATGTTTCCAAAACACATGCTGAAAGCAAAAAAGATGAGTACCATTTGATTTCTTCTACTTCAGTATTCAAGCACATTCTATTCTAGCCTCTCTGAAGTAGTAGAAACTTCCGAACTATTGAGAAATACTGCTGGTTAGGGAATATGAGCATCAGTTAGCTTCCTGAACAGCAAAACTGTGCAAAAGCCACTAGCAAACCTCAGCAGCTGCAACAGACTGCTTGCTTTCCCCAGGAATAAGCCTATTAAGAGCAAGGTCCCCCCGCCCTGCTCCCCCATCCCAAACCAGATGGCCCTGTTATGGTGATTAGTAAGCTTAAGACTATTACTACTTTATTTCTCTCTCTCCCCTTACTGCAAAGGAGAGTACTAAATTATGTGTGGATTTATTACGAGTTTACAGTTTCGTATTTTAAAAATCATTTTGTATTAGATAATTTTCTGCATAGTTACCAAAATAAGATATAGCTTTATCCTATCTAAAACTGCTGCTTATGTTTGCAGGATACCTTAATACAATTACATCTGTCAACATTACATAATGGCTTAGATCATGTAGGTCACCAATACTCCTCTACAATCTCCTCACCCCAAAATAAAAAGGTGACTTACAAAATCTCTGCTCTCAACATTGCAGATTGCTCTGCAGATGAAATCCATAATTTAAAATCGTAAGTTTGCTTCCATCAATAGAGGTGTGAAAGGTGTGATTCTGCTGACATACAGTTATGGAGCCTATGAGGAACTCATGTCTGTCAGTCATTTGTTTTACTAAATGACACTATTTACAGTACAGCAATTTCTTTCATTTCCCCTGCTAATCTGCATGAAATTGAAGAATAAAATGCTATTCCGCAAATCATTCATAGAAAAAAGTCCCTCGCCCACTACAAGTGCAGAATCATACAAAACTTGCTGTTATTTTGCAAACATGTTTCCCATATTTTATGGGAAAAAAGACACATGCCATTCTACCCCTAACCAACCTTAGGCCAGAAAGAGAAGGCAAATGTTCTCTCATGAAGTAGCTGAACCACAGAGGGATCCCCATCTTCCATGTAGAATCCATCGCGTGTTTCATCCCTTGCGGTACTCATAGAGGCATTGCTTTCTTCATCAAAATTCTTACCCTGAGAAACTGCTCCTGCTGAATAACAACCATGACCAGGCATTAACTACAGAAATTTCCAAGTCCCCAATGTCAACCTAACTAGATAGGTTAAGACAACCAGGCTTGACACATTTCTGAGGCTTTTGTTCAGTAATTAATACAGCAGAGCCTTAGCCTTCTGCATTTGGCACACAGACATGCTTATTGGCTCAGTAAGCTATCTTGGAAATCATCCCTTGTGGGGGAACACCCCACTGATGCCCGATGTTTTTTACGAAAGCTTATTTAACCACCTGAATATGTGGAAGGGTAGAGGAACTGCTACGTGTAGCTTATCCAAAGCTCCATAATAGCTCCATGTGTGCCACTTACCAGCTGGCACAACTTAGAACAGCTGTGGGGCTCATGCTAAGCACACAGAATTGATCTGACCAATGCATTACCTTCAGGTTGGGAGGATTCTTCTGATTTATCATCATCATCCAGTTTCTCCTCTTCATCTTCTTCCGAACCTTTCTCAGAAATAGATTTTGGGTCTACATCTGTACTCATTTCTATGTCTTTCAATTCACATTTAACAGAGCCGGGCTCAGCCTCAGCATCACATTCTGGTTTAGTGTCCTTATCTGCAGTATCTGCCTCCTCTTTTATATCAGACTTTTCTTTGGCTGCTGGATTTTCAGACCCTTCAACTTTAGACTCTGCTTGTTCTGTAGTTTTTTCTTCTTGTACTGGTGTGGACGGGACAACAAGCGGTGTTTGATTGCAGCCAGCACCCAGAGGGTTTACAGAAGAGACAGTATTTGCATGACCTGTCCCTCTGTTTTGAGCAAAGTTTTTGTGAGCCTCAAGAAAAGAGAGTTCAGGATCATTCAGAATGTGATAGTCTGTCCTACTGACTCCATGTTTAGCAGCACCAATCAGTAAGTCTTTGTCATGTTTACCACACTCCCACCACTCTGGCAGGTCCAAGCTTGGTTGGCAAAGTTTTAGCCTCTCCCCCAACTGTGGGTGATGGAGAACCTGTTCACGGATTTTCCGCAACAGTTCTATGCGATATAAAGTTCTAGAAGCACGCTCTTCTGTGATTGGCTCAATCATAGTGGAAAGATCAGGTGGCTCTGCAATGACACCAATTTGTGTTGTTTAACATTGATTAAATGTACACATAGTTCAAAATCATTACACCTGGGCATTAAGTTTTAACAGTCCCACTGTCTCATAACAGTCATGTTGATTTCTACTGTCAGTTAAAACTTACCATCATCTGGTTTGACTGGCATTCGGCACACTCGTCTACACATATTCACAAAGCCATTAAAATACTTTTCCAAGCTTTCATCAGACTTTTTATCAAGCCTGGCAAATGCTCTGAATTGATTCCAGTCAAATTGATGTTTTACAGGATCAAAAATAATTCCAAAAGTAGACACCACACGATAAAAATCAGCTTCTTCTCTTCTTGTCCACCTAGTCAAGGAAGAAGCAAGAGAAGTGAGGCCACTGAATAAACAAGAGTCCAGACATAGTTTGGATGCCCCAAAACCCCCTTAGTTTATTCTTTCAAAACAGAAGAGTGGTACTGGTGGGCACAAGCTCAAGATTTAAAGAAAGATATCACTGAGAAACTCACTTTTGTCGTTTTTCAGTTATTATAGCTTCCCTTTCTGCTTCCAGTGCTCTCACTTCTTCCCGAGGCCGACGTCTCCTGCGGTCAGTCTTCATTAGTGCCTCTTGCCTCATTTGTTGCCTTTTATAGCTGCGCTGATAGGCAGTAATGAGGCGACGCAGACGGGTAGTCAGGGTTGAAGTGTTGGGCCAGTAGAGTTGGCCTAACTCAGCATTGCTTTCAGTGTGTTTGTCTAGAGAATAGAGAAGTATTTGTGCACTGCAAACCCACTGCTAAACATTTCAAAGTTTCTACAGCTATAACTGGATTCCTGTTTATCAGATAAGAACATAGGCCTCGTTAATACTGGTGCATAACAAATCAGAAAACAGGGTAACTGCATGTTGGTAGGAGATAAAAAAAAAATAGCATCAAACCACATCCAACTCTTAAGAACTCAGAAATGCTTGTGAAGCATTCAGAGATAACCATCAAGCATTACTATTCAATGTTATGAATGCAAACATATGAATACTGGAAGTATTAAAATTAATGCAATGCATCTTTAAATATATTACGAAGATTGTTCTACCTCTGAGGAAACACCTACACTTACGATTTCCCACTTTATTATTCTCACTTAAACTTGGCAGTTTTCCTCCATACTGAGGAAACAACATATCTATAACTTCCAATATTATCTCAGCAAAACCATCAACGGCTGCATTATGAAACATCCGGTCTTTATCATCACAGTTTCTACTATGTGATTAGAAATCCAGAAAGCCATAATGTGGATTATGCAAAGACAGTAAATAATTGTTTTGAAAGATGTGAAATGTGAAGAGACTTGGCAGTAAAAAGCTTACTGTGATGTTTTCCCAAAACACCACCTATCCCCTCATGTGGCAGTATGAACAGTCCACCTTTCACTAAATGGTGCATTTTTGCCTTTTAATTTCTTTGCTATACTCTTACTTGGGTGTATTTCTATGGACTCCTCTTTGTCTTCCGGAGGCGAGTTTGCAAATTCCTTGGGGAGAAGAGAGAAGTTATTTTAGTTTTCAGTCTTGACCATATGTTATCATTTCAGGAGAAAAATACGTCATCTCCCAAACACAGCCGCAAACAAGTGTTTTGTTGTAAGCTGTGTTTATCTGGTAGCTCTTAAAATGAAGAGGTGCACACGAAAATAAACAGGGAGAATCAGTTATAATTATATAACTTTGTAATTACAGAAAGTTGGAAGTTCTTACATCAATTTCATCCTTGAAAGGAGTTCTGGTTGGCTTATATTCTGGATCTTCATCCTCTCTGTCAAATTCACCACTATAAAATATTTAAAAGAAAATTTTTCAAGAAATATATTGGTTTTGAGAGGAGGCTGATTTTCTGGACAAAAGCAAAAAAGCTACAAAAGCGATCAGTATGGTGTACCAAATTACACATTCGCATTTCATGCTCAACTGTGTAAACAGTTCTATGTACTTTTTACATCATACAATCACTTCAGATCCTCAGGCAAGATGTAAGAAAAATACGACATATGAATTCATGCCAACATATACAATGCTGATAAAGTTTATTAATTTTTTCATGTCCTCCTTACCCATCACCACCATCTGCTAACATGTCTGTCCCTCTCTGTTCAGCAGCTATGGCCTTTGCATCAGGCATGCCAACCCGCTCCAGAAAGCACAGCGCTGGATCAGCTCTCATAGAATTGTACTTCTCATAACCTGCATGCAGAGTGTGAGACAAATTTTTTTAAAACCTGTGACCAGCTGTGAATAGAACAGGTTTAGGGAGCAGAAGTACAATTTTCTAGATTAACTTACTTATTTTTAAATAAAATAATGAAGCTGTCACCGTGCTGGAAACAACCCATTTCATTCACGTAATGAATTTTACATATTGGCAAATTCCATCAGCACAGAAGTATTTTCACATCAGTAACATTAAAAAATAGTAGGATACTGAAGAAAGAATTCAATTTAATGTCTTTATAAGGTGAACTAAAAATCTTTCACAAGTGAAAAACTTCAAGTTTTCTACACAACTTTCGCAGTGGTTCTCCACATTTAATACTCCCTACTGGAAACATGCAGATGCAAATGGGAACACACACACATGTATTTTCTATAGCTCCAGCCCTGCTGGAACCCTCACAATGTAGGCTGCAAAAATGCTGTATACATGGGTTATACGTAAGGCCAACGAACCTGTCTTATTAGGTTTAGGATGATGCATGTCAGTAAGATGACACTGTTCCCTCTATGGTTTTCAAACTGCTGTTTGCTTTTTTACTGCCCAAGTTGACTAGATGGAAAATGGCAGATCCCAACAGTGCACTGCAGGAAAATGATTTTTAGACTAGACTTGCCTCAGCTGAGCCCACAACACAGAGCTGCTGTACATAGGCAGAACAGCACAATTCAATTAGGATTTGTACTACAACACACTGCTCCTAACTGCTGTAGAGCCTCAAGCCAAACTGTAATCATGAAAGGTTTTATAAGCCATCATTCTCCCCTTTAGTCAGGCTGGGCTGCTGAGAATACCTCTGCGACCTCCAGAGAATTGGGATTATAATCAGGAATCGCTCACTGTATATATCATGCCAGCTCTGCATCCCCAGCCTTTCAAAGTTAACAAGGCTGCATCCCACTCAAGGGAGCCGGGAGTTCTCAACACTGACATTTGTGAAATATTGCTTGGAACAAAGCCCAGGAGGCACTTGTACAGATTAATAGCAGAGGTTAAGCCCACCGTCCACTTTGACACTGGTTGGCAGAGTTAGCAAGTGAAGCAGTGCTGGAAGCAAAGTTTATGGAGATCTATCTTACTATTTGGCTATTATTTAAACAAATATGGTTTTGTTTTATTTACAGCCATGAAAGTAATGTTTTCTTCTCAAATGTTCTGCAAACATTTAAAAACAGCATCTGATATTTACAGCTCATATTAGGTTTTTAATGCAGGCAAGAAAAAAAAGGGAGATACAAGCCAACAGTTCTTTGGAACAATGCTTGTTAATATTATGACTGAACAGTCCTACACACAGAAAGCTTTACAACTGAGTTTTGTTCAGAGTGAGACATCACTTACCGTGTTTGAATACTCCAATTAAAAGGGATTTATCCGCCTCCTTATCCCACCAGTCTGCAGGAACTTCAGCATGGAATGGCTCAGGTATCCATACATCTACTTCACTGTGAAAACAGCATTATATACATTCTCAAAGCTATTACGAGACAAAGATGTTTGAAGAAAAAAAAAAGTGGTTCACAATGTTCTGTAAATATGAATTTTGAATGAGGAAAAAACACCCAAACACAACATAGAAATTGAAATACCTTGAAAAATAATTAGGATGGTTGAACAAACTAAAAACAAAACCAAAAAAAACCCCCCACAAAAAAACTCCAAAGATCAGGCTATTTTGGGAGTGGAATGCCAATGGTTATTCCAAATAAGATTCATTTAAGGTCTTAGTATATTTTTTTTTATTTTTTAAATTGAGATAGAATGATCCTTAAATATTAGCAGAACTGAAAATCCACTTCTGTAATTTCTCACATTTTCCTCCCGCAAGAAAATTACTGTGCCTGATAAAATAATAAGGCTGTTTGAGAACACAGACATTTAAGAGATAAAGTGCGACAACCTTTAAACGCTGCATTATTACAGTATGTGTACTTTATAAAAGCCAGCGTCATAAAGCAAAAAATAAACCTGCACTTGCACTAACCTTGAGTCAGCACCCTCTAAGATCTTGTCTGCTTGGTCCCCTATAACTTCTTGTCGTAGATAGTAGAGCATGCGGACACGCAGCAGGACCCTGGAGAGGAAGGCAGAGGGGGGAAAAAGTTCTTAACTTCAGGACTGTTTGCCAACAGTGGCTTTTGGCAGCTGCTGCTGTTCATCCATCATCCTGCCAAGGCTGATTAGCCATGCTGTATGGTAGGCTTGAAGCGTGACAGATGGTGGCACATAATCACCTCTGTGTGGTGCTTTCTGCTGGCTTCCAACAGGCCTGCCTGGCAACTGCTTACACTGCACAGAGAGGGACCCAGCTCAGCCCAGCCCCGGCGCATTTCATTTAGTTCTACCTAGTGCAGCTTGTGAAGTTTAGACACGTACTCTACCACTGCCTCTGAAGTATTGAAGCAAGTTTGTAAACAACTGAGCAGATGGCTTTCAGTAACTGTTCTGCTTCATTATCTCATAAAATTTCCTCAGCTGCTGCCTTAATACCATTTTTGGAAGCACATCAGAAGTTGTAGGAATAAACGAGATATAAAATCTGGTTTTACTACCTTACAATAAACCCTCAATATGGAATGTCAGGTTTTTCAGATTATACAACTTTTTGCTTCCGAGAATGAGGGGAAAAAATAATCCCCCATTTCCCCTGGGAGATATTAACTATTTTTACTCTTCATAGCTCAAACTGCCATTTAATTTTACCTGTGCACAACCTAACTGCTACAAGGAAGTGAAAAATCCTCATTGCCCATGTTTATTTTTCCCCATTTCTGCAATACTACAGTCATTTTTGGAAGCGCTGTAAGGTGTTATGGTCATACTTGAAGCTGGCAAGAGAGAGAATGTCAGACTGGCTTTTCAAGGAGACTAGAAAAGAGGTCATCCTTTAAAAAAAGTAAAGTATCTACCTGAAAATGATCCTGCTCTCCTATGTTTACCCAATTCAGGGCACCCCCTGCTGCCTAGTTCATGAAGTAAAATCAGTACCAACTAAAACGGAGATTACTCAGCTTGCCCTCTCACTGTACCCATATCCATCACAGCAACTGTTGAATTACTGCGGCTCCTGGTACAGCAAGGGTGACCAGGGAAGCAGTAATATGATCACCCACTTGCATGAAAAATTTAGACCACCACCAGTTTTGGGAGCTCCTCAGTAGAGATTTGATGGAAGTAGAGCAATGCCCAGTTTTACATGTTATTCAAGCAAACTCTGGAAGAGCAGGGATTTGAATGAAGGTCGTATGTCTGCAATTCAAAACAGGTCAGACTTGCTTCTTTTAGTATGCATGATACCAGTTAAGGTGTCCCTGCTCTCTGTGTGGCTATGTAAATAAGCTGTTGAGGGTCTCTATCATCTTAGTATTAAGCAATAACAGCTGTTACGTCAAGCCAAAGAAGAGGAGCAGGAAAAAAACACCCCAACATAAAAACAACAAAAAAACCACCAGAGGTTCTTTGCACCTTTCAGGAGTTCTATGCAGTAAACCAGCATGTATGTTACATGAGGACAGGAGACTAGTATCCTTGAAATTGTTCTACTGTATTATTACAGACGCAGTGTTTTTAAAATGAATTTATGTCTGATCTGCAAAGTGATATAACAAGTAATGAAGACATGTTACCTGGGAGATTAAAATAACGTTACAGTAAAGAATTTAATTACTTTACGAGCAAGAGAAATGTAATAACAGATCTGACTAACCGTTCAGAAAAAAAATCAGAAAGCAGTTTACTTGGAAGTGCACTTGCTAACGTAATTCTGTAAGTATCTGTTTTCATCAGTTGAGAATTAAGCTTGATTAGCATTTGGACAGGAGCTAATAAACCCCTTAAATACCTTTCCTCCTTCACATCACACCCCCTATTGACAGGCCATAGGTACTTTTCAAATCAATAATGTCTTTCCAATAACAGTATTAGTAAGACATATTGTATATTAAAACACAAAAGTAATGATGACCTTTCAGTAGCGCTGCATTACGTCTGTATGGTATATATACAACGAAGAGTGTAAGTTTAAAAACAAAACAACTCCCCAACCCCAAAAATCAAACCACCTCCTCCCCAACCCCAAAACAAGGGATTTTTGGGACAAGAGTTGGGTTCAATGTCTATGATGGAGAATAAAGCACAACTCAGATGGAGAACCAGGACGCTATCAGAGGAAGCTGACATAAAAATAACTAAGATATGACATTCTTTTAGCCTTTTTTTTTTCCTTTTTGTAAAGAAGAGAATATCTTAAGAGATATTCATGCAACAATAAGCCAACGTAACATCCAAATCAAAATACAATTATCTTTATCCCCAAAGGCCTTCAGTTTAGTAGTATGTTTAGAATTTCAAAAATCAAGTCGAGGCACTGATTCAGGCAAGACAACTCAGAAATTTTATCGCAAGCAAAGGAGAAAAATATTCTGTATAACGTGGAAAGCAAGAGAAGAAGGGAGAAAAAGAACGAAGAGAACACACACACGAACTACTGCAAGAAACTTTGGAAACTAAGAACTGGATATTTGAGTTTAACATCTAAGAAACAGAACTTTAAGGACATCAGCCTGAAAGACCCCACAAGAAGGGTAAGAAACAAACAGCTTTTGTTTAAAGACAGCCAATTGTCAAGAGAAATAGACTTAGTGTAGGGATATAGTCTTTCCTTTATATGGCAAAAAGAATAACTTCATCTGATTCCATTCTTATTTAGTAAGCAGAAAACAATTTTCTTCAGAACTGCACTGATCACTCATAAAGAGCTTACAGAAGTACCCAGATATCTGTTAAGATGATTATCCCCAAATTAAAAAGTAATAACGGCCTTTACATCCTATTAAATGGCCCTCTGTTCTATAAAAATATCCAGGAGTAGTCATGGACTTTTCAAAAGCATGTAGCAAAAAAACCAATCAACTCCAAATGAAACATTCATTAGTACTTACTTATTACAGTGATGTTTGAGATGTTTCCTATAGCTGTCTTCTTGAAATAATACATCTGGATTACAGGTTGCGAGCCAATCGGCGTCTTGCAGCATTGGCTGTGAACTCTGTGCTTTTACTTTCTTGCCTTTCCTCCCTCTGGGCACTGGTGCAGACAGACCTACATAAAACCCCAATATTTCTCACACAATCCGAATAGAAAAGCCCTCACCCTAAACTGCATTACGAACATACATTTAAAGCTAAGTATCGCTACCATGTTAATTCCCTTGTGGGCAACATAACCATCAAAAACTGAACAGCCATATAATTTACTACAGAAAATTGCAAATAACAAAATCAACCAAAACTTTCATGCAAATTTAGGTGTGAAGATTTCAAGAATTCAGCACACTAGCCAGAAAATGGTGTTATATAAATATTTCTTGTAAAAGCTCTCATGAATCTGAATAGCCATAAGGAAACAAGCTTTCTGATTTATGGCAATTCAAAAGAGATTAAGTCCAGCAGTAGGTGCCACTTAAAAATTATGCTAGAATATTTGTTCAAAACTGATTTAAGGAAAGAGCACTGCATTCTAGAAAGTGTCTGAAGGAGTCTTCCCCTTTAAGTACAGACCAAGTCAAAGCCCACCTTACTCATAAAATGTGACAAGATCCTACGACATGTCAGAATGGCTATAGTTTAAACTAAATACATAGCATGACTGAAGCAATTCTTTCCTATTTACTAGCATCATTATTTGATTGTGGTAGACATACCGGAATGATTAACCAAAGCTCGAGTTTGCCCATCTGCAGTTGGAGTGATCAGATCCCAGATGAAACTTTTGATATTTTCATCCCCTTTGTAATGATTAAGACAATATACCAGGATAGTCCGGCAGATGGTTTCCACATCTTGTTCTGTTAGCTGACGTTTATAGCGCCCATGTGAGAGGATGTCAGTCCACCGACCCCAGCTATAAGAAAAATATGTTCAATACAACAGCCAGGACACTGGTATTATAATCTGTGACTTTCAGTTTAACTCCTTGTACCAAGCAAGGTGGGACCTCCTGCGTTAGCACTAATGAATTCTGCATTTGCAGGTTACGTCAGGGAATCCAACCTCCAGCACCAAAGAGTTGAGAATGTTTATTTTACAGAACAGGCAATAAGTTCACTGCTCGTAAAGCTGCAATTGAACTACACTCAAAATAATAAAGTACATATGTTTAACTCTAATGGTCCCAATAAGCTACGAATAGGAAATTCAACCAATTCCTACAGTCATGTGATTTACAGAATCATTCTTATTTTGATCCTGAAATCCATTATTACCAATTGTTGTACGCAACTTCCTAAAATAAAGACAGTCATTCTGAAGCCCACCGCGTTAGCAGTCAAATACAGCTGCTTGCTTGCAAAGAGATAAAATTCAAATTTGTAAATCCAATGGGGAAAATTATAAAGTATCAAATAGCTGAATTTAAGTGGTGCCAAAATACCAGAATCTATGTTGAAAACCTCTAGATTGACTGTCAATTTCACAACCACATTGTTCTTTATAATACACTTTATTATTCTCCACAACACTTAGAAAAGAGATTAAACCTTGGTAACTCAGGAATTCTTTACACTACGGAGAAACCAGAAACACATATTTCATCATCACAGAACTATGTATTTTACCAATGAGTTTATAGGCATCTGAGACACATTCGGATACTTTAAGCTAAATAACATATATAAACAGCTTTATATATACATACATAGCAACTTAAAATCTCACTGATATGTATACAGCATAATGAGGTAAGGTTACACAGAGTAAGAGATTATGTGAACATGTCCAAGAGAGGGATGAGTTATTTACTATGTACCATTACCATATTTTCAGTTCTTTAGCCACAATCAATATATTTAATCTGTATAACCTTACCCATAAACCAGCAAGTTCTTCTCCACCCTGAAACATTCACTTCTTGCATAACCCTGTGATTTGTCCTGAGGCCTACGAGGCTTTGTGCTAGGCTTTTCTTCAGAATCACTTTCCAGGTCTGAAAACTCCATCAGTTCATCCTCTTTGACTGCACTGTAAAGTCTGGTTTGTTTTCTTACTCTTGGTGTGTCAATAACCAGATTATTCTAAAATTAAAATGAAAATGTAGAAATTTAGGAGGGGGGGGAAGAAATCTTCAATTAAATTACTGAACAATTACATTATTGTACTAGAACTATCATAAAGCTCTTACCCTTCCATTTAAAGCATCAATATCCAGCTCAGCTTTCTTTGCCCACTTCTGCCAAAAATTAGGGTCATCCAAGGAAATGTCTGTCCTGTTCCCAGATGCAACAAAACTAGCCTAGTAATGTGAAAACACATGCATTGGTTTCTTAACTGCATGCTACAAATAACACCTATTTTCACTGCTAAGTACAACACTTAGGACTTACAAAGTGGTAGTTTCAAGAAAGAAAAAAGGTAAGCCTGGAAACCACCATGACTGGAAATACAGATATCCCACATTTGTGAGGTAAATATCAAAGACAACTACACTGAAAAGCTAAATTGACACGGAAGGCAATTTAACACTACTTCCATTTATCCTGATCATATTTTATTAATTTTCCTCTAAATGTCAATACACACCTTTGCAAATGTTGAGCCTTTTCCTTCAGATTCAATAGTAATTGTGTGTGTTCGCCTTAAGAGAATCTGATCAATATCCTCTTCACAAAACTTAGACCCTTCATCTTCCTCATCCATCAGAGCACCATATGCCCCCTTTCGCAGAAGATCTTCTATTTCTTTCTTAGAAAGCTGTTGCACCTGTAACATGTAAGAAGGGTTTAGTGGTTTTTTGATTTATTTTTTTTACGTCAAACAATATGTACATCTGACAGCATAACGGGACTGATTGTCCTCTTATTTAGCATTTTAAGAACTGAAACTCTTAAGATAATGTGGTGTCGATCAATTAAACATTCATGGTGAAGTCACCTTTAAAATAAGAATACAAACAACAAAATGCTTAGCATGAAGTTATATGAGCAGTTTAAATGATTTAATAATTCATTGTCACTGAATCCCTTTACTTTAGGTCTGATGACTGCTAAACTCCTCCTGGGAGTAGATTTAACTTACTAACCTGACAAAAAGCTAAAGCAAAGAAAGTCCAAAGCATAAAGGCTACACCAGAAAAAGCTGACTACAAGATCACCAAAAAGCGCCAGGATCAACATAATGTAAAGGGTGGAATGATGAGAATGGATGGATGAGGATTGAGGGAACATGCCATGCTCCATCTGAAACCCACTGTTCTCCAGCTAAAACGCAAACAAGCAAGAAAAGTGTTACACATTCACAGCATTTGTTGATTGTGCACCTTAGCGTATTAATTCTCACCCCATTTGTAGCATTTTCTCTTCCGCTCATAGACTGTAGCACAGCCTTATCAAGGCCCAGCTTCAAGCTAGCTTTGTCAAACATTTCCCTTTCATAAGAATTCCTTGTTATCAGCCTGTAAATTTTCACCGATTTGCTCTGTCCTATTCTGTGACATCGTGCCTGAGCCTGATGAAACAAAGACAGATACACAGAGGTAACAAAAGGAAGAAAAAAAATAATCAATACAAAGAACTTACTTTAAAAGTTATTGCTTTCAATATAAATAATAATCTTTATACTTTCAAGAGAGGGACAACAGATAATTTCTCTTGTAGGTGAAGAAAATTTCACAGCAAAAAGGCAAAGAAAAATTTTCAATAAAATCATCCCTTGTAATATTACCTGGAGGTCATTTTGGGGGTTCCAGTCTGAATCAAAAATGATGCAGGTATCAGCAGCAGTAAGATTAATGCCCAAACCTCCTGCCCTTGTACACAGCAGGAAAACAAACCTATCAGAATCAGGTCTGGAAAACCTGTCAATAGCTGCCTGACGCAAGTTGCCTCTTACTCGGCCATCAATTCGTTCATATGGGTACCTGAAATGAAGATGCATTATAAGGAGAACTGTTTCTTTGTAAGAATATGCAATAACGAAAAAAACAACCAACCAACCAAACAAAAAAGAACAAAAAAAAAGAAAAAGAGGAAAATACGCAACTACAGAACTACAGAGTCAAAAGAACTACAACAGACTGAGTGACTGTTCCTGTACCACTAATTTCATCAGTGGAAGACATACTACTTTGTATCCTGCTTCACATCTTTTGGTAAAGAACAGACTTGTAATCCAAGGAATGAAATAAACATTAAAGCTTAAGCTAAAAAACTCTAGAGCCACTAAAACATTTAACTGAGTAGTGAACTAAGAAGTTTAAAGCTCTCCAGATGAGGTCATTTTGTATTCAGCTGAGACAAAAATCTCAGTACCGGCAACTTAGAGGTATGCTTTTCCCTTTACATTATTTTCTGTAGTGATCTGTCTGAAGTGTTTGAATTTCATTCCTTTTCAATATGGATTACTCACAGGTTAAACACTGTGGCCACTGAGGAAAGCACAGCTTATTTAGAATTGTACTATATTGTTGCTCTCACCGTCTTTGAATGAGGTAGTCTTCCAGTATGTCCAAGCAGCGCACCATCTGGGAAAAGATAAGCACCCTGTGGCCACCAGCCTTCAGTTTTGGCAGCAGCTTGTCAATCAGTACTAGCTTGCCAGCAGCCTGGATCATTGCCTGGAGCTGAAAATCTGGAGAGTCGGCATTGTGTGTTTCTTTAAACTCTTCCAAAATTTTCTCTTCAGCACCTGCAAAGATTGGACAGCAATACATGAACACTGCAAAGGGTTTTATTAATAAACAATGAGCTCGCCTTCAATACCCTATAGAAACTGCAGGAATGTTTTATGCATTATGTGAATAAACATTTATAAAAAATATTAAGCTTAAATTTAAAGCAAACATATACACAAATACAGCATAAATAAAAAGTAACTGTGAACATTCTTTTTTTTTCCTCCCCCTCTTTTAAGCAAGACTAAACCCTTTCCTAAATAAATTCATACAACTATTTGATGCGCTCAATTTAATGAAAATTAGGGGAAAAGATGAAAAAGTAAACCATATTGAAACTGATCAAATGGACTTTCTGCCCCATTTTTAAATACCTCTTTTCCACAGGAAAATACAAGGAATACAAGTCACACTTTATGTCTGTGCCTCCAGAACCAAAACAAGGCTTAAACACGTGCATGACCTGGATCTGATCCTTCCATAATTAATTATAGAATCAACATTCAAACAATGAAAAAACTAACTGGGATGTGTGTGTGTGAATAAGCAGCTGTGAAATTTATTTTACCTTCTATTTACCTTTCTTTTCTCACTGAATGTGTTTTTTTTGTTCAATTTGATGGAACTATCCAATGTATACATTCTTTCCAGAATTAGTCAAAAGATCTTCTTGCCACTCTCTTTGCCTATGAATGACATGCAAATATATCCTTGTACTGCTCATTACCAAAAGACTACAGATCAAGTTTTCGCTTCAACCACTCCTATGCTTTTATCTCATTTTTTATGTCACTTCTACACACAGTGGACTATTCCAAGAATGATCATATTACTATTCTTGGCTAAGTAAATGGTTAGGAATCTTCATTCTAAGCTTACTTCACATCCAAATAACCCTTTTTTGGAGCTGTGTTTTCCAGTCCCTCTGTTTTTTGTTTTTGTTTTAGGTTTTGGTGGTTTTTGTGTGTGTGTGTGTTTTGTTTTGGTTTTTTTTTAAACAAAATGTAGCTCATAAAGTATTCCTGGTTTGTATAATGTTCAGCTTCAATACTGCTTTTGAGTAACACAAGGAAAGGTGGGAGGGTTGGGGGAGGGGCAAAGAACAGCTTACTGCCAGGCTTCTGCTGAGCATCTCTCTCATATCCCAGTTCTAAGTAGATGCCTGTAAACAAACATGCAAACACACCCTCCCTGTGTGATTGCTGGTTCAGTGCCTACTGTAACATGGTGTCTCAACTAGACACCACCCTAAGCAGGCTGACAGCTTTGTATTACTCAATACACTTGCACTACTGGCTTTTACACAACTTAACAGACTCAAGATGTGACTGCACTTGAAGGCAGTTTTACATCCCTGAATTTTCCTTATCTGGATTCCTGACTCCAAGCATTACTGATCCTAATGGTTTGCACATAAGAAAAATAAATCCATGTGAAAGCAGTACAATCAGACACTCCTTCAAGTTCCCTTTAATCATAACACTTCCCTTCCTTGTGAAACGGCCAGAATTTAGGTAGTAAATCTCAGATTCCGTACTGAGCTTAGGCAGTTTCAGGATCTAGTAGGCTATCAAGTAGTTCATATACAGTAACTTCAGCAATCTTTCTTAGTTACATAATTTATTTCTTAGTTAACTGTGATACCCAAATTTAAGTTTCATTACTAAGTAAATCAATATGCAAACACAGCATGTGCAAAAGCAAACGACCTAAGCCAAGCACACCACAACAAACTCACAAACAGGTCTAATGAATGGTGAATTTTCAGTATGAGAGTTCAGTCTCAGGAAAACACACTTCCATAACAGACCATGACCGTCAAAAATCTGCTCTTTCAATAAACCTGTCTGAGCCATATACTGTACAAGACCACCCTGTCTGTTTCATTTCTCCTTGAAATGCAATCAAGTGATGTACACCGAGTAGCCTGTTACACAAAAAGTTACTTGACGTAGTAGCACCTGTAGGTTTGTTACACTAGTTCCTATCCTAGCTGATTTTTAGTAGGGAATGAAAGCAAGGTGTTTGACTGTGTGCTTGGTTCATTAGGGAAACCCCCACTTCCCTCCTAATTAGGAAGACTTCCAGGGCACAAGAGGGCAAAAGGAACAGAGTAAGAAATGTTTCCAGTGTTCAGCACTTTAGGATGTGTAAGTACAAACGCGCTCCCCACTGCTGCCTCTCTCTGAGACAGAGAAAGAGGAATGATGTAGAAGTACTTGAGAATGGTTGCTATGGAGAAAACAAGGTGTCCAGCTCTAAGAAAAATGACAGACAATGCTTTGCCCAAGTTGGTTGGAGAACACACAACGCAGTAACTCCCTCGAGAAGTCTACTCAAAGACAGTCTCAGCAGACCACCATTCTCCCCTCCACAGAACAGATCTACCAATCAAGAAACAAATAAAAAAGCACCTCACATTCAACTCCTACCACACTAATTCCATCATATAACCTTCTATGGCTCTTAACTGAAGATTATCTAGAAGACTTGCTTGCAATTTTGATGCAAAACAAAACATACAGCGTTCTACTTGGATATTCAAATGCACAATGCAGTACTGTAAACTGGGAAAAAAATCACAAAACCTGTAAACTGGGAAAAAAATGAAAATAATTCAGAGACACCTTTATAAAAGCAGTTCAGTCTCGAGAACCTGCTGCTGCAACAAATTGTTCATCAGGAGAACGCTATACAACATTCTGTACTAGCACTGCAAGACCTCTTGGTACAACTAACAATAAACTCATGCCATCACTCTAAGTATAAAGATGTTAATTATCAATCAACGAAACAAAACTGTAGGCTCAGACAACTACAGGATGTAAGAGTACTTTCTGTCCTAGAACTACAAAGAACATACTTATTTAGTTCCATCCACGCTAATTATAGTTAGGATTTATTTATTTTTCCCTCAAACCTGAAGGCTTGACGTGCCTGTCATATTGCTACATGACACCAAGCAAGTCCAAGTATTCAAAAGTAACAAAAGGGTTATTACAAAAGGCAAAAGCGTTCAAGAGACAAACCCACTTCCCCTTATGAGGGTTAAAATACAGTAATCAAAAAATACTTGAAATTTTCTATATAGCCAACTGGACTTCAGCACTCTTTAACAACAATAAATGATAAAAAACTTGTGAGGGGAGGAAAAAAAAAAGCACTGCTGTAGGCAACACTGTAAGTTTTGCAACTCATGAACTCTATTTGACAAAACAAAGCGGCAGCAAAATATTCACTTTATTTCCTTTAGCAAACATGAAATAAAGCAAAAATATTGGCATGGTTAAAACTAGCTGAAGATCAAGAAATGTAAAAAGCATCAAGTTCAGAAGCTCATAACCTGAAACATCTAAACCAGTTTCTGACAAACTCATTTATGTAATGGATTTTTTTAAAACAAAGAACAAACAAAAAAAAAACCATCCTACAAAAAACTACTTTACTGTATGCTCATCTGAGTTTAGAAATTGAGCAGCCCACCAGCATGACTGGGTTGAAGTACTTTGGAGTAACCCTGTATTAGGTCTTTGGTATAATTGCTTGCGCATGAAATATAACTAGGTGTCATTTCATTAATCAGTTTAAGCATTTTTTCTCCCCCCATTTAAACAAAAAATGTCAAGAAAAAATGTAAGCACTGCAATATTGAAGCCATACAATAAAAAAACTGAAATCACATATGGTTCTTGAACAAACCAGTCTTTATCATGATGCTTACAACCAGCATTAAACCAACCATAGCATAAATCATATATATACAGTAAGGAAGAGGAGCTGGGAAACTAGAAACTAGCAGAATGGAACCCTGTATGGAGGCTTGTGTTACATCCTCAAAGGGAAGATCTCCTTTGGCCAACACGCTCAAGTTTAGCATACTTCAGACAGCTGTAGCAAGCTGGTTCATCATATGGTCGGTCACTGGAACAGGGTCCCCAGGTAAGTGGTCACAGTACCACGCCTGTCACAGTTCAAGGAGCATCTGGATGACATTCTCAGTCACGTGATTTAGTTTTATGTAGTCCTGCCAGAAGCAGGGAATTGGACTCAATGACCCTTGTGGATTCCTTCCAGCTTGAGATATTCTGTGATTGTATAGTATTTGCCATGGATAATACTGATCTAAAACCAATAGCATCATACTGAAAACCAGTATTTATCATTAAAGTCTAAGATGACATTTACATTTTTTTTTCTGACTAGTTAGATCAGGAAAACGAACAGACAATACATGGCCATAAAAACAGGCCTGATCTTCCACAAGTTTTATTCAGAAATTTTAAGTTACTATCTCATGAAGTTCTGTGGCAAGAAAATAAGTAGCAGCTAACTAACTCTGAAGAAAAAATTGCCATATTTATGCCAGCAGCCAACAACCTGCATGGTAACTGGAGTCTTGTTCATCAGAAATAACAGAAAGGAAAACTTGACAATACCAACGCTAAGTCCATCAGGGCTAGGAAGCCTTGGAAAAAATGTCTTCAAAAGCAATGCCATCCTGGCTAGCAGATATCCATACCAAAGAGAACTTAAAAGGTTATCTCACTTTTCTACTTAAAATAAATACCTAAGTAAGAAGTCACACTAGGACATAATTTCTAACTCACTGAACTTCCTTACAACCATTTGTCAAATGAGGAGAAAAACAGGCAGCCTACCATTAATAAGGTATGGATGATTGCAGCATTTCCTTAGTTCCATCATAGTGTTTAAAAGATTCGGTACATTTGCCTGACCTCCACCCTTGGAAAGAAACGTGAAATTCTTTTCAAGAATAGCACGGTAGTATTTCTTCTGAATATTCGTCAGCTCAACTTCAATGATGGTTTCCTCTTTGGGGGCCAGGTTCTTTTCTACATCCTCCTTGAGACGTCTCAACATCATCGGCTTCAAAATAGCTTGGAGTTTTTGCACCTAGGAAACATGTCTTTAGTAAATGACTGAAACTGCAAGGCTTTAAATATTTATTTTTCAGTTTCCTTAATTCTAAAATCCCTGTTTCCTACCTCAGATCCCATGTAGAGAGCATTTATAAAAACATCTTTCCTCAGTGACCTAAAGACTGAGTTCTCCTTGTTAACTCAGTGGCATATACATTTCTAAAGTAAATTTTTAGCATGCGACCCTACTGCTTACTGCATGTTAATAAACAGACCTTCCTTAGAACTATCCTTCTGAACAAGGACAGTACTGCACACCAGTCATCCAGAGCTAACCCCAAGTAAGCAGAGCTATATAAGCAAATCTGACTGTAAGATTGAGTTTTGCAGTTAACTTCTGGACACTAAACACAGTGTTTAAAGCTGTTTTACTTCTTTATATATCTGCTTCTAATTCTTCTCTTATTTCCCTAGTTTTGACATCCACTGAAATAGAAAAACTATTTAGGCTTGGTCTCAAAATGAAAACATTTATTTTTGTAAATTTTTAACGCACTGATCATTTTAGTGTCTCCAGGTCTTGCAATATATACTTTGAGACATATCCTAAACAGGGAAGGGGAGAATAAATGTCTATTTTCCTTAAAAAAACCCCAAAACCAAACCCAAAAAACAACCAAATTTTGTCAGATTTTTGTAAAGTCCTTTACATAAAAAGCTCCAACATATTCCATATAGAAACAGACTGGAGTTTAGGGTTGTTTTAGGTAGTCTGTCAAAGTAAAAACCACTTGTGTTGAAAAGCTGGTAATTCACCCTGAAAATAGTTATCATGTCCTGATGCAGAGCTGCACAGCAGAAACACAAAGAAACACTTTGCACAGCAAAGACACTTTCTCCTGAATTCACATAATCCCCTTAATAATAAAGCAACTTTAGGAGAAAAAGATAAATTAGTACAAAGGGATGAACCATTAAAAAAAAATACATGGAATAGGACTGCAAAGAATGGAGAAAACCCAATTCATTAACACATAATCTCTCCCATCACTTGAAAGATAAATTCTAAAACATCTAATGGTGTGTCAGCAAAGAAGGCAGTTCTTCTACAACTTATTGGCCCAAGCAATCCAGGCTCCAATTCTGTTCATGGCTGATGGCATTATTTTAGCAATATTTCCCTGTATGGCTTCAAAAATTCCCAGTTCAGCTCTGCTGACATTTTGAGCTGGCCAGACAAAAGCTGAGAGTTAGGATATATTAACTCCAGCTTAAACACTGTATTAACGGGACTACATGGCTTCTGGATCAGAGCTGGCTCACTTCCAGTCAGGTCAGAGTCCATTCTGACTGGCATGCAACTGCCTGCACAATCTGTGGAAACATATCCTATGATTCCCGTGGGACATGCTATGATTTTTCCAGGAGGTAAGGGGCTAGGGGAGAGCTGGTTTGTAATTTAGACTATTACCTATGAAAGAATGGAAGAGTTGCTCTCAAGGAAAGTTAACAAATTCAAGCAGTCAAAAGTTAGAAATACCAGAAATTGAATTTTCAGACAAAACCAACAAAGCTGCACACCAAAATGCATGCAGTCATAAATTTACTTTATCACAGGGTACAAAGGGCCCAATTAAGGTGCCTAAATTAAGATGCCATGCTTCAGTTAATTCCTAATGTTAAGGTGATTGGCCTGTTACCTATTGACTTTTTAAAACATTTTCCTGCATACAAGATGACATTTAAATTTTATATATAAATCATGATACATAAATCATATATGATCATGAGAAGCTTTTACATTTTAGATCTAAAACATGCTGCACTGAGGTCTTTCATTTTGCATTGATTTATGCACTTCTTTTATTGCACAGCCTGAGAAATCTGTTTCCAAGTCAGTCAAAAATTTTTCTTTCCATTTGGTTACCTCTTGCTAAACTAGGTTTCAAATATGTTCTTGTTTGCACAGAAGTCATTGATAAAACTCTCAGATGTTAACTCCACAGAAGTTACAGAGGACAGTCTCCTCACGCTGATACTGAGGCTTAAGGAAGAATGTCAACTGACAAATTCATTCTTTTAGAGTGAACAAACAATTTAAAAATATTTTCATCCAGCAACTGTTAGAAGACACCCCACTCCCCATTTTCAAGTAACACATTTCAATGAGAGGAAACTTTCCCTGTTTCTGCATGACCAATGGACAAAGGATAAAACCCTCAGTGATAAGGCAAAAAGCCTTTTGGTCAAAAGCAAAAAACTTAACAAAATGAAACCAAACAAAAAACCAGGGATAAAACTTTTTGGATCTTCCAAAAAGTAAATAGCTATTATTCGTAAAAACAAGTGAAGTTCAGATATAATAAAATGGATAAATTCACTCTACCTAAATAAAAAAGTAAGAATGAAGGAGAAGTTTACCTGTTCTTCAGTTTTCAGATCACCAAATTCTTGCATGAATGTGGTTTCTGAGGGGAAGCGACCTGGTTCCAAGAAGTGAAGCAAGCTAAATAGCTCTTCTACTGTGTTTTGCAAAGGGGTTCCAGTAAGCAGCACTTTATGTTCCTGAAAGGTTAAGAAATAGCTGCCTTTGAATCTATCTAAATTAATTTTCAATGGAGAAATACATATAGGAAGGAAAAATATTTGTGTATCTCTCATCTTTGCTTCCCTCCCCTCACCCTCCCAACTACTTACATATTGCACAAAAGACACAAAATGTCTTTTCAAGACATATCTAACTAGTATTCTGGCCTTCCTTCAGTGATAGCCCAGGAAAACACTCTGCTACTTAAGCACCTCCAAAACTCCTCCAGATAAAGATGAGATTTTACTGATCCCAGCTGTTTCACAAGTACAACGAACTTTAAATGGCAAAACAACAGCTGAATTTATCCCATCACTTCCAGTATAAATCCATCGATTCACCACACCTCCAATAGACTCAGTGCATGAATCTCTTCAGGGCAGGTGTAAGTTTCTAACACAGGAAAACCTGAAGTAGAGTCTTACTTTCCATCTACACACAACAGAGCATAAGACTGGCAGAGACAAGAGTAAAAGCTGCATACTGCTTTACAGGAGGAGCCCAGAGAGTTTAAGAAACTACCCAAGGTCAAAAATGAATTTAGTAGAACATGAACTGAAGTAAGACATCCCTGATCTCCACCTATAGCCACACCTATAAGTTCAGCTTTCCTCTAATAGCAACCATAATAAGAAAAACAAATTGTATACAGCATTTTTACAAACTTTCATTCACTAAGTCTTCAGACTCCTTCAAGAAAAGTATTGTTTAACAAACGGAAAAAGAAACTAAAAGCAACCTATAGGTCACCAGTGATTGCGCAAGCTAATGTTTATTCCTCTTTATCATCAGAAATAAGACATCCTGAGTTCCAGGTTTTAACTTGGCACGATGGCATTCCTCTCCCATTTTTAAAGAATCTTCTGGTCAGGAAAAAAAGTAATTATTATTTTGCCTTTAAAATGGTAAAACCTTTAAAAACCATCACCTTATTTTTCTCTGTGTGCTTAATACATGTATTTTGTGTATATAACATTTATATTAGCATCAGAAATCAACTCACTTTTCCCTTCCTTAGTCAGCCTGAAAGAACATCCTTATGGCCACAAAATAACTTAAAATTAGAGTTGACATTAATGCACAGCAGTTTAAGTCTCATACCTGTATTTGGCCACCTGACCACATTATACCTTTAAATAAATGTCTATGTGAAGAAATGACTATGGAGTAAGTCACATAAAAAGAGAGAAAGGAAAGCACGAATTTACCCTGATTATCTTAACAGAATCCACATAATTCTAGGTCTAAACCAAAGAAGAGACTTAGGAAACGTCAGCACTCCAAAACCGAAGGTATGCATATGCTTCTAGGTATTTTAAAGACTTTCTTATGTGTCCCTCATTCTTCTTAGCACTTGATGATTTTACTTGAGAAGAAAACCTTTTATTTCACTTTGTGATGCAACTGTAGATA
Source organism: Falco rusticolus (assembly GCF_015220075.1). Taxonomy (NCBI): domain Eukaryota; kingdom Metazoa; phylum Chordata; class Aves; order Falconiformes; family Falconidae; genus Falco; species Falco rusticolus. Next base: position 44,747,253 of record NC_051189.1, read on the forward strand.
AGGAGTAATAGAAACACAGAAGATGCAAATGTAAGAGATGTACACACTAACCAGGTCCATCATCTTGAGGCCTTCCAAAAGCTTACAGTTCCTGTTTTTCAGCCTGTGAGCCTCATCAATGACCACACAACGCCATGGAATGTTACGCAGCTCTGGGCAGTCAGTCAAGATCATTTCAAATGTTGTGATAATGGCATGGAACTTGTAGGACCCCTTTATCACACGGCCCTAAAAAGAACAGAAAAAGTTGAAGTAAACTCCCTGGCAAAGAAAGGAAGTACATTTGTTTCATTTTCAAAATTCATTCTATAAAAATACAGAACGGTACAATGGGCAAGATATTTTAAGTAAATGTAGTCATTACCATTGATTCAATGAGGGAATACAAATGTGTAATTTACTACTGGTTTCACGCTAGCTATGTTTTTAATCCTGTAAAAAGGTTCACACAATCATTGCATATTCTTTACAAACATGTTATAGAAGTATTTCAGTCATAATTCATATGGATTATACTAATGCCTTGAAGCATTAATGTATTGCTGCAACATTCACGTAAGGTTTTCAGATTCTGTCAAGAGAATTTTCTTTTAAGTCAAAGGTGTGTGATGGTCATCCCAAATGATCCAAATAAGCCCGAAGTATGTTAAGGCTTCATTTTTATTACCATTAGAACATTTTGCTCCCAATAAACAATTATTTTTTCCTGCTGGACACCGAGTATCCAAAACATCTACAATTCTAGTAAACAGCTTTGAAAAAAAGCAAATCTCTGACCTCTTAAATGGAGAATGTATATCTCTGCATACATTTCCCTGTCATTTTTGTAAACTTGTGTCAAGCAAAGTTCAACAGGACAATTTACATGCTGTCTGGCACCATATTCACTATTTATTTGGTTAGTTGAGGGTTTTATTTTCAGGACTGATACTAAGATGCTGTTCCAAAAATAACCCTGAATAAACTTTACTCAAGATAACGAAATGAACACCTTTCTGACACTATGCTTTATTTCTTCCCAATGTTATTCAAAGAAATACATAACTTGGTATCTCCAGTGTCACTGTCTCTTTAAGGACAGGCCTCAACAAGTTCAAAGCTACTCTATGTTTTCAAAGTATGACTATGTCATGGGTTGTATTGAACATGTTTCCTAATAACAGGTATTATAGAGTAAGGTGATAATTTCTTCCTTCAAACATGTGCATGTCTGAATCCTTTTATAAGTGGCCTGCACATAATCCTCTCCAAACTGTGGGGGTCAGAACTGGCTACTGACTCAATAAAATGATTGGAAACCTGATATCCTGAACTCAGTATTAAATCTGCCCATGCACATCCAAGAGTATTTCAGACTAAGTAATGACCTGTGCAACAGTTCTTTCTCATGGTATAATCCAGAAACATATATCTTCAGGAGAAAAAGAGTTGTTACCCAACAAAAAGCAGATGAAGATACATTAAGTGGGCAACTTAGAAAGCCAGCAGTTTGAAATGCTGTAACCTTTTCCTGGGCCAGTTGTAACTGTGAGAATACAAGAATGTAGCCCAGGAAATTCTTTCCAAGTAGTGGAGAACACTTCCATGAGCAACCTCATGACTGTATGGCAAGCAGTACTCCTCAAAAATTATCACTACATAAAAGCAGCATATCCAGGTGAAGCAAAACTCATAAGAGGGACCCTTGATTATATATGTAGCGCTAAATCTCACATTAAAATAGGCACAGTGGTCTTGCCACAACAGCTCACATTATTTGAAAGACAGTCAAATGTTGTAGTGAAGAACACAGGAGTAAATCAAGCAGGAAGTTCCAAAAGCTCTCCAAGAGCTTTAGAGGGTGAATGACATTGTTCTTCAACACTTGCAGGCCTCCAGCACTTGGGGAGTATGGGAAAGAATCCTAAAGTAATCCTATTAATGTCACATTTGAGAAATTCAAACGCAGAAACTATCAGGAAAGTGACCTATGTCATTGTCACAGGTGCATTCTTAGGCAAATAGGAATCAATTTATCCCGTTTCAGCATGGCATTCAAATGAAGTTCTCTGATGTTGGAACCACAGGAATTTCGTATCCATTTACTCAAAAAAGGTCCTCCATTGAGGAAATCAATCTTCCTAATAGGTAGCAGTTTCCTTTTCTGTTTGGAAAATTCTTCTGGAAGGAACTCAAACAACAGAGGTAGCCACAAGGTACAACAATTAGATATGAATATAAAAGTTGGGTTATGTTTTGGGGTATTACCTCTTAGATAAAAACTGAGAAGATCAATTGGATGTGTGTAAGTGGACTTCTAAAAAGATGCACATGCCACCAATGGGAACCGTGAAAGATTATTATGGTCTTTTCCCACCAACCTCAGACTGCAGTTTGAGGAATAAGAAAACAGATGCAAGAAATGTGCATGTTAACCAATTATTGCTGGAAGACATCTAGAAAACTAAGTCATAGCCACTTTGTAAAATGTAATTTGATGTCATCTTTGGTGAAAGATGGAGTCTCTGTTGATGAAATACTACCTTAAACTGCTGCACGCTAACCATTCTTTGCAGGACTCTGAAGTAACCCTATGCTGATGGCACGTTCATAGTTTAGTAGCTTCTCAGCAGGGAAGAAAACCACGCAGGCAAGAAAATATTCTAGGCCAACACTCACTAAGCCCAAAAGGAATGAACCAGGTAAGCCAGATAAAGTCCTGAACATCGATAGCATTATTTTCAGTTAAAAATCAACCAAGGCAATTTCTACACGTGAGCCAGGTGGTTTATCTTTTTAGTCCTTGTGACACTGTGAAGTAAATTTCCCTCACAAACAAGTCAACTGTTTTGCAGGGCTCTGCTACTAGTTTTATTTGCTATATATAATTTTCCTGATCTTACAACAGAACTCTTTTTCAAAGGTAGAATACTACAGAAAACCAACTGGTTTATTTGATATTCCAACCAGGGAAGGGGGCCAGAAGGACCTTTCAGTTATACTGCTCAAGAACAGCAGAACAGGCTTTCCTACATGACCCTCACAAGCAGTAAGGGTTTTTATGGGAACATCTCCAGTCACATGGTGTCCTTAGTGTTGAAGTCACACCACTGCAGAAATGTAACCTGTTACTGACTCCTCTCTAGCTTTTCACAGCAACTTGAGTCTTGTTACTGGTGTTGACTTTGAAAAAAATCGTACTACTGCAGATGGGGTAGGTGCTTCATATGCATGCTGTCTTATTACTGCCCTTCAAAGCCACTCAGATTTTCTCGATGTTCAATTGTCTTTCTGAGAAACAGTTCAGCTTGAGAGGCCTCTTTTCATGTTAAGGCCTAAAAAGCCAAAGATGCCGATGTCTGGGTTGACGAGTTTGGCAAGGGAACTAGAAAGAATACTGCCAAAGCCTGCCTGCTTTCTCTCCCTTCTCAGCCCCCTTCGCATGCCCACTGATGGTACTTTAGAGGATGCCAGAATGAACACTACATGGGGATTCTTTTTGTCAGAACATAAAGAGACTTTTTTTCCTGTAATTCACTTTCTACCGTGCATTTCACAGCTGACACTGTCTTACAAACAACAGAACACAGAAAGGATTTCATGACATATCTAAGCTAGCTTCCACCAAAAGACGAGTTCACTCCATTTCTCCTTTATCTCCAACCATGGCAATTGTCTGATTCTCATCTTAAGCCAGTTCAGCGAGCAAAGCCAGCAGAAAATGATCCATTTTTCTGTGCCAGGAGTGTTTTGTCATTACTCGCTATGGGGTCAAATGACTGCTATGGTCATTGCAAGGGACGAGTTAAGAACATGACAACAGGGGGAATAAAACTTCCTGCAGCATCTTGCTTGAGATCCTTTTAGTTGCTGTTAAATCAACAAAACAATATTGTCAAAGTAACACCAAGAATCTGCACAGTAAGTGGGATTTTTCTGATGACATTCCTTCAGGTTTCATGCTATGTAACTGCTGCATCCTAAGGGGAAGAATGTGCCGAGAACAAGCACCATTTAAATAACAAACATGATTTTTAACACAGGAAACACTTCACAAGAGACAAACACAAATTTTTAAATTTTATATCAAGTATCTATCTCCAATAAGAAATAATTTTTAAGCCAGAGAAAGTACAAATCAATTCCAGTTCATTTGTGTATTATACATCTATGTAAGAAGCTAAATATGGTTATTTTTGTAAGGAATATAAGCCATTAGTTCTTAGTGTTAGCAACTGTTACTCTTTAACTGTTCTTTAACAACAGCATATATGATTTTCATTTGAAAGTTGCTTTGATAAATTGTTGAGAAAATGGTTATTTTCTAGGCCAAATAGACATAACTTCTAACTACTATACATTACTAAATATTTTTCTACATTATTTAGAGCATGCGATTCTGTTTGCTCTAATGGCATGTCAACTTGTGCCATGCTCCTCACTTGCAAAACAGTTTTTACTCAATTCTTTCCTTGTGAAAGCATATTATCTGTCTCTCAAGCATCCTCATAGCTTTGCTCTAAGACTCTGGTTTCTCAACGCTGTTTTTGAGGACAGGAAGTGAGAGGTAGACAGAGGCAGAACTGGACTACCCGCCACATGACTGACAAAGAGAAGAATGCTGCAACTTTTCTACTCGTTAATATAATTTCTTTCCTCCTACACACCTGCACTAGGACTAGCCCTTTTAACCAGTCTCACAGTATGAACTCATGTTTAACTGGTTGTGTGTCATGACACAAAAGGATGTGCATTTGTCTTGCAGCCTTCCCAGAACTGAGCTCTCCCTACTGTAAGAATCATCTCCATTCCGTGTCCACAGATAGCCCTATATTTAGCTGTTCTTAGTATTGTTAACTTGGAGCCAATTTATTAAGTAATACAGCTTACTCTGTATCCACAAACTGTCTTAATTATTTACCACTCTCCCCATCTTTGTGTCATTTGAAAACTTCCTCAGTAATGATTTTATGTTTTCTTTCAGGTCATTGATAAAAGTGTTATATAGCTCATGGACATGAACCAGTCCCTGAAGAACTATGCTGGAAATGCAAATAATTTCTCATTTACAATTACATCAAGAAATATCAGTTAGCCAGTTTTAAATCCACTTAATGTGTGCCACATTGATTTTATATCATCCTAGTTTATTAATCAAAATATCTAGTGGCATAAAATCAAATGCTTTACAGAAAATCTAGATGTATGAATTCACCACTATCACTTCTTTAAAGCTGTTGGAAAAAATACTCCTCAATATATCAAATCAGTCTGAACTTCCACTCTATTCCTCTCTTACATGAGGAGGATTACGTTGTTTTGCTATAACATTCAATATATGCACATTATTTCCCCTCAATCCTGTTTATTTGCTCTGGGCAAGGCCATGCACGTCAGCATAGAGATCTGTTGCTCTTTATAGCTTCAGTTTTCCAAATAACTTTGTTTCTACCCTCAGCCTTTCCTTTATCTGCTTTCCTTCTCTCATAGGAATTATTCAACCTGAGTGCAGTAACACAGATTCAAAATATATCTGACTTACAAAATCTGATAAAGAAGCATCAACAAGTTTAATTTCTGCAAGCTGGTATTTTCCTGGGATGATAGGCAAAGATTGATTTTTAAGCTTAGTTCCAATTAAAGTACTTTCTCCATTAAGAATCTTTTCTGCCAGCTCTCCTCAGGAATGCAAAATAATTAAAACCTTGCACGAAACAATGAAACCCTGAATAAGAGTTGCACCGCCTTAGTAACTGTTGGTCCCCTTCCATTTCCAGCTATCTCTTTGCTACCACTAAAAAGCACTCTCTCTGCTAATACATATGCCTTCATTACTAGCTAAATCCTACCGTATTGTTACTAAAAACCTAATTGATGCTTAAATTAATAAACAGCAAAGCATACATAAAAAAAGAGATAAAGAAAAATCATGAAGAGCTTTTACCTGTGGATCTTTGAAGTACATTTCATACAACTGAATGGTCCGCCGGCTTGCTTGACTCCCATGATAGACAACCACATTCAACTCTGTCCAGGTACGGAACTCCCTTTCCCAGTTGGGAATTGTGGACAATGGCGCAATAACCAAGAAAGGACCATGGATTCCTTTCAAATATATCTCATAGAGAAACGTAATGGACTGGATAGTCTTTCCCAACCCCATTTCATCTGCTAAAATGCAGTTTCGTCTGAAAACAATAATAAAAACAGTCTGAACGATTTATTCCTAACTTAAAACATGGAAAATCAGTAAGAAACTTAAACTGAGTAAACCAGAAATTTCAGAATGGCAAGTTTACACTGAAAAGACATCGTATTTTTGCATTTTCAATAGGTGTTGTGATTCGTGATGCAACAAGTAAGTATGGATATATCCATTTTATGTACCTCTCAAGTTCAATTGGGGGTGGAACAGGCAGCAGGGGTGCGCATGAACATATGCAAAAGTATGCCACAAGATCTATCCAAAATACTCATGTTTTATATAATGTTATGTTATCCACCCAAAATTAGCTTGTGTATGACTCCTGCAGCAAAAAGTGAGACATAAATAACTCTAAAACCTAACTTTTGAAGATCACTTTGAAAGGTTATTGTTTCAAATAAGCTGTAAAAGCTTTTCCAAAGCAGAATTCAGCAGTAAGCAATGTTTTACGTACGTGTTGTACCAATTGAAAAGAAGCCAGTTTACTCCCTCCAACTGGTATTCCCTGAGTTTGTTATTGTTTTTATACTCCCTGGAACTCTCCGATTTTTTCCAGTCATCGGCAGGAGGTCGCTCCTGTTTCAAATACAGCAAATCCCATTAGTGGTTTCTGAAAGACCACATTACTTTACTATTTTCAAATAAAATCCTCTATATGGAGCCAATTCTTACCACACGCTCCATTTCTGGCTCCCTAGACATCAGTTTCTCAAATTCTTCGATCTTAGCTTGGTCGATGTCTTGCTTGAGCTCCCAAGTGCTGTCTTCATAAGGAAGTGAACACCATTTCACCAGATAATGTGTTACAGGCTTTAAGACAAAAATAAGATTACATCATAATTTAGAAAGAATAAAAACATAACCATTTTTACAGGAGATGTGCAGGCTAGATACAATTCAAAAAGCCTTACCAGACCTGAATGTCTGAATGGGGGAAAAAGGATAAGCTAACAGCAGGTTGACACCCTGACAACCTAACAAAGTAAGATTAGAACACGGGGAATGCAGGCTTACCACCAAAATGAGCAAACCACTACCTTTGAAATCACTGAAGTAAGACTAAAATGTAGAAGTAAAACAATATTCATTTTCCAACTGCTACAATTCCTATGCTTTGCTACATATTTAAACAGTCAGCTGTTTTTTCTTATCAGCATTATCAGAAACTTCCCAACAGGCAACCCAACCACCACCATTCACTGATAGAGCAATATGGAAACACTGACACTGCCAGTGAAGCTTTCTATTCTCCCAAGATCAAAAAGAAATCTGGAAGACAAAGTGATCTTGTCCTGCAGAATAAGTCATTAAAAAGTAAGAAACAGTGAATTTAGGAGCTCTTCTGCAACACACAGTCTAAACAATGTCTAAACTATTATAACATTTAGCTAAGATTCTTGCATTTTTCATTTAAATTCTGTATTACCTGCATGATGTTGTATTTCAACAGTACTAAGTACCACCTTAGAACTGCGTATCAGAGGGCGCTTTTTTGATGGGGTTTCTTTTGAGTTGTATTTTTTAAAATACAGGTAACTCGTAAGTTCAGAATTCTTACTTAAACCCCTTTATTTTAGAGAAACTGCTGTATTAATATTTTCTCAAACATAATCCTATTTTCTAATCATATATACTCCGGTAGCTTCTGAAGTTTTCAATATATTCACTTTTAAACAATAAATTCTAAACACAATGTCTATATGACTAGAGACACACTAAAGGTTTTGTTTACCTCTCCATTATCATCTGTGCTACGTGAAAAATCCATGATTCGATCAACTTCCACATAATCTGGATTAAAAAGCTCATCATCAATCTGTTCAAGGAGAGAGCAAAATTATGAAAGATATCTCTATTAGCCCTTCCTGAGAGGAAAAATTATTATATATTTCACCAGGCAATAATATTTTGGGTCACGGTGACATAGAATTTATATTTGGCAAACTCCAACATGTTAATTGAAATGCTACAATTCAGCAAGATCATTCCCCGTGAGGGAATCAGACTTCTCAGACTTTGTTAACTGGGCCTCTTAATTACTGTGTGAAACCTTTTACTGTGAGAGAATGTTTAAGAATATTTTAAATGAAGTGTGAAATTACAATTCACTAATGAGCAATCGAAAAGGCTTATGGCATGCAATGCATTTAGCATTCTTGAAAACTACAGCCTGCAATAAGGAAATTAGAGCCTTGTACACTAAGTGCCTTTGGATTATTTTAACTACAGGAATTGTCTAACTGTTTTAAAAGCAAGATTTAAAGATTATTATTTCAAAAACATAGAAAAGACACTGCACGCATACACAGTTTCCCCAAAAATCACAATTTGTCATGTTCTGTCCTATCCTTTCAACAACTTACAGGATTTTCTGGAGTACTAAAGTGTTGTGTTTCATTTTATACTTTTAATATCCCCTCCAATAGAAAAGGCAGACAAAAGGACTAAAGACTATGTATATTTTGATAGCTCTTTCAAAAACAGGAACAAATTCCAAGAATTTACAGTAACTCGTGACCCACTCGGAAACAGATTTAAAAAAAAATTCAAAAAAAGCAATTCCAGGCATCTTCACCTAGAACAGATGGAAGTTTTCAATTTGCAACAGGTTTTGATCTGCTTGAAATAGTAAAAATAAATATAAATAAATAAATACAGTAGCACATGAACCTGGTTTGGTTTTTTTTTTCCCTCAAAAGACAGCATTTTACTGAAAGGCAAGCTTTCAGAGACACAAATCAGTAGAACTGGTCTTTTATTGACAGGACCCCTGCCACACTACTGCTTATGGCTCTAAGTGAAATTAAATTGATGATAAAAAGCTTAGAATCCCTAGTGAGCAGCCGTCCATAACACAGAAAAATGTGATGCATTTTTCTGGCATAATCAGTTCCTGAGAAAAGAGACCTAGTACTGATTCAGCAAGAATCATGCTTACAATGCAAACAACTAAGTACTCACTTTAAAAAAAAAATAACAAACACAAACACACAACTATAGTAAAAAGTATAAAGTCAGAACAGATCACTTGAGTTTCATAAACTTGCAAGACTTGTATCAAGAAAGGTTATACCTTATACCAGAATAAACGCTACTGATTTTTCACACAGTTGTTCAAAACCTTCTGCTTGTATACAGAACAAGAATTTATAAGAACATTTCTTAAATACCTAAAAGAAACAAACAAACAAACCGTACTTCTGAAAGGAATTTGCTCTGGCCCTGTTTTGCCTTAAACCGCTTAATTTTCTGCTGAATTCTCTTATCTTTGTCCAGCTCTTCCACAGATGCCCACTGACAATGAAGGTAAGAACTAGAAAATGAAACAGAAAATCTTATTCAAAACTATGCTTCCACTGTATACTCCTATGTATCCCAGTAGTATAGCTAAATATTTCCAGCCCATTGTAGTGTCACACTTGGAAAACCGGACATTGTCGTCTTCATCATACAGGTTATTAACAAATGGAAGTAATTATACTTACTAATGGAAAAAATTGTCAGTAAATAAAAACTACTCCCACTCAGTATTTAAATACATACCTCATACATTTAGTGTTTGGCATAAAGGTAAGATTTTTATTAGGCATGTTCAGAATATAATTACTACTCAAGGCGTTTATCATACATGTGACTATTTAACATTACATTCCAGCAAAAAGTAGGGGGTTTCGAAGTTAATAGAAATATATAAAATTTTAAATATTAACATGCTCTGCACTGTTTTTTGTGAGACCAGCATTGTAATTAAAAGCCCCGTATTAAGTTTTAACACTGATAGAAAGAAGAGAGAAACCCTGGTAAATGCAGTTCCATGGTAATAATTCATCTTTAAGAAAACACAAAGCAGGGAACAGCATCTCTGCCAAAATAACCAGTCCCACTTTATAAATTCAGAGTGTCAAAAGTTATATTGCTAAGAAGTCTAAGTCACAAATAGTTAATACAAAAATTACATGCCAATGTAATAAAACTAAACAAAGCATAATTAAGCTATTAAACATCATGCAATAATCAATATAGTGCAAAAGGTACAAAGGTGGCAGCATATTTAAAGCTAAGTCAACTATCTGCAGTTAGCAGCAAGAAACTCACTTTAAGCAGATTTCTGTCTCTCAGATGGAACATTTGCTGAAATTAAAGAGCTCATACATCTGTCAAGTATTTTATTTGCCATCCTGTTTGTTATCTTAGATACTTTGTTGAACACAAATCTTGTTTTTGAAACAAAGTTAAGGGTTATTTTTGAGTAGTTTGCAGGCAGGTTACTCAAGAGTTGCAGTTAGATCTACACAGCTACATAGGTATGTGCTGCTGAATCTGCATGCATAATGAGCCTTAGATTAAAGTTTTTAATAGCAGAGCAATTTTACCTATGGATTTCATTTTGGAGAGAACACAGATTAAGACAACGCTATCAATACCACCAATGCAAGGTATTTCCCGGTTTATTCACCACTGTTTTGGATTAAATGTTAGAAATGTTTAGAGTAGCATAGTAACAGTTACACCATTTAAAAACAAGGTTTTAAAACATATTTGGAAATTATGTGAACTTAGAGATAGTAATCTAACCTATAACTTTACTTACAAGTTTTTGTACTTTACATAGAATTCTTCTATTTCTACCTCTTCTCCATTCTCCATCTATAAGAAAAGAATTGTTGGAAAGTGAATTAAACCACTAAATAACTCAATTTAGTTGATGATTAAAACTAACTGAAATACAAAATTCAGTCCCCTCATACAGAGACAAGTGGAGGTGTAGGAAAGCGTTTGTGGGGGGAGGACACGGGTGAGGAGTTTCCTCCAGCACTTTACCCAAGTACATACTGCACTGCTTACTACAACTTCCAAGACATGAATCATTTGAACTCCTCCCTAACCACATGCAGCTTCATTCACAACCTCACCCCAAACCTGGCTTTCTGCCAAACCCACAGTGTTAAGTAGAAGCCAAGTGTACCATTTTCTCAGGCAGCAGCCAATTAGCAACTGCACTCCTGAATGCCATATGTATTATTTTTGGCTGGCTCATGGCAACTTTACATTGTCGGTTTTGTAATGTTTTAAAAAAAGAGTTTTAAAGGGGGTTTATTCCTCCATATAGTTAATAACTCCAAACAAGAAGCCATATAAAACTAAACCTTATACCTCTGCTAGAATTTTAGTGCATCAGTGTTCATGGCTTTAGTTTTACTCAATGGTGCAATTAAATTCACTCAAGCAAGATGTCTCACATACAGAGCAGCCAAATTAAATTAACACCCAAAACCTACATTTAAAGCAAGGTTAAAGTTGTGATATAAACCAGCAAAACCAAGGGCATTCAGTGCTAAGGGTTGAGACTACCCTTAACTCATCCCTAGTGCCAAAGTATTGCATAACATATGGCATGTAATACTTTGTTGAATTACTCCTGAACCCAGCCATAGGACAAACTAAGGACAGTGCACCAGGCACACGTTTAGAATTCAGTTTATGTCACAACATTAACGGTTTGTGTTTACTAATGAACTTTGGAACAATTTTAAATAGAAGAGGATTTTCTGGTTTACATACTTTATCAGGGACAACATAATCTGTAATACTGTAAGTAGTGCTAAACAGACAAAACTGTTGACCCCTATATAACTCAACATCCTGTATATTTTTATATATCTACACACACGCACATATATAAAGAGAGAGAGAGAAAAAATATTTCAATACATGAAGAGAGACTACTCTGAAACCAGAGAATGAATTGTCATCTTCCAAATTCTCTCTCGAAAAGAAGGTGCTGGCTAGACATTACTTCCATTGCACTGCAGTTAAAGAACAGGAGCAGCTGCATTAAACTGTTCTAGCACAATAAAGAAAAAGTTAATGCATTCCTAATCCCAGATTTACATAGTATTTCTTCTTTTCCAGACTAGCAATGGATTTTATCATTTTAGCTGTTATATCACTCCAGTACAGTCTGCTTGTGTTCCTTTCTAGAGAGAGGCACAATAAAATATTCCTGGTGCTAAATCTTCTTGAATCCTCTGTTGAAGAAGATAAACTACCCCCTATCACTAAACACAGGGAAGAAGCTTCTCTGTCACTTTCAAAGATACTGTCAAAGGAAGGAATTTCAAGACCACCAAGATTTACTTTTAAAACAAAAAACTTAAAAGGCAGTATTTATCAAGAAGGTATTAATATTTAGAGGTCAAAGTTGTATTTTAAAAAAAGCATTAAAAAATGGAGATCCCATTCTCTGAATCTGTTCACTACCCTAAGGCAAAATCAGTCTTCTAAGAAGTCATCCCTAATTTTAAGACATCAACTTCATTTTCTGAAGTGTATTACGGCCAAGTCTCTTTGATTAAAAAGTATTTTTAAAATCTCACCCTGGCATTCAGGCTAATGGCCAAAAAAAATTCTGATCAAGTTACAATCACCAGCACTCAAGTAAGGTTTAACAACACATCAGTTTAGGAAGTAAGACAGAAGCTTATGCTTTGACGTCACTGTCCATCCCCCACAACATGTATGTTTACACTAACCAGGAAAAAAGGTGAGATAGAAAATTTATGCAAAATTCTCCAAAAATGATTATGCAACCATCCTAAAAGAACACATGGCAGGGCAGACTTGGCCAACACAGGACACTTCAAATTACAATTCATGTGTCTCCACAACTGACAATCTGATCCACAATCTCTGTAGATAATTGAAGACATAAATGATCCCTTCTTTCAAGCAAATAATTAAAAGCACACAATCTTGCATTGCCATTGCCACAGAAGCGATACAATAATACCTGCTAATGCAAAAGTTATTTGAGCAACCCACTCAGGTGTAGAGACAAGAGTGAGCTTAAAACCAAACCAAAGCAAAACAAAAAGGCCCCAGAAATATCAACTGCTAGAAAAATAGCAGACAGAACACATTAATAACAGATACAAAGCAACACATAAAAAACCCATCACACAGCACAAGATTGTAAACTAATCAGTCTGTGGAAGAGATTCACTTCAATTAGATCTAATTCTCACCATGTATTGGTAGGTGAAAAGAGAAATTCTGATGCGCCACATGCAGGTATAACAGTTCTACAAACTCCACATCTTTCCATAATATGTGCTATTTGTGCTGAACGGCCTATTTAGTTCTAAGCCATTCCTTTTACAAAGTTAAGGAGCAGAAATTCAAAGGGGACTGAAGCTGGCCAAGAAAATAATTAGAAAAATGAAAAATTTCCACAAACTGAAGACGTCAGGACCATGATGGTTTGGAGAGTGCTACATGTACTTAATGGTTTATGCAAGAGGGAAGAGTATAACAGAATTCAAAATTCCATGTTAAGAACAACACTGTCTTTTATACTTGGAACATGAACTTTTATTCCACACACTTCAAAAATGGCTGCAAGCAAGTGCTGTGTCATATCTGGCAACTCCAAAAGTAGACGAAGGCCATTTCTGAGAAAAACAGCATAATTTTATGATAAGAATACTGCTCCAAAAGCATATTCATTATCTAATATCCTTTACTTGAACGTGACATCTTTGTTACAATCTAATCCACTGAAAGGTTTCCTAGCGAAGCCTTTCCTCATGTTTATTTTATGCACTGGTCCTGATCGCAGCAATTTTACTTTGATTAGTAATCTAACAACCAAGGTTTTGATGACGTTAGTAAGAGTGTAAAAGACCTTTAATAAAAGCACAGTTGGATACTTCAGATGTTAAACATTAACATCCTGAAATCCATTTTTTTTTTTTTTTTTGGATTTTGGAGAGGAGGGCTGGGGAGAAGAGCAGGGAAAGAAGAGACACCCCTCAAACCTGCAAATAAAATCCATAAAAAACATTAAAGAAAGAGCTCAAAATAGAGCTTGCCTCCAGCAGAGCTTGCAATCAAAGACATGTAGGCAGCAGACCAACCACTTCCCACAACCTGCAGCAAAATACACACTCCCCATGAGTAATCACACCTTTGTTTGCAGGGGAGAGGAAGAAGAGAAGAATAATTGGTGAAAAACAGCTTCCAATGTAAAGACATTTATGAAAAAACCATTCTCCTCTCCTGCCTAATAGACCATCAGGACAACTAATTACTGAGTTTATATCATACAAAGTTTATCTGAAAGATAAGTCTATGGTTTAAAATATAAAATATAGCTCTAGACTTCAAAAAAAATCCTAGAAATTCTGTGTTGTAAGAGCTGCAGAAACAGGTCAAATTCAATCACAGCCAGTCATGATATTGCATGAATTTAGGTTTACAAAGCTGTTAATGATATTATGACTGCAGTAATAAAAATACCTCACCCCACCCCACAAACCAAAACACCACAACATAAAAGATAAAAATAAATCCATGAATAAAGGCAGCTTTCCCTCCTCCAATTTGAAAATTATCATTTTGAGGCAAAGAAATATTTCTCGTTAACCAAGATCAACATTGAGTACCGTATCTATATTCATGACCATATTAAAGACAGTTTTCTTCCCAACTGCAGTACAAGTCAGAGAATTAGGTACATGAAAGAGTCTATAAAATGCAATAATGCCCTTTTTGGAACAAGTTCTTTTTTACTTCCTACTCGGAATTGTAATAATTTGAAAGTGCAAAGACCAATCAAGTTGTGAAGCAGATTAGAACAATCTAAACCAAGTAAGAATGTAACTAGCAAGAAGGACATAACTAAAAGAGAACTACACTTAAAGGAAGTGTTTCTTTCACCATCTTAGCATAGTGAGAAGGAAGATATTAACCACCTGTGCATGCAATACTCTTAATCACATAAAGTTGTTTTAGCTGCTAAGCACAACCATTATTAAAAAACGCAATGACTATGGGCAAGGACTTTTCTTAACTAGAAAAGGCAGAAACTTAGGATGCAGGAGAGTTCTCTCACTCCTCAAACTCCCATGAAACATCACTCTGAAGCAAACAGCACTACAGATTTCACCCAGGTATGCATAATCGCAAAAATCAAAATTCTCATCCAAAGAAAATGTAAGAAAAGAGCAGAAGACTAAACAAGTAATCTCTTTTGTGTGTGTCTATCCAAAAGCATATTAAGTACTATGTAAAGACACTTTCAGGGAACCTCCTCTATGCAGTAAAACAGTTTTTGAATTTGGAATATCCAAGGTATCTTAAGAACTTACTAGGGGTTTCAGAAATATGTTTAGCCTGCTTAAAAATATGAAGGGAAGGGGGTTTGTTTTTGTTTTACCTTTTTCTTGACTGAACGGCTACTCATGATTTTCTCCACAACAGGACCTTCAGCATCAGCAGATTCCTGTGTCATAAATACCATACAAGAGTTACGGGAGTGCATCTTTGCCACTTAAAGACTTCCTTCCTTAGAAAAACTTTAAATATTTTTTTTTGCAACAGGGGATTAATACACAGGAGGACTTTTTCCCTCTAGCATGAGAACTTAGAGGATTCAAATAGATTTAACACCATAATAAAGGACTGAAGGATACTTGTTTAAGACCTTTTTTTACGCACTAACACAACTCCAGCACTCTCAGTACGGCTGACATGCACAGATACACAGATATAACCACATGGGCAGTTCACCTCTCCTAAAATAACACACACTTTCACCACACAGTCTAGATATTAGAAGATGTTCAAAACCTTTATTGGCTGTGTAAGTGTCCAAATGATAGCTATGAAAATTGCCTGCAACTCCCTACTGCATTAATTCACTATTGCAACTGAAGGCAAACCTACCAAATTCTCCTTCTGATAAGACACAATTAACGATGGAGGTCACATACAATATTTCACAGGGCTTAACAAATTGCCAAATGAAATAGCAAAGAACGTGTATATATTCTCCAATAGGTCATCAGTTAAGTGAAGTAGTTCTTTGAAAAAGCACTACAAAACAATGAGATTGTTACAACAGTCATTCCTACGGTATTACCCCTCATCTTATTCAAACTGTTTTATCCATCATTTACATTGCACAGAGAATAAAGTGTACCCTGCTGGGTACTACAAGGCAGTAATTTCATAAAGGGGTTCTTATGGTGCCTAGCAGCAGGGGACAAGCTTGAGTGGTTTATTAAAGTCACAGAAGCCAGACCACTGAATTCACAGAAGTAAATTCAAGACTTCTAGCAGTCCAGTTTAGATTTCCTTTACGTAGAGACCAGTACTTTCAAAGAACTGTGTATCATCAGCTTGTAAACAAAGTAATGAATTAATATATTCTTTAAGAATGTAAAAAGCTAATGCCTCCTGAGCATACTGTGCCAACCATGGGTGAGTATCATTCAGGAAAACGGCCCATATTTAAATGCTGTAGTTACAGCCACTTTTCAAGTTTGTATCTAACCTGTTGCTCTGATTGAGAAGTATTTGAAGGAGAGTCTCTTCCAGCAGCATCAGCATCATCAGCCTCCTCATCTGAAATCTTGAACTCCAGGTCTTCTGTATAACGCTTCCTCTTCACCTGCCTGCTGGAGCGTCGCTTCTAAATAGAAAACATTGATATTTTTAATGAGAAACAGCACTGGTAAGCAGCAGAATAACTGAGAAAACTTCTTTGTGTTCCTCATATACAGTAGCGAATGTATAGTGAATGATATTATTTTTACAGCACTCTGGTAGAAATAGTGAAATCAAGGCATTACTATTCTAAATTTCTGCCTGTTAGCTGATCTTAAATTTATAACAAAAAAACCAAACCACAAAACACCATCCAACAACAACAAAAAAAAAAAAGTACGCCATTTCATGCACATTGAGTTGGGAAGTGATTTTTTTTTTTTTTTTTTTTAGCGTTACTAAAACCACATCAGAAAATTAGAAAGCATATGTATCTCAGAAAGCAATTAAAAATCACAAAGTTGCACCTCTCAATTCACATCTACAACAAACTTTGACAGATGGCCAATGCAGGAACCAAACACCACCTTGCCACAGCACGGCCCACAGTGTTGCTAAGCAGTGACAACACACGTTCTTGCTCTCCCCATCCGCCCAGTTGTACCCGGATTATCTTGTAGGGGAAATACAATGAAATATGATTTCCTCACTCCACTGACCCAACACTGTTCAGAAAGACATCCTGCAGCACAGCATGGGAAAAGACCCCAAATAGAGAATGAAAAACTTGAAACACCCCAAATTGAAAACGTGGTTTCTGTGTTACCATACCCTCATCTCCAGGAGGAGAGAAAGCTTCAGAGAAAGCACAGAAAACAAACTGTAAAATATACAGGCATGCATTTGACAGCATCTGCAACTTGATGCTCAGTGCCAGTCACCATTTTCTGCAACAATAAAATTCAAATTCCCAGATAGTCTGCATCAGGTTATATATTTTGAAAAGCTGAGAGCATATGCTGCTGTGTCAACTGAGCTTCAAATATCTCAATGGACTGAGGTATATATTAAAAAAGATGTTGAATATCAACTGTTAAAAAACCTCCCACCTTTATGAATTGATACACTACTTACTTTTATATCCTTCTCAGCTTAACACAATCTTCACCAGTACATGCAAATACTTATGTAGCTTGTTTAACAGATCTATGCAGCCAGGTTTCTCAACATACACAAAGTCAAATATTTACTTTTACATAGTTAGTCATAGTTTTTTAAAGCACAAATATCTGATGCACTTCACAAAATTAGAAATTCTTTAGCTGAAAATGAATTTTTGAGCAAAGGTTAGGTTTACATCACCCTTTTAAACAATGGTGATGTGGCTTCTACCTTTAACACAGTAACTTAAGGGGATTCCCACAAAACTGTACCAGTATTTTCACACTTGAAAACAGATACCACTTGGCAAATTTTCACCCTCATTTCCATAATCACTGATGGGAAAATACCAATTTTCTTTTGGTTCAAAGGCAAGTCTTACCATTATTTTTGGTGCCAAAAACCTTTTCTTCCATTTTCCTAATAGAAAGGATGCCTAAAATATAATGGTACTCCTCTATTTGATTTTTATTGACTTTATTAGCTTCCTGTTTCCTCTTACATCCAGACAAGGCTTTGCAATTGTTATGGATTGTTGTCAGAAACTGTGCATATGTTTACCTGCATCAGATTATCTTTTACTCATTAACTGATCTATAGATAGAAAGGTGAGTAATAGGCTCAATAATGGAATATAAAAAAACCTGTATGGTAACACACAAAAGTGTTTCTCCTCTCCAAAGATAACAATGCATCACTGTGCATTACTACATAATATCGTTACAGAAGGCTCAGTATTTAACACTAAGAATGCAACGGCGTTTTAGACAACTGCATGTGTCAGCTGGGAAATGCACAACAAGTTTATTACTTCTAGCTGTCCTAGTGTATGTGGTTGTAACCCTTCCCTAAGTTTATCCAAAGAAATGTGGGTGCAGTGTAACATTAACAGTGCAAGAAAGTATTAAGAAAATTCAACATTACCTGACATTCTTGATTACGTTTGATTAAGAAGTGATACAGATATTGTAAATACAAGTGTTAGGCTAAGTAAAAAATATTTCAAATGTAAAGTTTATCACCCAACTGAGTTTCACAGACAAAGTTTTGTCCCACTGAACTGAAAACCAGCAAACCATGCATCTATATTGCACTGTAGACAGTATATCACGTATCTGCAAATCAAGCCTAAAAACCATCAGCTCCAAAAGTTTCTTCTACTTCTTTTGTCAGCACCATTAATCAGGCTGAGATTTGTGGCACAGGACAGACTTACTCTTCAAACATTTTAACATTTGCATGGTGTATCTCAACTTTTCACAAATCAAAAATAACACATTCTTCTGTTGCTGCTTTTAAATGCTCACACTTCCTTATGCTCTACATCCTTCTGGAAAATAGTAAGGGGGAAGGCATAAACCATGTTTGCATTAGGATACCACTGTTTGTAACCCCTTCACCAGGCTGCTCTGAGCATTCTTGAGTGATCATCAGTCTCAACATCTCTCGTAACTACAAGCAAGACAACCACAACTGATGTGCAACAGACAAATGGCATAGATTTTAGTAATGCCAACATGACTGTTTAGGAGTCTCATACTTTCCCCATCACAATTTGCCTCTACCCCTTCACTAGGGAATTCTTATTGTTAATGCCCACTCTGACCACTGCCAGCAGAAGCAAGACACGAGCTGACCACTTCTTAACACGGTTAATGACAGAGCACATAGAAGTTGTCAGATATGCTATTTCTATTACCAGACTTTCTTTACGTGAAATAAAAGTTTGGACAGAAAGTGATAGGTGCACCATGTTCAAATTATCAACGTTAGCAGGTGACTGGCAGTCCTACAAAAAGGCCCTTCATCCATTAGAGCAGCACAGTTACAAGTCCCTGACATGCACATTTCTGACAAGCATGCTTCTGCTTTGTCATGTCTTAATTCTTGATCTCAGAAGGTTTGCATAGCCAATGCAAGAAGAAACACAAAGCTTATAAACAAGATCTCATAATGGTACATTAAGTCTACAGAACAGAAAATTCAGCACTATAATTGCAACAGTGACAGAAGAGAACACATGAAAACTCCACAGCACCATCCACGTATCTGCAGATAACAAGACTGCAAAGTGAAATTATGATGAGGAGTACTTGTTTTAATAAAATACTCGCCATGGTGATTTCCAGTTCTCACCTTCTTGGTACATCATTCTAAATGACACAGAAAATTAGTATCTCTGTAACAAAGACCATAAGAACTACCGTTTTATGCATCTAAATTGTCAAAGGCTACACTGAACTTGCATAACAGCATTACCTGAACCCCTGGGTCATCTTCATCTTCAGGATGAGGTGACGGTGGTGGAGTTTTTTCCAAATCTGAGTTTTCAGAACCTTCCTTTCCCTTGTTAACCTTTTTCTTTGCAGCACTAGTTTCTGAATCCGGTTTCTTGCTACTGAAACAGAGGTATCTTTAATCAATATTTGTACAAAAATGCAAGTAAAAGGTGCTTAACAAAGTATTAATCTGCAAGATGTTTGTTTTCAGTGAGTTCATTATTTTCAAATGCCTTCCTTGTTAAAAGTATTTAAGCATAATTGTAAAATTAGTGATGCATTGGCCATCACTATACATTTCCCATTCCTTAACATTGGACACCTTGCTTTTTTCCTTCAAGATTTTAGACAGTGACGCTGAATATGTATTAAACAAGAAACTAAAAACGACACTGGAAAGGAAGAGCTGCTCTCTTCAGAACCTGTGCTTTCTGAAAGCGGTGTTTGGGCAGCCTGACACATGTGAGGAGAAACAGGATTATGCATGCACTTATCTTGGTATTAACTGTGTGGACCAGGTGAGCAGAACCAGAGGAAGCGCTACCAAAACAAAGGACCAAATGTGAAAATTCTTCATTTTCTTCTACCATCCCTGCTATTTCCAAGCTGGAAAGGCGCTTTTGTGTCAGCTCTGAGGGTACCCATACAACCTCAATGCATACAACTGCAGCTTGCACAGGGGGAAAAAAAAACCCACCCAGCTGCTATCTCAGCATCGATGCGATACTAGAAAGCTATATCCACTGACAGTAGAAAAAGCCTTTGGGGGGGTGTTTCTCCCCTTCTCCCCCATGAAACCATTCACCACCTGAGAAGCTGGGAACCCATCTCTCCAACTGCACACAGAGGCCTGGAAATGGGTGAGGATGCACATACCAAAATACAGCTTTAAATACACTGTCATGGAGTCACACACTGAGACTATCTTCAGCATCGCGGGGTGAAATTTTTAAATGGCAACAAAGAAGAATCGATGGTACAAGTTAGTAATGTTAAGCACACTCCGCCTTTGAGTCTTGTGTGGGTCTTCGCTAGCCTTTTTTCCCCTCTGTGGTCAGCCTCCCCCCCCGGCCTGTTACTGATTTGACAGGCTGGTTGTGGAAAGTTGCTGAGATGTTTAAGAGCGGAGTAGAGTTATGTGCTGGTATCTGACAAATGGCAAGCACAGGTCACCAAATGTTATGTCAGCCACTTTTATAGGGCTTCTGCACCCTCAACATTTTAATTTCATACCCGTGATGCTGCCTGCCGTTTGGTTTTCCTTCATAATCCCCAGCCCCGGAACTTCTCAAACAAACACCAGCTTTAAGCTTGTTCATGTTGATCAGTGCACTGGCCCACTGAAAGCGTGTTCTGGAGCCATAATGTAAAACCCCTAAATATGGTTACATGTCACTTTGCGACTGGGACAACACAGTTGTGGCATCATCCTCTTTCACTGCCTGCGTTTCAACTAATGCTGATTTTAAAATACATTTAGAAAAAAGAACCCTGACAAGTGAGAAGACCGCGAGTTTTTAAAATGACTTTGTATCACTGAAAAATTACAGGGCCAACACAGCTTTCCTCTCAAAAAAAACACCTCAAACTGTGACAATTAAAAAAAAAAAAAAAAAGAGAGAGAAAAGAAAAAGACAGGAAAGGGGGGGAGGGGCGCGGAGTTTGACACCGCGGGAAGAGCGCGGGCACGAGCCAAGCCCTTGGGAAAGGCGGAGGCGCGGCGCGCGCGGCCGGCCCTCCCCCCTCCCTCCCTCGCGGCCTCCCTCGGGCGCGGGCCGCGCGCGGGCCGCGGCTCCCCTCGCGGCGTTTGTTTCCGCTCTAGCTGCCACCAATGGCACAAAGCCGCAGCTGAAGCGGGGCCCCTTGCCTTTCATCCGCGCGCCGAGAGCGCTCCCGTCGCCCCGGCAACCCGCGGCCACGTGACCAGCACCTGCTCCGCTGGCTGGCGGCCACCGACTGCAGCCATCTGCTTCCCTCAATCAGCGCCCGGGCGCTGCCGGCACCTGCGCGGCCGCGGCCTGTGCCCCCCCGCCCCGCTCCCCCGCGCACCCCCGCCGCCTTTCATCAAATCACCGCGAAACCGCTTCCAAAAAAAAAAAAAAAAAAAGGGGAAAAAAAGCCAACAACAAAAAAACCCCAAACAACAAACCAACCAACAAACAAACTTTACATATTTCTCGGATTTGTTCAAATCAAAGGTAAGCCTGTCGGGGCGCTGGACGGCCGCCAGGTGAAGTGAGCTGACAGGCGGGCGCTTTGCGCCCCTGACCCCCGTAAATCAGAGCAAGGCGTGCAATTAAGTTTAGTAATCGTTACCGTGCCCCGGGTGCACCACCGCCTATGAATAACAGGCTTAAAGTCGGGAAGAATAGTGTGGCCTAGGTCTGATAGAACGTCAATTTGCTGAAAGGCCGGGCCGCACTAACGAGGGCCCGCCGGCCCTGGGCTGCCCGCCCGGCGAGCGCTCGCCGCGGCCCAGACAAAGGCCCTGCCAGCGGCTCCAGCACTGCCGGCAGGTCCACCCCGACAAAGGTTTCTTTCTAGCCTCTGTTAAGACCTTTCCCCGCTCGCAGCGGCAGGGGCTTCAAGCTAAGAGTATTTCGTGACCTATATATACCCCCGAGTCATGCCCCAGCACACCGAGTCACTCTCGCTATCACAGATGCTGGTGAAGTGATTCACATGCAAGTTTCACATCTGCCCCCTCGCCAGGCCAGTTAGAAATGGACACACGAAAGAGCCACCAACTTCGGAAGAACAAAGCCCGTGTGCAGCTCCACCAGGAAATTTTAAGTTCTAAATTCAGCAGAAGAACTGCTCTTTTTAAATGCACAGCTACAGTTTCTTTCAAGGAAAGAAAAGAAGGTGAAGTACAAAAAAGCCATAGAGGAACAGCACCATCCCTTTGAGGGAGGCAACACACTGCTTCCCAGTGCATCACGCACCCAGGAGGCTTCCCCCAGCCAGTGGGAGCACCAGCTTCCTCCAGTTGTCAGCAAGTGTTCCTCTCCAACTTCCCACTGAGCCAATGTGATTTGGTCCCGATGATTACATGTACCCACTTTTGACTCAGCCTTCCCACTTCCCAGCAGATCATACTCAGGCCATTCAGGAAAGATGTTAGCCTGCACTAGAATTACCCTTCCACGTGTAAGTACAGGCAGGTTAAAACCTGATCTTAAGAGACTCTGCCATTGCCATTAGGGTCTGCGTGTCAATGCTTAACTCTGGATGCGCATCTGATAGTACTTCACAAATTTGGCAGCCAGGCAGGCAAACTGTAATATACACATTTAGACAACTCTCTCTCATTTGTTTTCACACACGCATGATTGCAGAATTCAGCCAAGTCCCACTAGAGCAAAGCTAGTGTCCAGTCCCAAAACAAGAACTAGAAATCTGTGAGAGACTGAAAGTACTATTTGCCACACACAAAACACTAAAATATTTTAAAACTGTCACCTAAAGCTAGTCCTTCTATTCAAGTGATATAAACACCGACAGATGAGATGCCGTACGACCTAGCTGTCCAACACCACTTTCTGATTTCATCCTCTTATCCCCAAGGACTGCCCAGCATACTGACCGAAGGGGATGTATAAGATGACAACCTGCAGAAGGCCAGACGGGTGAATGACACGAAGGAAAATGGGCTGAGGAGGAAAACAGTAAGTAGGACAACTGAAAGGAAAGCTTGAATTACAATTTGAGAACAAGCACCCAAACTCTGACAAAGTGTTTTGTGTCAGTTAGTCAAGCAGCCACCTACAGAGCTAGGTCAAACTATAGGACTTACCAGGCCAAACCATCCAACTCAAGAATACCCCAAAAGGCATGGCATGCTTTGCCGGATTAAGAGGGGAAGTAATTAGCCTGTACGTTTACACTGGGCAACTTACCTCACCTGATCTGGGTAACTGACAGATCTGTTTATTAGTGTAATTTATGATGGCTATCAGGATTTGGATTATGCCTTTTTCTACAATTTAAAGACATAAAATAAGTCAGACAGACTATTGATCACTATTTCACTGTTTGGGAACACTGTCCTGTGACAAAATCATGATTACAACCTGGCTTAGGGAAAACAAAAAGTTACACATCCACTGTGGAGCATCAAAACCATTAAAAAAAATAATCCCACCCTCACAAAATGTCAGAGCTGTAAGAATTTCTCTACCTGCCTTACCTGAGGAAAAATTTATTTTTTTAAAACCTCCCAGTGTAATCAAAACCTTTTGGGTTTTATTTTCAGATCAGTTTTTACATGTCACAAATGTGGGAAAAAAAAGAGCACAGTAAGTTTTTTTCCAGCCTGAAAACTCAGCCAAATTTGTATTTGAGTACGCTTTGGTAACAGCAAAGCCCACAAGGCCTGCCTGCAGCAAAGGTAAGTATCTGGCAGCTGAGCTGGTTCAAAAGGGAGGTGAGGACAAGGTGTGAACAGGAACAGCCTCAGTGGACACGCACATGGAAATCTCGCACGATTTCCTGTTCTATCCCACAGGCAGCCCCCTTCCTGCCTTGCTCAGGATGATCTGAGCTCGGGAGTGGAAACTACCACCACCGCCCCGGGACCTCGCTTCCTGTCCTCCAGCTCCCGAGGGTGCTGTGTGCTGCTGTCCACACCGGTCCCCCAGTGCAGCAGCCTCTTCCCACTTCCGCGGCCAGGAGCCATCCCCTTTCCGATACAACAAACAGCGCATCTGTGCGCCAAAAAAGATAAGAGCAGCCCTGCAAAGCACAGCACACTGCTTTGAGGAGATGGGAGGAGGGACAAGCTCCTGCAAAAAGCTACCATTTGGCCCTCACAAATAATTACTGCTTCTCCCACTGTAATCGGTGGCCACTCTCTAGGGTTTCATAGGAAGCAGCAGGAGAGAGATCAGCTGTGCTGCAGTGTGATCTTCTCAAACAGGTGGTCCTCATCTCCTCCAGGGACAGGCACAGGAGGAACAGACATCTGAGCCATGACTTTGCAATTCAGTGAGACTACTTCCCTTTCCCTTTCCCTGTCCATTTACTTTTAGAAAAAGCTGCCTACTTTGCATGCACCTGAAGCTGGCTCTGTAACATTAAGAGCCCACAGAATACTTAAGCCTTAGCACTCCCACTATTTAATAAAAACCCTTTATTTGTGATCCTAGGTATACATACATTTTGCTTTCAGACCCATCTAGTTTGCTCCACAATAGATTTGTTTTGCAAATATATTTTTTTTTCTAGCCACCACTGTATTTGTCATTCTGTATTGGCAGGATTCATTAGAAGTTTTAACAGTACAATATTACTGTGTGATCTTTCTTTCAAGATCACCAAGTATGCAGTATAATGTACCAGAAGCCCATTTGGGTGTTTTCTTTCTTTTTAAGATGCTATGGGGGACACAATTCAGACAAGCATGAAATTAATCAGCTTCTTCCATTCTGACTGTTGTCCCTCACATGAAGGTGCATTTCAGTGAGGCAGGCTGCTCATTTTGTCACAACTAACACCAAAGATAGAGGAGATGTGAAAGCTAAAAGTTTCTGGGGTTTTGTTGTTTGTGTAATAAAAAAGGATTATACTGTTAGTCAAAACTGGAACTGAAATAACAGGGTTATATTATGAGCTATAATAAATTACAAAAATGTAATAAACAAAATGTTTTAAGAGACTTAAAGACTGGATTTTTTATCTATGTGTATACCCTAATACAGCCTGTGTCAAAATTAACTATCAAGGACTTGTTATGCTCTATCCAAAAAACTGTGGCTCTTCAATGAATACGTTTTCTATGTCTGTCTTTATTTACCTGAATTTTATGTAAGTGCAAAACTCTTCTGTTAAAACTGATCAGCTTATTCAGGAATGAAAACCGTTAGTTTTGCACAGCATTTAGAAATTAAAAATCACACTACTTTCAATGCTTAGAAGGAAAATACTGAGCAATAGAAACAGTAATAGTAAACACATGCCAGATACTAACTTTATCAAAGTATTTTACTTCTACATAATCATCCATAATCTATATTAGCTTGCATTAATCTCACTCATCTCGGCTACTGTAATACTTCCTTTCTGGAGTCAGTGCTGCTGAAATACTGTGTCTCAAATGATTAAACGTTTGGACTGTTGATTTATTTGAAAACTTGATTCAATGATCTGTCACTGGACAGGTTCTCCAGTCTGTGATGTTACCAAAGTAAGCAAGTTTCTTTCACCAACTTAAAATTCTTTGGCAGCACATTATCACAACACAGCTTCAGAGTTCTTCAGAGAAGTTTGATACTGAAGCTGACAAGACCACAAAATGAGAATAACCTTGTTTTCAAGAGAGCATTTGGTAACAGAGACACGAGCCCATTATAGGAAAAGTAGGACTCTCTCCACACCCCTGAGTAAGCATAAGAACAGCAAATGCTCTTAATGCTGCTCCAAAAATGTTTCTCTCACAGGTAAAACAACAGGGCTTAGTACTTACTAGAACACTGTAAGTCATCTAGCCACCCAGGGACAAGAGTTATTGCATGGGAAAGAAGATAAAAGACTCCTACAAACACAACCACCCAGGGACAAGAGTCACTGTAGGGAAAGAAGATAAAGACTCTCCTACAAATACAACTAAGCAAGCAGTGATTTGTTCCTTCAAAGGAAACGCTGCTCGTTTAACCTGCATGGCATGTCCCAAGATTTAGAGAAGATGCGCAAAGAGATACTAGGATTGAGTGGATGGGACAGACCAGCTCTGAGGTCTGACATCCAGCACAGGCACAGGAACCCATGCATGTTTTTGAGGCAGACTCCTTCTAACCACTGCTTATTAAACAAAGCTTCACTGTAGTCAAGACCTTGTAAAACCGCACTAATTAGGAAGTCCTGCAGTAAAGCTTTTTTCATTTCTGGTGGCAAAAATTGCTGGGAGATGCTCAATACCAAGTAATATGGCCTGGTCAGCCTTTAAACCTGTGAGTATAGGGAAATGGAACAAAACGGTTACTTTAGCTGATACAGTATTTTGGTTTCAAAAACACATAGTAGGAGATAGACAAGAGAGATTTTGTAAGATGTGAATTGCTATGTATGTAAACCCCATCCTTGGAACAGTCCGGAATGCAGCCGAAGTAACTTCTGCAATACGGATAGGCTGATCAACTGTAATTTACTGAAATGTTAATATAACCCGTTCAGGGAAACATTTGATTTTACAAGCCAGCATTTATAAATCCTTCAGGAAACATCATCTCTGCCAATATAGAAACTTCTCTTTCTTACTGAAAGAACAAGTAACGTCTTACTGTCCGTGCCTCATTTAGCCATATAGCTATATCAAACCTAACCAACAGTCAGCCTTGTAGAATATATGCAAAGCTGATTCATTAACTGCAATTTTTAAACCCTAATACAAATGGATTTTGCAAACTGATTTGGATTAACCAAGTCTGGCTGTGCTTCCATCTGGAAGTTATATTTTATAACACTAGCCACATCTTGAAAAACAGATTCAGATGTTTGGAACAAATTCAGAACAGTTGTAAGAAATTCTAGGTACAAATGAAAAAAAAAAAGAAAAAGCTTTAATGTCTTTTTCCTCTCAGTTTTATTTCAAGTAGGCATTTATAATGATGGTGTTTAGGGAATTGAGGGGTAAGGAAAGAATCTGTGTTATTATCTATGACGCATTACTCATGTGTAACAGCAGTTTGTTCTTTCTCTTACTACTCTGTAGCATTTTAAGCCCATCCTGATAAAGGGACATGATGCTGAATGAAAACAGTTAGGAAACAGGGTTGAAGCATCTGGTCCATCCACAAAGATTTTCTGCCATGAAAACTGTCTTTACATGCAATAGCAAAATGAATGTAGTCCCTACAGTGAGAATACATCAATATCCATATAAAAATGCCTTTTTAACAGCAGAGCTTATAGCCCATGGGTTGTGTCAGTCTAAAACACTGTCTGTAAGGGTTGTACAACTTGTAACAACGCTAAGTACCTAACTTTAGAGAAAAACATCATCAAACCTTTTACTCTAAGTCTTAATCTCTGGATTTGGTCAAACCTACGTTAACATTGAAGCAATTTAATTTCTTAATACACAAACCACACATGAGGACAGATGAACATCAGAAGAGAAAGAGCTAGTTTTGAAATCTAATGCATCCAGAAATCTTTATGCCTTGAAAAGAAAAATTAACCCTCTGCCTTTCCAGCTTGTTTAAAATAACTGTGAAGCCATAAACAGGAAAGCCAAACAAGAGAAATGTGCCCAAGTTCCTCAAAAACATGATGCTGTAGATAGTAGCAAGCAAACGATAGAACAAGATTTCCTCTCCACCCACACCTTTTAGACCAGATGCTCTAGAAATCCCACAGACGACTGGTTTTCTCTGATTGCGTACAGAAGTTTCCTGACTTACCTAGCCTTCTTGCTGGTCTTGGGTTTTGGCGCGGTATTTTTTGCTTTCTTTTCCTTTGGCTCTTTAGGGGTCTTAGGGACTTTGGGGGTCTTGGGTTCCTTCTTTTCCTTGGGTTCTTTAGGATCCTTAGGTTCTTTTTTTGCCTTGGGCTTTTTCTTTTTCTTCTTCTCTTCTTGGGAGCAATCCACTGAGTTTCT
This sequence comes from Falco rusticolus, assembly GCF_015220075.1. Lineage (NCBI taxonomy): Eukaryota > Metazoa > Chordata > Aves > Falconiformes > Falconidae > Falco > Falco rusticolus. The sequence continues at coordinate 44,775,802 of NC_051189.1, forward strand.
GCTTAGATTCTGGCTGTCAAGTCCCCCAGGAAAGTCCTCCTTACCAAAACCTTTACTGGGACCTTCTGCAGCAATATGATTGTTTTTCTTTTTCTTTTTCTTTTGCTGTGTCTGCGGCTCAATTGATGGCAGATAATCATCACTTTTCACTAGCTGGGTATTCGGTCCGCTAACCTGAGTCATATCCGGCACTGGTTTCTCTAAAAAGGGTTCCGACGGAGAATGCTGAGAGAGAGACAAACAGAAATAAATTTGTAGATTTGCAACCTTGATTTCTAGAACTTTGCTCTTTTGGAGCAAGAGGTTACAGAGGGAGAAAATACTAAGCAGAAGATTAACTAGTAGCATATCTGAAACACTGTAAACCAGTAAAAACCCAAAGCTTTCTGCAGTTAAACCAGTAGCAAAATAACCAGAAAAGGGCAAATTACTCTAAAGCTGGTATATAAAGTAGAAGTACAGAAAATATTTACAGCTGTCAACATTTAGATGCAAAAGGAAATCAATTGTTATTTCAAATATTTCAGAATAGTTGTTAGTAGAATTAGTAACTTGTTACAAATTATTTAGTTGCACTGGAATTTTGTCCTCCAGGAAAAAAATTCTTAAAGTTTGTTTCTAGACATGCAAAGGAAAATAAAAGTATATTCACAGGCTGTATTTATAAAAAAAATAATCAAAGCAATTTACATTGGTTCAGCTGTAACAGAAGGTATTTTGATCAGTACATGAAGGATTAAGCCACTTTAAAACATAATATAATGTTACATTTTATGTCAAAGATCCACAGCTCCTAATTGTAACAAACAGATTTGTTCCTGCTACAGATTGGACAGAGAACTACCTTAAGTGTTTGTGAACCTGCAAAAACATCCCAATTCAAAGTCTGTATAGTGCATCAGGTTTATACCAGACTTAAAAAATGAAAACTTACATTTAATTACACAAATGTCAAGTGCCTGGACTAAACATATTGGATATATCTGCAACTTTTCTCCTCTTAATCGTTCTCTTCTACACAAAGATCTATGAGTTTGCAGTGAAAAATTGTCTAAGATCTACCATGACTTTGCAGCATATCAAAGCTCTAACCTGCTTCTCCTCACAGCCTGCCCATGGTTATAAATGCAGGACAACAGCGCTTCTCAAGAAGAAAAATAATAGCACGACACTGTATTGATGCTCTCTTGCAACTGCATATACAGTCAGATCATTTTCCCATCTTCTCTCTCTCTCTTCCTTTTCACTTTTCTAAAAATTAAGTCTGGATGATTCTAGGCAGAAAAGCTCCCTATTAGCTGTGGTCACAAAGTCTAGCCATTTGAGATGTTTGATCAATCGAACTGGGGAGAAGAAAGGTTTATAGCATATCAGAATTTTACTTTTAGGAATAGCAGTGCCTGTGTAACTGTTTGTGATGTTATCCACATTTCCTTTTCTCCACTCTTTCTTCAGACTGCACTTACTTAGGACTGGCAAGCATGCAAATGAATGACTGTAAATCCAGTCCCTGAGCATAAGAAGAACTGATGGGCATACACTGAAATACACTTCAGCCACCTGCATCTAAAAAGCAATGCACTTAAGATTTAGGAAGTAAAATTCTTAATATCATTATACAAGAAAGTGAATGCATATATATTTTTCCAAGTATATTAATATAGATTTCTGAATGTAAACAAAGTGAACCAGTGCAGTCCTATTTTCAGCATTTCTTTACAGCAGCAAAAAAATGCTGTTCCCTGAATATACTCAGATACTCGGAAGCGACCCAAGCAGCAGAAGGAGCAAGGCTGTCAAGAAGTGAAAACAACTCTTCATTGCTGTCTGGGAGAGGTTTCAACAGTACAAGCTTGATGCTACAGTTCTTCATGGAAGAGACTCCAGGACAAGAGAAGGTGGCCTATGTGACGAACTGAAGATTTGGGTCCATGTGGCTGAACCAAAAACTTCCAGGGTGACTTCTGCATGTTTCTATCCTCCACCTGTTTACTAAGATGCTTTTTAGTGCAACAGGGCCTTAGTTGCAGTGAAAGCTCAACTCTAACACAAACCTGATGCACCCACTGCATTAGCGCCACATCAATCGGCCTCACCTCAAAGGCAATCTTACGTTACGTATCCTGAAGTATGAACCAACACCTCTTCTAGAAATTTGTAGTCACCAAACACTTGCCTATCTTCATGCTGGAAAGTTCACAGAGACTGGGTATCTGTACAGAAAATGCTGATCCCAGGAAGTCCGTGGTGCCAATGAGTTTTACAGTCCAATTATGCATTACATAAAGTCGAGTTATTTTAAAATCTTCTAATTGGTTTTGAATTTGGTTGACTGAATTGAATTGAATGTCTCCTCAGATTTGTTCTGTGACACAGAACAGAACTGTCTTCTCCCTCAGACCATTACGTATTTGTACTGTCTAACACTTATTTTTAGGTTGGAAGAGATAGGAATGTCACACAGATCACCTGTAAGTACTTCTTATACATAGGTTTTCAGACCAGTACTTTTAACCTGCATTTTCCCAAGGTAGTCAACATATTTCTATATTATCTGCCATTTCACATCTCACCTATGTTTTTCAGAGACCTTGTGTGCAAGTTTCATCAGTCTTCACTGAGCTGTCCACTGCCATACTCAGTCCTCTTTTTATATACTGTTCACTTGCTGTATCTAACTTAGAAGAAATGCAAGTTATTCCTTCCATGGTTTGTAAAATTTGTGTTGAGCAAGTACCTTGTGTTTGGCAGTACAGCATTTGTTTGCCACGTTGAGACTTTTACAACTATCTACAAGCTTGTGTATAAGGCACAACTTCCTAGAATAAACTAGAATTGGTAGTTTAATTTATTTTTCTTTGTCTTAAGCCTGTGAAGCAGCCAAGCCAACAAATATTAAAAACCACAAGAAATCCAGTAAGGCCAAGTAAATGTAATTCTATAAAATCTTCAGGGTTGTACCTTCACTGGAGATATGACTGTGTCAGTGAAATCAATATGAAGTTTTATACATGCTTGTGTATGCTCATTATCTTTTCAATCTACTTAAAAAAATTAATACTTGTCTCCTTTCTAAGATTTGTAGGTTGTTTTTTTTGTTTGTTTGCTTGCTTATTTTAGAAGTCTGAACAACAGCTTTTAGTGCAGTTATAAGGAAATCTGAAGGTAAGGCAGACAGCTTTCCAAGTCTCTACAACAGCTATGTCAGCCCCTCATGATCTGACATTTGTAGTTTTAATGTAAGGTCTGGTCAGAAGGTAAAGCACCGAGAACGGCAGCAGCGATTGTTGTCACACTGTAGTACTCAGTAACTCATTCTGGAAGATGTCATCTTATGAAAATCCAGATTTTTACCACCTCAAAGAGCTTACCCACAAGATTCATTCACAGGCTCTGAAACAACTTAGACTATAGATTAGACTCAAATGTTATGCATGAAACAAATATTAAAGAAGAAAACCTTACTGCCTTTTATTTACAGTACCAAGCTATATACACTACCAAGCATGCAAATTAAAATACTATGGTTTTTATTCATATCGTCCCCAAAACATCAAGCTACAAAAAGCCAACTCTGCCCTAATTAGGCTTCACTTATATCTCCCATTACTTGAAAATACATTACTTTTGCCATATTCCACTCCCTTTGCAGTTTGGCACATTTTGTAAATCACTTATATGTGATCATTTAAAGTATAGCACTCTTTCAAAGAAATGGGTGTGATTATTTTTCTAGGAAGTCTGTGCCTACACTTTCCCAATATGCTAAAACAGTTTATCCCTAACTGACAACCCCACATTGCTCCCTAGTGTGAAGCTGTGTAGGAGCAGCACAAACCTAGTGAGAAAAGGAGATCGGAAACAGCTTGAAAGATGCATTTTCTTACCCCAAACCAGTTATCTGCTCTTTCTTAAGGGAGAAAAGGAAAAAAGAACAGGCTTTCACTAGTAAATATTAGATTAAGCCTACCACAGGGAATTATTTCAAATAGTTCTACTTCTTTAAATCTACAAAGGATTAACTCCAGTTACAGGGTCACAATTTCTAATGAAAGAACCCCATTTTCCATTTACAAAATTAAAAAAGTACATTACAAGTTTTTACCAAAAGACTGAAAAAAATTATCTCCATACTTCACAGAAATCAAAATCATCACTTCTCCTGCACTTTCAGTAGAAACAAAGCCATAATTTAGTATGTTGGTACAGAATTTAATCTTCCACAGGAAAGAAAGCAGTGAAGATTAAGCACAAATAGGTATTCATCTTATTTGATATTGCAGCAGTATTATTTTTGGTATTATTTGAAATAAGGTGAAAAAGGTGCTCAAAAATATTGGCGTGTTTACTAGACCCACATCTCTTTATATCTTTTAGAGAAAAGCTGTTTTTGTAAACATTTAACAAAGAACAGATGGCCTGTTTTAATCATGTGAAAAAACCTGGAGCTCACATTAATACTCCTACCACCGACTACTGGGGCTAGTCACCTCCCTAACCAGCAGCATGGTATGGTCTTCAGTAATATCATTTGATTTTACAATGGACATTTTCTCATCAATTTCACTGCTTGACAGTTAATCAATGCTATTAACATGCAATATCACAATGCAGGACACTCCTAAAGATCACAGCTTATTAGAATAGAACAGATTCTTCAGGAACTCAAAGGAGTTAAAATAATTTGCAGCTCAACAGGTTACCCAGAACAGTAATATGCTTTTGCGTTATCAATAAAATCCAACAATAGCCAAGCACATAATACAGGAAAACAATATTTGAGAAATTGATTCTGGAATGCAAAAATCTCACTTTTCTGGAATTCAAACTTATTTTTAAACTTCCAAACAAGTATCATCAGGATTTGAAAAATTAAAAATGAAGCTGCCTGCATTTCACAGCTTCTTGTGCTTTTAGAGTTAAGCTCATTCTCTGCAGCCCATATAGCTGTCTCAAACCAGGCCTGTTAACGTGAAGTAGCAAGATGGACAGGATGTAGGATTAATCCAGTGAGGGTTAATGGCAGGGAGGGAGGTTAAGGAGAATCTTACTGTTGCTTGAACAAGGATTGAATCACAATCAACTGTACTTAAGCACTGAAAGTAGCTGAGTGTTGCTTCCCTAGCAGAGCAGCAACTTGAGCCAATATTGAGCTTTAAGAAGTATGAAGCCAGAGCAGCAAAGTATGCGACATGACTCAGCTAACTCTGTGAAATTTGAACATCAGCACCAAACAAAAAAAAACAAAACAAAACAAAACCTAAAACTTTTTACCAGGACTACTTGCATTTCCCTCACAGGTATTTCCAGACTCCCTGGTCTTTTACATATTTTAAAAAAGATCTACTATAACCACACTTCATTTAAATGTTCTTGAACATTGGTTTATTAGCTGAGTTGAGTAACAGTAGAGCAAGTGCTCCGTCAGTTCCTACTGGCTCCAAAATACAAGCCTTTCCAATATGATAGCTATACAATGGATAATTCCATGTTAGGTAAATCATTACTGAATATTCTTATTTGCAGCAACTGCAGTCCTGTTAAATTATCACCTTCACTTCGGGAAAAGCAACCTGCAGCAAAAGGAAGGTCTTTTAAAACAGAAGACAGACTACAGCATTGCTTCTGGAAGCAGCTCAACCTAGTGCTGTACAGATCGCTCATTTTGAATTTGGGTCCTTCCTGATAGCAGTCCACAAGGCATTAAAAGCCATCCCATGCAGAAATTGCTCCACGATGCTTCCTTTTAAAGGTTAATGAAAAAAGTATTTATCATCCCTCTGGGTTATTTAAAACAAACTACTACTCTTGACTATCCTCCAAGCAAATCACTTGGAAAGTTTCCGTGTCATGTCTCGATACATTGCTCTGTCCCTGCAATTCTCAACTTGTCTCAACAGTTTCAGCATTAGGCTTGTCTTGGTACTCCCTTGATTTGAAGCATGCTTCAGCTTTTCTAGACCAACATATTTTTCAGACATCATCCATCTGCAAAGCTCAACATATCAGTAAAAACTCCAGAGTAAAATGGGATCAACAGCACCTCTGAAATTGCAACAAAGTACCAGTACCTACGCTTAACAACAGTACAGCTGTACAGTATTTTTTCCTACAGTAGCTAATGTCCAGAAACATGCTCAAGACTACCTGCACACTGAGAATTCTTTCCAAAATCTGTTTTACCTATCAGATTCTTCTCCTATATTGTGAGTGATGATCCCCTCCCTTTTCTGTGACACTACCACCTTAAACTGAAGATATGTATGTCTTTTTTTATTTCACTATATGGAAATACTTGGTACTACCTTAAAATATTTTGGGCAATATGATGCTGTTTAGAAACAACTGGTATCTCAATACTTCAGAAATCCTTCAAAAAAAATTGTAGTTCCAAAGTGACAACTTGCATTTGTAAACCAACAAGTGGTGTCATTAATCTTCTCCACACTAAAGGGAAAGGCATCACACCAAATGAGAATGAAAGAAGTCGATTTTTCAAATATGACTCAACAAGGAACCTTATAGTTTACCAACACCCTTGCTATACTTCTACAAAACACAGATGAAGATGTATGGAAAACAAAAGTTCTATTAACACCTTCTTAGCAAGACATAACTTGACAGTTAAAAATCACTTTGCATGAAAAAAGTTCACATTTTAGTGAAGTGCTGCTGCAATACCACTTTATTTCCTAAGCAAGCCTCAGAACAGAATAGAATATTTTAAGACTTTCCTAAGTCTTCCTGCTCTGTTACTAGTAATGGAGACCATCTTTAAAAAACAGGTGCAACTAATAAAAAGTTAAAACTTGCCGATCTGAAGTTTTCAGAAAAACTCTTGAGTCAAAACAATGAGAATTTTGATGCCAGCAGCATCCTAACAGTGGAGTGGAAGTGATTAAAACTAATCTTAATGCCCTCAGCCACCACTGCAAAAGTACACTCAGTGCTGATTTGGTGGAGCTGAAAATATCCCCCAATTAATGTATGTGGAAGAACAAAAACATGCTATACAAAATATAGAGTTCTTTAATTGCACCTCAGCACAGCTACAGCATTAGAATTTATTCTGGTCATGTACTCTGTGGAGTAACACAGATTACAAAATATGAATGATACTAATGTGGCCATCCAAAAAGCAAAGATCCCATTATCTTTTACAGTAATCTCACGTAGCAATGCTATTTCATGCTCACAAAGTAAGAAATATTGCTAAACCTATGGAGTATCAGCCAGTGCTCATTGTTCACAGCTCAAAAACAACTAACTTGTCCTGTAAGAGAGCTCTTACATTCCTGTCCATCAATCAGAATCAACATCAGGGTTGATCAGAATCTCAGACAACAGCTACTCCTATGATAACAAAGTGTGTATCGTCCACATTAGCTTTCCAGGTAAGAAACTGCAATAGCTACCATAGGGATTGTATATAAGTGCTGTTGTGATGGTCCACAAGAAAAAAGCATTAAGAGTTTTTTGCTATAGACTACTTTGCTCCTAATGCAAGTGAGGCAGTCCTAAATATTACACAACAGTAGCCAGACTTTCCATCATCACCATGTAGACTGTTCAAGAACTCAGGATTTTGGCCAGTTTTTACTAGCTCTAGCTGTAGAAACACATAGAAAGGGTGGGGCAATTAGGTACTGAATTCTAATGGCAAAAGCCATATTGCTCATGCTGACAGGTCATCCACCTCAAGCCTGCCTTCCCTGCACAGCCACAGACAAAGGAAACCTCACTTCTGCGTACGCTCCATTATCAAGCAACAGACATGCCAGAAACATGCCAATGTGAATTTTACCACAGAAGTCTTGCAGAGTTTATGCTATGCAGTCTATATCACCAGTAGGAAAATGACAGGCACAACAGCAAGAGCTCTGTTGTAAAATGGCCTATAAGCATCTTTTTCTTAACACTTTACTTCTGTGCCAAGTAAGACCTGTATGCAAAAATGTAGATATTTTCTTTGTGAAGCTACACCCAAGCACAGCTATCAAGGTACCTAGAGCTTACCAGAGAATTCCCTGGATCAGAGAAATATCCAGGAGGTTTACCACCAGTTTTCTCCAATCCCTCTAAAACAAGGTGGTAGCTGCACATCTCCAGGCAAGATAGGGAAGTCACATAGCAAAGCAAGAACACGCCAGGATGAAAAGGTTTCTGGAAGACCTAGTACAATACTTCAGCTTCTCCAAGAAAGGGTGAATAGGAGAGGAAAGGCCTTCACATATTCAACTGAAACAGTAGTATTGAAACTGCTATTATTGAACACATAAGCACTATAAAGATTAACCAAACATTTTTAGCATATATACAGGCTGAGTTGTTGCTCTTGGCCTTGCCTCCATGTTCCCCACAGCACTTCAGCTCCACTGTGAAAGCAAAACAGTTCCTCTGAAACAGCAAAATGCGAACATCCTCCCTCTCTTGGGCACGTTTCACAGTCACACTTTGAAATCCAAGGTCCTGAGGGAAGAGGGGAAGCGTACTGCTCTGCACGTGTAGCCGCCTCCCTCTGCCAGCAGAATTCCCTCCATTCAGTTACGGAATGTCAAATACATAGAAATCTATCCTCTCTGAAGGGTAACCCATTCCTACATCACACTGCATTGCCATCACTACGGGTTATGATGCTCTGGTATCAACTACAATTTCCGCTTAACACCCTGTTACCTACCCAGAAAAAGAAAATCTGACAAAACTGTCCTGTCTGACTATCTATTGAGCACTTCCAGCCTGCCCACGGTAATTAAAGCAACAAGAGTCCCCTAAAATTTCATTTTTCTACAAAAGACTTAAAGTTACTCTTGAACCATTTTAAGAAGGACCTTAATTAGCTCGCATCTACTTCTATCAATACATTTCTCTACCATTATCAAATCTTAATCACAGTGACAAAGAGCAAAGAGCATCAGGTTTATGACTAAGGAGAAAATCAAAGACTAGCATATGTGGTACAAACACTGCTGTTTCTGACCACAGACAACCAAAAAAGTTCCATCCGTGCTTTTACTGCTGCAAGCAGTAACAGCAAAAGCACTACATGCCACAACAGTAAAAGTGTTTCTATTCTGGTACTTTTTCACCCCACCCCTTCTAACCCCCAAACGAGTTAATAGGAAAACTTATTTAACAGGTTATATTTGTAAAAAATATAAGGTGAAAGGTAGTAAGACATGTATATATCTTGCATGTTTACGTAAGATACAAACTATTAAAAAAATATGGTGTATACGTAAATTCAGAAGTGATTTGCAAAAAGTCTAATAAACTATGCTTTATCTGAATTCACATGAAGTACACTTTATTGTCTCACACCTTATATCAAATAAAGTGCATTTTAATCTAAGGAAGGGAGAACAACAACAGGGAGAAAAGCAGTTGTTTGGGTTTTCTTTTTTTTACTAGATGAAACTGAAGACTAGCAGGCCAGGAAATTTTTATTTCTCCTACCTGCTGTGCAGCGCTTAAGGATCAAGTAAATGCAAGCTTCAGAATTACCACTTGTTTGACGGACATACGGTGAGCCCTACTAGTCTGCTGCTTGTAGTAACAACATGAAATGCTTTTCAACAATGAATCAAAAGGACCAAACTGCAATGAAGACTGTAAGGAAGTACATCAGGAAAAAGAGATGAGCACAGACAGGAGCAGCGTGGATTTAAATGTGTATTGCCCCATTCTGTTTACTTGCAACCAGTGCACACATATGTATTTTTTCTTCTGGGCTTGGTCATCTTGCAGTCTCTCCCTACCAGCCTGGGAAAGCCTTACAAAGATACAAGTCATAGCCAGTTCCTTTGGCCTTCTCATGGGAAGCCATGCTCTGTTTTGCCATGCACACCTGCCCCAGGGCTGCCTCTTCCCTCTCTTCTGAGGGCTCTCTAATGCCAGGGCCTTCAATGGATCTATAGCCTACCTCTGGGGAAAGCTGGCTCTTGGGAGACAAGCTGGCAATCTCAGCTGCCCACCAAGCCCTGTCTCATAAATATTAATGAGCAACTGAAGGGCTTTATTTCATACATTCATGAAACAGTAAGATGTAGCAACCACCAGCAAAATGCTTTCAAATATATTTATAGGCAGTTGCATTTATTAGCATACACTTTTTTTCCAATACATTAGGAAGATTTTAGGTAAGAGATAACTTCTCTATCATTTTCCTAAGCCTTTCCTTATATACCTCAGAAAACAAAAGCCCAGCATTTTTGTTTTAAAAGCTCCCCCAGCTCAGATTCTAGACTTTCTAAACATGCATGTTTAAGAGGCCTGCACATATATATATAAAAAATATCAATTGACAGTTTAATGACAAACATGCACCAGATTAAGAGGTTGGTGAAAAGAGGATGCAATTCATAGACAGCCTTTACTAAGAACTTTATTACTTCTCCTATCTGCAAGCCTTTACAAAAAAAGACCAAGTTTTCCCCAAAGGTATAAATATGTATCACATTCTAATAACACAAGAAAAGGGCAATGGTCTTAGATGTTTAAGATTTCAACTGATGCAACAAAGGACTAACTCCTGAGTTTTTACTCCTGTCCCTAGAAAGGAGGTCCCACTGAAGTCCCACAATACTACTTGTAAGTACTTTTATTACATAATAAAACATCCCGAGTTCTTCCATGGTTTGCAGCAAGTTTTGGTGGGTTTTTTTTTTTCAATTTCACCAGGATACCTTGCAGATAGAGTGTACCAGCTTAAGAAAGATGAGCTTAAAGCATTAGAAGAAACACTACAAGCACAGATACCACACTTTCGTTTCAGTTTGGTGCTCACAAACTTTTAGTTCATCACTATTTTAATGAGGATGATTTGCAACAGACCCCACTAGACAAATAATACAACACTCTTTTTCGTCCCTTGTCATCCACAGCCTCTGCAAGGTGAAACTGCACGGTATCCACAGTCAAAAGATGAAATGTTTTTGATGCGTTACTTGAGCTGATGCCTTTTTTTTCCCCTGTGTAATTTTAACTATAACTTGTACTCAAGGCTTTTCTGCTACAAATTTTAACAACCACACAGAATTCTCCAATCCCATGGACTTCTAATACTGTAAAATACATAAAACAGCACCAAGGCAATGAAAGCTAAACCAGTCAAACCAACTTTTACAATTACTCATTTATTCTTTCAATCGAAGTTTGCTGACTTATTCTGATTAAGAGGGCCTCATCTCAGAAGTTCCTCAAAAAGGCTGTATTTGGTAGGTGGTTTTTGATATCATTATATCCACAGTAGATCAATCGTCCTGTCTCCACTGTTTACATCTATTCCAACTCTCCAAGTGTTTTTACTTGTTGCTCTTTCAGTCTCACAGTCCAGGTGAGCACACTTTGTACTAGGAGATTCACAATGTAGAATTATTTAGAAGTCAACATTTTGTTTTGACATTCTAAATGCCATTTCCTTAGTCACAAAGAAGTTCCACATAACCAGAGAAAAACAAAACTCAAAAATCCCACTACCACTTTTATTTCTAATAGCTGTACCTAGTAAGTTGGAGTGACTTTTCTAACCTATTTTTATCCCCACCTTAAACTGTTCTTGTCCAGCAGAAATTCAAAAGCTTTCCTCAGACATTGACCAAATGAGTCAACTTGCAAGTGAAATAGTAAACATGCAATGTTCTCTTGGAAACATAATTAAAGTTCACTGTAACTCTAAGAAAAACTACTATAAACACATTTTTCTTTTTTAAAATGGCAGTCTAAATTATTAAGTATTTCCAATACTTGAAAACAAAAGAATAAATGTCATTAGTGTCACTTACAAAACAAATTTAATTCCTAGTACTTGACTTTTTACAGTAATATTTCACAGGGTGAGTCCTCCCTAGTTACTTCCAGAATTTCTGCCTCATTCAGCATACAGGCTGGATGAGACTCCTAGATTAAATCAGATCTGAATGACTAAGATATTATCCTGAAGAGAAGGCTCATATTACCTTGAAAACTTCAGTACAGAAAAAAGAAAGACTGCAAGGAGATGGTCTATGATAGAGCAGTGAACATCAGGCAAGATTTTTCCACCAGCCTCAACTCACCATGATAATATTCTATTATTTTCCTGAAGGGGTTTTGTGTTTCGGGTGGGTTTTTTTCTTTTAAATTCCATACTCATTTCTTTCTAACATAGTTCTCCATCAAAGGACTTGCCACGAACCCTCTTACTGAGAAGTGCCCAACCATGACTGCAAGAGTACCTGCTTGGATAACTATTGGCTTCAGCCCAGCATAACACACCCTAAGAAGCCCCAAATCCCACGTCTATCACTCTGGCCTCAGGCAACTCCCTGTCCCTCTGTCCTGGTTTCCTTGTATGTAAAATGGAGAATACACATTGTAGGACAGTTTAGAAGATGAATGAATTAGTGGTTGTTGAGATTTTTCTATGTTACAATTAAATTACCATAAAGAAGCTCATTTAGCTATTAATTCTTTGCCAGAAGAGAGACACTGTTTGTAGGAAGAGTCAGTCTGTTTCACAAGATACAGTGATATTCATCATTAGATTTACTGGACAGTATACGGTCCATACCTCAAATAATAAAACCAAATTAAACAGCTACTTCCACCCACAGAAGACCTTCCAGAAGTAGAAGAAACAGAACAGACAAAACATGGTTGCATACACAGATTACATCCTATTTCATTGGTACAAAGAACATGTACTGCAGCCCTACTTCAGTTCTTAACATCCCGTTTTGCAGCTTGCTATCACTGTAAGCCCCATCACTTAAAATGTGTGTTAAATTACATCGTTTAACATTTTTGTAACTTTGTTGTTTCTTGATACTTCAACAAAGTATATAAAAACATAACCACCAAAACCTTTTTGCCAACTGTAGATATAAGCAAGGCAGGCTCTGCAGACAGTAATGAACAATTAGTTTTTTGGGTATCCTCATCACACCCCTTTCAGAGGCATTCATGCTTACAGCAATATAAATACTTGAAAGTTCTAACGTGTCACATATGAAGTATGTGGGAAGACAACACAAGTTAAAAGCTACTTTTTTTTGTCTTGCATACATATATATTTACATATATATACATGTCTGTTCAAATATTTAACTTCCAGTGTTCTTTAAGTTTCCTCTACTGATGTGTGACCCTCTTCCCAAACTACAGGTGTTTCCATATTCACTTTCCAATATATATACAAAAAAGACACCAACAAAACCAACCTGCAACAGAAAAAAAAAAAAATCAGCTAAATGGTGTGGGTTCTTCCCTAGCTACATACTCAGAGTAACGCTTTCCATCCTGGCATGTAGAAGAAGTCCTCAGGTTAAATAAAGTTCTGTGAAGATAAAACAAAACATGATGGCAGGGTTTTCTTTTCCATCTCCTGTCTCTAAACAGAAAAGGAAAAGAACCTGAAAACAATGTGTGTGATGGTTTTCTCTACATTTTTAGATACACTCCTGAACAGTTATGGAAAAGCAGCAATCCTAGAAAATCCTCTCCAATTAACTAGCTTTTAAACACCTATAGTTGACCAACTCATGGAAATCAGAGGGCAAAAGGCACAATATAACTTCAGCAGTGATGCATTTTACACCAACGATATCTATTTTACAAGAGAAAAACTACTAAAGATTTAATGGTGCCAATTAAAGAAGCCAAGAGTTTGCATGGCTCAATGGCTAAGTCATAGACCTTTTCTCTATAATAGGTTCCATTATAGCCCTGAGCTCAAGCAGTGGTAAAAGGACTGCAGAATTCTAAGTGTTATTGCAAAGGAAGGTTTAAGCATTACGCAGCTACAAGGCTAGCAGCAGTAAAGCAGCTTGCACTTACTCAGAATCCTAGTTGTGGGCATCTCACAACTTCAAAACACTATCAAAGAAATGAAGCACAGCAGCGCAAAGCCCTCAGAAATTTAACTAGCATTTTATACACATTTCCAAACTTGAAATACTTCAGTATTTGTAATTTTTCTACTATGGTATTACCCGATTTGGTATTCATTTATGTTTACATAAAATTGTGTAGCTGAAGACTGAAAGTTTTTACTTAACCATAGGATGTCTATAAACAACTGGTGCAACGTACAATGAGAAGAAGAAAATTAAAATGTCAAAGTGCCTCTCGAGATGGCTCCCAGTAAACCCAGGAAAGTATCTGTGCCATCATAGAGCACTGTACAAAATTATCATCTATATCAACAACGAGACCTCACACACAGTACAGATTATCTTGAAGGCAAAGTCTAAAGGGCATTTCACTTACTTTAGACAGATTGCTCTTTATGAAAACATTGGCAGATCCTAATACAGGAAATAAAAAGAATTAATATGGGTAAAATTGGCACCAGAGCAAACTGGGTATAAAACCAGTGACTAATAAATTTAGGATAGGAAGTCAGATACCTGTTCCAACATTCAGAGTAATCTGATTTGGTGTAAGAATTTCAAAAAAAGGAGTACGGGGAGCAAAAGCCAAGTGCTCTTTAAATTGAAGTTTGATAAGCAGTTTCTAAGACTGTACATGTGACAGCCAGAGGCTCAACTCAATGGCCCAGACAACCATTACAAGTACTTTGCTCCTAATAAATGGTGACAGTAAAAATCAACAGCAAAAATCTTGTTTAGATTAAAAAATGAATGTATTTTAATAAATATACTTTGGAATATGACAAACACTGAACATATTAGTTCAGAAATGAGTTAAATATGCTTAGAACAACCATTTCTGTTTGATTTTCTAGGGGAAGAAAATCCTTACTAAGCAGACTGACTGGTAAGAGAAGCTTCTGGTCACGGAAGTTTTACCTTCAAACCCGAAAAAAGGGGTTGGTTACCCAAAAAGCTCTTATAATTACACTGGCCAATATAGTCAGAAAAAAACCCTTAAGTATTACCCCTTTTGTCAGTCTTACTTCATTCACATCCTCAAATCATCACAGCTATGAATGTGACTACTCAGATACTTCAAGGAAAACCTCCATGATTTCAAATGCTTGCACTTACATCACCTTTCTTTGACTAGAAATTGTCTTCATTCACATCATGATTATCATACAAAAGGCAACAGTGCTGTTTAAAACAGAAGGGGTTACTTTTTAAATAAAGATGTCACAGTCCCAGTGTCCTTTTGCAGCAGCTGCTTCTATTCCATGGTTTGGACAATTCTCCCAAAACAATGCAGAAGTCATTTTTATTTTTAGGTACTGCAGATGATAGAGATTTGAGAAAAGTAGAAGCAAGCAATTTATGAAATTACCGGTCATCAGCTGTTCATTTACACAGTTATGCTACTTTAGGATTAGTGATATACTTGTAAGGAGTGGGTTAGTGCAGGAGATGCTGGTATCCAATTGCTGAGCATGTCTTAAATTGCAACAGGAATATGGCAACTAAAAAGGCTCCCAAGAGAATTTCATTTCTTTCTAATGTTGTGCTAGAAAACTTGATCTTCCTCAAGGGCTCCCTACACACAACATCCCTAAAATACAAGGGATCTGAATCAAAGAGGATAAATGAAGGTAGAACAAACTAAGAAAAAAAAAAAAGAAATAGAGTAGTTTTCCATAGAAATTACCTTAGTGCTCCCACACCAGAAACCCCTGGCCTGCTTTGATGGCTCTCCAGGCCAGTTAACTAACCATGTAAACCCCTTCTCCCATCCCCAGCCACTGAGGCATTTAGGTGGTTTACAGGAGTGCTTTGTTTGGGACTAAATTTGTACAAGTTGGTGTAGAGACAGAAGAGATGGAAAGGAGCATGAGTTTTTATCTTTTACACCTACTGGTACGTCTGAAAGAGCAAGACAACCTGCAGATCATACTTCAACTACTTAAGAGTGCAGGTTTTCTTGTACAATAGTTATGGTGTCTTCCCCTGTTGTTGTTCCCCCCATTTTCTTTGCTTTACTTAGGAACAGAAGCATCTACAACTCACAGAGTATGTTCCTGAGTTAAAAGGAAAATATGCTGATCAAGATCCAAGTAAATCTGTGTTTGTGACTTGCAAGAAATAAATTGGTTGTTTTCTAGGACTGAACTAAGTAAGGTAGGTATTTTCATGTGCACTGCTAATATTCTTTTTATGTAGGAGTCCCTACAGGTTTGCACGAGAACTTTTGGTTATCCAATTAGACATAATTAGTAAAAGCCCTTTAAATGCAGAAAGTTAACTTTTACTTTCTGAAGCTGCAGTGGTTATATTTTGGATATACTAAAAGACAAAGCAAAACAGAAGATTACATCCAAAGGCTTTTTGCGTTTTTAAGGACATACAAATGCACAGAAGTCAAGCTGGCTTTCAAGAAAATGTGCTGGAGTGGAGGAACACACAGTGTTAATCCTTCTCAAGGCAGGGCCCCTGAGGCTAGCACCCCACAGGCAGGAGCCTGCCCAGGGCAGCAGAGGCGGAAGAGGGAGGAGGTTTGTGGCTGCCTGGTAAACCCAGGTGCTACCCGGCTGCAGGTTTCCACTCTGTCAAATGGAAACAGTGATTGGGTTTGCCTGCCCCATTAGTGTATTCCCACTGACTCAAATTACTCAAAGGTTCTCTGACGGAATAAGTTAACAGACACAGAGGGTACATATCACAGGCTAAAGCCATCTTTTTCGAGCTGGCTTACTAATACTAACTTGCCAAACAACTCAGGTAACTGTGGTTTCATGCCATCACTCCACTGCAAGATTCACAACTCCACAGAAAGGCTCAGTTATGCCCAGTATCCTTCAAATCCAAAGGCAAATACATTTTTACTATATGTTCTCTTCAGTCTTTCCAAAAACTTTCCAAAACAGGTGGCACTGTACAATCCATTACTTCCAGGTGAGATAAGGCTACACCACCTTCATCAGCCAATACAGAACTCACCATTTGGACTCCCCCCTGAAGAGATCATCGAACAGTTTGGGTTGGAAGGAGCCTTTGAAGGCCATCTGGTCCAAACCCCCTGCAATAAGCAGGGACATCCTCAACTAGATCAGGTTGCTCAGAGCCCTGTCCAACCTGACCTTGAAGGTTTCCAGAGATAGGGCATCTACCACCTCTCTGGACAACCTGTTCCAGTGTTTCACAACATTCATTGTAAAACAATTCCTTATAGCTGATGTGAATCAACCCTCTTTAATTTAAAACCATTACCCCTTGTCCTACCACAACAGGCCCTGTTAAAAAGCTTGTCTGCATCTTTCTTAAAAGTCCCCTTTAAGTACTGAAAGGCTACAATAAGGTCTCCCTGGAACCTTCTCTTCTCCAGGCTAAACAACCCCAGCTCTCTCAGCCTGTCCTCACAGGAGAGGTGTTCCAGCCCTCTGATCATTTTTGTAGCTCTCCCCTGGACCTGCTCCAACAAGTCCATGTCTTTCCTGTGCTGAGGGCTCCAGAGCTGGATGCAGCACTCCAGGTGGGGTCTCACCAGAGCAGAGGGGCAGAATCACCCTCCTCAACCTGCTGGTCATGCTTTCTGGGCTGTGAGTGCACATGGCCAGCTTATATTCATCCACCAGTAATCCCTATTTCCTTCTCCTTAAGGCTGCTCTCAAACCCTTCATGCCCCTGTATTGATACCAGGGGTTGCCCCAAACCAGACACAGGACCTTGCATGCTTGGCCTTGTTGAACCTCAGGAGGTTCATATGGGCCCATTTCTTCAGCTTGTCCAGGTCTGTATGGATGGCATCCCATCCTTCAGGTGTGTCAACCGTACCACTCAGGTTGGTGTAGTCTGCACATTTCCTGAGGGTGCACTCAATCCCTCTATGTTCTTGATGAAGATACTGAACAGCACTGGTCCCAATACACTTTGCTAGGACGGGGGGACCCTACACTTTGCTTTACACTGAGGTGTAACTGCCGTCATTTCAGACGCCAGCCTGAGCAGATCCCATCTGAGGTAAGATTTACATTACAACACAGAACTCTGTTCTGTCTATTCCCCCCCCCCCCCCCCCCTTTTTTTATTTTTTAATCTGTAAGCCTCTAGTAACAGAGATGTAACTCTCTTAACTCTCTTTTAAAACCTTCCCATACGCATATTGATGCTTAGCGTATAAACCAGCTCTTCTTAATAGACCACCTAAAAGCTATCTACAGAGGACTTCAGAGATATACAGACAGGTTGAAACCACCAACTCAAAGAAATCTTAACGGATACATGGGAGATACAAAACCAAAAGAGATTGTCAGTAATCAACCCTATTTTTCTGCTGAGGTGTGAAGACAGCACTTCTCCAAATGGCCTTTCCATTGCAGTATTTTATTAACTGCAGCATGACAAAGTGGGCTTGAAATCACAGACTTGTTAAAAAGCCTTTGATGTTATATATGCAGCCCAAGATCCATTTATGTCAAAGAGTGCAAGATACTTCTCAAGCTCTAGTTCTTTAGTCACAGCAACAAATGAAAAAAGACTTTGAATATGTTATCTGTGGCACGTCACAGGTAGGCCTTTTCCCAGCTCCTTTAGTAATTGAGCTAAACTAACAAGTAAATCAGAAAGAGTCATTAGAACTGGAGGGGAGGAGAAAAAAAAAAAAAAAGGCAAAAACCCAACCAATAACCCCACACTTCCTTTCCTGTGGACAAACACCTCATTCAGCAGTACCAATTGAGATAACTCTTAATTATAATGATTAGATCATACTTCAGTTCTTCAACCAGTTTGATTAACATTCTTCTATCAAACATCAAGTATCTTATCTTTACTGCATGTATCTTTAGTATCATAGCTCCAGCTGTTCTTTACAGAACCTATAGTAAAATGTGAAAAACCCTAAACACAGGTCTTATATCAGATGTGCCTACAGCGATATCAGGTATAATTTTGTTTTATATTGTAATACTATATTAGAACCAGAGAGGTGTGTCTAAATCAACCCTTTATAACTTACCCCTCATTGCCAGTAACATTTTTCAGTGATGTTGTACAGCATGCCAGGGAACTGCAAGAACTGCTCTGCTGTCCCCTGCTCACCACCACTGCAGAGCACCTCTCAAGCACACCCAACAGCAATACTGGCAATACATACATGAAACAAGCAACCTGTGTCAGACAGCAAAGAGTCCCCAAATCCCAGTCTAATGCCTTAGTTACTGATTTATCTGATTTTCAACAACTTTTCCCCAAGTATTTCAAAGGAGACTAGCAGAGAGAAAGACTTAAAATGAAGTAGTCTTCAAGTATCGTAGGTGTTTATCCCTATGTCCACAACTGACAATGCCTGCCCCAGTAAACATTTGCAATACCCCATTAACAAACTGAGTAAGATATGAGAAACAACTATAAAGCCCAAAGTTTTAGACTAGTTTTAATGACTGTATTTTTCATATACAGCTGTACAAGTAAACTGTGATGTCAACCTTTTATGGTAAGGTGTCATTTTAAATTCAAACACACACTGTACATTATAAGCCTCCCATTATATTTAGCAACAATTGGCTGGTACAGAAAGATTTCTTCCAAAAATAAAATAAAGCACTTCATATCATTCAACGCTCACACGTAAGGAAAATTACAGTATTATCACAGTTATCATAGTCTTCCAGGGCCAAAAAAGATATGAAGTACCAGAATGCAAGTGGATGGAGGGCCATCTGGAGAGAAAGGAGATGTAAAAGGAGAGTGGAAAAACCAGAGTTCATATTGACTACTAGATATTAGGATGTTTGTTATGAGTCCTCTCTCTCTTTCCTTACAGGAACACTAAACCCAAAACTCCACAGAGGTATTAACTTCTCAGTTACTGTGGTGATTACGTTATTTTGGTTGTGGGAGTTACAGAGACATAATAAAACACAATTTCATTAACACAACTAAAAATTACTAATGTTCTTCTGATTCAACTGATTTAAATTATTCAGTCTGGTTTAAGAAAGAAGTCTTTTGTAAGTGGGTATACATTCCTTTCGGGAACTCTTGTATTACACGTGAAAACTTCCTCTCTGATTAAAAACCCAAGAGTTTGTGTTTAACAAAATACAAAAAAAGTGAAAGATTAAACTTAAGTTTGGCACTCCCTACAACATGTTATATCAATATAGCAAAGATACATTTGGTGCTGTATACTGAAGAGTAAGTGTTGCACTTGAAGACATGTATTTGCAATTTTCCAAAAATAAAAGGTTAATAATATTCCATAGAAACCTACCAAGCTCCAGAAGTTAAGATTTCTTGATATTTGATTTCTACAGCAGCAACCCATGCATTATGAACCCACTCCCAGTAGTACTTAATTTTTGTGCTTTTCCAGTGTAATACATGAGCTGCTGTCTCCTAAGCTTGGCTAACACAATGAAACCACTGAGGAATAGTACAGGAAAGAGTTGCATCCTGATCCTTGGTAGTGATTCAGGGATGAACAGGAACAGGAGATGGAACAACAGAAGCAAAAAAACTCAACCCAACAGTGGAAGATCAGAGAGAGATCCACTTGTTTTCTTCCGTATCTTGTATACCTGCACTACTTTCAGGTTAACCTCTACAATTACCAAATTCCAACAACATGAAGTGGGATTTCCTGCTCTGAACTGTTAAGACTAGTCATCTCTACCTTCTTGAGTGGCACTCTTAAGCAAGAGCAGTACTGGAAGGAGTCACAAGGACAGCACAGGGAGATCGCACATTTTAGAGTAACAGACTAAGAACTGGAATCAGAATTTTTATGAATTTGGGTTTTGAATAAACAACAGTCTTTATGCCCATCATCTATATGTTCCTCTCCATAAACAGGGGCAACACTATTAGCAATCTCGCCCAGTAACTGAGAAAGTTTTAACTAAATTGGTGATATATCAAGGTCAGTAAAACCAGAAAGAATGCAGATTCCAGAGTTTATTATAAATCAAACCCACACTCAGATCACTAAACCATCCTATCTCTCAGATTTCTTTCCTCATAAAGACCACCAAGAAATTAATCTGAGTTTTATTTTTAACTTTTCATGCTTTTAAATGATTCTCTATGTTGAAGAAAAAAATCCCACTCAGTGCTCATGGAAAA
Source organism: Falco rusticolus (assembly GCF_015220075.1). NCBI lineage: Eukaryota > Metazoa > Chordata > Aves > Falconiformes > Falconidae > Falco > Falco rusticolus. Next base: position 44,796,774 of record NC_051189.1, read on the forward strand.
CAATTTATTGACAGATACTGGAGGCATCTTCCCTCATTTCAATGCGCATGACGCACATCTAATGAAATTGTGCCAAGCTCTTTGCTAGAAAGGGGATGTTCTTTCATCTCTTCAATAACAAAATAGCTGCAAATACTTCAGCTGGAAGAGAGGAAAAAGTCTTCCTTTTCCCGAAAAGAAAACACACCTCTGAAACCAGATCATTCATTTATATTTGTGGGGGGGGGGGGGGGAAAAGGAACAAAAGGTGAGTGTTAAAAAAAATATCTGGGAGAAGTTGAAATGTGACCTGTTTGTCACTAATTCAATGAAACAAGACAAAGCTTTGACTTCTAATGGAAGTTCTGATTTATCAAAATTTGAGGCAGGACTCAAGGACTGGTTACTGAGGAAAAGTGCTACGGAAACCTGAACCGTTTAAGGGGCCTGAAAGCTCCCTGCCAGTCAAAGAGGCCGTCCCCATTTTCTCCCACCAAGCATTCCTACTCCCACACTAACCAGCTTGGGTGATCTTGTGGCCACACAGTGAAGATATGCCAAGAACATGATCTGGCCAGAAGCAAGCTGGCCAGATAAGCCAGTTCACCAAATGATCAGGTATGCTGATGCAAGGAAGGAGCTACGGCTATGTATCCCAGACCTCTGCCACCTTTATTTGCATGGATTATTCTTTTTTTATATAAGAAGATTAGATATTGAGAGTTACTCAGTTCACGCAACTACACTGGCAAGCTGTCAGCAGACTGTCTGCCCACAGCACAGCAACACAAAGGTGCACCCTGAAGCAGTGTGCTGAGCAGTACCAGGCACCACTGTGCCAAACAGCTACCTCTGGCAAAAGGGCTCAAGAGGCAGGTGACTCAAGCAGCTGGTGCAGGAGAGGGGTGACTCCCTGAACTTCTCTGTCCCCAGTTTGACACAGATGTTGCCCACTTCCTCTCTTGTTGTACTGCTCAGCGCTGCTCCATCAGCTCAGCCTTTCACTGTTCTCTCCCTGATCACTGCTTCCTGCCCATGCTTCCTACTCTGCTCCTACCAACTGCCGAGAAGCAGCTTCACCATCTTTAAACCACACGTGCAAACTTGGGAATACTTCAAAAGACCTGTATAAGCAGATGCTTTAATCACTCAAGGGTGTTAATCTCACTCCACAACTTTACAACTCTGTTGACCAAATACTTATAGAAGACATCTCTAAGGAAAAAAACCAAGCTGTTTGTCCCCCAAATCCAGATCACATTACCACCTGTATAATATATACATCAACACACAAATAAAAGAACATTGATACCTAGAAAGGAAAGCTCCCAAAGATAATAAAGAAAAGAACAGCAGGGGTACTAACATCCATTCTGGTACTTTGTTCAGGTGAGACTGTCCCTTTTTAAAATACCATTCCAGTATTTTAATTTCACCATCAATTCCTTCATTATAACTCTAATATGAAAATTTAAAGTAAAAAGCATTGGCTCACTGAACTCCATAGACAAAAGCTAAAAATGGAACTTCAAAGTGATGGTGTCCCATCATAGTGGGAACCCGGACATTTACTCTCCCCAGAAAAACAGAGGACACTTACGCAAGTTTGTGACACCTGCATTCAAGATACAGGCAAAGGCGGATTAGTTTAAAATAAACGGATGCCTCAAATTCCTGCCTGCATGAAAGAGCAGGATGGAAGACCAGGAGCAGGATGGAAGACCAGGAGCAGGATCCATAATAAAAAGGCAGGAATTTACTACTTCACCTGTTCCTTATTAAGATTGCCATTGCATTTAAAGAAATAAAAAAATACACGTGAAACAAATAATTAAGCATTTCTCCTTTCATTTGCTCCAATTTTCCATCCTTGTAAGTTATGTAGGCTGATGATGACACAGATGTGAGGGTTTGTATTAGACTATCAGCTTTCAGCCATGAAAAAAGCTTCTCTGAAACAACAGATCTAAATTTGTTCAAATAAATATAAAATAAGAGAATGTGTTCGGCCATGGGAAAATAAGATGACTGCCAAATCCCACTGTAGTGATCATCAGCAGATAAGAATACAGTACTGAAATACTGAACAGAAGCATAAATTTAGAAGTATTTATAGTTAGGCAAGTCCTCAGATAATGCTAATGATTTCAAGAAAACACACATTCAGGTCACAAACATGTTGTAGAAACTTTTAACATATTCATGCCGAAGAACAAGTCTGGTAACTCTTAAGCCTACAAAATCAGTATGCTGATGCAGACTTGTGTTTTTATGCTAATGTAGCAAACTGGCTTTACCCAAAACTCCAAAGCAGGTAATTTAACAGCACAAATAATTTTCATCACGGTCAAATCACGGTGCCTGAGGGAAGAAGTATTCTTCAAGTTGCTTCTACCTCCTCAACAGTAAAAAAGACCAAAAAATCCATAGCCAAACCACCTAAAAAGTACAAGTCTTTGGCCCAAAGGCCTATTCACTGCAACCCCTTATTTATGAAAGCACATGCAGGTTTGATAAGGGTGTGGAAGAAATAAGCCTTTGCATATGTTAATATTAACTGTTAGACTAGAATATACCGAAGGAGTTTTAGAACATAAACTTCTGTTGGACAAAGTATTTCATATTAATTATTATATCCTTTGAGAGACCTGCATGTGAACCAGCTCACACATGGATCAGGCTATCAACGTAACAGAGTAGCTTTAATGGTCTATTTTTCTTTTATTTGGAAATTTATAGTTAATTACATTGCATATATTGCTTAAACACGAGTTCTTCAGAGCCTCAGCAAAATACAATAAAAGCCTGTAAACTTCTAAGAAAAATTTGCTATTATCAGCTTTTACTTTTAGGTGAATACTATGGATTTTCTTCTCAGCTTTTCTTTCATTGTTCTTCACAACTACTGATTTGGCCTAGGTTTTTAACATATATATTGCATAAATATGCACACACACTTGCTTATCTATATATAAAAAATAATACACAGTTGTAATCAATTTTAATCAATCAAGGTTCAGTATTAGTGGTTTTTAATTCCATTTAGCCTAGCACCTTCAACAATGTTGCCAGCGTACACTAGTTCACTGGTCTATGAACACTTGAAAAGGGCAACTAGAATTTCCAGGGACAGCCATGAGATTTTGCTAACATGCAGCACGTATGGTACCCCAAAAGACCAGCTAGCAATCACATGAAATAGCCTCTGTATCAAAACAAAGAGTACCCAACAGTGTTGACAAGTTAAAAAAAAACCAAAACTGGAGTTGTTCTACTTATTGACAGGAAAACAGTCAAAAAGCTAAACACTCAAGGGGTGAATAAGCTAACAGTTCTCTCTGGAGCTGTGAGACATTCCTTATGAATATTAATGTATGGGAAAAACCCTAACCATCTGAAATGATACCATATCTTATGAAATAAAATTATAGGACACACGTTGAAATGTAATTGGTTATGTGAAGACAATAAGGAGGTATGTAAGGAGTCAGTTTCTTCTTACTACTCTTAGGCATTAAAACAATTAAAATACCCAGGAGAAAGTCAACTTCATTTTAGTGTGCCAGCAGTAACTGACTTAACCTGCACTCTCTGTCAGGTTAGAATATTGCATCAAACCACTCCAGCTGATAGTGGTTTTCATTAATATCACTCTTCATTCAGGTATATCCAAGCACAAAGTAAACTGAGGCAGCAACACAGGGTTTGAAAATGCAGGAAGGGCCTGTGACAAGGGTGACCCATCTGGTGACTCAGCAGGACTTTCCCTGCAAGCTCTTCCCCTACAAGGGAGGGCAGGAAATTTCAAAAGAATGTGTTCATACCAAACACAGCTATGAGTTATGATTTAAAGCAAAGTCACATGCCCACAGATAGCTAGGCCAGCAGAGTAAACTGGCAGTGAACCCATAACACACACAAAATTAATCTCTTCTCCACAAGAAGCTGGCCATTGCAACCCAGCACCCATCAACACTGTTGGTGCCTACCAATGAGCTCTACCATTAAGTCAAGCATGGAGGCTATACCATAACTGTTTGTCATTTAAGTACTCCTATGTTTGACTAGAAATAATGTAGATCACATTTTTGGAACATGATTAATGAACAGGACTCAAAATTTCAGCCCATACAGTAGCTGTGGATAAATAAGAAGTTCTGTATAATAACACACCCAGGATAGCCTATTCTTGGCAGAAAAAACTCTCTATCGCTAACAAAATTTTCTGAAAATAACAATACACAAGAGCAACTACATAGCATTAGACCCCCAGAGGCATGCCTAATATGATAGCCCCTCTCTGATAGAAGTCTGTGGAAGAGTAAGAGAACCAGACACACACAGCAGATGCACTCCAGTAACAAACTCGGCCACTTATTTATGTGATAGATCTTCTGAGCCAAACGTGCTGCCTTCATGTTTAACAAACAATAATTCATTTTTCTGCACAGCACCTCAGAGATCAGCATCTTAACATGCAGTTCTGAGTTCACCACCTGATAATTTGCGGAACACCTTAAAAGAATTCAAGGAGACAAAAACAAGTGACAAAGAACCCTAGTTTCACATTCACCTTCTTCATGCATCCATATCACTCACAATTTTAGAGGCTTTCACCACTTCTCTCCTTCCCTTTCCCCCTAACTCATTCCCCTCTGTGCTTTTTCACACGCTACTGTATTTTTATGAGGCCTGGAGAAAGGATCCAGAGCTGCACAGCATTTGCCACATCAGCATACCATGGATACATGTAGCAACATAATAACAATCTCTGGGTTTGCCCCGTACTACTTCCATAACAATTCCTACTGTTTCATTTCTTCGACTGTAGTAGCACATTTTCAGATAGCCATCTAACACCAAGACCCTGTTCCTAAGGAGAGCTTTTTGCCTGCTATTTCACCACTCAGGTACCACAGAATCATATAAATTGGAAAAAGACCTTTAAGATCATTGAGTCCAACTGTAAACCTAACACTGCCAAGTCCACCATTAAAACTTGTCCCTAAGTGCAAGATCTATGAGTTTGTTACATATCTCCAGGGATGGAGACTCAATCACTTCCGTGGGCAGCCTGTTCCAATGCTTGACAACCCTTTTGGTGAAGGAAGTTTTCCCAATGTCCAATCTAAACGTCTCCTGGCCATGCCTTCACTCGTACAGCTTACAGACAAGTGACTGACATTCCTGTTCTAACCATTTAGTTTCATTATTGTTAGGTGCTTCACCTTGTCTGCACTTGGCACTCAGCTTTGAGTATGTTAGCAGCAGCAAGATTTGCCATCTGACTCTTCACTCTTCTCCAGATCATTTACGAGTATTTTGGAGAGTACAAGCTCACAAGCCCAACACAGATGCCTCCGCTGTGAAAATAAGCAAGCTACTCCTACCTTCTGCTTTGCACCTTGGCCGACTACCCTGCCACAGCAGAACCCACCTTTCCACTCCACAGCCATTGAACTCTTCTGAAAACCTTCGGTGAAGAATGTTTCAAAAGAGGGCTTGAAAAACCAATCACACTGACTGAATGTCCCAACTATACAGTGGTTCTTATAAATCTATCAAACTCCACTGAAGCCAGTAACTCACTGCTAACAAGGTCCTAATAACCAGTTCTAGTTTTCAGCTATTACTCTAAACCAGCTGAACTGTCAATCACCCAGCCAAAACAATTTGCAGTTTTGCACACAAAAAAGAAGTAACAAGCCCTAGAACCGACATGGCAATTTCTTTCAAGTTAAAAGCAAAAGAACTTCACTTTCCTTCCAATGTATCTAAAAACAAAACAGCAATTTGGTTAACCACAAGTATTACAGCCTTCCCACGATAAGGCTAGCTTCAAATCACTGAAAAATAATTACTAAGATGGCTTCTGTTGATTTAAAAGCATATAGTGATTTCCTTTTCACTGACTATATTCATTTGGCTGATTCATTTTACACAAAGAAAAACAAACCAGTCATTTAACTGTTCTTCAGTGAACAGTTTTCTGCCAACCGACATGAAGGGAAACCCACGACACAGGAGAGCTACCAACTCTGTATTCAGTCTTAAGAGCAGGGGTTTCACACGTCTGCATTTTTCCCCAGGGGGTGGGGAGGAGTTGAGTTTTCATTGACTTGAACAATATTTATTTCGTCCAGTTTTCAAGGGGAAATGCCTGCCTTCAAGAGTTTCATTACTACAGTCAGGTCTCAAGCTAATTGCTTAATGGGAAGGTATGTTAACTATAACTTTTACCAAATAAAACCTTAACAGAAGTAGGCTAACAGAGAAATTACTTGGCTACCTACAGCTGTTTGAATTACTGATTTTAATCAAATACCTTGAGTTATCATGTGGTTTTCTTCTAATTATTTAGTTTCAGCACTTACCTTTGTTCAAGCTATTCATCTGCAGTTCAGAACCTTGTAATAGGTTATATAGCTCATTTAAGGGTTGAGCTGCCTGCATTTTACCTCTTCACTGATAAAAGAAAAATTAATGTCCCCAAAACTTTTAACAAGCCTGTCCATTCCACAGGTAAACCTTCTTCCTCCCAAACCACCTCTTACTGCTAATAAAAGGTTTACTGGATGGTCTGATGAAAACAAGGAATGCCAGTGAAGAACACTACAGCTTGAGGGCATGGTCGATCTTAAGTCTTCCCTTTGCAAACCCCCACCGTCACTAGCTGTGAAAGGTCCCAGTGATGCTGGGCTTTGTTCCTTTACTGTCTTGTAAGTCTTGCATTACCATTTCTACAATTTTCTTTCAAGTTTTTTCTGCTAGATGTGTCAGCTCTCACCTTCAGCGTAAAAAACACATCTTGCACTTCTTTTTCTGATTCCCAGTCTTTCTGTACTGTTTTCTCCATGCCGTCATTACCCTCTTTCCAAATACCTACTCGTTCTCTTGTTTTCTGCATATAGTCTTGAGTTCTCTCCTTTTTCATCCTACTCAGTTGCACAGTCAGTAACACACGAGGCATTGTCAAGAGCTGCTCTCTCAAGAAGGAACACAGAACTCCATGTGCATAAGAGAACTGTAATTTAGGTTCTCCAAACCTATGTGTGGAGCTTGGAGGAGAGGAAGGGCCAATACAGGTATAAAATTTCACACCAATTTTGAGGGGGGCAGGAGAGAGGAAGACGGTCTTGAAGATACTCTTTGCCGCTTCAAGATAGCAGCTTCCTCCTCCCTCCCAGAAAGACAGTATCCTTCCCCTTGCCCAGCTTAGTCCCTGATCTCCCTTCCCAGGGCTTCCCCACCCTATGGCACCTCCAGTGCTCCCCCCTCCTCTCTTCCATGGGGAATGTGGAAACCTCTCCCCAGCTGCTGAGCTGCTCCATCTACCACTCCTTGTCAGCTGCCTCTCTGCAGTGCATACATCTGATTCCCAGACCCACCTCACGCTGTGCAGAGCGGCTAACAGAAGCAGCCGGCAGGCAGCAGTGGAGGGGACTGCTGAACAGCTGCTTTCCGCACAGGCCTGGGACACTGGCTAGGACAGCTGTTTTTATGATTTATTAAGCTTATTGTAGCATCACATTATTGTGACTACATTCCAACAATTGTCTCCAAATATTTACAGGCAGAGCTACTTGGCATTAATTACCAACTGGTTTAAGAAAATAAAATAAAATTAAACCTCTGATATCCTGACACCTACTCATTCAGTACCACAACCTCCTGAATGATGACCAATAGAGCAAGAGGCAAGTAATGGCATATGTGAAGATCCCAAAAGGCACTTTTTCAGCTGAAGCTTACTTGACTACTAGCATGTAGCCAAACCTACTAAGCTACAGCAGATCTAGGTGTTTTACCATTTTTAGCTTTTAATCGAAATATTACATGAAAGCAATAAATTTTCATTGAAACCTGGAAGATCACAGACTGTGTAAAATAAAACTTCTATCCTATTTCAGATTTCATTTAAGCCTCAGGTTTTATTTCAGACTATGATTCACATCTGCTGTCTTCTCCTTGCATGAACTACTGCCCCATCACTTCTCAGTTGCATTAATGCTGAAGTTCATCCTAGAAATTTTTCACATGTAAAGATTTCAGCTTTAACTTAAAACCACAAAACATTCCCTCAAGATTTAAAGAAAACTCTCAGTTTGACCAAAACAAACACATTATGACGCATACTTCTTTCTCCAAGTTGCAAATACAACAATTAATAGTTTAAATGACAGTTCTCACACATGCTTTCCATTTTCCCCTCAAAGGAACCACCACACAAATAAAAAGCAGGTATTCAGCTTGTCTTGTTGCTGTAGCACATTTCAGTCTATCCATGTTATCCTGTAAAAATTACTGTAAGGACATTAGCCAGCTACCTGGAACCTCATTTTACCTTCAGGTTTTGTGCACCAAGCAAGCCATATAACCAGTAACAAACAGTGGAGTCAAACAGGAGCAACTATTTTGAAACCACGGATCTTGTGTAACCTGAAATGCATTTACAGCAATTTAAAACATCTTCTACTCAGTGGAAGTAGCTTACCTGAAGGACAGGCACTTTTTGTGGTGTGTTTTGTGGTGACTGGTGAAGCTGTGCCCAAGGCTGATGATGAGGATGTGGAGGTGGTGAAGACTGATGATGTATCCCTGGGTGAGGCTGCATGGGAGGACAGGTTGGCATTTGCTGTTGAAAAGACTGCTGTTGACTAGGAAGCTGCTGGCCAGATATTAGTCGCTCTTGTATTGCTTGTGGATCTGCAAGGCCAACACCTGGACAACCATTTGGTCTCATGTGCCCACCCATCTCCCGTGGTGCTGAAGACATACCCATAAATGGACGATTCTGTTGCATGTTTCGGGGGCCCATATTCCTTTGTCCAATTCCCATGGCACCAGGGGGCTGGTGTGACGGCTGAGGATGGGGTATATTTGGATAACTGCCAACTTCCATTGGTATTCCAGCACTACCAGGTCTAACCTGCGGAGGAGGTGTACCTGCTGGATTACTCATTGCTTTCATAGGTGACATGGGAGGTGGAGAGGCATAAGTTCCCTGAGGCTGTGAAGGGTGCATAGTTTGCGTGTTCATTTGGTTAAGTGAGCCACTAGGGTGGATGGGTTGCTGGTGCATTAGTCCTTGACCACTGTTTGATGGAAATCCGACAGCATTTGAGTATCTTGGTACAGATTGATTCATTGGAGTGTTATTTGTAAGGCCTAAATTCTGATTCATCCCTGTATTATTAACTAATCCCTGATTAAGGTTACTGTAAGGATATCGAGAATACTGCCCTGAGTTGTTTATAGTAGGTGAGGGTACCGTCTGGCTCCGAGAACTAAAATTAAGTGTTTGCGGCCTAACAGCACCCTGCTGGGGAGGATTAGGGGAGAATCTGGGACTGTGGGCTACTGATTCTCCATGGATAGCAGTGGGGGGATGGTGGTGAAATTGTTGGACTGAATGTCGCAAAGAAGGTGCCATACTGGGATTCTGCTGGGGCACATGAGACAAGTGGCCAGGTCCTGAGGTGGCAATGAAAGGGTTTCCCTGATTGAGGCCTTCTTGGCCTTGAGAGAACTGGTTCATCCTCTGCTGTTGTGGCTGACCATGCTGCTGCATTGCAAAATCACCACGAGCCATGTAGTTTCCCATCTGCTGCATGTGCTGAGGATGGCCCTGCCCAGGGGGTCCGGAGGGCGCCTGTGGTGGCTGTGTCGGTTGCGGCTGCTGCTGCTGCTGTTGCTGCTGGTATGGTGCTCTTATCTGGTCTGGCACTTGAACTGCCCGTGGTCCCCACATGGAGCCACTGTCTACGAAGGGTTGCCCGTGTCTTTCGTTCTGCATGCTGGGATAGACTCCCATTTGACCACCAGCACCACTGCCGTGAGGAACCTGAGGAACTGGAGGGTTGTGATACTGTGAATGAGGAGACGCTATACCATTCCCAGGGGCATTGCTTATCATCCTGTTTGGCTGATCCATCAGGTGCATTTTCTGCTGTTCGTATTGATTATAGTGATCAAAATGGGTCAACTTGGCTTGATTTTGATTTGCAGGGGGATGATGAAGAGATGACTGTAAAGAGGGAAATCCTTGATCCATGGGCATTTGCTGCCCCATAGGATTTACTGTATTTTCAGGATATCCACATTCTCCAAGACCTTCCAACCCTTCACTAAAAATATTCCCATCTTCTCCAAACAGACTCATCATTCCTGGATCTGCCATCTTTTTTCAGCACACAGCTCCTCGGAGCTACAACTAGAATGCTAGTCTGTGCTTCACCTCGGCGAGGTGTTTTGTCCTCAAAGCCTTTAATCCTCAACTAATCTCCTTCATGTCATTCCATATTTCCTTAATTCTTTTGGACCACGCAGTGTCAGGCAAGTCTGGTTACTGCTCCTAGAAAAAGCGGGGGAAGGGGGAGAAAGAGAGGAAGATATTGAAATAAATAATGTCAGGCAATATAAAGAAAACATACTTGACTTTTTCAGACAATGCTACCTAGTTTCAGCCCCTGAGATACATCTTAAAAATCTATTTCACTTTACGAAGGACTCATTAGCTTTATCAGAAGCTTTATTGTGATAGAGAGTTAGGAAACTAGCAAAACACTAGCCTTAACCTTAAATTAATCCATTCACTACACTTCCTAGTGCTCCTTTCTTGGGTGGAACAGAACAAAAGAACACAACATGCAGCAGCAGCAGCTGCCACAGCAGGTAGGCAGATGTATGAATATAGCCAAGCAGCCCATCTGCTGAACTAAAGCCCTGAAAACGCTCTAGTTACCAACAGCATGTCCTTAACCTTATTCCCTTGAGCTGCGTAATCAGATGAGCAAGCAGAAGCACCAAGTCCTACAACAGACTGAAGTTAGTTATACAGACAACTGATTTTTCAAACGCACACAGAGATGACCCTCTAAAACATACCAAATTCCAAGACTTAGCATTTAGGAAGGAAAGAAAAAAAATATTTCTTTTTTTTTAAACACACAGGTTATGTTAATTTTAATGAAGTTATAAACTGAAAGACATGATGATTCTTCCCATTCAAGCAAAATTATATGCTCATTTTGTGTAAAAAAAATAAATTCAAAAGCTTCATTCTATGATAGGGTAGGTTTCTCATTCCATAACCTAATTTCTCTCCTGATGATAACAGGAACACTATCACTGGAGTTCATTACTCATCCTCAGACAATCATGCTACTAACTGCAACTACAGCACTTTATTAGACCACACTGAAGTTCTGCCCCCTCCAGAATTATAATCCTGAAAACTCACTCAGGAGAATTAGTAATGGCAAAAGAATTTCACAAAATGCTAACCTAATAACATACACACTTGGACTTGGAAAAAAGAAAAAAGCAACACATAGTAATAGTGCAGATTCAGAAAATTTCCCCATTTACGTTTTTCACAGGGAAGACTGGTATTTCCAAAATGCATCCCACATCCTCTCCCCACAACAACTCCAAAGATTTTGTTTGGATCTGCTTATTATGAACTAGTCTAACGCTATCTTTTCTACTTAAGATCAGAATTTTAAATGCTATGTCTTGTATCTCAAAATAAACTTTTAAGACAATAGTCAAGGAAGCCCATCCACGTAGCAAATAAAACCAACTGGGTTTGCATCTTTGTTGTGATTCAGTAGCAACTGTACTTGCAGACACCAACTTGCCCTTAACCAGTGATCAAAGAAAAGATTTACAAGTCTGTACATTCACATCTCGCATTCTGCTGTCGAGAAGGGATGCTTTCAGTCACTTTGGATGCAAAATGCCAGGCCGGCCTATTTCAATTGAAGGTGATTTGTCCCAGACAAGTTTTAGGGGGTAAATATCAGCACATTTATTACACTTCTTGTAGCCATTGTCAGGAGGACCTTCTACAGTATGAAGCAGAGGGCAAGAGGAAAAGCACAAGCATTTATCACTCCTCTTAAAATAGCATTTGAATGTCACCTTTAAAACCACACTCTTAAATCTCTTTAGCGCTCAGCTGGGATATTAACACTTGTATTTCTAAATCACTTGGGGGTAAATTCCTATAAGCCATCTACATATCTCTGTTATCTATTTGATTTAGTTTTCTTTATTAAGCAGAAGCCATCTGTAATATTTTCCACCTCAATCAGTTTATTAAAGCACAGTATAAGGAAGTTCCAACAAGGCAAGAAGGAGCCTTCTTCACCAAAGCAAGCTTTTGGTATTAAGACTGCTCCAGAGCAGACCACACTGTTGTGGTGAAGATGCCCACAGTGATTTAAGATTGCTGGAGGATTTCAGACACGGCTACCTCTGTTGATGCACACTGCCATCAGAAACCGGCAAAGCTGGAAATCAGTGTGCACTGAGAGTCTCCATCTAACAGAAAAGTCTCTTTGCTTGAAAATGCTAAAAAGCATACTGCACAGATACTGTTACCTCCCAACCACTGACATAATCTGGGCAATGTCAAACTTGAGCCAAGTAGAGAATGCCACCGGTCAGAAAACCTATTTACAGCCACAGAATTATGAACAGGTAAGAATTTTCACTCGTTTTATTATGTAAGTCATGCCTACTAAAATAACGATTTTTGAAGACAAGCATGCTCTACTCTTCTCAAGCACTAATGAAACTTTGCAATAAAAATATCTTGAGTCTACATAAAAGAATTACCTTTGCTATCTGTTATAGACAAGCTAAGACAGCATCTCCAGAAACAAGGTTACAAGCATCCAGCACACATTTGAATCTTACTGCTTCGTTTACTGTTTTTCAGCTGACAGGCTTCCAATAAAATTCAGGCCAGAACTGGCCACTGGCAAGAATCAACATAATCTAACAGTAGTTACAACCTTCTACTATATCCAGAAAACCAAAACAAAACAGGGTAAGGGTTTTGTTTAATTAAACACACCTTATTTCTGCCCAGCTGACTCCATCCCCATTTGCAGGTTTGGGCTAGGGACTGTCCCTTACAATGAAGGAGACGTGCTATGGTCTTAGCATTCAACGGGCTTCCCAAGCACATACACTTTTAAAAGAAAAGTAACTTCTAAGTTTATGATAGTCTGTACACAAACAAATCTGTCATCTAAATTAAGAGCAAAACCACAGTTTGCCACTATTTATGATTTTAGTTCTGAATTTTTATCTAAATGTGCATCGATTCCAGGTTTGAGATGTTAAACCTAAAGCTATTAGGTTTGAAACACAGCATGAGAATGTGTTTGCGAAGATATCTCAAAATTGTAGTAGTATTTGTTTAGATTTAAGTTTGGCCTTAAATTTAATGACCATGGCCCTTTACAGTCAGTTGTGCTCTTGCCAAACCTTCTACTTCCCCAAATAAAAGTCACACCTCTGATGTGATACAAGGACAACAGTACATGTTAAAGAACGAAAGACAGCAGCAGTTACAGCCTGATCAAAATAAATTAACCAACGTTTTGATAAGAAAACAGTCGATACTGGATTTACCTAATAAGCTCACAACCTTCTACACTAACAGGATAGATTTCTTCCAGATATTTAAGCAAGTCATGAGAGTCACAGCTTTAAGTTGCAATCATTTCTTTCCTTCTTTCACTACAAGTGATGTATTTTCTCTGCATAAATCCTCAAGGTTGGTCAAACCCCCCCCCCAACCCCAAAAGAAATCCCCCACACAAAGAAAGCAGCATCTTCGGGGTTTTTTTTAATTTATTATTTAAGACTGCCTAGACAACCTATTTCTGTTCAAAGCAATGGTATGATCCCAACTACCCAGACACAGCCAATTGTTTAACAACCCTGTTACCTCAACAGACAAAGCTTAAATTTACTCCAGTCTGCAACATTCCAGTCCTAAATAACTAGATCTCAAATTAAGTAGTAGTTAACGACTGCTCAACTTAATATTTCAGAGCTATGTGGACTCAGTAGCCTTGGGCAGCTTCCCACTTTTATGAGTGGAACTAAACTGGCTGCTGCATACGCATAATCTGATCTCAGGCTGCAAACACTAAAACTTGAACTTTATTAGTCTTGCTCCCAAAGCAGCAGAACCAGGCAGTCAAGACCAGGAAGCAGCAAGGGCAGCACATGCCCTCCACAACACCATCCTCACATTCTGCCGTTCAGAAGAACTTCTTGTAAATGAACAGGTTCCTTGAATCAACTATCAATCATTAGATACAAGAAATTTAGCAGCATTTCTCAATGGCCATGCAGCAAGTAAACTAAATAAACAGAACATGAGATGGCAGCTAATATCAACTGCTTCAAGCTTTGAAGTGAGATGTGTCACGCAAAGTTGGTATTTTTACAGCTATTAGTTGGTATCTCAGACAAAACTCTTAAGTACTTGACAAAAACACAAACAAAACAGTTACTCAGGTAAAGGAACTATGCACCTACAAACCAATACAATAAACCCTGCAAATACCATGCTATTTTGAAGAATTAGGCTAAAAAGACCTCTCATGTTAAAAACCAAAGCCATGCCAAAGGTTATTTTGAGACAGGAGCCTCAAAATGTAGGATTAAACATTAGGCTACTAAATCTGCATTTAAACATTGCGTATTTAAACTGCTTTTCAAAACTGCTAAGCTCCTGCTGGCTGTTAGGGGTAGTAATTTAAGCATTTGCCACATGGAAGTAGATGACACAAATGACAGCAATTAAAGTCACATTCTTATTTTATGAACAAAGTTGGAAGAAAACATCCACCAAAAACTTCATAAACGCTTGTAACACCCTGACAACACAGGAAAAGTCATGCCAAAACGTTCAAATTGGGGAAGATCGCTGATGAGACTTCTACCTTTCAGCTTATTTACCTACTGAGCGAACAGCACTGCTGATGCCAGGACAGTTATGCAAGTGCCTGACCTCGTCCGTGGGAAGCACGCCTAGTCTCCTGTGTGTTTTAATGCTTAGTTCTCATTGCTGTCACAGACAACTCTTCATGCATGGTACATTCCTCCTGCATATAGATTTGCCAAAATGTAACAGCAGATCTGTAAAGCAATCACAACGTGATTTCTGACCATAGCTTGCAAAGAAACTTGGTTATCTGAACACTTAAAGATGCTTTTTCCCCCCCTTCATATAGAATGCTTTCCTGGTATATGCTTCACACAGTACAGCTGTGTTAAAAATTAAGTCCATATAGTTTGTATCAGATCAAAGGATGGCAGGACTCTTGTTCCCCGCTGCCCCAGGAGAGACAGGACTTGTAAGGATGAAAAGAATAACCTCCTGCACGTCAGGAATATTCTGCCTTCAGTGGGAAGAGTCAGCAAACACGGTATAAGCATTTCTGAAAAGTTTAATTTCACACCTATCTTAGTAAAAATCAGTTAGTTCTTCACAGAAACATATCCTTACAGAAGCGTGCAGTGGCAAATTTAAGGCAGTCAATCTCTCTTGTTAGACTAAGAATTGAGGAAGGGGAGTGGGAGCAAAAACGTCACGTGCCTTTCCTCAAAAGTCACAGTTTTTGCGTTATGTGCAGTGAGCTAAATGCCTTGAATGCTATTTAGTAACATCTTTTGGGCAAGAAATCCATGAACTCCTAAATTTCCCATACAATAGTCAAGCAGAAGCCAGACTGCATTTTATTTCCTTAATGCATGATGTCCTTTGGCAAAGAACAGGCTTTTACAGAGGCAACTGAGGGCACATCAGCCTTCGAATATTTGGCAGCTTGTTGCTGTCAAGCAGCTGATGCAGGAATGACCAGCTAGAGTTCAGCCTGTGCCACACATTTGGAAACAATATCCTACGTCATTCAAGTTCACAGAAGCTCTGACACGAGACCACAACAGCATCATGTAGGAGTCTCTGAAGCAAACCTACCAAGCCTCGTTGTTACATCATATGCTCCCACTGCAAATGACTTCTGCATTCGCCGTACCAGCTGGGTACTGTTTTTCTTAACATGGGGCACTGCTAATTTTAAGTCAGCACCTATAATGCTAAATAAGAAGCCTCAGCATGTCTTTCCAGTCCAACAGAAAAAGTGGAAAGTTTATAGCCATTTATTACAAGCATGTATTTAGAAGTTTTTAATGAGGTAACCAGAGAATTTTTTTTTTACATTTAAGTACATTACAAACATGAGCTGGGAGGAGAGGGAACAAGCCTAAGCCAGAAACACTTAAGTTTTAGTGCTACGCTGCCTGGAATTTTAAGTGGCCTTTTTTGGTCATATGACCACCCTCTCTCCCAATGTAAGTTTAAAATACAGATGCAAGGAGGCGTTTTATCTAAAAATAGTCCTAGATAAGCAAGAGAAACAACCACAGTCGGAAAAATATTTCAGGAATACTCTTTAAAATATTTGATAACAGTGTTACCTTGCAAATAACTGTCTAAAACGGGAACGGCGACCCATCTAACATGACCCCAGTGAGCTCTGGCCACCAGCAGCGCTGCCCGCCGAGGGGACACGGGTTGTGGTTCCGGGGGACCAGCAGCCAGCCCCAGGCCCTGCCAGCAGTATGGCCCACTGAGGGGACACGGGTTGTGGTTCTGGGGAGCCAGCAGCCAGCCCCAGGCCCCGCCAGCAGTATGGCCCACTGAGGGGACACGGGTTGTGGTTCTGGGGAGCCAGCAGCCGGCCCCAGGCCCCGCCAGCAGCACGCCCAGGCAGGGCCGGGGGGAGGTGGCGGTGTCAGGGAGAAGACTCACATTGCTGCCATCAGTCACTACGAGATCTCCCAGCAATTACCTTCTCTTACGAAGCCGACACTAAACCGGCCCGGGGATTCAAGAGGTGGGGCCAGCGGCGACCCGCTGAGGCACTGAAAAAACACCCCTCGCAACTGATTACTCTTGTTAAGGGCCGTGCTTTTTGTGCACCTACTGCAGTTGTCACTGATTAACCAACTGATCTGGCAATTTCCTACATTCTTTTGCATTTTAAAAGGATCTGAGAGGCCGGGAGTCATCCCTTTTCATATTCCAGGGGGAAGGGGAGGCTGCACCCCGTCCGGCTGGCTGCGGAGCAGAGAGGCCCCGCTCACGCCCTCCTCCCCCAGCCCAGGCCTGCCAGGCCCGCAGCTGAAAATAATTTATCTGTTCGCTCCGCCGGGCTCCCGGCATATGCGATTGGGAGGGAAACGTATCCATCACGGATAAACTTGAGCACAAAGCCGGGCCGAGTGTCACAGGATACCGGAGGGCAGAGGTCGCCGCAGCGAGCGGGCGGGCTGGCGCAGGGCCGCCTCAGGCCAGCGGGCCCGGCAGCGCGGCGGGCCGCACCCCCGCCCCGGCGCACCCCGCGGGAAACAAAGCCCAGCGCGGCCGCAAGCGGCGGGGGCGGGAGGCGGCCGGCCCGGGGGCGCGGGGACTGTCCCCCGCGCAGGGAGCCCCGCGGCCTGCGCCCGCCGCGCTGCCACGACGTGGGTGCTCGAGTGTTTCCCAGCGCCCCCGAACATGTGATTTCCAGTGAAATGTATTTTTTTAATCACAGGCAGGTTTTAAAACTTAATCGTATCCCAAAAGGCTATTTCCAGCTATAGAATTATAAGCGCTTTAAAGTAGCCAGACCCTATATTTTACTTTACCCGTTATAAGGCCAATACAATCATGTTTCATTCATAGTTTATGAAGTCTGAAAAACCACTTGATGAAATTACAGTCTACCAATACCACACATGGTATATTTGTCCACGTATATTCTATAATCATTTCAATTTATGACTTGTACTTAAAAGTAATTTTCCTGTACATGTGTTCTTCATAAATACTGGTAGATCACAGTCTGCACTTGTACAGGAACCACATATCCACACTCATTTCTGTGAAGATAAATACACCTTATATATTCAAAGTGAAAAGCCAGAGTTTTCACAGAACTAAAGGGTACATACTTCAGGACTGTGGAGCAAAATGGTAGTTCTCCCTTACGCTCTTCACATGTGGCAAGATGAATCATCCTACATCTGAACTCAAACCCTTATTCAGCTTCCAGTATTGATGATAATTTTTGCCCAATACACTTAAGCATATGGTCTTGAACCTTTCAGCAAAGAAAAGAAAAATTACACATTACCTTGGGAAAGGATTACAAATTACCTTTTTTAGAAAAAAAAAACCACATCTATGTGTCATAAAGTATTTTAAATGAAATCACACATGATCTACTGTATTCCACAAATCTCAACTTTGTTACAAAAAAGGCCTGTAGTACCAGACCAATTATTTATGATACACAACGGACTATTTAAAAGAAGTGTTAAATTATTTCCCTAAGTTAAGGTCCACAACAAAGAAAAAAGGGCCGGGGAGGGAGGGTGTGGAGAAAGGTGGTACACTGCGGGGCACAATGCAGTATATGGAGTGAATGGATTTCAGGAACCTTCATTAACTGCCTGAACCATTAAGTAGGTCTGATAATAGCCCACAGAATATGGGAGACAGCTGAGATACAGGACAGATACCCAAAAGAGCTTCCACAGCTATTTATTGGACTACTTAAATGACAAGGGTTTTTTTTAACAAAAATAAGATATACATCTTGAACGTCCTACTGTTTCTTTGAGGAAGCAGAATGCAAAAAAAAGGTGGTTCATTCTTAGTCTGTGGAATTGAAGCAGACTCTTGCATGTACCAATGAAGCTTGATTTTTTTGGTTTTTAACATAATGCCTGGCTCACAGTGATAATCAGTGCTTATTTAGACCACAACATACATGACTATACCAAGATGTTCTTTACAGCAGAGAATGCCATAGAAGAAAAGTTTGGCGCTCTCAACAGCTCCCAGTGTGTAAGACCAAGATATTAAAGAGTAAACAAGCTGTGTATTCAAGTTCACTAGATATGGAAAAAAGGTGCGTACACAGTATCAGCAATAGTGCCAAGAATTATACATTGGAACGGGAACTGTCAGATGAGTGCAACCCTTATCAGGCAACCTGTGCGGTGTGCCTTTTCTTTCTAGGTAGGACTGAGCTAGAATGCTTTTCCTCTATGAAAGCAGGGGACATTCAACAGAAAGAGAATCAAGTTTTCTTGTGAAAAAGTTCAGTAGGTCTCCAGTTTCTTCTCAGTGAAGAACTAAACAGGGTGTTTTCAAGTGTGCTGCTTAATTTATATGCACTCTTAAAATGACTCCAGTGTAGTTACGCTCAGACAGACAAAGCCTTCCAGGGAAAAAATTGTCATCTGAAGTTTTAGAACAACGCATCTCACTCCCCTTCTCATCAAGATTTCGAAGAAACTGGAAGTAGTTTCCAAGTCAAAGATAATTATTGACCCAGTACCCAGAGCCACAGTCATTCAAGCTACTGCAAGCAGTAGGAGCAGCTGACATTCATCTACCACAAAATCTTTTTTACCCAACAGGAAACTCCTTGACCTACCTTCAGTTCCCTGCAAGCTTTTCAGAGACTGATGATGAACGTGCAAGAGCAGTGCTGTGTTCATGGATAAGATGTGAAAGGAAATTTTTACTCATCTGAAAACAAACTTGGAAATTGGTTCCATTTCACGGTAGGTAGCTCCACCTCCTCTCAAAAAGCAGAGCTCTACTTAATTTTACAAAAGAAAGCACTATCTTCACTGTTCCTAATGATTCACATTCCATTTAAATTTACCTTTCAACTTACAAATCTTGCTGCAGCATCTACAGAGGACCAGAAGTTTCCAAATCCTTTTACATAAACAAACCAACCAACCAACCAACCAGACACATTCCCAACACTGCCCTCCTCTCAAAAAAAATCAAAAATATATTTCTACTCACTAGAAAGCTGTGAGATTAAAATTTAGTGTAGAGGGGTTTTTTTGTGGGTGGGGGGTGCTTGTTACTTTTTTTAAGTAAGAAAAACAACTAGAGTACTATTTTACAAGTGTGAGAAACAGGAAGTTTTATTTTTATAACATTTTTTCGAGTTCAGATGGCAAACTTCGTTGGACTAGCAATTTCTTTATATTGTATTTGTAAATACCTGGAAAAGTGAAACTCTGACCCATAAAATGGCTCATAAAAAAATCCAAACACCAAGCAAAAAAACTTAAGGAGCAAAGTTCCCAGAACAACAGAATTCAGGACTCTTAAGTACTATGTGAAGACTGCTACCATACAGTTTTGTGTAACCAGCCAAGTCTGGAGCTATTTCACTTACTATTCAGAGTCCAGTTGTCAGAACAACACCTACAACAGCTAATGTATTATCTATGCTACAGTTCTATGCAGAAGCACTGCTAGGAAAATCTTTATTCTATCAAGGGTCAAAAACCTGCTGGTCAAAGGTGAACAAACTCAAATAGCTAAAAGTATATTCTTTTGCTTACTAACTACGTAGAGAGAGAAACTGGAACAGGTACAAAGAACTATGAAGTTCCAGAGCTAAACATTTCCAATTTGTTTTATCTCTGCAAAGAAACCCTCACTTGGAATAAAACAGCTATCAAAAGACTAAAAGCATGAACTCTTATACTATGTTTTGCTTTACTTAAGCATACAGTAAGTGGCATTATTATAGCACAGACTTACATCACCTGAACCCAAGAATACAGTGCACAGCTAAGGAGAAAGCATGGATGAGGCTCTGCTAGAGATCAATTGATTTAGGAGTCACAGGAATTAGTGGCAGATGAAATGCTTATGCTGTGTAAGCAAGTATTATTTGGACTTACAGCTTAGACTCAAGTAACTTTAATTAATGATGCTTGCAAAGCAATAAAATCTAGCTCTTTGTCCCCCCAATTACCTAAAACTAGTTATGAAAGTAGAAGTACTTAGAAGTACTTGAAAAGGCATGATGAACTGCCTGCTGCCACTAATAAAACCTCCACAATGGGCTTTCCCGACCAAGTTTTTACAGCACCTTTGAATTTACTGTATCTGATCATAAAGCATCATCCAAAACCCTCAAACACGTAGGAGTATGACTCTTCCTTTCCTACCCTGCTCAGCACCTGAAATCCATGTACCTCTGTGTTTTCAGATAACAGTGATCCCTGCACTTAGTCTTGAAATAAAAGCAAGAAAAAAGATCACTTCAGAATAGTACAGGTTATGTCCTCAACTGAGACTGCAGCTTCAAAGCAAAGCAAGCAATGAAACACCTCAGTAACAGCCAGTCATCAGAATCAGGTCCCCCTGGACACTGTGTACTGGTGTGACAAGCTTGGATGAGAAAAAGATATTTTGGGGGGTGGGAATCTATTTGAGAAGCTTCAGCATCTTACCACTCTAAAATACATGAAGATGTAACTTGGTAAGACTGACCTTCTACCACCTGGTCTTTATAAAAACTGATAAGGAGGTTCTTTCATTCAGACTTCCCTCAAACCCAGGTCACTTCTCAGCATAATGGATGCTAACAGAAGGACTTAACGCCAACTGCACGCATCGTATCTCCGTAGCATCCAATATATTCTGTACAGCTCTGCAAATTACTCAAAAACCATAAGAGAAAAATTAAGCAAAAGATATTGGGAAGAGCTTAATCAAGAGATGTCTGCAAGACAGTAGCAACAGCAACAGCTGTCAACCAGATTTTCCATCAGAGTTGTCGGCAGTTCCAGCCAGCTTCTGAGCATCCAGGTAAGCCACCTGCCATCTTCCCTTTCAAATGTACCCCTCACTAGTCAGTCATGCCTTTCATGGCAAGCTTGGGTTACAGCACAGGCTGCACTCTGAACTTACTCAAAAGCTGCTGCTACCAAAACCTAGAAGTATTTATTTAAAATAAAGATTTTTTTTGTCTGTCTTTTTTTTCCTCTGAGGAAGATTGCATTTGTGTGTTTGACGTGTGGCTGCTCATAAAGTAACTTTCTAGGGGCAGGCTAAGTGAAGGTTTTATTGAACAAATTCTAAGCCTCAGACTTGACAATATTGACAGCCTCTTATCAAAAAAGAGAATATCTATAGTTATACAAAACCATAAATGGCATCAGACTTATTCTTCTGATTATTCAATACCTACATTTTTAGTCATCTGCATTTATAGAAGCAGCAGTTAAGTACTGGTAACATTAAATGCTACATGGTGTACGTGCTCTAGTAACTCTTCCTGATACCTCCATATAAAACAATTTTCTTTAGAAGGTATCGAAGATGCTATGAAACAAGGCATTTCTATATATCTATAATATTTTTATTAAATAGTAATGGAAGCATTGGGTGGAAAGAAAAAAAAGAAAAAAACGCCAAGAAAACCCAACAAAACCACTTCAACGTCTGTCTGCTTAAAAGGAAAATTTCCCCTATCCTTTAAGGATCTTAAGATTGTAAGCAGCATCACATACAGGAGGGATTACTAAATTTTTTCACAACATCAAGATGCTCTACTAAATTACTTTTTCTGTCTACATTAAACGTGTAATTGATTTTAGTTCATTTAAACCAGGAGAGTCAGCTCCATGCTATCAGCCTGGTCCACAAATAGCCCTTGCTCATAATCTGGGAATCTGAGATTATTGAAATGGCCACAACATACTACTTTACCTGAGAACGTACAGTTAATTTTTTGTGTCTTACACCCATTCCTTATGTCTTCTCCACAACAGGGACAAAATTCTCAAACACTGAATGAATTAACTGCACTGAAGGAAAAGTTACTTTACAGGTAAGGTCCAGAACAGTACCCTAAAAGCTGCCTTTTCCAGGGCCAGAGCCAACTAAAACAAGTTTAAAGACAGTTTCGTTTGAGAGGCACGGAGGGAGGAAGTATACATCAACAAGGCAGTGATGCAAGGAACATCTACAAGATAGAAATCTATGTAGCGCCTCTATTTCAAACCTATGATAGCAATATAGTCCAATCATTTACACTTTGTTGGAAAAGCAGTGTCCGTCTGTTATTTCACAAAAGATGTACCACCTTTTATAATAACCGATACAAATGAAATGTGGCTACAGAACACACTGAAATCTTTTCACAGTTTTGAGAACTAGACTGGAGATTTCAGTGCTTACCACAAACTTCACATTTCACTGGAGCCAGGAGACTGTCCAGTCTCCCCTACTTCTTTTTGACCGAGGCATCTGCAGCTTCAACCAAATTCAAACCCAGACAACTGCTAATTCACCCGTTTAAATTAATTTCCCATTTCTGCTGCACAATACAGTAGCTACTTAACCTGAAAGCCTTGCAGCTAGATAGACTAGCATACTAAATAGCCTAACTCTTTAACCCATCAGCAGACACTCTGTTGTTCCCAAACTGCAGAAATCACAAGCTGGATTCCGCTTGATCCTGACCTCATATCTTCCCTAGTAATACTCCAAGTGCAGAAGACAGGGTAGGGAAGCTTCTTTCCAAAACACAGCAGAGCCTCTTACCTGACATCTCCACACCCTTTCTCATTGCTCAGCTGAACTGCTTAACTATTAACAACATAACAGCTGCTCACAACTGAGCACACAACTGCTGATGCTGAGTCGCACAACTGTTATCCATCAATATAACCACTCCTGTTTCATGGAGTCCTCTCCTTCTTGGTCACAGTTTCATTCGCTCCATGTTCTTCAAAAAGGCAACACATCCCGTGGGCATGGAGCCTCTCTTCTCACTCTGCATAGAAAAATGTGTGGCAGCTGCACTGACAGTCATGCACTTGCATAGAAAACCATCCAGAAGCATATTACATCTCTGATAATGCATTACATCTATTGTCCCAAAAGGCAAACACAATTGCTCCTATCAGCAACTCTATTACAATATTTTTTTCTCCATTATCAATTTCTGCCAACATCAAGCTAATAAATGCATGATCCCCAGTTAGAAATTGGTGGTTAAGTTACATATACCATATTAGCTGGGATCTGAGGAGAGAGGGGGGCTAATTTGAGAAATACATAGAAACCTTGCTTTCAGGAGAACGAGCATTAGCACTTTTAATGTGCTCTGGGATTTCAAGTTTAATGTATGAACCACTTAAAAAAAAATATAAATCACTTTACAGAAAATTTCAACTGGTTGCCTAACACCCATCTCCTAAGTGACTATCATCAAAACACAACCATAACACGAGTGATGAACTGATACTAAAACCCTTCAGTGAGATCACATAAGTCCTCAAAAAACAGCCCCAGTTGTGAGAGCACACTTCTCCCACATGCTGAGTAGTAGTCAGGTTCAAGAAATAAAAGCTTTGTTCAATTACGAAAGCGGATGGTAGGTATGTTTCTCATTTACACGTACAATTTTGAAATCCAAACCAATCTGACAGTGTCTAAACAGATTTTAAAGCAAAAAATTAGTACTTCCAAAAGGAAGAAGATGCAAAAGTCAGAAAAGGGAAGCTACTCACTCACTGGGACAACTTGACTAGTAAGAGACCTCAGCCTGACAATATCATATGCTTCAGCAGGAGTAATTAATGAAATTTTGCAGGGCTTCTGCCTACCAGCAAGTCAAATTGGTTACAATTCTTCAGATATAAAGTGGGCATTTCGTTGTTCACCTATTTTGCTTTGCAGGGATACTTCTCAGTTGCATGCCTGCATTGCCACCATCTCTGCTGCTGTTGGTAACTTACTAGTATCACTCAAGAGAAAGCAACAGCCCGGCAGTCTGTGAAAGGGATAATCTAAGTGACTGCAGGATGGAAGAAGTGCTAAAGACAAGAGCAGCCTAGAATAGCAGTCTGAAGATGGGCAGCAGGCATCTGCCTGCCAAAAGAGAAGACACCTCACAGGGTAAAGTTCCACAGTTCCTGGGCCAACACAGCAATGGCCACTCCAAGGTTTCTTAACACTTCCCTTGGCTCCCTGCTACTTCTTACTAGCTGCAAATTTTTGTCTTCAAAGATAAGGCTTCAGCTATTTCTCTCCTCACTGTCTGCTGTAAGTTAACATTTAGCATCGCTGTACATCATTGCCAAGCCCATCACAGATCGAAGCACGGCACTCCTCCCAGGGCGAGGGGCAGCTGCCATGTAGGGTAGTTCTACAACATCGCATACACAACTAAGATGAGTAAACATGCTCATCACAAATAAATTAAAATTCACCTAATGAAGTTTTTCAAGATATTAGAAGTGCATGTCTTGCATGCCAAGTTTCTGAGAGAAAAAGAAAATAAGCACGTGAGCCATTTTCTACAAAACCACAACCCCCTGATTCCCCGGGTCAGCCCAGCGTCTGGTCCTTCAGCAGTTTACTCAGCTCGGCAGATGAGGAAACAGTCACACCAGAAGGGCCTGTAACAGAGGGAAACCAGAGCAGCTGGAGAGCAGGGAAATGTCTGCGCCTACATGGGGCGAGGGGGTGGGGTGGGGGCAGAAAGCCCATCCCTGCTCCTGAGCTTTAAAGCTGCGCGCAGCCATCACACTGTACTGCAAACTCAGCCCACAGATCTGCTGGGGAGAAAGTTGAAGGAAGCAGTACGTGGCCGGATGATTTAGTGCTTCCCAGACTTCTCATCAGGACAGCAACACTGAGCCATGCAGCACAGACCTGCAAGCACTGGGTGAGAGCTCCTCAGAAGAGCAGGAGGTAGCAGAAAAGGGCAAGCTGGGCATTTGTCTTCATGAAAAGCACAGCAGATGAAGAACTGCTGGCTTGAGAGAGCCTAGAACTGGAATGGTGAGGACAGAAACAAAACTACATATGCATACTGGAGAAACGAGTAAGGAAACAGCGGATGAATTAAGATCAAAACAAGTCAAGGTTTGAGGGATGCTTTTTTTCCCCCCTCCTCCTTTTTTAAGAAAGAGATATTACAGAACCAAAGCACCACGGAAATACAATTTTAAAGAAAAAACAAACATGGTAAATGAGAAAGAATAAAAACTGAAGAAAAACCTGACATATGGTACAATTATCCACCACTGTTCTGACTCACAGCTTTACAACACCTGCGCAGTTAATAACCGTATTAAGTCATACATGATGTCACCAGTATTTCCTTCCTCAACTTAGTTAACTATTAGGGAAATACGTCTAACAGGAGTTTCTACACTTTTGGAAATACAACCAACTGTCCGTGATTAAGATGCCCACCCCCTGGCACAGTTTGGATGGCAGCCTACCCGCAGTTCCCAGATAAGGGAAATGGACCAAGCCCTGTGAGGGAAACAGAGCCACTAAGCAGAGGTACAAGAAAAGCAGGGGTAGGGTTTTGTTCTTGTTTGTTTCTTTTAATCCTGGTTGGAACTACCTTCTGCAATCCTTTTGGCTCCTCAAGTCAGGAGACAAGAAACTAAACTGATCAACGCATAAGACGGAAGTCCTCATACGAGAGCAGCAGATTACAGTGTTAACCCAGATAACGCAAACAAGGTCATTCAATGCTTGGAAAAGGCACACAGAAAGACTCCATTATATTATATATATATAACTGTTCTTTACCCAGCCTGCCATGTAGAATTAGACTTTGAACATCGATTTTCAGCAGCTGTGAGCAAGTGCAAAATTGAGAGCACAGCAGAAAGTTTTCATGACAATTTTTCCTCCTTAGTTATTCCTGTTCCTAACCACAACAAGATGCTTTTGTTCTACTGTTTAAACTCAACATCTCAAGAAAATGTTCAGGTACACCCTGCCACTAGAGGTAAGCTGATCTAAACATCAGTTGCCATCAGATCACCACCACAGGGGCAGCTGAACAGCAGTGACAGCACAAGGGAAGAAACAAGAATGGTACAGCTGATTTCAAGCAGCACGACCCATTGGATCAGTTTATTACTGTACCACTCATTCCAACTGCCTTCAGGCCATGGCCAGGTGGCTCAACACCTTAACCTGAAAAGCACAGCCTTAAAACAAGCCAGAGATTTGCTGTATGGAAAGAGCATGAGAAACCAGTGCCTGCTGGTATGACTTCCAGAGGAAAAACAAAAAAGAAATTTTAATTTGATCAAATACGTGAAAAAATATTTTGCATCTAACTGATCAAACACACAATCAAATCAACACCGAATACTACACAAAGCATACAAAATCTTGCAGTTACCGCTAGCTACTCCTGCTGGCAGGAAGGGAAGACTGCCGACTTGCAGTTATTTCATACCAATGTACTACTCTAGTGAAGGATGTGCAAGTATTCTGTGATCTGGCGCTAGAATTTCTTTTAGACAAGAAATGTTATATCTCAGTGTGATTTAGGAAAATAAAGGCCATTTGTGAATACTAAAGACATTTGTCAAGAGAGTCAAAAGAACAGGTTTTAGTTAAGACATTCCAAAAGCAATTAATTCATGGTGCTCAGAGGAGTGCCTCCAGCAGTTCAAGCCAAGCACACGCACAGTCCCTCAATGAATGGCTGTGATGGATAAACATGCTACTTGAAGGGAGGATATTTCATCTGCATCCATTCAACACCTAGGAAGCCTTCTAGACACAAAGAGGTAAAACTTTCTTAGATTTCTCATAACGCTTTCCCTGCTCACATTGTACTCGCTTGCAGACTTCTCCAAATCCCAGTACTAAAAGTCCATTAAGATAAGATTAAGTTTTACATATTCTTTTTTAAAAAACATATTCACCACAAGAATTTTTAAATATATCCCACTATTTGAAACACTTTTGTTCCAAGAGCTGACCATTACAGACTATTTTCTAGATATGGCAGGACAAATTCCTTCCTGTCTGAGAGTTTCCATGGTAATAAAAGTCCCCTTTAAACACATTCACGGTGGTTTGGGCAGGCCAAACAGGCAGCCTTTGTACTGAAAAGCTCCCTCTTTGTACTCCTCTGTGCTGATCCTGCACAAACTACCGTAAAAGTGTATTTTAGTGGAGGCAGAGTAAAACTAAGGCTCACATCGGTTTCACACGACAACTGTTTATTCCACAGCACAGATACAATCCTCTGGAAGATTCCCTTCGCAACGAATTTCTAGTGGTTGGAGAAAGCAAGCTACAGGGCAGTCTACAGCATGTTTCAAGCCGACCTAACCCAAGCAACTTTGCCACTTATACCATTAAAAAAAGATGAACTGCAGTGCCCAATCTCCCCACCCCACCACCACCCCCCCGCCCCGTAGTCTCATTGCTATTTGTAGATGGAGTATTTACATCAGTGCATGCATCTCTAGTTAACTAAGGGTAGTCTTAACTGATACCTCCAAGTCAGTATTGTAGACCTGCCGTGGAAAGGGACTAGGAGAATGACCTAATGGGTGGTTCAAGTTGCTGTTTGGAGGAATATACAGAAACAAAAAATGTTTTGGGGATGTTCGGCAAAGCATCTCCCTTTACATTTCTATCTATTCACATTTGTACTCTGACACCTTTAAGTACTAGCACAAATTTTGGCACATTTAGGTCTTGCTACAAGTGAAGCGTTTTTGTTTTGGGAGTTTACATTTCAGTGAATCTCACAGTATTTCAGATTTAGAAAGACTTCTTTTCCACTACCACTACAGCAGATCTACAGAAGTGGAACCAACTCTCCAGGCAATGGATTCTCTTAAGGAACTAAATCATTAAGCATAAGCATACAACTTTAATTCACCAAGAAAGATTTCAGACATCCCTTAGATTTTTTTCTTTTGTTAGCTTTTGAAAATTTCTATGATTTTATTTTGGATTTAATTTTCATTTCATTTAGATACTACCAGATCAAGTTTGTTAACTAAAGTTTTCAAACCCCGTATTTTCAGACATGTCCATAAGATTCTGAAGTGCAGCTCAGTTCCTAAGCCAGTTTTTCTTTGCTTACAATAAAACAAGGAAGAGAAAAATTAAGCATGTAACTTCCATAGTGAGCTTTTCCTCAGTGCTGCTGGCTGTTCAAATTTGGGGTTGTTTTTTTTCTTCTACCTTATCTAGTGGAAATTTCAGTATAGCACAGACTCTCATTCAGGCTTCTGAGAAAACATATGAAGGAAGAAGCAAGAACAGCAGGAATAGCTCTAAGAAATCAACAAAATGCTTCCCATCTCAACTGTTTCAAAACACTCCTCACTTGCACACCCCATTTCTCAACTCCTGCTCTGCCATGTAACTCATTTCCTATTGGGTGCCTCTGCTCCTGAGAGGTCCGATCTTGAGTGCGGACTCTTCCTTGCTTCCCAAGGATTGAAGCTATTGGTATGGAAAGCTCAAGATGAGTGAAAAAAACCCGAAAAAAACCCTGGTCTTCTGATCGCTTTCACAAGCATAAGAATTAAAATACTTGATCTTTGTCAGATCTAATTTAGAGGCATTTAAGTTTCCTTTTTGGCAATAGAGGAAACAGCCTCAAAATTAGAGCAAGTTTAAAATTGTGGGAGGCAGTCCAGTTAACATTTAAGACAAGCAGATCAAATAGAAAGGAAAGGTTTGAGAAAGGCATGTTGTGCAGAATTGTTTGGACCCACAAACCAAGCTATAGCTCTAACTTTCTGGAGAAGCTTTTTTCAGTGGGCAGGTTTTAAGAACAGGACCAGAGCAAGTACAGGAAAAATCAGAAGACAACAAAGTATTCATGAAAAGTCTCTCAAAATAACAGGTCTGGTAATTCACTGACTACTTGAAACTGAAAAATTATTGTTTTAGCTGAAGCAAAAGCTAACAGCATTTATTTTTTTCCAATAGAAAATTTCAACTCAGGAAAAGAAACTGAACAGAATTTGTTTTGGTTGCCAGCAAAACCTGGTCTATCGCTTTCGTTGAAACTAGTCCAATTTAAACAAACATCAATGTAACATCCCACATTTCTCATGCTAGCAAATCTTATTAAGAATACTTTCCACCAACACATGGTATTGCTCAGTTATTAACAACAACAAAAAAAATCTCTTAGGATCATTTGTAGTAAATCCATTTACTTTAAGCAATCTAGCTGTGAATCTATCTCCTTAAACAGATGCAACATGTTAGATGATTTTCACTGTAGGTTGTAATATTTCCAAATATGTTTAAATTGCCCTCAAATTATGCTTTATCAAGCTACCATGCTGACTGTAAGATAACTGAATATAATCAGAAAAGGTAAACTGTAGCCCCTATGTCTTATGCACCCACTTCTTAAAATCAGAGTCACAGTACAGCAAAGATTTCATTACCACCCTGTTCTGACAGAAACCAATATTAATTATTATTTGAATTAACCTTTGAGCCATAGTTTTCATCAGTACTCAGTAAAGACACGGACAATTTCTAATTACATTCTACTCTCATTATAAGTCACTAGGCTGTAAAGCTGTATCTGACAAGACTGCTATACTTGGCCTTGAAATGCTTTGGACTTCACTATAAATCTTTCAGAAACATCTAAGAACTCACTGAATACAAGAGCTATCACACAGAATGCTTCTCCAACAATTTAGAAGTGTTTTTAAAGGAATACCAACTGTGATGTCACTGAATTGCAACATTATTGCTGAAGGAAAATAACCAGTGTCTTTATCACTGAGCATCATCACATAGATGATCTTTTACCTAAAGTTACATGTAGTGGATCCACTCAGTCTATCAAGTGCAATTATGCAGCGATCATCAACTGAATCATAATTATACTCAACAAATAATATTAAAAAATATATAGACCGACAAAAATCCGATTCTAAAGCTTACAGCAAATATCTACATCATAGGATATTCTTACTACAGACAAGAGACAGATATTTTATCTGCTGAAGACTTATTAGTTCTCTAGTAGGAAATGTGGATTTCCAAGGTCATAAATGAAGAATAACCTGTAATTAATATACAAAAATTAGTGCAAGAGGACAAATTTTCTTTTGTAATTTTTCTGCTTTACCTCACATAATCACTTTGCTGCGGTCAGTTAGCTAGCCAACAAAAAATGAATTATACACATGGATACAGGGAAAGTGAACGCCATTCTAGAGAACAGGTTTCTACCCCTGACTATGCCAAATCTCTTGAACGAACAAATTAAACTTCTAAAAGAGTGATTTCTGGCTCTGTAACCCGAGCCTCATTTTCACAACTTCACAAAGCTCACATCTATGACTAACTCCAAATGTTCAATCTCTGAGCAAAAGACAAGTTTTATTTGAAGGAACACCAGAGGCTGGGATCTATCAGGTTTCAAAACCAGAACTTGACTTAGCTGCTGACTCAAGACATATTTCAAGGTATCATTTTTAACTTTCCACCATTGAAAATACCTGTATCTTAAAACAGAAGCCTGAGTATCAAATCAGTTTAATTCCAGTGAATGACATTTCACGTTACAGAAATGTCTTGACTTCAACTAAGATGCACAACAGATACAATTTTAAATATTGTTCATCTCCAAAAAACAAACAAACAACAACAACAAATGGCCTTTCCTTCACAGATCATTTTATGGATGTGTTAGTTACACACAAGATCAAGTTACTAATTTCACAAAGATTTTAAAGAGGTATTACAAGACCAAAGGAAACCCAATATAAAGTTTGGACTTGTTAACACAGAAAATGCCAGTTGTACATGTATTTAAACATATTATAGATTCTATCAGTTAATGCACAACAGCTTTGTAATCACATTGGGCAAATGATGGTCCATGACCAGAAGAATAGCTAGATACAATCAGGTTTATCACAAGACAGACTATGCTAACAGAATCCTTATCTCTTCATTTTTGGGAGAGGCTACAGATGATGGATGGGACTTCAGTCTATAAAAATGCAAAGCGTTTGTAATGTTGGTGTCAACAGTTACAAACAACTGGTGTTACCAATTCTAAATATGCATCCATTTAAACACATAAGTTGTATTTTTCCTTCCAAGCCAGGTGACTAAGACTACTGTCTTAAATTACATTCCCATAATCTGAAGCTATCCAGATCCTTCACCTTAACGCTCCAACTTGTGTGACCACTCAAAAAAGCAAGAGTGGGCGATACTGTTTGTTGCTCATTTTCCTTGCAGTTGCATGCTTTTCAGAAGTTACCCCAAATTTACATCTTCTTTGTATTACAGTAGTATCTACCTGAATATTCAGATAAGCATCTTCCTTTTATACCTGATATATTAAATGTCTGGATTATTCTCCCACTCTTCCTGCTAAAACCACATAACTGGCAGTTTGACTATTTATTTTGTAGACATAGAAGCGTAAAAGGGGAAGAAGAGAGGAAAGAAACAGCACCATTCTTAACCATGCAAAAACTGTGCTTAAATAGAAACAAATAATTTATTTCCTTGCACTTATCCTTATCTATCTCATTAATAAGAAAATGAGGCTGAGTGATGGGCAAATGTAAATCTACTCACGCTCCAATCACATGCCTGTCTGACTCAGATCAATAATCACACAGGGGGAAAAGGTGGCATCAGAACCACAGCAGGATAGTTTGTCTTTATGAACACTTTAAAGTACTTTCCACAAAATTTCCAAGAGCTTCCTGTTGTAGTTAACTCGGGATGAGCCCTAACGCCCTATTAAACTTCAGGGTAGACCAGAAGGAACAAATATGTATCCAAGCCTTTGAAAAAGCAAGGAACACTGACAACTTACTGTCAAAGAGTCAGTTTTGATTTATCCTACAACAAACACTATGCTGGGACTCTATTCTGCTAGGGCATAACTGCTCCATAAATCCTCTAAAAGAGGTATGTGCAACCCAAAGCACATGATTTCATTTCATACTATTCATCAACACACATGCCTTTTCAATTAAAAATAAGATAATACTAACAAGATCATTAAATCATCAACACCAAACACACCCAAAAGACTCCTTTGGCCTCCAGAAAGGCTGTCCTGCCTTTCAGTTTGGTATCTTTTTGCGTATTTCAAACTGAAAACACTGAGCTTCTGACATAGTTTAATGTAAGTAAACCTAATACACAGTTGTCTTGATTTTCAGCAATTCAAAGTTACAATTTAATGAGAATTCTCATTTGTGGTACAGCACCCAGCTACTTGGAGGTCTTTGTTAAGAACGTACTTGATGGAGCACAGCCTTTTAAAAGCCTGTTGCCAGTCCCAAAAGATGTTGCCATATTGGTGGGGGACAGGGGGGAACAAAAGTAAGATATGCCTTTGATGAGGATCACAGAAACAGAAGCAGATACCTGTAATCCATAGCTTTGCTCATGCTGCTAGATTAAAACCTACTTCCCCCTCCCAGTGCACATTCAAAATCCCACGCGCATGGGGGGATAAGGGACAAGGAGTTAAGGGAGGGAACGACAGCATTATAGCACCTCGTTTGGTTTTATCAGCTATTCATAGACCATAACAAAATATTCTCCGACTGTCTTCAAGCTGTTTTTTCATATCAAATTTGCTAGCGACACTTTTAAACAAGCCTATAAGCAACGTATTCTAATAAATCAGCCTATAAAAGCCCCTATTCCCTTTAAACTGGGGCACTAAGTGACTGATAGCTTGTGATCTTCCAATAGCAGAGACACATTGTACTAATGCACAACTATGCAGCTTTCAAACCAACAACTTCCAGATTTCTCCCTCTGAATGTTACTTCAGAGAAATTCAAAATGCGTCAGTTCAGGAAGGGGTATAAAAAATGGCAAGAGCATCCCTCATTAAAGACCACCTAAGAGAATTTACCATCTCACAACACACTGCTTTTGATTGTGTCTAGGCTGGATTAGTTTCAACCTTTGTTACTTCAAGTTCTGTTACCAGCCTGTACTTTGCAGACAGAAAACCACCCTTCCGCTTTACTCTAGCTGTTTTGCTATTATTTGAACTAAGAAACGACCCCATCCTAGAATTCCTTGAAGCTCTTTCTTAAACCAAAAACCCGTACTTCTATATAGGTTCTTTCCCTGTTACCCTCAACAAATCTACCTGTAAGCATGTTGATTGCAATTTAACTTATTTTAAGATGACAATAAAACAAGTGAAGAGCTTATCTTGTACATACAGCACATTATCTAGACGCTGAAGTAGGTTTAATGAGAAAGTTTA
Source organism: Falco rusticolus (assembly GCF_015220075.1). NCBI lineage: Eukaryota > Metazoa > Chordata > Aves > Falconiformes > Falconidae > Falco > Falco rusticolus. Next base: position 44,830,472 of record NC_051189.1, read on the forward strand.
AAAATTCACTTATCAAAGCACAACCGTGACTCCTCAACAACTGGAATGGGCACAAGCCTTTTGTGACACCTGCATTCTTGGTAGGAAAAAACCAAAAGAATTTTGTAAAAATTCTGTTTATTTCTAAGCATTATGAACTCATACTTACCACCTTTCAGAGCACCCATTTTGAAAATGCAACTGCTCCCTCTTTATGAGTTTGCCTACTTTCACGATATGGGGTCTCAAGTATTTCACGATCTTTACACAGCAGACATTTTTTCCCTTGCTGAAGTGTAAAACTCCACAAAATAAGAGTTGATGCTGCTGCAATACTGCATGAATGCATATTACAGACTACTTTGAAAGTCCACGTAACTCTCGGAGTAGCCTCTTCTCTAACAAATTATCAAATGAAATACAATCCGTGCCTATGACTTTAGATTTACAGACTTGCTACTTCCCAAGTACTTCTCAGCTAAGCAAAGCAACACAATTTTCAAAATAAAAAAAAACAGTACTTTTATTTGTTATTATTTGTTATTATTTGTGCAAATGTTTTTCTAAATATGGTACTTGCATATCTATATGTGAAGACATGAATAAACTCCTACTGTTCCACCACTGCTTCAAGCACCAAAGGTTTTAACACAGAGTGGTACTGTAGCATGTCACATACTATGATGAAACAGAGAGACCTCAGTACTAAACAATTAAATAATACACTACAGTACAGCTTTTCACATAGGAAGCCAAGAAAAAGAAAAGTTATGATTCCCATGATAACTACAGCTTGATTATAATACTGTTTTATACTGTATATTTGAACAAATGCATCAATTTACAATTGATGGGGAATTATAACTGAAGGACACAGTCATATACTTTGTGTCATTCTTAAATAAATCAGTGGCATTCAAAATAAATTTCCATGCCACTTGTACAACTTGGTAAGGTGAATGGTTTGTTTGCAAGAAAAAAAAAAAAAAAAGAGGCTGTAAAAGCATATAAACCGTATTTATCAAACAACTTCAAAGTTAACAGTGAAGCACATAGGGCAACACTGCTGCATTTTAACTAGATTATGGACTATTTCAACATCCAACAAATTATATTCAGGTTTGTCCATGTCATATTTGCCTTGACTATACCATGACTCACAGCTACTGCAAATTAAATCTATTAAATATATTTAAACCAATCACAGGTAAACCACAGGCTGGGGAGACTATCAGTAAGAATATTTTTCATCAGGAGCGGGATAAACCAGACAAAAAGAACTAGCAAGTAGAACTGCAAACAAAAGCTATGTTCATAAAGGGGCAAAGTAATAAAAAGTCCTCTCACAAATGCCTGGTACACGAAGCCCGCTAGAGAATCCACTGGGCTAACATATAACCAAGATAGGAAAGAAACACTCCAAGAAAATAACAAAAAAACTTAAAGTTTTTTGCATCTGCTGTCATTGGAGAAGCCAAGGGAAGCTTTCATCTTTTTCATCTCATAAAGCCTCAGAGGTAGCTTTGGTCAAACCAAAGCAAACAGTAGGAAGTTACCAAAACAAGACAGTATTCACCCAAGAGTTCTGAAAAGCTGAAGGATAAAAATAGCCTATCTGTCCACTATACCATATAATGTCTTGGTGTCAAGCACCGCTTTCACATCAGTGGTCCATCAGTTTTGAGAAGTGGTCACACCTTTAGACCGTCAAATCAGTAGAAAATATAAGAAACAATGTTAATGGGCACACAGCTAAGTACAGGTTACAAAAGTGACACTGACGCTTTCCCACAGAAAAGTTCTGTCTCACTAATACCGGAGAATTCTTTGAAGCAATTGGTAAGTGGTCTAAGTCTGACCTAACTTGAATGACCAAAACATGCCAGCTGCTGAACAAATGTCCTCCACCAACAGTTCCTAAAGAAACTATGCTACAACAGCAAAGAGGGAAGGTCTTCACATGGATAAGTAACCGGCTCAAAAGAGGAAAAAAAAAAAAAAAAAAAAAAAAGGAAGTTAGGAAACCACCTGCATCTTTTCCAGACCCATGTTATTTAGCATGCACATAAAAGATCTAAAAACAGGCGGTAAGCCTTGAAGTGAGCTTGCTGATAATATTAACAAGTTCACTTTGCTAAAAACGAAAATCAACTATGCAGGAAGCAGCAGACCTTCACCTTACCCAGTGAAGGTGTAATAAAATGCAGATGACACTCAGTGTAGGTAAATAGGAGGCCATGCACCTGAGAAAATACAATCCAACTGTTTTACATACATTTTACTGAGCTCTGACCCGATTACCTCGTTGTCAAGAAAAGAGATTTGGGAGCTAGAATAAATACATCTAAGACGACAAGATTTGTCAGAAGAGTAAACAGAATGCTAAGCATATTTAAGAAAAAAAGAAAAAAATCCAAACACAAAACTGTACGAGAGATGAGATGCACAAGTCTATGAGGTACCTATCTGCAGTGCCAGTGTTTGCTCTGCCCACGTCCACTTCTAAAGTAAAATTACTGAAGGACCAAAAGGGGATGACAGGCATCTGAATACCCTTCAGAATCTCCAGCCTCGACAAGGGAAACCAGAGAGAGAATAAGTGAGTCTACAAAATCAGGAGCAACATGGAGCAGGTAAGTAGTGAACCATTGATCCCTTTTTCTTTTAACAAGGAAACTAGAGAACATCAAACAAAACTAGCAGGTGGTAGGTTCAAAATAAAACAAATAAAAGGAAGCAGTTCTTCATACAATGTGTACTTAAGCTGCAGAACTCATTGCCACGGTCCCAATGGAAAGCCAAGAGTTTACACAGACCAAGAAAAGACTAGATGAATTCATGCAAGAAAAATTCATTAGGTGTTACCTATCACTTTTTCCAAAGTAATTCTGAGCTGCAGAGTTGTGGAGGCTAAGGGGCTTGGCTCTGTTTCTGGACAGCCTCCACCGTGGTCACTATGAAATAGGATTCTGGGGGATACAAACCTCTGGTCTCAACTGGCAGAGGTATTCTCTAGTACTAAAAAAGCAAGACTGTATTTGTAACACGGTTTTAATAGCTCTTTACAAGTATGTTACATCAATAATACACAATTTCCAGTAAATAATTTCACCTTCCTTTCATGAAGAAACTATGTATTTCAGTCCCTGTTATCAGTACTTCAAGAATGCAAATGAGATTACAATATTTGAGAGGACCACAGCATGAAATGAGACAGGGACCCAAAATAGCAAGTACCAGACTCTGCTGAAATTCTACCTTTCCTATATAAAAGATAACCCTACTTCAACAACAAGAAATTCAAAGATTTTATGATCTGCTTTTAACCCCTTGAGGGAGTAAAAAAAACAGGTGGATAAGGGTAGGCACAGAAATGCTGACAATACTGCAGCACAAGCAGTACTTCTCTGGGTGCTACACAGTATCTGCAGTGCCTTTTAAGTTTGGTTTGGGAATAACTTGAAACAAAGTTGTATTATACATTGAAATTTTAGGAATACTGAACCTGTATTAAAAACATTTTTTCCACCTTTGAAGGAGAAAGAATTAAAACCAACATTAAGTAGTGAAAAAATATTTTTTCTGATTTAAACAGCAGTTTCAAGAGATAGTATCAGCTCTAAGCACTGGCCTGAAGCTTTACTACTGTTATAAAAAAGGTACTTAAAATAACTACAACATATTTAGGTTAAGTACTTAAAGGAATTACTGGAAGACTGAATTCAATCCTCAGCTCCAATCCACAAGTCATTGTGCAACATCTTAGCTGCTGAAAACAAACCCTCCCTTTTACCTACAAGGTGGGGACCGTGCCCATCTCCCAAATTAGAGGTATGAACTTTTCCCCCGACAAACACAGAAGACACAGCAATTGCTGTTGTAAGCAGTGGCAGAACTCTGCCTCTTTGCATGTTCCAGCCTTCCTCCAATACCAGAAGGGTGCTGCTGCGACTGTGCTGAGCACAGCCCAAGCTTGAAGACAGCAGCGTATGCCCAGTGCAGAACAGGCCTTCTGCTAAACCTCCACCAGACACGAGGCATCACAAGCCAATGGTTTACTTTCAAGGACTTGTAGCAATCAAAATTTTCACAGGTACAGTAAAACTCACCATAACCCCCTGATCACACCCAAGAAATTACATACCCTTGCTTAGAACCATGCAGTTCTTCAAAGAGATTATTCAGTTGTAGTTTAGTTCAGTCAAGTTAAATACTTGACCTGAGAGGGAAGAAAAAACTTACAGTAAACGTGAGTCAGAACAGCTAATAACATAGTATACTTTCTATTCTATGCTATCTAAACTCTTTCTACTTCTAAACCTAAGCTCAACATACAATAATCACAGACTGTTTGGCAGAGCTCATTCAGGAAACGGTGTAGGAAGTGGGGAAGGAGCAGGGCTTATAGTCCCTAAACTCAATACACAAAATATAATCGCTTAGAATTTACTCCTGAGAAAAATTTAAAGGAAGACATAAATTCTGAAAAATAGCAGGCTATTCAGAGACAGACTCTAAACTCTTGAAACAGGTTTTTTTTAAGTGCTAAATAATAGACCAACTCTGCTTCATGAGACCAATAGTAAGGCAAAATTAACACTTGTTAAAGAACTGTGATCATCTGATGAGAGCTGCTAGGTAAACAGCAACTATTACAAATCCCAGTATGGGAGACCTCAAATACATCATTATGAACCTGGTATGCCAGTTTGGAGTAGCACTCAGGTTCCTGGCTTCTGACCATCTGCTCAGGCCACTAGCCTTGAAAAGAAGAAAAACCACCCAAACACTCAGAGATGCATGCACTCAACAGATACTTTTGCCTTCTATCACTTCTGTGCATAATTGAAGCAAAGAGCGTCAAATTCACTCACTGGAAACGAATGTACTTTTTCTTACGGTACAGCAGAATTACATTCTCAAAACTTCTCCTGACCTTTCAGCAAGCCTCATGCTATTGCACAGACCATGCATCAGCAACAGTCAGCATCGGCCAGTGGAAAAATACCCCTGCTGCCCCCATTCCCCCCTACCTGTTGTGGGTTTGTTTGTGGGTTTTTTGGGTTTTTTTTTTTGGGGGGTGGGGTTGAGGCAACATAATTTCTCAGTTCCTGTTAAGCTCTTCCTGTAGCAATGCCCACCATTCCAGACACCTCCAAATTTAATCCACTGGAATAAGCGGCCTTTAAATTAAGGTGTTATAAGGTCATATAGCAAGCAAGATGATCGGATTAAAGAGGAAGTGGAGTTAAGTTAATACTGAGTCACTATTTTAAGTTCTGCGTTCAATACAACAGCATGATAGCCTTTTGAGTGTAAACCAGTCTTCAAGCAGGACAGCTAAAAGCTTTTCTATTTTTTTTTTTAATGTTTTATTTCTTTTTTGAATCTGAACATGAAATGCAGGACAAAAATTCATCAGACAGCGAAGATCTGGTCCCAGAGACAGATGTTTTACAGCTGTGCTTTGGGCTTCCTAAAGCCCATTAGAGCTAGCACATACAATTCCTAATGTAAACAAGCTGCTTTTAGTAACTACAATACTCACTCTGAACACACACAACGCTAGTCAGGGCCAACACTCCTCACACAGTTTTCACCAAAGCAGCTTGCAGGATCTTTGGTGGCTTGGGACAGAAATTGTAAGTCCCTTCTCCTGCTCCTCCCACCATCTCCTGTAGCTCCTGAAAGGGAATTTTTTTTAGATGTAAAACCCACAGAGAGGAATCTAGATGGTGCACTGCATTGGGGTTTTGTGGGTTGGCGGGATTTTTTTGGATAATTTTACTAAGTGTTTACCTTCCATTAAAGCACCAAATTAATTCCATTAATTGCCCAAATCTTGAGAAAAACAGGAAGGAAAGCTCTTCCACCTGCTAAGAAGCCCCTTTCTGTCACTGCAGGCAGTGTACACAGATAACTTCACAAAACAGCCAGGGCTTTTCAGGAAGCAAGCAGTTTCTCATGCCATGCTCCTGCTATGCTGAACGAGTCACCTCAAGCTGGCAGGTGGCTTGAGGAGGAGCTACAGGCAGAATCCCTGATTTTTTGTGAAGTGTTCATTCCTCTGCTGAGCTAAATAGTGTAAACTGCCCATTTCTCTCTCTGGAGAACAGCAAGAGTATAGTTATTGCAGGAGTAACTAAGCAGCATCTTATTTTACTTGCAGTGAGATTTTTTTCACCAATTTTAAACAAAAGTATCTTCATTTGGCTATAAGAAAGCTTTAGACTGTGATGGGAAGTAACAGTCTTAGCCACCTACTATGATCGAGAGCTCTCACACTGCCTCAAACTAACAGGAATAATGTAGATACTTGGGATCAAACTTGGGAACAACTGAATCCACTGAATTAAACATTGATTTGATAAAATTTGAGGCATACAAATTGACTCAGAAGGTTGATGAACCTAATGGAGAACTTCAGGCTTGCCAAAAATAATAATAATGAAAAAAAAAAAAAAAATCACACTCCCCCAGAGCAATGTACTTTCTTGTGAATAAATTGTTTTAAAGATGAAATACTTTACATTTGAAATATCAGACAAGCCATTTATACATTAGCAAATCTTTAAGGCTTTTGTTCTCCTACCTCAGAAGGAAAACCGATTTCTGGGCAGCAGATTATTAATTCTAACAAACTGTTCATAGCATGCGAGCTGTACCATCACTAAATAAACGAATTTTAATATCAATTTGAACTCAGGCCAGCACATTTTTCTTTTGGTGTCCTTTGCTTCACAGATGATTACTCTATTTCTATTTCTCCCATGAAGGTTCCCAGGCAACTGATCCAATCCACTTGCTCACTGCCACCAAAATGAAAAGATGAAAAGGCCTTGCTGCTCTCCAAGCCACCGGCCCCCCTCATCCTTAGTACCAGCTCTGGTGTTCATCAGACCCTTTTATGAGCCAGTTTGATTCATTACAACAGCAAAATGCTCTCCATTTTACAGAGTTATTTTTCTGCCATTTTAGTGAACTAAAGTGGTTCACAGAAGGACCTGACAAGCACTGCTGCTGTAACAAAGTAGCAGAGCCATGTGGTTGGGAGGAAGGGTGCAGGGGGACAAAGGCGGAGAGGAAACTTCTCCTTTCAGAACAATGTCCGGTTAAATTAGCTCACTGCATTTCTCAAACCGTACCCTGACTTACAAATGATTAGATGGACCATGAGAAGACATTCAACAGCTTTCAGCTACCTTCAAAGCTAAAAAAAAAAAAATTAATCTGTTGCACAAAAAATATAATAATATGTATTTGTATACAGATTCCAGTATCATACTCCAGCATAAAAATAAAGAAGCTCATGGAAACATAATAGCAAGATAAGGATAACTCAATTAGAAGGGGAGGGTAAAGAAAGCTTGGCAGATTGCATCCTGAATTTTATTTTTTTTCCCCCATGAAAAAAGTCCCTGGGAAAGCGACCACCAATCTCAATATGCATTATGATGGAGAAAAGCTTCAAATATTTCTGATAAGCAGAAAACAGCAATAATTTTGCCTTCCCTCCTTAAGTTGTCACCAGTATCCAAGTAAGCCTATTAGGCGAAAGCTGACGCACCTAAGAGAAAGAATCTAGAAGGATGCAGTTGAACCAAGGAGTTGCAAGGTGTTATACCCCTGACAAGTGACAATGTGCTCTAGATGCCTAGTCCCCAGGTTTTCTGCCCAGTAATTTCTCTCCATGGATCGATTTGCCTCGTTCTGTGATGGACTGCCTACTGTGGATGTGCCATTTCACTTGAAAAGCAAGAAGTGAACATGTATCAAATACATCACTCCCACAGCCAAATTGAATCGATGACAGCAGCAAACGGGACAGCTCAGCTGCTGGAGCCCTTATCTTGCTATTCAAAGTTCATTGCCTACCTGGAGGCACCTCAAAACAGAAACAACCTATTTCAGAGAGCACTGAAGAGAAAAAGCACCCTGCCCCAAACAAAACACCACCATCATTACACCTTACCAAGTCAGACAAGGATTTTTCAGCCTTCCTGACCCTACCGGCTGCCTACCAAAAATCTTAATGTCGGGCAGCCACAGAGCACACCATGAATCTCTAAGTGCCACAGAGCCAGAGCTACAAAGGAAGACAGCAGCAGATCCCAGAAGCCCCACCAGGGAATAAAATCGGGCAGGCAGCCTGCATCCCAGCTGGCTCTGTAATATCCGCCTCCAAGAGCCCCTACTAGTCCAGTTCCTCCCACAGCAAAAATTCACATTGCCTAACAATCCCCACACCGCACAGTCCAGTTGTGACGCTAGTCATGTGACAGTCTCAGCAGGGGAATCACACATGAACCGCTGACAAGCCAAAGGTTGACCATCCTTCATCTGGAGAGGCAGGCAGAAAGGCAGGCGTTCTGGCTTCCTTTCTTTTGGGGGAGGAGGCAGGGAAAGAGGACTGGTGGCGGAAGGAGAGAAACAGATCAAGGAGATTAGTCTTTTAAATAACTGTATTAGGGAAATTTCTTATTATGAGAGTAATGGAAGCAATTCCTTCCACCTGCCATCTTTTTTGTAACAAAGGTTTTCTTCTTTAACACCTCAATATTAAGCAATATCGGGGGGGGGGGGGGGGAGGGCAGGGGTGAGAAGTGTTAGCCTATTTCCTTGAGAGCTAGCCCTCCAAGAACTCACATTAACCATAGCATTTCTCTAAATCTAACCATAATAAGTGAAAAGCCACACACAACCTCCCCCCCCTTTTTTTGTTTCAGTGCAACATCAACATACTTGACTTCCAAGACTACCTGCTACAACAATTATCGGACCCAAGTTGGAAAGCATGCTTCAGTTCTAGCACTGCCTTTAACAGGCTGATTCTTCCAACAGCCATACTATTTCTATGAAACAACCCCTTCCTTCTGCAGTTCAAATCCTGTTTAAAATACAAAAGTACGTTCACGAAGCGTCGCTTCTGTAAGGGAAGGTGGCATGGGCTGGGGATTACTGCAGAAGTGTAGTAAAAGAGAAATGCAGGTGGAACTGATGCCATTTTTTCAGTAACCTCTAAGGTTACAACAGAATTAAAGAAGCACAAAACTGCCTTCACTTACTTCTGTACAAAAAAACCCCAACAAAATTACGATGTACCTTTGCAGAGATCAAGAAAGAGGAGGGAAGTGAAGCTGAAGCCTGCTTATTCACTTCCCCACTGACTAAAGAATGATGATTAAACTAAGGATGAGTAAGGCTGTACCCCATTCACAGAGCCAAGTGAATGCAAAGCACAGCAGACACCTCATAACGGTACTGATAAATAAAACTGAATTACATAGCAGGTCTCTCCCAGACTTACCTCCTAAGGCAGTCCAGAAACCCCTATTTAACTCACTTTCTGAACGATTCCTTCCTAAATTAAGAGAGATACTAAACTGCTCACTATAAACTCTCAGTTTAATTCTTCACACTTAAAACAACTTGAGGCAAGAATTATACTCTTGCTAAGAGTCCCTGACATGACCACACCACCTTGTGAAGTCTGCAAAAACTTCCCAGGAACTAGCAATATAGTACAAGTACCTCCCAAACCAAGAACCGGAGATGACCTGCCTGCTTTTTGCCTTGCAATAAACCACCAAATCCAACAAACAGCTACTCCAGTCCAACAGCAGCACAAACCAGAGCACATTCTCCAAAAGCCACAAGACTTGCCCAGATATATGCCACACAGTTGAGACCCAGGAAGAAATACAAAATCATATTCTTAGATCTTATTTCAAGCTAACAACCACAGTTACAGCTGTTTAGGTATTTCTGATCCCACACAAACAAACAACACACATTCAAATAGAGAACTACAAGCAGCAAGTTACCTGGGATGCCAGATTCCTGGACTTCAGCTACGCTCTCCTAGCCAGGTAGGATTTTGACAACATCTGTTATACCCTACATGACTAATTAAGATGCAAAAATTTACCAGTCTCTCACCTATGTGCAATTTTATTTCAGCCTCATCAGAGTGATTTTGGAACATCCGCTAGCCTCATCATTACCTTCCTTTCTTCAGTCCTCCTTCTATTAAGCATTAAAAACATAGTAAGTCGTATCTCCTTGGTTGTCTTATTTTCAACTTGAAGAAATATTGAACTGCTATTCTCCACAGTCAAGACCAATATGCACTTTCCTGTAAGACATTTTACCAAGTAACATTTCGGCTTTGGATTTCAATCTCCACAGCTACATCAAGAATCCTCTCTGAAGCAAGGAATATTTTCCTATAATAAGTTATCATCAGCTTGGACTCAGGGGCCGAGCACATTCGTCACAGCCACTTACTGGCTCACCCAAGTTGTTAATACTGAAGACTTTAATCGAATTTCTCCACTTCTCTCACAGAAGGGCTTGTTTCACATTTCTCCCAAAAGAGCACTACCCCCATGCTTTCTACGATGAAGACTTTTTCTCCTCATTTTGTCCTATCCCTATCTCTCAACTTCTAAAATTCCAGCTTTCAGTACAGTTTTAGTTAGTTTTTCCCTGGGTTCTCTCTCAAAGAATGACCACTATGCCTTCGCACCTAAAGACTGCCCATTTCACAAATCCTGTTTACCCTGTAAATAAATCCACAAGCTTCCTATTTTAAGATCCAGGACAAAAGTGCCTTTATTAAAGTCTTCCCTGGAGTTGCTCCACGTTCTGATCTGCTTTACCACTGGTCACATAGTTCTGGGTCTCCAAACCTTCCCCTTACTCCTTTCAAAAACATCACAATCCCCCACAGGAGCTCCTCTTCACACTCCGGATTTCTGTTTGGCAAGGGGTACCCCACAACAGCTATCCCCATTTCACACGAAGTGGGATGGGACTAGGCTCTCCCCACTCACAACTACTCCATGCACAGAGCAAGAGAAACTATTACAGCTGTATTCCTCAACTATTGACAATGGGGGAACATCATTTTCATGAAGAAAAGGCTTGAAATTACAAGAGGCCTTTCCAATGCAAAGGGTCACGAAGAACCTTTGGAAAGCTGCTGGCAGGCTGGGGCACCCCAGCGGCCTCTGCTCTGCCTCTTCGCTGCCAACCGTCCCCTTGCCAGGTGGCAACCAGGGTCTAACGGGAGACTTCATCAGGCTTTGGTGCAGACAGCCAGCTCTTCCCACACCAACAAAAGCATCCTCCGTGCCTCGGGTAGAAAGCGGTATTATGAGGAGTTGAAACGCATGTTTGTTTTGCAACGTACCCTAATTATCTAAGACTGGCAAGAAAACGCAACTCCACTAAGCAAACAGAAAGCAATATAAATTGGAATGAAGATTAAAAACCCAATAGGAAAAGCACAAGATGAAGAGGAAGAAAAATCTATGGGAAAGCTGGGGGGTGGGGGTAGGGGTCAGCAAAGAGAAATAGAAAGAAATAAAGGTTTAGGTTTCAGAGCAGGACTGGTTTTGCTGCGTAAAAGGAACCATACTTTGTACATCTGATGTACGCATCCATAAAAATGCTTTAAGAAGTGATGCTTACTTTGTAGATAGAAATAAAAATAAACTGTTGGTAGGCCGATTTCTTTCGAAAAAAAATCACTAAGAAATTTTAAAGCCAGCTACCTGTTGAAGTTCTAGCAGTAAACAGAAAGCTCAGCTGAACAGCTTAAAAGCGGCTCAAGGACACTGAAATTCAAGTGCTTCCAAAACTATCCAGCACTGGGTTCTCCGCATGCCAGCTACTCCCAGGCAGGTGAGTTGCCATGCTGCTCGCTATGATAACCAGCCCGTATTTAAATGAAGCCTGAACAGAATAACCTCTAGGATCAGCACTGTATATGTGAAATTTAATTTTCCTCTTGGAACCATTAGGAAGGTGGCAGACATTTTGGCTGCAATGACTTTTTCCAGACAATTGATTCCCAAAGTTATTTATTCCCCACCATTCGCCTCAAGGCCCTCTCATCACAGCAATCGTCTATGTCAGAGGAAGGTTCGACGCAGCTCCCATGAAAGCCAAGCAAAACCACACCCAAAATAGCTATATAGGTCACTATCACGCAAGCAAGGGTTTCTGGTTAGTGCCTATATGCCAATAAGCTTTCAAAGTCGCATCTCTTAATGATGCTCTACGACTATGGTCGCTTATTTGATAATTCTCACTCTTTTACTGAAGTCAAACTTTTAAATGAAGATGCCTAAATTACGTAGTATCTCTTTTTTTGAAAGCCCACCCCCCCAGGAGAACGCATTTGGTGTAACGGCACCAAAATAATCAGAATGGTTAGAAACCACTACTGAGCGGCATGCGTGAAACATGAGAGCCCAACAGCATGAAGATCCTTGGTTTTGACTTGGCTTCTTCTAGGTGCATGTTTACATCTTTGAAAAGTCACAATGTTGGAAGCTAAGAGCTAATCAGCTTTTGTATACTTAAGGATATTCTTAAGAGCTCTGTTGTCATATTCAGGCGCTTGGAATGTGTCCTTTAGGTCACAGCCTCCTTTTTATTTTTTGTATCATGCCTTCCAACCTCATTTTCCAAGTAAGAATTTTAGTGTGCAACTACAATGTGGTACTTCCATGACTGCTGATCTTGGGTAAGATATGAAGCACTGAAAGTTACAGTTAGATTCCGCAGACAGAAAGAAATCAAGAGGAAAACTCTTCCATCAGGTTTCAGTATCTTGTCAGAATCCTAATAAAAGCATGGGATGTTTTCTGTGTATCGTACCTCACTCCTTCCTCTGAAAGAGTTCCAAAAATAAATTATACTCGGAGCTTCCCTTTGCCTTTTTATCTATCGCCGCCAAAATATAAGACTGTATTTGAGACTTTCTTCTACTAAAATCCAGTGGTTTGTTTGTGCAAACAAGCTATTCACAGAAACAGATACGATGAGAAACTATGAAGTCCATCTTAATGATAAAGCTAAATAGATGCAGTAAATTAATACAATAACTTTTCTGTTGGAAAGCGAAATCTAAAGCCTCACCTACACACAAGAGACTCATTTGTAAAAAAGACAGTTTAATTATTTGCTAAAATTTGCAGGTTTCTCACTTTTATGTTATGTATACAGGGAACATAAAAGTATCACCCATGTTACTTAGGGCAACAGTTAACCAGCTCATAAATCTGAGCAGCCAGTGGTCTGTTCATAGCAGACAAATACAAAAGGGTTTGGAAGTCAGGATTTAAGGGGACTGGGGGAAGGAGGACCTTCAGACACACAGCACTTGTCACACAGTTGCGTGTATCCTTGCTAGCCATACAGATTTATTTGCATAAAGCTAGGTTTGCAAGAGCAAATACCAACCACCAGATTCTAAAAGCTTTCCCTCCAAAAAGTAATGTAAAAATAAGATGAATGGGAAACAAGGGATAGAGTTAAGGCACAGGATTCAAGGCAAGGCGTGTGTATTTCCACTCTCTTTCTTTCTAGTTACCTTTTTTCCTCCTCCTCCTCCCACTTTAACATCCCTCACGTACCACGCCATACACCAAAAACAAAACAAAAACCGAAGAGCCAGCTGCCATGGGATGCCATGGATATGGCAAGCCAGAGACTCGCTGCCAGATTTCAGCAGCTCTTTGAAAACGTGCAAAGTTCCTGTTTCTCAGGCCTTCCACCTTTACAGAAAATCACATCTGGGTTGGGTTGGGTTGTTTGTTAAGGTTTTTAAAGAAGTTTTGTATTCTTCACCTCCAGCGAAGAGCCTAGGCCACGTCTGCTCGCACAGCCGCCGCCTGCAGCAGGGCACGGGGCACAGCCTCCCTCCGCACCAGGGCAGGATGGGACCCGGCGACCGGCCACCCGCGCCAAGCCCAGCGGCACATACCCTTCCTCAGCGTACTTTTCCCAGCTTTGCCATCGGCTGGTTTCACCTTTACTTGCAAACAACTCATTTTACGTCTCATACAGCCCTCGTGCTATTTGAGTGTTAACGGGAAATACCATAGACGTTCATCAAAAGCTTTCAGTGCAAAAGAGCAAATACCTCGCGTGAAAAAAGGCTAGGCTCTGGTTAACTGACCCCGCTACATGGGCTGGGAAGTCTTTACAGCGCTCCTTTGACCTAACTCTTCAGGTTTCTGCATTAACCAAATTCAAAAGAAAATGGTTACAACTCACATCTCCCACCACTGTACAGAATCGTGATGGCAATGAAGAGCATTCTGCTATACCTCATTCTGACTGGTATTTTTTACAATACTACATCCTCAGAAATTGTTATTTACCTAAAAGGCCTGTGTGATCTTTACCTATGATCAAAACTTTCCATAATTACCGAAGGGGCAATAAAATCATTTTGGGTTTCAAATCTGAGCAAGTTTTTTTTTTCCACTGTTTAAATAACCTAACCAGGATTTACAAGTAATAACAGAAATTATCATTACACTGTTAAATATTTAGTAAGATATTGGTCAAATACGATTATCCAATTAGTATCAGTGCATCACTAATTCACTTAAACTTGCAATCACAAGCATTTAATGCTCTTCTAAGAGCCTGTTCTACAGCTTTCATAATGATCTTTACATATTTATTTAAAAAAAAAAAACACTAAAAAGAGATTGAAAATAAGCATTTAGGTTAACAGAAAGGCAGGACAGGGGATGTGTGAAGCTGTGGCATTTTCCAATGCTACAGTAGGGAAAATCTTGGTTTGTAAAACTGTTTCAAACTTCAAATGATGTCTCTCACAAAAAATAATTACTTTTTCCAAGCAGTTGTGGTTTTATCCTAGAGGAAAATAGTATGCTATCAAGAGGATCTGTGCGAAACCCTGAGTACACTTACACCACCAAACAAGAAGAAACAAGTAACGCTCCCGCTTGTAGTAGCTGGAGACAGGAAAACGTGCAGAACACAATTGTTCTAATCACCTGTTACAAACCTCAGAAACAAACGGTTAATTTTCCTCCAGACTGCATCTTATTTTAAAAGGCATTACGAGAATTTTTCCGCTGCTGTTAAAAAGGCAGCGGAAGGACCTCTTGGAAGAAGCCCCCTCTATTTATCTCCTCACCGTTGTTTGTCAGTAACACTGCCATCCAGAATGTGTTTTATGCACAGCAATGGGATATTTTTTTTAAATTACAAAAAAAAAAAAAAAAAAAAAAAAAAAGAAAACGTATTGGAAACTTTCAGGATAGAAACTAGAGAGCTTCGAAGTTCCTCTCTTAGCAGCGCCTAGCAATGGCAAGGAGAGAGTTCTGCAAACGCGCCCCAAGCATCCAGCTACATTTAGCTTTCAGCCTTTTTATTATCATTGTCAATGAATGGGCCCCAGTCAAATTAAAGCTGCCATTTTAGGTTAAAGACTAGAGAGCCTCTGTTGTGCAACAGCGAGACAAAAACACTCCAAGCGACAGATGCAGCACTCTCATTGGAAAACGATGGATTTCAACTTTTATAAAAAAATATAGTAATAATAACCACCGATCATGCTTGTTAATATGAATTATATATTGATACTCACACATTACCGCAAACTAACGGGA
This sequence comes from Falco rusticolus, assembly GCF_015220075.1. Lineage (NCBI taxonomy): Eukaryota > Metazoa > Chordata > Aves > Falconiformes > Falconidae > Falco > Falco rusticolus. Next base: position 44,845,894 of record NC_051189.1, read on the forward strand.
TTTATAATTGGGATAAATCAGCTACCCGTGCTGCTAAGGTCATAGTCATTAAGATTTTTTTGCCGTCGTTAGAATGGACGATCTGTGAGGAAATGAACAGAAACATTTTTTGTTCAACTTGCTTGTTTGTACCTCCGCTAGTCCCGTATACCACGAGAAAAGAAAAAAAGAAAGGGGGGGGGGGGAAGAGAGGAGGGGGGGGGGGGGGGGGGGGAAGACAAACACATTCCCCCGAAAGCCATCTTCTAGGATAAACACAGCTCGCAATCTGCTTTGATGAAAGTAAAATCGAGGCGCACATCGACACTGAAACAAACTTATCGCATCGGGGTTATTCCCATTATTCCCCGAGCCAAAAATCCACGAACGGCCAAGTGGCTGGGGGGCGCGGGGGGGCGGGGGAGAAAAAAGCTGCTCGCAAATGACCAAAATCGCCCATTTCTGTAGTTGGAAGGCACGCTCGGCCCCTTCCCAAACGAAAACAAAGGCAGAAAGTGGGTAAGTGCGGGAGAGTTGCGCGGCGCGGCGAGCGGCCCCGGCGCCGGGAAGGGAACTCCCGGGCATCGCTACTTTCCTTTTGTCCATTGTCTGTTTAAAAAACAACTACTTTAAACCCGGGCGTGAGCGGGGTGTAGGAGTGCGCCGAGGAAGCCGGCTCCATTTCCAGCCCCGGCCCCACGGCCGCCCCCTTGCCGGGCGCGCGGACCCCCCGCCCCGGCTCCCACCCGCGGAGGCCGGTCCGGCGGCGGGGGGCGGCCCGCGGGGGCTCCCCCGGCGCGGGAGCGCGTCCCCCGATTTAACGCTACCGGGATAAATGAAGGCAACGTAATGATGGCTGCTCATTGCCTGCAGCGCCTTCTCCCTGAGACTCGCTAACAACCCTGCCCCCCTCCCCCCGCCACCGCACACTCACACGCACACACACGCGCGCACACGCACACGCGCTGCCCGCTCCCCGCCGCCCCGCACGCCGCGCTCGCCGCCGGCCCCGCTCCGCTCCGCTCCCCCCGCCCCGCGGGCCGCGCCGCGGCCGCCCCCCCGCCCCGACCGCGATGGCCTCAGACCACCTTTTTCCGCTCACCCTCAAAATGGCCCGGAACGGGGCGGGGGTGCGGGGGGGAGCGCCCCGGCCCCGACCCCATGTGCGCGGCGGCGGCACCGCCCGCCCGCCCCGGCCCCGCGCCGGCGGAGCAAGGTGCCCGGCGGGGTGAAGCCCCTATTATGCGGCGTCCGCCGGCACCGCTCCGGCCGCCTGAGGTAGCGTCCTCCCTTCCCGTCGCTCCCTCCCCCGCTCCCCTTTCTTCTCCGGCCGCCGGAGAGCGTCGGCCGCCCCCCGCCCCCTCCGGGGCCGCCCCCCCCCCCCCCGGTGCCGCCGGGGCAGGACGATCCCCCCGCCGCGCGCACCGGCGGCCGGAGCGGCACCTCGTGCTCCCGCCTCCCTCCTCCTCCTCCTCCCGCCCGCCTTCCTGCCGCCCGCCGCCACCCACCGCCCGGCCTCCGCTGGGGGTGCCCCCGCCGCGGCCCGGCCCGGCCCCGGCCCATGTGCCGGCGCGGAGCGGGGAGCGCGGCGGGCGGGGCGGGGCGGCGCCGGGCCGGGCCGGGCCGTGCGCGGCGGGGAAGCGCCCTCACTTTGTTAGCGCTTGTTGTGCCGCCGCGGCCGCCGGCAGCCGTCAGCGTGGTCAGCGGGGGAAGCGCTCCCGCGGCCATCCCGGCCGGCGCTGGGCCCCGCCGCCCCCGCCCGCCCCCGCCGCGCAGTTTCGCTCAACTTTTCCCGGATTTTTAGCCACCCTCCAAACTTGCGGAGAGGAGCGGGGGTTGGGGGGGGTGGGGCGGGAAGGAGGCAGGGGCGCCGCCGCTCCGGCTCCCCGGTGCCCTCCCCTCCCCCGAGGCGAGGCAGGCGGCCGGCCGGCCGCAGCACAACAAAAAGCCATTTACACCCGGGGAAGTGCCCCGCTGAGGCGCACACCCCCCCCCGCCGCACCCCCCCCGCCCGGAGCCGCGGCGGGGCGCAGCATCCCCCACCCCCCCGGGCCGCCGCCGGCAGCCAGCACCCCCGCGCCGCTCCGCTCCGCGCCACCGGGGACGGAGACCTGCGGCGGGTCCTCGGCTCCATGGCCGGCGCCCGCCCGCCCTCCCTCCCCTCCGCGCCCAGCGAGGTGCGGGGTCACTCACCGGGCCGGTGCGGGGCCGTCGGGGACCGGTGTCCCCCGCTCGCTCCCTCGCTGCCCTCCGCCGAGGGGCCGGGGAGGAGGAGGGGACACGCTCCGGAGTTGGTGCCGCCGGCCGGGGGGGGCGAGGCGGTGCGGGTGGCGCACACACACACGCGCACACACACACACGCACACGCACGGAGTTGCTCGCTCGCACCGGGGCTGGGCTAAGAGGGGAGGAGGGGGATCCCTGACCGGGGCGGGCGGGCGAAGGAGGGGTGGAAGGGAGGGGAGGGAGAGGAAGGGTCAGCGCGGGTCTCGGGTAGTTTCGGGGTCTCCGCCGGGTCCCGGCTCCGCTTCGCTCCTTTGTGTAATTTCACTCGATTCAAGTTTAATCCGATAGTTCCCGAGCGAGCGCGCCCGCCGGAGCCGAGCCGAGCGCGACACCAGCCAGCCAGGCGGCTGCCGCCCCCTGCGCCCGCCCGCCCCCGCCGCCTCCCTCCCCTCCCTCCGCCGCCACAAGGCGCGCCCCCGACACCGCCCCCTCCCCGGGGGCGAGCGCCGCCGCGCGCCCCGCCCCCCCGCGACGTCACCGCCCCGCCCGGCATAATTTATTCAAGGAGAGGGGGAAGGAAAAAAAGGGGGGGGGGGGAAGAGGGAAAAAAAAAAAAACCAACCAACAAACCAAAACCGAAAAACCGACCGGCACCGGGCGGGGGAGGGGCGGGGGTCACTAACCTCCCCGCCGCCCGGCCCGCCAGCGCCCCGCCGGGGCTCCCGCTGCCGCCACCGGGCGAGGCAGCGCTGCCGCGGGGCGGGGGACGAGGCGCGGGGCACGGCAGAGCACGGCTGGGCACGGCGGGGCACGGCTGGGCACGGCTGGGCACGGCGTCTTCCGTGCGCCTCCCCCGCCGCTCCTGCCTATCTGCCGGTGACCGGGGCGGCTGGGAGGGCAGCTCCGCACCGCACCGCACCCCACCGCGGGGTCAGCGCCGGGCCCGTCCGTCCCGTCCCGTCCCGGGAAACTCCCGGTGAAGCTCGGGAGGGCGCCTGCGGTGTCACTGTGCCACCGCCGCGCTTCAAACTTCCCGAACGCGGCGGCGAAGTGAAACCGAGAGGGCGCCCCGGGAGGCTGCCCGGCCCCCCGCGGCCTGCCCCGGCCCCGGCCGCTGCCCCCGGCCGCAGCGGGCACCGCGCCCCCGCCCGCCGCTCCGCTCCCCGCCGCCGGGGCGAGGCGGGGCGGGGGGCGGGTGGTATCGCTCGGGTCCGCGGCCGAGGGCGGACTTTGTCCCGAGCGGGTCGGGTGTTCAAAGGGAAGCGGCCATTAGCGCTGCCTGCCCGCGGCTGGGCCGCCCGCCCACCGCCCCCGTCGCGCCGGCACGGCTCCGGCTCCGGCACCGGCACCGGGCCCTGCTGCTGCCGCGTTTGTAAACCGCACGTTCAAATTCCTGATACGAACCGAAACAAACGCATTCCATAAGCAAATTAGGCAAATCCCACCAAAAAGTGATTACCAGTAGCGCGCTTAACGGTCTTCCCTGCATCGCTCTGGAAACTAAATAAGCGTCTTAAAAGTATAAAGAGATTACAATGTAAACCCAGTGTAAAGATACTCTGCGTTACAGGAATTTTCAGCGAGTCATTTGACGAGGTAACTTTTTACCGTCATTGTTTGTAGCAGGTTGGAGAAGGAAAAACAAAGTCATGTGCTGCCGAGCCGGGGCTCCCTCCCCCGCCCGCTCCCGCCGCTCCGGTTCGGGGCCGTTTGCTGCACCCACACTCGTACCTCTTCGATGGGAGACACGGAGAAGGCGTCTTCTGAGGACCTCACACAGCTTTTCCTCTACGCTCTCATAACGTGCTTGAATCCGGGAGCCAGACCCAAACAACGTGGATGTCAAAAGCTCCTCTCGCTTCTTGGGTCGTTGGCTCCGTTGATCCGGGCATCCATGACCGTGCTGCGGCCCCGAGAGCCCCTACAGCCTCAAAATGTCCCAGGCTTCTCCAGAGGAAGTCTGAAACTCTTCCACCTCATGTCATTCACGTCTGGCCTACTCAGCCTCTCTTGGGCGTAAGGGGAAAGCACCTTTTCAGGAGAAGGGACAGTCTGCAGCTGGAGAGGTGTCACTGCCTCCTGTGCAGCCAGGCCCGTGCAGTCACGCCGAGAGGGGCCAGCAGCTGGGGCGGTGACACTGTCCCATGCTTTCTACTGAAAAACGTGTTGAAAAGCTGATAGCACGTGACTATGTGGTAGAACACGTTCCCTGTTCTTCACCGTGGTCTTCCATAAAGTTAAAAATAGCAAGTGGAAATAGTGTTTAAAAAAAAAACACTTTGAAGCAGCACATGCCCCTAGTATACCTTCACCAAAGTTGTTCGGTTTAAGATCATTCTATTTTTAATGTGCATTTCTCTACTTTGTGGGGGGGGAAAAAAAACCCAACAGACACACACAAAACCTACACAGAGGTATCCTCCCAAGTTACTAAACGTACTCAGTTTCAGTTTTCTCTTGCAGTATGTTGACAGACCAGAGAGTAAACAGCCGAGAAACGCTTACCCACAAGTCTGTTTTCCTGCGTCTATCATTTAACTGTGCCCCTGATCTGGCAGCCAAGCACCCTGGTGTAAACCCACCTGGAACTCCCCTTGCTTTCAAAGATTCTCTAAGATTTAGGGGCAAGGGGAACCATTCTGAGACCGACTGCCAGCAGCCTCACTGCTCCCTTTAGAACTCGTTTCAGTTTCTTGTCGAGCAGAAATCAGATTGCAAAGCTTCTGAGCATGAAAAGTTTTTGAAGAATATTGTAGTGACAGGGTAAGACAATCAAAGAAATGCAGCATTTCTTTAAAAAGGAAGTATATTAGCATGGCACCAGCAACGAGGGGGGGCATGTATAGGCACTTAGTTAAATGTTTGTTCCAAGAAAAAAAAAAAAAATGCCCCAGTCTCTAGCGCATGCCTCTTGCTGAAGGCACAGAACCAGCTCCACGGGTCCCATAAATCATTCTCAGGCCATGGCCTGTGAAATCAGCTGGCTTACTACTTGGGTAATAAAAATGTGCAAGGAGTCTCCCAACATTTTCCAGCATCAGAAGACACAGAATCCACAAACGGCACTTTCCCAGAATGGGGAGAATTACGGCTGCTCTCCAACTCCTCAGCAGCAATAGGAAATGGAGAGTAAGGAAAAGTGCTGCAGGGGTTTCACCACTCCGAGGTGGGACATGGTCCAGGCGTGGCACATGTTCACACAGACACATACTTGATGGTAGTACCAGGCACAGACGAAATATGTCATTGCATACCCGCTACAGACGAAAAAGTTTTGAAACCTTAACTCGTTCTTCAGCCAGTCCCCAAAGAGAAAGCTGTAACTCCCCAAGTGATCAACAAGCACTTTGCAGCTCCATAGGAGCGTGAGGAAACAGCAACACGGCAGTCTTCATGATTAACCATATTGGTAACAGCTTATTAAAATATCCAAGAGATGACAGGGATGAAAATTCACTTGTAGCCACCCAATACTTTGTATGCTTTTGGGACGAAGTAATCCATCTGATGTAGGCAGCCATTTGGCTCACAGATGAGAAAGAATTTGCATTAATGGCTGAGAATTTCGACAGCAGTTGCAGAGCAAGGGTATGTGCACCAACAAAACCCCAATGAATTGCTACACTTTACCTGACCAGGTAGACTTTCAAGGTAGGGTTAGTTTGTATGAAGCTGAGCTAGTCACTGTGTATGACAGGCATAATTATGCAGAGATAAGTTAATGTACTTCATAGGAAGTTCAGCACAGAGATTACTGAGCCGCATTTACATCTGTTTTAGAACATCAGTATTACAAAATGCAAATGACTTGGTATCACATGAAAATACAAAGGAAGGATATTTACTCAGTACACTTTGAAGAACTAGCATCTGTTTTAACAGGCAGGTATAGTGAAATGGGATCTTAAGGTCTAGACGTCACTTCCAAAGGTGGCAGGTGACACCTCACGGTGCTGAGCCCTCCACAAGCCAGGCACAGGCAGGCCCTCGGGCCACAAGGGCCCCCGCAGCCTGTGCCTCCTCGCTGACATCCCAGCCCAGTGACATGAGAGCTAGTGCTGCACACCGTGCCCAGGGAGCTCAGAGCAACCCGCCCCACTTGAGAACAGCTCTGTTAAGCACATCTGCTTCCTCACCTGCTCAGCACCGCAATGGTCCAAACCATGCAGCAGCTCCGACAGAAAGTACTTGTACTTATGCCATACCCTCTGGCTGGCTTCTTCCAAAAGGCTTTTTTGCTTTGATGAAGGAACTTGCAGCTCCCAAGGAAATTCTGTACAGATGTACACAAACCTCAACAGTTTCTCATCTCACAGCCTTTCTTTCACTTCTGTTTATGCAAGGAGAGATGTGAAACCGCACCAGGAGCCCAAGCCTATGCTTGGAGCAGCTGCCCTCCAAGCTTCAGGCTTGGTATTCAGGATGCCATTTTGTGGCCTCAGATGAGCTAAGGCATCGTGTTTTGTCCCATGATAGGTGGGAAGTGGCTCTGAAATGGCATGACCCCAACACACACTCACATTTTCTTAATCGCTGAGCATTTTTTCAGCCAAATGGAGTGAAAAAGACGAACGGTTTCTTTTTCTTTCAGGAGTGAAAGTTTTACTCTGCGCTTCTAAAAAATTAGGCAGCAATTGAAGCACATGAGACTGAGAGGGTAAAGTGGCCAAAAGAGCACAGGCGATAACGACGCACCATACACTAAAGGAAGACAATGTTCCTTTTTCAGAAGAAATTGTTCAGTAATGTATAGCACGCTGATATACTGAGAGCACGTGGATTTTGATTAGTACCAGGAAGCAGCAGGCTGGTATCAGACAGAAGAACCTTAACGATTTCAGCTGAAAAGCTAAAAGCGTTAGAAATCCAAGTGCTACACGGAGCCACCCTGTGGCACCAGCCCGCTAAGGGAACAGAGGGCAAGCCAGGGTAGACACTTGGGTGGGTTGGGTTTTTGGGTTTTTTTTTGTTGGGTTTTTTGTTGTTGTTGTTGAAACTCAAGCCAGCCGGAGTGACAAAAGCTGGAACTGGCCCAAACAGCCACTTCTGTGGCAGGGAACTCCTTCACTGAGGAACTGAACCAGAAAAGCAGAGGGGCAGTGAGCTCTGGCGGCACATGTCCGTCCACATGCCACTCACCTGCCCGGCCTTATGGGAACAAAGCTCTGAGGAACGTCAGTGTTCCCCTGCCTCACCCTTGGGAATCTGACCACAAGAACTAACACTGGTCCCAAAGTGCATTCTTTTCTGTGCAAATTTTCTGATGCCGTAGTATCTCCCAGAACAAGGATGACAACACATCCTTCTCTCAAGGCTACCTTAGGGAGATAATCAAAAACTTTAAGGGGGGAGTAGGTGGAAAAGCCACCCGAGAAAGCACATAGTGACTCACCACTGCGGGTTGCGTGGGTACACACGCATGGTCGTGGGCAGCCACCCCCAGCCCGCCCACTCTCCCCCTCAAGGCTCTCGGAAACGCCGCCTGGGTACTGCCACTTACCCGTGACGATCTCGACAGCTGTAAGGCAGCGCCCACTGGAATGCCAGCAGCACCGGCGTGATAAACAACTTGCTCTCCTTCCCGAACAGACTCCCCGCTTACTTTACCAAAGCACGAGGCGGGATTGCTTAGCTTTCCACCTAAATCCTGATTTAACAGGCCAGTGCCTGAGTGCTCACCTCAGCCCCCCAGTTCCCATTACTACTGGAGACAAGACACTCGGTTAGACAGCCCCCCCCCCCCCGCCCCCCCCCCCCCCCCCCCCCCCCCTTTCATCAGGAACAGCAGTGAGTTCTTATAAAAATGGAGCAATGCCGTGGAACTGACCTACTCCACAACATCCCTGCTCATGAGGATGTTTGCTCTTGGACCGTGACATGAACTGACAGTTTCACGGTCGGTTTTGTTTTCACCGTGCAGAAGCAGCATTAAGGACTCCCATTTCCATCTTTGACGGCTCAGTAGAACATGCCTCTTCTTATATGGAGAGGCACAGCTATCACAGCACTGACAATTTCTGACCTTTGTCCTTAATAGATGGAAGCCATCGTATCTAAGAGTGAAGTCACACACCCGACAAAACTATCAGCTGACACAAAAATATGGCAACTCATCTGCTTAGCAACACAAGCTGCCACCAACATCACTTCCTTCTTAAATACAAAGTTCAGTTCACGGGCTCCACCCTGACTCAGAGCTGCCTGTAAAATTGGATCTGACTCGCCGAGAGGTCACGTCTCCTCGCTGTGAGCAGGACTTTCCACAGCAGCTCTATTTCACTGGAACTTCCCAACGCACAGCCCGGGGGAGGCAGGGAGGGAGGGAAACGCCGCTGCAGTCACAGAGTTCACCTGCCGAGGAAGCGAGGCGCTGACTTTCATGCTGCCATTCAGCTTTCCTTCAAGACAGATTTTTCAGAGCAGGTACTGAGTAACTTGTTCCTTCTGTGGACTGGGGAGCAAAAGTGATTTGTCAAGATTATTTCCTGGGCTTGTGCATGCAAGGAGCACCTGGGTGCGACGTTCTCTGATACGGTCAGCTATACTGACGTGTGTTGTCATTACTTGTCGTAAAATGGAAGGCAAATTAAAACCCACAGCTAAAAACACATTGATAATATCCTTGAAAAATACTTCTAAACTTGTTTATTTTGCTACTTACATTCATCTAGAAAAATAAGTGTTTAAAATTGTTTCTTGAAACTGTCACACTACAAATGCAGTAAGGGACACCTCAGACGTGCTCAGGTTTATAACTTTACAGTTATATTTTTTTTGGTAAATGCTTCATAAAATTGCAAGTCAGCAACAAACTAAAGAAAAAAATATCTATTTACTTATATAGTTAAGTTAGATGTGGTTTCTCCCTGGTTCTTTTTCTACTCTGAAAGAGGATCAACTAATAGGATGATACTGTTTTCTCATTAAACTCAGGTCCACTCCCCTCCCTGCTTGGTAAACTTCTAGGAAGAGGCCTGAGAGGAATCTGAAGAGACCATCTGGTCCCCCCTGGCCGCACAAAGATAGGATAAAGTAGCCCCAGACAATCCCCAACAGATGTTTGTCTAACCTGTTCTCAGAAACCCTCCGTGAAGCAGATACTCTAACTTCCTAAGTAGCTTGTTCTGGTATTTGACTGTCACAGTCTAAAAGCTGTTGTTGCATCTCCCCCCACTCTCCTAATATCCAATTTAAATCATTTTCCCACCCTCCCAATATCCAGTCTGAGACATTTTCCATCTGTACAAGATCTGACTTATCTCATCTTTCCCCCAGCATTCAAAACCAGTTGATCAAACCTCTCCTAACATTTTACACATTGGAAAACGTATCCAATTCCCTCTAAAAATTGTCAGGCTCAACATCCTCCCTTCCTTCACCATTTCCTTTTATATTCTACATGCCTTAATTTTTCTTGTCCTGCCCTGTACTTGATTTTTCAGCACAGAACATGAAACCAATGGCAATACTGCAGTTGAGGCCTCACCGGCACATAGAGGAGTCATCTTTACATCTTTCTCTATGACTTACATATGCCACCTATTGATAAATCCTAAGAGAGCATTGCATTTTGCAAAACCGTTGCATTGTCCATTGCTATTTTGTTATTCTCTACAAACTCCCTATAACCATCTGCCCCGATTTCTCCGAGAAACTGATGATTGTTTTCACTTTTGCTTTTATTAAGTTCATTTTCATTTCTGAACTGATCATCCATAGTGGTCACCATCCTCCCAGCTTGGTGTAATTGAGATGTCTCATAAACATGCTCTGCATTACATCAATCCATATTATTCTTTGTGTTTTCTTACATCAAATTTATCACAGTAGTATCTTCGTGCCTTACAGCAGAGTAATTGGCGACACCTCTTTTGTCTCTTTCACCCCCTCTATATTGTCCTTTCTCGCTCCGGAAGGGCTTGCAGGGAAAATTTGTTTTCAGAAGGTTATAGGGACATACTGTACGTTTATATAAAGCAGAATAAATTGTTCCCTCCACTATTTCAGACCTAACCCTGAGGAAAATGGTCTCTCACACAGTGAAGTTTAAAACTTATGGAAGAGTTCCGCTGTGACGGAGTAGTAAAGTTGCCGGCTCTGGTCTTCGTGTCACTGGCACAGAGCACTTTAAGAGAAGGGCCAAATGAATACAAATCAATATTCTACGGACACAGCACACCATGGAGGAAAAGGAGGACATACTCACACCATAGCCTGCATTAATTATTGTGGGTACTGAGACATTCAAAAAGCATGAGATAGATTCAGCAAACACGTAAGGACTTAAACTTACTTGTATGATCTTCACAGTTTCTCACAATCCAGCCAAATGCATGTCCCTTGTGCAGCACTTCACTGCAAGAATAAAACTGCTTGGCTAAGCAGAGTTTGATCATCAAAGTATTTAAAACAACACACCATTAATTGAACCTGACAAGTATTAAATTCAAACCTGAATTTAAGAAGATGTACCCTGATAATACTAACTCACAGATACAGGAACACCTCACTACATGCATACGTTTCATAGGAGACTGGTTAGATCTGATTCCACGAGATGCTGCATAGCTGTCATTTGTGCTGACATGCTTTGAAAGCAGAGGTGTTGAAAACCACTGAATGCCAATCGTGAAGAACTAAATCTTGAGCCACAGGTCAGTGTTAAGAGCATCACCACCGCCAGCAGACACCTCATTCTGTATCCCTCCATTTTGCACCTTTTCTGTTTCTGTCTTGCACAAATACCTAAGATTTGTCTTATCCGGAAGGAGGAATGCCTCAGCTCTGCAGCACCGAGGGAACTCCCCTGGAAACCTGCCAGAAACTCACCTTTCCTATACACAAGTTTGTTTGTACTTTGGGTATTGCAAACAACTTACACAATCGTTATGTTTACTTGTAGGTTCTTGGCAGATGAATAGAACTTGCTTATTTCAGTTAAGGCAGAAAGAGCTCGTGTCTTATCCTGCGGTTGCAGAGGAGGGAGGGGATGTAACTCCACAGGTCACACTTCGTAGGCTCCACACTTAGGTAGCGCTGCGCGGAACGGCACAACTTGTAAGCAATGGACCAATTGTTTTCTCTCTTAAAAAAAGCAAGCCAGAACATGCTGTATTTTTTGCACTGCGAGCACAGATTATATCACGTCTCTAAGGCGGCAGGGTTCTTACCTGAAGCTTGTCTCCAGCTTAACAGAAAAGTTGTAAAACAGTTGCTAGAAGATAAAGACAACAGATACAGCGTTAGCACTAATATTCATTGTTTCAGCTTTGGCATAGTAGGTCACCAACATGACTTTTGAGTCAGAGCACTGCACACGCTGTCAGTTTTTTTATTTAATAAATAATATAACACGTACCATGTTCACCTGGCATTCTGTAGGGAAGTAAGAAGCGTTGATGAGGGGGCTAAAAAGCCCAGACACGATGGCAGCCATATCAATGCCAACTTCTTAGAAACCAAGTTTAATAATGCATGAAAGCTGCTGGTTTTCTTTAGAGGTAGTCCTGATTTTTTAAGCTACATTTGCTGTTGTATGACTATGGTAAGTTGATGTGCTACAGTGTACACAAGGAAACTCCCCAGAACATCAACCAACGAACATAAATAAAGGTAGATGTTCTAGTACCTTTGTCAAGTGACCACAACTCTCTTACATTTGCAGCATAGTCTGAAAGGCAGGCGGTTCTCAGGGCCTGGATGAAAGGGAATTGCAGCAGGACGGAGGGAGGAGCAGGAAAAGGCCGACTTCCACCTGGAGTTGCTTTTTATAAGCCTCTTTGCTACCAAACAGGCAATCCCAGTGCTTATAAGGATTGCCCCATGGGAGCCTTGCTGACAAAGGCACAAATACATAGTTTATTCTTGATCCTGGAAAAAACAAAAGGACAGCCTTCAGAGAAATACAGAGAGGGATCATCTGTTCAGTTCAGCACGCTGGAAAGACTTTTTTCTGTCACAACTCTTCACAGAGATTTAAGGCTAGCAAGTTGCAGATTCCTAAACAGAGCAGCAGCAGTTATTGCAATAAAAGGATCACTGTACCTGGGCCTTGGATTTTTGTCAAGCAGAAAATATAATTATACTCAGAAGTTCTCCAGCGCCAAAGACAGCAGCACATCTAACACTTTGTGCTGTCCTTGGTCTTTTTTACATGTTTATACAAAGGTATAATAGTATCGTAAGGGTTATAATCAAAGCCAGTAAGTCCTTAAACTTTCCTACCAATTCCTAGAAATAATCTTCTGAAAAACAAAAGTTACCACCACACACACACAGACAGACAGACACACGAGTACTGAAAAAATTACAGGCGATACATATTTTTAAACCCTCACTGTTCTCTCCCCTAGTCTAAATGCCATAAAATCCCAGTAGCTTAAACTGTTGTAAGAACTTAAAACCTACCATCCACCTCAAATCCTAAGTTTTACTACACATTTTTCACCTCCTTTAAAAATGAAAACCCAGATTCAGCTTTTAGCAGAAGTGAGACTATTGCTTCACCATGACTAGATATAAGCAAAGGAAAATGAACAAACTTGGGGCCTAATGTTGCCGACATTTGTTCTGTACACAGTGCTTGACTCAGTACTTTTCAGCACCAGCACACATGGTAGTTTTTGCAAGATCATGGCCTTGTTTTAGTATAACAGAATCAAGATAATTTTTACAAGGTCAGAAAGTTGGAATAAGAGGAAACAAAATCCAGGCCAGTTGTGCCTGGAATCAATTAAGCTTATGCACTTTTCAGATGCTGCTTGTCTTTCTACTAAATAGTGTTTCAATGTATACATACTATTAGTGTGTACCTACAAGTATGCACTGCATACAATATGTTTCTCTGTTTATTAAAACCCGCCTAAACTAGGGATGTCAGGGCATCAAAAAAGGAGAAGAGGAGTTCCTCTGTGAGCACTGAAATGGTTTTGCTTTGAGTTTACAGTTTAGTTATTTGCCTCCTCAATGACAAACTGCTCAGAAGAGCCAAATGTCCAGACATGCCTGTGGTCTACTCTACCCATCCAAAAAGCAAATTAAGACTGAAGGAGTTGTCCGGGCAAATACCAACTTTGCCCACTGTCAACTTTTAAGCACTTCATCGAGTTTTAAGATTTAGAGCGAAAAGAAAATGTTATCTATGTAAGATAAAACTTTACTGCCTAAGCATCGCATTTAGTACGGAATCATCACCAGAAGACTTTAATAAAAAGTTGACTTTATGGGGAATTTCCATTTTCTCTACATTTTTTTTCATCTAGATCATGCTAGTCTAGTTTACACTAAAATTAAAGCCAGTATCAGTACAGAAGGCATGTGCAGGGGTATACAATCCAGACAGATTCTTGCTGCATTCACAAATGAAACAGGTGACAGCAAAACTGTTTATTTGTTGCCAATGTAAAAAAATTTACAGGCATGAAAGTTCAACTGTGTAACCACTTCAAAATCAAAATATTTACCTTCACTGCCTCCTCTCTTACCTTCATTTTGCCAGGAACAAAGAATAAAGTGAAAGTGTTTTTCCTCCACTGCAGTAACTTTTTTAACAGAAGAAGTCGAAATTATTTTGGAGACAGCATTGCAAATAATAAATTCCAGTGAAAGAAGTGACACCCCTCCATTTTAAGATTATTTTTCTGAGCAGAATAGCTATACTATGTCTTTACTGTAAATAGCCAGCCACAGAGCTGGCTAGGTACCGCGACACACAGGTCAGCCCCGCTTCGGCTGGAGCTGTGTCGGAGGAGGGATTCAGGGACGTGCTGCAGGCAGGTTCAGCAGGGGCGGGGGGGACCGGCTGGGCTGCCCTCGCAGTGACCACGAGCAGTGACCCAGCCCTAGGCTGCGGTGAATGGTGCCGCTGCTGAAGTCACTTCACACGCCTGCCACATCCCCTCGCAGCTGCCCAGCAGCGCGGCTCGGCGCTGGCGGCCGGGGCAGCGCGCTCCCCGCCGGGGGGCCTGCCCGCGGCGCCTGCGGGCCCGGCGCACCCGGCCCCGGGGGCAGCTCCGGGGCGCGCTGCGGGAGCGGCCCGGGCACAAGCCCGCCCCAGCCGCCGCAGCGCCCGGGCACGGGGTACCCGCACGCCGAGCGCCGACCCGGCTCCGTGCCCCGCCTGCCGGCGCGGGGGAACCCTCCGCTTCCGCGGGCCGGCCGCGCTCCCTCCCGGCGCCCCCGCCGCCCCCCTCGGCCCCGGTGCCGCCGCTACAGCTGCCCGCGGCCCCGGGGCACGGCCCGGCCCGGCGGGGCACCGCGCACGGCGAGGGCAGCGCCGCAGGGTCCGAGCCGAGGCGGGGGAAGGGCCCCGAAGCGCCCGGCCCAGCTCCGCTCCCGCCTCGCCCCCTCGCGACAGCGCGGGCCGGGCCGGGCCGGACCGCAGGCGGCCGCGCTGCCCGGAGAGGCCCCTCGGGGCCGCGGCAGCGGGGCGAGCGGCCGGTGCCGGACGCCTCCCGCAGCGGCAGCGGGGGTGTCAGGCCGGACCCTGCCCGCGCCGCCCCCGCCGCCCGCAACCTGCGCCCCGCCCCCCGCGGGACGGGGGTTGCCGTGGTGACGGCCGCGCTCAGGCGGCGCGGCGCGCCGGGCCGCCTCCCCCCCCCCCCCTCCCGCCCCTTCCCGGGCTGCGCGGGAGCCACCGGCACGGCCCTGGCCGCCCCTCCCCCCGCCCCCCGGGGAACCCCCGCCCCGCCCCCTCCCGCGGCGACAGGCGCAACCGCGGCCGCCGCTCCCCCTGCGCGACGTCACGCCGGCCGGGCTTTCCTTCCCCTGACGGCGCCGGCCCGGCCGCGCTGATTGGGCGCGGCGCCGGCCAACGGGGGCCCCGCCCCCGCGCTCCCTGCGCGCCGCGGCCCGGCCGGCGCGTCCGTGCGGGAGCAGCACCGCGGCCCCGCGGCGGGGGCGGCCCCGGGCGCCGTCGGTCACGGCCCCGGCCGGCGGGACGGGCCGGCGCGGGGTCCGCCGCTGCCTCTCCGAGCTGGCAGAGCTGCACCCGTGTAACCTCAGCCCCCTGTAGACGCGTGGACCTCGGTTTAAGAGGTGTTTGTGGTGCGTTAGTGCGAGCCCGCTCCCCGTCAGCCCCCGCCAAACCACAGCAACGCGGGCGCGCAGCGGGGGTCCCGGTGCCACGGGGCAGGCTGGTGCCGCGCACCTGCGCGCAAGCGGCCGCGGCTTGGGAGCGGCCAGGCCCGGTGCCCCGGGCGGCTGGTCAGGCCGCTTGGCCGGTGGGAGGACGACGGCTCCGCCCGCGGTCACGGCGGCAGGGGCGCAGCAAGCGGAGCCCAGCGGCCCCGCCGGCGCCCGGCCCGCGCGGCTGGCTTTGTCATTTTCTGCCCCGGCTTACGGCGGGGGCACACGGCCGTCCCGACAGGCCACAGCGCTGGGAGCAAGAATTACCTCATGGGACCGCCAGCACTTCCCAAGCAACGGTGGAGTCTGGAGCAGGCAGCAGAGGCGGCTGACAAGGCCGAGCAGGGGGCGTCGCGTCGCTGCTCTGTGCCCCTCGGGGACGCCTCGGCCCTTGCGGAGCAGGACGGGGCTGGGACAGACTGGCTCCCGCACAGCGTGGCATCTCCTTCCTGCAGCAAGCAGGCTTATTCCTTGGCTCACAGACTTTCAGAGGCAGCTTTTCTCTACCACAGTCCTGAATGGATCTTCTTTACATTTGCTGAGCAACAGTGATTCCAAGGTTGTTGAGTTACACAAGTTCATTTGACGTGGAAGGAAAACCGCTTTTCACCATGCATAGCAATTAAACTGGAAAGCCAGCAGGATGGAATGAAATGATGTATGCCTTCAAAGTAAAGGACCAAGACAAATAAAAAACCACCACGTGGATGGTGCTTAGCCAACAGAATTGCTAATAGGCAAATGCATTTTTCTGCCATGATGGAACTGAAGCCGCCCGCTGCCCATGGATGACCCAGGGGAGTGGATCCAGTGCCCCCCGTGCAGGCCTAACACCAGTCCACCCTGCCGACCCCACACACCGCTGTGTGCTCCATGCCCAGGGTCCCTACCCCCACATCGCTTCATCCAAAGTAGACGTTATTTTTTTACCAAGAATAGTTAATGATAGCCTTCCAGAAGAATAGGGAACTGTAAATACGCTGCTCCTTTTCCTGAATCGCTCCCCCTAGACAACCACCCCCGGACTCCAAGTAGGAAAGGAAAAGGTGGGAGAAGTAACAAAAAGGAAAAGAAGTAAGATGCAGAAGATGGGAGAAAACACACAAGAAACAAGACATGGAGTGCTGAAAACTGGAAAGGAAATAGATTTAGACTTGGATAGGAAACCAGAGAAAATGCCAGAGTATTAATTTATCATGCATGGTGGTCAGTCCCGCAGGCCAGTGCTATGACATAACATACATCAGAAGTTCATCAGTGGTAAGGTGCCCATTTCTCTGAAGTTACATGGCTTTATAGAAAGACACCCCAGACAGGATTACAGTACTACACATGCTGTATGTGAGAAACTTCATTTCTGCTTTGTGGCAGTAGCGATGGGAGACACTGTACATGTGTTTTGGACTCCTAAAAACCCACCTGTACATGTCCTCAAATTCTGGACACCGCCTCAGCTCTGCTCTTTGCATTACCAATGTACGCCTGGCAATAGGATGGCCAAATGTAGAAGTTGTCACGACTGCCAGCCCGCGGCTGAGGTTCCTGAGCAGAAACACCTTCCCAGGCGCAGATGGCACTGTTCAGCTGCCACCAACAGCCGCTCCCTGCATCATCTTCATGGAAGACTGCAAGCAACCCCATGGGTTTTGTCTTCCTGAGGACCCTTGTTATTTAACTGTCTTGTAAGTGACATTATTTCAGACATTTCCTTCACCAAAAAATGTACTGCTTACTTAACTGTTTTAATTTGGACAATGTTAAACTGACAATTCTTAAAATTGTACCTTGGTCAATTTTGAGCTGTTCTCTCACCTAAGGATCTTCTTGCCTGCCAGTATTTTATGTCTAAGTCCAAGAAAAGTAAACAATCAGTTTCCAGTTAGCTGGATAGGTGATACTGGACTTCACTTAAGCAAGGTTAATTAGATCCTGCTATGATTTACACCCAACGTACCATAGTCCCAACCATCAACAAGATTCTGGCTAATATAAACATTTGTATCTCTGACTCTTTAAAGAAGGAATTCTAAAAATCGTAACTATGCTGTGGGGAGGAAAAAAAAAAACAAAAAACCCACAACCCACCCTAAAACATACTGATGCACTGATTCACCTACACTTATGTTGCCACAGTCAATTTTACAAGAACTGTAATTTGGGACAGGACTTCAAATGTACGTACACACATTGTAGTAGTCTGGACTCTAAATAAGCTTCCAAGTAGATTTTTGCTCCACCTTGTTTCACCTCCATGTCACACAGAGCCATGGGATGCGGCAGTTAAATCCTGTGTCTGAGCATCAGATACATGTTCCAGTGTATTTGTCAAAACACGTTTTCAGAAATACTTGTCACCATGACAGGCATATTTGCAGTACCGAAGGTTGCAACCAAACAGAATTTTTTAAAATTTATTTTTAAGTGAACAGTGTTACCTGATAGTACAGAATAGTGATTAATCGGAACTCCTGTGACAACAGTGTACTTTTTTTAGAGGGGGGCAAAACTGATTGTGGAGCACGCTTGTTTTGCCTTGGCCAGCTTGGATTGCCTGCGGTAAGATTGCTACAGCAACAGTCTCTTTCCTCAAGCCAATCCTGAAGCAGGAACACTCCCCCCCCCCCCCAGCCCTGCTTCAGCTGCTAAGCGAAGAATAAACTTTCAGCTTCGCCCCTCCTTTATTGGAAGGGGAATAGGGTAATATGCTGTAATTGGTTTTCCATGTTCGCCAAGAGTCTGTTTCCTCTTATCATCCACAATATTTAACATAAGTCTTGTAATAGTTCCAAAAATAATAAAATCTGTCCCAAGAATAAAAATGATAGATCCACAACATGCTGCTTTTTTGTCATGGTCTCGGTTTCGTAACATTCTGTTAGTAGTTTTTATTGCCTAATGTTGTGGTTTCTTTCATACGCAGCAGACCCAGTAAAGACATTTCATCAGCTACTTACACAGCAGCAGCCTGGATTATTTACAAACGGAGATTTCAGTACCGTATTAAAATAAATCACCACTGCATACTGTTAAAGTTACATTGCCATAATATGGCAGAAGAAAGCCCAGTGATTCTGGGGGAGGAACATTAAATATAGACAAATCATAAATATCGTATCAGTAAACAAATTTATTAAGATATCCAACTAAAACCTGTTAGTCTTCCTTTCTCCCCTGTCTCCTCCTACACAACAGTGGAAGAGCAATAGGTAAATTATACCCCTCCACACATGCAAAAACAGTACACACAGTATGTATAACAAGTAACAGAACCCGTGCAATACTTCCCTCATGATGTTATATTGTGCAGCAAGATCATATATTCCTCTTTATCTCTGCTCCACTCTTCCATCCCCAAAGCAAATGCCCCATATTGGGCAAATTGCCTTAAGTGGAGGTATAACAGATGCGGAGCAGCAAAGACTGAGAGCAGCGCTTTGCTCACTGGATTCAGTTTGAATGAAAGAATACCAGAACAGACAAGACAAAAGGGAGGTAAAACACAAGAGAAACATGATTTAGGAGGGGGGGTGGGGGGGGGTGGGGAACCAAAGCAAACCCAACCAAACCAACCCAAGGAAAATGTAAGACAATCAGTAATGTCAAAAGAAAGTCCAAGAGCAGTTGCTATCTCAGGCATCAGTATTTACAAAAGCAATACCCTACTGCCAACAACTTGGAGAAAAATTCAGGCACATTGGGGTGCCCTCACTCAGAACGACTACTTTAAAAAAATCCAAATCCTTAAATGCCCAGAATTGCCTTCTGATATTTCCAAGTTGTTTTAATGCACATTTTTTCATTCAGATTCAGTTTAACTATAACTTAGAGCCTGATAAGAGGTTCTCCTTTCTTCCCAAGAACAGATTTAATGCTCTTAACAGTCACAGGTAACTCCTACGGCAGTAATAGCTTTCCTAACTTAAATGCATGTCATTGAGCCCAAAACTAATCTGTGTCCTTCTAACCAATATATAAATATTGCAGTTGAAGGCTCTTCAACTAGCCAACACCACAATGAACTGTGTCACAGAAAGTGTAACGGCGGAAAGGAGACATCTCTGGAGCAGGGAATGGAGCACTCGCTGCCTGCTAGGGACTTCAGACAGTCTCGTTATTTTAGCTTATCAGTAAGTTTTGGCAGTCATCTACCGTAAGTCACTGCTGAGTCTGATCTTGGACAAGAATAAATCTGAATGATTAAAGTCAACAGAAACACACAGGTATAAGACTGAGGGGGAAGTGTTAATCTTTCTTAAATGACTGCCAAAATTCCTGGAGCTTCTCATTTTAAGTATAAATAAGAGAGACAAGTCTTAAGTCATGCTTAGAGGATTTGTCACTCCAAATTTACTCTTCTGTAAGTTAACTATGGTTTATACCCTATGCTAAACCAGGAGTACAGGGGAAACTGCACCTTGGTCTCATTTTTCTGTATCAGTAGTTTTACATTACATGTAACAGCTGTAAAAGACAATTAAGTGTTTTCTTTGGTTACAAAAATGCAAAATGCAACCAATAAAAGCAATGGGAATTCAACACAAAAGCTTGGCAAGTTATTAGTCACTCACAAGTAAAACTGAAACCTGTGAAAGAATAACCTTGTAAAGCACATGCTCTAGAAGTAAGCCCTCCTGTTAGGTTCTGTACTATATAATTTTCAAATTCTAGTAGGATAAAATAGCATCAGGGACTTCTCACCCCCTCCCCCCCAAAAAAAACCCACACAACCCCCAAAAACCAAACAAAACAACAAAACGCCACTTATTTCTAATTGGCAACAAAAGGATTATGTATGCACAAAGCTTATGACAAAAAGCCAGCCAGAATGTGAAGAAACTTCAGTTTTGTTCCAGCTTCTTGTTGAAAGTACCAGATTCTGAACATAATGTACAGTATAAGACTGGCATGTAAGCCAGGCCAAACCAGCAGGAGCAAAAAGCCAGATACGTACATGTGACTACAGTAAGTCACAGCACATTCCCCCTGCCACTCACTCCCCCCCGCCCCCCCAAAAAAAGCACTGGTGGCTTTTGCTATAACAGCCCCTAGATTCCTTGTCAATTCCATACGTCTTCCATGCTTGCAGAAAGTGAGTGGCTGTCAGAAGCTTTAGCTTTGTAAATCATCACCACTTAAAACACCATGCCTTTTTGTTCTTCTCAGGACAGGGTACAAATTCCCCTTCTCTGCTCCCTTAACAGGGGCAATTTTTATGGCCAAGAGAAATTTACTCCCATTTGTGACAGAGCTGAGGCTGCTACAGAAGAGCATGCTTTTCTCCCATCCCATCTCAAGCAACTGACTTCTGCAATGTGTTCAGTAGCAAAAAATCTTCAAGCAGTTAATTCAAGCAAGTACTCATCTGTTCATTCCTTCTTGTGAGCATCTAGTTACTACAAGCCAGTTTTCCCCTCAGCATCAATGCAGTTCAGTCCTATGGTTTTACCGTCATGCAACACAACTTTCAAACTTCAGCTGAAGCAGTGTGTTTTATAAATGCAAACTTACAAATTATATAAAGTTCATATATAAAAATATATAAAGGTAAAATATAACTTCTAAACTTGTAATAAACAGTTAACAGTTGAAAGCATGTAAATGGAGTAACCTCTCAACTTAAATAGTTGAAAACAATTACACTGAATTGCTTCTAATGCTCCTAAATGTGTAAGAAATAGGTGAAGTCAGCAACTAATATAAATCCATACTGGTTGTCCCTTCCCCCAGATACAAACAAAAGGTTCCACATGTTTTTTGAAACTTTATTTAATCCGAGAACCACTGCTATGTTACACCTGTCAGGCTGAAGTTTATTCACTGTTCATGTTAAAGTTCTGACGATAAAAATGGATGACACGAGGATCCACGTCCCCCACTGTTGTGTTGCAGTCAGTATTGGTCCAGTAAGACAACCGGTTTGCAGTCATTTCCTGGCAACCCCCCCCCCCCCCCCCCTTTTTTTTGGATACATGAAGCATGACCTAGCATTAGTGACACCCTTTTATCTGCAATTTATTTAAATAGGATAAGATGGAAACTCAGTTGTTTCCTCATTTGTAGGAAAAGTCACATGAATATTCTGTACTTTGACAAATAAACACTTAAACACAGGATTTTGTTTTGCAGTGTTGCAAACATTTCATTTCAGGCAAAACACCACCCCCTCACCACCCCCGCCAACCACCACCATAATAAGTACCAAAGCATTTCTAGTTTTGATTTTCATCAAGATTTCCAAACTGGCAGATTTTATTTTCACACCCTCTTCACAATAGACAAGATGCTTACCATATATTTAGGATTACAAGTTGTCACTAAAAGAAAACTTTACACAACCACTGTACATTTAGGTTGAAAAACTGTCCTTGCATGAAAAATATACCTAGAAATCAAGTGGTAAATAAGAAAAAAAAAAACATTAAGAAAAGATTAATGGTTTTATAATGTGCCATTTTAAATTTATCAAGTCCTCCTCTACTTTTCATTCATACTCTGCTTTTACCTACAGTGTTCGTTAAGGCAAACAGCTAATCCATTTCTGAAGAGGTGCTGTGGAAATTGTGGACAAACAGCAAACATTTGGCATTAAAATAGATAGCACGTATGTAGCCTCTAGTAATACACATTAAGCATTTCTCTTGGACTTCAGGATAATGACAGGGGAGGATGAACATGCTAACAATGTCAAAAAGGCTTAAAATTTAGCGTCCAAGCAATTTCTATTAATGCTTCTGTAGTTTTCAAGCTCTTAGTAGTATAGAATTTATGCAAATGCATTAAAGAATTCTAGCTTGGCAAGTACACCCAAGCAGGTTATTAAACTATATATACAGAAAGTGATAAATACAGAATTTAAAAGAGTCCTTCCGCTTCTCTTTATAGCCTTGAAAATTGACAAAACTTGAGGACAGCTCTACAATATTAAACATTAGGTAACCACAGGAGCTGGGAAACCTAACTACACAAACTGATTAAAATACTCAGATGACTTTGTAGTGTTTAATACAATTCAGTTCGTAGTCAAGGGCACAAGACAACATTTAACAAAAATAGTCACATCAATTGACCTAGAAATCAAATGTAAATAGATATGAATACAATCTCCAAAATCTGTCTTTAAGTGAACATTAACCATTTATTCAAAGTTATACAAGAATTTGAAGGATAAAGTCTTCTGCAACAGGAAACCAACTTACAAGTTTCATGTCTCAGTTGAATTGAAGTGGTGGCGAGCGGGGTGGGGAGGGTGGGGTGGGGGGAGGGAAGGGTGAACAAACAAGTTAGTAGGCCCCATCCAGGCAGCTAGAAAGTAAAAACAGGCTCAACAGCAGCCTCCTCCAGCTTGTTGTCCTCCCTGATTGCCTGCAAGTGTTGCATTAGTAGCAGCATGTTGAGGGCCAATTTTTATGCCATTTGCCTGAAATGAAGTTTAATACACAGTGTAATTATTTCAGAACACTAATACTTGAAAAGCTTTTTTTTTTTCTCCAGAAGATTATATAGCAAGTTCTCCTAATGTATGCAATAGATATGGCAAAGTTTATACGTTTTTTTTAGCAGCATGTCCTTAGTGATTAAATAAAACTTAAAGGAAGATACGTTCCTTCTCATTTAAATTTTATCTCTGTGTTAAACTCTGTAGCTTAAACTGACACAAAAACACTGAGCAAGGGCTGTATTTTAATACTACTTGGCACAAGGCTTTAAAAATACATTGCGTTTGCTAGGAATGTATAACCTCTCCCCTCTCACCAAAATCTCCATTAGTTCAATATAAAACTTTTCCTCTCTAGACAGCATTTCTTTCTGTGTTGAATCAGCTGTAGCGGCTAAGGGCATATGAGTGTTCTGTGTCATCAATAATTTCTATGATCCCGAAAGACATGGCTACTTGCCAAGAACCCACACACAGTGTAGCTCTTTCATTCATCAAAATCACACTTATATCTTAACCCTCACTCCCTCAAGTGGATTTTACCTAAAAATACAGCACTTTGAGAAAAGTAATACAGTAGCTTCAGAAATTAAGCTCTTAAGGAAACTTTGCGTCACAGTAAATCTCAGATTTATAGTGCTTGGCAGTTGTTCTGCAACCGTGGTAGCCTTCGGGTTTCTGGCACTAGCTCAGTATTGACAGCAGCTGATGTGGTTTCTTTTCGCTCTTTGACTCCTCTTTAATAAAAAGCATGCCCTATGGCTCATTGGTTTTGCCCCCTCTGGGCTGATAGCAACTTCTTGAGGAATCAAGGAGCCAGACCTGGCATAAAGCCAAATAAGTAGCACGGACTGTTGGCTCTTGACAGCATATTGCAATCAAAGCTCCACAAGGCACAGTAAAGCAGTCAGCTACGATATGAAACTCGACAGATACAATGAGCATGCTTTTTCAGACACTGATTACTGTCCAATTTATACTGCACTACTGCATGCAATCTCTTTAGGAAAAACGTTAAAGTTTTGAATTTTTCATCACTAAAATGAATTTCAGAAATGTTTCACCAAAACACCATATATATGCACACATTTTCCAGGTCAGTGTCTTTGAAGGGTTACTAACTATTCAAGTCTTATTTAGCGACAAGTTTCTTAATACAAATACTTTGCATATGACTGAAGTTTCCCAGTATTTCCTCTCAAGAGTCATAAAAGCAGTATTTTTAACAGTCTACAGTTCCTTAAGTTAAAATACATTAAACAGAAAGAGGTGAAGCTATTTAATTGAGTTCTGCCAACTCCCTCACTACCCCTTCAACAATTCTGCAAGGACTATAATAGTTAAAAAAAGCAGACTGACAATCCTAGACAGAGAATGCGCCTATTCACAAAACAGAATGTGGCAGTGCAGATTTTCACATGTAGTTTCACTAAGCACCTCAGCAACGATATTTAGGAATATGCAGGATAAAAATTTCTGGGCATCAGAAAGGACTGACCACTTCACATTATCAAATTTAAACTTTGCTGTGTGACTTTTCCTGTGAATGTTAACAAAGGTCTTATATGAACCTAACATTTCTATACAGTCCTAGTATTTCTATTTACTACCACTGAATTTGAATCTGTTTCTTCTATGGCCTCTCTCCTAAGGGCTTCAGGTTTTCAACAGCATAATAATTTCAAAATTCAAGAGACATTATACGCCATTCTAGGCTCTTGCATTACAGCAGTGCTCCCTGCTTCACCTCCCCACTCCCACCCCAAACAAGCAAAAAGACAGCCCTGATAATCTGTAATTTCAGTAATGTGCATAGGCAAAATGGCTAATCTTTTATTCCCTGCAGAATCCAGCCACCTAAACCAGGAACATTTCAAAAGTCTTTTATGTAACTCTCAAAGCAATCCCTCCCCTACACTGGACAGCTCATGGAGTGCATCTGGCATATCAACATGGTCCCCCATTTACATAGTGGAAAATTATCTTTGAAAACAGATGACACCATATGGAGAAATGGATGAAAGTGGATTTTCTTCTCTTTTGGGGATTTTATTATTTTGTGATGCTTCATGGATGGATAGGGTCACTTACTTTAATCCATTTTTATAACAATGGCAGACAATTCTATATCCAAATGGAACAGATAAATATTTTACTGTCCAGCCTTCCAGGGAACGTGAATTTTGTACATTTAAAAAAATCAACCAAACAAAAAGTACTCAGAGTACTGAAAGTTACCTCATTATTAATGTCAAAAACTCCTTCCTGGATTTTCTCGTAGATCTCCTTTGCGGTGTTAATAAATGCCTAAAACAGAGGGGAAAAAAACCACAAACACTATGAATGCAATATCCTTTGGTGTAAGATACACTAACTGGAATCCAAGCTCATGTGCAGTTGTTTCAGTGAGACTTTTCTTCCTGACCTCAGCAGGAATAGGTGAGACAACAGCATTCTATAACCCACCCTGAAGTGGCAATGGATCACACACTGTTTACAAAAACAGTGGTATTTTCATAACATCTGTATTCTGCAATCTGCTGTCCAGTAATTACAGGGTAAAAGTGGTTTTTAAGATATATAAATTACTTTTAAATTATTTATTTCTGACCCTTATGAATAGATTGTGTGGCAGATGGTTTCCCCTACCCTTAATATCTTCGTAATAGGCCACTCTAGATTAGAGTGCTTAGCAACATAAAACCACAGGGTACTTACAATGATGATGTAAGGATACTGTCTGCTGGATGAAACCTTATGCTAACATTTAATATTCACCTACTTTTAAGAATGTATTGTCTTTAATTAATCTTGCACACTATAGGCAATAGACATCTTAATAGCAGAAAAGAGGCTCCAGGTTTCACTATGATTTCTGAAAATCTGTTGTTTTAATTCAGAGAAAAGACTTTGACATTCAGGTCTGAAAAAGTAAGTTATGTAAATGTTTTTCGGTTAAAGTTTATAGTCAGTGATTCCATTCTTCATCTCTCATTTAACTTTATAGGTCAAGTAATGCCTAAAATAATGTACAATTTAAAACGTGATTAACAGCAGCTATCAAACTTATAGTTCTTTTTGTTTTAAAATACTAACACCATGCAATCATACAAGATATGCTGTCTTCTGCACATGCCTATCACAGGCAAATACAGATCTAATTCAAATATAAAAAAGTAAACAGGGTTCATGGAGAGGAACAAATCATACCTTTCCTCATTTCTACACTGGAAGCATTTGACTGCTGAACTTGCCACCAGAGCTTTGTTTCCTAATTAACAGGACTGATATGTTTTCACCTTTAAAGGCCTTACAGCTCCCCAGAGTAATCAATCTACTGCAGCTCAATTACTGCACCAAGCACACACCACAGCCAGTGAAGGAGACTTGAACGACTGCAGCAGGAGCGGAAAGATATGAATATGCATAAACTCTAAGTGGGTGATCGAATCATCACAGAGGGTCATGAGAATTTGCAGCAAAATAATGAGAAGAATTAATCATTGCAGATTCACAAGGCACTTAGGAAGTGAGTTCGTTTTTCAAACACGTGTTAAGAGCTGAGGAGAAAAATTGGCTTTTGACCAAATACGGATTGATTCAAATTCCTCAGAAACTGAAGTTTTCAATGTAAGAAAAAAAATTTCTGATAACACACAAATTATTGTAATGACCTCAGTCATGTGCCTACTGAAAGGTGCAAGTCAAAACCTCTGGAAATTCACACAGCTGGAATCCGTGAGAGTACATGCTTGCTTCTACTTCAGTCGGACATTAAACAGAACTTGAAGTCTTAAAAATTGTGTTATGATAACTTCATGTAAACCAGCACTTAACTACTGGCACTTCCACAAAT
This sequence comes from Falco rusticolus, assembly GCF_015220075.1. Lineage (NCBI taxonomy): Eukaryota > Metazoa > Chordata > Aves > Falconiformes > Falconidae > Falco > Falco rusticolus. The sequence goes on from NC_051189.1 coordinate 44,872,515, forward strand.
TCTAGGAGATGTTGGCTAAGTACGCCTAGGCTCTCAGAATTAATTTAACGAGAATTACATTATATCTATAAAAATTACTTTAGACCAGCAAAACTAGAATGCATCTATCCTCACAAAAAAGTAAAATGCCTGGAAAACATAGTGTGATTTAACAACACTCAATCCCTCCCTTCCGCATGTACTGTACAAAGCAAAAAAGCATACTGAGTTCGGCATAGTCCATTTTAATATTAAACACATTGCCTAAGAAACCTTTGATCAGAGAAATCCAAATATTCCATTCATCTCAGTTTAATCATTTCAGATGTCTTGAAAAGATATCATCTGACCACCACGTTCCCATCAATGATTCTGGTGCACCACATACTAGTGTTAAAAACAGCACCTACTGTTATTCTGCATGGCAAAATGCCAGGCTGGCACTGGGTCAGATATAAATAATTCCTATTTGAAAACAGTGGTTTGACAAGAATATAGCACATAATAGCAACTCTACCTCACGTTTTCTGCAGTTGGTATGGATTCTGAGAAAATACCGATAGCTATGAAACAACTTGCATCCTTTGAGACTTCCATTTGTTTCTTGCATCCATGTATTTTAAGTTAGCTTACGCTCCAAAGTGTAAGCAGACTCAAAATGACCACCTGAGAACTTTACTGAAAACGGCAGTCTACCTGCTTTAAGAATATCATATCAGACTTTGGCATTGCATGCTAGTGCCCCAATTAGCAAGGACAAGAAGATGAACCCTGTATAATTGATGACTTCTAAAAAATCTCTTTCAATACTGCATGTTCTAAGTCTTATCTGGAACATGCAGCGTACTATAAACTCTCAATTATTTATGAGCAGTTTATCCTATTTGCAGATTAACTGAGCCACGCATGCAGAAAGACAGAGCATTTCCCCCTCACATCTAGTTTGGATTTATTAGACCATGTGCAGGGGCTGCAAGAACACAGCTGTAGCACTTCACACGCCAACTCGGATCCAGGTGCAATTTAGCCACTTCCACAGAACACAAGACCTCAACCAGTAAGCCCACACGGACTCAGCTGGCTGTCTACCAAGCCTACTGCAGTTGCACTGTACATTCCCATAATGCTGCTGTTACTAAAATACAACACAAAGCTACTCTGGCACTTACACTCTAAATGAGCTCAGGCTCTGGTTTGTTTTCACTATGCCAGGAGACGCAGTACCAGATTCAATCCGGATTTATACCCAGTCACCTGAAGGATGGCGAGGCCCTGGTACACAGTACCTCCATTACACAAAAAAAGATGACAGAGACTTTTGCAAAACCAGTATGTTAAGACTTCCAAATATAAAAATTCTAGACTACATTTCAGAAAAACTAAAGAAAACAACGTAACTTCAGGAAAACGTCTACATTTAATGTTTAACTCTTGGTTTTAAAAGTGTCAGTAATTTGTGATTTAGAAAGATTATGCATAAGACTACTGAATACATCTGTACCACAGCATTAAAAAAAAGTTGCATACAAGTTATTCAGTTATTTGTTTCAATATAACATGTTTTTCAGTTCTGTTCACATTATAACTAGGTTCTCAAATATTTAATAGCCTGCCAAAGAAAATTACATTACTGTACAAGTAGGAAAGTGAGTCTTGTAAAATGCGATCTGCTTGTTGTGTCACATCAGCACCTGCTGCAAAGCTAACAAAGGAGCTTTTTGAGTCACAATATATCAGTATAATATCACTTTAGATGATCTGTATAAGAAGTTTCCTAGATCATATTGCTACATAGGAAGCAAAAGTCAAGTCTCATAATGCTCACCTCAAAAAAACCCAAACCTCCAAACAACCCAAAACACAAAAAGCCAAGTACCAAACAGTACATACTGCACTTAAAAACAAATTAATCCTAAATACACTGACTGTAGAATTAAATCAACTTCAACATCCTAAACAAGGTTTACTACTCTTGAGACAAAACCAAGAAGAATGAATTCTGTAAATGGTAAAAACAATGCAAGAAGTAAGGGAGTATGTTCCTGATACTTCTGTCTTATGGAGGTTGTATTCAGGAATAATAATAAACTAAGGGCACCACGTTGCACGTTGTAGAACAGCTACATTTAGTTTTCACTTGGCAGATGTCAAGAACATCACTGCTCCTTCTCAGAGAAAGAATGCCCTGACAATTATTTAAGGACTTAGCTACAAGCCAAACATAACACGAAAAAAGTTGTAAATGAATCACTGACACTTTTCAAAACTATTTTTTTTATTATTATTTTAAAAGCTCATCTTTCCTTAAAATCAGAACAGACCAGGTTCTGCACCGCCAGCTCGTGTAACATGCTGCCCTCTGGTGGCGATGTTAAAGTTAAATTTAGTGCTTTGAAACAGAAACTATGCAGTCATTATTTCTGGATGCTTTCTTACAACTAAATAAGGAATGTTTAAAGGTTAAATCTCTCACAGATTCTAAAGCATCACCCTCACCTCTGTGATCAGACAACACCTAGAATTTCTTCCTCCTTCCCAACTTCCTACCTTATCTTTTAGCAGCAAGATACGATATAGTTACATTACTCTAAAGAATGCATTTGGAAACAGTAACGATACAGACCGCAAATGGATTTATCCCTAGAGCATTCACCATCCCAGTGTGTAAGTGGTGCTCGATGGCCACTTAATAGAGTGAGATCCCAAAGCTCTAAGCAGCTGTTTCATGCACAGTAAGACAATACTTTTTACAGCTAAACTATCCTTCAGAAAGCAGCCTAGGACACTAAAGAGGCTACAAAGGGGTTAATTATCAAGCAGTAGGAAGGTGCTACATAATGAACCTATGCCACAAAAAGCACCCCAACACATTTGTAGCCTTATTTTTGAATTAAAGGTGCAAAGGCACAAAACAGAACTTGACAGCAATTTCTATGTATATGCCTGCTGGAGTGCAATCTTTCTGACAAGCTTATTGGGAAGATGCACATTACTAGAGCTTGAAGTGTCTCGAAGAGTCCTGCAGCTGCTGTTGAACAGTTAGAAATGACAGAGAACCTGAGGGAAAAAAGTAAACCCCTCAAATTAAGAATCCATCTCTCCACCAAAATCTACAGCTCAGGTAGGCAGCTATAATCATACTTCTCATGCTCTTCTATAAAGCCTGAAACCCTTCAATGACTGAGACTTTTTGTTCTGATCGTATGAGATGTCCAAGAAGCCCCAAGAATAATGGCAGAGCCCGTATTCCTTACTGCACAGCTGGGGAACAGTCCAAGGGTTGGCCACAAGGAGGTGAAAGCTGTGAATCTTCACCGGAGCCAGGTGTCCTGCCCCTTCTCTCTCCCACAGCTGAAATGACATGAGCTTCACTGCTCTATTTTTTCATGGGACAAACTGGCTAAAGCGCCAGCTTCACACAGCTGAAAGGTCACAGAACTTTGTTTTCAAGGAACTTGAAGGAATACTGGTTTTGATACAAAAGAAACCTAACTATTGGGTTTGGTTGTTTGTTTGTTTTTTTTTTTTTAAGACTCCCATGAACTAGAAATTCTGCTCTTTTGCAAGTTCTAGTCAGATTACACCTTGTGTGTCACTTTACCTTACTACGAAAGCTATTAACATCCTAGGATTTTCAAGTCTTATTAACTAAATCCCTGCTAACTATATTACTAGGTCAAACAACTGTTTGTTTACCAGCAATTAGCTGTGTTTAGGGAGGGCATGGAGGGGAAATAAAATACACTTCTAAAAATCAGTTCAAATTTAGAAGCTGCTAAGAATCTCATCTTTCCATGAGTTTTAGATTTTTACCCTTCAGAATATTACAAAGGCCATCTTCCTTCCCCTTATCTGTGACCTGGTGGTACTACTGTTGAAGCTATAGGGCTTTTGAATATTCATTATCCATTTCAGCAAAAGTATGAAAGAAGCTGTCTGAAGAGAAAATTAAGTTACAGCTGAGACAAAACCACTGAGTAACCATCCAGCTACACGCAGCAGAAGTGCTCTATTGCTTAGTCAAAACCGTTAGTCTATTCAGATTTTATCCTAAGTAATGAATTCATTATTGCGTTCTCTTTATGTGCAGACAACTTGGAATAACGCAGAAATACTCTTAAGATGAAAGCTTGGCATAGGGCTATATAATCCCCTCCATATGGGAAACAACTTAGGAAAACCAACTCCCACACCAGGAGTCAGCGATACACTAATACAACTCAAATGAGAACAGCTTCTGAACAGTGATGGCGTCTAGCACTAGTTTGACCAGTATCCAGAAAGCTCTTTTGCTTAAGGTTGATCACATTAATAATTATTAAAAGCGGCAGCCTGGAAAGCAAGAAGAATGCACAGTTACTGCAGTTTCCCAAATACAGCTAGGTATCTTTACTTCTTGAAAATCAGTAGTACATGTAAATGAGTTCAAGCAAATTATATTCCAGGGACACAAAGGTAAGTTCCATGTGTTGTGAAAGACCTCATCATCAGCCTGAGCTCATGCAAGTGATTCTACTCTGCCTCTACAAGTGTTAAGACACTGCCGAAGCAGATAGCACTCAGCAAGCTCTGAGCTACACAGTTCAGGTAAGAGTACAATTAGCAGTCACATACTGCTGCTGAGCTAGCAATGAAAAAACAAATGTGATAAAATAGTTAACTTCTTGCAAATGAGAGAAAAAATTGTTAAGTATTACGTGTCATTTTAATGCAAGGTTGGAAAATAACTGATGTTACAATTAAAACAAGTGCAAACATGTCTGGGGTTTGGACCTCAGACTTAGGCATATGCAAGTGAAAAGCGTACAGATAGGCATCACAGTGTTTTCTTACAGTAAAAAAAACGCAACACTGAATTCTGCCAACAGTACTTCAGAGGGCAAATCCCTCATCCACAATTCAAGAAAACACAACAGATAAAACCACCAAGATTCTAAAAGTTAACACTAGATTCCTTTCACCATGAATGAAAACCAAGTTCAATGTTTCAGGTCGAATTTAACTATACATTCTCCTGGGAGAAAGCCAACAGCCATGCTCAGAGTATACATCACTGAACACCTCCAAAACATGGGCAAGTTTGGTTTTTTTTGTTTGTTTGTTTTTTAAATAGAATTGTAAAGAAATGCAGTAGTGGTACAGCTTAGAAATCACTGAGGGAAAAGAAAACCACAAAAATTCAGTTATGTTTTCATAGCTGGTGACAGCTTTAGAAAGAAGCTAAAAGGAAATCAACAACCACCCCCCGCCCCATTTAAATAAGTACGATACCACTGATGAGAATAGTATAACTAGCCTTGCACTGCATTCAAGTTATAACCCTGTGCGTAAACTTCCCCCCCAGTAACCCTTTTATCCTCCCAACGATTCAGAAACTTCTCACCCAATCTCATTCCATATCAAACAATGATTTAACTCTGTGGCCACGCTGAATTCTTAGGAGCCTCCACAAACTACAAAGGAAGAGCCTATGTCTACTTCCCACTCACAACTATCAACTACCTGTTGTACAAACATCCCCTAACAGCCTCTGCAACAAGATAAACAGCAAACAGGATATTCTCCACTGCTAAACATTTCTATCCAAGATGTGGGTTATGAGACATAATCCTGAAAACACAATGAACATTTTAAAACCTTCTTTTAAGACCCAAGCACTGAACAGGTCAGTGTACTGCTACAGTGACAGATTGACTACACACAGCACTACACAGCGGTGGAAAAATCAGGCTTACACAAGGGAAACAGTTTAAGTAACATTAATGACAGAAGCCGATCTGTTCATATAAAGGAAAACTGCTAAAAACTCCACCATTAGCTTGCAAACATCTACAGCAAGACATTTATGATGCAAGATCAGGTAAAGTTGGGTCAGAAACAATGTCAAACTGATCAAAACAAAGTCTAGAGGCTTCTCTTGTCACTCCTGACACAGAGAAACACTTATTTTCAACTAGAGATGGAAAAATCCATTAGGAAAATTCTCCCCTCTGTCCATTTAGCTGTTTCTGTTACAACACAGGAGCCACACACCCATGTGCTGCTGTGTTTCAGTATTACATCTGCATGAGATGCAAGCAGTCTGTACACCGAATGGCTATGACTAGGACTGTAACACCTCCACAGCTATCTGCTTGTGCTTCACAATGCAGACCTGTCTGTTAATTTAGGTGGCACCACCAGCCTGTACTGCCACACTGCCCCTTCGGAATTCCCCAGTGACAAGAACTTGGTATTCAGTGTATAAAAGTGACACAGTTACTAGTCCTGTTGCTGCAGGACCAGGTATTAGTCTGGACATAGACTAGAGACAATATTAAGTTAAGAAATGCATGCCAGATCTTGAACCAGATGCTGTAGAAATGCTCACGTAGTAAGCAGCCTAAGCTTCCCAAACTTGACAGTATACAAGGACAAGCTTGATAGTATGCAAGGCAATGGCCCTACCAAAGCAGCTGTTCAGAAAATGTGGAATGTAGTGACAACAATACAGTAATCACATAGCTTACAGCATCTCAAGAATAAAATGAGTGAAAAGCACTTGCTATAGACTTCCTTTACACATGTAGGATGCGAGCTGTACAGTGGTGAGACTTACTGATGTCAACCAAAACATATGTAAGAATTAATCTATCTTCTATAAATTAAAAAGACTTGAAAATGCATTGTGAGCAGTTCAGAAAAAAAAAAAAGGACTGCTGTAACCTTGCTTTTTTACAAAGCAGAGTCAATTAGTTCAAAACACTTCCGAATGTTTAATTTTTTTCCGTGAAGAATTACCTCAGAAGATTTTTAGAACTGCCTGGGAAGCTTCCCTTACTCGTCTGGAAATTACTGATACAAGCAGCCAGACTAAGAGGTAAAGATGATGAGTTTACCCCATTTTCTACTCTAAAAATATTCATTAAAGCATTTTTGTTAAAATAAAAAAAATTCTGGCTACTAGTATTTCAAGCAGCCATGTATGTTCCTGAGGTATAGGCTACAGAGGACTACAGGATACAAGCTATTTGAGGAATGGCTTCTGTGAACAATCCAAGGTGATATTTCTAAACCCTTAACAATCTTGATTCTTTTGTCATGAATACTTGTGACTCAGATTCAGAAAAGTTTGAAAACTAGCTCTGTAATGAGAAAAAAGCCATTTAAACCACAAAACATGTTTGGCCAGGAAAAACAGTTACTCTTCCTAATTCTACTTTGGACAGGTACCTCAAAAGTTGGATCCATTTCTCTTAAAAGGGTGGAAGAATAGTTTAAGCCCTATTACTAGATACTGTGTAGCTTCTTTATTGTCACTTTTCCTGGCAATCACACTTACATTACCTCCTTCAGTACCCACAAATACACTTCCATTGCTCCTTTGTGTTGTATAGCAACCACTAAGCAACACTACACGGGCACAAATGAAGCAGGCCAAGGCTTTATTAATCAACTACATGATCTCAGTATGGTAAAATCCCTCTTTTCGGAAGGGAAAGAGGAAACAAGGCAGCAGTTGTTATCTGGGAATGTTCTAGCCTGTTACATCTATGCATTTCCATACGTACAAATGTGTGTGCCTTACAGTAATAGCGTCTTTCTCCAAAACACCCTTTTTGAGGAATATTTCCTATTGATGTGTAACAAGGGCAGCAGGTTGATAACTGAATTACAAATTAATTTTAAACCTTCTTTTTATCATTCTATAAGACTTTGTTAAATTCAGAGAGAGAAAAACAGAGGCCCAATAGGTGCATGTAATTCTGAAGTATTTCTGAAGCTGTATTCGTGTGAACTTGCTTGCTTAAGTTGTTGCTGTTAGCTCATCAGAATCAACATCTATCATTTTGCACTGGAGGTATATCCTTCTCAAGTAAAATCATCTGCTCTTTCAACACTGCTGATGATGCTGTATCTTTAAACATTGACTTTAAAGATTTTTACATGTATCCTAGCACTGTAATGGTTAACTACATAACCCATGCCATGATACATTACAATCATCAATGATTTATCAGCATGGATTAAAAATGCTGCTGAGTAGTTAGAGGGACATTTCTGCCCCCTAGACCCCATAGCTTTTTTCCCCCCCTCTTCCCCCAATAACTTACATAGAATTAATAGAAAGCCCCTTTAACCTCAGTAGTTCTATCTAAAAATTCTAGTACTTTTCCAAACATTGAACATTCTGAGATTCAAATTAAATGCATAAAAAATATTTAGATAATTTATCTGAAACCTAAGTAAGCAGAAGAAGGTGTCTGCTTCACCACTCAACACAAATGCATTAGAAACAATTTGATGTAATTCAGATGCAATTTCAGAGACTTGCAACATCTAGCTTTTTAGATCCAGTGTATTTCTGTCAATGCGAAGAATCAACAGTATAACTTCCTTAGCTCCTAGTTTCCCAAAGAATCCAGCAGAATTATTCTCCATTGCCACCATGGAAGATAACATCTGTAGACAGGGCCACAGATTTCTTCTGCTTGAAATTTAGTCTAATTTTAGCTGAACTTTCTCAAATGTTATTCTTACTGTTTAGTTTCTACACCCCCATGGAGTCACAAAACTTTTTCTTTCCAGTCTTCCTGAAGTCAGCTACTGAAGGCTTGCATGCTTCTTGTTCTTGCCTCAAATGTTGCCCATTCCATTTCCTTCCTTGTTGCCTTCTATTTTCTTGTAACTCAACAGTCCAGAATCAGCATTAAAATGAAATGGTTTCTTTTATCCACAAAGTTGTATCTTTCAGCTACCGTGCCTACTACTTCTCCTCACTTATTTTTACTGGCTCAAAGGTTAAGATTTTGCTCCTTCAGCTGTAACTGTCTAGCTCATGCCACCTCTTTTAGTGTTCACTAAGAATATAATTTAGGGAATGCAGTTGATTATCACTAAAAAAGACTACATCCTAAAGCTTTTCCATCAGAATTAGGATATTAGTACACGCACACAATTGCTCACTTGTATCCTCAGAAGAAGAGGATTCTATTTCAACTTTTTTTACACAGAATTTTATGCTCATTTTCCTCCTGATAATCAGAGATGCATCAGGTACTGGAAAACTCATTCCCTAGCATGTATTTTTTGACACAAGTGCTAATGTTAGAATCAGGTAGTAACAAACCAGAATGAAGTCAGTGAAAGCTGGTTGTTACTATAACTTTTTAAAAAATACTAAATACTTCAAAACTTTAAGGGGCTTACCACTGAAAGAATACCTCATTGGTTGTCCACCACCTCACATGTAGGAAAGTTTTGGAAAAGAGTAAGAGAAGATTATGTAGTATGAGAAGCTGAACTATGTCATGCTATTATAAGAAAGGTAAGTGGGGAGGCATGAACTGAGTACGGGCTTGAAAAACACATGAAGCTATCTTGCTGCTTTACATAGCCCTAACATCTCCGCTGCAGCTCTTTGTCCACTACTTTGCTGTGTCTAGCTGGGATGGAGTTCGTTTTCTTTACAGAAGCCTGTATGGTGCTGTGCTATGGATTTGTGACTACAACAATGTTGATAACACACCCATGTTTTAGCTGCTGCTGAGCAGTGCTTACACAGTGTCAAGGTCTTCTGGTTCTTACTCTGGCCCCTGCAGTGATTAGGTTTAGGGCAGGCAAAATCTGGAGCAGGGGGATAGGGGGGCAGCACAGGATGTGACACAGCCAGGACAGCTGACCAGAAATGGCCTAAGGGATACTTCATCCTATATTACATCATGCTCAATGATAAAACCCAAAGGGTAGTTTTTCCAAAGAGAGAGCACAAAGAGCATTCCCAGTATCTCAGCTTCAGGCTTAAGAGACCTTAACAAGGTGTTCGTTCCCATGTCCCTGAAGTAGCTATCTGACATTGTATTTCTGAACTTGAGCAATGTTTATTTGCTACCATCATGCTACCCTAAAACATATTTAAAACCTTGATTCACTACAGTGTTATCTCCATGATAGAACAGAAATAAACAGCTCTTTTTGACTTGAAATAGTGCATCAGAAACAGCAGTGATAACCCAGTCAAAACTCACTATTGGTATTTAAACTCTGAGCTCTCTGTGCTCAGAGACTGGCGGAGAATCAACCTGTTTGTGGGAAGTTGTAAGTGACTGCCTTTCTGTAACTCTTCTCGCCATCTCTTTCCTTCATTTATTAAACCCTGTATCTCGACCCCTGAGTTTTGACTCGCTTTGGCTCTTCTGGTTCTTTCCCCCATCCCACTGGCCAGGGGAAGTGAGTGAGCAACTGGATGGTCAATTAGTTGCTGGCTAAGGCCAACCCACCACAATCACCCTTTGAGAGGCATGCAGTAAGTCAAGGTGAGATATGTAGGAACTCACATATGTCCAGAAATATGAACTATAAGCAAAACTTCAAAAGACTTAAGTTCTTTAAAGTAGCAAATACTGAAAAACTTATTCAAATGCAGAGCAGACTACAGCAACCAAGACAAAGAACCTCTTCGACAGCTCTGCAGGGGACAGAAAAAGAAACTGTGTGCTTGAATTCCAGCAAAGAAGATTCCTGCTAGGTAGTGGAAGGGAAAGATGACAATACAAATACCAAAGCTCTGCAACAGATTGCTCTGAAGAGCCTGTAAAATATTAAAGGTCTTTAGAACAGGTTAGATTAACATCTGCCAAGGACACCAACAGCTTGGCTTGCTTTGGGCTAGCAAATGTAGTCTAGTCTTACTTTTTAGTTTTCAGAGCAGACAAAAGTATCCATTTCTCTGATGAAATATTTAAAAAACCCACACAGGTATATTAATTACTAGAGTCCCAACAATATAATTAGTGTTATGCAATCAGATACAACACAGACATTGTCTTTTTCACAATATAAATTAAAAGAGTAGCTAATTCAAGTTAAGGAATCCAAAGCCTAGAGGAATAGTACCTGTACAAATAAAATGTATTTCAGTAAAACAGTTGTTTTGAATTAAGTGTCCAAAGTTACCTCCTCTACATTGGAAGCAGTTTTGGCAGATGTCTCCATAAAGATAAGTCCATGCTCTCGTGCAAATGCTTCACCTTCCTCTTTCTTGACTTCTCGTCTAGATTCTAAATCACTAAGATGGAAAACCAAAAAAAAGTTAGTTGCATGGTCTAACCTGTCCATGTAAATATTCTTCAGAAACATGCTATAGGCCAAGAGCCCCCATTAGAACTTATGTACATGTGAGTATCTATTCAAACCCTTACATAAAGTAAAATTATTCTAAGCCTTGCACTTCTAGTATAATGTTATCCATCTACACTATAAAGCTCAACAGATAAGGGACTTTAAAAAATTATTATTAATATCATTAAGAAATCATTTATAAAATAGTTATTTTTCCTAATCAGTAACTTAACTTATTTTTGCTTTAAACTCTTTTTATCAGAACAGAGATTGACTGTATGAACTTATTTTGAACTGTATTAGCTGTTCTCTCCCAACAAGCTAGCATTTAGGTTTGAAACTCCAGGTCTGGCCCTCTAACAGCAGAACAATTTGAAGTGACTGTTACACAATTTCTTGTTTCCTGCCCTCCAAGTGGTTTAGATGAAAGTCAAATATTAAACAAAAGAACAGGAAAAAACCCTCATGAACTGGACAAATAGACAGTTCTGCTTCTGTAAGTCATATAGACATTATTTCACTCTTTAAAGCTTCTTTAGGCACAAGGAATACTCAGTTTGCCCTTCTTTGTAAATATATTACATCTTGAACAATAACTGCTATATTCATATGCAAATAATAAATAAATGAAACTTTATTTAAATATGTTTTAAGTTGTGCATGTAAAAATATTTTCTCAGATACACATTTTTAAACTAAACAGCATGCAAATAAAGAGGCTTAATTTGCAGCCAGAATACCAATAAAAACTATCACACTGGGCTTCAGTGCTGCCATCCTTGTAATTATACATATATTAAAAATAAACGATACTCACTGTGGCATCTATTTTGCAGCAAAGCAGGTTTTTATTATTTTTACAACGACATGCTAGCTCAGATGAGTTACAGAGTCAAGACAATTCAGCACATCGTTTAAATATGAGCACACAATAAATGTCTTCTCAAAACAATTTTAAAGTTGATGTTTATTATATATAAGCATTCCTAGTATCTCAGCTTCAGGCTTAAGATACCTTAAAACAAGGTGTTCATTCCCATGTCCCTGAAGTAGCTATCTGACATTGTATTTCTGAACTTGAGCAATGTTTATTTGCTACTATCATGCTACTCTAAAACATATTTAAAACCTTGATTCACTACAGTGTTATCTCCATGATAGAACAGAAACAAAACAGCTCTTTTTGACTTGAAATAGTGCAGTTGCATCAGAAACAGCAGTGATAACCCAGTCAAAACTCACTACTGGTATCTACACATATTCTTAAAGAGCTTTACTGTTTCTACTAACTACAGCTGTCTTCCTCTTTCTATTCCAATAATTCAAAGTATTTGGTCTTACTAGATCAATATAGCTATGTTTTGTTCTGGAAAGATCAAGTACAAATGCTGTACTTGTACATGTTTTAACACTAGTATTTGTAATGTTTTTAAAAAGCAGCTATTGTATTTCAGATTAAATTCTCCACACTCTTCAAATCCAGCAATCAGTACTACAAACGTTTTTCAAGTGCACTTTTGGGACTCAGAAGAACAAAATTTATTCCTCCAAAAATCTTCTGCTAGTATACATGTTCTTCCTTCCCTCCATCTCCAGTGGTACGCCCTACCATAAGAACTCCCGTAACACACTTTCAGAATAATGCAATATAATTGAACAAGTTCCCTTCCTGTCCTCCTCTGAGGCTTGAAAATAATCCCCTCTAAAACGCTTCTTAAAGAACTTAATTCATGTGGCACCTTAATCTGTAACTTAAAATACATAGAGTATTTATTGTTTGAATAAAACCTAGTTGTAACTGGAAATTACTGAGCTAGCTGCAAGTAGCATATTATAACATACAATCATGTGGTATAGTCTGCATCAGCAGAATGCAAGACAAAAATCTAGTTTAACAGCTAAGAATAATCAGGAATAGTTACAGACGTCAACCAAGTATGCAAACTTTTTAATACTTATCTCAAGTAAACAGAATATTACTACTCCTCTCAGTGCTCTATTTTTACTCACATAAGCTTAAAAACAGTTAGTCAAGGACATCACAAGATTACCAAAGCTTCATTTAATAAAAGAGATTACATTTTTATATTAATTTGTGAAGATTATGCTTATCACATCCCTCAAAAAGAACATTGTTAGTAATTTTCCAGATGATGCATAAAAATGTGGACAAGCTTCACAATTACTTAATGCTCAACACGTTTTTGAGGGGGAGGTAGAGGGTGGGTGGCAGAGGGAAGAAAACAGGAGGGAGAAAAAGGGGGAAGAAGAAGGAGAAATTAAGAGGTGAACAGGCTAGTGCAGCGAACACAGGCTCTTTACCACAAAGCTGTTTCTCAGTAGTATCTAAGAAATGATCTGGCTGTTCACCCTATTTCAAGGGGCAAGCATACACACCATTATTTCAGCTGGCATCTTTACCTTCAAGAATTACTGAGACAAATTAAGGTCAGTTAGGTAAAGGCCCATAACTAATGCGTTATTAAATTCTGAGATCATGCTCTTGATATTTGGAAAAATCCTACATCCAGCAAAAAAATCTAGACATGCTCCTACAGTTCACTGGATCAAGAACTAGAAAAATTACAGATAAACTTAATTTATTTGCTAATGTGTTTTTATAAAGACCTTCAATACAGATCAAAGTCCCAGCATCATCAAGGAACCATTTTAGAACTTTAGACAGTGTAGCTAACGAGAAGACCAAGTAAATCATCGTTTACAAACTGAGTTACACACTTCAAAACTTTTAGTTGTATTTTCATCTCCCAGTGTCTAACAGCCGCCTGGATTCACCAGGAAATGGTGCAAAAGCACTCTCTGCCCCCAGCTCCAGCTAAAACATACAGAATATGAAACAGGCTTGGAATTCAGAAACGTCTTACCATCATCAAGGCATGTACTTTTTACATTTGAGAAAAGTTTTTGAAGTAAATCCTATAGTATGGACTTTTTTTTTTAATAACATTTTCTCTTTTGTGATTCTTAACCAGAAACTAAAGCACTTAAGGTACTCAGAACATAAGGCAGTTGATCCATATGTGCTGCACACTGTATTAACCTAATTAGGAAAGGAAAGGTTTTAGATTCACCATAAAAATAAGCCCAGTGACTGAAAGTAATTTAAAGTTAATGTACTGCCTAAACCCAAGAAAACAAAAAAGCTGAAATCCAGAATTCATTAATCTTTACCACTTATAAAATCATAACTGTTTAAATTTTACCTTTTGTTTCCAATAAGCATTATAACCATGTTGGAATTGGAATGCTGACGAGCATCTTCTAACCAAGTTGTCAAGTGGTTGAAAGTGTCCCTCCTAAGTATGGAAGAGAATGAAAATTAAAAGCAGTATTTCAAGAAACCTTTCCCTTCTATGAGCCTTCTTCTCTACTTAAGTAACCAACTAATTTATTAGTACACATGCTCCAGGGAAAAAAGCTAGTAACCCCTTTGTGAGAGGGAGAACAGGCGAACAAAAAAATCAGTAAACAAGGAGCATTAATGAACTCTGCCTAAAAAGTAATTGAAAACACGTTTGCGACAAAGAGTAAAGAGGATTCTTACAGCTGTAAGTATCTGCAATTTTATATACATATAAAATCTGCTGAACGGCATTTTAAAAGTCCCTAACAGCCTCAACCAATTCCAACAACAGCACAAATAATCACATACTCATACAGTAATATTTGTTCTACTGAAGGCAGGAAATGGTTGACAATTTTCTGTGAGTTTATAAACAGAATAATGAGTTTAGTAGCGAAGTCTTTTAAAGTAAAGTACACTAATATGGCACGTTACAGATTTTACAGAATGTGTACACTAAATATTAAGTCACAGGCTTGTAAAGTGTGTTTAAGATTTCACAAAAGTAAAACCACCTATTTATGAATCAAAGATTCTTTTGCTGGAAATCCAATGGAAAGTGGATGGCTTCCTGATATTTAAAAATAAATGGGGAACAAAAGGAAAAATGTCTAGTAAATCTCTTGCAAAAGTTGTTGCTTAATTCAGCAATGAGACCCAAGATCCACAAAGGGAACCACACATCCTAATAGGATTTTGGAGCCTGCACATTTTCACAAGCCAGCCACAGTACCCACAGTTCTGCAGATAACATGTTGTATAGAGACTTTATTCAGTACTGCAGAAAAACCGTAGCCACTTCTAACAGCTACTACAGAAATCACACCAAGACGTGTAAACCTCATAAACACAGCAATGGTAGAAGTTTCCTGGTATTTTTATGTAACCGGACTTTGACGTTTTACTATTTCATGCCTTCGCAGGATGGTATTTCAGTAAAAAAATTTGCTATAGTTAGAGAAAAATTATAGCTCATACTAATAAAAACAACAGAAAGGAATTCATGAAATATTTCAGGGTCTTTCCTAGTTCCAGAGGTTCAAGGTCAAATAGTTTATAATACCACTTCATTTCATTCTTCCTGAAGCTTTATATATACTTCTTCTCAACCAGTACACAGAGACAACTGGAAGTATATAGGTTATGCGTTATATATGTTTCATATATATATAAACATATATAAGCTATGTTATATAGGCTGTGTCTTGATTTTGAGTACTTAAGTTGGCAAAATATTAGATTATAAGTATCTATACAAAAAGCCAAACTACATTCAACATTTTAACACTGCTATATTCCATAGCACAATTCTACAAAGACATGCCATTTTAATTGTTACACCTCCTCAGCATTCTCACCTTGTGATATCATACACTAGTAAAGCCCCTGCTGCCCCTCTGTAGTACGACCTTGTAATGGAACGGAAGGACTCCTGCCCTGCCTGTAGAAGAGAAAGTTTCATTATTTCATATCTCAAATTTATTTTTTGGTGCTGAAAACCACAAACTGAGAATCACAGAATCACAGAATTTGACTTTTGAGAGAACAGGGACAAGAAGAAGCGTGGAGGGAAATATCAAGAGAGGGAACAATTGGGAACCAAGTCTCTCATAGTTGCAAAAGGCGGCACATAAGGAGAAGACACCAACTACAGCACAGTGCTGTTAAAAAAATAGGAAAAAAAAAATCGGAACAAGACCTCTAAACCTTTTTTGGCAATCCCTGACAACCCAATTTACTGAATGGCTTCACAATACATGAATCATTATTAGAGCACAGAATGGACTCCTAGCAACTAAGCTCTGAAGACAAATTTGAAAGGAAGCAAATAACCCAGAGCTTCACATTTGAATTCAATAACCCACTCCCTGGGGCAGCTGTTGACACTAGAATAAATAAAGCCCATTGTAAATAAATGATGAATGACATCTTTACGCCCACCATCTGCTGGTGTAAAGGTTGTTGGAAGGCCAAGGATGCAGATTTTATCCGTTATATCATAAACTGTAGCCAGCTTTCAACAGTCTTCAGATGGAATTCTTTCAGTAATCACTTTATTATAAAAAACAGAAAATGTTTCTGAATTCAATTTTACACAATTCTGCACCACAGTTAATCCATTTCCTCTGTACTTGATAAATAATACTTGTCAAAACAGCTTCAGGATGCAAGAATCATCTTCATATGCACTGGTGAAAAACTTCAGAATCCTACATAAATCAGACAGTTCTCACAGAAAAGTATTCTGTAAAAATCTCAGCACTTAACAGAACCAGATCTTGAAAAATAAATATTCATAGTTGTAGACCTTGAACTCTCCATGCTCATGCTTTTCAGAAGTGCTACCTAGCACCCGACAGTTGTCAGAGGAAACATTTACTTTAATATTTACTAATAACAGAAGCCTTAGCATAATTCAAAGATAAGACAGAACACAATTAATACTAATACTGATGCTGAAAAAACCACTTATGCAGTAAGATAGTTATCTGCAGAACTAAGAAATTTTCCCAATTTAAACCCGTGAAAAGCAAGAGTGAAATATTTATCACATACAAGCTACCCTTCAGGCCTACCCTGAAAATTAGTGTACTAATTGTACACTAAAAAAGAAAGCGTAACTTTTTCTTCTCGCAGTTACTGTACTTTTAATATAAGGTCGTCTTAAATTCAAGGAGAACTTGATCTCAATTCTGTTACTGAACAAGAACAGTGCCACAACAGGTTTTGACATGTTCAGTCTTCAGAAAGCATCCTTGTCTTCCAGAATACTCAGTTACTTCAGTTTAAGAAAACACTTTATCTTAGCCTTTCCAGTGGAAGAAGTTATGAAAGACAATATACGTACTAGTTTAAACACAATTAGAATACAATAGCATATGCAGTTGGCCGAGAGGCCAAGTGCATCTTTATGTAAACTATGGCAATAGAATACAGACAATCTGCTAGAATGCACCAAGGAGCAGTAAAAGCCCCCAGTTTAGTGCCGTACTTGGTTCCCTACACAGAAGCTCTACAACTTTTTCTTGATGTGGTGACTAGCTCAAGTGCACGGTAGATGCATAAAGCATTTTTTTCTAACTAGACAACAGAATTTATTGTTACCAGTGTACTCCACGTATTGCCTAAAATCACACATGAAGTAGACTTGGCCTACCACATAAAGATTGCCTGTTCCACCTTCATAAATTCCACTCTGATGCATGAAATTGTTCATCTCCCCGAGTAAATTAATCACTGTCAACCAAGATTATCGGAGGTTCTAGTAGATCTTAGAAGAATGTAGGAATTGTGAGTTCATATAAGAATCATTTACAAAAGTTTGGTATCTAAATCCTGAAAATACTGTAACATTTTTAATGGTGTCTCATTTGCCCATGATGAAATTTAAGTATCATTGCTTCCTGAAGGGAAGACTGGGGAAAAGGTAGAAAATGTTACCCCTTCCTCACCAAAGACACTATCTTCCACATAGCAATAATGAATTTGTGCTTACATATAAAACTGACAACACAAACCGAATACCTTTCATTCTAAACAGAAGAAAATTGAGTTTCCGTAAAGACACTTCATGGTATTTATATTATATATTTGAAAGGTGTTTGTGTTGTTTTATATATATAGATATATGTAATTTACTGTCTATTTTAACTATCAGATCAGATGAGAGATCTAGAATAGCAGGGTTAGGCATACAGAATACACTCCACAGCTTTTTTTTTTTTTTAGTACCATCATTACTTTTAAGCATTTTTAAACTGACAATTTGCTCTCTGCCCCCCCCCCCTCCCTTTTTCCCCCAAGGGGAGACAAGCTATTTCAAAGACAACAAAAACCACGAAAAAAAGTAAAGGCTATTAGCCAAAATCAACTTTTTCAACATTTTTAAAGAAATATGTGTTATAATTGTACTTTGTCTAAGGAGCAACAGATAGAAGTAGTAGTATGGAAACTCAGTATAAATGAAAAACAGCTTTGAAATCAGAGAAAAGTCCTTTATCTTAAGTGAAATTAACACTGTTCTTACCATCCCTTCTATGTTCTCCCAAAGTCCAGTACTTCCCCCCCCTCCCTTTCCATATTAAAAAGCTTTTTTTCATAGAATCACAGAATAGTTGAGGTGGGAAGGGACCTCTGGAGGTCACCTGTTCTAAACACACCTGGCTCAAACAGGGCTACTCAGAGCAGACTGCCCAAGTCCACGTCCAGGAGGCTTCTGAAGATCTCCAAGGATGGAGACTCCACAACCTCTCTGGACAACCTGTACCAGTGCTCACTGTGGAGAACAGTAGTGGCAGCAGCCACTAAACAAATGCTAAACAGGGTATTTCCCAAGGCCGTATTACATCTGGTACAGGCAACACAAACCTCTTCTCCAAGGCAGCCCCTGGGTACAACCACTTTCAGAGCTACACAGCAGTGGAAGTGGGAAGATGGAAGATCTTTTTGGTTAGATAGAACATGACAGCTATTTCACATGTAGAAACTCTAGCTCAGACAAGGTTGCCTGCAAGAACCATAAATGTATATTCAACAGGCCTGTACACACATTCTCTCTCTTCAGAGAAAAAGGTGCTAGCTCTGACGTAATTCACTGATCGTGAAAAAATGCAGGCCTCTGATAAACCACTGATGTTTTAAGCGCTAACTAACATTCTTTTTGGCCATTTTCTGGACTGTAAGCTTTTACAATTCATATCATGCTGGTTAACAAAAACCTTCTGGTAAGAGGGACCATATATTCATAGTTCTAGGAGTTGCAAGTCTTCAAAATAGTACAAAAATCTTCATCCCTGCTTGAACTGTAGAACGGCATGGACATATATCGCATGTGCTTCTCTAAAAATACCTCAGTATAGAGGCCAAAACATTTTCAAAATAGTGATGTAAGCAGAACACGAAGCATTAGGTCACTAAGATACAGAGATTTAGGGCCTGCACTGAAGTTTTCAGGAATATTTAAGCTATGTAACTGTGTTACCATTGACACAGTATCTGTGACATTTGAGAAAAGGCTCCAAGTGTTACTATTCCTATAGAAAATCTCAGTGCCATTTCCAAGTGTGTGGCTTAGTCATGTAGGTGTCAGTTGCAAAACGTGCAGGCAAGTCTTTGCTATCAAAAGGAGTTTCCTGCAAATCTCTTAACAGCATATTTTTGAATCTATAAACTAAGGAAATAAATAAATAAGAACCACGATGCAGTACAAGAAAGTAGTTGGATAATGAGATAGGATCCACAACAGCAAATCTCCCTAGAAAAGAGGCCATTTATTTTACAGAATTCTGTACTTTCAGTGCTGATGATTTTGGAAAGTTTCTTCAAAGTTATCTGTGTACAGCCCAGCAGGCCTTCAACATCCAAGCTGACCAACAGTTTTTATTAGGAGGAAACTTTATAGTATACATGTACATGAAAAATGAGAAGCTATAATGCACCACTGGTAGCAGCTCTAGACTCCTTCACTTTTTTTAAAAGGGGCATATGTGTGTAATATGTTCAAACCCAGTAACAGAACACCTTATTCACATTGGGAATTATTACTCATTTAAATTTGTTTACACTTTCATAAGCCATATAGAAAACTAGAAAGATATCTAAGAAACAACCAACTCACACAAGTGTCACGCTACCTATGACAACTGCCAGTTGGGAACTACTCCACAAAGTTGATCCCTGGAACAAAATGTTCCAGAAAGAGAGAAGAGCAATACATACCCTTGAATATAGTTTTGAAAGTTATAAATAAATTAACAGCCTTTTAGTCACATGGCAACTTGTTTACACAAATGCATTAATCTTTCTTGCAATTACATCTCTACTCCAAAATAAAAAGAACTTTAAAGTGACTTACTAGTACGTAGTTCAAAGAATAAGCACAGAAGCAGTATAAAAATTAAAAAAACCCTGCTCCTTTCCAGCAAAGACATTCCCAAACAAGAACAGAACTAAGGCCACTTATGAAAAAGAATCCGTAACAATTTAAGAAAGTGTCAGAATTTGTGTGAGATTCAGCCAAGTTACATATTACTTCAGAATAACCCTGTCAGCATCCTAAAAAGAACTGAAATTTTAATAGGACTAAAGATACCCAAGGGTGAAACCATACATATGTCTAAGTACAGATCATTTGTACATCTGCCTTTTCTTCTGATGTTGTTGAATGCATGCCATTTAGATATCCACAGCAATTCCCAACAGATCACAGAAACAAAGCTTTAGTCCTCCATTATTAGAAGTACCCTTATTGATTTATTTCAGGTCATAAATATATTTGAAACTTTCAGGTTTTAAGTAGCTAGCCTCACCAAAATAGGAGTTCCACTACGGACAAAAGGAGGTAACTAGCCCTTATTGTAAAAGCCACAGATAAACTGACAAGAAATTTACAACCAGCCATAAAATAAAATATCAATAATCATGCATTTCAATAACCAAATACATGTAAGCACATGACAGACAAAGGTTTGGGAACACTAAGCTAGAAGGTATATCAAGTTCCCTTAGCTTCCTGAAGTGCCATCACAGTTGTGAACAGTAACTTAGCTACTGGCACTTAGTTCAGATGATAGTCCTACTACACAAACTGCAACAGGAGTAATGGATGAATTCCCCCTGATCCATGAATTCAGAAATGAATTAATGCTCTCACATACCAGCAAACACAGTCTGTGAACTGATGATCAAACTAGTTTCAGGAACCAAAATGGATCCTATGCAAGTTCTTGATGTTACTTCACAGCAGTAAAAGAGGGCCTTCAGCACTGAGTCCTCACAACTTGAGCTGCAAAACGTAACCATTGTACCTGCAGGAATGTGGCTAAAGGGTCACATTAGTAAAAATACAGTAGAAGAATTCACCAACTTCCCATGACCATAAAGACATCCTCTGACTACCAAAGGAAGTAGCAAATATCATGAAGTAGACAGTAAAGAACTCTTGGGGGTGAATGCTACATCCTGGCAATTGTCACTATCACTAAGGTGATATTCTTATTCATTTAATGAATTAAGGGAACTTTGGTTCTACTAAATCCAAAGCATTTGCAAATAGAGGAAAAATAACTGAGTTTCCGAGAAGAATTAGTATATTCAGAATATCTGAAAGTGGATGGAGAAGTCACGCCGTGGTTTTAGGAAAGAGAGATGTAACTTCAACAGTCAGGTCTTCCACTTTGCACAAACACATTTTTTTTCTGCAGGCTCTCAATTAGTAGAAAACATTGTAAATTTAATTAGAAAGCTCATTTGTACGGAAACCAAGAAATTGCCTTATAAAAAATATGACTTCAGATATTTAGTGTTAGTCTGAGCAAGACTAGTCTTAGTCTGAACATGACTAAGGTGTTCTAGAAACATAATAATGAATAAAAATAAACATTTAATCACATTTCTATGAAATAAAGCAGAAAGATATTTAAAAATACAGTATTTAAATATACAGGAAAAATTCTTATATCAATTTAATTTAGAGAACATACGTAGTATTACTTAGTATCATCACTGATCTTTCCCCCTGCAACGTCTGACAGAACTTAAATTCCCCCTTTCAACTACTGCTTATTTTTTTCTCATCAACAATGACTTGTTAGTAATAGTTAATACAATACAGAACGTCCCCCTCAATGACAAAATGATGGCTACTGACTCAGCCTGGTAACAAGCCCAGTATCTCTTTACAACAATGAATTTTTTTCTGAGAAGAAGCAATTTTAATACTTCTCAGTGTTACACTACCACGAGACAAACTGCCTCATCTACACAGCTTGTCTAAACTCACAAAGCTTAACAGCTCCCAGAATGGTATTTTGATTCTTACCAGCTTCTACAGACCACTTCTAGTTCTCTAAAAGTTATTTTTGAAGTTGGCACTAGCTCAAATACCACACTTCCACAGAAGAGTAGCTTAACTTCTCGTAGCTGGCAATTACCAACTAACCAGTTTTGACAAAAGTATCTCTCAGTCTATCCAACTATTGAAAGCCATTACCAAGATTAAAGACACAGGACAAGACAAATGAACAATTTGTTCCAATACCTGCACTCCCCTTGACTGACCTAAACGCATCAGAAAGGAAAAGTGAAACCCAGCGACTCACAGACCTAAAAACCTGGGCATGCCACAGCACACATAGCAAGCTTGCAGAGCCCAGCAGTGGGGAGATCAGGAGCAGCCTGCAGCTTCAAGAGAACAACGGGACACACTATTTGCTTGTGTAGACATATGATCAGCAGTAGAGCAAAGACTGCAACAGCTAATGCTAAGTATGCAACGGCCACACTGAGTATCTGTCATGGAATGTGGGCTTTGAATTTTTGGTAGTGGTGGCTTAGGGTTTTTTTGAGTGGTGGTGTGTTGTATGTGTTTTTGCAACAAACTAGTTTTACTAAACTACCAACTCACAGGATGAAATACTGGACTACAATTTCTAATTGGCATACGTGCATTCCTTGATTTGTTCCAGTTTGGCCTTATCCGAAAGGAATTCAGTTTGTGTACTCCCACATGAAAACCAGACCGCAGAAAGCAGAGCTAACTCCCGTAATACACTCCTGATCCAAACTAAGATGCTAATGACAAAGTCAAATATTCTTGACTTACAACACAAGAAAAGCACACAAATAGATCTCACATACATACAACAGTGTTAGCTTCAGTTGCCCCGTAGGTTACAACATACTCCCACAGTGAGGTACACTGCAGCTTCCATATATCCCCATTATCAAGATAATACCTTTCCTTGGAGCTGCAGTGATTGGCTGAAGACAACACAAACTGAGGACCACTGCATAGAAATATCTGGCCAGAAAAATCTGAATTAAAACGTGATTGTCTTAAGAAAGCAAGTCCTTATTTCATTGTTAAGCAGTCAAAAGAAATTTTATCCAGTTCTCCTCTTCTTACATCTACGCTCAAGATGCTTCCTGTTCAGTGGTGGATTGAAACCAGGTATGTAAGGCTAGTGCTAAATCAGAAAAGTGATGGTGCTGTGACTCAGTAAGCACCAACTGGAAGCAAATAACTCACAAGTTTCCTTAGCCACAGGGTAAAAAAAGCCTTCTCTTATCAAACAGAAGTTGTTACAGCTTCATAAATACAGAGATAGCACCACTAACAGCTAGCAGTTTTTACTAAGAGAAAAAGAAATTCAGGAAATGCTCAATGCAGATACACAATTACAGACACAGTAACACTGGTCATTATGGACATCTCTGGGTATCTTAACACTTGTAGGTATCTCGAGAATTACCTCATCATGTTTCTTATTTTGCTATTCCTTCAACACACTTGCATTCAAGATCAGAACTGTAAGTACAATCTGACCATACTCTTCTATACATTTTCACAGAGAACTTCCAAGGAGGCACAGGTGTTAGATGCAATTTCAAGTTATTAACTTGTAAAATAAGTAAGGTACTTTAAATCTTACCTATGAAGTCAGCTAAAATATTGCATTTGTTTACATTTTTATGTACACATACATTCATATATGCATGCCCTGCATGTGTGCATCTCCCTTCATTAATTTGCTATACCAAAAAGCACATACACAAGGCTATGGCTCATGCATGTGTTTCTAAAGGTATCCTAAAATGCTCTTGGAAAAGGAAACAGACAACCCTGCCTTAGAGAACAGTTAAGCACATTTGAAAGACATAGCTATCAGTATGAGCATCTTAAAGCCATCACAAGTGTAGACGCTGAGCACTGAGGTAGAACTGCTCTGTGGTAAAGTGACAAGAAAACAGCTGACTTTGCTAAGGTATATTCTTAACCTGAGCCCCCACAAAAGTCAAAGTCTGGATTTTGGCAGACTTTTTTAAACTTTAAGCTTTTATCAATCCCTTCTTGATTTCTGAAGTATTTACTATCTTCATGATTATAGTGAACTTGAGTTCTTAAGTCTTCTGTGAAAACAGTGAGCCATATCTTTTCTTCTACATCAGAAATGCAAACACTTCCTCTAGAGAATTCTTGATTAAGGCTACTAGACACATCACAATTTCCCAACATGATGTTATATTAACCACACCTGGCATGAATGCACAGAGAAAGACTATCCAGAGAAATACAAGTTCTTAATAATATAGAAAATTTCCACAAAAAATGTGAGGCAAAACATCCAGTCTTACAAATCTGAGTGTTACTTAAGGAAGTTAAACAGTGCAAACAGCAGAAATCTGCAGTTTTAAGAATATGTCACTCCAAAAAAAGGAAATTTTAGCAAATTTTTAATTTTCACAGAAGCCAAAGAAAGCTGCAAGACAAAGTACAGTTTCACATGGATGCTGATGATAGAGCTTACCCAGAACAAAGGGAAAGCTAGTAGAGCCATATGTTTAAATAATTTCTATGATTTATTACTTACCGTATCCCATATCTGAAGCTTTATCTGTTTTCCATCAATAGTTATCATTCGAGCCCCAAATTCTACACCTGAATAGATTTTAGAAAAGATTACATTATTAGCATGTGTCAGAGAGAAGAATATCAAGTACTATAACAGCAAGAATGTAAGTTTAACTCAACACTGTATTTGTAGGAAACAATTCCTTTCACAATCTGCTTTTCGTTAATTTTCCAGCTATTTGAAAGAGCTGGAAAGTTTTCCAGAAGGAAGAAAACTGTTACTTTCCAAGTGCTTTAAAAATGCATTAATTAGAGCAAGTGCCAAGGAGGCATTTCCTACAATGTTTTCCAGATGATTTCGTAGCTCTAGATCAGAGGGAGATAAACATGTGCTTTTGCATGCAAACAGGAAGCTGAAGAGTCACAGTTACTTTAACACTCTGCCAAGGATAGATCGCTAAAGCCAGTTTAGAAGAAATTAAACCTACAATTCTTTATCAATAAAGTATTCTAATGACTATACAAATGTCACCTTCAACAAGACAAATTTTATGATTGTATTAAAACTCATCTGCCTTTATACAAAAATAAAGGGCTTCCAAAATTCTAGCTAGTTAAAGATCAAATTTAATAACTGAGGGAAAAATTAATGTTTCAAATAAAAAAGGAATTTCTTCAGTGGAAAAAAATCAAGCCTTTTGTACCATCACTTGAAGCATTTTTAGGATATTTTAAATTAAGCATACATTGAGGCTATTACTACAGTAGTTAAAATCTGACAGATGTGTAAAGATAGCAGACATATGCAAAGGTTATCAAGTTTCCATTAATCTGTATTTTTTCTGAAATAATGGATATATGAAGCAAAGATCGAGTTGGTAGGTTAAGTTTTATCTAAAATTGGTCACTGTCTAGATTTGGGCTGAGGTCTTCCAATTAAGCAGACCTGCTATGAAGTATTCCAAATGTCTCTGCAAAAGCTTATTTAGAACATTTGGGGGGCAGCATTGCTTTCTGCAGAATGACTTTTGGGGAAGGGGCAGGTAGGAACCACTATTCTCCCTTCCCCAAGGGCCAAATAAGAGCAGTGGGCCAAACAACATGGTGCTCTCTTTAGCATGCAAATAACTTGCAGGAACTGTACACAAACAAATTGAAAGAATGGAGGGGGAGGGGCAGAAAGGAGGAAGCAGGTGAATGACAAGGCTTTCTCTGAAGTTGATTGCAAAGCCAGGAGAAGGTCCTTTGACTACTACAAGTGTCAACACTGCAGCTGTTACTTGATCTCAAAATGCACATACAGAGCTACTGATTCAAATCCAGCAATCATCCTGAACGTTTAGTTTCCACAAACAGCCCCACAGAAAAATTAAAAGGGTATTTATTCGGTTCCATCAAAATATCTGCTGAGAGACAATTCTGAATTTGAAAAAACACACAGTTGGATGGTAAGCCTGTCCTCTTAAAGAAGGAATAGAAAAGGCTCAGGTTTACAGTAAGGGCATGTCCTAAGGGCAATACGCAAACCAAAGAGAATGTTTACAGTGTCTTTTTGTCATCCATTTCTACCTACAAATGTTGTGGGGAGTTTTTTACGGTTGGGTGTGTGTTTTCTTGTTGTTGGATTTGGTTTTTTGGGCTGTGTGGGTGTGTGTGGTGTTGGGGTTTGGTTTTTTTTTTTTTTTTGCTTTTCCTCCACTGCCCCCCCCGCCCCGCCCCCCCCAGTTTTCATTAAAGGTAGCGTTTCTCTCTGAATTTCTTAAATCTTACAGATAACACTTTAGGCCAACTACACTAAAATTTGGGGCTGAATTTTGCACAACTCTAGATGAAAAGTCTTCTTTCCACATGTCCAGTTTCAGTCTCCCTTCTCCTCTAACAGAGTTGCTCACAGCAGGAATAAAATCTGCACTCCCATGGGCTAAAACCATTGTATCATATTAAGAAGAGTTAGTCTATGTAACACAAGCCTTTTTATTGAACCTACAGGTTCCCAGGAAGCACATTAGGTAACTAACATCAACCCATCCCACCTCGCCCTGTATAGGCACTCATACAACTTAGAACCCATGTTCTTTATTTATTTCTGTCTTTCTAAAACAGTTTGGGTAATTGGGAGAACCACTCTCCTGACCAAAACACACACGCATGCCCTCTCAGTTCAGCGAAAGGAGGCTGCTTCCAGCCTATGTCCCTTCTTGCCCTTTCCAAGCAGCTTTCCATGCTCCATTTCTAATATCCCTCATTATGCTAGGTTCATGTCCTCATCCCACTAGCTTCAATTCCTGCTCCCAGATTTCATCTAGCTGTACACCAGACAAAAGACCTGGTACTACAACCACCCTGCTGAAGTGAAGCTGTTTCCCACAGCCGATCAGTTTGCTGATGTGACAGGACTGCCAAAAGCGTAAGTGATATATAAGGTGTCATGTATTTGGCAGGCCCAAAGAAGAAAAGATGACAATAACTCATGCCTCCCTAAAGAACTCAGGCTCTTTATTCAGCCAGCCTATCTGCTGCTAAGACCTCAGAAATATTTGAAAACTGATGTTAGCTGAAGAATTTGAATTATATAAAGACAGCCACGCACAAGGTGTGGGAGGAATGTCAAGACAGAAAGGGAACCCATAACCAAACCACCTGATACATTCTGTTACATGAAGAATATTTGTTTGTATTTCAATCATCTGTTTCAGTACTCCCAAACACAGGAAGCCCACCTATTCCAGGACACAAACTAAAAATAGAGACTAGGGATACATTTTGTGCAAGGCTCATCATGATTAGAGCTGATAGGTTCCTTGAAATAACATCAAGAAGTTCAAAGGTTCTGCAACCTTATCAGAGACTAGCATCTGTTATGCTTACCAGGTTTCACTGTTTCACTCATCTGAAGGCTAAGCTTGCCCACAAAATTCCCACACTATTCCTCATATTTTGTGTGGAAAGAAGTTTGCATCATTTACTGTAGCTAGATCAGAGGCAATGCATTCTGTCAACATGTATTAATTTCCCCTAGTTATCAGTATCAAATCATACCTAACACAAATGGTCCACATTCAATTGAGGAGTCAGGCAGAACACCCCCGTCCCTTCCAGTGAATACCTTCATACTTCAATCCTTCCCCATCCAGAAGTTAGTCTTCCCAAATCGTAAATCTGTTTATTTATCTTTAAGGTTAATTGTGCTTTAGTTTACCTGTAACTTGTCTTCAAGATTCTGTGGCTAGGCTAATATTCTGTTTTCTATGAAATATCTGCCATTTGCATCACCATCAATGTATGTGAAGCTTAGCCAATTCTCCTTCCATGCCGAGGTTTTAGCTTTTCTGTTGAAGATACTATAGCTACGAATTTTGTTTCACATTGTACCTTCCCAGTAAGAAAAAAGATGTCCACTTGGCTTTATTAGCTAACAAATACTGATCAGCTAAAGATTCACTGCTACCTTAATACAGCACAAATTCTACATTACTACAGCACAACAAACTCATAAATGCATGCTGAGGTACCATGGCTGCTTAACCATTAGCACTGTGGAGGACAAAAGAGACCTACCAATAGTGAGATCGTGGACTGGTTGAAATCTCTTGTCTGTAAACTGCAACAATAAACATGATTTCCCAACACCTAAAAGAAAAACAACCAAAATAAAGAAGTTTTAAGCAAATTAAAAACATGTGTTAAGAACCAATAGGTAGTTATTTATGTTATATATTATTTAAAACTCATTATTAGAACTTGGGATACTAGATTTCACCTGCTTTGAATCCTGTGTAACTTTTTCATACCACAACAGCTTTTAAAGTTCCAGAAACATTAAAGTCAAAGTAGTATTTTTCAAAAACAACCAAAAAAATTAATTCTTCTTCCAAAACCGTACTTCTGCCTTTAAAATTAAGTAGAAAAAAATATATTTCCTAACAGACCTTCAAAGTATTATTTCACATCCTCTCTCCACTGTAACTACAGGTCTTGCTACCCCCCTCACAACCCTGCATCTGCTTCCCCTTCAACACTTTCAGCCTTCTTCCAAGCAAACTAGGTCCTCCACAACACCTCACTCTCACCCATCTCCTAATTTATCAGCTGAGGTAACAGCACTACATATATGGCTGCCTAGAATCACTATGTGCCACTGCCCATTGGTTCCCAACAGGCCAAAAAATAGTCCCAGCAGAACTGGCAACAGCTGAGTTCACACTACAGCCAGCCAGACAACACATTGTTCCCCTCAGATATCCTGATTTCCAACCCAAACGGATTAACTACTTCACATCACATGGACAATGGTAAGCAAATGGGCAACTTCTTCTGTATGTGAAAGCACAGAGAAGTAAAAGTTAATGCAGTCAATAGAAGTACTCCTAACTATCTAAGTTTATAAACATAATACTGTTGTTTACTCTTATTTTTTCCTTGTTCTTTTACTTGGAGGGGTCATTCTTCCTGTTCTGGAATATTTCATATTTTCAGCCTTTTAAAACTTGACAGTCATACCTTCGGTTTACATACATTTAAATTCTGAACAAAGGGATAAGGAAAAGAACCATACTGCAAGACACAAGATATGCATAACAGAGGTTTGCATATAGTGACATGGATATTTCTACTACTAAATTCAACAAGATTTTTAGTATGGTTTCATGAGGAAAGCAAGCCTACACAATAGCAATCACTGCCCATCTGTCATTTTGGTCTTAAAAAACTATGACCAGTTTCAACCAAACCTAATAGGAGACCTGCATTTAGTTTTGTTACAAAATGAGCTGCGACAAATTGATGCCACTCTGAGATTAATATCCCAAGTGATGTAGCAATTCCAGCAGCCTGAGCCAATTGTTGGTGCTGCTGTCCCTACTCTCTCCCCTACAGCACGTTCGTGCCCATTTCTTCACGTGGCTTAGATTAGTTCTGAAGCAATTGCAGTTGTCTGCTGGGTTAGCACGCTGATCTGACAAGAAGAGTGACAAAACAAACAGAAACAGCTTAATGCAGAGTCAGACAAGCATGAGGGTTAGTTCAAATGAGGGCAGAGAAATGCAGCAGCCAGCAGATCAACAGCTTAGAGTGGCATGGAACTGCAGCCCAAGGCAAAGCTTGCAGCACTAGCCTTAACATCTCTTTCCTGTAGCTCTCTGGCTTATGATAGCAAGCTCTGTGGGCATAAGAAGTGGATAAGGAATGGGGGAGAGTGCTGGAGGTAAGAAATAGGGAGAAGGACAGGCAGAATACTAGAGCTGTAGGGACAGAGAACACAAAACTAATCTTAAAATAGTAGTATCTTCTACTCACAGAACACTGCTTATATACACAGATAACCACCAATGACACACAGCAGCCCCATCACCGAAGATAATCACGATCCCGCTTACAAAAAACAACCTATAAATCACACCAGAAATAGAATGGAGAATAGCTTTTATCATTAACCCAACAAAGTGATTTCAGTATCATTGGATATATCAGAACCTCAAAGCTACCCAATATTCCTGCACAAATCTTACAAAGACTTGAAAAACATTTCAAAATCTAATCAACAAAGTGACACTTGTTTACATGTCCCAGCACTAGCTCTCAAGTGGCAATCTGGTATTTCTTCTTGTAATGCTAGTGACCAGCGTGTTGGTTCAAGAGGAGATACAAACACTAGCATCAACACAGCAAAGACAACAGATGAGCACAGCCCTTTGATGCAAGCTGTGTCTCAAACTGGCACAAGATGACTACACCTCTAGTTAATTCTATGCAGCATGCCTTTTAGGAGCAGACTGCAGAGTGGTGGGTTCACACCCAGAAACAGAAAAATTAACTAGTTTCTGTCTTAATGCCATTCCTGCTACTTCAGAACGTTCCAGCAAAATACACCTGGAAGGCCCTAAGTTCTGTACTGCCCTGACTGAAAAAGAAGTTCAAAAAGTTGCAAACAAAGCTGCAGCACCTATTAAGTTTAGGTTTAAAATATTTTATTGCCTATTTTTAATAGTAATATTTTAATTTTATCATTTTTAACAGGGAAGTTCTTATGAGAATAGTTTGTGGACCATTCAATTGCAAAGCCTGAGCAGGCTGCACTATGTTAGACACAGCCCAGAACCTGTATCAGGTTCTGGAGCTTAATTAAGATCAATTAACAGTTGCATGGCCACTAACTCCATGGCATACAGATGGTTCAAAGTAACTACGCTGGTTAACTCACTCTATGAGCAAAGTGGCTGTTTACCAGGCATCTCATTCACTTAGCACTGTAAATCTCATACCTGAAATGAGGCAGACACTCTGGGAAAAGTAGCTGAGCATGTCTCATGATAGCCAGTTGCAGACACAGAAAGGACAGATTCAGTTATTTATTAACTCATTCTCCATGTTACTGCCACAATTACTTTAATACAGCTTCAGATAAAGCACCCCCAGAGAAAAAAAAAAAAATCTTAGTATTTTAAAACAAGAAATAAGCAGAGCTTGGTTACACTTCACCAACAACCATGGTAAACAAAAGCTCTTGCTTAGGAACAAATTAAAACAATGGATTACATGCTCAGAGGGGAGCAGTGTGCTTCCCTGCAAGTGCCTGTTCCAGGATCCCTTCATCACTTTTAGTACCCAAACAGTGATGGGAAGTGAAACTTGTGCTACAGTAGTTTTACCCTCTGGCTCTGAATTCCAAACCTCAGCTGGTTCTCCAAATTCCTCTGCCTCTCTTAAGTCTCCTCTTTATCTGGGTGCCACTCTACAGTCAGTTTCCCTAGGTAACGGCTGCCAGAGCTTTGCTGTTGTCCACCTTGGCCCAGCCATGCATCGCCTCCCCCCCTCCTTACATCAACACCAGTGTTGATTTCACTGCTTAGCAAGCCAGAACAGTTTGGTGGTAAAGCTAACCTCTCCCTTCTCACTCACCAAGTTATGCAGTGAGCTAAGCCAAGAAACAGATCCAGCATAAAACTACACTCACCCAAAACACTATTATGTGCATGAGACTAGGGCTACAAAATACATATCAAAGGGAAGGGTTGTTCTTTTCAGTACCAGGCTATGCTCATGGCAGTTAAAAAAAGCAGCTTTGCAACCACAGCACAGGGGATGATACAGCTGAGCCAGTTAAATGGCTCTTGCTAAGACAGCTCATTTGCTTCCTTCTCCCCTTCCAGCTGCTGTGACTCCCTGTGAACAGGGCAAGGAAAGCTCAGTCATCAGCTGCAAAGTCAGAGGTGCACTAGTCAACATGAGGCAAACTTCCAGGCTTTTCTTACCATTAGCAAAACTCATCAGTATTCCTTCCACTTATGTTTGTTTGTCTTGGAAAGTTGATCTGGCTCAAAACTAAAAATGTCTCAAAAAAGGAGGGAAGAGGGAGTTACGATAATTTCCTTACTTGTTCACAGAAGCACCACTATAGCCCAAGAAAGGTGGCAGAGGAAAAGAACTGCAGTAGCAGTCATCCCAACCTAGGTATCAAAACTGAATCCTGAAGACAAGTCTCTTTAGTTAACCTGCTAGCTGCTTCTGATGGGTATGGTATGCTCAGCCCTTCCCACACAGTTTCACCTTACTCAAAACAGCTCTTACACTTTTCTGACCGTACCTACTATTTGCTTGGTTTTATTTTATAGATCACCTTTGTGAGCTGAACTGGCTCTCTCAGACAAGCACTGATGTTGACAGCCTAAGAAGCAGAAGTTCATGGCTGAGACAAGGAGTGGTAACCAAGTCCACCCATTCTGGTGGTGGATAAATATTGAATTAACTCAGCCATCTCACAGAACTGTATTTTTGTCATTGTTACTTCACAAGACAAGGTGATCAATCAGCTCACCACCAACAGAGATGAAGACCTACTCCCCCTTTGATATCCTGCTCTCACTGATCCTCCTAGGTCCTGTTTCCTCCCTTGGAAGTACGCTAGGCTTTGGAAAGCCCTTCCCTGGGCCAACTCTGCTGACTCAGCCACCAAGTAAAAAGTTAACCAAAAAGTAGGTAGTTTCTACTGCATTAGTGGGTTGGTTTAGCTCATGGCAGACTATGAAAGTCACCACAAGGTAAGTCCTTTCATGTGTAATCAACTATGTCAGCTTGGATGCCCATGATACTAAAGTCCCAATACCAACTGAGCTGAAACAAGTTTCCTACTTCTGTTACATCTCTTTAGAAAACAAACAAAAATAAATCTTTAAATAGGCTGAGGACAGTCTCAAACTGTGATGAAGCCTCAAATAATATAGATTATAAAACCAGCTCAGATTTAAACCAAGTAATTAAATAGTACAAATAACACAAGATATATACCTCTAACCTGGCTTATGAGGTACTTGTAGTTCTTTCTAGCAGTCTGCACAGCTTCCACATATTTCATAAGCCCTTTTGCTATCACAAGCCACAGCTCATTCCCTGTCTCCTTCCTTCCCAATATCTTTATGCAACTTGAAGTGCAGTACTACCCTTTCACAGGCCTAAGCATAATGAGACTTTAACCTAAAGCAAAGATTATTCTTAACCTCTTTTCAGCCAGTTATCTGTTAGTCAAAACTAACATCAAATGGAAAAATTCTATTTAAATTAGTAGGAAGAACAAACTACAACATTCCAAACTGTCAGTTATAGAGCAAAGGTATTTCACATACCAACATAAGCATGGGCAAGAAGGGAAGAAAATTAACCTCCAAAATCCTTCACGATGGCTACATAAGTTTTGGAAAATTAATGTCATAAAAATGGCTTTATAGCTCTTTAAATTCAGCTTCAATACTTAAGCAGACATTGCTGTAAATTATTTACAAGAGCCAATGATGTAAGTTTTCCCTTCTATATAAAAATTTGTGCAGACCTACAAACTGAAAGGAACTGTTCAGCTCTGTCACATTTCATCTAGTATGGCACTACCCAACTGCTAACTGCAGGTTTTAAAACTAAATAAAAATCATTTCCAAACAAAATAAAACTACATGAGTCCATACAAAATCTCTTTGCGTCCTGGATGATCACAGAAGACTCAGAAAACTGCCAGCCCTTCATAATAAAATTGTTTTAGCCAAAGTTGGGGAGGGAAGCATTGCTCAGGTTTTTTTTAGTGGGGTGGTTTTGGTTTAAAGGTTAGAAATTAGTATGAGGGTGCACAGTTACAGTCTCATAAAATCATCTGTACAGGCATCTACTTAGAATTTATCAATTCTAGTTAACATCTAAGAGGCTAAGAAGATACACTTATACAACACCTAATATCTGCTCTTTTAGGGATCAAAGGACCATCAAAAGGGTCTCAAAGCAAGATTTAAGTAGTACAGATCAGTACTCTGGTTTTCAGTATGAAAAAGTTCTCAAGCTATCATGGGATGACAACAGCAGCTCTAATGGGATGAAAACCTGTTCAGTTAAGAAGTAGTTACATACTTAGAGAAAATAAGGGCAAGAGGCTCTGGTCATGCACATCACTAGCTAGTAACAGCTGCTGTTCCAGAACAAAGTGCAATGATACTAGACACATTTCACAAGGAAGACTGAAAAATAAAGCTAATTCAATTGCTTAATTTCAACATTTGAGAATCCCCTAGACAAGTGAAATGGTTGACTAGGCAGCTTACTTTAGAGTGAGGAAAATTAGATCACCAAGCAATTATATTTTCTTTCATCATCTTCCCCTAATAAGAACTACTTTGAGATACTGTTGGTTTATAACCAGCAACTATCTGCTGAAATTGAAAGGCAAATGAAAGTTCATTATGCAAGAAGCTCTGAGGGGTGCTGAACCAACACATGCAGGAAAAGCAGAATACAGACCTGCTCATGGAAGATGCAGCAACACTCATCATAACATTTAGATGGAATACAACTGACAAGTTATGTTGGTGGCAAGAAACTTGACCATTACAAAACTAGTATTTTTGGTATACTACAGTTCACTAGCATTCTCTAGTGGAATCTAGCAAACATACTCTAATATAAAGAAATCCTGTCTAATACATATTAAATATTCTGGAAAAAATTTTCCAGCTCTAGTCTTCGCAGAAATCTCACCTATCATTCCTAGATTATTCCCATCTGGTACACTGCTAGTAACAACAACATTTAAGCAGAAAAGAAGGTTTCACTATCGTATCAAACATATCAAACTTATAAGAAATAAAACAACAGACTTTCAGCCATCAACTGTAAAACCAGGCAGTACTCATGTGCTAAAAATGTTCACCCTAGCTCACATCAAAGTCCATCTTGACTTCAACTGGTGGCCAAAAGTAGATGTGTGGGGAAGAGTGGATGAACGCTCCAACTCCTACAGGCAATCAAAATGAAACTGACACTATCAACAACCAAGTCAAAGGTCTTGGAGACACAGCCCTAAGCAGAATGCAACACATATGCTTCTAAATGCATTTGCAAACTCCTATAATGTTTTGGAAATACTCAGATCAAAAGATTTTTCCTGGTTAACTCTCACAGCAGTCAGTATTCCATAATACTTGAATTTTTCTCTTAAAGTTATCGACTCTATGAAATTCCCCAGCTACTGTCCACCCAGACAATGTAAAAACTGCAGATTTATGGCAATGTTGCTTGAGCACCTGAAAGACAGCTATGCCATTTCAGGTCTCTCCCACAACAGAAAACCAAGCAGATCTTAAACTAGTTCTAACTACATGGAAAAAAAATATTTTTTTCTAAATTATGCAAAATGTAACAACCAGAACAGAATTGATCCCAGGTTCATAAAGCTTGAAGTACCAGCAAAAGAAAAAGTCACAATGTCAACGACCAATGAAGCAAGCAATGCAAGGGGACAAGAGCTGTTGAGAAAAAGGCAGTCTTGCACAGTCAGTTTCTGTGGCTGTCATTTTAAGACACTGAGATCATACTGAATTCCTGTGGTTAAGTAGATGAAAGCATGCGGAATCACAATTCAGAGAAGATACATGCAGGTATAACTTGTATAACTGCAGGCATTTTTTGTTGGGTTTTTTATGGTTTGCATAACCCACTTCATTTTGCAGTGCTGAAAAGGAAGATGAGCTAAATGTTAACATCTGTCCTCAGCTGATGCTGCCTTACTTTTCTCCTACAGTTTGTTTACAACTAATTGCTGAGTCACCAGGCAGCCTATTCATTTCCAAATACTCTAAATCAAGTCCCAGAGATAAATTTCTTTATTGTTATGAAAATTACATGGCCTGCAAGGCCACTGGCATCTCTTCACTGGTTGGAATGCTGTAGCAGACCACCACTGGAACTGAACAGGATACTCCCAATCCACTCCTAATTCCCATCAGGAGAGCTATGAGCTCAACTGCCTTTGTCTGAGGAACAGTAGTAACACCTAAACCATCAGTCACTTTGGCAACAAACTGCACAACATAGATTGGTTCTTTGGTCCTACTTACAAGGCTCATAGGAGATCTAATAAAAGCAAAACCAACTTACCACTACTGGCATATTTAACTCACTTCAAGAATGATTGTTGCAGTAGTTTTAGTTAGCCTCCTGTAGCAACTCTCAATAAAAGCCACAGAAATTAAAAAAAAAACCAACCAAAACATCAAAACACAAATTTGTGAGCTGCTTTCCTCTCTGTGTTTCCTTTCTCTCTCTCACTCCTCCTTTATATGGCTCTTAAGCAGCTGAAACAATGTCATTTGTTCTGTATTTCACATTTCAAGGTACTGAAATGCAAAAGTGCAACACACCCCATTATACCAAGAGTATTTCCGTGTAGAAATTTAATCAGCATACAATCAATGAATGTAATAAAGCAATTGTCTGCTGTCATTTGCACCACTTTTAACAATCATAGTTTTTAGAGATGTACTAGAATAGGCCACCTGTTCTGAAGCACTACCACTCTGAACCCTGCACCTACCATTTTGCATCACCCTGGACAGACAAAACTCTTCTTACTTCCCTTGAATCTGCTCAGGTAATCTCATGTCCTCTGGTTTAACGAGCTGTCACTCACTTAAATACTCAATAAAAAAATCAGAGTTTTCACATCATCTACAGCCTAATGCTTCCAACACAGTTGTCACAGCTGTGATATTTCTTAAGATTAATCTGTAGTACAGCTGCTGCTGCAGTAGCCTAAAAAAGCTTCTAGAGTTTAAATGTAGGTTTAAAAAAAAAATAAAGTCACATAGTAGTTGCATCCAGTGTATTTAACAACCTCATGTGTAATGCAAGTGTAATGTATGATTATACTCTAGTGATAGTGTGGTTCAGAGGTATGAAGTACAATTACAGAGGCCTCTTTAGAATAGCATGTAAAGTGACAGCTGTGTCATCAAACTTATTAAAAAAAGCATTTATTCAGGTATGAGGAACACAACAAGAGAGATGCACAATACTCAGGCACAATGGTTAACTATGTGTTACCCTGTCCTGACAACAGTTTGATGCAAGTATGCTACTTATACCCACACTGTACTAAGGAAGCAGAGAATATATTGGCAAATGGGCTTCAAACAGCAATTCCTATCAGCATATTGTTATGCTCCCAGCATTTGTAAGCATTACTATTTTACACACCAGCCAATGACAAACCGAATGCAGCAAGTTTTTAAAAGTGGGAAGCAAATGAGAAGAGAGCCCAGAAGCGACATGAAGTATCTGGGGAAGCACCGGTCAATAATAGTAATTAAAAAAAATAGTTCCTGTAAATCAGTGGATAAGAACCAGGGCTTTTAATTTGCCTTTGACAGCATGTCTTGACAGTTTGCTACAGCACCTCCAGCTGGGGCTGGAAACGGCATCCTTGCGGCCTGAGCTGAATGTACCACATAGCAGTAGTCTTGGCCTCACCGCAAAACGGCGGGATGGCATGTGGCACCTCTCAGGCCTCACCTCTGCAGGGATGCAAATAAGGGACACTCCCCAGGTACAAGTTTTGAGGTGACAGCGCCTTCCTCCTCCCCCTGCCAGATGCCGCAGCCAGGGGCGTGACACGGCCCGACTGCCCCGCGGCCTGACAGCCAGGCCCGGCGGCGCCTGTCAGGCCTCCGGGCCTGGTGCGCGGCCCGAGGCCGCCGGGCGCGGAGCCGCCGAGGGGCAGGCCGAAGCCGCCGGGAGCGGAGCCGCCGAGGGGCAGGCCGAAGCCGCCGGGCGCGGAGCCGCCGAGGGGCAGGCCGAAGCCGCCGGGCGCGGAGCCGCCGAGGGGCAGGCCGAAGCCGCCGGGCGCGGAGCCGCCGAGGGGCAGGCCGAAGCCGCCGGGCGCGGAGCCGCCGAGGGGCAGGCCGAAGCCGCCGGGCGCGGAGCCGCCGAGGGGCAGGCCGAGGCCGCCGGGCGGGGCCCGGCGCAGAGGCGGGGGGGAGCCGCCTCCTCGCGCAGAGCCACCACGTCGACGACGCCAGCACTGCGGAAATGGGAGCGGGGAGCCAGGCCCTGCTCCGCGCTCCGCCCGCCCCCCCGCGCTCCCGGGGCGGCCTCGCCTCGCCTCCCGCCCCCGCCGCTTACCTGTGTCCCCGATGATGATATACTTGAAGAGATACGCGTAGGCCATGGCCGCCCGGTCCCCGGCTCTCGCTCGCTCCTGCGTGACGCGCGCGCGCTCTGCCCCCTCCCCCGCTGTCAGGGCTCGCGCTGCGGAGAGGTGGAAACGGTTAACGGCCACCGGGCGGCGGCCCGCTCCCGCCGGGCGCCTCCGCGGGCACCGCTCGCCCGCTCCCTCCTACCTCCGCCGGCGGGCTCGCTCGGTCGCTGCTTGCCCTCCCGCCGCTCCCCGAGGCGCCGGGGAAGGCAGACGCGGCGGCGGGAAGAGCGGGCGGCGAGAACAATAACAGGCGCCGAGCGGCCCCGGACCCCTCCGGCAACGTCACGCACCCACCTCCTCGCTCCGCCCCGCCCCCGACCCGGAAGTGCTGAGGCAGCCGCTGGCTCGGGGCGCGCGGCCGCCTCCTGCCGGCGTGGGGGCGGGGCTTCGGGATGGCGGCGGAGCGGGGCCGCGGCGGGTTGGGTGTGAGGGGGTGGCCGGCCGGCCGGCTCTGGTCCCCTCTTCTGGCCGCTGTAACGGCTGCTGGGACCTTGGGCTGCTGGGACCTTGGGCTGCTGCTTTGCCTTCGCCTGGCGGGAGGAATAAGCGGCGGGGTGCGTTGTCCCGGAGGCCGGGGGGTGTCGTGGCGGCGGCGTCTCCTCCGCGGTGACCCCCGAGGGCGGCCTTGCGGGGAGAGGCTGAGAAATGGGGGATGGAGGCAGTCGGGCCGTCGTTAGGCGCTGACGGGCTCCTGGTTTGCACCAGGGCCAGGGGTGCTGAGGTACAGGGGGTGCGGCTGAAGCCCAGCGCTGCTGGCTGAGGTGTCTCTGGTGTTTCTGGCTAAAGGACCCAGGGAAACTAGCTCCGTCGAAGGCTGCGAGCCCAGCTCTGAGCTAGAGACACCTTTAAGCTTAAACACTAGTGAGCAGTTCTGTACAAGTTCATTCTCAGCACTTAACGAGCGTGAGTTCTGCCATGGAAAGGGTTTTTGCCTTTTCATTTCTGCCTTTTCTTGTTGAACCGGAAGCAATGAGCCAGGGAGGTAGCCTAAGTTCACAGCTGGTGTTTAGGACTTTCTACTCAGAGCTCATGTGGGACTGGTGAGTTGGAAGAAACTTCAAGGTCTTCCTTAGTCTAAAGCTGCTTGATGAAGTATGTCGTGTACCCAGACCTTTGGCCCTGGAGCAGTCGGAGGTTGCTTGGCCTGTGGGTTGGTTCCATGCCGAGATGCCTGGCAGTGGTAACCGTGGTACCTTGCTCCAGTCAGGTGCTACAGCTGGTGATGTGTCGGGGTACCCTCCAGCTCAGCTCTTTGTTGACTGTGAATTGGTGGGACTGTTGAAGAGCCATTGACATTTTCTTCATATGAACTCACAAGTCTACCATTCTGGTTGTACCAGTCTGGTAACTTTTAAAGATTTTTATTTGTGGCATGTCAGGTCAACAGGTTGGACAGCATTGACTTACAGCACTCTTACAGGTGTGCATCTAACTTATAAAAAATTTCAGTAAAGCTGATCGTGCCAGATCTTGTTTCAATATTTTGTGACCTGAAACCCCAGCATGTGACATTTTCTCCTAGTTTAAAAACCTTTTACACACTGAAGAAAGCCGCTTCCCTATTGTTTTAAGTACAAATGAAGTTTTGATACAAATTTTTGTTAATTAACAATTCCTATTCAGAATGAGTTTTCTCAGAGAAACGAGGTTTTGCCTTGTTTCCTATGAAAGCTGGGCTTCTGTTTTCAAAAATCCATGTGTGTAGGGGTCTGCCTCTATGTCCCCTGTCCTAATAATGGTTACAAAAACTGGCATGTGGATGGAGGAGAGTACCTTGGCTGAAGGAAAAACTGCAGTTGGGGTCAGCTGTTAAACGCTCTCAAGAATTCACGCTAGAACAAGTCTTCTAAGTGCTCCCCCTACAGGGAAGCCCTTCAGCTGGCGTTCACGCTGTGACATGGGCTTGTGTGACCTCAACCACAGGAAACAGCTGCAGGAAACCGGGCTGTAAGCAGATGAGATCTCATCCAGTGTAAGTACAGGCTACTGCTAATAGAGGTGGGGCAGCTCTGCCCCCACTAACCTACTCTTGATCCTCCCTTGTTCTGGCAGTGTCAGAGCCATCTGCTTTATCGGGGAATAGGAGTGGCTAAGCTTTAATTTTTCCATATTAGCTTTCAGGCAAATTCATTCTGGGTCCCGCAGCCACGACAACAAACTAAAATGCTTTTGACAGCCTTGTCAGATGGTTTACACCTCTGCCCAGCAGTCCTCACTCCTCAGAGAGGGTTCCATGGCTGTGAAGGCTAAAGCCTGTTCTGTTCGATCTGTCACACAGACAGGTATTGAACTCGGGATGAGCTCTCTCCTTCAGGCACCTCTTCCATGGCTAGCAGGATGAAGGAGAACTGTGTGGGCTTCTCTGTCCTTCACCTTCTCCTCCGGAGCCCTGGCATCACTCATGGCGTGCTCCAAGTCTCCATTGGTACTATCAGGGATTCCTACATGGTTGAGCCAAAAAGGGTATTTACCCTGAGGGCCTGGTGTATTTCAAGTCCATTTGATGGGGACAGACTTTTTAGTAGGGCCTGTAGCAACAGGACAAGAGGTAATGGTTTTAAACTAAAAGAAGGTAGATTTAGACTCAATAGGAGGAACAAAGTTTTATGATGAAGGTTGTGAAACACTGGAAGAGGTTGTCCAGAGAGGTGGTAGATACCCCATCCCTGGAAACCTTCAAGGTCAGGTTGGACAGGGCTCTGAGCAACCTGATCTAGTTGAGGATGTCCCTGCTTATTGGAGGGGGGGTTGGACTAGATGACCTAAAAGGTCCCTTCCAACCCAAATCAGGCTGTGAATCTTTTGAGTCTATGATTCTATTCACCTCACTAACGGGATTTGGTCTCTTAGTTTCCAAGTTATGTAAACTTCTAGACTTCAGGTTTGACACAAGCAAAATTGGCCTGACATGGTTGAATTAAATCTGATCAGAAAAGGGAATTTCCGTTTTGTAAAAGTGCAGATTGCTGATGGGTAGAAAATACAGACACTACAGAATCTCCAGTGAAATGGAAGATATCTTTAACACCACTGCTTACAGTGGTGACTAACAGCCTGCTGGTGTGACTGACAGTTCAGAGAGAAGGCAGCCCTACCTGTTTCTGCTCTGGCAGCCTGGTAAGTCAGACGGGTAACCAACTTGCAGGTGACTCCTGTGGCAGGGCTGTGCCCCACTCACTGGCTCAGTGGCTGCTCAGTTTGAGTCAGCTGCTGCACAGTGAACAGATACCCAGGCCTCTTCTGGTTAGCCAGGCAGCCAGTGCTGCTGGAGAAGTTTTGTGTGCGCACATCTGTGGAGTATTTCAGTCACTTGTAATGCTGTTGTTGGGATATTTAGGGAATCAGTGTTTGGTAGAGGCTTGCAAGGGTAATGTGCAAGAATTTGTTGCTTATGCTATCCCATGGTAAATACAAGTTAATTTGCTGCTGGGTAAGAGACTAGATACCCAAGTTATTGAGTGTTATCATCTGTTCTGCAAATCTAAGATGCCTCCAACTAGAGGTTAATGCAAAACTGATTTTCCTCCAAGTTGTGTTTAACATACTTTTGTTTAAATGCTATTAAAAGGCATGTAAGTCAATAGGTATTGTATTTTTTCACTGGTTTTAACTCTCACCTGTCTAAATTTCTGTTTTCCAGATAAATTAATATCTTTTTTTCTTCAGCATTAATACTTTAATAGAAGGCTACTATAGACTCAGTCTCACTTATTAAAAAAAAAACTATTAGCCAGGACATATAAGAGAATCAGTGGTTATTCAATATTGAAACATAATGCTTGCAGAGGGTTGCTTTGCTTTTGTCTTTTTGTTAATGTTCTCTTGAATAATACATGTTACCTGTTAGTGATTTTATATAACATGCTCTTTGGAAATATCATGAAATATTCCACTAAGATGATAATATCAGGATTATATTCTGGCAAATTTGATACACTTGAGAAAACTAGAGTTTTCCCTTTTTTCTGTGTCAGTTGGTCTTCCCCTAAATTTCCCTCATTTATCACTACAAACTCACTTGGGGTTTATAGCAAAGCCTTAGGCTTTGCAGGATCCTTACCACCACTGCTACTTAGGAAAGCCATGGAGGTATCCAAAACTCTAGATACTCTGCAGAGCAAAGCATTAGACACGATTTTTTTTATGGAAACTAAACCACAAAAGCAGAACCCTAGCATAACCTTTGAATACGACCACACTTTATTGTGTACAATCATGTACTATCATTTAACTGTTAGAAGCCAGTTTCTA
Organism: Falco rusticolus; assembly: GCF_015220075.1. Lineage (NCBI taxonomy): Eukaryota > Metazoa > Chordata > Aves > Falconiformes > Falconidae > Falco > Falco rusticolus. The sequence goes on from NC_051189.1 coordinate 44,915,064, forward strand.
CCCACACTTCAGTTTAGCTTAAAATTCTTAAATCATTCCTTTGTGCTGTTAAATTATTGATACAGATGCTGAGTAGGAAATATTATCTTCTGGTCCCTGACATTTAATCTGTCTGTATATGCTTCTTCTGAACATCAGTTGTATACTACAATTTATCTTATTTGTGAATTTTATTTAATAATTTTTAGAAGATCAGATTTGTATTTTACGTAAGTAACAAGGTAATATATAGCACATATTATTTGTTACAAATGTTGAGAATGGGACCTCACCTCATGTGGGAATATAGAGCAGATCCTGCAGGAAGACTGTCATGTATATAAATCTCAATGAAGATCTGCCTTTGGAAAGAGAATTTCTAGGTACCTGTTAAGGACAAAAAGTGACCAGCCCCTTGCCAGCCATCCTAGTTTTTCGTTTATTTTTAGAAAATCTAGGATATTTTGAGGACTTATAAATTCCATAATAGAATCTCTTTTAGATATTATTAACATTAGGGACCATAGGGATAATCCGGCCTATTGATAAATCCTCTGAAATTATAAAATAATCATTATGCTAATGGAATAAAGAAAGGTTTGTCAACTGATCAGTGTAGTACATCCTCCTTCCAATCTAGGATTTTATGTCTAGTACTATTGGTTTAGGTTCATAACACTTTTCCCCGTCCCAAGCTTGTAAGCTGAAGTAATGGTAGAAGCCCTTGTAGTGTCTGAATGTGCAGCATCAAGCAATGGTATTTACTAACTTTTTATTTTGTCTGTGGTGAAATTATAGGTATTTTACTTTAATAGTGAATTATCACAACAACCACCCACGCTGGATTTTTTTTTTCTTTAATATGAGTTAGATGGCGTTTATTTATTTAGTTAGTACTCTTGGAAAATTGACACATCATTTGTTAGGTCTGTTTATGCAAGCATTTTGTATGCTCAGATATGTCCTTGAGGTGTGGGAACAGTTCTCATTACAGGCAGAGAGCTGCTGAAGTTGCTTGTTATATTAACATTGACATTTGCTGGTGCAATATTTCTGAAAGAAATTCTGAAATTCCCTTTTGGTTTCTGACCCACTCATTGCTGATTATGTCTTATGTGAAGTGCTCCAATCCCCACCCTAGACTTTGTAGCTGGGTCCCAATGGTGAAATTACATTTTTCCCTCCAGTTGCAGGGCTTGGGGATACTTGATTTTGGCAATTTGAGGTTCTCATTCATTGTTTGTATTTGATTTCATTTTGTGATGGGCATTTGGAAGTATCAGCAAGTGCTGAGATGTATTTGGTCTTTTTACCTCCTGCAGGTAGAAATCTGTGTTCCCTTCTTCAGGTCAATCTGACAGATTGTTGTATATCTTGAATGGGCAATTTCATGCATACTTCTTGTTTGCACAGAAAGAAGGAAGCAAATTAGTAAATTGGTCTTTCAGTTCCTAGTCCTCCATCCCTTGGGCTTCATAATAGGCTTCTCACTTGTGGAGCTAGAATGTAGGCTTGTCTTCCACTGTTTTTTTAATCTTTGCATTTGAGAAAGTAAGCATGGCTTACCATCTGAATGATGTAAACCTTTACACTCTGGCTGGTTTGCTAGGCATGTAATTCATGACATAGTAAACACATTAGAATCTCTATTATTTTTTACAACATGTAGGCCCAGAGTGTGGGAAGCAGCAGAGGCTGTATACACAGAGAACAACAGGACTAGGAGGGGCAGAGCAGCAGGGTTCTGCTGGATTGTGGGACGGGTGGTCTGGAGCTAAGAAATGAAAATGCTCAGATGTTCCCACTCAAGTATGAGAAGGGTGAGTGCAGAGAATAACAGTAGCAGTGTCTGTGCTGGGAAAAGCTGGGGATTGGAATGAGAGGTGATTTGGGGCAATATGAGTGAAAGCTGGAAGAAGAGATGGAAGACCAGGGGGTTTGGGGCCGAAGAGTTGAGAAACATAAATTCTGGAGTGGAGAAATGGGAAACTGGAGACTGAGCATATGAGTAAAGTACCTAGAAATACATGCATATGAGGAATGTGTGACTTGGGCTCTGAGGGTCTTAGCACAGGGACATTTGGCTAGGATTTCAGCTAACAGCTGGAACACATGCACAGAGGCTGTTTCCCCTCCCTTTTGTGTGGTCTCTGTCTTGCTTTCGGAAATACAGCAATTTTACTAATGCAAATTTGTATACTTTTAAAGACACAAGCTAAGTTACATTGTTACTTTTGATCTGGTGAAAAGAATTTTGGAAATAAGTTTCTTTTAAAAAAACTTTATTTAGAACAGTGCAGTATTTAACTAACAACTTAAAGCAGCAGATTGAGGGAGGTTATTCTCTGTAAGGGCCCTTTCTGAGAAAAGACTTTGTTCATTGTCTGGGTGCCAGGTTGCAGAGTCATTATGCCTTAAAATGTAGTGAGGAAGCAGCTAGCACTAAATCTGGCTCTCAGAGCTCACCTGCAAATCAGTTCTGTGCACATCTGTCTGCAATGAGGGGCTGCCCAAAGCCTCCACATCTTGTAATCCTGATCTGGGAAGAAGAGACCTCCTCAGATGAGCATGGAAGGAGTAAACAGCTCGGTGGAGCGTGAACTGGCTGCAAAGGTGCTTTGCTGCACATAGGCACATGCCAGGGCAGAACTTGGGTGGATAAGTGATTGTCTATAACCAGCACTTATGTATGCAATAAAGGATCTCACATGGGGTCTGTGCCTTCGTATGCCACAACTCTCCCCGTCTACTCTGCTCTTGTGGGACCTCACCCTGGAGTACTGTGTTCAGCTCTGAGGCCCCTGACATAAGAAGGATATGGACCTGTGGGAGAGAGTCCAGAGGAGGGTCATAAAGATGATCAGAGGGCTGGAGCACCTTTCCTATGAAGAGAGGCTGAGAGAGTTGGGGTTGTTCAGCTTGGAGAAGGAAAGGCTCTGGGAAGACCTTATAGTAGCCTTCCAATACCCAAAAAGGGGCCTCAAGAAAGCTGGAGAGAGACTTTCTACAAGGACATGTAGTGATAGGACAAGAGAAAATGGCATTAAACTGAAAGAGGGTAGATTTAGATTAGATATTAGGAAGAAATTCTTCACCTGAGTGTGGTGAGACACTGGAACAGGCTGCCCAGAGCAGCTGTGGATGCCCTATCCATGGAAGTGTTTGAGGCCAGGCTGGATGGGGCTTTGAGCAACCTGGTCTAGTGGAAGGTGTCCCTGCCATGGCAGGGGGGTTGGAACTAGGTGATCTTTAAGGTCCCTTGCCATCCAAACCTTTCTATGATTCTAGGAAATGCCATTAGCTAAATGCTAAAATAAAAGTAATGCATTCTGAAAGACACTGTATTTGTCCAATCACTATAGTTACTGAATATTTCATTGCAGATCAACTATCTTGATAAATACTTTTTGAGAATGAAAATTCAGTTTTAATAACATTTTTTGTTTTCAAAATATGATCTTGAGACTACATTTTCAAGCCAGTGCAATAAAAAGTAAAAGTATAGTTACTCAGTTTCCCAGCTATATTCATATTGGGTTTTTGCACCCATGGAAATATTTACATGACCTCTGCTTTATCCCTGTTTATTTACTAATGGCCTCTGCCACTGTTATCATTGCACCTTGTTTTTCCTTGCAAATAACCTTGTTTTTCATTGTCTTGACACAAAAATAGTTTGATAAAACAGCACATGATAAATTTTAATACACTTTTCCCATAAAACTATCCTTGAAATAACCTTGAAATGGCAAACAAACCAACTGAAAAGGTATGTTGATGGTTGTTTTTTTATTCCCAGGAACATTAGAAAACGTGTTTATGTAACAAGAATCACAAAAGCATGTAGCATTAGTGCTACACAGACGTCAGAACCATGCAGAAGTCTACTTAAACTGGCATCAAGGCAAATTTTCAGGATTTTTTTTTCACTTTAGAGACAGAAATTTTCTCAATTTACTTTAGATCTCTTTTTAAAATTGTTTTGTCAATGGTTTGATAAACAGAAAGTGGAAGGTAAATAAAATTACTGCACAGGCTCACAGGAAGTGAAAATCATGAAAACTTCCTGTTTACTCACAGTAAGAAGTGAGGCAACTTTAAGGAAATTCATTTGCTTAAAAAGGAATAGGAGTAGGCAAGCCTGGTCAAATTTTTTTTTCAAATTGAAAATGTTTTGGTCTGAGAGGGTTAGAAAGAAGCTTTTTTTTTTTTCAAAGGAAAAACAATTTTTTCCCCAATTGTTTTTCTTCTTCTTCTCTTCCAATAGTAATGTTTTTTTTTTCTTTTTCGGACACCTCCATTCATGTCTTTTGGTGGCTGTAGAAAGGAAGGAACTGTTTAAGACTCTGGACTATTGCTAAAGGATTTGAGTTGAGGAAATCTTATGGTCAGCATGACAGAAATGATCTTTTTCCACCAAGATATTAGCAGACAACCTACCCTACATTTTTGTCTAAAAGGTATAATAGCAATGTCTGGTAATTCTATTGAAAATGTTTGTAGCTAAACCATAGCTAAAATGACATTTAAAGGCTTTAAGTTCCTATTGAAATTATTAAAAATTTAACATACCAAAATAGCATGAAACTAGAGGTTTATTTCTAAGTACTTCTTCATTATGCATTCCACTGAATAAGCTTCATCTTAATTATATTAAATTTGAATATGTTTCACTTTGAAAAATGCATAGGTAGGCTCCTTTAGTATTCAGCCATTGTTGATGTAGAGGGCAGCACATGCTTCTGCATGTATTTTCCTTCATTTGATTGAGTAATTTTTAGAACTTCAGCCTTCTTAAGGTTATTTCAGCACAGTTTCCCTCACTTGTCTACAGGCTGTGGAGGTCACACCAAAGCTGGATGTGACCTCATGTGTTGCCCACGCGAGCTGTGCCATCACAGCCTTACTTCGTAAGCCAGGGAGTCTTTAATTCCACACATCAGAAGGTGGTGAGTGTTAATTTTTTTCTCTTCATTCACATTCCTATATCCATTTGTACACTGGCTGAGAAGGCAAACAGTACATCCTAGAAAGACAAAAAACCCAAGAGAATGAATTGTAATAGTGCAACACCCCCCCACCTCATCAGCTTGCATTCATTTCAGATGGCAAATTATTAGATGTTCAATTTCAACATTTTTACTGACAATATCTTGTTGCTTTGATCATGAGATGTCAAGTAGCACAAAATTTTGGATGTCAAGGATTGTGTCTCGTATTTCATGACAATAACTGTAGGAGGAAGGTAATTCTCCTGGGTCCAAGGTCCAGTTTATTTTTCATCAGATTTCTATTTAGTGGAGAGTCTCTTCTTATATAGTTCTATAGTTTACTTCTATAACACTTAAAAAAGCGATTTTTCAGTTCTTTATTTCTAGTCCACAAATGGAAAGAAGAGTTGTATCGCATATTGACTTAAAGAAGCTCGTCTGCTAAAAATTAAGTTCAGATGATGTCATTAGCCACTGTAATCCCATCTTTTTTAACATTGAAGCTTGTTTAGATGTCACAGCCTTCATGTATTTATAATTACTTAGCACAGAAAATGCTTGCAGTTTGTGGCAGTACCGAGCCCTCATCATAAGGCTTGCCCTGTGGCATGTGGACAGTCCTCTTCTCCAAGGCCTATTCCTATTTAGCATTTTTTTTCCCGCTATGTTTCTCAATCCTGTTTGCATTTTCCTCAGAATGACCTTAATTTATTTTATGTGGTCAAAAAATACATGAAAATTGACAAAATGGCCTTCTGAGTTACAATTTCACTCACGGTGTTTTCTTCCCATGTTTTCAAAAGGTAAGATGACCAGTCACTTTGCTGAACTCCTTGATGCTGTATAAAAAAGCCACACAGCATATAGTACTCTCTAGTATGAGCACTGAGTGATCCACAAACTGTCAAAAGTAATTTAGTGTGTCAGAAATAAAACCCAAACTTGCTCCTTTTAGGAAATCATCAGCCATGCAACAGCTGGTGAAGGCCATATAACAACAAAATCAGCATGCCAGCTTACACCCTGTAGGGACTGGGAGCCTACTCTTAGGACTGAGCCTAGTTGTTTTCTTTGACAGAGGCAACAGAGGAGTGTACAGGGCAGAGCCTGTATGATTTTTTCCATGAGCAACAGCAATGTGGAAATCTTCCATAGTTCCTCTTGCCGTACACCTGAACCCAGCTGCATGATGAGGAAAAGCAGAACTGTCTCTGACAAAAACAGTGACCGGGAGCATACTGCATGAATTCTTTGTGTATTATCAGTCAGACCATAGGCATCCTCTCATCCTTTCTGTTGCGTATACTCTGTGTAACATAGAGTTAATCAGTCTTTACCTACTGAGTAAATGGGGTGCTCCCATGGTGCATCAGACTTACTACGCTGAAGGTATGTAGGAAAGTTCTGCCATGTATTGGGAACGCAACTTGTCTTGCCACAGAAAAAAAGAAACAGCCAGCCCTCCAAAAAAGGTGTGGCAGCACTAATCTAATTCATATGAGTTAGAGTAAGTAGAGATCAAAATATTGTATCCTGATGACTTAAAGCAAGGTATTAAAACAGTTCCCTGAAGTGAAAGCAATAAAAATGTATAGTTCCTCTAGCATAGTATCAGTTGTAGCAAAGAGAAAACATGGGTAAAAGCTTATGACAATTATAATATTTATGTCTGATGAAAATGGAGGAAATGATGCAATATCCAGTTTAAGTGTACAATGTCATGTATAAAATAAAACCAAGTATTTTGTAAAAAATATGTTGATTACAGTAGACATTGAAAGGAAGAAGAGAAGAGAAAGAAAATAAAAAGATAAATACAGATCAATTATACAAATGAACTGGTTTCCAAAACAAAGAGATATCTAGACCATACAGAGATTCACAGGCCTTTTAACATTTCTGAGGAAATTCATCCCTAATTTTTCTGAATTAAGCCTGCTTCTCTTTCCACTTTTACTGGAAAGAAAAATTGTAATTGGGAACTTTTGGAGCATGAACTGGATCAGCTTGCTGAACATTCCATCTACTCTGTGGCTCATTTTTTCAGGTTTCATCTTAATAAGTTGAATTTTCTGTCAGTAATTTGCATTTAAGTTATGAAAAAATACTGAAGATTTCATTGTACTTCCTTACATGAAAATTTTGCTGTAATGACAACAACCGTATTTATTTTGTTTTACATAAGTCAACTTGGAACGTGGCATTGTCCCATTGTTTGGAACAGTTCAGTGGTTCATCTCTTACAAGTGCAAAGTTTGAGTGTCTCATAAAACATGCAAACATTTTATCCTTCATCTTAGATAAAAATCAAACAGGTTTAAATACCCTACTTGTGGTAAGCAGATGTTCGACTTTATGTTCTGAGGTGAGTAAATTCCATGCATTTTTGTATATATAAATTGAGCTCTGCCTTTCTGCCAAAGAGAATTACAGAGGTCTAACTGATGCTTAGTAATGCATGTGATCTAGCTGAGTTTTAGAGAAAAGTAGACTTGAACTGACAAACCAACCAGTAAGAAATGGTACTTTGCTGAGCCTTATTTGAAAGTAATTACCTTGACTGGAATTGAAATTCTGTTAATTCTGTCTATTGAACGGGAAAAAATGAAATTACAAATTTAACTCTCATGAATGCAGTTCTGTGAGGGGAAAAATACATTACCTATTGTATGTTTATTTGTAGCAAATTACTATGATTAGTATCATATTTGAGAAACAGAAATTATATAAATCCAAAGAAACCTGTGACTCAGTGTATGTGTTGGTTTATATTTAGGGTAAATGTGAAACAAAATGACGTGCTAGAGAGGATTTAAAGCACTTTTGACTGAAGTACTGCCACAGACTGGAGGGCATAGAAGACATATCTCTGTGGCATTAAAACAGTTTGGAAATGTACATGATATATATTAGGAATAGGTGGGAATAATAATATTATTTCACAAGTTTAGTCTCTAAAATTGACACAAAGACAGAGATAGTCATTGTTCCCCAAACCTACTTTAAATTATACGCATGAAGGACTAGATGTTACTGTTTTAACAGCAATCATGCTTTCCGGGAAGTAAGTACAGCTGTCTGCAGTAATGGTTCCCTAACACAATTTTGTCATGTATATTATTGTTGTGAGAAAATCTCTTCTGTCAGAAAAAAAAAATACATTCCATATCCTGCTCTTTTAAAAATACCGGGTTAGCTGTATCTGATATTTCTTTGTATCCTGTCTCTAATTTTCAATACTATTTAAGAACAAGCATTTTCAGTATTACACTAGTACTTCTTGCAAACTGTTGCCTCTTCATGGAGGAAACAGTAGGTGATGCAATAAAGATAAACTTAACATCATGGAGAATACATTGCAGAAAACAAGAAGCACATTGTGAATTAAATCCTTAAAAAGTACCAAGGAGCATCAGCCCAAGGACTTCAGATTTCAGTTACAGCTGATGAGCTTGGCTCGGTGTATTTAGCATGTCTTGAACTTAGACTACTGACTAAAAATCTGAATCTACTAAAGTAAATCAGGTAAGCTTCTGTCAAATCTCCCCAACTACTGAAACAAGACCAGATTTTAGACTTAAGTTGAATAGTTTAAATTCTTTGTCAAACAATAATGGTCTTTGCAGCTGACTATGACTAGGGAACCATTGCTGAAAGGAAGGCAGTACAAGGGCAAACATAATCCCTCATCAGAGAAAGCTACCTTGTGGAAGCACTGGAGGGAAGGGTAGATGAGTGCTCCAGAGCCTTCTTCCAATGGTGTAACAAGGTCAGCAAGAGTTTCTCAGTCCTTTTTCCTCAAGACAGAATTGTGGAAGGGGAATGGAAGCTTGGTACAATACTTTTGTTGCAATTGAGAAGTGCAGAATAAGAAAGAGGAGAGGTTCCAGTGGAGGGCTACAAAGGTGGTGAGGAGACTGGAACATCTCCCTGATGAGGAAAGACTGAGAGAGCTGGGCCTGTTTAGCCTGGAGAAGACTGAGAGGGGATCTCATCAACACCTACAAATATCTTGAGGGCAGGTGTCAAGAGGATGGTGCCAGGCTCTTTTCAGTGGTGTCCAGTGACAAGACAAGGAGCAACAGGCACAAACTGCAGCACAGGGAGTTCCTTCTGAAGATAAGGGAAAAAATCTTCACTTTGAGGGTGACAGAGTGCTGGCACAGGCTGCCCAGAGAGGCTGTGGAGTCTCCTTCTCTGGAGGCATTCAAAACCCACCTGGATGTGACTCTGTGCAACCTGCTGTAGGTGAACCTGCTTTACCAGGGGCTGGAGTAGATGATCTCCAGAGGCACATTCCAGCCCTGACTGTTCTGTGACTTTGTGTAAAGGAAGGTAACCTTTATAATCGTTTCAGTTAATATGAAACTGCAAACCTAAGAAAAAAACTTTTTCTAGAAAGTTACTAGTAACCGGAGGAAAGAGGAGCTACTGGAATCAGAGTGTGATGGTCTGTTCTAGTAGAATCTTCCTGGAAGTAGCAGGCTTTGCCAAGATGTGAAGTATGAAAAAGATAGTTCACTGAATAATTTAGCTCCTTTAACTGCATGCATTGCGGTGGCATGTAAACATTTCCTAGAGCTGCAGTTATAGGCTGTGGAGTAGTTTACACGATAGCAGCCTCCATTGAGAAATAACGAAAATAAACCACTTAAAACTTACTAATAGCTTCTTTCTTAACTGGACTGAATTTAGCTTCAAATCCTTACAGATCCTGAAGGTTTAAATATTATCTGTAATGACAGAACCATAGATTCTGAATGTTGGAACAGTCAGCCCTCCAGAGCAGCATAATGCCTCCCCAAAGATGCATTTTGGCTCATGTACTTTTCCTGGCACGTTAAGTGATAATGGAGCTTTAAAAGAGGAATTGCTGAGAGTTTAAATAACAAGAAATGTATCTGTGAACATCAAGGGAAAAAAACCAGCCTTGGCTTTGCATATACTAAACACTCATGTCTGTCTCCCAACTAACAGCCTGTTCCAGGTATTTTTTTTTCCCCAATTTGCAATGTCTTCTATTTTCAGTTAAATAGTTTAAAAAATTGTGTGTATAGAAGCACACATGCACTCTCACAGTTAAATTGCCAGGAATCTGAATTAAAAGAGATAAGAAATAGACAGTTTAGATTTATATAACTAACTGAGGGCTAAGCAGTGCAACTCCAACTGCCTTGAGGAAGCCTAAATGTTTGAGATGATTGTATGCATGAATATTAGCTACATAAAATCTTTCCAGGCTTTGCTTCTGTAAATAGCAAATATAGTAACCCCTGTAGTTTAGTCTTCAGTGGAGCTTATTCCTGTTTTACTGTAATTATTTTATTTCCAATGAAAGTAATCTGAATAAGATGATTGGCTTTCCAAATCTAAATGTACTGCAGTTGTTTCCTACAGGCTACCGTTTCAGTCTTTGGATGCTTTAATTGCAGAAAAAAATTCTGAAATAACCATTAAACCCCTCCAGAACACTACTACAGTTAATTAACTATGGTGATTTGATACTTGAGAACATAAAGCTTCTTCCCCCAAACCATGATTTACAGTTAATGTTGTCAATACCTCAGATATTAAATCTTAAACCTGAAACTATTAATGTTTCATTTAGCACAATATTGGCTTTTTATTGTTTCCATGGGCCAACACTGACTGCTGACCACTGATTTTAAGAAGCCATATGTTTGTGTCCTCTTCCCCAAACCCACAGAAATTATCAAGGTTATCTTGGTGTTGTTCCTTCAATAAATGCAAAGACTGATATGCATATCAGAACTACGATGTTTAATCTTTGGTTTAGGTTAATTTAATTTAGTCATACACGTTGACAGTTATTCTGAAGTACACTGTTTTGACATTGTGTTTCTTCTAGGTGGTTGGAGAGTTTGCTTTGAATCATTTGGAAGAAACCTTGAGGAAGGTCAGCAGTCATGGTTGAAACATCACTTTCTTGAGTGACTGTCAAAATAAACAGTTTAGGCTAGCATAGGTTATTGAAGTCACTGTTTCTTTTGCAGTATTCTATGTTAATTGAGAGGCCCACATTACAAAATGTACTTTTATTATACACAAAGAACTTTCAAGGTCGCTTTTACCGTTCTCCCAGTCACATATTCCCGGTTAAATAATGTAGATACAGAAAAGAAGCTTATTACTGCCAGCTTCTCTCTTTTCACAACTTCACTTAAAAGTGGAATTAGGATATTTTTAGGATGGAGAGTTCACATTTACGTAGGACATATCAAGGAAAGTTGGCTTAAGAACTGGGACATCAGCTTGTGACTTGAATTTACTGCTCTACCACAGATTTGCTGTTGTTTTGATAAAAATTATGATTAGCACTTTCTTGCATTACTCAAGTATTGTCAAGATCAATGAAGACTGAAGAGCTCAGATATTGCAATAATGGGAGCAATGCAAGCGTGTTAGATGTGTAGTCAACTGACACTGGATAACTCAGTAGAAAGTGTGTACTTTCATAATGATCATTCACTGGGATTCCTTAGCTGGATTAACCAAGTGTCTGTTTATATTTGGGCTAGGTTAGCAATGATGCTTTGACCATGGTTAGATTACTCAAGATCTTTTAGATCTTCAGTAAGACATTTTACTGTGCTGTTGTAGAATGTTATCCCAGAGATAAATGGATCTTCTGTTACTTATTTATATAATCATTCTCAGAGTTCTGGATTGTCTGTATAAATATTCTCTCTATGTGAGATACAGCTGTATTAGCAATTCTTTCTGAATTTCCTATGAAATGTAACCAGAAACTCTAACGGAACTGAATTCAGTCTTTCATTTAAAACAGTGATTAACTTTATCCTCTCTAAAATTTTATCACTCTTGTAATAGGTAATGAATTCCTAACAACTTAGAAGTAATTACTAACTATTTGGAGTTACTAAACATATTTTCACCAAGAAATTTAGTGTATCCCAACCTTTTATCTAGAAATAACAACTGTGTAAAGTAATTCTTAAGCTGACCAATTGCAGAGTGCAGTTTTAAAAGGAATTTATTTAGGGCTAGTGGTTGTTCTTCCTTTTCCATAACTGAGCATTTCTTCTACATTACTGGCTAAGATTAGCAACCTTCATCAGGAAAAGAAAAAAAATCAAGAATTGCTTGCTTCCAAAGCAAACTATTTGGAGTCATATATTTTTATTGCTATATGTATTATAACAGAGCCAAGATTTACTAAAGTAATTTTAGATACTTCAGAAAACCTTCCACTTGATTAAATTTATATATAATCTAAATTCTGTAAAAGGCTACTTAGCCATAATCAACTCAACTAGTAATTCAACTGTTTGTTCTACTATGTTTTAATAAGTGTTTTTGTGACCAAATATCTTGTAACGGAAAAAGTTGGTGAAATATAGATCTTTCTTTGGGGTACTGAAATGTTTCCTCATGCAGAAGACTTTAAATCTGGCAAATGTTTTGGTTTTTTTTTTTTTCTGTCAAGATTAGTAATATCTAGCTGAGATGCTTTCCCATCTTTTTGCCTATCTCCTTACTGAAAAACAGAGCCATTGCTTTTTGCAGTTTGTTTATTTTCTGGTCATTTTCTCATAATCAGAAACAATCTGGAGAAAGCATTTGTCTCTTCAGCAGACAAATATCCTTTCCACTTTTAGCCTCTAAGCTGACTGACTCTGTATCGAGTTTCAGCCTTGTAGAACTGAAGGCACAGGATAAGGAGCTGCCATCACTGTAACTCCTGAAGGAATTACATTGCAGAAGGTTACAACGTTGCTGGTTGAAGCCTAATTCAAAGTCACAAAGTCCAGCTTTCATGAAATAGAGCAATTATTTCTTTGAGCTGTAGGCAGTGGTCCATTACCAATTATTTGGTTTACCTTCTAAAATTTGGTACAAGCCAGCACCTAGGGATGGATTAGCTGCAACTTGTTGTTGTTTTTTTTTTAAACTGTTTTTTAAACTGTTGGTTTAAAATTCTATGAAGTTTCCCAGCACAGGTAACTGTTTTGGTAGTATGTATCCTTTCCCTCCCTTATTTCTTTCTTTAGTGTTTTTGTATGTATTGGTACTTGAAAAAAGTGTCAAATATACTGTTGAATGCAGATGAGGAAGTTTAACAGCTTGCATCCATAGTATGCTGATGAACCTCATATCCCTTACAGGAGGATGAATTTCAGCCCAGTTTTAATTAAGATATTTCTTTGAAGGCTCGCCAACTTCCATATGTATTTGATGTTCTTATGATGGCTGCAACATTTTTCTTATACTCACAACATAGTCTGCAGTAATGATATGACAATAATAAGGCTATTCCATGATTGGAATATACATATCTCACCTTGAAGTTATACATGATATTTTTATCCACTGTTAGAATCTTTGTGCAAATTGCTTAACCAAATAGGATTTTTGTGCCTGCAGAAGGTTGTGCTTTGCTCAACTCTTAACCCTTAATGGTAGGCTTTTTCTGGCTCTAAGAGTGAGTAGTCAGATTTACCTGCTGAAAGTTGTATACCAGTATGTTTTTCTCCAGTTTCTCAGAGCCTGATTTTGGTATACTTTATAATTCTTTTTTTCCCCTTGGTCATTTGGTATATTAGCTAAGACATTAGTAAGTCTCCTCTACAGGTTACTGATCACATTTCTTGCATGCAGACTAGGGATCCCGTCTAAACCTTCTAAGATGTTCAAATACGCTGAGTATTTTGAAAGCTATTTTCCTGTACGTCTCCGCTAAGTAGCTTACTGCTGATTCAAAGCAGCTATTCTCTCTGTTGGCTAATCCAAGACTCAAATTCTTTATTTTTCCAGACAGATTGCACCTATACATGCTGAGTGTCCACTGCACTTTCATATCTATAAACTTATGAGCAGTCTTGTCTTTTTAGAATAACACCAGTGTAATCTTTAAAATACTTAGGTTAGTATGTTTTATTTTCTCTTCTTGAGTCACTGAGCAGTAGTACTCCTCCAAAATATTGCTGTTAAATTTTCAACAACCAGGTCCACAAGTCCAATATGCCACATTAGGGACTTTCTCTGGGGAGACAGTTCTCTTTCCTTTTCAGTCTGCCTAAATTATAGGAATGTAATGATGTCCACAAGTGCCAGCCTGATGAAGAACATATTCTACACTCTTAGCAAGGTCAATCTCAATACCACACTAGGGAACTGCAGCCATACTACTTACTGTACTTTACTGAGCTATATTTATAATATCAGGCATACTGTAGCTATTGATCAAAAGCACAGTCCAGCTGGGGACAATTAATGACTAACTCAGTAGCCTTTGCGTTTAATCAAAGTAAGATTTCCTTCTGTACTTTCTAATATATTTATGTCAGTCATCACACTATTTCTATATCCATAGAAAATTATCTGCTCACGGGCTCCAATTTGCCACAAACCCTCATCTTTTATCTTTCTGACTAAACTAGTAATTTTAATTAATTCACAGTATATTTCGTGCTAGTGTTTTATGCTTTGTGCCTGTTCACTTGTTATTCTTCTGCATGGCATTTTGAATGATACTACTATGTAATCCTGTATCTCAGCCACCAGTCCCAAATACCAACTTTTGCAGTATTAACATTTTTTTTCAGTTATCCAGAATACCCTAGTTGAATCCCACTTTCATTATGATAAACCAAACCAGTTACAGCTGACTTATCTGTTCATTTACAGGGAGCTGTGATTTTAAACTGTTTTATTTTTTTTGTTCTGGGTTTAGTTGCTGACAGTTAACAGATTTTCCACTGGCACATATTCTCCTTCATGCTTTCTTGGAACAGTGTGTCATTTTTAGGTTTTCTTTACACTTTTTCTGAATTCTCCCTTCTCTTTTTCCTCCTGTTGTAGTTAATTTCCATTTTTATAGCTCTTCTTTAAGTAATTCAATATTTGATTCTGTGAGAATGGATTTTTGCTGTAATTCTGTGTCATTTCCCGTTGAATAATACTCAAAAGACTTCTCTGAAATAGTCTTTCTTTAGATAATGTAAGAGTCCTCCTATCCCAATGCAAAAATCTTTCAACTATTCATTAGATTATACATCTGAGTAACTAAGTCTTCCACAGTAAGTTCTCCTAGAGCATTCAACATCAGGTAAATGAGACTTTTAACAGTTGAGCTTCTCCTGCCAGGCCAGTTACATGTTACAAAAGGTGACTTTAAAACCAGTGATATATTAACTTGAGGCATGTAAAAACCCTCATACCATAGCTTGCATGGGTACCTGTCTTGCCTGTTGAGTTTCAAAAAACCAAACAAAACATGACTGCTACAATCCTGTGATTACTCATTTTTATCTCTCTCTTTTGAGTTCCAATCCTGATTGGAATAGAATGTCCGTAAGTATAATTTGGCTTCCCCTTAGAAGCAGAATGGAATAGAGCAGACTATTCCCATTGGAAGGGACCTACAACGATCATCTAGTCCAACTGCCTGACCAATCCAGGGCTGACAGAAAGTTAAAGCATGTTGTTAAGGGCACTGTCCAAATGTCTGTTAAACACTGACAAGCCTGGGGCATTGACCACCTCTCTAGGGAGACTGTTCCAGTGTTCAACCACACTCTTGGTAAAGAAATGCTTCCTAATGTCCAGTCTAACCCTCCCCTGGTGCAGTTCTGAACCATTCCCATGTGTCCTATCACTAGATCCCAGGCAGAAGCGACCAGCACCTCCCTCCCCACTCCCCCTCCTCAGGAAGCTGTGGAGAGCAATGAGGTCGCCCCTCAGCCTCCTTCTCTCCAAACTAGA
Source organism: Falco rusticolus (assembly GCF_015220075.1). Lineage (NCBI taxonomy): Eukaryota > Metazoa > Chordata > Aves > Falconiformes > Falconidae > Falco > Falco rusticolus. Next base: position 44,930,780 of record NC_051189.1, read on the forward strand.
CAAGCCCAAAGCCCGTAGCCGCTCCTCACCAGGACATGCCTTCCAGCCCTTTCTTCAGCTTTGTTGTTCTCTTCTGAGCACATTCAAGGACCTTCACATCCTTCTTAAATTGTGGGGCTCAGAACTGCACACAGTGCTCAAGATGAGGCCGCACCGACGCTGAACGGTGGGATGGTCACCTCTTGTGATGGGCTGGTTACGCTGTGTGTGATGCACCCCAGGATGTGGCTTGCCCTCTTGGCTGCCAGGGCACACTGCTGACTTGTATTGAGCCTGCTGCTGACCAGCACCCCCAGAGCCCTCCCTGTAGGGCTGCTCTCCCGCTGCTCCTCTCCCAAATTATACTTGTGCCTATTGTTACTCTGTCCTATGTACAGACTCTGGCATTTGGACTTGTTAAATTTCATCCCATTAGTCACTGCCCAATGCTCCACTCTATCTAGATCCCTCTGCAAGGCCTTTTGTCCCTCACGCGAGTCAGTAGCACCTCCCAGTTTGGTATCATCAGCAAACCTTCTGATGGTGCGTTCACCTCCTGCCTCCGGATCATTGGTAAATACCTTGAACAGGAGTGGCCCTGGAATTGATCCCTAAGGAATGCTGCCGGTGACTGGTCATCAGCCAGATGTAGCCCCATTCACTGCAACCCTCTGAGCGCTGCCCTTCAGCCAGCTCTTTGGCCAGTGCACCGTGAACGCACATATCCCACAGTTGGACAGCTTGTTCGGAAAGATGCTGTGAGGACCTGTGGCTATCCCACTAACCTCTTACAATATAAAACTTCTAAAATGTAATTGAATATTGGTCTTTCAAAAAAGACCTTGTTCTGCACCAGTCAGCACTTCAGACAGCCTGCTGGCTTAGAAACATGTTCCAAAGCCAGGGATCTAGAGGCACTCGTCCCCAAAGGGCCAAATTAATGAGCAGTAGCTTGCTGAAACTGTACTTCAGACATAGAAAATATAAATTAATTACAAATTTCTCTCCAAATGGGATCCTCCTTTTCCTGCTTGCTATAATTCTGTGTACTATAAAGGCCACTTTTAAAAGGGAAGGACTGAATCAGGCTTTGTGCTAGTTTCTGGAAAGATACCCAAGACTGCCTGGGTTATGTGGGGCAAAGTGACAGCAACAGTGACATCTGCAGAGCTAGGGCTGTCACTATCAGCAGCACAAATGTGTTCTTGCATCTTTTATGAGTTTAATTCAGCAGAGGATAGAATGGATCTTTTGAAAAATTCTGCGCTACAATTACAAGTCTGTTGCTCAAAGAAAAGACTGTTTCTCAACTGAGAAATCAGAGACTTTGGTCATCTGTAGGCTGAACTATTACAGTAATTTAACACAGAAGCAAGGAACATATAATCCAATTATGGAGAGTAATATCTAAATCACTCCTATTCCTTTTTTAATGGTTTGCTTTGGAATCCATTAGGACAAAAGGATCTTTATGTATGTAAAATATTAATAAAGTGAAAAATTGAAGTGATCATACTTAGTGAACAAAGTGCATTCATTTATGTTCCCTGTAAGTCCTGTCATTCTTGTCCAGAATATGTTGTCATGGTATTCAATATGGTCATGTCAAAAAAGTAGTAATAACAAATGATGGTGGTTAGAGTTAAGTAGCAGATTACTTTTCCAGTTTGGTACCTAATGTAGGGTTGAATAGGCAAAGACAAGGGTCTGTTTCAGATGCAGTGGTAACAGTATTCTGAGGCTAAACTCTGGAAAAGGGGGACCTAACAGTGCTGAAAATAAATGAAGTAGAACAAATGTTAGAGGAGATATGGAGTATTTTTTTTTGAAGAAATGAATAGGCTTTAACTTATTATTTAAAATGGTTTGGATCTCCACATCTATAAACCAGGTTAACATCTTTGAATTGATAACAGTTATGCAGCCAGATTATACAAGTCAACATTCTAAGCCCTTCTCAGTTAACAAGGCCTTCAGATAAGACTTTGGTTGTGTTTGAGGTTGAAAAAAGCCTTTGCAGCCTGTGGCCAGAAGCAGGCTGCTGTCCCAACTTTGCCAACATGCAAAAGTATACTGATTTAATTTCAAATGTTACAATAAACTGAGTTAGTTAAGACTGTGATAAAGGAAATGTTTATCAGAGCCTCCCAGTCTTTTCCTGGCCTGAGACTCTAGACCAAATATTCTGGCCAATATTAAGGGTGTAGAATTACTTTCATATGGATGACATGAATGGAGAGATTAGTTGTCTCGAAAGAATTATTTTTCTTTCCCAGACCTTTAGAAATGTTTTCTAGGGTGCTGGGAAATCAGTGGCTAGTCCAAAAGCAAGACAAAGGAACAGTTATAAATATCCCTCTCCTTCCAAATCCTGCAGAAAAGATGGCAAGATTAACATATATGTGGCTGCATAATTTTTTTCTGCTGTCAGTCACCCTTAATCCCTTCCTATCTTAGGGAGGCAGGAACACACAAGGATTTGAAGGGCCAATTCAAAGGGCAGGATGGCAATCCATTTTGCTTAACTGTAAGACTGCAACTGTGAATGGAAAGAACATTTGAAAAATCTGCATATCACAATCTTAACGTCATGACAATAGCAACAACCCTCTTGCCCAACTAAGCCTTCCATTGCTGTTTTTGTAAGAAAGATGATCTCAGCCTTGCAAATAAAAATGTTTAGCTGTTGTTGCCCCAACAACAAATGCAGAGTTTAACATAGTTACTTCCTTGAGGCTATCCTAATTTATATCGAAATCATCCCCAAAACATCTAACTTCTTTTCTTGTCTAGGTTTGGCCATCAACCCTACTAACTTCCCTCTCTAGTCAATGGAGAAAGACAGACATCTTCAGAAAGCAAATCACAGAGCTCCTTCAGATAGCAGTTTGACCTGTCTTGCTCCATGAACTATATACGGAACCATTATTTTTACTTTGGGCAGTATGAAATCAATGTCTTTGTGTTCTGGGCTTTGTTTTAGCAGGTAATAAGCAAGTGATGAATCTGTGGTACTATCCAATAAAAGCTGAAAGTTTCAATTTTCTAAAACTTCTCAGACATCTTCAGTTATGGATTGTGGTACATATGAGAGGAAAAAACACAAGTCTTATGCACATAAATAGACTACATGTCTCCCATGATATCTACAATCATAACTGAATATAATCCTTGCCAACAAACAACATCCATCTGTGAAAGGTATTTCAGAATTTCTGAAGTACTCAGTAAATGGTCAGTTCATAAAAGAACAATGTGACAGATTTCGTCCATGTAGCCTAGATAAAAAAGGAACAAAAGCTACTTAAAATGTTTTGCATTTATCATCTTTAGTGGAAAAAAAATATATTTGGAATCACTGTCCAATCCCAAGAGATACTTATTCTGTGTCCAGTATGACCCTAATTATAGTGATAATATAATGAAGAAATGTTCCCTCTCTTCCTGTAGCTGCATAGTGGCAATCTGCAGAAAGTTGCCTTCAGCTGTAGATATATAAATATATGTTTTCTAACAGTGAGCTGTGTTCTTGTAATAGCGCACATTTATTTAAGGATTCTCTCATGAACTGCAATTAAGAAAGGAGAATTTGCCGTGCTATTAAGAAAGCACCAAGTACCCCATAGTCAAAACAAATGCCATCTTAATTTAACTGATGAAAAAAGCCAAACCCAAAAGGGCATCAGCATTGATGAAACTGTGAATTAAGGATAGTTGTGACCTTATTCCAAACTACAGTACATAGCAAACTTGCACGCTTTGGTGTCATAGTTGCAAGTCTGCCTAACAACGCTTAAATATTTCCTTTGCTAGAAATGTCTGCATGTATTAATCACTTCTAGAAACTTCAGTTTTCCTCGGTTAAGATTTCAGATCCAGAGTTTGGTTTGTTTTTTGGTTTGGTTGGTTTTTTTTTTTTTCCCCCCACAAATTTCATAGAAGAATTCAGCCTTTTCTCTCTCTTTTTTTTTTTGTCATGACAAATAAAAAATATTTCTTCCCATAAGAATTTATTTTAATTTTTTTTACAATCATAGAACCAAAGCAGTAGGTGGTCAGCAAGATGAAATTTGGCAGGACAGGAGCTCTGAATTGTGCTCCCAAACTTCATTTTGATTCCTTCAGTCTGCATTGCCGGTGTCCTGAAATTATCATGCAATTCCATAAGGGAATTTGAAAAAAACACTCCAGAGCTGTGCACTTACGTTAGTTCTTACTTTTCAAGCAGTGCCTTGTAGCTACATCCCTAGAAATTACTATCCTGTCAGTATCAAGAGATTTCTCGGCAACCCTTGTGTATACAAATATGAAAATCAAGGCATACTCCTCAATTAAGGGTATTTCTTCAAATGTCTGAGGATATCTTTTTCTCCTTCAGGTTATTTATGTTTTATCAAGGAACATAAGGTCAGTTTTCATTCAGATAACAAACTAATTTCAGTCAGACTACAAGATTTTAGAAGTTAATTGAATATAAACATGTAGCATGTGAACGCCCTCCTTTGTGGACAGCAGGATGGAAGAATATTGCAGATGTTTTCTAGCTCATTACCAGAAACCTTGTGGCAATCTTCATGGAAGGAACCTGGCAAGCAGGGAACATCGGTACCCAGTCTAGCTCCTTGCCTCTGAAGGACAGTAATTATTGATGCTTAGGAAGAAATAAAGGGAACTTCTAAGCAGGAGTAACAGATGAAATCAGTAGATGACTGACAACTGAAGAAGAACAGTATGTACTGAAAAGCAGTATGTTGGCAAAAAGCCAGCGTGGCTACAAGTGAAGAGCAGGAGCCGTGTTCCCAGGCAGGAAAACAGTGAAGGTGAGTTGTGAACGCTGCCCTCCTGCTTCAACCAGATTGCTGATATGGTCTGACTTAGTGGCTAAGTCTGATCTTCCCTCGTCATTGTGCACCCTAGAATTTGACAGTCCTTGTTCAGCAGTCCTCTCTGATTTCAACCCTGCAGATGACTCCTGGAACAGGCCAAGGGCCAGAAGGCAGGCTTGGGGTACACGTGCTGGCTAAGCATCCAGTCAGGCAGCCCCAGCTCCCCCAGCTGCCCTCTGCAATAAGAGAGGTCACAAAATTTACCCCTTGTGCATTAAAAACCAAGCGAAAGGCTTATAGTGAAGGTTGCTGAGGAGGTGAAGGACCTTTCTTAGTACAGTCATTTGGGGTCTCTTAGCTCCCCTGTATATTTGCTATATACCTGTATTCCTTACAGGCTCCAGTTGGAGAGGTGGTGGTGGTGGGATTCTGCAATTTAACCTGTTTCTTTCCAGTCAAGAGCTGCTGGGCTTTTAAAGCCTGCACTCTGATCTCCAGAAATAAGTGATTTTTCTCTTGGTGATGGATCATGAGCTAGAATCACAGTAAAATGTGTCCTGAAGTTGCTGGGAGTGTTCCTTGCTTCTGAGTGATGAAAATTTGGTGGGAGATCAGTAACTTTAAAAAAAAATAGCTGCACAACTCCACAAGCTACATATCTCTGTATTTTAGTTTTTCTCTAAATAAGAGTAAATACAACAAAATTCATGTGCTAAGGTTTGTACCACAGTTGAAACTCAGACTCTGCAAAAGATGGTATTACATGTGTATATCCCATGATGACCTGGAAAGTGTCCTGCCTTTTCTTGCCTCGTGTCATACCCTGCAGGATACTGTGTATATGTTGCCTAATATAGCATTAAGAAATCTTTTGTGCTGGATTAAGTACTGTCTCCCTGCTTGGAAGGATAATGCACCGTTTTTGAAGGCTGTGTGTTATTAGCATACAGGAAAAGATTTCAGTTAAGATTCTCCTCCACTGTTGCTTGTTTGCAATCTGTTGAGAGAAGTCTTAGCCTCCTGCTGTCTCAGTTTCCCCTTCTGTGCAGCAGGGACATCTGCCTGCTGCTGCTGTGTGAGCAGCGTAGTGTGCACGTGAGATGGTGCGCTGGCTGAGAGCTAGGTTACCCAAGTAAGCCTACCTGCATCTGCAAGACTTGGTGCTGTGGCAGAGTCAGCCAGTACAGTAAGAAAGATTAAACTGGAACTTCATCAGCTCAAGGGAATATGATCTCCAATACTGGCAAATTGAGTTCTGGTAAGTGCACTGAATGAGTCAAGGTACCTTTCTGATGTTCATGTTACATGAGAACAAGTTTATAATGTTGATCTGTATCAAGTCAGGACGTGTGACCTCTTTTGTCTGATGTGGGCTCTCAACTATAATCTATACCTTCATTATCTCAAGTGCAGGATAACTGTAATCTACTCTTGCTGTCAAGTCACAACTAAAAACTACTGTGAACCGAAGGTGACTTGAAATGCAGCCATGCAATTACTAAGTGATGTGTCACGCAAGGAGCACAGTGCATTACACCAATTGCTTTGGGAGCAGACTTGTCGCCAGCAAGAACAGAGGTGAAATTCATATCCTCTGCCTTGACCTTTGTCTCCCGAAGTGGCTCAGGACCAACCTACCTGAAAGGACATCTATTACTCTATGCTGTGTGCTGCAGCTTTGATTACAGGTACTGGAGCTGGGGGCCAGCTTATGTTTTAATCGGTTTGAGATGTGAACGGCGTATTTTGTATGAACACTTCTTGGTTTTGTATATTTTTTTCCAAAAGGCTGTTCTTTGTAAGCACAGGGAGGAATATTACTGTGATTCATACCTTTAAGGCAGGGTGGATGATTATGTTAATCTGGTTTGACTTTCTGCATGGCAATGTTCCTTCTGTTGCCTGGAATGGATGATGTACATGCATACATACATACGTGGTCAGACCAGAATGCATATTTTACATTCCCACCCAGCCTCAAAGTAAGAACTTCAGGTGATTTGGAATTTACTGTGTCCCATGCTAAGCTGTTCAAATTGCTGCTCTTTACTCTGGCACCTGGATGGGTTTGTTTTGCTGATTCTATATGAGCAGGTATGTTGCCTGCGCTAAAATTTTCTTTAAAATATGATTGTTGTCAATATTTGTGAAGAGTGTAGGATTTTCTAAAAATAGAGATTCTTGCTCAACTACCAAAATCTAGGTGAAAAAAATATTTGGAGTTGTTTTGTTCAAATAGTTTGGTGGATACAGTTTGCTGTGACTTGGGTTTTCTTTCATAGCTCTCTTGGCCTTTATGTTTTCTGAAACTATTATAACTATTTCAGTCACTGTGTGAAATAAAATGTAATTTTAAAAAAATTACTGTATAGGTTAAATATTTGTAAAATATTATGTCAGGAAACTGTTGCTGTTACTCCTTAAATAAATCAGAAATAAAAATTATGACGTGCAAGGAATTGTGATCCTTTGGAGCATTAAAAATTGCTCCACTAGGTGGCGAACTTGCATCAAATATGCAGCTAAGAAGGTGCGCCTGACTGAAATCCTAGCCACTGCTGCAAAAATGAAACTCCTAATAACTGAATAGTTTGTGTTTCATACCTTCCTTTTATAATTTCTAGTGAGGAGCAATTTTAGATTTGTAGCAAAGAAATTCTGTGAGGTTGTCGAACACTATATTGATTTATGTTAAAAAAAATAATATAAGGTTTAACATACATTTCGTGATATGTTAACTGAAGAAGTTAATTTCAGTAGTTGACAACTTTTCTGTGGTATGTACTCATTTAAAACATTTTTCTTCACTATCCAGCTCATTCTAATGAGGTGCTGACAGTGCAGACTGTCTGGGGGTAGAAACAGTGAAAAATCTTTGCCAAAAAGAGATATTAATTTTTTTTAAACCCTATTTAACTGGATCCCAGTTAATCATAAACTAAGGATATGTTATGTTTGATTTTTTTCCCTGGTTCTGTCAACATGGCCAATATTTCTCACAACTATGAAGAGGACAAATGATGAAAAAAGGGAACATTTCCAGGTGTAATTTTGTGCTGGATATAGGTGCCAACTATTAAGTAAAATTAGGACTGGGGTTATCTTTGGAGCTTCTGCAGGTTCAGATTTCTGTAGCATTGCAGTATTCTGTAGGTCCCATATAGGAGGGAGGAGAATAAAGACTAAAGGGGCCAGCTTTTCTTAATCTGCTGACGCTAATCTGTGGGGACAAATCTCTGGGAATTTGAAATCTGCACATTTGTCTGCTGGTAATAATTAGAAAGTGGTATATCGTTTATGTAAGAGTCAGAGTCTAAAGTTTCTAGGACCCATATGTCCAGAAGGGGACAATCCAGAAGGGGCCATCGCTTGTTTGAGTGCACTAGCTAACATTAAGCTTCAAGGTACATTTTGATTTGGGTTTTGGGAGTATAAGAGAGAATTGGAGCTTTTTGTTTTCTTGGGGGAGTAAAGAATCAGGAAAACAGAGAAAGGGGTAAATGTTCTATATCTTTCTTTACTATTTACATATGTTTAATGTTTAATTAATGCAAGTACTATAACTGGGATTTGGGAATTCAAGTCAAGATATTTGTTCATGTCTTTATTCTGGTGGTCTCACAGAGTTAGTAAGAGGGCAGGTGATGACAGGGTAGAAGGTTGAATGTACTCTTTTATTATGCACTTAACCCTGTGAATAATTAGGAGACAATCTGTCTGAGGAGAAACCCTCAGACATAGGATTTGGAACTGGATTTTCAAGACTCTAGTTTCTCTGTGGCTTGCAGAGTTCAGAAGACAAGATAACAGGTGCTAGTAAAGGCAAATGCTGTGCATTTTATTGTTTGGATACATACCAGGTTATAAGTAAGATCAGGGCTAGTGGTGGGCTATGTATTAAGTTAAGGCTTTAACTTGCTTTAAATTTAGGACTGAGGCTAGCTTTCAGGTTCAGAGGCACTATCTCCTTCCTAAGAGCCCAGATCTTTGCTGCATCCTATTATTACTAAAGAGTTGGAAGTAGGTAGGTTTTGGAAAGGACCAATATTCTGTTTTGTCTTGTAGAGGCTAGATTTATACAGCTGTACTGCCTAGGGTTAGTGTTAGGAATCTGGAATCTAAAGTTCACTGTTCCCATTTTATGGGTGGATTCTCCACAGACTAGGGAAACACAAAGATGATGTGCTTTTCTAAGGGACGATGCTTTTCCTTCATTTTCATTGTTGTGATCACTGCTGGTGCTGATGTTAATATTGGGATTGGAGCTAAAAATAAAGTTTTGGGCTTAATGCTTAAAGGAACTTCTTTCTTTTGCATTCTAGAGGGTGTAGATAACAACAAAGAGAGGAAACACTTAGCTGGGCCAATGCTTTATATTCTCATTTACTTCTGGTGTTCCTTCTATTCATTCATATAATGAAATTTTGCATTAGGATTTGCACTTTGTATGATTTACAAAGACAGAAAGAACTAGTATTTACTAATATTATTTATAGTAATAATTACTAGAAAATCATAGCTTTCCAAAATTATTAAATAATATAAGGGAGAATACTAGAAGAGACTCCTGCTAATAAGTTTAGGTTCAGGGTTGGAAGTAAATTTAAAGCTTGGAAATCAAAAACTTCAAAACTACAGTACATTCTTCTTTTATGTAAGGTCTACCCATGTTTAGAAAGGGCAATTTCTTAAAGATATTAGAAATTAGAGGCCATATCTAATTAAACATAGTTAAGATTGAATTAGGGCTGAAGTTATCATTTGGAAACCCAGTATTTGAACAGACGAGTTTATTATGGCATTTTGTAGGGCCGTCTGGGGTACAAAGGGAGAATTGATTATTAGGGGGCAACACATTATTTTCCTTCCACTGACGAAAGGGAAGCCCTGCCAGGAATCAAAGTCACAGTCATGGTGAGGGTTAGAGAGCCCCTGGCTGCTCCTGGCTGGTGTAGTGGGACAGGATGGGCTGCCAGGTCTGCCCTGCCTTCCCAGGAGTGCCCTGGGACTTTGTCATCCTGTATAAGTGCTGCAAGAACTGATATGAGACAGAAGACGTGACAGCAGTAGTAAAGATTTAGGTTTTCTTGTAGTATATGAACTTGCCTCCTGGGTACGATGAAGGCTTGCATTAGCATTGGGGAACATGAAGGCGTTCTCACACTGTCTGTCTCACTCATTCCTTGTTTCCATTTCTGAGCCTCATTTTCCTTGATGAGCCATCATGCCCGTGTCCCTTTGGAAGATGAAAATTATTTCACCCAAACGTAAATCCAGACCAGTTGATAATTCACTTCAGGTTATCTCCCAGACTATTTGGCAGAGGGCTGCAGTGAATCTGACTTTGTCTGCCAGGGAACCCATCCCTGGAAACATTCCAACTCAGGTGTGATGGGGCTCAGAGCAACCTGATCTAGTTGAGGATGCCCCAACACTGCAGGGGTGTTGGACTAGATGGCCTTTAAAGGTTCCTTTCAGCCCAAACTGTTCTGTAGTTCTGTGGTTCTGTGATTCTATGATTCTATGATTTCATGACATGTGTCCAACACCTGCTCATGCCCCAGAATCCCATTGCATTTTTCTGTAGATCACACTGCATAGCTCTGGTATTACACTGGTGGCTGGTGAGAAGTACACTTTAAACTGAAAAAACCTCCAAATACAGGAATTATGTTCATGGGTTGAGTGACAGCACATCTGGTTGGAAGGAGATGCAGGCCAAACAGCTAAAGGGTAATAGACATAAGGAAAGGTGGACAAAATATTGGTCTGCTCTGATTGTGATGGTGGTCAAAGTTCTCCCAGTGGTGGAACCACAATAGTGGTGCAGACACAGCAAAGGCTTCACTGTTGTTACAAGAAACCATCAAACCTGTGTAGATCAATGGGACTGGTGCAAAGATGGACCTTAATGCACATGCTGTACAATGGTGTGACAGCCTGTTCTTTACTTGACCTGCGATGCTCACGGTATAAAAGATACTGCAAAAAATGGAAAGGGTGGACATCTCTGTCCTTTGCCACATATATAAATGGGTATGTCCAGCCATTTAATACTCTTTTTAGCTTGTAACAACCTTTAGTGATTTGTCTTATTTCCAGTAATCCTTTCCTCTCTTTTATCTTGCACAAGTTGACTATTGACAGAGGGCAATGGACTGTTATGGACAGACTGTCTGTCTGGTTTGTTTGTTCTTAGACTGTACATTGGGAAAAAGGTAAAAAGGTGACTGAGTTAGAGAAACTACCTGAAGGAGGAAGAAGATGGCTTCTTCCCATGGGAACATCTAGGCATGTCTGGAGACAAAACTTCCATTGACTGGAGCCTGTAGGAGAAGAGCAGAGAGAGAGTCACAGCATGAGCTGGGTGCTGCTGCTCAGACCAGGAGGCTTCCAAGAGGTGCAGGGAGCATCCATAGCTAAGAAAAGAGAAAATATACCATTCCCATAGCATTCTCCTGGAGACACTGGCTGCTCATGGCTTGGATGGGTGTACTCTTCACTGGGTAAAAAAGTGGCTGGGTGTCTAAGCCCAAGGAGCGGTGGTGAATGGAGTTACATCCAGCTGGCAGCTGGTCATAAGTGGTGTTCCCCGAGGCTGTTGAAGCCAGTTCGGTTTAATGTCTTTATCAACAATCTGGACGAGGGGACTGAGTGCACCCTCAGTCAGTTTGCAGATGACGCCAAGCTGGGGGAGATTGTTGATCTGCTTGAGGGCAGGAGGCTCTGCAGAGGATCTGGACAGGCTGGACCGATGGGCCGAGGCCGAGTGTGTGAGGTTCAACAAGGCTCAGTGCCGGGTCCTGCACCTGGGTCACACCAACCCCACGCAGCGCTACAGGCTGGGGCAGAGCGGCTGGGAAGCTGCCCAGAGGAAAAGGACCTGGGGGTGCTGGTCGGCAGCCAGCTGAACGTGAGCCAGCAGTGTGCCCAGGTGGCCAGGAAGGCCAACAGCCCCCTGGCTTGTGTCAGAAACCGTGTGGCCAGCAGGACCGGGGCAGTGACCGTCCCCCTGCACTGGGCACTGGTGAGGCCGCCCCTCGAATGCCGTGTTCAGGTTTGGGCCCCTCACTGCAGGAGGGACATTGAGGGGCTGGAGCGTGTCCAGAGACGGGCAGCGAAGCTGGTGGAGGGGCTGGAGCACAAGGCGTATGAGGAGCGGCTGAGGGAACTGGGGTGGTTTAGCCTGGAGAAAAAGAGGCTCAGGGGGGACCTTACTGTTCTCTACAGCTACCTGGAAGGAGGTTGTAGCGAGGTGGGTGCCAGTGTCTTCTACCAAGTAATGAGTGACAGGACAAGGGGAAATGGCCTCAAGTTGCACCAGGGGAGGTTTAGACTGTATATTAGGAAAATTTTCTTCACTGAAAGGGTTATTAAGCATTGGAACAGGCTGCTCAGGGGCTTGGTGGAGTCACCATCCCTGGAGGTGTTTATAAGATGTGTAGATGTGGAGCTTAGGGACATGGTTTAGCGGTGGGCTTGGCAATGCTAGGTTAACAGTTATACTTGATGATCTTGGAGGTCTTTCCCAACCTAAATGATTTTATGATTTGCTGGGATCCACAGAAGACTTTGCAGTTTCCTTTGGTCCAGAAGGTCACTGAACTGGTACAAAGCCTGAACACTGAGCTGGCTCCTCTGCAAAGTATGGAAGGCAAATGGAGAGTTTTTTATAAACTTTTAACAATTTTTTTTTTTTTGCCTAGTTAATTCACTTTGAGCTTCCTGGGTATAAAACCAAAGGATTCAGTTTTCTGAGGAAAACTGACTTCTTTGAATTTAAAAGTGTTTTTGGTCTTTTTGGGTGGTGTTCATCTCTACAGGAAAAAGATCTGGCTCAACCCATCCCAAGATATGGTGAAGGCAGATTGCTTCTCAGAAACCTAGATCACAGCAACTCTTCTGACTTCTGCATTGTACCAGTTTTGCACCTTCTGGTTTGGTGTTAATGAGATACAGCCTTTCAGCCTTCCCTTTTTGTTTTCTGAGAAAACATATCCCGTTTGTTTCCATGCATGCTTAAAACTGTTCAGAAGCGTTTAAATGAGGCACATGTCAGTGTACCAAATTAAGATGGTAGGCATAAGGAGTGCTATATCTTATAAATCACCTCCATCTCCTTATCTGCTTTTTGAAAGAATAGGCTGTCAAGAGTTACCATTTGATGAAAAGGTGGCTAACAATTGCTTTTTTTTTTGATGGTACAGCCGTGAAAAGGATTAACTGATCAGGAAGGCAAACAATTCTCTAATTTCAACATGGGTAGGGAGGGTTTATTAGCGTCTTTGCTATCTTGAGACTTGTTTGGTGCATTTTTTAGCACGATGTTCCACGTGTAAGAGTGTTCCTGACTGTTCTCCATAAGTTTTGCTCTGCCAGCTCTTGTAACGTTTCTAATAGCCTGTTATGTGCCAGTACAGGTAATGCTACAGGAGGCTGACATGCTCTCAAATATTATGTGATGGACAGAGAACAGAAAATAATTTATCTCAGTTGTGCTTCAAAGGAGCAGAAGTGAGAGCCAGACTGAGAAAACACTCCTGTTTTCCTGTCTCTGTATGGAAGCATTCCAGATAGCTGGCTACTCTGAGCAATTGTTTTCCATATAATTAAGGCAGAAACAAGAGATCAAGAGCCAAGATGTCCATAGTCAGAGATAAAATCGTGGGACACAAAGTTCAGGTGTAATGATGGAGATCTTTGTTTTAAAGTGTGATATCTGTAGAACAAGTGAAAACCCACAAGGAGGAAGGTCGTAAACTCCTTCCCCTTGCCACAAAACAGTTGTGTAAAAGTGACCTCAGCAACACTGATGCACAACACAATGAAATACATAAGAAAAACCAGTGTCTTTTGGACAGTGAAAGCCTTATTTTCTGTTCAGAAGACAGCAGATGCAAGCATCTTTTTCTTAACCTATCAATTCAAACATGTTTACAAGCTGATGGTTTTTGCTTATTTTGCAGTTGGTTAAGAGAGCCTGCGTGACTTATTCTTTGTAATGGAAATATTGATCTTCAGTCCAGAAGTGCTTCATCAACTCCATGTTTTCACGAATACAAAAACATTTATATAAGTCCCAGAAGCATTACTTCCCCAGGAAAGTATTTTAACAGTCCAGCTTCACACTGGTGTTGTTATATCCCATATGATCAGTAATATTAGTAATTTAGACCTAAAAAGTGACAAGAATAAATTCTATTTTCTCTTATTCTCTGTGCCTGTACACTCCATCAGCTAAAGAATTTTCAGGGATCGGCTTTTCAATGTGGAGAAATCAACAGTTAAGCAGTCAGACTATACGTACGGAGAGTTAGGTGTGCAGGAGTGGGGTATATGGAGCCACTTGTCGGCATGCAATGGTAACAGGAAATCCCAAGTGAGCAGAAGCCTTATTCCTTAGAAAGCTAAGGCTCTCCTTCTCTCTCCTGAAATTACATGCCCTTTCTCAGAAATCCCTAAAGCAGAAGAGAGACAGATCCAATACAATTTATTTAGTGTGGTGAAACACTCACTGCCATACTTAGATTTGTTCTTCCATCCGTGGAGGCGGCAGTGCAGGGAGAGCTGGGTGTGGGTTCCATAATTTCTTCTGATGAAACTTTTGCTTTAAGAGGACTAATTGAGAGAATTTCACTCTAGCTTACTTGGGACATGGTGAAAATATAGTCCCTTGGGAAGTGGGTGGTATAGTTCAAGTCATCCTGAGATTTAACCTTGAGTGTCATATATCCTGGATAAGTGGTTTAACCTCTGAATATTTAATTACTGATAAGGACATTAAAACATCAGGATAAAAGACACAGTTCTTTTTTCTTAATTCTGTAGAAGAAACAGCTTTTTTTTTTTGTGTCTAAGAACACCAGTTGCATATGGCCTTACCAGGGAGAAAGGCAATGGTATTCCTGTCATTTGGGAATTCCCTCTGAGGACAGAAGCAATTCTGGGTGTGCCCTAGTAATGTTATTGGCAAAATTTAGATACCTGGAAATTTTAGGCCTTTCTGGAGCAAGGGGCTGCTGAGTGAAGACTTCAGGTAGGTGACTTTTAGATTCAGTGTGTAAATCCTGGACCCTAACCTTTTTATGAATCTAGGTTTATATTCCCGTTCTTGCTCTTGTGCTTCTGACTGCTAAATGAGAAAAGCCTGCAGAGTGAGAACACGCACTTTCTGTAATTGCAGGGTGAAATCCCCAACAAATGGCAAAACACCCACTGACTTCAGTCATGCCAGGAATTCACATGTGGTTAAAAGATAACTGGTTTTGTTTTTATTGTATGTCTTTCCCCTTTGTTCATGAGCATTGGCAGTGAACCTAACATAATGAGACTTACAGAGCTTCCGTGGACAATATTATTAAAAAAAGAAAAAGGAAGCTGTCTAATGTATCTAATAATAACTGAATGATAGCAAACTATTCACATGGCTGTCTTTGTCAGCAGGGAATGTATTTAGTGACTGAAGGAGGGGGGGCTTCCAATCTTATATTTCTGTGAAACATGCAAAGCAGTGAGCAATGAAGGATGGCAGAAAATATGCATGCCCATGTCAAACAGTATAAGTAACCTTTCATTATAATAATTCTGAAATGGTTAACTACAATTCCAAGTTAATACTTAATAAGCAATTAATGAGTAAGCATACAGACTTCTTTTCCAGCCATTACCAATCAGCCTATATTTACACATAAAAAACTTCTTACGACAAAACCCATAAATCAGATGTTATTATAACCTAAGAATATTGTATTTAATCCAACTCAGTCGAAACATTTTTCCATCCTTTTATCTGCAAAAAGTTTTGTGTTGTTTGATCAGAAATTTTTTTGTGCCAATACTGCTTTGTTCTCACTCCTTCAAATATTTTGAAATTAAATATTGTGACTACTATGACTAATACTTCATTTCTTCTACTTGTACTTCTTCATACTATAGTGCCGGTATCTGTTGTTCTTACTTGTCATTATGTCTTTTACATTACCTTTTTTTTTGTTACTAATTAAAATGTAATTGTTGTGACCAAATAGTTCCTGCCAATTAGAACACAGAACACATAGCAAAAATTCTAGCACCTACATGTCTCATGGGGTATTTTAAACTATAGTTTTACTTCAGATTAACTGATTATAAATTAACTCCATTTAGTTATTAGTTTTGTGAAATTGTTCTACATATGGCCTGCACGTTTGTTTGGCTACAGGCACTTCTGTGCTATTAAACCCAAATTTGTTGTTTTGGGCAAATGTTTATGTAATGTCCAAAGTGTTCTTCATAACAGTGTTAACAAGTAAGTAATTGATTTATAAATTACCCTAAAGTCTGTCTACTTTGGATAGTTCTCTGAGTTTATATTGCAGAATAGCACAAATGTGAACCTTTATCAGAGAATGCCTCGGCTATTGAGTTGACTCTGTTGTATTCTTTTTCTCCTGCTTCCTTATTCCCATATTTAGTAATAAACTTTACAGGAGATACTTATGAAGAAGGTATTTGAGTCTGTGGTGTCACAATGACCAAGATTTTGATGCTGGATTTGATTTCATGCACTGGTTTAGTCCAATTCCCACCCTTATGAAAAAGCTACTTGCTTAGAAAATTTGATTAGAAAAATTTTTCTCTGTGTTTCTTGGTTTTTTTTTTTTATATTTTCAGTGAACACAGCATCTGCTTACATCTTCCACAACACTAATAAATATCCTTCTGGTTGCATTCCTCCACTGTTTTTAGTTGAATGTTCATCCCTCTGGTTTTGCTGTGTAATACCTTTTCCATCACTGAATTGCACTTACTCACATGCTACTTACATATGGCGTTTTCTTTCTCTCTGTATTTTCATACAGTTTGGTTAGATGTGTTAAAAACCCCATTGCCAAGCACTCCATTTTATCTATGTGCTGGTATCTCTTCCAGATGCTACTTTTGGGATCCCATGCCTGGTCCTTCACCAATGTAATTTCTCTCCCTTCAGCAATGAGCAGGGCTTTCCTGAGGTCAGGAGAGGAAAAAGGTGTGCCTTTAAAGACCATTTCTGCCTTCCTGTGAAGGTCACCTCCTGTAAGGTGGTAAGAGCTCCTGGCTGTTGCTATTGTTATACAGGACAGCTTTGATTCTAAGCAGAAAAGTGTCTATGCAACATATAGGATTGCAATGCCCTTTGGGCTGCTTCCCCCCCTCCGAGGCGCTGCACACCAGAGTCTGTTCTCAGCACAGACTGGAATCTTTTGCATGGATCCAATTATATGCAGATGGGTGGGACTCGGTTCATAAATGGGATTCCAAACTGCTGCTAAACCCTTGCATGATGAAATGTTAATATTTCATAATTAAGAATATTACACAGAAATTATGTCATTATGTTATGTGTAATTTTTCCCATTCATCAAATTTTAGATTGTATTTTGCATTATTTTTTGGATACATGTAAGCATTTTTCATCCAATTTTGTTGAATAATTACTTATCTGTCATCTGTTAACGTCTGTTTGATAGCTAAACAGCCAAGTCCTGGCATCATAGCTAGGGATATTTGCTAGTTTACTGCTGTTGCTTTCATATTCATTGTTTGTTCTGTAATGGCCCTTAAACATTTCCCATGCATATTTGGGCTAGAATGATTCTTTACATAATGCCTTAGAGGAAAACTAGGTTCTTCTAATAGCAATTAAAATTAGCAATGATATTAGGCTAAGAATTTTAAATCACATTTTGTTCCTGTGCAAATTCCCTTTTATAATTAAAAAAACCCCAATTTTCAATGATGTTGTCTACCTCATGCATAATACACAGCTTCAATGATTTACTTCTTGTTTTGGCACAGGCACAGTTGAATGATATAAGAGCAAATTTTGTTTTTCTGCATTAATAGCTTGTATTGTCTGTATAATGAACCCTATCTGAGCTTCAGCAGGAGAGTTACGCAGTTCATGCACTTCTGTTAGTGAAAAATTTCTTGCTTGTTTTCCAGGAAATTTGTCATATCTGCAGTCTGGAAGACAGTCATTCACACAAGTATTGGGAAGAGACAAATCTAGAGCTGGGTTATCTTGTTGAGGTGGTTGTTACCAAGTGGATACAGAAAATAGAAGTGTGGAACAAAATTGTGGGATCACTAATGGTATTGAAAGGTGTTCCCAGTCATGCTACACAGTTTGATAAAAGGCACTGCGATGTTTCCATGGGATCAGATAAGGAATGATGCCATGCTTGAAGATACTCAAAGAAGAGGCTTTTTGTAGCCAGAAGTAGATTTTTCTTTTTCTTTTTTTTTTCTTTCTTTCTTCTTTTTAAGAGAAGAATGGCAAAGAAGTAGCAGTGAGGTTTACAAGATAGATCAGGAATTTGAGATATCTGGATTTTTGGGATATTTGACCATTTGGAATTATTCCAGAAACTGAGCACCTTTTAAGTTTCTTTATAAAGAAACAGTTCAAGTCAAAAAGGGAAGCTGGAAGAAGCTTGTGTAACCTCCAAACTCAATGTTCATTATACAGCAAATAAGGCAAAAGAGGGTAAAGCAAGACTTACAGGTAAAGGGATACCAAAGATCCTTGAAGAAAGAACGGATGCAGTTAAGAGTAGGTCACAGTTGAAAGGCAACAGAGCCACTGGAAGGCAGCAGAGGTAGGGAAAAGACACTGTTGAGGAAAAGGCACTAGGCAGTGAGGAATTATTGAAGTGCTTGTATGTTAATGCAGGCCAACATACACTGCTGATTTATTTTTATGTTTCTGAGGGGGAGGCTAGTATAATTTTGTTTGCCAGTTCTTTTAAGCTATGTAAGATTGATCATAAATATTTGTGATAAGTCATTATATGTTAAGCAGATTGCTTAAAAATAAATATCTTTTACATAGAAAGTGTTTGTAAGATCAGTAAGTGGATCAAGGTGTAGGAAATTTATTTTTGTAGTAATAAAAAATGTATAAGTGCATGCCTCTATGCCTAGATTCAAACTGAGTGTTTAGATCCTAAGTTTACAGTGAAACATAGTCACAGAAAATAAACAAAGTCAATGTTGAATACACATGCTTTGCTTCACACATTTGTGTTCTCATAAAACACAGAGGTTTGTCAGCCGTTCTGTGGGTTATGTAGGTAGAAAAACAAGTTAAAACTCTCAGTGTAGTCATTTCACTTTTACATATGGGAGTCCTAGAAGCTAAACTGCAGTGAATACCAGCTGGAAATCAGAGGATGGAAGAAGAGAAAGTGCTCTCTGGGGACTCACATGTGACACAGATGCTCAAATAGGGCTTGCAAATAGGGCTTGCAAAAGCTGAAGACCATCTTTAGTACTGAGGTACAGCTAAGCTTCTACCCTTTCTGAAAAATGTCAAGAGAATTTATATAGATTAAGTGATGCCATACAGTGTTTAGGGATTTTCTGTAAGTCCCTAGCAACTGTATCTGTCTAACTAGGCAGATTCCATCCATGAGATTTGGGAAAACAAAACAACATAAAGAGAAAGGAGAATGGGCTGATGATGTTCTTGTTCATGCGCTTCTGCTTAGTCATTCATGGGTCTCCATCACAAGCACTGTGTGAGAGTAAAGACAGATCAGATGTGCTTTGGAGAAGTTTTGTAGGCACTGAGATGCTGCTGCTTTCTGCAGAGGCACATTTGATGGGGCTTGGGTCAGATTGGGTAGATGAAATACACTGGGGCTAAGTCCCAGCATGACAAATCCAATACTCTAAGCTTGCATCCTTTTACTATCAGTAGGTAGTTTTTCTGTTTATATAGCACGTCTGTCATACAGATTCTGAGGGTATGTAGTAAAGATGGAGCAGTTCAAGTTAAGAAGACAAAGACTTGTTCCTTTACTTTTATTCAAGCAAAATCTGGATGAGCCAGAGGGATTTTCCTTGAATGGATACTATCTGAAAAGTACTTTTTGCATTAAGCTGAAGCTATAAAAACAACAAAGAGCAAAAGGGTACAAATAAATAGCACAAATAAGTAATATTGAGGTTATAATCTCTCTTTCTTTACAGTTTGCATATATCTTGGTCTGGTGAGGAATAGAAATATCACAGAACCCCAATTATTCAGATAACCTGGACAACCTAAACAAACACCATTCCTAAAGAAACATTTGGCCTGGAGAAAGCAGTATTTTTGCTTACTCAGCCCCAGAGCACTGTACTCAGTGTCCATAGGAAGAACTGAAGCTGCAGCTACCTATGAGAATTCTGGGACTGGAGGAAAATGTTTTCATGTGCCCTCAACTTTAGAAATTGCTCCTGCATTAATCCTGATTATTTTCTCCCTCAGGGCATGCTGTAAGGCCCCTTTTCCTACTTCACTCCTTTTCAGGAGTTGAGGAAGGGATGGAAAGCAGGAATGAAGTATGGCTTGCTCGTTGTGTGATACTGGGCATGGGGTGAAGGGAACGTTAAGGAATACATCGATTCTGGGTACCTAAAGTCGTAGACTGGGTTCATATTAATGTTCATATTAATTTTATAAATAAACCAGAAAGATAACACTGAAAAAAATATTTGAAAGGAAATCACACTTTTTTGAGGGCATTTCCTTGACTAGAGTTTCAGTGGAGTTATGGCAAATGCTACTGCCTCACCCTGAATTGCCGTGTGGAAATATTTCAGTATAGAAAACTCAACAGCCAAAAGAATCTCTTTTCCAAGATCTTTTCAACATTACACAGAAACTATACACCTTTTCAAGATCTTTTCAACATTACACAGAAACTATACACCTTTCTCTGCTTTAGCAAAATAGAACTTCTTCATTATATTGTGTGAACCTTTTAAACACATTACCTAAAGAATTTACAGCAACTAAAACATGAGTCGTGGCAGCCTGTGGCAATGAGAGTCATGTATCTCTGGTGGTGTGAAGAGAGTGGTGCAACTGGCACTCAAGGGCTTCAGTTTACTATTTACTGTGTCTTATGCCAAGGTGGTACGACATAAAGCAAGCTGCCATTCTTTGATAGAAAGAGAATTAAGTTTTAATATTATAGAGTTGTCTGTTGAGGCTTGCGAAAAAACATATTTTGGATATGTTCTGTTCCTCTCATAACAGCATCACTGTCATGCCTCTCGCTATGGTTTAGGAAGTAAGGTGCTCACTGTGCAGTTCCCCAGTATGGGTTTAATAGTCAGAAACATTCCTGTAAATATTCCTATTCATTAGTAGACATAAAGTGACCATATAAATGGCCAAGAAAAACATACTCAAGTATTGTATTAGATATTATAGATATACTTTTGAAAGTTCAATGTAGGAATTGCAATAAACCTAATACCACTCTCAGACAGCTTAAACTCCAGTTAAATTTTGTGGCAGTGGGCTTTCTATTAACAAGTCATCTCTGAAGGTCTAAGGTTGGACGGTAGGAGACGATCGGCCCAGGGATTTAGGTAAAATTTAGGTCAAATGAATGCATCTATAAAGCAGGTTTCAGAAACGGTCTAAAAAGTAAA
This sequence comes from Falco rusticolus, assembly GCF_015220075.1. Taxonomy (NCBI): domain Eukaryota; kingdom Metazoa; phylum Chordata; class Aves; order Falconiformes; family Falconidae; genus Falco; species Falco rusticolus. The sequence goes on from NC_051189.1 coordinate 44,952,034, forward strand.
ATCAGTTTGTAGTGCAATCTACAGCTCAGGCAGATTATACACCCTATGTTTCACTAGGAGAAAGTAATCTGAAGAACATTTTATTCAAAGGAGAAACTAAACAAACAGGAAAAAAAATTATATTCTAATGATTTGGAAAGCCCATTTTGGATCTTTTTTTTTTTTTTTAAGATCAAAATGCTGGTTTAAGATTTAGGGCTAAGACTTTTGATTACTTATTAAAATAAGAAATTAGTAATAAAGTGGTGTTTAAAAATATGACGTCAATGTTTAAAAGCCTTCATAACAAAGTATTCAGTGCTTTCAAATAAGGAATTCATTAAAAAGGAAATATGAAACAAATATTGTGACTTTTTATTCTCCCCAGTCAGTCCTGTTTCTGGCTGAATTTATTAGCTGATTTTATCCAAAGTTCCCTGGTTCCAGTACCCCCCATAGTTCCTTTACTTTACACAAAAACTTATGTTGCCCAGCTCTAAAGCCGCCTTAAATCTCACCTCCTTTGTAACTACTCCTTGAACAGAACAAAATTTCTTTTGGTCATTGCAAGATTCAGAAAAGGTAGTTTGGTAGGTGACTGGTATTCTCAAGCCTGTATTTTTCTTTTTTTTTTCAAAGAAAAAATGTTAATGCTGTGATGGTCTAGTCAGTGGTGTACAGATGGTGATAGTCACTGGGTACCGTTAATAGGTTGCAATAATGTAATATTTGCATATCCTGACCTTTGAAAATTGATGTCATATATATCTGCACATAGCAAATGTAACTGTTCCATAAAGGTTGGAGGGAGTTCCTGAAACATTTCATGACATTATCAGTGTGGTTCTGCACACCGCAAAATGAAGAGAGAGACTTTATGGAAAAGGATGATGCTTTCCAGAGACACTAATTATTTTTTGGTTTTGGTAGTCAAAATATAATGTATGAAATGGGCCTACTTTTTTTTTTTTCTTCTATTTCAGAAAGTAAGAAGCATGTTTTTTTCAAAGTGTTCAACTTGAGACTCACAAAACAGAGCCAGATTTTACAAGATTTAAAGAACAGAATAATCCTAGGTGCTTTTTTCCTACAATGTTACAAATTTTTGGTTTGATTTAATCATGTGCACAACATTATAATGATCATCCCTTTACATGTATGGCATCAAGCATGCACATGGTGCTTTACATATACACCAAGGGCACTGCCTATTACCTATATATAACCCAATTTGGAGTGGTTCAGTATAGAAAGCAGAATCTGCTCCCATGTTGGGGAGGTCTTGGCTCAGTTTCCCTGGACATACCTGGGCATTTCCACGTGGCTGATACATGTAAGCGAAAGCAGGTATTCTTACTGCTGTTCTTTCATCAGGATTCCTGAAAACAGAAAGGAGCCCCCCCCTCCCCCCCCAGTGCTATAGAAATAAGTTTTCAGGGACATGTTCAATCAATGCATCCCTAAGCTGACTTTGAGTCTCCCCCTCCCCTCTGCTTTCAACCCATGTAGCTGTTCTGGCTCTGTGTGCAGAACTACAGGATGTATTAAATTTGATTGTTAAAAAAAAGTCTTCTAACATCTTTTTCAGACTGATAAAAATAACATTTGATTCTAAACTAACTGAAGGTGAGTTAGTGGCAGAGGTACTGCAGCAATCCTCATAGAAAAGAAGTAATAATTAAATGCCTTTCAAACACTCGGATTCAAGCCCCAGAGCTACATCATTTAAAAGCTGTACTTCCTGAAGCCCATTATGAAGTACTTATAGAGACTGAATAGTAGTCAAACTAAGCACTGGCAGTCTAAAGTAAATGAAAATAATCAAAGGAAACAGCATAGCGTACAGTACAATTTATAGAAAGTCAGGATGAAAATAGGTGAGGAGTCAATGTATACACTAAATTATATACATTGGTGACTATTTAACATCTAGTGTCTGTCAAGTATTTGCTTTATTTACTGTGCAAAGCTAAAAAGGAAAATGAATAATAAATATTAAGAGTCAGTGTAAATGGAAAAATGTTTTCCCAAGACAATGGACTCCTCCAGCTATGTGGCAATGAAGCAGAGCAGAAACATTTATTTTCAGGCAGAAGGCATCTCTTCTGAGATAATTTCTGTGACAATGTCATAAAGTAGGCATACAATATAATTAATCTGAAGGTAACCTGCTTTATACCTAGCGCGCTGAAGGAGCAGCGGTGGCTGTTCCCTGTGGCCTGGCTCCCCACAGCCCGGCTGTCCTGCCCGAGCCCTGCTTCTGGCACTGGGCTCACTGCGCTTTGCAGTCTCCCTGAGAGCGGTGCTGGCTGAAAACGCCGCCTTCCTAACAGCAGTGATGTTTGCTGCGTGCGGGGTAGGGGGCACGCTTTGGCAGACTGCTTTTTCCTGTAGAAATCTCCTTTATTTGCTTCCTATGAATGAAAACCTTTGCTATGGAAGAAAAGAACCCTCTTTTCCAATGATTTTTGTAGGTGACTTTGCTTTTCCCACAGTTATTTTTATGTATGTATGTATTTTTATTTTTTATGTAACAGCTTCCCACCTGCCTGTTTGCCTCAGAATGATGCTCCCCCCAAACCTTCCAAACGCAACTGCAGCCAGGTTTTTAAACTCCCTCCCCATGCACCCCTTATGCTTACTCTGGGCACAATCAGCACTTTGTTTTCCCTCGTGACTTCTCACAGCTTAGGTCTCAACATCTTGTAGTCTCAGATTTAATGCCTTTTGATGGTGCAGGCTGTTTGAAATCTCCCTGGCGTCCCCACCTTTCTCAGTGCTTCCTCTTTCTTAGTATTTCTCAACATTTTAACAATCCTTTTACATTTATCATATTTAAATGTCAGCTCTGCCTCAGGTTGTTTTGTTTTTTTAAAGGGTCTACCATGTATTTCTTTACCAATTTCGAAATATTTAGTTTTGCCTTGGTAGTAATTCCCTTCCATTCTTCCAGGAAAACAGTCACTAACCTAAAAAGGTAACTCGGTAAATGCAATTTTAATTACTGGTATAAAACACTTAATTGGGATATTGTTACTAGGGAGATATTCAGAGTCAAATAAATAAGTAAATACAACCTGGTGACACTTGCAAAATATGCAGGATAAACTCCAGGAACTCAGAATTAAAGTCTGATTATTAATAAATAACATAATGTACATAACATATAATGTATACATAATATACATATATATAACACATATATTAATAACATAAATTAAATGTCACCCCAGGCACTAGCTCCCTTGCTTGGGCAGGTCAGGCACAACTTGTCACAACTTCCCCTTATGATCTGAAGTACATGAGTACAGGTACTTGATGCTGGGACTATTTGATCTTAAAATGTCACTGAGGCTATTTGTGCCGGGTCATATAACTTCAAACAAAGTATTTTAAACTTTTCTCCCTCCATTCTTCTTATCAGATAAGTGGATAACTCTGTTATTGCTTACTGTAAAACCAGCAAACACTACTTTTCCTTTTATCTTAAATCACAGCTTTCCTAAAGTGACACTATTGTTTACTTTAAAAAAAGGATATTATGGATATGTGTACAATAATAGTAGTAATAAAACCTGCTAGACTGCCCGGAAGTGTCTTTAACACTGAATATTTTCATTACTATTGCTCTGCCTTATGGCCACAGTCAGTAAATGCAGAAATAGCTGGGGACTCTCACTACATCTCTGCTCCACTTCTACGTTTCATAGCTATCATTCAAGTTATGTTAAAACATTTCACGACAATAAGAGGACTCTGGCATTAGCTTATGCAACTTTAGGAGTCAATTTTTCAGTATTTGTAGCCAGATTTGTTTACCTGATTCAATCTATCGGCAACGTGCAGGTTTGTAAGAGCACTGGGTATGCAGAGGCAAGTACCAGCCTGGCTCGGTTGGCCCTAGGGCCAGAGCAGAGGTGGTGGATAGCAGTGCTGTAGAGAGAACTGGGGTAGCTCCTGCAAGCCAGCTCAGGGCTTGAAGGCTGAGGTAATTCTCTGTACCAGTTACAGGTACTGGATGACCAAGCTGGACAACACTGCTATTCATAGCGTGGGTTTACCACCTTAGGTCTCAGTGACATCGGGGAGACAGTGCTGTTGGGTGAATTGCATTTGACACAGGCATTAAAACATTCAGAGGCATAAAACCAGGATAAAAATATCCCCATCTAGCCCAAAGGAATAAAAACAACTTGGGAAAAGACAAACATTCTGGTAAACTAATGGAGTCTGATATAAGGTGTGTTGCAATGGTACAGTGCATGCTATGCTTTCCTTAAAAATCAGGTATTTACATGTGATCGTCCAATTCGGACTCTTTATTTAAATTTGAACCTGTGTCTTGACTACATTCCTCTCCCATCATGTAAGACTCAACCCTTTTAAACACAGTAATATATCTCAGCCCTAGGTGAAACCAATCTCTCAACTTTGGCTGAAAATCAGAGGTGTAAGAAGACAAATGTTTGGTTAGATTATGATTACTGCCTGTACACTGAGAACACAGTGAATTGAAGATTGTTACATAAGTAAGGGTAAAGAAAAGGTCCCATATGCATTTTTATCTTCATTTAAGAAAACAAAACCTAAACTACACTTGAGGCCACTGGAGGTGAGCCTTGCAAATCTGAATTAATTTACAGGAAGCTCAGGAAAGCAATGTGGGTGTTGTAGTCACCCTACTTGTTGTTTGAAATTTTCCACTATTTAGATAGGAAGAAAAGGAAAAACAATCACACCAGTTCAGCTCTTGCCGACTTATTATTTTCATGGCACTCACTGACTATATTTCAAAAGCTGCACAGACTGGTTGTATCTACACAAGGGAGAACAGAAGTTTAAAACAGTCATTATAGTGCCAGGCTAGATCTTCCTTTCCTGAGTGGCACAGAGGATGGCCAGAAAAGCCCTCCCTCCCCCCCGAGATATCTGAAGAAACAGTACTCTGCAGTTCCTCATAATCACATCTTTTGTTTTGTATTACTGTGGTTATAATTATTATTTCCACGGAGCCCAGGAGGCCTAAGCAAGGATGAAAATCCTATTCTGTACCTCCAAACAGATATTTGGAAAGACAAATCTATTTCCAGAGAAAATTGTATTTGAAAGATGAGAAAGGTTGTTTTCAATCCTGGTGAGTGAGCAGGTGAGCATACCCAAATAAGCCCTCACAATTAAACGATTATTCAACTCAAACAGGTGTTTTCCAGGCAAATAAAGAAACACGTATATTCACATCAACATAGGGAGCCTTGGTCTACCTCCTGCTTCTGAAAATTTGGCTCTATGTACATGGAAGTGGAAAACAACAGCTGTGAAGGAGGGAATTTGGAGTACACATGAACACCAGACCCAGCTGTAGATTTGCATTCTTTAACATCTGGTGCTGAGTAGAGACTGGGGAATTCTGTGACAACATGAGATTTTATGCATTTGTCAGCTAAATCTAGCATTTCTCTTTGGGACATTTGCATGGATGAGGTTGATCTCAGAGAGCTGTTTTAAGCCAGAACAAAATAAAGGAAGAGGATTGTTTCTGATTCGGGCTCTCAATTTGTATGCAGAGCTGGGAGGTTGCATGGAGCTTGCCTTGAATCTGTTCTGCCAAAAATTTGCAAGATAGCTTCCACAAAACACCAACATGTTTGATTTCAGAAGTACTGTGGCTTGAGGCTCCATTAAAGCCTTTCGGTGCATAATTAAAAAGGTTAAGAGTGTGTGCCTGTGTACGTGTGTAGGTGGGGAATTCAACTAAAGGAGAGAAACCAATACAATTTAAAAAAGGGATTTTCAACACTTCTCTGAAGATTATTGAAATATCACAATAAACCCAGATACTCAAGGAAAAGAAGGTTTGTGACCATATGACACAGTCCCTTGAACAGAAGTAATTCTGCCCTTATGTTTGTAATTTTACCTCATTCCATTACAGCTGATTTTTGTTTGAGATGATAAAAAGTCTTGTGCCTTATGCGAAGCCAGTTTGTATCACCATGGTTTACATGCAAACAAAGGAACAAGAGTTTGAGTACCAAAGACATTACACATCATTATACATTGTAAATCCTCAGGTGCTCTTTTTAGGATTATTGCTATGTATTGTTGGACACTACACATTGTAAAACAGCATTGCAAAATTAAATCAGATCACTAATTAATGGAATTTTATTTTAATCTGTACTGCTTGGTAACAATGGCATTCTTAAGACAGGAGCTAGTTAATTTGATTTTAACTGGATTCTTCTTTATATGCCACCAGGATAAACACAAGACTTCACATGAAAACATTTAACTTTTCTTCCTCATAACTGTGGGTACTCAAGAGTGGGTGTAGGCTGAGGCTGGATAAAGATGCTGTGAAGTCTGTGGCTGCGACCTTTCCACCTTAGACATCTGAGAGCACACATTGTGCAGCAGATAGTGCTAATGAACACTGCCTTTTCCTGAGGAACTCATGCTTCACAGTCCCTGCTCTGGCATATTGCATAATCTGGAGTGGTGTAAAAATGATTGACAGTGCAGAAGATGAAATAAGCCTTCCTCCTTCCTTCCTCATCTTCCTCTCAGATAGGCTGCTTGAACTGATTTTGTTTTGGGGTGACCTTTGTTCCAAGTGATTCTTGCACCAAAAGGAATGCAAAGAGCTTTTTACAGCTGCTGGTCACAGATCATGTATGTGGACTCAGATATCCACCAACAGGACCATTTTTATGACGTTGCCTAGTCTCCATTACCTGCACACACTAATGAAGTTTGACCCATTTTCAGGTACAGTGATTTAACAAGGTCTTGTGTTAGAGTTTGGGTGTCGATTTTTTTTTTTTTTTTTTTAGTGGAAAGTGCTATCATGCTTTTGCCATGAATATATGAAGAAATACCCTGAACTGCTTCAGCTGCCAGTTGTCTCTCTGCAAAGTAATCCTTGTGCTACACATGTGGTGGGAAATGTTTCTGTAATACAGCCCCTCATTCCTTTAATTATGGCTTATTACCCCATGAAGGATAAAAAAGAACTAAAGCTCTTAAATATACCTTGTTAATGACAGCTGTAAATGTACATATTACTTTAACAGTGCTGTGATTGAGTCTGGTATGCTGACTAAAGGTCCACAGTTTTCTAAAAATACACTCCTGTAACTTTGAAACAGACACAGGTGGAAGTTTACCTGAAGAAAACAGGCTTTGCTGACAAGTTGTGGCTGACAAATGGTAACCCCCAATTTCTGAGAAATTCTTGGTTATAAATCAGGTGTGAGAGAAACCTTACTCCCTTGAGATGACCGCCAAGATTTTGCTCTGGATACAGATGCAGCTTCTTAAAGACAGAATGTTATTTACAGCCTATAATATACCTGCTATTTTTTATAATGCCTCTCAACAACCAAATAATAGAAATATTTGTTTATATTAGAAAGTGTTGTGTTGTGTGTGTCTGTCCATGCATGTGAATGTAGCCCTTGCATGTAATCCTCAACATGTGTGTGGCCATGATAGGTGCTACTCTGGTCATGTAATCAATTAAGTCAAGGCTCACCCTAACACTCAAGCCCCAGGGTGTGCACCCATCAACCTTTCTAAAACTGGAGCACTAGATTACACCTAGATGACACACCTAAGCAAGGGACTGGCATTAATCTCGTGCTAGAGTGAAATCATTCCAGGCAGTCTGTTTTGGATTTCCAAATGGGCTGTATTTCCAATTGTTCTAATGCGTTAATTCACTTGGTATCCATTTCCTTCTGTCAGCTGCTTTTGGGAAATAAATCATGCATTGTTATTTTAGCTTTGTTCATCCTATTAAAGGTTTAGGAAATGCAGCTGAAGATTATCTGGAGTTTTGTATGGCAGGGGTTGACCTGCAGCAATGGGACAATCATCAATCACATCTTTAAAGAGTCGCAAACTGCAAAATGCTTATTCATTTTATTTTCATTCTGCAGCATAGTATTTAAAAATGTTTTCCACCATTCATGCAGAGAGGTAAAACCAAACGTGTAACCTGAAGAATTTTATTTAAAAAGTCCATTTCAGTGTATAAATGTCATCTACCCAGTGAAGGTGGATATACCAATAAACTACAAATTCCACATTTACCAGCTGCACATTAGAAGCCTTCTCCATTCCCTTCTTGCTTGGTTGTAGAGATTAAATTGACAATGCCATGATGATTTGCGTGTGCTTTCATAGTGCTGATGTTAGGCTAGGTGCGGAGTGGGGATGGATGTAATGCTTCCATCCCACAGCATCTGCCAATACTGGACTCACAGAAGAGCATTGTCCAGAAGGAGCCTAGATTACCCCAAATGCTGCTCTCACTCAGCTCCACAGTGCAGCCTTCACCTGTGATTTGTCAAGACCTGTCCCCTGCTTCCCAATATGATATTAAAGACGGCAGTACCTGTATCCTCTAATTCACCTGGGTGAGAGGCACTACTGTTAACTGGTTCTGACTGAGTTTAGAAAGCAAAGCTCACTGGGTTGCCTCTGATTCCTGCTTAAGAGCTGGAAAAACTCCCATGAGAGACAGCTCCTGTCTAGTAACCTATTAATTGGCAGCAGTAGCCTTCCCTGCTTTTCCCAATCCCTCCACCCCTTCCAGAAATTTGCATTTTTTCTTTACATATCTTGCTCAGTTTCCTAGCAAGCATTTCAAATCTAGTATCTTGTGATTATTCCAGCAACTAATTTTTAGAAATGCCTAGGCATCTTTGATCCCTGGTGTTCTGGCTGTGTTGGTCGTGTCAACTTTTTGCACTGTGCTGTGGGCTAACCCCATTGCAGCACACAGTATAGTGTTACTTGCACCCATACTTACCTTTCTCTCCAACCACAATTAGATCATCTCAAAATATCTGTACTGCTCAGAGGCTCTAGATCTGATGTGAGGGTTCATAGATTAATTTAGCACAATTGCTTTACCTTGGGATTTAAACAAGCTACTAATTTAACAGCCCTGAATCTTTCTCGCTGTCCCTGTGCTGAAGTCCTATGTTTCCCATAGGGTGTGCGGGAATAAAGAATATATAAAAAGAAAAAGAAGCATGAAATTCTTAGCCTTTCAGCCCTTCATTTCCCTGTGACTTTCAGACTGTTCTGACTTGCACACTGGAGAGACTCAGAGTTATTTTTTTCATGAGAAACAGATTGAATGCGCAGGTTTTCATTGATCTCAGTGCAAGTGAAGTTCACCTCTCTGAAGAATCCCCGAAGAGTCTAACACATGGTGCCAGGTGTAGTCAGGACCTTGTACTTGAGTTTGTTCTCTCCTGCACCTCCGTTCTCCTCAGCAGGTGGTGGAACGACCTCTTGATTTTCCTTTATTATGCTTTTAAGTGTTGCAAATGATTTTGACCAGTCTGGTGCTTCTTTAACTTAAGCCACCAAAGTGGAGCCCTGAGATACCCTTTAATCCTGAACTGAGAGCTGAGTGGGAGCAGAAGCTGCTTACATGACAGCAGGAAAATCCATTCTCTGAGAAGGAATTCTCTGTAGCTGCATGTGGCATTGCCTGAACACAGTCCTCACCAGCACTGATGTAATGCACAAATCTGAGCTGGGCCAAAAACTTGCACCCTGTGCACATCTGAATTTCTATTTTCCAACAGTGCTTCACAGGAAGTGTAAAAAACCCCTTCCCGTGGGGGTGCTGGTGACTCCAGAATGGCCCCACATGCCTTGGGCGGGCTACATCATGTGCCTGGATTTTTGCTGGTGTCTGTGGGTAGCTCATATTTTCCTTGCTGTTGAAGAGCTGCCAGCTGCACATCTGCAAGATACTCCAGGGAGAAATGGACCACAGTTTGGTTTTCGTAAATAACCTCTCAAATCCAAGATTTGTGAAAGAAAATGCTGTCAATGCTTTTACTTAAATTCTATCCTTATTTTTACAGCTTAGTTCAATTTTAACAACAACAAAAAAAGTCTTGCATTCACTGTAACATGGATTAGTGTGGTCCCACTGAAGTCTGTGCAATTGCATCAAATATGCCAGTAGAGAATTTGGCCCACAAAAGGCAAAGAAGCCTTGATAAAGCCATGCTCTCAATGTGAACATTAATTTTCCTTATTGCTTGTACCAAGATTTTCTCTGGTCAGAACTCCAAATGCAACTTTTACTATCAAGAATATTGTTTTAAAATAGAAAAATAAAGAGTAAATGATCATAATTTTCAATAACTATACTGCTATAGCCTTAATTTTCAAGGAAAAACATTATCAAACTCAATTTCAGATAACGTTCTATTATGTGCAAACCACTGTTGATATAATAACTTCTATTTTAGGTTGCTAGCAAAGAGAAGAACAATGTGACCCATTTAAAAACTGGCTCACAGAAAAATATTAGCAAGCCATTTATCATTTCTGTTTAATTTCAGTGATAAGCACCATTTCATAGAAACATTTCTTTGTTACAAAACTAACAGTAGCATAGGACGTATTTGACCATAAGACATACACTTTGCAATGGTACTGAGAAATGGAGTTTGTTGCCAATTGTTTGGAAAAGAAATAAAAAAAGGAAAATGCTCACCTTCTTTGAATTCTGCAGTAGATGGAGCCTGCATTTTTTGAAATCTCTGATTAATGGGCAAATCACATTCACACAGCTGGAGTGCTGCAATGGCTGGATACAGGCTCTTTGGGAAGGGCAGGACAGGATGGTAAGAAGGGCAACTTCTTTCTCTGAGAAAGAAGTAGGAATGCATGGAGCTCTGCCATGAGCCAGCTGAGAGCTTATGGGTCTGGGCTGGCTGGCAGACCCATGTGGGTGACATTGATGTGGGTGTCTGCTACAAACTCCCTGATCAGGTAGAAGCAGCAGATCAGTCCTCCTTCAAATAACTGGAAGAAATCTGTTCACTAGCCTAGGTCCTCACAGAAGTCATTAACATCCCTGATCTCTGCTGGAGAAGCAACACAGCAGGGCAAAGGTTTCCAGGAGGTTTCTGGAGTGCATTGATGACAACTTCCTGATACAGATGACTGAGAAGATGAAGAGTGGAAATGCTTTGCAGGACCTGATTTTTACAAAGAAGAATGAGTTGGGAATGTGAAGATCAGGAGCAGCCCTGGCCACCATGATCGTGCAGTGGTGGAGCTCAGGATCCTGAGAGAAGACAAATAGCAGGTTAAACAACCCTGGACACCAGGACAGCAAACGTTGGCCTGTTCAGGGACCTGTTTGGAAGAATCCCATGGGAGACCATCTTGGAGAAGAGTTCAGGAGAGCTGGCTGATTTTCAAGGGTCATCTCTTCCAGACTCAAGAGTGGTCTGTCCTCACATGCAGGAAGTGACACAAAAAGTGGGAGGAGGCCTGCATGGATGAACAAGAGGCTCTGGACAAAACTCAAAGATAAAAAAGGAACATTCAAGAGGCTGAAGTAGGGCTAGGTGATATGGGAGGAATATAGACACACTGCTGAAGCATGTAGGGACCAGGTTAGGAAAGTCAAAGACCTCCTGGAGCTGAATCTGGTGAGGGATGTTAAGAGCAGCAAGACAGTTTTCTACCGGTGCATCAGCAGCAAAAGGAAGGCTAGGAAAAATGTGGGCCCACTGCTGAATGGTGGCAGAGGATGCAGAAAAGGTCAATGTACTCAGTGCTCTTTTCTTGTTGGTCTTTACTGGTAAGACCAACCTTCTGGAATGCCAGGTCTTTGAAACACATGGAAACATCTGAAATAAGGAAGAAGTACCATTGTTGGAGGAGGACTAAATTAGGGAACATTTCAACAACTTGGATGCGCACAAGTCTGTGGGACCTGATGGGATGCAACAACTGCTGAGGGAGCCAGCCAGTATCACTGAGAGGCCACTCTTGATGATCTTTGAAAGGTCATGGCAATCAGGGGAGGTTCCTGAGGACTGAAGAAAGCGAATGACACTCCTTTCTTCAAGAAGGAACTACAGGCCAGTCAGCCTCACCTCATTCCCTGCAGAAGGGATGGAATAAATAATCCTGGATGCTATCTGCAAACACGTAACATACAGAAGGTGACTGGGAGTAGTCAGCACAGGTCTAGGAAGGCAAAATCATTCTTGACCAACCTGGTAGCCTTCTGTGGCAAAGTGACTAGTCTGGTGCATGAGGGAGAGCAGTGGATGGTGTTTGTCATGAGTTTAGCAAGGTTTTTGACACTGTCTGCCAAAATATCCTCACTGGCAAACTGATGAAGTACAGACTGGGTAAGAGGACAGTGAGCTGGACTGAAAAGTGGCTGAACTGCTGGGCTGAAAGGGCTGTGATCAGCAACACAAAGTCCATCTGGAGGCCACTTGCCAGAGGTGTACACTGGGGATCGATACTGGGGCCAACATGGTTTAAAAACTTCATAAGTTACCTGGACAGTGGGACAAAATGCACCCTCAGCAGGTTTGCAGATGATACAAGTCTGGGAGGAGTGGCTGCTCTGCCAAGTGTTTGTGGCTTGAAAAACAGGCTGACAGGAGCCTCGTGGAGTTCAATAGGGTGCTTTCCAGCTGGTTGACCCCACAGCTTCTACTGGTACCTGTAGTTGTTTCTTTCCAGGGACAGGGCTGAGCATTTCCTTTCATTGAACTTCATGGGAAATGCTCAGCCCTCCCCCTGGAAAGAAACAACTACAGGTACCAGAAGAAGCTGTGGGGTCAACTAGCTGGACAGCACCTCCAATAAAAAGGGCCCGAGGGTTGTTCACCAAGCTGAATGTGAGCCATAAATGCCCCCATGCAACATAGAAGGCCAACAAGCCTCCTGGGCTGACTAGGAGGAGTGTTGCCAGGAGGCTGAGGGAGGTGATCCTGCCCCTGTACTCAGTACTGGTGAGGCTACACCTGGAGTGCTGTGTCCCCTTCTGGGCTGTCCAGTCCCAGAGAGATGTAGAGCTACTGGAGAGAGTCCAGCACAGGGCCATGAAGACGGTTAAGGGACTTGAGCATCTCTGCTACGAGGAAAGGCTGAGAGAGCTGGGACTATTCAGCCAGGAGAAGAGAAGGCTCGGGGTATCTCATCGATGTGAATAAATACCTGATGGAGGTGAGTAAAGAGGGTGGAGCCAGGCTCTTTTCAGTGCTTCCCAGTGACAGGACAAGAGGCAACAGGGAAAATGAAATACAGGAAATTCTCCTTAAACATAAGAAAAAAATGTTATTTACTCTGGGGGTGCTCAAACACCGGCACAGGTTGCCCAGAGGATGAGAGATGGAGTGTCTGTCCCTGGAGATATTAAAACCCCAGTGGGGCATGGACTTAAGCAATCTGCTTTAGCTGCCACTGCTTTGAGCAGGGGATTTTGACTAGATGATCTCTAGAGGTGCCTTCCAAGCTCAGCCATTCTGTGAAATCATTGCTCATATAATAAAACAAAAAGTGCTGTCCCTGTAGGAAGCTCCATTTTATAGGCATGGGTGCAATCATGCAAGTTCTGCTGTTAGTAAATTCTATTAGAAAGAAATCACCTATAGACTTGCAGGGTGTAGGATCCTGACATCCAGAGAGACAGCAGTGACCTTCTGGGACCTGGTTCTGGGGTATATGTGGGATGCTTTGTCACTCCACACCAGCTGCATTACTTAGAGGTGGGCTGTCCCATCCCCACGTAAGGAGCACAGTAAGCATCACAACCTTGGTCCGCCAGTATACTGGAGAGGAGTGAGCTGCTGGAGGGGAGCAGTTGGCTGTGCTGGCACGGCAGCAGCTGGGGAGCCCTTCTCTCAAGGAGAACCCGCAGCTGATTTTTCCAGCCTACTTTCTAGACCTTTTGTGCTGATCCCACAAAGCATGATGGGAATAGAGCAGGGCTGGGAATATGTGTGAAAAAATATCTCCCCCAGCCTTTTAGGTACTGAACAGAAGGGATATGTAACAGCATGACTTTTGCACCAATTCCACAGAGATAAAACCACTTCTGAAAGCAGTTTTTTTGGTTGTTCAGGAAAACTAATTTTCCTCCTAGGTTTGAATTAGACAAGGTCATTTTATTTTTTCTTCAGATTCCTATTATTGTTACAATTATTATAATTGATGAATCATTTTGAACAGCAAATATATGGAGCAAACTATACTTTTTTTTTTTTTTTTTTACATCATCCTTTTAATATTAAGTTTTGGCCTGCATTTTTATTAAATGAGGAACCACCACTTACTCTGTTTAGGACTGATGTATTCATGAGTCTTATTTTCGGTGGCTATGAGGGAAACACAACATTTTAAAGTGGATTGAGGTAGTCGATCTCTTCCCTAATGCATTTTTAATGTATGAGACATGGTAAGGACCAGAAAAGCATTCTGTCCTCTGCAATACAATTTGACAACAAAAAAACATTTTAGAAAGAAAGATAAAACCAAGCGAACAGGATGTATGGAAGAGAGAAAGAAACAGCCATCCTATTAGTCTCCAGTTAGCTAATTTTATTGGGGTTTCCAGCATACAATAAACAAATATGATAACTGGTGGGGGGATGAGGATGTTGTGATATTAATAAGAATGTAATTCCATAAGAAACTGTTTTTTGATTATAGCTAATAGTATTACTGAAATGAGGCTAATGAAGGCAATCAATCTTATATACTATTTTTTTGTAAATCTGATTCTCAAAGCATTTCTGATAGAAAAAGGAAATTTTTCTTCTCCTCCCAACAGTCCCTGCTGATATGAGAAGTCCTGATGAAAACAATTGACAAGCAGTCTGAGGATTAAATAAAATTCTGTGGCTGCACTTCTATTCTGCCTTGTGTCTGTAGTTCCTCTCTCATGACAATGTCTTTGCAGCAACATTTTCTTTCAGTAAGAAAAGTGCTACAGTGCGTCTGGAGCACAGTTATAGAACTTATTGGTGTGCTAACAAACTCTAGCTGCTATGAAAGTTACCTTTAGTCTTGCGGACTTGGATACTGTTAACAAAGGCTTTTGCTGTGTTATACCTTTGGGTGTTTATGTAATTAGCTGGGCTGCACTGCACCCCATACTGCTTGGTTTCACTGGTATTAGCGCTGGAGTAAACTAAAATCAGGTAAGCTTCACTGTATTTACCCATTCTGTGGGAACACTGCAGACTGCAGTGCATCTCCATTTCTTACCGTCTTCTCTTCCCATTCCAGCCTGCCTTCATCTAAGTAATCAAAACCCAGCTTCATTTGGCAGATCCCTGAAAACTCAGAGATGAATACTTTTCCCCTCTGTGTCCCTTGCCTGTTTCATTATCCATTTTCCTGGGAAGGGACAATGTGATTTAGAATATGTATCTTTATAGCATTTGGAAGAACACCTATTTCTTCATAGAAATGTCATGGGATATATTTTAAAACACAGACATTTAAGAAAAACTGGAAGTACTTTTACTTTGCTTTGCTTCTTCTTACAAGGGAATGTCTACAATGAAATGACTAATCTTGTGAAAAAAATTGTGGATACTAATGTGTGACCACCATTCTTGGTAGACTGTGAAGAGAAGATGCCCTACATATTTATCTCCTCAAGCTCAACACCTTCTTCTCTAGGATTCTGGAAATGTGTATTCTAGCAGAGGTTGCTGTCTCTGTCACCATGCTGATTTAAGTCAATGGCAGTAACCTTTCTGATGTCAGTGAGGCAAGATAATATCTTGTGTGAACAGCCAGTGCTCACATCTTTCCTCGTCTCAGGAACCTTGCTGATATGTGATTTAATACCTTACACGTCCAACCTCACCCAAATACACGAGTGAGCACACATATGTGACAGGAAGGGGATACAAAGGTGAAGAAAAGGATGTGAATATAAAGCTGGATTAAAGGTAAGGCATTATGTACTAGATCATACCACCTATTTTTCTGTGCAAGGCTTTTTCCTGGATCTCAGTTCCAAGCAGCTGCTGAGGCTAGCGCCATGAAGCACAGGAGATTATAGGCAAAAATGTATTTGAAATATCAGATGCTTGGAATAGCGGAAGTCTTGTCTCAGCTTGATGAGAACAGTCTGAGATATGGCATGGACTGGAGAAACACCAGCAACGCAGCAAACAAGACAATGGGTACTGGTTAAAAAAAAAGAAAAAAACATGTTGATTTTGTTTTGTCAGAAGAGAAACTTTTTTTAGTTAGATTCCTGACTGGTTATTTGTATTTGAGGTTTCTTACGAAAACCACTTACCACAGAGCAGGTTAGATCCTTGCACTGTTGTGCTGTCATAACTGTAAATTCATTAATGTTTCACTGAACTGTTTTAATGCCATTAGACTGCCCCATGTCACATGTGTTGTGCCTATGAATGCTGTCTTTGTCTCCCTGCTTAGCCTGGAAGGTGAAAGGCGCTGGAATTGAACTGATTTTTTCAAGCCAAGAATCTTTGCAATCATAAATAAAACAAGCCCCTTCAGCTTAACATTCATTGCCTCCTTTCTCATTTAGAAACAGATGTCAGCACAAGGAGAAAGCAGGTGCAGACTGCCTCTTTCAGCTGCTTTTGAAGGAAAGCAGGAAGTGAGTAAGTCACTGGGACATGTGTTGTACGTATCTTTGGAAAAGCATTTATAACTTCTAGATACATTTCTGCTAATGAGTGTGTGAGACGCCAGCTCTTTGGAAGTTACAGTGTGCACTGCTGTGCTCTCATCAGCTCTGATGGATGCAGTTTGTATGGGAATATAATTTAAACATGAGGATATGAAGAATGATTTATTAAATTACCAGAGAAAGTACTCAAGAAAAAATGCCTAATACCAGAAAAAATGTCTGCCTTAGTGGAATGCTATTAGAAGTAATTTTTTATAAACTGGAAACCCGCAAATGGATGCTCTCCATACATTGTGGAATTGTCTGAATCTGCATATAAATACCCTGAAGTAGTAGCTGTAAAATATTATCATTTATGACAAACAGTATCTTAACTCCTGAACCTAATGAAGGCTGCAATCTTATTGTTGCCAATCATATTATTGCTGTTAAAGTGAACAGAAATGCGGTCTGAGAGCATGTTATGTTTGGGTGTGGGGTGAGAATCTGAATGCTGCCATTTTCCCCTAGGTTATCCAACTCTGACACAAAACATTGTCTTTTTTCAATGAGGGCAAGATCAGACCCAGTATGATCCATAGTCTCTACAAGATGCCAGACCAAGGTGGGCAGAAGGGAATAAACAGTGCAATAGCCTCTCT
The DNA here is from genome assembly GCF_015220075.1 of Falco rusticolus. Taxonomy (NCBI): domain Eukaryota; kingdom Metazoa; phylum Chordata; class Aves; order Falconiformes; family Falconidae; genus Falco; species Falco rusticolus. Next base: position 44,969,128 of record NC_051189.1, read on the forward strand.
TCCCTCTCTTTCCACATCTGTCAAGCAGACCTGGTTTGATGTGGGTGGCAATGTGCTATTCTTTGTGAAAAGCTGGCACAATGCACCCTCATTAGCAGAGCATGCCCACTTTTATTTGCCGCTCTTGCAGTACCTCATTTTAAACACCACACTGCAGGGATTTTGTAGAGTCTCTGGGATTTTAACTATGAAAGGAGAAGTTTTTCTTGTAAACTCCTACAGCTTCCTGGGCTTGATGCACTGCATTGTCTGGCATGGATTTCACTTTCCCTGTGACACTGAAAAAGCACTAGCCCTCCTGTCAGAGAACAACTTGCTTCAGTGCTCTAGGCTAGCAGAGCAGCTCTGTGATAAACAAGCTTTTAATTTTGTATTTCCACACTTTCAGTTTGTAATTTGCAACTTGACAAAGCTGTGTGTCAATGACTGTGCCAAAAGCTCAGCCCCAAACAGAGACACTAAAAGAAATGTGAGGGTAGGAGAGAAAGTGCTCATGGGAAGTGCACAGAAGAATTGTACTGTTAGAAGCTTTGTAGATGCTTTGATTTAGTGCCATTAGTCTTACTGCTACAGGCCTTCTACTTGTTAGTAATGTAGACAGTCCAGGAAAAGTCCCAAGAGACTATGAATGACGCCTTTCAACCTGCAAAGTATCTTCTGCCTCTCTGAATTCCAAGGAGGGATCTGCCAAAGCCCAAAACATCTGGGGACTCATGAGGAGCCTGCCCTTTCATATAATAACATTTCTCTGGAACGAACTGTTGCTTAATCAAAGTACATAGGTAGCCAATCTCACGGAGCATCAGATTTGCAGAAAAAAGCCCCGCTGGTTCCTTCAATATGACCCCAGCTCAAGCATGTCAGGTAGAACTGCCAGAGATGGTCCATCTTCTGCGTGAAGGGAATACCCAGTGCTCAAATGTATCTTAACGAACCCAAGACAGAGATTTTCAGTGCCAAAATGAGATTTTTAAGTGCTAAGCAGAAATAATAATACTAATAGAATTTAGGAGAATTTCAGTTCATTATAAGAAAAACCGATCCACAGCTGGGATGCAAAAATAAGCTATTTCAGAGAAGGTGCTTGCACACATTTAAGCACTTTGGGAAGCAGCACAAGAACATAAAGAGCAGAGGACCTTTTCTCCTTTTCTGCTTACCTGACAGTTGTCTTGTTCCCTGAAACCTTCACAATAATCCTTAAGTACTGCACTGTCTCCTGGTGCGTTTCCTCTGTCCCTTTCCCAGATGAAGAGACGCTGAGCTTATCTGCTTTGCTGATGCAGATACAACAAAGCACACTATGCTACGAACTAACTCCCTTCCTGTGGAACAAACATTAGGAAGCAGCTGAAGAGATATTTAAGAGTCTCATGTTTCAGTGTAAACCAGAAAATACTGTTTCCAGAGTCTTAAACAAGTGGGTGGAGACTGGGAAATTCAAAATCTTATAGGAAAAAATAAAAAAAGCTTATACGGAACATTTCTTCTTAGTGAAGAAGTCTTCTCTGATGCGGTCCGTCTGTCCCGCCCCCCCCCCCCGTCTCCCCCCCGTTTTCATATCAAACTTCTGTATATGACTGTATTACAGGACATTGATAAAATAGTAGAGTCACGGTTAACTTACTGCGTGGAAATCTGGGGCATTTTGGGCAAAGATTTCATACGTAGTGTGTGAAAGGATTTTTATTTTTAATGGCAACTGTTTGAAGTTGTTCAGTGGCTTGAAAAATTAGCAGTCCCTTTGCATTTGAATATGAACATTTCTGTGTCTGTGTAAGATCTCAGTTCTTTGAGGCTGGGGTGATCCTTTTTAGAACACATCCAATCTAAGTCAGGCATTACTACATTATTTTTGATGATATTATCATCCTGGAAGATTACTTATTCAAGAAATCAGTGTTCAGTGTTCCTGCCCTGAACCTTTAAATCAGAACAAAATCAGTTTCTTCTTCCTAGTTATCTACACTGAAACATGATTAATGAATGGTAAAATCTAAATCTGAATGGAAATATCTCCTGTTCCCTAGGTTGCAGTTGAACCGTTTTGAATTGCAGAACTGAGGATGTGAGCTGTGTCTTTCTAGCAGCATTACAGTGTTATCTCACACTGTCATCTATAATTTACTGCCTGGTCTCACTTTAAATACTTGCTCCTTCATAATTATTATCTGCAGTTGACCACTGGACTTTGAAACTGCAAACTGCTTTGCCATATCTTTTGCTTCCTGCTGTATATACTTTGAAATCATACGGTTTGTTTTCTATTGCTAAGATTACAAGTGACATGACTTGAGAGGAAAAAGGTAGAAAAAATGGAATGAAAATAGGGAGCTCTTTAATTGCTGTAAGACGTGACAAAGTGTCACAAATCTGCAACTGAAAAAAAAAAAAGAGCTGTTGTACTTAGAATCTGGTGCTGATTCAGTGGTGCATAAAAAATAATTAGAAATAAAACCCGTAATAAGTGGAAAAAAGAGTAAACAAATACTGATATGAAGTAGAAATTGTAGACTATAAAAATATTGATGAATGCTTCAGGGAAAAATCCATAACCAGGTTTCACACAAATAAGTAACAATTTTCTAACTACATTAGTTAGAAAAGAAAGAAAAGAAACCCAAAGTCAGTTACTGGCTGAGACTGTGCATTTGTTAATGTTGATAAAGAAATAAAATATTCATAAATATTTTGGGGATAGAGGAGTCTGATCTGCTTACATCATATGTGGATAAAGAATTTTGCAGTTTATTAATAGCCAAGTCATATTATATAATATCATAAAACTTAGATTTTTAAAAATCTTGGTTAAATCTATGTACTTACACTGTACAGTTGTACAAGAATTGGCTAAGCAGATCTTCAGTATTTTATGCAAAATCCAGGAAAATTTTACAAGACTTAAGGAATTTGAACATTTTGTAAATATTGAAGAAAACAAGAGAGAAATGAGGTAATTAAAAAGAAAAAAACACTAATGTGAATCTTCAATGTGCAGATAAAAAAAAATGAATGAGAACACAGAGGTGAAAACAAGAATTACAGAGAATTCTGGTGTCTGTATTTTTAATGTGGAAAATATGCAGAAAATAGCTAAAACCATGATATCCTGGTCTTAACTCTCTAGTAAGTGCTAATGAGCTCCTCTTGTTTAGACCACACAGAGGTGATGAGACTAAAGTGGGTGAGTACATTAGGGAAAACACACAAAGTAATAAAGGCTCTTCCGTCAAGGCAAACAAGCATAATGTCAACCAGTGGCTAGATGTTAGAACCAAGTAATTTCAAATTAGAATTGGGTACCTATTAGTTAACATTGAAAGGGATTAACCACTAGAACAAACTGTCAAAGTAATGGATTCTTCATTTCTTGATGTCTTCAGGTCATGCATTTCTGGAAAATGTGCTGTGGCAAAACACAAGTTATTACTTATTGATAGCCAAATAATTAACTTAATACATGAGTAACTGCATGAAATGTAATAGCTTGTGATATAGGAAGCCAGACTGCACTCTGAATGTATGATTTCATAGCATTACCAGAACAGGGCATGTGAGCACTTTGTCATCTATGGATGTTTGCACACTGATAAGCAAAACTTGGTAGAATGAATAAAAAGCTGACTCTCCTTTTGCCATCATTTTACAGACTCAAATATGTTGTTATTCCTTTACCAGTTGATTCTGATTAGTGCTTCCCCTTCTCACAGGCTTCCCAGGTGAAAAGCCAATACCTTTAAGCCAACACCTGCTTGTGCTTTTCTAGCGAAAACCTGCTCAGTCTCATTATTTTTCTTTATTTTACTTTAAACAGTAGAAGATATTATGTCTTTCCCTGATTCGTTGCTTCTTTCTTAAACATTTAATTTGCAAGTAGCGGATTTAATGTCTATCAGCTCCACTGACAAAGAGCCTCTTCATTATAATAGGTATTAGATGAAACTGATAATCCTTCAGGAATCTCATTTAATGATAAAGATCTGAAATTATTACAGTTAGGTAAATAAATATTTATCATCTCCTTATTGCAGATTTTTCCTCTAAGCTTCCCATCTTCTTCCTGGAATTTGGATCTCGGTATATCTTTAGTTCTGCTTCCTTCCTAAAGAAATAAAAAATTATTTACATAGGAGTTTTGCCATGACAGGGCCCTTGACTATGTATTATTTGCAATCTGTGTTTTGGAGACATCCTATTTCATTCTTTATCTGTCTTTTCCTTTTAGCCTACTAGTGGAAAAAAATATATATCTCACTTCCCTTCTACTCTTCTATTGTCTGCAGGATTTTACTTTTGTACTTATTTTACTTCATCAGCAATTCCTGTTGTATTTGCCACTTTTTATAATTCTTTAAAGATTTTTTAGAGGGCTAGACCATGTTAGGGAAAAGAGAAGCTCCAGGAGACTACACTAGATTATTCTCTAATTTTTGTAGTGTGTTCTTAATTGCACTGTATTTTATATTATTTCTTCGCTTCCCTTTTGACTGTGGTATTTTTAGTCCTCAGAAATAGCTTCCTATTCCTTGGGTTTTCTTTAAAGAACCTGAAACAATCTTGTCGTAGTTTTAGTGTCCTCTAGCTGTATGTGTGAATTCTCATGGCCAGCCATCACAGTCCTGTTTTACACATTTAAACACCTGGGGAATACATGCCGATTATGCCCATTGGTTTAGAAATATCCTGTTCCCATTTTCCCTTTCTCTTGTGCACTCGTACAGAAGCAATATTCCATATAAGAGTTTTACACAGGTACTGTAGAAAAACTTGTGTAAACACTTTCAGAAAGTGTTGATCTTTTAATCCACGCCCCCCACCCCCCCACCCCCAATGTATATTATAAAGTGAAATGTGTGAAGTGTGCACAGGACCAGTCTGCTATCCTATTAGCTGGCAAAGCCAATAAGCACAAATTTACACTAACAGACCATAAAACACGTAAGGCCACTGAATCCACCCTGTGGTGTGGATGTAAGGGGAAATGAGGATCCAGCTGACTATTTTGCAATGTTTGTAGGACAGCGTTTGCCAATGTAAACCCGAGTTGCAAACATACGGTGTCTTTCACTGCAAATGGTTTCTCTTTGCTATAAATGGTCCCTTTATTGAAAATGGTCTCTCTTTACTTTTTCATCTTGGACTGTTTATACTATCCAACCATCCCTTTCCATTTTTGTAACACATTACTTCAGCTGCAGAAAAAAATGATAGGCGAATAATATTATTCCAGGAATACTGGAATATTATTCCTTTTAATGAACTAGTTCCTTTTAAAATGTGCAAAGAGATTTTCAGTCTTGTTATATATAAGCTTGTGTTTTAATGGTCAAATGCAGAAACTTTCTGCTTACACTTCTAAATTTGGAAAAGAATCAAACGTATTTGAGAGAGTTACCTAGCAAGAAGTAAAGACAGAAACAAGACCATGTGGGAGATGATTGCTGGCCACCTTCATAGCCCAACACAGGAGCCAAAATAGAGAGCCCTATTCACTGGAAAAGCTAGAGGCTCCTGATCCCTTCAGTCGCCTATGTTGCTGTATGGACATTGCCTTTTCTTCCAGGACACCATGGCAAGAACTGAGATCTGGCTTAGAGAAGCATAAATTGACTCTGTCTCAAATGGAACACTCTAATATCCCATAGAACGTGTATCTCCTTATCATATCTTAAGTCCTGCATGCCCTCACCTACTCCATGCTGGCAGCAAGGTAATATAGAAATAAGTGAATAATAAAGGAAATATGATCATCTCACCACCTGAATTTCTCATCCCTCAGATCAGAGGCATAACTGTCAGTTCTGTGGCCTGCAGAGGATCCTGCAGGTAGGAATGTATAGTTTAAGATAACTTTTACGTAATTGTGCTTTTCTTTTTCCTACAGATTATTTAGTAACCTGTACAGCTTTCTGCATTGGACTCTACCTTTCAGAGCAATGAAAGCAATAAGTACAGTTGTTGAAATGTAACCTCTTAAAAAAATGTTGCTAGTCATTAATGTTAATTTACACATGCAAATCTCAGTTTGGATGCAGAATTTTGGTTTGAGCCTGTTTTTTTCCTGGTATATACATTTTAAGGTGTTTAGGGAAGGTATATTGTCTTTTGAAAAAAAAATCAGTAACTATATAACAAATAATAAGTTTATCTAGATATAGGAAATACAAGAATAGTCGTTTGCAATCTCATCAGGATTAAATATTATACCAAATGTTTCAAAATGTCCATTTCTCATTTGACAAGAGAGAATATCAGAGACTCTACAGCTTCTGAACTGCTGTCCTCTGAGTTCAGAGGAATTGTTAAGCCCTGGATCTGTGCCTAAGGTTTTTTCCCTGGTATCATCAAAGACTGTGATCATTAATCTTGGTTAAACAAGAAGTTAGCATATTCCACAGAATCACAGGCTGAACTGGGATTCAGGAGAGACATGCCCTGCTGCTGGTGAAGGTGCCATGTCATTTTATGAAGGTCACATTGGCTGGGCTTCTACTTTTCACCCATCAATTTGATACTAGCTGGAAGGCCATAACAATTCCTCCCCACAGATTTTTCACTATGCTAAGCCAATGTAGCAAACACCACAAGCAATGCATTTTTACAGAATAGTGTATTTATGTGTGTTATATCATATATTTAGCATCTTTTCATAGTAAAGTCAACTATTGGGAGCTTCTATACAAACTTAAACTTTAGATGTCTAGCAAAAAAGTTTCTGAAGATTGATATAAGGTCAGTTTAAGAGAGAGATGGAACACAGACGGCTGTCATAAAGCATGTGATTCCCCACAAAGAGTGCACTTTAATTAAAGAGGAAAGAATTGTGAAGTGGAAGTGGATGTCTTGGGACAACTGTATGAGGTAACATAACACTACAACAGTGAGTAGTTCTCGATGATTGCACAGTACATCAATATGTGGCAAAGGGGAGTGCATAGAGCACCACTATTATACTGTACATAGAAAAAAAAATGGACTGACAGCACAACACTTTCAAGAGTGCTTACATCATTAAAGAAGACCAAATTCCACTGATCTTAAACAAGGCTCTATCTCCATCTGATTGTCTCCAGCCTTTTAGTTGAAACTTGGTCCATAAATGAATGAGTTGGTTTGTGCAGAGATTGATCAGTTCAATATCTGCATTTATGGTTGGAGTTCAATGTGAGGGCTCTGTCCCATGCTCCATTTCATTGTGGAGGACATACCCTTGAACGCCTTTGTTACTTACACACTTCACCATTAAGGAAGTCATAGGAATCTTCAGTGGAATCTAATCTGCTGAGTAGATCATGCTATGCTTGACAGACACTTTGGAAGAAATAGGATATTTGCACAGAAAAACCTCAGCAGACATATGGGAATAAAGAAATGCCAACTATTCAGTAAGGCTTTACCTGCTACACCTAATTTTGCAGAGAGATATGAGAAGATTGGAAAGGTTAAGAGGAAGGGCAACAAATGTAAGTAGCTTAGGTTCTTAAGTTCAGTTATGAATGGAAGCCATGAAAACTATGGAAAGCCGTGCAAAGTATTTATTGCAAAACAGGAACTTGCAGGTCTGATAACGTTGCCCCTCATAAGTATGAAATTCTAGAACAGGCATCCCACAGGAAAGCTACTGCAGGAAAGGACTTAATGGAGGGCATGAATGAAGTACTGTGCTTCAAGGAGTGAGGGAATGAACCCAGCCTCCTAGGAATGTTTTTTTTTTCTCAAACTGTGAGACTCTCTGAAGAGGAAAATGAATTTCCAGTCAGATGGACCAGGATCAGTGATGATTTAGGGGAATGTTTGTTTTTTCCCCATGTGGCTGAGCAATGATCCAAATGTTAATAGAAACGACTAGTCTGTGTTTAAGAAATGATTAGGGAATAAAACTTACCAACCAATAAAGACAGTTTAGTATGGGAGATGGGTATGCATATACAACATGATATTCCATGTGACTAAAATTCATGTTAAACCCCCTGAGTTTTCTGTTTGTACTGATGCCAGATGCTCACTGTATGAGGAAAAATGTCTATTTGCTTTTTTGCTTCAATAAGCTGCACCACATCTGTAGCTTGTTTGGGCAGTATGTATTCCTTTCAGCCATCAATAGTGAAGATAGTAATTAATGATCCTGCAGGAGGAAACTTGTGTTTGTGTTCTGATCTTGGAAAAACCCTAACCCAGTGCATTCTGATTTTTTTGTCCCATTTTACTTTCACCTTGCATGCAGCTCATGAAGCAGTACTCTCTTGTTTCATTAATGAAGTTCCAGCTCAGTACTTCTCCTTCCATCTCACCTTCACACTGATGGTAATTTCTGCTCCAGTGTCAGCCCTGCAGGAATCACAGGTGCTACTGCTGAGCTGGGGAACACTGAAGCATGGTGAGGTCCATACCAAGATCAAACCTTGTGGACCAACAGCACAGGATCAGGATGTTATACTCTTGGGATACCAGAGTGCAGGGAGGTCTGGTCACTGTGTTTAAGTGGCCAAAGTTGGTCAGCAAAGGGCACTTTCATTTACCATCATAGCAACTCTTATTTGAGCGCTTCTGTTACCGTTCCTGGTTGCTGTCAGGCAGCGCAGACTGCCAGTGCTGGGTTCCCATTCCCTTTGCAGAGGTCCCTTTGGTCCTTTTGCTCTTGACAGAATGAATGGTCCATACATGGCTGTTGGCAAAGGAGAAGGAAGAGTCCTTTCATGTCCCTGAACTGAGGCATCCTTGTATTGGGGAGAGACATTTCTCCAACCCTACACCCTGTACATTCTGCAGGAGGAGTTGGAGCCACATTCCTGGATGTGGCCTAAATGAAGGCGTCGCTGTAAATAGTGTAGAGGCCTCAACCCTCTTTCAGAACAGAAGGGACAGAGCTGGGCTCCCTTGCATATTCGGTGGCTCCCTTATCCTCACTGAGGGCTTCCATCCCCCCATAAGGGGTGCCACAGTGCTGTGGGGTGAGGAGGAACCACAGAATCACGGAATGGCTGAGGTGGGAAGGGACTTCTGGAAGTCACCTTGCCCAAATCTGCTCAAGCAGGGCTACCCAGAGCAAGTTTCCCAGGACCGCGCTTGGATGAGCATCTCCGCGGATGGCGACTCCACGACTTCCCCGGGCAAGCTGCACCAGGGCTCAGTAGCTCTTACGGTGAAAGTGTTCTCTGACTTTCAGAGGAAACCTACCGTGTTCCAGTTTGCACCTGCTGCCTCTGGCATTGGCACTGGGCACCACCGAGAAGAGCCTGGCTCCCTCCTGCCTGCGCCCTCCCTTCAGGTATCGGTACCCACGGGTGAGATCCCCGCGCCTGCTCTCCTCCGGGCCGCACAGTGCCCGCTCTCCGAGCCTTTCCCCATCGGAGCGATGCTCCAGCCCCTCCACCGCCTTCACCGCACCCACCTCGCCCGCCCCGCCGCGCCGCTGGGACAGCGATGGGCTCCCGGGCCCGCCCGGCGGCCGCCCCGCGCCCCTGCCCCGCCGCAGGCCGGCACCGCGGGGGGCGGGAGGGCGGGGGAGGGCCGAGGCGCGGCGCCGCCATCCCGCCGCGCCCCCGCACACAGGCACCCCGCCCGGCCGCCGCGCCGCGCCGCTCGCAGGGCGCCCGCCCATGGCTGACAGGAGCCTCGTCGAGGGCGCCGAGCCCTGCCCGCGCCGGGAGGAGGCTCCGGAGTGGGGCTACGAGGAGGGTGAGAGCGGGCGGCGGCTGCGGCGGGGAGAAACTTTCGCCGCGGCCGGGGGAGGAGGAGGAGGAGGTGGCGGCGGGAGGGTTTCGGTGGCGCAGCGGGGCGGTGGGAGCGTCGCCCTCCGGGCGCCCGGGGCGGCGACGCGGCGGCCCGCAGCGGGCGGCAGCTCCGCCACTGCCGGCGGGAGGGCAGCGGGGCGGCGGCGGCCGCGGAGCCGGGGCCGGCGGGGCAGCACCCCCGGCCGCGCCGGTGGGCAGCAGCGCGGGGGGGCGGGGGGCCGGCTGGCCCCGGGAGCCGCCGCGCCCGCGGGTGCCGTAACAGCTCTCCGTTGTGCCTCAGGCGTGGAGTGGGGGCTGATTTTTCCCGATGCTAACGGGGAGTACCAGTCACCGATTAACCTGAACTCGAGAGAAGCTAAATACGACCCCTCGCTCCTGGAAGTGCGTTTGTCGCCGAACTACGTGGTGTGTCGTGACTGCGAAGTGATCAACGACGGGCACTCCATTCAGATTGCCCTGAAGTCTAAGTCAGGTAGGCTGGAGTGCGGCCCCTGCCCTCCCCGCCTAGGCGCGGCGCGGGGACCCCCGGCGCGGGGAGACGGGGACACGGGCACACCCGGCGCGGGGACACGGGCGGTCCCGGCCGGCGCCTGGCTGCTGGCTCCGGTAGGGAAAGGAGCGAGCTTTGCCGTGGGAGCTGCGGGTTCCAGCGCAGCACCTGGGTTGGGTGGTCGGTCGGGCTGCTTCAGAGCGCCTCCAGAATTGCCTCGTGCGGTGGTGTCGTCTAATTCGCTGGCATTAACCGCGTTCAGAAGCAGCCCGAGACAATCGCTAAGAAAGTGTGATGCCAAACTAGGTTGTATAGCCGGCAAAATTTGTCCTTGGTCCAAAGACCATGTAAGTTAAAAGAGCTTTGTCCATTAATTTGAGTGGGTTCTGAACGCTAACAGCAGAACGGGGCAGCTTGAGAGAGATAGTCCTGTTACATGTGCTTACATGTATAATGAAGAAGAGCAGGTAGCAAAGCAGTCCTTATTTCTTTTTTTTTTTTGGTGTCATTTATCAAATAAGAATTAGAAACAAATAATAAAAGAAACCGTTCCAACTTAAGTGAAAATCGCATGCCTTAAATGAAAGTGAAGTATCTCATTCAGACCTTGCATCTGGGTGGACTATTCTGTCTGAAGGAGACAACTGGCCAGAAAGCAGGGGGAAAAAAAAGTACATTGTGCTGTCCAATGCAGTGGTGGTTCTTCCCATGTGTTTGGAGAAGCATGCAAGTTACTCTAACCAGTCTTAGCTAGTAACAGCCTTTTGGGGGCATTTAAACAGCTGAACATTGTGAAACTATGAGACATTCCAGCTTTTGTTGCCTTCTGAAATCCCAGTTGTACTGGGAGCTAGAGCTGTTCTGACAGTGAAGGAGTCAGTTCAGTTTTACACTGAATTTTTGAGAAGGGTTTGTTACTTTAATAAGGATGCTTTCCTTTATAATTTCCTTTCCATGATAAACTCCATGTATTATTGCAACACAGAACATTTATTTCTGCAGAATTTTGCAGATTTCCAATAGAATATAAATTTTGTACTTCCAGTCAGTTTTACTGCCTTCGTCAGAAGCAGAACTCTTTTTCCCAAGGAGTAAGGTTCTCTCTGCAGAATCAGGGAAGTTCTTGAATTCTCCTGTGGAGGAAGTGATGGTGAGTGCAAACCACACCACCGCTTGCAGGCCAAAATGCAACTCCTTCAACCCTACCTTTCCCAAGGGCAGCTTGTAACTTAGTTACAATAATTAATAAGATGGGACCAACGCACCTAAATTCATGTGCAAAACTGTTGGAGTGTTAGGAGAAGGAAAGACTTCTTTTTAAACTCAAATGCAGGGTGATGCCAGATTGATGAGTCATGAAATAGAAGAAAATGTGAAATTAGAATAAAAGTTTGTGACTGTGGTATGGAATTATGATTTAGGAAATCTTGTTTTAGTTTCAGCATTTCCTTAATATTCATGTTCCCTAATTTCTGATTCTCCATTTGTAAACTGGGGATAATGTTTCCATTTTTAAGAGGGGGAAGGCAACATTTATTATCCCTACCAAGAGGAGAAAAGAGTTGATAAGCTGTGTTTGACCTAGTATTCTGGCCAATTTTCAGGGATTGCGGAAACTCCTGCAGCTTCTTTTGCTCACAGGGGATGTCTGATGACAAATCCATTTAGCCAGATTATTTTAATGGGAACTGTTGAGCAGTAAATGCTTTTGAAACTCTGTCCAATTAATGTGCAAGAGATCCTCATCTACTGTAAAGTTAACAGTCAAAGAAAAACTTCTTTGTGGAAAAAATAAACTGATTAAGATACATATTAAAAATCTATTTGTCATTACTGGGATTGATTTTATCCTTTAATTCGGGACAAACAGTCCATCTGGAATTCCCAGATCCCTCTCATTATTTAATTGCAAACATTTTCAGAGGCTGCTTCCAGTATGATCATTGTACATGTGTTATGTATTAGGTGGAAGAAGCATGACCAACTGTGTAATGGAAGTGTATATTAAAAAATGCTGTAGAGGATATCCTTCTAACAGAGAGGCTTCTCTTAAGCTAGCAGTAGATTGCACAGTGGATGATGGTTTCAGAATAATTTTCTAATGAGGATCAAAAATTGCTGTAAGGCAAAGCAAATTAAACATGTTTCATGCATTGACAAGGATCAAGATTTGGTGAAAGGTGGAGGAAAGATAAACATGCTTCATGAATTGAAATGCTTGTATCATGGGATCAATGTTATAACTTAAGCCTCAGAAATAAACTCTTTGAAGTTCCTGGAGATCGAGAACTACATCATACAGCGAACATTTGTGCTAGTTACACTTTCTCAAGGAGCAATATTTTAAAACAGAGAAAATGCTCCATTTCCCTAAGAAACAGCACTAATTGAATATCGTGTTTCTTTTTATTTGTCCAAATTTTCCTAAAGACTTCATTTGGTTGTTTCCCCCAATGTTCACCGCATTTTTAGGTTTTCTATATAGGATATAGGTATAGATAGAATACAGATAAAGCAAGCTCAAGGAGCAAATCTGAATCAGTAGCTACATTTAGGATATTTCATTTTAGAAACCCTAGTAGCTATTAGATTAGTTATGAAGAATTATTAAAGGAGGATTAGTTGGAACATTTCGCTTTTTTTCTCTAATGTAATTGCTGATGGAAACCATGACTGATCATTTATCTTTCAGACTTTTTATAGTTCTGTACCTTTATTTTTTTTGTGTTTGTACAGTTGCAATATGCTTCAGTTGCTGAATTATTTTTTAGTACTACACCATGTCTAGTGTTTCAGACTAAGGCTGTTTACTTTGTGTGTCAAAATAACTTCATATCATGGAACACTAATTCCCTAAAGCTGTAGGTGATGTGATTAAATAATCCTTATCACTGGTCAGAGATTGTAAAAGATTCATTCAAAGTCTGTGAAAAGTAAGCTAGAATTTAATGTATTCTGGGGAAGATGGTGAATGCCCTTAAGTAAAATCCAGCCCTGCCGAGAAGCTAACAATCAGTGATTTCAGTGGGAAGTTACCTACAGCTTGTGGAGTAACATTGGATATGAAGCAGATTCAGAAATCCCTGGGCAAAATGCTTCCATTGATTAATTCCGAAGTAGATTGGGCCTCACAAGGTACAGTTGTTTGCTTTTACTCCTTGTGGTGGAAGTCTCCATTAAAAACGTATTGAGCTACTGTATAAGTTTTTTGTTTGTGTATGTTGCAATTGTGGACAGATGCTTTTAAGAAGTCCCGGATGTTTAAAAAACTGGAGTAAAAAACCAAGCCATGGCTGCCTAGAAGCTGTTTTTAAGTAAACTAGGTATGTTGTGGTTGCTGTGTGTAAGTTTGATTATGTTTGGATATGGAGGCATTCTGTATCTCAGAAGCCTGACAGGTGGTATATGACTGAACACCTTTACCTAGCAAAATATTGGCAATCAAAAGTTTTCTATCCGTTTCTGTTACTCATAGCAAATATAGGTGATGGAGATTAAGCATTTGGACAAGTTGAAAGTAGTTACCAGTTCAGTCCAGAACCTCCACCATCTGTTTGGAGCACTCAGCTACTGTCTTGATAAGAGCAATAAATGTATTCATTCTTCTGACTGATAAAGGTACAGTTTTTCTGTTAGGTGTTTTGACCAGCTGTTCTGCCTCATAAAACAGAGCGCAGCATGACAGCAATTTCACTGTTGTTTGTAACTGCCTGGATTCGTGTTCTGTACCTGCACGGTACTTCAAAAGTCAAGGTGTCGAGTCTGTCAACTTTACTCGTCTCCTCTCTAGTACCGCTGATAGTAAAGAAGCTTGCAACAATTTCCCCATTGTATTTGGAGGATATATTCAGTAGCCTGTCTGCTTCGAAAGCCAAGTTCCTTACCATTTGTCTTCTTTCCCAGTGTTAATAGGGGGGCCATTGCCTCGAGGACATGAGTTTGAACTACATGATGTTCGGTTTCACTGGGGGAGAGAAAATCAGCGTGGTTCTGAACACACAGTTAATTTTAAGGCCTTTCCCATGGAGGTAAGAGTGACACTGCATTGCATAACACCTGCTAAATGCAAAAGATTTTCTTTCATAGCCTGAATTCCTGATAGTTCAAAAGCGAGTTTTAGTTCAACATTTATTGCTCTATATTTCAACCAGAAAGCTATCTTGCTGAGGTGTGCTTTAGTGCAGGTAAATTAGGATATGCCTCTGGAATAAAATGCCTCCAGCACTCATCACATTGTATGATTAAGTGGTCATAAAGTTAAGCTGCAGAATTATTAACTTGTGTCTTAATAATGTTAGTGTTCTAACAAGATCTGCCATTTCAACACTTCCTTTGTCACCTTGACTAATAGCTATAGGTGGGAGAACTAGCTACTGGGAGTATTTCCATGGTGAATAACAACTTAGGTAAATTTGGAGTAAGTGTAGAGTGAATTTTAATGAAATAGCTTTACGTACCTGAAAATTGAAGATTACGGTGATATTCTTGGGTATGTTCCACAATGTCTCAATGAATTACCAAATTTTGAAACATAAGCAAAATTATAATGCAGCCTGGAAAAAATTCAGCTGTTCATGGGATGTCAGTTTGGGCTCCTAGGCAACCCAAAATGCTGGGACCTAACTCTTCTGCTCTCCAGCAGCCGTCCGTCATGTTACTGCACTTCCCACTGTCCTGTTGCTTACACTTGTCAAGGAGTGTCTTGGAGTATCCCTTAGACCCTGGGCTGCAAGACTAGTTTTAACAGATACCAACCCTGACGTTTGGTGACTGCAGCTTTGCATCTTTTATTTCATTTGTTGTGCACTATTGGTTTTTAAGACCTCTGAAAAAAATCTTGACTTTCTTTGAGTTATTTTTGCCTTATTTATCTATTATAATCCCTCACTGGCCTGAAATTCTGTTTCTGTTTTCTGTGTGTTGTTCAGTGCTGGGAGTTTTGTTACTGTAGCGTTATATTCATGAGTTCCAGACTACTGGAATAGAACTGCCTTACGGAAAAGGATATAAAAAGTATTAGAGCAAATACTGCAGAGCTAAATGTAAAAAGCTTGTGGACTTACACCATCTATCTAATTCTTGGGGTTGTTCAGGTCCTCTCTTTAAGAGTTGTAGGTCAGATTTTGGTCCGTGCTGTTTGCTGTTTTGCACTGGTCCATGAAAAAAACCCTACATATATGAAGTCACTCGTAGGGGTTTTGCAGGCTGAGTTGAGGCAGATCATAGACTGATTTAGGTTGGAAAAGTCCTTTAAGATCATTGAGTCTGACGGTAAACCTAACACTGCCAAGCCCACCACTAAACCATGTCCCTAAGTGCCACATCTACACGTAGATCCTCTTTGCGCGTTGATTTCAGGCAGGTTCTGGCAACGCAGGAGAATTACTTGAATGGGGAAGACTCGTTAACCAAAGGGAAAGCAGAAGAATCATCTCTGCATCCTGGTTACCCGGCATAATATATACAACATGATTTACATGGGCAGTTAAGGCCTTCAAGATACTGCAGTGTTCCCCTGAGGCAGGAAGCAGCTTGTTCATTATGAAACAGCTCTGCTTAGTGCTTTTCCTCAAGGCTGATCCAGCATGTGGCGATAAAGAAATATTGATGTGAATTATGTTGAGAACTGAACTTGGGAGTCTATCAGAGTCTTCTGTCTCCTTGTTTATTAAGGATCACTTCGCAGACAGTCTTGGTGGTATGTGGGAACAGTCTATTGATAATCTGCAGAAACCCCAGAATTCTCTACTCTGAATCAGTCCAGAGAAAAATGTACTTGACCCAGAGATGCAAAGCAACAAACTTAATCAGTCATGAAGGGATATCATTCTTTACCTACTTTAAAAGCAGTACACCTGCTGCCCAAACAGAATTCTGGCACAGTGGAAGAACATCACCTGGAGGTGAGCAAGCCAGTGTTACCCTGTCTCTTGCGTCTAAGCAGCTTTCAGCTAGACTCTAATTTCCAAGAAATAATTACTGATGCAAAAATTGTGTAGCAGAAAAAATTGACTCATAATGCACTTGAAATACAGTGTGAATGTTTAATTTTGCCAGCAGATCCTTATGCAGATTAATTCTCACAGAAAATGACAGCAAAGCTTGTTGTCTCCAAGGCCAGTTGCACACAGGTGTATTGGCTGAGCCAGTTCATCATCATCTGCCCCATGTTGCAAGAAAGTGCAGGGCAGTTTGTTCATCAGTTGAGCTGCATTTCCTTCTGCTATATGCACAGAGAGTTGCTGTACAAAATCCATCTCAAACTGTCCAAATAAAAAATTATACTTGAGTAATAATAAAACAGGTGCTTGTGATCACTATAAATGTTTATGAAGTAGTGCAACTGAGACTCCAGAATGGAAGATTTTCCGTTTCCATTCCAGGGGTTGCCCCATTTAATTATTTTTGTGGAGAACAATCATTTTGATGAAGGGACCAGGAAATCCAATTTTCTTAACTTTTACCATTAGCATTGGTTTATACAGTTGTTGGGAGTCACCATATTCAGAGCACATACTGGGCTTGGTTTTCACAGTGATGGGTGCCTATTTTGGCTGTATACAAGCAGTCTGGTATAGTTTATACTTTTGTCCTGTACTAAACACAAAATAAGTTGGCAGTTGTTTGTGCACAGAGGCATGCTTATGTTGAGCATCAAGTGCATACATTTGGGTCTTCTGCCAGTGGAGTAAATCTGGTAGGACATTTTCCTGAGAAATTAGAAATGAATTACAAAGCAAATGATAGGGATTTTTCCTCTCTTTGTGGGAGGAAGACAAGTCAAGGGGATAAGCAGTAGTTTGAAAACAAGTGCTTGTTTTAAGTGGGTACATTAACAATGCAACAAACTAAGCCGGGATTATATACTCCATTACACAGTTGTAAACCCCAAGCAGTTCTACAAAAAACAACTTTGAGTTTGAAGAGAACTGAGATATCTAAGACTATTTATTGACTGGAGCAGCAGTCTTGCTTTTTTTGGACTGAAGACTGTAAGGCTTTATTTTATTACATTGGACCAAATAGTTGTGGAACAGCTTCAGATTGTCAGTGTAATGATCTTTGTAAAGGATGACTTTAAAATTAAAGAGTGTTATTTTTCAAAGTTTGGAAGAGCACTCTTCGGTTACTTCCTTAGTCTCTTCACCTGTGGTACCATAACTGTTTTTATTAGGCAGTATCCTGTATTAGCTGGGTAATATTCTGTGTCTTTTAGTGCAAAAATCTATTATTTCTTATTAGACTTATTAGCTGGGGCCTTTGCATGTGGTTAGGATATATAGGTTCATGGTGAAATGAGTTAGACTACTAAGTTTATGTAACATCTGGAACAGTTTTTTGAAACAATTCACACTGTCAAAAAACATTGTTCATGTGGCTTGGGTGCTGAGTTCACTGTTATTTTTACTATTCTGTGAAGTTCAGCAAAGGTGGGTTTTCCACCTTCCTTGACTGAAGAATCCAAAATGTTGACAGTAATACAACAGTGTTATCATTTTCACTGAAACATCTGTGTTTGCAATCCGTCAGGAAAGCAGGACAAAAGAATAAATAGTTATCAAAGGTAAATACTGTAACATGTCTTTTTAAACAAAGGAAAAGCAGAGGGCTGTTAAGTATCAGTACAATACTCCTCTCTCTGTTCCATGAAAACAAGAGCATGAAGGATGCTTTTGGCCAGAAATTGGAAAGGGACGTTTGTGCAACTTTCTCTGGAAATCTTTCTCGCTAAGTACTTCAACTGCATGTAAACAGTGTATGCCTTTTGGCCAAAGTTACTCTGGCCACTGCTTGTGTTAAGACCATACTTAGTAATGGTCTTAACCTTGAGAGACTGTTTCTTGCCAGCAAATGGAACAAGGTACCAAAGATTAGATTGTGCTTTACAGTACATAGCTCCACAGAGCAGTAAAATCCACACTTATACATGTGACTTACCTGAACCTGATTTAGGTGTAAGAAAGAGGAACTACTTGACATCTTTATTCCTCTGCTTCATGCCAAGAGTAAGGATTGGAGAAGGAGGAAGAACAAATGAAGATCTAACGAAACTCTGACCGTTTCCCTTACCTTTGGTGTATAACAGGGAGATGGAGAGGGACAGGAATAGCAAATTACTGCTGTTTATTTTTGTTGCTAACAAAGGTAAAACAGGGGCAGCTAAAAATGGAGTCCCATTGTACCCCATCTCTGTATAAGAGCATCTCTGTATAAGCTGTCGTGCCAGGTCAAATCAGCTTACAGTCAAAAAAGGACAGGAAAGGCAGCAGAAGAAAGTGAACTGTATGATTGCATCAGTGCTGTTTTATGGAAAGAAAATATGTTTTTTCATTGCTTCTGAAGTGAAGGGAAGCAGGGAAAATTTTGCCTTAAAGGTGTCTCTTCCTCTTAGTTACTCAAGTTGTGGTGTGACCAACACAGCCTGACCATAAGGGAACAGTTGTTTCCAGGCTGCCGCTCTGAAATAAAACTGTATCTGAGAAAATGAAAAGGTTCCTTTCACCATTTGTAGTATAACCGGGAGGATAATTCGCTGTAATCCATCCTCTTTAAAACGTAGGATTATATTAGCTGTAAACCATGTGAAAGCGCTCAGTGGAAGACTGTTGGCAGAAAATAATTTAAAAAATACTTCCAAGATGTGGAGGAAGATTAGAAACTGTATTGGTTGTCTGTTCTACAGTTTTTGAGTAGAACTGAAGAAAATCCAGTTGCCCGAAGGACTAGAATCAGTTCTGTACAGGAAAGAAAAGTGTTCCTTTCTGTTGTGTAATGAGGAGCACGCTAATTCATCCTGTAGACTCTTTCAGAGTTACAGAAACACATGCTGCAATGAAGTTAAATGTAATGCAAAAAACATATCCTACGCTCAGTCCGATTAAAACCATTAAGTGTTCCTTTGTTGATGTGAAATGGTGCTTGCCTAAGGATCTCATCAAACAGTATTACAGCTGTAGGGTTTCAGGTTAGGCTGTTAAGGTTATGCTTATCTACTCAAGTCTTTACACTCTTTGATGTGGGGTTTTCTCTGTGCCTGGCTCTGAAATCAGATACCTGCACATGGTGCATCCCCTTTCCAGCATTTCTTGAAGGGCGTGTCATGCTTTAAACATGCAAATCTATTCTTTGCCAATTTTTAATATTCTTTGCCAACATTATTTAATCTTGCTGTCTGTTTTAATCAGTTCCTTATTAGCTTGTTAGCAAATTGTTTGGGTTAAAAATAAAACAGAGTATTTGTAATTGTAATGAAGGCCTGTGAGATAGTGTGCAAGCAAGTGTGTCTCTCCCGCTTTATGCAGAGACTTGCAAACTGCAGTGGGACTGGGTAGGTGTGAATGGCAAGCAGGATTTAATCTGTAATGACAGTAGTTTCTAATATGTGAGCTCAGTTCTGATATTTGTGGATTTTTGCCAGTAGCTTTAATGGGACTATGATCCTAGTCATAAACCCTAAAAGAAAAGGTGTTAAACCAAGGAGTAAATTCTGTTGCCTTAGCTGATTGCATTGATTACCTGCTTGCGGGGGAAAAAAAAAATAAAAAAATCATTATGCATTACTTTGGCAGCATAGGACCTATGAATGGAGAATATCTTGCTTAGGCAGTCATGAATCTAACAAGAGGCAAAAAAAAACAGATTCCAGAAAGCTTTACATAGCTTTGTGCTGTGGTCTGGAACTCTGCTCAGAAATTAGCTGTTTTCTGGTGGAAAATTAACTTGTTACTCAAAGACTTGGATGATTTTCTAAATTTGGGAATCATTGCATATGAATACTACAACCTGTGATTAAAACAGTGTGTCTTATAACAAAATTACAAAATTCATGTAATAGCTATATCATTGACAGGTTTTCAATAACAGTTTAATAGTCATTTAAAGTAGATATGCCCATTGGACATTGTGTAATTTTGGAGATTTTGGAGAATTGTGGAAAACCACAGGAAAATCAGGTCAATATCTAAGCAGATGTTTTCAGTTTTGTTTTCCAAATCTACAATGATTTATACAAAAACAATTTTTTACACATTATGTAGATGCCGTTTATGAATCTAACAATAAGACTTAGCTTTACACAGCACTCCATGGGCAAAATTAGTCCTAGCACTGGTTCCAAGGCTGTCAGTGAATGATGACATGGGATCGTAGCCTCATATATGCAGGTGTTTAAGTATCTTTATGCATTTATCTATCTGTTGTACACTCTGTGGTCCCCTAATTGATATGACTTCTGTTTGGTTTTCTTGTAGTGGTACAAAGCTGGGAGGTCTCCACCCCCTCTCAGTATACTCGGAAACGGAAAACCAGCAACAACATAAACCCCAAATTACCATCATTGTGAAAGCACACGAGTGGCCTATGACTTTTGAGATCGTTAGTTCCTAAGCTCTTTCATTATTATATTTTTATTGTGATTGAGGGTTAGTTTGACCTAAATAGGCACATGCAGTCTCTGAAGTATACTTTGTTTCTAGGTAATTTGTCAGTATGAGCTTAGGTTGGCCCTTGTTTTGTTCAGTCACATATAGTTTTGAGTTTTTGAAGGTATGTATCTGTGTGCTTTGTATCGTGGATTTGTGAAAGCAGGTGCAAAAATGGGCTGATGTGCTAGCACAAACATGCTTTTGGCTTGGCTAGCACCTAAGTAATGCTCAGTTAAGCTCTGTGAAAGAACTGTACACGTCTTCAGAGGTAGCAAATGTGATTTCCTTTCTGTGCAAACTCTGCAGTTGTGGAGGATGTACAAGCTGCCAGACACCAGGTCAAAGAAGAGTGGCATCAGCAGTCTATACTGAAGTTTCTTTATCCTTTTGTTTCTCTTTTAAGAGTTATCTTATTTACAGTAAGTTGTGTGTGGAAAGGCTTTGTGGCTCATATGTACCTAAAACTTCTGAGGTAGCAGTTGCCATAGTCTGTGATTTGTAACTTCTACCAGGATGGAGAATTTTGGTATTCTTTTGAGAGATAAGTGGTACAAACTAGAAATGACTGAGCAGATTAGGAAAAACTCTTCTAAGGAGAAATACTGCAGGTGGAGAGAAGTTGGGTGAAGGAAAGGAGAATGAGAAGAAAATGGTGAGTGACTCAAGAGGGGAATCCTCTGCTCTGTCTTCCATCTTATCTCAGTTTATAGGTTTTGTTCTGCCAGAAATTGCAGTCTTTGCACTTCACCTACAGGTGAAGACATTTTGCACCAAATTTTCTTGCAGTTGTGCTGGGCTAAGTTGCAATGTTCAGTTGCAACTTGTAGCAGGAGGTTTGGTGGCACTGCATCCTAGTGGAGGCAGGCAAGTAACCTTGAAAGAAATAGCTCTTAGCAATCCCTGTCTGCGGTTGAAACAATATAGCCTCTGATACCTTTTAGAAAGATGTGAATCTTCTCAACTCCTTGAGCAGGATTACAGGTTTGCCTGCTCCTTACTCTACTTTCTCACCCAAGTGTTGTGGTGACAGTGCTCGTACTCATGGGTATAGAGGCTGCTATGGTGACATCCCTTATTGCAAACCCCATTCCCAAATCTAACAAGATGGCTACTTATGTTTTCTCTCTGCTGTGGGAGAAGAGCTTGTGTAGTCACTTAGAGGATGGAACTTCTGTAGAGGATTTAGATCCAGGTTTGAGCACAACAAGATGGCTGCTCAAGTCTTTTTCTTGCCATTTTTCTTGGCTGTGTGTCCTTGGCGTGATTTGCTTCAGCTGTACATAATTTTCTACTTTCTGCCATAATCATTGCTGGCACTCTGCTCGCATCTTACTTTAGTTTCTTGGTGCCTCAGTTTTCTGTTCTGTTTTCCTTAGCAGTTTGCCCTAACCACTAGGCAGAACTGTTCTCTATCCAAGATCTGTCACTTGTGGAAGAAGCTGGGAAAGAGATTCCTTATTTTGTTATTTTCCATGCTGCATGCTTGAGTCAGGACCGGTTCCTAGGTTGGCCCCAGTGCAGAGTGAATACTCTGAGAAAGAGAATAGCTTTCTGATGCTAAACCCCACAAATTTTGTATTATTTGTGCTAATAGTGCACTCATGGCTCTTAAGAGTTAAAGGATGAAACTTGTCGATCATCATAAGAGCGGAAAACCTTTGAAAGGTTCCACAAGTATTTGTTGTCAAGCCTGAGTGCTTCACGAGCACAAATAATGTAATCCTTAAAACATCAGTGCAAGGGAGACAAGTTCTGCTGTTGCCAACAAACTGGTAGAAAACAAGTTCAAAGGGATTAAATTGTTTGGCCATGGTCACACATGATGCCATTTTCAGAAATGACTCATGATTCCTGGGTACTTAAATTCTAGTAAGACTTTCTGGTGCTGTAGTGAGAAATAAATAACTTAGGTTGTAAATCCAAGTTCAGTGATTTAACCACAGGGTTATCTGGTGGGCCTAGTCTGTAGACCACACTGATGCCAATGAGATAACCTCACTGGTCATTACTGCCATTTTGCTGTGCCAGCATTAAGCCGCATAATGAACTGGATTGGAAAACACTTAAAGTTTAACAGAATTTGGGGAGTTTATGGAACTATGGGAGAGGAGGGAAGTTTAACACCGTTATGCTATCTGCAGACTTGCAATTCAGGAGAAGACTGTTGGAGGTGCATGATGAAGTTTATTATTTCAGTAGAAGCTTAGCCAACGTTATAGAAAAAAACCTGAGTTTCCTAGAGTAGTGGAGTGACTGGAGAACAGTCAAGGTTATGGTTTAAGATAATATGCAGCTGCAGATTCTCATCTCTTCAGAGAAATTTGAAACACAGAGGACTGTGGGATACAAATCAGTTATTAATAAAACGTAGTAAATTATGAGGGAAGGAGTGTTTTTTATTCTGCCTTCATTAGAGAATCCATTGTTGAAAATTAAATCAGTGATTTAGTGTTCTACATACAAACAGTCTAGTTTTAAATCCAAGACAACAGATTGCATCCAACACTTTGTGGAATTGGACATGCTTGTATTAAAGGCTTAGTCATATAAATAACACTTCCAGAATTAAACACTTAACCCATAACACTTTGTGTTTTCTGTCTTCTTGATGGCATTGCTAGTCTGTAATATCATCAACAATTCATCAAGAGCCAGTCCTTTTTCCAAGCTTTGCACTTTCTAACTGTGGAGCTATAAAAGCACATGCAGACACACACATGCACCCACTCAGGCTGGCAAGAATCCAGAGTAAAAGCAGGCTGGGGAGTCCTACACTAGGATCCTTGCTTTTTCCTTCCTGGCCTTCATAGTTCAAGGGAAGGAAAAAGAAGGGCTTGAATGTGTATTTGTTCCTGTTAGCGCAGGTAAGGGTAGGTCCAGGGCACCTCAGCCTACGTGTTTGCTGGGGCCAGATGTAGTGTCAGGGAACAATGACTTGCTCTATGGTGCTCCTTGCTTCACGCACTGAGCAGAAACTTGGCATAGTGAAGAGCCTGACCTATGAATCTGACAGTAATAACTGTGTAGCTTTTCATTTTCTTACTGATTAGGTTGATACTGAAAGTCAGCCATCTTGAAACAAGGGTATTTTGACTTTTTCATTATTTTTCTTAGCCTGTATACTTTTATTAGAGTTCAAAAAATATTATTTTTTGATTAATTCCTGATCTCTTTTCATCTCCTATGTGTGCCGGTAGAAATAAGCACTGCTTGTGCTTTCAAATGGGAGGAAAAAATAAATACACACAAATTACAAATTGCAGCATCCACAGTTTCCCCAATACCCATCAATGTTTTGCCAGTGATTTTCCTAAGAAACAGGCAAGCTAATGTTACATGTCAGCAGCTTCTGTGGGCAGATGAGGAGATATTTTGATTTTCTGTTCAAGGCCTGAACAAAAAGGGTCTAGATGGGGTTTGTGAAGCTTTCTGCCTTTAGTGTCCTTGACAGAAACTCAAGATAGGTGAAGACATTGGCATCGTGTTTGCATTAACCATGAAGATAGTTTGTGCCCATATCTTGCCTCCCTGTGAGTGCTGAGAGAACTGCTGTGTTTGGCTTTGTGCCATCCTCCTTGTGTCCCTTTCCTGTTTCCCAACCTTTTATACGGTAGAAATGAAGCCTCTCTCTGAAGAGTTGGTCCATCTCTGGTTAGAAGGACACAAGATTTGACCTGTTTTCCCATTTTGTGGGAAGTTTAAATTAATTGTCTTTTTTTTTTTTTTTTTTTAACCTTTTGCCTTTACGTGCATAAGCTGTAGTCTTTTGAGTCTTTCCATACACGTTAGTACTTCCTGCTCTTAATTTCATTTTTTCAACAGACCAGCAGTTCTTTGTCTTACATGAAATGAGCCTACTGCCTGTGATTAGGTTGTTCAAAGGGAACACAGATTCCTGCTTAATATTAGATGTTGCGATGTTTTTATTGTTCTTTTTAAGTATGGCTTACCAGTTTGGATAATTCTTTAGCACAAGCGATTTGCCACAGCAACTGCAACAGTGTTTCCTGAGGTGCTGCAAATAATTCAATAGTCCCACTATTCCTGACCTTTTCAGTGGCACACCTGAAGGTATGCTGCACAGTTGCCTAGACTACTTTTGCTGTCGCTTAGCTGGCTTTTTGGAAAGAGAATTCATTTTGGAAGGTGTCTTTTCAACCGTTCCTTTTATGATTCAACTGGAATAATTTTATTTACAGACATGTTATAGTTCCACACTCTTTCAAAGATGTTCTTGGAAAGTAGAGCACCAGTCCACAAAGGTTCTGTACTACTCTGATGTCCCAGTCAGGCATTTATTCTGCATGTTTTAGTCGTGAATTTAGCTTTTGACCTGAGACATACAATAGCTCACACTATGACAGTGAAGTTGTTTAAACAGTATCTCCAGAATACCTTGTACTCTGTTCCAACTTGATTTGTTCGGACCTAATTCCTCTTGATTTTAGATTGCAGTCTTTATTCAGTGAATGTCATCTTGTTCTGTACGTTCTTGGAGACTGGTGGTTAACTCACAGACTAGACCTGTTAGATCCATAACACTTTCAATAAACTGTAACAAGCAGAAGTTCAGCAGAAGCAGTGTTGCCCCTTCTCTGACATTATATTAATCAGGAGATTTTTAATGCTAACACTGTTGTCATCTGTGTTTCTTGGTGCTGCTTTCAGCTTGTCTCAGTGCTGAAATTAACATTGCTTTCAAAGATAGGCATAGAGTTCCTTTGATGTCATTTTTTTAATGACAGTGATCTATGTATGAAATGTTAATTTCTACTGAAATTCAGTGGCATCTTGGCACCTATC
Source organism: Falco rusticolus (assembly GCF_015220075.1). Taxonomy (NCBI): domain Eukaryota; kingdom Metazoa; phylum Chordata; class Aves; order Falconiformes; family Falconidae; genus Falco; species Falco rusticolus. The sequence goes on from NC_051189.1 coordinate 44,994,579, forward strand.
CACATTAGAAGACTTAAAAAATTCAAATCTACAAGCATAAACCAAGTACACTGATTAATAACCTAACTCGCTTGGCTACTTCCTCATCCTTCTCTAGATTTTGCCCAGATTTCATGCTCTAGTCATTTGCTTTTATTTGCAGTTGCATTTTCCAAGGAAGCATATTTACCTTGACTGAACTGTAATGTTTAACTGTGCAGAGTTTGTTACTTTATGGGGTTTTGTTTCTTTTTTCTGTGGCCAGGAGTATGTATACGTACTCCTGGTTCTCCCAAGTTATTTTCAAACAGCCTCTGTATCAATTCCATTAACTTTAATTTCCTAAACCTCTCCTTCAGGCTGTTAATAACTAACTTTCTATTTTTTTAATCACTTTTTTTGAAGCTGTGTGCCCTGGTCATATCCTTGGTTCTGTCCCCTTGTGAGGATTTGGATCTTAATTACTGTATATTGTGGTCACTGCCAACAGCTTACTCAATTGCTTCCTGAAACAATTCAGTGCCAAGTCAAGTATCAACTCATAAATTCTTGTGTACATCAATAATAGCAAGACACAATTTTTCCACATTTTGTCCTCCTGTGATGTGCTGTATTTGTGTTGTTGAAATTACATGTCATTATTGTATGACTAGGCTGTGTTTCCTTCCATTATTACTAGCTAAAATACTCAGCTTCGTTTCATCTCTGTCAAACCAGGAAAAAGACTTTATGGTGGCCTAGTTAGGTAACCAGTTTCCCACCTGTGCTGTTCCCTTCTCAGCTTTTAAGGCATGTTGTGAATGAAACTGGATTACACTGAACTCTAACAAACTTGGGTGAGTCCAGAACAGTTCTTAGTTCTACAGTCTTTAGCAGAGCAGCTCTAAATCTGCTTTAATTTACTTTAGGGTTGCAGTTTAATCCATGGGATGATATTTAAGTGGAATCAAACCAGAGTTTCAGCTCCAATCTCTTGGATGTGACAGAAATATGACAAAAAGCAATATGCTAGAAATTTCTAGATTCACATGTTTTAGATGCAACTCTGGTTAAGATGTGGTGATGTAGTATTCACCTGTTAGTCTTTTGAGGTACAGCCCGTATGAATTGAAATAAGAGTTGGGAAGATATAAGAGCAGTAACCTATCTCTCATCCTTAGATGCCTTCTTGTCCTGTAATGTTACTAGACTAAGCAGCCTTTTCTGGACCTTGTATTTTCTAGTTGCTCAGGTAGCAATAAGTAGCTGTATAACCTAGTTCTGATGAAGGAAAAAAGCTTCCCAGAAGATTAACTTACACATGGTGCAGCATGTGTTGTAGAAAGAAGCTTTTGTAATAATGAGCTCCTTGGTAAAAGAGTAAGGGTGTAGAGAGTGGAAAAAGTAGAATGGGAGATTGCAACAGCAGCATAGATTCAAGCAAGCCTAGTGACATAGTGTCACAGTCCGATGTTCTAATAGTTTAACATGCAGATCTGAAGGAATTATTTAAGAATGACGGTCTTCTACTGTATGTAGAGCACAAGCAGGAGCCTGTTGAACAGAAGGATCCCCAGTGTCACAAGCTCTTGCAATATGGGCTATGGTTGCCAGTTAGGTTGAGGCAGGACCAACACCCAGGCTGGGCAGCTGTTTCACTTTGTCTTCTGCTGCCTCAGCTGCTGGTGGTTTTATCAGACATAAGTCCCTTTCAGGGCCTGGTTCTGGTGCCAGGGAGGTCAGGAGGGGTTTTACTGTTGGCTCATTTTTCCTTGACTCCAGCGAGGTGTAGGCTTGGTGCTTTCTTCCAGACTGCCTGGCTTAGCCAGTGGAAACACTGCACATTGCAAAGTGTTTTATAGGGACCCCTGTAACGAGTTAGGGTTTCAGTAGTTTTGCAGTAAATATTCATGAAGAAAGCAGTTACAGTATATGGACTCCTTGTGGCAGCAAGTCATTCTAGATTGTGCAGGTTTATAGCAAATTTGTAACGTTAAGATCATATAAGTGTACAGAAATGTTGGAGCGGAGTCCTTCTCCCCTTACCATTAATCAGATACGTCATAACAAAAGATGAGCTGTGATTTATTACAGAGTGTATTTTCCTGTAAGGAATGAGCCTGTCCCATGTTTGGTCTGGCACTTGGGTGACAGATGCACAACAACATTGTCGCAGTAAGGGACAGAGCTAGTAGCAACTTTCCTGACACTGCAAGAGTCGGTAAGCTTAGGTGAAACATGGTCATTCACATAGGTGGATGGCTGAGAAGGTCTGAGAAAGAGTCATCGGTCCGGAGTCAATCAGAAGGCATCACTGTGGCAGCCACAGGCAATTCGTATGTGGGCTTCAGAACAGAGACTCCTGGGGAGTGTGGATGGGCAGGAGGCGAGGGATGCTGGTCACACAAGAGAGATTCTGATTTGATACAAGGACAAAAAAATCTCCACTGTGGGGGAGGTCCAACACAGAACAGGTTACCCGGGGAGGTTGTGGGATCTCCATCGCTGGAGATATGCAGAGCTTAGTCAGACAAGAGCCTGAGCAACCTGATTTGACTTCGAATTAGTAGCTAACTTTGAAGTTGGTATTGCTGTGAATGGGGGAAGGAGACGGTTGAACTTCAGAGGCCACTTCCAACATAAATTATCCTGTCATTATATGTTTTTACGTGCGAGCGGGGAATGAAGTAAGGTCAGCAACAGAGCTTAAAAGATCATTTTTGTTCTTGTGAGCTTAGGGTCCTGCAGATTTACATAGAGTAGCCAGTGCCCCAGACAGGGGAAAAATGTGTGTTTTTGTAACTCTGTTTTTCATTGAGAGAAGCTGGCTTCCAGAACAGATAAATGTGCTGGGTCATATACAGCAACTTTGATTCCTGCCAGAATCTGTCATCCCAGGCACTCTGATTCTGTGTAAAAGTCTGTTGTCCCAGGCCTTTTCTTTTCACATTGACATAAAAGATATATCTGTGGTAGAGAAAGGAATGGATTTAAGTGTAGGGTTTTCATTTGTTTATTGATTTTAAAGCCAGAATCTCAGGTCCTTGCTCAGTTTTGAGAAAGTCTTGATTTGAGGCAGGCCCCTTGAAAGTGTCAGCATTAGCTTTTCATAAGCAAGGAAATTAGGACGGGGATAGGTAGTCTCCTGGTTGAGCGGGGACTGTATGAAAATTGAGAAGATTCTCAGAATTTGTTCCATCTGTGGGGTTTGCTCTGCTACCTGGAGTAATTTCTTAAGCTTTCCTGTGAAGGAGAGTCTTTCCAGCTGTTCAGAGTACGAATCAACTTTATCAGCCTTTATTATCATTTGCCTTCATGAGTTTTCAGTTTATCTGATTTTAAGGAATTCACTGCTACAATTCTTTGTTTTACAGATGGAGTGTTAAAAGGCCCCAAATTATTTTTTTATACAAGAGAAAAATGTATTTTTTGAGTGCTAAGGAGTTTCTCATAGCTTTCTGATTATTTTGTAAAAACAGACTCTCTGGAGTGCTGAGCCAGGCACTGATAATCGGTAACAACATAGCTGACTCATTTTGGTTGTATTAGAACTGTCATAACTGCCGAGTACCAAAACATTAGCTATCAAGTTGAGCAGAGCCTCTCCTGCCATACAGGCAGGTGCAGCTTGTGTGTACTCTGGATGAAAACCACACAATGGTAAGCTGCCAATAGGTTGCAGCTGATTATTTAAAGAACCCCACATGGTTATGTTCATACTGGAAACTGGCACCCCTTGTGAGTATGCACTTTTTATATTGCTGTCTCAAAATAACATAAAACTGAAGGTTAGCAAAATACAGAGCATTAATCTAATAAGCCTGTCTGGCTATTGCTGCTTGTAAGGTACAGACGCATGGCTATGAAGTTGTCAGTGTGCATGGGCATGACATTATGTTGACAGTTTCAAGATTTGTAAAAGCACTGGGGTCTTTCCTCTGTGCGTATGTCATTGCCATAAATATTGACAAGAGCTACAGGCCATGCTGTGGAATGTACTCTCTAGAGTTCAAATTCCATAATGTTTGTAGACTTTTGCCATCTTTTTTTTTAAAAAAACTGTTATCTGATGTTTTCATCTGATGTCACATTACAAACAGAAAAAGAGCCAACAGAAGGCAGAACAGCTCCAGAGAACCACACAAATACACAGGATAAGACACAATTTGAAAGCAACAATTTTCTGTACTCAGGCCTTACTACTTCCTTGTTAGTATTTCCCTTCCTGAATCACTTTTTCATGTACTTACCCAGCTCCCATGTGACCTACATTTTTCCTGCTCTAGAAGAATTGATTTGATTTGACTTCCATTTATTTAAGTGCATGTTGACATCTCTTTATATGTTTCACTGTGCATGCACAGGCTTATAAGAGTTAGGGCAAAAGATGTGAGGCCTGCTGGCCTGTTGTTAGGAAATACTACATTATTAATCATTATTTTCCATTAAGCTGCATGTCTAATTTCAGTGTGTGAATACCTAATGACAGAGCCTTTTCTATGAATAGCTATTCTGAATACCGTCTTGATTCAGAACATGGGAACATAATAGATATGTTGCTGGATCAAGCCAGCGGCCATCCCGTATGCTGTCTTTAGCAGTGTCAGTAAAGGATGCTTTATAGGGAGAGTGCATAAGCCTGACCACTTTTTGTTGAGCTCCCCAGTCATCTACCGTCATGGGAGTAGGAGTGCTAGAGGCAGCATCTCTACCTTTTCTCTTTAGTGTTTGTTTTTGGACTTTTCCATAATTTGTACAATCCATTTATGAACCTGCTGATACTACTTGGCATGACAGTGTTTATGATGGCAGGTTTACAACCTGCTGTGTAAAAAGTAGATTACTAATGCACTGTAATTATCACCACCTCTAAGAAAGTAACACAGTAGCATCTTAAAGACAGACCAGAAGTTCGGTCTACCTTGGGCTTTAACAGCCCAGTACAAAATGATGATTCTTGTTTCAAGAAGCCTACTATGTATTTTAAGCATCCTTGAGCAGAAACTCAAAGTTACAGAAACCTTTGGACCAGAAAGTGCTGACTGCCTCTTTCAGTACCTTTTTTCAGTACTGTTGATTACTAAACCTGAACCTAGCATAGCGGTGTCAACCTTAGCTTTAAGTACATCCCTTTTTTGTCTTTGTGTTATGGTTTGTTTTTTTAGTAGACTATCCTGACCTCTGCTGAGCTGGTGGAAAGGAAGAAGTTCTGGAACCTAAAGATACTCTTAAAATGCTTAGCTAATACTTAACTTACTCTTCCCATGTCCTCTGGAGATGTGGGAAGAGGTGCTGGCCAGTAGGTATGTTCCTTGGAAAGCAGTTCCAGCTGCAGGGCTTCTTGCACTGTGGTCCCCCACTTTTCTGCAGCAACTAAGTGTATTTCGCAGCACATTTTCCCGTCAGGCTGTTTATGCTGCTGCACAGACTAATTCTAGACCTCTTAATGTTTTATAGTATTACACATAGGTTTTGATGTAATTTTTCTAACTGGTACATATAGCCTTATCATAAGAAAGTCTGTGCCCTGATAAGCCTGCTGCCTAAGACAGGACAACAGTCTGTTTCTGGATAAACTGGGGTCATTGCTGGTACAGTCTGAAGCGCTTGCTCATTTTCCTCTTGCTGAGGCTCAGCATTTCCCTTTCAAATCTTCAGAAAAAACCCCACTGTTTTCAGAATGCAGACAAATCTCAGATTAGACTTCACCTCCAAGGGAATGTAACAGACTGAATGCCATGGCAGCTTTAGCCAAGACCTGCCTGTTGACACAGTCAAAGGCATGGTCTCTTTACATTCGGCAATTGCCCTCAGCGTTATTCGTCCAAGCACCAAAGGACAAGCTTGCTTTGACACTTCAGCCAAGCTGCAGTGGCATGCAGCACTGTTCTCGCTGCACCAGGGACGTTGCCGTCCCGACTGCATTCAGCCCACCCTTTTTCTTTCGTGTTTCCTTCTTAACGTTAGGATTTTGGTGAGGCTCGTGGGATTGCATGCGCCCCCTCTAGTGGGTAGCTGATGCAAAAGCCAGGCTCCTGTCGGAAAATGCAGTGCTTTGGCTTCATCTTCTTGGGTGATGGTAGTTCTGTGTCTGCTAATGTGAGTGTTGGAGAATGAAATCTCATTATTTGATCCTGTGGGTTTGTTCCTTTAAAAGCCGAAGGCAAATGAAATGTGTAATGAAGCTTTGTATAGATGAAAAAAATACATGACACCAAGTAAATCCATGGGCAATAAATAGCTTAGTTCTAACAGAGAGCATTTGTATGTCTAGAAGTTTTGTAGCCGTGGGCAAATATGTTTGTATTAGTGTTCTCATGTGTAAATGAATTATTATATTTTTTAAGAAAAATGTTTCGTGTTCATCAGCAGATGCCTTTGATCATTATGAATGGAATTATTTGTATGATAGTTTGGAATTTAATTAAATTTTAAATGTGTTCATTTAAAATTTTGTATTGAATTTTGCAGTGACAGTCATCAAGAAGGGTGCCCAAAATTCCCATTGGAGAGTAAATAAGGGGAGAGTGAGTGCTTGAGGAACTGGTATTCTGAAATGCTGAGATGCCCAAGTGAAGTCCTATTGTCTAAGGGGCAGTAAGCATTTCACAGAGGCTGTTACTGTGCAGAAATAAAACACAAAATAGGAAGACACACTATCTGTTTTAAAAACTGATTTTGCTGAAGGTGGAAACAATATTAGATAACAGGGTGACATTTTAACTTCTTAGGCACATGATGGAGCAAAACGTTGATCATTATTTTACAACAGGAATTAAATCTAAGAGTTTGTATTTTTTAGCTGGTTTATCTATGTGGAATGTGAAAAAGTTGTTGGCAGATAAACTTCAAAGCAGCTGTGCTTAGGATGTTGAAGCTCTGCAATGTTATCAGACCCAGCCACAGAGATTACATTTTAGCATTAGTGCTGGAAAAACGCATGTTTGAAATGCATATTACCTCTCAGGAGATAGTGCTGTCCCTCCCTCCCTTTCTCTCTCTCTTTCCCTCAGTCTGTTTTCCAACACTTTTCTCTTTCCCCTCTTGCCCCCATCTCCCTTCCCACCCTCCTCCTTCCCCTCCCTCCCCTCCCTTCCTTCCTTCCTTTCCAGCAACCTGCTGGTCTTTCTTCCAGTACTTTTCTCAAACGCCACTGCTGAAATCATGCTATGACACCTCACCAGAACAGACTTTGTGTTTACTATCCAGTGTCTGCTGCCTGATGTATATCCACGCATTAACTCCTACGGGCCCTGCTACCTTCTGGAAGAAGGCAACTGGGGGCTCATATTTTACTCTTTAGCATCCCTTTCGCTGCTGTCCCTAAGGTGATCCTCCAGCCACTTTTCTCTGCTGGACTTTCTCTATGTTTAACCTTTCCTGAAATAATTTCTACTCTTACTACTGACATTTGAGTGACTCATCTTGGGAGGTGATATGTGAGACAAGTGACATTAAGATAGTACAGTCAGCCAGTCAGACGTGTGTTTGGACAGCCTATGTCCATAATCATACTCCTGCCTTGGAAGAGAGGTGGCTGGTTGAGAGGCAGTGTTGGTGGGTTTCATTAGCTGATATTATTGCAGTTTCAAAGTGAGGGATTTGGTAAATCATCCTTAGCATTACTAGCACGGTTATTCACACCTTGATTGTAGATGCTTGGGAACTGGCTATGCATCACTTCCTCTACAGCTGATTTTTTTTTCTTTTGAGTTTCCTGATGTTTACAATAGGAATGCACTTACATGCACACCCATAGGCATGCACATACATATATTCTCTTATGCGCGCACGCGCGCTCACACACACACACGCGCTGAGGCTTTATTAATTGACATTAACTGCTGGTGGTTTTTTATTACAAAACGTATTTCTCTATTGGTCTATTTGCACTGCTTTGTTTTAGCTTCATCTAATGCACTGGAACTCCACACTGTACAGCAGCATTGATGAGGCAGTAGGGAAGAAGCACGGCATAGCTATTATTGCTTTGTTTGTGCAGGTAAGTTTCCTGTGTTGCACTTATTACCATGCTCTATCATTTGTCTGAGGAAATGAGTTCCTTTCCATTTTCTTTATTTTTTGATGATTTCATTAAATAAAACAACGTATGACTGCTGGTATTCTATTCAAAACATACTTCTCAGTCATCTTTTCTGTGTATGTGTTAAGTAATTTTTGTTCAAACAGGATATTTGAGGTATGTTAGTTAAAGAAGGGGATAGTCGGCCATCTCTCTGTGACTCTGGCTATAAGCAGACATCCAATCTCCATTTCTCATGAGGGCTGTCAGGAGGTCCAAGCACTTCACTATCTCTGTACGGTGTTTTTCTCCATTCCTGGGCAGGCCTGCTCTTCAGGGGTTGAGGAAATATACAGAGGAGAGGAGGAAAGAGGAAAAATAAAAGCCTACTATCCCATTGGCACAGCCAAAAACTGGTAGTAGAATTGTACTTTTCTGAACACAGGGATAAGTGTGTTTCTTCATACAGGACAAATGTGAGGTGGGGTCATATTAGCTTTTTCAGAGATGCCAGACTGAGTGTTACAAGTCTTGCCATAGACCCTCAGAAAAGCCTGCAATGAAGAGGCTTAAAGCTTCCTGGCAAGGTGTAATGCAAGCTGGGAAGTTAGCCCCATAATCTAATTGCTGTTGAAGGTTTTCCAAGGGCTACACTCTATAAAAAAGATTTTCAGTTTTAGTCCTCAAACACGAAATTCTCATCCTCCTCATGAGAAATGGCAAGCTGTTTTATTTAAATGGGTTTGGAGGAAGAGGTTTAGAGTTCATGCTTAGATCAAATGGTTTTTCTTTCACAGTGGTATTATTAATTTGTCATATTTCATAACGAGTTTATGAGTGCCTTTGAGCTTTACCTCTGTTTGAATTTAAAGGTACATTGGTTACAGCTCCAGCACTCAGATAGAACTGCTAAAAATGGAAGTTAGAAAGTCTTCAGTTTTGTATCCTAGAGGGCTGTGTGATAATTGCTTATGTAAGTCACCTTCTAATTCCAGCAGAGGTAACCTTCGAGTTAGTTAGAAAGTTATATATAAGTTCTTATAAGTTTTCCATTTCTGGTCTCTCACCTTCATCAGAGCTCTTAAGCATACCAAAGGGCTTTTTCATTAGCTGAGAAAGGCATCATATAGTTACAACTGACCAAGGAAAAGTAGTATTTATGCTGTTTATTAAAGGAAGAGGGAGAGGAATTTGCTCCCCCCGCCCCATTAAAGGCATGGAAATACAAAAGTTTTGCACCACAGTTCTCAAACACATTTTTAAGATCAGTGAAAATATTTTCACTGGTTTAAGCGAAAACCCTTGGTGATTATTAATTTAGAGACAGCATATTTGAAGTTATTTCTCTATCTTTTATGCGCTTTGAAAGTTTTAAATTGAAATCCCATTTTGAAACAAAAGGAAATCATCTTAAATTTCTAGAAATAACAAAGTACCTTTTGCTGACATTTGGTTGTTTCCTTCCAGTGACAACTGTGCCATTCCATTCCAAGAGAAACAAAAAGTAAACAAATTTTTCATGGTCTAGCTCTCCCATTCTCACTCATGTCCACTTCGTTCCTCACATTGTACGTGTGCACGTTGGCAAAGAAATCAAGTGGAAGGCTGTTCTGAGTCTTCCTGTTTTGACAGTGGTGTTCTGAAGGTAAAAGGTAGGGTCCTAGAATGGGTGATTCAGATCAGGAGCAGCTGAAATCAGCGTGCAGAGTGAACAATGTTCATAGAAAATATGAATCTGTTATGTAAACAGTGAATTTCTTTTGGAAGCCCCATCTTCTGTGCCTCAAAAGTGTTCAGTAAGGGCAGTGTTGCAGCAGGCTGCTGGAAGCCTGACTTTTGCTTCCAGAGACACCGTGAGGGAGGGGAACTGCCATTCTGCTTTCTGCAGGCAGGGAAAAACTCTTCTGAGCTTCAGAGATACCTTGAGCCAGATTTGTAGCATTGTGGGAACAAATTCAAAAAGTGTCTGTTGTGCTTGTTTACTCTGTTCCTTTCTGTGTAATTTTCTGACAACAACTGGTAAGGACAAACTGTATCCTTGGCTTTTTTATGTCATTGTGCTGCATGATTTGGACTCCATATGCAGTATATGCTGCAAAACGGGGTTAGTAAAAACTTACCAGACTTAACTGTGACTCTTGTTCTGTGAGTGTCTATCTCTGTTTTAAAGTTATTTGCACCTTTTTTACTTTTGACTGATGGCTTTCTAGTGATTTAATTGTTTAGAATTGCCATGTTTGTATTTGGTTAACATAAGGTTGTGTAGATTAATTAAAAACGGCTACGGAACTTACTGTTCTGGTTGCCCTCTATCTTGCCTCACAGTTTCTGAAATAGAAAAATACTGAAACTCGCCTTTGCTTGCTGTATTTCAGATAGGAAAAGAGCATGTAGGCCTAAAGGCTGTAACTGAAATTCTCCAGGACATCCAGTACAAGGTAAGGCATTGCCTGAAGAAATGCTTCTTTCACTGACCAGAGAGAGGAAGTGAGAGATGGGTCTGTATGAAGCCAAGAGAAGGGTTTTGGATATGTCTGTAGTAAACCATATGTGAAAACCATCATTTGGTGGCCTTGCACCAGAACCTCAACATTTTACAGTATTCAGATAATATACAGTTGCTGTAGTTACTTCCTTTTCTGGTGGCCGCAAAATCTGATCTCCTGTACCGATAGCTGATTGCAAATACTACGTTTTCAGTGATTATCATTAAGTCAGTGTGAATGCAAGTACTGCAGTATGCTTAGTGAACACTGGCCGCAGTATCTCCAGACTTATCTGGTTTTAATTTGTAGAGGAAAAAAAGAGGTGAACTGAGTTCCCATAGTAACTTGCAGTGAGAAACTGGCAAATCCATAATGCTGTCTTGTCGGGTGGATTATGTGTGGGGATCCTGAAGGGTGGATAATAACCTAGTAGGACTGAGGAGATAGGAGTGCTCTCCAGAATGTTGATACTATCTTAAGTGACCTTGGGCAAGTTACTTCCATCTCTCTGCTTCATGGTCTCCGTCTGTAACATAGAAATAATCATACTTACTTTTGATTTTAAAGGATTTTGAGATGTATTAATGGGATGTTCTGTCTTGGTCTGGAGAGATTAGCCATTCACTTCAGTGGATGCTGAAGTATAGAAAAATTAGAAGCTGTTATTAGAAGGGAACTGAAAATATCCTTTTAGTCAAATAATATATGGTAAACTTCAGTCATGATGTTTTAATATTACCAATACTCATTGTTTATGAAGGTGTCAGAGAAAAAATAGCGTATGGAACTCTGTATACAGTTTCATTACTGAAAGGACAGCCAAGTAGAGGAAGGTCATGAAAGGCCTTGTCAGTATGTATGTTATGCCAATGACTTTCACAGGGTCAGCATCGAACATACTTTTGGCATTCATGAAATTTTATTGCATTAAATGTGTGGAACTGGCTTTATTTATTAACTGTTATCCATGTCAGCCAAGGAAAAGCTCACTTTGGCCCTTGTTTTTCAAACTCCTTTTGTATGGAACCTGTGAATTTCATGTAGAGAATTTCAAGGCTGGGACCTGGAAGGAGCCCAGGTACTAAAGGCAGAAAGTTGACAAATTGCTGAGATAACCTGAGAAGTAAAATATAAAATACAATAAAAAAACATGTTTGTGTAGCTGCAAGAACAAATGCAATGATCATTAAATGGGGGCTATTAATGAGGTTGATTTGTGCAGAAATTCAAGGCTTAGTGTTACAAGAACACACAGTGTATTTTACCTCTCCATTCATCAGCATTTTAATAAGAAACTAGAGATGAGATTGATTTGTATTCATTTTTTCAGGGAAAGTCCAAAACAATACCCTGTTTTAATCCCAACTCTTTATTACCAGGTAGGTGCCTTTGCTTTCTTTTGTGTGTGTGGATTACTAGCTAATTGCAGAGGCTGAGACAATCTTGATCTAAAGCATAGCCTAATTGCAAGCCGGAGAGCGAGTCCTGTAAGGTGTTAATGCATTTTTGCACCTAGTGGTGCTAACAGGGGTAGGGATGAAGAAGTCTCTTTGGAACTTACCTTCGTCCTGTGAGTGGGATGTGATACTGTGGTCCATGCACTGCTGGCAGCGCTGTGGCTAGTTTTCTTGATTATTTATCATCCTACTTAGAGAGGGAGCTGTGTGTACTCCTTTCTCTACTTTGGCATAAAATACGAAGCATAAGGTTACCCACATACCACGGTAGCATTTTGGCAGCATCAAAAGACAATACCATAATGCAATGACAGTTATATGTATAGCATACATAGGAGTAGTGACAAAGGGAGGCAGATTCAAATTCATATAGCTAAAAGAACAACCACTTCCTCTACCTTGTCTTGAAAAAAAATGTGACTTAAAAAAATGCATTTCTGCAAGACAGATGTTTCTGCAAGGAATCCTGCTGAGCTAAATTCCATTTCATAGTGGCAAGAGCTCTAATTTTCCAAAGTAATCCAGGTCTACATTAAACTATATTAGTTACATCAAAAGAATATTGTTTAGGTTGCAAAGTCAAGTGCTCAACAATTAGGAATTGCAGGAATTAAGGCCGCCTGTGCCCCTTCATGCATATGCATTATTAAACATCTTTTAACTTTGTGACCATAAGTTATTTTTTACAGGACCCCTGCCTCACAGTTCCTGTTTGATGCTGATCAAGTCACAAAACCCAAAATTTTCATAAGTCATCTCTAACTGTGTGTTCCTCATTTTCTAGGTGCCCGACTTGAGATCATGGGGTCTGATTTGCAGAAGTGCTGAGTGCTTACACCTCCAACTGAAGTCAATGGGAGCAGTGCTCTGACTGCATTAAGTGCTATAGAAAGTTAACCACTCTGAGAAATCAGGTTCTAAGCATCTCGTATCAAACACCTCAAATGAATAGATGCATTTGACCTTAACTTCTCTGTGCCTCAGCTCCCCAGCTTTAAAATGTGGGGTTAATGTATCCTTCCTCACCACACTGGGTTGCTGGAAGGAGAACTTAATTCATGTCTGTGAAGCACTCTGACACTGAAGGAATGAGTGCATTAGAAACAGGAAAAAATGAGAAAAAGTGGTCCTTCCTAACAAGAAGGATTTGAATAGCATGGGAAAAAGAAGACCAAGGGCCACACATTGTGCTGAGAAATCCAAATGTTATTGGATGCTTTTCAAAATGAAATCATTACTTTGCAAGTAAATGATGAGAAGTTCTCTAGAAAAGACATACATAATCATGTAACAAGACAGGATCACAATGCATGCATGCACAGGACAGGCTGAATTAATTCTTGCAGTTCTTAACTTTTGAGTGTTTGATAATGCAACTTGCTTTCAATGGATTTGCTATGTAATTCCCTAACTGAGAAAGAAAGTTACACCAACAAGACAAAATCCATTCACTGACAATCACAGGCTTTATTAGCAAGATTTAATTCTACTGATATTCCTCTGAGCTAGTAGTGAAATAGAAGTAACAGGTTAGGTCAGCCAAGCAAGTTTACTTGTTTCCAGTCTCCCATTCTGTCCTTGTCATGCTAGTCACAACTTTCCCCCTAGTTCTCCCTGCCATGATTAACCACTCATTGTCTCCAGTTCCTCTCTAGGTTTGTTTCTTGTTCCCTCTTTTATAGTCAGGCAGTTTCCTCTCTGTACTTCTCAAGCTGTGTCAGGAAGTCGTTTGTGAGTATGGCCTACAGCAGTAAATGAAAGCCCTGTGTAGTCTCACTTTATGAAGTGTGGTGTGACTGGAATCTTTGAGGAATTAAAATAATTAAAATAAAGTGTGTTGTATGTAGAGTTAAAAAAACTCTGCTTGGACAAACCATTGTACATTTTCTTGAGAGACAACTGTTTATTCTAACAGTTATTCATAAACCTATTAGTTTATAAACTTACGAAGAAGTTTACTTTTAAATAAACTTTGATTTTTTTTCTCCTGTGAAATTCAACCCACTTTTCCAAAGCTAGGAGGCACCAGTGCATCTCAAAAAACACGTCACCAGAATTGAGAACTGAAGAGTTTGGCTTGAGCTGTTTTCAATGAATTTTTCTAAAAAATGAAAATAAATTAATCCTTGAGACGTACCCTAAATCTAAAAGTTGGTTAAAATTTGATTACAGCAGCTCCTCTGCCTTCAATATGGGATGTCTCTTGTAGCTTCTGATACTAACAGGAGTTCTCTCCCACCATATTATTTATTTTCTGTGTTAGTTTAAGGAGTTGTGCATATGTTATTTTTCACAGCTATAAAGTGGTATTTTCGACTTTAAAAGACTCATCTACAGGGGGAAGTTACTGTAATATAATGACCAGAAGCTCGTGTATGTTCCCATAAGAAAGTCGTGACCAGTGCTTGGCAGGTTATAAATTCACACCTTAGCTTACTGCATACTAACTTCATCATATCAGCAAGCCCGTGGCTATCATAAGCTGTCTTAATTGAAGACCACAATTATTTTCCTTAATGCCATTAAAATTCCACATTCCTTTTCATTTCAGATCCTCTGTTGCGTGACTACTGGGTGTATGAGGGCTCTCTAACCATTCCACCCTGCAGTGAAGGTGTCACCTGGATATTATTCCGTTATCCTTTGACTGTGTCCCAAGTGCAGGTAACAGCTGTGCTTAAAGTGACCTTGGAATATGGTTATGAGCTAAAGGTTATAGCGTGCAAATACATATATCAGGACATTATATCTGTTCTCCTTGAAGATCCCATTAGATCAGTACATGGCTTTTCAAGTAAAGGTTAAGCCTTTTGAGTCACTGAAAGCAATGCAAAGGTCAGAGATGAAAAACCTTGTTATCATTTATCATCTGCATTTAAAATAATTCTTTATTTAAGTGAAAGAAAAAGAAAGAAAGAAGTCAATGGGCAAAAGAAATTCATTTCTTTGTAATTGTAAGCTTTCAAATATCACTGCTTTTTGATGTTAAAGGAACAAAAAAGCACAGGGAGACACTATGTCCTGGAGAATGAAAAATGTTAACATAATACAGACTACCTAGATTGCATTGAACTATATTTAACTTACCTTGCTCTTTTTTAAGTATTTTATAATGTCAAATAGAAACTACCTATTTAAATTTGATTTCACAGCTATCTATTGTAAGGTGATTTTTTTTTTTTTTTAATTATATCTAACAGTCATGTGAGCGTTTCCATGGAAAACATTGCAAATCTGTGAAAACAATGAAAACTCCTGATGAGTATCCTCCCACAGTCTGTAAAACCCAGCTGGAGGAATACGGGTTTAATTTAAGTGAAACTATCTAGAATCCTTGAAGGTGAATGTGTTAATTTTCATTGCCTGCTCTGAAGCACGTGCAGACAGAAGGGAAAAAAGTATAAAAGGTGATAAATTCAGGTTTAAATTATTTCAGCTTTAATAATCTAACATTTTTCTAGTAATCCCAGCACAGTATTTGAACAGTTTTAACAATTTGAAGTTGGCAGTATTTCTTTTCATATGAAAACTGAATTCTAGTTCTAATCATATTTTAAAAGCAATAACTCCCAATAAAGTTATTTCTATGGTAGCTGCAACTTAAATGTATCCCATCATGAATCTGGTATTTACTTAGGAAATGACAGATCTCATGGCTGCTTACTGCTGAGTAAATGGAAACAGATCTCTGCTGGCATTATTAGTTTCAGAATAACTTTTAAAGACAGAGTGCATTTTGTAACTTGGCAGCTAATTGTCCAGATGTGATATAGATAGGTAAGAGGACTTAATCAGCAGTATAAAGACCATAGCTATTACACTGAGACATTGTAGGATATGTTATTTTGTGCTAGTTGCAGATTTAATAGTGTCTATTCCCTTTTAATCCAGTCAATGTACAAAGCCATCCGTATGCGGTGGGAGACAGTGAGAGGGTGAATGAAAGAAGAAGAAAAAGCAGAGAAATGCAACTTTAGTTAACATTAAAACTCATTTACCATAAGCAAACAAGATGTTGGAATGTGATGTGACAGGGATAAGTCTCCGGAAGAGAATAGTGTGCCTGGGGAAAAATGTGACCCATAGTGCCTAGGGATAAGAGTGTGATTCATCACCATGGCCTTCTATAGGTGAAGGGTAGCTGGTTTGAGTTGCTGCGTTACTTTGATTGGTATAAACCAAATCCAACAAGAACATTGCAGTGATGAAGGACATGCACAGGACATGGAGGGGCTTTTTCCCTGCCTTTGACACAGTATGCAGGTGAGATGCGGCACTGCAGCAGAGTGAGAGACTGGAATGGACTTAGGCCAGGGATGATACTTGGTACTTGTTGTAGATCAGCATCAATTAGAAAAAAAGTCCTCACTGGTAGTTACGAATGCAGCAGCATTAAAGGCAAGGTTGTGCATAAAAGACTTACGAAGAACATGAAGGACTTTTGCCAAGGTGGGATAACTATTTTACTTGCATCACATACTGCTTTCAGGTGTCAGTTGGGAATAAATACGGGGAGAGGTAAATGAGAGATGGTGAATCTGAGATTCTGAACTCAAAAGGGCAGGGAGTTTTCCAGAATGCCCCAGATAAGATTTTGGAGGTGCCAGAATATTTTGCTATAGCCTAGACATCCAAGATTTTAACGTGTAATTGGCATTTTGGCTGCAATTAAGTATCTGGCCTCTTTGTGCATGTGGGCATGAGTGCCTATGAGATTCTGTTTAAGGAGAGAAATGTGGAGAGAAATGATTTGTCTTTGGAAAATAAGAGGATGTGGTATAGCATAGACCATTCTGAATCATCCATGGAAGGCTGGTAAAGGCATTTAATTTTATTAAGCCTGCTTGTAGTGTTAAAGCGTAGATTTCAGTGCAAATTCATTTCTGATGGATTTAAATACATTATTTTAACATGTGTCATTAACTCACAGAATTTTCTTCTGTGGGATACTAATGAACACAGCATATGGAACTTCAAGTGATAAACTAGTAGCATCTGTGGTTATAGCCTGTAAGAGACAAATTCAAGGCTTTCTATTTTCATTTTTCAGGCCATAAAATAATCAACTTCTGAGTGTCAGTAAGTAGTCAACAAGTAACAATAAGTTACAACAAGTCTGATATACAATAGGTTTTATTGCCTTCCTCTGATGAAGCTAGTTAATATATTTGAGACAAGATGCTTATTCACGTTCTCATTTTCTGTAATTAACATAGCAATATTGATTAACAAACTGTGAATCATAAGGGGAAAAATGAATAAAATTGCAATTCTAGTTTGTGGTTACATCTATATATTTTTAGATTTGCTTATTTTGAAACAATGGAGAAGCAACTAATTTGTCGTAGGCGTAACAGGCTGGCCATTTCTAAGTAGAACACCTTTTTCTGTTTCTCCTGAAGTCATTTATAGCCAGTAAAGTTCAACTGATGAGTTGATTTGCTACTGATCTAAGTCAGTGTTAAGTGAGAGGAGATTTCGTCTCCATATGCATCTCACTTAAGCAGCTGGGATCTGAGTGTGTTGGTTATACGAGTAGCAAAAGAACACGCCAGGACTGCAGCACCAGGATGTGCTTTCCTGGAGTCCAGTGCTCTTTCCTCAATGGAAGTAATTTTCTTTGACGTGAGGCTTCAATTCCATCAGAGAGCTAGTTCCTTCACGAGTCTTTCTGTGCAGTCTGGATAAAGCGTGCAGGTGACTCTTCTCCCCTGGAGAATAAAGGCTTTGCAAATCTGGTTCTTGGAGTTTTATTACTGACCTCTGTGGAAAGGAGCTTGTCTGGAAAGATGCACCCTGCAGTGCTCTTTTTGCATATTCCTGCCCCCTTTTGGTGGTTTTTTTTTTTTGTTTGTTTGTTTGTTTTTTTTTTTTTTATCATCCACACTTGTCTTATGTTGAAATGTACAGCCCAGAAAGAACTATGTTGACTGCTTTGTGAGACATCTCACTCATGCACATACACTGCTGAAATGCAATGGGAGAAAACAGGAAACTCCCTCCTATTAGGCCAGCAAAGAGCAGGAAATAATTGAAAAAGACTTCCTCGTGCTTCCCTCTACTTTCTTTTGAAAAAAACTGAGATCTGTGAATAATGTGTTTTGTGGTTCACTGAAGCCCACAACAAGTACATTGTCTAGGCCACTCAGAGCAGGGATTTTAAACAATGATGCAGCAAGGAGCTGTTGTTCTGCTATACTCATTGTCATAGTTAACTAGTTTTGTATTGAATGGCAAGGTCTCTAGTCCTTTTGTCTACCTCATTCAAAATCAAGACCTCCTAAAGGACAGAAATAGTAACTAGCGTATGGAGCTGGAGTGGGAATTGTGCAAAAATTATGTCATCTGTGAAATAAAGCACTCTGAGAGGTTCACGGTATTCTGTTCTCTGGGAAGCAGGTCTGTGTTCTTGGAAGGTGTCATGGAAGCTTGTGAAATTTTCAAGCAGAAGGATAATGCTTCTATGCCTCATATAGAAGAAGTGTTTGTAGAAAACACAAAAGTCTTTGTTTTGTGTGTTCTATTCAGCAAATATTTAAGTGAAACAGAAGAAAGCAGTGTTCAGGATCTGAGTACAAGGAAGTGGTAAAAGCATTCTTGCGAAATTCTACAAAATATAAACTCGGTTCTTTTATTCAGTGGAAATGTGGCCGATAACATTGCAGATTTACCCCTTCACTGGTTAGAATTTGATCTGGAATTTCAGTGTGTGCCGGCCTAGGTCATTCTTAGTGTCTTCTGGGCGTGAGAAGAACTTTTATAAGTGGCTATCCCCATTGAAAGTATGTGAGTATTCAAAGGGTGCTTAGCTGTGTGCCACTGAAATATCTGTTTCCTCAGCAGTCCCACATGGTAGACTTCACACTTGTGAGGTGTTGGGAAGAGATAGTAAGTGGTTCCGTATGAGATGAAAGATGATGAGTATTACCTTATCACATAGAAATATAATAGGGGAAGTAGTGTCAGCACAGCTAGTGTGCTGTTCTGACAGAAGCATTTCTCAAGAGTGAAGCAGACCACAATGTGTATAAAGGGTCTTTGTCATGGTGGTCTGAACCATGGTATGAAGGACTAAAAAAGGAGCCTGGTGATCTCAGAAGAGATTCCCCCTTGGAGCAGGGCTACAATTCTTGACTTCCCTGAAGAGCAAAGAGCAGACATGGGGATCAGGTCAGTCCTGCTTTTCTGACTGCAGAAACTGGAAGCTGCTTTGAGAGGAGTACCTCCTGGAGAAAGATTTCACTGTGGGATTGGGGCAGAGCATTTGTAGTTATAGCAGGAGACAGCTCACAAATGTCAGCTTTGCAGAGAGTCTGCTCTCCCTTTCCTTCATCTGTGTTTGTTTGAAGTCTCTCAAAAGATCAAACAAAACCCATGTTCTTGTAAAATGCTCCTTCCTAAACTACAATTATTTCAGACTTTACAGAGTTGATGCAGATGGTGAAAGAAGCTACCTTTACAAAACCCATTCGGTGATTTACCAGCACTTGACTCCTGAAGGCTTTTTCAGTTCCAAGCCTGTAGTGGGTTTGTTTTCAGTTTGCTTTAAACAAACAAAATCTTCCAAAACAGGATTCTTCTTCTAAAAGCACCTTCAAGGAGCTTTACAGTTCATTCTGCTTTTCATTTTTGGAGTCTTAAGCTGTTGCCTTATATCTTAGCTGCAAGAAGCTGAGTGTTGATTTCTAAGCACAGTTTTTTTGAGGAAAAGAAAGCAAAGCAGAGCTAGCCTCTAAATCAAATAAATAAGTCTGTATCAATTCTGCTGTAGAGTGGAAAACAACAGTGAAGGCAGTAGTCTTCCAGGTTGCAGTAAGAAAGTATTCTCTGCAGGCAGTATAAGAATAAAAATGCCATTACGTGCTGTTTAGTACCTCACTTCTTTTAATTCTGCAATCATACTTGCATTCTCTCTATAATCCTTCATAGGGTGTTTTTCATGAAGAAATTAACTCTATAATCTCTTGGATGATAAAATGATTAAATACTTAAGGGTCCGTTTTGCTTTCTGTGTAGCTTCAGTTTCATGTTACAGCTGAACTGGGTAGTGAGGCATCAGAGGGTCAGCACAAGTACAAAGGCTCAGGCTAGGGGATCAGCCTTCTAGTAGGTTTGCTGTATTCAGCTAAGGTAGCTTGTCAATATGCCAAAGCAAAAGCAAACACAATTTTTTCAGTAGTTGTAACTACTTATTTTAAATACCAGACTCTTAAAAATGGCATTGTTGAGTGATAAGATGTAATATTGCAGAGATATGCATTGATTTTCTTAGTTTTTTTGTCGCTCAGAGCTTGATGCTGATACCAGGAATGGAGATGGAAGCGGCTCACATTCTTCCCTAGACCAGATTAGATTTAGAAAAAATTGAAAAAGAGTCTATAAACCAGAAATACATTTGTTTTGGACTAATTTAAATGTTTTGTGTTAATTTTTGACTGTATTCGGTTTTCTAAGTATACTTAGCACCTACATCTACAGAACTTCTGAAGCGGTATTTTGTTTTGATTGGAAAAAACCATATTTTTCCATATAAAATGTCGACAGACTTCCTCTAAAGCTGAGTCTGTTCAGAATTCTCCTGGTTTAGAAAATAATTTCTATTTAAATGAAGCAAAAATTTTAGGCAATAAATAAATCACTGGATGAAAGTCAAAATAATTTATTGTCGACCAAGTTATTCCTGAAATGCACTTCTTTGAAGACCAGAGTGATTACTCTCATGTCACAACTGTAAAGGTGATTCATAGGGTTTAATCTGCAATGGCTAAGAAGGTTACAGATCCAAAAAGAAGTTACGAAAAAGCAAAGGTTGTTTGCCAAACCATGTGCATAAAAGTTCTTACATTTTTCTATATGTTAAATGCTTTGACAGTGCTGACAGCTATTTGGAAACATTATTAATGATATATATTGACCTTAGTATATGATACCTGACAGTCTCAAGTTTCAAAGCTGCAGAAGTGGCTGGACAAGGCTGATTTTGATCATAACTCCATAGAGAAGTATGTGTCTCAGCTTCTTCATGTCTGTTTTTCTGCCTTTCAGATAGAGGAGTTTCGTAGACTGAGGACACATGTTAAAGGTGCTGAACTTTTAGAGGGCTGTGATGGAATCCTAGGAGATAACTTCAGACCAACTCAGCCACTTAGCGATAGAATCATCAGGGCTGCATTTCAGTAGCAGAAGAGGAAGAACAGCAAAAATAATCCTTTATTCAAGTAAGTAAAAGCTTAGCAGAAAATTCAAAATATTGAAATAATTTTCATAGGGGAGTTTTTGTTAAAGGAGAAAACTCATTGAGTTCATTTCAGCTAATGTTATTGTATAGTATCAACAATTGTGAATTTTGACATTACTGTTTTATTTTATCCTGTAGTAAAATAGTTTGGTTACTATTGGTTCTTTAGTGGCTGGAATAGTTTGGTTACTATTAGGTTCTTTACTGGCTGGAATCTAATATACGATTTACTGAATTGAAATATTCGTATTGGTGTCAGTAGGCAGTGGATCTTGCACAATTACTTACAGCTTTAAATTTCAGCTAATGCAGTGAGAAACAGCACAGTATGTCTAGGCTACATGGTAGATTTTCTTCACTGGTTGATTTCTTTCCATGTTTTTAGAACACCAGTCATTGCTGAATCTTTATAGTGTTATCTGTTAAAAAAAAGGGTAGTAGTTCTGGAAGGAGGCCTATAATTCTCAAAGCAGGCCTGTTGATCTTTTTTTTTTTGGATCCTTTCTCCCTGCTTTACAATGCTGTTCGTTCCCAGCAAGACTGAATCTCGGGCAAAACCAGTGCAGATACAAGAGGAAACTAATTAACTTCTGTCATGGCTAATTTTTCATATTTCATTCATTGAAATAGTTGCTGCTTCTTGTCCTCAGTGATGTTTTCAGCCTTCATTGGCTCACAGAGCAAGAATTTAAGGATGTCATTGGATTCAGTGCTTAAGAGCTAATACACATGTGAACCTGCATTATCCCAGCTTCAGTTATTAAAACCTGCTATGTCATGTTCCCCTAGCCCCTATCAGTTACAAGATAAATTCCCTCAATACTCAACAGTTACTTTTAAATCTCATTATACTTAGTGAATCAATGTTTTACTGGAATGAAAAAACCTGGTAATGAGAGTTAAAGCCCAGGAAGGTGGTTGAATCACCTTCCCCAGAGGTATTTAAAAGACATGTAGATGTGATACTTAGGGAGATGGTTTAGTGGAAGAATTGGCAGTGCTAGGCTAACAGTGGGAGCTGAACTTAAAGGTCTTAATCCAACCTAAATGATTCTATGATTTTAAGACAACTAGTTACCTTGAAAATAGTGAGTCAAGACATCTACATTTATGGCTGATTTTGTGATGAGGTGGCTCCACCTTGTCAGAAATAGTAAGACAGCTAATCTGGGAAATCTTCAAGAAAAGAATGAATCTGTTCACTTGCCTTGTTTAGTAAGTCCTACTACTTTTTAATATCGTAGCATTTTTCATCTACTGTCTTACAATAAACTTTATTTAAATAATAACAACCTTGGGTACTCCCATTACCCTATTTTACTGGTAGAATCCATTATATAAAAGCTTCAGGTTTTCTCTCTGCACATTTCTTCAAACCCATATGTTCACAGGAGAACCAGTTCATCCAGAGTTTCACCTGGAAGCATGCTGCTGAAAGTTTTTGCTAAACATTTTTGGGAAAGGACATTTATTTGTATGTAAAATTCTTGCCCTGTCTAGGCCAATGATGGAACTCCTTAGTTCATATCAGGCTCTGTTGTGGTTAAACCTCTTCAGAGCATGCTGTGAGTCCATCCCCCAACTTCATATCAAGTTAACAAATGATCAGGCAGCAGATAACCCATAAAAGAGATTGATAATTCAGTGCTTCCAAAAATGGATCCATTAAAACTGAGTGGGAAGATTATCTTTCCTCCTGCACATGACACAAATTATTAAATGGGCTGAGACAGTGGCCAACAATTTAATGGTCTTTCCATATAGCATAAGCATTCAGGTTTTTTTTTGAAGTTAAGGATTTATTTGTATTTTATAACCCTATTTAATATCTGCATCCCAGAAATTAAGAAAAGAAAGCAAAACATTATTCCTTTTATTAAAATTGTTTTCTTACCCCTTATTTAATTTTGGGCACATCCCTGAGCCCAGTTCTCAATTACATGGTTCTCTGCAGTCACCAAATGTCGTCACTTTAATCTTGAAATGGATGTTTCAAATTCATCCTGGCTTCTGCATAAAAATTACTTGGGAAAATCATAGCAATATTAAAGTACGATTTTTCTCAGAGAGTGAATATTGCCCTCAGGCCAGTGCAGGTAATTCGAGTCTGTAACAGTGAAATTACTTGACACACTGAGTTTGAATTTTAAGCATGAAAGAGTTTCCTTTACAATGCTGGAATTGAAATGTAAAAATTTCCCTTTTGCTTTCATGTTTGAAATTTTATTACTTTTGTCAATACTTATAAAGATTTGTTTTAAATAATAAGATTTATCTTGGGCATGCTTCACAAAATAATCTGCAGTTTTAATTCCCAAATGATGGCATTTTTAATGTAAAATGATGGTCCTCACTGTAGGGCTATGCTAATTATGGACTCTCAAGCACTGAGAAGGGAACTGTGACTCCTGGCATTGTGTAGCCCAAGAAGAAATGGCACTTGGCTCTACACCAGATTGAATTATTTATCAGAAAGTCATTTGGCCAGGTCTTCTTTTAAGTTTTGGATGCATCAGTCCAAATAGCACTGAAACAATCAAAGGTTCACAATATATTCTTGTTGTTGAGTTTGTCTTTGGGGAGCTGGAAAAATGAAGTGTAAAAAGAAATTGTGTGGCTTTGACCACCTTTCTTCTATGCAAAGAGGCAGAATGGGAGGAAAACAGTCTTACCTACTTTGTACTGATTTCCTCACACGATTCTTTCCAGGAGGAAGGTGTTTAGGAACAGTAGCTCCTCATACAGATCTCAGACATCCTCAGAAACGACACCTTCCCTCATTCATAGGAATGGGTAATGGTCCTTAAGCTGGGACTGTTACCATCAGCTGAATATTGCTATGAAGGCTCAGTAGCAAATGGGAAGGTAATAGTTTGCAGGGTGGCATCTACATAGTGATCCAAGAGGGAGCGTTTTTTCCTTTCAAAGAGATTACCTTTTCTTTTAAAGTTCTGGTATGTCTTGAATATTACAATTACAAACACACAGGTGGACTTTTCTGACACAATGGCCCTCTGCCAAGGCTGCTGGAACTCCTGTCCTAGTGCAGCCCAGGAGGCTGTTGGCCACCCTTGTATAAGTGGGGTCATTACCGACTCATGTTCAACTTTTTGTTTACCAGGACTCCAGATCCTTTTCTGAAAGAAAACAGAGAAAGGATAACATTGTAACTTCCTCAGTGTTACCACTATTTTTTTTTTTTGATACTTCATACTTGACTGAGAGCCCTTACTATGGGCATCAGGCTATTTCTTGACAATCTCAAGTGATCTTGGGAAAAGATTTTTAAGTCATATTGTTATATGAAGCAAAGCTTCACAAGGGGGGACAATAAATGCTACCACTCAGAAATCAAATAATAAAAATCTTAAATCTTCCACTTTATGAAAAGCTAGATTTTTGGAAATTTGAGCCCTGACTTGTTTTTAAACATGTGAATTGGGAGTATTCCAGCAGGTTATTTTATTCTGGGGCTTGCCACCTTACCTAATGGATAAGTACTTTTTTTCAGTCATGTATTCTTCACTGAAGACAGCATAATTTGTGGTTTCCAATGGATTTATTACCCTCTTTTTAATCCTTGTTGCTTTACATGTAACTGAATTGATAGACATGCCTTTCTCCTCTATTACATCAGTGGAACAGCCTAATCTGTGAATGAGCAGGATGTCTGATTTCAAACACTTGAGTATCACCTTGAACTGATGATACTGAGTTCAGTATGGCATGTCGACACATCTTCATCTCTTTATAAATCAGGGTGTATAAGCATGATTCCATGCATAGGATAGTTAAACAGCATTGCTCCCATTTAATAAGAGAAGGTCAAATAAATGCCTGGTAGAAAAATTATTGAAATCAATAAGATTCTTTTAATAGAAGGCAGTAAGAGGTAGTTCTAAAAAATAACTTGCTAAAATAATAATGAAAGAGTATTTTCTTTTGAAAGTGATAAACTTTAATTTACTTTACACTTGGGCATAATTAATAAACTAAAGAATTTGATTGCCAGTGTGTTGTCTCCGAAGTGCATATCCCAGACACAATTTATTTTGTATCCATAAATAAAGAATTGTCCTCCAAGTGTGATGATGGCTTATACCTACTCCATGTACCTATATACATTACTCCAGTTCTCTTGAACATTTTTTGTGTGACTCGTTCAGAAACTCCTGAAAAAGCATTGATTTTTATATACATAAATGCATGTACACATTCACATACACATTTGGTAGACCTTAGATTGTAAGCAGCTGCAAGTTTATCCAATGTCCTGTAAATTATGATAGCAAAAATTAATTGGGATTAAAACCCATTCTTGATGTAATTACCATTTTTCTACTTGTAGTTTCAAGATTAGAGGGGAAAAAAAAAAGAAGACAAAATATCAAGGTTGTGCTAGGCCTGAAGGACAGGAAGGAGTAATATA
Source organism: Falco rusticolus (assembly GCF_015220075.1). Taxonomy (NCBI): domain Eukaryota; kingdom Metazoa; phylum Chordata; class Aves; order Falconiformes; family Falconidae; genus Falco; species Falco rusticolus. The sequence continues at coordinate 45,020,170 of NC_051189.1, forward strand.
CGGTGGGAGGAACAGAGGCTGTATGCCTGATACTGCAGAGACTGTCTGCATGACATTGAAAGGTCTGAGCACAGCGTTAGTTTCACAGTAAGGAGAGAGGGCAGTGTATTGACTGCATCTGGTGTGTTTAGTGAGTGGATAGCACACACGTAACTTGCGTTTGAAGCTGCCGAGCTGCTCTTGTGGCAGCAAAACTATGCTGCCTTTTCCACAGGACATTGAACGGGGGATGAGTGTTGCCTGTGGGAATGAGCTAGTGCTAAACAGGTAGTGGTGGACTCCCCTCTTTGTGGCATTGCACACTGTATGGTAACTAGATTATAGAATATGAAGGGACATTCAAATACAGTGTGAGCTATGGAACTCGGCCTTGTCTTTGAGAAACAGAGATAGGAGAGGCACATGCTATGGTCTGTATTTCTTTGCCTAAGCAGATCTCAGTGAACTTGGCATTTGAATGGAGGTTTATGGTACGATCAATATGTCTCCCTATTCTCAGTTTACTGGTAGCCTTTGTAGTTCCTAAAGTTCACAAAGAAGTTGCTCTGCAGAAGTTCCAGCACTTGGGAATTTTATCCATTCCTGTTGTGTAGATTCCGGAGCTGGAGTGAGCTTTCAGCAGCCATGCATCATTAGGCTACTATGACCATTCTCTTTTTCCTGTTTTTAAAAAAAGCCAACACAAAGTTTATCAACACTAGTTCTTTAGAAATGCAAACACTGATTTCCTAGATTTGATGAAATATGAGTATTTATATTACTTCTTAGGAAGTGATTTTTCATCAGTCATTGTTTGTCTCCATGTGTTCTGGGTTTGTGCTTATAAGGTGGTTGGTTTAACTGTTAAGTTTTAATCTTTGAAAGAAACTCAACTTCACATTATCAACAAAACTGAGTATTGTTCTCCTGTTTTTTAAGAGCTTATGTAAAGTGCCCAACACTCTGCTGCCACTTCAGAATACTTGAGAATGTGCTTGTATTTGAATGTGTGACCGTAGGACAGACAGCCAAACACCTTTGGCTTGTGAGCCACACACCATAATTGGAGACCTACTGAAAACATACCAAAACTTCTGGAGCATTCAGGAGACCAAGAGCATCAGGAGTGGCTGAAAGATGGTACCTTTTCAGGTTGCCTCCCACTGTTTCATTGTAATAGCATGGAATGAGGCATGCACTGAGATTGTAAGTGAATGCTGTCATGTCAGCCTAACTTGTTTTCCCACTGCTGAGGGTTCAAATTAGTGAGTAGCTAATTGGAATTCTTACTGGAATTTGTGATTCTAGTTATTTCATATGGATGAAAACAATGCAATGAAACTATGCAAACAGACTCTTGCTAAGCAGATAGCAATGTTTTGAAAATAAAAAACAGAACTGTTTTGGGTTACTGAAAATGTTTTTGCAACTGGTAATTGTCACTCAAGATAGAGAATACCAGTAGTGACATTTGTTAACTACATTTTATGACTAACACTACAGTTTATGACAAAGCAGTGTTACAAATCAAAACTTACTGTAATTTTCTCAAAGATTTTTATGCATCCCTAGAGCTCAAGAGAAACAAAGGTACACTTTAGTTAGCTAGATGTTGTTAAATGCCCACAGAACTAGATGTAGACTCAATAAATGGTGGCCTTTTCATGGAAGGAATGGAAAGTGTTTCAGGGAAGATAAGGATTCAGAAGATAGTCAGTTCTCTTTTCTGAGACATTTGGAATCTATGCCTGACCATACTTTCAGGTGCTGTTTTTAGGAAGGTGTAGGATAATGGTAATGTGTAGTCAGTGTTAAACTAGTTTTGCCACCCATGTTCTTTGATTTATTTTTTTTTTAACTGTTAAACTTTGTGGTTTATCCTAGTGTTAGAGAGGAGAAGGCAAGATGCTTCTGTAAGGAAAAATACAGAGACATTATGTGAGATGATAATGGTAAGGAATATGGTAAGACAAGAGAGGTGGAAAAGCTTTCCAGAAGGCAGATTGACTACTTTTAAGTAGCAGAAGAAAGTTTTTGATCTTGTGTAGTGATCTTGACCTAAGGCTGCTACAATGAGGAATCTTATTTTCTCCTTATCAAATGGAAAGGCATATTATCATGGCCGTCCTATTTAATTTCTCTATAGTCCATTTATTTGCATTTTCTCAACATGTTTGGAGGACTTTAAAAAATAATCCTTTTCACTGACATTTTCTTATATCTTCTTTTTGAAGTGTGCTCTGTCTATTACTATGGGAACATTGGGACTTTTGGTTCTTAAAAATATGTCAGCTGCGCCCTGTCTTTGCTCCTGCGGCTGCTTCATGTTTCTGGGATAAAGTTACAGTCCTGCATTTATTCCAGTTTTGTCCAAGAAAATTTATTCTCTGTGAGGAATCTAAGTACATAAAACTACCATATGAAAGAATTAGAAATAGGTATTTTTGGAAACATAATGATTTTTTTTACATTCTGAGGATGATTTATGAAATGTGATTGATCTTGTTAATATTTCTTTTTTTTAAACCTTGGGTATTGTGATAATAGCTCTCAGATTTCCCAGGTATTTACACTTCATGGCACTGATCCTGAAAGCTTTTCTTTGGTGACGGTTGTCTGATCTGTAGAGGACTCCACCAGAAGCAATGGGACTCTAATATATGTAGGACTCAACCCAAGCAAAGGAAATTTCAGAGGCAGAAATATAATCTATAAACAACAAGCAAGACATCTAGACAATTTTCTGATTATAATACACATGCCCATTTGTACAATTGTAGCTCAAATATTGCATTTCCAAAAACTTTTCAGAAGAGTAAGAGAAGCAGGTATCTTCATATCTACTTAAACCTTTAACTTGATAGTGTTACTTGACCACATATATTAGGGAACAGTGCTATTAATTTACCGTGGTAGAAAAATTACTCTTAAACAAGAACAAAGGGTAAACATGAATAACAACACTAACAGTATATACAATCAGTCTTACCAGACAATATGTTAAGTATTTCTGTAACAAACCCAACTGAAAACTTCAGACTGGCTCATATAATTAGGCTCCTTTCCAAAAGTAATCCATTAATACAATAGCTGCGCAAGTCCCAGTTCAACTTAATTTCACTGACTTTGATTTTTGGACCAAAAGCGTTAAGCTTGAAGTAGTGAAAAATGTACAAAATGTGCATTCAATTAAGGAGTAATTAGATACTCAATCACCCTTACATCACACTAGGGATTATCCAAAAAAGAAGAGAGATACTACTTACTGCAGTGTATAAAACAGTTTTCGTAATTAGTTTAGCACTAATTGAGATTGAGAACGTGTCACTGTGTCACAGCATTAGTTTGCCTACGTGGAACCTTAAGAACACAAAGTTTGTGGCTTCTTTTGAGCTTCCTCACTCAGCTTTTTCAGCCTTAATTCCCTGATCCAGTATCATCAGTCCAAGCAAGAGGAACTGTTTTGTTCACTTCAGGGAGGGGGTTGGTTCTTGCATCCTTGTGTTAGTAGCCCACTGAAAAACATGCCAAGAGTTTTCCCAGAGATGGCAATCTTATTATTACATGTTTTTTTTGATGTTACACCTTTATACCAAACCCCAGGAAGAACTGGGAATGCTCTGTGCTATTACGTGGAGTGTAACTGTGGCTAAAAGTAGCTGCTCCGTGAAGGGCTTACAGCCTCCGCTTAGAAGGCAACTGGTAGAAAGTTCTTCAAGTTGACCATCAAATAGTCCTGCTGACAGACATCATGACTTTTGGGGATATTGGATAGTAACCAGGAAGCACATAGAAATCCTGGCACTGATTGTCTTGTGGGTAGACACTGATTTCTTAACAGCACTGCTGGTGACTGACAGCCTCTACATTCCCTTCCTCTTTAAGAAAAGTGTGGGAACTCTCTAGAGATGCATTGACTCTTCCTGCAAGCAATCGTGGCCCCAGGTGACCATTTGCATCCATGCATTTTTTGATTTTTTGTGTGTATGTGCTGAGCTATAGTTAGCACTAAAATAACCTCGGGAAAAAATGAGATTATTAGTACAACAGAATGAAATGGTTTGGCACAGTTATACCTACCACTTCTGAACCGAGAGCACTGGAGTAACCTGAGCAGCTGATTTCCTAAGGTTATGCTGAAGCACAAGAATATGTGTTTGCATGAAACAAAGAATTGAGTTTTCTCTGCTGTTAATAAGAATATTACTGGTGTTAGGAAGGACAAATTGGGTGATTGCTTTCTGTCTCCTGAGCCCACCTGAGTCCCATGAGAGCTGTGTACTCAGCACTTTACTTGGTAGGGCCCCTAAAATAGTAAACAGTAAAAAATTCTCTGTGACTAGTAAATTTTCCTCCCTAATTTACCACCATGGTCTCCACATTAGAATCAGTTACCTGACTAATTCAGAAAGCCAATTGTAAAGTTTTGTTTCAAGTTTATAATTTTATCACTGTGTTTAACTTTGAATTTTTATTGCCATTTCCTCCATTGCTAGTAAATCTTCCAGTTCTGGCTTTACCCTAAAAGAGAAGAATCGGGACCATTATGCCACTGAAGTATACACTCTGAAACTGCCCCCACCTGCTGTCATGAAATCCCAGCTTTTAGTTTTCCCTGTCTCCCTGGCTGGACATAAACAGTCTTTCAGACCCACTGTGGAGGAATTTCAGTAACATAATTGTTCCATTCTCTTTTCAGAAAGTGGGAAGACAATGCTCCCACAGTGCCCTCAGATGAGAAATGGAAACTTTTGAGGCTGCTGCTTCAGTTGAACCACAAAGCCTGTATTGTTTGTCATCATCTAATTCAGCCTTGATAGACAGCTGTGACAGTTGGTCTGTCCACACAGCCCAGTGAAATTCTGGGAATGGGGCTGTACATTAAGAGAAGAAATCACATTAAATCTTCCAATTCACAGTTAACTATTTTAAAATGGTAATTATCATTGCTTATATATAGTTACTTTGCCATAGCATTCAATAGTGGTTTGTGATCCAAGTAGTATTAATTTTAAGCTTGGTGTGAATGTTAATATGTAGAAATACTCATTATTATTTTGAATGTTAGATTTAATTTTATTCCATATCATCTCTTGTGCTGTCAGTAACCATCTTTTCTGTAGAGGGGAGGTGCGTTCTGTAAAACTAATAAAAACATTGTTTGTTCACAGTGAGTATTATACAAATTCAAAATTAATTTTTGGGCAGAAAGGAGCACTTTTCTGCCAAACCTATGCCCTTAACACGATTTATCTGAATAAAGCTGGATGACATTTGCATTACTAGGAACCTTACTGAAATAAAGGACAATTTTGAAGCAAGGAAAATTAACTGGTATAACAATAAACAAAATCATCTGGATTATTTTCTACTTGACGAGTTGTTGGACTTTGCAAAGAAATGTTCAGTTCAGGCAGAAAATGATCAGCCTTTGTTCTCCTGTGAATTATGATTGTTCTGTTTGTTCTGTACATTGCTGTGGAGGGTGGTCTGGGGACCTGCTCTGCCTGCCCTGAGCTCACTGCACAGCATGGGGATTGCCATGTTTGGGCCACACATCTGACAGAACAGATAAGGGAATGGTAGTCCAAGGCAGCTAGTGAAGCTCATAGCTTCTGATTCCTGCAAAATACCAAGATCTGCAGAACAGAGTCAACAATGTGTGGGCAATAGCTTTGATCACCATAGCTGTCAGTGAGGTCCACTTTACCAACATGAGAAGGGCAGGTTTAGGCAGAGACCTACAGGAGTGGAAGAACGCTGGAGGCACAGATGGCAAGCTCCAGGCCAGGGCACAATGGAGATGCAAACCAAGGGTTCACAAAGGGGACGTTACTCCCTTGGAGCAGATTGGTGAGTCATCAATCACAGAGTCATCACCAGGCAATGGTAAATGCAGTGTCAGAAGGCATGCTTAATTACCTTGTCAAGGGTTATGGGGAGAGCTGCTGCTGAATAATGAGTTACGAATTCTCTGAGTTATTTATGTGTATATTAGGGACAGCAGAAACAATAGGACAACCCCACACACCACATGTGAGCTGCGTGAGGGGGAGTGGGTAGGGCTGACTATTTCCCTTGTTCATAACTGTGCGTACTGCAGAAACACGTGCTTCCTATGGAGAGACATGCAGCTGCCCTTGACAGCATGCATTGCAATAAATGCTAAAGGATGTACAGCAACACCATGAAGTCATCTGTTTTTTTTGGGCTTAGCAGTGTAGCAATTGGCACATTGCTCCGTGGGCCTATATAAACTTGTATTTCTTAGGGTTACATTTAAGGGAGTCCCTCTCCACCTTCCACCCAAATTTAATGAAGTATAACCCCATTATCTAGTCCAGGGGTTCAAGGTTTCAGTGCTGGCCAAAACCACGTCTTGCATCTACAAGGTCCCTAGCCCTTCTGTAATGTCCATGTAGCAGCTTCACCGGCTCCTGCCCCTCTTCCTTCAGCAATGATTCCCCACGCAGCTGCAGCTAGAACCTGGAGCCCAACCCCAACACGCTGGTCACCAGAGCCTGGCCTCCTGCTGGTCCACATCTTGCCATGGGGCAGGGAGGAGTCTCTGCATAAAGTCTGCTGCAATGGCCTGCAGTGGCTGGGCCGGACTGTCCCTGGTTTTTGACAGGAGCCTGATAGTTTGTCCTAGTTGTCAGGCTTGGTACTAAAATCTTGAAAAAAACCCCCTCGAAACAAAGCCTTACGAGGTGGAAGTCAACTGCTTTCTGCCAGTTCAAGATGTATTCCTATCTCCTTGCACCCAGCAGCGACAGAGCCACCCAAAAGTGGAGTGAACCCCATTCTGAACCAGGCAATTCCCAGGTTGCCTCTGCAATAGCTCATTTAGAAGATCTCCCTTTGCACACAACACATTATTAACTACTGAGTATTAACTGAAAGGAACTGTAGTATTAATATGGCAAATATTGACATTATGATGAAATCTGAAATAGATTTATTCTCTAAATAAACATGTTCCTTATCTTGGAGCTGGTTGATATTATTCTGGCTGTGAAATACAGATACATTGCAAAGCAAATGATGTAATGTCTCCACCAAAAAGTCCATTATTTCCTTTTCCTGTGCTCCTTTCCTGTGTTTGCTGTTCTTTCCTGCATTACCTTGTAAAGTGAACTTCTAGTTGTGTAAATGCTGCTACAGAGGAATTGAGGTTAGTAAATTTGTGTCAACATTTGTCAGACTTTCTTTTTCTAGGCTTGGCTTTGAAAGAGAAAAAAAGGCTCCACTGGTAAAAATACTTGTAACTGTTTTTTCTGTAGACCTGCATCTAATTATAACAACAAATTAATTCACAAAACACACCCATTCTAGTTACAGATTGGTCAGCCCACATTCGTGGTGTGTTGGGAAAAGTTAAATTAGTCTTTTTTGGTTTTGGTAGGAATCTGCAGGGAAGAGTTTGCAGGAAGGGCTCTCTGTGTATTGCTTCAGTTGTACTGTACCCATGAGAGGTTTTATTGAGTGTGGCGAGCCTTTGCTACTCTCCAGTTAGAATTCCATGTGCCTGCCTTTCTATTAACATTTTTAAGAAATCATAAAAACCGATAAAAGTATTCTGAGGATAGTGTAAGGCCCTAAATTGGTAATTTCCTCTTCAAGCCTACAGCCACTAAAATTCTTTAGAATCAGATTGCTATCTGCACTGGAATTATTTTTAAAGATAATGTTAATGTGTGTAATGCTTGACGTAATTTTAAAGATTGATGAAAAATGTGAATTATAAGTTTTCAAGAGGTGTGGAGCAGTTACACACTTGTTGATCAAAAATTAATGGCATAATACTTTAAAGCAGCTGTGTACCTCATGAGGCAAAAGCTGGCTCTGCAGCCTGCTGGTGAATTTTAGGAAGGTGGGTATTGGGGATAGGAAGAAATCCAGCTCTTGGGAGAAGGCAGGTGAGGTGGGGCAGGACATCTGCTGTTAATGGTCTTCCCTCTCCAGGTGATGTGTTCTTTGGGTTCCTCTAGTTTTCTGGAGCTCCTGGGAAAACTTAGAGGCTTCAAGCTCTTAGCTTGGCTACAGATGGACTTTGCACCCTGGGATGTGATCCTGGGCTCCTCCTTGTTCGGGTTAGAGGAGCCTCTTAGAGAGCACTGTGCCTCCTTGCATTTGCTTTCTGCCCTGGCTCCCACATTTCCCTTCCCTTATGCAAAAATCAAGGCATAGGTGGAGCAATAATGAACACTAGGCTTGTTCCAAAAATACACCTGGGAGGTCACCAGGCACAAATTGGTGTGGGTTAAGGGACAGGCTTGATCCCAAATGTTACAGTGGCAAACATGGTATGGTAGCTGTGTATAGGAACACGCGTGAACTAGGATACTGAGTCTAAAAGGAAATAAGAGTGGTCCTTGGCCAGTGTCCCTGGCCATTCTCCTTGTCTGTCTTCAAAAGGTTGATTCATTCACCCCTGAGGGTAATTGGAGGCTACTGTTGCTGAAGAGTTAAAAGTGCTTAATAACAGGGCAATGTAAAGAAAAAATAATTTTACTGAGAATTTTCAGCTGACTTTTGCTGAGACTGCAGAAGCAACGAGGATGGGGAGATCCATGCACAGGCAGCTCCACAAGAAGTCATACACATTGGCGTTCTCCAGAACCTGCCAGCGTGCAGCTGCCATAAGCTCAGACTTGCCTTCATTGAGTTTGACTGGTGGGCACACCAATGGCGCAGTAATGGTCTTGTGCAAATTCCTCCTTTCATGGCTGTCACATCAACTCCAGTGAGAATGAAGAGAAGTTTCTTTCCTTGTAGAAATGGAGGAACCCCATGGTGAATGATGGCTGCAGAGGAAAAGGGGAAAACCCTCTCTGGGTTGAGGATTGTGGAAAGAGGACAAATTTTGTCTTGCCTTTTCCTCCTTGGCTGGATTTAACACCAGCATGGAGTTGGCTTTGAGGTGTGTTCTTCCTTTGTACATGAGTGCTGCCTGCTGAAATATCAGGCATTTGGAAAACCATCTACTGCATCTCCTGAGTCTGAACCATACAGGATGTGTTTGCCAGTGTTTATGTGGACATCTATTTATGAAACCTGTCATTGTAAGCACATACTTGTAGCATGCTATACATAGAAAAACTTATTTTTTAAACAAGGCCGATTTAAAATGAGCTTTAGGACTTCTAATTGAAGTTTGTAAATTCTAGTATGAAGACTGTGTTCCTAACATCAGTTCACCAGTACTGTACGTATATTGTTGGTGTTTGTATAATTGGATATTTCCCCTTTGCTTAATGAACAGATAAGTCCTGTTCCCTTCTCTTTTCCCCCATTATTCATTATTCAGTCCCAGATCCTTTACACTGAATGTTGTTAGAACTTGCTCTGAAGACATAATAATTTGTTTTCTTGTGGGGAAGGAGATTGTTTGAATGCTTCGGAGGTATTAATGAACTTACCTTTACACTCACGTTGCGAATGCCTTCTGCCCTGTATCCTGTGAGGACTGCTCTCTGATCACAGACTGTCTATCCATATGATGCCAGGCATAAGAAAAAGACCCAGCAGTCAGCCGTGTTAGAGAGATACTCTTTGTATTGATCTGCAACACGTCGTCCAGGAGAACTTGCTATGACCTTACCTGCAAAGTTAAAAACCCAGCATTGACTCAGCAGTCAGGTCACCTGTTCAGTCTTCTCCCTGATCAGTTTGCTGAGATGATGACTGCTACTTCAAGGTTTGTTTTTCAGTGCTGGGTCATTTTTTGTCTCCCTTCTGTTAAGTATCTTCAAGTCCTTCTCACCAGTGTTCTTACCATGCTGTGTACAGTGGCAGTGCAGCTCTTTATTTCTGCTTGCCCTTCCTCAGAGCCTGACCCCATCTTGATCCAGAGAGGCCCTTCTCCTCCCCAGATATCAGGCAAACAGCTGAACATGGGGTATGAGAAGGGGAAATGTTAGATAAACTTGAAAAGAACTTGCCCTATAAAGTACACAATGAGCTGTTTAAGGAAAAAGAAAGCGTAAAGATAGCATACTGCAAAAACAGCATAAAGAAACCTCCTGAAGTGTCATTTTCTCTGGCAGGGGTGTGGCTGGAAATACTCCTGCTGTGCTTGTATCTCAACTCACTTGTGTTGGAAGCCCTCTGTTCTGGGTTGGGTAAACCCAGCTTGACTGATTTACTGCTGGCTCCCAAATCGATGATTAGAGATCACATCTAGCAAGCCTTGTTCCTTGAGACTGCTGCTTTCCTGCCCCTCTCCCACCAGTGCCAGGGAATTGGCTGCTCATCCTCGGGCACTAATCCTTATCTCAAACACTGACTCTTCAGCACTTGAGAAGACTGGACCTTCAAGCACATAAGCAACTCTTGTGCTTAAAATGTAAGGCGATGTTTGTGACATGGAGATAAAAACATCTTGATCTGACATAGACATAAACTCTTTGCCTCCCTTAGGCTTTAATATAAAAACGCACTACAAACAGTGCTTTCTGAAGTGCCTCCCATGTAAACATCTGACAGGGGTGAGCATGAAACAGATGAAAGCTGTGATGTCAGTGAAACACATACAACTGCATATGATACAATATGTCAGCCGTGTTTTAAATAGCAGGTGTAAAGCAGTTCTGGAAAACATGTGTTTAACCTCATGTTGTGAAGATACCAGATTATTTTTTTTTGGATGCACTATAGGTCAGTTGGAAGTGAATTTCATTGTCTTGAATCATAATTAGAAAAAGGCTTGGTCTCTTCAGTGGGGTAATCATATGTGTGGCTAAGCAAAAAGAAAAAAAAAAGCAAACCAAAGGTAGGGGAAAGATTTATTCATGGCCTAGAAACATGTAGTAATTCACATAGATAAGGAGATGTTTACTCAAGAGACAAATAAAAAACAAACACAAAAAACCCTGAGAGCTGTGTGCTCTTGGCAGGGAAGCCAGTAATGATTACCAAGTGCATGAGTCTCAGTGTGAAATATAGGCTGCGATTTAGCAGATGTGTTGCAGCATCTTGAACCTTACTGATTTCCTGGCATTTTATGTTGTGACCACCCCAGTTCCACACAATTTAAAATGAAATCCTAGAAACACACGAGGCCAGAGCATCTCAAAATATCTGTGACTAGGGCTGTAATGAATGAATATAGGACTTCCAGAGCCAAAGAGCCTGTTTTCAACAGGACCCAAGGTATCTGGCCTTCAGATGATGATGTGACTGCGCAAAATTATTACAGGTGTCCTGTAAAGATGTTTAATTGCACTATATTATCCAACCACTAGATGTCTGCATACTATAGAGCTTCAGGCAGGGTTTGATCCCCAGCATAAAGAGCAAACAAAGAATATTTGTATCTGCAGATGTCTCTCTATTATAATTTGGTATCTGTTTTTTGTGACCTATGCCCCTTGTTCAAGGAGAGGCCTTTGAGCAAAGACATAATCTGCAAGAAAAATTACATACGTGAAAATTGAGGCTGTTTTCTACTACAACCGGAAAGAAAACTGTAGATTAAGCCATTTGTTGAGATCACATCTACTCAGATAAAATTCACAAATAAACGTCAGAAATCAAATCCAAATTGCTGCTACCTAAGTCATCAAATTCCAATTAAGCATGGTCAAGTGGCACCACGAAACAGCAGTAACCCGCCACAAAGACAGTGGCAAGTCAAGCTGTGGTGGCACTGTCCCCAGGAGCAAGGGTGGTTACAAGTCAGTGCTGCAGCCCCAGCAGGCCCCAGCTCAGCACTGTGGCTCCGGACACTGCCCTTCCAGCATCGCCATGGTTGCATCAGAAATGTCTGTGGTGTTGGGGCCAGCGGCAGCAGAGCCGTCAGTGGCTTTGAGGAGCACTGTGAGTCCCGGTGCTGGTTTGCTTCCAACTCTTCAGGGAGTCCCACTGGTTTTTGCTGCTTCTTACTCGCAAAATGGAGCTCATCTGTTAGATTTTAATGCAGTTGGTGCTGTTAGGAAATGCAAAACTGAGAGCTGTGAGCCCAGGTCCCCAAGGACTTCCTTTGTAGTAATAAAGACAAGGTAATAATTTAATACGCTAAAGCAACACACACATCTTTCCTAACAATAGGAAAGCCCAGCCTAAGTGTGTGCTGCATGGGCAGATGTTTACATATCTGTCTGGCATAAATGGTCCTCTCACAGGATTTCCCCAAGGCTCAGTGATCGGCAGCCCTTCCTAGGTGCTAGCTGGGCTGAAATGCCAAGAATGGGATGGGGAGAAAAAGTATCTTATGCTTTCAGGGCCTTTGCTAGTGCCTGGAAAACAAGTATTGCTTGAGTTTAGACACCCAGCTTGAGAGGTCCCTGTTGTGTGTGTTCATAGGTTAAGAACAAATGGAGTTTGTGAAGAAATTTTGTGAAAATTACTGGTTTATGCAAGGCAGTACCTGCAGTGCCTCAAATAAGCACCAATATAGAGGCAGATTAACCATGCCCTATAGCCCTTAAATTTGAACTCTGCCTCCTCCTGCCAAAGCCTCTTGACACCTGTATCATGTTGCTTTTGTTTGTTTGCTCCAAGATACAACCTCCTCTTGCTTCTCCTGATGGGACACTTTCCGTTGCTGGTGTGCGTTCTTTCCAAAACGCATTTAGTAGTGGATGGCTGAAGAGCACAGCTGCTTTTTGCGTGCTGCTTGGTATTATAGTATTTACCCTTTCCCAAAAGGATTTGTGTGGTGTATTATGTTCAGGCTTTCCCTGCTTCTTTACATCTCTTGGTTAGTTAATCAAGTAACAGTTCTTAAATCCAGTTTCTCATTAACAAAATTGAATCTAATATTAAGGATTCATTCTCATTTTGGAGTTGATTACCATAATTGTGGTTAGTGTTCCATCACAATTAACTTTGTTTTTAATCACTAAAAGGCTAACAAGCTCATTTCACACCCTTTTCATTTGGTAAATGCAGAGAAGGAAGATCTGATTGGTGTCTTGTCATTATGAGCTGCAGAAACTTTCTTTCACTGTCCGTAACAGTGAGTGTCAAATTCATGAAGCTGAGGGACAGAGTGACAAGGAGATTTTTCTGTTTTCAAGAAGTGGAGGTGCAAATGATAGGTTGCCATTGCCACTTTTTTTTGAATTGTGAATGATAAACTGTGGTGTTCACTGCATTCCTGTACAGTAACACCTACTCTTTTTAATTCAAAACCCCCCTGAAATTATTTTGAGCAGATGATTGGTGTTGAGAGAAGAGCCTACAGTGTGCATAATCTTGGGGTCTCAAAAGTAAGGAATCAGTGAAGCGCTTGAATGATTGGTCTTTGTTTGACCTGCAAGGAAAAAAAATGTCCTTTTTGACATTTCTAGTATTTTTCTGAACCAGAATGAATTTTGAATTATGTCAGAATACCCTAAATTACCAAGATTTAAAATTTCAACCAGTTTTATTCATGTTCTATAGCACCTTTGTCAGCTAAATTTCTCTTTTTGTTTAGTATCCAGCTCCTTTCTAGACCAATGTGCATTCTGCCCTTGTTTAGTTGATTTTTTTTTTTTTATTTTTCAAAGACAGAGAGGCAAGATATTGATGCTCTTTGAGAAAGTATCTGACAGTTGTTCCGTAAATGAAGAGGGTGATAATGTGACATTACTGTCTCTAAATAGGAGAGACTTTGTGATCTTGAATACACACCTCCTCTTGCTAATTAGCCACTTAAAAAAAGAGCAATCTGGTATTACTTTGGTAATCTTTTCATATAGGAAGACATCTAGCTACAGATAGATGAGATTGCTTTTACAGTTTTCTTAATTATGCTGCTTTCCCACCAATTTCTAAGGAAGAACCCAAATATCTTCAATTTTGGCAGGCTCATTAGGCAGCAAGAGACCAGGTGATGAGATACCCCTGTTCCCCTCACTTTCCTTATGCATGTCCCTAGCAGCCAGAAGGAGAGAAAAAAACCCATCAAAACATTGTCTTCTTCCCATCAATGAATTCCAGCTGACATTTTAGCTGTGATGGATGTCCACATGCAGGGGTAGAGCTGTTTTCACCCAAAACAAAGCAGTGGCACCTGTCAAGAGGAGGACTTTTGGCTAGAGGAAAGAAAGGAGTTAGAAATCTGTCAAGTCTAAAACTGCTCTCAAGAGTTTTTCAATTACTAATTTAATGAGATCATGTGGTATTTTTTATCTGCTTAGTCTCTTAAATTGTCGTTCGTTATATTTTAATGAGATTTTCTTCATCTCCTCCAGATAGAGTCCTCCCATTTTATCGGAGCATTCTTCCTGTTTGTTTCCAGCTGTACAGACTTACATTCAGAGCTGTAGTAAAAATATATTCAAGTCCATATGCGCAATCCAGACTGCTTCACCGGTGACTTGTAATTACTTACGATCAACAACATTAAAGCGGAAAGATTCACTCCATTTGGCCTGGTCTTCATACAATAGACTGCAGATTTTCACCCAGTTAATTCCTTCATCAAGTTGAGAACCTTGCATTGACCTTCTGCCTAGTCCTGCGTTTCCTTTAATCCATATTCTCAATGCTTTACCTCTGGTACTAGGTGTAACTGTTTTGTTTCGCATCTTCTGTGTCATGTGCTTTTTAAATTTTTTTTTCATTTTTTAAGTCAGATCTCATTAATTTTTGCTCATCAGCTTTCCTCCAGCTTTTATACTTTTCACTTTCTTCCTAGATTCTTTCTGTCACATACCATTTCTGTCAACAGGGCACACACAGGCTGTGTTTCCACAGCATAAGATCTGTGTGCTCCTGGATCACCCCATGGTACAAATCTGATCTGAATGAGGCACAGGCATATTTCTGATGAATTAGCCAGGGTATAGGGTATGGATATATGCCAGGCTTTGTCCCAGCTATGGGTAAACAGATGATGTGTATTCAGCATAAAATTAGAGTGGGCAGGATGAGCTAAAAACTGATCTGTCAAGACAGATTGAAGTAGTACTAAGAATTCAGAATATTTGGAACAAATTTGAACTGACAGACTGAAGTTGTTTTAGTGTTTTGTGTCATATGGCCACAGGGTTTTTGATCTTGTAATAAGCATCTTAAAACAGGTTTACCATCTTGTCTAACTACAGCCTCAGTAACGCCAGTGTCAAGAATGTAATAAACTTTCTGATATTAAGACCAGAAAGAATCCTTCAGGTAATTTCCCCCAATCCCTGAACAACCCAGACGGTAGAAATTCCTTCATTAATCCACATTATGTTCAATAACCTCCCATTGTTCTTTAATATTAAGGCCCCGTCATAGAAAATACGTGAAGCATCCAGCAATACAATGTTGTGTGGCCAATACAGTCAACACATCGTTTAGGTAGCATGTCTAGGGTTTGTACCTTGAGTCACCCTTTCACTCTGAACCTTGGCAGACCTTTTAGATTAGAAACAGCCATCCTCAACCTGAGTCTTGGCACTCCCTGAGACCCTTCTTTCCGAGGATATTTAGCTCAGCACGCTGATCTATACTGTGCTGTAGGGAGAGGCTGGTGAGACACTTGCCCCAGGACACCGCTCCCAGCTGCATTTCATTTGATATTTGCAACTCACCCCTGGAGCATTCTATGAGAGGGCTCTGCTGCTCTTTCCCTTCTGGAAAACCGCTTTGTAGGAGACGGGGGTATGGGCACTCTCCTATGGACTGAGGAGGAGAAGTCACTCATCTGGACCTCACCAGGAGACAGTACTGCCTGTTCCCTTCTGCCAGCAGAGATGGGGCAGAAAGCGAGTGTGCTGCTCGGCTTGGCTCAGCAGCCCTCTGCTCCCCCAATGCTGGCAGTCAGATAGCCACCAGCAGAACAGAAAGAGGAGCTTAGGCAAGCACCGGTCTTATCAGGGAGAGGCAGGCATCCACAGCTGCCTGTGTACAACCCATCTGCGAGAGTGCTCCTCTGCCATTGCTGTGCTACAGGCTGAGTGGTGTGGCTGCCAGCGTCAGCCTGGCTGGGAGGTGGGGGCTGCCAGTGCTGCCTCCCACATCTGGCTGATGTCTGTAGCTTAGGGTAAGGCACCAGCCGTGGATAAGAGAGATGGTTGCCACACAGGGTAATTCCATTGCCTGATGCTTGCCAGCTGAAATCTGCATCTGGCCATTGGAGGCAGTCCACTCTTGCAAGGGGTTAGCAGGCTTGGCACATCCAGGGCTTGTGCCTCAGCCAGGTACAAGATGGACATGCAGTCTAAGAGACTACCACCAGCACCGGAGACTGCAAAAAAGAGTAACCTAAAGAAAAGCTCCTCCAGCCCTACCATGGGAAAGCCACAACTGACGCTGAAGCTTGAACTTTATGAGATAAAAGTTGTCCTTGCCCATTTGTATGCCTGCAGATTAGGTATACAATTAAGGGGGCAGCTGAGTGAGAAGATAAGAAGGAAAATAGGACATAAATCAGTCAAAACAAATCCAGTATCTTTCCTGTCACTGCAACCAGGTGATGGGTCTTAAGCAAAGACCCAAAAAGGGGCGCTGACCAATTCCAACAGGGACACAGGAATCTCTGTGGATGCACCAAGAGTGACAAAGATCTTTTTACTTTTAGAAGCTTTTGATAAAATGGGTGATTAATGACACATAAAAGTGTTTATGCACTTCTTGGGAAAAATATTTATCTCTTTCTACCCACTTCAGTGCATAAAACCTCTTGATCTGATGGTATAAGGATTGGATTTAGCCAAAGTGTAATACTTTTCTCTGAAAATGACAAGTCACCTTTGTAATGTAGCAAAAATGTCTACTACCTCTGTGCATATTCAGGGATCACCTGCTGGATATAAGTTTCCACTCTTTCTCACTCCTGTTAGTCCTGCAGCTGGAGCTGCAGGACAAATGGGTCTGTTCTCTTCTTCTGACTCACAAATCTCTTGTTTTTAAACAGGAAATCTCTCTTTGTTTCCTGTTTTCCAGGTACTACAGAATCAGTAGGGGTAGTTCAAATGTTTAACTTTTTCAAAGCTCTGTTCAGGATCTGTCTCTTACATAGTACCTCAGGCAAGTCATCTCTGAGCAGTAGGATATGGCCTGGAAGCTATTTATTGTCTGCTTGTCATGCTTGTTATATACTTGCACAGGTTTGCCAGAGCTGCAGTAAGACTTTCTGGTACCCAGAGTATCTAATAGTTTGTCCTTCTAATAATGCAGTTTGAATGAATATTTGTCCAAATAGTTAAATGCTCAAATAAATAATTAAATATTAGAGTTTCAGGCACTACCTACTGATTGTTCACAGTATGTTACAACAAAACAGCATTGGTTCTGCCTATCCATGTAGTCAGTCTCTTGAAAAAGGGATTGCTGGCATGGCTGGAAATGGATGAACTCACTGTTACCTGCAGCCGGATTGCTTGTGCTTTGGGAGAGAAAGGCAGAGCCGCCCCAGTGTCCCTGATGGACCTTATGGAGGTCTGAAGTTTCACTGCTGGATCCAGGTGCCCAGTTCTTGAGCTGGAAGTGCTTGATCCTTCCTGGGTCACTGAAATGTGGGGTAGTCAAAATAATGATTCATCCTCTCTTCTATGGGCCTTACTTGGGTGATGTCTGATGGGGTGCCTTCAAGCAGGCTTGACAAGAACATTTGTTCCCAGAAGAGCTCTCCCCTTGCTGTACACGAAGACTGCTGCTGCTGTAAAACCGCAAGGATGTTGAGCTGCACTGACTAGTCCTATGAGCACTGAGGAAAGTGTGGCTGATGGGTATTTGTATAACTTGATTTAGGGAGCTTCCCATGTGAGCCTTCCCTGTCTCCTTAGAAGGTTTTTCCTCTGGGCTAGCCATGCTCAGCTTCAGTGACCATGTTCCCCTACCTTTCCCCATCGTTCTTGGGTCCTTCAGGGTAGGCACATGGTAGTGCAGCAGGGCACCATGAGGACTGGGGGCTCCCTGGGGTGGCAGGGCAGAGCCTGGCAGCCTGTCATGTGCCACCACCTCAGACAGGAACAGCCAGGGGTGCTGGGACAGCCCCTGTCCCAGCATCAGGCCCCTCCCTGGGGACAGGGGCAGGCCTGACAGCACCCTCAGGCAGGGACACAGAAATTTCTCCTGTGCCTAACAGCCTGTGACCCACCTCAAGGCTGTGAGCTCGTCTGCCAACAGCCCTGTCCTCTGAAGAAAATCTGTGCCCACTTCTGCTATTTTCTGCACCAGGCACTTTGGTTTAATCTGTAATCTCTGTGGTACAGAGAAGCCACCATCCCACCTGAGAACTGCGGTGCAAGTGATGACCAGGTGCTACCAGTCCCATGTGGCACCACCTCCTGGTGGTTCCCGATGCCCCTCTTTCCCGTCCTCTCTGCTTCCCTCGCGGGGCTCAGCCCAGGGGACAGAAGAAGCCCTCAGAACAATCTACTCTCCAGGACTGAAATACGTGCACAGCTTGATTTCATGGGCCTCATCAATGTGTCTTGGGGAGAAAAGCAGCTGATTAAGCAGTAACACCCCCCTTCACTGCTAGAGTGAAAACTAGTACAATAAAACATTTTGTATGTCACCCATCTCCTGAAGTTAAAAAGAGTAAGAGAGAGGAAAAGCAAATAATTATGTTTTGAGTAAAGCAGAAAACCTCCTGACCAGAAAAGGAGCTATTTACACATGCTCTTCAGGCAATCATGGGCTAGCCAATTTGAAATTAGTATCACTTCACACCTATTTCATAGCTCTTTCTTCATTCCTTGTGCACATTACTAATCTGTGACACTGTCCTGCTTACTGGCTTTCAGCAGTGAGGAGGAGCATTGCCTGGAAAGAAGAAGCAGGGAGAGGTGAGGTGACCTCACGTGGTGGTTCTCAACAGCCAGGCTGTCACCTTCTGCTCAGTCAAGCTTGTCCATCCTAGTGGAAAACTGCTTCAATAATCCTTGCTTTGTCCTGTTTGCATTAAATACAGAGAGCTGGGAATGTGTTCTCATCTATATATATCATGTCCCTGCCCATGACAGAGGAGTTGGAACTAAATAATATTTAAGGTCCCTTCCAACCCAAACCATTCTATGATATTATGATTCTGTATTACCTGTCTCCCTGGCATGGGGTTTTGCCACCTGTGCCTGGCCTGAGCACCAGGCAAAAACTGGCACTGCGGTTTCCTCGGGCATGAGGGGCACTTCAGGGAAAATGAACCACAACCAAGACTCACACAACTTTGCTTCTGTTCCCTGAAAGTGTAATAGTTTGAGGCAGCAGGATGGCACAGAGCTGCAAACAGAGAGCTGTGGTGTGGTCGTGCCGTGGCTCTCTGAACTTGTGTGGTAGACAGCCCTGTGGCTGGCAGCCTGTGCTAGGGCAGCCCCGTTTGGAATGGAGGTGGTCTTTTGCTCCCTAATGGCTCCTTCTGGACCCTCTTGCCCACCAGGTCTCCTCTGCCTAAGTAGGGAAAAGGCAGCTCTAATACACGAAGACAGAATATAGAGTTGGTTCTTTGCACACCCAACTGATGTTTCCAAGTGTTGCCACCAGAGGATGTACCAAGCACATTTTTGCTGGATCAACACATAAACAGATTAGAATAGCGGGATTTACCGGCAGAGGTAGCATAACTTCTGTATAGATACAGAAAATTTCAGTGTAAACTACAGTTCATGAAAAAGAGAATATAGGGGGACAGGCAAAGAAGTTGCACACTGTATTTTCTGATGCATTTATCCCACCAGCTCTTGAATCATTAACATATTAAATGGTAAATGCGTTTCTGATTTCTTGAATACATCATAATACCGGGAATATCTAGGCTAGGCCACTTCCAGTCTTTAATGCAGTTTCTTGCACAGGCAGCAGCCATTTTGATGGTTGAATATGTTTCATTGCAGTAATTCATCTTCTAGATCTGGGCTAGTCAGCAATTTAGGCACTGGGCAGAATAAAGATTGTTCAAAGAGACAATGGCTACTAGACTGAGGCACTGACTCAAAAGCCATTTGAAAAATGGTTGCTATAAAAAGGAATGGTAAAAGCATCAACTATAGATAACAAGACAGCATTTAAAACTGGTGTTTTAGAGAAAGAGCTATAATCTTTTCAAAGAGAAATGTCAAAGGTTACTTAGCATTTACATCCTGTATCAAGAAAAAGTGTACACTTTTAACTGAAAAAACCAATCAATCTCCCTCCAGCATTTTTGCCCCTTATACAGGCACTGAATATTTCTAGGAAGCCACAGGTGTACTTCAATATGTACATTCTGAAAGCGTATAATGTAGCGAAACATTCAGGAATAAGCATTCTGCATTCATTATTTTCAGACTTATTAATGGTCTGGCTCTGATGATTCAGTGTCTGGTTCAGTGGCAAACTACCCCATTCAGTGGGATGGGATCAAGCCTTTAAAAATATATTTTAAAATTAATTATTTGCCATCGCACCCTGAAATGAAAATGAGTTTCATCTTACATGGATAAACTGAGCTATGTGGTTGTGATCCCTTCCTAGAATGGACTTTGACTTGTTAACTCATTTATGACTCTGTTTGTTTAGGCACAAAGTCTCATCTAATGATGTGGGAGTTATTAACTTTCTAAACCAACCTTTTCACCCAGTACATGACCTCTCCATATTATGATAAACAAACATGAAATCAAATGGATTAAGGAAAGACTCACTGGTCTATGCTGAAGTCTGCAGAGAAGAGTTACTCTGGATATATAGTAAATTGCAGTTATTGTTTATTTGAATGGGCTTGTCAGTATAAAAATTAGCAGAATAATTTTCCTTCAGTTACAGTGCTTACAACATCTGCAATTGCTGTAGTAGAAAGCAGTGGATGAACAGATTCGTCTTCCAAAGCACAATCAGGTTCTTTCAGCTGGAAGTGTGCTAGGGTTCATTTTTTACTCATACAATTTTTCAGTTACTGGTACTATCACTAGCCACTTAATCCTGTCAATTTGAAATCACCATGCAAGCAGTAGGAAGCTTGAATGTTGCAGTAAATTTGTTTATTGAGTAGCCAATTATAAAACAAGTATTTTCTTACTTCTTCCTAATGGCAAATAAGCAAATCCTGAGCACTTTTTCATACTTGTCTTCTCAGGGCCAGTGTTAAGTATCTGCCCATGACTGTGGGAGCCCCTGGCAGACCTGTAACACATCAGGTGCCTTGATCACTTCCTTTGAAAATGTGAAGTCATTCTTCACCCTCTGTATCTGTGAAAGCAGATAGAGAGGGAATTTGGAGCCCTTGGCAGCACAAATCCTTTGGCCCATGCTGTTTACAAGCTGGCATCAGAAACTTCTCATGGTACTTTGTTGGAAATCCCTTAACTCTAAGAAGTTAGGATATAACATCCCTACTTAGACTGCCTTTGAATCTTCTGTTTCCCTTATCTGAATAATATAAAAGGAGATAAAACACATCATAGAAGTCTTATACATATCTATACACAACTACGCAAGCAAACCCCAGTCAACATCTAAGGCATAGTGGAAGAGCACAGGTCAAATATTAGTATTTTTTTGTGATTAGAGCCTGACAGTATCTGTCCTTTCAGAAGCCCATTCATGCACAGATCCCAGTACACTGGTGTGGTAGGGGGAGGTATCCTCTGGATACAGGACCCTCTGTGCCCAGCTGTACACCAAGCAAGTATTTTACAGAGCACTGGAACAGGCTGCCCAGAGAGGCTGTGGAATCTTCTTCTCTGGAGACATTCAAAACACACCTGGACACACCTGGACACAGTGAACCTGCTGTAGCAGCGGGCTGGACTAGATGATCTCCAGAGGTCCTTTCCAACCCTGGCTGTTCTGTGATTCTGTGATTACAGCCAGAAACACTAGGTAAGCAGACACCAGAGGATCCACATGGCAGCTTGATGAAGAGATTGCTTCTGAGGTCCTTGTTTATGAAGAGACTGGAAAGCCAGGCACAACTGGACTAGTCCAGCCATTCCTTGCAATGAAGTAATTGCTGTTTGCTGCCATCATGGACCCAGCCGTGCAGTCCCACACCTCCTGAGCCTGGGCCTTAAAGCAGAGCATCCTCCAGAGAAGCCTTTACACAGGGCTTGGAAAGCCTGCAGCTCCCTCCTCTTCCCTGCTGAACTGTACCTATAGTCAAACCAGGATCCAATTAATTGTCCTCAGGAGCACCTGGTGCACATCTCTTTCACCCTTTCATTATTGGCACAGTGTCTGCCACTAGGCATTGTCACTTGTGCAACTGAAGGGTAGGCACACCCTGCTCCCAGGATACGATAGGGTAGGATAACGCCTAAGAAACTCCATCAGTCAGGTAAATGGTGCCAGACAGAGCTGGTTAGAGCAGTCTTTAATTCTGGAAATGCTTTTAGCTCTGGACTTTACATACATGTCCCTAAAACAGCATTTCTCTCACAATGGTGATGCCAGAAACCTCCAAAGTGTTTTCAGTTAGCTTGTGGATTTCAGTTGTACTTTGTGTGTACTCCTCTGTAATGGACATATCTGGAGCCAATTTCTGGTACGTAGCTTCATCCAAAACCTCACTGTAATCACTAGCACTTCTGAGGCTTCTCAGATGGGTGGCTGACAAGAAGCTGCCAGGTTACATGAGTTTTAACACATCTTTCAGCTAACTCCGAGACCCAAATGCAATATCTGCTAGAACATGCAAGGATGTCATGTGGATTTATGATATTTGCTTGAGGACTCTGGAGCCATAAACCAATGAATGGATTACAATGAGATAAATACAGTATTTTCTTCTGCCAAATGCAATTCGGTCCTGATACTTTTCATTGCATTATTTAATTGAAAGCAGCTCCCATTCTGCTCAACCTAGCAATGTGAAAGTTTAAATGATAAGCCACATTTCTTTGTTTGAATATACTGTCAAATGCATTTGAAAATAAAATGCTCAATCACAATAATGTTAAGTCTGGTCCTTATGTTTGTGGGTTTAAAATGTTAAACCTAATAATACTCCTTTTTTGAAACTGGTCCAATCATGCTTCACTTGAAGTCAACGGGAATTTTGCCAATAACTTAAATGAAAGTAAAGTTGGGGCCTATATACTAGCTTCAGGCTTTAGGACTCCACAGGAGCCCAGAACTTGCACTTTCTGGAAATTAAATATTTCCAACTGCACTGAGCTGTCTGATTGCAAATTGCTGCCACATCTCCAAAAAAGCAGTAAAACGAACACTGACAAAAAGTGAAATATTTTTTTCATATTGCTGCCAGATTCTGAAGTTTTAAAGCAACAGTGATAAATGGGAAATACACCTTTTTCTTTTTTTTTCCTGGAACAGTTGCATTTCTCAGAGACATGAGACACAGTGCCAATCCTGCAGGCAAATACACGCAAGGAGAATTGCAAAGCACAGGTACCGTCTGCTTGTCTTCAACAAGCTTGTGCACATCCTGGGAGCCCACCTACATAAAGTAACTCAGTAGCAGTAGCTGCTATAGCTACTTCAAAGATATATTTTTTTTAACATAATCTTTTAACAGATTATTAAAAAAATAAGGATACATTTTTGTAGTACTGATCTTTTTTATTTTGACAGCATGGTTCAAAAGGAGGGGTAAGAAAGTTTTGAACACTTTTGTTACCAATTCTAATCAAATTAATTTAACAATTTTTTTTTCTGTTATTATGAAATCCTGATAAACTCAGTAGGCAGATGAAAGATGGACCAGATAAGTTTAACTTGATGTAAAGAATGAATCTTTTCAGCATTCCATTCTTTTGAATGAACAGTCAGCATAGCTCATAGAAAATAGTTTCTGCATTTAAACCAGCACTTTATGAAACCCCAAGTTATTTCAACCAATGCTTTAATCATGGCCTGAGAATGCAAGCAAACACGAAGGAAAGCAAGAGAGAGATGAGACCACACACACTACCTTACTTATTCATCAAATTTAAGATGTCAGTCTCAGACACCAAATTAACCTCCTGCTTCTGGAGAGACTCCCTCTCTCTCTTCATTTAGTGCTCAGAGACGAGCGGTGCAGCTCAGGTACAGATCAGGTGCCTCAGTGACACAGCATCGCTATCCCTGTTGTGCCTGGTTTCCTAGAACCATCACACCTACAAGGCTCAAGCTGAGGTTTTATCTGCAGAGGAGTTCAGAAAAATGGTGAAGATACTTCAGAAATCATAGAATCACAGGACAGTTTGGGTTGGAAAGGACCTTTAAAGATCACCTGGTCTACGCCCCACCTCCCCCACCCCACGCTGTGGATTGGTACATGTCATAAAAAACAAGCACTGATGTTCTGGAGCTAGTTTGGGGTTTTTTTGTTTTTTTTTTTTTCTTTCTTTTGTCTTCAAATGCTTTCAAAAGATAATTACAAGGAGTTGGGGCCATTCGCTCAAGTTACTTTTAATCCTCACAGTGGTTATGATGGATTTTACCCATGTTTTCTTTTTTGTACATTATTTCAGCACAGAGGAACACTAAAATTGCATTCTGATTGCTGTGACATACCGCAGGTTGTGGTCTGTCTCCCTCGGCCCCACAATCTTGAGGAACTAGTCTATCCACCACTTGAAAAAACCCCCAACATTTCACAAATAATTGAACAGCTCTGCACCCTTTGCTGGGAGACTTACAGAATTCCTCCTCTTCTTTCCTTTACTGATATCTCAAGTAAGCAGGGCCTGATTTAGAGACTCAAGAGTATCTACAGATCCAACAGACTCTGAGTACTTTTGAACGACACCTCCTGAAACCCAGTGTAAAATGTCTGTGTGGAGTTCTTTCCACAGCAGGGTGTGCATTTGCAAGTTCAACTTGAAGCATATTAAAAGTGTGTTATTATGTCTTCCTATGAGTTATATGTATGTGATAATAATTCTGCCTTACTTTGGATGGATAATAACAGATTCATTTTATTTATCTGGGAAAGATGGAGTTTGGGGTACAATGTAGTGGTTAAATAATTGCCCAGTCACCATAAAGACATTAGTCTATCTAATGTGCACAATCGTACATTCAGTCAACTGACAATACAAGCCAAGCAGAACTAATCAAAACATTGAAGGTGGGTGCTTGCTGCCAGCATCTCTCCCGTATTTACCAGACGAGCTATTTACGAATCTGGAATGTGAGCCACTTAACTGTGAGTGAATTGAGCTTTAAAAAGAAAAGGTAGCTAAAATTAAATAAAAATTTTCACTAAGAAGAGTTAAGAGAGTTACAGGCTGTCTACATCTAGGCTTTTCAGTAGGCAGATCATTCACCAGTGATAATATTTTCACTTTTAGACTGTTCACTGCCCTTCTGGAGCCCACATATCCTTTGTTACAGAGAAAAGGATGTTATCAGTAGATTTCCCAAAATCTTAGAATACATGGCTGAAAATATCAACCAGAGATCACCTGTCCAACTCCCCACTAGTAGCAGACGTACCTGAGCCTTTCCTAAGAGAAGTTTATCCAGCCTGCTGTCATTTGTCTAATGCAGCCTGAGATGCTGCGAACCAACACAGATCTCTTCAGCTGATCCCTCCAAGTGGGCACTAGAGGTGATCTCTTTAGGTGATCTCATTAATTCAAGTGCACAAAAGTTTTTATTATGTGTGATATCATCAGGAAAAAAGGTAAAGGACATCTGTTAGTGAAACTCACCAAATTAGAAGGAGGATTATCACGGTCAGTTAGATCTATCAACCTGTTTTGCTTTTAGTGGCAGCCTGTTGCTGTTTCATTTTGGGCAGCAATCTACTGACCCCTGGGATTGTGGCTCTCCGAGGAGCTGGCACATGTTTGTGTACTTTGAAAGAGCATGTGGAGCTGATGGCATTTGTGCAGTGCTGCTTATCACCTCAGCAGGTAGAGCACCTGCAGGTGTTCCTTGCTGGAGATGAGCCCTGGCACCCAACGCACCTTAGCATCGCTGCAGAGTCTGGGGTTAGATATTTTGCTACCTGTCAAGTGAGAAATAAAGCTGAAAATTAGGAACTGGGAATAACAGCCTGGTATTTTTGGCCTGATTCATTGCAGCTACAAAGCTTTTAGTTACTGCTTATGCATCTGCCCTCCTAGTAGTGAGGTGTGAGGATGGGTATCATTGTCTGCATTCAGTATCTGTGGAGCTTGGGTGGCAGGAGACAGAGGGTCTTCTGTGAGAGCACGAATAACTAAGACTTCTCACATCTTTGATTTACTGAAACATGTGGATGCCTGCTTGTACACAGGTGTGATCCAAGAGTTCTGCTTCTTCATTTGAGAAAATAGCTTCCCTTGGGCTCTAAAAGCATGGATATTTCCTGACCTCCTCAGAAGCAAGAACAGATCCAATCTGAATGTAGGAGGTAGTTTATTTACTGAATCTTATTTGCGTCATTTGTACAATCTTACAGAAGATTTCAGATTTTTTTGCTTCCACCAAGATAATTTCTAGACAATGTGTCATTCTTTCTGAGTTGTCTGTTTGTGCTCAGGTGTATAACCTGACCAGTTCCTTACCTGTTTATTATCTTCTTACATATGTGACAGCTACTGTGTAAAAGAAAATAGACACCTGTGGGTTTTCTTGATTTTTTGTTGGACAAATAGTTTCTTGCAAAAAGTAAATAGAAAAGTTTGGTTAAAATTTCTTCCCAGCAAATTAAAGCAAAGCATTCCTAAGCACAAACTAGTTAATAATTCCCTTCAAGTGAATGTATTCCAAAATATATTTCCAATTTTGTCTCAATTACATTAACAATACCTAACTGGCGTCATAACTGATAATTTGTTTATTCATCAGATCTGCAAGTTTATACATTTTTCTTATGTGTTCCCTTTTCACTTAAATAGTAGTCTCCTAGTTTGATTTACTGAGCAAACACAAGCAGTTTATCAAGTTTTATTTCATAGTAACATTTAGTGGCATGGATACTTTGCTAATACCACCGCACATTTTCCTCTGAATACTCCTGTCATTTTACTCATGCATAAAAGCTGAGCTAGTTTTTTTTAGAATCTTCTTACTCTCAATTCATATCCGTATTTCTCTTAGAGTGTAATAAAAAGGGTTTCTACAGAGTGAGAGCTAATTAATATTTTGTATATACCTGTGGGCTGACCTTGGCTGGCCATCAGGTGCCAACCAAGCTGCTCAATCACTTCTGTCTCCTCAGCAGGACAGGGGGAGAAACTACAATGAAAAAGCCCACGGGTAGAGGTAAAGATGGGGAGATGACTCCACATTTACTTTCTTGGGCAAAACATACTTGACTTGGGGAAATAATTTGATTTATTGCCAATTAATAACAGAGCAGGATAGTGAGAAATACAAACATAATTAAAGTCACCTTCCACCCATGTCCCCCTCCTTCCCCCACCATCTTCTCAGACTCAACTTCACTCCCAACTCTTCTACCTCTTCCTCCCCCTTTGAGTGTAACAGGAGGATGGGGAACGTGAGTTGCAGTCGGTTCATAATTATTCTTCTCTGCTGCTCCTTCCTCCTTGGCTCTTCCTATGCTCCAGTGTGGGTCCCTCTCATGGGATACAGTCCTTCACCAGCTGTTCCAATGTGGGTCCATCCCATGGTCTGATGTCCTTCAAGAACTGCTCTAGCAGGAGTTCTTTCCACAGGGTACAGTCTTTCAGGAATGGACTGCTACAGCATGGGTCCCCCATGGAGTCAGAAAAACCTTCTCCTGTGTGGGCATCTCTTCACAGGCTGCAACTTCTGCCAGGAGCCTGCTCTAGCATGGTATGCAGCTTCCTTTAGGGCACATCCACCTGCTCCATTGTGGGGTTCTCCATGGATGTCACCATGGTCTTCACCACAGGCTGAAGAGGTGGATGTTTGATCCTCCATGAGCTACAGAAGACAACCTGCCTCACCACAGTCTTCATCAAGGGCTGCAGGGGAATCTCTGCTCCAGTACCTGGAGTACTTCCTCCCTCTCCTTCTTCACCAATCTTTGTGTCTGCATAGTTTTTTCCCCTGATGTTTTCTCACTCTCTCACATCTGTGGTACAGTATTTTTACCATTTGTTAAATATCACAGAGGTGCCATGAGCATCTCTTGACAGGCTCAGCTTTGAGCAGTGATGGGTCAGTCTTGGACCTGATGGGAACTGACTCTGACATGGGGGTAGCTCCTGGCATCTTCCCCTGGAAGCCGACCCTGCAGACCCCCTGCTACCAAAACCTTGCCACATGCAATACCTAGTACTTTCAGTACAAGATGGAAAGTTGTCACCTTGTTTCCAGCTGCTGCACAATTAAGAAGTTAAATATCAATTAGCATTGTTATTTTCATTGCCTCTTTAATTTTTTGTTTCACTCACTTTCATGTTTTCAGCATTCCTTCTGCATTGAATTAGCCTGAAATCTGTCATCCTCTGTGCAGTTTAACACAGGCATTGGTTTAACTTTCTGCATAGTCAGTAATCAGCAGTCAGTGGTACTGTCTTTGTATAGCTATAGGCTCTTCCAGAAATACTCACTATATCATCCTGAGCTACTCAGTGATGTTCTGCTACAGCTTTACACACCTGTTAGAGTATGTACACCATAGATGAGGTACCAGAGCAGCAGTCCCTCCATGAATCCCTTACCCAGAACTACTCCATTACATTTTCATGACAATTGCTATATAAAAGGATAGCTCTGACTTACTGAAATACAGTGTTACTCACAGCACTCTGCAGACTACCAAGCTGCAACAAGGTCTTTCACAATCTCATACCAGTATACTCTTCACACCAGTCCCTCTGCTGCCTTCTCCTCATCTCACCTCCTCCAGGGCATGTGTTCTCTCCCTTCTTCCTCAGCTGCTCCCTCTTCATTGGCTCTCAACCTCTTAACAGAACCAGCCACAGCTGCACCTTATCTACATCGGCCAACCCACCACCACTGAAGCCAGCCCAGAGCTGTATGTTATCAATGTTAATTAACCCAGCTTCATTCTTCTACACTTTACCACAAGCAAAACTTAAGTGTGCATGCAGTTTATCTGTATTAACTCTGTAGTTGTTGGTTATATTCTTTTCTGCACAGGTACCAACCTTTTCTTAAGAAACTTTAGCAACTATTAGATTATTGGTGAGTCTATTCAGTAATACGCCTCCAAAGAACTTATGGAGAAAAACCTGTCTGGTAGACCCTATTACATTTTTATGCTAAGTAAAAATCTTAGCCACACTAAAATAATTTTGCACCATTCTGCACCATGTACTTTGTATCATAATAGTACTTAAAGCTGCACATCATAAAAATGGAGGTTGAATAAAGTAGTTCAGGATATAACATACTTACTAAAGGACCTTGATTCTGAAATATCCATAAAAATATCCAAGTTGTAATATTTATAAAAATAGGGTTGTTTTCTATATCAAACTCATTTGGAATCTTAAAATTTGATTGGATAACTGAAAAAATATTTTGCTTATAATGTATGTGTACATCATGCACATTAAAAACAGTGTTTTAAAATCAAATATTATGTACTTAAATTGTTAATTGTAATAAAAGGATTTAGGATCACTAGCTAAGTAGTAGTCTTCATTTCAGAATTTTCTAATTTCTGAGTGCTTAAATATGGAATTTAGTATTCTGTTGTCTTATTTTTATCCAGAAATATCTCTAATAACAACCAATATTTAACTATACCTTTGGTGCTAAGAGTTAGAAAAAGGGTTTTATCTATCTGAAAAAAATATCAAGGAAATAGATGGCAGGATGGAAATACAGCAGTATTCCAGTATCATCACATATGTAGGCTTCATAGAGCTGCTAGCAATTTATGTATAAATCTTGACATTTGGTTTCATTATTTGTTTATTTTTTATTTATATTCCTCAGCAGGATTATGGATGTTCTGTAGTGTATATTTTCATCAGCTGTCTTTTTTCTTAACCTGTAAAAGCTCATTTTGATTCTCCCAGCCAAAGCATCTTCATCTGATATTGGCCTTCTCATATCAGTAATTCTATTTCCTTCTGTGAAAGGTCTGATGATCTGGCTGCCTGGTAGCTACCATGATTATCTGACACATGCTGTATGTGTACCACTCCTTCATTGCTTTCCACCATTAAACCTGAGGGGAAAGTGATGTCAGGGGACAAGAGGATGAGAGAATTATTTTGCATCGATAAAGCCCACAGTCATGACTGTATGATAAAGAAGTAAGTGGTGATTGCAGAAGTATAGTTTCACTCTCTGGATGGATGGAAGAGTAAAGGTATGTCTAAAAGTCATCACAGCAACTGCAATCAGTCTTAATCAGGCATATCAGTACACGATAAGAGAGTGGCTTAGTGAAATACTGAGTGATGAATCAAAATGGTCAACATGCCTTGTGCATTTCATTGCTCAGCTACATGCAATTGAGAAAGACCGGTACTGAAGATCCTGTCTATCTTTCCAGTTTGGATGTTGCTATCTCCTTAATGAGACACTAAGCTGAAAATAAGAAAAACTGTTTTTTTAACAGACATGAATAAGCTGAACATTGGTAACATGACAGAAAAAAGTGCAGGGTTCAGCAGGTTTTGAATAGGCAAGAGAAGACTTCTTGGCTAACCGCTGCAAGGAGGGTCACACCCCCTTTTTGTTTCACATCAGCTACAACAAGGTTAACTTTGCATGAAGCTGGAAGCTGCTTGATGATAAAGTAATAGTGTGGGTTGGTTGTGTTGGTTTTTTTTTTCTTTTTTTTTTCATAGTACAACCATAAATGGGCTTCATAAAACAGGAATTTTAACTACCCTGGCTATATCTTTGTGATCATGACTGAGGGTTTGACATTCCCATGGTTTGCTTGCAGGCTCTTGGACAAATGTGTGAACCTGGACTGTCTTAAATTCAGCTAAGTCAGCAAAGATGGAGACAAGGGCACAAAGACTGTCAACAACCCAGCTAGAAGGTTGTGACTCACCTATGTGTGTGCCCTTCTGACTGCTTCCAGCTACAACCACTGATATAAATCCATCAATACTTATGATTCTATTCAGATTTAAAAGTTAAGTAATTCTGGCTGTCTGAGTGACAAAAATTTCGTATGGTAGTATGTCAGCTTTCTGACATAACAAGAAACAACCAGAGTTTAAAGCAATACCCACAATACTTTCTGATCTATTCCCCTGCAGATTTATGTTTATATTTATCTACTCAATTAATTTCTGTTTCTTTAGAGTTAGCAATAACTATTGCATTACTTATAGGATGACCTGTAATGAATATTGAATGGTGATTTGGGCAGTGTCTGCTGAGAGTCTTGGTGAGAGCAGAGAAATTTTCACCAGGAAAGAGCATGAAGTTATGGATAAGTATTTACCTAAGAACAATATCCAGCATGTAGAAGTTTTTAGGTGAGAAAAACAAAGAAGAAATCCAAAATATGTTGGATCTGTTCTTCTGATCTGCTCCTGGTTTAGCATTTTCACTTGACAGATTAACAGAGATGTGTAGCATATGGATTGCTCTGCTATGAATTATTGCATGTGGTATTCAGGCCTAAAGTACATAACTCTTTTAAAATGATCTACAATGGAAGACTGTTAATAAATTTTTCCTGCTCGAATCAATGCTAGTATTAGTGACAGGAAAATCAATTTAAGGTTCAACTAAATCCAGTTTCTTGAAATTCATAAATACATGACTAATTGTATTCATTTAATTCTTCTGGTTTTTCATTCTGGTATTCCTGGTTACAGCTCACACCAAACCCAAAAAAGTACCAAAAGCTGCAGAACCCATTTCCCAGTCCTCCAAGAAAGGCTTTTCACATGCTGTTTATGGCTAAAACTGCAACAAAATATATTTTCAATTAGACACCCATGCACGCTGACAACACTATGATGACAGTTCAATTTCACAGAATGTTGTGAATTTGTGACATGTTTTTTTTAAATGTTCCTACTGAAAGGTGCCGTAATTTTAAGCAATGTTTACCCAAGGTCCTGAATAACTTTTACTAGTGTTTTTAGACATTGTGAGTGAAGTCCAGGCCTTGTGAATTAAATGTAATTTTTAATATATATGTAGCGAATCCAATATCTACACATTCAAATTATGAGACATCTGCTGGAAACACAGTACAGCAGAGAGCAAACAGTCCAGGAGGTTCCCGGAGCATGCAGAAGATAACTTCCTGACACCGCTGGTGCGGGAGCCAGCTGGGGACGGCACCATGCTGGACCTGTTGTTTGTGAGCGGAGGAGGACTTACGGGGGATGTAATGGCTGGAGGCTGTCTTGGGCATAGCGATCATGAAATAATGAGTTTTTGATTCTCAGAGAAATAAGGAGGGGGGTCAGCAGCACTGCCACCTCAGGCTTCTGGAGGGCAGACTTTGGCCTGGTCAGGAGCCTGGCTGACAGGGTCCCATGGGAGGCAGTTCTGGAGGGCTGAGGAGTCCAGGAAGGCTGGGCATTCTTCAAGAAAGACACCTTACAGGCACAGGAGCAGACCATCCCCACGTGCCAAAAGACGAGCCAGCGGGGAAGAAGACTGGCCTGGCTGAACAGAGAGCTTTGGCTGGAACTCAGGAAAAAAAGGAGAGGTTATGACCTTTGGAGGAAGGGGCAGGCAGCTCGGGAGGAGTGCAAGGGTGTTGTGAGGTTATGCTGGGAAAGAATCAAAAGGGCCAAAGCCCAGCTAGGACTTCACATCCCTACTGCCATAAAAGACAATAATGTTTCTATAAATACATTAGCAACAAAAGGATGGCTAAGGAGAATCTCCATCCATTATTGGATGCAGGGGGAAACACAGTGACAAGGGATGAGGAAAAGGCTCAGGTGCTTAATTGCCTTCTTTCCTCAGTCTTTAATAGTAAGCCCCATTGTTCTCTGGGTACCCAGACCCCTGAGCTGGGAGATGGGGATGGGGACCAGAATGAAGCCCCCACAATCCAAGGGGAAATGGCCAGTGACCAGCTACACCACTCAGACACACCCGCACCTATGGGGCCTGGGTATCCAAGGGACGGATCTGAGGCAGCCGGCAGAAGTGCTTACTGAGTTACTTTGCATCATTTATCAGCAGTCCTGGCTAACCAAGGAGGTCCTGGGTGACTGGAAGCTAGCCAGTGTAACGCTCATCTACAGGAAGGGCTGGAAGGAAGATGCAGGGAACTACAGGCCTGTTAGTCTGACCTCAAGTGCCAGGGAAGGTTACGGAGCAGGTCATTCTGAGTGCCACAAGGGCAGCGATCATCTCCCTGTACTCAGCACTGGTGAGGCTGCCCCTCGAATGCCGTGTTCAGGTTTGGGCCCCTCACTGCAGGAGGGACTTTGAGGGGCTGGAGCGTGTCCAGAGACGGGCAGCGAAGCTGGTGAAGGGTCTGGAGCACAAGCGTTATGAGGAGCGGCTGAAGGAACTGAGGGTGTTTAGCCTGGAGAAAAGGGGGCTCAGGGGAGACCTTACCACTATTCACAACTACCTGGAAGGAGGTTATAGTGAGGTGGGCGTTGGTCTCTTCTCCCAAGTAGCAAGCAACAGGGCAAGAGGAAATGGCCTCCAAGTTGCACCAGGGGAGGTTTAGATTGGAAATTAGGAAAAATTTCTTTACCAAAAGGGTTGTTAAGCATTGGAACAGGATGCCCAGGAAAGTGGTGGAGTCACCATCCCTGGGGGTATTTAAAAGATGTGGAGCTTAGTGACACGGTTTATTGGTGGACTTGGCACTGCTAGGTTAGTGGTTGGACTCAATGATCTTAAAAGTCTTTTCCACCCTAAATGATTCTATGATTCCATATTCTTATTTTGTCTCTCCAATAGACTACAAAGAGAGATGCTAAGAGCTTATGGGACATTCAAGGATTTTTCCTGGCACCATCCACAGTCCTTTACACAGTTGATAATGGTATTTTAGTTCTTTGTCTCAAGAATCTGATCACCAGGGCTGTGGTCTCATGTCCCATATCATATTTAATGACTGAAAAAAAAAAAAAAAAAAAAAAAGTTTAGGTAACGTTTTTACTTGAACTCTTGGGGGCATCTTGTCTTTGAGCATTACATTTTCATTTTACTAATTTCTGAATTTCATTTCACTGTGTTTATTTTAAGCTCAAAACTAATAAAAACTATTGAGTGGGTGGTCAGAGCTGTGTTACAAGAATTTTCCGAGTAAAGCTTATATTTAAAATGAAGTATCTTTAATTCAGTTGAAGAGAATGAATTTCACAGCTTTGAAAAAAAAAAATCCCTTTTTGCCATGACTTATGGCCTGTAGAGGAATTATAGAGGACTGTGTGAAAAGTTTATTTGTAAAGAGGTTGTAATGATTGTTAAAAACATAAGGTATGAAATGTTAAAAAAAAATAAAAGAAGGGGGAATTGTAGAGAAATGAAGCTGGGTTAATTAACTAACATTGATAATATACAACTGTGGGCTGGCTTCAGGGGCGGGGGGTTGGCTGACATAGATGAGGTGCAGCTGTGGCTGGTTCTGTTAAGAGGTTGGGCAGCCGAGGAAGAGAGTGCAGCTGAGGAAGAGAGAGGAGGAAGAAGCAGAGAGAAGGGAAGGGAGAATGTGTGCCCTGGATGAGGAGAGACTAGGAGAAGGCAGCAGAGAGACTAATGTGAAGAGTGTGTTGGTATGAGATGGTGAAAGACCATGTTGCAGCCGGCTAGTTTAGAGAGTGCTGTGACAATGGCGGCAATAACAGTCATCAGATGTACTTGCAACAGATATGGGTATATACCTAAAACCACTGTCAATTTAGTTTGCTGTACAAAATAAATTTATAATAATAATTAATATATGTGAAAAGTACCTCCCTTCCCATGTACATTTGTGGGGTTTTAATGTTTTTAAACCAAATACATGAAAATGCTATTATGCTGATATAGACTATGTTTTAAAATGTGTTTAAATAGCAGGGCAGATCTAAGGGTATATGTTTCTGGACCACATAATTTTTGACCGGATTAGTCCACACTGGCCTATTTTCAGACACGGAATCTGTAAGAACTCATGCATATAAGGCATCTGACTATTGAGAAGAATATGGTATCAATGAAGAAGTGAAATACATAACAGTTATTCCTGAGAGTCCAGGCCAGATGAAAGAGAGCACAAGGATGCATGCATAGATTTTTTTTTTTTTTTGATTGAATTCAGGTTGAAAACGCATGTAGAACACTTTTGCAAAGCTTTAGATACATTAATACTTGTATCCAAGCTAAGGTGAGTCTGTTATGTGAATGAGAATTGTTTAAATTGTAAAAATTGTTTATGGTTAAGTTCACATGCTAACAATTTTGGTATTCATTTGGTACTTCCTCATAAATGTTTAAATTTAACATTTGTCTCTTAGGCATAATACCTTTCTGAAAAAATGCATTTTGGAGTAGAAAACAAAAAAAAATTAGCTCAAGTTAAACAACACTAGTTATTTGAAGTGCTGCTTGAGGTGGACTATCACATGCCAATATTCTATTCATCTATTGCATCTGAAGTGTGTCACAAACTTTGGAAATCACATCTCCTCAACCATACAAAGCATTTACTTTTCCTTCCTCC
This sequence comes from Falco rusticolus, assembly GCF_015220075.1. NCBI lineage: Eukaryota > Metazoa > Chordata > Aves > Falconiformes > Falconidae > Falco > Falco rusticolus. The sequence goes on from NC_051189.1 coordinate 45,055,496, forward strand.
AAAGTAAGTAACTCAGCTCAAGTGGCTTCTCTTAGTCACGTATTTCTTCCTTAAGGAAGGGAAATTTGCCGTTTCTTACCAGTGCTGATAATTGCCATCTATGAAAACAATTTTGCCTGCCTCTTTACAAATTCTTTTCACAGGCCTCGTTGCTCTTCTATGGATAGACATATTGCCCATTTCTGACATCGACAGATGCAGAGCTTTCAGACTCTACAGAAAGTAATGGTGCCTGACATTTCTGGGGTGAAAGCCTCTTTTTGGTTTTAGTGCTAATGGAAACAGACTTTTCGGCTTCTTGAAAATCCAAAGCCAGAATGTAAATGGCTATGTAGTAAACAGAATAGATTCTTTTTCAATCCCAGAAGATAAAGAAAAAAAGTAAAAAATGCTTATTATTCCAAAGTTATAGCAGAGCTTTGAAAAAAACTGCTTTCTCTCCAGAGCTTGCTTTCTTTGGTACCTTTTACTGAACAACTACCAATATTTAAACTTTATACATAAGAGAATTTGACAACGGCATACATCAGTGGCAAAGTATTTACGAATGAGAACAAACCTCAAACAGATTGGCTATAGTGATTCACAGAACCATTTTGTGCTAGGATGGTGTGTTCAGATGGCTTATACTAAATGAGAATATCAGTTACTTTGAATTAGTCCTACAGCAGTTCTGAAGACTAGATTCTCTACTTAGTGAAAGAGACCTGATAAATAACATTTTATTTCTTTTTGTAGGAGCTAAGGATCCAGTGAAAATCTTTATGGTCTGAAACAGGAAAAGAAAATATGAGGTATTTTAGAGGATAGTTTGAAGGGCAAGGCAATTTCATAATGGAAGGTTTCATAACAATGGTAAGTGCCTGTGCAGGCTTAGCATCTGGAAAGTGATATTTCTTGAAAAATAAGTACTGAACAATGATCCTTGGATATCATCTAATTACTATAATAACTTATTTTCAGTGTATAGGACAGCTTCTTTTGAATTCTTGCTTCAGGCCTGAAATTTGATGACATTCTTATTGTTTGATTGCCATCATATTCACATTAGACTGAAAGAGGTTGCTGGAAGAGTTCTATTACTCAAGGTACTAAAGCCTTAACGTCCCAACATACGTATCCATTCTGCTGCATCTGTGTAACACATATGCAAATGAATATAATGGGATGCATCCACACTTGACGTTAACTGCATACTTCACTCTTTGTCAGACAGTGTCCTAAGTCCATAAAAGTCATCAATTGTCAAAAATTCAAGTTGGCCAGAAAATCTCAAGGTTTTTAGAGATACTAGATTTTGCATGATGCACTCAGCATTATGTCACTGAGATATTGCCCATTTTTGTAAGCTTTGCCATACTGTCTTATGGAAAAAATAGTTCTGCGGAAGCCAGTCCTTAGGAACAATAGGCTTTCAACGTTCCAGAGAAATCAAGCCAATTTTAAGAAGCTTTTCAAATGAAATGTTTTAGGTTTCTCAGTTGAATGAAATATTTTGACCTGGGTAAAGCAATAAGAAACAATCCTCTGTGGAGAAGACACAATCTAATTCAAATATCACCATTAAATACATTAATTTACAAAACCTGCATATTCCATCAGAAAATTTTTCTGATGGAAAAAAATTGTGGAGGTCTGTATAAAACTTTACTTCAGGTGATATGCAAGATACTTTCTTCCAGGAAAGTATTGATATCTTAAATCAGAATGACATTGATGTCAAGGGAATAGGTTGGTACTATTAGCAACTGTTCATATATATTGTATAGATATAAAATGAGCAGGTTCTGAACAACCAATTCCTTGTTTGTTGTGCTGTCCTGAAAGTTCCGAAACCACACAAAATCACTGAGTATTCTTTTGAAAGCTAGGAGTCAAACAACTTATTTCAATTTTTTAACTTAATTTTTCTTGCTTTTTGTTTCCTCCTGGCCTCCATGGTGATGAGAGTCTCCTATGATGAATTCAAAACAGAGTTTGTGATCATCTAAGTCTCTTTGGTCTATGTGATGATTATTTTAAATTCTGTATCTCAGATGTTAATACCATGCCTGATACTATTTGGAGGCATTTTGGAATTCCATAGTCCAGCTGCGTAGATGTTGAAAGAATTACCCTAGCTATTAGACCAGGTGCTTAGCTTCTGTCCTGCCTTTACCTCCCCCATTCACTTGGCTGTGGGAATCAATTTTTCTGGTAACTCTGATTGCGTCAGCAAAGCAAGGAGCTAAGCTCAGCTAAATAACTTCTTATATGGATGTGCACACACACAAAGTACGCAGGTGAACAAGAACAGGAAAGTTACACACATAGAAAGACATCAAACTCCCAAACACAGTCATTAATACAGAATTTTGTTACCTACAAAAGTCTTGGTTTTGATCTGAGTTAGATTGGTGACTTCAGCTCTCACTCTTTTTAGCCTCATCAGCTTGCATGTGGCAGTTTCCACTGACTTGGAAAGTTTCCATGTGAGAGGTTTGCATTGTATTTTTTTTTTTTTATGCTTTCATGAAATTCCACCGAGGAATTTCATACTTCAGTTTTCTGTTATCATCTGAGAACAGTCCTCTTCAAAGTCGGCAACCATCAGCTGGGCATAGTTATTTCAGAGCTCACCAGGAACAGTGACTCCAGAAGGTTGTCAAATTCTTGCCATAAAATGAAGACTCAAAGCCGAGTGAAAGGCTACAACTAGAAAGAGACTCACAACATAAAAATGGGATATATATACTGATGCATATGTATTCCCCAAATGGTCACACCACCTTTGTGCAACTTGGATCAATGGAATTTGTAACATCAATGCAAACTTATGTTTTATTTGAGAAGAACATTTTCTCCAACACTTTACAAGATTTTCTTTTGTATGAAATGACATTCAGTGGTCCCAAAGTGATGTGAGTACTAAATACTCAAGCATTTCAGTACTTTCAGGAGAACCGAAAGACATTCTGGGTCCTTACTCTGGCAAGACACTGCAGAATATAATGACTAGGAGTTAAAACAAGTGAAATTAGAAACAGAGCAACCATTTTTAACAATGAGATCATTACTTTCTGGTAGAGATTACCATGAAGAATATGAAGATTTTGAAGGAAGATTTGGCTCCTTTCCAATCAAGATTTAGTATCTACCTCTGGAAACACCGTCACTCAGACATAGGAATGTGGCAATCATCCTGTGCCTGATTCAGGAGCCAAACCAGGAGTGCCTAATGCCATCTGAGATGCTCTAGAAGATGTGATCTGGTCTCCATGTGCTGTGCGAGTACAGGTTTCTCTTCACAGCTTCTTGTCCTGGGTGTGTGTCTCTACTCTGGGGCATCTGAACTGGCACTAGATGCTTGTGTTTGAGCACCTTGTACAATAGGAAATGAATCTGATCCGTTAATAGTTGGTCTTCCTGTATTAATTCCAACAATTTTCAGAAGAAAATGAAAACCACATTGCCACTTCATTTTTCTGTTCTGTAATATCACACTGGCAAATCCATGGAGAGGAGCAAGTAATCTTTTTCTTGGAAATTTGCAGGAAAGCATATGAGTTTGTTTGCTTTCTCTGAATCATTTTTAATGGGTTTATTTTGTTCTGCCTTATAACTGTTCTAATGTCAATAGCAAGCAATCACTTTAAGCTGTGTAGAATCGATACTCTCATAAATTTAAAATGGACACGCATATGAAACTTTGAATCTACCCTTCATTTTTGTTTTCCAGGCCAGATCAAAAATCCTTAACTAACTAGCTATCTAACAAAATAACTGACTGAAGATCAAGCAATGGACACGTTATTTTCTTGTTGCGATTCTTTGGATTTTTTAATTCATTTCTGAGTAATGCTATTCTTTCAGGAAAGCTCTATGAAAATGTAAGTTTAAGTGCTACTTATTGTGAGCCAGGAACAAAGAGAGAAGCAGTGGATTCAAGGCTTTTTGGCTATGATGTGCTGTTTTCTAGAAAATGGGCTCTCTTGGCATTATAATGAGAAGCAAACATATCATTAAGAAAGAGCTCCATAAAAACGGCCTGTCATATATCTTAGGCTTCATTAGTTTAGATTAATGACTTACTTGATATACATGACAATAGGTGAAGCAAATTTTTGTTTATTTATTGACAATTCAATGTAACTGTGACATGCATAAATGGGCTTCCTCCTGATTAGTTCCATGTTTTAAAGTAACTTTGTGTTATAAAACTTGTTAACTACAGTATCATTTTATTGAACTCTGCTCTGTGAATGATGTGATCTACATTGAAAGGCGTCAATATTGCAGCCATTCCTGGCAGGCATTGGAGCATTATGTACACAGATTGGAGTAGATATCTCATTGTACATATCCACAGACCCAGAAAATGTCCAGTTATTGAGACTGCACAGAAAGGACAATGTTCTATTCATAGGATCTGCAGTGCAAGGTCAGAGAACGAAACCTGAACTAAGTGTAAGGTTCAGATTAGTTTCACAGTTTTGCAGAGGACCTCCCTGAAAGTTAGGACTCTGAAAGCACCAATCCTTTCCCAGAGATCCCTGGCAAGGATTTGTAGCATGCAGCATAGCATTTGTGTGACTAAGTAGTGGGGGAGTGATTTCCAGTGTGAAACCCCTGTAAGGCTCAAGGGAGAAGAAGAGAGTGGTAGAAAGGAAGTTATATGAGCCTTTTGTAACGGAACAACTTTTGAAGAAAATACTTGTGGACTGATGATACAAAGATGTTCAATGATGACATGTTTTTGCCTGGATGAAATAATTTATATTTAGATTCGGTTACAATTTGGAAGCTGTAAGCCCGTAACATCATTGACATCCTGCGGTTCCCCCTTATTAATGCTCCTGAAAGCACATAGCTAGAAGGGAATTTCTTTAACAGTAGTAATTTTAGGCAGAACTGGTAGTATTGTCTCTTATGATGCCAGTTTCACACTTTCCAAGGTCTGTTTTCAGTGACTTCTAAATTTGCCAACTTGTCTGGGCTGATATTTTCCGTATTGAATGTTGATGTCAGGTTGCAGTTAGAAAAAACTGACAAAAGAGTTCAAATGAGCTGACATAAGGATCAAAGGTCAAGGTCAAAGAAGGGGTCAAAGAAGGAAGGAGTGGGAAAAAAAGTCTTTACCCAATGTGCACACTGTTGGGTGAACACAAGGGTGCGAGTCTCTCTATTGTTCTGGTGCTGATAAAACTGACAGTGCAATGGCAAACTGTTGTCTCAGAGTTCCATAGGTGACCTGGAAGAACTGCATTGCTGCTGTTTTCTATCTGCTAAAATCTCCAAATTTCTTCTCCAGCTCTGCCATCAACCATGTTGCCACAGGACAGAATTCCCTCCAGTTTCTTCTTTTAAAAAAGCCCAAGAGGTCACACATGAGAACACACAGGAGGAAAGCTAATAAGATAACAACAAAATTAAACCATTTTTCCCCCTAAAATGGGAACAAAAAGCTTTCAAGAAAATACATGTCCAATAGTTGATCAAGCTGTAAAAGGAGCATTTACTAAGGTGATGTTATTGGAGAAAATAAGAATCTAAAAATTAAATCTTTGTGCCGACGTTTATTGTAGAAGAGGCCAGAGAGATCCTTACTGCAGAGCTATTCTTTTCCAGGGGATAAACCTACAGGATTCTTTCCCTCAGGAATTCTTAAGCAACTGAAATAAGGAACTGCTCAACTATTAACTGTAAATAATAATCTGTCATTTAAACAGGTTGTGTTACCTGAAGAATGGAAAGTGGCAAACACGACACTAATATTTTATAAGATTTCCTAGATTAACTCAGACAATTACAAACCAATAAATTATATTTGTGTAAGAGGAAATCTGTAGGAAGATTCCATTCTGTAAGAACAGACTGAGTAATAAAATACAAAAATATGATATATTAGGGAAAAGCCAATGTAGCCTTTGCATAGAGAAGTCATGACTTGTGTATCAGTCAGACATCTTTAGAGGGGCCACTGAACATATGGTTTAGGTGATGTAACAAATGTGTTTTAAAAATTTTTTGAGAAGGTCTCATTGCAAAATCTCTGTGAAACACTAAGCTGTCATGGGATGAAAGAGAATGTCCTGTGGTGGATTAACAATTGGTTAAAGTATAAGAAACAGATGGTAGGGGTGGGTAGTTGGTTTTCAGAAAGAAGGGAGCTCTGACATATTCTACATATGAAAAATGTGCCATTCAACATATTCATAAATGGATAGCACTTGAATGATAAGGAGACAAATTATGAAAAAGATACAGACTTATTTGGAACAATCTAAAGCTGATTGTGAGAAGTTGTCAAGAAACAAACTTATAAATGGATGATAAAAAGGTAGATGAAATGTTAGTAAGTGTAATATAAAGGAAAAGAAATAACCTACAATTATTAATAAATGATGGTCATCAGTTTAGTTACCACCATTCAGGACAGAGATCTTGAAGCAACTGCAAACTGTTCTTCAGAACAACAGCTTAGATGAACAACAGTTCAATGGTGTCTACAAATGTAACTAGATTTTGATGAATAATTAGGAAAATAATTAGGAGCCTAACTGAATGCATAATCATGTCCCAGTGTATATTAATCATCTATTAATAATTCAAGATTTCATTATTCTAAGTTTAAAAAATGAAGCATGTGGTCCTGGGCATGCCATAACAAAAGAAAAAGGTTTAATAGAATTGCCAAGGATCCAGACAAAACCCACAAAAATATAGAGAAATGTGGATTGTCTTTCACACAGCTACAGAGCAAATTAAAAAAAAGTATCTGAATCTGGAAAAAAAGGTGTCAGCACCAGAGAGATTTGTAGAATGGAGAAAATCGATAGCAAACAACTCTTCTCACAGTACAAAATACATACTTTTCAAGCACAAAGGGTATACTTTTCTAAATGAGTTTAGAAGAGGATCAGAGAAAATCATGCAGGCTAGATCCACTGTTGGTTAATACACTTGATGAACTGTAACCTCTAGAATACGGAGTCAGTCAGCTATTGCTGGAGGTTGGTTCACTCTCTGCGCACGCTGCCTGATGGAGATATGGAGCCAGGCTCACCTTTGTTGTCACCTCTTCTGACAACATTAGCATTCAGTGTTCAGAAAGGAGGAAACTGGGAAATCAAGGTTCTCTGTGAAACTTTAATTAAAAATTCTGTTTTGAATAAGTATTGTGACATCTATTACATGCTGTTTTGCCCTTTTCACCTCCTGCAGTGCCCTCCCGTTCCCAGTACAAGTCCAGAAACAGTTTGGGAACAGAGCAGCGCTGTGTACAAAGGCAGCTCTGGCAGAACTGATTTTCACCAGTTGCAGTTGTCCTGTGACCAACACAGGGAACTGGAAGACAATACTGAATCAAGTAAGGCCAAAGTCCCTTGAATACAGCCTGGAGAACACTTTCCTATAGTTTCTTAGCTTGTGTGTTCATGCTCCAGGCAGGCCGGTATCTACAAACCTCCTCCTGCCTTTGGGCTGTGTAGCACCAGCTGTGTAATTGCAGCCAACCATTGACTGTTCGATGGCAGCACAGTTTCTGAACCCTGCCTGCTCCCTGTTTGTGGGGTCAAACGTCTTTCTTAAAGAGGGACTTAAATCCAGACCATTTAGACAAATTTAAGCTCCCGACCAAGAGGACATATAGCCATTAAATGGCAGGAAATCACATCAAATTAGAGTCTTCACAGCTCATCACTAATTTTTGCTGCAGTAAAAATCTGATTTAGAAAAGTACTAGGAACTCACAACTTCATCTGAAGTCAATAGGATTATGTAGAGCTGCTATAGGACATTAAATGCTCTGAGGCATCTGATCTTCTTGTGTCTCAAATTCTGCCTGATAAACAGTGGAATTACTTGTTTTCACATATGTGTTCAGGCACTCTGGCTACAAAATAATATTCACACCACTCTTCAGCTCAAATGTTGTGAAAATAAATCAATTAATATGAATTAATATTTATATGTCACTCAGTTGTGGAAGTGATGAGTGCCACTGAAAAGTAAAACTTTTTTCCAACTTTAAATCTACATTTTAGAAACATATGACCTGAGGTTGCATACTGAATAGGAAAAAAATAGCATATTGATTAGATTATTCTTTAGACTGTTTTGCATGCTAAATGTGGTAGCTAGTGTTTGCAGAATTATTTTGTAATTGTATAATTAAAGACAATAATAGGAAAACCTGGACACAACCTTACAATGGCAACCTTAATTCTAACATTTCCTAAGTACTTAGGGCTTGCTTTGAAAGCCTGCTTTTTGAATGTATGATTTGTGTGTGTGTAATACAAACCATGAGGTTTATATTAGCATTGATTGTTAGGAATTGCATATATATCCATCCCACACTTTCACTGTAACATTTTTGTACAAATTGAAAATAAACACATTCTAAGGCAATTTTAGAAACATTCACATTTTATGGTTTAGCCAGTCCAGAGTAGTGCTAGATTTCTGCATAATAATGTCATTACATTCAAAGGAAATAGAAAGTTTGATGGTGGATGGGTTATTGCAGATCAGTGAAAAGAGAGATTGGTTTTCCCCTTCATATAATGTCTATATTTAGTGAGTATGATCATGCCATCACACCATACAGAAAAAAATGATAAAAGCAAGGGTCTACATCCAGGCTACTTACCTTAAAAATAATTTACTTTTTATTATACCAAAGTGGTGGGAATAATGTTGTCTAGGGATTTTTAATATTTCTAGACTATACTTCCATTTCCAGTCTCTTGGGCAGCACGAGCACATACTGTGTTTCAACAGGTAGATTCTGAATAATATTATTTGTAATTTTAAGAAAAAAATAATAGCTGGCAAAACAATCACAATATTCCAGAGCAGAAACCACAAAATCTGCTTATAATTCACCATTCTACACAAGAAATTGGCTTCCTTCTCTGACATCCTAGAAGACTCTGGCCCAAACTTTCAAGAAGTGATTAGAATAGAAAGATTAAAAAAAATTACAGCTCTAAGATGCAATAAGAAGAGCGGTCATCCCCTGCTTTTGCTGCTTTCACGTCATGTTGATCTGAAGGAACATGAGTTCCTAACACTTGTAAAGTCTCTCAGGCAGCACAGGAAAAAAAAAAAAATAATCCATATTCTTCTGTCCTTCAGATGTCAGCCCTGGAGAAAATTGGCTTATCCATGTAGGAGATTGTTAATGAACTTGATGGAGGGGCAGTGAACATGAATTTTTATGTATTGTGTATAGGGTTTTTTTACTTAAATTAATAACTGCAATTTATCCTCTCTTTTTTAGCCACCTTTTATATAGTTGCTAGCTATTTTGTATCACAAGCATCCGGAAGATAAATGTTCAGTGCGTGAAATATTACCTTCATCCCCTATCCATGCTGCAGATCATACATCCAGGTTAATGTTAACAAAATAATCTGTAGGTAGACTCAGGGAAGCAATCAGAAGGAACTACTTTCAGGTCAGGAACTAATATGTGCAATTTTCCTTGAAATTTTTGTACGGTTAAGCACTTCACCTGTACATGATGGGCACTGAGATTTGGTCCCATGATTCTTGGCTCTTCTGAGTCACACTGATCACTACCCAAATCTGATATGATGTGCTCTTGGGCTATATAGCTGTCTTTCCTTGAGACAAAATCTGAACCAAGTCCCTTCACTGAGCTGCTGGCATTGTCTTCAGCAGATATCAGCACCAGCAGATACCAGCACCAGCAGGGAGGCACAGAGCATCCCACATGGCAGCAGCACAGTGTCCCTGTCCAGAGGAAAACAACTTTTTCTAGCTCCAGCAGCTACAGATTTGCTGGTCTCAGAAGCAGTAAGGTTTATATCCCTTTCTAACTTAAACCAAATCCTGTTTAACTGAATTTAAAGCACACTTACTGCCAGTATAAATGCATGATCCTTCTCAAATCCTACTAAATCACTGGTTTCAGTGATTTTGCTGGCATGGGAAGAGCCAAGGGAAGCTCAGTGTGGATTAGGATGTGGATCCCTGACTGTGAAAGAATGATCTCAGGGACCAGGCAACTGAGACAGGAGTGTGTTAAAAGGTCCAGCTCCTCTCCCTGTCTGATTTGGGAATGGTCGTGTTCCAGGGTGGTACAAGGGAAGAGATTTAGGTATAGCTAGTTGTCTAAGATCTATCTGTTGAGATCTCTATGGACAGATATTTTGCCCTGAATGGCCCAATTCCAGACAAGTAAACCAATTTTCCTTCAGCTCAAAAACCAATTTTCCTTTAGCTCAACAACCCTATATGACAGGACATCCATGAACATCCTTTTCTCTAAAAGGGAAGTGGAGGCTGGAAAGCTCAGCCACAGGGAGGTGTAGGTGCACAGTGAAACAAACTCTGGAAGGCCAGCTCTTCACTGGTTTAAATCAGCATGGCACCAATGTCTTCAAGAAAACAAAGTCAATTTACATTAGCTAAGGAATCAATATCTAGTGATATATTGAAATGAAGGGAGTTTTCCCCCCATCCCTCAGGTGCCTAAAGCAGCTACCAAAGGGGGAGAAAAGAGTCTTTCTCTTAAAGGGTGACTCCGAATGTGGAACCAGACTTTGCTGTGCCAAACAGCTGCCTAAAGGAGCCTGTTCCCGTCCCTTCATCAGATCTCAGGGAATCCAGTCAACTGTGCGGTATACAGTAGGTACCTAAAGCTGAGAGGGTTGATTTATCCCATAGGAAAGGTTTTTAGCTGACAATTATGTAGAGGATCTCCTTGGTCAAAGAAGCTAAAAACATACATCAGCCAAAGAGAGACCCAACCTTGTAGCCTCTAATCACATGAATAATCATGCTGAAACCTACAGAGTCCTGCAAAATGGCCTGCTGGATAAAGACCATAATGTTTAATAAATTTGATATACATTTTTTTTCCCATTGAGAAAGAACAATAGAACGCATCTAATTCATTTCAGTTCTGAAATGAAGGAATGACTCAGAAGCCACAGACTGATTAGCAAACAGGAAATGGAGAAAGGTCTCTGTGTTGTAATTTTGAGACAATATTCTACAGTTAATCTCTTTGAAAAATAATGGAACCAGACTTTAATATTAACCTGTCATTGCACTGAAAAAGCATCTAAAAAGAACAGTAAGCAGTATCAATGAAATTAATCGAATGACATTTTACTGTTGCCACAGACTAGAAATCCAGAGATTCAGCAGACGAAAGGAAAATATTCTAGATTTACTAACTAAATGATGCAGTTGCAACATTTTATAGATTATAGTATGAGGTAAAAATTGTGTCTTTTCAAATTTAAAAGCTCAATTTTCATAAAAGCCCTCTTTAACTTGGTTGTGCAATCCTTCCTTGCTGCCAGAATAAATTTCAGCAGTGCTCTTGTCAAACAGGACACTTAATACTTTTCACTACACTGTTACAACTCCCTGCCACTAGAACACAGACACGTAAGAAGTGTGAGACCCTTAGAACTTAATCCAAAGCTTTTTACATTGTCCTTGTATTAGCTTGTGTTTATCTTCATTAAAAATACAACATTTCTTTTATAACACAACAATTAGTGGTCCAATATAATTTAAATTACTGCCTCCAAGAGGGTGCTAAAAGAAAAATACACCATTCTACTGAGATAGTGAATAAACACAAATCTCAAAATAAGAGCAAATGGAGGTATTATCCCATGAGAAAGTCTTCTGAATTGATCTATTATTTTGCAGCTTGAAATGTGCCGCTATTGTACTTCCACTTGATTATGAGTCTTGTTATCACTTCCTCCAGTTGATCCAAATTGAGTGCTTCTGACATTTGCAAAGTTGCTCACACATTCCGCTGCGCAGCAGGGAAAACCTTGTTAATGAAGAAATAACAAGCAGAAGAAGTGAATAAATATTTAGTTGATTGTAAAGAGGTACAGTTGCTGGTATTTAAATGCTGAAAATACAAGAACCCCCAAGCTACAGTGACACGCTTGCTCATGTCCTCTAAAACAGGGGTGCTAGTGGTGCTTCTCTCTGTGCCACAGGGCACTTTCATTTCCTGATTCCATTATATACTAAGTGGCCACCTGAACCTGCCAATGAACTTGTTCTATTGTGTTTTTCTATTTTTAATCCAAAAGGAGTAAACACATTTCTCATCAGATGTGTCACACACTGCTCTACATTGGTGAGATTTATGAAGGTGTCACAGAGTTATTACAGAGCCATTCATTTATAAATAGTTGTCCATTTTTCAGGAAATCATAAATGATAAGAGTATTTCCACCATTTCACAAAACTGTATTGTAAGAAGGGTGCCCATTTGAGTTTATTTCCGACTACACTGCACTGGTGTAATTTGCTTTTTGTCCCTCCACCCTCACCCATTGCTTCAAGGCTTTCTCTCTACTTCATGTGCAGCTGGATTCATGCATTGGATGGCTAACAGTAGTACAGCAAGGAACATAACTATTCCAGTAGTCATTTATAGACAAAAAAAAAAAAAAATATTCCTCTCTTCAGCCAACCAGGCTTGCAAACTCTTAGACAGCTGTACTGCTCTGTATATTTTTTTCCCCATGATCCTTAGAAGTTGATGTAGGAGTCCTCTTAGCAGATATACTTCATTAAATACCTACCAAGTCTGCCCAGGAATGGATAAGAATGCAGCTGTAGCCATTTGACAATGACATGTCTTACGATCTCCAGTCATATTTCTTACTTGGGAAAAACATTTCTCTAATATATCATTAGTGGCACTTTAAAGTAACATGAGAAAAAAAACTTTTCTGGCCAATTGTGAGGAAAACCAGTCTGATAGGAAGATTGTTCCAGAGACATGAGAAGCAAAGGCTAGTTGTAGAGGACAATATATATGTTTTAAAGAGTTTAGGAAAAGCAAAAAAGGAGAAATACAAACAAAGTATCAGCATCCTCTAGATCTACAGTTCTTCTAGATGTCACATGGGATATTATAGCAATTTAATTAGATTGCATTAAAAAAGACTGGAGTACTATTTCCTGGTTTATTAATCTTTCTTTAACATTCATTTGGCACGTTACACATCCTGTCACATTTGTCACTATTCAAATATCATTTTGACAATCATCAGCACCACAACCTGGAAGAAAAATGTTTGCTTAGCGTGTTGGATGTCACCAGGTATTGGGTATGTCACATAACCATCTAAGCAGAAATGAAGAGTCACTTTCCACACCGTGGATTTTTGGGTGGATTTTTTTGTGTGCGTGTGTGTGCTTCATTTTTGCTGAAAGGGTAAGGGAAAAACCCAGGAAAAAAACACCTTTGTGGTTATCATGTAATTTCCATTTAAAAATAGCTTAATGGGGTGGTTTAAAAGTTTTCAACTCTCCAAATTTGATTTTAATTTGATATAGGGGAGTTACAAAGGTACATTTCAGCAACTGATGTCTGTCATCCTTAGCCATGTCCTCAGCAAAGTTATGATTTTATTCTGACAACAGGAGCTTTGTTCCACTTTTGAAGTCCTCTTTCATGCATGTGGAACATTGTGTTAGAAAAACAAATGCCTTCACGCTGGCACCAACTTTAACAGCCAGGAAATAACATAAAAATCCACATACAGACTCCAAACAGCAAGTGGGATTGATTGACATACATTTAAAATAGATCCCTTTCTGCAGTGTAACTGGTTTCCATGCCCAATCTTTGAAGTCTAAGGAGCACCCATGACTGTAAATTCTGTCTGGGCTCCAAAAGGAGGACTGTGCCTGCATGTGTGCTGCGTTAGATGAGAACTTCCTTCTCACCTTTGCAACGGACTACATTTAGATACAGAAGGATCCTTGCTCCATATAATGACCTGCATTTACAAACCACTGCAAAAATTTATGTTGGCAAGTAGCTTCCAAAAACGTAAGAAGGCTCTGTGAATCTTCTGTGAGCATGTGGGGGGACAGAGGTTCCACAGACTGATAGCACAACTGAAGGCACAAAAACCTTACTTAGCCAAACAGATTTAACAAAAGGCAAGAAGTGAAATTCTCTTCTGATTTACCCATCCTCTATCGTAAAGCCACTCTCCTCTTCAGGTCTTCCCACTGGCTCCTATTCATTGCAGAAACTAGATCTCTTCCACTACTGCAGTGCTGTGTCCCTGTGCCACCAGTTTCTCTGCTTCTCCCAGTCTCCATCTGCACACATTTTTATTCTTTTTCCTGTTGTGCATTTGTTTTCATGATGATCAGTAATAACGGGGTTCCTTCTCAGCCTTATGCATGAGAATATTACCTTTCCTATGCTCATGCACTCTTAAAACACCCATCTCCTGCACTATCTAGCAGAGCTGTCATTCACCCATTATAACAATTCAGACAGTTCCAGTGGAAAGGTGCACTGGCACAGCTGCCTCTCAGCTTCAGCTGTTGGTCAGCATCACAGAGAAATACCACTACGCTTGTCTGTCTTTTTCCATGTCTTCCTTGTTCTACTTTGAAGACGAGAAGGTAAAGCTCCAATAAGTATACCTGAAAAAACTCCCACAAAGGTTCCTGTGCATCACTGCATTAAAAGAATAAGCCAGCAGTAACTACAGTTTGAATCCAGCATTTAATTTTTTCATTTTGTAGGAGGGAATAGGTTTTAATAATATCTAGATCTACTACTTGCTTTTCCAGTGGAAGATATACTAGGCTCCTTGGGGCAAAACCAAGTTTCTTGTTCTGTATAGATCTGCTCAATAAGTAAATAATAAATGGTTTGACCCAGGGGCATTAATGGCAATCAATGCTACCTTACTTTTAATACGATGATATCAGCTATGTTGTGATACTGAGTCAGATATGGGCAAATGCTAGAGTCTCTCGTTAGTAATATCCGACAGATTAGACTTTGCTCAAGACATATCTGTGAAAAAGGAGACCTAATTTCTTTGTGTAGAGGGTATGGCATATCTGAATCTTGTTCTGCCGAGTAGTTCAGTATCTGGCACCTGATGTGCTGATTCCCCCCGCAGAGGGTTACTTTCATTCATTATTATTTCTTCTCACCTGTACCTAACAGTAGTTTACATCTAGTGAGGAGACTGATAAGAGGGTTTGCATTTGAATTTTCCCTTCTGACCTTTGAACTTCTTAGAAAAACAAATTGCTTCCCTTTATTTTATGGAGTAACACCTTTCTAACTGACACAAGCTCCCTGGGGGCAGAAGGGAGACCTGATAGCAACCCAGGCCAGTTTTCATCATGTGGTGCTGAGCCCTGAATAGGGTATCTTTAGTTATTATAGCAGTATACAAAATCAATGACCTGAGAGCAATAGCTGTGACCCATAGATTGCAGTGGCAAGGAATTTTTCCAGGATGCAGTGAAAACTAAGTAACTAGAAGTGTCTTATTTGCTGTGCCTGCGGGCACACATAAAACCTTGTGGGTGTGACTTAACAGAACTAGTCCCTAGCTTGGAGAATTAATCCAGATAATTAGAGAGCACGGTACTTTCTGCCATGTCACACTCCTCTGTGCAGAGGGAAAAATGGTATTTTAAGGGACTACCTGTGAGAAGAGGATTCACATGCCAAAGTATTGCAGAAAATTTAGGTAATGCCCAGCCATCTTTGCAGCAGTATGTCCACCAGCTTTAGGAAGTATATGATGCATGACGTGTTGGAAATGATGGCTTGACATTTTTTGATGATTGTCTGAAGAAGACACAGACCTGCAAAAAAGAAGCATCAATGTCAGTATTGATGATACTGTGCTACGGTCCGGTATTGCTGGAAGCAGATGATCTTCTTTATCTGCATAGTGACGGTGTTGCAGGAATCAGATTATGAGGATTGCAGGCTACCTGACCGCTTGCCTTTTACATTGCTTTTTCAGTCCTAATCATTTCTATTAAAACTGACATAGGAGTAAAGAAGAGAGGATTCTAAATCTGATGAGTATTTGTCAAATATAGGAAGAAGCTTGGTGTTATTTCTGCTTACAGGTTTTTGCAACTGCACTGAAGCAGAAGCAGAAAGGGAAAGTTTACAAGCTACCTGCAGGTTGTGGCCAGGTGTCTAACAGTGGAGAGCACATATTTTGTGTTGCAACGTGGCCCCAGAGGATACCGCAACATCATCCCAGACACTGTGTGTGACTCAGCCAGTGTTTATGGACACCTAAGCTATGCACGTTTTAATTTATTGAGGAAGTTAACCATACAGCCTACTGGAAAGAAAAAAAAAAGTCCATTACAAGAAACTTAGACTTGAAGAGCATTGGGACTGAGTCTGAGCAGACAGCTGGCAAGATAATCAAGTGTTTGGTTCCTTAGGTCATCCACAATTCAGGTGTACAGGGGCCTATAGAAAGTTATGTTCTGCAGAAGTAACATATACTGTAAATAAATCAAGCTAGAATAAATTATTTAGCCTCTTTCTGATATTTAGCAACATATTGCCCATCAAATTTAGTGGAAGAGGCAATTGCTCAATCTGGAAAAAAACCTGACTTCCGTAGCTCAGCTGCGAGGCTAGCTGTATCTGAATTTATATATATAACACCACAAACACATAACTTTTTTTTTTTCTTCCCCAAAGAAATAGCCTACACTGTATGTAAGAAGCATCTTCAGTGGAAAATTCTGAATTTAGGAATTGAAAGCTAAGCCACAGACAGAAGGACACAGGGTGCTGTTTCCAAGTCTGGTCCTCGCGAGCCACACGCACTGTGCTTTGGGGTCAGCCTGAACCGTGGCTCAGTGGCACCAGCCATAGGCCGTTTGAACCCATTTTTTTTCGCTCTGCGATTTAAGGGGGTCCGTGGGGGAAAGGGGTTGATGATATAATGCTGCCATCTGGTGACCACTGCCAGAAAATTTAATCCCGAGGAGAAAAAACAAAACCGTACTAAATACAGGATTTAACTTGTCAGTGGGTGAGGAGGGGGTGAGAAAGCAGGGGCAGGCAGCTGCCAGGGCAAGGGCACTGTTGGCAGCCCTCTCTCCTTCCCAGCCCTGTGCCTGGGCTGCCTCTCCTTGCTGCACAGGTCCTTAGAGAGAAGTGCTCTGCAGGGCTGGCTTTAAATTTAATTATCGAGAGCTCATTCATTCAGGCTCTGAGAACCTGAATACGCAGAACATAGGGTTTCTTTTTTTCCCTTTTTTTCTTTTTTTTTTTTTTTTTTTTTCCTTTTAAGAGTGGCTTAAATACAGTTTCCATGGCAGTTAATCCAACTTTGACCCAAATTAAATTTCAACATCTAAAAATTCATTCAGCCAGAGAAGGACAATGTTTAGCCCTTTCTGAACCAGGCACAGAGCTGTGTGAGAACATTTCTCCTCCCCTGTTTTGGTCCTTGCAGCAGAAACCTATATAATCCCGAAGCCAGCTGGTGCTGCTGAAACACTTGCCTGGGTGCAGGAAGCAGCCCAGTGACCTTCCGAGGGATCCTGCTCCTGAACGTGGCCCACTGAGTGGCTAAGGATCTGGTAGCACATCACAGCCTCACAAGGCAAGAGTAGGAGAGGCAACCATTCAAAAATATCTTATTGCTATAAGAGACCTCTGTGTTCAAAATGAAGATGAATCCATTTTGTGTCCTTCTGAGAAAATAATATTCTCATTGATCATCACTCTCATAAAACACTCTCTATTTTATGACACTATCAGTACAAACCAAGTAATTTAGATATTATAACAGTATTTTAGATGATACCAAGTATCAAAGACTCTCTCACCCTAATGGTGGTGAAGCACAATAGAGGTTTTAAAATATAAAAAGAACTTTCCCTACCTTGTTATTGTGCTGATGGGGACACAGTCCTCATTTCAGTCCTGCCTGAAGTAGTGGCAAATTACTTTTAACATACTATATATTTCAATGATATCTAGTTAAGATTTCATTATGACATCTTAGTATAAAATATAATGTACAATATCTAGCATGTTTTCCTAAAACATTACTGTGGGTGAGATTTTTCACATTAACCACAATTGCAGAAATGACTGATGTTTAAATCTGAAAACAATTTTAGTCATTATTAAACTTCATTATAAAATAAAGTATGTGGGTGGAATTGTGGTTTGATGCTTTTGTAATTTGCTCTACCTTTTCAATATACTTTTCAGTTACATTAGCTGAATCATTTCATCTTATAGATGCAAAGATGAAGAACAAAAACATGCCCATTAACTGAAGCAGTGCAAATGTGCATAGTTAATGGAAACCATTTTGACATTTTGTATTTGATTCCATGGTGTGTCTACTCAAACAATTTCAATGGCATATTAGAACAAAATGCTACATTGTACTCTTCACTAAGAATGCAAGTAATAGACTTCAAAAATTACCTTTCGACTGAAAGTATTATCTGTTGGAAATGAAGAAGTGTTTTACATTATGAAAGGCTAATAGCGGTAAGGGGGAGCAATGGGCTGTAATGAGAATTCAAGCAGACAGGGTTTTTTGACCCTATGTTTCCCAAATGCATGTGTTTTTACAATTTATGGCAGAATTACTTAGTGACATAAACTCCTGTGTTTAATGGCAATTATTGCACCGTGTTACAATTAAAGGCTTCTTAATGCAAGCTCATGTTAAACATTGTGGCAGTATTTTCTTTTCTGTCACAACAGATAATTGATTGCTTTTCCAAAACCAGTTATTTTTTTTACCATGATTGAATCAATTCAAGGACCAGATGCAGTCTAAAATATATTTCCACTCTGATGATAAAGCAAGGTTTACCTATTAAACAAAATCTGCTGTTTCACCACAGGATAATTTATCTGTTGGTAAGCATATCATAAATAATTTTTACATGCATTTAAGCCTGAATGATGAAAGTATTTCAATTTCTTGTCATTTTCAGGCCAGCTAAAAATTGCTGTATCTTAAATTTCACATTTGAAATTTCATAGAGGTACCATTCTTCTGATTGCCTCAAAAATATTACCTTATAACCACTTCCTGTGGCAATACACCCAGTATACTTAAGAACAGCTGGACTGCAACTCTGGAATGCAACTAGAAAAACAAAAAGCTCTGCATATACATTTCAGCTAAGTGCTGGTTTTGGCATTTCAGTAAAATGTTTGGCTACAGAATTTTGCCTCATTCATATGCACGACTGAGTGTTTGGCTGATGGATAGACTACAAGCCTCTACAAGCCAATTCAGTTTAACAAGAACTTAAGCTATGCTTGCCTTCCTTCTGTCCTCCTGCCTGCTTCTCTGTGCTGGGTTTTCTTTCCAGGTGATATCTGGAAATTCCACAGCTGGCATCAGAAACTCTTTATAATTTCTAATTGTTATCCCTGATTCACTCCGGGGAAGAAGGTTGTCACTTTTTGACTTCACTTGATTGCTCTACCATACATGTACCATTCCTGGTGACTATTGTACTCTTTCACAAGAATGAGATATCAGAATTTCAGCACTCATGCATTTCAAAAAAGAACTAGGACTCATTCCCTTTAGCTGCTTAGTCTTCTCTAGTTCACTATTGCTCACTTCTTGCCCTGTAAGTCACTTGTGCCTGACAGGCATTCAGAATGAAAATATTGCAAATTAAAACAAACAAACAAAAATACTACATTTGTACATATTGTACACATTGCCTTCCATGCAATAAAGAAAACAGGCAAGTTGAATGGAGGAAAACAGAAACAAGAGACAAACATTTAACATTTAGGCTAGCTCTTACTGTATCGGGTGTCAGCTGAAAGGCAGATGTAGGAGCCAGCCACTGATTCCTATCAGTGCCTGCCTGCAGGCAGAAATGCCTTCCTTACTGATTAATTTGTTATCATAGTATACATTTAATGCTCTTAATGTTTATGTAATTATAAGTACTTTTACTAGGAAATATTTGTAAGAGTGGAATTAATATCTTGAAAGAAAAGGGCCTGTTACTTCTGCTTACAAAGCTAAGCATGTTATCTACCTTCTTCTGCCCCATTACCATCAGGATTGGGATGAAAGATAGTCTATTAATATTTTCCCTAAATACTTAAGCTATTCTTCAGCTGAAAAAGGAGGGAAACTATCTGCTTTGCCTCTTACATATAATTTCCATTAATTGAAGAGCTAGTTCTCTGATTTTACTGGATGCTTAGTTCTTTTGCATAGTTTAAGACTCTGGAAAACATAACCACGAAGCTAAACCACATATTCAAAAGGTTAAAGCAGTGCATCAGTGTTGTGAGTGCTTTGTAGCTTTTTTTCCCTCTATTTGTCTGTGTGTAGGCTATTTGAAATACTACAAATCTTGTGTCTTACAGTCTTAGGCAACCTGATTATAAAAAGATTTAAAAATAGAAGAGCTCCTAGTTAATGTATCTGCACACAGTGGGTATAATCTCAGAGACTGATTCACTGCGGTGTTATTCACATTGCATGCTACTGAAATTCTATTGGCATAAAACTGAATTAACAAACAGGAAAATTGGGTCCTCAAACTCTTTTTATAGAAGCTGAGCTGCTTTGTTGTGTTATCCTCCTATCCAGAGCATAAAATATGCATAAGGCAGTTTCTGTTGAGTCATCGTGTTGAAAACATTCTGCTACTTCTAGCCAGCATAAGGGTCTGCAATATTTCCTGGACAAAGGTGGAACTCAGGGTCAGGACACAGGTGGGTCTGTGGGAAAAGACTAGAAGACAATGTCTGTGGGAGAGAGGGGAAATCTTGCATCTTAATTATTATTGAAATCAATGACAAAGCCAAGTTCAGGTAAAATTATCAGAAAAGTAATCATAATACAGAAAACAAGTTAATTTTACATTAACCTGCTAGGGATAACTCTGACCCAAGCCTCAGATACAAAGTTGTAAAGAAATCCCAGTACACCTGAAGATAATGGAGTTCGATGCTAGGCAAGTACATCTTCAGTGCAGAACCCTTCTTTTGTCACCTAATTCTTAGTATGAAGCAGCTTTAATACAGAGATGTCTGCCATGTGGACCTGATTTGTCAGTCAACCTCTGTGCCAATTATTTCTAAACCTTAGCCTATTTGTTTTTTACACTAACCCTAGCCTTGAATTGTGGCCAGTTTTAACAAGGAGAGGTAAAATGTTCTTTGCAGTTTCTGCTCTGGCCAATGACTAGATTTTGTATTTTATTTCCTCTAAATTTAAATGCTTTCAATTTATTTTCAAATGTTTATTTTTAAAATAGACTAACATTATTAACTAACACTTCTTCAAAGGTCTGTTAGCTTTTTCCTCTGGTTTTCTTTTTTGCTTTTGCTTGTTGCTTTTTAGTTCAGGATCAGCCTTTGTTTTTGGATCCGTCTTTGACATTTTTTATTTTTTTTAAGGCAGATAGCATAAGGTGACCTGAATATATGACTTGGTCTTGTTGATGCTAAAGGCAAGGTAGGGCAGGAGGCATAACCATTGGAGCTATAAAGCCATTTGAGTTTATGACCAAGTTCCTTGTAGACAATGAGCTTATATATATATAACTGAGCACAGCCCATTTTCCAGCCATCCACTCCGTTATTGAGCTAGGTGGTAAAGCACCCTTTGGAAAGCAGAAAAGTGCTTATAGACCTGTGACGCATTAGTTTAATATTGGCAAGTCCAGCTCTGCTGTAGTCATCTCAGAGATCTGTAATTTTATATTTTGGCTCGTCAGCCTTTGGGCTTTTCTTGGATGTGCTCTCTTCAGTGAAAAGTGGTGAGACATAACTTTGCATCTGTTAAGTTTAAGAGTTCATTCATGAAATGAACAGAGACCAAAGATTTTAAGTCATTAGTTCATCTTTCTGTGTTTATGGGATAAAGTACTTCAGCTTCTCTTCTGAGAACCACTTTTTCTGGTTTTATTCCAGAACAGAATACTTACAAACCAAACACACAAACAAAAAAGAAGACAGTACACTCCAGTTGTTACCTGCTTTATCATTAACTGATAAAATTTGATTGTTTAATACTATGCTGCAGTTAATTTTTCAAGAAAAATGTAATGCATTAAGAATCTTTAAAAATACTGTTAAATATTTTCTTCTAAATTGTTCATAAAACTAAATATAAAGGATTTTTAAAAGAACAAATATTGTGGGAATCCTAAAATTTTGGTTTTCCATTTTCATGCATGTAGAGAAGTTTTCATTTTCATGGCTACATCATTAGGCAATTTCTAACAAAGCAGTTCCATTAGGATGATCCAAACTGGCATTAGAAAATGTCGGGAGTGAACTTATTCACAGGACAAAATATCCAAGGACTACCCAAAATTTATTATGCCATCACTCTAGAGAAGAGATTAACTGTAAGGAGATCCGGTTTTCAGGGCTTTCTGCATAGATGTGACATTCCTGTACAGTGCTTTATTAGAACAGTTTTGCTAGTGACTCAGAGCTTTTATTAGCAAGAAAAAGAGAGCTGACATGTTTCCTTCACTCTGCCTTTCAAACTCTCTGTTTGTTGCTTTGCCTGTTAAAGACTCACTTAGTTTCAAGCTCCAACAGAGATTTCTCATTAGCCAATGCATCAGAACACCACAATGGTATAGCTTCCATATCATTAAATCTTTGATGCATCTGTCAAGACTACCAGCACCACCTGTCATAACTGTGAAAAAGATATTTGACCATGGGAAATTTGTATAGCACTGTGAACTTCTATCATGCAGGTCCTTTTACAACCATCATGCAGGTCCTTTTACAACCATCACTTTTGGCTGCCATCAAAGACAGGTCAAATGTAGTCCCAGATGGGAAATCTCTTGGCCTGTTATGTGTACTGGAAACCCAAATCCAGGTTCAACTATAGCACTGAATATCAAAAACCCTAAGTCCATTTGTGCTCACTGCACATCCGAAGGAAATGTCTCCTAATTTAAACCATAGAACTAGCAGTTGGGTTGGCTGGGATTTATTCCATGTCCTGATGTAGGTCTTCAACAGCAAGTTACTTGATTCTTTTCTGTGTAATGGTTTCACCCTGGGTTTTGAGGTGTATAAACTAGATTAACTAGTTAATCTATACATTTTGCATATTTGTAACACCTAAATTAGGAGCAAACTTGCCTACCCTTTTTTTCACTGTTGAGTTTCCAAATGCATAGAAAAGCAGTATTTTGTTTTTAATATTAAATTGTATGTGTTGATTTGATATTGATTCTGAGATAGCCTCAGAGGCAGCACAATAGAAATGCAAGTGATTAATTTGTTTAGCATTAGACTATCAGACTATTTTCAGAATATGAAAAATTAGACAACATAGGAAAGAACTGTATTGTAACAAAAATTTACAGGATGTCTGCCTTCAACTAGTATTTACCTGGAAAAATTCCGTGGTTGAAAAGATCATATGAATTGCATACTGGACAATGGAACTAGAGCTGGGGAAACATATATTCCTGAAATAAAGGGAAAAATCCAAATTTCAACATTTGCAAAAACATCATTGGCCTTACTCTGACATACACTGTAGAAGAACATCAACCAAACCGAAATGTAACAGCCTTTAAGAAAAGCAAGATGGTGCAAGAAAAGTGGTACTGGGAAGGACTACTATTTGTCTCGGAGTCTGAGCATGTGTCCTGCTAGAGGCCACCCAGGGTACAGTCCCAGGAACTCTACTGGACGTGGAAGCAGCTTCCACTTTACAGGTGTAAGATTTTAATAAATGAGGGCCATGTATTTACATGTACTATATTCCATAGTTAGTGTGGAGCTGGATTTTGAAGACATTTAAACACCCTTATGATTATTTTAGTACCTTGCTTGCTCTTTACCTAGCGACTTACGTGCCCAGCTTTTTTCTAATATTGCAACCCACCAGAGAAACAGCTACCATTTAAAACAATAAAACTACATGGACACAAAAACGTTTCTTCATACTAAAAAAGGACATTTCCCACATCCTTCCCTCAGGGGTGCACCTGCCTACAGTGGCACAGAATTGATCCAGGTTCACAGAGAATTGATTCTGAACCAGTTGTACCTCTTCCATATGTCCCAAATTTCACAGCTTCAGGGTTGAATTTGTGGTAGATTTAGGATTTCAGACAGCTGACTAGGGTTACTAGACTAACACTACTATCTGTAGACTCATACCTGGAGGAGATACAGGAGGACCATGTATAGGGTGCTGTTCTGCCTCTAGTTCCTAATCTGTCTTGGAGTTCATTTGGATATCCTTGTACGACACTGCATTGTGCCAGGCAAACATTATCTCCATGATTAAGGGCTAGATCCATCAAGGTGCTTAGACGCCTAACTACCAGTAAGTCTAAACTTAGATCCTCGGAAGCCTTGAGGAGCTGCCTCAAGTCCATAGGCACCAATATTCCTGGCTATAAAATCCACTACGTTTCTGTCACTCAGAGCTATGCTTATCATGCTGATGACAGGAAAGGTGTCTTTACCTTTGAAGAACACACAGCAAAAGGAAATGTCCAATATATTTCTTTCAGATCCCTCCTTTCACTGATTTTCTACTGGGAATTGAATAAAGTTTCAAAGAAAATGTGTTAACGACTGGATTTTTATAAGATGGCTCTTTCTTCCCTCTCCTCAATGAAGCAGCACGATATTCATCATCAGAGCATTATAACTAAACTTAATATAATGTACAATTAAAAAGTCAGAAACTATCAATGTTACAATGTTGAACACTCAGTTGCCTGTTGGAAACAATGTAGATGTGATAAACTGAAAATTAAAATAAACAACATTTTTGTTTTTCTTTTGGTGTGGGAAAAATAGAAGAAATTTTCTTTAAAAATATGGGGAGAAAGACTGGGAAGAGGTTTTGTGAAAAGATTATCATAAACTTAACCCTCTATTCAAACAGAAGAGAGCTCAGCTCCTGTGACACAGGAGTGACTAACCTCACAAGAGTTTGATCCTTAGGATCACTGATCAAAACATTGCTCAGCTCAGCCTCTACTTTTCTTTTTCAGCTATGTACCAGCAATTATCTGTGTACCCAAGTGTCTCTTCTTTTTTATCACATGAATGTTGCTATGGATTGCTTTATGAGCCTCGGAGGTGGACCTCTTATCTATGAAGTCTGCAGCAGTTATTCCATTGATTTATAAACATTTTGGATTGGACATTGGCGAACCATATAGATAGGCAAAGTAGATACAGATTTAAATGTATACATACAAATTTAAATGATATATACAAAACCTTCCTATCACATACATTATCAACAGGACATGAACAATCCCTTTGCCCATCCTGTCTTGTTCGTCACATGTCCCTTTAGTTAAAACCCATTAGTTTTGCCTTTCCCAATACCATTTAACAGGAAAATGCTTTCACTCATTCATTTTGTGTACTACTCCAGCTGCAATGACAGATGCTTTGACTATTTACAGGCCCCAGCTTCCCGCCCCCCCCCCCCCTTTTCAGATAATTTAACAGTGAAGGGGATCAAAGTTTAATTGATAAATCTCAACATTTGTTATAAATTTGCTCTTGTAAGTTTCTAGTTCTTTTCCAGTAGTAAATAAATCGTGACAGTGGGTTATTTGGACATTGTAATAATGGCCACAATTTCTTAACTTAGAATTATTATCCTGAATCATGGTCCACCACCCCTAGCATCCTATCCATATGTCAGACCACAGCAAGTCACATGAGATCACATAGCTACAAATGAAACCTCTTCATGTGCTTCTCTGGAGTTTTAAAGGAGTTGTAGCTGAAAGTGTATGAGGCTTGTACCGAGCTAAGTGGATTTATAGTGATATTCTTTACAGAGTGGAGGTGGGACTGGAAGAAAGATCTCATCTGTGAAAGATTATGAAGGTCTACAGGGGTCTTGTGGTCAGGCTCATCTGTTCTCAGACTGTTGAAAGTTTTCATCTCTTTCCCGCCTCTCCCCTTCAGCAGTTGTTAAAGGCATAAAATTTTGTGTCAGGTTTAAACAGTGGGTTTTTTCACTTAACCTAGTTTTTAGTATAAAATTCATTGGCATTGTAGAGTTGGTCCATTTAATTTTTCCACTTATCTTGAATGTCTCCATTCCATATAAGCTGCTCTAGAGGAAGGTGGAAAACCCTTTGCAACTGACATCTAAACATCAGACTCCCCAGCAAGGTTTACCTGTAAATGTAGCAAGTTCTTTTCTTTTGGCCTGTGTAACTGCGTGACTGCCCAGAAAGAAAAAAAATAAATACTCTACCTCTTACTGGATCTGCCTGAAAATGTTAGTTTCTGTACCAGACTGAAAGCAAAGGCTTCCCTTATAGAATCATTAATATATCTAAAATGTTACTGCTGATGTGGACTGCATAGCTGTACATCAGTGCTAGTTTTTTCCTCCCCAAAAGGTCATACCACACTGATCTCACTTTTGTGCTTTCTAAAGAAGTCAGGATTGTTTGATCTGTTAGCTTTAGAGAAACTGTCAGAGATGCTGGATGCAGATTCTGTATCATGTGACTGAGCAGTAAATACATAGTCAAAAAGGATACATAGGAATGGTTACAAACCATTTTGCAACCACACTATAACAAGTTTAAGACTGAAATGTAAAACCTAAAGCTGGAATTATTACTGTACCTCAGGAAGAAAGCAGAAGAAAGGCTACATGTCTGCACAAAGACACGTGTCTTTACTAAATTTCCCCAAGGATACTAGGAGCACCCCCTACAGATGAAAGCAAAGATAACCCCATGGTCAATTCCATCTGAATCTGGGAAAATCACCTCCTCTTGTTAAAGCTGGCAACTGGTTTAGCCATAGGTGGGTGGGAGAGTTGCTCCAGTCAGCATTTGCCAGATCTGGCTAGATTGGTTTACAGGTACTATCCATTGTGTACTCTGTCTCTGTCAGGGACTTACTCCCAGTGACTCTGAGGAGGGTATAAAGCCATGTAATGGAGCAGATTATACAACAAATGGAGAAAAAAAAGTGGGTTTTTTTTTTCCCAGGGCCATGCATAAAAATGTAATTCCTGGCCTAATAAAAAGTATATGCACAAATGATGACTAAGCCTCCTTTGAATCCCCATTAAAGATGAGTAAGGACATACCATCTTCCATTTTCCCTCCACCATATACATCAGGGGCTATGGCTTTACCCATGCTACAGACTGCAGCTTTAATGAAAAGGTGTCTCCAAACAAAAGAGCTAAAGTGCCAGCAGAGATCACAAGTGAGTTTATTGAACCCTAACGCATGTTTCTATTTTACATTTCTCAATCCTCTGCAAAACCTTATGCTTCTCCTTTTGCAAGCAGCAGGTAGTTAAGCTTTCTTATCTATTTATTTATTTATTCATCCATCCATCCATTTATTTATTTATTTATTAAAAATTGGTCTACTTTTCCTGGTTAGTCCCAGGAACTATCCCCTGTTTTTGCTGAGAGCAAGGACTAATTTCTCTCCTTTCCCCCCGTGCAAGTGAAATGAAAGCTGGCGTAGAAGATCCTGTGGATATTCTGGGGGATTTGCTCTTTATATTGTATGTGTCTACCACACAATGGATGAGGGCATTTGGGGTGGTTCATGGTGACAGTGGCTCCTCAGACAGAATGAGAGGGATGGGCATGTTCTCCACAACCAAGACCCAAAGGGAGGCAAGCCTGTGCAGGGATCGCAGCCTGAGCCAGGCTGGCAGCCAACAGCTCTGTGACTGCTGCGGCTGTGAGGTCTTCCCAGAGGCAGTGGGTGGAGATGTCAGGTACAAGGGTTACAACATCTCTGCCTACAGAGCTACAGAGCAGCCTGGTTGAACAGCCACATATCTTGGCTTGATACTAAGTGGCAGTGTTAAGAACAGGAACGTTATGGTTCATATAGGAAGCATTTTTGATTGATAATAGATGTTTGTACATTTATGCTGCCTCTCTGGAGATATGACTAGAAAGATGAGATGAGAGGTCCTATAGGAATAGTAGTTTGGATTTCAGCTTATGTCTTTATTAAAAATGTGATCACATTCAACACTAGTATACAAAATACTAGAGATGCAATAAATAATTGGCTAAGCCAATGAAGTTACATTAATGGCTATGAGCATGGGTTTAGATCACTATTTTGAGGACAGAAGATCTATATTTTCAAAAGATATTTTTTCCTTGAGCATTCAGATGATGTAATATTTGATCCCATTTGTTTTTTGTTTTTATTTAGAATGCCTTCCTTCATCTTTTTTTAATATGTTTATCTTTATCCTAATATCTAATATTACTGAAGCAGGTGATGCATAATTTATGTAAAGAATGATCTTCATTTAGCACTTAGAGAAGTGAGAAAGTTCAATGCAATCAGCAGCTTTGCTTTTTGATAAGCGTGCAAACAGCATCTGTGCATTAAACAGGCTACCATAGGTATGTCACTTCTAATGCAAAGGAAATGACTAAAAGACAAACTCACTGACCTTTGTCTCTTTTGTAGCCAGTTCTCTCCCATCATATAGTGTTTCAGTATGACTGTCTGAAACTGGATGGATCTCAGCTGCCTAAACCACCAGCAAGGTTACATGAAGAATGGATAGTCGTGCAGGCTTCCTCAGCCTACACGCTGACTCATTAACATGCTTTTTGAAGTCCTGGGAGCTCTGTCAAGAAGTGTGTGAAGGAATCTTCAAAAAGGAAATTACTGGAGATAACCACTGAGAAAATGTGCAAAGCAAGGACGTATTTGGCAGACTGGCAGAAACTGTAGAACAGTTTCTTACTAATTGCTAAGGTTGCATATAAAATACACAATTCAAGAAACAATACTGGACTAGAATGCTATAAAATAAAAAGCATGCTTTTGAACTGGAAAATAATTTCTGGGGAAAAAAAGAGTTGGCAGCCATGAAAGTTTCACAAAGGGAGGAACATCTACCATGCTAAGGCAAGATGGAAAGAGAAAAGACCAAGCTTTGAAATGTATAGGAAGCAGATGAGATTTCTGTATTGTACTTACAGTGTTTTGTTGTACTGATTTTGATGGATTAAATAGGCTTCAAAGATGTTAACAGGACCAACACTAAATAATCAAATAAGGTTAAAATGTTAATTATAGAGGACTTCACCTGTTTAGTTCCATGGTATACAATTACCATTATAAGTATCTTAGGCAAAGTTAAATATACGAAAGAAGGAACAAGAGACAAAGCATTTGTAATATAGTTAGGTAATCTAGAATTTTTTTTTTTTATAGCATTACTTATTCTCATTCACTTCAACAGCAGAGAATTTTTGAAGGAAAATCCTTTAATTGACAGCATTTCAGATGGTTTATGGAAAAAAGAAATGTAATCCACAGTTTTCTACTTTATTGATGTTAGAGTCCTGAAGGCAGAGTGAGAACAACAAATGCAAAATGGGTAGACAAGAATAACTTATAATGTAGCTAAAACATTTGTTTCTGGTTCACAGTTTAACTTTTCAGTCTGACTTCCTGAAAATATAATTGGAATAGCATAGATTTTTGATAACTGCTCTTATACCTGGCACAATCCGTACCGACATGGGGCTATTTAAAGAATTCATTATTACTGTGTCTTTTTATTCATAGATTTACGTATACTGCCAACATGTACTAGCTGGCTAAGTCAGATTTACACAAAACCATAGCCAAAAGAAAAAAAAAATACTAAGAACCCAGTTCCAAGTTGTAGAGGCCTTTCAAGACTGAAGATACTGAAGCTGATGTTGTCTGAATTGTTCTCTGTAGCTCAGTATGGACAGACTTAATTATGTTAAAACAGTATGATGGAGGCCTGAGAATGTCATAATGGAGTTTAACATCTATAAGAAGGATGCTAGACTTCACTTGTTACTTCACCCATTCCCTAGATATTACTGACAAACCAAGGACTCTGCAAAAAGGCAATTAATATAATATGCTACTCTCTCTCTCTCTTATTTTGTCCACTAATTATGCTTAATTTCTGAATAACTATTGCCCTGGTTTCAGCTGGGATAGGGTTAATTTTCCTCTGAGTGGCTGTTACAGTGCTGTGTTCTGGATTTGGTGTGAGAACATTGTTGGTAACACACGGATGTTTTCAGTTGTTGCTGGGTGATGTTTATACCAAATCAAGGACTTGTTGGTTCCTTGGGCCCTGCCAGCCAGAGGGCTGGAGGGGCACGGGAAACTGGGAGGGGACACAGCCAGGACAGGTGACCCAAACTGGCCAAAGAGGTATTCCATACCATAGAGTGTCATGCTGAGTATATAAGCTGGGGGAAGAAGGAGGAAGGGGGGGACATCTGGCATTATGGCGTTTGTCTTCTGGGGTAATGGTTAAGCATGATGGAGCCCGGCTTACCTGGGGGATGGCTGAACACCTGCCTGCCCATGGGTGATGAATTCCTTGTTTTGCTTTGATTGCATGTGCAGCTTTTGCTTTATCTATTAAATCGTTCTTATCTCAACCCTCAAGTTTTAGATTCCCTTTTGATTCTCCTCCCCATCCCTCTGGGTGAGGGGAAGTGAGTGAGCGGCTGCGTGGGGCTTGGGTGCCAGCCGGGGTTAAACCACCACAACAATTTTGGTCCATAACTTCCCCATATTAGGCTCTTTTGTTTACCATATATAATTTCAGTGCAGTCCTTAGACTGCACCAGGAACATTCCTGTTTGCTTTGTTTAACTCCATGTTTCTGTCTTTAACTTCTGATGATTTTTGTAAACACTTTTATGTAACAGGTTTTTGTGCTTTTGTTGCTTTGGATAGTAAAAGTGTATGTTAGATTCTACATGCTAGCCATTTATCCTTTTGGATCAGCATGATTTTCCCTGAAGCTGTTGATTATATGTGTCCATACAACTTGTTCTGAACAAGATGGGATGCATGCAATTTACATAATCAGCTCTGTGTACTAATTAGAGATGCTGCTATTTTCAATATCCTAGAAAAATGATGCCAGGCTAACACAAGGATATTGAAAGCATCTGCTTCACTAATTAGTAGACAAGGGGCTTATCTTCCATTTTTATTCAAAGTGTTAATGTGTCAAAGTATTTTGCTACACCAAAGAGTAGTGACATTTTGATCTATGAAGGTCAAAAATAAGATGCCTCAACTAGTATTCCATAGAATCTGGCCTTTTTACTTTACAAAGTATAAGACACCATATTTACTTCGCCCCAAAGATTTATATCATATACAGGCCATATGAATCTGCAGAATATAGTCATAAAGAGATAATCCACATGCAAATGCTTTTGGTGAAGTTATTTACAAGAATAGTTAAAAAATAGCATTCTCAGAGTGCTGTGATAATGAGTAGATGACATAAAAAATGGTGAAGTTACCATTTCTCTTGTTGCGGGCATCTATACACAACAATTTTTAAAAAAAATTGCAATATGAATTTCTTTGTCAGGAAATTTTAATGGTTAGTTCTTGTTAATCCTTTATCTCTGTATTAAGAAGTTCATGCTTATTGCTTTCTTCTCCAGAAAACATGTAACATACCATAATAAGGCCACTGCAACATCATTACTGTTTTTTTTAATCAGACTTTTTAAAAAATTGACTAGAAGACAATTTCTCTAGGCTTCAAATTATTTTTATAGTTATTTTCTGCTTCCTCACCAAGTTTTTCAGTGTTCTTTAAAACTTATGGACAACACAGGCCTATTCCGGTATAAGTTTTACCAAAACACGTGTAGAGGAAGCATCTCCACAGTCCTAGGCATGCGTCCCCAGATTATGCACTGAGAAATACAGTAACTTGTTCTTAACTTCACATTTTGCATGGAATTCAAATGATGAATATAATTCAGCTGATAAACAGAGACCTTGCATAGTGCTGTTTCTGGCTGTACCACACTCCAAGTCATTGTAATTTACCAAGCAATGCAATTTACTATGCCTGTTTGTCTTTATTAGTATTTAATATTCTGGTCAGTCTCTGAATCCAGAAGAAAATTTGTTACTTCTGGATAACTCTAGGATATATGAATAGAACTGGGTCAGTCTAGAGACAAAGCAGGTATATGTTGTTCATAAATGTCCTGAGACCGCAGTCAACCCTGCAGTAAGTAATGGATCAAGATGTCACCTCATGGTCAACTTTAAACAGTAAGAAAAAAGATTTCTATAGTCATCCAAGTGTCTTTCTTAATGAACTTCCTTCCCCTAACAAAGAGAAATAGTTTTAGCATATTAGCTCAGATAAAATGCTTGTTGTGGGGTAGACCTAGAGACTATTAATGGGATGCAATGCTTTTCACCTTGAAGACACCGGCCCAAGTTTTAACTTTTTTAGGACAGATAGAAGGAGTTTCACTCTAGGGTGAATTTGTTTCACTTCCAGGCCAGCTAAAGTGTAGTTTTCTGCACTCAACAGAGTGTTCACACTTCTCTTTCAGCAGGCCCCATGGCCCAGGAGCCCAGCCTGCCTGGGAACCCCCAGTCCTCACCGCATGGCGGGTGGAGGGGGGGACAAGGCAGTACCATGGACTGGGTACTGCAGCTGGCTTACGGGGGACCAGGCACCAGCAAAGCTACAGCCTTCCATCTGCAGTGGTCCCTGTCACAATTTGCTCTCTTTGCATACAGTACAGGTATTAAGATACTTTTGATTTATCTCCATCCCCTCCTCTGCCTCCTCCCTGAGTCTTACCTGGACTGTAAGGAGGTAGGAGTGGTAAATGCTCTCCGTCTGCTGGAACAGCTTCGCACCATTCCCCTTCTACAAGGCTGCACTATTTTTATGACCATGATACAAAGACAGGAGACAGACATTTCTTCTCTGCAAGGCTTTCTGTTTAATTAAAGGCCTATTGTGCCTGAGCTAACTCTGTTTTTTAAAGAGGGCTCTGTTTAAAATCAGGGTAATGGGTTATTACAATTACACAGAAGAAAATTTGCAGAGGAATATTTTGCCCTGGTTAAAATTTTTGTGGAATACCACATAATACAAAATAGATCCCTTAATCTCAGTAGCTATCTTGAAAACTTATTACTAAAATATATATAAATGTGTAAGTACTATTCATTTTTTGAATGTCGGCGTGTTGTAAAATTCTGTTTTCTTTTCATTTCATGCTGTTGTAAATAAACTGAATCTGTACAGTAGGTTTTTGTCAGACTCCCAGAAAGACAATTTTATTTTATAGCACATCCTAGACTGACAGCCAGAAACTGTTCTGCACCACCTCAGTACAAACAAAATTAGCTTCTCACAATATTTTTGCAGATGTTAAAGGTCATTAATAGAATGAAACCAGATGACTAAAGCAATACATTTGGAATGATTGGGTTTTATTTTTCTCCCCAGCTTAAAGACACAGAGTCCTCTTTTCTTGACTACTTGGCTGCATTTCAAATGTTCTTTTTTCCCCCTTTTTTTTTTTTTTTGCTATTTAATGGTTTCCAAAATCATAAAAGTGAAAGTAGTGGGATATGTATTTCTTGGCTTATGCAACCTCACTTGTGTGAAAGATTTGGGATTTTTTACAGAGATGAATATATTATTAACTGTTCAAAATACACATTCCTGGAACAATTGCCCAATCTCCAGATTTTGATCAAGGTCACACTTTTGCAATGATCAAAAGAAAGTTGGCTAGCAGATGCAAGAAAAATCATCTTCAAAATGCAACTATATCCAGGAATAAAAAGAAAACTCTCCTTAGAAATGAAGGTAGTTTTACAGATTTTGAAGGGCGTTGTTTAAGTGAAAGACGGTGCTGATAACGACTAAGAATTAACCTTTTTTTCCCCCTAAAAAACAGCTATGTCATAGCGTTATTACTTTACTGCTTTGTGGCTTATCTAAAAAACAAAGTCGCTAATTTATCTTCTAATTTTAAAATATTACTACTACATACGTGATACTATATCATCAGTTTAAACTATATTATGCTATTTATATGCTTCCAAAATGAAAGATGAAAAATAACAAATTGCTTGTCAAGATATAGCAATGTCTTAAATGTTTTAAAAGACATACAGTATCTCAACTCTTTCCAAAAACATTCAATATAAACTGGAAAGTGCAAATCAGGCCCCTCCTAAGAGCTGAGATAAGATTGCATGTGTCCCTACTTTGGAACACTTTTAAAATAGGTATGAAAAGAGAGAAGTGAGACTAAACCTGTGCAGGAATGGATATTATCAGGATGTGTCGAAAATGAAAAGACAAGAAGTTAATGTGGAGTGATGGAGTGGGTTTCTCTGGACAAATGCAAAGGAGAAAGGTTGATGAGATAGACAGGCCATTGCAGGGCCCAAACATGCAGAAAAGGGAAGTGGGAGAAGCTCTCCTGTGGTAAGGATACCTTAAAAAGTCTTTCCTTACCTGAAGAAATGTAAGAAAAACCTTTCTTATGCAGAATGTAGAGTACATGCCAAAGAAAAAAGAGATTAATAATTTCTTATGTTGATTAACACAAGTTTTGGACAATGACTTCAACTCTACATCCAGGCAAAGAGAGAGAAAAGAGATTTTTGAGATATTGGGTAGAAGAAGAAGTGAGGTTTGAAACCAAGCATGAAAGAAATATCAAGCATAAAACTATGAAGCAGGATGAGTAGCAAGATCATATACATATTTGAAGTAGGAGGAAAGGGAAAGGGCAGGCTGGGTTTTGGTGAAGCAAGGAAAGGAATTTCATTTTACTATGGTCTGTTTGAGATAATGTTGGGATATCCAGGTGGAAAGCCTGGGGAGATAGCCAAAGAGGCTCAAGTGAGTGACTAGAGATCTGATGTGGCACAGACAAATAACGTGGTAATTCATCAGCAGAGAACTACAGAACTGGTAGTCAAGCCTTGTTACTGGTCAGGTTAGAAAGGGGCACTACAGAGAAGGCCAACTATAAAGAGCTTTGAAGAAGCTCTGAAAATCTGATCTTCTCTAAATGAAGACAGTCGAATGTATGAGAGGGAAATGCTTAAGTTAAGAAACGTAAAACCTAAAAAGTAGCCTTGTGAAGTAGCAAAAGAAGGAAATAATAATAATAACAACAACAATAATAATAATAATAAACCCTGTGGAAATTTTTCTTTCCCCTTCTCAAGAATAAATAGAAAAATGCGCTATTTACCTGCTTAAAAATAAATAAATAAATGATTCTTTCCCCCCATGCCTTATGGTTGTAAAGCTGGCAAGTAGGGAGTAGATGGTTCTGGTACCTTGAAATATCACGGTATGGCAAATTTCCAGTGCTATTTGTTACAAAACAATTGCTGTGAAACTTCTAGCTCATAGCAGCACTATCCTGATGCTGGATAGTTTTGTTAGGCAATCATAAAAAAATTTTTTTTTTCTTTCCTTTTTGAATTGCTTTATGTTTCTTAGAGTCTATTAGGCAGATTGTGCAATGCTTTCGTCTGACTAGATCTGACAAACAGCTGGGCTGCATGGCAAATACAGCAAGGATGAATAACTGAGGCGGGGAGGGGGAAATCTTTAAAGGTTAATGCAAAATATATGTAGAAGCTTTATGAGCTAGACCTTTTAAATACCATTGCTCTTTATACAGTTATGGCATAGGAATACTTCCTACAGCAAGCATATAATGAAAAAAAAAATCATGTATTAAACTGTTGAGTAACATTCCCCAGCACATTAGAGATACGTGTGGCAGGAACTAATAGCTTGTCTTGCTCTCCTCAACACATACGTGGAGAGCTGGATGAGCTGTAAATGCAATCATAGTACTGCTGTATTACATGAAAAAAATGATGTGGTCAGTTTCTATTCTAGCTAAACAAATTTAGATGGATGAAAACCTCAACCAAGAGCAGTTAACTTCCATCAGAGTATACAAATTACAGAGAGACTACTTCTAGATCACTGGTACTGTTAACAGCTAAGCAATCTCAGAGGGCAGGATTAGAGGAAAGCCTCCTCAGAAAGCAGTATTTTTCACAAAGGCAAATTGATAAATACTAACAGAGTCAATTTGCTTTTCTTTTTGTTGAATCTCATGGAAAACTGTTTTACTTCAGTAAGAACGCTATCTCACACCCCTTGATCTACTGTAGTATTTGTATGTGCAGATGTCCAGGAGCTACACTTTGCTGGCAAGTCTTAATCCTTTGCATTTACAGAACGCTCTTCAACTACAGATCTTAAAGCGCTTCCTCATGCAAAGATCAACCAGTGAATTTCTTGAGCATTCCAGTTAATATTTTCATGCCCATTCTACAGGTCAATCCAGTGCTGCATTCTAGTGCCACATGTCAAGCTCACGCACCAGCAGAGCACTCTGTATCCCAGCTTCTCCAACAGTGTGTCAGTGTAAAGTGCCTGCATGTAGTGCTAATGATGAGCAACAAGTCTAGCTAAAACACCTGGTTATTTTAGCCAGTTTTTCTTCACTTTGAATTGTCAAAGTGAGTAACACATTCTTGTAAAAGGATATAAACCTAACCTATCAGCTCTAAGAGGCATTGGCTAAACTTGTCTGTTGTGGTTTCCTTTAGAAATTCCAATTTCCATGAAATATTGATACTTTTACAGTAGCTTTCCACTCATTTCCTCATGTTGACTTGTTAAGTATCTTCCTCAGCTGCCAAACAATAATTTATGTTACGATATGAAAGTAATTTAATTCTCTCAAAAAGCAAGCAATTTAGATACTATTTTCTGTATGTGTGATCAGGATTCTTATAATCAATTATGTGATAAAGTAAATATATTTAGAAACTACTGAAAACAGACAGGCTTGATTTAACTCATTTTAAACTATGCACAAAAGATATTGTATACAATTTTCCTGTATATTTAGCTATATATTCATACACTGTATGTACACACTGATTTTCTTTTAACACTTAGGGTTATTTAGCTAACAAATTAATTCAACACAATGAGCTCATGCTGCAAAACGCCCTGGAAATGGAGTATTTACATATGCTAATGACTTCCAATTAAGAAACATGGAAATAATTGGGAGAAAGCAAAATTAAAACACTGTGCTAATAACCTGACAATTACAAGGGAAACTGTATTATGCAAGACTGCAAATGTGATTGCACAGACAAGGTCTATTTGACTACTAGGGTAGCTAATACGAAATATGCACCAAATTGTCACTTACTACAGTCCTTGACAGACTTCCTGCTGTAGTACTACAGTCCTTTTAAGTGTAAGGTGAAGGGCTAGGGTACCACATGGGAGTCAGTGACAGAGGCAGGATAAGTATC
Source organism: Falco rusticolus (assembly GCF_015220075.1). Classification (NCBI taxonomy): domain Eukaryota; kingdom Metazoa; phylum Chordata; class Aves; order Falconiformes; family Falconidae; genus Falco; species Falco rusticolus. The sequence continues at coordinate 45,092,477 of NC_051189.1, forward strand.
AGGTCAGGAAATTCATCATTATGGTGATCTTTCACAGCTCACTCCTTGGTGTAAGAAAGAGTTGGACTGCAGATGGTTTTTTGAGCTGTTGAACTAAGATAAGCTAAGCAGAGCAACAGCAGCTGCTTGGTGGCTTGTGGTGATTAAGGATTTTCCCTTTCACAGAAAAAAAAGAATTCCTTTCCACCAGAAGAGCATCATTTCAGAACTTGACTTTAATTCAAATTGTGATAGACTGTGGAAATTTAAAATGTCTCAGTAGAAAGTCATTCTGAAAATAGAAATTCTGTTTTGAAAAGTCAAAATGTTTCCTTTGACAAGGTAAAAGTGTGCTTTGATATTGCCACAACATTATAATACTTTGTGGGCCCATAGTATGCTACTACCACTATAATGGCATTTGATTACTTAGCTATAAAAATCTATGTTATATAAAGTGAGGAAGTCACAGTAGGGATGAGCCAATGCAGGAAGAGAAAACTTTTTTTTTTTCCTACTGTAACTATTATTTTGATCTACTTTTTATAGTTTCTGTTCATGACGCTAACTCTGTCAGTCTTTATAGAAATTTAGGACTTGATTACTTCAATTGATGAGACTCATCTTTGTATTTGCATTACCAGATTCTAACCCTGCATCATATTTAATCAGCCAGAAAATAATTTTTAACCTTACACTAAATGTATGCCATTTCCCCAGCAGGTCATTTAAAAAACTCCTTAATGATAATAATAATGACATTGATATAGAACCAAATTTAGTTTTGCACATCACCTTTCAGACTTTAGGAACTACAAATGTATTTGCCTTTGGTAATGATGATGACAGTGGTGACCGTGACTAACATTCCGGTTGGCAGGTGCCTTAGCTTGAGTATTAACAATAAGGCTATGTTAACTATAGACTTATCTTGAGTATTAACACTTTTCTTTAGAGAGAGAACAATGGTTCCCACTGGGTTTTAAACTTGGCAAATCACACATTACACAGCAGTTCAGGCATTTTTACACAAGTTTAGGTGGATACTAGAGTTAGGGTTCTTCCCTACCAAACGGTCCTTAAAATCTCTGTGGAGATTTCTACAGAGATGTACAAAAGGCTAGAGGAATAAAGGTAAAAATGTAAGACTCTACTGCACTATAATCACACTACCACAAGGAAGATGTGCCTTTAACATGAATGCTTACAACCATATACCTGGCAACTCCTCTAACAGGTGAAAAAAATAAAAGTCAATACTAGTTTATATCACTACCTTTGCCTAGTCAAACAGCTGTTGGCATTGCTTGAAGTTGTGGTCATTGAAAAACAAATCTGTCCTGAATTAGTGATGGGCAGTCTTCAAAAGGTTCAGAGTTCTGGTTTTATTCAGATAAGCTTATCCAAAGCTTATCCAATCCTCAAGTCTGCGAAACTGAGCTGGAAATAATACAAGAGCATGCTTTCTGATGAGATTTAAGGTGCTTCTCTTTCCAGCTGAAATTACTGCAAACTAGCCTCTTGCCCTGAATTTCTACACTTTTATTCTGTTTAGAACAAAGGATATATTTCAGAACACTGCATGAGTTTTATAATTTTAACTATCCAAACAGCTACTATGAGCCCATCAGGAAACAAACCATATGTCCTGTGAAACTGATCAAAATTTATCAGCAGATCCAGAGTAATAAAGCTCACAGCTGATGAAAAGAAAAGACCAAGAAATACTCATAAAAACCCCCAAAATTTGATAAAAATGTTTGTTTACTAATAAATGTGAGAAAGCTTCATAGTCTTTATTTACCCAACTGTGAACAGCAAATGTGGATATAGAAAGTCCTAAACCCCTCACCCACTCAGGGAATAATGTTTTGGTGTTTCGAGCAGCAGTTTGAGAGTCAGGAAGCTCCATCCCTAAGGTATGACCCTCTGCCTGGTCATACCCTGGTTTCCAGGTCCTCTGAGGCTTTTCCTTGACCAGAGAGATGACTGCAGCTTTTGACCAAGGCAGACATAACTCTAAACTAGCCTAGGTACAGACAACACATCACTGGAAATGCATTCGTGTCACTACTGGCCCAGACCATGGACTCTGAGCAAATACTCAGTAAGGTGATGTTGATGGTCCTGTGGCTGCAGCAGCAACGTCTGGACAAACCTTTCCCACGGTACTTTCTGACATTAAGTGAGTCTTAATCCACATAAATAAGCTGTTAGCTGTCATATGGCAAGCAGGGTTAGGCATGTGTGTACCTGACCAGCGGGTAGAGTTTGCATAAGAAAGACACTTGGTCTTTTGTAAATTTTGGAAAGTCTTGATCCAAAGTCCTCTGGAGTCAGTGGCAGCTATTCTAGAGATGCGCAGTACAGCTGCTGGAGGAGCTTTGTGTAAACAGGTTTGCCAGCAGCTCATGCTGCTGCTTGAGGCAGGTTTCTGTGTGGTGTGGGTTCACTAATTTTTTTCTCCTTTTAATTGTAACCCAGGGGTGATTCAATTTCTAAAAGGGAAATACTAACATATTTATATTATTTTTTAGCTAAAGGGATGTTTATATTATGTATTAGGTATGGGTCACTCACCAAAAGGCTTAGCTGCTCTGAGAGCAGGTATCATTATGTTTATTCCTGTTAGAAGGTTTGTTCTTTCCTTTCTCTGCTTTTCTTTCTTATAGCATCCAAATTTTGTTTTGTCCCATTCCCATTTTTTCCTGTTGTTTTCCCTTTTCTATCACTTTGACTTTCCATTTTTTTCCCCCAATTTTAAGCAGAAAGTGAATGCTACAAAGCATGAGGTTGTTTCATACTCACCATGTACAATCACATTTGGACTTAGGCAATCTTACTCAGCCCATCTGTTGGTTTGGCAGTCTCCTGCTCTTGGTCAGCCAGTGGAAGAGGTCTCTGAAGACTGGGTAAAATTGCACAACTGAACAACTCCCCATCATATACCATTTGACCACCTTACAAGTTGAAAGAACAGGCAACACAAGTGACTGAAACCAGAATGCTTAAAGCACAGTGTTGTAAAAACTGTTGTGTTCAGGCTGTATCTCTTTAAGAAAAAGATGAAGTGCTAGTTCCAAGTCTCCACCATTGACACGCATCTGAGTAGAAAAAAATCAAAATGAAGGTGTTATAATCCATTGTTTAATCTTTTCTTTCCATGAAGTGGTTTACTGATGTGGGAAAGTAAATGTGCATGGTGTATGTCAGGCAGACAGGGGAGAAACTACATGAACCAAAGGATTTGGAATCTGCAGACCACTTGTGTGATTAGAGCTGTTTGAGGAAGTCTCTAAGCCATGCAGAGTCTCCTGGTGCCAGCTGTGCTCCCTACTGAGCACAGATATTTGATTTCAGCATATGACATAGAGAAGACAAACTGTAAATGGAAAATATAGTGGATGTGTGTCACAAAATGTAGCAAATTCATAAGGTGGTGAGTCCAAGTAAGTGTATAACCAGGTATCAGACATATGCAAGGTTGTTAGAGAACACAGGATCACACTCATTCATTCTAATGTTTTAATTTATGTTCTTAATTGCTTTTTTAATATTCCCATAATTCGCCCCCCCCCAACCACTTAAAAGGAAGCTGAATGAAAGGATGGCGATGTGTGGGAGGAGACTTGAGGCTGGCAGATTGTGTTCAGCATCCTCCACATTCCCTTATTAGTTTAGTCAGACACATTAGTTCACATTATGAGAAACAGATTAGAAACTGCTAAAACATACATTATGAGAAACATTAGGAGAAGCTGCTAAGCATACATCTAAATAATGTTAAACCAACAGCAACTCCAGCTGAGGGCCAGCTGACTCACCAGGCTCTGTAAATGTAAGCATCACAGCACTCACACAGTATGCATATTCTCACTAACCATTGGTCAGGTTGAGTTGCGATGCTGAGTAATCATTGCATAAACCTTGTGCGGGAGAGATGAAGGAGGGCAACGGAGGCAGCAGCACTTCAGTGAAAGGAATTGATGACAGCATCCACCTTGTCTATGTCATACCTGTTCTTCAGCACAATATACAGCTTTCAGCTACTCCAGGTCCTTTGTTGGGTGAATTATACAACATTTCCACATGCTTTTCTTTTCCTTGAGTTCTTCTCGTATTGCAGAAAGGTCAATTTATGTTCTGTGCAAGACAATCAGGTAGACTGTGTTGAGTGAAATGAAGTTCTAAGGAAATATAAAAGGGTATTTCATAGGATCATCCACAGAAAATCATCTGCGGCTTGGCTGAACCTTTAGAATAAATGCTTGTGGTTGCATGACTTGCTTTTGTTTTGAGCTGACCTGTGGAAGGCATCAGCAAGACTGGTATGATATTCAGCTCTGCTAATATTTTCACTATTTCAGTTAGCCTGGCTTTATGATCAGTTCTCAGCAGAATGGAAAATGCAGTGTCTGTGTCAGATGAGGTCACTCCATGTCACCCAGACTGATTTTTCCATGAAAGCCTTTTCTTACACTGGGATTCGGCATCTCAAGTATCTCCAACCCCTTGAATATCTTTAGGTAATACATTTTGCAACCATTCTAAGTAGGATGGCTCAGATCTATGTGCAATACTGCAAAAAAACAAAGTAAGTTGCTCCTCTTCATACAGGCATATTCATGCCATTAGTTTGATTTCTAGGCAAATTCTGTCTCTTGTAAGACTTATACACATTTTGCTTTTGGTATTCCACAGAAATTCACCTACGATGTATTTTAACTATGGTGTGTGTTTTGTTTGTTTGTTTGATTGATTGTTTTGTGTGTGGGGTTTTTTTTTGTTTGTTTGTTTGGCTTTTTTTTTTTTTTTAAAGAATGAGACAGCTTGACTTGTCTTTTTTAGATACTTTGGAAATGTTAATAATTGTATGATAACCATTGCCATTAAAGACTCAAATGCTATGTAAGATATTACACTTCCCCTATAAAGCATGAATAAATATAAATATGACAAATGTATAGCCTCTGGTAGCAAATGTTGGGTTTTAAATAATTACTAAAGAGAGATAAATCATTCCTAATAAATAATGTACACCATGCAGTAGACAAGTCCCCTAACAGGTTGGCAATAATTTTGAGTGTACGTGTTGTGTGTGAAATACTTTTCCAAAGGAACCAGAATTAGAAAGCAATGTTGGGTCACCACTGTCCTGGTTTTGGCTCTCTCCTGATTCAAGCCCATCTGGCTGTGTTCCTGCATGTGGTACCTCACCAGCTCATCTGCCTGTCAGTGCTGACCTTCACAAGGCCTTGTGGCATTCTGCCATCTGTCTGTGTTACAGACTTTTTCATTGTTGCTGTGTTGTGCCTTGATTTCACATGCCTTTTAATGTCTCTTAAGATCCTCCTGGTTTCTGCTTGCTGCTGATGGAAGAACTTTCTCTCTTACTGTATCCAGCCATGGCTTCCAGCCTGTAGTCTGGTTCTGTTAGCACACTGGTTTCATGGATTTGAACTACATATGTATTGTGCCCCAAACCAGAAAGAATTTCCTAAGCCTGAGTTCTTATAACATAAATGGAGTCTTGTTTTTCCATGTTCCTTAGGTAGGGAGTCCCCTCCCATGAGTTTTCCCCATCATACTCAGATTTTTTAACTCCCTTGGTGTACCTCCATGGATGGATGAAGTTCATTATTTTTGCTTTCTTCATGAAGGATCATGAACATAGTATGGACTGGCATTTGCTGCTGTGTGTCTAAAACATATTGTCCATTAAATTATAGGTGCTTGCTGACTGTTTTGCTGTTACATTTTTTAAAAATTCAGCCAGGCTAATATAGAAGGTGGAAGTAGACTACTACCTTTGCTCACAATTTTTCCTTCACATTTTAAATGGGATTTGCTCTGGCCATGCTTGAACCTCTTCTGCATTGATTTTCCATTAGCTCTGTTGCTAATGAGAAAACATTGACAAAATGTAATAATAGAAAAAATTTTGAAATTTCCATATGCAAATATTTGCACCAAATATGGTTGTGGGTAATAGGGAAACAGACAATGACATGTGATTTATTTAATAAGTGATGACTGGCTAACATTGACCAAATAGAGGTTATTAAACAGAGAATAATTACAGAAGATTTTCTGTTTGATCTGCAGTTAAACAAAATGTAGCCAGAAATGTGGTTGGTTAATTCTGAGCAACAAATGTAGTTGACTGAGAAAAACCCTTTTGTTTGCTTACAGATACTGCACAAACAGCATCTGAGGTTAAGCAGGTTAGTTAAATAATTCATTGTAAATTATTTGCACAGCAATAATACAGCTTCACTTTTTCCTGTTGTTGTTACCTTTAACACTGCCTCCTTTTTTTCCATTCTCAATTCTTCTGCAGGGAGACAAAATTGATAGCTACATAGGAGGAGTAGCTGACAGCTTAATGAACAATTATTAGGGTCTGAGGCATATTTTCCAACAGATTTTCATGAAGAGATGGGGAGTGTAATCCACTGCAGTGTTTAAGTGGAACCTATTTTGTCTGCACCTGCTATTAGACAGCATAACACTCAGTGGGACTAGAGTGTTTGCATCTTTTTTTTAGGGAATTTGCAGTTGTAGGTGGCTGGAAGCAAGCTGCGGCACAAGGGGGACCTCGCTTTCTGTCTCAGCAGATACAGACAAGCCACGCACCGTTTGGAGGAACTAAGCATTGACTGTGTTTCATAAGATTTTTTTAAGTTAAATATTGTATCAGAAAATTATTTCTTACTCTTTTAAAGACAAGGGAAAGTAATGATGATGGAATTGTACAAGATTTACAAAACAGCTAATAGCGAATACCGAGAGTTTCAGAGTTCATCTTAGTAATTCAAACATGTTCTTTTTTTATGAATGGTCAAAGCATCAGAGGAAAGTGGAGATTTTTCTCATTTACTGAGCCACAGTTGATAAGGGTTTGGTGTTAAGAGCTGGGAAGTGTATCTCCATTTTTTTTCAGTCAGCCCAGGAGAGCTTCATGGTTAATTGTGAATGTTATTACCCAAATTGTAAGCTAAAAGGGCAGAAACTGCTTTTTCTTATATAGTCCCATCTATTCATCCAATTGAGTAGCCTGGTTTCCAATATTGTCCTGGTTTGGGCGGCAGTACTGGAAGTTGTGTGCTGTCAGGATTGTGGCTTGTTAGCCTACAAAATTACTCTGGAGTCACATTTACCTTAGTCAAGTTAATTTTTTTGATTGCTACTAAGACCCTCAAGACAACATAAAATCTATATCCTGTGTAGCTTTGTGTAAGGTCCATGTGAAACTTTTATAGTAATCTCTTCATTTAAGGCAAAGGCATTTTCTTTAGAAAGCTAAAATCTATGGGGTTTTGCCTTACTTTACAGTCCTCTATTAATACTCATCTCAGAAGGTACTCAACAGAAAGACTCAAGGAGATGATTGCATTGATTTTGGAAAGGTAGACTGCAATAGTTACAATTACTCTGTGGGGTTTTAATGTATCTACAATCAAGGGCAATCAGATCTCCAGATATGATTGTCAGAATTAACAGCATAGGAGAATTTTGCACAAGTGCCAGCTAAGAAACGTATTCACCTGCAGCAAAGAAAATAGCATCAATATTGAGCTGTATGATCACCTTACCTCTAGTAAGGTTTAGCTAAAAGAACCAATGTTGTCTGTAATTATAGGCAGCAGTAAATTTTATTTTGTTTGCATTTAAATAATGGTATTATATAATTATTGTAATAAGTATTTTTTTTCTTGAAGGCAAGAGTTCTAGCCATTTTATAAATTATTTTCCTAAGCCCAATCTTTATGCTCTGAGTTAATGAGCCCTTCTAGTGTATTATTTCTGAAATAGCATCTTTAGGAAGAATACTTCCAATAAATGCCTTATTTGTTCCTTCGGTACGAGAACAGCACTGCACTTCTCTTGGATAAGGAATAAAATCAAAATAAATAAAATGTATGGATGTTACAAGAAATGTCATCCTGCCAAAATATAAGTTAATATTGCAGCATCACAGTGATCAAGTTGTCAGTTTGTATGAAAGAGTGCTTCATATAAAAGATACTGTTTGGAAATAACACTGTACCAATTATAATAGACAGAAACAGAGCCCTGTCATTTCATGATTTGAAATATTAATGCCTTAACTCGAATACATGAAGAAATGCTGGCTAATGCAGCAACAATTAGAACTCAAAATACAGATAGCACATAAGAAATAAAATGTTAAAGTCTGCCATGTTTTGTCAAGATTGATATATACAAAATAATTGACAATAGTGAGTCGGAAGAGATTAAACGGACAGGGTTGTCATTTGTATAGCAAAAGAGAGTACCAGGACAATTTTATTGACATGGTATGCCTTCTAATTTTTGTTCCCCCCAAAAAAGATTCTTTTACATAATTCTGTTCTTTTTAACCTCATCTGAACTGGAACTGAAGCATTTAGAATAATTTTATTTTTGTGACAGCAGCAGAGAAATGTGAGATGTAGTTTAACTACGAATCATAAGTATTTTGTGGTCACAGGGGAAAAGATAAAAATATCACGGTAAAATTTATAATCCTAATTCATGGTGCAGTCTCTTTCTCAACTTTCCAATGTTATATACTTTAATTCCAACAATATATTCAATATTCAGCAAAACAGCATTAGATAAGTAAAGAAGGGAAATTTTACCTTAATTTTCTTTTGTGTCAGCGTTTCATTTTAACCGTTGTAATGAATATTAATACTACTTAACTTTCTAATATGTTGAGAGACTACTTTTGCAAGCCTTTTGAAAGATGGAAAGTCATTCTTAATCTCATTTTACCTCAAAATCCCGATTCATAGAGAGGCTGAGATACTTGCCCGAGGTTACACAGAAAGGACCATATCTAGCACAATATGTAAAAGTATGCTCAAGTACACTAACACTGAAATCATCGTCAGATCGAAATCCTAAGGACTGATCACCAGGAAGATATGAATACCCTTTAGGTCTTTCAGGAATGGATGGTTGTGTCTGGTTACCATGCCACCATGCAAAGTTTTGTCATGGAAGTTTAAAAAACCCCATATTTTTGACCAAAGATAGTTCCAAGTGAATGTGTTAGAAGTGAACCTTAAGTATATCTCACCTAATAATTCTGCTTACCGGGTTGTGAAAGTGTTTTCTTTTAATTTTTTCTTCAAACTGGGATACAGAGCTGCCGACGTGATGATGAGAGGACTAGATTTAACAGGTGGGAAGCGGGCCAGGAAGGCAGCATTGTAAAGGTGCATGAGAACCAGCCCTGGCCCTCAGGCCTTGAATATCTTCAATATGTCTTCTTGAATATTTTGTATCTGATAGTTTCACCTTTGCAAAGGTTGAAGCTTTGAAACTGGATTTCACTGCACTACATACAAATACCCAAATTCACACTGTAGTCAGAGTATTTTCTTTCTTTTTTGAATAATTCTGTTTAACTATACTTTCTCCTTGCACTTTACGACATATCTTCAGTAATCCTTTTATGGAGTCCTTTAGAATCACAAGGCACAACAGCATTTATGTCTAAAAGGCAATGGATCGATCTCCTATGTTTAGCTTATTTCCCTAGTGATCTTAATTTTTTAGTGGTGAAAAAGAGTTTTTGGGATCTGAAGGGATGTCTCAGACCTACAGCAAACATCCAGAAGTCACATCCAGAAGGCCAGGCAAGAAGACAGTATTTTATAGGAACAAATAATTTGAGTGTAATAAGTGTCAGGCTGACGAAACTAATTTGGATTCTCTTTTTCTCAGTACAATTTGACAATCTTCCTGCAGATATCTGGGGTTTTGGGCTTTTCATCCAAGGGTAAACAATGACCTAAATTTAGTGATTTAATTACTTATCTCTACTAGCACTCCATTCAGACTGTACTCATGCCCTACATGTGCAACTTCTATTTTGCTGATATCAAACAGTTGTGGGTTTTTAGGAAACATTATTATTTTTCTGTAGCTCATGAACAATAATATAGTACCTGCATTTAACTGAAGAACTTCTTAAAAATGGAAAAAAGTATGGTAATATTTTAATTTTATTTTAATTTTGTAAGCTTTACACAGTCCTGATGTTTTCATATGTCATGGCTGGTATAGCTTTTATTTATTACAAAATTTTCTTAATTGTGTTAAGAATTTTTCAGGAGCTGTCTGCTCTACCAAAATTGTTGGATTATTTGGTGTTACAGGTGATCATTCTTAGATAAATGCTAAACTTCATTGTGGATATTAATTATGAATTTCAAGCTCAGTGTCTCATGTGAATGTTCTCTCATCCTGTGCCTGCAGTTGCATAGACTTCACGTTAGAGATGACAGTCAAGATGAAACCGTGAAATATCTTCAGGAGACACCCCTTATCCTGTTCTCTCTCATTACTGAAATGTACCTTCTGCCTTCAAAATTACCCAGGAGTTTCTGTGTGGTTTTGAATACTTGGCAACTGTGGCAGTGGTGGAAAGAGATGCTCATGCACAATCTTAAGTTTAGATGCTTGCTAAAGGTAAATGCCAGAAGTACACTATCTCTCATCTTAGAAATCTCATCTGAAAATTGCTGGGCCAAATCTCCACCTTTCTTTTCTTTGTTTTCCTGGTTTGAATTCAGAAATTAAGTACCTGAAGGTACTTCACGCAGATGGTAAAACCTTACAAGGTGAGATTTGCTAAAGTATTCTTGCTCCTTTTCTGTGTTGCTGTGGATCAGGCTGAACATTGATGGCTGGCTGCATTCACCAGAAAAAATTGCCATTTGATCATTGACAGGCACTGCTGAAGCCTTATCATAATTATAAAATGATTTCATGACAATATTATTAGGAAGAAGTAGAAACCATTGATTTATTTAGCACTTCATTGAGTTTTATCCAAGTTAGAATCAGATGTGCAATAACTCACTATAACACCACTGGAGACTTACGCTAAGACCTACTTTTGTCCGATTGTTCTGCCAAGAAATAGAATTCCTAGTTAAAATGGATTGAAATAAAATGTAAAAGTAGGTTAAAAAAAAGTGGCTGATACCTTTCTCGACAGATTTTCTGAGCTTTTTAAAAGTCTTTTGAATCCCTCTCACTCCCTCCTGATCTGTTCACCCATTGTTCAGCCTTTTACTCAGCCCTGGTCCTGCCATAACTAATAATTTGACTCAGTCTCTGCAAAAATGTGTGAGACCAACTGCATGTAACTCAGTGCAAACTTATCATGGGAATAGGCACAGAAGTCAGCTGGAAATTCTACAAGTTAGTATGTAAATTGGGCTCACATGGTTTTGCCCTAGATATTGAACTACTACTACTAAGATGCTGTTTGAAGCTGCAGAGATGGTCTGTTCAGAGGACATTACTTTCTTTAAGCTAGTAAGTCAGATCTGCTGATCTTCATAATGGAAATAACGCCTTGTAAAAGAGAAGACATGTGGTAAGCTGACAAAGGAAGGCTACTGAAGGGGGACACAGCAAGCAAGGGCACAGGTTATCAAAACAGGTTATCGGGGCTCTTCTATACCTGGAATGGAGAAAATCCTCAGACTGGTTTCTGATTTACTCTGACATTTCCAGTTTGGGCTGCTCTTTTACAGGCCCAGGGATCAGTCCCTCATGACTATGTTCATTCTTGGCACATGAAGAAGTAAGGTGAAACCTTTGCTTACTTCTAAAACTACCACAGCCTTAGGAATAGTGGGTTTTTTTTGTTCCCAACACTATGTCTGTAAGCAAAAAAGATGAATATTGCTGCAGAAGCTCAGGTGAAAATTCTACTCTATGGTGGGGACAGCACTTAACAGAACTATCATGGAAAGTGTCACCCCATGGCCCAGGGATGGCACCCATCATGGTCAGTCAAGGTGAGCAGCTCTCTGGAGCACCTTACTGAATGAGGGGGTGACACCTAGGGGTATGGGGCTCACTAGGGGAAGCAGGGAAAGGGCACTTTGGGATAGCACAAGATATGCTGTAGGTTGATTAGGGAAGGAAACAAAGGCAGGGAAAGGGAGGGATCTAGGTGGTTTGGGCAGAAATAAGCATGGGAAAATACAGGCATAAGGAACCTGTGTGGGCAGGCTCCTGGTCAGTACGCTTGCCTGGCCATGCCCTGCACTTGATCAGCACTTCCATCCTGTCTTCTTATTAAGCTCCAGGTCTAAGCATTTGCCTGGGCGAGGGGCTTCCTATTCAGTGTGTGTGTGTGTGTATGGGTATGTGAGTGCCAGCAAATGGAGTCAGACCAAGGCTCAGGGGGCCCCTGTGTCCATGAGCAGTCATAGGTTAGGGCATGGTCGCTAGCAATACACACCCACAAACATATTTGCCACTAATAAACCTCCATGGCACTCAGCCAGAGAAGGGTGCAGGATAAGGCCACTGGTGCTGTCTGTGTTCATGTGTGTGTTCTGTGTATCTTTTGGTGTTGGTCTGTGTGGCTGGTCATGTATATATAGATATATGTGGTATATATATGTGATACATGCACATGTACCTGCGGGGAACACATGCTCAGCCTCGCTGCTGGTTAGACCTGGGGGGATGGAGCTGTGGCAGCCTCACCTCTGTTATGTACTAACAAGCAGTACATAAATTATGTGTAGGCTTTGTTGTAGCTTTCAGAGGGAAAGGGAATTTTTGTCATTACTGGTTTGACACAAGATAACATACTTTGAAACAATTGATCAAGAAATATCTAATACTAATGAAGAATAAGCGTAATCATAAAGTGCAATTCAGCATCGAAATAATAATGAAATTAAAAAATTAAATCAGTAGCAATACAAGAAAAAAAATGATGTTCCATACGTTGAGTAACCAGGTTTAGGGGACATCTGTTAATCTTCACGCCAGATTTCCAACACTTCCGTAGCAAAAAAAAAAAAAAAAAAATTAATCATACCATTAATGAGGGAAGGCCTAGATGTCATTTAAGTACTACTTGCTTTCCCATTGAAGTGTATGAGTATCTATTAAATTTGCTTCCTCCCACCAAGGTGAAATTTCACTTATACTTGTGAGACAATAGCCAACTCAGTCTTTACAAACTTAATTTCAAAAGTAAAAAAAACCCCAAACTTCATTTTTTTATTACAGTCTTTATCCTTATGTGTATATCATGCTTCCTATGATTGGAAAACAGAAAACACACATTCTGTACTTAAAAGTGAAAGGAAAATGACCAGACTTACCATACATTTCTCAGCTCAACATTTACTTTATTCCAGCTGTGGAAATAAGTTTTGAAGAAGAGACTCATTTAGTACCGTGGTAGTAAGTAGACATCTGTTTATAATGAAACACAAATTTGCCAAAGATATATTCTGTCAGACTAAACTGGCATCTTTCCCTTATTTAGATAGCAGATTTTTCCAACAGAGAGATCTTAGTGGTATCAATGCAGCAAAGTATTTGATGTGGTACAATATGGAAAATTACATTGCAGCAGTGAGAGTGGAAAAATCCTAGGATGGCTAAGGAGCTATCTAAAGGAAGGATGACAACAGTCTGCTGGTGAAAAGAAACACTGGCCGAAGGGAAACTAGCAATGGGAACCTCACCAGCTCAGTGCTGGGAGCAATGTTATATAAAATTTCATGAATGATTTTGGCACAAATACTAGGAGGTGGCTGATGAAATCTGCTGGCAAAGGTAAGAATGGTTAGAAAGAATCAGAGGATCCCCAGTATTTGAGTAATAGCAATGACATAAAACTCATTAATATGAAGTGGAAATTTATGGACTTACAGACTTCAGGCACTAAGAACTGGGAGTCAGCATGTGGAAATGGCTGAGGGAAGGACTGAATGAATTACTTTACCATAGGCTGCTTCTCAGTTGCCAAAATCGTGTAATACAAACCAACAATTCACATAAATAGAACAGATGCAATTGTAACATGTAGTACTGGAGGTATTTCCAGTAGAAACAAAAATCTGTGAATGATGCTGTACAAGACACTGGTGGCCCCAGATCTAGTATATAATTTTTATTTTCCATTTCCCAGAAAAGGCAGTAAGAGCTAGAAGAGGTGCAGAGGACAGCTACCAGGGCAATGAGAGGAACAGACGTTTCTCCTCAGAAGTGAACTGTATAGGTTTTTCCTAGGAGGCTGTAATTCTTTAAAAATCATATGAAGAAAGAATCTGGAATTTTAAGCAAGATGAACAAAAAATTAAAGTATTGAGAAAATGGAGCAGTTTAGCACATTCTTTCATCTCCAGATTGAATTCACTCAGATACAGACTGCGAAGTGTCTATAGGAAAACTGCACAGGGATGACTTCCTTCAACATATGCAGCCTCTCTCACGCAGAAGTACCTGACTGAATTCTAGTATTTTTTCAGAGATTTCTCCTGACTTTAAAAAAACAGCTGTTAATTCATAACTGCCCCTATGTACCCATCTTCAGCTTTTTGGATGTGCCCGGTACTCTAATATTTAGGCATGGTGTTTTCATTTAAATATAAAGGTGAAAGAAAGCATGTGGGAGAAAAAAAATCCCCAAAGGACTGAATTTTGAAAGGTTAATTCTGAGTGCTGAGGGTGTAGTGTCCAAAATCATAGAATCTTTTTGACTGTATCTGATATTATCCTTCTTTATAGCTGACAAATGTTAACATTAAAAAAATGAAAATGCCCTCTAGTTCTCTTCCCTTAATCTTAACACTGGATGACTGCTCCACTACATTAATACTTGCTCTGACTGTTCTTTTGACTCCCTTGGTGATTTGATCCATAAATCGCTCCTCTCTGGAGCCCAACAAAATTACATATTTATTTTTCTGCCAGGAGTTTATGTTCCTGAATTTTCAATGTGTTTTCCTGCTATAGTGATACAATGGTTCTGTTTTACTTAGTGCCTTATTTCTTGCATGAAAAACTTCTACAGTGGTGGGTCATCATTTCATATGGGGAAAATAGAGACATTTGCAAAATGTATATTAAAAACAGTTGAACATCCAATTTACAGATTTGCAGTGATTCTGAGATTTGTTTCAAACATGCTCTATTGACAGGTCTTCTATAAACACACACAAATGACATCTTTTCAAATCACTGTGCTTTTTTTTTTTCGGTAAACAAAAACGAAGTACAAGGTTATGGCTCTATAATCTGGTATTAAATCAAACTAGTGCATCAACCCACACAGCGTAAGAGAGCACCACTGGGAGATGTCTACCACTGATCTCCCTGCCTTGGAAGGCTTAAGATTACATAAACGCGTTCTCTTTCATTTAACCTACTCAAAGCCTGTCTCTTTGAATCAAAACTCATGTTGGCCACTCCAAATTATCAAGACACAACTTATCTACAATAGACTGCTCCAAAAGATTACTGACAAATTATAAGCAATTTCAGCTGCCTGTAAATGTTTCCTGTGGATCATTTTGACTGACCTTGAGATCAACCTTAAGCAATTCGGGTATTTGTCTTTCATATATTTCCCTAGTGGATATGAATATCAGTTGTATAAAAAAATGATGGATGGTGGCAATTTCCTATTAATTGCTACAGGAAAAAAAAAAAGGTCCTAGCACTTCTGATGGGTAGCACTGACCACAGAGAAAGGGGAACTGTATTTCAGGTGAATATTTTTTCTGGCAATTTTTGTGTAAACAAGTCTTGAATGATACCTTTGAATAGTTGTGAAAACGTGTCACTGGCAATTGTCCTAGAATTACAAACAGAGTAAGGGAAAGATGAAGTCACCTATTCAACAGAAGTAACTGCCAGAAAGAAGGAAGAAAATATGCAATTTCTTTTGCATTTCACAGTTTATCTACTACAGGGAAGCTGAGTCAGTGATCTAAGACTATCAGGCTCAGCGAGTATTCCAGTTTCTGAATATTGACAGATATAACATCATCTTAAGTATAACTATTTATTGTATTTCAATGGCCACATTTGTACTATCTAATTGCAGTTTCAAGAAGTTCTAGAAACTTTAAAAGTGAAAATTTAGGAACAAATGAAAATGCAGTATTTCCAATGAACGGCAAGTAAGCCCCAGTGATGTTCTATTTTCAGTAATGATATATTGTACTGCCCTTTATTGAAACACTTTATGTAAAAGGTTGTTGCCTGGTATATACACATTTCTTGACACACAAGAAATCTTATATTCTTACTAAAATGAAATTAGATGTTATAGTACAGAAAAGTAAGAAGTTGTTGTTATTCTCAAAATTATGTAAATCTGTGCATTACTTACTATTTTCTCGAGTGGATTCATTATTTTAGGGATTTATAACAGCTAATCTTCATAATTTGTCACCAATCAAAATAAGTATTTACAGAGTATTTGGCCATTGGTAATTGTTTTGTGCTGAAGCATAAGATAACTTTTTTTAACACTCTCATTTCAGCCATTCCTTGAAAGTCCAGTTCACACTAAGGGGGTTTTATGGCCTGAAGGATGGTAAATGAAGACAGCCTGAAGGAATGTGCTTCATGGTAATAGTCTTGGGGACAGTATTGTTAGGTGCCTTGACGTTCAAAGATGCGCTTAGGTACTTAACAGTATTTAAAGAAATGACTGGGTTCCTGCTAGCTGAAATGGTTAAGAGTCTTTTTTTAAACTCAGCTAGGCATCTGCCTGCACTGTATCTCTTGTTCTTCATTACTTTCGAGCAAATTTTGCTCAGTGAAAACACATTTTCTTCTTCTAAGTCTCTGTTTTACCCTTTGAAATTCAGCTGCATGTCTGAGAGTGAGTTTGGATTTTTCCTTTCTGTCCATTACTAACAATACAGGTTTTACAAGCCCAGCAATGCCCTTGGGCCTAGTTTTGGAACAGAGAGAACGCTTTTTACAATGCTGCTTAAGAAATAAGAGAATCCAAATCATGTTTCATCTGTGATGTTCACCCGGGTAAAACCAGAAAAGAACACAGGAGCACAAGTCTATTCAGATGGTGACATGTTGACTTAGTTACTATTACTCTGAAACATACTTTAATAGTGAAAAGTAAGGATGTTTGCTTAAAGCAATGTAAATCTTTTTTATAAGATGCATTTCCTCTCTGTTAATTACTTGAAGAAAGACCTTTAAGAACTGTCTGCGCTGGTAGATTTTAGGGTGCCGCATTTCCATGCAGGCATTGAAATGATGCTGAAAATGCTTTCCCTGTTCAGAGTAAACTCAGCACTGAACTTATATTTTCAGAGTTTTTTTAAGATTTCTCTCTGTCAGTCCTCCAGCTCTTCCATTCTTCTGAACAGAGATTCTCAGGGGTTGTTCTCTGCCACTGAGTGTGGATATCTCTGGATTTCACACAGATCCCAGAATCCTCTTCAGCACACTTATTTCAGCACTACCTCCTACAGTCCTTTCACAAACTGTAAATCAGAAGCAAAAATGAAAGGTCCAGGTGAGTGAGCAGAAATAAATGCTTTACAAGAGGAAAAGACACAGCTGGAATACTAGGTTGATAGCTGAGGCAGTTTGGTGTGGGAAAAACACTTGGTTGTGATTAGAGAAACATGGGTCAAGTCCAGATTTTGCTCAGGACCGTCAGTATGTGTGGGGCTGGCCTTGCTTAGCTGACCTCAACTACATTTTCCCCCCCCTGTGCAATCTAAATAAGGCTTTTAATAGTTTAGTTTCAAGTAATAAAGTGCCATTCATGTGTGTAATTTATTACTAACTACATTAATATTTATAGAAAGAGCTGAAATTCTTTAGTCAACGTTAAAGAATTTTCTCAGTCAAGAAAATCATCTTTGGTCCAATTTATTTAGCAAGTGAGGAACTGTCTAATAGAAACCCTTTGCATGGTTGCTGTAGGTCAAGCTAAGCTGATAGAATAATAAAATGAAGTTGAGTTTTACTGCATCCCCATCTCTTTTTAAAACGTTTTGGCTCTGATGTCTAGCATAATATTTCAAAACAAATCCAAGTCAGAATGTAATTCTTGGAATCATAAATACTATGTAACTTAGAAATAACTTAACACACTGATTTTAAAATTCAGTGGGGCAAATTCATTTGTGCTTTCTCTCCACTGTGGCTGGGATCAATTTAGCTGAATATTGTTCATCTACTGTGTAAACAGAACAGCTGTGATTTTTCTGTATGACTAAGTATATGGTGGTATGGAAATTTTCTTGCATTCTCTGTATAGGTTATAGGGAGCAGAATGGCTTTTATGCATATATCATTCCTTCTGTTGAAGTAGGTCAGCATTGACTAAGGAAAGACACAGCATGAAAGGACATTTGTTTCTATGCCTTTAATATACTAGAGTCAAGCATGTGAAGAGTTTATAAATTTAAGGAGTACAAGTGACTATTAAGTGCACACATAAAAGATTTCTGTACATTAATTACGTATCTGCAATTAAGTTTAGAGAAAAAATGACAACTTTGTAAAATCTGAGAAATGTTAGGAGAAAGACAGCATGTGTCTGTGAATTAAAATGCCATTAAAATGATTATGAATTCAAAACCATTCAAAATATATATATGTATGATTCTGGAAGATGCTGATGTTTATTGCATGCAAAACCAGAATGAACAGAGTTCCAATGTTTGACATTATAAAAGTAACATCTCATATTTTTCATTCAACCACATTTTGTATACCTAGTTACTGCAATGTTCTTTTTCCAGCTTCACTTTGAGTCATTGCTGTGGCTATGAATTTAACAAAACTTATCATCAAAGACGTACTTCAAATTCCTGAGTCATAAATACTGCAAAATGGTAAGAATTTAAAAGTTATAATTGAATATCCGAATAGCTCATAGTTAATGTGGATGAACACATTGCTTCTGATTGGCATAGAAAGGAGTCTTTCCTTGTAGGAGAACTCATGGTTTTCAAATAGCTGCTGGAATTATGTGTAACTGTAGGGAATGACAGAAGCTTTGAAATAGCAATGGTGAAGATCCTGCACCACCAGCCTTTTTAAGCTTCCTTTATTTTGAAACGTCTTAGTCGTCTGTGTCTTTTTCTAAACATCTGGAGTAAAGAGAGCTGACTCCATCCTACAGACAGACCATGTGGCTGCAGAACAGAGAAGATGAGGGAAAATAAACCACATGGCCAAGTAAAATAAACCAGAGCCAGTTGAACACTGAAAAAAAGCACTCCACAATGTGTTATTCCAAATGTTGCAAAATTCGTATCTGATTTCAAATAAACACACACTATTTATCCAATTTATAAACCAGCTGAAAGACTATGAGCTTGCATTCTCCCCGAAGGCGTTTTCAAACCAGCTGAAAGACTATGAGCTTGCCTTCTCCCCGAAGGCGTTTTCAAAGTTACACTGTTAAGTCAATTACACCTAAAACACACCTTCTCCAGCTCTGTACTAGAACATGAGACCTCCTCCCATCCCACTGTCCTCTTGTCCTCATTCTTTTACCCTCAGAAATCATCTGATTAACCACCCAGTCCTCAGTGGCTTCGTGTACTAAGGCAAGAGGCCTGGGATCTAAAATTCATATCTGCTCATTTAAATTATCCAGCAAATCAGTCGGGATTCATTCAAGCCATGACATTTAGGAAGGCCAGATTAACACTCTTCATTTGGTGGAGGATGAAGGATAGTATTTCCTCCAAGTAATGCCCTGGCACATGGGAAAGCCTTCCTTGTAGAGTATACAGTCCGTGGGAGTGCAGGTGATCTGTGAGTGAGATCATGGCTGTCTGTGAGGATCACCTGTCATGCGGGGTGCTTGTGAATGAAGACATAGTGTGGCGGCATACCTGGGATTTATGCATATAAAATAAGTATCCCATCAAGTATGGGTGCCTGATAAATTATTTAACATTCAACAGAGCCATATGGAAATCTGCAGAACCAGTAAAATCTTACAATAAAAAATGAGATCTTTTAATATATATATAAACCAGTCTGTAGGTTTCCCAAACTCAGATGCAATTCTTTATTAATTTATCTAGGAGTTTCCTAGGGAGGAGAATGAACAGACATGATGAGCAATGGAATGAAGGGAGCAGTAGCTGTGTTTGCGTGTTGCTCAGAAAATGAAGACTGTGAGTTATAGAGATGGCAGAGCTGGAAAACACCAGGTTTGTGCTCACATGCAGATCTGCAAAGAGGAATACGGAAGGACAGCCAACAACAGGAGAGCCAAGACTGTGGGGATTTTTGTGTGGAGGGCACCGAACAGAGAGAGTCAGAAGGTGGAGATAGCTTGTGAAATTCAGAAAGATGGACATATTTTATTCTTCATAAGAATAAACCTGAAGGGAAATACTGAGAAGCAGGATGGAAAATGTACGAAAAGATATGGTATCGTCAGAAAGGAAAAGGACTGTAGGAAATATAAAGAGAAAGAAGATTCAACAGAAAGGTCATGTACAATAGCAAGCTTTATATAAATATTTCTTAGAAGTCACTTGATCTCAGTATGTTAAGCTAAATAAGAAATCTGGAGGCAAAAAGAGAAGAAAAAGAAATGTGAGGAGAAAGACTAGTGGGCTTAGAGGACAGGGGCCATCTCCTGCAGTTTGCTCAGGGCAGTGCGCTGCCCAAGGCTGGCCCCAGGTACAAAGCAGCATTTGCATTAGATGGTGAGTTGTGAGCAAACCCATCATTATTTTAGCCTTTGGCTCTTGTAGTCAGGAACTGTCATGTCTTTTGAAAAATGTTTACAGCTTCTGACACATCCTGTCGTTGTTGTAGGGCTTACAGTAATAGGGACAATTCTGTTCCAGGCCTTTGTTGCTAATGATGATGAAAGCCAATACGTGGGTATCTGTTGTGGTTTAACCCTGGCCAGCAACTAAGACCCACACAGCTGCTCAGTCACTCCCCCCACAGTGGGATGGCGGAGAGAACTGAAAGAGTAAAAGTGAGAAAATTCACGGGTTGAGATAAAGACGGCTTAATGAGTAAAGCAAAAGCTGAGCACGCAAGCAAAACAAAACAAGGAACTCATTCACCACTTCCCATCAGCAGGCAGGTGCTCAGCCATCTTCAGGAAGGCAAGGCTCCATCACAGTAGTGGTTACTTGGGAAAACTCACACTGTAACTATGAACATCTCCCCTTCCTTCTTCTTCCCCTGGCATAATATGCTGAGTATGATGTTCTATGGTATGGAATATCCCTTTGGCCACTTTGGGCCAGCTGTCCTGGCTGTGCTCCCTGGCAGAGCATGGGAAACTTGAAAAATCCTTGATTGAGGGCAAGCACTACTTAGCAAAAACTAAACCATCAGTGTGTTATCAACATTATTCTCAT
Source organism: Falco rusticolus (assembly GCF_015220075.1). Taxonomy (NCBI): domain Eukaryota; kingdom Metazoa; phylum Chordata; class Aves; order Falconiformes; family Falconidae; genus Falco; species Falco rusticolus. The sequence continues at coordinate 45,113,638 of NC_051189.1, forward strand.
ACCAAATCTAAAACATAGCATTGTATCAGCTACTGAGAAGAAAATTAACTCTATCCCAGCTGAAACCAGGACACCATCTTATCCAGTCATCTAGATGATGGTCTGTACTGGGTAGTGATTTATAATGGCCTTGTGTAACAGGGACTTATTCCATGGCACTATTACTATTTTTTAAATTATTTTTATTATTTGAGTGAACTGTACTGATTCAGACATCAAGAAAACCTTTGATTTCTATACTGTTCATTGAAGCTCCGTGCTGTATTGCATTTTCCTTGACTTCCCAACATTATTTATCATTTCAATAAATGTCACTGATCCAAAAGCCATTGATCAGAACATTCAGGTAAATTGATTGAGAGGGAGAAAAAACCATAAAGCAAAACAAATCCACAGACTTCCTATAAATAAACACATCAAACTCCTCCACTTTAAATGAGCTTCTGTGCTGCTTCTTTTCATGTTAACAAGGTTTTACATGTTGGAATGACAAAGTCATTTGTCAAGTTATCAAATAATATTTAAAAAAGGCCTAATGTTACTTATTTAAGCTAGGATCATTTTTCCATGGATAGCTGTCTTGCTTTCCCAAATTCTTGCTATCTTTCTCAGACTGAGTGCTTATTGGTTACAGTAATAGACACAAAAATACTATATACTTTTCCTCTTGGTATAATATATCCTGACAAAGGAGATGTCTAGGCTTCTGTTCTAGGAAAGTGCCTTCCTGCAATGTTCATATACCTGCCTGTAACATCACAGGCCAACAGGCTGTATGATCCTTTAGAATTACAAGCTGAACCACAGCACTTAAACTTTATTCGAAAAACACTGAAATTGTTTTAAGTGAATACATAAAAGTAGGGGGAGGGCAACTAATCAGTATATTGTTATTTTGACACATTCGGTTGCCTTTTAGAAAATGCATTCATAATTTTCTGTTTGACGTGATCTCAGCATCCAGTAAAAAGCTGAGAATTTTTCATCCTACTGACAGGACTCCATTAATAAAACAACAATCTTTTGTGTGTAGTAATCTTTAATCTTATTTTGTCACACACTTCTCAGTAGCATTTCCACTCGTTTTACAGTATAATTTATGGCACTGAAACAACTCTCTGCCCTGAAAAAGGTCAGTCTGTCAAGGTTTACTTGTCTTTGAAGAAAAGTAATAGAGCATTATTTATGAAGCAAAGAATACGCTTCAATACTTTAATCAATCAGAAAGATACTTGCATTATTGTATCTTTTGCCAAAAAAATACCATGAGCAAAGGATACATCAACCTTGCATTCTCTTTTATGTTGCAAAAAGCCTTTTACCTTTTATGTCTCCTTCTCCTTTAGTATTTACTGCGGTATGAAAATAACAAGGCTGATGATGTCTGATATCTGGGAACAATTTGTAAGTTATGAGAACAGGGGTTGATCTTATCTGAAGAGTAGAGTGTCTCCAGACAGATTAACTAGAGCTATCCACTGTGCTCATCACAATAAATTAATCTGAGAAAGTGTTGGGGGTTTGGGTCATGTGATGTAAACTAACATCTCTAGAGAGGAAAACTGCAAAGGCTTAAGGGACCTTTAGGGTGCCTCAAAGAAGACAGGCATAACCGCATTTGGTGCCCATATGTTTTTAGACATCATCATAAGCACAAATTAGAACGTGAAATGTGGAGAAACAAATTGGTAGTTCATTAGATAAAACAGTCACACTTTAAATTTTCTCAAACAAGAATTTAGTTTAGGTTTAGTAAGACAGCTTTATGTGAATGAAATGCCAATACATTATTTAAACTACTCTGTTGATGTTTAACAAGTGTGTAATAAGTTACATATTATCTATTAGTTGTTAGATACTAGCAAGTATTTTTTGCTAATTAGTCCCTATCTGACATGAACATCTATTACAACGGGGATGAGTTACTTGCTTGAATTTCTAACCAATGAAATCTCTTTCCTTCCCAGGAACAACTAACTTGCTTGTCACCTATCTCCATAAGGTACTTGGCTACTAGTTGAATTCCTCTGCATTTTACTCTTGCTATACCACTAGCTTTACTCACAGAGTCCGTGTTCTGAAGAGACAGACGTTATCTCTCTCCTAAATCTCTGTTGCAGCCCAGACAAGGTTGACAGAAACCTGAACTCTGCCTGAATCCTCATGATAAACCAAAGCAAATTAGATGTCTGCACTACATGTAAGTTCAGCTGGTGATCATGGAGTCCTCTTTTACATGTTTCTGTGCCTGAGCACTCATAAGGGAAGCAAATATCCTAAACCTTAAGACCAGATCCAAAGTAGATGGAAAATACCTGCAACACCATCATCAAGATTCTCTTCTGTATCTTAAGATGATGATTAGAAGATAAAAGCCCATGTAGATAGGTGGGTTAATATCTCTATCAACACACTTTCTGTAGGACTGATATCCAGAAAATGAGCACTGGAAAACTATGCAGACAATATTAATATTTCCTATTGATTTTTTATACTTTAGGTGTATATGTAGATTCTCAAGGTAAGCAGATGTTCCTTTCACAATCAGTCGAGACTGCCTTCTCAGTCAAGTCTAACAAAATAAATTTTTGGTGGCGTGATACCTAACCATATGAGACATTTAAGCGTGGTGGACATATTATGGACATTCAAATATAGCTGTCTTTCTTTGATTATTAAAAAAGATTCACCTATTTAACCTCTGATAAAATAATTTTTAAGATTTAGCATCCATAATAAGTTATATTATGTCTTTGTAGGACATCTGATTACAGACTTATTTGAGCAAGCGAGTCTATTGCCCTGCAAAGATGAATGTATGCCATGAACTTTTCTTTCTGCTAAAGATGGTATTTTTAAATTAGCAAATGTGTAATATGAGAAAGAGGGGAATGGTAATACTGATCACCAAATAAATATGAGTCTTCAATTTAATGCAGAGTGCACTAAATTACATAGTGGAATAAATGCTTGCTTGATTGTGACCAGGTAATAGTTATAAAATATGAAATAAAAATAATATTAAGTGCACTTTAAGTGCCCCAAATACCCATGTACCTGAATTGAATCTGTACTAACAGTTACAAAACTCCAGAGTGAGATAATTTTATTTTGAAGTACAGCTTCTAAAGTCAGAGATGATATGAATGATGATGAATTGTAGTAGCCAAATAAAAATGAGTCAATAGGGTGTTAAAAGTGTGACATACCTGAGCACTCTCAGGGACAGATAGACCACAACACTGGTGACCAGATCTCACAGTGGAGGTTGACATGAACGTCAATCATATGAATGATTTTAAAACGTCAGTCATGACTGAATGGGACCTTGCAGATAAAATAATGTGTTAAATTGATTTGATATAATGAGAGCCAAATTGTTCCGTGCTTTACAAGAGCAATCTCTAAAGTACAGTCTTAATGTGTGGTGTTGCACTTCAAGTGCTAGTGACATGGAGCTGAAATCTCATAGCCAGCTCATGATCCAGTGGTCTGCTGTTGTTTTGCCACAGTTCTGTATAATTCCTCTGTAAACCAGAATCCCCTACAATGATGAAAAACTTCCAGGAACTCAAACGGGCCTTGGAACAAATCCCTGGAAGATGACACCTGCTTTTCACATTCAGATGTGGGGGGAGGAGTGGGGAGAAGAAATGACACAATTAAAAAATCAATTATGAAACAATTTTGTAAACACTTTCTTAGGTTTGCCTTCATATTTGTACATATGTTCCAACATGCCATTTAGATCTTGCAGAACACATCTTTGTGTAGTGTTACCAGACTTTAATTTTTGTTGATTATTTCCATTTATTTCCAATTCCAGACTCCTTTTGCATTTTAAGATTAGGTCTGTAGATGTATTTTGGATCAGGATTGTGTGTTAAACCATTTTCATTACAAGTTTTATCCTTCCTGTCCACCTCTTTTCTATAATGTACTAGGCAGAATTTTTCTAAGTAAAACCAGACATTTCAAGAGGGGAAATTATTACCCTCTGCAAAGGTGTTAGATTTTTTCTTCAATTGTGCTTTCTGTTTAAGAAAAATATACCAGGAGAATATGAAAAGGAAATAAAAGTGTGAACGACACAAGCAAGGGCTGCATTCTGTGTGATAAAGGTAGTAACAAGAAAGGGTCTGTTGGTTTATACTGTTTCCCATTCTTGATACAATCATTGTCTCAAGAACAGATTCATATTCTGCATCATTTTCTGTTACCTTTATAGTCTTTCTTATGAGAATGAGGAATGAAAATTTTAATGCCTCATATATTCTGTGAATTACTGTAGGCGAGTATGCTGTACTACTTTGATCTTTCCTATATTCTGCGGTTTGATTGGGTCGTGATGTGAATGGAAAGCAGCACAAAACAAATCACTTTCTGAGAGAACAATTGCAATGAGAATAGGTACAGAAAGAAAAAGGTACCAGTTCAGCCCATTCCATTATGCAGTAGATTGGGTAGAAACAGAGTTCAAATATCTGCTTTTAGAGGTACTAAAGATTATCTCAATTTTTGGGTTAACCAACCTATCAATTCCTAGCAAAAATTTTGACTGGGTGTTCATAATCTGAATATAACTGTCTAGACTTAGATCCAGCATTGCTTTATTAAAGTTCAGCAGTGCTGTAGCACCAAAGCAATGGAGAGATGAAGAGAGACATGAAGGAAATTAAAAGATTAAAAAGAAAATAAAACAGTTGGAGAATTAAATGTCTCAACTGCCTTAAAGATCCTGTGTCATGTGTGTAGTCATAACTGGAAAATAATAAAGCAGGAGGAAATGCAGGGGGAGAGGCTGAGGCAAAGGGGAGGGCTGGGTTGCCCTGGGGCAGAGCTACCCCTATACCTTCCATTTGCTGTAGCACAGAGGGTTTTCCCACAGCGAGTAGTGATGCCATCACTGCCTGCCCCATGCCCTGCACTCCCTCGGCTGGCAGAGCACTGGAGTCAGAAATCGTGAAGGCAGGCCCATCAGCATGTGCCTGTGGCGGGTAATAACATCTCCAGCAAACATCATGGGTACCCGACTTCTCCTTCTCTCTTTCATTGAACCCTTCGTCCAGCCAGCCCCGGTTTCTATATAAATGGTGTGTAGTTTTGTTACAAACAATTGTGCCAGGGTGCACTATATTTGGAAAGCTATATGGACAGGTTTTTTATACTGAGGAAGACCTACCATGAAATGCATTTCAGGTTTGCTTGAAGCAATGAATGAAAGGAAAGAGGGGAAGAAGAAAAAAAAAAAAAGAACAGCTTGCTGCTACTAACCATACTCACGATTAGAGTCAGCCATTTTTTAATAGGGCAGAAATAATACACTGAATTAGAGATATGAAGCAAGGTTTTTCCCTGCGTCTGAAACCAGCAGATGGTTGTTCCAGGTTTTTAGATGTGGCATTTACAACATTTTCATGTCCACCCTCCGCCACATCCCTGTGCTTATACTCCATTATCTCTGTGTACTCATTTCCCGATTCAGCGGGATTTGCATAAGCACATTTTAAAGATAAAAGTTTTGCATCTACATTATAATATCTAAATCTATGACAAACAAAAACTGGGGCTCTGAAAAGATTTTAAAGAGTTATTTAAATCTTCACTGAGATTTTAATATACAACAACAGCTCAAAACTGTAACATAATTCAGAGTATAACTCTGGTAGACTTGATATACAATTATTTTACATGGTTGTTTTATAAGTATTGTCACAAACTGTTTGCTAATCTGTGTGAAAAGTGTAGAATAAAATCTGTCTACCTCTCCACAAGCAGAGACAAAGCTACCATACCTCCTGTGAAACCAGTGTCATATTTGACTCCTCTCTTTTCACCCATGCACATATACTTTAATAGCAAAGAGAATGAGTGCTGTATCACACACAAAAAAAATTATTTCTTCAGGATACTGAATGCATATAACAAATACTAATGGCTCTCTGTTTCTAGAGTGAAAAGCAAATGTCTGTATTAAAGTGATGGATTGCAGGCAGCATAATATGCTACAACAAAGCCATGGTTGTTTGTATAACATTTCTAATACCTTTATTTCCTTTACCATGACTGTTGCTAAAATCTTTGAATACTAGAAGCTTCTCCATTCTGCCTTGCCTATAACACAGTTTGCTGTATTTCAGGCTTTATAACCACCTGTGTGTATTACTAGTCACGCAGAAAAAACCTTTTCTTAGCTACTCTTGACTCAGGCATCACAGCCAGGCAGTGCCCTGCATCACATAGCCACATTGTGTCCCGGTCATTATGTCCAAATAACAGAAGTAAGGGCTTTTACTTTAGATGTAGGGCTGTTTCCATGCTGAATCTGGTCTCCGCAACAGCTCTTTCAACACAGTCCAAATATCTGCCTGCCACTGTGTTATCTACATCCCTTGAAATGTCCACATTTCTTACAGTTTCCTTTTAAAGATTCCTCTCTTGTTCCTTCATCCCATCTTTAACTTTTTGCTTTCTCATGTCCTATTCTGCAGTCTGTTTCCCAATTACCATTAAATTGGCCTTTTCAATTTGTGTTTGAAAAAAACTTCAGAAATGTATCTGAAAAGGATACACTTGGAAAACCTTTGGCTAAAAAGTCTTTGGCATGATTAAAAATAGACAAATTTCCAACTCTCCATTTTGTTATGGCCCTATGAGCTCAAAGAGATTTTTGCCTTTTGTTTCACTTTTCCCACCTTGTTTGAGTGTTGCCATTTCAATTTCTGACTTCAGTGTTTAATCCTGAGGTGAGTTGGGGTTTTTTTTGGGTTTTTTTTGGTTTTTTTTTTCCTTCTCTCTGTTTCATTGCAGCATTACACCTTTAGTTTGCAATTTTATTTTGACTTAGTACTGGGATAATTCCACTACTGTCTCATGCTGCCCTATTTTTATTTACTTTTTATTCAGATAAGTATGCATCATTTAAAATTGCTTCAGTGTAGCCACTTGAAGTCACACTTGAAGTCCATCTGTCCTCATGAGGAAGAGTTTATTAATTTGTTTGTTTGACGATGTGCCTGCCTGCAGCCCCAAATCAGAGCAAAGAGCATGTTTGGTGAAAGCAATATAGGAAGCAAAAGCACTTAGAGTGATTCTTTCAGCGTAGCAGACAGGTATGGTTTTTCTGTTACCTCTGCTGCAGTGCTGGACTGATATTATGTATTGTTTGCAAGACAGAAATTATGAATTTCATTCACTTTGCCACTACAAAATTTGCCCTTTCCCTCTGCACTGGAAAAGGCGCAGTAAAGCAGTAAAATAGCAGTACTCCCCAAAGGCATTTTTTTTATCCTGATGCCAGTTCCAGCAGCAATGTCAATACCTTGCTTTTCCAGCCACAGCCTGGGTTACAGCAGTGATCCTGAGAGCGGGTACCATGACGCTGGGCATGCAGCAGCCTTTTTCTGTGGACTGGCCCATAGGTTACCTCTAGTGGAAACTGATTAGGTAGAAGTACTCTGTCAGAAAATTTTTCAGGGCAAAATCTAGGAAACGAAAGTACAGTAGACCGAGAAAATTAAGAGGAAAGGTATGTGTGGTACAGCTGGCTGGGTGCAGCAGAAAATTTTAAAGAGGAATAAAAAGAGTTGAGTGATCCTCAGACAGTCAGCAGAAATTTGCCTCTCTAAACCATCACAGCATCAAGCTATGGTCTGGGCTATCCAACTGTTGAACCGTACTTGGGTATGCTTATTTTTGGAAAGGACACTTCTGTTAGCCTGAGAGCTCATACTGGAAAAGAATGTCATGATCTTTATTTCCAAGAAACATATTTTTTAACAGGAAATCTACAGAGGAACCAGGTAATGCTCCTATGGTGTATTTAACTTTGCACCCCCACTGCAGTTTTTCATTGCTGGGGATGCTGGCAACAAACGTATATCGTATCATACATGAGTTCTCTAAATGAAGTTTGTGATCTCTTATCTCAGGATAAAACATACGATAAAACATGTGAAAGGCAATTCCTGAGCAAACATTGTAAAAAAACAGCTCAGGAGGAAAACCAAAGATGCACTGAGTTTTTTTCAAGGGCCAAATGAGACTGCACCAATTGTCTCCAGGTTGGAAGGTAAACCAAAATAACTTAGGGGAACCTTTTCAGAGCAAGCATAAATATTGCTGCAAACATCCTACAGACAGCTGGAAGCGCAGGCCACTGAAGCCAAAGTGATTCTGGCTGAAAGCCTGCTTCCCATGTGAGGCTCCTGCTTCGGATGCTCTGTCGCTGTAGGGTGAGGTGGTGAAGCCCAGACTCTCCCATTTGGCTAGGAAGAGGGATCAGGTCTCTGTAATACCATGGGAAGCACAGTGTAATATGGCCTGGATAGCTGGGGAAGTAAAAGGGTACTGCTGAACCACAGTATGCATGTAAGGTACCATAGCATCACAGCGAGGCACTTAGTCTGTCCTATTAAAGGTTCCATTTAGCCTAACCTTTCTGTCATGGTGCTGCTGCTATACTTTTTCCAGTATTGGAAATAGCTCATTCTGGTACTAGGTTTTGGATCCCAGCACTGTGCTGGATTGTAGCGTAAGTATGATCTCAGTGTATTACAAAGAATGTTAGATGATGGAAAACTAATGAGAGGTGGGGCAGGAAGCAGGGGCAGCTCAAAAACATTAGCAGCTCTCTCCAACACGAGTTGTGCTTTGTTACACAAGACCAAAGGCCACTAGCTCTATTCACCTTTCCCCTTAGAAACACAGAAGTTACTGAAACAGCAGGATGCTGCTGCCATGCCCGAGCGCTCTGTGAACCTCTGCAAAAGGCTTTAGCATAGCAGAATGCTGCCTGATGGGCAAGAGTGGGGTTTCTTCCCTCTCCACTTTCAACCACTTCCTTCCCTACTTTTCTGCGCCTCTTCATCTCAACTCTAAGGAATATTACTCTATGTCGTTGTGTGAAAGAGACAAATTCCTGCACCCTTCCCACTCTCACGCCTGTACTTTAGTGAAATTGTAAGACCAAATGGCTACTTCTCAGCTTCCAACTTCTGAACTCAAAATAAATCTGAAGAAATTGAATTCTTAATTTTCCACTAGAAGTGTCTTAACTACATTTTAATGCTGATAATTTAAGATGTTTGAATTAATCAATCACTTCAATATAAGAAAAGCACTTTAGGAGGGGGACCTTTTGGTTTCATCAAAAAATCTGATTCTTCACCTTTTTTGTATTATAGCAAGACCAGCTTTGTGAGATGAATATTTCACTTTCATTCTTTGTAGCATATTTTTTCCAAGCATTCTGTAATCATTCATTTATCAAATGTAATACAGCTATTGCATGTCACATTTTAAAAACAGCACTTCAAGAACTTAATTTGCAAGCACTTTTGCACTTTACAATTTAGTCATATAAGTACTATACTTGAAATCAACAATACTAACCTTGTACATGTTGTTTAAGATGAATCACAATATCATACCTGACAATTTTATCTTAAACATGTATACCATTCATGGTATAAGAGTGTTTGAATTAGCCTACAAGCTCCTCAGGGCAGGACACATGTCTTTGTCTACATTTGCAGAGTGTGAGCAGACAGTTGACTCCTGATAAATAATACAATAGAATTACCTAACTACAGGATGCAGAAATTTGCAGGGAAATGAAATTTAAGGTTGCCTGTAAAGAAATGCTCAGAAAAAACATTTCAAGAGATGAAAGGTGGAGGACAAGAGAAACAATTGTTTTACTTTACAAAATCCTGAGGTTGGAGGTTCAAGGATGGGCATTGTCAAATTAATTCCATTTAGTTAGCATGGCATTAAAATGAACTGTGAAGATTTCTAGGGATTAATAGTAAAGAAATGGAAATATTTCTTTTTTTTTAATAAAATGAGATAAAAACTTTTCAGGTTTGTACCATTCCCTTTTGTTAGCAATAAGAATTTTGCTTTACTGGCTGTCTGTAATCAAGATGATGTGACCTTTACTGGATTAATATCTCCCTCTTTTTCTAACTAATCTTCTCTAATAGCAAAGGAAGATATTTTGGGGTATAAAAAAATACTCTGGAGGGTTGGAACTGGTCATAAGAAAGAATAAAATCATTATGGCAGAATATAGAGAGGTGTTAAAATCTTAAACACAGATTCATAATAATGGCTTATGAAAGGTTTATTTTCCAGTGATAAAATTTTCACTTTTTTTTCCTAAACAAACTGCAATAAACAAAAAAATTTACAAATATATAAAAATAAACAAACTGCTGTAAACTTTACACAGAAACCTGCCCCAAACCCCCATACACCAAAGCCAGCTCATAGGTATATAAACAATATACCTCCAAATAAGCTGTCTGCCCGTCATGTCCCAGGACAGAATTCATCCTTAGCGAAAATAGCAGATTTTAGGTGCTAGTGTCTTTCAGCATTTCTGCTGAGGATAACCATCAAATTCCTGTTGGAAATTAAAAGGTACCCTCCTGGTACAAGTACAGAGCTTCCTATTTATGCAAAAAATGTGGTTTTCTTAGTGACCTTCACTCACTTTTTAACTTTATAGAGCACTCTGTTCCAAACTTGTCACTATTTTTATCTTTTTAACCATAGTCCCTAGAAATCTTCTGCTCAGAGAGTTTTACTTCTCTGCCATAAACACCTATATAGGATGTCATGGGTCTGGAATTAAGTTAGATTTCTGTTTTATTTTATCTTGCTCATTTTCCTACTTATAAAGTTTTGCTATTTTTCATATCTCAGAATTCTCAGAGGCATTAAGGGTTTGGCTTGGATGGATTTCATCCATCTGACTATCATCTGTGTTTCCCTTTAGACATTAAAATCAACACAGTTTCTTCTGATAAGGTCAGAATTAGACAGCTTCCACAGATCTGCTATGCTACCAACTTTGAAAGAGGAATAGAGACCAAAGAGTGGTCTACAGAACTGGGCCAAAAAGAATATATGCAATACCAATTATCATGTAAGAAGGGGAAATAGCTATCATAATTAGTGCTATAATCAAAAGTGGCTAGAACCGTGTAAGCTACCAGCATACACATTCAACACAGCTAGTCAGCGTGAAATCAATGCAAGACTAACAAGTCAACTTGTACAAGACAAGGCTAACTTGACTAACAAGATAAGGCTAACTTGTACTAAACATCAACACATCCACCACTTGCCAGTCAGCTTTGACCAGTGCTGAAATTTCATCCTCAAAGCACTGGAGAACCTGCCTTTTCTTAAAGACAAAGAAAAAATAGATTTCTGCAAGAAAGTGGGTGAGTCACCTCAGCATTTTCATAGATTTATTCATATATTCATAGCGTGTGAGGCCAGAAGGGACTATCAGATAGTCTAGCCTGACCTCATGTAAATCACAGGTCATTAAATTTCATTCAGCTTCCCCTGTATCAAGCCCAACAGTTTTGTGTTTTGCTAAAATACCTTTCTTGCTTAAGTATGAGGTATTTATTTGAAGACATGAAGAGACAGAAAAGCCACCATTCCTCTTAAGGTTTGGTTCTAATGATTTGTGACATTCTTTGAGAAGCATTTCTCCTTTATCTTTTATTGGAATTTTGCTCGCTCTGTGCTTTGAGCCATTTTGTTTCTGTTATGTGCTTCTCTGTTAGATTAAAATACCTATTAATATCTACTATTATCTCCCCAGTACGAGGGTCTGTGATCAAGATCTTTGAACTGACTCTTAGAACCTGTTGTGTACGTGACGCTTGGGCTCACAGACATACTGGATGAGGGAGATCTTTTAAAAAATAAAATGGTTTTAATACAGCTAAGTGCAAAGTTACGCATTCAGAGACAAGGAAGATGAAGACTGGATGGAGAACTAGAGGGTAGATAAATATATTGTAAAGCTACAAAAATATAGTGTGTACATGGTTGTGTATGAATTTGTAGGTGGTATGATGGAAGAAAGGGATGCTTATGATTTGGAAACAAGTAATGGGAAAAGCAATGAAAAGCAGTCAGGTGAAAGCTTGATTTACAGTTCTGATGAGGTTAATAGGAAACTAATCCTTAAATGACAGAAATTACAGAGGGAAAATTGGAATACAAAAATATTTTAGGTCCTGAGAAGGTACCTCACAGTGAGACAGCAGGTTCTAAGAGCAAAAGAAAAATGATGGTCGTTATAAATAAAGCTACAGATAACATGTCAACGGCTGCATGTAATAGATATTATCAGTCTAGTGACAAAACAAAATATATTAAAGAATTATTAAATTATACTCTTACAGAAACATAGACAGCTGTGTTTGCCTTGCACGGCAAGGTTTTGGTAGCACGGATGGCTTCTGTGAGAAGCTGCTAGAAACTTCCCCCATGTCCGAGAGCCAGAGCCAGCTGGCTCCAAGACGGACCCGTCTCTGGCCAAGGCCAAGCCCATCAGCAATGTGGTAGCACTCCTGTGATAGTATGTTTAAAAAGTGGGGAAAAAACTGTTGTGCAACAGCAGCTGGAAGAGTGAGACTATGTGAGAGCAACAACCACTCTGCACCCCCAGGCCAGCGCAGAGGGAGGCAGGAGGTGCCCCAGGCCCCAGAGCAGAGGTTCCCCGGCAGCCCGCGGTGAAGCCCCTGGCGAGGCAGGCTGTGCCCCTCAGCCCGTGGAGGGCCGTGGTGGAGCAGATCCCCACCTGCAGCCCACGGGGACCCCAGGCCGGGGCAGGGCGATGCCCCGAGGAGGCTGTGCCCCGCGGGCAGCCGGCGCTGGAGCAGCTCCTGGCAGGGCCTGTGGCCCCGTGCAGAGGAGCCCAGGCGGGAGCAGGTTTGCTGGCCGGGCCTGTGCCCCCGCGGGGACCCGCGCTGGAGCCGCTGTGCCTGAGGGGCTGCGCCCGGGGGGGGACCCGGCTGGGGCAGGCTGGGAAGGGCTGCTGCCCTGGGAAGGGCTCGCGTTGGTTGGAGAAGTCCATGGAGGACCCTGTCCGTGGCAGGGACCCCACGCTGGAGCAGGGCCCGTGTGTGAGGAGCCTCCCCCGAGGGGGCAGGAGCGGCAGAGGCAGCGTGTGATGGACTGACCCAGACTCATCCCTGTCCTCCTGTGCTGCTGCGGGGAGGAGGGAGAGAATTCAGGAGTGAAGTTGAGCCCTGGAAGAAGGGAAGGGTGGTGGGAAGGTGTTTTAAGATTTGTTTTTATTTCTCATTGCCCTACTCCAATTTGATTGGTAATAAACTAAATTCAATTAATCTTCCTGAGTCGAGTCTGTTTTGCCTGTGATGATAATTGCTGAGTGATCTCCCTGTCCTTATCTCAACCCAGGATCCTTTCATTATATTTTCTCTCCCCTGTCCAGCTGAGGAGAGGAGTGATGGAGCAGCTTGGTGGGCACCTGGTGTCCAGCCAGGGTCAACCCATCAAAACAGCCTCATACCAGAACAAATAGAAAAGCAGCATCTAAATGGATGGGCAAGTACAGGCAGATTACTGGGGGCTTGGTTGAAGTTCATCCCACCCGTGCAGTGTTGATTTACCCTTTGTAAGAGTTCAAGCTTCAAAAGACAGCAGCCGTAAGTCACGCCATGACATGCAGCTGGGATATGCCTGGGATGCACAGTGAACCCAGGAGTTTGAAAACACAGTTAGAACCTCAGTTTGGACATTTATAATGCTGTCCAAAGACCAGCAATTGGTATGCTATCCACACATGCCTTTTTATGTCTGTGATTGTTCTTTCCATAAGTACTTTTTAAATTAGAATTTCACAGTTACTCACCAAGGTTAAATCCATACGATATGGATAGACTGGTTTCTTGGCCAACTTTACTTCTAGTTCTGCTCATTGGTTTGAAAAATATCCAGCTCAGATGATATTTATATCACCTTTGAATCAACATTCTCTTTGATATGCACAAAGCAGCTAATTTTACATACTGAGTCATTTCAAGATTATTGTCCTGCACTTAGATAATGCTGAGAATTGATAGAAGTGATAGAAAAGAAAGTCAATCCTGAAACACCTAGACAGTCAGCTTAAAAAGAAAAAAGGGAGACTTTCAGGAACACAATGAATAGCTCCTCAATTTAGTGAAAGTTTAGATGCAGTATTTTAAACTTCTTATTCAAATGTATGCCACATGAGGGACAGCATTCTCCACCTTCCACTTGACACATCACTAAGGAGTTACTTTCTGTATTTTCTTATTCTGTTACTCATCTCTTGCAATATGATTTATCTGATGCTTTCTTGCTTATGAGGGTCATTGTTGTCATCTGCTGTCTTCCTCTAAACACATCCTCTTCATTTTCTCCTATTTTCCTCTTGCAATTAAACAACTTGCTCTCCTACTTCTGAAATACTGCACTTGGGTTTTCTTGTTTTTATGCTCATACTGAAAAATGCCTAATGATAAAGAATGATAACCAGTCTCCATTACAGGGAAATAACTTGCAAGATTTTAAGCAGATTCTACAACATATCTGATTTCCACCACCTTTTTGCTTTAAACAAATCCTTATTTTTAGAATTATATTTTTTAGTGCTACATTTTTAGAATCCTTTCATTCCCCTTTTATGTCAATTCAGAATTCAGGGAAGTTGAGTGGTGTATGGATATGAGAAGCTTTTAAAATCTCCATTGAACTTTTCCTTGAGTGAAATTACGTATCGCCTCTTTGTGTCTTGAGCAGCCAAAATAAATCATCTGGCTGAACTCTTCAAATCCGAAGCAAAAGAATATATGAACACTGTGTTACAAGTATGTCTTGAAGAACATTACTTCATCTGCTTTTGAGGTGCTGAAACAAAGAATTATGTTCCAAAGACAGTGATGGTTTAGGAGAGCAGCATGTGAGTAAAACTAGTATCAGCTAGGAGGCTTGTTAGAAGATAAATAAGCCAAAGAACAAGACTGACCATAACCACAGCTATCCCACCTTTCACTGTGCGAGGTTTCCTCCGGTCTGGATGCTCTTCCCTTCCAGGTTCTTGATAGCATGGCCATTGGAGTCAGCAGTAATTCTGGCACTGACCTCAGCTGGAATGACTGCTGAGTGGAGACCACCTCTGCTAACCATGGCATTCATGTTCATGCTCTCAGTTCACATAGGCTTCTGAACAGTGCAGTGGTTGTGCTGCACTCTCTTCCACGGTGGGCTTTAGTAAGAGATCAGCCACGGCAGATCATGACAGCCACTGTCTAAGACATAAGCCAGCTAGTTTGTCAGGTACAGCAAGATTTGTGTGTCTTTTCAGATGTATTGATGCTGTAGTAATGACATTGTTCTAAATGTGTTTAGAGCTCAGAATACAGCCCTCAAATGAGACTGGAATCAACTGTCTCATACAAATGTCGGGGTGACCTAAACACGCAACAAGATATAGGCACAAAGTGAGCTTTAAATAATAGAAAAGCCACTAGAATTCAGTGTTGTGTTGAGTGAAATGGAAGAAAAGGTGTTAAATCTTGTCTTGGTACCTTTATTCCCAGCTTGTCTACTGCTAAAGTTTACCCAGTGAGATGACTTTCTTAGAGCCCTCTGTATATTGTAATAAACTGTTTCTGCCTTTATCTGACTGCTAGAGCTCAGATAGGAATGAGACTGCCCAATAAATGCATTAGACTTTGAATGTGCTGTCAACCTTCACTCTATTCTGCAGAGAAATTTCATGATTTTTGGGGGTTTTTTTTGTTCCATTATAGCTATTGCATGTGGGATCAACCAGGTTTTATATTTTCCCCAGCTATCACTCTAGGTCTATTGGACTGTTTCGCTTTCCTGTTAAAGACAGCAGTCACTATGTGTTTGCATTACTATTTTGGTATGTTCTTTTTTATATGTCTTTAAACGTACCACGCATCTAACCTAATTACCTTTTAATTCAGGAAATTCTGCTGCAGCTCAAAGAAGAGAAAAATTATCATCACACAATCAGAAGAGCATGCCTTTTTATTAAGAGAAAACCAACAAACAACTGTCCTATATCAAATGTAATCAACTATACTACTAAAAATCAAAGTAACTACTTTGGAATTTTAAAGGAGCTTATAATTCTGCATAGAAGTGATTTAAAGTAATTTTAATAAATATTTTGCTGTGTGGGTAGGTATAATTCTGCTTGTCAGCACATCTGTATTTTTCTCTCATCTAATAAACTAGCTAGGACAGTGCAGCAAAGGAACATTATAATATTAACAATGTTGCTGGAAAGCTCTGTGCTTTAGAATGAATTAACTTTCACTGCACTGCAGAACATACAAAGTGGAACTGGCTCAGCTCAGAATAGCAAGTTTAACCCCTTAGGAGCTGTTAAGCTCTACTTATGTCTTGATGACGGTTTTTGAGAAGCCCTGGCATGGAAATCATGGAGGTAGCTGATATATTTGGCAAATATGGAAAAGCAACTGACTAGGAAAAACCTGAGATGAAATTTTTATTTTATGCAACAACAACAAAAAAATGTTGCAACTTTGCATTCCAGGGAATGTGCCAAGACACAGTAGTCAAGTTCCAGAAATACTAGTGGGTTAATGTCGTAGAACTGAGACAGGTATCTTGTTATCCGAATATTCATTCCACGCCAGAAAGAACAAACCTTCTCTGTGATTGCATCCAGGTTTTGATTTTCCTCCTGTTAAAAATTTATCAGCTAAATGAGTGAAGAATGATTTAGTGAAAATCTGAGAGCTGATCAGCACTTGTCCTGTTCTGTATTGATCCATGCAGAAAGGTTCATTGGAAAGCTTTCACCATTGCACTGACTTCCATGGGATCTCTTTAGGCACTTTTGCTTTCAGGGGTGAGAATACTGTGTTGAGCAGCTGCTTTTGTTATATGGCCAGGAAAGTATGAATTGGGATCACTTAATGCCTTTTGCACAGGTCATAAACCAGATTATAATATTTTATTACTACCATACTGGACTACAGTTGGTTTAGAGATATAAAAGAGAAACATTTTGCATAACAGATTTTTTTAAATAATAATAATAAAAATCAAGAATATATTTTTGCTGAAACAAAAGAACATTTATTTGAAGTATTATTTTTCTGCGTGTTTCAGGGAAGGAATTAACTGGGAATTTGAGGGGGTTGGGAAGGTTGATGGGTTATTATTCTACATGATATCTACTTTTCATATTTCCTGGTCAGAAATTGTCGGATCTCCAGACTGAGATGCCTCAGATGTGTTAATTTTCTTCTTCATACTTTACACTGCTGATTTTCTCCACTTTTAAACAATGACTATTCATTTCAAATGTCATAGGAAATCTGGTGAGGGTGATATGTCTAATACTGCTGAGTTTCTGCTCATCCTTAAGGTTTGCTATACTGTATTTTTGTCATTTCCTAATCTGTGGCTTTTGTATTTTCAAATACTTATAGGAGAGTAAATATTTTCTAATGTGACACTTTTATTTGGTCTATTCACTTAAGAAAATTAAAGCATCTAAATGTTATAAGAGAAGGAAAAACAGAAACTCAGTTGGTAAAGTGAGTTACAAAGAAACTCTAGTGCTCTAAGTACTGAAGAGTGAAAAAAGGCAAATTAAGTCCAATCCTAATCCATATTTGCTAAAACTTCCAGCTGGACATTTCCTAATATATTTTTCCTTATCCAGCTCACAGCCTTACTATACTTACGAAAATTCAAAACTTTTAATGCTCAATTGGTTTTACAACTCCAAAATTTCTCACATATCCAAATAAAACGAACAGTCTGCTCTGATTTCCTACTGGGGCCCAATTAAAAGACTACTAATCCTGCTATTCCTTTCAGTAAAGCTCTTGAACCTCCCTTTGCTGACTATTCCTATCTCATCTTTTCATGCTAAACACCTACTTTGCTGAAACGATTCCTTGGATAACTTATCTGATTAATTTGATTACTAATTTTCAGATCTGTTCTCCATTACTTACACAGATCCACTTATGATTGTTTTATTCCTTGTCATACACAACTGGCCCACTGCGAAACTAGTAAAACTGTTTGTTGCATCAGCTCCATTTATTGGTTTTGGTTTTCTTTTTTTTGCTTTTAACATTTTTTGCTTTTAACAGCTTGTGAGATGTGTCTATCATATACAAATAGAAGTACATGTGCATGTTCATATACATACACATACAAGCCACAAACTGTGCAAGAGAGCCTAATATATAAAAATATAAATATGCAAGAATTATTTAAAATTACTAGATTCCGTATCTCACTGAAACATCTCATCAGGTCCATAAGAGTCTATTCTACTCAGTTTTAATTGGAAAATAGAAATAATTGTTTCCTTCCTCATACTTTTTTGTTCTCTTCTCTACTCACTTCATTTGTTTGACCTGTCCTTCTTTGTGTCAGGTGAAAAAAAATGGATTTTCCCTGAAAGTAGTACAAATTCTCCTCTATGCTTCTATCAATGTGCCCTCAAGAAAAGTCCTTTACTTATTTCAGTCATGTATAAAAAAACAGCATTTTATACTTCACTTAGATTATGTTAGGTGTTGTAGATGTCTTACCAGAAGACCTTAAACACAAGTTTAAGGTTCATATCTGTTCATAAAGTTCATATCTGCCGGAACAGTCTTAAACAGAGCACTTGCTAATGTTGTAACTGAAAACTGATGTAAGAATTATTTCAACACTGTATCTTATCTTTATTGTAGCATTACCACTGAAAGATCCTAATATAGTCAAATTTTAAAAAGAGTAGTTGAAAATACTTGTGAGTGTCTCCAGTAACTATCTGTTATCTCTATGGTTGCAACAACAAATATTCACTATTGGAATGAAGTTCATAAGTATTAAAGAATTCAGAGGAATGGAAAAGCTTATTACTTGCATTAGGATGGGACCTGAACAATTTAAGGAAAGATGAAGCAGACAGGATCAACTCTGATCTTCCTGAGGGGTGGCTGTGTGATCTGGGTCCTGATTCTGCGAGGGTATGTACATAGACTTCAATATACCTTCCTACGATGCAGTAGTATGTCTTAAAAGGTTAAGTTTGGTTTTGAGGCATAATCTCTGTAACTCAGAAGGAACTGCAGATGATTTATGTGTGTGTGCAATTGGAATTCAGCTCATTACTACATTTTTGCTAATGACCCTGGAGACCGTGTTGTCCTCTAGTCATGTACAAATAACATGATTATACACAATGATATAATGGTTATTAATAATTGAATTATTTTTTTATCTCATCACCTCAGTAGCCTCAGCTTTGCAGTATTTGTTTATCTGTTTGTGTTTTTCCTGAAACCCTCTCATTACTTTACAATGCAAAATTGTGACATAAGAAAGACTGCTTTATTTGTAAACAAATTCTTGCTCTTAATAATTAATTACTGAAGTAATTGTAGAATTTTACCTGTCTCTGGTGTTTTCATCTTTCTTTACCTTTCTCATTACCTTTTTTTATCCCATTCTCTGCTTCTCACCTTAAACCTTTTTAACTTCAGTCCTAGGAAACTCAAAGGTGCCAGTGAAAAATAGACTTGGATCAGTCATAGGGTCAGTATTGCATTTGCCGGACTGCAACAGCTGCTTTAAACATAATACTCTCAAAAACTAACCTTCATCAATGAAGACTTAATTAATACACCAGAATGTAATCAATTAGATGACAGACGAGAAGATTATCTTGTTTTTTACCAAACAGAGATAGTAACTGCTATCTCTGATTCCCAGTGACTTTATGATTTATATGTTCCATCTCAGAAATGTTTCTTATGCTGATATTCTGATGAATCTTATGCTTTTCATGTTTACACATTGTTGGTGATTGACTGGGCATGGAATTATCAGTCACTAGCATTTATGTATCTTCAAGACACAAAAATAAGTGTAGTTCCATTTTTAAGTCTGACTTTTGAGGGGAATAGAAGATATTTCCCTTGTGGAAGCAGAAAAATACTAATAGAAGTAAATCTTTCATTATTCCAGCTGATCTATTTCAGTCTTAGACAAAGAGCTATTGGGAAATACATGTGGGTTGAGATGGACTATTACTGTAGTTCCTGTACACATTACAGTTTTCATATTCTTATCTTCTTTGGCATCATTCATGTCTGGTCAGGATAGACCTTGTCAGATAATTATTTTTCTTAGTGTTCAGGTGTGCTTTCTGGATCAAGCTGTTCCCTAACAGTACCTAACAATTGTACAATATACAGAAACAAATCTTAAATGCTACAGTTGCATTTAAATACTCCTATTTTTGCAACTCTGGAAACTGCCCACCTTTTTTTTTTTTTTTTTTTGCTTTATTTGTGTTTTTTTAACCATCTATCTAAAAGTATTTTTCATTTTATCTTATTTATTATTTGGTCATTTTGAATTCCTCAGAAAAATACCAGTCAGGATATGAAAACAAATACAAACAAAATTCCAAACTCAAGAAAATATTACATTTGAGAAGAAAGGTTTGAAAATCATTAGTTTAATTGGTCACCTACCTAGAGTGTATCTAGATCCAGAATCAAGGCTTCTTAAAAAAACAAACAAACAAACAAACAAACAAACAGCAACCCTGCGTAATATTGTTAATTTTGCTATATGTCATCTTTCTTTTCTTGAACGTGTGCAAAAGTTCAGGAAGGAGAAAGACCGGGAAAAATGCCAAAGGGATGTGACTACTTGAAGAACAATAAACTTTTTAGTTTGACTCCTTGCCCTAAGGATGCATTGGCATCTGAGAGCTCCTTCCTTGTAGGATGGAAGGCAATCTGCATTTTCATGAACTGTCGGATATGATTGCCAAAGGTGATGATATTATGGCAATGAGATTATGACAAAAAGATTTGATTCTGTGTTAGAAACCTTCATATGCATTGTCAGAAAATGTGAAGAATTTGAAACTATAGGCAATGAGAACAGACAGAATTTCTAACCTAAAAATTGCAACTGTGTGACATTTGTTTTGCATCACTGTGTAAAGTCTCAGCAAAATAAACTGGAATGAGTGGACAGGATGTTATCAGATAGGAGTTTTGAATTGTAAGTCTTTTCTCTAGCTCAGAAAGCCACTCTGTAAATATCGCCTTTTAAAATGGCTACCTGAGATACTTTGAGCTTGGAACATCTCCTCCCAGTTATGTCTATCAAAGCAAATAATAAGCAGAGCTCTTGCTGTGCCACTTTTTCCATTATACTTGTCAATGAAGAAGCAGAATAAAATTCTCAAGATGTGAGAAAAATGGAACATATTTAGTTAGAGGGATCTTGGATTCACTTATAAAGTATATATTTTCCTTGAAAATGTTAAATTGTTTGAGAGATAGGAACTGAGAATAACAGCTTTTATTTTCTAAACACCAATTACATACGAGTGAAAAATATGTATCTCTGCAACTCAAAGAATGGGCTTAATTTTTTGCAGGATCACACAGATAAGCACTTCAAGGAAAGGTACAGATGGCTGCATGTACATCCTGCAAACTCATGGATGTTATAACAAAGGCCAAATCCTTTGACAGACATATCTGCTTGTTCCTGTACATATACATCTATCTTTAGGTTGGTTTAGAATTTTGCAGACATAAAGAATTCAGTTGCACATAAGGGCAGAAATAGAGGCATCCATTGAAAGGTATTGCAGCATTTGCATAGGAAGATACACAATGTTCTCCTAAACTGAATAAAATCTTTTAAAAGACACAGAAATATTCCTGTTATATTTTCAGAAAATATTTTTAATATGGATCTGATCTTCAGCAACATATACTGGCTGCTGTGGCTGTGTTTTGTTATGGTTTCTTCCTTCCCAATTCTTCTGGCAGAAAACCTGTGCCTGATTTCTGAACTTAGTTATGCTGGCAGATATTCCTGCCTAGCTTGTTAAATCAGCTTCTGAATAACAGCTGATTTCACATTTTAAGCATCAATATGTAACCACGTAGATGAAATCAGAATCAGGTGTCTTCAATCAAAAACAGAAAAAATAAGAAAAAGCAGTCATCCCCACTCCCTCCAGCTTTCTGGCTGCCTGCCATTTTGTAAAGATATTTCAGTCTCTGCAGATCAGGCCTTTTTTATTCTAATGCCTCCTTGTGCAAATGCTTCTTCTCATGTGTCTTTCTTTTTGCTGCGGGCATAGTGCACCTGTTTGAAAGGAGCATATTACTTTTTGTGTATGTGTGTGTGTGATTTCCCAACTGCTAGTCCTTTTGGCAGGAATCTGTCTCCCAACAGCTGAGAAAGCAGAAAAGCTAAAGCCCTTTGCTGCTTAGAAGAGCTACCTTCAACTCTGTGAAGAACCATGTGACACTACTGGAACTTGGTTCCCTTGGATTCTTGCTCTGAGGATGAAATTTCTGTGGTACTGGAGCTTCCCAATTGTGTAATGAGAGGGATATGTTTCTAAGGGACACTCAGTCAAGGGCATGGGTAAGCTTTTTCTGGCTTGCTGCTTAGATCTTCAACTTTGTCAACACTACTTATAAAGATATAGATCTATTCCATATTGCAGAATTTGATATTACCATTTCTCTTCTACAGAGCCCAAACCCATATGGCATTTGCTTCCTGTTGATACCTCCACACCAGGAATCTCTTCAGCAAAGCAACCAAGACTTAGAGAAATACATACATGTTCTTTGCTCTTGTGTTCACATACCTAAGCGCTGTTTTCTAAATGAGAGGCCCAAAGAATCCTCTAGTGAAGACCAGAAAATCCTACCTCTAGTTCAACATGGAAGTTGAAGAATTTCCTATTCTAATAGCAGTACTGCTCCCTAAATATATCCAGATCCCCTTGGAGTACAAATGTCAAGCCACAGTGCTTCTGCCTCCTGTGCCACCAGCAATAAAGCTGGTGAAATCCAGGTGTAGTTAGGAATTCTGCAGATGATGTCTGCAAATCAGTCCTGCTCAGGGTCCCACAGCTCTTCTAGCTCTGAAGGGCTGTCAGGTGGAAAAAAGTAGTAAAAACTTACTCCAGTCAATAAAGAAGATGTGGTTTTGAATACACACAGGAAACTTTTTTTGAGTAAGAATGTACAGTTTTATCTGGTCACTCTCAGCATATGCTTGCATGCTGAACAAAGATAAGCTAGATAACAATTATACTGTTCTGGCAAGGAGTTCATGAGAAAAAGAAAGAACAAAAAGTATGCTTATGTTTTTACTGAAATGACATGACTTGCTTTCTCTTCTCTCCTGTTTGATATCTGTCCTTCTGTTCTTGTCCCTGTCTACTCTTTTTATCATGTTCCTACATTAGCTGTATGTTTTTTCAGTGCATATTGTATTTTAGCCCAGGCAAAATGAATTTTAGGATGATGCCCCCAGAAAAGATTTACGAAGCTCCCCTGTGAGACATGGCTGCTTCCAGATGTGAGTATAATGCTAGTGCAGCCACCTCTGTGTTTTAAATTTTTATAAACATGTGGTTTCCATTTTGGTAAATTCTATGTGTCAGTTCAAAAGACATGATACATTTTATATTGCTGTTCTTCAATAAAAGGCATTGTCCTGGCGTATCTCCAGCCCAAGGGCAAGAGAAAATGTTCTGACTACGTTCAGATTTGTTCAGCTCTTCTTCTTAAATCTACAATACACCCAATGAGCTATATACATGGTAAAATCAAGGTTAGTCACAGCATGATCTTTACATGGTGAACTTCCTGAAAACAAAACAAAACAAAACACCTACCCCCCCAAAAAAAAGGGGTGGGTGGGGGGGTGGGTGTCAAGGCAACAATCTTCTGTACTTACAGAAAAACAGAAGAATATCTTTTTCTAGCACATGGTAAAGAGGGCATTGGGTCAAAAAGTATTGAAATTATGCATTGCCAAAGGTAATGATACATTGGAATTAACTGCAATTAGTAAGCATTCAACACTGAAGGCTTTTTAGGACAAAGAAAAAGAAATCAGATAAAGGTGATGCTGTTTTGAAAGAGGAGGGCAGAGTAGATACTCTCTCAACTTCTGTTTGGTCATAGATGGCAGAGAAAGAAGGATTATCCTTTGGATGTTGTCTCAAGGCCTAGTTAGAAACCTGTTGTTTGCCAAGTACCACTGCAATGGGTAGAAAGTGTGGGGAAGCAGAAAGGTCATTTGGTGTAAGCATGCCTTACAAATTATCATATGTATTCTTAATGTACTATGTTTGGTCTCTATAGAAACAGATTATATTACTACACGCTTACATTTTTGTGATGTGTAAGGTGAAGAAAGATAATGCTTGAAAATACTTTCTACATGTGCACAAATGACATCTCAAACAGAAGAGCCACTCAGCTTGGTGATATATTTCCTTCTCAGAAAATCAGAAGGGAGATGGAGACAGAAACCCTGGGAATGCTTTCAGTAGGAAAGGTTACCAATCCTCGCTAAATCTAAACCATTCATATTAGAAGGAAGAACAGCAAGTTATGATGAGCACATAACCAAGAAACGCACTTATGGAAAGGGGCAACAGTCAAGGCAGGATTTTGTTATATACGGCACCAGCTCTAGTGGTCTCTAGTGACTGGTGGGTGTTTTGAACTGTCTAAGTGATAGTGACTCATCTCTGAAGTGCAGAATTTGAGCAGTTATGGGGAGACAGGTTTTTCATTCATTTAAAACATTAACTTGTCTGTACTGTCCAGCATGTCCATGCGTTGCTCATGGACATGAGCTATTCCAAATACATGGGTAGATACCCTGGTGAAGTTGGACCCTGAGACTTGTTAAAGTATTTTCTTTTAAACATCAGGAGTCAATGGTGGGTGCTGGGCATGCGTCCCCTTTGGCATGCCCAATCCAGGACCCTTTTTGCAAGCAAAAGATAGCAGACAGGCACTGCCTTAGGCAAACCTATGAATCTTCTGAAACATGCTGTGCAATCAGTACCTATATACAATACATGTTACATCATATCTTCTGCAGTAGCTCTCTTATCCATTCATCCATCTGACATTCACAGAAATAAAAAAAGTGGGGTGATAGGAACATAAAGACATATGATGCAAAGAAACCTAATAATGGGTGGGTGAGCATCTTTGGATTTAAAAGTAAGAAAAGTATTCTTCTAAAGGCTAACTTTAACTTTTGAATCCTAAAATTGGTATGTATCCATGACAGTCAGCTGGCCAAAGGTAAAATTAAGTCAGCAGCTGGATTCCTGCAAAGATGTTTGTTATGGGCACTGAGGAGAGGATGCAAAAAGTGAATTTTGACACAACCAGGACAGACCAATGAGGTAATGTTTTGTCATTTATATTCAGCCATGGTAATGCTGACGTCGTTCCAAACTTTCCTTTTCACATATTTCCATCACTTAAGACAGCAAGTTAATAATTTTTAGCTTTACTTGATGAATATTTTTAAATTTTTAGTTAAAAATAATATTTTACTGTGTTTTTTTCTTCTGTTTTCTTTTTTGTACTTTTATGTCCTATTGTGCATTTGTTTGTTTTATTTATTATGAAATCACCTGGGATGTGTTCTTACACTTCAACAATGTAATACTGCTTACCTCAGATGACAACCACAGGTAAGGCTAGGATGGTAACTGCAGAAGCTTGGCTTTGTGTTTTGACTTTTCATCCAAAAAAACCAAAACAAAATTAGTCTTTGCTACATTTTTATGTTATGAAAGAGAAGAGTTATGATTTTCTGTTTTCAGACAAAAAGAAGTTACATTTTAAATGAAAGCAGACACTTTCCAAGAAAAAAGGAATCTGTTTAATCAAAAATGTATCTTTCTGTCAAAGAAAACGTGGAGTAGAAAATTTTCAGTCAGTGCACTTCTGTTTCCTATATATTCTCCTGGGATTAGACTTCTTATTTCAAATAGAAGAAAGAGACCTAAAATCCCCAAATCATACATTTCAACTTCCTATCATATGTCAGTCAATTTTTCCTTCGATTTTCTTTTACTGCAGTTGGCTTGTATGTTTCTACTTAGACAATCAAGGACAAGCAATGGCCAGAAATTCATCATCAATCTTTACTCCAGTGCAAAATAATTTTGAATGGTCTGCAATTCCTCACAGAGACCTCTGTTTTTTATCAGTACTTTAGGATATCCTAAAAAGCAACCCCCCCAATATGATACTTTGTTATTTCAGTGTTTATTTTTTCAGTAGAATGCCCAAACATCCCCAAAAATAAAATGTAATTTCTTTCCAACAGGGGGAAAGTATTTTCATATTCTTTCTCCCGGTAATATTCTTTTATATAACTTTTTCTCTAAACTCAATAGAAATGATGAAAAGGCAATCATATTGATTTTATATTCTTCAAACAACTGTCACCACAGAACATCACGATATTTGACTGTAGCTTTTGAATTACTGTCTTCATTTTTCTATGGAGTTCTGCTGTGGTTTAATAACTAATGGGAATAGTGGCCATGCACACAGATCTTTGTTTTTCCAGTTCACTTTATATTTCATCTGATCCTCTTCCTGTCTTCCTTTACTCTGCTTTTAATATGTGCAATTTCATTTTGTCAACATTATAAGAATGTTTACACTTAAATAAATTGCCAATTTCTTTTCTCATAGCTGTAGGTACCATTTTTTATCTCATGGACCAGAATACTGTGGAGTAAAAATTCTTGTCTATTGTGGATGCAGCATAGAGTTATTCTGTATTTTATTAATTCAGAAGTTCAATACTTAATGAGCTTTCATGATGCTAAAACACCATGATGAGTTTGTTAACGAAATGGACGCAACTGAGGATTTAACTCTTTGCTACCATTGATAAAGATGTAGCCTGTAACAGCATGCACAATTCCCCTTTAAAGATATCAGCCACTTCAGAAAACAATTTTATCTAACCAGCTGTCTCCTGGACTCACTGTTATTTTGCAGCCCACAGCCTCTGACTGAATCATTAACAGTAACTGTTGAAGGTGAAACCTCTGAATTTAATTCCAGGAGCCTGTACCACCCAAAATCAGAACCATCACTACTACCAACATAACCCCAAGATCATGAAGCCCTGTGGTAAATTCTCTAGTGGCTGATGGTTGTACAACAAGAAAACACCCCAGAGTAGTTATCTGACATAAAAGCACCAGGACAGAGTAAATTCACAGCTCTGCAGTTTTAAAACAGTTATTTCTATGAACTGTATTTCACTCAGAATCATGTTGTACTGGGTTGCTAGCATCTAAGAAGCACTAAGTTTACACCACAACCTTCCCCTCCACAGGGATGTTCTCCCCCCTCTAGCTGGCTATTTTCACAGAGTGAGTAGGCAGTTACTGAGTGTAAGCTGAACTCTGCCAGCTGAAATCTCTTCAGCTGACGCTGGCCAACAGGTTCAAAAGTTAGTAGGGTGAGCTCACCAAAAATTCAGCAGGGACAGGTGCAAAGCACCACATTTAGGAAAAAATAATCAGCTGTCCAAAGACAAGCTGAAGAACAACTAAGTTGGTAGCAAAAAAAGAGCTAGAGATTATCATTGGTCACCATTTATAAACAATACTTTATTACTAAGAAAAACAAATAACAGAGTGAATAAATAGGAATACTGCCTGTAAGGTGGTCTGAAAGACTTTTTCCACCTTAAGATATTTATGGAATATTTGAAGAAAATCCAGAGAAGAGGAAAAAGAAGGATCAGAGTCTTTACAACACAACCACCAAGGAAACACTCAACAGACAGTGATAGCTGAATAAAGAAGGCGGCCCTGAGGGTGGATATGATGTCTGATGTCAAAAGGGGTACCTAGCAAAGAGGAACAGAAAAAATTTATGTCAGATCTTAGTGGGGCAGGACAGAAAGCAATAGGCTGAAATTGCAGCAAGGAAGGTTCAGGTTAGGTTATATGAAATCTTTTTAATACTATAGAAAATGAAGCACTACAATAGCTTGCTTGGAAAAATGACCAGCACAGAAAGTCTTTAAGACAAAGCTGGACTCAGGTGGATGAGAAACGTTTAAGACAGAGCTGATCATGCCTTCAAAAAGGACAGTGGTCTATATGAGCTCTCTCGGGCTCTCCTGCCACCCAGGTTTGCTATTGGCTTGCTAATCTGTTGCTGATGCAGAGACTTGCAAACAGTACAGCTGTTGAGCCTCATCTTGTTAGAGAACTGGGCTAGAAATAAAAGCTGAATATTAGAAGTGTGTCATCTTTCTTCTATAGTACTCAGATCTGCTCCTCCTTTACAGTCTGATGTTAGGCAAATGATTAAAATCAGATTGGTGGGGAGTTTGGTATCTGAAGTATGGATGGCTTTTATCCAGAAATGTGAATGAAACAATGAATACAGCTGGTAAACAATACAAAAAGTGATTCTGAATATCGTTCTGCTTTAATGCAAGGAATCCTGTTTTGTAGTTATTAAGGGAATTGTTATTTGCTGCTAAAGGTTAAAAATTCTCAGTCATGTTGTTCCCAGAACATGTATTAGTTCAAATACAAATAATTTCTAATCTGAGTTTTGTTTGAGGGATGAAATTGCATTGTTTGTTATTGCCCAGTTATTATTCATTGTCTTGCCAGACATCCAGTTCATATGACTTTGCCCCATGCCATGAACAGTAGCCAGTGAACAGCAAATAGCTGAAGCAATCATTTGCATGAGTCCTCTAGTCTGAAATGTGTACATATGTTTAAAAATAAAGGCAACTACAAACACAGGAGTAAGTTTACAAGTCATTCACAAAGACAAAAACTATATGTCTTTTAAGTAAATTTAAGTCTAATTAATCAGTGAGCCAGTCCTCATCATGACCAAATTAGTCAAATCTTTTGCTGAGGCAGCATGTGAACCCTTAAGTCTGCTTTTTGCATGTTCTATCAGCTCAGTGGAACAAGGGAGTACAGACAGCATTAAAGGCGTAGAGGAGAAAGGAGGATGTCTTCACCTATCCTGATCTGAATGTGACTGCTGCTTTAGTTTTCATCCTCCAATTATCAGAAGTGATCACAGAGAAACTAAGAGCTGAAGGAACATCTTTAAGCCAGGTGCTGCCACTTATCAGCTCTAGTATCTACTTTTTGCTCCCACACTAATGAAAAATGATTTCAAAAGAAATGAAGATCCTGTTTCAATAAGATCGGGGAAAAGATGTAACCTAAAAGCTGTCTACAGACTCAGGAATAAGTGAAATGTTTTGACAGGGAAAAATATGTGTTGGCAACATTGCTTGACTCAGATTTCAAAAGTAAAATTGAAACCATACTTCTACAGGGTGCAGACGCTGACAACTGGAAGCCTGTTCTGCAATATATAGTAGTTCAGAATATGCCAGCCAGCTCCTCCTCTCCCTGCTTTCTTTCATGTACAGGACAAATACGTTTCAGGGAAAAGAACAGTCTGACTTGGTACATTTTTGAAAACAAACAAACAAAACCCAAATCTGACTCTCATCTGCCTGCAGCACAGAGTATCTGTATCTAACTAGATAAAACTGCAAGGAAGATGATATTCTTCAGACTTTTGTGGTCAATCCAGGCTGAATCCAGGCTGAGTCCATATCTATGCAGTGTCAGCCCACACGAGGTGCAAAACAGGACACGTGAAAGAGTCACATCTGAAGAATCCAGATTTCAGTTTTCAGAAGGGTGAATAAGGCTGTGGAGATAGGTCTTGACAATTAATTATATCATTTTGAGCAACAGCTATGGAATGTGAGGTTCCCAGATTTGGATGGCTGGGGAAGCACCAACACTTAAGACTAATAAAGAAACCCAGAAAACAAACATTTGTAATTATATGTATTGTGTTCTTAATTTCTTGGTCATGGTCACTGCAACATAGCCATGCACCACTCGTCTTTTTACAATCAGTAAAATAGTTTTGGACTGGAAACTGTGAAGTACAAAGACAGTCAAGTACTTCACTGGATCATTAAAAAAGAAATCTAAAAGAAAGGCAAATAATTCTCTCTCAGTCTCCTTCTTTTGTGCTCATATGAAGGGATCTAGAGATAAAGCGAAGATTCCCTTTCTTGAAACCTATTTCAAGCAAAAACATTAAATAAATCTAGAATATTGATTTTTTCTTTTCCTTTTGGACAGATATTAGTTGTTTCACTGTCTTTCACTTGATTCTTTTTTCATTTTCCTCCTGCAACATTATACAAGCTCATATAAGGTCAAACTCCTTAAGGAATTTGTTCTACAACTTTCCTCTAAGGTTTCCCAACTCTATATATTAACTTTCTGCTGACATCTGAAGCTTTGTTTCTCAGGGCACTTAGCAGAGGAGGGAGCATATGTCTGAATCTTTTTTTTTTTTTTCAAAGAATCCATTCTGCAGATTCTGTTCCCAAAGAAGTGTATTTATAAGAGACATTTCAGCACTTCTTGATTTGGTTCGCAACACAGATACTGTTATACTATATCTCCCATCTACATTTTTTGGTGCTTCAGTGCACAGAGAGTTTGTATATATATATGGTTCTTCCCAAAGTATGAACTTGACATGGGAATTGAAATAATGTGAGTCCATGTGCTGGTCTGGTTAGACAGATTCCCTCAGTAACCTTTTGGTGATGCTCCTTTCTAGCTCACATGAAGATAGGGCAGTGCAGAGCACCATCCTATCTGCTCCGGTTGTGTCCAGACAGGCTTTGTCCTAGAGGAGCAGTCACGCAGTGGCTACAGCTTTGCTTGTGGTAAAGGGGGCAAAAAGGGCTTCTTGGGAGACAGCAGCTATTCACAACACCTTCCTCGTTGTGTGAGCCACCACAATGTCAAGAAAACCTTTTAGTGTGACTGCAAAGTGGTGTCACACAGCAGCACCCTGAAATGCTGAGAGATCAGTTTGTGGGTGCAGTGATGGATGTGCTTAGGAAGTACACTCATGTAAAACTGCAGCCTAGGGGGTAACTGTACTGACACATTTCCCAAACTTTTTCTCTTGCTTTAATTTCTCCCATGACTTTGTGGAGTTGAGATAGGTACAGAGCACCTCACCTTCATCCTTATATGCTGCATTGAAATTAGGTTAATAAAGTGGTTTTCAAGTGCATTATAAACCTTACATTCATTAACCACCAAAAAATGAAAATGAAAAATGTGGGTAACCTAGCAGAAGAGAGTTGAAGAGAAGGATGTAGAAGTAAGGAGAATAAAATGATAAAAAGCAAATGAAAAGCAGGGAAGAGTCAAATATGAAT
The DNA here is from genome assembly GCF_015220075.1 of Falco rusticolus. Lineage (NCBI taxonomy): Eukaryota > Metazoa > Chordata > Aves > Falconiformes > Falconidae > Falco > Falco rusticolus. The sequence continues at coordinate 45,144,619 of NC_051189.1, forward strand.
GAGAATTTTCTTCTTCTCATTTTAAAGGTCATTTCCTCCCTCTGGCTGGCTTCTGTAACAATAGTAATATATACCACCACCACCACCACTTCAGGGGTTATTCTTTAACCTACTGAAAGGATGGGAACATTTTTGGCTGAAAATATTAAAACATTTCAGGTAAAAAAAAAACAAACAACAACAACAAAAAAAACACCTCACTGAATATCATCTATCATTGTGCTCATTGCAACAGTCTCTCTTTTTCACTTTCTCACACTTAACATTCAAGACTTTTGTGGTTGAATAGGTCCCTGGATAATAAGTAGGGATGTGTGAGGGATGGTTAAGAAAACTAAAAGTAGGGATAGAGGGGGAAAAAATATGAAGGAAAACAAGGAAGAGGGATGGAAAGGACTGAAAGAGAGAAAGTGAATAGAGATAAAAAAGAATAAGAGATAAATGGGAAAGAACTTGGCTTTCACTTGCACTGACTCCTTTGTAAAAGTATGACAGTGAAAAGTTGCTCTTATTCTTTTTTACCTCTATTCCAATAAATCTAAATTGCAGATAGACTTTTCTGATTCAGACCTAAAAGGAAAGAGACGGAAGAAAAAATATTGTTAGAAAAAAGGAAGCAGAAGAAAAAGATAACTAGGGCTAAAATAATAACAACAAAAAATATCTGGAAAAGTTCTTACAAACTTCAGGCTTTTCTTTGTCAGTTGTTACAACTTTTAATAGTTTTCTATATTTCCAAGTGATTCAATGAACATTTTGAAAATTTTCCCCTAAACTGAGCTACTGAAAAGTTGCATTGATGTTGCTAGCTTTTGGTCATTTCTACCTTAAACGTAAAAATGAAAATGTAATTGAAGGGGAAGGAATATGATTTAAATAAGTATCAACTTTTAGTAAACAGAAGAGGAAGGAGAATAGTGAAAAGCAAATGACATTGTTCCCTTGGAAAGACCCTAAGCAACAGTAATATCAGCAATGCTACTACTACTACTACTAATGATGACAATTGATCACTGAATTCAATGTTTTAAAAGGAGAATGGGAGCTTACGACAAAATCAGAATCATACAGTTCATTATGGGAAAATTCATGTGAGTTCTTTTATAGAAAATATGAGAAATAGGGCAGAAATAAAGCAAGAAAATGATATCACAGTGAAAGCTATGAAAATCACTGCATGTTTTTCAGTTGTCTGGCTGAAATGAAGACAATATTTTGGATCCAAATAACCATTTTGTTTGAAACAGAATGAAATGTTTTATTTCTCTTTAATGTCCTTTGTTTACTTGTATAATAATTCTAACGTGAATTAAGATCAATTTTTAAGTAGAACAACATTTTATAAAGTTTTTAAATGTCAAAATAAACCATAAACCACACGAAGTGTTTTGCAACTCTTTTCCAGGGCTATTTTTTCCTCATGTTGAATCAGCTCCATAAATCTGACACTATTTACAAATAGTTACAGATGCTCTCGTTTTGCATTTGCTGGCTTGTAAAACAGATGACCTTTTCTGACAGGCGTTTTGTACAAAGTCAGAGATTTCTTTCAGATTTCATATTGCAGCCTTTTATTTCTTTTATTTATTTTATTCTTCATCATTCTTATTCATCAATCTACTGCAAGCATCTGGAAGCCCAAAGATCTGACCTTTTGGTTTAAGACTCCCAAACTCCAGTGCTTTCTTCTCTGAGCAACCCAACGTAGGCTGGGGGGCAGTGGCATGTCCTGATCTCTGGGGAGATCAGCACCCTCAGCTCCCAGGATGTCTGCACGGTCTTCTGCCTTGACTGGACATTAGCTGGATCCGCAATGGCTCTGACAAGGATTTCATCTGGCTGAGGGCAGCACTAATCTTCCTTTCTCAGGCTTGCTTTTGAAAGTGGCCAGACCACATCTGCTCCATGCAGTTGCCTGCAGAGGATGAGGTGAACATACATTTTAAGCTGTTCTCTAGTGACTGAGGGTGAGGGAGCAGGTACCATTAGTAAACCAGATTTTATTCCACTTCTTAGAGAAAAACACATCTGAACAGGCATAAGCAGCAGGTGTGGTGATCATGAGTGCCTTGGGATCCACAGAGATATTCTGCCTTGCTAGAAGCCTGTGGTTCTCCAGGAGCTGGCTCTGTGCCACTGATGGTATCCCTGTCCAACTGATACAACTAATAAACTGTACTGACATAATTCCCTCTGCTCTTTGTCAGTAGATATCAAAGCTGTTAACAGCATCAGTATCCTTGTTTTAAGTTCATGGAAACAGTGTCTGGGAGCAAAAGTGACTTGCTGATACAATTTTGGCAGAGCTGGAAGCTGAGCTTGTGAGTCCCATCATGGTGCCCTAAGCACCAGTTAGCCTTTTTAGCTCTGCCACAGACTATTGGAGTGGTGTTATTGCCACACTCAGTTATGGTCTTATAAAGCATAATTTGTGACCTAATGAATGATTTTGATGCATCTATCAATTTTCAGGTTTCAGAGCAATAGCTGCTTTAAAGTGAAGAACGTATTTCAGATTTTTAAGCAGGATAGGCTCAGGTTTGATTTCGTACCAGCTTTATGCCAACTTGCATTGACTTTTGTAAAGGAACTCATGATTTACTATGGAGAGAATGGGAACGGGATCAAACCTACCAGGTGAATGGTTTTTAAATTGCTTGTTTTCCCTTCCTTGTGTTTCAGTTCCTATTTTGTTAACCCCATGTTTTAAAGTAACCATATGCTATATTTTCTGAAATCCACTATAGGATATATTCTACTCTGAATGTATACACATAGCTTTTCCTAATACTAGTGAAAGTTATGAACATGTACTGAATAATACAATGCAGTGTGCATAAATCCTATGGGAAATCCAAGTCCTGACTATAAGAAAAAGAAATCACAGTATTTCAGAATGCCAGTTGTAACATTGCAATGAGTTCCAGGTACATGTTTGTCAATAATGAATGTAGGGTTGCAAATATAATATTGGAACTGTCTCCTGCAGAGTGGTATCATATATAATCATACATACTGTCAGCTTGCTTGATTATGTTCAGGATTGCAACCAGCTCACTCAAAAACAGAACAAAATTTCTTGTGTCCTCCAAATTTAATTTTCATAAAAGATGTATGGGGGAATTTAATTGGTGATTACAGCAACGGAAAAAAGGTTCCTGTATCTATATTTGCATAATAAACACACTATTGTGAATTCTTTTTAGGAAGATAATCACACAGCCAGATACATTAGCTTCCTTAACTAAGAAAAAAACATTTACAGTGTTAAATCTTTATTCTATCATTTTAATTCATTGCCACAGTGTTTCATTTAATGTACAGAAGCAGCCCACATTACTAATTATCTTAATTTTGTAAAATCCATGATCATAATTCAATCATTAATCAGTATATCAGAACCTCACTCCATTACCTGTTGTTTGTAACAGGGCATCTCAATTGATTAGGCTGTAGATTTTTTATGGGTCTTGTTTTATAAATTGAACCTAGTCAAGTAAACATAACATTTGGTAATAGTCTTCATAGCAACTGTCAAAATGACTTATTGTTTTTCCAGTCCTGCATTCCTTCAGAATTAATAATACCTTTGTGCCCTTTATAACACTTATTATTAAAGCTATAAAAGTTCTCTATGTTTAATGAGTGGATGTTTCATTATATGTATGGTTTGCTTGACAGACTGAAAATTTTTCTAATCTGTTTCTCTTTTACTCTTGATTGAAGGATTGTAAATATGCAATTAGCAGCTGGAGTAGAAGTAAAAGCAGAAAATGTCAACTGTCAAGTAGCTCCATTGAAAGACACATGATGCTTCAAGCTAAGACAGAAAGACAAAAGCATCTACCAACAAGGATAAAGGTTGCAAAATCTCTGTTTAAACATTCCATTAATCTCTTCCATGAAATAAATATAGTCAATACATCCAGGAATGAGGAATCTACTATCAAAAAGTGCCGTTCACTTTTGTAATGAAGTTCTGTGTGGTAACGCTATACTCCACTGCCAGTAGACGCTCTGGATCCCATCTCTGTTATAATTCATAACATATAGCCCTTTATGTAACATATGGCCAGCCATATCACAGCAACGTTATTGATTTCCCAAGAATATAAATGCTAAAAGAGTGCAATGCACTGTAGTACTCTGGAGCATATTTCTTTCCTAGACCAAAATTTCTAGTTCTGCTTCCAGGCAGTAGACTTCTTTTAAGCCCTCTGTATGAAAACCTGGGTACATCTTGGCTTTCATATGCAATAGTTGACTGTACTTCAGTCCAATACTGTGGGAGACGAATGCTGAAAGGAAGCAAGAGGGATGTGTAGAAATATTTGTTTTCATTGACAAGCCAAGAAAAACTGTTTGTTGCAACATGTTATATTTTTAAGCCCTATGAAAGCTCCAAAGAATTACAGGAGACCAAATTCTCTAGATGCTTCTGGTTATCCATATCGGGAGGAGAGGTTCATTGTGAATCACAATGAACAGAATAAGGCTGGTTTTAACCTAGAGAATTAAAGATTTTGCCTGGCCAAGCTATGCAGAGGTATAAACTCTTGCCTGGACAGCTGTCCTGTTAGACTATCTTATTAACCCACAATTAACCTTCAAGTGTTTTCTCAGAAGCAACTACCATAGAGGTCCTTAGGGTTGAATGCTGTGAAACAAATGGTTGTTCAATGTGTGGCTAAATAATAAAGGGTTGTGAGAATAATCTACCAACCAACAATTATAAAATCTTTTGGTGGCTTTCTGGCCAAAAGACTTTCCCCATCTCCGTTTATTTTCTTAAACTTAAAAAAAAAAGTAAATAAACTTTTCTATTATCTCACATAGCAGATTTCCACATTCTGCTGGTCACACATATTCAAGTTCATTCCAAGTTTTCACAGTTCTTAACATTTTAGTTTTGCCTGTCGTATACTAGCTAACATGTCTGTTATGCTTTAGGTATATAATCTAAAAATGGCATGTATATATATTCTGTTATCTGGTAGGATGACACCTAGAGAAATACCTCAAAAAGCATCCGTACAATGTTAGATAGCTCTGGTATTGATCAAAACAGAAACGGGTCCACTGATGTTGTCCCCATTATGTTAAAAATAAAATTTATTCCTGGAAATCCCACTGATGATTCCTCTGTTTCACATGGGTAGGACAGATGAAACTGCTGAGCAGCCATGTATGCCACAGTCTCCCGTGGGATGGGGCTCCAGCCTCCCTGAGGCGAGTCTGCGTGAAGCAGAAGCATGCTGCCACAAGCCTGTGCCCCAGCTGTGCTCTGCTTCACTCTCAGGGTGCTTCACCAGCTTGATCACAGCTTCTGACAGAGCTCCATGGTGATAGATGCATTGACTTATAGTCTGTTTCTTTTGGAGCATGTGATAGTTGACAAAACGAAGAATGGACTTTGCAAAAGGATTTTTAAAAAAAGCAAAACCCAGAGCAATTAAAATTTCTGAACCTATGTAAAATTCAAAATACCTGTCAGAAAGCATCTTACTTTTCTCAGTACTTATTTCCCTTATATTACTCAAACTCAGAGTAGCAGGAATCTGGTTTGAGGAACCAGTTACCACTAATCAAAACACAGTCTTATGATTAATGATATGACAAACAGTAAAGAAATGAAATGCGACAGAACTGTAATCTGGTTGGGTCCAAATTATCTGAGGAAAACCATCAGAAAAGAATCAAGCAGGGACACACTTCCAGGGGCTAGTGAGGGCTGGCCGGGAGCAGGAGCTATGTGCCAGCAGCTGAGAGCTATGACAGGGCTGGCCATGGTGGCAGCCGCACCGACAGGGACAGTCCCACTGCCCGGAGCAGGGCAGGTGCGGGGCAGGCAGCCACGGTTCCCCCAGCAGAGACTGGAGGTCACAGCTGGGGACAGAGTAATCCTGTTTCCTTCATCAGGTGCTCATTGAATCAGAAAGAGAAAAGACCTTGTATGAGCTGACCAGAAATTAACCTAGTTTATATTAAACGGAAGCATGAACCAAGGCAGGCCTATAAAGGTGGTTCTAGATTCCAGCAGGGAAAACTTTTGCAAATTAGTTAATGAAGTCTGCTGGACTGAGGAGTCCAGAAATGTGCATACAGAGAGGGACTGGTATTTCTTTAGGACAAGCTAAATTATTATTAGGGTTTGTACCTAAGTGACGGGGCAAACAGAGGGATTACCAGCTGGTTTGGTAAATGATTGCTTGGGAAGGTTGTTGGTAACAAGAAGAAAGCATGCAAGAAATGAAAAAGGCCTGGAGCAAAGGTCAAACCAGAGGTCAAAAAATATAGGCTGTTAGTAAGAAACCCCACAAATTAGTCTTGCTTACTTCTTTTCCAAACAAATAGCAAAAAGTTCTGTATGTGTACAGTTAAAACCCCCAAACAGAAAGGCAAAGGACTGCTACTTTGCAAGAGTGGCTTAGAAGTTAAAGAAGATCTAACTGTACCCTGAAAACTGACAGCTCAAACTGGTCCTCAGTAAGAATGAAACTGTTTACTGTAAAGATGTACTTACTGATAATAAGTATCTCTCAAGCTGCCACATTTTCAGATCAGAAAGTGATGCCAATTTCTGTGCTTCAGGGTGTAAGTCTATTGTTAGTTATTAAAGGTTAGGAGGAAACCTAGTGCTGATAGGTAGGTTACTCCCTGTTTCCTTTTATTTGCTGCTTGTTGCGAAGTGTCAGACACTGGCCCTTCTCAAAGCTCAAACCAAATATACTTCAAATTAGTGCAGCGAACCCCGTGCATCACTTAATCACTTTGTTCAGTATTACTTAAACAGAGCTGTTAAGCATGCAAGTAAAACATTATCCTGTCTGAGAAGCAACAGCAAATTTGACAAATTCTATAGACAGATGGGAGACTATTTATGTGCAGAATTATCCTCCTCGTCTGTTTTCTTAAAAAAAAGTCTGCAGATGAATCGAGTTCCACCAAATCTTCTGAAGGCTGTATTCTCCGTCAATCAGTCTCTTGCACATGTCACGTGACTTGGATGAGCTATTTTGGGATTGTTTCCAGGATCTCATTTTAAAACACAAAGTGAACAAATAGGAAAGTGGGCCAAAAAGAACGTGTAATAATCTAAAATTATACCAGAGAGGGTAATATTTTGTCTTTTAATGTGTTTTTTCTTCCCAGGATCCCAGGGAAGGGGCACTGTCAGCTGAGCCTCTGAGCAGATGTCAGAGTCCCAGCTCTGCTACGTGACCGCTGTGCCAGGGATCAGCACCCTGGGCAGTGGACCCTTCCCTTCTCTAAAGCATCATCTCCAGCCCTGCCTCCTCTGTGCTTCTTACACATTTGCACCATGTCACTCCCTCTCTCTTTCTGCCAGGATACAAACAAGCAGGGAAGGACTAGTAAGGAAAGATGTTCATAAGAAAAGACATAATTTCCATGCTACAGAGAATATGCTCAAGAATTGAAGGATTTCAAGGTCAAATTTCAAAATTCTGGAGTCATTCTCCAGAAGAAGATATATTTGATTTGACCAATTAGATTTTTTTTTCCTAAAAGAACACCAATTTTTTCAATGTACTGAATTTATGGCTTGCACCACTTTATCAGTGCAATGTAGTGATAGGAGGTAATTCTTGTCTCCACATCAGATAAAAACATTTGTGTAAAAATTTCTTCTAGACAGATTTCCTCTCCATCTTTTTTCCTTTTCATTTCCACTCCTTTCCTCCCCCCACCCCCACTGCCTGAAGGTGGAGCTGGTTTTGCCCACCTGATTAATCACATTTGAATGAGTAATTTTAAGGACATTTAATTTAAAACTTGCTTAAACCAGGGGAAACAAATGTACAGGACTGGAAGAAGGACCTAATTGAAAGTAGAAAAGGAAAACACTGATTATAGGATTCCAAAATGCCTGACTACCAAAGATATGAATGTGAAACAAAATGCCCTTTGTTTGACTCTCCATTGAGTGTTACAGCCAACGCTGCCAGAACCCCCATTATTATTCATAAACAGAATCCTCCAGAACACCATATAAATGTCATACAAGCAATACGGATTGTATTGTGTCACAAGCAATTTTCTTTTTTTTTTCTATAACAGCTTGGCACAACCTTTCTTTGTCCCTGGCACTGATGCCCATTTTCCTACAAATGTATGTGGAGAAAAAATGAAACCAACACCTGTAGCCACTCATATGCTGAGCTTTCACAGCTGCAACACCCATGTGCCAACCTCCAGAAAAGGTCTTTCCCAGGAGTGGCTGTGAGTTTGGGTCTGACTGGTTTCCCACTGCCTCCTTTGTTGTTGGTTAATCCAGTGCTCATGAGACATCCACCATCAAAGGCAAACACTACTTATGTATTGATAATCTTAGCACTTGACTATCCAAATTCATCAAGCTGTGTACTTTGTAAGAGGGAGAGAGGAAAACCCTTATTTAACTACTTTAAAATGACTTAAATCAATTCCTGCCCACCTTTCTGAAAAGAATTCAAAAGCTTTAGGAAATGGATGACAGTCAGTGACAAGACCAAAACCATATGAATCTTCTCTCTGACACTTACTGAAGTGTTGGCAGCCCAAGCCAGATGAAGTTGTATTATATTTAATGCAGATGTGTCTTTCACTTTGAAAGAAACAGCTGCTTTTAATTTAAATTTAATTTACAATGGAGTCAGAGATTATCAAATGCCATTCTCCATTCACATCCAGCCCCCATTGGAAGCAGTATTAGATAAAACCCACGTGAGGTGGTATTCTTTGCTAATGTTGGCTACATATGGGGGAATGTAAGGAAAAGTGGGAATGGTAGGCAAGGAATCAGGACACAGTGAGAACAGGATATATATGAAGCTAAACTTTCATAGGATGACAATCAAAGACTGTGGGAGCTTGTAAAGCCCAAGGTCAAAGGTCTGTCTAGCCCAGTATTATGTCTCTAGCAGAGGGCCAGATGCTATGAAATGACTGTGAAAATCAGAGTCAGAAGGATCATTCCCCTTCCCAGTTGGCAAGACTTACGATTTATGGTCTTCTTGAGCCAAAGAACCATCCAGGCCATTGTGTTTAATCCTGTGATTAACTGATGGTAGAAATACTATAGGATTTGTTATGTGAGTAGATCTATGATAAAACACTCAGAGCTAAGGTGTACAACTATAAGCTTTCTTTCAGTCTTGAGGTTTTTCCCTGAGACCTGCAACTCCAGGCTTTTCCAAAAAGAGCTGTTAAAATAAAGCAGTAAGAACAACAGCTACAGGTAGCTACAAAAGTACATTACCTACAAAAGTATCTGGTTTATACTCTGTCATATTGTTGTCTTCTTTTTCCCTGAGTATTGTTTACTTAGAGTACAAATGCTTAGCCGCAAAGACATTTTTTTTCCTATTATATCCCTAACACACTTCTGTTAATATAAATAAACTAATAACTGAAAAGAACAAGGATCCCAAATTCCACTCCACTTCTTTGTTCAAAGATTAAAAAGAGACCAGTTAAAAAACATGAATGATCTTTCTGATATACCAAAGCAGAGATATATGGATTCAGGGTTTTAATTCTAAATCATTTCATCTGCTTTCTTTTTTCCATGTTACAGGATGCAGTCTCATTCCAATTTATATTGACACATTGGAAAATAATATAATTAACTGCTTGTTGAAGTAACACTTGATATTTACAGAGTATGTTTTATCAAGGCAGTCTTGAAAATATGCCACAAACTTTTTTGACTGATGATGCATGCTAAATAAATGAAACTGCTCATCTGAGTAAATAAAGGAGGATTGTTATTTTTTTTTTTAAATAGTGGGTGTTGTGAGTGTAAATATATAGAATCCATCAAAAAGGTAAACAAAACCATTTGGTTTTGCTATTAATAGAATGCAGACGTTGTAAAATGAATGAAACTGAATAACTTTACTCACTACTTCTTATTAGTGAACACTGAACAAAAATGAACATGGAGTTACACAAATAGTTTAATCATAAACACCTTTCTTTATGACAAAATTCCATTAATCTAGGAAAAAATATTTCAGTTTTAACCTTAGCTGTTCCTATGTTCACCTTATGTGGTAAAACTGATGGTAAAAGGAGCAGTACTACCGAGAGTACGGAAAAATATTTTTAATTCACTGCTAGCAAGACTGCTGACAGTAAAATTGTCAATAAAGACTAGATGCTTTAAACTTAAAAGTTTCAGAGAAGCCTAATAGTCTTTGGCCTATGCAGCTAATTGCTGTTGAGCTTCAGTGGAAGCTGTGCACTACTTAAAGTCATTCACTGTTTTGCGTTGGCAAAATATTTTATGTTTTGCTGATAGAGGTTTGTTCTACTGTTAAAATGATGACACTTCTGAATGCAAATCTTTGAGTAGAGAAGTTAACTTTTATATTTGCCTCAAAACCTGTGTTTTCTCAGAGAAATTATTACATTTCACCTTGGAACAAACCTAGAAAATATGTGCCAGAAAAAATAGAAACTGTATATAAATATTTGCAGAGTAAAAAGAAGTTATTGTCATAGTAACTGGGGCTCCAAATTTGTAGACCTGCTTATACTGATATAACCCAGAGACACTGCATTCTTTGCCAGGTAATGCATGACATTGGTGAAATGCAAGATCAGAATTTAGCCCAGGGACCTTGTATCCATTTTTAATCCTAAATCAACCTTTAAATATCTCATGCAGAGGAGGATAAGTATAGCTCAACAGAAGTTACATTTTACATTCCTTGCAAACTTGCTTTAAACAAATCAGAATGGGTAATGTGTCTGTTGAATAAGTTATTTTACATTTTTGGTACATCTTAAGGCTGACTAATATGCAGGGAAGTGGTTTTCGCACTTTGGTGAAAGCTTATTCGTTATATAAGATGAGCAGCATTCAAGTGCAGAATACTCTATTCATCCATTGTACTCCCAAACCCAGGAAGTAGTTGCTGATAATGATTTTAGATGAGGCTTTATCAGCCTCATTTTATAACCATTCTTCATTCATAAACAACGGCCACAGAATGAACAACAGTGAAAGCTGGAAGTAAATATTGCTGAATCCTTAAATTCTCTAATAGTCGGAAAGGGAAAAAACTTGAAAAAGTGGTTCTGCCTTGGCAGTACTGGAATAATTTCTTTTGAAAAGAGCAAAACCCTTCAGAAAAAATAAAAACAAACCCACAAACAAAGCACAGTTTTTTTGTGACCTGGTTATGAAACAGCCCTGTACTTACCTGCACTCCAGCTTTCACAGAGATAAGAATTTCAGCCTTCATGGACTGACAGAGACTGATGGTCCAGAAAGGAGCCTGGAGAAGTTGTACACAGAATGTGGAATGCAGCAAGTTTAACATTAATAAAATGAAATCCTTTTCACTGAATATACAATTGGCCCTTTGAACTCACTGTTGCATATTTTTAGCAAGGCTTGCTAAGACCCACATAAGGCTGCGGTGTATAACAACCTTATAGGAGCATTTGGCTACCAAAGCTGAGATTTAAAAAGACAAAGTTATCCAAACTGTCAATCATTCATTGAGTGTTAATTAAGAAACCCTCCTTGCTAATTATTTCCCAACAATTTAGTTCAGGATTTCATGTGTTTATCTATGAATCAGCTGAAAGATCTGATACGGTTACTGCTGGAAATAGGAAATTGGATAGATGGGGTAGTGATATGTCTCTGTGTGGCACAGCCTGTGTTCTTGGGTTCTTGTTTCATATCTGAGCAGCATTCGCAATGCAGTCAATACAGGCTTTTCACTTGGGTGCTTTGAATGACCATCTGAAGCCTCTCAGGTGTCGAAGGCTGGGCACTGCACTACGCACTTATGTTAAAACTTTCTGTATTTCATGCTGCAAAAGGGAAATGGGCATACTTTTTTTTTTTCTTTTTCTTTTCTTTTTCCTGAAGTATTTCAATTCTGAAATGAAAACAAAGACGGCAAAGCTGACTAGTTTCCTTCCTTGCTTTCTGGTGGGCAAATTTGGGATCAAGCTGAAAGTGAGACATGAAGTTTAAATTAGACAGAGACACCAGAGCTAGAAAAATCCAGTAACTACAGTCATGATTTGACTTGATATAATGTGTTTTCAAGTTTACAGCCATGGGATTTCCACTTCAAAATAATGAGAAAGGAAATGGATGAAAAGAAATTTGACTGTAGAAAGCTGCCAGAAGAGCTACATTTTGATGGTGTTTTCCCCCAGAGAGAGTGTTCGTATCATAGTGAAAATATAGAGCAGCAGTCCTGTAAATGTCAGCAAGGCCAGATAGCATTAGGGATTTATACCGAGAGACAAAGCTGTTTTCCATTTAATTCGGAATTGAATTCAAAAGCAGCCAATTCAGATCTTTGATTTGAAGTGTTCTTTCAACATCAAATCCCGTTAGAAAATTAGGACCTGATTCTCATTTATATGAGAATATAAATGAGAATGTAGGACATCTGTGAAGGAGAAACTATATCATGACAACATTAAGGTTTCGGATTTTTTTTTTTTTTTTACTGTTCTAGAGCAATCTGAACTGGACTTCACAGAGATGAGAATCATACTACTGAAAAGCCTGAAACATTCAGGAGTGGGAGCACAGATATATACTATGGAGCTAAAGCAAACTGAGCTGAAAGATAATGTTAGTCTGTTACCTCAAGCTGTGCTAGAAAACTAGTGCTAGGTATAAACGTGCATCCACATCTCACACTTTCTCTTAAGAAAACTCCTCTCAGATGAGTAAGATCTCCAGTAGCAACCATAAGGGAGATCATTCTGTGAAGAACATCAGCTACATTCCTACAAAATCTATGGATACGAACTTGGATTGGAGATGGGGTCAAAATCATACAGGAGAAAACCAGTATTTTTTAGTTCAGCAATAAAATGTGGAAAGCTGTTATTTGGCCTAATATAATTGCATCCAGGCTTGAAGAAACCTTTTGAAGCTAGTACACACAGTAGTATATTTTCTTCATAGTAAATATAACTAATAGATCAGTAGTACAAATAGTGGGAATCAACTTGAACAGGCCACATGCAAACTGACTAAGGTACTGACACCTGTTTGAAAGGATTTTCCTATTTTAGTAAGAAGAAGATGGTGTGAGAGAGTGACGGGTCAAATTTAAAAAGAACAGAAGAATGCAGAGCAATCAACAGGAAGCCTCGCAGACACTTGTAGCAGAAACGTGAGGAGCAGCGAGGAGTGAAAGAGCTTCTGGGCAGAGACATGTTCAAGAAGAGCCTTGGAATGAGGAAGGAATAAATTGGCTCCCCTTGTTTCATCCCTGCTTTCTGCAGAGAACTTGGACCTGAATAAACAGATGGCACCATAGAAATGCAAGGCCTAATCTGCAGTGGAAGCAAATTGCAAACCTCTTCCTTCCTTCCCCAGCCCCAGTAGTTACCCTGGGGTCGAAAGGGATACCAATGATGAAAACAGACAAAGATAAATCAAAGTGTATTAAAAATTTCTGTCCTGCTAGGTCTGTATTAGTTGTTTTGGGTGGCATACATCCCTTTTGAAATTTTCTGTATCTTTTGGCAGATAGGTAGCATTTCAATGGAAGTTTGATCTCCCACTCAAATTATGTTGCACATACACACCAAGTACAACAGTGGGCAAATGCAAAAGCTATACTGTCACTGGTAGCTGGTACTGTGTGTATAATTGTTTACAATGAGTAAACAATTTCCTTCAGGTCAGACATGTAGAAAGCTTCTTACATTTGTGAACATAAAGGCAGTGGTCTTTGATACTGGTATAAGTAGTAGCTTCTTTTATATAAAGTAAAAAGTAACACCATCAGTGGAGAACTAAAAAGAATTAGACAAGGGAATACATTCTGTATTAATATTTTTCTAGGGGGTTTAGAGGTGAGAAAGATAACCTTTTCTTGTGCGTGGTTTCTTTTGTCTCTGCATCCAGTGAATACAGACTTTCAGAACTCATCTTTTTATAGGAAACATCATTTAGCAATTAGGCTAGAACTACTTTGTCAGGACCATGAGATTCATGATGATGAATCTCTGCAGAACTGGGCTTTGTGATTTGCTTCTTGACTATAGCAGGCCAAAGTGTAATCATGAGTCTGAGACCTCACAACCACCTAGAAAACTGTTCTGAGGCTTGAAATCACTATTAGAGAAAGCTTTCTGTAACTAACAGCAACTAACAGCCAAATTCATCCCTATTGTAACTTAGTCAGAGTCACTCAGTCACCACTGATTGTTTATAAGAAGCAGGTAGTGTAGCTGAATGAGATTTAAGGGCATAAAGAACAGCTGGAGAAGCTGAATATGAGAAGCTCTTTTTTTTTCCTGGATGCTGATTTCTCCTCAAGAAAAAAATGAAATATTATTATTATACTATATACCTAAGTTAATACTATGTAGTATTTTACTTCAACACAAAATTAAATGTATTGGCTAAAAGGAAAGTATTACAAAGCAAACTGATATTCTGTGTGTCTGATGCTGCCCCTAGCTTTCTCACTTGTCATCCCTCCATCTATACTTTTAGAGTGTTAGATGTTTGAGTTCATAGTCATCAAAAGAACATGACAAAAGGTGGTAGATTAACTGTTTTGCAGGGTTATTAGTAGCTTATTTTCTGTACTGAAAACAAACACAATGTTTTTTAGTCCTCAGAGGATCTAACTGATGTCTTAACCATTTGTTTCGCAACCACAGTAAGTTGCAGGGGGAAACTGTGACCTCACTGAGGCCTAGAAGAAATGCCAAAGAATTCAGTGGGCTCATGATTTCGTGTGTTGTGGCTGTCCTGAGAATATCTGCACTGTACAAAACCAGGCTGTCAGTGTAAGGCTGCCTCAGGTTTTGTAACTTCTTATGCCTCACTTTACCAATGCATCTATACAGAAACAGTCATGGCATTGTAGAGAGTATCTTGTGTGTTTGCTGTAGAAGGACACTCTGCATATTTGCTGATGTCTGTGAATGTGAACAGGACCTGAAATCAGACGATGCGTGTGTGAAGTCAGCCAGTTTAGAAAGAAGCTAATAATACGTGTCTGTTATCAAAGTGGTAGCAAATGTTTTATGCTTTTAACATTTTTAAGCGTGCCAAGCAAACCCCTCTACAGCAGTGCAGTAGCATATGGCTGCTATTCCTCAACAATGTTCTGCTTTGAAGGATCTGTCCTTATTTAAAGAAGAGGTGAAATTGCAGGAAGAGGAAAATAATTTACATTAGTATGAAGCAATATTCCATTTTGCCACAGCAAGTACTACGCACTTCATGTTAACAGGAAGTATGTTAAGAGAAAGATGGACAATAAAAATGCTTCTAATGCATTTATTATTGTAAACATACATGCATTATATTCAAACACTCAGCATAACTTACTTACTGCCACAGGCCAATTAGATCATCTCCAATCGCATGTGGAAAGAGCTCAAGCTAATCTAATTTGCCAAAGAATGCTCCATTTATTTCTGGGTTTCTAATGTTTTTATACCATTACAAAATGATCACTAAACATGCCCTCCAGTATGGAGCCTCTGTGCACTCAGAAATGCAGAGGACCATCCTTCTAGCAAAACAGTGATAACTGACTGTACTTCTGAATTATGTTGCTTAATGGTCAATAGACATCTGATGCTAAATAGGGAATGTTGATTCTGCACCTGAAAAGACTGTTGCTAACATTCAATTGCAACTAAAGACAACTATTTACTGTTGATCAGAGGAAGAAAAAAACCCCACAACAGTCCTAGTTCTCTTAGTTCTGTGGCTTTTGACCTCTGGCAGCATTGATCATCTTTGTAGTGGACTGGATAATTCAGGAATTTTAGTTCTCAGGATCTTTTAGTTCTAAGTTATTTTTTATGCATTCAAACTCTTAACTGTATGACAAAGAATCTCAGGCTATAGTTTTGTAAAACTAAAAAAAAAAAAAAAAAAGAAATAAAGAGAAACCCAGAAAACAGTGCATGAAGAAAAGTCTGCAGTGATATTTTATGTCTTTGCTTATTTTCTTACGAGAAGGGTTGGCTCCACATTAAAAATGGCAATGAAGAAGACATTGGTGCTGTTTTACTCTACTGCCCTTAAATGCACGGATATTTTTTAGTTGAAAATTTTGTTATGCTTTATGAAAAACATGGAGAGTGCTTACAATTTGACAGACATCTCTAATTCATAGGCAAGGGGTATACATCACTGTGTAACAAGTTGAAGGCTTGGATCTTATGACAGGAAATATTTTGTTCCTTCATGTTTCAGATGGGTTACATTATCTCATTATTTTTATCTAGTGGCATCAGAGTTTATCATATGGATCAAGTTAGTCCTAATAGTCTCGTTTTCCTCCTTGTCATCTTCACTAGTAGCATTAAATCAGTACACTCACAGTCTGAACCACTCACTTAAAGTGGGGTTCTTTTTTTCTTTCCATTGCATTTTTTTTAACTGAATGCATGTAAGACATTGTATTTCACTGTCATTGGAGAAAGTCACAAACAACTAGATGACTCCTACAAAAGTTTGTCTAGGTATTTTCTTGGTAAAAACAATACTGAGGCTGTATCCATTAAAACCCAGCAATATTCACTGCCATGTCAGCCTCATTCAAGCAGTGTTCTGCAGCTGCGGTTGTAACTGCATTAAATGTCTTCAATAAAACCATACTTTTCCCTGGAGTGATTGAAGTAAAACATAATATTTTAGTTATATACTGTATCTCACATGAAATGTAATTATCTGAACTTACAGTATGTTAAAACCCTTCATCACAGCACAAACTGGACAGTAGGCAAGGTCTAGTGTATGTTACAGGACATTAAAATGAGCATTCAACCAAAAGAAAATCATAAGCTGACTCTGCCATAAATCTTGTGCACCCCTGGTGGCTATTAAAATTCCACCAAAATTCACATGCTAACGATGTGATTCCAATCAATCCAATTTATCAACGTTGCAGGCTGGTTAAAGCTATCGTATCGTTATGATTAACTCATTGCTGCTGGAAGGAGGATTTTGCAAAGTGCAACAGAAAGCGGAAGCTTTGGCTTGCTTAACACTGAGAAGTTAATAGGAAACTATAAACTTTAAGAAAAATGTTAGGCCAGTTCATAAAAATCTCTGTGTTCAGCAAGGACTGATCCCTCTTCCTCTAAATTTTTAAGCATTCATCTGCTCAAGCAGCCAAATAATTTATACTGTAGCCATTTTCAAACATCATTCATATACAATCTTTAAAGCTAGGAGTTTCTCTACCCATCCCCCTCCCACTTCTGCTCTAGACCTCAGTCTCCTCTTTAACAAGGGAGGTGTCCCTTTACAGACATGGGGAAAACAGCTCCATTAATCACAGAAAAGGATACTTTATGCAGAAAAAAAGCATGCTCCACACTTTTTCCACATAAAGACGCAATATTCATGTGGAAATGGCCTGAATTAGTTTTTATGAATAGGGCCCTTGGTGACTAATTCTTTTCTGGGGAGGGTAACAGGCAAATGTTATCCAGATGCATTCCTCTGGAATTATTCCCAGTTTCTGGAAGTGAAAACTACTGTACCTGTAGTACAATACAGGGCAGTCAGTGAAACGATACCAGCATAAATAGTGCAACAGTGTTCCCTTCACTTCTCGCCACTGCTATAAAAATCTGATCTGTTGTAAGCATCTACCAAATGACTTTCCAGTAATTGAGTAATACCTGTACCAATTCACACACAGATCTGTGTATGGGAGGGAAATAACTCTGGGAGAATGTAATCGACCTCAACAACTGAATCAAACAAAGATCTTCCAGCTTTGAAAACTTTCTGCCTCTTGCCAACAAAGGAAACTACAAGAAAAAAAAATGTTACTTATTCTATTTAGTGATTTTCAGGAGGGGATCACTATACCCATCCTGCTTAGGTAAGGTTAGCGCAGTAATTCAGGAGTCCAATGCTATAAATAATCACAATGATACTAACAAAAACGCTCCTGCAACATCCTTTTTAGAGTTTATTCATGGTGTACTACCTTTCAGATATAAAGGTCAAAATACTTTAAAGAAACAGTAACTGCTGTTATGCTCAAAGGCACGGACATGGGGCAAGAGGATGTGAAGTGACTTGCACAAGCCATTCAGCAAACATCTCCAGTGGCAGTGTCAAGGATTAGAAAAGTTAAACATTAGTAAATCCTTAACAAAGAGTTCTAAGTAAAGACCAGCCTCTCAGTTTGTCTCCAGTGCAGAGATAAGTGGCTTCTCATAACTGCTGGAACAGTTTGAAAATATTCCTTCAGAATGAGAACAAACACTGTGGTCGTAAAACACTGTCCAGCTATTTGCCACACGAAATAAGAAAAATCTCACATTCCTGGTATAACAAAGCCTATTTGTAACCCTGCAAGGTTTATTTGCTCATATATTTTGACATTTCTTTGTAACTACAAAGCAAGAGGAGACAGTCTGTATGTATTTTATGTTCTGTCAGTCCAATGGAAACTATGCTTCAATAGTATACTTGATGATCTAAATGGTGTACACTGCAATATTACGTAAGATACAAAGGTGAAGGAAAAGTAAATTCAGTATTAGTTACTGATAAAGTTGGTAAGTTCTTCACTTTGATTGTTCTTTGAAGCATAATCAATGCTAGAAACAAACTATGAACTTTTCAGTGTCCAGCGGGGAAGATGGTTCAATTTGGATCCCCCATGGGTCATTTCTGACTCTTGTGATATTAAAAATGTCTAGACATTTGGAAAAGGGTGTTGACTAGTGCTAGTCAGATACCAAATATCTCCAGACTGAAAAAGGTTGCCACTTAACCTTGAAATATAGGTTTAAATAGCATTGGCAGATTCAAAATAATATATTAATGAGTGAAGAGACATGTGCCAATATTTTCTCCTTTGTATTTCTGCAATAAATGTTTGGCAAAGTGGACAAAGCAAAAGGAGGTATTACCAATGCAAGGTAATGCCAGCACTTGAGTCTCCATGCTCTATGTTCCTTTTATTTTTTTAACAGAATTCAGTGCTGTGCTGAGAACAGTCCCATTATAGATGATCTGCACCCATACAGAGAAGTATGATCACACTTCCCTATCTTTCACACTATCTTAAAATTAATAGGCAATCTGAAGAGTACAGTATTTTGGTCTTGTGGAACATCTCCATTTATATAACTATCAGGTGATATATGATCCATATGACTATTTGAAAGCATCCCTCCACATTTATTACAACCTCCAGGCATCCTCGCGTGCCTCCACTAAACACACTGATCACTCTCTGGAAGAATTAATAATTTTAATATTATCCAAACTGAAAAGCAGCTTTTAAACATTCACTGTCACATATATATGCTTTCACCAGAGAACCGTCTTCTTGGTCTACTCCCAAGCATAGGTTTTTGTCACAAAATATAATTGGGTTAAGGCCCATCAGTAATATTAAGCTTTGTATTTCTGTCATAATTAAGGCCCCACATCCTACCCATTATAATGACACCTTCCGAAAGCTAGTACCTCTACTTTTTAATAGTTTATAATTGCTTCCAGTAATTTGTGAGATACTGGATTGCAGTTTCTACATATTTGCAAGTAGTTATTTGAGTTCTTTTAGGCACTTTTTAGAAGTTATAAAAAGGTATCGGTTGCTTTCCTAATTGCAGCCATTAACAATTCTTGCCTACCTCCATAACTGGTAGAGAGGTATAGGCATTTTCAGGGGCTGTTTCACTGTGTTTAAGACAGGCATCTAAGTTAAATCTTCTTTTTGAGCTATGATGCTTTTTCCACTGCCCATAGAAAGATCCTAGACAACTAGTAGCGGCAGCTTATCCTTTAGGCTGCTGTGGTAATGAGAAGCTCACCATTAAGGTCCACCTTTCCCCCTATCAGACTTCTTGCTGAGTCATTCAGAGAGGAAGACATGTTTAACCGATGCATAGTCAGAAAATCAGGCGTTTGTACACATTTAAAAACTGTAGGGTACAAGTCAATAGTTCCAGAAGTTCCGACAACTTTCTCATTAGGAAATGTTTGAGAAGTGCTGTATTTGTGGTAGCATGATAAGAAAGAGTTTATTGGCACTTCTTTGAGGAAAGCTGTGCAACCCTGACTCTCGATTGCACCAGTGTTCAACAGCACATAACCATCAGATCTTTGTAGCAAATCATCGTTCTCTCAATGCTGAATAGTCAAAAGTATATCAGTAAATCTCACCTGCCATAGAGTATGCGTTCTGATTTGCATGGGAATTCTCTCTACCCTTTCCACAGATAGACATCTACTTTTACTATCTAATTTAGATAAATATGTAAATATTTGTGATTAGAAAAATAAATCACTGCAAACTACCTTTTCTTCTGCTCTGTCAGATACTCTTTGACTAGAAATTACCTTCAGGTGTTCATAATTTTAACATTCTTTAATACAAGCATAGCTGTTTCTTGAACAAAGAGCACTCCAGGATAGTGGTCAGAGCTCCTGTGCTGTAATCTAAAGGGATGATTTAAAAGCTTCACATTATATTGGCTTCTTTAGAAACTAATTGATCTAACAAATTTAACCACAAAGCAATTTATTATGCAGATTCTGAAAGTTTTCTTTAAAAAGCCAAAGAGTTGGTCCTCTATTAATACACAAACTGAAGATCTTTCACAGCCTGTATAAGAAATAGTTCTTGTATTCAGGCACTGTTAGACATAAATTTTTTTTTAGTACAATATTAAAGTGGGGATTGATCTGCTTATCATATTTTGGTTCACCACAGGAAATAGATGTTCCGTATTTTACAGGGAAAGTAAGTATAAAATATTATGGTGAAAATAGTGTATGTACAAAGATGGTTAATCCTACAAAAACTTAAACAGAAGTGAGTTTTTACTCATGAAATTCCTGTTTATCATGTGCTTAAGTATTTGAAAAGTTAGGTTTTCAGATAGCAAAGGTTGGATTTTCAGTACTTAACAAGTGTGAGAACCCACACCTGTATGTTTTTTGATATCTGTAGCCCAGTTCCCACAAATGCTGTCTCCTACTATGGAAACAAAGCACTAAGGCAGGATATTTTTACAAATGTTTTTATTTGCTGGAGTACTGAACAAAGTCCCCGTGCTAAATGCCACACTGGACATCACGAAAGATGCCACAACTTCTATAATACCTTGCGCTGACTGGAGGAAAAAAATTCTGCTGTTTTCTTCAGTTCCCTTTCTCTTTTGCCTTGTTCATTTGTTTTATTTATTCTGTTTTTAAGAACTAGAAACCAATGGACTGGTTTCCCTGATAAGCTGATACCCCAGCTGGAGAAAATCAGCTGTCATATATGCTGTGAAATGAAGCAAGGTTTAAAAAGGCCTTATAAATAGATCCACTCCTCACTAACATTGAAATGGATTCCTCCCCTTCTCTGACAATATAACCTGAATTTGACCTGCAGGGCATATTGTGAGGCTCATCTTTTTTCACTCTATTTGAAAATGGGGGTACACAATAGCTATTGTAAAAGCAGGGCATTGATCGAGCAGGGAAGGAGGATCAGTGTGTGAAGAGATGTTTCTTAAATTGCTGTATAAGGAGGTATTTGCAGATTACATCAATGGCATTTAGGCCGTATGGAGAAGTTGCTTTTTCACATTTGCAGGAACCTAAATAAATAAATAACCCTGTTGCATGGCCTACAAGCTATGAGTTATGAGTATTATTTTTTCATGCTGCCTGTTACTAGCCTCTACAATACTCCTCCTGCAGCTGAGATTTCTGGGGTCAGGCAGTGATCCTGGCAGGGTGGGTAAAATGCTCAGTTTGCCAAGGAATAAAAATAGGACTAATTTACCTGTGTACTGTCCTTGCTTACGTCTAAATTTATTTCTCCTTCTTCTCTCTGAGATGTCAGAGAGCATATCCGTCTACAACAGTGAGTTTTTCTTCATTGTGTGATGCACACCTCTTATGACAGCTATTTGCATGTCTGCCTGTTGAACGGGTCAGGCAAGGCTCTCACTGTCCACCCTGGCACTGGCAGTGACATCCCATTAGCATCCCAGTGATTCTAACTTGTAGCATCACCCCTGTTATTTTATTCTTGCACAATCACAATAAGCTGCTAATTAATGAGGGGTTGATGTTGGTCACATAGTAAGCATGAAACAGTGTCATGCGGAGGTTTAGTAATGCCTGGGCCATAAGTCACTGCGGCGTATCCTACGAACAAATCTGGCAGCTCTTTCCCCACAAAAATCAAGATGTTCCATCAGTTGCATTGAACAGAGCTATGAATGCTCAGGTGCTGCATGTGCCAGTAACAGTGCTAATCACTCTCATTTCAGTGTTGGTATTAAAGACTCTATTCATGCTTAAATGAGTGTTATGCAGCTGCTCAGGGTTTTCTTTTAGAACATGTATGTGGGAGGTAGGTTGCATAATGAGACATAGCCCTATGTTATGTCCTCATCTGTATGTGGGAGGGCTTGAGCAAGCAGAAGCACATCTCGGTTTAAAAAAGGCCTTGAAGAAACACCTCTTTTGGCTTGTAGAACAGATCACATGATTTCTCAAGATTTTTCTACAGCACCTCCAGAATAGCAACCCCCTTGATTTTCTTTCTAACAAAAAGGAAGAAAGTTGCTCCCTGGAGTCCTGTGCCACTGAAGCAGAGGTCTTACTGGCAACACACACTGGTGCTGCTTAACAATAGTCACTTGTCAGCTGAGCTTGTGCTGATAATTTACGACTGCCTTTGGTGGGATGAGTACATCAAAGGGAAAAACTGGGCTTAGTTTCTCTAAGAGTATATCTGCTGGCTCCAAATTGTAGAGCTACACTTTCTAGACCAAATATGTATGTTTTAACATCTCCTTAATATGTCAAAGCGTGAAGCAAAAGATATCAGATATCAGTGGGTATCAGAGTTGAAATTTTGAATAGAAATAAATTCTTACGGTGGACTGAATGCACAAAGGCTGCTCTTTCATTCCTTGCAAAGTGCTTTTTGGGTGTCTTGTTCCTAGTGGTCTCTTGGGCAATATCTGTGCCAAAATCCTGCAGTTTCATTGCATTTGCTCTATTTCTCAGATTCCTTTTTTTTTTTCTCCAGTTTGTCAGGTCTTCTTCCCTTTAATACCTTTTTAAAGCCTTTCAAGAGACTTTTGCTAACTCCTCCTCATAATACTTCAATTTTTACTTTTCAGTCCACTTATTTTTGTGGAGTATACACCTGACATATTAAGTATAAGGATTTTTGCAAATATAAAGAGTTAAGCTTCTAAACACTGAGACCATCAAATAGTTTAATTTAAAAAAAAAAAAGTTATGGGGTGTTTCCACTAACATAAGAAGAAATAGGCCAAAACCATTTCTGATTTTGATAAACATATTTCCACTGGGTTTAACACAGTGTCTCCTAATTACTTTAAGACAGATTTGTATCTCATATTTTCTGAGTTTTCCATAGCAATTGTGGAGGCTTTTTGTATTGAAAAATGAAGTTTGTGAAAAATTGAATTTTCTGAATGCAAATTTTTATTTATCTGAAAATTGCCATTTTCACCTTTGAAAAATCCCAAGCTTTTCAACATACTGATTCTGATGAGCTTTATGACTAAAGTTTAAAAAGCACTAAGTTATCAAGTTAAAAAACTTTCAGGTTCAGTACTTTAATGACATGTACCTTGTTACCTTGCCCTAAGAAATCTGGGATTCTAGAAAAAAGTGCTTCTGAGAAGCAGGAAGAAAAGGGGAAACTGATGACCTTTACAGAGTTTCAGTGCCTTTATTCCTCTCAGAGCCATACTATGCACTCGATTGGGACACAGAAAAACTGCCACTGTCTTGATTTTGGGTGATAATTTCTGTTACTTCCCTCTCATTAGTTTCCTCAAGACCATTATGCTGTCCCAAGAAATGCCTTTCCATATGGACTGAACATACATGCTCCCTCGCATAAAACGTTCTGCTACATGCCCATCACCTTGGTGGGGGGCACAAAAGATACATCATGTTTCAAGGTTCCATGATGAAGGACATGATTCATATCTACAAAATATGGTTTCAAGGACCAGGGCAGAGCTGTGGAGGCAGCATCACACACCTGGGTACAACTTCAGAGCCAAAGTCTCTGACTGAGGCATCTAGTAAGTACGTAAAAAACACTTGGTGGATATATAGCTCTTTATCTGTTTTTATAACAGTTTGCGTCAATTTCTGAATTAGTAAAAATGTCCTCAGTATTTATATATTTTTCCTGCTGATACTTTTACATATAGCTGGCATAGACTGACTAGACAATTTTAATTATTGCTATTTAATTTCTAACAAAGCTGTTGATCCAACGTACATATGCCATTAGTATAAGCTTATTTAAATAACATTGTCTGGTTTCACAGGCTTTCATAAAATTGGAAAATTATTTCCATTGAAGTGCACAACCTCTCGGCTGTCACATTCTCAATATCAATTATCAATCATTGAGTTCTTTATGAATAATTTTCTATCAGTAATCATAAAAGAGTCACTTTAAATAAACTTCTCTTCACAGATGATTGATTGATTATAGAAAATGTGATTTCCTATCCTTTCCACAGATCTAGTTTCATATATAACTAAACAGTTGACTATATTGGAAGCAAGTTGATTTTACTTTTCTCATGACAGAAAGGTTAAATCAATGACTTACAGCTGAATGCCGAATCCTTTCTTACTTCAAGTAGAGTTTCCTTTGCAAGGACCGAGCAGTAAAGAAACTATCTGAATACATGGCGATTTCAGTCAGAAATATTTGAATGGAGAAAGCATGCAAGTATGCGCATGTATGTGTGCCTACATACAAAGATTTATCATGCCATTTCTAGCCCAAAGCAATAAAATGTTGCATCACATTAAAACATGCTTATATTGAACATAAGGTACTCTCAGCTACCCTGGTGCAACCCATGGAACACAGTGAGGCAACACCTAAGCAAATAAACAAAGCATGGCTTATTACTGCTTACTCCTTAGAAGGAAAACTCAGCAGCAATCCAAGCAGTAACTTGTAAAAGAAGGAAAGGTGCAGAGGTCCCCCCGGGGCTGAATGGGCTGAACTGCAGGGGAGGCTCCAGGATGGAGCTGGCAGCTCCTCCTTGTCTCTGCTCCTTGAACTGTCCCCAAAGCAGGACATGCAGTCCCAGGGAAGCCAGCTATGGACACCCTGCAGATGGTGGGCTGGACAGCCACAGGAGCCATGGGGACAGCACGTCTTATCCAGGCTTGTCTGGCCTTGTTTTCCTGCTGGGACAGCAGAAAGCCTACCCTGCATCCCTTTCACTGACCCATATACAGCATTCCCTTCTGTTTCTTAAATATTTCTTAGGTTGATAAGCACTCAATTTGCATATATCATGGTCATATCTTGATCATTGTCAAATGTGCTGAGGCATAACTTCACCTCACAGTCTAAAATAGTTATGACTACAGGTTTCTATCCACAGAAGTTTTCCTGCCAAAAGGAGTAGATTGTAGCTGAGGCCTTTAAAGAAGGGGAGGGATAAGCCATGCCTTGTGATGAAATAGCCTTTCTTTGTCAAACATAGTTGGTTTCAGTTATGACTCAATATGAAAAGACAGGTTCCTAAAGAAAGTTTCCACATTTCAGTGCCACTCATAAATATTTTAACTTGCTTTTACTTAATGCACGAATGAAAAAACCATAAAGAGGATTTGACCTTAAACCCTTAATTGACAAAGACTAGTTTAAATCCTCTGCAATAGCCGGCTAATGCAGTACCATTATGAATCATAAGGAATCTTAGCATGATGCATTCCCATTGTCACTGAACTAGTTAAAGCCAGTGAAGCATGACTAAATTGTTGTGACATTTTCCCAGCCCTACTATTACCTGTCAGATGGGAAAAAATCAAGGCGTCAGGACAAGCTTCCATATTGATGTGCTTGCTGTTGATATTAATTGATGTAAATGGATAAGCTTGTCCATCAACAGTAACAAGCACATCTGCTCATTGTAAAAAAAAAATCTTCTTAACCTTCTGTTCTTTTCAGACTCCTTTGATATGAAAAAATACCCAGTTCTATACTCAGCAAATATGATGTCTATTGTGTTTGTTTTTATATTTTTTCCTAATTTGCTGACAAAATGAAATATGAACTATACTGGTATTTCATGTTTTTGCTCACAATAGATTGAGTTATATAAAATAGGACATGGACAAATTACAAAAGCCAGAACAAGCAGGGTACCTAATAGTCTTATATAACTGCAAAAAGTCTGCATCTGCTTTAATCCATCATCTTCCTTACTGCTCTTTGGGGAAAAAAAAAATCTCTTCCATCCTTCCCTCTATCCTTCCTTCCTTCCTTCCTCACTTCCTTCCTTCCTTCCTTCCTTCCTCCCTCCCTCCCTTCCCTTCCTTCCTTTCTTTCTCTCTTTCTTTCTTTCTTTCTTTCTTCCTTCCTTTCTTTCTTTCTCTCTTTCTTTCTTTTTCTTTCTTTCTTTCTTTCTTTCTTCCTTCCTTTCTTTCTTTCTCTCTTTCTTTCTTTTTCTTTCTTTCTTTCTTTTTCTTTCTTTCTTTCTTTCTTTCTCTTTCTTTCTTTTTCTTTCTTTCTTTCTTTCTCTCTTTCTCTCTCTCTTTCTTTCTTTCTTTCTCTCTCTCTTTCTCTCTTTCCTTCTTTCTCTTTATTCATTTTAAGTACAAAGAAGTTTTCCATAGACTAAAAAAGCAAAACTTCCTGAGAAGTACTACAAACATCTATAGCAAAGAAATCTCTGGGTCCTTTTCTGGGTGAATTTACTAATTCCTGAGGAATACTATACGTTGTGATACAAACAGAGCTGTCCTAAACATCTTATTGTCAGTATAGTACTTGTGACAACAAAGCCTGCTCAAAAGAATACATTTTTTTCAAATGTCATCCTCTGCCCTATGATTATTTTTTCTTCTGCCTGGGAAAAAAAACCAAACAAACAATTAAAAGTACAATATAAATAATCATGCTAAATTCCATGTATTTTCATTCAGTTATGATTTGAGTTTAATTAGAAATGTGATGTCTCCTAGCAGAAATAAAGTATGCACTGAGCATCATGCTTGTTGTTTTGAAATCATATTAATGAAGGCAGCCACCGCTGCAGACTATATTTAGCATTTCTGTTGATAGAAACAGAATAATTCAGAAATATCTTCATGTTGGTGAAATATTGACTGAAAAATAAAACCCAAACATACTGAGAGAAAGGTAAATGTAAATCTAAGCACGATAAACAGACTTTCAATACAGTACATAAGAAAACTGAGATATCTTGAAGAGAAGGAAACTTGGATGTTTTTGAATAACTAAATATTGCCATCATCTGACAAAAAACTTTTACTTATTTTCTTATGTTTTACCTAACATAGCTATACTATGATGTCTGACTAATCTGAAAGTAATGCTGATGTCTCAAACAGGCATGAATACTGATGAAGGTTAAAAGATGCCAAATTAAATCTCAACTCATATCCTCTTTGTTATATACAATGTTGGCATATGTTTTTTCCAGAAAGGTCTCCCGGTCCTTCTGAGACTGTGGCTACAAAGCATCTCCTGGGAATAGTTTAAACAAAGACAACCACTTAGACTGTTAAATTATCTTGGTTTTTCTTTGCACTTCTGTATGAACACTACTCCCACACCATTCCCCAGCAAATGAAATCTTGCTCTGAAGTCTGAAAGTTCTAGTTAGTCACTATTTATAACATTCATTCTCAAGGGGAAATGCAGAGGATTCAGTACTGTCCAGATTACAGCCTGGCAAGCTATTGTCTTCCAAGCATGGCTGTTACAAGCAAGTTACTGGAAGGCTCTATTCAGTTAACTTATTTAAAATAACCAGGAAAATGTCAGCTAACACAAACACATCATGATGCTTGATGTGATGCTGATCTTCATTTGAATCATTCTTCCATTTCAGAACAGAAAAACACAAACATGTTGAAAATTCATTTCGGTGTGATACATCTTTTGACCATTCATTTCATCTGGGTCCTATGGGGTATTTATTTGTGAGGCCAAAATTTTCTGCTGATGTAAACAAATGAGAGAACATTGAGGAACTTCATTGAGCTGTAGCCATTTACCAGAGCAGAGATTATGACCCAAAGCCTTTATGAGGCAGAAAGCTCATTTTCTACTATTAAACTATCACATTTTAAACAATTATGATTGAAATAAAATCTATATTTATATCGAACCGAAAGAGATGTAACATTCATTGCAGAGGTATAATTCACTTTAAACATAAATAAATAATAGAGTATTAGTTCTATTTTATCTTTGCAATGGTTTTAAAGGATAGAAAGTTTCCTTATAATTTATAGCTACATCAGTTCTTAACCCTTCCCAATACTTGGTCTAAAGCAAGTTTGGAAATAGTGAAAAAAATACTATTGATAGAAAAGAATGGAAAAATGTATTAGAGGACAGGATTTGAAAGTGTAAATACTTCTTATAACCAAAAGGGGAGATAACACTTTTTTTATTCTCTGTATTTAAATTTTGTACAGAGACAAAAAAAAAAAAGGTATTTTTTTACGACTCATCTGTAAGATGTTGACTACCACTTGGCCAAATTTCAAGATTTAGCAACAATTGCATTAAATCACCACAGACACTAAATAACAGATATGATCTAATCAGAAATTACTACTCTCAGGATTTGATTTTACCCAAATATAAATCAGATAAATTGAGAAATATAGGAGGAAATAGCAGGTTCAAGCTCAGTAATGTTTTTTAGTAATCACAGGTCTCAATTGTATTTTAGCTTAAAACCTAAAATTGAATGCTACCTTATTTCCCTAGCTGTCCAAATAACTCTTTGAAAACAGAAATAACATTATGTCAGTATTTAATTTCTATCTTGGAAGCTATATCATACAAGACAGTACAGAAAACATTGCAATAATTGCTGCAGTAATTATGTAGATGTTGTTGAGCACCCAATAGGTCATGCCATGACTTTTCACAGATTTCTCAATAACTACCAGAACAATGCTCTAAACCTTTTATCATTTTAATTCCAAAATAACTCATTTTAATTTAGAATAATTATTCAGTTCTAAACTAATGTAACTCAGAACAGAAACTGTCCGTCTCTGTGTGTGTGTTTGTGTATGTCTGTGTGTCTATGAATGTATTACTTTTCAGTGAAGTCAGATCTACTGTTAACACAATCACATGGTTCAAATTGTTGAGATTTATGATAGCTATATATGTTAAATGTCAAACAAATTAAAAGACAAAAACTGGGGAAGAAAAAATTGCTTACTGGAGACATGAGAAAAAACCTATGAAGGCAGCTGTAACTTTCTTTTAACTAAAATGCATGTCTGAGATGATGAAACAATCCACAAATTCATGTATAATTTATCATTTTTCACTAAAAACATTTTAAAAAGTCAAAACACTTCACTGTGACATTTTCAAGTGGAATGTTTTGATTTTTTTCATTTCAAAACAACTTTTCATTTAGAAAAAATTACCACTTTTTAAGACGATCCCCTGAATATTTAATATTTTGGTCAACCTGAAAATAAAGTCTCAGATCTCTTTTTTCTGGGAATATTATAAATGTCCACATTATTTTTTCCAAATGATTGCTCTTTATCCACTTGATCAAAAAATTCAGTTATTCACAAAGCTGTCCTCCAGAACTCCTGTAAGACTATTCTGGTAGGCTCAATAGCCATTTCAGCTCCATTAAATGCACCTGAATTATGTGTTTAAACTTCCATAATTGGTGTTACTGCTCTGTAATGTTAACGCAGCTTTGGCCAAGAAAAGGTGTCCTGTCTGAGGAGGTATCAGCAATAACAGTAGGTGGAAGCAATAGACTCAGCCCAATACAACTCATGCTTCCAGCATCCCTCCTTTTGCCAAGTTTAACAGGAGGGAAAAAAAAAGAAAACAATTAGCTACATAACAGGAAAAAAAAAAAAAGCACTTGCATGGATATGGTCTATATGGATATGCTGAATCTGATTCATACACTAAGGGACTGTGGGATTACACTGCTATCATAATAATGCTAGCACCCATCAGTTTGTGGTCAATGGGTCATCCTCTTCTCTCTCTGCTAGCTTGCAAATTTATTGGCACAACTTTCCCAGGTAAAGTGCAAGTGTCAACCTGACGATGAAGTTTAAAAAAAGAGAAGCTGGATTTTGACTTAATCATTTCTAGATAAAAAATATTATTTTGGCTGTTGTTTTGTCTATTTGGTTCCACATCCCCCCAAAAAGATCAGCTTTGTATTTTAAGGGTGATATGAAAGTGGAGCTGATTTTGCTCAGGGAGCAACCAAGTTCATACTTTCATGAGGATTCAGTTGAACCTTGTATTTAGAGTTTATTCAAGGGTAAATTTAATATCTGCTAGGTGGACAGGTAATAGTACTGACATTGTGAAAGTTGACACTGCAAAATTTAATTCTTCGGTGGGTTGTTTGTTTTTTGAGTATAAGCTGAAGATTGGCAAAGCAGATGCCACAAATTTCAGCTACCTGTAACTGCACATCACTGAACTAGGTAAATCTGTTTTATTTTTCCAAGACATTGAAAGGGTCAACACCAAAGAAACCAGGAACCTTGCTCTTGTTACAGTTGAGCCTGAAACGCCATGTGTGTCATGGTTTGAACTAGATGGTTCTCCACTCTGAAACAACTCTGCAGAGAAGGGCATCTCTCCTGGACTTGGCATGGGGTCAAAAAGCCAAGAAGCAGCCTTGTGCATTAGCAATCTCCGTGCATCTTAAACATTCTTCAGATTCCCCCCAACTTGGTTTTCTGGTAAAACTGATGTAAAGTATAAAAAGCAGAAAGTAGAGACTTTTGCAGAGGATATAGCTGTAAGAGACAATGGGTTAAATCTTGACCAAGTGAGTCAAATGTACAGGGAATCATCCACCTGCCCAGGCTAGAAATAAGATCATTTCAAAGCTTGTAAGTGAACTTGATGCTGTCCTTTAATGTGCCACTAAACAATTCATAAAGTTCATGGCTGGAGTTGACCCCTGTTACTGTGCTCCTTCTTGGCAGTGTTTCTAGGCAAAAGCTATTGCACAGCTGTAGGAAGCTCAGCACAGGAGAGCAGAGGTTTATTTGAAACAAACCGAGGATTATCATGATCAGATCCCTACAGACATACTGTCTGTGAGCCCAACAATGTATTAGATATCAAACTGTACAGACCTGGGATCTTTTAGACTGGGAGATCTTCAGACTTCTATATTCCCTATAATTAGATTCTTCACATGATTACTTTTGTAGTTTGTTATATAAAAGGTTTTAAAATGACTTGAAATTATATTCATTGCAGCAATTGCAACAATGGGCTTCCCTGTAATTTATCCTAGTGTTTTGAAACCAGGTTTATTTTATGTCAGGGAGCGTATCGCTATAATACATGTACTAGAGCAATTAAAAGTAACCAGATTTATTGATCAATCTTCCTTTTAATGTTCTCTGTGCAGATCCCCATTGCTTATCAATTTATTTTATTTGATAACTGGAGTGTTTTCACTTGTTAAGGAAAACCTGTAAGACATACTTTCATGATGTCCAGACTACTCCAAGCTAAAACAGATAGCACAGCTCCTAAAGCACCGTCAGATGCCCAAGCCTACTGAAAACCACAAAATCAGTCAGGAGAATACTCTCTTTTATATTCATTGAAGTACTGATGCTACACTAATGAAGAAACATGAGTAATTTCAGTGGCCATTCCTGAACTTAATGGTCCAAATGATGCAGATACTCACCTTGTGCACTCAGGCAGGATAGTATCTGCCAATGCAAAAACTGAAATCACGTTTGGAACCAAAGTAGCATACTTACATGTAGCAAGAACTTTGTTCCTAACCTGCTCTTCTGGTCTGGGGGAAATGGGTTATTTGAAAGGGACAAACTGTGTGAACAAGCAATGATCCTTTGTCAAGGTTTGCTTTTAAGACTGCCTGGCTTTAGGTGTTGAACTGATGTGATTCTTCAGAGTAAGAAGTTAAACCTTCTAGTCTCTTTATAGAGCAGTAGGAAGAGGTAAATTTCTATAACTGATTCATCTAAGAATCTCAGGACACTACAGCCAGGTAAGGATAGTCAGTGTGTATATAGTCCCAAAGAACAGCACTGATAGTAGACGTAATTAGATCTTTAAAATATATTTCCTTAAACAAAGTGTCAAACATCCTGTTTCCATCTGCACTTTGAAACAAGCACAATTATTCACATCCTTTTTTTTAAAGAGTTTTCTTACATTATAAAGCAGAATCCTTTCATAATCAATTGTAAAAAATAATAAACAGCAATAAACATCACTAAGGTCATCATCAGGACCAATGAAAATAGCAAGATGCAACCTAGTAATTTCTGAATCCAAAGAGCATATAGTATCTGGAACTCTTCTCATCACTTCTGTGAGGCAGGAATTAAATTAACTTGTTTGTTTGAAAATAACTTGTCTCTATAACTGTGAAAAAGCATTCCTGTTTTGTCATACAATCACAAAAAGCTCTTCATGACAGAAATAACTGAAGTTACCAGAGGCCATAAGCTACATATAAAGTTCCTTTTTCAATATAACCATATGCAGTAGAGCACTGTACCCATAGTGCTTGACAGTATTGTGGGATCTGGTGTTGTTAGGGTAAGCAGAAATGCTCAGTAAAGTCCAGTGAGGAGCGATCTGTTGAAGAAATCAATCTAGAAGCTTTCCTAAGATGTATTTCAACTTGTTGATTTACTTGATGAAGAACATTGCCCAATGCAGTATTAATAAGGACAGGTAAAACTGAATTTGTTGTGCAGAAGCTCTGTGCCCTGCAGTGAGTGGATGCCTCTGGGTGAATGCATGGCACATGCCCACTGGAATTTATGTACCAAGGGGCCAGGTCTTGCAGCTCCAGCCATGTCTCTCCTGGCACAATTAGCTTTATTTCAGAGCTAGGCTCAAAGGGGAAAACATCTATAGTACAGTTAAAAGGAACACCACTCTCTCTCTTCTTCCTGCTAGCTGATCTGATTTTTTCTTTGCATTTTCTTCTTTTTCTTGCTTTTGTTCATACAGGATTGGCACAGTAGCAATATCAATGGTGCTGCTGCTGTGACAAAATGTGCTTCGGACCCGTGCATCTTTAGGTTGACTGCAAATGTTTGAACTGTTCTTCTCTAGATATGAGGTGACCTATCCTACTTCTACAGAACGCTCATCCACTTGCTTTTAGGCACTACCTGAACTCAGCTGTCAGCCCTGTATATGGTCAATGGAAAAAATAAGCACCTCCAAGATGTCATTTAGATTTTCGGTGGCTGAATCGTTCTCTATGTGAGCTTCTCTCATCTTATTGAATACTGAAGGACCCTAGGAGAGGTATTCTCTCAGTTTAGTTGTCTTGAGTGTATTGGATCAATTCAGGATTATGGGACAAATATAAATGCTCTGTTGAAAGCTGAGAAGCAAATTACCCAGTACATATGTATGGCCATAATACAGAACACTAAACTACTTGAGCAATAGAATATCACTGTCACATTTAGTTTAAACATCATAATATTTGCATAGATTTGGGGGTTTTAAAATATAATTAGTGGTATATTTCACCATCTTGTAGGGAAATAACAAGTCATGGGCAACTAGTAAAGGTCTGTATCATAAACTACAAAGATACTGTATTAGGTGGTGATAAAGGTGACTGAGTTTGAAATGTAATGCAAATAGTGAGAATGTGGCCATATACATCATCTATTTTCTGTCCTCTAACATCAAATGTATTTTGCTACTAGACATTTCAGCTGCTAACTGATCTTTTTGATTTTTCTAGATCTGGAGTTTCAGGCTAGGTTAGTATTATTCAGCTAAAGCTTTTTCTGATGTCTGGACTAAAGAGAATTATAACTCCAGCTGTTGGCTTCCAGCAGCCAATAACAAACCTATTTACTTGGAAATTTTGCCAATTTTAATTAACTATTACATATACTAATATGTGCAAGCACTGCACTTAACTAGTGCTATGTCTGGGTATGTGTTCTTTTCCTCAAAAGGTCAGTGCTATGCTTTTATAATAGAAGATAGAAAATAAAGCTATTTGTGTATTCCAACCCCACCACCTACCACACTAGTTTTCTAATATATCAAGATTTGTTTATTTGTTTGCTTTCTCCCAAACATACATCTACTCAGGAAGATATAAAATTGAGTCTGAAAAAGCTTTTTGCAAACGTACCTGCAATGTTAATTGACTATTGTTACTTTATGTATGTGTCTATGTGAGTATACATATATATACCCATACATATGGCCAAAAATATGCTTAGGACAATTAAAAAACACTATCAAGCAAAACCAAAATTCAAGACACCTCTCCCTTTTTTCATGTTTCTTTTAACATGTACCTTTGATTTGGGAAGGGGTATTTTAGGGGCATTTTGCAGGTAGGAAACCCAAGTAACTTTCCAGTGAGGCAGCGGTCTTTGCCATGTCATTTTCATTACCTGTGTTGGTTCATTTGTGACATGGCTAACACACTTACAAAGCCATAAAGGTCAAACAGTGTAAGTTTATCAAAGCTCGAACACTTTTCCTTTAGAGCCTTCTCAGGTTAGTATTCCTACCCTGTTATTGCCCGTTCTTTATTTTTCTACAGCTACAGCCAGTAAGCTGGCAGTAGGCAACTTCTTCCAGAAGTATGTCTTAACCCTGACCTACATGAAACATACCAGAACAGTGGGTATTTCTAATCACACTATAGGAAACAGCTCTCTGAAAGTGGCTGTAACAGCATGTCACTTTGTCATATTTACAGACACACAGGCATTTGAAGCACCCCAAGGTATTTGTAAGTAATTGTCATGATGATTCCAATCCATTGCTAGCTATGAATTAAATACCTAAACAGTTTTGGTTAACGAACTAATTATCCTAGTGGAAAATTGTATCTTTAGTTTATTCAGTGAGCTGGAAATAGAACAGAAGCTAGACATTGCTGTTCCCAGAGTAACTATGATTTTTGATGTGAAAGGAGAAGGCAAACAAGTTAAGATACATCTTACTGATGAACATCGTAGATGGTTTAAGACCCCTCACTTATTCTGAGTCTGTCAAAAGAATCTATGCATTCCGTAAATAGTTTGTAGCAAGAGGGGCGTAGTACTGAATAAAGAGGACAGTAAGAAGATTCTGACACTTGAAAGGTCTTTGACAGCCTGTGGCTGACCGCTGATAGTGTTCAGAATAGACTTATTATCAGCCTTGGTGTATCTTATCCACATGAACAGGGTTGTTTGAAAATTAAAGAGTGTGGGAAAGAAAAAAGTCTCACACTCAGTATTTTTAATACTTTTGCATTAAAATATGCATTTCCAAAACCTGAAAAATCCCCAACCATTCTTCTAGAGTATATTTTTTAATTATGTTCTGCATAGAAGAGGCACAATCAAACCACAGAATTATCTACGTGCATTGTTATAGTACTATTTAAGCTTATACTTATAAAACCAGAATAAAGTATTTTTATTTAAAATGAGGAGTTTTGTAAATGGAAAGAAAAATGCAAACTTCTTTTTTTTAACCTCCTTTTGTTTGTTCCTTTGTTAATATCTTGCTCTGCTAGGTTTACAAATCCTAAATAAATAGAAATTAGTGCTCCTTACTTTGCAGTCCATTTGCTTTAGATGTTTGCCTTGAGGGACATTTGTGTATTCTACTAATGGCTGCAGCAGAGTGCTGTCTCATTTTCATTCTGGCAAAAAAAGGCCGTTTCCATGGTTACAGTTTCATTTGCTAGAGAGAAACTGATGGCTGTTAGTGATCCCATCATAAGCAACTTCTGTCAGATTTCTTATCAAGTAGACATATTTTGACAAAGTGAAAGATAACACCATAATAAGAGAACTAAGTTGCTACTCTATGTAATGAACCATTTAGCATTAAATGAAATGTGAAACCACATTTTTAAGACTGAAGGTGGAGAGGAAAAAGTAGTATTTATAATTTACGAAAATAAGAATATTCAGTGCTGGAATAATGATAGCCTGCTTGCTTTCTGTTGTCAAGGTAAATCTAGTAGCATAATATTGATTTATATTTTAGGGTCAGATACAAACTTTCACCATCATCTATTTCATGCAGGAAAGGCTGCATGAAGCTATAAGAACTTTTACGTTTCCCTGGGGTAGCCCATTTGGTTAGGTATGGCTCAAAGGTATGGCTCAAAGCTGAGTCAAGGGCTAAATGCATGGCTAGTAGGTCAACCTCCCCTCAGGCCCCGCTCTGAGTGTACGACAGTCTAGCATTTTGCCCCATGAAATGCGTGCCATGTCTATTCAGAAGAAATGCTGTGGACCTAGAAACCTGGAAGAAATTGACCCAACCCGCTGTTCTTGTGAGCTGGGCAGGAAGCCAGACCACAGAAATGATTTGCCTCAAAATATTCTGTTATGGAGAAAGTGTTTATTGAAGACCTATGTAACCTGAGGACTGAAGTTTAATATGGGTTTGGAAGGAAAAAGAAGATAGCATATTGCTTAATTTTAGAAGGTTGCCTTGTGTTTCAGGTCTTGAAGGTATCATACAGACACTGCATCACTAGGTTGCCAGGCTTTTGTGGTTCATTATCTCAAGAAAGTCTAAAAAACAACCTCCAAAAACTAACCAACAGAAGAGGAGAAGAACAGAAGGAGGCAAATAAAACACATTGAAATATTAGGATAGAAACAAAATACCATGAAAAATATATATCCCAAGAGGTTGTGGAAAAGGACTGAAACAACAAAGAAAGGAATACTCAGGTAAAATTAAATACTAATACACTGTGTATAAGGTGAATACTCTGGGTTTAAGTTGGAGATTTGTCGAGTATACTTGTATTAATGCATATCAAGCTTTTTCTCCTTAGACTCCTCCATAAATCTCCATCTATATACAGATATTTGTTTAAAATTTAATCTGACTTGAAGCAGAATATCAGTTCATTATTGCCCTTCACTTCTGTAGTCATTCAGCTTTACAAGTGATGTGAAATGCTTTCAGACTAAAATGATAGTGCCTGATTTTTATCTAAATTATTATTTTTTTATATTTCTCCAGCACATTTGGAAATGGGATGTAACTCTTTGATCAGTTTCATGTAATTTGTTATTAACTTGCTTTGGAAAAGCACTCTAGAATAGCTAAGAGAGGCCAGTAGTGGTGGTGTTCTACTTTGCACTCAAGATGTGCTCTGGGAGCAGGACTATATGTGAATTTGAATTACCTCCAAAAAGTATACAATCCCCCAAAGGTTCTTCTGAGATACAAAAGCAGCCGATGTCCTGCAGATTTATCTTTAATTCTTTGTTATTATAAATGCTGTATAATCCACGGAGGTTTGAAAGTGTTCACTTCCCCACCCTTACTTGTCTCATGCTTTAGCAGAATCTTAGCTTTAAGGTACCCATTGAGCACTTAAGGTGGCTTTTGCCATTTCATATATTACTTAAAACCATACTGTGTAATATTGTCTGGGAAGGTAGGCATTAGAAGTCAAAACGAATGCCACTAAGCTCATTCTTACAACATCCTTCAGAACTGGATCCTGCAGCAGGACTCTTAATGCACCACCACACATGCTCCTCAAAACTGTTTGAAATGAGGAGCCTATGTCAACATGTCTATACGCATGGCTGAAGCCAAAGTCATTCTCTGAAGACCTATTGCTGAGGTCCCGTTTCTTTCACAAGAGCCAGTGACTAGTTTTTTTCACACCCAAAGATCCCATTGACTTAAATCTAGAATGAGTGCCTCTGTCATCTTTCCTTCAATGAGCGTAAAGGATTGGATCTTCTACAGCAGCTGGTGCTGCCCTACCTCAGGTTCCACTGAAGCTGATGATAAAACTGTCTCCAATTTGAACTCGAGCAGAGTTAAATCCATGGTACATGCTTTTGAAAAATCCCACTCCATATGGTTTCTAAAGAGTTAGTGACTAACAAAAGGCACTGAAGTAATCTGTACCTTTCAGATGGGATTTCTAACATATGTATAATAACATCAGTGACACAGGAATTGAATGCGTAGCACTCTATTAAATTCCATGAGCTGTAATACCATATTTCTAAAGCTGTGGGAATGTTAATATCTGTTTGCACTGCAGCTGTGCTTTGCCACAACCTTTGGAATCTATCTGTTTATGAATTAGGTACACTCACCCTGCCCGTAACTAACTCTGTAACATGAATAGGGGTTGAGTGAGAAAGGATGCAGGACCTGCATAACCCGAGAGCTGTAACTTCGATAGGCAGTGCTCCTCAAAAGACACAGAGCTTCCTTGATGTGTCTAATAAATCTAAATTGGACAGACTCAGAAACAAAAAATAAGTCAGCATAGTTACCTCCCTAGAACATCAGCTTTGGAAAACCTTTCTTCCTTTACCTTTTTCCTTAAACACAAACTTCACATACTCATGCTTCTGCATTTACTGAAGCTGCTGTTGTGAGGAGCACAGATGGATCTTTCCTTTTTCTTTTCATCATATACATGTGTTTACCACAGTCTACACAAGGAATGAAATAGTTCTTTCTTCAGAAATAGTGGCAAAGATGACTTAACTGCATTGCCCAAATAACCAGAAATGTAAATTTAAGATGAGCTTTTTTGGTACCATGATCAAAATATTTAAGTGATTTAGGGTCAGAATTGCCACTGCAGTTCAGTCCTTCCCTGAGTACCTAAATAAGTTGCCTAATTTTCACCAATGCTTTGCTCTTACATGTTTTCTGATTTGAACAATTGTTATGTTGTCAAGTCCTAGGAACAGGCATTACTAACATTTAAGTGCCTAAGAGTTTTATATGTTTGACTTTCAGTGGGATTTGAGCACTTCATTCATTGCCATAGCTCCTTCTAAAAATCACAGATGAGGAATTTAACCATTAGACATTCTTTTAAAGAAGAAAAATTCTTGTGTAGATGTATTTATTTGTTAGTGCCTCAGTGAAAGATGCCATGTCACCTTCTGGTGCCAAGGATCTGCTTGAGCAAATTGACAACTGCGAGCAACAACTAAAACTGACAACTTCATAACCTTGCCAAGCATTAAGAAAAAATGGCTGTTCATTCTGCCCATGGTGCATAAACGGCTTTTTATGTCCCAGTATCCAGGATGCTGTTCTGTGGAAGAAGAAAGGTCCTGACTCAAGTTATTTCCTGTTCAAATAAGAAATCATAAAAGAAAATCTTGTAGCTTTAGTAGTATCTTAACAAACTCTGGGTCTGACACATGCAAGTCACGAAAACAGAAGCAGAGAAGCTCCTTCAAGCTTATATGGTAAATACCAAGGTGTAGTTTAGTGGCAGGGTATATCACAGACAGGTAGATCTTAAGATACAGGTCTCGTCCTACATGAAAGAAAGAAACAAGTTTTCTGAAATCCATTTTTAAGTCACTCTTGGTACATTGATGTAACACATTTCCAAAACAATTTGCCATTCGGCAAAGGCAGTGACATCAGTTGTCACAGATGTATCTCAGCATTCACATGACAAATGAAGGGAAGAGAAAATTAGCAAAATTCACCATTTCCAATAAAGCTAAGCTCAGATAGACACTACGTAAGGTATTTACTGATAAGCTATTCTCAATTTAATGATATCACTTGAATTTTCAAGGTATAAATTTCATTTTTCCATTTCAAACTGATCCCAGAACTGTAGTCTTCAGAAATGTTAAAAATGGGTAACAAAAAAATAGGCAGACAAATATACAGGTATCAGTGAATACCGTTTTAATAATGTTAAGATCAAAGGGAACATGCATTTTGTCCGGAATTACGCACAGAAGATCTGTTCATGCTACATACACCACAAGCTGCAAGTGTTTCTGAGCAGTAGAGAGCGGGTTAGGCCAGAATCCAGAAGTATGAAAGATTTCGAAAGATTCCTGCAAAAGGGGACATGTAAGGTGTGTTTCTTTTTATTTAGTATACAGAAACCAAACTTTGGGAGCAAAAAGACTTTCCAAAATACTTTGTATGGAAAACACCATATGTAACAGTTCCACATTGCACAAAGAAACCACCTTTTTTTCTTTTTTTTTTTTTTTTCCCCCCACCTGTTCAGGAGCTTCAGCAAAACGGACTCTTTCCTTCAATTAAACTACAAGCATAGGATTTTCCAATGAGAAAATGAAATTTCACGGGCAGCTTTCATGGTTTTTTTTTTTTTTTTTCCTTCTACATCAATCGTTCCTGGAATGGAAACAAACCATTAAGCAATGTAAAGCAATACTACACAATAGTTCAGTGACAGGAAGTGAAAAATAATGTATCTAGTGGGGAAATTACACAGTCATCTAATTAGACAGGATATTGTGACATATAATTAGTTTATGTTTGCTGAGTACTTAAAAAAATGCAAAGCTCTTTATAAATGCTAACCATTAATATTTAACCTAGGCATATATAATTAACAAAAGCCTATTCTAGGCAAAGCATTAGAACTAATTAACAACCATACTTTCATAAGAAGTACTATCATATTCTACATTTTTCTAAGATGCTAGGACCTTGCTTTTAAGAATGAAGTACAGAACCTGTACAGTGCATTTAAATATAAAAATAGGAATTCAAGGTTTGGAGGTTTGGGGTTTTTTTTTGGTTTTGGATTAAAACATATTCCACAGACTATCATATAGTTACTCTTTTCCTAAGAACTTGTGGGATTGTTTATGGAAGGACTCCACTTGACCAAGACTTACTTGACTTCTGGAAATTAATGAGATTACATTACAGAAGAGTTTGGCAGCAAACTGAGCAGCCATCATTCCCATTTCACTGTCACAGATGAAAGTTGGAAGTAATTCTACAGTGTCAGTGTACTCACATCAGCATGAACCATGGCAAATGAGAGTTGAACTAGGCCTATCATATCCAAGGGAAAGGTGAAATTTGGGATCCAAATTAGGTAGAGAAATGTGACAGTAGCACACTGCTGATTTTGAGGAAAGTTCTTTTATTTTTTTGCATTCAAGCAACTAGAGTTCAAGTCAAAAGACAGGAGAAAAAATAAATCCTGAATTGCAAAAATGAAGTGGCAAAGGTTTGATACATAGCGACCCTATATTTAAGCCAAAACAAACTTTCATGACATATGGTGTTTATACGAAGAATTATGACTTCTGCTATTTCCATCCAGCTACTCTATGTAGCTTTGTACCACTGTAAATTTTGCTTGTTGCATGAACTTTAGCACCACATTTTAACAATAAAAATGTTGTGCACTGACATTTTTGTTTTGCTTAGGTTCTTCAAGCAAAGTTTAAATTTTTTTTTTTTTTTGATGGAAAGAGAATCTGATGTTCAAATACAAAAACCAAGTCATACCCAAACTTTAATTTTGTGGCCTGTATGATAAGAATTTTCCTCTAGTAGTAAGATATTGCTCTGCTGGCCAAAATGTCCCTTAATCCACATAAGATGAGCAATACCTGTACATCTATTAAATACTGAACTGATGAAAAAACAAGTTAGAAAAGTCTTCCTAATCAGTAGGATTAAAATAGAGACAGTCTCCGAGGATTTACTTGCATGTTATTTTACTTAGAGATTGCACAAAACACACTCAGTGGGATAGAAACAGAAGGAAAAACATAGGGTGAGGAGCAAAAAAAATCCAGCCATGACACATATTAATGCAATGTGAGAAAATAAAAAAGCAATAAACAAAAATAGATATTGAATGAAATCAGTGCCTGGAAAGCTAAGGGAACAAAATGTGCCTAATGACTGTCCTGCAAACCTTCACTTAGACAAATATTCTGTGCTCATGCAAACAGCTCTATTTTTGTTAGCTGGACTGTCCATGTAAGGATAAAATTTTGCAGCTGAGTTCCTAAAAGACTTAAGTATACTTATTTGCTTGTTCATGTCTCATTAATATAATGTAATCTGCTGTTTCCAGTTCCTCATCCTGAGACACTCAAGTAGATTTTAACATTAATTTCTAAGATCCATCAGCAAAATATATTTACTACATATACATTGAGACAGAATCTTCAGCTTGCTTTGAATAAGTATTTATCCAGAGGTCTATTTTTCTCCCTGAAGCTAGTAATTAAGGACATGACCTTTTAAATTTCTATCCACTGGGTCTAAGAATCAGAGCAATATTATAAATCACTTAAAAAAAAAGAATCTAACTAATATCAAAGAATCCTCCAATATATTAAAACTTTCAGCTTGATCTCTACAAGTTTTCCACGCCAAGCCCTGACAATTACATACCAATGCTATTTTTCAAATTACTGTTTCAGTTTTCTGGACTCATGGTAACTTTAGATAAATGCATACTTTCATTCCAGCTGATACATGATCTTCTTTTAGTCTGAAGCTGAATTAATTTTAAACGATAGAAATATGCAGAAAATGGAGACTTAAACCAAGTGGTCTATAACAGATGTGATCTCATCAGGGTTCCATTTGTTAAAGGAAATCATTGAATATTAACTAAAAGTTAATTAGACCTAATTGCCAATTAGAAAGAAAAAGTAATTTGAAACTATCTGCTGCCAGTGTCTTATTATTACCTTTGAGAATCCTAAATCTAGAAGAGGGTATGTTACCTGTCCATATATCAGTTCTAGTATACAAGGTCCATTGCTAAATTCTGGTTCATTAAAGAAAGTCTCACAGACCTCAAAAGATCCGAAGGAAAAGATAAACAACTTGTCTTGAAATACTGGAAATACTGAAGGACTCATTAACTTGCTCTTTTTAGAAAATAATACACTTTTCTTTTAGTTTTGTTTTATGAAGTTCTTAATTTTCAAAAACAGCTTAAGGGACACCAGACCATATTGGGAAGCAGAGACTGTGCTGAAAGTGAAGGGAGTTGCATCTGTCAAAATGTTGTACACTTAATAAGAAGAGAGTGGATCACAATGCGTAAGCAAAACACACTTCCATCAGCCTTTGCATCCCAGGTCATTAGCTGTACAATCAAGATGACTTTACCCATCACAAGGAATGCAATGAGAATTCAGTGTACTTTGCCTAGTATGTATCCTGGTAAAACAAAGCTCTGGAGTGACAAGAACTTAAGCTTTCCATGGATCATATGGTTCTCATATAAATATAGGAAAATAAATTAATACTATGACATCCAGTGTAGCTGGGAAAGAAGGTAAGCACAGATGGCTGACAGAATGCAAGTGAAGGTCATGAGATGGTGAGGTCAATCAGTGACTAACTTCTGTATTGAACTGTTTTGATTCCTCTTTGAAAATTAATGTGGGCAGTGGTGTGAGATTGTTGCAGAAATACTTCCACTTATCTCCTCAACCTCTCTTCTCCCCCATCTTAAAGGAAACTCAAGCC
Organism: Falco rusticolus; assembly: GCF_015220075.1. NCBI lineage: Eukaryota > Metazoa > Chordata > Aves > Falconiformes > Falconidae > Falco > Falco rusticolus. The sequence goes on from NC_051189.1 coordinate 45,187,941, forward strand.
ATGGTGTAGTTGACAGAGTCAGTCAAGGGGAAAATAATGCAAAATGTCAGATCTAGAAACTTACTTCAGGGACTGCTGTTTTATTTTCTTGGCCCTTAATTTTTCAAATAAAATACTATTTTTATGAGAAGTAACTCTTTAGATAGCACAAGAAACTACAACTTACATTTGAACCTATCTCATAAAAAATCAGCACCTGTGCCTACCTAATCATTCCAGTTCTTGAAGGGCCACCATAATTGTTAATTAACCAGGTTGCTTCAGCTGGCTTCTAAAATGCCAGAAAGGAGAGATAAGCAACATATGCAACCATTTCAAGCATTTAGGAGGATAATGCTGCAATAGTCTGAATTCTTGGTGTAGCCTTCTTCAAGGAAGGTTCACTGTCACACCAAAAAAGTCCCGTAAATTTCCAGTCTTGTTGCTTGACACCAAAAAAACTCCAACATATTAGTAATTTGAGCCTTTCGGCTTGAGATTCTCTATTGTCTTACAGGTATTATAAAGTGAGATCAGTACAAGCTGTCTTGGAATTTCTTGATTTGAAGGGATCTGCTGCAAGTTATATGAACTGCACATTATTTGCCATTAAAATGTATATGGCAGCTTCTCCCTGTAAGCTGCCAGGTCACTCAGCAGTCTACTGACACCTTTCACTGCAAAATCCACGTGATCAAATGGATCCTCTTTTCCAAAACCAGTCCTAACACAGTGAATTTGGCACCACTTCAGTAATGCATCTGTTGTTATCCCAACCCACTGAACTGATTTTGAAGATCTTTAAATAAGATAACATTATATTTTCTGAAGCAAGAATTGATAGTTGTCTCCAGGCTCTTTTAACTAAGTTTATGTTCTAGATTCACATTACAGAGTGCACTTTTATTAAAATAATTATTAGACCCAGCCTTAAGGCTGCTATCAGAAAGTTTTGAAAGAAGAAATAGAAATTCACATTTAATGTCTCATCTTGAAATGAAAGACCTACTGAGCCATAAGTGACATGTAAGGTCTTTCCCATACTTCTACACATTAATAGTATTTCTGCCCTAAGGATTTGTGGAAATATTTAATATTGCTTTTTAAGATCACACAAAAAAATTCTTTTGAGATTTCTTCTTGAACAACTGTCTATAATCTAGAACTTTTCCAGTTTTCAAAATGAGCTTTTTGTAGCATAATGTTTATTCTTAACAGACAATTATTTTCAGAGGCCTGTGCAATCCCTAGTAACCACAAAGACATTCTGTGGCAAAGAGCCTAGCCACTTCTGTATTTGTTTTATAGCTTCTGAGTATAAATACAAATAAAGCAGCAAAGAATCAGTAAGAATGAAAGCAACAGGAGAAATAATATTTAGTGAAATTGCAGGAGAAAAGTAGGGGCAGCAAAAATTCATCTATCAATACACTGCAGAAGATTGCCTTACTGAATCTGTCTGGTTCCATAAATACCACAAATACAGAGACATATTTGGTTTCTTCTTTTCTACTTTTGTTTCATGCTCTATGCCCTCATCCAGCACTTATTTACTTATCTTAGGTTGAGCAGTTACATTGTTCTGTTGATCAAAAATATCTCAAGGAATCACACAGCATACTCTGCTAAAACCTTTTCATATTATGAAAGTATCTTCCAATTTATTCAATTTTTAATTTTTGTTTTCAAATGACACATATATTCACTAAAAGATGGGATGGAAAATGAGAAGCCAGGGTATTTCTGCTTTATAACAGTAATTTTCATTTCAGAAGAAAAAAACTTACCTCTTTGCTTCTTGTCCTCAGGAAAGCGACAAAGTGACAAATTTTATTGCTTAACAGATCTGCACAGAAGATGCTATTCACAGCACAGAGAGTATACCTCTAAGAGCAATCCTAACAGATATCTAGCAAAGTCACCTGCCAAATGACCTTATGTGGAACTCTGTAGCTTGTCTATACTATAAATATTAAATTTTCATTTGTACTGTGCACATTAAACTTCACAGATATTTTCCAGTCTCAAAGACCATAAAGAAATTCTTAACAACCTGAAATTTCATAAATATTGTTTTGTTGCACTTGATGGGAAAAACTGACTTTTTGTTGTCATGGCACAAACCTCTCCCTTGTCAGCAAACAAAAATCCATTATCTGTTAGTAATTTAGGGCCTACGGCACAGAGACAGGACTACTACTAATCCTTCTGTCTTGGTCCTGCATCCAGCCCAGATCATGCTTAAATTGTGACTGTTATTCTGCACAAAGACCACATCTTTTTTGTGTGCAAACAGGAATGACAAGTTGTTTAGGAGAAATTATACGTAATAGTAGAGGAGGCAAGAGAAGGCAGATGTAAGGTATTAATTAATCAATTAATTAATTGTATTTACTTTGGCTAAATTTCTGCTAGTGGTGATTACGTGCTCACCCAGAATTTGCTGTATTATTTAGCGGTAGAAGTTAGGCTTCCCACTCCATCAGTGGCTTAGGCAAAGCAAAGCAAAGGCTGAAGAAATTCATCCCCTGATCAGCTCTTTTGTTTCTCAGACTATTGTTAATTCATAAATTAAATCATAATGTTTGCTTTCCTTATACTGGGATTTCCAGTCTGTGAGGCCAAAACCTACCTCAAGTCACAGACAAGTGTACCAGCAGGAGAGAGGAATGGGAGTTTTTGGGTCTGCAGACCACCAGCAGCCATCGGGCAGAGCAGGAGGCCGCAGCCAGGCTGTGGCGTGGGTGGGGAGGCTACACTTCAGGTGTCACTAACGAGAGGTGCGGCAGATTCAGACGGTGGTAATCTCAATGGAGGCTCCACCTGAAGACACAGATATTGAGAATATCAGCCAAAAGGGACCAAAGACACCAGGCAGAGTTGTTAGTGTTTAAGGTGCAGGCAGCAGCCCCCTGAAGGAACAGCTAGTTAAAGAAAATTTAGAACAAAGGCAGGGTTTTATGGCCTGGTGCAAAGCCCATTAAAGTCAATGGAAAGGTGCCTATCTGGAAGCATTTGAAACCCCCAGATGACATTAAGAAATGTGAAGACTCCAGAGTTCCTGAAAATAAAAGAGCAACCTCCGTAACTTAATGGAACTTACTGTTGGCAATAAACATGAAGAGGTTCCACTGAGAAAGCTGATACTGAAATTAATATGGGACAAATGACAGAACATCATCCAAGTCTGGGATGGAAACCTGAAGACAGTCACTAGAAAAAAAGGTATTTTATTTGAAGATCATTATGCCTTTTTCCCTCTTACTTTGTCTCAATCCCAATGACTCATAAGGCAGTAAGTTCAATACAGGTAGGAATATGGTACAGGGTGAATGCTGAGCCATATTTTAGGTCTTTTGGAAATGACCCATTTTTACCATTTTACTGACTGAGTAGCCTGTGGCTTTTGTGCTTTAGAGCCTGATATTTGCATTTGGTGGACAATTTCAAATTGCTACAGTCATTTGTACAGTAGGTAAATTTCTCTTTTGTTTTGTGGCTAGTTTTCCATTGGGTTTTTTTGTTGTTGTTTTGTTTTAAATTTGGTTTCTTTTCCCTACGGTAATGGGGCTTGACAGCATGATTCCCTCTTGGGGAAATTGGACATATGTAGCTTTTAATTTCTTCTGGAGAAAGAGCAGCTAAATTAAAAGTAGCAGGATGTCTCTTACAAAAGGACAAATTTTCTACCCAGCTTGAGTTGTGGCTCAACTTGAGTAATTTTGTGGGAGAAATCATGCTCCCTACTGGGGAATAATTGCCAGTGGCTCAGTGCATTCCCAGTGGGCACGTCATTTTAGTGCAGTTTCCCTAAACCTTAATTCCATGCATAGTAGAGTCACCATGTAGTTGCAAGAGGATTCACGTAAGAAGGAAGATCCCTGTCATTCCAATGAGAATGTTGTTTGGGTGAATAGTCCATGATTTGGCCTTCAAACAAGAATGATCTTTTAGGTAAGACCTCAGTGAAAATCTGGGTTTGATTGCAGGGCGTCTCATAACCTCTGTTGTGGCCCTGAATAAAGCTCCTTATTACACTGTGTCTCAGTTACTTATCAGCAAGACTTTCTTCTCTCACAGAAGTGTTCTGAAGAGTTCATTAATATTTGTGAAGTATTTAAATGAAAAACTTACTGAAGTAGAAATAATTCAGGGCTGGGCACCTGGGTCCACACTATTATTCCCAGCACAAAACAAAACAAAACAAAAAATCCCTAATTGATTCAGAGTGTTGAGGAAATGTTCTTCCAGGTTCCCCAGATGGCAAAAAATCTCGATGTATACAAAATATCAATAGGACAAGCAATCGTGCTTGAAGCTGAAACTTTGACACTGTGCCTCAACTTAACTAGAACCATCTGCTTGTGCACGAACAGTAGTAAAAGACTTGAAAAAATACAAAGCAGAGTGCACACACAAAACCAGGTAATAAGTAAGTATCAGTAGAGTTCACTTTATTGCAAAGCGACAAGAGCGAGTTTATCAGATGTACTCAAGAATAGGCAAACAGGGCCAATTAAAAAAAAAATCCTCCGCAAGTCTGACCCTGCAATTAATCACAATACCTTACTGAAGTAACAATTAACTGCAGCTTAAATGATAGTCTGAAGAGCAAGGGGCTTTCTGGGAGACAAAACATGTGATGCGTGATCTGGGAAACAAGACTTAGGAATTTGATCATTTCTACCTGCAACTGGTACCTCTTAAGTTAATGTTCCCAATGTATTGCAGAACTGATATGGTTGGCCCAATTATCAGGCTGGACAGAGCTCCCTTCAAAAATGTGTTTTGCAGTCAGTTTGAAAAGATGCACAGAACATTACCAGAGGGAGAAGCAAGAGATTTGATTTTTAATGTAATGCTCAAATTTTGATATGTTTATTAGTGTTTTCCCTTAGATTATCTTTAGTGTTTTAAATCTTCAGCCTTGAGTTTACAAAAAACGTATATGTGGAGGTGAGGGAGCAAACAGTCAACGAATATGACTAAGCATTTTAAGTTTTGGGCAGATACTCTTGAGATGTAAGTGGTAAGCGGGCTCGAATAAAATAAATACAGAATCTGAATCACATACAATTTACCTCAAGATTCTAACAATATTGTCAATGCTCTCTGGTACATTCGATTTCAAGTAATATGTTTTATATTTCATTATTCTATCACATTAAAACAGTTACTTTACAATTAATAAGAACTGATTACTTTCTCTAATGAGTCATTGTTTACCATCGTAGACTATTAGTTTAGCTTAGGGTCTTGAGCCTAAAAGCACAATTTTTGCAAAACACTTAAGGCAATCATAAGTCCATAGAAGCCTTCTGTATAACCTATTTTACTGACAAACAATTACATTTTAGATTGAAGAGGTGAAATGATTAAGAATATTTGACTTAGTTGCCATGACAGCATGCATTTTTCATCAGGCAGAGTGTAATTACTACAATTTCAATGATGTAAAATCAAGAAAGATGATAACAAACAGCAGAACCATGGAGATATTGCCATTGCAACCAGGTTGCCATGGCAACAGTGATAATAATCTCAGTGATAGATGTTTTCTCTTGCTCTTTCCATTTTGTACGGTTATAACATTCAGAGCCAGTTTTTACCACAGCTTTTTATAGTTTATTAGACTGTCAAAATAGTTTATGAGATGTTGTTGCAAAGGAAATGACTGAGTTCCGCAGCCTAATAAAAATGCCAAATACTCTGTTTACATACTGCTCCAGCATTTAACAAACATTAAAAAATTGTATGAAAAATGATTTGATATTGTATCTGTATTAATCAATTTGCAAGGCATAAGCTCTGTCACTGAAGGTCAAATGAATACCTTCCAAGCATTACTTTTAGAGAGTCCTTTTAAAGTTTATTCTTGACACCATGCTGCCAACTCCTTTTACCTGAGCTGCTGCAAAACACGCAGCTCATGGGAAATACTTCATAAGGCCAGTAGACAGTTAGCTAGAAAAATAATGTTAATGATTTAAATAATGTAGGAACATTTAATATCTTAACATCAAGGAAGCAGTCAACACAGATTAAAGAATCCTTTATTTACTGAAAGTCTACCATAGAACATGAGATAGCACAAAAAATGTTAGACAATGTGTGCATGATTTTTATATTTATGTGTACATATACACAAAGTATTGTACACATATGCTATTTCATGCATTATGTTTGTAGTGTAAATATGAAGACAGAATAAATGTCTTCACAATGTTGGTTCCTATGCTACAGAGGTATCAGAAGGCATTGATTACTAGAGGAAGTACTGGGATTTAATTCTAAAGCAGAAATAAACCCCCTTTTTTACAGTTTTAAAAGCTGACTTTCTAAATATGAAACAATAACTTTAGGGTACAATGTCATTTTAATGGGAAACTTTAGAATTGTTTGCAAAGGAAATATTTAAATATCCTTTTCTATTTTTCCCTACCTTTTTCTCCCTAAGCTTAGCAACATTCACCATCCATTTAAAAAAAATTGTAGACATAGTCTGAGAAACAAACACATTTAAAATCTGAATATCGGCTACGACAAATTATTGCTCTTCATTGAAGCTACCTGAAATTTATTTACAGAACTGAAAGAATTGCTAGAACTGCAGCCTTGCCTACCATCCAGTCTGGCCAGCTGCCTTATACATCTGCTCAGCATGGAGACCTTCAGTAGAGAGCACAACCCAGAGAGAGAAAGGGAGGGACTCCTGAAATGTCGTGGTTAAACAGGTGGGTAATGGGGCAGGAAGATTCAGAAAGAGCATAAATGATTATGCACTGCTTTGAGGTGTTAATGTAGATTTGAGGACCAACATGGGAGACTGTTGCCTAATACCAAGACATTAGTGACTGATGACATCAGTTTCAGTCATGCTTCTCCCCAAAACTGTCGTGTCAAAGAGCAGAGCTCCTTAATCATGTGGACCCGACTCTGCTCAGTCCATAATACATATAGGCAAACATACATCCAGTAATTCCTCCATGAAAATGAATAAATTTCCTGTTTAGAGAACTGTTAACAAGTCCTAAAGTTTTTCTTAAGTTTTAGACAACTGTAACCTGCAGTTTCCTGTCACCATTCAATCTCAGTTATCTTTTTGGAAAATAAAATAAAATAAAGTACTGAAAAAAGCCAAAGATGCAGATTGTTAATAGAACACTGCTAAGTGCTACCGACAGCTTATTCCTTTGGCATTTATATTTTTGATAATCCTGAGATTTTTAATTCATGCTTGGTGACAAAAATAAATGAATTGGTATCTACCTACCTATCCCAAACCAAATAAGAATTTAAATGTATATGCCTTATTACAGTTAATGGATAACGCATGTTTACATTGTCAGTGTTTCTTGGACAACTTTTCTTTGTTGTATATGTGAAATGTGTATACAGTACAGATGTGTGGGTGAGAAAGAGGAAGAGAAGGAAGTCTGGTCTCCAAGAAGATCCACTGTAAAGGTTTACAAATGATATGCAGCAGCCGAGATTATGAAATCATAGATAAGCTGAGCGATGTTTTAACACCTAGTAACTTCATTGTAGTTCATAACTACAGAACTGATCCCAACAGTACATTTGGTAAAATTTATTTAGTAATTTTATCAGATTCTGAGAGTGGAACACTTTTTTTTTTACATCAAAATAGCTTGTGCTGTGGAAATGGGTTCCTGGTATTCAAATATAATTTCCTTCTCTCAATTTCACATCATCACTTTTAATTATGCTTCCTTACAATTAAATTATTTGGTATAAAGTCTTGTTATTAAGGATCAAATATTTGTAGTTCCATCTTCATTTTTATTTAGTTTAACTCAACTGTATGTACTGAGACACCATCAGTTTAATAGAAACATGCTTTTCCCTGAATGTCCTTTTGCTTTGTATTCTTATTCATACCATATATAAATGCTACAAAAACCCATAACTGAAAAAAATTCAAACAAAAAAGAATCTGATTGGCAGGGGGAGTCAAGGGAAAGAGTGAGAATACTTCAAGCTACTTTAATTCTTCCTTTGAAACTAAGCAGTTTTCAGGATGGTGGCACCTTTTAAATAAGCTTTTCTTCCCCAGGGGATCAATCCCTCCAGCCAACTCACCGTTTCTGTTGTTGCTCTTTAAAACTCTTTCCAGATTCACAGTAGCTTTTTTGGATAATGTACAGCCAAAAAACCCCCACCATGCAATAGTGTAACTGGGATGACATAGGAGCTGTAGAGATACTGTTGCCACCTCCATCATATGATGTCTTTGTGCATGTAGCCTAAAACTGCACCGCCTTTTTCTGGCAGCTGTTACACATTGCAAATTGATGAATACTTTGCTGTCCGCAGTTAGTCCCATGTGTTTCTTGCACCGTTATTACTTCCCAGGTTTGTCTCCTTCATCAAATGAACATCCTTGCATTATGTCTGCCAAATATTATTATACATTATGCCAAATTTAATTTTTCTTTGTTGTTTATACAGTTACAGAGCACAGTCCTTTTCATCTATTTCTCCTTGGCCTCTGAGGTGTTTAAACTTCCTCCAGTCTTTGAATTTCACTAATAGACCTGACTACTAATGACTTAACAAAAATTATAAATAACTTCTACTGACCATCAATCCTGCTTGCGCCTTGCTCAACTTTCTCCAACTCAGTGTGGTCCATTTATTGTTACCTTGTGTTTATTGTGTTTTTTGGTCTCTTTTCATACCTCAGATCAGTCTTTCTTTTCCAGCTTAACTACATTTGCATTCCTTATTTGTATCAAATGCTATGTGCAAATGCTAGCTATCACCCATACACCAATTTTGCAATCTGAAGAAGGAAAGAATGAAAGCAAAAAGAAAAAACAGAAAAAAAATCATTCATCTGGAAAGCCATATGCTTGAGACTTGCCTTAGTTTTTAAAGTCTAATTTCTTATGCATTGGTATTATGCTGGAGATTCTCGTATCTGTTGTTTGGAATATACATAAAATTTTCACTAATTGCAATGAACATTAATTACGGCCTTTAAGGGTCTGTCTCTGCTTTCTGACATGGCATTCAGCACATGCTGCCTATCATTCTATAGACAGCCTCCTGTAAGGGATGTCCTTGGAGATTTTAAATGGCAAGGGGGCCCTTTGCCGGTTTTCCAGACGACACATGAATCACACTAACATGTGAATAAACAGAAGGAAATTTAAATACAGAAACAGAAATTACAACTTTGCAGCTTTATTTTGTGCACTTAATTGAAAATCCAGAGACATTCTGCAAGTTCTAAGAGCCACTGAGTACACACATAGTAAATTGGATTGATAGCCTACAAAACAAGCTGCAAGACGTTTACCAGGAATGACCTGCCTGCCAGGGAATGGGACTAACCCTTTCACCCCACCCCTGTTTTTCGTGCTGATTGTCAGTTTTGGAGAAGAGCTGGAACAATTCCTTTTGCTGAGTATCTAAGCACGCACTGCTTTCAAATGGAATTACATTATAGAGTAGGGGATTATCACTCCCAACTTTCCTTGAAAGGAGGGGAATTGGAAGCACTGAATCTAAAGAAGCAGTTCCCTTCCTGAAATAGGGAAAAAAGCAGGTGTCTGAAAACATAAACCACTGAAAAAGAAGTGTATCCCCATCAAATACAAATTTGAAAGTCTGCATTCTGCTCTGAGCTGCTGGTACCTTGGGAGACTACCTCCTTGCCTGTGATAGCCCATCAGAAACAGTGAAGAAGTTTTGCAGAATTATCTCCTACCTACATAACACTGAAGGAGAGATGCTGTTTTGACCAGAGCAGTAAGTTATCCCCTGGACTTGGTCCCATGCTGACAACTGATATACCTTGTGGCATTTTAACCTGCTGGCTGTGTGCCGGCACCTTCCTCTATCTAAATACAGGACATTTCTGCTTATGGGTGGTTGTATGACAAAAACCTGAGTTGCAGTAATCAAGTAAGGTATGTGTTGCTAAAGAGTTTATTATGGAATGTCTTTTTAGAGATTATTTTATCAATAATTAAAGTTCCCACCTGTCCATTGTCCCTTCTTTTAATTATACCTGATGTCTCTTGTCACAGAAAACGCTGATATATTGAACCACCGTTCGTGCTTTAGTTTCAAGATTAATTATTGCCGTTGTGTGTGATCTCATTAGGAACACTATAGAAAAAAAAATCATAACTAAGTATGAATAGGAATTCTAAAATGTTACAGGTGAAGTTCTCAGCTGATGTTGAGCACAGCATTATTTAGCAAAGCATCATTGATGTCACCTACCACAACAGCAATAATTACTTTGGAACAATATGCAGAACAAATACATTCAGAAACAAGGATCCAATATGTTGTAATGTGTTTCACAGCCTGGGTAGGTACTTTGCTGTTGTTTTCTTGGATTAAATTCTTCTTCCCACCTGTCTTTTCCCATACCATTTAAAACACATGAAGGGTGGATGTTGGCATGAACGATAGAAAGACCTTTTGATGAACCTCCACACCTGAAAGAATTTTCCACCAAACAATATTTGGGTGATTTTTAAAACAGATGTGCAAGCCTTAAAACCCTCATCCCAATTGCCTGAGATACAGAAAAAAAATGAATTAAAATATAGATTGAAAATGTCTTCTGATATTAAAAATCATTTTCTGAGGAACATTTTAGAGCAATTTTCTCTCTTATACATTTTATCTTGCCACTTTTCCCATTGACTATTATTTCCCTTGCTCTCATGTGGATATATCCCGAATAACATTCTGGAGGATATTAAGCCATGCAACAGTAAGAATGAGCTCAAGGAAACTATTGCAGCTTAGTCTGCCTCTCATTCTACTTTAGATTTACATGGCTGTGGTATTTAATTTTCAGGGATCCTAGCTCAAATTTCTTCTTCCAATTTATAGAAACTTTCTGCACTTTCCATCCGGTAACCTCTATAAAATCATCCATACCACTGCTAGTTGCCAGCATTTTATCCAGACACCTTGTCTTTACTTGTTAGTGTTTCTTGATTTTTTTTTTCCCTTTGTCTTTCCACCAGAGAAAAGGAAATGCGTTTAATGATACAGCCCAAAGAAAGTCCTCTGCTTTAGAATTAAATGCAGTCTGTTCCCTTTTGTGATCCTAAATCCCCTGAATGCCTGATCAGATCTTTCAGTTATGCAATATGCAGATTTTTTCGTAATGTTAAAAATCCAAATCCTAAATTCAAACATATCTAACTGAACTGTTCTTTTAAAAGACCCCAAATTATTAAAACTGCTTGCTGTGCATTTTTATAGGAGGGTTTTGAATTTTCCATTACTGGTTTTGCAAGTGATATGTCTCTTAAAAGTCTAACGTAGCATGATAGCTTTTGTATGATTTGATGTGTTTTTCACTATCACGGGTTACCTAGGAGAACATACATATTGCAAAGCCTAAATTACTTTCATTTTAAATGATTTAAAAAAACAAAGAAAGAACGAATGGATATCATACAGGACAGAAGAAACAGCCTTTTAGTAGCACTGCATGAGTCACATTTGAATTTATTTCAGTGGTTGTTTCTCCTGTTGCTGCTATACATATATTTAGAGATTACTTGTGCTGTGTCAGTAGACCATTGATTTAAGTATGCCAAGGGCATCTAAGGAGTAATTTTCAGTGATCATACACCCTTTGCTCTATCTCAGCAATCTAGGATTTCTATGACATCTTGTATTCTCATCCTGGATGCTTCTGTGGGGAAAAGTGAGCACTTCTGTACTTCCTAACTAGGATGCACAGCTGACTGGGCAGTCACTTCTGCCCAGTTTCTATAGTATGCTTCAGAGCAGGTACACTGAGGAAAAGGACAAAATGAATAGCAGGTGAGAAGAAAAAGAGATGAGAAGAAGGAGAAGAAAAAAAATGGGTGTGCACCTTTCTGATACAGTCATTTGCAACATTGCACACAATACAGAAATACTACAGTAGTAATCAGTTGGCCACACAACCTCTGAATTGCAGGGATGCAAATTGCTGTGACTGTTGCTGGTCCTTGGCTATTTCTGGAAGACAAAACATTTCTGAAATTATTCTGAACATTTCTTCTGCCTCTGAGACAGGTCTCAGAAGTCTGTACTCACCCAACTGAATTGCACACACTGAAGTACTCAAATCAGTATTTTCCTACCTTTAGGCTGCCACTAGAGAAAATACAGTGAGATGGATACATCCAAGAAGCAATTCAGCTCACCTCAGACTTAAACTGTCAATTTAAAGGTTTTGATCTTTCTTTAGATAGGAGGTTGAATGAAGCCCTAATAGGTTGGTTGGTTGGTTGGTTTGTGTTTGGTTGAGGGTTATTTTTAGTGCTGGTTTTGGTGTTTTTCTTTTTTTTTTTGGGGGGGGGGGGGCGGGGAGGAGCTGTCTGAAGTCTGAATAAGCACTGTAACTGAGGAAACACTTTGGTACACATTTGCTTCCAGATTTTTTCATAACTTAAAGTCTCAGACACTCTGTAGGTAGAGAGAAGTTAAAATAGCAGCACTGCCTAAGGAGCAAACTATTGCAATATAATGGAGAAAGGCTGAAAAAGAGTTGTTCATCAAAGCTTCCATTAGCCACAGACCATGCAAAACAATACTATATGCAAATATTTCACCTTACAGTCATATCTCCTTAACCAAGCATGATGGACAAGAAACCATCTTTCCTTATCATGGTCATGGCATATTTCTCTTCTCACAACTTGTTCCCTAGTCATTCACGCTTCCTAGTATAAGCTGTCTCTTAAATTGTGCTTAAGACGATCCTAAATTATTTGACCTGGAGAAGGATTAGTTGTCTTCAAAACTGCTAATGATTTTGTAAACACTTTTATGTTATTTGCTTGAAGGTGGAACTATCTGACTTCACCTTTAAAGCCATTTGCTCCTGATAAATTAAAATAATGCACCTAAAGGGCCTCTTCATTAAAACACTGGAGAGTAAAAGCTCCATTTATGTGACATGTTTTACTCTTCCTCTCTTTTAAAGCTTTTATTTGTTGCTGATCTCTTCCCAGTTCCCACTGTTTATTCTACTAAATATGGTATAGAGATAAACCCATATTCCACTCCATAGGCTTTTTCTAAGCTTTCCACATGCAGCAGGAGGTAAACAGAAGAGTCAGATAAAAAGAATTACAATAGGATGTTATTTATGCATTAGAATATGTGGAAGAACGGGGGAACAAGAAGAATACACTTAAAAGAAATGAAAATGGAGCTTGACAAGAAATACGTGATTCTTTAAATGCTTTTGCCAATCTAAATGTCGGAGATAAGCTCTCCTTTCAAAAAAAAATGATACTTAGAAATATTTTTCTTTCACAATAAAATAAAGTAACTTGTGGGAGGTGAAAAGTTACTGTGGAAAAGCATAACTCAGATTTTGTGAGACACTATCCCACTTAGGTGAGGAAGAAGAGACTAGGTGAGGGGAAGCATGTAGAAGCTTTATCACACAAATATCATAGGATGCTTTGGTTTTGTAAAGGACTTTTAAAGATCATCTAGTCCAAATATTGCAGTTTCCATAATGATGTTCTGCAGCTTTCAGGATTTCATGCAAAATGTTCCTGTCCTCTTACCAAGGTGCTATATCTCCACATTACACTCTTACAATCTAGTTTGCCAACCTAAGGCACTAGGAGTTATAAACCAGGATATTCAAAAGGGAACAGCAAGAAAGAGGCTTTATATTTTATGTGTTCTTACTTTTATTTTGCTTTATTCAATTCTAATCCCTCAGACTTTCCCAGTTAGCCAAATCCTTTCCATGGGTTCAAGGAGAGCCTTTTACTGCCTCCCTGAGTTGCTTATAATTTTTTTCATCTTTTCTAAACCACTCAGTACCAAGATGAAAACCACTCATTGCCGCCTTCTTCTTTATTTCTTTTTTTTTTTCCAAAACTGTGTTCAAAATGTCCTATACAAAGCAGAGTTTAATGGCAAATGAACAGTTTCTGAAAATTCTACTTTGCAGAATTTTTCTAAATATTATCAACTGTGTTCCGTTTACAGCAAGAAAGTGCTTATATCCTGGAAAAGGAGTACTGAAGTCAGTAAAAAGCTCAGTCCATCAAAAAAAATCCTGTTTTTCTAACAGAACAAAATAAGATCCCACAGTTCAGATAGGGGTATGCACAGCTAGAAAAGCTTTACGCAAAAATTCCACCTGTTTGTCCCTCCAAATTAGTTTGAAAACCTGATTGCATATTTTAGGACAAGAGAGGCTTGAGAAAGAGCTTGACTCCTTCTCCAGTATCCCACTCACTGGAAAACAGCTCTTCAGACTTCAGTAACATCTCCAAGGAGACCTTAGATCTTCAGGTCTTACATCCATTACAGCTTTCTTCTGGTTACATATTATTTTGTGTTATTATCATTCCTGCAAAATGGCTTTGGCGCTCTGTTGACTTGACTTCAAGGATTCCTGCTGTTCACTGGGGTGGAGAAGCCAATAGCCATACATCTTTGTCTTGCCTGATCCATAAGAGTGTGCATCATGGTACCACATTAGGAGATAAAAAGAGTTCAGAATATTTTGATAAGGAAGGTAACTAAGTGAGTTTCTTAAATAAGTAATGGCTTGTGTTGTTTCCCCCTGTTGTCTACACATAGTATGGGTATGCTCTGTCATAGAAAGTGTCATCTAAAAATAAGAAATGGACATTAAGCATTAGTGTGATTTATCTGCCTGAACTGCAGTTATGAGGCAGCATATAGGTCTTGTACAATTACGCAGAGAATGTGGAGCAATTAATGTTTAAGTAATGTCTACTTAAATTAATTATCACACAATTTAAAAATAATTTTAATGTATTGATCCATTTTATATATGAATTGAAACTTACAAATGAAGATGATCTTTACAATTAAAAATCAGTTACATTAAGAATCAAATTTTCTTGGTTTATGTAACTTCTAGAGAATAAGTATTTTAGAACATAAGGCTGCTCTGCTCTCTCCTCTTTTCTTTTTTTCTTTTCTATTTCTTTTATTTACCAGAGATGAGATTTTTCGGTCAGATGTATATCTGATTTTAATACCTTCATGTCTTTCTTGAATCTAAAACTCTGTTGTGGGAGTTCTGGTGTCTGTGAGGCCAATGTGGAGAAATGTCTTCATTTACCTTGGGGTTCAGATTTCATATGATGTCTTCTGCCATGATACAGCTTTTTAATATGAACAAGTAAATGCCTTGTTAAGTAAATGAAGGAGAAGTTAACCAATTATAGACTCTATTGCCAGCATTAACACTTTTTTATTATTTTATTTCAGTATTGGATTACATATGAGAAGCTTATTAAAAGAATATTACATTTGCAAAGTCAATTTCTGGAAAGTTGCTCAGTGCCAGGACAAGGGCTGCATAAATTGATTCAGTCATAAGTAACACTATGTTTTAATGCTGCATTAACTGAGAAATGTTTATAACTTGGAATTCCAAGTCCAGTACAATCTTGGTTTATGCAGGCCTATTTCTCTATAGAGACAATTTTAAAATCTCAAGAATTATTAAAGTACTTACTGTTTCTAGCCTGAATTTAAATATTTTCCTAGAGGGATGGCTACGCCTCAGTTCCTTGACAAAAAAGTGATAATGCCATTTTTTACTGTAATTTTCCTTTCTCTTATATGTGGTTTGTTTAAATTGCAAACTGTGGGGAAAGGGCTGTATTTGATTGAGTAGGTGCAGACTGTCTGCTAAAGTGGTACCCATAATTTGGCAGACACTTCTAGGTACTACTGTAATATAGATGAATAAATAAAGAACAACTTGTTACAGCAACACAATTTTTCAAGATAAGAAAAATATGTCTTAGACCTCAAGAACTAAGCTTAAATTCATACAGTTATGTGGCACATGTTTAAGGATCTTATGACTTTTTAATGACTTTCCTAGAAGTCACTAGGTATACAACAAACCTGAAGGTCTGCTCACTGCTTTAATGAACAAAGGTGCCATCAACTTTTGCTGTTAACAGTATTATGAAGTCTACTTTGTGAAACCTCTAAGCCAGAGTTTTAATCGAAGCAAGTATACTAAACAACTATTCATTATTTTAATTTAGTTGGAAATAGCTCAAAAGCCAGTAATCATAGTGTACATGCCTTTTTATGCTAAAATAAAATGCTGGATATTTTGCTGTATTTCTCTGCATTTACTTGTATTAAAAGTAGGATTTCCATGCAAAACTTAAAGAACAAATTAAAATCCAGGACAGATTCAATGAGCAATTTAATTATCGATGTTCTTTCAACTAATTGTCTCATGAGACAGCATGCTTGGTGAAAAGAGACTGCAAACAAATGAGTACACAGATAGCAGAGTAAATATATTCTATGAGATCAGCACCTTGCCTAGATTTTTGGCAGTTGATTCAGATTTTACTCAGAGTAGATCCATTTGCAAAATCTGAGAACCAAAATTAGGCATGAAGGCTAAAGGAGGAATCCTTTAGCATTTTTACAACAAGGGAAGTGTTGATTTCTTGTGAGTAGTATCTCCTGAGAAAGAGTTGTCAGTAGTGAATATTTTGCTTGGTAAAAAAACCCAAAAACCCAGAGGAAGTTTGAAATTGTCAAAATATCCCATGTGAATTATTTATAAAGATTTTTTTTTGTTGTTAAAAAGCAAGCTTTAATTCACACTTTAGACAACTCAAAGGAGACAGAAAAAATATGCAAAAAATCCTTTTTTTTTTTTTTTTTTTTTTTTAAGTAGACAGGATAACACTTCCACTGATATGCCTCAGTAGGGAGGGGATTCCTTTGTCTTCATTCCCCAGAAATATTGAGTATTCTCCTTTCTTTCACCCCTAATGAGCTTGAAAAAAAATTTAGCCTCATGATTTCTCACAGTATCAGAAAATTCCTTGTCCTGGAAACATGCAGATTAGAAGACAGACAGGCTGAGGATGCTCTGTGAGAGGAGGTACTGATATTTTTCAGTGTCAAGAGTTTATTTGTAACAAGGCAGTAGGTATGATAACCGTTGCATTTATTGGGCTTTCAGGCAGAGAGACAGATGTAGATAGATACAGGTGGTTATCACATTATTTTCCAACTTTTACAACAATGGGACATGTTTTATACAGCTTACTTTACAAATAGCACAGAGAAAATATAGTTCATACCCCGAAGAACTGGGACATTCATTTCAAAACACACCAAAGAGGAAATTTTACATAAAGTAGCTATAAGAGTTCAATCTCAAAGCAGCCTTGAATGGTTTTGTTTGCTTGTTTGCACCTATTATTAGAAGGGAGGTTTTCATCATCATCTTCTTTTTTAGGTTGGAAGTCACTGATAAAGCTTCATGGAAGGGTTTGTTAAGGGGGATTTGCCTCACAGGCATGCATGCTTGTAGAAAAACAAGGAAATTGGTATATACAGGGTTGCACAGCCCTAATTCTTCAACTCCCAAACTAAAAAAAGGACTGAAACAAGTTATTTTTCTAGGAAAGGGAGAGGAGAGAAGGCAGCAGGACATGGGTACGCTGCATAGGTGCTAATGGAGGATGCTATTTAGGACCCAGAAAGTAATTTTTATTCTTCTGTTCCTCCCCCATTCTTTACTGGAGTGGCTTTTCATACAACTGTTTTCTTGAACTATAATATCCCATACTCTTCTTATCCCCAAGAACGTGATTTAATCAACTCTTCACAGAAACAAACACATACATTCCTTTAGTATAATTCAAACAGACATTTTGTAATCCAAAACACACCAGAAATAACGCTGCCTGTTCCCTTGCATCCAGGAGTCATCTTTTGTGTAATTATGAAGAAAAACTGCTGGAAACAAATTGAAAAATTTAATAACCGGTTTGCTGCCCATGATTTACATGAAGGGTACCCTGACAGCACAACAGCATTACTAATTATGATGATCCAAATCAAATTCCCTTTGAGGCTGGTCTCTATCTCACTGCATCTAGCTGTAAGAAAGACATCTAAGAAAATCACCTATTACTTGTCACTTCAGAGTAACTGCAGCCAGCATCCTACATTGGGCTAGTGGTATTTCTCTGACAACCTCCCAAACTATACAAAATGTTAGTGGGCACCGTGTTAATTCAGTCTGTCATCAGCTCTCTATTCTACTGCTCTAATTCAAAAAGATGGAGTACCTGTGATCCCTTACAGGAAAGCAGTACTCTGGGAAAGCATCTCTCCAGGTAGATGTTACAAACTACCATGCAGTCTTCCTTCTAGAGCTTCTGTAATTGACAGGTGCTGTGGCGGGTGTGCAGAAGCCCTCCTGGCTCCAGTAAAATTGATCCTCCATACCAATGCACACACCTGGAACGCGGCAGCAAAGCTTGGGCCGGTACGGGAATTCAATTCAAAACAGCATCAGGCCCATTGTCAAGACAGGGAGAGCAGTGACTGAACTCTTCAGCTTCCAGCTCTGACATTGTCTCTGAAGACCATTTGCTCCTCAGATTTCTTACTCCAGCTCATCCTCTCTGGAGTGCTGCAGAACATATCCTCTATCACCTGTCCTTCAACATGTGCACTTTAGGCTCAATTCTCAAGCTTTTATTTAGGAACACTATTCACAGAAGCCTTTCTTTTTAAAGATTAAAGGTTGCAGGACAGGGCATAGGATGTTTGTTTCTGGTCTAGGGGATTGCTAAGCACGCACAGCACTGCAAAACACACTTGCCAGCAGGCCATTGTGGACTCAAGGTATGCTCATGCCAAAGTGGCACAAAATTACCACTATTCTAGAAGAAGACTTTTCTTTGTTCCCCAGGTTATTTCTTATCCGTACATGTGCTTATATCTATGCAATGCAAAGTAACAGGCTGACTAGCATTTGAGGAAAAATATACTATTTTCAGACCAGATACCAGCTGTCAAGTCAGATAGAGAACACTGCATCAGAAATTTTACAGCCCAGTTCACAAAAATTTTATGTGTCTGTAATTCATGTTTTTGTGTGAAACAGTTGTTCCAATGTGCCATGCACGGTGTGCCCAATAAGTACATGCATAAAGACCAGTCAAGGATTGTCTTGGGTCAGAGAATGGTCAACGCATTCTAAAAAGAGGAAATACATTAAGTTAAAATGCCCCTTATTGCACTGGTGAAAATCTGTATGCAAATTCTTGAATGGAATTTGACTGGATTTATTTTAATTATTAAAAAAACCAAGATGCACACACACATAAACACACTTTTTTATTTTATTGAGTAACCTAGAGAGAAGCAAAATGGAACAACTGACAGAAAAGTTAATCAATTTTAAGACTCCTGGATTTTATGACCAGATCTTTTGTTTCTCCCATGTTGTCTCTGGGACTCTCCATGTCAAAGGCCCTCGCTTAACAAGTTTCTCCTTTAAACCCCAAACACAGTCTAAACTTCGTGGTAAGTTTTAGGAAGCTGTTTTTTAAGGTAGTGCATAGTTATTTCTCAATCAAACTGATAAAAAAGCATCTGGCACAAACCCAAAGATGTCTACCTCAGAAAACTTCAGTCACTTTCCTTGTTTTTTGTTTGCTTGGTTGGTTTTTTTAATTTTTTTTTTAATTATTTTTTATTTCTGTGGTTTTTTGGTGTGGGTTTTTTGTTTTGTTGTTTTTTGGTTTTTTTTTTTTTTTTGTGAAAAGATATTCAAGCATGCAACAGGCTCTGATCCAGGAAATTTTATATTACTTCCACTGACATCCAAGGTTAGATGAGTCTTTGAATTCACATCACAGGTATGTTGAACTTAATATCACAAAGACATTTTAAATGCAGTGGACAGGAAGTAAATTAATAAGAGTTTTTATGCTGAATGTGATCTTTTTGCTATAACTATAGCATACACTCAGAGCTACAATAAAAATGCTGTACCAGCCTATTTTTTTTTCATTTGCAACTGAATAATATTAATCTCATCTGAAAAGTAATGGTTCTAACAAAACTGATTGTAGTGCAAGCAGTCAGCATTTTCAAGTCTAGCAGTTCCCAGAAGCACTGTATTTTGGAGGCAGTCTTTGTAGAATAATATAAAAAATGCAGAGATATCTTCAGAGTTCTGATAAAGGTAGGGCTAACAGATTTTGCAGGTGTTGATCAACTGCCAGCTCAGCTTCACCGAAAATAAAACTGTAAACCTGCATTCAAGTAAACTTGAAAAAGGCATCTCAAAAAGCCAGTCAACTTCTTAAGCATCAATATGTCTATGTGCATTTTAATTTCAGTGTCTCCAGCATGAAAATACTGGTTTAATAGACTTATTCAAGTCTCTGTGTCAGTGCCATGGGCCATCCTTTGTTCCCCAGGAACTTTGCTTTTGGCCCAATTTGAATTTTCAGTTAGCTGCCTAGAAGTATCAACCTGCCATTCAACCCTCAGTTATGCAATTCAGAAACATCAGTGAGATTAGAGAATATTGTATGCGAGACTAAAGGAAACATATTTCTGGGGAAAAAAAAGATATGCTCTTAACTGTAACATTAAGGTTGTATACTCATAATGATAGTTTTGCTTTTTAAAGTTTATTTTTAATTTGAGTAGCTGAATAAGACAAAGGGGAAGCAATTGCAATTTATTAACTTATTCTTGGTAGAGGTAACTCAGCTCACACAGCCACAATGTATAAATGGAGACAGCCACACGTCAAACGTGCTGAGCACTAAGAATCGTGGGTCCAGTCCAGCAAAACACATTGTTTTCTGCTGGAAGAGGAGGCTGCTGCCTACTGTGAGAACATGCATGTGTTTAAAGTGCTTCCCTGGAAAGCAGCCATGGTGTTTAGCATCTTACAGGAGGAGCATTTTCTTCTCTTCGGGAAGAGAATGACAGACAAAAGCTTCTTAATATGAATCTTAATATTAGCTGGTGTCAAATCTGAGCAGCCCCACTGATATGAACAGAGCTCTCATGATTATTTTTTTTTTTTCCATCTGAGGGACTGGCTCATTGCATCAGCCCACTTGATTCTAAAAATCTACCTGTCTCTAAGCTCAGTTAATTGAATGCAGAATACTCCATGCATTTTCTCTCCTTTTTCCTTTCTCTCTTTCTTTCTTTCTTTCTTTCTTTCTTCCTTTCTTCCTTTCTTCCTTTCTTCCTTTCTTCCTTTCTTCCTTTCTTCCTTTCTTCCTTTCTTTCTTTCTTTCTTTCTTTCTTTCTTTTTTTGAAAAAGTGCCCTTATTATTTTGTATCCTAAAGCATTAGAGGCTAATAAAGATAGCAAATGAAAAAGGGGATGGAAAAGGAGTTTGTTTGTACTTCACTCTCCATTGGCCTATTATGTTTAAATCCATTATGTAGCTTACCTGATGCTGTGTTCAAGCAACTGAATGCTGTAGTTCTTTGTAATACTGACATTTTCTTAACACAATTTAAATTTAAACCCTTTATTAGTCCAGAGAAGGCTGAGCATGAAACAATAGTAGCTCTGGGAGAGTAATTATTTCTGTCCCATTGTCTGGGTTGTTGGAGCTTTTGATTAGTTACACTATACAGTACTTAACAGCTAACCAGCCTCACCATGGTTAACAATACATAAGATTTTCCCTGTCCCAGCAGCACTCCCAGGTAGTCCTGAAATGTTGGCTCTGTCTTTAATCTTGTTATTCACAAATTCCTCTAATTTTCTGGGGTGTGTGTGAAAACTGCTGTACTGCCAGCAGCATAGAACACCATGCAGCAGGCTCTGTTGGGAAGGGATCTCTGTAAAACGGATGCATGAAGCTGTGGGTTGTAAGCCATTAAGCTTTCTCAGTACGCTTCTAATGAGCTTATGATAGCCTCACAAAATGACTGTTTTTACTGCAGCCTAGTAAATTACAGTATGTACAAATTAAATCAGTGGGACCCAATGCAAGCTGTTCCTCATCAGGTTCAACACTTCTTTTAAGAAGTGAAAAATTATGACATACTAGAACAGCTATATGTTTCAGTCATGTCATATGCTGGAAGTGTAGTGTACTTAGCTAATTTCCACAATTATCTGTATAACACTTCTCATTGTGTCCTGCATAAACCAAGTACTTCCTCTCTTGTGCTGTTCCTTCATGTTTCAAAACTGGTGGTGTAATGAATGTGAATAATAAATTCGTCTCAGCTGTTAAAAGTTAAATGCCAACCAAATAGCTCTCTGAGGCCTTGATCCTTCTCCCATGGAGGCCAATGGCAAAATCCCAACTGATTTTTTTTGATCACTTGTAACCTTCTGCATTACATTAAAACCACTTTTCATATATTACCTCTTTGGCAGTCACAGGGCACCATTAAAAATGCCCATAGATGTTATTTCCACATTTTCACATATTGCCTCAATTCTTTCTTCCATCATTTTCATTTTGGTGTGACCTGAGTGGATTAGCTCCTGGTGTTCATCACTCCAAGTGACATCACTATGAAAGAAACCTTTTGGGGAACTGGTGTATAAATTACATGAAAACATTCTCTATTTCTTTATTTCTTTCTCCACCTTTCTCTCTATTTCTTTTTTAATACTATGGCATCTGAACAATATTAATTACAGCTTGCTAACCAGTCTGAACTTTTTAAAATTACTACTTAAGCACCACTGGAACTGTCATTGACTTGGCCCCGCAGAACCCAGCAGAGCCATACCAGTTTACCTCACTTGAAGACAGCTTTGTGTGTATTCCTGACTGAGCAGTCCATGGCATCAAGATGTAAATTCCTTAGAAAGTGTTGAAAAAAGCGGTGACATTAATATTCTATAAACATGATGTACAGTTGTTAAAACTGTGCAGAAAGCATTCTGCGAGATGACTTTTGCTACAGGGGCTTGAGGCTGGGCAATAACCACCAGATTTCCTGCAGGAGCTGGTGCAGACAAGCTGGTGATTCAGAAAGGTTTTCCAAAGGGTGGCCCTCGAAGCATTTCCCAGGCCCTGGGGCTGGGTCTGTGCTTCAGCTGTCCCCCAGTGTGCGCAGGGAGGCAGAATGGCTGCTAGGCTTCTCACTGCTCCCCACTTCAATACCATCCTCTGGTTTCAAAGAGGTCTTCCATCTGGTCATTCCTCAGCACTCCCAGCTCTGCTGCAGTTTAGCTGGATGGCTGCGTATGGGTAGGGCTGAGGGAAACTGGGTGAATTTCTAACAGAAACCTCATCCTCTGTGTCTGCCTGGCTTCCTATGGAAGATTACAAAAATCAACAAATATCCCCAAAGCAAAAAGTTTTGTGGGCATTGATGACCACTATTAATGACAGTATGAGGTGATGAAGTTGTGGAACAAGGGCAGCGTTGGCAGCTTCAAGCATCTGACAGGCAGTAACAGATCCCTTTACCTACTTGAAGTCAGGAAATTTCAACACTCATAATGAGAATAATGCTTTTTGCCTTCTGGTTTTCGTGTGCTTCCCATTTTCAAGCTTTCCCTAAACTCTGCAAAATTAAACTCACCTTTAAAAAGCTGATGTGCTCACACAATCTTCCTATTCAAGCATCAAGAAAAACACCAAACATTGCAAGTTACACAAATTATCCTTAAAGCTGTCTGAAATGAAAATCAAAATACGCTGGAAAGAGAGAGCAACTAGACTGTGAATGCTTGATTAAAGCAATGCTACTGCAATGAAAGGGAAAGATAAAATGAAAACAGTTGCTACATTGCCATAATCCTTGCAAACTCAAAATTAAAACATGCAGGCCAAGCTGGAGACCTGTTAAGAAAAACATTTAATTCTTTAAACAAAATCCCCAAACTAATTCTAATAATATATAAAAGCTAAATTAACTAGTGAAGTGAAGGTGAAATTCAGGTGATTTTATGAGCAGCTATGAAAACTTGGCCTATCACTTCCCTCTCCTGTTGAAATGACAGCACTTTTGAGAAATTGTATTGCAGATGGCAGCAGTATTTGGAGCAGCCTTCTAGTATCCACAGTATTAAGGCAGTGGCATATATTATGTTTGTTCATTCTTCATTTATATTATGTTTGTTCATTCTTCATTTATATATTGATCTGAATACAAGTAACAATAATGACATATCGACTACTGCATGACTATTTGATGTATTTATGCAAATACACATACACACTCATATGCAGAAAATAAGGTAGGTTTTTTTCCTCATTTTGTTCATATATGTCTGTGTCTCCACCACTGGGCTGTGCTTTCCATTAATTGGCCTCTGACAGATCCTGCCTGCCATTACATATAATAAATAGACTGTTACGTAGTTATAAACAGATAATTCAGCCTGTCTGCTTGCCTTCCTGCCTTTTCCTTCCTTTCTTCTTACCTTCTTTCCTTCTTCCTTCCTTCCTTCCTGCCTTCTTTCCTTCCTCAGCTATGTTCTAAACCCTGGCCTCATATACCATGCATATGTGAAACATCAAAGATGATTACTACAGACAGGAGATTGGAAAACTATGAAGCACTTTTGAAACCCTGATAGGAAGTGACTCTTCTCGGTTGTTGATTTATTGATGCTGACAATGTTATTTTTTTTCTTATTTTTTAAAAAAATGGAAGTACCTTGGTACTTGGAAAAATACTGAAACCAAGTAAATAATGGAAAAAACCAGAACTCTGTAGGATTGAATATCCCTGCTCTTGAAAGGACCTGCATGTGTAGCTTAAAAACAAACAAACAAAAAACCCCAAACCAAAACCAACAACAACCCTCCCTCCCAAACAGAAAAAAGAAAAGGTTAAAAATGAAAGGCTTTCAGAGATGCTTCTTTACAAACATCCAATATAATTTCTAGATGCTTACAAAGATCCAGCCTAGAAACTATTTTGTTTCTTTAGAACCAGAGCCAGTATTATTCAACCTCTGTCAAGTCAAGGTCTGGGAATAACACCACCTTTTCAAAAGCTGTCTTCCAATAGCCACACACCAATAAACTGACTAATGAGGGCATCTGACTTTAAAGCGTCCAGAGAAGGCTGAACACATGAAGTAGTAATTTTAAAGGTGAAAGTTTCTTAGATATTTTCTTTTAAAGGGCATAAGATAATTGTCTTTTTTTTTTTCTTGTTAGTCCTTTAAAAATCATTCACAGACCACTTTTAAGTCCTCATAACAATCAAAAAGATGTAACTAATGTGTCAGTAGATTTTGAAAGCCACCAAGAAACCAGAAGATTTCCACACCCTCAATTTACTCTGGGAACTAAGTACATTCATGGTAACAACAGAGAGGAAAATTATGTTATTTTAGCCTATAAAAAATACTAAGAACGAATGTTGTGGATTAAAGGATTAAAGAAAAAAAAATCAAATAAAATGGGCACCCCAAGCTTTCATAGTATTTAAGCCAAGCATATGATTTTTTAGCACTTAAACTTGCTGACAGAAAGAAAAGCTCAGAAGCATACATGTTTTCAAAGGGACTTTCTCTGGCTTCATACTGGTGACCACACATGCCTTCACCCTATTTCACCTCTGGTGGATTTGGGGCCTCAGGCTTTGACTATACCAGCAAATTAAGGAGTTTCTGAGCTCTGGAGAGCAGCGAATATTGCTGAATTTTTAGAATCCTGGCATCGTTTTGGCCCTGGTCAGCTGAGCAGTCCCCAAACACTTAGACACATTCTGGGAGTCAACATGTTCAGGGCAGCTTGCATGCACCCTGTCCTGGATAGCAAGAGATTTGCACAGTGTGGAGGTAAGCATGTGCGTAAGCAGGCCTTTGAACAGGACAGAAGTAGCCAGCTGGCTTCCTTAAGAAAAAATATTTGATTTAGTAGCACAGACAGACACTGTGAACAACTGCCATATACTTAGGCTTGAATGTAGCACCAGTTCACCAGCTCTTTGAACCTCATGTCTTATGCGTAAAAGAACTAGAAGAGACACTATAGCAAAGTATATTGTCTGTCTAGGTTGCCATGACATTCTCCATAAGGCATTTCTAATGATAATGACTGTTTCACGTTTTTGTGTTCAGCTGTCTGATGAACATGTCCAGATATTTAGCATAGCTGAGGAACCCACCTAAGGCCATGTTTACTCAAGCACATATATATTCTTTACATAGTTATTGTACTATAGCCTCATTCTGTGGACAGTGGGAGCAACAAAGCTCTACAGCTCTCCTGATTCTTCCAAAATGTTTTCCATAAAGGTGAAAGCCAAGAGAAATTTCTGGTGTGTTTTCTACCTTGCTGTTAATGAATCTAGAAAAAAAATCCACTGAAATCAGCGGCTGAATTCCAGTTGTCTCCACTGGGTTGATAATTTTGCACATGCAGCCAAAGCCTCTGAGAGTGCCAGATTCTCAGCTGGTGTCCGTTGACTTTCATGGGGATAGGCCAGGTCACATCAGCTGGGGATTTTGCCGGAGATGTTGACAAAAAGGTGCAGATGAAAAGAGTCAGCTATGCGAAGCTTATAGTTAACTTGGCACATCTGAAAGTAGCCAAAGCACCACTACAAGCGATACATTTACTGCAAAGTAAAACAGGAAAGAAAATATATTCAAAAGATGAACGTTTCTAACCCTCTTAGAAACCATAATGACACCTCAAGCTGAGATTTCCGCATGTGGAAGCCATGGTGAGGATGACTTAGTTCTGTCCTAAACAGCTGTCTTTAAATTGTCCCCTTTCTCTCTGCTCTAAGATTAATAGCCATAGCAGCCAAACCAAGCAAACCACACACTGTCTGAGATAAACCGCACTCTCAATAGCACAGTAGACCACTTCAGTGACATGAACTTCATGTCCCAAACTATGGCTTATGACTTCTTGTTGGCTGCTGGGGAGCAGGGCAGGGGCCTGGGGCTCCCTGCCCACCGTTGTGCTGACAGCTCCAGCTGCAGAGCTCCTGTATACAGTTTCTCTGTATACACTCGTTCAGCCTAATGAAGGAAGCCTTGAAATGAAGTAAGACAAAACTCATGAACAAAATAGGTAATAGATGGTCAGGTGAACATGAGGGTGAACAGCTTGTGTAGGCTTGAAGAAACTGCTTTTATCCCAACTCTGATTCCTCATTGGTGTTTCTGGTAACATGACTAGTGGTGCTATCACACACAAAACTACGGGGCTGGATGGGAAGCACCCAAGGGTACTGACAGAGCTGGCAAAGGAGCTTGCTAAACCACTCTCCATCATTTATCAACAGTCCTGGCAAACCAGGGAGGTCCCAGAAAAGTAGAGGTTAGCCAATGTGATGCCCATCTACAAGAAGGGCAGGAAGGAGTATCTGGAGAACCACAGGCCTCTCAGCCTGACTTCAGTGCTTGAGAAGATTATAGAGCAGATCATTCTGAATGCCATCATGCAGCACGTGCAGGACAACCAGGGTATCAGGCCCAGCCAGCGTGGGTTTATGAAAGGCAGGTCCTGCTTGATGAACCTGATCTCCTTCTACAAGGTGACCCACTTAGTGGCTGAGGGAAAGCTGTAGATGTTGTCTACCTGGATCTTGGTAAAACCTTTGGCACTATTTCCTACAGCATTCTCCTGGAGACACTGGCTTTTATCAACAATCTGGATGAGGGGACTGAGTGCACCCTCAGTAAGTTTGCAAACAACACCAAGCTGTGGGGTAGTGCTGATCGGCTTGAGGGCAGGAGGCCCTGCAGAGGGATCTGGACAGGCTGGACCGATGGGCCGAGGCTGAGTGTGTGAGGCTCAACAAGGCTCAGTGCCGGGTCCTGCACTTGGGTCACACCAACCCCACGCAGCGCTACAGGCTGGGGCAGAGCGGCTGGGAAGCTGCCCAGAGGAAAAGGACCTGGGGGTGCTGGTCGGCAGCCGGCTGAACGTGAGCCAGCAGTGTGCCCAGGTGGCCAGGAAGGCCAACAGCCCCCTGGCTTGTGTCAGAAACAGTGTGGCCAGCAGGACCGGGGCAGTGACCGTCCCCCTGCACTCGGCACTGGTGAGGCTGCACCTCGAATGCCGTGTTCAGGTTTGGGCCCCTCACTGCAGGAGGGACATTGAGGGGCTGGAGCGTGTCCAGAGACGGGCAGCGAAGCTGGTGGAGGGGCTGGAGCACAAGGCTTATGAGGAGCCGCTGAGGGAACTGGGGTGGTTTAGTCTGAAGAAAGGGAGGCTCAGGGAGGACCTTACTGCTCTCTGCAAGTACCTGGAAGAAGGTTGTAGTGAGATGGGGGTAGGTCTCTTCTACAAAGTAACAAGTGATAGGACAAAGGGAAATGGTGTCAAGTTGTGCCAGGGGAGGTTTAGGTTGGATATGAGGAAAAATTTCTTCACTGAAAGGGTTATCAAGCAGTGGAAAAAGCTGCCCAGGGATGTGGTGGAGTCACCATCTCTGGAGGTGTTTAAAAGACGTGTAGACATGGTGCTTAGGGACGTGGTTTAGTGATGGATTTGGCAGTCCTGGGTTAACAGCTGAACCTGATGATTGCAAAGGTCTTTTCCAACCTAAATGATTCGATGATTCTGTGATTGTGAAACCTAATGCTTCAGTTCTATTGTATCAGATGTATGTACTTTTCCCCCCTCTAAAATGACTGGTGTACAAAGTGTGTCAATGTATCAATGAATATCAGAAAATATTTGATAGCCTGTAATGAATTATGTCCAGCAAAAAAAAAATCTGTATTTTTGAGAGAAAAAACATATTTTACATTAGGTGACCAGTTGGGTAAAACGTGCACTAAGATTTCATATTGAGTATACATATGAACCTGACTATGGTATAAAGTTTTCTAAACTATAAGCATACTTGTATCTGCTGATTTTGAATTTGTCCTTTTCAAATTAAGACAAATTGAAAATTGCACAGAATAAACCCAGTCATACTATAGAGCATAGACAGCCTACATGTTGAGCGTGGGAAGGGAACTTCTCTGAAAGGGAAAACTGACTCCGGCATAATTTCTGGAAGTTTCTAGTGAGACAGCTGATACTGACAACTGTTGGAAACACAGTACTGGAGAGAATGGATATTGGTATCATGCAGAGTGGTATGCACCTTGGTCTTAAGAAGCTTAATGTAAGGAAAAAAATACATGCTTTGTCTCTTATCAGTGAAATGGTAGTTGTTAATAATCTAACAATTTAATATACTTTTCTATTTATTACTGCATATTTAATGAAACATAAACTTTTAAAATTATCCTTCAGTGTAAACAGAGAGAAGGGACTTGTAAGTGCCTTGCCACGTGATCAATGGGACTGGGCTGAGGCATTTACTCCCCTCTCCTTTTCCACTCATTACATATCTAATGCTGCCTATGGATTAAGTGGAGTTCCCTCTATAAATGAAAAGTAACTATATATAAAGGTTATTGTGCCTCTGATACAGATTGCAGTTGGAGATAGGTTAGTCCTGTTAAAAGTACAAGTCATGCTTTATCATGCTGAACCTTCAACACCCTGAAAGAGCTATAAATAGAATATTAGTACTAAGTCTATTTAAACCACTCCTGCTCCCTTCATGCCCTGTGCACTATGATGTGCTACTTAGGCTTTAACGCAGGTCTTTCACAGACATTTTCGCCTCTGTGTCTTCTCTTCACAAGCTTGCTTTAAAGCTGAGTCATTATGAACTATAGGACATTCCAAATACATAAAATCAATCTGCCGCATCTCCTCACCACACAGCCAAAAAAAAATCAGGAGGCACAAGCCTGTATTTGAAGTGTACCGTTGGATAATGGCTCAGGATCATTCTTGAACTCGGCATCCTGTAAATATTCAACACTTATGAAAGTCTGTATTCATCATTTTAGGCAGCCAAAATATAGATTCATGTGCTTGGTTTAAGGACATGTGTTTTATTCAAGGTCACATCAGCAACTGGTTGTAGAATGTATCGGAAGTAAAAAATGCAATGAAATGAGCTATGTAGTTTTTTTCTTTTTTGTGTGTTTGCTTTCCGAAGATACTTGTATAAACCTCCACAGTGGTTTGTAGAGATGAAATATTCTCTGTGTATAATATTTTTGATGGATCCACTCACCTACCTAGCCTAGCCTGAGTTTAGTTGTAAACTTTCTCCATTGTGTTGTTAACTTAATTTGAAAAACAATTTTTCAAAAAGTTAATATCAAAGCTCACTAGAAGAGAATGTCACTCCCCAAAAAAGCATTGATTTCCACTACCATCAAATGGCTTTGGAGAATGTTCTGAGTCCTCTTAGACAATAATCATACAGCAGCCACCTTCAATCAAAGCTTAAAGAATAATCTTCCAAACCTTTCTCTCTGATCTTTTTTTAAATGATGATAGTGATAGGACAAAGGGTAATGGTTTTAAACTAAAAGAGTAGATTCAGACTAGATATAAGGAAGAATTTTTTTATGGTGAGGGTAGTAGAACACTGGAACAGGTTGCCCAAAGCAGTGGTAGATGCCCCATCCCAGGAAACCTTCAAGGTCAGGTTGAATGGGGCTCTAAGCAACCTGATCTAGTTGAGAATGTCCCTGCTTATTGCAGGGGGGAATGGACTAGGTGACCTTGGAAGGTCCCTTCCAACCCAAACTGTTCTATGATTCTACTATTATCACTTGTGAAGTACGTAACTTGTATTTCAAATAACCAAGCTATCCATAGCCCATGATACACATATTGCTTGTGAGCATTCTTAGCAATGCTTTATATTTTCTGACAAACATAAGTAAAAATATGGGCTGATGTGAACTACTGAGATCATAAAGTTATTGCAGAACAGCAACCTCTCTTAGCTGCAAATAAATGCCATGCTACTAACCTCAAAACCATCAGATTTTTAACTGCAAGACGACGCTTTGTAAGGGTCAAAGTATTAGGCCAAGAAGCAGGAATCACTGACTTTTCTGGATAGCTTTGAAGCTGACTCTTTCCTTTAGGAAAACACTTGGCCCCTTTATAATATTTTCCCCATATCTGATACCAATTTCATGCTGTTTTCCCAGCAGTGTAATTCCATTTACTTCAGTAGAAGGCTTCATGATTTACACTAGCATAAATGAAAATACAATCAGGTTTCTAATTTTAAAGATTGAAATCATAGTTATCATTTTCCCTTTGGGTAATGTAAGGATTAATTAGCATTAGTCTGTGCTCATTAAGTGTTTTTTAAAAAATACAGTGGTAACTATGAT
The DNA here is from genome assembly GCF_015220075.1 of Falco rusticolus. Lineage (NCBI taxonomy): Eukaryota > Metazoa > Chordata > Aves > Falconiformes > Falconidae > Falco > Falco rusticolus. Next base: position 45,218,902 of record NC_051189.1, read on the forward strand.
AAATATTACTCCTTTTGCTGAAAGTTCATGCTGACTTGCAGAACTGTTTCTGAGTTAGGTCAATGTAGCAGTAATTTGAAAAGGTGTAGTCTAACTTCTTGATAATGGAGATTTACAACCTTGTGAGATTCTCCAAACTTGATATAATAATAATTATAATAATTCGTTCTTTACATCATACTCATTCCTTCTTCCTCTTTAAGGAGTTAATAATTATAAATTTATTTTAACCATTTGGAATACATCTGAAATAATTATAACAACAGCAATAATAATAGTAGAGTCCTAAAATTGTGAATTATTAATGCATGCATCTATTTTAAAGTCTCTTTAGAAAAGAGATAAAAGAGGCCTTGTTGTAAATGACAATTAGATCAGCCCTCTACATAAGATCATAACATTATCAAATGGTCAATCTTAAAGAGGAAAAAGAAAACAATTAACAATTTTGAAAATAAATAGTTAAAATAGATGCAGATGTTAGCAATGAATTTATTAGGTTCCTTTAAAGAAAGAACTGTCTGTGTACATAAATTTGGAGCTGGGGTGATGTAAGAACATGAAAACCTATAAAGATGGCACACAAAATACTGAAAATAAGGGCTTTTACTGTGATGGGTCTTTATAACGATTTTAAACCTGACTAGCCCATTTTAACATAAATCTTCCATACTGCAAGTGAATATTAAAAGTCATGAAGGACAAGACACAACAAATTTGGTGGTGTTCAAACAAGATGCCAAACAAGCCATAAACACCTGCAGATTACCTGCCGAAAATGAAATTCAGCCCAGTGCACATTATTCATCTGCCCAGTTTAATTAACTTTTTCCTAAGTTAAACCAATCAGAGAAGAAATACGTAACTGTGCATGAGAAACATGCTAGGAACAATTAATATTTTAATGTAAAGTCTTGTAGGAGTCAGATAAACAGAAATGACTGTTTTGTATAAAGACTTTGGAAACTATAGGACACACTTGTAAACATCCAGTTTCAATATGCCTCTGTTTGTCAGCTTGTACCCTGTTATGTCCCATATGCTTATGAAACCTATACCGTTCTTGCGAAACCAAAATACACATCTGAAAGAAATAAACTGAACTTTGATACTGTTTGGACCAGTACAGAAAGTTTGTATTCAGTTGTCTGGCTTTTGTCCATCAAAGTGACAACTGATGATCAGATAGGTGCTATTTTTTCAAGTCTGCCCTTATGGCATGGGAACCTTACATAATACCGTAGCTTTATACTAGCAAGGATCTTGCATGTTATACTAGCAAGGATTTTGCATATGTCTTGTGAAGATCTGTACCCACAAATGGATCTCAAGCCAGCAGTCATACTCTGAGCTCATCCTGCAAAGCTCCCAAGCTATGAGCCATCCATTGTGTGTCGGTGGAGATCTATGAGCATGAATGCTGAATCCTTTCCTAGTTTCTGTGTCACTGAAAGAAGCTAAAGCACACCTGTGTAGTTTTGTTGATTCCTCAGCTGAATGAAGCTAGAAAGCTGGACCTGGACTTTATAGCATTTAAACTGGTTTACACATCAATCATCTCATTCATGTTAAGTTCATATTTTTGCAAATTTTTTTTAGTTTAAAAGGTTCTGCAAATTTTTTATACGCTTCATAATTTGAGGTATGTTTTAGACAAACTTATTTTATTTTTTTCAGGTTTGCCTACAAAAATATAATATTGATACATAAACACATTCCACATATAAATACAATTAGTTCTCTTGAACAACATGTATAGGTCTGTCGTGAGTGGGATGAAAGCTGGACTGGGATACATTTCTTTCATGTACACTGATAAGCTTGGGCATTAATGGAACCTGAACATCTAATAAAGTACACACAATGAAAAGATGGGCAAAACCAGTTAGTGTGTGGTGTCTGAACCTTGATCCAGTTTGTCCAAGAATCTCCTCTGTTTGCATCCTGCTAATAAGAAACAAACAAATAACTCCACTAATACGGTACAGCATCATGAGAAAATCAAACATCATCCCCCTTGCTGTGGGAACAGATCTGTAAAAGACAGACTCATGAACGAAACAAAAATTCTATCAATACTCAGAAAAGTGAATGTGTTTGATGACCCCACAGAGGATAGGCACAGGCTTTGCATTTTTCATTCCAATTTCATGGAGCATTTATGTTACATAACTGATTTTTCCCCCCTCCAAATTGGAAAAAAAAAAAAAAAAAAAAAAAGAAAAAGAAAAGACAAAAATAAAACTGATATATCTACATTTTATTATCTCCATTTTTTTCCTAGGAAATGTTTAGCTGAAAAAAAGATAATTACAAAATAGTATTATAGAGTTTAAAGAGGAAGGTAATTCACAAGTTGAATGCTTTCATTTTCTTCCATGGCCAGGTTCATCAGCTGAACTATATCTCCTGTGAGCCACTTTTCAAGGTTGTGAATGGAATAGTGAAGGCATCAGAACTTGTGACTTCAAGTTACCTGCAGCCACCAAAATCAAGTACCTGAGATGTTGCTGTAGAGAGAAATCCTAAATCCTGGTGTCTCAGAGATACAGCTGTATGTCAGCAGGGAGTTTTTACTGTTAGAATCTAGGTCTGCATACCTGTAATAGCAAACTACATGGATATTTTGGAAACTATCAGCAAATTCTGTGCTGTTCCATACTGTACTGTTGCCAGGGCTCTGCTTGTTACTGGGAAGGCACTTAAATGACTAGGTAACTACACATTCTTCTTTCAGGGTTTTCACATATGAATTTCTCTGTATAAGAGAGTAAACTGACCACCAGCTATGGGTGGTACAACAGGTAAGACAGAAGACAAGCAAGAGGGAATGGCAGATCTATGAGATAAGAAAACTTCAATAGAAAAATGTGTTAAATTATTTATAAAAAAAAGTGTCTTTAAGAATGGGCCATAAACCTTTTCTGAGTTCCTGAATGCAATTATTCATTATTTTTATTATTATCACTTACCTTGTTCTTAAGATAGTAAAATTTTGTTAAATGGTAGATCAATCTGTATTAATAGGTATTTAATTAAGTGAATAGATTTATTGCACATATTTTTTATTAATCGACCTGTGTCAGGTAGCTGTAAAGAAAAGGCAGATCTAACATACAGCTCTTTAGCTTTTAAATGTCAGCAGTAGAATAATTTTAGGTTTTATATTTTAATAGAATAGCATTACAACACTTAGCAATTTTCATATTAACTTCTATGATGAACTCTACCCTAGCCCATAAATAAAACAGGAGTTACCCCTAATACATAAGAGAATTGAGCAGTATTATAAAAATGAGTAAGGATAAAAACTAAGAATAAGGAAAGAAAAAGAAGAAAAAGCAAACAAATTAAAATAACATGATACACTGATATATATAACATGTTAATCATCTATTATTTATCCTGAGTGCTTTTTGAGTTCTCATCTAATTTCACTATAGCATCACAGATAGACTATAGTCACCTTTTCCTGAATGTTAATAATTGATAAGCAATATTTAGCTTGCAAATAGGAAGCTGATGCATACTCTTCAGAAAGCCATGCATTGCAATGGCTTCTCCCCTTGGGTGAAATCTGCTCCATCTGCATAAAATCATTCTATAAAGTACTGAGAGCTTGCTTTGGGAAGCAGAATCCTTCCAACCAATATCCACAGTTCTCACAGCTGATCCTTACACTGTGTGCCTGGCTTACCTTCTTTGCAGCTTTTTTTTTTTTTTTTTTTTTTTGTGCACATTGCTGTTTTGGCTTAGCCTTCTTGCTTCTAAAGCCCTAGACAGACACTGAACACTGCAAAGGAGAGTGTGCTGGATGTTTACACTAGAATAAATTTCACTACAAGTACCTGTAAAAAAGGATGCCTATTTTTCTGGGAATCGCATTGGAAATTTCTGGTGGGGATTCTGGAGTATCTAAGGAGGGCAACTTGGAGTCAGATTCACATCAGCTGAGAGTGCACCCGGGGAGATTAGGCAGTGCAGGGTGAACGTTCACACTGTGTAGATGGGAGCAGTAAATTTTATGCTTACATTTGCCTTTACAAACTCAACAGTTCCTTGATTGAACAACAAGGATGCAGTACATTATAACTTCTACGTTTCCCATGAGACAAATTTTCACACTTTTGACAAACTGGATTTCATTAATTTTCACCTTTCCACTCAGAGTTGGGTTGGTTTTGTTTTCTTTGCTATCATATTCTGGATATCAAGAAGACTATAATTACAAAAGTCTTTATAATAATTTATCATGGTTACCTGCTGCTAAAGTTCTAGATAATTATATGGCTAGTTCTGTTCTGGCTGTATTTCAACAACTATATAGACAAAAATCAGGAATAAAATTTGTAATGCACCAAAACTTTCTGACTTCCCAGCTAAGCTATAATGGTTTATGCTACAGAATACCATTTGTGGTACATGTTATACTAGTAAATACTTTTGCTTGAATTCCATTTCCTATCTATGACAATGGCAACTTAGCTTTATTATTTTGCTCCTTCTTCTAAGTCTTTTAATTCATTTGACTTGCTGGCAAAAATGTATACAGACTTTGTTTATATCTCTCAGTGAAAAACAAACACTTTATAATAAATCTTGTTTTTCTCTGTGTCTGGATATCTCTTTAGAGCTTTCCATGTTGCCTGAGTTTTATTTCAGTCCTACATTTACTGTCATACTGGCAATACATACATTAGCTGGAAAACACATTAATATGATTTATTTTGTTTTATTTTTGCAAAGGGAGGGAACAGTTCCCTAAATCTGAAGCAGTTGTCTCGATTTGGGAAGCTTATTTTAATCTTTTCCTGACACCATTAGAATACCTATCAATTAGTCTTTCATTAGAGTTGTTCCTACTAAATAGTCAGTTACCATATTTAGCAATCATGTGTCCAAACCATTTGATTCAAAATGTTCATTGTTGCTTCCAAATATGAAAATACGTAATTTCCCAACACTTGTAATGCTATTATAATGGACCAAAGTAGCTTAATTTAGTTGTATAAATATTCCCATTCAAATAATTTTATCAGTAACGAACCATGAAATTTAGCTGTTCTCTAGTCAAGTATAATCTAGTGGAATATCTCATGTAGCTTTAGATCTTGATATAAAATTTTCTGATCCAGTTTGTTAAGTTGATTCAGAATGTATGTCCTAACCTGACAAAAGGATTTGGAGTTGATTCCTATTAATACAGATCAAAATTAAGACAGGAAATGTCACCCAGCTCTGTGGAGACTCAGAATGGTTGCCAGAGGAAATCAATGCTTTCATTTCCCCACAAATACTTAAAGAGTATATTAGAGTATTAAAAAAATAACGAATTTATAAAGTTGAAAGGTATTGTTGAGAAATAATAGAATATTCTAGGCCACATAAACATTGTAATAACTATTTCTAAGTGAACAGTTAATAAAACCAGTTTGTTCTTCCTTTAAATTTTATGGAGCTTAAAAAGGATGTAATTCATTGATCATGTATTTTTGGTCTCATTTATATACCAAAATACAATATCTGCTGTTTCCAAGTTTATATATGCCAGCAATTACTACACATAATAACATCCAAAATACTATAATATGTACAATTTGATTATACTAATTTGATTAAGTCTCATAAACAGATGGATAGTAGAGTGGAAGAAGCCAGAACTAGTCACTGTCAAAATGACAATACAGCTTCAACCAATTTCTCCAAGAGGTATTTACTTACATTGCAATATTAAAAGAAGTTACTTTAACATTATTTTTATGGTCTACCATGGGATGTTTTTTTATTAGTGTCATCATGGATTATTAACAGATCAACTCTGCATGAGGAAAACCAGCCCTCTTCATGCCATTTATACATTTCTGATATTTTGCACAAAACCTATGTTAAAACAACTTTAGCATGGTTTTAAGTCATGCCTCCTTATATTAGGAAATGCCCCAATTATAGTGGCCTGGACAGCCTCATTTCAGTTCCCAGCATTATTGGTTGTCTTCATTAACATATCCGTTATTTCGTTCCATGACCAGCCACTATCTGAGCTTTCCACGAGACTCTTGCCCCCTTCTGTACATAGGCTGGACAGTGCTCATTTAATGAGTAGGCATTCAATATTTGTTGATTTGCCTGTTTGTTTCTTACTTTCCACCATATGGCCCTAAGCTATGTAAATACTGAACAAACCAAGAACTAAGAAACAATTATCCCTTCTCTTGGGAGCAATCCTTCCTGTACAACTGAAATGCCTCACAAATATGAATCCATTTATCTGCACAAAAGCCTTATTCAGAAGAGACAGATTATACAACAAGCAGTTTACAGATGGGAATTTAAGGCACACAAGGTAAAAGTCAACACTTTGACTTAAATTTGGACTAATTTTTCAATGATCTGTTTTTCATAACGCGTAACAATGCATAGAACTGTACACAGCTGGTCACAGCTTCTGTCAACTTCATTCATGGGTGTCGGTATAACATAGATCTTGAAGCAAATATTTACATTGTGGAGGTCAGATTTCTGGCATCCACATGCAGTTCCTGAGATTTCAGAACGACAGGTCTGAAAGGGAGGTTCATACAGGGGGCATATGATTGTCACTTCTTGGGAGGGTGGCTGAGCAGAAGAAAGAGACATAACTTTAGTGGAAGGTCTCCAAATGGCAGGAAGGGCTCAGCTCACCAAAAGAGTGATCAACATGAAGATGGCCATGACAGGGTGAAGAACAGGGTAATGTCAATGAAAGCCAGAAATGGAACGAAGGCAAACTGATGACAACAAAAGGCTCAGCACACATACCCGTAAAAACCAAACAAAAAGCATGAGATGTGTGAGAAACTGAATAACAGTCCCAATGCAGCAGCTACTCAAGATGGAAAAGGTATAAACATGCATGTGTGTGTGTAAGATGGCTTTCCAGCAAGGAGGAGAGAGGCTACCATGTGACTTCAGGTGATCCAGACTCTCAAGACAGAAATTTCACAAGAGTACCAGCCACTTACGTCATTTCAATTTAAGTATTTTATACTGCAACAGATGGACAGAGCTGTCTCATTTATGTGTTTATATTATATTGTGTTAAGGGGGGTCATGCAGGGGATCAGGGAAGTGTTATTTGCCTTGTCTTAGCTACTATACTTTGTGAAATACTCTTTTCTCCTGGAAAGCAGAAGAAAGAGAAAGGTTGCTCCCACAGTAGCTCAAATGAGCATGATTGGTTCTGGAAAACTTTCTAGAGTGTAGAGTGAAGCAGATAATGGCAGAGAGAAAATGGAGGACTCCAAAAGATTGTCCTGTCCAATAAGGCGAGTGGTTTCCAATTAGGTCTTAAGGTGCATAAGGTATGAGACTTTCCTGAAAAGTCATAAGGAAGGTCTGTAGTGAGGCAGACTGGAGTTTTCCTTGAACTAAAAAGGTGCTGAAAGTTAGACTCAAAACACAGTATGCAAAAAGGCTATAAACAATGCAAACACACAGTGGTTAGGAAGTTGATTTGTTTCCAAACATCTTGTTTAATCCATCTCATCCGGTGCTTCTGAGGCTTTCACTATTTAGTCAGTGATCTTGCTGTAGTTTGGTTGGGTTTTTTGTTCTTTAAATAAAACATTAGCCTAAGAGATTGGATGTCATTACTGTTATTTTGGCATGCTCATATCAAAAATAAGAAAAGGGAAAAGTGGTTTCAGCTGGCCAAAGATGGTCCCCTGGAGCCAGCTGCAATGTGAACTTCCCAAGCCTGGTATGAGAAACAGCAGGCTAGAAAAATGCTGAAGTGCACAGTGAAGCTGTGACAAATGCACCTTTCAAACAGGAAAGCTGCAAAATAACAGGCAGTTCAGTTTACCCTTCGTGGTAACTGACACCCTGGAGATCTGGTCATGGCTGCAGAGAAAGCAGTGCATATTGGGAATTTATTTTTGTGGAATGTCATATTCTAGTAGAGTATTCTAACAGAGTTTAATATCATATGAGGAGGTAGGCTAAGTAGAGGTAAAAAGGTTAATAGAGTTTATCAGGCACAATACAGATTCCCGCACATCAAGCCAGTAACTGGCTATGGTCTTGCAGTATAAGAAGGAGAAACAAAGGAGAAGACAACTGGGACCAACTTGCGATGACTCCTTGGTACTAGGAGGATGACAAACAAGCTAACACTAAGGAGGACAGGTGTTGGTCCATTTGGTATCTGAAGACTTTAAATGGGCTATAGCCAGATACAGAGAAATATAGAACTAGTAAGGAAATAGGAGGACCATGAAGGAATCTAACAATTGTTAGCAGAGACTGACTGTCTTAGCAAATGTGCATACCTATTAGAAATTTACAAATACCAAATGATAAGGCATGGGCAAAGAGGGAATTGTAAGAATGGAGTTTGGAAACAGAGAGGTAATCATGAGCAAGGCAACAATCCTGAAGTGTTAAGTCTGGACAGAACCAACCACAGTTATGTTGCAGTAGGTCAAAGTGGACACTGACTGATGTAGGCGTTGAGGAGACTATTCAGGTGAATTGTACTGAGTGTGTAAGCAGATCTGAAAGGTTGTCCTTCATTGTTCCAAGCCTGCATGCACAATTTGTCTGCAGGCCATCATAAGCCATTGCTCTATAAGCTAACCAATATTCAACAATACACAAAATCATCTTTATTACAGTAAAAGCCTTTATTTGGCTCTCCTGCCTGAGAGTGTTTCTCAGTGCTAGGATCTTGCACAGAGGTTTCCCATTAGAAGTGAAATCAGAACTGCAGGACTAGTATTTACTTTATATACCTTGTTTTCTTTCAGTTATATGAAACAGTCACTAAACCAAGTGTAACACCAGTATGACACAAGAAAGTGCTGCTAGCATTTCAGAGCCTAATGCCAGGTCTCTAGAAAGCAACTTTTCTTCAAGAGGTGGCTCTATTTAGAGAACTGTCTGAGAAAATATTATTATTTTTTTCCAAAAGCCCTTCTCAGAAATTACCTCAAATTCTACCTCCCCTGCAATGCAGCCCTCAAACCCCTGAACAATGCACCATTTCCTCAGGGTCAATACGCTATTCAGAAACACAAAAAGTGTTAGGTGACTATGTATAGTGGTGCCATCCAGTAATGCCCGCTTTAAAAATGTATTTCCAGCAGAGACACAAGTCCTAAAGAAGAGGCAATTTAATCACATATCTTAAATGAATATACAATTTTTTTCTTCCACGCTGCCACTTATTTCAAGCTTTATTTTGAAGGTAGCAAACTGATTTAATTTGAAAGAGATTAATTAATATTTTGTGAAATTTCACAAATCTGGAGAAGAATCAGGAGAGGTTCTCTGGTGTTTGCATAGTTTATTACCACGCTGCAAGCTCCAGTCTCCTTCTCACCAACAAACCTCTGAAAGAGTTCCATTCTTTCTGTGTTTATAGGATTTTAGTACTCAGGCTTGGATATGGAGCACTTGTTTATCTTGATTGCTAGGCTTTTGTAAATTCTTGTCAGCATTACCTGATTTGACTAACATAATCTTTATCTTGGAATCTCAACATTATTGTCAGGTCTCAGAGGAGCACAGATTTGGTTCTTTGGACTATATGATGAGGTATTTTTATTATGCTCAAAAGTCTCATGTAACAAGTTTTGAACAAAGAGCATCACATTGCCCGATTCTATACCTTCTATTCCAGCAAGAGTACAATGGCTTCTGTTTTCTAATTTTCTTGCTTTGTTCAACATAAAAAAAATCAACACTCTGTCGTAGTTCATAGATCTCTTTGTTTCAGCTTCCCTTTCTTCGGTGTTGCTTATTCCCTCCTCTGTTGCATGCACACGTTTAGTTAATTTATCCAATTTAGCATCCATTGCATCTCCCTTTCATTCAAGTCTCTCCCATGCTGTGAAGAATGACTGTCCAGGTCTGTTTTATTTCTCTAAATATTGCTGCAATATCTGCAGGAGCTTCTTTTTCCCTAAAGGGCACTAAGACAGATGCTGTTTTCTCCATAATGTCTGTGAATTCTTTTGAGCAGTCTTCACTGGGTTGCTGTGGACTACATGACACTCCTAAGCTGTTGTTGCTCTTAATTATCTGTTGCTCTACAGCGACCTTTTGCTCTTCTTTCTCCGAGTCTGGCAAAAAGTTAAGACCCAGAGAGAAAGGACTAAAAATTTGAATATTTTTCCAGTTTGCAATTGGCCTATAGCAATGGGGGACAGGCTTATGAAAGTATTTTGGCATCTACCTCCAATGCAATTCACAGCCAAGCCTACAGGGGTAGTGTATTGAGTTTGGTGGACTCCAAACCCCTGAAAGGAAATTAAAAACAGAACACATTTTTCAGAGGCAAGGTGAATCAGTTATTTTTTTGTCAAGTCTCATTGAGTAGAATGCAGCATCCTACTCATTCCTTTTGCCAGGCAGCCAAGCACTTTATGCTGTATGTACAGCTGACTGAATGAGGGGGCAGGGGGATGGCTCCTGAATTCCTTTGGAATAGGCTAAGACAATAACAAAGTCTGGATCAAATTTGCTGGTAATGCACATCTGGATTGGCATTTGCCATTTCAGTAGCCTTCCATTAAAACGTGCTTAATGTTACCCCATACCTAATATTGACACTGAAAGAACAAATAACAATAGCTTATTTTATGTAATTTTACACTGGCAAAACCCAAACCAGAAAGAATTGATAATTTTCATAATCAGGATTTTTTTTCATCAGCAGCTTAAATTAAAAATATTTTTAAATTATTTATCCCAGGCAATGGTAGTGGTTGAATATATTTTTCACTTTGTCTTTGAGAAGCTTCTGGTCCAATTCCCAGTGGATCGGTTTCTACTTCAAGTGTGATGCCTTTGCTGCAATTGCAGAAGAAAGTCAGAAGATGATTAAATATGCAGAGCTACAGAGAGTAATGGTCAAGGCTGAGACTACAAAAGAGAGGAAATTGTGAAATAGCACGTGTCCTCAATCTGGTTTTATTACCAATGATTTGGGATTTTAGGACATTTATCTACCACCTTTCAAGTACCAGATTTTCTTCAGGAAACATACATCATTAACTTTCTGTAGTAATTTTTCTTAAAATATTCCACAGCTTATTTCTTGGACTTGGGGCTTGCCCCTGAACTGAGATTTCAGCAAAATAAGATTATTTTCAGGACTGAAAAACAAATGGCATACTATGCTGGCCATGTAACTTTCAAGACGCCCATTCTAGGACTTCTGAAAAAGGTTTTGAATATACTAAATATTTATTCTGTGAAATAAGGTCAATTTTTAACATCTTTCTAAAACAGAGAAGTGCAAAATCATTGGAGACTGGTCATATGTGCATGTGTTTATCTGCATGTGTGATACTTTATTGTAAAAGTTTTCATATTCTCTAACTTCCCTGAATAATTTGCTGGAAAGTCTTCCCTTGTCATATATAGTAATATGGACTTACCAGGTAATTAAACATAAGGTGAAATATTTAGTTATACAAAATAACATATCCACTGAGTTTTAATAAATGTTTACTATATGCCTAGGTATCTAATTAGGTAGGTGATAAATTTCATTGGAGAGATTCTTGAAACATTTTTATTTCTAAAACCTGCTCACTTTTAACACTTTTAAATTAAATCTTTATTTCAGTGACTATATTTAAAGTGTGACTTGAATTCCCTGTAGTTCACCTCAGAGGTTTTTTATTTTTACTCCTGGCTAATAAACTAAGAGGCATACCAGTCATACCAGTAAAACCCCAAGCAAGCTGCCCTGTATCATACTTCACACTTCATCAAGATTCTTCCCTATGTAGTAATACTATTCATAGGGTTTTATATTTGTTTGTTTTGTTTCTATGGTTATTTTTCCACTTACCTTAGGAAGTGTGATTGTTTTTTCTCAGCTTCCAATCTCCACTAGAACATTTTGAGTTGTCCAGAAAATCACTTAAAGCTCTTACTGGTCAAATAGAGCTGAGTGAACAGGCACGTGATTTATCTGCGTCTGCCTGAATGAGGTGAAAACAGTCTTTCAGACACAGGGAGAAAAATACAGAAATGTTTCACCTCCTAAAACTTTTTTTTTTTAATGGCTTGGCTATTTCCTTTTACAAATGGCATACATCTAGCATTGTAGGCACTGCAACTGTCCTTAAAAATATATTATCTTGTATCATTTTCTAGAAAATAGCTACACAGAAAATCTCAAACATAAGTAACTTATTCTTTCTTGCCCATCACATGTCCCAATTCAAGCTATACTTTGTGAGGAAAAACCTACAAAGCCAGAGGGATCTGGCATCACTGTAGGAGTCTGACAAATAAGCAGCAAATTGAGTTCCAAAAGCATGAACTCAACACAATGGTTGAGAAAATGCCTTTGCAGCTGGGTCCCTTTCATAGCTTCACAGAGAGACTGGAAACTTGAATTATTCCAATCACCATAGCATAATCTCTGTCACAGAAGGATCACGACAATTACTCCATAATAAGGATGCATTAAGGATGTGAAGGACGAAACAACTGGACCTTGCCTCTTAGAATTCAACGAGGAATTCATGTGCTTCACAGGTAAACTGAGATTTTCCTCTTCAGCTCACCACAAATTAGGCCTATATCCATAGCTGAAACATGGTGATGGCTGTTCAGTCACAGTGGAGCAGTGGACACTGTTTCAACCACCATCTCACAGGTTTCCCAAGTGTTTAACTGTCAGCATACTTCCTGGTGTGGTTTTGGACTGTGCCAACTACTGCTCCCCAGGAGGGTGCTTTGTGCAGTGCCACAGGCCTGTGCTCTGCCTTGGCAGCTGTGCAGTCTCTTCAGATGAGACTGCCCTGTTTGGCGAGGGAGACAACAAAGCATGAGGAAGCATGTGGTGCCACACCACATGGCTGTGGAGCAAGGGAGTCGTCGTGGCCTGTAGTACTGAGCAAGAGCTATGAAGTCATGTGTACCAAAGTTTACTCTTGGTTTTACCAAGAGTCATTTCTTGTCTCAGTGGGTTATTTTGTCCATTCCTGAACTAATAAGGAATGAAATCCTTATTAAAAAAAGGATTACAATCTTCCTGCCAAGTAGAGGTGAAATATACTTTGAGACTGCCACCACATGGACACTCAGAAAGTCAGAGAGAAATTAACAAGCTCCTCAGGAAGAAAAGAGGATGCAGATAGACAACCTTCTTCAAATCATGGGAGAGAGATGACCTCTGATTTCACTATATACCAGTTTATCAAGCCCATTTTAGGCACGAGTAGAATATGATTCAAGTAGCGTACCTAAATCCCAGTCCTCCACCCTTTTCACTCAGGGTGAAAAAATCAATCTAGCTGCATCATCAAGAAGATCTGAGGAAATGGTGGTAGAGGTGGTTATGTTCAACACCACAGATCCTAGAGTTGGAGTTATCCCTCTGTCTCCTCTAGTGGCCTCCTCTGTATCATGAACATGTAAACAACAGCTGTGGTATGTTAAAGGCCACTAAAAGCTCAGTCCTGTGTCTCAGGTATTATATTAAGCAAGACCACAGAGACTTATTTTTATTCTGATTTTAGACATGTTGACTAAGTAAATCTCATGTTGACAAGAATGAGGCCAAATTGGGAGCTAATTTGTTGCTGCCTGACATTAGGAACAACATAACGTGCCCACTGATGCCACAAAAAGAACTTCATTTGTAAATAAAGCACTTTGTAAAAAGCCATCCTTCTCATGTAATTAGGAAATACAAAGGGCAAAGCGAGAATCGGAGTTTTAACAGTGAAAGATAATAAATCCTGTTTGCAACTCTCATAACAAAAGGCTTACTACAACACAAAAGAGATGGAGAATTCAATTTTAGAAGTATTGTGAAAGCATGTCATTGCAGAGCTATAAATAATGAATTGTTTCTATATGCTAAGGAAGTAAAATAATGACAACATAGTTTGGCAATTTCAAACAATGTACAAGACTTTATCCTTCACTGAAAATGCATAATTAATCATATCACAAAACATGATTCTACCAGAACATATTTCAACTACAGAAAACCCCACACTGGTGTCTTTAAAGAAAAGAACTTTATTTCTTGGGTTAAAATCTTTAAGCAGGTGATATGCTGTCCTTGACCTCAGCACAGGAAAGCGCTTACATTTCTGTCTGTCTGTAAGTGTGAACGTCACCCTTTTTGTGCAGAGCAGAATAACAGTTGGCACTATGGCCTATATGGAATATCTTAAGGGATATTAGATCATGTATAAGGTCAGGTATTAGTTGTGGTAGATTTCAATTATTCAAATATTGATTGGATGAATGCCTCATTAGGATGCGATGTAGAGACAACATTTCTGAATGTAGTAAGCAGCTACTCCCAAGAAATACAAGCCTTAGAATCCAAGAAATGATGCTGTTCTGAATTTGGTCATCAGTAGGACTAGTTAGATAGCCTTTGTGTTATAGCAAACACAGTACAATTACCTTTAACATTGTAGATGAACATTGTAGAGAACAGGCTAAAAAATCCAGCATGTGGCTATGCAATTTCAAGAAGGAAGATTATGTAAAAAAGAGAAAATTAGTAAAAAAAATCCCAAACACCTGCCTCTGCCCAAAATAAAATAAAATAAATTAAAGAAAATCCCCCAAATCTGAAAAGGAATAGTTGAAAAAGCAAAATGCTTAAACTGCCTGGAGTCTCTAAAAAATACTCTGTGGAAAAAAGGGTAAAATGCATGCCACCACCAAAATAGAAAGAAAAGCAGCCCAAAAAAGCTTCCATGGGATCAATGTCAAAGCTTAGAAGGCTATCACAGGGAAAAGTTTAGCATTTAGAAAATGGAAATCTCGCCAAAATGAGGAGAACCCCATAAGAAAATGCAGGAAATTGAAAGGTCTAAAAAGAATTTGAAGTATACCTTGCAAAGGATTTTCAAACTGATAACAAAAAATTCTTTAAATACTTCAGACACTGTGGAATTGGTGGGAATATTGATGACAAGTATGTAAAAGCAGCACTCAGGGCTGGAAAGGACCACAGCAGAAAAGCTTAGTGAATTCCTTGAAGAGGGCAACCCCACCTTGGAAATACTCCTTACAGCAGATAAATCGGAGAAGGTAGATCAATTAGAAATAAATATAACTTGATTACAAGACCAAATGGATAAGCTGGAAGTCAGTAAGTCACTCAGTTCAGGTAGCGCTCACCCAAGGTTGACCTCCATGTGGAACTGCAGAAATGCCACCCCAGGCATGTGACCATAAAGTTACAAACATCCCCTGTGCCAGGTGGCAGGTGGATTGCCAGTGTAAGTTCCTTACAGAATGAGGGCCCAGGAGGGGATCCTGGAAACTGCAAACTGCAGTGGTATCTACCCTAGGGAAGATGGTGGAGTATATATTAAACAACGGGATCCCTGGAGTCTGTATTAAAGAACAGGAACAGTGAGAAGGCCAGACATGGTCAGCTGGGCAAGAATCAGCGTGGCTTCTGTGAAGGGAAATCCCGTCTCCCTGACATGCCAGAGATCCATAACGATGCCTGTAAGGTCACAGATAAAAGACACCCAGGGGAAATAATATGCCTGGAGTTTCAAAAAACCTTTGAAAAAATAAAGTCTCCAAAGGTTATTAAAGAAACAAGATCTCAAAAGACAACAAAAAAACATTGAGACTGAAGGACAGGAAGCAAAAGATAGGATTTACTATAATTTTCCAGGATGTAGAAAAGCCAAGTGGGGTCCCCTGAGAACAAGTGCCACCAGTTTTTATCTTTCATAATTTTCCTCAAGGCACCTAAAGGAAAGGCTGTGTGAGTGTGAAATCTCAAAATTTCCAGATGAGCCTAAGCTCTTCTGGGAAGTCAGGTGTTGTGACAATGACAAGAAATTCCAGAAGGACTTCATAAAACTGAGTGAGTGAGATCAAACAGGGTATATGAACTTCACTGGCAATTAAAACACCTAGGGAAAATAATACAGGCCATTCCTACCACAATGCAGTACTCAGAACCACAAATTGAGAAAGGCATCTCACGGTCATCACCGGCAGGTCCCTGAAATCATTGTCTTAATGGGCAGGAGCGGCCAAAGGAGACAACAAAGTGTTTAGCATCATCCAGAAGGATCTTGAGAAGAGAGAACATAATTTTGCTACTGCATAAAAATTTGATGAGCTCGTATTTTGAGTTCAATGTGCATTTCTGGTTCTTGTACCTCAGGAATGAAGCAGACTTTAAGAAGGTCTTAATAAGGAGCATCTCCCTTATGAGGAAAGGCTGAGAGAGCTGGGCCTGTTTAGCCTGGAGAAGGGAAGACTGAGAGGGGACCTTATCAATATCTAAAAATATCTGAAGGGCAAATCTTAAGAGGACAGGACCAGGCTCTTTTCAGTGGTGCCCAGTGACAGGACAGAGGGCAACAGGCACAAAGTGAAGCACAGGTAGTTCCATCTGAATATAAAAAAAACTTCTTTACCTTGAGGGTGACAGAGCACTGGCACAGGCTGCCCAGAGAGGCTGTGGAGTCTCCTTCTCTGGAGACATTCAAAAACTGCCTGGACGCACTCCTGTGTGACCTGCAGTAGGTGAACCTGCTTTAGTTGGGATTAGATGATCTCCAGAGGTCCCTTCCAACCTGATCATTCTGTGTGATTCTGTGAAGGTAGACAAGGTGGCAAATAAAATAACCAAGGGTGCACAGCAGATGCCCTTCTGTGCAGAGGGATGGGCTCATCAGTTTGAAGACAAGGTAGAGGGATATGAATGAAGTTTACAAATTCATGAAAGCAGTGGATAAGCTGAATGTGGAACTGTTGTTCTTGAAGTCCTGCAACAGGACAAGAGAACCAGATTAAACTAGCAGAAGATCTATTTAAAGCAGTTTCTGAAAGAGCTTCCTTACACAGGTGTGGAATTTACTACTAATGCTGTGGAAACAGAAAGTGTCAGCAGGATCAAAAGAGGGTTAGGAAAAGTAATAGCCAATAGCTTCAGGACTTCTTGGAGTATGCTGTGGCATGAGGACAGGGAGGAAGGAGCAATGCTGTGCACCTAAATTTCATTTCAATATGAAACCAAAACACTGTCAAAGTTCATGATCACATGCATGTATGCACACCTGGGAACAAGAAAATGCTCCCTGCTTCCCTTCCCCACAGGGAGCTTAAGGAACTTTCTCTTAGATGTTCAAGAGCCTTGCAGCACATTTAATAAAAAAAATCTGTATGTGAACACATGAAGGCTTGCTTAAATCAGTTATCTACCAGGAACTTTTAAGCCTGGTCCATGCCTACATTTTCTCTGTCTTGAGAAAGGAATAAAGTTCATTCTGAAAGAAACTCTTTACCACAGTCATTTCTATACAAGTGACAGGCAGTATAATGTTAAGTGTAAATATTATTGTATAAAATACATTTCCATTATTCTTGAGCAGTACTTTTACTGATCATTATTCATTCATTGACTAATAGCATTTCCAACACGCCAGCTATTGCATCAAGAGGACATTTTTTATAAACTTTCCATTCTGTCCCTATAAACAAATTTTATAAGTTGTAATAAACCAAGAATTATGTCTACTTTAGTGTTTATAATGTGAAGCTCAGAATTTCCACAGATCTTTGATGGTGCCCAGAATAAAACGAAATTATAATGCCCATGGGGGAGTCAGAGATCAAACAGTCTGTGACTCTGACAACTCTGTGCCATGTACCTATTTCATGTATCAAATTCCTTTCAAGTTCCTCTAGCACTAGCCTTTTATGGAACCATCCTCAACTCTGCCTTATTGCTAGCTTCATACAAAATGGGAAAGAAACTGCCTGTATACCCAGTACTATTTTCAAGACTTTTTCAGCCAAAAAGCAGGTGCTTTGCTAGAGGTAAAATAAAGTAGAAAACAAAGCACCACAAAGAGGACCTATGAGGCTGATGTTCACTTTAAGCTTGCAGTGATGTTTCTTCTCCCATCAGATGCTACCCGCATAATTAGCACTGTTGACTCTTTCCAGTGCAAGACTTTGGGATGAAGGAACAGACCATGAACTTTGGAGAGGATATTTATATATTCAACCTCATCAAAAGCCTCCTGGTTCCACAGTTGTTTAGTTGGGGTTTTTTTTGCCTGAACCATTTATGTTCTTAGTTAGAATGATAACTTTCATACACTTTTTTATGGTGATCGATGATAATGATAACTTATTGTCTAACAAACGTAGAGAGGATTGAGGGCTCCATTGTGCAAACAACTACAGTGTAGTCCATGCCTTGAAGAATTAGGTCATGTAGAAAAGGTGGATAAAATAATTTATGCTACACAAAATTACCTGAAACAAAGAAAGAAAATGGAGAAGCACATGCTGTAAAATTCAGTGTTTCTTACATATAATTATACTAATTGCCAGAACACAACTGGCTAGTAGAAGCTCCAGAATTTCCTTGATAGCAAGTTGGCATTCATGGATTTGTCAGTGGACATTCATGGATATGCAAGTGGAGCTTGACTTGAATTTCCTGCATTGGAAAACTATGATATAAGCAGTTACATCAAAGTAAAGACAAGCTGCAACTGTCCTCTGCTACCTCCTTCAGCTGCAGGTCTGCTGTAAATCATTCCAGTCTCAGCAGAGCATCTGTTAGTGCTATGATGATGCAGAGTGGCAAAGAAATCCAGCTCCACTATGTCTCACCTTCCAGACAGCAGCATATTTGGCAGTGGGTGTTTTCTATTTTGTTTGACTGATCTGGACTGAACTGTATTGCAACAGTTGCACACGTGTAACAGGAGTTATATGCTGAGAAACACTATGAAGCAAACCGTAACTTTTTGCTACTCAGAGAGTGACTGTATGACAAGGAACTATGAGAAACACAACAGAAGACCTCAATACAGCTACTTTTGCTTCCTTCATGGTGCAAAACTCAACAAGATTTTTTACGCTTCTTTTACCAAAGCATACTAACTAATTTAATGCCTACTCAGAGAGCATTATCACTGGGCAATGCTGAATTAAGCTAGAGTGAAGTGTATTCATACCCTAAGCATATTTCAGGAGGGATAACACATTTCCTGTAAACGTGCAAGCTTTGTTAAGCTATGCCTTCCTGTCAACTTTCTTAAATGTGTTTTAGTGAGACAGGGAGAACCACAGCAAAATTTCTAGCTCCCAGATCTGCACTTCTGCTTCTTGATTTACATATTCACAAATACATGCTGCTTGAGAGAAAGCTTGCTCTTTAAGAAATAACTTGAAGCAACATCTGTCAATACACTGTAGTTGATGGCAC
Source organism: Falco rusticolus (assembly GCF_015220075.1). Taxonomy (NCBI): domain Eukaryota; kingdom Metazoa; phylum Chordata; class Aves; order Falconiformes; family Falconidae; genus Falco; species Falco rusticolus. Next base: position 45,238,133 of record NC_051189.1, read on the forward strand.
TTATACTCTGTTATATGTCTCCATTACGATTTCACTTCCTCTAATCTACTTAGAAACAGGTCCCCACCTGAAAAGAGGAATTTCTCTGTTGATCATGATCTTACACATCATGTCAGCCATGCTCTGAGCCAGAAAATGTGGCAGCTAGGTAAGCCTTGAAGGTTTGTGCAGGTCAACGCTGCACAATTTTTATTTATTAATTTATGATGATTTAATTCACTTATGGTATCAACAGCTATATGTGGCCTTTTGTCAGAAAATGTCAATATATTTGGTGGCCAAACCTGGGCCAATTTAGTGATGAAAATAAAACTGGTTTGGTTCGATGTAGTTTAAAGGCTAGATGGTTTTGGAACATGCTGTTTGCTTTAGAACTGTGGACAGCAACAACAAACTTGGGATATAACCAGCCGTATAACTGGCAATGTTACAGAATAACTCATATTTCATAGTTACAGTACTTTTTGGTCTTCAGAAAAAACTTTTTGCTCATATGTGATTGTCCGCTGGAATGTCAGAAATGTCAGCTAAAAAAATATTTTTCTGAAACTTATTCATTTTGCATATACAGTAGTGCAAGCAGACTGAAAAGTGCTTTCCTTCCTGGTGAACATTCATATTATAGCCTTGAGCAAACAGGGACAGTTTTCTTTTCAGCTTCTTCTTCGGCACAATGTCCTCACTTAACCAAACTGCACTAGACTTGCAGGCTTATACATCTTGACTACCTCTCTTAACTACACACAAACTTATTATACATGTATTTCAGAGACTATGCGTAGTGCACTCCAAGAAGCTCATAATTAGAGTCATATTTTGAGGTCTTTTCTTCTATTATATCTGATAAATGAAAGATTAGATATTTTGCACATTCCTGGGGAACAAACTTTTTACTTTGAACTTAAAATCTTTAGAAAGTTGAGGAACAATGACGAAAAAATAATAACAGCTAACCAAGATGAGGGAAAATAATTGAAATGCTAAACATCTGGTTTTGTCAGAAAATAGATATGTTACAACTAGAAACAACTTCAGATATATTATGATAATTACTATGAAAATACGAACAGAAAAAGTCAGTGGAGTCAACTTTTCTGGGAACTTCAAACACACTTTGAAGAAAGTCTGTTTTCAGCCTTGATCTGAGCCAGAGGAATATCTAGTAATTGAGTTTAAGATTAGAAATGAGTATTAAATTTAAAAATGTTTAAATGTGTAAATTGTCTCTGAGTGATGAAACTTCTTTGGTAATATAAAATAAGGCTCCTTTTTCTTTTAGTATGGTAACTTTCTCCAGTCTAGTACATAATGATTACTGTTCAGTGTGGTCACACAGAATTGTTATATCATCAATCACGGTTTAGCAAAAATAAAAATAAAGTTAAAACAATGCCATATTTTTCCCCCTTTTCATATTTTTTTCCTGAAAGGCAAGCAATAACATTTGTGGCTGATCAGAGGTCCTTCCCTCCCCCAGTTCTGTTTTTCTTCTTTTCCCAGTATGAAGCACATAAGCTGTAGCCATCTTAACTGCTTCAAGAAGTGTCTCACCAGCTCACACAAAGGGGCTTCCTCATTACTCATCCTTCTATAACAAAAACTGTATTTTTTTTTCACTGAGAATTGCAGATAGAAAATATTATTATTATTTTTTGCTGACATACAAAATTTCAGAATATGGAACTAACTTGTTGATATAAAACTGCTGATTGATATAAAGTTTGGTGTAAAACCAGGATGAATTCTCCATTTTACCAAATATATACATATCCTGGCAAGACCAACATCAGCATCATGTGGAAGCAAAGAGAATTAATGGATAAGTAGTAAACCACTAACATTGTGAAAAAAAAAAAAAAAAAAGGCAGAAACAATATTGAGAAGGAACATCTAACAAGATCCCACACGCCCACAGGACAGGAGTGCACCTGGGCCATGATTTGTTTGATTTGGGAGTGTCACCAGGAAATTCAAAGGGGTTGGAAGTCTTCAGGAATGCACCTACACTACCCAGGGACACATAGTTGAAAATGTATTTACTTAGCTGGACAAATATAACAGCTGGATGGCAATTTTTATTCACAACACATATTATGCACCCACATAAACCAGGGCTTCAGCCCCTCTCTCAGTTCAGACAGCACAGCAAGAACCCAAGGGAGCAGAACCCTCTCCTCAACTGGTCGACGTACCAGGCCCATTGCCTACCAGACAATTGTCAGACAGCTTCTGCATAGCACTATGTTAATCCTAAAAAAGGAGAAGGATACGGCCATAGCAAGGTGCAAATTTACCACATTACAGATATTCTTTTGCTATCCACCTGCAAAACAGAAAACTAGTGGAATTTAGAAAGCCTGAAGACTTCTCAGAGATTTGTAGAGAATGAAGGGGACTGAGGGTAATCTCTGCTTTTAATACTACTAAGCTGTTATGCTACTTTCTCCTTTCTTCTCTTCTTTTTAGATTGCCAATATGGAAGATTTTTAGAAAAAATCCTTTCTGACTAGCTATGTGTATTAGAAATATTTCCATGTATTTTTATGTACACAAATACTTATGTACAGAGGGTATACTCCTTGTACACCCTGACTCATTCCCCTAAAGCCTTTTCTTGCTTTACCTCGCATTAATTTTGATGTAGTATGAAAAGTAAAAGGAAGAGTGTTGTCCTATAAAACTAGTGGGTTGTTGGAGATCAGAAGGTGGTCTAAACACACATGGGACTGGCCAGAGCAGATCAGGTCAAAAGTCCATTTAGTCCCAAATCCTGTTTCCAATTGAGGAAAGAAAGCAAGAGTGGTATAGAGAGATCTTATTCATCAACACATTTCAACTGTCTTAAACGTAGGGCTTTCAGAGCTCAATGCTATTTATAACATATATCTAATAACCCTAAACGCATCCATTCTTTTCTTGAAGCCAAGTAAGCTTTTAAATCAAATCAGCTGAAAAAGTATTTTTTAAAATGTGCTCAAATGTCCATGCATACAAAGAAGCAAGCAACCGAGTGGGAAAAATGATACCATAAATGAATATTCAATGTTTTATTTATGAAATGAAAATAAATTTCAAAAATACACAAGATAAATCATAACATTTTTTTATAAAATCAGTTTACAAAATATTGATAAACTGCACCAGTGAGTTACTTTGTTTTATATAATATTCTTTTGGCTCTGGTTCTTCCAAAGAAACTGTCCTGTAATCTGAAATTAGCACCAAGTGATACTTAGAAGTAACAAACAAAACCCAGAACATCCCTTCTCCTAGCACTTTCAGAGATTTGTATCTTAGAAAAATGTACCTATCTAATATATAGCACTGAAGTATTATAATAGGCAGCATTACTTTAGAAATAACTGCAAGCAGGACCCATCCAGAGCTGACGCTGCATGGAGCTGGCACTAATAAGAAACAAAGCAAGAGCCAGCACCTGTTCTACACGAGTAGGATGTTAGGAATTAAATGATATTACATATAACATGAGAAAGAATTTGAGAGTAAGGGTGCCAATGAACAGCTTCTGCTAAAACTTTAAAGGCTTCATTCACAGATGAACGGAAAAACTCAGTACCTTACAAACAGTTGCTTCTCTCCAGTTTATAAAACTTTTGAACTTGAATGTCTCACAGCTGTCACAGTCATTTGGTTTGATTAATGCATTCTCATCTGGGACAGCAAATAAAACATTGCAAACACACCACAGTGTTCAGGAACACAAGGAGCTCTTCACACAGACAAAATATACTGTGTCTTCTTATCATCTTCATGAAGTCATAGAAATTGTCTTTCACTGCCCATGCTGTTGTATATGATATACTATATGGTATATATTACCTGATATAAACTATCAGAAAATAAATATGGTAGTACAAATGATAGTTTTTGTTGTTTTTGGAAATAACTGAGGTCTGGTACCACTGTGACTGAAACTTTTCCATGTGGCTTTATAAATCACAATAAAAGCCCCACTACTTTATGCTGGAGACTTTCCACAAGATCTCAAAGCAAGTAGCATTAACCCTTCAGTTTAAACACACACGCACACACACACAGGGATAAAAATTTTGTATGAGTGAGTGTACTAGAAATCCCAGTTGTAGTGAAAAATATCTGAATTTCATATTAGAGAAACAAAGAACTCAATTTAGCACCTGCCAGTCATCAAGTCACTGGCTATAAAAAACCACAGGTCCCACAAACTGGAGATGTGCTGTAAGAAATACAGTAAAAATATAAATTTAAATGTCTTCTAGCTCTTTAAAGAATTGTTCTTGGTATAAAAATGGTAAAAAAATGGCTAGGCTGCAGTAAATTTTGTCTGAGTATAGCTGGTTAGTCCATAACTTAGTTAAGTGTAGGAAATGTCAGGGTTTTTTCTTGCACTGGTCTTTGAAGGACTGAACAACCTCCTCTAAAGCACCTTCCACAGGTGACCTCTGTGTGTCCCCTGACCTTCCTCATTGTTCCTTGGAACTCCAGCCACCCTTAGCCTACATGCAGGAAAGCGAGTCCCTTTTCTGGAAAGCTTAGAGGTTTACTTTGCAAGGCAGAGCTGATCAGTTTGGCCCTTTGTTTTCTGTCTCAGCCCACATCACACTCATCTCTATGGAAGGAAAAGCAGATGGTCAAAGAAGCGAAATGCATTGTCTGGGCATTCAGCTTCACATTCCTCCTCTGGTCCATTCAAGCTGTGTGTTTCAGGCAAGGTTTGAAGTCCTTCACATGTGCAAAAGCTATTCAAGATGAGATTGCAGCACAGTATGATCTCTTTCTCAGTATTATCCCTTGATCTCAGCCCATGCATTGTCTCCAGCTTCAGAGCAGTGTAATTTTTCTGCTGACATTTTCGCATAGTTTTTAGAGATTTTTAGAATCCGTGTGTTCATTGCCTGTACACAAAAAAGAAAGTGTTGGCCTTGCAATGGGGAAAATGGCAAAAAGGCAAGCTATCTGTGAATTTGCCGGGTTTTCTGGTCAGGGTGGTGTCTCTTGGGTGAACAGCCCTCTGTAAACCTTGCGGTCAGAGGATGAAAGATGAGGCACTTGCAAACAGAGTGGATTTGGAGTTTTTATCAATATGAAAAATGCAGGATTGGCTGGGTGCTATTTTCAAAGATTTAGTTCTTTTAAAAAAAAAAAGAAATCTTTCTTGTGCAAATTGTAGTGCGTAGTAAGATTATTATAGGTTGCTGAATATATTAGGATTCTGCAGAAGACAGTATTGGGTTGATTTATGTTGTGTGGGCTAAACATACATTGGAAAAATGCAGTAGAGTTATGTGAGATTTTGGGGTGAAATTGCCTCATGTACATGGTATAGTAAAAGTATCTTAATGGAATTTTGCTATGAATCATTTATGGTCAAAAATAAAAGAAATGAATAAGATAATATATATGACATATTATGTAAAATGAAGTAAAAAAGTTAAATTTCAGTCTTTTGGCTCAGTACTTTGCCATATGTTGTCTAAAACCTGTTGATATTGGAGATATGAGTGCTAAAGGTCATGGAGAGAACATGAATTCACCAGAGATACTGACAAGAGAGTCTGTGTTACTGATCTGCAGTATCTGTCCCCCACAAGCTCTCCCTGAAACTGTAGGTGCTATGAAATATTACCTGAGGAAAGAGTGAACTCATCAACTTCAGTGAATTCATCTTTTTCTACTAAAAACAAGCATAAAATACTTGTTTCAAATGTATGCTATCTGTTAGAAAATCCTGCCTTTATTCATTGTGAATACTATGGACATGAATCAATATTTTACACTGTCTGATTGTTCAAGATTCAAAGCATTTAGAATAACATGTCATCTTGCTTTTTCATTTACTAACCTCAAGATGTATTCTATTTTTAATGAGTTCATAAAACTAGGCTAGTATAAAACATTTGATGTCTATGCACAGAAAGAGTAAGCTGTAACACAAAACCCATAATGTTCATAATGTTTGAAGGAACCAAGAAGTACAAAATATATGGACTGGCCAAAGCCTGTCCTCTTAGCTTTAACCAGTCATTATTTCTAGGTAGTAATTACTCAACATGTCATTCTATACTGAATGAATTCCAATCAATTACAAGTGATTGCACATCACTCTGCATCAATCAGAGGATAATTTTTCATTCGATGAGCTGCAATGGGTGATGTCAATTACACTTTGTTGATGCTCTTTGATTGCATATTCTTTTTCAAATAGTCTAACACCTGAATTGTACCACACTGACTAATCTGGCTGTTCTACATTTCACAGGTTATTTTTGAAGTCATGAACATGAACAGAAGTGGTAAAACATAGCTTGTACAGTGCATAAACATCTATTAGTAATAATACCAGTGTATTTTCTTTTCTATTTTCCTTTTTCTTTAAACTTGAACCAGTTTCTTGTCTCCTTTTTTGGTGTCATCTAGCATACACAAGCACTAAGTTTGTAGAAACCTATCCTGAAGGGGTGTGTGTGTGTGTGGTTCATTGAAGCCTCACATGTACACTTCATATTTACAACTAATACACTTAATGCTGTGACCTTCATCAGATAGTCTTGTGCCAGTAGAGGGTAGGCTCAAGCTATGCCAGTTTTATGGGAACAGACCAAATGTATTACCCACAGTTCCTGACAAGGCAAGCCCTAAGTGAAGGAGGTGTTGCAGTCTTCCATCACTCAGCAACAGTGAGCTAAGCAAAGGCTACTTATCAGGCCAAGGAGTAGTACTACAATGTGGTACATGCACAGGTGCTTTTTCTTCATTTATTTTCTTCTCTGAATTCTATGTATTTGGGCAACAAGGAACAACAAACAACCTAGAGAATTTCTTTGGGTTTGCTCTAAGTAGCTTTCTTTGCCTGGATGAAAAGGAAACACAGATATCACACCTTGTTATGAGTTTATTGATTTAGTATGACTTGTGAGCAATAGAACCACAATCCAGAAGCACAGTCAAAGAGAAAAGTGATTATGTACATTCATCCAGAGAGAAGTGAAGATAATCTGTCTGCTTGAATAGCGGTCACAGTGGCATAAATTATGACTGTCTTTCTAATCAAAACTGAAGGGCAGAAGCAATGCATAGAACCCAATGAGACCTACTTCAGTGCTTATTCAAAGAAAAACAGCCTTGAACTAGCATCGTACACTGAGAGAGTGCTCTTATAACCAGACTGTAGGGCTACCACTAAGTAATGCTCAAAGGAATGCAACTTCCTTCTCATAGCGGAATTTATTCAGAAATTATTCTTTATATTTAGTTAATTTTGTGGGGTTTTCCCATTTGAGAAAAAATAGCCACTACACAGTGAAAAACCAGATCAGGTAGATTTTAAACTGAGGGAAAAGGAGATGCATACAGAAAAGACTACATGTCAAATTCTGGCATAAAATCTGTGTCTTTATATAGATTAAATATACTGTAAAGAGACAGTAATTTATAAAATGAAATGGGGGATGAGGATGATCAGCAGATGTAAAGGCTTAAGTCCAGAGTGTTCCTAGAAACAAAAAACTGACACCTTCTTGCCAGCACAGTTGGTACTGTTTGTACTTCTGGCATTCTGGGACAGGGGAATGTCCCCATAGGCCTTTCCAGATGACTGAAACACAAACAAATTATATAACATAATGATGTAATATTAAAATGACGTAAACGTTAATGCAAGCAAAGAGAAGGCCTCTTCAGATGACTTTATTTAAAAAATAATAATCTCTTGCTGAATAATGAGAGAAAACTCTAGCAGTCAGACTGGTGTTTTTACTCTTGTTTCCATTGCGGAGAGATCCAGTGAACCTTCAGTATTGAGAAGAAAATTTGAGACAGGTCCCACAGAATTTATGAGCACAAAATATTCCCAGCTACCAGGATATCTGCAGTAGTTAAGTCTCTAATCAATACACTGTATGATGCACAAAAATTAGGAAAGAAAAATTGTGAAAACATAATGAAATCTTTGACACAAGCAGTTCTGAATCAGCTTCCACAACTGTGCCTAACTGACCCTGATGTACTGGAATAAGCCAGAGTAGGAGACTCGCTGCAGCACAGCTGAGTGCAGAGTGAGTTAAGTGAAAGTAAACCAGGCCTCTTCTTAACTGTATTTCTGGAACTGCCACTTTTAGCATCTACAAATGTTAATTTATTTCTGCCAGAAATCATCCATTCAACAGATTAAAATCTCTTTGTGGGAACAGAGCCAGAACTGAATGAGGAAGTTTTTGAGGGATAGTGTGGAACCTGTACTGGAAGCAGAAGAATTAAGCACACAAAAGTAGCCAACTCTCTGTTGGACCAGTGCTAACCTGCAATGTCTGAGCAGCTTTAACTAAATGGCTTGTCACTCTCTCATTCTATTGCTCTTTCCATTGATGAATTATACAATGTCAAAAATTAAGAGGAAAAACTGAGACCAGCAAACAGTGACAGAAGTCCTTTGTGCGTGTGGACAACCACCCTCAAGCTTTTGATCTGGATCAGGCAGGTCTTGTCCTGTATGTCTTGTAAGTTATAGGATAGTTTGGTGTGGCTTTAGTCTCCTTTCCCTTCCTTAGGCATTTTGGAAAATATCTTCACGGGTTTTTCCTCATTTCAAGCCTTATGATAGATCCTTCACCAGGAAACAGCTATAGAAGATGATATTACAACCTTCTAAATATCACCATGTATCCTATTTGGCTATGGAGTATGCCTGTAGACTATGTTGATTATGGCCTCTGCAAAAGGTCTAAGGAATATGACCTGGGAAACTACAATTAGTCCTTCTGTTTTCTAGCACAGTTCTTTTCAGATCTGAATCACTTCGGGTTTTTGTGGCATTGAAGGGATGGAGAGATAGATGTGAAAGTTATTGTTATAAAATGGATCAGAAAAATCTAGCAACTGCTAGGTTCAATTCCATATTATTAAGAGACTACAACAGTAGGGCAGTGAAGTTTTCCTCATTTGCCAGTAGCCAAACTGTGGCCAATTTGGATTGTCTTCCTTGATGGAATCTCTGCAACGACATTTCAGGCTTAAAAATCGCTTAATTTTTGTTTTGTAAATCCTTATTTGTGTTTTAAATGTGCTAAATTAAGCATTTTAAAACTAAAGAGAAGATTTGCAAGCCTTAGAGATGATCATAATGACTGATGCCTTGCCCAAATGAGTTATTGGAAACATCAGTTATTGGACATGACCAAAGAAAGCACAGCAGACAGAGTGGCTCCAAATCCTGTTGCATAATGGAAAATTTTGTACAGCCAACTCCAACTGTGAAAGGGGTAAAAGAAAAAGTCAGACGAGGCTCACAAGCATGTTAAAACCAACCTGCTTACTTTGAGTTTTGTGTTTCAGAAATGAAACACTGACTTGTTGACTATAATAACAACTAAAGGGTAACACCACGTTTCTTTGAAAATACTTTGAAAATAGATCAGACTTTTTATGTATATTTGATCTAGGGTGAAACTCCTCTATGTTTGTATAAACACATGAGTATCATTTTCTCTGGAAAACAGAGAGTAAGTTTAAAATAGGTTTTCTTCAGAAGAAAATGTCTTTCATTTAAAAGCCAAAGTAGGACTTCCAACTTGTGGTGCCTGTCATTCTTATAAAAACTAACTAAATCAAAATCATTAACAAAACATGTCAAATTTTTCATTTTCAAGGTAATATGATTTTCCACAGATCTCTTAGCAGTATATTAAATGTATCATTTGTCCCTACCAGCCTCATATGCTAGAAGATGTAGTAACTGGTTCAAGCATCTTGAACATTTTGCATTTAGAGTACAAGCAGCATATAATTAAGCAAGTGCCTATGTCAGCAGGGAAATCTCCATCGAAGTGAGGATCTGATCACACTAGCAGTTAATTTCGCAACTGTTTTCATGAATAGAAATGCTTCTGGTTATGCAAGCCTCAAAGCTGCTTCTATTCAAGTCACTGGGACTATTGGATTCATTGAGACTTCAGCAGAAATAGAATCTAAGTCATTATCTGAGCTGCCAGCAATTCTTGAAATGCTAGAGACTTTTTCCTTTCTGTAAAATGAAAATTTTTGGAAGAGTGGAAAGTGAGTCATTTGGACACACAAATTGGACAAAGTCTTTTGTGATACAAGGAGCTGTCCTAATGGGATTTCATGCCCTTGCTGACCCACAAAGGTATAGCAGACAGTATATTTATTTGTTCAAAAAGAACGTTGATTTTAAGAAGGCAGTACATGATTTTACCAAACATTCACATCAGAGTTTCTTTTTCCTTTATAAAGATCAGCTGGCCTGAGATTGTAATGCAAACTGTAAATGTTGATCTCAAATGGAAAACAACAATACTTTTAAATGGCTGAGGGAGGTAGTTTTTGATGGGGCACCAATGAGTTGAAAAAGCAGACTAATAATGATCCCCCCCATCATTTCATCCTTGGCAAGTGAGCTAAATTTAGTAAATAAGCTGGATACAAGGTTCTCCATGCTTGTCAAAATACAATGGCAATTAAACTGGCATCTATTCTGTACCTAATTTTTTTAAGGAATATATTTTTCAAGGCTTTGACAGTTGAAAACTATTTAGATTATTTATGGAATTTCCAATGAGTTAGTAACATTTTTTTTATTGCATTGCATTTTGCATAATATAATTTGTCACTACTTCTTTATTAAGCTTGTTTTATATTCATAGTTGTCCTACAACACTATATTTTCCTCTTTGTCAGCTCAGAACTTCATTATGAAGGATGAGGTTTTATCGTTTCCTAGTGATGCAAATGTCTACAGTGAGTAAGTGTCATTATGCAGGAACAGGAATTTAGTCTTCCTCCATTAAGCAGCCAGGCTAATGACTCAACAAGTTTATAGCCCACCACAAAATTTGATAGCTTGGTGTGAGTTAAACAAATGATGGTTACATATTTATATGAAAATGAAAGGGGCTGGATATTGTACTTCTGTCATTTAAAGCCTACACTTTCATTTTTAATTTAAAGAAGGGTCATTCTCAGCTATACCCTAAGATGAGCATGACTTCTGTTTATATATACCTGACATGGCTCCTATATGACAACACCATCATAGGGAAACAAAAAAATATGTATTTCTTGGCCAACTTACAGATCCCATTGACATCCAAGGAAACATATCAGTTAATGGCTTTAAACTCTCACCATTTTTCATTATATGCAGAAAAAAGGGTATTCATAACAAACATGAGATCCAGCTGAAGATGATATATGCTGTGTTCTCAGCAATGGAACTTTTCCATCTGGGTACAATACCCACTCAAAACTGTTTCAGGGCCAGCGGACAACTAAGTAGGCAAAAACACTGCCAAGCTCTTTCTTTTCTTCATACAGCCAGTTTTAAGTAATTAAAAGAATGTGTGAAAAAGACCTATTTGACTGTCTAATTCATCTCCCCTCCATTATAAATTTGTCCCCATGGTATATTTTTCAAATGCTTTGCCTAATCTAATTCCGAATATGTCCAGGCTTAAAGCTTTCAGTGTTTCCCTTGGGAGACTGTTTCTCAAGTTAAGAGATCATACTGTCAGGATTCTTATTCAGATATTAGCTAAAGTTCATTTTTTTTTCCTTAATTTCAGTCTATTTCTCCTGGGGACAGATTCCTGGCTGTCATAAACTGTCTGAGCTTCCCTAATTTCCTTTGGGTTTGGATTGTGTACATCAACTGAGAATCTGGTCAGGGTTTCCCTTCCTACTACGCTAACAATTCTTTTCTCCTCTGGTACATTATACTATTAATCATCATGCACACACTTAGTCATTGCATTCTGTATTTAATAACAGTTTCAAATCCTGCTTTCTAATACTATATTGCTTGCTGTGTCAATCATTCCATCCCATAATTCAGTTATTAATCCATACTTTATGTAGAGATTAAAATCAGCTCCTGCATTAGGTGGAAATTCTCTATAGTGATGGTAGAACAGCTGCCATGATCATAAAAGAGGATTGAACTCAGGGCAATGAAGTAAGATCCTACGTTTGATAAACTTTGTATGTGATATTTCTTTTTTCTGATAAATGCAAACAGAACCATTAATATGATATGTTTTTGTTGAGCATTTTTTTAAAAAGGACAAAAACTTCTCTCCTTATATTGTAATATCTGTAAAGGAAAGCTGGATGTTTCAGAACAACTCCATATTTATGGGGTGCTTCCTACCTATAGTTTGCTGTGTGCACCCAGCACAGGCTCATATTACTTGGTTGATATAAAAATACCACCCCTCCACTACCTTGGAAATCCACTAGTTCCACAATGGATGGATATTTTTAAAATAGCACAGGAATACCCTGGTGCAAACAGGTTTCACAACTGAACTGTCCCTAGCTCATCACTCACATTTTCTTATTTTGTAGGTACTTTTGTTAATATCCGGACTAGCCTATTACTGTAGCAGCAAGTTCCAGAAGACCACAACAAAATAAACCAAAACAATCTTTTCCAATGTCAGTTCTGTGACGTCATGTTTAAGAGATATTTTTAATGTAGCCAATGTTTGCTGTTTTAAATGAAATCCCAGTTCTCCTGTGCCTTTAGGCATGATAAATTGAGCTCCCTGAAACCAACAGTTCTTGGGATTTCCAAATCCAAATCAAAGCAGTAACTAGACTTTAATGAGCTAAATTTTGCTCCTCCACTTCTCAGCTCATTTGGACCAGTAAATAAAGGCATTTTTCTTTTCTTTCCAACATTTCTTAGAAAGTGACAGAACAAGAAAGCTTTTGAGTGTTGTTGAGCACATATTTACTTTTGGCAGTTTCTTCTTCAAGTCACTTAACGTTCTGCCATGGCCCAGGCCTGCCTGATCTATTCTTGCTCATGAAATCTATCATGTTCATAGTGGGGACTTAAGAAGATGACACCTATTTATGTAGGAGTGTCTATGAGCCTGTCTTATTGAAGACCTACTGTGTTGCTGAGGGCCCACTGTCAAATCGTGACTCATACAAGAGTCTTGAGCCCAGCACTTAGCTGCTAATTATATTCTGAAGTCTGGCAAAGTGGGATCACTCTTGTGATGTGCCAAACTCTTTTGAAAGTCAGAGATAGATTCACTTTTTGAACAAAGCACTGGTGCACCATAGAACAACCTGTGTTGATTTTTTTTTGTATGTGATAAGACTAACAGGAGCTTGGTGGCTACATTACTTATTAGTAATAGTGCAAAAGCAATGTCTGTAAATGATAACAATGTACAATACAATGGTACTTGAAGCTCTGACCTTGCTTATCTCTAACCCAATACTTAGAGAGGTTCCTCTGTAACAGGAATGACTGTGACAGTATCAAGGCAGTACACATTTTTGAGCAATGTTCATAGTGAGAGCACATAGAAGTTTCTTTTTGATTCTGTGAACTTCTTCAGCCATGTACCGTTAGTGATGGGGTCCCAAACAGTATTTCAGGGGCTTGAGTAACATGCCCTTAGTGCATACCCGTGGCACTAAGAAGTACATTAGATAAAATTTCAAACAGTTGCTTCACTAACTTCTTGTGAGCAGTAGATCATTTGATCATGTACCAGGCTATATGCTTAGGTTGGTGGTATTCTTTTTGCTACAGCAGAAATAAATCTCCCAGGTAGAATGTACAATGTTAGTTTTTATAGCAATAGAAAAAAAAAAAGCATGAAGTGCAAGTTGGCTTTCAGTTAGTTCTGCATATTAACAGTCACAAAAACAAGGTTTGTGGCCTCAAGCACTGAATTCAATCACTTCGTCTTTCTAAGTAGTAACCCTATTTTTGCTTCCTTCCAGGCACACACTCACAGGGCAATCCTGTTGAATTCTCAATTCAAGTATGAGCAGTTAGCAAAGCTTTTCTCTCTACAAACCATATTACAGAAAATTTAGGGAAAATCAGGCAGAAAATACAAACGCTAGATTTTGGTAATGTGATAGCTCAAGGGTTTGAAATAAGAAAATCAAACATCTAATCCAGACTAATCCATGATACGTAAGTAATGCTTGAAGCCATCTTCTAATAGATGTTACAGACCCTGTGTAAAGTGAGAGTATGGTCCCAGCGTTATAGCTAAAGCTCAGGGGTCCAAGTAAGGAAGCTGCAAATGCAATTAGACTTTTTTTTACAGGTTTTAGCACAGAGATGATGTATATACTAGAACCAATGATCTAGAGAAGGTACCTCCAATTCAGGTTATAATACTAGTGAAATATTCCCACTGATGATACTGTCCTGGGCTGGCAAAGATTTCAGTAACTTTTTTCAGAAAGTTGGATTGATTTTTCATAAGAATAAAGGCCATGTTATTTTGTATCACAGAGAGTTATGACCTACCATTGATGCAAAATAGAAAATAAACAGTACTGTCATGTTTTGTGTCAAACAGGTAGGTAGGGACAGCATGTTTGGAGCTCTCTGAAAAAATCCAGCAAGGACCAAAAAAATATCCTCAGCAGCTTTTGGGCCTGGGTTAGACTCACTTGAACAGTAATGTAATTCTTTTGACTTTCTTGTATTTCATTTAACCACAGTATATTGTAAGGTAAGAATAATTGTAAAATAAATTCTTGGTCTAATAATATGACAACAAAATATAACTTTAATAACATTCTGTATGTGTTATTACTTCAATGATATTTTTGTGTTACAGAATTATTTCCATTTTATTGATTGAGAAATCAAGGCCCAGAAGGACTATGTGATATTTTTCAGACATGCATATCTTCCTCATCTGAATGAATTGTTGTTGGCCCTGTTCCCACAGGTCAAGTTTTCAGCTCATTAAAATGTTCCACCATCACATTCAATGACCTTGTGGGCAATATTTGCAGAGGTTAATGACTTATTTAACATCAGCATTGATCTGCCAGGTATGATCTCTTTGAGTTAGAAGATCTATAAATACAGCTTAATCATTCAAAGAGCTTAATCAGGTACTGCATTACTGCAGTTTATGTTGATTATTGGGTTTATATGAGATTACTGAAGAATCAGACTGCAATTAAATATTTACTAGCTAGTCGTCGAAGCACCTCAGGCTCATCAGACCCTATTTTCAGAGGTGCTGCCATTTAGTGTCCATGGGTTGCATGAATGTTAGCTTGGGCTGGTGGCTAGTCAGAATTTCTGTATCTTGTCATGCTGTTACGAAGACTGCATGCAAAACAGGTCTAGACCAGCACATATGTACATAGATATTAATGTGCAAAAACAAATCCACACACAAAACTTGGTATAAGCACACACATATACTCACATCTCTGGAAAACTAACCGATGGCTTTTCTTTTCAAACTCTTTAGTCCATGGTTAAGTACGTTAGGGAGATTGCTGTTCTCTTCCTTAAAGACTGCTGTGAATACCCAGAAAAACTTTCTCCCATTTACCTTTGGCAAAATTAAAAGTATGTGATTGTATTCATGATCCTTATACTTCAATTACATTTCATGGTAATATTTGCTACTTAAATATTATGCAAGCTGTTCCTAGTTTAATGGCTGTTTGCTCCTGTTCACAAAATTTCAAGGTTAGCACAAGGTCAAGCTGCACTTTGCTGAAGAAGCCAATTATACATTTCACTAAAGTGTTTCATCATGTGATGTTTTTCTGGTTATACTGGTGATCATTCTGGAGCAGCAAAAGGTTAGCTGAGCACACATGATACATTGATTACTGCTGAATTCACTACCTTCATAGATTAAAATACAGATAATGTTACTCCTGTGTCTCTCTTTCCTATTGCTATATTTGAACTGAGTTCTTGGTTAAACACAATGAAACTGCTTTAACCTGATAGTAATTAAATAAAATAGGCCTACCTGTGAGAATTTTAGTTGCTTCTTGTAGCTTGTAGGGACGTCTGTGGTGAACAGCTTCTGTTAGCTGTTTGCTCATGGATGGGTTCTTGATTATTAGCTGTTTCCTGATAGTCTGATTCTTGATTAAAAAGGATCCACACTTTTAGTCTCTAGCTGCCTGCCAGGTAGAGTGTAGGTGAGTAATGGACACCTGTTTGCTCAGTAAGTGGGCATACAGCAAACTGAGGCTTTGGGAGTTTGTGTGGAGGGGAGCAGAAATGGCTCCAGTTAGTGTGGGAGCAGCATTGGTGGTCATGGGCCACAGGGCTCAGTCCCCAGCCTTGGCCAGAGAAATCAGTCCTGGAAAACCAGAATGTGGCCCAGATGGAGCTCTGGAAGGAGGCTGCTGCTGCACAAGTCTCAGGCAGCATCAATCTCAAGTATCTTTAGATCTTTCTTAAGAAAACTGGAAAATCTTAACGCATGATTCTCCCTTTCCATTTTATAGAGTGTAGGGTATCCAAGAGAAAAAAAAAACAACCAGCCCCTAAAATGAGCAAAGGGTGAGCAGGCAAGGATTAATCTGTTAACCCTATCTTCATATCCAGAGAAGCTCTTCCAAAACTTGCATTTCTTATCTGAAATGTCACTCTTCCCCATGGGTCTGCCGAGCCAAAAGAAGTACAGCTTTGCGAAATACAGTATGCTGTCATGCCTGCATCTGGTGAAGCTAAATCTGAACAAATGGTTGCTCATGCCCTTACCTGGACATGATGAGGACAGAACAAAGAGAGGTAGCTAAGACAAGAAGTGTCCCTGAGGCAGATGTTCTGTGAGTGACACAGCATGAACAGACTTTTCTGCTAGATTGTCCATTTGCACTGGATTTCAGGGAGCTCAGTCCCTAAGAGAAACAGGACTCGTCAATTTGCTGAGTGGCCCTTTGGCTTGACAATTTTCCATCTCTGATTGTTGTTCAGTGGTTCAGGGCCAAATTAATTATTCTCGACAAATGGTTATTTTATATGCATGGTAAAATACTTTAAAACATTCTGCAGCCATTTTGCATTTGGTTGCATTGGATGCTAATGGTCAAGCATTTTCCCGCTGGTACTGTTGATTCAACTGACCATAGTGAAAATTATATAACCAAAATAGTTGATTGAGTTAATAATACACATATTGAAGTATTTCAAAATAGTATTCCAAAATAATTGATGTCACATTATGACCTGTCTGGTCAATTGCTCATGAATTATGAAAAACTAAAATAAGACTTGATAGGGCAGGCTGTACACACTAACACAAACAGCAATATGGCAAGTGGTTTTATGATGATATCCATAGCACAAGAAATGAGTCAAGGGAGTAGAAGTGTCCAAAGTTTTTCATTATATTCCTGTCCTTTAAATATTTACCTGCAGTGCTGTCATCATTTTCATGAAATGCAGGATGTTTACCTCTATAATTTGTATTAGATGTTCCCGCAGTAGGAAGAAAAAGTGACTGGACTTGTTTAGGAGGAAGAAAAGGGCATGTAAAGTTTAAAGTTGCCCGTGCCTTCCAGGAAGAGACATGCTAGAAACAGCCAAGATATGAGGCCAGATCAGAGATGCCCCAGAAGAGATGGTGGAATAGCAAGCAGCATATGCCTACATACTCACTGCCACATCCTTATGCAGCAGGTGCCTATTTATATAATAAAGGTTCTAACCCCAATGTTCTCTGAAAGAGCTCTTTGAATTTTTTTCCCCAGTCACATGCAATGTGCGCTCATGATCAAATGGCGTACCATTGGCCTTGCGCCTGTGAGCACCTGTGAACTAGTGGAGTTAGTCTGTGAGCAGGTCCCCTTAGAACATTTCACTGAGAAAGGCTTGCGCTGCCTCAAGCAGAAAATCACCTGCCTAACTACTGACTTTCTGTCATCATTTCTAAGCAAACCCCAAAAGAACATTTTAGGTTTGTGTTCAAGGAATAAAGATGTTAACCTTGATGTGAAGTGAGATGTATTCTCTAAAAAGAGTGTAATCTTGACCTACTGGAAAAAAGAAATCTCAAAGTTGTAAAATCCAATAGATTACAATTAGATATTTTAATCTAAATAACTTAATCTGGAAATCACTATACATAAGAACAGAAGTAGCTGAAGTATTGCTTATATGCTGGTTGTAACCTATGCTAGTTCCTCTCAGATTGATAGCACTCATCTCTGAAAGACTATTAATCATCATTAATGGGTTGGATTCAGGCTTCGGCCATCATTGCATTTCTGATTATTATGGACTTATAGAGATAAGATGTATGTGAATAACGGACCTAATTAGTCTTCGGCCAAAGTTACAAAGGTCAGAAGTTGCAAACTTGGATGGCCTGCACAAATCTCAGTTATCTGAGATTTTAACAGATTATTTAAGTTTTTTATATCTTTAACTTTATTGACAACAGAAAGCACTACACAGTAAAATATATAAAAAAGTATGTATGTTATGGAGTATAAATATATATTTATTAACCGGCCATTAAGACTTCATAGTGGTTTTTTACTTTGCAGTCCAAGGCCTTCTGCAACTGCACAGATAGTAAAGACCACAGGTTGTATTTCTTTTTGCATCAAGGTAACTTTCGCTAAATAAATAGGTATTTATACTGAGATCTTGTTTTACCAGGTCCACGGAGGATTCAGTTGTGAAATTTAGATTAGGTTTCAAAGCAAACTTTAACTCATCTCCAGGCAGAATAATTTCCTCTAGTGCTCTAGTCTACATCTATATGCAGTTAGAAGTATCCAAGAACTATTGTGTTTCTTCTGCATGTAAGCATAGTCTTTTTTTTAATAGAACAGGTGAGAAGCTGATGGGTGTTGAGTGCTTTTATTCTCTTTTATATTACTTGAGAACTGCAAGTCTTCAGTGGCTTTTAAAACTAGGTTGTTAAATTTCTCTTAAGTCTATAATAAATAAGAATTTACTGTCTTCATTATGTGCATTTTAAAGAATTAATAAGGCTTTAATAAATTAATTCATGTCAGCATAAAAATGTATTATATATTACAGCTATGTTAAAAAACACTCTTTCAAAGTAAAGTAGTTAAAGCTGTAAGTTAGCTGAATACAAAGCATTCACCTAGCTCCCTGATGTATATGCTGTAGTATTTAATTACAAGATCACCCATGATATTTTGCACAG
Organism: Falco rusticolus; assembly: GCF_015220075.1. NCBI lineage: Eukaryota > Metazoa > Chordata > Aves > Falconiformes > Falconidae > Falco > Falco rusticolus. Next base: position 45,257,083 of record NC_051189.1, read on the forward strand.
AATTGATGATGCTGCCTGACTAAGAAGCTGTGCAGCTCTGTTTGCCTTTTTTCGGTGTGTGGCTCTGTTGCCATCCCCAGAAATGTCCCAAGCTCTCAGTTGCCAGAGAAAGTCTTGACAACAGTGAAAAGCAACATCTTTTCCCCAGTCACAGCTTCAGAAATGGAACAGTTGTTTTGGCTGTAGTTTAAGAAAAACACATAAGGGGCTGATACCTGTCACGAAGAATATTAACCAGATTGCATAAAAGTTGGCAAATAAGTAAGCAACAAGGTCTTATGACTGTATCCAGTACTTTAACAACAAACAGGACTGTGAGTCCTAACTGCAGCCTATTCTCTGTACACAATTTTTTTGGCTCAGAACTAGAAAGGTCTGCAGTGAGGATGTGGTTTTCTAACTTCAGAGCAGGAAACCAGGTCATGGCTGAGATAATTAAGGGAAGCTCCTGAGCAAGGCAGTAGGCCAAGTTAAAGGAGGGGGGTGTCTACCTTACTCAAATACAAGTATTCTTTCTGGTAGGGAAAAAACTGAACTATAAGTTTTGTCACAGAACACGTGCTGGTCAATGTTTAAATGGGATCTAGAGAGTTAAGCAGCCTACGCCTTGGAAAGCCAGTTGGAAACTGCACCTGCACTATGGGAGGAATGCCCCTGCCAGGGGAACCGTCTCTGCCTGCAAGGCTGTCACTACTCACTTGGAATGAAAAGTGTGCACAGCAGAACTCTCAGCAAATGAAGGGCCTTACTGTTGTGGGGCAGTCAAACTGAAATGCTGTTTCCTGGAGAAGAAACAGGCTTTCTGCTGATAAAGCCCTCCTACAAAGGAACTGGAAGCCACGTCGATGTCATAAAGACAGGGAAGCTGTAAATAGAACTGTTGTGTCAAAGATGCATCTACATATAAGAGAGACAGAAATAAAAATATTTTTTACCTCCCAATTGCAGCACAAATGGGCAAGTTGCTGTGTTCTGTTTGAACAAGTGAGACACAGACCTTAGGTGGTGTTTGTCATCATGGCAATATCATCTTCACGTGGTGGAGCATATGAACTATGTATTTCTCAATCAAAAAGCAAGAAGATTGTGTTTCTTTGGTGTTTGGGGGGGGGAAAAAAAGAAAGAAAAAAGAAATGGGAAAAAGTAATCAGGCCATCACTAAGAGCTATAGACAGAATCAAGATGGACGTTAGGCCAGTGCTGCTGAGCATTACCAGCAAATCAGTCAGTAGGCCACTTGGTAGTTTTAAATGATGTGAGGGTCATGAGCCATGGGAACAGCAATCTGCAAGCACTGCATGAGGAGCATGCCTGATGCCTCTCAGCCCCAGCTTCAGGGTGCACACACAGTTGCTGTGTTTGTACTCTGTGCACATGCAGGTATGCCAAGACACGTTCAAGTGTTCCACAGATGGAAGCAGGCTCAGGCCAGATGAAATGTCCCAACAGACTTGAACCTAGTCCAGAAGCCAAAATATCCAAATTAGGAAGTTAAAAGATAAAATCCTTGGTAAAACATAATAGGGGAAAATAGAAATAGTGGAACAAGGAAGCAAAAAGTACTTACAACCCTCATTTAAAGAACATTAAAAAAAAAGGTAGAGATGAAATCATATTTTGTTCTATATTTCTAAGCACTTTTACTTTACTGTGGTGGCAGAGCAAGTCATGTACTTTCACTGCTGTATAGGCACAGAATACCTCCCTTCTCTTGCTTGTCTACATTCTGGCTCCCCACTAACAAAAACTACTAAAACTATTTATTTCCTGTTTCAGTCTTCACTCTTTCTCTTTCCTTTCTGACAAACTTTTGTCGATTTTACTAGCTGTCACTTGTCTCAAAGCTACAATGTTACAGACCCTAAATTTACCTCATAACATCAGATTCAGTAATGTTGCTTTTTAGCAAGAGAGAACTCTTAATAATCCCTTATGCCTTTGTCATCTACTGTCTTCATCACTGAGAGCTTTTTTAGTTTCCATGGCTGTCTGTTTGATCAAAGGAAATACCCAGGCCCTATATTTGATCTTTTACTTAACCCTTTCTGTCAGTCCCGACAAAAAAAGTTTTATTAGGCAGCATTAGGCTAAAGCTATCTGCCCTGAGCTAACTTGCAAGTATAAAAGCTTTGTATGATCTTGAATTTGCTGAGACATTGTTCATGTGATGCATCTGTGGCTGTTAATATATGAAAAAATATTAAAATCTGCGTACACTATTTTTTAAAATCCCACACAGTCTAGGTACTTGCAAGGTGCATAAGCAAAGAAATATACAAAACTACAAAGCAAAGCAAAGATAATACGTAAGAGAATGCCCTCCAAAACTGTCTTTGCTTGTCTTCAGGTGAAGAATTTCTTAAGTCAGCTCAAACATACATGAATTTTTCTGGATATGTAAATTTCTAGCACAGGCCTTGAATAGATACTCTTGAAAACCACAAAATATTTCCACCAAATGTTAAAAAGTTGGCTGACAGTCTGACTGAAATAAGCTGTTAATACTGTGATTTCTCTGTCAGCTATAGTGTTAATCTGAAACTTATTTCCTCTTTTTTCTGGTACTAGCAATGTGTAGAACTTTGCTCAGAATAACCCCCACATAACTGTTGCCTATGATTTCCAGTTCACATATCAAGCTTTACAGACTTCTGCATTACCAGTTTTTCTTGAATTATTCAGTTCCTTCAGTTAATGGCTACCAGTATGCTGTACATGCAAGAGTATGTGTTATAGCTTCATTTACTTCATGACATGTCTTAGTCATTTTTAAATTTAGATTTTTCTAAATGTTTTTCTAAATTTGCCTTGATGTCTGGTAAACAAGCTGTGAAGGATCAGTCACCATTAATACAATATGTCTATCCTGTACCAGAGAGCCCTTGAAGGGAGTTTCCAGCGTGACACCGCAGGACGTCTTGGCTTTTTGGAATGTTACAAAGCAAATTGTAAACAGTCTCCACTATGCCAGCACAAGCAACAGCTTTGGTACTGCTTTCTGTTAAATCTGCTTCCCAAAGATTCAGTGAATAACAGTTGTTTAGGAACAGTAGGCACTGTTTACCTTCTTGCTTTAACACACTGTAGTTTTCCCCAACACTTATATACCGTATTAGTTGTATTAATTGACAGAATGGCATTATTCTGTTTTACAGCTTTATGATAAGAATTGTTCCAAAAATTCATCAAGTCTATTTTAACTCTTGTCTTTCTATTCCGATTTCAATAGTTCAGAGAATGCTCCTAAGCAGCATACCTCTTCTAGGTACAAATGATTCATCATCACCCTCAAAGGCAACAAGCTTTATGTCTGATCTGCTTTCATAAGGTATACCATATTTCTGGTGAATTCTGTCTTGGTACAGTTTCTGTTCAGGAGCTGGCACTGATGACTAAACCTCACAGTCACTTCTTGGCTTAACAGATAATCATCTTAACCACCTTCAAGGAAACTTTGTGAACATCTGCGTATCCGCTTTTGTATTGTTCTTCACCACTGCAATGTGATATGTCTCTGTTGTAATGACTCAAAGGATCAGGTGAGTCATGTTTCTGAAGACAGATTTCTCTCTAGCTTTCATCAGCCTAAGGACTGGTAGGAAGCTCCTAATTAAGATTGCTATTGTCATAAGAAGGCCACACATCCTGACAAAAAGGTTTGTCTTCTTAACATACATTTTGTATGGGACAACATGGGACTCTGACCATCCTATTCCTTCATTTCATCACCATCTGTACAGGATGATTCGATAACTGAAATCTGTTCTTTTTCACATGCCATGTTTGAACACATAATGGCTATGTCTCTGCTGCAGGACCCAGAACTGCTTCCCATGTTTTGGGTCTGCACGTATGGGAGCTTCAGCTCCAGTCCTGCTCCATCTTGTCATGGAGACCTAGAGAAATTCACCGCCCTTTCCCTAAACTTTAATTTTCTGGGGAGGGAAGCTGGGTGTTCAGGCAGCAGAAGTGTCTTGACCTAATCCAGTTAACCTCTCAGTCTAGATGACAGATGTGGAAAGTGCATACCTGGCCACCCATCTTCTGCACAGCTTAAACAGAAGCCATCTGCCGTCTGCTGTTGTAGTACTAGAATATGTCACAACTCAAATATCAAAGCTGAAGTGGCAAGAGTGCAACATGAGCACTCTCACCTTTCACAATATTTGTTTCCTGCTGAGTTACCAAAACAAGTTCAATACTTACAAACAACTCTAGAATTCATTCTGTCCTTTTTTTTTTTTTTCCCCTTCACTTGGACTTTTGTCTAGTATATTTGTCACCAAAAATCAATGTCACTTACAGGTTGTAGCAAACTTTTGTTGATTTGAAGAAGACAAGGATATTTAGAGTATTTAAAAATTAATAATTAGGTTTGATTTCATCATTCTCTTAATGAAAGAATGCCCTCTATAAATGCTTGGTAATCTAATTTATTTTATAGTATATTATCATATGGTATATAACATAGCATATTACAAATGTGTTAGCCAATTTCTTAATGCCATCATATTTGGGAATTATTAATTTAATGTTAATTATCTCTTTACTTCCAGACTTATTCAGACTTTAGAGTTTCAGCTTCCACAGAGGGATGGTGGTTTAAAATTTGCAGTTGATACCTAGTTTTCTAAAAAATCAACTAAACCCCTAATTCTAGCTACAGGTATTATGTACAAATGCAGAGATGATACATTGGTCCTTTGCTGGAGAGAAAGGGAATGTCTGAAACTACTGGACAGGGTTTCCCCAAACTGTGGCTCAGGGCCATAGCTTCAATTTAATTGAGAAAAAATTCTGATAAAGGATAAGAACAGGATACCAGCAACCCAGTTCAAGCCAAAACAAAGTTTTTACTCATGATACTCTTCAACAGTTCAGAGTTGGAATCCAGTATTACGGCTTTTGTTTGATGCTGCAGACACTAATAACACCTGAACACAATGAATTTTATAAACTGTTCTCCTCTTTTCATCTCAGCTCCTTCTCCTTTCCTTCATCTTAGCTTCAGAACACAAAGTCTTTAACAACTCTGAAAATATTTTGTTGTCTGTTTTCAAATAGCTAGTAAAGCACACACTAGTATTTGTCGGCTACCATCTTTCATCTAAAAAACTCCAAGCAATTAAGAAAAATTATGATATTAAATATACAGAAGGAATTAATTGTTGAGAATTATTTGCATCTTATTCATGGATAAATTGAGACAGAAGTACCTTTGGTAAGCCAATGGCAAAGCTAAGCCTGGACCATTCTGCCCTCCATCCTCTGTTCTGACTGTGCAATATACATTAACTATGACATGAAGAATGAGAAGCTTCAAACACTGAGGAGAATGCTTTTTAGGAAGAGTGAACTTCTGTTGTTCTAGTACAGATGTGTTTGGTTAAATAATTTTAATTATAGAGCAGAGAACACTAGCCTTTGCTTATATTTTATTGCTTGCATTGCAGTTGCATAGGTTGTATGGTACTATTATTCAAAGTTAGCTTAATATAAGTTTCAAACGCATAGCTTACCTGTGATTTTACTTTAAATTAAATATAGACATTCAATATTTGTTTCTAGCTTCTCACTTTTCATTAAACCCATGCATTTCTTTAAAATTTAATAATGTGAGCTTTTTACAACCATTTGAAAATCTGGGTTATGTAGTTAAAACACTGCAAATAATTCATATGATCAGACTAATATAACTTTAGTAATATAGTCACTTTTAGAATTTTGTGATTGTAATTCAGCTACCAGGAATCTGTAAGCAATTGTCTTCACATGGTCCTGGGTGAGTATTTCTTATATAATGAATGACTCCAGAAACCTCTTATTCTTGGAATACATTATAGTATATAAAATAAAGTTGCAGTTTTACCTGACAATTTTCTTACTATAAAGTCTGTTGGAATGTGGATTTTAGGTTATGTTTGTATTACTGCATCTATTGTTTACTGTGCAGATAGAGGACTCAACAGCTCAGTTATGTGTTGTACTTCTTCCTGAGAGATACGAATATGTGGAATTTATCTCACTGATATAGGAGTTACCTCATCACTCATGAGCAAAGCTGCCCCCAGTGGGTAATGGGACCATTGTTATCAGGCAAAGATTTACCCTGAGGTAAATCATATCCTGCCATTGCTTTTCAGACACCATGTATTGACTCCAGAGGATATTTTGTGTAATGTATGATAGTCTTATACAGTCCTTACTTTAATGTACAATTGGCAACTTAGTGGTATTGTACAAATTAGTTTTCTTACAAAAAAATAAATACAACCCATTCAGTAAAGGTTTGACTATCTTTCACAGGAAATTTTAGCTTATATTGTCTATTTAAAATACTCATGTTATTTTACGCATATATGCATTATAAACAGGCAAGCACATAAGGCACCCATGGGACAACCCTGCTTTTTAAATGCATACGTAAATACATAGATACACATGCAGCTGTTGCCACATGTGCTTTGACGACCTGCTCATCCTAATTGAGTAGGTAATAGTAAGGAACAGGAAAGAGAAAAAGAGAAGGGAATGAAGAAGAAGGGGTGTGGGTGTGAACAGGAAGGAAGTATCGTGGTCTGGCCAGGTATCCCTCACTGCTTTGCCAGTGAGTGAGGACTCCTCTAAAAAGCCACGTGGAACCAGGAAGCCCTTTGATAAAATGGCAGCCACACCACTGTCATGATGTGCAGTATCATGCAATTAAGGACAATAAAATCAGAACTCCTGTGACAGGTCTGCAGGTCAGTCACCCAAAATTTCTAGTAATTAGTAAATATTGGGTGACTTAGTATTTGAGGACAGATGTTAAGCCCCGCCCTTCAAAAAAGTCCATTTCAGAGAGAGTTTACACCCAGATACAGTCATAATTGATGGCTTTGCTCACCCTTGAAAATCTGGACCATAACATCTCTGCCTCATTTCCTTTTGTAAACCAGAGACAACAGGTATTTTAGCAGGATATTCTGAAGATTGCCTAATTCTTTGCAGGTGCTAAAACCCTTATAAATTAGAAGCAACCTACCAGTGATAGGTGGTTTGCCCACATTTTATTCTGTAACTGACTGACTACAAGTCTCATGTTTATGGGATTTTCTGAGATGCTTACTGTTGTGGGTTAACCCTGGTAGGCAGCTAAACACCACACAGTTGCTCCCTCTCTCACTCTGCAGTGGGATAAGAGAACTGGAAGGACAAAAGTGAGAAAACTCATGGATTAACTTAAAGGTGTTTTAATAAGTGGAGGAGGAAAAGACAGAACAAAAAAAAGAGAAACAAGTGATGCAAAAATCAGTTGCTTAAAACCACTAGACCTTGGTTTTAACCCAGGCAAGAGGAACCCTGGCAAAACTCTCTCTCACCATAGGAGATACTATGAAGAAAATAAACTCTATCCCAGCCAAAACCGGTACATTATCCAAACAGAAATATAAAACACTTTCCTATATAATAAACAGAGTAAAAATCCATGCATTATTTGCGAATAAACACCATGCATTTTCAGTTAAAGTTGACCATATGGATTAATTATTATTATTATTATTATTGTTATTACCATCATCATCATTATCATCATTACTATTATCATTATTCATTATTATTGTTATTATTAGCAGTATCAGTATATCAAAGCATTGACTTCCGGACACTGATTGTTTTTAAGGAAATCAGCTATTAGGTAATTAGGCAAATCTTGCTTTGGCTAAAGGATGTAAATCTAAAATTTAAGATAAATATTCTATGTGGAACGTTTTAAATACATTTCTGCGTGAACAAGGATAACGAAAGGCAGGAAGAAAGATTGGGTCATGGTCCCTAAACAAACACAGAAAACTTAAGAAAAATATACTAACATTGGGGCAGCAGGTATTAACTCATGTTAATTTTGAGAAATGCAAAATTATGTTTAGTGGAAGGGATTGTTTACCTTATCTTTACTCACTGATGTGTTCTAAAAATATCCTAAACATATCAGTGAAGCTTAATATCAATCTCTTACACCTGAAAAGGAATAAAGCCTAAGAAGTGGGATGGAAGAAAGTCCTAGAAGATGTTATAATACTAATAGCAAATACTGTCTGCTTACTTGTCCCACTGGCTGAAATCTGACCTTAAAGAGGAACTATCAACAACTTGAGTTTAATTGTACTAGTATCTTGCTTATTCCATTATGTTTTTAGAAGAAATAAAATGTATTCAAACAACAGGTGATGAAAATGGTTACAGCCTACAAGCAATTTCTAAGTGGCTGAAGGAACAGATGATTGGGGCTGCTTAGTTAAAAGAAAAAGAAAGACAAATAAACACATCAGAGAGAATATATTTGATTCCAATAAAACAACAAAAGTTGCTGAGAAGGTCAATAAGGAATTCCTGTTTACCCTCTAAAAGTACAAGAACAAAAATGTTTTATGAACTAGAAAAGCAATATACTTTTACACAGTTTTTAATTAACCTGTGAAACTGGTTGTCAGAAAATATCAGTGCACTCAAGAGTTTAAGAGCCTTTGAAAAAGAGATGACATTTTATCTGAGTAATGAGAACATCCACAGTTAATTTAGTAAAAAAATAATATTTTGGACAGGATGCAAACTTTCATACTTCAGGATATTAACCAATTTCTGTTTAAAAGATCAAAAGAATTTTCTTCTGGAAGGTTCTTAAAAAAATTCTCTGTGCATTTTGCAGTTAATTTGGTAGTGCCCACAGCCAGCCAGACACAGTGACCACAATTTTGCAGTGTTGAATAGTGCCTGGATGGTCCACTGGCAGTGTCTTGCGCACGTTAGATCCAGAGAGACTAGATCCCCACGTTGTGAAAGATTATACTCTTTATGTTACTGTAAAGCACACAGATTTCTTGTGGAAGACTTTCCAGGCTCTAATTTACTATTGGCTTTACATTTCTATTATTTTCTCAATTTCAGAATTTAATTAGAGTTTTAAATGGTAGATTTAGTCTCCAAAAGCTGGAAGGGTCTATTCCAGAGTCTTAATACATGCAAGATTTTGGTTTCAGTCTTGCTTGCTGCTGACTACAAGGAAAATAATATTTCACTTTTTCTTATCGATACAATTCACTATTTTGCCTATTGTGTCTCTTACATTCTTTGACATGACTTTCTCCTGTAACTATTCTTACTCTAAACTTTTTGTTACTGAACACAATGGAAACTTCATTCAGTCCACACTCTTTCCATAGTGTTTCATTGTCTGGTTGTTTTGTAAAGAATTGTAAACGGGAGAAACTGTTCATTAAAATAATCCTTTTAGTCCCTACATACTTCAGTTCTACAGATACACACACACACACACAGAGTCATGCATTGTACCTGCAGTTAAGCTAAAAAATAAACTTTCTGAAGTCTGCTGTATCTCTACAATGAGATGATAAGCTTTTTGCATTTGTTTTTCTTTAGTAAAAACTAAGGCTAGACAGGAAATATAAGCAAGGGAAAAAATATTTACTACAGAATTTTGATGTTTTTCTTTGTTGAGCAAAATGGAAAGGATTTCAAAAGTCGTTTCAAAAGGTGAAAGGCTTGAACAACCAGCTAAATTACTGATGTCACACTGCTTTTCCTTGTTGAAGCCAAAGGCTTGACCCTTAGCCTTTCATTTCCCAAGCAACTTACTTAACCCCAACTTATTGAACTGTTCTGGAAATAGTTGCCTAGCAATTTAATCCAGTAAAATAATCTGAATAGCTAACTAGGCACTGGGCATAGAATGGGACTAACTCCATAAGTGCGGTTAGGGTACTTGCATGTTGCAGAGGACAACTGGAGGCTTCTAACTGAGGCTTCCAATTTTGCCTTTTTCTCTGGTTTGTTGGTTATTCTGTTCTAGGGAAAGAGATACTGAGGTCTTCAAAGCACATGTGCTAAGCTGTTGCTCTGACTTATCTTTTTTAAAAGTCCATCTCTAATGACATTTTATCGAAAGCAGACTCCTAAGACTTGTTGTTAAGACTTGTTGTTTCTTAACATCACATTTATTCTGAATGTAAATGAGAGTATCTGAGTATGTGATGAAATTATCATTGAAACGACATGTTCTGTAACCCTGTTAAATCTGCATTTTCAGACAAAAACATTCCATTGGAAAATTCCCAAATGGCTTTTATAGTCAATACATGCTGTTTTCTTGTTTTCTTTTAGAACACCTAAAATAACAACAAATTGCCCTCTGTATTTTACAGACTCAAGGGCTCTATCCCAACATCCATGAACCTACATATTAATTTCTTTCTCCTCGTAGTATATGCATTTTGATTAATGTTACACAGAATAACCTTCAAACATAGCATCCAGATAGAAAATACCATGGTCAGATTAGTGCATTGCTGGTCTTAATACAATTAAGATGCAATGTGTTGGTTGAAAATACTGAATCCATGTTCATGCAAGTGATTGCTGAGGACCCAAACCTAACATGTCTAGGCAAATACTGTGTTAATGTGGAAGCAAAACAGTTACACAAAGACACGAGCTGTCTGTGGCATAACACCTTCCCCATACAGGGTGTTCTCAACATTCAGTTACACTTTGGACAGTAAGGGAGGTACATTCATGTATGGTGATGGCAGAAATACCTTTTTCAGCAACTTGTTTTCTATTTTGCAGTCTTTCTTCTAACTGTTATCTCACTACATGAAAGTCCACTGGTTTGCAGGAGCTAAGTACTACTGCACGTGGATAAGGTGATAAGGTTGTGTCTGGTACAAATTTTGAAAAAAAAAATTAGATGTTCTGTTCTGGGCTCTGCCTTTTCCTTTGGATTAAAACCAAGTCGTTGTGATCATATGTAGAACCAATACCACGTAATTGGTCAATAGCACCCTTCTTCAGCTTATCACCTATCAGCTTAAAATCTATCATGCAAACCCAACTGTGTATGGGGAGATGGACAGAGGTTCTCCCCATCCCTGCTGCTGCCTCTATGAAGAGTCTGTTTAGAACAAGCTTCCTGGGGACGCTCCATTAGCTTAAAACATATTCTATAGCTCTTTTTTTGTTGTCAGCTTTGTTTTGTTTCCCAGCCAAAAACCTTCAAAAGCTTTTAAACAACGATGGGGCCAGGAAAAACTGTTGTTTGAATTTAAAAAGCAGAAAAGTCAGCCGAGAGTCTCCTGTACACATGATTTCTTTCATTCTCTATTTCTTGCGCTAAGCCAATTACTTAATGGACAGAAAGTTACTTTAAAATCCTTCAGAGTGTGAGGAAGATTATGGAAAAACCTCCCTAAGCAATGGAAAACAACGTATAAATAATAAGAACCTAATAATTCCCTTTAATGAAAGACTGCTCACAAGGGAGGAAAGATACGCATACATATGCACTAAAATTAAGTCATCCTACTTATATGCTCTTGTCCCTGTGAAGTATACTCTTCAAGCACCATTCTGAAGCTTAAATGTTGCAATGCTTCATGATCCAAGACATATGTAGGGAGAAGACAGTGCTGTACTTCTGTCAGCTCATTTTTGGCAGCTCTCCTGACTACAGAAAACAAGAGGAAACTGTATCATACTATTTCTATTTTGAAAAATTCCACAGAAACCAGATATTTCTTCACCCTACCCACCCCCACTCCCCAAAAAATACACAAACCCAAACCTAAACAAAGACCCAAAACAGCTGAGGAAGCCTGATAGTCACATACTTGGGTACAGGCGTAGAAAAGGCTTAAAGAGTTTAAGCCTTCTTCAGTAACCTGAATTTGGGTCCTTCGGCGTGCACCCCTCTGTACCATTTAAGGCAGACACAGGCTCTGGCTACTCATCTGGGATATGAAAAGTCCAGCTTTAAAGCCTCTTCATATCAGATGGAATAGATATAAACATCAGCAGCTTTTCTCCATGCAGTATTACTAAGCTATTTCTGGCTGTAGGTAGGCAGGAACAAAGAGACAATACAGACTCACTATATGATTACCAACTAACACTTTTATTTACCTACCTACCTACCTATCTATCTATCTTCCTTCTAGCTTCTTGTAACCACAGTAATAGTTTCTACCATTACGAAAAATCATTTAATGAAAAAATATTCCAACACTAGCAACCAGAAGTGACAAAAACCTGGGATGGACCTTGCAAATGCTAGCTGTCTACCTTCTAGCCAGAAAATCTGGTTGCCACTTTCAGAAGTCATTTTGTAGTTTGAATTATTTGCTAGAACAGTATGAGAGGGCAAAGTTACCATTGTGGAAAAACGCTGCTTTAATCCTTAACAAATATTCAGAAAGTAATGCTTGACCTCCTTTTATCCCTAAGCCCCCAAATTATCTTTTTTTATTCACATACAATTTACATTGAATTTCAGAACATTTCAGTCACTTTTATTTCACCAGCATCTCTTGTCATTCTGCTTATGTTTTCTTGGTGTCCAACAGCAGCAGCTGTTTTCTGAGCAGAATCATAGGTTATTCCCTAACACTTCATTGAGCTGCAGTTCCTTCCTGCACAGAATGGGCAGATACTTTCCAAAACAACTTTATGCAAATCAGTTAAATTCTGTCCACATCTTGGCTCCTGAGGTGAACGCTTGACAGAAATACATTCTCAATTGCCACATTTTGAACCATTCGTACCTCTTCCAGGTGTTGGATCAGTGGGTTCACCTTAACAGTACAAAAAGCATGACTAGTGAGCCATGGAGCCCAACTAGGGCAGAACGCTTTGGCTTTAACAGGTTTAAACCCATTACAGACAATATTGGTTTAAACAAAAAGCGAGGATTGTAGGTGGGGCTGTGCGGGCTGACAAGGCAAAACTGGCATCTGTTGGACGAAAAAAGGAGGTGGAAGGTAATGTTCTTCAAAAGCATGGTGTCCACGAAGGTGTGGAGGTGTGTGGGAGCTGAAGTTCGCACTTTCAAAATGTTGATTAAGGGTCTGCTTATCTTGAGTCCTTTCAAGCAAATAGGGGAGCTGCCACTGACATCAGTAAGTTTTTACCCCATCTTCCTTCTGTATTTCTAAAATATACAATTATTTAGTGCAGAAGATCTAAGGAAAGTAATATAAGATGCAAAACTGTTTTCATGAGGGTACTTTGGGGCTATAAAATGAGTGTTTGGAGGAAAAAAATGACTTTCTGTTTCCTACCATCATACCTAGTTATGCAGTGAAATGTTTTCTATGTTCAAAAGACCTGTTAAACACACCAGTCCTGTATTTTTGCACAGAATGTCTGGAGGTGTTTTGTTTTTCTCTCACTTAATCTATTAGTGCTATATAAGTATATAGCATCCGCTACCACCCTCTTTTTAAGAATGTGAATACAGTACTTCATTATTAACTTTGCAACTCTCAGAAATTATTCTTTGTGGGAGAAAGAAGAAACTCCCCCAACTAATTAACTAATGTGCTATTTTGTTCCCTAAATTCTCCTTTAAAAGTGTGCATAGATGAAAAGGAGTCAAAGCTCCCACAAGGTTTAGTATATTCCACTTGTACACCCTCTGTGAATTTATCACATGATAAAGAAAATTTTTCCAGTCTGAACACAGCTGTTACAATCCCCTCAGTTGTTACAGTTGCCCAAAACACTGTTTAGCCTAAGTTTCCCCTACAGCTAGACAGGTTACTTGTGAAATTCTCCTGACTTTGTTTTACTAGAAAGTATCACACTGTTGGAACCGTATTCCCTGTTTGCTCATTTGATCATGTATAGTGTGTATAACATACTGTATTTGGTTAATGGCACTTCTTTTTCTTATTAGAAAAAGCACAATTTTTTATATCATACTCTGCAAAATGTATTGACTATACAGTCATCTAAACCTATGTTTGCAATATATGTAATGAACATGTATGAAGCCTAGATAACAAAACTGTCCTTTTTTCTGCTATTGTATCCACTTTAACAAGGTTATATTAAGCTAAACAACAAATCAAAGACAGCCCTGATATAATTGTTATTTAATTTTCTTGAAGCATTCTTGTATAACCTGAATTTAGATTTCTTCACAGCCCTTTTCAGATAGCTCTAAAAAACAGTTAAGCAGATGCTTTTACTGAAGAACAAAGGCAAATGCAATGTCACTCAGGAATTCACGTGCCCTTTGAAGAGGGGTTTTTCCTGGGTGCTGCTTTGGATATGAGAACAGGTCTGGAGAGACAGAGACAGGCAGAGAGGAAAGCCTTTTTCAAGGGTCGTTTCTATCAGCATCAACACCAGCTCAGTGGATTCTGGTTCACTCCCCACTTTCAGCTGCTTGTTTCTGGCCCCAGATGCCTCCTCAGTTGTGTCAGAACAACCATTTGTGGGGCTCTGCAGTGAACCAGACCAGAGAACTGGTATCTGTTAAAAATATCTGAGTATTTTTGACCTGTTTCAGTTTCTGAACTGGCTTACCACATGGCCTGCCAGCTATGCTCCCCTAACAGAGAGGGCAGTGCAGGAACAGAAGATGAGAGGCAGCAGGGACAAAAGTGGGCAGGAAGAGCTGAAGCTGCTGCTGCTGCTGAAGTCTGTGGAAGCTTGGCCTGAGCCAGCCCCAAAGAAAGTGCTGTCATAACCCTGAACTTGCAACTAAAAGAGGGTATTGGTTGAAAGAGGTTTGGATCTTGAATGCAAAGACTGAAACAGGATTTCTCCCTTGGCAGAAGATCCTTGCCTTTAATAGTTTTTGTGAAGGAGCAGACCTGTGTCGGAGACATTTCCCTCTGCTACCAGTTTGTGTTGATGTTAACAAGTGCAAAACCAGACTGGTGAAAAATGTCTGGCAAACAGTTGAAATAAGTACAGCGGTGAGAAGCCTGAAACATCACTTTGTCCATTTTTCTGCTTTTCTTCATAAAGTAGAATGAATCAGAAAATCAGCTCAGCAAATTATGTAATTGCCAACAGTTCTACTACACATCTTGTTTGGTAGGCCAGGCCACTATCACACTTTCTAATGGGAAATCTTCCAGTAGATTCATTTAATTCTACAACATATCTGGCAGTTATATTGGCCAGTCCTTCAATATTAAATTGTCCAGTTGTCTAATTGATTTAATAGGTGACATTGATAGTAGCAAGAGGATGTTTATGAAACAAAGCTACATGCTTTGGTAGGTAGTTTCTGCTTTGAGAACTTTAGGTTTTCTTTCTTCCACAACTAAAATCAAGAGCTTTATTTCAGGTGTCAGACAAAGACGTTACTGCAGCTTAACACAGGGCTGTGCAGTGGCTGAGTGCTGTTAACTGTTGGATCAGTTTTAACAAAAGGCAATTGCAAACTGATGTAACATATCTTTGCACTATTTAATTACCTGCAAAATAATGTCAAATCATCTGACATTTCTCGTGCCCTACCAACAGCCTGATCCTGACTTCAATGGGAATCTGAGACCTCTGTATTGATCTTCTCATTAATCCTGCCTGGTAACACCTTCCTTTTCTGTCAAAATATTGCTTGATTGTTCTTCTTTTACACAGCTGTTACATCTATTAATACAGCTTAAATAAAAGCATGTTCTGGTTCTACAAACAGTGATACACATGTTTAGCTTTAGGTTTGCAACTAGGCCATGGAAGTCAAAGTTGTTTCAGTTTAAGAACCCATGTAACTATCCAAGGATTAGGACTATAGCCATGTAAAAATAAATATCAGAAACACAAATGAAAATACTTGAGCATATGCACAGCTTACTGTAGCATTACTAAGTCATTAGGGGTGATTGGTTGTGCCAGCAACCTAATACAAACATCAGATGATTTTGCATCTCCCTGATTGATCATACATTTGTTAGAGATGATGAGATGAATTTCATATTTCCATACAGCCTGAAAAAACTGATAAAATGGAATAGGATGGTATAAAACAGAGAAGACCTTCTTCCGAATCCTGAAGGTCATTTCTTCATGAATACAGAAATATACCATCTCTTGGTAAAAAAGTACAGATATATTCTGTAACATAATGTTCTGTATTTATATTTTAAACATTTTAATGAAATATTAAACAGATTCAGTTTGAGATCCTGTTATTAAGCTATAGGAAAGGTCATGACAGTAGAGAGACTGCAATAGCTGGTCTGAACAAAGTAGCTTGTTATTCAGTAACAAAACGAAGTTTTAACGTGGAGCTGATATGAAATAACAAAAACTCATAGCTTTCTTGTTTCTTATTTTCTGTATGTAATCTTTTTCTCGGGGGGTGGGGGGGTTAGGGGTGGAGCAGGGTGTTGCTTCTTTAAAATGTTTGTTCTCGAACTCACCTCTTTCTTATCCTTTCCTTTCTCCTTCTTTTATAGCCCCTGCTTTTTCCTCTGCATTCTCCCCTCCCCCTAGTTCTCTTCGAATTTGATCTCATCCATATGGTCTTAGACAAATTGGCTGCAAAAGATCTGGGTAAGGTGAGCAGATGTCCTGTGAAAAAAAGTCATCAGGGTGTCCATTTTTTGCCCATTTCTTCATATTACACTACTCAGTTGCACAGTAGGCGAAAAATAATAAGCAATTTACATAGAGAAATCCTTGGATAAACCTTTGTTAAAATACTGGAAAAGAAACTTTTGCAATACTTTGTTAAAATTAAAAAAGAAAAACAAAAAACATTGTTCATTCTTTGCAGTTGTGCCAGCAGGTTGTCTAAAACATCTGCTCTGGTAATATGTCACAAGAAATAGCCTGTGCAGGTTAGGCCAGTACATAATAGAAGGAAATGTATTTTTAAATGCCAGGTTTTAAAAGAAGACAGATCTGCTTGGTATCTCATTATAAGGGAAATGGCTTTTTATGTCACCCCATCAGTAGTTGTGCAGCTTTGGGGAAAGTTTCAAAGGTTACGATACATACTTTTTAACTCTTAACTAGCTTACGATTTTTCCAATGAAAAAACTCTGGATGCTTTTAATTCTGAAATAATAAAATTGGCTCTCTTTTTTGTCTTTTAAAAATGAAAGGTAATTTGCAATATATCTGCATATGGCAAATATTCTTCCTATTTCTGGACAGAAAAACTCCTTAGGAACATTATGTGGGGTTCCTACTGTAGATGTTCATTTCTCTGCATGTTCACCTGCATATACATACATGAATCTCAAAAATCTTTTGGGGCTGACTCTGACTTGATGGTAGCCTAACACTGAAGTAAAATCACTGGCTTTCCTAGAAGTGCCTAGTCACATCAGTGAAGCATAAATTCAGCTTTCAGAAAGCTTCAGCTTTATCTGAAGACAGCAGAATAGACCTGTCTTTAGTCAAAAATCCTTGCATAAATCTGCATGTTTTGGAACCAAATTCAGTAAGTCACTAAAATGTGGACTGAATTTCAGTATGCTTTCACATGTTTGCACAATTTGACAAAAAGAGAGACAGTTAAGCATGCACTCATGTAATTTACTATATCATGGATTATCCAGCAAAGTACAAAAAAATTTTAGGTGATACAAGGTTCCTGACTATATTCAACATTTAAATACATGATTCCCTTGGAACTACTTACGATCTGGCAGTCATGCAGGTACTTAAGGATTTCAGTGAACTAGATGCATATCATTAAGTACTAGGCATTAACTTCCTCCTGCTTACACTGATTGTAAGCATATAATAAAAATAACATAAAAATTACACTGACTCAAGTAAGAAGGCAATATCTTTCTGGATACACTATGATTATCTCTGCAGTCACAGTGTTATTAGTTCAAAGAGTTGCTCATGAGAAAAAACACAGATACAGAACATTTTTGACTAAATTTCACTGGGAAGTATATGTATTTCTGGTTAAAAGTTTAGAGAAAGCAGTCCCATAATAGAAGTAACCTGCACAATTTTCCATTTACTACAGACAAGTCCTTGCTCTGCCATTCTGGGGAAGGGTTTTAAAGATATGCCACTACACTCTTAACTGACTTTCCTGGAGTGGCTGCCAGTCTAGTTTTTCACAGGCAAAAATCCTATACTGTGAAAGTTTTTGAGTCTATGCCCTTGTAGGTAAGTACAAAATAGTAAAACTTAGAATATTTTTTTAGAATAAAATGACTGTTTCTTTGCTTGAATTATCTGTTGATTGAAACTGAACAGAAAAAGCTTCCACATCTTTCCTTTGTATAGGTTAATCTCATAACTATATTTATTTTTTTTTTAAATGAAGTACTATTTCCTCTGTTGAAAAGCTGAACATATTTTAAAACCACAATTAAGAAGTGTGAGAAACAAGGGAAATGAATGATGAAGTATAAAAATGTGTCAGAAGAAAAGGTCCTGATTATCTGAGGAGGGTTCTGCTTTGCATTGATATTACATAATAGTATTCTGGTCTGAACTACTCTCAATTTCTTAACCAAATTACCCTTTAAATTACCAAGCAAGGGCCATATGCTTCCCTCATTTATGCTGTGCATATCTCAGATTTTCACTTAATTTAAACAAGAGAGACATGATAAGTGTCTCTTTAGTTTAAAAGAAACCTATGTGCATCTCTTTTAGTGCAATTTTCTGAAAGTTACTGTGGTGAGAAATTTTTTTTCAGAGCCCTCATGTTGTTTGACTCGGTCTAGAAGTTATTCCTTTTTAACTCCTTTACAACATCATCTTTCTGGTCAAGGACTAGTCAAGACTTTTCAGTGCTTCACAGTGGCTACTTTATTTTCCTAAGGACAGTTATGGTTGGATGAATAGCATCTGAGACAAGAAAAAGACTGAGATTCAGAAATTAACTACAGTTTGTTCCTAAATTTAAATTCATTCATAACTCAGAAAGACCACAAAGATTAGTAATGTGCCTAAAATAATGCATAATGTTTAGATAACTTACTAAATCTGGGTTCATTTGCTTGCAAATAGAGTAACTGGACAGGTGTCAGAATGCACAAGTTAAGACTGCTTATGTCCATATGTTCATAATTTGATTAAAAATGATATTTTTCTTGGTGGATTATACATTCATTGTGGTATTGAAGCATTTTCTTTACTGTTTCATGTGGTGCTGCGACTGTTTTTCTAGTGGTGCTGTGTTAGGTGATAGAACCAAAATGGTAAAACCTCTAACAGGAACTGAGGTTAGCCAATTGCATAAGTAATATTAAACTGTTGGGGCAACGTTAAGCTTGTTATGCTCCATTTGCTGCCTCCACAAGATCATTTCCTACTTGCATTTCCTTAAAAGGGTAATAGATTAAGTGTAAAAGGAGGGTGAATAGGCTGATTTAGGATTTACCTACAATGGTTTATGGACAGCTAGAGGCTGGTCACAACTAAGTAGACTTCTTGATGAAATAACTACTGTGGATATAGGAAGAGGGAAACAACAGCATCTACTTCTCGACTTCCAAAATTTCTCATAGGACAATAGATGAATCCTGTTAAGTCTTCCAAAATGGTGACATAGAGTGTACATCTATTTCAATGTCTGTACCTCCCTTATGCTAGGTCAGAGAAAACAGAAGGTCATTAGATCTCAATGATTTCCATTTGAATGTGAATGTGGGACTCTCATGTTCTAGGCAAGACCAAATTCTCTGAATCTTTCTGTGGGGAGTTGACCTGAAACTCTTGTAAGGAGGATTAGAATAACACATACTAATTAATGCAGACTTTACAAGACACAAAATGTCTGTAAGTACATCAAGAGCAAGTCCTCACATTATCTCCTCTAATATGCAGATCCATCACTCATTTATAGCACTATACCAGATCTCTCTCTTGCTTTAAAACACCACATGCAACTGTGCCCTAGGGTCTGCCAACCAGCTGGAGCTAGTGTCTCCGTGTAATTATTTTGCTGTTAGGAATACACTCCCTGGTAGAAACTCACTCTGCCACCCTGTCCTTCCCTACTGCTGCAGCCAAGCCTGGCAGCCTCCTCCAAGGGCAATGCTGACCTGCCCATTTAGTAATGAGGGGATCCAGCTCAGCTTCTCACACACTAGGAAGGCGAATATTGCACTCAGGGACAAGCAGTGAGAGGACAGAGAGAGAGAAAGATGCTTTTTAAGTTCGGCGGCTCTTTAATTCAAAGACTAGCCAAACAAAAAGGACACCATAAAATTTAGAGAGAAACCCTGAGATCTGGAGGAGAAAGAGTCATTCATGTCAGCTGGCTTTTCAGGTTTCTTTTTTCTGCATCAATGTAATTTTTCAGTTAGCTAAAGCAGAAAGATACTTTTTTGATGACACTTAAAGCTTCGGTGTCCCTGAGTTAGCCATCCTTGAGAAACAGAGGGTATCTGTATATATGGGATTACCAATAACCTTGATGCCATGAGTGATGTTTTCAGGTTTGCATGGTTTTGTTTGGGGTGTGCTGTGGTGTGGTGGTTTTAGGCTGTGGTCTGTTAGCACTGCTCTGGTGGCCTGAAGCAGCTGGTCCATCATTTTATAACAGACTTCAGGAAGACAGTCTGTGCTTATAAATGTATGGCAGAGGTCAAGGGATATCAGTGTTGCATCCTACTGAGCAAAAGCCTACGTAAATCTTAAGACAACACAAAGCATTTTGTTGGCACCCATACTCAGTCCATGTGGGGAAGGAGATAAGGGATGGTACCATATCTGTGTGATGAGCAATTCGAATTGTGTTAAAGCTATGGCTGGTGGGGCAAGTCAGCAGCAGAAGTTTGAAATTCAACAGACCCAACAACAGGTTTCTACACGTTTTTTCTCTGCCACTGTCACAAATTACTTGTCATTTACTATTTTCCTATTCATTCATGTATACAGCTATAGGAATCAATGCTTTGTGCCCACTGTGGAAATCTGATGGCAGAGGACAGTTCAGTGAAACACCGTAAAAATAACAGCAACAATAATTAGTACTTTATCTTAAATTTTTTTCTTGCTTTGGTTTACCAATTGCCTGGAGGAACACTTTGGTAGATAGCAGAGATCTCCATGCCAAATCAAGAGAGACAATCAGAGTGCCATTCTCATTTTTACCCTTAACAGATCTTCAACCTTCTTCTTTCATCATCAGTGCCTAATGAATATATTAGGATAATGCTGTTTGTGACAGTGTTTGTGTAGTGACATGTGTGTGTTATGCTCTTCATATGACATCTGTTAAACACGGCTGCCATAGTTATTTCAACACAATGCAAAAAAAAGTTCAGTTGTGAACTTTGAGTTTCATGGGCTGGTGGGGAAGAATGACATTGGAAGGGTTCAAAAAGCGTGAAAGGATGTTAGAAAGGATTTATATGCTTTATTTGGCCTAATGTACCAGTTTCAATACTTAGCAGGTTCATTCAGTGTGGAACTGTGGTACTGCTACAGCATTTGTGCCAATCACTTGGTCTGCCTTTGGTGCTTTTCACTTTCTTTTCTACCATGGCACAAAAGTCTTCACCTAATGTACAACAGGCCCTAAGTTCTAGTTTTGCATGTGGTCAAAAGGAGATAAACTCCTTTTATCCTTTGTGCAAATCAATATTATGGCAGCTAAGATGTCATTTTGTGGCTATTCTGTATTCTATACAGTATTCTGTATAGTATTTCTACAGTAATTATTTTGCTGTATTCTGACTGTTTCAAGTATAGTACGATATATATAAAACACAGGATAGGGATCGGTGAATCTCCAACACATGCATGTCACACATGCACAGATGACAGGATTATCAGCCTCTGATGGTAGAATTAATTTTGTTAACCTTATCTGTAGCAGAAGTGAAAAATATGCAGGTGGTGAATAAATAGTATGAAGAGATAATAGAATTACTCAGCCTCATTAAATGGCTACACATTGTGCTATTTAGTAATGCACTCAATAGCCAAGTGTCTTGAAGAGCAGGTACAATAGATTATTAACTGTAGGGGGACTGCACACATAAAGACATAACTGTTAAGGGGATTCAATGCATTCTGCTCAGCACCATATGCATAGACACATAAAACAGTTATTATTACAACATTATCTCAGCTTGTCTAACACAGCTATCCCCATCCTTTCACTCAGTCGTTTTTTCTCTGCTTTTCTCTTTTTTCTTTTTTCAGACTCTAGATCTATAAAGGAACAGAACAAAATCTTTCAAATTGAAATCTCACACCTCTCCACCCTCCTTAAGAAAGGAACGAATGCTATCAACAATACTCATTAATCAGCTATAAATGAAAGTAATAATAATCTGCCATGCTCTTCTGCCCATTAACATAAGTAGCATGAAATGATAATTTAATAGTATGCAGTACTTCATCAATAAAAGTATCCAAGCAGCAAAGCACAAACACTAACAAGTGTGCAACACAGTCAATTCTTATTGCATCCCCAGGACCTGATTCATTTTTCATCAGCTGTAATGCCAGCTTGCCAAGTCACAGAAGGGAGGAATGAAAGCTGCTACTTCAGCCTCACTAATGTGTAAGAGGGAAGAGGGCTTCCACTCCCTTAGCACTGCCTGCCTGAAAAGCTGTAATGTCCCCGTGGTGTCGCCAGCAGGGACCCTACTATCATCTTCTGCTTCTACCACTGTGGCATTTTTTTCTGGTCCTATACAGCTGCTGAGAACAGCCAGCTCTTCCTTTTTTCATCATCTTATTTCACCTTGGAAATGAAGAGTGTCACATGTTTGGCTCTTAAAATGGAAAGTACCGCAACTGCACGGTGGTGCAGTGTGCCATAGTAGGTGGCTGGCCAACACACAAGCAATTTGCTGGGATCCTATCTGCAGCTTGGTTGTCTCTTTGTCCAGTTATTACCATGGTTCCCACTCACTCAGGCATTCGATCTTACACATGCTGGTTCACCAGGTGAAAATTTTCATCCTGATGAAGCTGGTTGGAAATTCTCTATCAAAGTGTTCTATGGAAAATGCAGATTCTGCAACATAAATGTTTACCATGGTAAAAGTTCTATTTTGCCAGAAGTGGAACAAAATGGAAGTGTTTTCTTACAGGGAAGTTGTGACTTGTATCTCATCCACCTGTCTCCTCAGGGAAACACCCTGTCCTTTGAGAATAATTGCTGTCTTTCCTCAGCTTTGACTGATAGTGCCCAGCCCAGCTCATAGAGCCATAGAGGTGAAGGCAATGCTTGGTGTATAGCTTCTGTATGGCATCCCAGCAGCTGCCTTAACACTGCATTGGGTAGAAGTGTAAATGTTTCCACATTCTAAAATTATATAAATTTTTTTAAGCTGACAGCCCTGCAAATGATTTTTCAGTGTGTTTTCATTTTTTAGGGTTGTCAATACACTTGAAATAATTATATAGGAAGACCAAAAACTTGATAGCAGAGTCCTGTGTTTATTTTAACTTTCATGAATAAAACCATGTCAATGTTTTTGCTCCTGTAGCAGTTTGCAAGTGTGTCTATATGACACATACAGTTCCCACACATAAAGTAACATTGTGGTAACCAGCTCAGAGGAACAGTACTGGTGTTTATTTAAGCATTGGGATTTTGGCTAGCTGCACATAACCTTTTTCAAATAAGGCTACACACCATCTGACAGTGAGTTCACATGTTCCCTGACATTTACAAGTATCTGTAATTAAGCCAACTAAGAAATTCCAGGCAGAGATCATTCTTGCATTCCTACAAAAGGATTGAATGCCAGATGCAATAATAAAAGTAAGAAAACTTAGGAAGACACACACTCGTAATCCAACAAAAGTTACAGGAGAGTGGATAAAAAATTAAAGAAAATTTACTTCAGAAGGCCAAGGTTTGTTCTTCCCACAGAACTGTAACAGGCCCATGTTAGCTGTCAATCCTATTGTTAATTTAAATTTATGTTGCAGTGGTTAGAAGAGTTTTTCCTCACCAGCTTTTAGTAAACAAGGAATGAAAAACTTAATAAAAGTAAAAAAAAAATAATGGAAGCTCAAAAAGCTAAATTTTGTCCATTTTTAGTTTTTAGTAAAAAGGCATTTTTAATGCGAAATTTCTCATTGGGTACGTATAAAGGTGTTAGCCCAGACCTGGTAAGACTGAAAAATAATATTATCCTCTAGACAAGTACTAACAGCCTTCTATGTTCTCAAGTTACGTTGAGTCAGACAAGCTACAGCTGCTTACATACTCACTTAAAAGTTGTCATGCAGACAATCAGACACAGTATATGCTATGTTCACATCAGGGCTGCGACATGATTTCTAATTGCCTGGAGCTGTTCCACGCTTGGTTTTTAGCTGTGATAGTCAGCACAGAATTGCAAGACCTAGAGCTCAGTGACACTTTTTCAAACACTCTGTTGTCCTCTTCCTGTATTAGTACTAGTAGCTGAGAAGTGTCATATTCACATATGTGTGGTTGCAACCATAGGAATGAGTTAATACAAGTACTGAAGCAAGTGGAGTTGCCCACCATGAAATACAAGCCCGGATGTTTTGTCTTCTCACTTGAAGTCCTTATAGCACATAATGCTGGCTGCTTTGTTAAGCTTCCAGTGTAAGTTTTTTAAGGCTCCCCTGAAAAACATTCTGTCATTTTCAGCTAGACGACAGTTTTCAGTAGAAAAAAATCCCTCTGTGTATTTCTGGGTGACTTAGACTGCTTTGATTTTCTGCTTCTTTCCTGATTTTCCTGGAGTACCATCAGGGGATGGCAGTGATAAATGTAATGCCTGGTTCTTTCATGACAGTAACGTCATTAAACTAAGTTCTCATGAGCAACTCATTGCTTTTTTCCTTGTAACTAGTGCCAAAATATAGATTCTCTCAGCTTGTGAAACAACAATTTTCAGATTCTGTGAAGAAAGTAAAACCAACAGAAAAAGAAATTAATAAAAAAATTAAAACTTAAGAGAAATGTTGGGAGCAAACAGGGACTCTCATTCACAACTGTTCTGGTGTTGTAATGAGGCTTCATGGCAAATAAAAAATTAATTCCACGAGTAAATGGAAGGGAGTTCTCTGTCATGTAATGCCTTTTTATCACTCCCAGCTGCCCTTGTTGCACCAAAAAAATACAGATGAAAATCTTAAAAGAATGAAAGTTTTACCAAGTTTGGATAGACAGCAAAAGTAGGTTCAGTGATAGGGTCACAGCTTCAGCCTTGCCCTATTCTAGCTGACAGAGCAGCAATAGAAAAAATAGCCACTTCTGTGCTAGACTAATGGAAAGACTGATCATGTTAAAATTCTGAGCCCAAGTGCAAGAAGAAAAATAGCTGTTGGTTTTATAAAATAAAGTCAGCACCTTATTATTTTTTTCATCAGTCTTGCTTTTGACAGAACTCCTGTCAATAAAACACTGGGAGCACTCTGAAACAAAGCTACGTCTTGAAGAATGCTGGTCAAACTTTTTTTTTTTTTTTAAAAAAAAGGAAAACATTATATCTCTAAAGAATAAAAGAAACAGTTTAAGTAATATGATGGCAGGCTGGCAAACTGTAAGGTTCATCATTCCCAAACAAGTTCTGTACTGTTGCTTTTTAGATTTGATGTCACATTTCTGCTTCCTGATAGAAACAAGGGTTCTTTTCTTTTCGTGGATGTTCTGAATAGTAGGGTGGTATAAAGACATTCAAAATGGTTTTCACCAAGGTCAGTGCTGCCTTCCTTTTTTAAATCTCACATTAAAAGCTAGCTACAGACAGCCTGGATAGCCCAAGTAATCAGTACCTTTTCTAAGGAATATTGTCTCCAGAGGAGTTCAATCTGCATGGCTCTGTGCTCCTTTTTACATTTTCTCATGTATGTCTGGGGACATAGTTCTCAGCTCCTCACAAAAAGATGCTCAAGAATTTCTAACCAATAAATTCACTGCTGCAAAGCTGTTCCTCTACCATGAGAAACACTGAAAAACTTTTGGGAGACTACCAGCACATATTTTTTATCTGTGAGGATCATCACAGTTAAGATTAGAATGTAGTTCAACCATGTGAGGATAAAAGCATGCTTAGAACAACTCTAAACATCTATAGCAGTTCCTCTGTGTATGCAAAATGGGTCTGAACTGAAAATCCCATTCAATTTGGATTAACTGGGTAGCATAAACTTACACTTAAGTCACAGTTTGCTTTTAACTTGCTAGCTTGCGTATGGGTGGCAGGCTAGCCACAATCTGACCACCTGGAACTTGGTGTCATGTGCAAAATCTTTCCAAGAAGAGTTAAGAGTTAATAAAAGCTGCCTCTGTTGAACTCTGGTTATCTCACCTAAATGGGAGTGAGCATGGTAATTAGTTCTAAAGCTGGAACTAATATACCTCTTTATTACACTTCAATTATTGTGACGTCTACAGAAAGTATCTCGAATCAGTACTTGTATCTATATCATTTTACAAAGGAAGTAAAGGCAATATAAAATCATTAGCTTCTAGCAGAAGTCATTGGATTCAGCAGTATCTGTATAATTAGTAAAATTCAAAAATCTTTACTATTGAAATTAAGAACAATATTTGCAGAACTGAGTGCTCCATCCAAGTCCCAAACCTCCATCTACATTAAAAAAAAGGAAAAAAAAAAAGAAAAAAAAAGAAGTGACTGCATGAAAGTACTTACATGTATGACTAAATATTTGTACTTTTAAAATTTTTCTGCAAATTTACAGATTAAAGAAAAAAAAATGCATCTGCTCTTGTGGCAGTTTTGAACCTGTGACTTTAACACTTTATTTCATTGATTCTCAAACTCTTTGAATTATGCATACTTGCCATCATACTTCTAGTTCAAAACTTTTTAATACAAAACTGTACAAAGGTGGTATTGTTCTGCAACTCACTGAAGACCATTTGTGGCTACAGATGACAATTTGGGAACTGAAGGTTTATTCTCCTGAAAATAACTTTGCTGTACTAATGTAGTCTGCTGGGATATGGAATTGATGGCTTTGTTAATGGCTGTCACCAGATGTTTAGTCTCTGTATTTTCATACGTTTTGTTTTGGAGCTAATTACCTACAAGATAGTTCAGTTTTACAAGACTGCTGCCTACCAACAAAGAGTGCAAATCGTGGTATGGGAAAAGATGGATGCTGACTGGAGCTCAAGACCAGGCTTTTAAGAACTGGAGCACCCAGACTCTTGGAGCACCAGCCCAACAACTGCTCATTTCCAGAAGCACCCTCAGTTCACCATAAGCTACTCCTCAAAAGTTGTTTCCAGTGAAATTCATACTCTGTTCTAGAAAATAATTCTTCTGGAGATAAATAGCAGAAAAATTATTGAGTAAGCAGTAGGAAATGTGCTTTTGGTTGTTAGTGTGTTTTGTACCTGGAAACTTAAATTTTGTTAAAAGGAGGAGAAAATGAATTCTCTTATTTATGGCCCGACCATTTAAAAAGAAATGTGCAGATAATTGCACCTTTGATGTGCAACTTATTCTTGTATTTATCTATGTTTTAAAAGTTTCCAAAATAAAGTACTACACATTATTTTCTTTCATCTTCATTATTTATTTTTGTAAGCTGTTAAAGCTGTGCTTTATTTATTGCAAGTCATCCATACATAATTCTCTGTAGTTTAGAAAACTACATCTAACATTTTCACCCCAACTTTATAAATTGCATTGATTTATTTCTGTCTCTGAGGCCTACAACCATTTATTACAACAACAAAACATCCTCCAATTCTGGTGATCATGGAACAAAGTCTACTCATTTACTGTGTAGTGAGAATTGACAGATGGCCAAATGGGGTGATAGATTTGATTTTAATGTGTCTTAAGAGAGTAAATGAACCAAAGGCAATCTTCATCTCATGTGAAAAGTTGTATTTTTGTGTGGCTTTTCTGCAACAGTGAGGTGCAATTCTCACAGCACTTCATTGATTTTCCAATCAACCATGACCACTCAGATGGCAAAAAGCAGGGTCAAAGAATTTTTATAAAGGATTTTTTTTTTGTTTTACTGTTTGTCTAGAACTACACAAACAAGCCTGAATGTACATAACACGAAATATTCTTCAGAGTTTTGTGGGGTTTTTTTCCTCCTGAAAAATCTTTACAGGTTTCACAAATTATGCATTTTTAATTTTGCATCAGATGAAGAGGTTTTGTCAACAGAATCATTTACATCATAAAGGTAATGAGGATAAAATTTCGTCACATCTCCCCACCTGTTATTTTAACATATAACATTGATAACAAAACACTTTGCATTTCTTATTTTAAACTTTGAGTAGGGATAGATTCCCTGTTTTGGGACAGGAAATAATACATGGAGCAATGCAGTAAAGCCAAAATGTGGTAGATAATGTGTTTTCTATGCACTAGGCTCAAACAGCAATATATTTGTAAGTCCTTACGCCTCATTAGAGAAACAAAATGTAATTGTACAGTGTGTGTCAAATGGTGTATGTGTTAGACCTTAGTGTGTTTGGGGACTGGTGAAGAATCTCTGAGGCAGGCTTGAAAGTTATCTATCATAGGGGAGTATAACCACTTCCAAACACAGGCACCAACATCTCAGAACCAGTGGATAGATATAACACCAGTTCAGGATCTGAGTGCTTTGCAGAAGTGAAAATATTTACAAACTACTCTTGAACTAACTGGTCTTTTTGTAACATCATTGCAGGTTCAGTGAAATATGGATGACATGCTCTTAGAGGTATTGTTTTTCAGTCAGATAACATGTCACATGGGACCTCTGCAGGTGGGTAATGCCACCCAAAATGGTGAGTCATGATGAGGTGGGCATGTGCCTACTCTACACTCAGCCTAACAACTGAAAGCTTCTCTCTTTTCTTTTTTGTACAAGGAATACTTCAAAGTGTCTTCGTATCATGCCTTACAGTGTGCCATACACATTCACTGCTTTCTCAGTAATGGTTAGTATTTTACTTGCGTTTGGTATAAACCAGTATTTTGGCATAGCTTGAGCAGCTAAACATAAAATCCACTCCTTCTGAGTGAGAAATTATGATTCTTTCACTAGCTGGAGAAGTAGGCTAACTACTTTTCTCTTGTTCTGTGGAAGGAATTTGGACATCTCACAGTTCATATATGCAAAACTTGATTTTTAAAATTACTTCACATTTCAAAATGGAGGGCTGCAATTTCAACTTGGAGATAACAATTGATATCCAGAAATAATTTGTCTCTAATTAGCCACCTGCAAATCAGGTTAAGACACTCAAATGGTCCATAATATTTTCTAATTACTGGTCAGAAGACTACAGCTATTAAAGTGTACTATTGGTGAATTAAAATTACTGTATTTTTTTTCTTCTGATCCTCATTTTTCAGCTTGCACTATATAATAATATGCATTTAAATTCCTTTGGATTTTTAAAGGAAATTCTATGTGCAAAAAAAAAATAATATTCTCTTTGCATTGAACTTTTTAGAAAAGTAAACTTCAGAAAAGCTTTGGATCAGGTTCTAAGTGGTTCCAGTGAGATACTGAAAGAAAGCTTGAAAAGTTTGAGATTAAATGCCTAAAGAACTTATTATCATGGAAAATAATAGAAAAGAAGTTTGTTCTTTTCCTTAAATACAATTTCACTACTGCAAAAGTTATAATCACTCCAAAAATAAACATAGTTAAAATTTAGTAAGTACTGTTCTTCCTAAAACAAAACTTAAATATTCCAAAAGTGTCATATGTCAAAAATATTTCTTATACAGATGCCATGAACACAGATAAATGAAATTTGATAGAACAGGAAGCTGCTGTGTCTTCCTTTCATGCAGCTTTGATGGTACAGGAGTGTGTTCCTGGATTTTTGCAAATACCATATGTATTGAACGTATGAAACTGTCTCTTTTACATGGAATGTTTATTTTCTTTTATTGTATTTGAAAACTATTTAAGAAAAGAATTAAGGTGTTGTTGCTTTTTTTAAAAAAATCAAATGTTTCACTTTTGTGGGGAGAATTCAAGTGCACTTAATGGGATCAGAATTCTTCCATTGATTGCAGTGGGACCGGGACCTTTACTGAAAAGCTGTACCACTTGCAGTTTGAATTGAGAAAAAGGACATGGTAATTTTTATACGGTTTTGTGATAATTCCTCAAATATGTTATTAATAAAGACCAATAGTCAAAAAAGCTGTATTCCTTAATATGAGTGTATTGGGTTTGCATGGCCAGGTTTTGGTAGTGGTGGCACTACAGGGGTGGCTTCTGTGAGAAGCTGCTAGAAGCTTTCCCTATGTCCAGTGGAGCTCCAAGGTTGACCCACTGCTGCCCCAGGCCGAGCCCATCAGCGATGGTGGTAGCACCTCTGGGACAGCGTATTGAAGCAGGGGGTGAAAAAACAGGGCAACTACAACTGCAGCCAGAGAGAGGAGTGAGAATATGTGAGGTCAGTGTAGAAGGAGGCAGGAGGTGCCCCAGGCCCCAGAGCAGAGGTTCCCCGGCAGCCCGCGGTGAAGCCCCTGGCGAGGCAGGCTGTGCCCCTCAGCCCGTGGAGGACCGTGGTGGAGCAGATCCCCACCTGCAGCCCACGGGGACCCCAGGCCGGGGCAGGGCGATGCCCCGAGGAGGCTGTGCCCCGCGGGCAGCCGGCGCTGGAGCAGCTCCTGGCAGGGCCTGTGGCCCCGTGCAGAGGAGCCCAGGCGGGAGCAGGTTTGCTGGCCGGGCCTGTGCCCCCGCGGGGACCCGCGCTGGAGCCGCTGTGCCTGAGGGGCTGCGCCCGGGGGGGGACCCGGCTGGGGCAGGCTGGGAAGGGCTGCTGCCCTGGGAAGGGCTCGCGTTGGAGAAGTCCATGGAGGACCGTGTCCGTGGCAGGGAACCCACGTTGGAGCTGGGGGGAAGTGTGAGGAGCCTCCCCTTGAGGGGGAAGGAACAACAGAGACAACATGTGATGAACTCACCACAACCCCCATTGCCCATCCCCCTGTGCTGCTCAGGAGGAGGAGGTAGAGCCCCAGAAGAAGGTAAGGGTGGTGGGAAGGTGTTTTAAGATTTGTTTTTATTTTCTCATTACCCTACTTTGATTTAATTGGCAATAAATTAAATTATTTTTCCCTGAGTCTGTTTTACCTATGACAGTAATTGGTGAGTGATCTCTCCCTGTCTTTATCTTGACCTACCAGCCCTTCGTTATATTTTCTCTCCTCTGTCCAGCTGAGGGGAGTGATAGAGCAGCCAGGGTCAACCCACCACAATGAGTGACACTCATGTTGTTCAAATGCACCATATCTGTTGGGAAAGCTCCTGAGTTACAATAATGGACCTTCACTCTACCATATGGTTCCTTGAGGACAATGTAAATAAAATCTGATTATTTTTTTTTTCTGAAACACCCTGCTTCCCCACTAGCAACAAAATTAAAAGAAATAAAGGAAGTCAGAAGGGCAAGCAGGGTAGAAGGCAGGAAGGCAGGAAGGTAGGGAGGAAGGGATTAGGCAACTTTTGAACTAACTGAAGCTTGTGAACAAGAGTATTTTCATTCCCAGCTTCACAAAACACATAAGTCTGGAGGCTATGAGTGCAGGACCCACCATGACCAACTTGCAATCTTAAAAGGCTCAGAAAAGGATGTTTCTGATATTTCAAAGCTACAGGAATGTAGATATCACATGCCCATTTTCCTAGATTTTTGCCACTTTGGCCCATAGTAGAATTTGAAGTCCCAAAACCATGTACACCGGATCCCCTAAACCAGCAATAGGAAGTTCTTGGCTACTCAGGCACATCAATGCTCCTGTCTAAAATCTCTTTTCTAAAATCTAAAACCCAGTATCTACATCAGGTGCCCCTTCAGGAATGGGAGTAGCTGAGATTATGTACCAGCCCATGCTTAGAGTTCTCATACAGGATGTCAGAGAGCTGCATTCAGTTTCCTCTGTCTCAGGGAATTTGATCCCACATGTCCCACAGAAGGATTGTAGCCAGAGACTGTCAAAGTATTAAATACTAGTAAAATTAATCAAAGGTGGGGTTTCTCCATATGTGCTACTGAAACTTCTATTTTGTGTAGAATAACTATTACTAAGCCAACTGACTGCAAAAAAAATGATGCTATACCCCAGTTTTTCCAACCTCTATATTCAACTTTCTGCACTTACCAATAATGAATAACAAAGAGACAAAAAAATAATGGGATTAGAAACCAGAATCCAGAGCTTCATTTTCTCAAGTGAACTTTTTATTTCATCCCTAGGAAAAACTGCTTTGAGTATGCCTGCCAGATCAGGGCCCCTAAGCAAGATGGGGCCAGCAAATAGGGCAAGTTTATATAAAACTTGGGCTAGTGTTGGCACGTCAACAATATTAGATGAAAAGAAAGAAATTATGATAGGAATCGGAAAGAATCTGTAGGATATTCTAGTCTTGAAGGATTACATGGCAACTCCTCCTGGCCAGCTGTGCCTGTTTTGTCACTCGTAGATCAGGGCAAGCAGCTCTTTGAAAAGAAGAACTGGATAAGACTGGGTGAATTAGATGAAATAATAATGTCTCAATAAGTCAGCTAGACCATAAGAAAAGATACTCAGGACTGGATTTAACTGACAAAACATAGTCATAACCATAGACATAGACACTGTACATACCTCCAGACATTTTAGTCTTCTAGACTCCTTTTATCAACAATGGAGAAAAATAGGCTTCTTCTCTACAGAGTAGTTCACTTCATCTTCAACTGCATTTCATATAGGTGAAATTACTCATACCTAAATCGACTTGTCTCTCTCCTACCTGTGAAGATATTCTGGGTTCATGAATTTACACATGTCATTAATGAGTTGCCAAGATGAAAACTTGGTGAAACCCAGTGGGTACTTCTGGATTATGGAGCCTCAGGTCATTAATTGCACTTACTTTATCTGTCTAAAGTCACCTTTGCTAAGATTGTGAATTTTTATGGTAATCAAACAGGGATTCAATATTTAGGCTCAGGACAAGTCTTACTGTGCTCTATACACATCATAAGGCAGAAATTTAGATACCACATAACGTAAGAAAACTCACTATTTTGCTACATCTACTTAGCTATGTCAGATCCATCTCCCATCTTAAAGGCTATGCTGCAATCAATGTTTATTAGCATTTTGTGAGATTGCCTTGGAGGACAGATGATCTAGCATCATGGAGGACATTAGTTCATTATGTTCAACCTGTATCCACAATCATGATACTTTTCTTGAAGGTCTCTTTGCTATTATCATTACTGGCATGAAAATATGCACCAGGTTTTCAGTTAAGGTATGAAAAACTGTTCTTCAAAAATTGCTGAGAATCTACTCATTCTTGAGGCACCGCCACGATGAAGACAATATGCTATTTTGTTCTGTAGTGTACTGTACCTGCTTGTGCCTTTCAATTTGTCTTGGAGCAATGTTTTGTTATTTGTTTGGCACAATTCACATATTGTTTTGAAATGATGCACACTAATGCCATGACATTCAGACTAAACAAATGGCAATAATTTTCAACTTCACTAGTTACTTGGATATATCCAATTATTTGCATGGGCAAATGTGTCTGCGTGTATATGTAATAGTGACTAATAATCCCTATCCTGTTATTGACCCATCATATACACTCTGATTAAACTCAATGGGAAATATTCGTGCAGAATAATTGTGAAATCAGACTAAGCATATAATTAAAAGATAATCTGTAAAAATTAGAAATTAGCTACAGAAACACATGCACAATTTATATTTCCTGCAAATATCTGTGCTGTTGACGGGAAGAGGAATGTTGGTTCCAGGTTCTTAATTTTGAAAACTTATACATGCCCATCTTCCTCAGTTCTGTGCTTCTGTCTGTTGCTCCTTAATGCCTTGAATCATACAAAAATAATTTTCATATCATATTCTAAGCAATACTGTTCTTCCTAAGAACACAGTTTACATCACAATTCATTTATATCCCAGATAAACTTTCCTCAAATACTCTTTTGGAGGCATTGACATGGTTGCTGTTAATGTTTATTTACTCAACAACAATCTTTACAAATCCTTAACAAGCTGGATGTTACCAGTGTGTAATTTCTCATTTGTTAGCTAATCATCCTGATAAAATGCCTAGCCCCGAGAAGCTCCAATAAATCATTTATTAGCCACAGTAAATACTGGCTTAGAAGGAAACATCCTGATAATAAACGGAAAATAACTCCATGCTGATAAACTGTAAAGAGCAAAAATATTCTTATTTTGTAGAAAGGGAAAGGAAAAAAAGTAGCAGCCTCATGGATCTGTGATACCTGTGTGTTGCATTCAGTGATTTTGCTGGTACAGGTTTCAAGAGAGAAGAGCCTGCAAGGGGGAAGCTAAACCAGTCCTGCAAAATCATTTTAGGGTGGTGGGATGCTACCATCCCTCTGTTGGTGGACTACAGCCTATACATTCGTATAAAAGGTTTTGGTTTTGCTCAACTCACATCTTCACCAACCCTATTTCTCTTCAAAGACAAAAAGCTATTGAAGGGTTTGCTTCTGTCATTGTTGAAGGAATTTGATGAGCCTTACTTATAAAAATGAAAATTCAAGAGACAGAGTATAACGGGTTTTACATGACAATGAGGTAATATTATGAACAAAGGAAACAGATTACTCAAATAAGAGCAAAACAACTGACAGTAGGGAGGAGAAATATTGAACAGGAATTGAGAAAACATTCTGATGATAAAGTTAGGAATGGGGCACACACACTCAAGCATTGCAGCCCTATTTAGGTTAGTCATTAGTGGCCTCACTGTAATGGGACTGTCCTGCAAAATGCAGAGGACGAATCAAAGTCACATATACACAAAAGGTCTTTTTTTGCCTCTGTAAGCTGATGACAATAATTCACTAATATTTTACAGAAAAAGAACAGAAGATATTAGTGTAAATGCTACTGTATCTACTTTTGTAAGATGGCAGTTACCAAGGCTTTTCAGAACGAGCCAATGTAATTGAAGTCTGCCTACCCAAAAATTCCCTGGGATGCATAAAATTATGAGAGGACCACATAAAATACTGGACTCACCATTATACCTTTGCATAAGAGGGGGATGTTATACATTTCTTAAACTGCAAGAGTTTGAAAAATTGAATAGGTATAGGTATAGACTGAAGTCATAAATTAACTTTTATATGTACTTCTTTCATTCACAATACTAACTTTGATCGGATACATAAATATATCTAGAAGGAAAGACAATGTGTTTAGTGGCTAAATCAAACAAAAAGCATCTGAAAAATACACGAATGCATCAGGAACAGAGCAGCTTTTCATTAATATCTCCCATAAACAGAAACATATGATACAATATGCATAAATTTGTAGGAGGACAATTTCAAATTTGCATGATATTTACTCAGCATAACCACTCCTTTGGAAACATTAGGATTTCACTTGTATATAAGTATTTACATCATTTTTAAAATGTGTGTTATTTTCCAAATAGACCATAAAGGCTCCATGCAGAGCACTTACAGAGATCCAGAACATAATGTCTTGGATAAATCTAGTTTGGACTCATCTGAGTGCATTAGATGATTAAAAAATTATGTACGCATGTGCGTTAGCTTGGTTTTTAAACAGTAATAGGGGATCCATTTTCCTCACCCTTCAGAGCTACCTCAAAACAACAGAACAAACTTCATGCTATATTATTCTACCGTGTGATTATGAGAGTTCTGCATGTAGTGAGGGGAAAATGTTATTCTTCATTTTCACTGTAGATTTATGCCCCAAAAATTAAAGACCATTTTGAGTTATAGAGATAAAAGCCCTCTGGAACTAAGTCTTTCTTTTGGCCCCTATTATTGCACGCTAGCCCTAAGTATGAATGTTTGCATAGCACACAGCAACAGCTGAAGACTTGATGATTCACTATGTACTGTTCAAATGTTCCACGACATGCAGGGCTATCTGCCTGACTCACTTGGGGTGAAAAGCTCCTGCAGATGACTGTTAAGAGAACAGCATTAATATATTTCAGCTATTAAATATTCACAACAAACTACTCTCTGAAAGTTAAAGGAAGTAGGAATTGCCTGCAAAAGTTTGGTAAATAATATACAGTTAAATGTCAGAAAATTACATCTGGCTTGTGTTTTATCAAAAAGTAAGAATGAAATAAGAGGGGAAAAAACCCCCAAGTCCAATTATGCAAATTAACCATCAAGATTAATTTTCTCAATTCTGATTAAAGTTGTTGAGGTACAAAAAAGCCCATCGATAACTGGACCCAATGCATGTTATCTTAAATGCAGAAAATTACTAAATGCATTACATCCCCAAAAACTGTCGTCTTCTACCTGTTTCTCGTATGATGAATTCATATGATGACTTCATGTTGGTTCTGGTGGAATTTTTTTAAGGCCTTATGTTCTTAACACATGAGGTTCAAGCAAAGTTTTCTTTAACATCTTGTCAGTTGTTATCCCAAATAGGTTCTTATCTACCACTGCAAAATACCAACGCTGGCAACGCAGTGATGTAAGAGCAATTTACCTCTTTCACAGTAAAAAAGAACTGTTTGGAGCATCTTTGTTAAAACACAGCTGAACTATGAGTACTTTGTTCAGTAATCTCTGTCAGAGCACATGCAGGTCTACATTCAGAAAATGAATAATGATCTATGTCCACTGGTAGAAAGACCTCAGCAAATCAGAACCCTCATTGTGCCTCTTAAGAAAACACACAACCAAACCACAAAAAAACCCAGGAAAACATCAGAAGCATAGTACTTCGGCAGCATAGCCAGTGAAATGTGAGATTCGCCCTTAAGGGAATTCTTGTTCTCAAGGGGATGCAAATGTATTCATCAACGCAAAGAAATGCTAGTGTGTTATATACACAATGCATTAATAAATAGCCATGCATTAAAAAATAATGAGATTTTCTACGAAACAACATCCTGTGGTGTTTAGGGCCATAAAAAAGACAGTAAAGGAAAGTGTGGGCGGGGAAGATTACATGAAAAATCTGACTAAAATACTGAAACCCCATCCTATATGTAAAGAAACAATAAATATTTCATTGGCTAACTGTAAACAAAAGAACAAGTGCAGTAAAATGTAATTAAAAATGTAAAAGTATGGGGAGTGATTTATTTTACCACAATGATATTAATATTAGAAATGGTATGTAAATAGATATCAAGGTTCTGCTGCAGAAACAGTGGAAAATCGCTGTTCATTTTCTATAATAAGCTTTCACCATTTTTACTTTCACTTTAAGTATTTCCAATGATTTATGAACAATGATGCTGTCAGCCGCTGGAAAGCTCTAGCAAAGCTTCAAATTCTGGTACTTCCTAACAGATATTACTGACAGGTTTTATGATTTTTTTAAGCCTGGTCAATGGGTTTAACACAGAGTATTTTGGCAGAAATACGGATTTTTTCACACTTCTGGCCTGTCATATAAAGAGCATGTGGCTTCCTTGTGGTTTGTGAGCCACAGGCCACCATAGGAGAAGACAGAGAGGTGTTCTGGCTCAGCTGCAGCTGGCACTCCACAGGCACAACTCCTCAACGTATGAAGCATGCTGCCACCACACGCACGGCTTTTCTACTTTCATTCATCATACTCGTGTCTATTGAACAATTTCCTAGCAAAGAATACTCTCCATGTAGCCTTTACCTTTGAAACACGTGGTAACTACTAGCAAGAACAAGCTCTGGGTTTGCATCTGGGCTGGCATTGCTGCTGCTACAAAGTACCTCGGGCCTTTCCTGACAATTAACGACAAGCTGGCTTAATAAACTAGAGAATACCATAGGAAATTGTGGGTCATGGTAAAATAATTGCATTTCTGCCAGCCCAAGTGTCAGGCTGTAAGTTCCACTTGTACTCAGCTTCAAGGTTACATAAAGCTGCAGAAATGCAGCACTTGACCCCTGTTTTTTGAGATGGTGAAACACAGATCCAGAAGATGGGATGTGGTGGCAACCAACAAGCTTTATCTGTTTGGTTAGACATTACAGTTATACAAATACTGGAAAGGATTCATAATTCCTATGACTGTGCACATTAGATTTAAGTTAAGAAAATATCACAAATAAAGCCTTAAGTATAGAAATGCAATTTCAGTATAACCACTAGTGCTGATAACACAGGTTATTTAATAGATCAAATTCCTTCTTCTTCCAATAACTTCTTATCCTTTCAGTTCCAACTCATTATTAAACACCCGGGGGGTGGGTGGGGGTGGAAGACTACACAGTATGATGTGAAAGGCTACAAATCTGGGCTATTTTAGAACAAAGTAAGGTGAGAGGAACAGTACATTTTCTATGAAAATGTAGTCTCATTGAAATCAAAGTGCTGGAAGGGAAAAATGTCAATGGGAAACTGCCAAACTAAATAATTTAAGCTTTCTCACTACATTATCTACTTTACTGAAATAAAAGAATTCAACATGACAAATATGCATTCTATTGATTCCTGATTTAATTGTTTTAAATTTTGTATTCCATAAGAGGGAACATATTAACTTTTCCAAATCATCTTACTTTGCTGTTCTAAATCTCTTCTTCCAGCTACTCCTTCCTTCTTTCAAAACACTAGTGAAATTTCTGCTCTACCTTCTTTCTTGATACCAAATATAAGTTAGTTGTGCATTGCTGTTACCTCCTCAGTCTCAAGGTAAGCAGAATTAACCATGATGATATAATTCTCCTAGCTGTTCTTAGGAAGAAATACAGAGCTTGACCTTTAGACTTCAACACATTTATTAGAACTCCCTGGAACTCCAATACAGAGACTTCTCAAGCTTAATAAGGCTGCACAGGAGGTCCTTGTGTTACACTGACAGGTCACATGATGGAATCAGGGCTGTTACAGTCCTAATAGAAGTATATTCTCTTCCGGTTCAGTAAGAAAAGACTGAAATTTCAAACTCTTCATAAGACTGATTACTAGAAGTCACCTTAATATTTTATCTAAAGAACTGGGAACAGCTTATTGGTTTAAATAACTTTACAGACTTCACAACAGAAATTGGTAGAGAAGCAAATTTCAATTTGGTGGTTTAGGTACTTTTAGAATAAAACATAACAGCTGCTCTGAATTTTTAAAACTCAAGAAGCAAGAGCAAGGGAGGGAGGGAGAGAAGGAGGGAGAGAAGGAGGGAGGGAAGGAGGGAGGGAGGGAGGAAGGAGGGAAGGAAGGAAGGAAGGAAGGAAGGAAGGAAGGAAGGAAGGAAGGAAGGAAGGAAGGAAGGAAGGAAGGAAGGAAGGAAGGAAGGAAGGAAGGAAGGAAGGAAGGAAAGAAAGGAGAGGGGCAAAAATAAAAATGCTAGTAACATTTAAGACACAGAGCTCAATTTTTTTTTGTTGGACCAAAGAAAGAAGTTGTGCAAATTATTTCCTAATACATTTTCTTCAAAACAAATAGTAGCAGATAAGTATTTATCAATGCTTATGATACTGCTGAAGTCAACAGAGGGTATGCTTGTGAGTACTAGCGTGGGATATTCTGCATAACTGATCTCTATAGTTTGCAAAAACATGCTAGATATCATACAAAATCTGATATTACAAAATGTTTATCAGTACATATTTTGCTGCTGAATGCCGAAGAGACTAGAATATTTTTCAGGAATAAAATACATTTCTTGGAATGAGCATAATGCCCAGTGACGTTTACTGGCTTGTTTCAGTTGCACCATCAACCAAATAAATGCTACAATGAAAAATTCAGGGAAATCTCTTTCTTCCAGGTATGTTTTAATATTATAGTGCTTCACCACTTTCCAGGGGGTGCATACCATAGCGCTGAGCTCAGTACTGTCTGTAAGAGTCACTCTCCCTCTCATTCTCTTGCCATGACAAAATAATGCATTCAGTGTGGCATTTTGGTTTGGTGAGATTCTTGCTCCCATTGTTTTGTTTCAAATATGTACTTACTGCTACATGTTTATATTAGAAAAAGTAAGATCTAGCACAAGTTCCTGGCACTTGTTGAGGCTGATGATAATACTCAGCCTTGTGGACTGCAACCCTAATGTCAAGGGTCAGCCCCCAAGACAGTTCTAAGGTGTCAGCCATTGTATTCCTCCTAGGCTCTGCATCACTTTTTTCAGATTTATAAGGCTGAGGCAATTGAGTGTCTTTGAAGAAAAAGCCACAATTTCAAATGTAAAGTTTAGAAGCAATGAAAGTGTGGTTTCCAGGATTTAGCATCAGCAGTATTGAGGGGAGATGTTCAAAATCACAAAAGATGATATTTTAAATACAACTATTTAACTCCTCTGCCATTTTTTATTATATCCTCTGACAAAACCATATTTCAAGAATTGCAAAAGATTTAGCTAATGTTTTCCCAAAGCCTATCTATATGCAGAAAAGAAAATGTTATTCTAAATATTTAGATTGATGTGTAGGCCAGCTGAGGGAAGACTTTTTATGAGGAAAGATTATGCTTAGTTGTTTCAATGTAATTGCAAAACTAAATGGACAGTAGTTAAAATGGTAAATTTGCAATTGCATTTTGGTTTTCTTACTGTTTCATCTCATTCCTACTGCTACCAAGACAAATCTGTCAGATGTCACCAATAGTACGATGCTGCTGTGCTAATAGGAAAAGTAATTGGTTAGTATGTTAAGATTCCATTACATAACAAGTATCTCCCTAGAGCAGGGGTCCTCAAACTTTTTAACCAGGGGGCCGGCGCACGGATGAAGTGGCAGGCAGTCATCTGCGGCTGCTTGGTTTCCCCTCCAAGCCCCGGCGGGGGGCAGAGCGGAGGGGTCTGTAAATACCGGGGGCCGGATTGAGGACCCTGGGGGGCTGTATCTGGCCCACGGGCCGTAGTTTGAGGACCCCTGCCCTAGAGCAAAAAGTCAACATTAAAAAAGCTATAGTGTAAACCAGGAAAAATAAAAAAGGTAATTAATGATATAATTACATTAAATATAAATAGGTAAGCTCTTTGCTGAAGAGAAAATACCTTCCAAGTACAATTAATTCAGTTTCTTTACTTATCAGATGTTTTGATATGGTACATGGTATGGCAATCTATTTCAGACTTTTTTCCAGTGATGTTGTAGTGCTCTTGTCCATTTTGCAGTATCTTCTGAATCTAATCTGTTCTACTGTTCTGTTTCTTAAGAGATTATGCATATTTGCAGTATTTAAAAAGATATCAAATTTTCTCATTTGTAGAGATTAATAGGGGAAAAAAACCCACTAACTCTCTCCATTGAAGAATAAATATAAAGAACACAAACACTGAATTTTTGATCTTTCACATATTCCTGGGATGACCTTTTTTATGCTTGAAATGCTTATGCACATGTATAACTTTGTTCCTGTATAGTCTGAACTCAGAAGTTTTACTTGCAAGGTTGCAGTAATAAGCAGTCGTAAGTATTTACAACGTTAAAGCTTAGTGATATGTGGCTGAATGGCTAAGAAATGTCATTTTGTTGTCTTTAAAGAGTGCTTCTAGTTCACTTTACCAGAAATTTACAATTTTTTTTCAAAGAAGACATAATTTTCTTCCCTAAGAACCCATCAAACAAGACATTCCTCAGCTACCACCCTCCACCAGGATGCAGCAAAATTAAATTCCAAAGTTACTCCAGGCTGAAGAAGCCTCCAGACAGTTCCATTTCTTGAAAGGGAGAAGAGGTGATGTAAATAATTATTTCTGTACTTAAGTAATTACTAAGTCAGATTTCATATATAGGCCCATTTTATCATTTCTAGCACATGTTGTTTGACAATGGACTAAGATATCTGACCTAGCTGGGGCTTCCCAAGTGCCCAAATTTTGTACTTCTTATGAGTGAAAAGATATTTGAAAGCAGCAGTGCTGTGGTAGCCACTGTCCTTGTAATTCCTCATAATTTCTACTGCAATAATCTGCAGTGCTGTAATTCCTTGTAATTTCTGCTGCAATATGAAGTAAGCAACAGAGGTCATTGTTTGTGCACAGCTATTTATTTGGAATATATTCTGGATTTATGCTTTTAAGCATGTAATGTCATGGATTATAAAGCCAACCCCCCCGCCCCCAAGACAGTGTCCAAGCTATCCAATGACCTTGAACTGAATTCAACAGGCAAAATTTGAGGAAAGCAGATAAATCACAGGGGAATAGAGTTCAAAACTATTTAATCTGGACCAGTGCCATGGATGTACAGCAAGACTTGGAAATTGGAAGACATGGAAATGAAGTTTGCTTAGACAGAAATCCTTTTGGTTTCAGAGATGACCTATTCCTTTTCAAATTGTCAACATTTTCAAAAATGTCACAAAAGCACATATATTTTGGAGCACAGAGAACAAGACATTCATGAAGCTAGAAATACTAAAAAAAAAAAAAAATTGTGAATGATGCAGAAACTATATTTGGATAGCTTTGCTGTACAGGTTCCGTCCTGAAATATGGCATGAAAAAGCATCACTTAGCTTATTCTATTAAAGGCAGAAAAAGTAAAGGGGTGCCTGAGGCTCATGAGAATTTTCACTATTAGCATTATAATCATAATTGATCTAATATTCTGATGTTTTTAGCTCTGCAACGTCTGCCTCAGCAGGCTGGAAATGTAAAAAGTCCCATACTTGCAGCAAAAGACTGCAATAAATTTCACTACCTTTGCCCTTTACTGTGCTTTGCCATTTGATTATTTGGCATTCTTTGACTCCCCTGTACAGTTCCAACAACTTTGGGGAAGGAGAAGGAATGCCTACTGCAATGCCTAGTCAGTCACAACACTGAGTGCATAAAAGGTTAAAGAACAGCATTCAGCTGTCTTCCATGGGTAAGGGCAGCTATGCAAACTCTCATGTTTTGTTCTTGTGACAGAGTCTGCAAGAACATAAAATGCCATAACATGACTCCATTCCCATAACAGCAGCTGTAACAAAAATGGAAAGTAATACACAGAACCCATTCTGGACTTGCAATTTTTAGATCGTAATCACTTCACCCTTTTTGGATTCTGTAGTCAAGAGCTGTCTGGCCCATCCTCTTAGAAAGAACTCGTGCCCTATTCTTAAAACAAAACAATCGCAGTTAAGTCTGTTCTTTCAGAATATATGGTTTCATCAAATCTGGTCTCTAAAAGATGACTATCTTCTAAGAGCAAAAGGTACAATGGCAGACTTTCAATTTACATTTTTCTTGGCCTACCCTGCAGATAACTAAAATAACAGTAGTTGTCCAAAAAAGAAAGGAACAATATTTAAAATTCACATTATCAGTTATCATTAGTTATGGAGTCAGTACTATT
Source organism: Falco rusticolus (assembly GCF_015220075.1). Taxonomy (NCBI): domain Eukaryota; kingdom Metazoa; phylum Chordata; class Aves; order Falconiformes; family Falconidae; genus Falco; species Falco rusticolus. The sequence continues at coordinate 45,300,035 of NC_051189.1, forward strand.
ACGGAGAAGAGTAGGAACCGCTGATTTTTCAAGTGCTGCTATGCAGTAGAGTACACAGTATATAATAAAACAATACATTTAATGGCAAAGGAAAGTATTTCCATTAAAAAAATGCAATGCTCAGGTAAGCCACTGAGCTGCTCCTGTGCCTTTGAAATCTTTTAGTCCTTTGGTCTGTATGCTAAAGATTCACCCATATTTATGTCACATACAGATATGTACTCTGAACAGTACATGTCTCTTAGTCTTATATCGATCTCCAGTAATGGTATCCATTCGTTCCCAGTAGTGCATTAAGCAATGTGCCGAACAGTTGTGAAAGTGAATTAATCCCTCTCTTGTATTACCTTGTGTAACAGTGTTTTACAGATGGGTTTTAGAGACCATGTTTTAGCAAGAGACAGGGACTTTATTAGTCTGTTTTTACTAATGCTTAAATTTTGATAAGTTCCTTTTAAGGTCTGAAAGCAAACCAGAAAATTTAACTTAATCTCCATATTCAAAAAGTCCATCTTCATAAAACCACTGCCTAACATCCAGCCAAAAGTATAAAATGCTACCAGATCAGGCTTATTCTGTATTATAAAGACAGTGATGCCTGCACATAGTTTGTGTGGCATAACTGATAGTTCAAAGTGCAAAGAAAAGGACAGCTACACCATAGGCAAGCTAGTTATAGGGGTATTCTACCACAGGGTAGAATATATAGTTATAGAAGTATTCTACCACAAAACTTAGGAGGCAAGGAAAAGGATACATTCAAGGCTTCTTGAACATCCATTAGGGTGACATGATAAAGAAAGAAGAAAAAAAACCCCAAAAACAAAACCCAGAACTGAAACAAAACTTAGTGGTGTCTAGATCAGATAAATTAGGGCAATATTTTCAAATTTGGTTGGAAAACAGTAATAAGATGTAGCCTTGGGAAAAGATCTCTTAACATTGCAGTAAACAAAAGGACCGTAAATGAAGGAATATATGGCCTGATGTATTTTTCTCTGTATTATTTACAAGTCATTATTTGTCTTAATAGACCTAAATTTTTTTCTGTATACAAATTCAAGCAGGCAAATACAATCATGTATTTTCTTATATTAGTAGAAAAGGAAGAAAGGGAAAGCAGTTGGAGAGATCACATCAGCAACCATTTTTGAGATTAGTATTATGCAGAGGAATCTGATTCATTTGCCTGTAAGACATAAAAGCAGCTAGATTATGGATACACTGAGGGACATTAACTGACCTCTTTGACAGTATATGGCATGCTTTTTGACACCCACTGATGACAAACAAAAACTGTTTGTGAACCTTCACTACAGAATTCTCTACATCTCCTACTTCAGGACTGCTGAGGAAAAGCTTTTCTTTGACATTTATTTCACTCTGGTATATTTGAAACCAGTCTTACTTCATTGTTTTATGTAGAGTTCAGTCAAGGAAATAAGTCTGCCCAATAAGATAACTGCACATAGAGTGTACCCAGGACGACCTGCCTTCAGAGCAGCCATATATGTATAAACATTGTTTTGCTCAAATTGGATTTTCTATTGAAATACTGAGCTTTAAAACATAGCTTAGGAAATGTGTACAGTACTTTTGAAGTAATAGCTTGTATTCATTTCTAACATTCAAAATCCGTCTTAAAACTGGTTAGTTTTTACAAAAATGAACATGATTTGGATAGTATTTTTATGCAAAATATGCTTTATTTATGAAAGAATAAAGAATCTATAGAAACATATATATTACCCATGTTCCCACTGACACAACGTATTTTCAGAAACCAATGCAATATGTGGCAAGAATGGAAATCATTATGTCACAAATGTTGGCAGATGTACAAAATAAGCTAATATATATTGATAAATTATTCATGGATACATAGACTTTAAGAGCAGAAGGTCAATCGTACCAGTAACTTGACCTCATATGTAACATGAACAACCAAATCTACTTACACCAAAGTGAACTCAAAACTTGTGTTTGCTAAAGCATTTCTTTCAGAAAGACACCTAGTTTTGATTTATAAAGGCTTCAGAAGTGGAAGAACTTAACATTTTCCTTGGTAGTTTGTTCCCATATTTAGTTATCCTTGCTGTTAAAAATGAGTACTGAAATCTTTATTTGAATTTGAGTATATTTAAGAACTACCAGTTGGTTCTTGTTATACTTGTTCTTTTCTGTCCCAGATTGAACAGCCTTTAGCACCAGTTATTTTTCCTCATTTAGATACTTACACACCATAATCAAATCACTTCTTCATCTTCTTTCTGATAATCTAAGCAAGTTGAATTTCATAATAAATATTATATTGCAACACATTATTCTCAACTCAAAATCATTTTAGAATTTCTTCTTGGCAGTTATAGCAACCTTACATATCACTGGGTACAAATTTCTGAGCTATTTTACTTCAAATAGGAGAAATAGGATTGGGACAATTCAATCTGTTGATTTAGGATGATTTCAACTATGTAATCTAGAACAGGATGAGAAGGTGTCATGTTGAAAACATTGACCCAGAATTACATACCTATCCTGACAAATATTCTGCATGTATGTTATGACAATGTTACATTTCACAAGTCAAACAGGTAATTGAGAAAATGAAATTACAACCAGACCTTTAAAGAGAATAAAACTCACAGTATGAGAAAGGAAGAGACAACAGCTGACTGCACAAGCTAACCATTAATCAATAAATGCAGGTGTTTCATGTTCCCTAATTCCAGGATGAGTTTTCAGACAATGCAGTATGTCCAAACAGATCTAGTTCAGGATCATTTCCATATAGTCTGTTCCAGGGCTAGTGAAGCAGGCATCCAGTTGCATATTCTCATTAGACGGATTTTTCTGTGAGCTGTTGGGAATAAATGGTTATCAGGGAAGTACAGTAACTGCAAGTGGCTTAGCAACCTCCAGGACTGATGCTTGATTGATAAAAGGATTGTCGTCACTTGTTGATGGCCACTGTTCTTCCTTACTGAGCCTTACACAGGTCAGCCAGAGGCAAAGAGGCCTTGGAAGGCAGGACACTACAGCTGTAAAACAGTGAAGGCCTACAGAACTGTCTCCTTTTGTTTTCTATTATTCTTTTCCTCCTTAAGTTTCCTCTCCATTAATGATAGAGATTGGAAATCTTCCCATCAGTCATGGGAACGCCAGAGTAAAGTCCCTCGCTGCCTATTCAGCTGAAACAGCACTAACTAAAAAATTTTGCTGGTGATGTGATTCTGATTCAAGAAGAATCAGAATGGACCAGGAAAGACTTTATTTTTAATAGGAGGTGTGCCAATAAACATGTGAATCCTCTAAATAAAGTAGTATTGACTTTACACCTGCAATTCCATTACAGATGTGTAAGTTTTGAACAAGGAAAATTTCCAAACAAAGTGGAGCGGAATAATTACAAATTAATTGTCCACAACCCATTCACTAGAAGCAAATTATTCCAATTCACAAACGCAAGCCGTATCCTTCACTGCTTAATCTACATTCTTGCTTTTTTGCTTCTATTTTCTCTCAAAAGATTACTGAACCATACTTCCTGATACTGAGCTTATTCTAAGAACTGGGTAATTTTCCCAGTGTGTAGCAACATGGGACTGGGATGAAGAAAGGTGAGGATCACTCAGTCATATACCCAGAAATCATATCCAGCCATATCATTTTGTCTTAAAATATAGTTGCTTGCCCCCAAAACCACTTCTGATAGACTTCCAATTGATTTTGAACCTATATTCATTTTTGAGTATTTTTGTGTTTATTCTTGTGCCTGAACTATCCCTTAATTAAAATACCTCTTCCTGTATTGAAAAGAACCCTTAACCTTTCTGTAGGGCATCATAAAATTAAAATTAGTAACACCTTTGTGCATCTCTGAACAATGACTGTTGGATTTCTCTTTTGGAGTGTCTTAAAAGAAATTTGCTAACAAGATAGTGGAATTTTAATTTTTGCTAGAACAGCACATAGAATACTCAAAGCCCCACAGTTCTAATTGAGCAATACACACAAAGAAAAAAACAGCTTTTATTAAAATGTTTTAACCATTGCTTCAGCAGTTTTAGTTAACAGTAAGGACTGTGTTAAAGTTGTTGATGTGATTGTATCAGATCTCTTCACTTCTGCAATACACATTTTCTAGAAACATTCTCATGCTATATATTATTTTTCTTATACCAGTAAATGTACAGTTGCACTGGTTTTTACCTTCAGTACTTGAATAGCCTGTATATATAATGTAGAATGTTGGTAATTTATAATAATACAGGATAACTTGGATCTGACACAACATATATATTACAGTCTTTAAAATTAATCCAGTACATAATTCTATATGCTTGGGATATATATCTATTTCTACACAGTAAGGCATCCGAGTTTCCCTTCCCTTGCCAGGAGATGAAATGTAACAGCCAAATTCTGCTCTGAGTTACATCTATGAAAATCCATTAGTTTCAATGAACATGCATATGTCAGAGCAGAATTTAACCTGACAGACTACCTTCTACTTACACTTACTGTCATTTTCCCAATTTTTTAAAAATGAACAAAGTCAATAAAAGCCAGAATTAACAAAATGGATTTGGCAGATAATACACACTCCGTCAACACAAACGGTAAATGTTTTAACAATGTTCATTAACTCTAAGAGGAAAGTATCCTACACTACACATCCTATACTAAAGGAACTTAATAAATAACAATAATAACAATAATAACAATAATAATAATGATAATAATAATAATAATGATGCTATGCCATGACCAATGAAGGCAGCTATTGTAACAGCACTGGTAAGAGGTGCTTTCCTCCTCTCTCACTAAGCACAGACAACAGCAGGGGTTTCTGGATAATCTCTTGGTTGTAGAAAAACAGATTCTTGGTCCATTAATCTACTATCTTCGTTATGGGCAGAAAATTATTTCAGCCCCTGCTTGAGAAAGGGAGGGAGAGATTACCAAGAAAATATCCCTGCATGCAAGTCGTTTTCTTCTTTTTATTAAACTAGTGATATTATGACATTTGAAGTAAATAACTTGCATGTCTTTTAGCTGAAAGGTAACATTTCATGAGTGGCATTGATACTTTAGGTTCTTTGGGGATAGATATTGGACAGTACTTCGGTACCTGACGGTATTTACAAGGGGTCCCCTTTCTCATTAAAGTGCTGTATTTTGAGTGGCTTTTTTTAGAAGCAGTTGCAATTGATTAAGAGTTGTCAGGGTGACCAGATCTGAAGTATTTATTAGGTGGAAACCTGATTTCTTTTCTAAGAAAAACATGGGGAACCATGGTGGTTATAGAGTTGCAAGGTAATCATTGGGAAAATAATCTATCTGGGTGGAAAAGTGCCCAAAACACATATTGAATGTAATATGCCAGTTCCTCTATTATCTGTTTCACAAAAAAAAAAACCCTGGAGCACACCCACTGTGGCTGACCCAGAGGAGAATGCACAACTGTGCAGGGGTAAATCAGGTTTCATAAGATATCTTTTTTAGATTACATAGTGGGGGAAACAGTTAATAGCTCAGAGAGGAGAAATACAAGTAGAATTGTGCACAGACAACTAGACTTCCTGAAGACACTCAAAAGCCTGTCACCAGCAGGTCTTTTGTCTGGCTACGTTGCAGTATATTATAATTTATTACTGACATGACTTGTAATATGTATTCTTCACAATAAACATTTTGCCCTGAGGTGGCACCCTACAATCCAAGAAGCTAACTGAACACCAGAAAAAATACAACAGAGTAGTGAATTCAGCTAATGCAAAGAGTATTTACTATTGTATTTAATGATGTTGTCAAAATATTTCAGGACATGGTAGTGCTTTCATCTGGTTAGTCTAGAAGTGAGAATCAATCTTCCCTATATCTATAAATCTATTAAATGAAATGGGAGTTCCTTATATTTGTATCAAGTATTTGAGGATTTACTAAGCATGTCTTCAGGACATATATAGATATATAGATATACAGATAGATAGATATATAGATATGTGTGTGTGTATATGTACTCTTACATAAAATATATAATTTACTTCATGTATTGAGAAATAAGTGATAGTTTAACACTTTTGTGTTTAGATTCCTCTGAATCTTACAAAGACCTTAATACTATTTTTCCTACAAAGTTCTGATAGCCAAGAAAAGCAGAACTATCCAGCAGCCTTTTTAAATACATTTTCTGACAGAAGAAAGTAAAAATGTCTAAATAAGTCTTAGCATCAATATCTCCCCCAAATGAAAAATTAAACTAAAAGCTGGATACGTACAAACATACAAGGATATGTAAAGGATGAACTGATTTTCTCACCACTGACCTTGATATTTAGGTCATAATTATGGCTATGACTTTGACAGGATACTTTCAAAGAATTTCACACTAGATGTCAGAATTCTTCACCATTAGCACCCAAGCCTACCAGTTAATGTAGCTTTGACTTCAACCAACAGAGGAGATCTTAGTGCAAACCACATTAGTAATAGCATCAGTACTAACAGCAACAATTAAAATAGCTTTGGAAAAGACTAGCTATAAATTTGTTTAGCAGGGAAAAAAATCAGTTTGCATATGCACTTTGATCTGAAATGTAATTCTGCTACCTTTCCTGATTCTTTGGTGTATCATTCTGAAAGAGATACTTGTAAGAAAAAAAAAAAATTACAGTGCTAATAGGTACCAGTAGATGTCTTGAAGCAATAATAGTTAGCACCAGAAAACAATCTGTGTTTGGGTATCTCATCAGAAATTGCACTGGACTTCATCCTTATAAATAAATTTACTTTAAAATGGGAATCACATTCAAATCACTAGCTGATACAAAGCATATTTGGCTTGGCTGTGTTCAAAGTACTCAATCTCAGTAAGTTAGCACTGGAATAACAAAACATACAGCCAGTGCACAAAGGTCTCAGATTTCAGGAGAGGTTTTTCCTAGCTGTGTACCCCACCTCCCCTGAACCCCATTTGATATTTTCTGAAAAAGCAAGATCTACTAGAAGAGATTTAAGAGCTAGAATCCTTTGCCAAAGCTACAATTCTTTTTTTCCCCACAGGACTAAAATGGCACTGGTATGAAAAGTGTTGATGAACACAGAGGTATCAGCACTTGTGTATCAGTTTACAACACACAAAACCCATGACAGTCCCTCAATAGTTCTTTCAAGTCATTTATGACATATCAGCAGACTTTTCCCAAATTATTGGAGAATAAACCTACAATAGGCACATATATTTTCTGTACACAAACCCACATGAAAACAAAGTATGTAAAACAAGAAGTAGCAGTCTAAGTTTAATTTACTTTTTATTTGCTTGTACATAAGAAACATCCTGGGAGAAATAGATTGTCCACATGTTTTGGTTTTGTTTTTTTTTCCAAAAAGGTCAAGTGGTCTTTGAATAGAAACAGAGCAGAAACAGTTTCACATGACTTTCAAGAAGCTTTGGTAAGTTGTTTTTTTTCCCAGTTGATCTAAACAAGGTATGGCACCAACATAAGGTATGTTTTTCCCAAGAAGCTTTCAAGTAGCTTTTCATAGCAGTACTGTGCAGAACATGAAATGAAGCATTAGCAGTGCAAAAAGCCTCTGTTACGTCTGTAAGCTTTTCTATTATATATTTGTTCTTCTCACAGAAAATAGCTCATTCACAATTTTTCATACTTTACTTGTCTATCCTACTGTAGATTCAACTGCTTGCAGCCTCCGCTTACGCAAATACCTCTCAAGATGTTTGTCACAGCTTGCTTTTGGTTGGAAATCAATGGTATCATTACTGCTGCACAAAAGAAAAAAAAGAAAAAGTAACATCACTTTCATGAAATATCCCCTCTGGAATACTTTTCACTTCTCTGCTTAACATTTGTAGATGTCACTTTGTTCACATCTGCTGAAGTAATTTTTTACCTCTTTTCCTGCTCAAGAGCGTTTTCCAACCTTCTCTCATTCAAATATCATTGGCTGGTTTGTCTTCTGCACATGCAAGCTTCCAACAGCTCGATTCCTATGTTACCAGCTGAGAAACCTGCTGATTTGATTTGTCATGAGCACATGGCACATATTAATTTGTATTGAATGCAAATTAAATACATTCTTACACACAGTGTAATTCATTTTAATTCAGAAACACTTGACTACCAGGGTAAGAATGTAGCTTTAGTTACAAATATGTCTCTATAAAATACATTGGATTTGGCCTTAACTCCTCAACTAGTGTATTAACAATTAACAACTACCCAATCAAGGGTACTGATGTCTTTACCCAAGCTTGTCTTTTCTTTGAAGTATTCCCAGTTTAGACTTCCAAATGCCAGTTTCTTCTATTAACACAATTTTTAAAAATTCCAAAAAAAAGGGGTGGGGGGGGTGGGGGGAGATCAAGAAGTATAAGCAATGTAATGTTTAATGTTAGTTAATAATCTTGACTTCATAAATTACACCTTCAGACTTACTGAGATTCACCCAGTATCAGAACTGCTTTAGGAAGTGGTTTTACAGTCCTTTTGTGCATCTCATTACGAAGAAGTGAAGAGCAGTCACTTCATCTCTTGTTCTAAACTACAGCAGCCCTACATTCCTCCTTAACTGCTCCAAATTATTCACTCATCACATAAATTACCTTATCAAGCTTGTCTCTTGGAGTGAGTTACTAGTGACTTTGTATAAAGGTAACCTGTCCAATCAGTTGCACTTTATCTATGAAAGCTTATTTTTGAAAGAATCTGAATGGGAACCTCAGCAGTGTTAATTTAGGCTTCTTTTTTTACTGTGAGGTATGAATACTGTACTTTTGTTTTGTTTTGTTTGGTCTGAAGAGATGGGTGTTAATGTTCATGAAAAGAGGAGGCCACTACCATGTAGGAGAGCACCTCCACTTCCATAATATAAATATAAATATGGAATATACTTCCATAAAATATGAAGAAGTGTAAACTTCGTATTGGTGTGCACTAGATTTGTTTCTTTTTTAGTATGATAGAAAGCCCAATTTGATTTTACAGAGATCAAAGGACGGTGCAAGAAAAAACTAGGCAGAGTCTGCTTCCCCGCTTTGTGAAGACATTTAAACCACAGGTCTTCAAACATTCCCTGATGCTTCTGAAAAGTTCTGTGGAAAATCAGCTTGATGCACACTTTCATGATATCATCTGTTATAGTCTAGCTCAAAATGTTTCTTTCTAAATATTTAACAGAACACCTGATGTGGAAATTTTAACACAAAGCAGACCATGTAACACACATTAGTGTCACACACAGCATAAGGACACAGAATTACTACTTTCTTCCTTAAAAAGAAAAGAATAGTGAGGCTTCAGTGTGTACCTTCACAGCTGCATGCAGCTTTCCAGTGCTTTGTTTCACTTTCTTTGGGTAAGAGGGTTATTTTTATTTCTTGAGGCTTTCCTACTTTGTATGTAGGCTAGAATTTACTACTGTACATCCACCAAAACGTTTGTCATTAGGCATGTTCGACAGCTTCTTCTAAAGGGGAAGTTTTCATAATTTTCTGTGAAAAACTGGGTCTAAGCCTTCTGCATAGGTCGTCATTTCTGTTAGTCACACTTGCTAAAACTCAGTATCGTAGAATCACTTCTTTATCTTTCTTCCTGAGACTTCTTTATTGGCAAGTCACAACAAACTGTAAAATTTGCTACATTTACCATGAACAGCTTGTGAAACATGTCAACTTGCTCTATAATTTTCACAGGGCTTTAATTATGAATCAATGTGATGTTATGAATAGGGGTATTCATAGCTAATGCTTTCAACATGCAGTAAGCAATATTTCTATTACTTAAACGTTGCTCACATCCACAGGCACTTCATTCTGGATTACTTCTTTTGTGAATACCCAGGCATATGCATTTTACTCAATCTGATGGCCAAGTTAAAAAGGAAATGATGCATTTTCCATGGAATTTTACATTGCAAATAAGGATGAATTTTCTAACTGGATAGTTGCAATTCTCTTGAGACTGTTTGTGAGTGACACTATATTTTATCTGCACATTGAAAGAACACACTTATCAAATGGAAACGAAGAAGAAAAATTACAAGAGATTTGATCTTCTTTACAGCTTCTAATAGTAAAATACACTGTATGATTAATGAACCTGTCAACTATAATGGGAAGAATATGTAACAAGTAACTCTGCATTACTTGTTTGCGATTTTTATCTTTTATAAATGCAACCATGTGCAGGATGATAAGATTAACTCTTTGTGCTTTTAAGTGAGCATTATACGCAAGAATAATACAACCTCCACTGTTTCTTGTCTTTCTGTCAATTCTCACTCTTAAGAATTGCAGTTTTCCCTAATCCCAAAATAACTATATTATTTGGCATATTTGGCATATCTACACATCTACTGCTGGATAAATTATTCAGAAGGATGAAAGACAAAAAGGTCCACGTAGCTCACCTGTCTCTTTCCATTTAGTTTCTCATGTTTTGTACCCTGCAGCATTTCTGTGTCAAACAAAAGGGGTTTTAGAATTTATTTGGGATTTTTATAGGGTCTACAAGAGGGCAGTCCTAGGCACACTGTGAAACCTACCTGCCATCAAGGCAGCATGACATGAGGGATATATGTCTTACAGATCTATATTAACTTTGAGATGCCCTTTATGTCATTTTGTATCCTTATGTCCTATACTCTAGGAATAACATTGAGAAAAGTACTTTTCATATTCCATTAACTCAAAACTTCAGGAATCCTAATGTTGTTTAAACTTCATTGCAGTGGTAGGGCCTTGGCACAGGAGTCAAATCAGGGATTTCTGGCGGTTTTCTCACCACCTATTAGGAGTGAATAGGAAGGGCAGACTTTTTGCATGTAATATTCAGAAACTTCATCATATGATAGTCGCCAGATATCTCTAAGGAGGACATAAAAATAAAATGCTTATGAAATTTCTGTGCCCTCAAAACATTAGCATTAATTGTCCAGTGGCATTAAAATAAGAGGAAATTATTTATTGTCCTTAATTTCACATTTACTTCTTGACATTCAACTACCTCATTGCCTTTAATTGCCTTGGGTAAGCTGTGCCACTGAATAATACACATAGTTTCTATATGTACAGAAACTCTGAATTAGCAATATGGGAAGTGTTTGTAATTGGAATCAAGTCTCAGTCTGTCTCTTTGTTATTCATGAAACAAAATTTTCTGATCTGATCAGAAAGAAAAAATTCAATAAGGCTTTAATGTACTTGAAAATGGGCACACAATGTATGAAAAGTCCATCTCCCTTTAGCATTTGAGAGCTTAAAGTTTTAAAATACGGTTCTAAACTAAAGTACATGGTGTAGTCAGACCTGGGGATGGGGGGAAGCATTTGGTGTGGTATGGAAACTGGAAAAAATATCTGTGATAATAGCGTATGCCATTATGAAAATTAATTTGTTGCAAAATACACCATTTGTTGCAGGGCATTACTTATTGTAACATCACTTCATCAAGTTAGACTAGTAACATTAACAGTGCAATGCCATCATATTAACTATTCAAAACATTCTTTAATATCAGTCCTTATTGCTCACTGTGTTTACTTTTTTATTTGGGAAAAACAAAAATCCTATAAACTGAACAAAAAGTTCTAAGGTACAGTAATACTTATACAGAGAAAAGGTGAAATTTGTTCACTTCATTGGTAGCATGACACTTCAATGATATGCCTTCTGGAAACTTTCAAAAGTGCAAACCAGTTGTGCTATTTTTTGTACAGATATCCCATGTTTCTGAACTCAGGCAAATCGTTAAACAGAAGGGAATTATCAAATACGATTTCTACTGGTTCTACATTCACACAGAATTGCACATCCAAGAAGGTTTTATAGTCCTTTAGAAGTCAAAGAAAAACAGAGGCAAATTAAGTCGATTACTTAATAGAGAATTAACCATATGATGCAGTGCAGACTGAACTATCCAATGACATTTTGCCCAAACAAGAGGTTAAATATGAAAAGCTGCTTAACAAAGTCAGTTTCAACAGCAGAATAGATATTGGGACAGAAAAGGAAATTAGTAGGTTAAAAAAAGAAAAAAGTTTGATTAAATAAATGCACTGAAATTCTACACTTAGGATATTAAAGAATGACAAGAGAAAAACATTAACTATTAGAGATGCAGGAAGAATGGACAGGGGAGGAACTGTGGACACTGAAATAAAGTACTCATCTTGAAAAGGGAATAAAAGCAGTCTTAGGGTGTTGCATATGAGGTAAACTAATGTCTACAGTCATTAGCACATACTGAAACCATTGTTGCTGTCATTATTCCTAAACAATCCATCTTTAAGTGCTGAAAGGAGAAGCTGACAAGAAACAATCAACAAAGATTTTGAGGACATACTATGTCAAGCCTGTATAAATTTCTCCTGTGAGAGAAAAATTGTTCTTTTAGCTGGTGGAAAATAATAGATCTAAATTAGCTTGACATTAGTAAAGCTTTTAAAGCTGTCTAAACAATGTATTAATAAACAAACTAGAGAAAAGATAGCCCACATGAAAAGACTACAAGACAGAAAGTAAAAAAATTGGACTCAGCAAATTAAGTAGGATAGACAGAGGATAATTCAGCAATCATATTACTCTTCTAGAGAAGAAAATTAATAAAATATGAACACAGCAACAAAGAATTACAAGAGATTTACAAAGCATAACATAAAGAAAAGATGAAAAAATACAACTGCTTAGCCTGAAAAGTTGTTTTTTTTTGTAATACATATCAAAAAGACAATGGTCAATATTCTCCGTATCCAATAAGAGTGGAAGTACTTATCTTAATTTGTAACAGGACACATTTAAGTTAGCTATCAGGAAAAAAAGTTCCAGCTGGTGCTAAAATAGACCTTCCATTCAAAGTTTTTTAAAATGTAGTATAAGTAAACATCTGTGAGGAATGATCCAGGTCTGAGTCCTCAGCCTGGTAGCACAAGAAGGAACTAGATAATCTGCTCAAGGCAAGTTCCATACAGCTTTTTATACTCTCTGTAACATCAGATTTACCTTCTAAGGCTAGCTTCTAACAGGCTTTACATGGCTTCAAAGGAGAGAGAGGTGATCAGAGAGACTGTGAGTCCACATACTAAAAAAGACAACATACGCCCTCTTGATACTGTCTGTTACGAAGCAGCAGTTGGAGGATTAGGAGAGTCTTGGACAACCTCAAACAATGACTGCCCTGTGGTATCATCACACTAAAGAGGGAAAAATACTGTAATTCTTCCCAGAACAAAGAATAGGAATGAAAAATAGTAATTGACCTTTACCAGTCTACTCTTATGCTCACTCCTGAATTCAAAACAAATCGTCAAGTGCTCATCTAGCTCAGCTTTCAGTGCAGAGAACTACATTTATATACCATTCTATGCTGATGCAGTGGCCTCTTATATGGTACCAACTGTAGTTTGCAGTAAAGGTATTATGTGCACCAGTACACTAAAAAGAGACCCTGTAGCCTAACATAAGATATAAATAACTGAATCTGTGCCCGATGGTCTAGGTCAATAGGCAGCAGCTCCACAGGCTGATCTTACAGCCACCCTCTTCTTTCAGCAGAACATACTGACGCTGGTTGCCTTCACAGGATGTTAAACTTGACAAGATATCACTGATATGATTTGTCTGCTGTAAACGTCCTGTAGCCAAACTGTCCTCTTCTATGTAAATGCTTACTGAAAGAAATGTCTGAAACACTAGATTAAGTGATGATGTAGCACTTCAAAGGCTGGAGAAATCAGACATTTACCAAGTTGTCTGAGTTGGTAAGTAGCAGTTTATTTTTAGTGTCTTCAGAATTGGTGTGAAATGCCTTCCCTGGCTAGCATTTCTGTTCTGACTATACGAGCAGTCAGTTAATATGTTAACATATTGTACTTGCCAAAATAAAATCCTTAAACCACACCCACTGACATTAATGATAGACTGTGGAAAAGTTATTAATAATCTGAGTTCAAGTTCTGCTACCAACTGTCAAATAAAGTGTTACCTACTGAATTCATAATACAACACTGGAGTGAGGGAATTCTCTGCATTTAAAAGATGTATTGATGTAACTATATTAGTTTTCCATTGTGTATTTTATGTCAAACAGCATAAAGTACTATTCTCATTTGTACCATTATTTGCTGTTCTGTCTATTATCCCTGGAGGAAAAGGGACTGTGAACGTCTAGTTATTCTTTCAGCATTTACACTTCAATATGTATAGAATTTTTTTCCAAGGTCCTCAATTTACATGATCATTTTTCAAGCACTAGCATGTATAAAGCTGATTTTTGGCTTTTTTTCTGTGCTAGTTCGTAAAAAAAGTTTACAGCTTTATTCCCAAGTAAAGCTGGCTGGAATTTTTTGAGGAATGGCATTTAACTAGAAAATGTGATTTTGTAAAAAAAAGAAGAATTGCTGCAGAAATGCACTAGTTACCAAATATTTAGTCAGGAAATTCTGCAGTGGAATGCTTGACTTCCCCAGCTTGGTCACTGAGAGATGGATCTGAATTTACCACATGCACCACCAGTCCTCAGACACTAGCTTGTTCTGAAGTTCATATTTAATTCTTCTCCAACTCTTGTCCACTGTAAAGACCACTGGCCGAAGTGATTGTCATTACAATTCAGAAGTCACTATGGCACTGAAAATTTGTCTTCTGTGCACCAGCTCTTCCATCTTTTCAACTAGGCGTACAACCACTACTCTGTTGGGAACTGGTTATCTGTTTGACCATCTGACAGTGTCAGTAAATGGGATTATTTATAGTTAGCAAAGGACTTCAGCGTTCCTATGATGACTTGGTACATTCCTCTGGAAATAAAGCGTGACATTTAAAGAAATAGCATGTTAGAGTAAGGTTACAATACTTTAAGTCCCCCTCTGTTGCATCAAGAACTTTGTCACTCTGTGTTTGTTGTTTTATAGAAGATATAGGCTAATTAATTGGGTAAAGGCATCCCCTTCATTTTTCTCTGCAATTTACATCTTGTGTCTCTGAGAAACTCCTTTGAGGCAGTGACAGTAGACCCCTAATGCAATTCAAGATACTGAGGCTATTCCAACCCCTATTTTCTTACACTCTTGGAAAATCCACCACTGCCTGTCAGAGAGCTGAAGTGCACCAGTTCCAACAATGCCTTGGGTTTGTTTCTTATGTGAAACAAAACCAAGCAGCCTATTCCATCTCCACAGTACCTGGGGACATTCCAGCTGAAAGAAATCTGTGAAGACACTTGTAAACCAGAACAAACTTAACAGAACATTAGCTAGAACAATGAGGATTTAAAATACTGTAACTCTGCAAAATTTTTCACTACTGAATCACTTTCAGTAGTGCAGGCCAGATGCAGTAGGTGAAGGAGAAACCACTGCAAGGAAATGTCAAGCTTGCTAGTTTGGAATGAACCCCTATAGCAGAAGATAATCATGATTTAAAACTCTGCGGCAGCATTCTTCACCTACTGCAATACAGACATTGTTAGTGCTTGTGGATATTGGCAGTTGTTACATGCAATTACTCATATTACTTTATAAAGTGCTTTGTAACTGCACTCTGGTGATTCTGACAGTGTTTTTGTGTCCCTTGGCTGTTTGAGTGTCTCATTGTATAACCTCATGATGTTGTTTTTGGAGCAAAGCTGTAAAACTGCAAAATGCACCAGAAATGTTCATGTACTTAAGGTGACTCTGATGAGTGTGTTTAACTTTCAACACATCCCTCTGAATACAAAACTCAGGTCCCAGCCCTGAATACTCATCCACAGCTGTTATAAATTAATTTATGCCCCTGATGATGGTCAATGCTACAAACTAAAGCATCAGAGAAACAAGTTATTTAATGATTTTCATAGGCTACTTTTAACCTCTCATTGTCATCTTATTTTCATATTTATAAGAACATAGAGTAGATGCAACTTCATCGTAGACCCATTCAAGAGCAGAATATTGGCATTCAAAAGTGAAAAATCATACCACTGGTAATAAAACCCCCATATTGTTAACATAGAACAAGTATTACTTTCACACTTTCAAAGGAATAAAAACATAAAATGTGAATTTGAACAAATGGGCAATAAAATACTTGTGAAAAATGAGTGTATAGGCTATATATATTGCATATGACAAAGAGATGAGAGTATTCTGGTGGATGAAAATCTCCAGGTGTTTCCTAATAGAGAATTAGGGCATTTTTTGAGCTTAAGAATTTTACACTTGACAGATGCCACTTCCTGAACCTTCTGGTAACACTGTAGATGTACTAGGGAACCCCAAGAGGCAACAGTAGATTTTGTTTTCCTTCTTTGCACTTCATGCAGGGTCTTCTAGGTCAGCTGCTTGCTAAAAGCCTCCTCCAGACAGCCTACCAGGTCCAATGTTGTGTACACACAAAATGCAAAAATTATCTGGGGGTGGAACACGCTGTGAAATTGTAAAGAATCATTATAGTTTCAGAGACACCAACTTTGAGCAGCAGATTTTTGGTACAAAAGATTGATTAGTTTAATGGTAATGACTGCTGACACCTGCTACCTAATTAAAACAGTTTTACTATAATTCTTTGCCCTGTGATGAAGATGCACTTTTCTGGAGATTTCATGTTCTAAGAATGGGGGTCTTTGTAAACATTACTGAGTAAAAATAAGGATTGTCATTATTATGCAGTCTATATGCTAGAAGCTCCTGAAAGCATCAAGCTTTTCTCTACTCCACCAATCTGTTACTCTTTCTTGCTAATGTAAATAGATCGTCTGTAGAAGAAAAATCTGTAATTTTTTGGACTTCAGTTTTGTTGGTACGGCAAAAAGACTTACAAGTTTCATCTAAATTAAGGTTTATTTTGATCTCAAATTTGCCCCTCTCTAGCAGAAACATCAGGAGATCAACAGAAGAATGATTTTTCTGTAGTTTTCAGCTGACAGAATATATGTTCTCTAATAAAATATATACAGAGCCCCTACTCTCCTACCACCACTTTCTGCCTTTGAAAGATGGGTGTGCATTCCAGATTTGCCACTTAAACACATTCCTTCATCTTTTTTCCCCCAGTTTTATCACCTTCTCATTTGCTTGTAAGGGGTCCATTTCCTCGCCTCTAGTCAGTCATTTGAGTTTTTATGGGGAGGGCTGCCAGTCAGAACTAATTTTGTTATCAGCTTAGTAAACATAGCAGTCTAGGAATCAAGGAGCAAAAACCACTGAGTTCAGTTGTAATTAAATCAAAGTCACAAAAACATGATCTCTCCAAAACTGTGCTTGGGAATACTGAAAATGCTCACAAACTGTAGGAGTTATAGCAAAGAGAGGGCAGCACTTTTGTGACAGTCATCCTCATAGCTTTCAACAGAATTGCATTCTAGCAATAGGCCAAACCCAGGAAAATGCTGCCTGAGTACATTGAAAATACGATTCCCTCATATTAGTGCGTAAACTGTTAATAATTCAAATAGAAACAGTGGCTGAATAATAAAACTTTACGTCGCATCCTCATAATTTCTGAAAGTCTTACGGTAGCTGCATTAAGGAAGCAGGGAGTATGCAGTAAGATCTCTACCCTTTGTAATGTAGATGTCTTTTTAAAGAAGGTGTGATTATATTCTGAATAGGTCAGCCTCTGTGCCTGGCATTTCTTCTCTCTTTCCTATGACCTTTTACTAAGTAAGTGGGGTTTTTGCACTCTTATTGGAACTGTCCATCCATCTGAGGCAGTGAATGTGAGAGGCACAGTTTGACCATATCAGAATTACTGCACTGGGTTACTGCAAAGGCAGTAGCCACCTACTGTGGGTGGAACTGTTTCTTCCTTAACAGCATGTCTCCAATTCAGGTTTAACTTTACTTTGTCTTCTGTTTGTTCATCCACATTTCTAAAGATTTAAATAAATGTGCAGTCACATTTGTTCATGGAAAGTAACAAATGAATAAAACGGCACTGGACAGATTTGAGTTTCACAATGTATGCCGAAACAGATGTCTTCGTTTGAATGGCTCTGGAAAGAATTATTAATATGGACCTTCTTTGGTTATGAAAGAGACAATTAGGAGCTTTAATCCAATATCTAATATTTCAAAAATGTTATTTTTATTAGATTTCAGCAGCAAAGAATACCATTAGATAGATCACCAGTGTAATAAGCAACATGATGCTGGGTTCCACCCCATTGTGATATTTTAAAAATACAGTCTACCAGTGCCAACCTTCAGATTTCCCATGGGAACATTTATAGGAATACAAAGCTCAACAGGCAGCACTGATGCTGTATTAAGGATTTGTGTCATTTTCACTACAGAATAAACATGCGCTATAAAGTGGCATGTAAGATTTTATTAGTAGAGAACTGAAGTTTGGCTTATATGAAGGATTTGATTCTGTTCAACACAGCACAGAGCTATCAAATTTTCAGAATTTTTACTGCTGTACCAAGGCAAAGGAGTGGCAAACATTTAAATCTTTTGTTAATGAACCAGCCTTTAACCCATCGAGAAATAGCTTTAAATATGGTTTATAATCTGTTCAATGAATTTGATAGCTTTAGCTTGGTCCCTACTGGATACTTTTCCATATTTCAAAAACTACTCTGCTTCCTAAATTTGGCACAGCTAGCAATTTTTGGTGATACAAAGCCAAGAACTGAAATCATAGGGTGTTGGAGGTTGGGTTTACGGACTATTGGAGAAGCTGTGAAGAGGAGAATATACAAGGTCTGTCACAGCCATCTGTCCCCACCCAAACAATTTAAGGAACAGAAATGCTAACTGATTTGCTCAAAAGGCGCAGGCCTTTGCAGGCTGCCATATAGGGATGCTAGAACTAATCCTGACCTGAGAATGTGCACTCAAATAATTCAGTGTAAGACCATAGTAAAGCATCATTACAGCAGATAAACAAGATTACATACTCATTCTCTCACCAATAGGTCTAAATGCTTTACAGTTAGTTCTTCATGGGTGTCTGTCATACAACTATGGTGAAGGCAAGGGTTAGGGACCAATACTAGAGTTGTAGTTCAAGAGTTATATAGAAGTCTTACTTCCTAAAGCCATAGATCTAACTGCCAGCAGAGTAAAACACTTCATGACTTTTCTGTGGCTCTTTTGGATCAGTGAGTACTAGAAAATGCTGTAGCTCAGTCTGTGGCAAAGAGCATCAAATACGATGTGGTGTGTGGACAAATCCCGAGAAATCTCCAATGCTGTAGTCCATGCAGCTCCTGTTTGGAACTGTCACTTGAGAAGTTCTCTGGCAGAAGCGTCTCACTTAAGGGGCTGGGATGGAATGAGGACAATGGTTTGAGAGAGCAGATATTACAGTCACTTTAATTACTTCCACCGTTACTTTTCAATGACTGCAGCACAGTTAGAAACATGGGCCTTAACTAAATTCTTGCAACTCCTAACAGCCCTGGCTCCAGCTCTCATCCTAGTCTCTTGGCTGATGAATACAAGGGATAAATATTTTAAATCTCTTGTTTTCCTGAAATCTGAGTCTAGTGTAATTATAGACAATGACCCATACTCGCTGATCATTTGAATGCAAGTCCTGAGCAATGACCACTGCCACTCAGGTTTCACATTCAGAACACCAGCCACCAAAGACTTTGGCTTTCTGATGGATGGACGGGCGGCCTGGGACTGAGACTGCAGATAGTTTTCTGGAGGACAGAGATAAAAGATATGGGTCCATCATTAGATCTTTAAAAGACTGAAAACTTGAATATGGGCTAGAATCAGCAGACACCTTTGACAGGTGTGGGTGAGTCTAGCCTGTTAAGTACTTAAATTAGGTGAGGGTTTGTGGCACGATGGATTGAAGAATAGAGTTTGTAGCTGGATTCTTTCAACACAGCTACACATTTCTAATGAAGACTGAGGAAAATCTATTCATACGATATCTGCAGCAGGGAGGATTTTCTAGATCAAAGTAGGATTTGATCAGGATGCAAAAAAATATTGAAAACTGGTTTTCTAGGGCTCTTGTGGGCTAGGAAGAGGGCTGAGCTTACTAAGGCTAAATAGCTTATTTAGGACAGAGCAAGTATCATGCAATATAAGACCGGGATTATGCTGGGGTTCAGGCGGGTGCCAAATAGCTCTGAAATGCATCACTGGCCCTGGAAAATACACTATGTTTAAGATGATCACTCTTACTAACAAATTAAGGGCATTGATTGTAAGAGGCATATAGATCACAGGACTACATTTTTACTTAGGACAAAGTTGATATCAGGGTGAGTGTTTGGAATACCGTGTGAGAAGGGCTATATTTATTGACAGAAACTGATGCAAACCATGTAGAAATTCATTCAGAAGGGAATGCTTATAAAGAGATATGAAATACAGTTTTCTTAGACCACTGGTAATGCACCTTTGACGTAACTACCAAACTTGGCATGACAAGTGGCCTAGACTTACCCCAGCTGGTCAAAACTGCCCCTTTACTCCTTTTATTGATTGGTCAATGCTGTCTTCACATATGTACATAAAGAAATGTGATGGCAGTATGTACAGTGCTTTCCTGGAACAGCAACAACAGCAAAACATTAAATCATCTAATCCAGAAAAAGTCAGCCATGGGTTAGATTAGGTCTGCCTTTCCCTTCTTACAGGATTATAGGTTATAACTTCCTCCTCAAAGGCTATACATCATTAATGTTGCAATAATATTATATAAGGATAACAAAAGTAATCTGCCACCATGCACCAATATGCAGATATAATAAAAGACAATATCACTTCTCACAGCTATCTGGCCTGCTAATTATCCTTGAATATGTGTATTAGGCATGTTTCCATTTTGAAATCCCATTCTATATCTGCAAGATTTTTTCTCAATGCACAATAGAAAATCAGCTCTGTGTGCTGGGCTCATAATTATCTGTGTACTTAGGACAACTATAGTTTAGGTCTACTTGCCTGTTGCTTCCCCTCTTGCTTCTATTTAGTTTACATGCAGATTTACTATTTTTCTTCACATGCAAGTTATAGTGCTTCCTGTGCACTGCTGAATGTGTAATGTCCTGCAGGCTGACTGCCAGAGTAAAGATATCTCCCTGGAACATGTCTGGCAAAACCAGCTGGGGCATTTCTAACAGGGAACGGTCTAAAGGCCATGGTCAGAACCAGGCTTCTGGTGGGCTTGGTCCTCTGCAACCTTGCCCTATATCCCACACTGCACACAAACGGAGCTAAATTCTCTTTCCTAAAGGTTAAGGATTTGTGCAAAATAGTACAGACCTAGAAGTAACAGAGTTGGCAGGCCTCCGTAATATGATTTTTTGGTGCAACTGATCTATGGCAAAGATTATCAAACGTTCTGACCCTGCCAGTCACTTCCCAAAGCTCACAAATGGACCAGAGCCATATCATGTATCATTGTAAGTCAAAAGAAGGGAGGCAACACCAGATGTAGCGAACTGAGGTGAAAGAACAATTACAGCCGTTCCCCAAGGAGTTCAGGGCTCCTCTCAAAGTGTCAATGAGAAGCAGATGGATCAATAGGATCAATATCAGCCTCCCCCATGCAGGGAGGGTGCGTTACACAGGTACCTACACACAGATGGGTGTGCAACATATGCATATGATACAGTTCCAGTTTGGGAACTGTACTTGGTCTGGGCCACATGCACTTCATGAAAAGTAACTGTATCCGTCAGGGCAGAGCAGCATGCAACAGTGCTTGCTAGAAACCAGAAAACTGGAGGACGGAGTGAGACTATTTCTTTTTTACATTTCAATTTAGCAAGGAAACACTGTCCATGAGCATGGGAAATTATGTGTGACCATGTGCGTAGCTGCACAAAAAAGCACAGTGAGGAACACAGAAGCACACAGAAGCCACTTGCAATCTGGTCTAGAAAGACAGGGTTCAACTACACCTAGAAGGATTTAGACTCTTGGTCACAGTATCCAGCAGGAAAGAGTATGCAAGGACTGAGTTGTGGTTTCAAGCGAGTAAGTATGTTGTTATTTAAATGGAAGAAGCTTCCTACATCCAAAGTGAAACTTTCCAGGTCCCAATTAAAACTAAATACAATCAACAAATTAGTAACATTAGATTAAGATTTTGCTCTGTTCTCCATTTCAAACTATGTGCATAATTAGTATACGCTTTAGGTATGGGGAGTACAGGTAGTTACTGGTCTCTATTTTGCAGATATTAAATAGTTCTAAGAAGGACATCGATTTATATTGGTATGATAGATGCAGCTCCTAATGAAACTTGTACATATTATACACTAGTGAAGTATTTATATTAAGTGTATATTTTAACCTCCTCAGATTTCCTCCTCGATTTTTTTCAGAAGAGTACATTGCACTCAGCACTTTACAGCAAAGTTATAGTTCAGTAGACAAAACCTTCAATGTGGAGGTAAGAATTCAAAAGCGAGGTAAGCTTTAAGAACATCTTTTCAACAGTTGAAAGCTGTTTCTTGAAAATTTCTAGAATATGTAGCTATGTTTTCTCCTAATCTCCATTTTCCCTTGCCTGATGCTTGACTCCAAAGGGAGTTGTGGGTGTTTGGTGTTCCAGGAAAGAGCAACTGACAGGCTCTTGACTTTTGTAGCAAGAAAACAAATTGAATGAACTATTTTGAAACACTTGAATGCTTTTAAAGTGTCAATCTGTAGAAAAAACCCCATACATTAAAAAATGGTGTTGCGTTTATTTCAAAACTGTGCGCACATTTTGGATGACCTTAATAATCTACCAGTGAATTAAGCAATTAAGTTCTTAGGAGTGACCCTCTTTTTCAGAGTCAGGCTAGTCAAACTTTTCAAATCAAACCCAGTAAAGCAAACAAAGCAAAAAAAGTATTAAAAGATATCCTTAGCTTGAAGCTTATGTTTAAGCACTTTCCTGAATAAAATGAACCTAAAGACGTGCTTGAGGCCTTTCTTGGAATAGGACTTACTTCACACTATGGAATCATGGTAAAAGGGCAGAGATATACAAAAAGACACAGATAAATTTCTGCATTATTTAAATTAATGTAATAACCATATCACTGCTTTAGCAGCATTGAACATTTCACCATGTTTCAGACTGTCATTTCATGAGTTTTCTAAGCAAATAATTGCATCTCTTTTCTTCATGCCCATCAGCTTATAAAGATGCCGTGCCTTTATGAATTTAAAAAGAAAGTAATGCACTGAAAGGAAAAACAAATATGCTGTATTCCACACAGAACCTCATCCATTTCTACTATAAAACAAATAAGAACTTTATGGTAAGCTGAAAGGAAGAGAAAGTGAAGGTATAGTGGAGAACTTGTACTTGTGCCCCATGAGAAGAGCAGAGCAGAGCCAGTGATAATGACTAGGGTCAGGAGATCACCAGACAGATCCATGGTGATGAGACAGGTCCAAGGTGGAGCTGGGAAGTCATGTCAGCAAGTACTGGTAGCACCAGAGGTCCCTGGCCAGGCACAGACATGGTCACAGCACAGCTCTGGTGAGTACCATGGTCCAGGGCCTGAATTTAAATGCAGTTAAATGCAGCTCCTCAGCAAAGTAGGGGAGGGCCATGTGGAGGTTTCTGAGGGCTGTTTCCCAGCAGGCTGATGCAGGTCACAGAGCCCAGGAGTGGGAGCTGGTCCTCACATGGGCAGCCAGACTCCTGCCTGCAGGAGAGGCTGCTGAGCTTGTGGGGCATTCAAGTTCCTTTCTGGATGGATAAGGATGGCTTGATGCCAAGGGATGAGATTCACTGAACTACACCAGATGCTTCATCTAATCAAAAGGAAATTCCAATGACTGCATGAATGACTGAAATCTTGCAGAGTAGGCATCTCTCTGCAGCTCTGAATTAAAACTACTATATAAAATTGGGACTCATAGCTGGTCCCACATCATCTCTTCCTGGAACGACCCACTTATGTTACTTCATAGCGTGGTGGTGGTCCAATCTATCTCATATCAAATTCTGCCTCACATCCTGATATTTCTTATTTCTTCTGCTTAAAATGGAGGCTATA
Source organism: Falco rusticolus (assembly GCF_015220075.1). Classification (NCBI taxonomy): domain Eukaryota; kingdom Metazoa; phylum Chordata; class Aves; order Falconiformes; family Falconidae; genus Falco; species Falco rusticolus. Next base: position 45,324,019 of record NC_051189.1, read on the forward strand.
TCCCAATGGTGTCATTACTGCTGGTTTAGCAGCACATGCAGTCTAACTCTGGATTCTTGGACCTTGCAGTTTTGGTTGAAGTTCTTCCATTTAGACTGAAGAGAGATGGTAGACCATCCTTTCACCTCTACTGCCTTTCTGATGGCCCAGGAGATAACAGCACAAGGTTTGAACCCCAGCAAGACAGCCTTCTGAGTGAGGGGCAAACATAAATGAACATCTGTGTGTCCCCTTCTAAAGCAAGAGCAACTGCATAAAAGGTGGTCACCACCATCATGAGTTTAGTTTGAAAAATCAAAAAGCAAGCAAATTTGCCTTGTCAAAAGAGACAGTCCAGTGACAGGGGCTGGCAAATCAAAAAGAACAAAGGCACCTAACTCTGAGCTGCAGAAAATGGTGAATTCCAGTCACCAGCTTAGCTGCTCTCTTTACTGAAGAAGTCCAGCAAAACGCAATCAGATGGGTGAATTCCTCAGTGATTTAAATCTTGTGCAGTGTCCCTGACCCAGTGGCTTCCCTTCAAGCCTAAATCTTTCACACAACTTTTAGATTGGATGTCATTATAAGAACAGTGAAAAAGAAACCTCTTCATGTTACAAACAACTGCTAGGAAAAAAAGAGACAATAAATGTTTGGTAATTAATGATTCATGATGAAGCCAGCCTAACGAATGTATGAGTGTATGAAGTGGGACAATAGCAGAAAGGCTTTGGTTGGCCACTTAAAACAAAAGACAACACACTCCCAAATGCAGGAGCTCACTGGAGAACATCCAAGATGGGCAATACTACTGCTGTCAAAAGAGCAGAATGAAAGGAGTCAGACACAGCTGGTGGAAATCCACAGTAAAATTTCTTGAGGATAATTTTTAATTATATTATGATGGTCACAAGAGAGAGGCCGAAGTCCTGTCCTGATAGAAATTGATTACCCTCCACAAGGTGTCCCTAGGAGAGGCTCCAAACGGAGCCAATGTTTCCAAAAGACAGTCTGGCTTCTAGCATAGCAGGTTAGCAATGTCCTGTCTTTCTAGCAGTGCAAAAGCCAATCTAATCAGGTGTGAAGCATTTGATGTATGGAAAAATTAACCAGCATCTAGAGAGAAAACCTGGCACAAGATGAAGAAACCTGGCAGCTGAGACAATAGCCCTGGCAAAATTTACAGGAGTTTCATTCCAATTTTGTTGAAGGTAATTCTTTTCTGCTTTCTATTCTGTGTAGCCTTTCTTTTATTTTCATTCTAGGCTGTAAATCCAAATAAGTAAGCAAACTAGCCTACTGTGTGCCAAGACACCAATCTGCAGGAAAGCACAAAAAGAACTTCCCATTTATTTCTCTCTAAACTCTTTGTTTTAAAACATGCTCCTAAAACTAATGTTACAAGCATCTTCTTACGGAATAAAAATGAGTTAAAATATCTGAAAGTATATGAATTGCAAACTAAAGGCAAAGTAAAGTCTTGCCATAATCGGTAGGTGGTCTCACAAAACAATGGAAAATAGTATTATTTTTTAATAAAGCACTTAGCTAACATCAGTGTATTGCAGGCTGGAGGAAAGTTGCTGATGGAGTCTGGCAGCTTTTTCATAGAATTATTTGTCTAGACAAAGAATGTATGCAATGTTTTGTTTCAAAACAAAACCAAAACCAAAACCAAGTATCCACACTTAAGATTTATCTAGCACAGTGTTTCACCCAAAGACACTCTTTTAGCTCTTTCTGAAGATCATCCTTTTCTGGCAGTCCTTGGATTTCTTCTGCCTTCTTCCTTGAAATGTCTGTTGCTCTCTCTTTTTTTTCATTTGGTTTTGTTTTGTTTTGTTTCTTTTTCCTTTTTCCTGTCTGCATACAGCTCCTTCAGGAAAAAGGAAAAGAAATTGTACCCATCTTTCTCTCATCCCAAATTCTTCTCATACATTTCAGCTTCCTGCATGTGGCTAGACTTTTGTGAAAGGGTTCCTATTGTTGTATTTACTTTTCTCACAAAAATGTAATTACACTATACCTGACTGACTGGTGCCTGCACCATAGCTTACCCTTACTGATATTTTCATATAACTCCTAGAATAACAAGACACATTTAGAAAAAATAACTGTTTCTTCATTGCAAAGCTGACCTAGACCAAGGCACTCAGTGATGAGCAGTTTAGTTTTCCTAACACACAACTGAACATCCAGGCTGTAGACTGGCTTGATTTGTATCCATGTATTTTCCTCCTATAACAATGTGGTAACCTGCACTAGTAATTAACATCTTCAGCAGGATGGTTAGAGCTTCAATAGCATCATTTTTCACCCTGTGCTCTAGAAGAAGCTGATGTCCTTTCTACAAAAGCAATAATATCAACTCCAAACTTAATTTGCTCAGGTATGGCTATTACAAAAAGAGAATTGTGTTGTACTGTATTGATCCTACAGTGGCAGCAATTACAGCAGCTGGAGCAGCTGCCTCTGCATGTGGTAGATGTGCATCCACATGTGCACATCATCAGCTTCTATTACAGAGGAAATGCGGTGGCATATTTATGTATATATATTGAAGATGTACAATAATTTGAAGTAGCTTGCTTGTCACTGGGGTATATGCATGCCACTATCGCTGGGCAATTCTAGTACAAGAATGCCAAGGCATGGATCCAGCATGGGGCAAAAGTGCACAGAGGCAGATAAATACGTGGTAGACAAAAGATGTGGAACAGATGGGAGGATATTCCAGTAGAGACCCTTTACAATGAGCATAGCTCTTGTATAAACTGAGTGCTGAGAAAGCCAAGTATATTGTAATCTCAGCCATTTCTCTATTCATAAGCTGGGAAAAAAATTGAGGCAGGACAATTAACAGTGTGATGATACCACAACATCATTTTGACTAGTAGACAGCAATAAGAAACTATTCAAAACTGCTGTAAGACAATTTTCATGAAGTTGTGTCAACAGCTGGCTTTGATCCTCTTGCACATTGGCATGTGAATACACAAGGATATGTGCACCTACTCACAAGCCAGGGACTACTGACATCTGGAAGCAAACTCTTCCAGAGCACTACAAGTCAGTGGCTAACAAATTCTATACTGACAAGCAAATTGTCAATATTGAGGTAACAGGGGTTTGAAGACAAGTATTGATGTGATTTAATTATGAATGATGAATTTAGCTCACTTTCCCCAAATTAAGAAACAAATTAGTAAACATCTTACTGCTGGGGCTAGGTTCAAAGGCAGGAAATAAGAACTAAGCAAATTTCCTTTACTTACTGTACAGTCATGGGCATGAAGATGTGTGATGTTCTGATGGGGCAAAATGATTCTGTGCTGCTTCAGTATGCATTGCCGTTAGACTATGTGCTTGCAATGATTTGAAGAAGCTCTTTCACAACTTACACATTTTCACTGATGTCATGGAATCCTTCTGCTGTTTCCGCTCCTCCTGATTCTGATACCCAGATCTGTGGTCTGAACTTCATCCAAATCACGGAATATTTTTGTGAATCTTTCATTTCTTTCTGGCTGGACTACTATTCCCTTACATTATTCGCTGAGACAGAATGTCCTACCAAAGGTACAGCCTTTTCTTCCACAGAAGAAAGAAAATTTCCTCCTTAAACTCTTCGTCTTGACAAAGGCAGAACTGATTATTTTTTTTCCTTCAGTGTGCCTCTATTTCAGCCCTGTGCAGCAACCTTCTCGGAGACCACCCTACAAAGAAGCCTGGCAGATACAATTCATTTAAAAGATACTGGGACCTGCTGCATTTGGTGGGGCTGGGTGTCAGGACAATGAGCCTAAGTCTGTTACACTGGTTACATTAATTTTAGTTATTTCAGACTTGGGATGCTTCATGAAGTGTTAAATAAGCTGGAGAACCCTGATCAGGTCAGGCAGCAATTTCCAAGGCCTTTAATAAGAAACTATACAGCCACACTGTGAATGAATGGCTGAGAAAAACATTTCATATAGAAAGCTATAGGAACAGCAGTAGGGAGTCTGCAAGAATCTCAGAAATCCTGAATTTAACCTGTAGGAAAAGTCCTGAGATTTGACAGCCAGAAGAAAAGACATTTTGTGGTGAAAAGAAATAGGGCATTGAACCAGCATATGGGGCTTGTGGATAATAATGCCTTCTCTTGCTTGTGCTCTGTATCCTGGACAATGTCCTGAAATACAGTTATTGTGTTACCAACAGAAAGTGCCAAGGGCCCCTGAAGGGATTTTTTCACTTGATATTGCCACTGGGATTTACAAGTCAACCCCTTATCCCTCCTGCACAAGCAAACCCAAATTCCAAGCATATATAAGCCCAATTTTAAGGAGCTCGTACCTTACAGGTACAATCCAAGGAAGATTCCAAGAGAAGCACAAAAGGAAGTCATAAATGAACAAACCTTCCTTTCTTTCAGATTTCAACTTCAAATACATTTCTTTAACCATTATTTTCCTTGCTTATGAGTTTTATTTCCTGCATCATCCTTTCTACTCCTTTCTCTCCTAAGACTAGATGGGAATCTGTAGCATACCTCAACAAAAGACAGTAAAATTACGTCATACATAAGGTTGGTGTGAAACTGTTTTAAAACTCTACACACACCTACAACTACTTAATTAACATAAATTATACTGTATTTCTGACTACAATGTCTATCCTAAATCTAGTAACAATAACAACATATCTTCATAACTGCATTCATGGGAAGGTCATTGTGTTAAGCCTATACCACACAGTGAAGCTCACCAACAAGGGAGGGAGTAAGTGTCAGTAAAATACCTTTTATGAAAGAAGTCAAAAGAAGCAAACACAAAAGTATAGGGTTGTTTTTTTGTTTTGCTTTGTTTTGTTTAAATTTTCTGGGGAGTCAGGAAACTCCTGACATTTGAAACCTTGCTTTCAGAATAATTGGAAGTATCATTGAGGTAAAATGAAACTGTAGCTCCATGAAAGCCTAAATGTGTCGTCTGTATAAAGCTGAGTATTGCTACATCCTCGATGGAGAAGGCTGCTGGATAGCACAACCATTCCCCATTTCTAGGATGGGTGTTGTATACAGCGACATGGGCAGGACATGGAAAGAGAAAGAAGGCGGTGGTGTTCCCCTTCTTGATTTTTCACCTGGATTGTTTCAACCTAAAGCTGTCCTCTATGCATATTATGTGTTTGATATTTTTGTCAAGTGCAGTTCCTTCAGACACTTGCAGAGCCCCAGGGGAGACAGGAAGCATCTCAGAGCCCCTGTCTTTGCCACACTCCTGCAACAAGGGTACACCAGGGCAGGCCAAAGAGGGGCATGCAGCTCCAAAGAGCTGAGGAATTATGTGTAAGGAAGCTTGGGCTTACACTGGGTTTATGCTCTCCAGTCCCCTGCTGTGAGAGCTCCAGAGTGATTTTTAAGAGCTGCTTCATGGGAATTGTGTTGTCATGGCTGGAGTCAAGGTATGCAGTGCTCATCTGTTTGAAGAAACAACGGGGGAGAAATCTCTAGTTGATGAAGGCCTTAAGAGAGTTTCTTTTGACTCTTCCTAGGCTTTTTAGAACTGAGAAATCAAGCTTAATTGGAATTTAAAGACATTATATGGTAGAAATGACCGATGACACTTGATAGTTGAATCTGAATCAAAAGGACAAAACAAGTCATTTATAGGAAATATTTCAAAGGGCATTTAAATATCTTTAAAGATTTTCTATAGGATCCCTCGGTTCTTCAGGTCATTATTCAGAATTCATAAATAATATTGTAATGCCCATTAGAAGATAGGACAAAAAGTGTTTTCCATGGAGTTGCAAAAGCTTATGTACTTTTACATCCAAGTATATTCTTAGCGTCAATAAAATGTTGCAAAATGCCCTTTAGTTAAATTGCATATACAAAATACAGACAAAAAGAGAAAACAGCTGAATTTATTAATTTTCTTTTTCTTCATTATCTTTATCATGGAAGTTGTGGGCAAAAAGATCATATGAGGTTAAAGTAGCCTGACTTCCTTGATACTTAGTAGTTTCTCTTCCCATGTATAAACTATCTTTTAAACTATAAACAAGCAACTTAATAATAATAATAATAATAATTTTTTATTATTATTATTTTAAGCCAGCTAGGCAATTTCTGGCCAGTAGTCTAAACACAGAAAACTGTTCTCTAAACTCAGAAATAGCCACACAAAGTACAGTCATGGTCCGCAACTTACATCAGACTTCAGCTGACAAAACTCACTTTCAAAACGATTAAACAATCATTACAGCCTCCAAGAGGTACTGACAAAAAGGTAAAAAAAAAAAAAAAAAAAAAAAAGCAAGCATCTCCACTGTGGATTATTTCATACATTCTGTCAGTCCACTACATATTGTATGTCCTTCACAGATTATGACTGATCCATGACAGTCCTGAGACGGCCATTGCAGTTGTAGTATTATGGCTTTAAATGTAATATCAGACATCACCATGAGAAAAGAATACCCCCAGGAGTCGAGGACAGAAGGTAATACAGTGGCTCTTTCAGTGGTGTGGGAGACATGGCAAACTGCTGCATAGCTGAACAGTTCCCCTTTGTTCTCTGTTCAGCTATGGATCCAATTTCTCTGAATTGGGCTTATTACAATAAATATAGATGCACAACATGATTATTTATGGGAAGAAAACAGACAAAAGAAGTTGAGTTGCTGGTACCTAAAACCTCATTTTCCGAGCTTCTCCCCTTGAGGCCCTTTTCAATTGTTGCACCATTGTATTCTCATTGTTGCTCAATGATACAAGCCTAAGCTGTTCATCAATTTACCCACGCCCCCAATCTCTTTCTCTCTCATGTGCGCTTCCTCTCTCTTCCCATGTTAATAGTTCCCCTGAAATCCTATCACTTTGCTGGAGGATTGATGTAAGTCTCCAGCAATTAACATAATTACAAGCCTGATTATCTTCTAATTGCATTATGAGTATTTGGTTATTCACTACACAAATTAGAGAAAATTAAAGAGGAGCAAGATCCTGTGGTGTGGGTGGTATGCTTTCTAAACTGTTAAGAGCATCTGAATGCTGTGAGATAACAAGAAGGTGAAGACGTTTTATATTCCTATTGGCTCACAGTTGTTCTTGTCATTGTGCAATTTTTTTCCTTCTTTCAACGGTGTTTCATGTCACTGAAAGATGCAGTACTATTTCCTTTGTTCGTGCCGGTTGACTGACAACACACTGTAAACTAAAGTAAACGCTGTATTTTTCTATATAGGTTTGGTAGAATAAAATTATAGAAATTTGAACAAAAGGCACCTAGAGGATAGGCTTCTGTACTACTGAGAAACATCAATAATTCAAATAAATTATTAAGGGATATTGTTTGTGGTGACACGAGAACATAACAGTAAACAAACATCAAGAATTCGAAGTTTTGTCTGTCTCTTTCTGGTGTTTTTTGAGGTTACTGCCTTATTACTTAAATAAGCAGGGATAAGTTAAATTAATGAGTAATTACTAGAGGGCAGTTTTAAACCTGAATAGCACTTTGGTGGGGCATAACCAATATAGGACAGGAGTCACTTTACTGGCAGCAATGCCAGCAATGAAGAGGAGTGCTTGAAATGTACAGAACGGAAATCCATAGAGAGAAAATTAAGTAACTAGAAACATTTGAAAATTGTATTTTTAGAAGGAAATATATGGAATTTGCCCAAAATATGGACAGAAAAACTTGTGACAAGGAAAGGAGCAAAGACTTACAGAAAGGATTGTAGCTTCTGCTGTTGCTAGGGTTGAAGGCTAAGACTGCTGCTGGAAAACCAGCCATCTCGTGCCTCATGCAGAACTAACCACCCTGTTACATACACTAGACGGCCAGTGAGGTAGGAAGTGAGGAAGTTTGTTCAAAGCAAACCAGCTGAACTCCTCCAAGCTGTGCTGTGAGCACCCTTTGCTGCCTTCCACCCTAAGTAACTGTTGACTCTTCTTGCATTTTGGGATAACTCAGTACCTGTCTTGTTATGAGCCACATCCTGCTAATGTCCTTCATGGGAGCCTTTTTCATTTTACAGACATGTTTTAATAGAAGTTGACCTGCCAAGAATCACAGTCACAGAATGGTCAGGGTTGGAAGGGGCCTCTGGAGATCATCTAGTCTGACCCCCTGCTAAAGCAGGTTCACCTACAGCAGGTTGCACAGGATCACATCCAGGTGGGTTTTGAATGTCTCCAGAGAAGACGACTCCACAGCCTCTCTTGGCAGCCTGTGCCAGGGCTCTGTCACTCTCAGAGAAGTTCCTCCTCATATTCAGAAGGAACTGCCTGTGCTGCAGTTTGTGCCTGTTGCCCCTTGTCCTGTCACTGGGCACCACTGAAAAGAGCCTGGCCCCACCCTTCTGACACTTGCCCTTAAGATATTTGTATGCGTTGATAAGGTCCCCTCTCAGTCTTCTCTTCTCCAGGCTGAACAGGCCCAGCTCTCTCAGCCTTTCCCCGTAAGGACTTTCTCCAGTCCCCTCATCATCTACGTAGCCCTCCGCTGGACCCGCTCCAGTAGTTCCCTGTTTCTGTTGAACTGGGGAGCCCAGGGCTGGACACAGCACTACACATGTGGCCTCACCAGGGCAGAGGAGAGGCGGAGGATCACCTCCCTCCACCTGCTGACCACACTCCTCCTGATGCACCCCAGGATCCCATTTGCCTTCTGGGCCACCAGGACACACTGCTGGCTCATGGCCAGCTTGCTGTCCCCCAGGGCTCCCAGGCCCTTCTCCACAGAGCTGCCTTCCAGCGGGTCTGCCCCCAGCCTGTGCTGGTGTGTGGGGCTGTTCCTCCCCAGGTGCAGGATGTTACACTTCCCTGTTGAACTTCATTAAGTTCTTCTCCACACAACTCCATAGGCTGTCCAGGTCTCGTTGAATGGCCGCACAGCCTGCTGGTGTGTCAGCCACTCCTCCCAGTTCTGTATCATCAGCAAAGCTGCTGAGGGCACACTGTCCTTTCATCCAGGTCACTGATGAACAAGTTGAACAGAACTGGACCCAGTACCGACCCCTGGGGAACACCGCTAGCAACAGGCCTCCAGCTAGACTCTGTGCTGCTGATCACAACCCTCTGAGCTCTGCTATTCAGCCAGTTCTCAACCCACCTCACTGCCTACTCATCTAACCCACACTGCCTGAGGTTACCTATGAGGATGTTATGGGACACAGTGTCAAAAGCCTTGATGAGGTCAAAGTAGACAACACCCACTGCTCTCCCTTCATTTACCCAGCCAGTCATTCCATCACAGAAGGCTATCAGATTGGTCAAGTTTGATTTCCCCTTGGTTAACCCATGTTGACTACTCCTGATAACCTTCTTTTCCTTCACATGCTTCAAAATGACTTCCAGGATGAGCTGTTCCATCACCTTTCCAGGGATGGAGCTGAAGATGACTGACCTGTAGTTTCCTGGGTCCTCTCCTTCTTGCTCTTTTTGAAGACTGGAGTGACACTGGCTTTCCTCCAGTCCTCAGGCACCTCTCCTGTTCTCCATGACCTTTCAAAGATGATGGAGAATGGCTTAGCAATAACATCTGCCAGATCCCTCAGCACTCAGGAGTGTATCCCACTGGTACCCATGGATTTGTGTCAAGTTTGCTTAAGTGATCTCTAACCTGATCCTCCTCGACCAAGGGAAATCGCCTTTCTCCAGACTTCTGCTCCTGCCTCCAGGATCTGGGATTCCTGAGGGCTGGCCTTGGAAGTAAATACTTAACCAAAGAAGGCATTCGGTAACTCTGTATCCTTCACCACAAAGGCACCCACCTCATTCAGCAGCAGGCCCACATTTTCCCTCGTCGTCCTTTTCCTACTGATGTACTTGAAGAAGCCCTTCCTTGTTGTCCTTAACATCCCTTGCCAGATTTAATTCCAAATGGACCTTAGCCTTCTCCACTGCATCCCTGCATGTTATGACAATGTTCAAAACTGGTGTCCCGGAATAAATTTACAGAATACAGCAACAGTCTAAAATCAGTGAATATAACTTTGACTTCTTTACCAAGGGAGCTTTAGTCCCCTCCCAGTCTTAAGATTTCCCGTTAGTGCAAATGGCCCCCAGCCACATGGGAAAAAAAATGATGACATTTGCTCATTTCAAAAGGGCCAGCAAACAGCCTTTGGTCAGGAATTTTGCCTTCAGACCTCGGAACTGGATAGTGTGGAATTCAAATATGTGACATAGGGCTTTGCAGCTGTAACATATCCACTATGGAAAACCATTTCCACTCACATAATTTCCTTGTGCTTGCCTAGTGCTTTCAGCTGCATTTTCCTCCAGGTCTGTTTGGAGACTTAGAAGCTAATGAACATAACTTTCTCAAGCAAGTAAAATGTATACTGCAAAACTTACTGCTATTTGCATTTGAAGAGAAAGTGTAGCTGCAATCTCTTCCCTGTGATCTCCTTACATATGGTTTGCTGTCTAGAATATTCCCAAAGACCTTCCATCAAAAAATTCACTAATAATACTCCCTGTCTCCAAACACCTCCTATTGCTTGAGCCGGTAGTTGCTAAAGTAGAAACGTGGATCCTATATAGCAATACTTAAATAGGCTTACTTTTGGTGGGTGAGGTATCCACTCTAAATGTCCTAAAGGGCATCCATGGGAACAGGCTGTACACTCAAACTGAAATGATGAAACCAAAACATAGTCATTCTTTTTTCTGCTCTTTTCAATATTACATCCCTTCTTTAGCACTCTGGTCCTAATAGTAAAGGAGGTTGCAATATCTCAAAGAGTTTTTTATTTACCTCGTATCTTACAGCAAAGTGAATTTCAAGCTGTGTATACAACTTCTGATGAGTTCTCTAGCCTTGTCTCCCATTCAATACTGTAATTCACAACTGAAGAAACATGCTACTTCTCATTACAGAGGACCAAAGGGAGTACCATTATTTTACACCAATACAACAGCACACATTTTGAAGAAATGGCAGCAAATCTCTTGAATTTTACAGGCAGTAAGGCCCATTCCAGGCCTTCTGCTGGACAAGATAAAACTACTGCAGACTAAAGCAAGGCAACATTCAAGTATCAAAGTCTCCTATGCATGATTCAACCAGCCTTGTTACTACTTATATGTCCCAAAGTTTCCCTTAAAACAAAATGAGATCTGTCTTACCCAAATTCCTCTTTTCATACCTCCTTAGTATGGGCAGGAAATGAATGCCATTTTTCCATATTCTCTAGGACATAAAAGTACATCTTGCTCAGTAGAGCTGTCAAGGTCCATGACTCCTGGACATTTACTCATGTTGGCCATTATTAAAAAAATCAATTTAATACAAATTTAAAGGGGAAAGGGGAAAGGGGAGAACAATCTTAATTATATCATTCTAACACAGCCATAAAAACCAGAACATCATCAACAGAAGAATTTTCTTATATAGAAATGAACCATGTATATATATTTTAATTTCCTGCTGCCAAGTGAGTGTATAAAACTATCTAGGAACCCATCACCCTGTACTTCAACTGATCCATCTAGACAGAAAATAAAGAAATAAGCCATACACCATATGACTCCTTAACAGATAATTTAAAAGTATATTTTCAAGTGGGGTTAAAATAGATTCAACATGAAATTGAATTTTTGCAAGTAGGCAAAATTTCATGTAACTTTTTAGAGCTGTATAACTTTAATAGCTGAAGACAGTGGGCCAAATGCAGCTTTAACGTAAAACACACTGAATTTAATGAAAAGGTTCACTAAATTTGCTGGCAATTTGCCCACTTGCCACAAGATTCAAGTCTGCACAGTCTTTCACTTTCCTCCAACTGCTTCTCAAAGCTGTCAGATATATGTATTATAGAAGTTTTCAGAAGTCCAGGACTGGTAGTACAAGCGGATTTAATAGTCTACTATCAAAGAGCCTGTGGAGAAAAGCCACCCTGCAATTCTGTCAGGCAAACTAAAAAACAACAGATCACTATTTTCACTGTTGTCTTTGTAAAAGGCCACTTTTTAAATTCCACAAATGCTTTGTTCCAAATGGCACCCCCGAAATTTAAACTGAAGTCTGGACTCCCAAGTGAAAGAATGGATTAGAAGCAAATAAACATGGATTTTTTTTCTTTTGCACTATCACTTTACAGTCCCATTTTGCAAGAAGGTAAGAATTATAAGCATCTGATTATTGGCAAAAGACACATATAATTCCTTTGAAAAAAAAAAAAATCTGTGCAGTACATAGATAAAATTTCCACAACACAGTGACTCTGAGACCCAAATAATTTGCCCATGTGTATTCTTTACAAGTTATGTTAGCAATTTCCAGGACGCAATATTAATAACAAGATGGTCTAGAGCCACCTAAAAAGCCATTTAAAACAGAAAGTAGTAGATGACTTTAGCAGGCAGGCCATAATACCATGCCACAGCTATCCTTAAATTTGAAGTGTTATCTTCATTTTTGATGTGAACTTCCTCTACCACAGTGAAAAGCAAACAAAATATTGTTTCTCTGCTTCATTACTTTAGTAAGAAGGATTGACGACGTGCTTTGCTAGCAGGAAAAAATAATTTATTTCACTGTCACCTTATTTGTTCACCTGCTGCAAGGTAAATAGAAGCTAAGTCACTTTTTATTTATTTAGCTTTTACAAGACACCCATACTGACATAGCCAGCATTATCTATTGTATAGAACCGCTCCATTACAGTGACCACGGAAAACAAAAATTGTGCGAGATTACCTATAACCAGCTTCTTCTTAATAGTTAATATTTCTTGAAAATATTCATCTTATAGATTTTTGAACACAGTGCCATAACTTTTTTTTGCACTCATACCTTTTCCAAATTAAAATTTGTGTTAAAAATAACAATAATGTAACTTATTTAATGGTCAAAACGTATTAGGAAATTAAATGGTCACACGTGGGAGTTTTCAGTGTCTCGGTTTTATCTGTTATCAAAGATCTGCTATTAGCAGTAGTAAAATCTCTTTGTCATAACGATACAAGAAATTTAACTGATAAATATATTTGAAAACACAGTTAAAAGCCAATTCCCATGTTAATTGCTCAGAGAAATTTCCCGCTAGGGTGTGGCTGAAAGCAGAGAAAGTGAGTAGGGATTGTACAGAGATTACTCTGTATTAGCGTAAAGCTTATCTTTTCCTGTGAAGTGAAGAATGGTATAAGCTCCACACTCAAAATGAGAGTATAAATTTGACTCAACAAAGCAGCCTGCCTGCAGGAGCTTGCTCCACGCTCTCATTTCATAGCACAAATAAAATGCTTTTTTATCCTGCCTTTGCAAACAGCGTCAAACATTCTAAGTAAAGTAAAATCTTATATCAAGGGGACAAGCAAAGAATTTATGTTTTAGGAGACCGCCTGATAGCAAAATGAGATGCAGGGTAAGAAGGTATGATGGGAAACAGATATAAGGCCACAGAAGTTAATGTAGTGAGGGTTTCGCTTAATTTTTCATTTGCTTCATGTTGGTTTCAGCAAATGCAGGACTGAGCTCTTTGTTGTCCCTTTGGTGGATTAGCAGTTGGCCCTGACACTCAACTGGCGCCTGCATGGGCAGATCTGCTGCAGCCTAGTCCCCACCTGCAGCTTGCTTAGGGGTGTGCTTTTCCAGAAGTTTGTAAGAAGCATTGGATTCATACCTTTCTTGGCTGTAACAAGAAGTTGTCACTGTCTCCCCAGATTACAAATAAGGACAACATTTCTCTCTTTGCCATGTGAATTCTGGTATACACTGTTACTTCACTTACAGTAAGTAAAGAGGTTGCTTACTGCTGCAGTGTTTACCTCTTGAAATATTACTATTTCAAGAAGACATTAATATCTTTGAAATGTTGTCATTTTTGTTACTTTCATATTTGTCAGAAGTCTGTTTTCTAACGATGATTTTGGAAATATGCAAATTTTTTCCAAGAACATGAACATCTTTTACTCCCCTTGAGTTCTTGGGTCACTGTGCTATAGCTGGTCTGAAGCTCCATCTTAAAAATGGTCACTTACTCACAGGTGTAAACAGACAGGAGCACATGCAGTGGGGGAAACTGAAACTACCAGCAAGAGGGAGTGCATTCACCTAAGTGGAAAATCCACGTTCAAGCCTCTCATGTACAGCAGACAGGACAGACTGACCTTTGTGCACACACATCCATGGGCTAGTTGGGTGTGCTGTTCTATTAAGTTTTAACCAGAAAATCCTTCTTGAAACTGAAATTTTGTTGAAGTCTGTACATTTCTGGGAAAAGAAAAACCCATTTCAGCTAACCAACATTTTCACGGAAAGATTCTGACACAGTTCTCATGGTAAATAGATATTTTAAAATTTTTATTATGATTCAGTAGTGCTATATTTATGTAGAGTACATTACATTCTGTGTTTACTTAATCTCATAAGATATAACAGTAATATATGGAACAGTTATGTACAGTGGGAAGACTTTATGTATGCATTTGATATATTAACCTGCTATTGTATGTTTATGGAACACCAATGAAAAAATACAAAATATTATAAACTTGATCTTTGATAACAATATTATGCTAATACATCACATTTTATGTATTCTGAAGAGACTTCCTTTCCACTGCAAAAAAACACCACCTCCCAGAATTTTTTCAAGACTGTTGTACACACATTTGCCAATAGCAGATACTTCATTTTCCTCACAATTCTGGGACCAAAAAGGCAAGATAGGTTACGAGGTATACTTCACATCATACTAGGCCATACTTAGGTGTACACTGTGCAGAGGTCTCAGCATCCTCATCTTTTACCAGCGACATCTGAATGCTGGCCTTGCTATTATATTGCAGCATCTGACCAGCAACCGTGCCTTTGGTCTCCACTTTCAAGCCAAACCAAGAATGTAGAGAGCTGTCTCCAATGTTTCTGTTGGATAAGTACATAAACACATTTTTTACTTTAAGACAAATTAGATTTTAACATACTACAGTTCTGGACTTGCTGTACTTTTGGGGGCTAATAGCAGAGGACAAAAGTAGAGAAAGTAAAGAACTAGTCCAACAAATTCTGGCAGGAGGTCCTTGCATGAGACAGCAGGGACTTTAAGCGAGAATTTGATGTTTTCCTCACACTCATATCTTCTCTTTTTGTTAACAGCTGAAGATCTGGCTAGCAGTCTCCAAAGCAGTTCACCTGGAGAACATTTACAGTGAGCCACCAATGAGCTAATAATGGCTGGCAAATAATACCCTGGCACCCACATTATCTCCATACTCCTGGCACCAGACATTATCTCAGGGTCACAGCAGGTGGAAGTCACTGTTGTGCTATAATTCTATTTGCTGGAGAGGGTTTCTCCAGCAATCTGGGCAGAATTCAACTATTAGTAGTACTGAGTTGAAATTTATTTTTTCTGTTGAAATTTATTTTTTCTGTTCACTGCATGCTCCTATTACCGAGTAATTTCCTATAGACTCAACCATGCATCTTACATTAATGTAAGTTCTAAACCTCTTCAGCCATCTTATTTTCCCACATTTTCCTCATCTCCAGCATCTGGTTGGCCTGCAAGTGAAAGCCTAGGCAAACAACTAGTGACCCCTTTAAACTGTTTTCTAAATTTATGAGTCATTTTAACATAAAGGATAATTGCAATTTTAGTAATAAATTTGGATTTTCTGCCTTTTGGGTTTTTTTATGCTGCTTACAGCCTTACTTTGGGTACTTTAATAGATTTTTGTCACCTTAGTTGGCAATGTTTAGAGCTGCCGAAGCCCTGCAGAAAAGACCTATGTAATCATGGCTGATTCTTTACAGTTTGGTGAAGAAAGCATGAAAAGTTCTCACTTGTGAGTTTCTGTTATTCTGTTCCACCACTTCAGTGGAAGAACTTTCTTGCTGTGACACACTTGATCTTTAAGATGTTAAAAGAGATTAGATGAACTCATGGAGGTTAGAGCTACCAGAAGCTACTGCCAAGCATAGGAGAGCATATCAAATGAAAGACCATACTGTGCTCATACTGTCTGCTATAATCTACGTGTACCCTTCATGAGTTATTAGCAGAGATAAAAGGAAGTGTGTCCCAATATAGTAATTCTTACAAACTATATTTAATCTCCAGAAATTTCTTTTCTGTATTTCAAAATTAACCAGCATACTTTCTGTCTGACTAATTAGGCTACCATTCTTTTAAAGGGCATCAGTTTGCTTCATTTCCAAATTTACTTACAGAGAATTATCTATTGCAACTACTCCAGTACATTTAGGTGCCTCTTCCCTATCACTTCTTTCAAGTTATTTTGATAAATGGACATACTGATGTTTGCTAACCACAGACGGTGATATTAGTGAACATCTTTGAGACACAGAGCAGGACTTTCACATATGCTACAATTAAAATGAAAAACATTGCATGAAATTCATTCACCTTCTGGACAATACAACCTACAGTGACCCGGCTACAAAAATATAATGTTATATGGAAACACAAGTCACTAGCCCACGCCAGTAAAACACATCTTTTTAACAAGAACAAAACTTCATGGATTTTGCATTTACTGACAACAGCCAGTGACAGAGATTTCCATGTATTTTTTTTTTGTACTCTAAGTTTCAAGGCAGTTTTGAAACTGTATTGCTGCTTTCTTCTAGATATTGTAGACCTAAGGGAAACTTTACTAATTACATCGAAAATTTAAATAAATAAATAGAAAGGTGCAATACCCTCCACCATCACACTCATTCTTAAGCCTTTTCTTTCAAGTCAACCTTTCATTAGCCTCACTAAACTCACTGGAGTCCATATTTTACTTAGATGTCTTTAAAGCGTCTGTCTCTTCCCTCCTTTCCCAAGTTTGTCACTAAAATGTTTGTCATAGGTCTGTATTTTTAAAATCTATCAGTTTGCCTCATTTATGATAGTAATATAACTAATAGTAAGCATACTGATATTTTAATAATTAATAATAATAAAGTATATTATTTTACCATCCCTGCTGATCATCTGCTTTAACTTGTCTGACAAAAAAATGCCGTAATGAAATATGTGAACTTAGTGACTAAGAATTAGGCATTATAACATGGCGTAGTCACTAATTTGTCTAGATGAAGTGGCATTGGAGGGTATCTTGTGTCTTTCACATTTCATTTGCAGTAACAATGATGGTTTTGTTAACACAGGACCTTGGGCTCCTTAAATGGCTGCTGGTCCACTACATTTGGAAACACAGCCTAAATAGCGTATGAAATCATATATTCCATTTTCACAAAGACACTAATGAGGGCAAAAAATGAAAGCTGCACTTAACCCTACCCAACATTTAAATTTAGCGGTACTTTCCCTCCTGAATACAGTAAATACCATCTTAAAGATAAACACTGAAATATGTTGAAGATGCATATTATACATGAAGTATTTTATTATTAACCTTGCCTGACATCTAGTACACACTTCAGAAAAGCTCTTTTGGGCTCTACTTCATTGATTTTAATGGAAACCAAAGGCCTGTTCTATAAAATACATATAGAAGGCCATATACCACAATGCAAGTAATTTGGCATACATCCATAAGTCTTGAAAGGAGAGGCACTTAGAAGTGTGAATGTGAATTGCTTTGCAATCTGCAGTGTAGTAATATAGCTGTCAACCATATTTCATGTTGTGCAGGACTATGGATAGAAAGCATCTCTGAAAAGACATGCTTTTTAACTAGCAGAGACTGAATGACTGACATCCAAATACCCTTATTTTTGTTGGGGTCTAAAGAGTACTATTAATGAGTGCAATAGAGAAGACTACCTTTCACAGAACATGGGAAACTTACCCAAAATGTGGCTGAAAAAACAAAAACTCTTCCACAGAGTGTGCATGTAATACTACAGAGAGAAAAAGAGTTTGTGTATTTGCATATAGCCAGAAATGTGAAAGATGGTGGTTTTGGTTCGGAGGGTCTGTGAATCCTTATAAGGTTTCAATTCCTCCTAATTTTGCACCCTTGAGTTTTACTTCGGGTTATGGATTGAAAAAAATAATACTCAAAACAATACCCATCAAGTTACCAAGCTGCTCCTTTGTTCAAGATGAACTAATTAAAACCTACAAAGTCTTGGCAGAATTTCTACCTGAAATTGTATGTTTCTTAATATTCGCTGGCTATTTAGCTTCATTGAAAGGTTTAAAAATTTTGGCAAAACTTATATAAGTACTAGTTTTTTCTTCACTATCTGCTACAAGAAAGTGACTACTTGCTTCTGCTTTCATTATGAAACTTTCCCCACAATTTATACGTGTCCATCTAAATCAGACAGTAGTGGCTGAATTCACGCATTAGAGTCATCTGAGATCTAAAAAAGATTATTTTGATTTCTGTAGCACAATAACATGATTTATGTTAAATTCTTTATTCTCTTGCTCAGTTGGGCATCTCACTTTCTGTGTGCTATGTGTTCTGAGCGAGCCACCAGATTTGGTGCAGTTTCTTCCTATTCTGTAATATCAGGATATCACTTACTCATCTTTGTAAAGGTGATTAGACAACTTAGGATGAATGACTAAAAAACAAGCATTACTGTTATGTTCAAACAACTGTATGAACTGTATATAGAAAAAAAGGTATAGCATTCACAGAGCAGGCATTTTAAAATGAAACAGGTTTTAAGTATTTAGGCTCTGGACTGTAGGGAAGGTTTGAGTTATATACCAAATCATACCATACCCAATGCAATATTGCTGCTTAGATGGAATGAATGTTTTAAAAACCTGGTCACCTCTAGAATAAGGCTTAGAATTTAATAATCAATTCAAATTGGTCCAATTAGGGATGTAATACAAGTAACTTTTCTCAAGAAATTATTAAGAAAATATCCCTGCGTGTTTGGTGTCCTGTAGCCTCTATACACATGGTACATGTTTCACTTCAATATCTCACTGCTTTTCAGAAGCTGACTATAATTAAAAAAAAAAAAAAGTTTGAAATTATTAAGAAGGAAACCAAAACATTTGATAACAGATAAAACCACGGTCAGCGTCTGATTCACTGGCGCTTTCCCAGGCACAAGACATGTTTTCCCCAGGGGTCATCAGGTCCAGGCAAGCTGCATTCTTTCTGCCAGGCACTTTGTAATGTGCAATGAACAGTGTCATTTATTTTCATTTCCTCATACTTAATTGCATGCTTCTTGCTTCCAATATTAAGCCAGAAGGCAGGTGGTAGAAGCAGTAAACTAAACTACTACTAGCTGTCGGAGTTATGGACCATGCTACTCTCCTCTTGAAACAACCCAATTGTTTACAATTCAGCAGAAACTGCTGAACTGGAAAAACACTTGCTTCCATTGCACATTCAATAGAGATTTTTTCTTTTATTCTAAAAAAAAAACAAACCAAAACAAACAAACAAAAAAAAACCCTACACCAAAAAATGATACTCTTTAGCAAAGACAATTTACTTAAATTTATCGTTTCATCACAGTAATGGGAAGCAATTCATGAAGATACTGTTTTATTAAATGTAGCAAAAATATTTTTAAGGTGTAGTGGGATGGCTGCTTTAGCCAAGTAACATGTCAGTAACGCTACTTAATCTGGAATTAATGAATTCAGTACTAAGTTATTTAAAAATTTAATGATCATGCCTGAATATAGAAATAAGACATTTATCAGGTATGCAAAATTTAACCTTATCATATTTGGAGTTCAATTATTTCATTCATTGCAGAAGTTAGCATTTATTTCATTTTTCCATATTGTAATAAATAAAATAAAGCTTTATCCAGCACTTTCTTAAAGAACTTTTAACTTAATCTTCAGGGGGCACTCAGGCTTTATTTCTGGTGTATTTTACTGACAGGTATGTCACTTCTACAGACAAACCAGGATTTATTGGCATATTTATATGTAATGCAAAGTTCTCATGCCACTGTTGCATTCATGGATAGCACTTTATAATGTATAAGATTTTTTTCAATAGTAACACTGTAACTATTATATAATAACTAATATAACTGTACAGTAACAGATTTGTGTTATTGTTGAAATACCCTGCTGAAACAGATACTGGAAATCATGCCATATTACTGTTAAAAAATGACAAAGGGGGAAAAAATGGAGTAACAGTAAATGTATTCATGATCATTTAAAAAGTATCAGTTTTCACTCCAGTGACTTCTAACTCTACCCAACTGTTTTTAGATAAAAAGATGCTAGTTTTTCCTGCTGAAATTATCTAACATCAATAAGTAATAAATACAGGATTCCTACAAATATTATTTGCTTATGTTTGCAATAATACAAGTGTTAGTAACATATCTAGCTAAAATACACTACATCAGAACATGCTCTCCATTTTAGCTCACAATAGTTTTCCATGTAAATGTTCTAATATGTTAATTAATAACTATAATAGCATACAATTAACTGTGTATCAGGAACATATTGCAGTTCACTTTCTTAAATACCATACTAAATGATTACTGATGTTGTTATTTCAGGACAAACAGCATATTTCAACCACAGGAAAGACAAACACATGCAAGTTCAGGCTGAATCCTGCAAATTACTCTACATGGAAGCTTTTACATCTTGGCACTACATCCTCTTGATGTCAGTGGAGTTCTGAGCAACGGAAGGATCACTTTGCTTGCACAGTAAAATGGAATTGTGGAAGTCCACATTACAAGGATTGAGACATCCCATTTAGAAATAGCAGCAACATAAAAGCAGGCATACTTTATTATAAAAAAAATAAATAAATCAGTCCTAATCTCTTGTACCTGAAGAAAGATTATAGATCAAGGATATAAGCAGCTGGGCAAAAATTAAGTTACATTTGTAACCTTTCCCATTTCCAGCAATCAGTTGAGGAATTTCTTAGCTCATGTTGAATCTCTGTTCTTGTAGGTGATGTTCACCTGCACTTCTGTCATTGATGAATTTGTTTATTTTCATAAGTTATTTTTTTCTTCATAAAATCCTACGGTGCATCCAGAACATCTTAATCAAACTAAAGATACAACTGCTCTAAGAAGTGAGTGAGCAAAGGTTAAAATTTGGAACGCTACCAAACTAAAGCATCAAGTTTTTATTTTCTTGTATGACTTAGCTTTTAATATATTAAATTCTGTTTGGTTTTAGTGGAACTCAAGTCTGCAGACCTAGTTTCCAAAGGTACTCAGGAACCTCATTATGTTTCAAAGTATTCTAACAGTCCCATTAAAATCAGTGGAAGTTAAATGTCTTTTGGAAATCTCAATATGCACTTTTTTCTCCATCCTTCAGCACTAAAATCTCTTAGGAAATATGATTTTTAAGACTATAGTTTTAGTCTCATTAGAATATCTGGTTCCTAAGCAACAAACTACTTTTTTTCTGGGTACCCTTACCATCTGTGGGGAGCGACCAAGAAAAGCAGAGGTGGTGTGGGCAATTTGGAGTGACCCATCACTGCCCCTATCCAACTGGAGGAATGTAGAGTAACTGACTTCTTACCTAGGTACATAAAATTAGGTGAGATGCATCAGACCGTATAGACCAGGGGTCCTCAAACTACGGCCTGCAGGCCGGGTACGGCCCCCAGGGTCCTCAATCCGGCCCCCGGTATTTACAGAACCCCCTAGCGGGGGTTGGGTGGAACCAAGCAGCCGCAGGTGACTGCCTGCCACTTCATCCGCGCTCCAGCCCCCTGGTTAAAAAGTGTGAGGACCCCTAGTATAGACTAAAACCAGGTACTTCTGGGTGTATTTTAAAAAAGTGGAATGCCTTTTCCCCATCACTCTGTCCAATGTTTTTTCTCCAACTCTCAACCTTCCTTTTGTGATCTGGGTTTTTTTAAAGAAAGATTAGAGGCAATTCCAGAAAAAAATGAGAATCCCAAATGAATATAAGGAAAGCTTTTAAATTCTGAAGAAGGGTTTAAAAAGTGCCTCTGCCCGCAGGATTCCCTATTGCTGAGTTCTCGGTAACAGTACTTGTAAATCATTTTGAGTTACCAATGTCCACCCACATACCGAAAAATGAGTATAAGGAGCAATTTTAGTCCTTCCCCACTCCAGTAATGTACTGTTTTATCACTTTTTTAATTAATATAACAAAAAATTCTTCTCCTGGGGGGTGAGTCCACCACTCAATAGAACTTCTGGCACCCAACTAGCAAAATTTCTTAACAAGTCCTGGGGAGAGCTAGGAATGGCACATAAGTCAGTGCACTTAGGAGAAACTGGAAATATCAAAGGGAAAGGACTATTCAAAATCCTTTACCTGTACAATAATGCCTTATTAACATGCATAGGGGGAGATACCTTCTTCCACCCAGAAGTCAAAACATACAGTCTTCTAAGCACTTATTTTTTCATGAACCAAAGGGGAATAAGCCTTTCCTCACACATTTTCCTCCCAAAGATAGCCAGATGCAGAACTGTTTTCCAGCTCCTGCCCTGCTATAAATTCCATTTAGGACAGACTGAGAAAGCAAGATAGTAGTAAGGCAGATAACAACCTGCAGCAGAAAAGACCCAGAATTCATCACTTGATTAAAAAAACAATTATTTAAAAAAAAATTAGTACCTAATTGAGTCCAAAAGACATCTAACCCTCCCTTTCTGCAGGAGGAATCCCTAATTACTAAGCCCTTAGCAGTCCCTTATCCTTGGATACTCAGGAAAACATTAGTTGGGAAACTTTTTGAAGTGGGAGTGCCAGAGGGCAAAATACACACACATACACACAAAATACACACCTGAGAGACCAGGCTACCAGGCTAGGTGGTATAGGTTTGTTGAAGAGTACTTTGTGAATTCCAGTAGTGCTCAGATATGACCTAAGAGACCATGCTGCTCTGCATGGTTAAGATTGCACTTCTCCTGGCAACAGCCAAAAAAGACACGTCTCTCTCCTGCAGACATTGATAATTCAGGATGCAAGTGCTCCTGGCCTTACCCTGTAGCTGATTTGGGTTATTTTGAAATTAGCAAGGTAGGTCCTTACAGTACTAAGCATAAAGCCTGTTTGCAGAGTCCAGCCTGACATACTTTTGGAAATCAAAGGCCTTTCCCGTTGGACTCCACTATTTGTATTTTTAAAGTAAATCAAAAGTGTTGATTTTTGCAGACTCAAGACCAAAGTCTTCGCTGGGAAAGTTACATCATTTAGAAAAATTATGATCCCCAAAAGATATCTTTATTGGACTTCAGTCAAGAATACTGCTGAGCATGAGTACGTTATAGCATTAGCAAAGACAGACTGGCCTGTCTGCAACACAGCTTGCTGTGGGCTGGTATAAGAACACCTTCCAAAACTGCAAAACCCACTTCCTTACTTCTTCATGGATTCACTCTACAGTTTTTTGACTTCCATTGTAACACTGCATTATGGAAGCATCCAAAGGTGTTTGAGGGCTGGCTAGAACTATAAGCATCTCAAACTTAAAAAGAGACATCTAAAATTTATATACTGAAATGCCTTTTATGTTGCCATTTGAAACGCATTTGGTGCCTAATCTTGCACATCACTCATTCACAGGTCATGTCTATATATCTATAAATTCCCAAACTGCAGTGTTTGTTTTTCGTCTATCCAGATGAATACCCCCAAAAAATATCACTTACCCTTTGACATGATAAATGACTCTGTGGGGATTTTATTGCTGAGATGCAATACTCTGGAGAGTCATGCAATCATGCAATCCAATTAGTGGTTTAGATGGTGCAACATCATCCAGGGAATGAATGGGTAGAGATACTTTACAAATAATATTGTCAGGATTGTCTTTTCCCTACTTCTTCCCTAAATCGTCTCCACAGACATAGATGTACACACATACATTGATATAAGCTATGCAAATGACTGTCCTGAATAAGATCATTTCTACTTAGAGACACCATTGTTTTTGTTGAATTTCATTTATAAAGGCTTTTCAAAGTGTAGACAAAATCTTTACATAGAGTACACATTGATGAGTATATGTTGAAAATTAAGAGAAAAACATTTGTAAGCTGTGTCAGTTCCTATCGTCCATTTAAATTTTGCTTTTATGAAGGCATTTCAAAGCAGTGGAGAATCTACTTTGAATTTTTATTTTTAGTTCAGATTTTTCATGTCCAAATTATAAAAGGCAGATCCCAATTCTTTGGCTACTGCAACTTAATTTATGTCCAAAGATGTATTTATCTTTTTCTACTTTTTGCTATATAGTCGCTCACAGCTGAAATTGCTCAGTCATAATGAAAACACACTTACTGCATTCCAAATACCTGTATAAATATCCATTTTGGGGGTTGTTTCCTTTTATGTAAAGTTATCTGCAAGGAAAAATATTGGCAAAATATACAATTTTTGAGAGAGTTTTCAGTAAAGGTTAAGCAGAGAAAAAAAAAAAAAAATCCAGGTGCCTATTCCATTAAGCCCAAATCTGAGTAACAATTGTGCAGTTCTGATGCCTAATTTTGCTATCATTTCTACTCAGAGTTTTCCCCATGCCTCCTACAGAAGCTTGTACCACTCATAACAGGGGTAATACTGTTAAGTTATCCCTCAATTTCTTACCCTTGCCCCCAGTAGATGATCTACAAATTAGATAAAGTAAAAAGTCTTGCCATACTGTGATGCAAAACTCCACTTTTCAAGTCATTCATCCATAGAAAACGATACAACTTCCTTGAGCTGCATTATCAGAGCCATATGTTTCATCAGCTGCAAAATGGCATGTTTATTCTGTTTTGCGTACTTCATTCTTAAATTTGCTTATTCATTCATGCCTAACAGAAAAAGTAAGTTCTTGCCTCCTTAGAAGTACCAATTCAAAAATAATGACACTGTAGAAAAGGCTTAAAATTCTTAGACCTTGATACACCTTCCAAAAAGTTAGCATGAAGTTGTCAATTTTCTTCTTCTTCATCCCCCCTAAACCCTTTTTTCAGTATTGCAAGCTCATTTACAGCAAAATATGTCTGAATGGAAGCAAGCACTTATTTTTTATCAATACCTTTGCATCTAAATTATACCGAGGGAATTTGTACTTATTAAAACAAAGTTATTGAACATAATTTGGGTGAAGTATATTCCCGTAATCTTTAAAGTTATATAACTACAAAAGGTAACATCAGTAAATGAAATATATATTTGTCTAATTAATTCACTGATTAAAACAAGGCACATAATTCTTTCTTCATTCCCCTTTAGGCCCCTATTCAAAAAAGCACTTTAGGAATATCCCACTCTTTGATGTGCCTACCATACTCCTTTAGGCATATGCCCAACAAAATGTTTAAGGATGCATTTAGGCATGTGTTTAAGTGGTCTGCTGAAACCAGATGTTAGTCTAGAAAAGCATGCAGGGGAAAGCATTCATCACCCTTGGGTTGACGAATCTATTAAAAGATGCTTCTGACTCAAGAAGCATGGTAAAACAGGGTAAACGTTTATCCCAGCTGAAAGGAAAAGCAGAAAATGCTTTCAGAGGCTGACCAAACCTCTCTTTCTATCACAAGTCCAGAGCAGTAAAACAAAAGCAAAGCTTACGCATTGGAGTAAATACAGGAATTCACAGCACTTGCTGCACAATCCTTTTCAGAGCTTCTTGAACTCAATGGTTAAAATCTGCTTTATAAGCTAAGAGGACAAGAAAGGCTATCATTACACTAGCTGGTATCTCATCTAACCTCTACATAATTAAAGCACTTTTTCATATTCACTTTGTTGCTTAGAAGACTCTGTCTGCTTAGTAAAGTCATGATGTAGTTTAGACCATTTGTTCAGATTTGGGTTTTTTTCACTACTACAGAACCATAGTGACCTGAACACCAAATGTATATTTTCTTTCTCAAACACCCTAAGTTATTTTATGCAAAATTTTTATGCAAATTAGGCAATGTGTTGACTCATTCTGTTTGTCTCTCTTGTATTTATCTCTAAGGCATCTATCACCATGGTGCCTAAATGCTGTGGTATCTTAGTGTTTGCCAGCTCTCTACATCATAAGAGTGGCATCATCATTTTTGCCCACTTTTACATAGCCTTTTTATATAAACTGTAAGGAAGTACTAGCTAGGACAGAACAATGTCTGGATCCAGAACATGGATTAAGTGCAAATAGATGTTTTCTATACTAATATACACAAATCAGTAGTAAAATTAAAAATCCTTACTGTTTCCTTCAGTCTTCATTCACTTTGAAAATATAGCCTTGTAGTAAAAGGAGCTCTGTTGATGAAGGATTCTCTGATTTCAAAACCCCTTGACTCTACTTAAAATCACTGGCATTCTACCTCCTAACTAGCTTGGATAAGCACACCTGCCCACCCAACAACATGCTGTCCTAACGATGTTTTGTAGTACTTAATTCACTTCCTTTCTTAGAACACATTCGGATTGCGTCTCCCCCTAAAATATACTCACGAGGCCATATTAGATCCAGACCAATGTCCTCCCACAAACAAGTTGTGCTGTCATGAGACCTGGGCTGCGTAAGCAAGCCTGCAGAGCTTCCAAGCTGTGCAAACTAGATGAGGGACAAGTAACAGTGGCAGTTGTAAAAGTGCACCTGCTGCTGATGGTAAAAGTGAAGACCTTTTTTTCCCCTCCTCTTTCTTCAGTAACAGTCAAATGGAAAGCACAGGAAACTGTAAGTAAACTTTATATTTGAAAATACTAACTTGGGCCAAAACATTGTGACGGTATATTTGGCTCACCTTTAAATAGAATGGTTTTTCTCCCCAAATATTAAATGGAAAAAGTGTAACGAGAAAGAAGTGAAATGGAAAATTGCTAAAGCTGAAGAACATCACACACAAAAAGGCAGTGTTTTTTTCTAACAACTCTGAGATGATATGAGAAAGAGAGAAAGAGTGTGGAGAAGGGGGAGAGGGAGGGAGAGGCAAGACATGGGAACATGAAGCAGACTGAAGACAGAATGTGAAATAATTGATATTGTTATGGTAAGACTTAAAAAAAAAAAATAGGGAGGCGAAATCTGCAGAGGCACTTTCAATACCATAAATATCCTGCAGAGTAGGTTTTCCATAAAATGCTTAAATGTAATTGGACTGGTCATCATTCAGAAAGCTGGATTTTTTGTAGTTCCTCTTGCTATGGGCCAGATTGCTTCTACTTTTTTTCCCTATAGCACGTTTTACTCTGTGGAGTTTATCTTACTCCCTGCAATGCTGCATCATAGTTAAAATACAATTCTTAGCCAATGTTTCCATTTAAAACCTGTTTTTTAAACCACTGATAAGATGATAGGATTATTATTGGAAGGTAAGGCCCTCCAAATGTAGAAAAATGGGAAAATGTCTCACTTTGCAGCTGTTACTAAGGATGGCAACAAAATTTGACAGCTGACATTTGAGGAAGTGAAAGAGCTTAAAATATTACATCAATAAAGCATATTTTGTCTTTCTTAATGGAACATATATAGTAAAATACTCTTCTCTAAATTTAATACCCAGATTCTTCATTGATTAACATAAAGTTGTACCACCAACGAAATACAATGCAGTTTTAGCACATCCAAAGCCATATAAAAGTTACGATTTCTATATATACAGCACCTTATATCTTCAAAGAGTTTGTAAATATCAACACTTCCCTTGTCATCCTATTTTACTATTGCAAAACCCAAGAATCCTGACATCAGAAATGTGTAGAACATGAGAATTTATATTTTTCAAAGTTCAACCGATATTAGAGCAATCTAAAATTTCCACTTACTATATGGGAAACTTTGCCTAGATAAAAACCAGGTCCCTGTGAATTTCTTCTCTGTGGAGGTGGGCACAGGCATGAAAACCTCTTCCTTTGCAGAAAATAAGTTAACATCACCATTTCTTCTCAGGATTACAAAATTCTTTGTCGACTAAATTGCTCACAGTCTCTGCCTCCCAAGATATCAAATATTAACACTGATCAGCTATAAAGGAACTAGCCAAATCTGTCCATCTCATAAGTGAGTCTTTTTCTACATTTTAAAGTACTCAACAAGAAACTGGTGTTCATATTCCTGTATAGCCCATTGTTACGGCATAGTTGTAAATCCTTCCATGTCATATAGATTCACATGACTGTGTGTTATATTTCAACACATTTTTGAAATTACTTGATTTGATCTACCTTCTTTCAGCTGACCTACTGAAGTTCAGGATTGCTAGCATGGCTAGCTGCTCTCAGAGTTCAACACTTCTGTACAAATGACTGATAACACAGTGACTGGTGTTAAATTCCAGACAGATTAAACGAAGTTCATCCCCCCAGATCTGAAACTTCTTCATGCTCATTTTTTAACATCACATAACAAGTCTTGACTCCTTATAATACTGTTCTGCTTTTTGTTCCCTGTCTTAAGGGATTTTTCGTCCTTCTAGTTCTCATGGGAAATTGTGTTAAAATTCAAGAACCTGACCTTAGGTTGCGTTGAATATTCCCATTGACTTCAGGCCATAAAAAAGGAAAACTGTGGAGAAGAGTTATATTCTGTCAGAAAGAATATGGCTCCAAATGCTGGAATCACCCTGACAGCTCTATTTCAGAAGTTAGCCAAGGAGAAAAAAGGGGCCAGGCATCTTGAAAATTACATACACAAACCTCACACACATGTATACACATACAAAGCATGAAGGAGAATAGAGGAGAGAACCTGGAAAGAAACCCTGCCAATTTATCAAGTGGCAGATGAATTATCCCCAAGAGTTTCATAGAAGCAGCAGACACCCCGTTTTAAGGTGACATTTTATTTCAATCTCAGCTGCAGCATAATCTAGGATCCATCTGTTTCCCCCATTCCCCCTCCCTTCCCCTCACAGTCCCCCTGCTCCCTTCCCAACTCACATGCCGATATAACCCAAAGGAATCACTTCACCTCCAGTACCACAGTTTCACAGGCCCTACTGGGTAGGTAAGAATTGCAGGAAGAGAGATGTGATCAATGACAAAAAACCCCAAAAACAAAACAAAAACAAAACAAAAAAAAAAAAAAAAAAAACCAAAAAAAAAGGAAGCAACACATTTATTTCAATGAGCTTTCATCCCAGGCAAAGCTTAGAAACTGCATACTTTTCTGATAATTTTGGGTGTGTTTAAGAGTATTTCAACATTCTCCCCACCAATAATATTTTAGGGAAAACTAGTGACCAGTGACTGGATCTACATGAGCTGTCTAGCTCTTGCCATTGTTTCCACTCAATATCCACTATTTATTTTTCCTGTATGATGGACCTGCTTCAAGTCTTCAGGTTATTACACTACGCAAAAAGTAAGTCTTAAAAAAAAGAAGAAAAAAGAAAAAAGCACTGGAATTTTCCAAGGTTTGGTCTTCCTTAATACCAGAAGCACGTTTCATCTCAGAGTTTAGCAAGAGGACTTCTTTGTGCCATTTCATTATTGGTTTAAGCTAACCTAAGTATGGAGGCATGCCCACTCTCTCCACCCTCTCCTCCCTCCTTGCCTCAGACCTAGGTAAATACTCTTCTATGTTTCATCACCAGTTTTCATGCTGCCACACAGTCAGCTAGATTAAAAACCCCCAAACGGTTCACCGGACATCTGAGCTACACACTCATTTTCAGCCAGCTCCTGATATGGCTGACCGTGCAGCCGTGAGCATCCTTACCCCCCACAGGAAGGCAGCAGAAAGATGCAGCTGGAGGAGGGAGGAAAGGAGAACAACACCACCACTTGCAGCAGCAGCATGGATTTAAATTTGCTGAAGCTGACTGCAAAACCACACCTTTGTTACGCTAGGAACAAAAACTCTCAAATGAATCAAACCGTACGAAAGAGCAGACCTGGACACTTGATTCTGAGTGTTGGAGGAAGACAAACAAATACAGAGATTCTCCTGAATCAGAAACACCAGATGGCACAGAAGCATATTTGAGTATGTTTCCAAAGCAGAACTATCAATAACACCCAGCACCTGGATGCTGTGCCATACTAACTTAGCACAAGCAGCGCTAGTAATTATGGGAGTGTATCCCTTAATTTGTGTGTGATAACATGTGCACCTCTACAAATTTCTTCCCATCAGGTTAAAGGAGAATTTTTCTGGCCTTTTTGGGTGTGCATGGAGAACACTTTGGGAAGCTGCTGGAGGATATACAGTATTTCATATGTGTTATAGCCCAAATTTCAGCAATAGTGATTCCATGAGATCGATTGCATTAACACTGCTAGTTTATACCTTTTGATGGCTCCAGTTTACCATGCTCAAATGTTTGTGTTGGAGTGTTACAAAACTGCTTTTATTAAAATATGAATAACTTTTGCAGCACAGTCAAAGCTAAGAGATGCCTTTATACCACCTAAGACAGGAAAAAGGCTGGGGAAGCAGGGCAAACACATGCCTACAAACCCAGCCTGATTTTGTTGCTTTAAATTGTGCCAGTGGGCTAATTTGCTTCTGGGGTAGGAGGAAAGTAGTTAACTGCCCTTGTGCAATCTCACTCCCCAAGAACACCTCAGTCTCATGCAAAGCTATCCAGAGAAACTGAAATGCTGCAAAAATATTTCCATTTTTAATAGTTGACAACAGTAACATTAAGTATTCGAGTTGTATTTCTATGATACTTCAGAAGATCTTATCTTGGAACACTTGTGTCTGCTGACTAATTACATAACTATTGTTCATTTTGTGTTCTTATTACCCTAAGAGTGTGTTCACAAAGTTAGTCCTTTATCTGTGACGCACATCTGAAAGAGAAAAACAAAAAGGCACAGAAGCCTGGGGATTTGATTTTTTTCTTCCAAGATATTTAATTGCTATTACAGCCAGAAACATGTAATACATCAGAATATAATCTTCTTTTTTGAGAGAAAAACTTGGGTTAACCACCAGCACAGATTCCATGTGATAGCAAGCAGTCTCAGGAGTCTTAAAAAGCAGAAGATGGCAGGCTAGACTTTCACTAGTTATTTGTAATTCCTTTTATAAATTTTGGGCACAGAATCAAACTTTAACATTCTACATAGAAAGACAGAATCTTTCTGAAAGATCTTTTACAAATCAGCAAGACTGGAAATAATTTGATAGAAGACTTAGTGTGTACGCTTTTTCAGCCATTTCACTAGAAACTCATTTTGGCTTTCTCTGAGGTAGAGATAAACCACAGCTAAGAGACAGTTATTAAATCTTCTTTATACTTTCTGTATGAAATGTATTAAACTACAAAAATACTATATTCAAATAGGGTTAAGGGTCTGACTTAAACCCACAAAGACATGGAAATTCAGAAATATTGTGTCTCCATACCCTTTACTCTTCTCAGTGTAGCTAGGCATTGTAGCAAAATTACTTGGGCTCAGATTCCTTAAAATTTTTCTTTATGGTACATCTCTCCTTAAAGGTACTTTCTACTTCAAGGTTCTTTCAGTCTGCATCGTCTCCATGGGCCCAGGTTAAATTCTGCCCTGGACAGTTTGGGGTTTTTATGATTTCCTTTATTTCCTTTTTTTTTTTTTTTTTTTTTTGATGCTTACAGAAACAAAAGTGACAAAAATAAACCAGAAAGTACATTATTGTTAGTCTCAGCAACTGACTATATTTATTTTTTAACACACATAACTGACAAATTCCATGATAATGAGAGACAGGCAGGCAGACGTAGGACAAGCATAACTCTCAGCATGTGTAAACACATGCTTTAGCTCTCTCCCCCCCCGTAGAGTTCTACCTATACACATTTCAATACTTATGACTTATTTCTCCAGTGAGCTAAAAAGGAACCTTGGAGTTGATATCGAACTAAGATTTTGTCCCACATGATGGCACGGGACCTTCTTTCACGGTCAACTTTTTCCCCCTTGTCCTGAACATAGCAGCAACCAGTGGAGGCCACACTTTATTCAAAAGAAAGACACTTGCAAACCATTCTTCCAGAGGGGCTCTTAGCTTTGAAACCACCTCCTACCCTGGGGTACAGCAGTTTGGGCCAGCTGACCTCTTGGGCAAATTGCAAATTGTGCCTTCTCAAGATAGCTTCAAAGCAGGGAAATTCCGCTGTGGGGAGAGGGAAGGTTATCTTAGGAGGATGGGTATTTTTTCTACGTTCTACAACTGTGAGCAAGTCTGAGTTTCTCCTTATTCTATTTCTAGTTATTCTTTGGTTTTACTTAATTACTGTCAGTGCATTACACAGGCAACTGTCTCCATGCAGCTCTTATAAATCCATATGCATTCAACAAATTGCTAAAAGCTTGATAATTTCAAATGTGACTTGGGGCTTCCCCTCCACATGCTTCATAGCATCTGATTAACATGCGTGTTCAACTCTGCTGTACTTACACATGCTACTGAAGCATCTGTTTTTAAAGATGAACAATCAATACTGACTATTCATTCCCTTCAACTGGTACTCCTGAAAAACGGAAAAAAAAAAACCAAACCAAAAACCAAAACCCAAAACAACAGAACAAGGACCATTCCAATAAAAAAAAACCATTGTGGTTACACTAAGGCAGATGATTTGGAGGACACCCACAAACATTAATCTTTGTAGGTGATAAAAAGTAAAACACACAAAATCCTCAAACAAATAATCCTCAACAAATTAGTATAAGACTTGAAAATAACACCACTGATATATTTTTATCTTCAGATACCATAGAACAGGACACAGGATTTCAGGAATTAATAGGAATGAAGATATTCCTTAAATAGTAATATTAAGCATGTCTCTATAATAGACAATCTCTGTTAAAAGAACAAGACATGCAGAAAGTAGTAGCCTTGATCCAGAAAAAGTATTTCTGCCTCATACAGCATAGAGAACAGACATTCAGGAATAGCTCATCCATGAGAAATGGTGATCTGCTACTGCTGCCAAGGTCAGTCAGACCTATTGTGACATGTTCTGTAAATGCTGACTCTATCACTTACAGTTTTCCAAGGACTTGTTTAACACCTAGAGATTTTTTATTTTTATTGTGGAACAAAGCTATGACATGAAACTGTCAAACTAGAAAGCCCAAAAAAGGATGACAGAGAGTTTTTATTAGATTTGAGGTTGACAGCTCCACTGAGAAAAGAACCATGTAGTTAGAAGAAAGGTGGTCTGAAATTCCTGGAGATCCAGTAGGAAAATGCTGAAATCTCAGCGAAGAAGGAAATTCTGTTTTCAAGCCAGCAGTCTGACAATTTATCATACCCCTTAAAAACTGATGGCGGATAACATGTTGGATGATGTATCTGTATCAGTCTATCGGGTGTGAATGAGACAGGATTCATCTGCTACAACAGGAAGCTGTAGTGAAGTCCCAACGTTCTGCACTTCAAATGACCTCTGTGCCCCTTGTGTGGTGCATTTCTGATGGTAACCATAAGTTCATAGGGAAGCAGATTAAATTCAAGCACACCTTTTTGCTTTTTACTTTCTCTAGTTTTATTATAAAAAATAATTATATAAAAAAAAGGTAAGCTGTAATACCTTCAGGCCTAAAAATAATTTTTTACTCTGTGAGCTCTGCTATATTTATATGTACTCAGAGAGAACGGAGTTTGGATCTCTCTTTCTATTAGCATCTATAATTCTGGGCTTGAAGTACTAATTAAAAGCACATAAAAGAAGGTACATGGACTACTTTTTCACATAATGGGGTGGGAGTCTCCTGTTGAAAGACCCACCTTGCTTGGAGCTTTAAGAAACATCCAAGGTATTGCTTCACAGAGCCCTTGTGAATATAAAGGACAATGAAAACTGTTCTCTAGCAAAAGACATCTGAGGCAGATGAGACAGCACAGCATAGAAAAAAGAGGTTTTAACTAAGCCTGTAAAGATCTCATGCCAGGAGAGCTCATGCAGGGGCAATTCAGCTCTGTTTGGGAGTTTTATCAAAAAGGAGAATGATGACTTCATTGTTCTGAACTGAAAACTGATTAATCATCTGCTTGGCATCTGCCTTGGCAGATAAGAATTCCCTTTTCAATGCTATGGAAAAACTGGTGATACAGACTAGTCCTCATATTGTCACCTGTCTCTGCTTGCAACCAGTCCTCTCTTCTCTCTTTCCTTTTTCCTGACTATTCAGCTGACACATAAAATGTCTGCAAATATATATAGGTATTTTTAATGGTATCAAACATTTGTACAGATTTGTTCTCAAGACATCTGCATATGATGCAGTCCCTAGATAACATTTGAATAACTTCTATGGATCCCCACTTTTTGGAGGAAAAACCAAAATACCTTTAGATAGGCTTTTTAATTTGCAAAATAGACTGCTGAAAACACAATTTTCCTTAAAAAAACTTGTTTCTGAAACCCCTCAGTACAGTTCTCCAGTACACTTCAGAAAAAAATAGCATGAAACCAAAAATTCCTGATCCCTTGTACTTTCTAGATGTTTCATGATTGATTTAACAAGATAAGTGGAAGAGTGGAAAATTGGCAACCTTAACACTTGGGTATATCTTGCAATTGAGAACTAGCATACACCATACTGAGATGTATTTTTGAGCCTTCTTGCATACCATGTGGACAGAGTATCTCATATAAAATCACTTTGTAAGACAGGAAATACAGGAAGAGGAAAAAAGGAACTTCATGTTTCCCTTTGTTTCTCTGACCATGAGAAATAGCTTGATTCCAAAGCCCAGTGAAATATTTTCTTTCAAGATTGGCCTACCTTTTGTATGTCTGCAAGGCCACATTAAATTTGGTAACTTGAACCAGATGGCAGTGTCTTTGCAGCATATGGAAACAGATCAAAGCTGCAAATATGCAAGGTGAATTCTACATTTTTATATTTTTTTCATGGTTATTTAAGACCTTGATTCTGTGAGATGTTGTGTGCTTAATTCCTACTGTAGGCAATGGCAGATGAGTGTGTAAGAACCTTTCGTGAGATGTAAAACACAGTTCAGGTTCAGCCTATGTGTTTATTCCTCCTCTATCTGTTAAATTGTCTGCGTATCATTTGTTTAGAATGAGAAGACATGGCAATACTCAGGTTTTCTCTTTCCCTTGTTAGAAAGGGAAGTCAGGGGCTTTCCTTAACTACTTAGAAGTGAACTTTACTTCCTTATAGAGATAAGAGCAATTTATTTCCATGCAAGTGTGATAATTTGGTGCCAGTCATTTTTACATTTAACAAACTAAACAAGACAGGAGCAGTGGCTAAAATAATAAAATAGCCGCCTCTTTCATTACATGTTTGACAACACTTGATTTGGCACACTATTAGGTAGCATTACAAACTGTTCAAATACTCTGAAACATATATCACCACTACTAAGCTTTGATACCATATTGCAATTTTTTCTGTTTAAATACACTGATTCATGCCTACTTGTGAGTACACACTCAGAATAACAACAACACTTTAAATAAAACTATTTCTTAAAAGGATTTGAGTTCATTCTGATGACAAGACCAGATTAATTACTTTGGTTTAAATATTACGTAATCTTAAAATCATTAACTTTTGCATCTTCCCAGACCCAAGTGTCATACCCAGTTTAATAACATAAAACATAAAACAGGATAGCCACACAAAAGGGACAGACCCTTCATCCTATTATTATTTAATTAACTACTCTCTAGAAATTGATGAACATTGAGCTTTGTTCTGAAAGGTAAATAGTCCCCTGAGTCAGCAAGTAAAGCAAAATTTTCAGCAGGAGGGATTTTCTCAGCAAAACCTCATCACTCCCCTTTTAGGTTATCTTGCCCTCGTGGCTCCCAAAGTACAGTCCACAAAACAGGAAGCAAAATTACTTTCCCATACAGCTGTTTTTAAATTTGTAAGGGAATTTTTTTCTTTAAATAAGAGCCAACCTCATGAGAAGGACCTTGTGGTGCCTATGTATAAAAATAATAAGCCATCATTACGGTCTCACATTTCTTTCTACTTGGGAAAATCAGGAAATCTTCTCTTCGTAATAGATGATCAGACATCTTTGTCTGGAGATCCCAAATAAAACTGGGTATAGACATGTGAGATTAAAACAAAAAGATGTTGGGCTAGATTCTTTTTTAAACTAAGATATTTTCACTTCTTTTTGGCTGAGAACATGATTTACGCCCACTTGATGGCCCTCCAATATACTAGATGGAGTAGCTGGGTGAGACATTAAGGCAGACAAGAAAATTACCTCTGTCATCTTGGACATGCTTGTTTCTTTTAATTCTGACAGTCTGACCATTGCAGACCTTCCATGAGAACATGCAAATGGCTCTACTGGTATAGACTGTCTGCCCTGCCAGTACTCTGCCTCCAGCTATGGCTCTAGGCGTGACAGCGTGAACAGAGGGCAAGTGTGTGCAATACTTCCCTCCACCCTCTACCCCTGTGTCTCTACCAACAGCTATTTTCAGCTCAAAGGAGTTGCTGATCCATTTTTCGTTTGTCTGTCTAATGACCTCCTTAAGTCTCCAGTCTGCTATGCAAACTTCTGGCATCCACAATGCTGTTTGGCAAGGAATGTCATATGAGTTCTCCATTGCATGGAGAATATTCATACTACGGCGTCTCACTCCAGCAGACAGCATTTTAAAAAATAACAACTTTTTTAGTATCAGCAGATACAGATCATGTTTCTCGAGACATTTGTTCCTATATATGTATGAGAAAAGCAATGACACTCATATGCTGGTACAGGAACCTCTATCAAGACTATTTTGGAGACATTCACTTGAATGTTGAATGGCTTTAAAAACCCACTGTCCTTCTGAACAAATGTTCCTTTTAAGCTTCTAAAACCTGATTCATGCTTTTTACTCTGTTGCAACTTTTTCTAGAAAATGCACTTACATGAACTTAACTGGCCGAGTTTGATATACTGTTGAATTATCCTGGAAAGGGCCTCTGCTTTCTCAGTTCATAGAGGGAAAGCCTACAATAGTGTTAACATTTTCAGTTCCAGTCTGCACTAATGCATTATTCTGAAAACCCCAGAGGAAACATCCCTTACAAAACAAAAGAACACTTAAGGGATTAATATATATATATAGCTTTTTTATTTTTACAAACTGTTCAGATAACTGCCACAAATCTCAGGGTTTTTTTACCATTTTGATGATTAAATCATCTCTGTAAGTAGCAGCAAAAATTTTATGACCTCCCAGGGCCTGCATCATTAAGTACTGAAAATAACTTGAAGTGCTGTGCAAAGCAAATGGTATAGTTGTAAACTCCTGCAGACTCCTAGGAACTTGAAGTCTTCCTTAAGGCACTAGTCAGTAATATTTCATATAAACATAAAGCCAAATCTCTATTGTCATTGAACGTTATAGTCATTCTGGTATTGACATCTTTGGCTTGCATTGGCATCACTGTACCTGCATACACTTGTATGCACCCGCATACTCTGGTTGCCCAGACCAGCTCTTCTAGAATCAGTGTATCTCTACCACCTTTCTCCACAACAGGCTGAAAACTAATCCGTGGTCCATGAATAGCAAGTTTCTCAACAGCAGCTTTTCAATACAGAGCTTGCAATCTGTCTCCCATTCACTTTGTCAAATTATGGTCCACATATCAGCCATTTGCAGCAGTGATATATCTGTCAAGCGTCAAGCACATTTCTTGCAAAAGAAAGTCTTTTTTAGGATTCTTTAACTTTCAAAATGTCTAATCCCAAACATGCAAAATAATGAGTCAGACGCCAAAAAATCATGAGATTTAAAAAAAATAAAAAAGTTAATGTCTTTTCCTGTGGTTTTTGGAGCTTTTTCTGGGTCATGTTTTCAAGCTTTTCTCCAAAGCCATGGGGCTTTCAAATACCGTTAAAAAGAAACCAGCTGATATCCTCTTGTAATTACGTATTTAAGGAAAACATTTATTGCCATCCGAGTTAAATTGTGTTGAACTGACAACCAAAAATCTTCAGAGATATTTTTGATCAAATAATTCTGAAAAAGGAATATTGCTTCAAACCTGTTTTCTCTAGAGTTTCATTTACATTACTTACGTATTTTTTCCAGATAATTAAGCTTTACTGAAAGCAGGTTGTTGGACATGGAGGAAAGTCATGATTTTATCTTGAAGGACTCTTTACAATATCAAATTATCTCAGGTACAGGTTGTAGATGCTCACAAAAAACAATGATTTCTTCACCTGAAATTCATTATTTCCTCCTCCTTAAATACTGAGTCCCCCTGAAATCTTTACTCTGTTGTAGGGTTTTGGGTGGGGGTTTTTTTTCAGTGACAAGAAGACAGTTTTTTGTTACAATGTGCATTACAGATCTTCCTAAAAGTTCTTCAGATTCCAATTGTTTTGTGAAGGAAATGTTCACAAGTATTTGATAAATGTAACCATTCCTGCTAATTGTCATCACCTCAGCTGATTTGTGTGGCACTCACTAATTTGTTTTTATTTAAAGAGGAAAAGGCATTCCTTTCTTTTCATAATACAGTTCCTCTGGAGGGCATTATCTAAGCTCAGTATAGTGTCCTTCCTGTATCCTTTGTCTTCCATCCCTTCTGTCCTGATTAAAACTACCAGAGACTCAGCAGGAAACCCAGTGGGAACCCTCATGGTGTCTTGAAGTCACCCTTTCTTTCACTGTTTTGCTTTGTTAAATCCTGTTTTCCTCGTCAAACCCTCTCTCAAGTCCCACTGGATTCCCAACTTGCCTTTGTCAGGACCCTTGTTTGCAGCTAATTGTGCTCCTCTTCATTTTCCCTACCCCTTTCCCTTTCCCTTCTTTCCTCCCCTCTGGGTTTGCCCATCTCAAGTTTCCCTCCTCCAGGCTGCTGTAAGGAAGACTGCGCTTGGTGTCGGCACTGCCCACACCACGGCCAGGCCCAGGCGCTAGGAGCTAACAGGCAGACCTCAGCTGATGAGGTATTTCATGGGTGCTCCCTAGTTTCTGAGGCACGCACATGGATCACACTTTATTTCTGCCGCCACAAACTCTGGGCAACGGTTTCCACTCTGCTGGGAGAGAAGACGAAGGGCTCACCGAACCCACCGGGCCCCGCTTGCAGCTCGACCCTGGCCCGCCTCACAGGCCTGCCGGGGGAGCTGGGGCAGGGGCCGCTGCCCCGGCCTTCGCAAAAAGTTGTGGCGATGGGCGGGGTGGGTGGAGACGGCCCGGGGGCAGTCACGGAGGCACCGCAAGGGACCTGGCCGCGGCCACACCGGGCAGCGGGCAGCCTGTGGTCGGCCCGTCCTGGAGGCCAGGGCCCGGGGCCGAACCCCTGGCTCCCGTGCCACCACTGCCATCCCGCCCCCGCCTCCCCTCGGCCCCCGGGCCGGGCCCAGGCAGCCGCGGCGGCAGGCCGCCGAGGGGATGCCATAGTAACCGGCGGGGGGCCGGGCGGTGCCGGGGGCCGGGCGGGAGAGGGCGGGGCCGGCAGCGGGATGGCGGGCGCGGCAGCGCCCCCTCTCAGCGACTCCCAGCCCCGTCCCCGGCGGCCGCAAATGGCTCTTCCCTCGCCGGCCCCTTTGTGTGAGGCACACTCGGAGCAGCGACTCCGCCGGCGGAGCGCGCCGTGTCCCCTGCCGCCGCCCGCCGAGCCGTGCCGAGCCGAGCCGAGCCCAGCCGAGGCGAGAGAGCCGGGCGGCGCGGGGCGGCCATTCCAGCGCGGGCGGGCTGCCTCGCCGCTGCCCCCGGGGGTGCGCGGGGGCCCCGGCTGCCGCCGCCGCCTCCCCCCCCGGCCCCGCTCCTCACGGCGGAGGGCAACCAAAATACACCGCCACCAAGCCCGACCAAATAACTAATAACAATATCAGCAATAATAATAATAATAATAATAATAATAATAAAGAACGGGAACAGAACAGTGGGAGCGAGCGAGAGGGAGGGAGGGAGAAGCGAACCAACTCCGAGACTCCCATAAAGAGAGGCACACACGGAGCTAGCGCCCCGGTGCCGATGCGTGGGGGAAACAATAAGTACTCGAAGTTACCTGCCCTGCCGTAGAAGAAGGAGGGTTTGTTGATTCTCTCGCAGACATCTGCAGACCGGTGCTTTTTTGGAAGAGATTTTTTTTTTTTTTTCCTCTCTCTCCTCTCTCTCTTTACAAACCACAAACGGATGTGAGGCAGGGAAGGTGTTTCTTTGACTACTGAAGTCAGGCACCTCTTTTTTTATTCTTCTTAGTCTTGTTGTGTGTGTGTCCCCCCCACCCCTCACACACACACACACACACACATACACACACACACTCTCACACACACACCCCTTTTTGCACCAACATTAACGACCAAAGGAAAAGGAGTTTGCTTGATGTTTTAGTGAAATGGACGTAAGGTTTTATTCACCACCTCCTCAGCCTGCAGCCGCTCCTGATACGCCTTGTTTGGGACCTTCCCCCTGCCTGGACCCCTACTATTGCAACAAGGTGACTCGTGTTTTGTGTCGTCCGAGGTGTTTTATCTGTGCTGTCGATTGTGCTGTTGTCGCGGCGCGTTGCATGAGCGGGAGCTGCGCTTTGGCGAGCCGCGCACCCCGTTGACCGGCGAGGCAGAGGGCAGCGGCGTTTGCCGGGCGTTGGGGTTTGGGGAGCGCAGTGCCGCCCGCCGCGGAGAGGGGCCGCCGGGACACGCACCGGCCCCCCTGCAGGCACCCCAAATTAAAACCCCGGAGTAGTCTGGGGGCGGGCGGCTGGAGCGCGGGGGGTGGTGGTGGGTGGGGGAGGCATTTTCCACAACATCTTCCCTTTCGGAGAAACAGCGGGAGCAGGGATGTTGATGCGGTGGACTTGAATTTCCAGGGCTGCTGTTAATGAGAAAGATCGCGCCCGCCACAAACCGGCAGAAACTCTGCCCCGCCGCGTACCCTGCAGTTCATGTGTCAAAGCGGTACTTGGCGGTGCCGGGAGCACGTTTGTGTGTGTGTGTGTGTGTGTGTGTGCATCTGTATATACACACAAACACGCATACACGCGCCTCGCTCTATACGCACAACAACGATGTGTAAGGGTGACAAGTCGGTTCAGAACACTGGCTTGAGTTTGTCCCGGCTGTGCAACTGCCTTCCCCATTTCTCTGTGACTTGATTAAACAGCTGCAAATAGGGTCAGTACCCGAGGCGAGCCAAGTCTGAGGTGCCCGAGCCCCGGGGAAGGAGGGACTGCAGAGGAGGCTCCCGCTAGCCCAGATCCTGGGTTTGTTTACGAGAGTTTGGCGCTGCGATCCCGGAGCACTTTGCATTACTTTTGCTGCCGAGGAAGGGGGCTGGGGCTCCTGCATTGTTACTGCCTCGGTGGCCTGAGCCAGCTGGTGCTTTATGCTTGAGCTGCACTTTCTCTGCTGTTACGGAATGGGCTTTGCACATGAATAAAACGCTGGCCGCAGGAAAAAATCAGGAAGTGCGAGCAACCCAGGGCACTTCTTCAGCGCTCCCCTGCCAGGGGAGAAAGCCGGGAGCGAGCGCGTCCCGCAAGACGCGTTTAAACCTGGGCGCTCGGGGGGTTGTTTAGAAACCTGCCACGGAAGTGCGGGGCCAGCTGCGGCGGATGTTTTCGCAGCGCCAACTCCGCCGTGCGCAGCGCGCGGGGCTGCCCGCCGGTGCGGGGGGCGGCGGCTGGCCCGGGGGACAGCGGGGGGACAGCGGGGGGGACAGCGGGCCGGGGGCACCGCACCGCCACGCACCGCCCCGCACCCCGCCGCGGACAGCCTGGCTCCGCGCTCGGCCATTGTCGTGAGGGTCTCACGTGTCAGTCAGAGGGATGTTCAGGGCCGGCTCTTTCATCCCGGGCAGCTGCCTCGGCTCAGAAATAAGCAGCGACAGAGCGTGTGCCTCTGCTCAAGCGCGGGGGCTGCGGCGGCG
The DNA here is from genome assembly GCF_015220075.1 of Falco rusticolus. NCBI lineage: Eukaryota > Metazoa > Chordata > Aves > Falconiformes > Falconidae > Falco > Falco rusticolus. Next base: position 45,365,646 of record NC_051189.1, read on the forward strand.
GGGTGAAGCCCTCTCAGTTTCCAGGAAAGATTTCCCACATGGTCTCATCTACCAATCACAGCAGAAAGGACCAAATTCATCCTGGCTGCATTTCACATATACTCAATGGAGTTATAGAATTCAGGGATAAATCTGGCCCTTTGTGGTGGATGCCTAAGGACATTTCAGGAGGGATCCCAGAGGTATGACTGTTAGCGGAGCTTTGACTGTATTTTGCAGCATCTGGCGAACCTGCCCTATAGATGGGAAGTTTGTGCCGGGAGTGAACTTTGTTGAGCGGGAAGAGTCCAGATGCGTAGGAGCCTCTGTGTGTGCATTCATTTTTCCTAAGTGCTCTGAGTAGTCGTGAGGCTACTGCTACCTTTGGTCGGTGGCTTGCCGTTATTTTCTCTGTTGTCTGTTTTCATAAGTTGTAACTAGAAAGTGTCACCAAGTGAGAAGCTTGGGCTGATATTAATGGCATAAGCACATAAGTGTCTGAAGACCCGTTTGGCAATGAAACAGGACAAAGGTTATTAAACCTATCAGTGATTTAAAGCTTCAAAAAGAAGGTAATGACTTGAATACACATTTCACTCATCATTCTTGAGATAGTGGGCCAGATTTAATTTAAAAGTTAAATGCTTTGGAAAATCAGGAATTACTTAAATATTAAATCATTTTCCAGTTAAGTTCCTTAAATCATTTTTGGTGGGTTGCACTGCAAATCGAATAAATTAATTTAGAAAGTAATTTTCAGAATTTCCTTACTAGCTGGTTAAAGCTTCTTTTAAGTCATGCCATGTATGAGGGAGCAAACTGTTCTTTTTAAATGCAAATGAGACCCTCATTCTGTAGACAAGTTGCAACTCTTCTGTTTCACTTTGCCTGAACTGATAATGTGCTTAAAAGTGCACAGTCATGAGACATATGTTTTATGCTTGGAAAAGACTTACCAGGAATGTTTCAATATGAGATACAGAGTATAGGAGGAATGTCTTTTTTCAGGTGTCTTTGAAACTGACCACTGATGACATGAAATAGACAGGACTAGGTTTGCCAGGCCCCTTGGAGGTGTACATTTACTGAACATTTCGTTTTTCACCCCCTTCACTCTCTCGCTTTGCCCAGAATGATTAACATTGCTGTGAAAACTTACCCGACTTGTTCTAAACATGTCGTCATGCTACAGTGCTGCTCTGTCACTCACTTTCATGCTGTGTGTATTTAGGGAGTTTGAAGGGCGGGAGGCCTGCAGAATTTTGTGTTCAGTAAGTTTGGTTGAGTGTTTGCTCTTGATCTCTCCCAGGAAGGAAGATGATGGCTGGAGTGTGGTGGATCTGTGTTCTGTGATGGATCCGTGTTCAGGATTGGAATGGTCATCTTGATTAGGTCTTTACCTGCAAAACTCCTTCAGAACTGGATCTCATTTCTCATAAAGCTAGTTTAAACTCACTTTGGACACTGACTAGTGGATTTGGCCCTTGTTTTCATACCTGGGTTTTGGACTGGGTATTTTTGGGGTTTTGTTGAGGTTTTGTTTTGTTTGTTTTTTGACAAATGTGCAGACTTTGGTTCTTTACATTTTAAGTCTGCTCGAGAATGAATTCCACAAATACTTATGCTTTTAAGTTTTCTAATTGTTCCGTTAGCCCTATTTTTTTTCCTGATCAGATGATTGTTTATAGCATATGAGTGAGTTCCTGGGGACGTGCATGGGAGGTATTGACAGTGCATTTTTCTTTAGTCAAAGGAAAATGCACAAATGTAGATTCAAACAGTTGCCTCTTATCTTACAATTTTCAGTTGGCAGGCTTTGTTTCAGAAGACGGCTTAGATCTTTATTTTATAAACCTAAAATAGCATTCTAAGCATCTTAGTCTAATATTTCTCTCTGCTGTGAAAGCTCATTATACTCCGCATATATTGTTATGCAGGCTTTTCCTTGTTTCTCTTGCACTACCCATGGAGAGAGAAAAGTGAAAGAACAATGCAAACAATGTTGGTTATGACAACTGTGTGAGGTATCTCTTATACAAACAGACAGAATGGACAGTATGCTGTGGTATATAGGTCAGCCTTTGAAATAACATAGTGGAGCTCTTACGCTGGACAGACAGATTTAGAGTTGGGGTTGTACTCTTTGCCTTTTGAAACTTGAAGCATAATTGCATTTCTAACATTTACAGGCTAATACGAGTACTCTGTTCAGTTGAAGTTTATTTTAAGAAACATCATGTTCCTTGATTGAGTTGAATGGTACAAAAGAAATAACTTTGATAATCCGAGAGTCTTAATTTGATAGAAGAATATGGTCAGGGTTTTCAGGCTGCTCAAAGAAGTCGGATGATAAGTTGAAATGTTTATGTAGAGAGCAATAAATAATATACTTGTGGCTTTCTGTATTGAAGTGTCACCTCCAGAGACCATTTCAATCAGCACTGTAAAAAGGACTGGTATATTTTCATACTTGAAACTTTACAGTGTTTTCAGATATCTGCTCACATAAAGCGCAGTTATGCAATTATAGTTTGACACAGCTAATGACAGGGATGCTGACCCCTGCCAACAGTAGGGAGAAAATAATGGTCTTTACTGCTCCCAATGGTTAGCCTTGCAGAATTATGTACTAGATTCTTCTGTGATTTGCTACCTGGTTCAAAAATACAGGAGCCTACAACTCATCTTTCTTTTATTCACTGGTAGTTGTCAGTGCAGTGGAAAAATACAGCCAGACAGCAGAGGTAGAATGATAGGCTGTAGTTGTTTTTAAAAAGAGGAATAAAGAGGAAAAAGATAGGGAGAGGGAAGCCAAACCGTTCAAAATGAAAAAAACGGAGTGACATTGGGTGGAAGTGGATAAGGAGATATAATACTGTGTTTTGTAAGCAGGTAACAATCCCGCTTGTAATCAGAATTCCACGGAGCAAAAGTGCATATATTTATACACAGCATTTAGAATAATTTATTGTGTAAAGTTAGCCCCACCATAGAGACTGCTCTAAGTAAATTGCTCCATGGCTGTTTATGAAGTATACGTTATTTCCAGTGGCTTGCTTCTATGCAGTCTCTATCTGAAATTCAGAATTGTGGCAAGCCAGCGCTCTGAAGGACAGCTCTACAGCTGAAATGCTCTGTTAGTGTTTTGACAGCATTTTAGATTATGCTTATCTAATAGATCACTATTTGTTTATTCTGGGCATATTCTTCTTTTTCCCTTAGTTAACTACCTTGTCCCGTACTGCATTAGAATCATACTTTAAATTTGTTTCTGCCTCTTAAAGGAAAGATTAAAGAGTCACATTAGTGTTGACTGTTTATTTTTATGTATTAAGTGTTTTAGTTAGTTTCAAAAAACCCAAACAAACAAAAAAACCAACAAAACGAAAAAAAACACATAGGAAGAAGGGGAATGGACTTTTCTTCCCTGGGTTACTAGATCTTAGAATGTAGTCTCAGAGTTGTGGGCAAGCCTCAAGTGTGCTCCTTAAATTCCAGTGTTTCAGAAAAGAAGTGGTCCCAATTTTAATGGAATACAGAAAACAATTTATATATGTGTTTTTGAGAAATCTTTCTCAAAGATGTCTATAAACCAAGGCATTTGCAGTCAGTAATTCTTTTTTTAATTTCTGCCAAACATCAGTACCTTGAGAGAAATTATGTTTTATTCTCTTACTGGAAAGATGTATTTCATCTCCAGGGCATTACCCTCAGCCAGCCTGTCATGAGGTTTTCTGAAAAAAGTGAAAACTGTAAACTATTAAGAATGCTGAATTATCTAAACTCTACAGTGCATACAGTTCCTTTGGTGTTTACATTAAACCAAAGAGCAGCGGGAGCTGCATTTAAGGGCTTAAGGCGTTGATAGCATGGAGGACAGATAGTCCCAGCTCCCATTGAATTCACTGTGTGCTGGGGACAATCACACTTTACCAGGAAGAACTGAGCCCCCTCCTGTCCTCAGATTCCCATCTTAGCAGGACTTTCTCATCTTCCTAACACTTACAGAAGCGTTGGAAAAAGGACTATGTTTAAAACTTGATGTTATGTTAAGCAGAGAAATGTCCTAATCACAGCAAGATTTAGATCAAAATTCTTGGATATTTAAGTCCTGTACTGTTGGCAGATATAACAAAGCTTAGATGATGGAAGTGAAAAGCTTCCTTTGACTGCTCTCTCACCATGGCTCAAGAGTGACCTGAAAGCACTGCTTCCTGTGGTGAGGGGGTAGTGCCTGGATCATGCAGACCCTGGCTTCTGGAACTGACAGCGGTGACAATTAGTGGCAGCTTTGTTTATCTTTCTGAAGTGGGCACATATTCTGTGGATGTCTAGCATGGGCTGCATACATTAAAGTACTTATTTTAAATATAGCTTAACTGGATTGAAATGTTTTGTTGTTGCAGTTGGACTAGGTGATCTTTGTAGGTCCCTTCCAACTGCAATATTCTATTCTATTCTATTCTATTCTATTCTATTCTATTCTATTCTATTCTATTCTATTCTATTCTATTCTATTCTATTCTATTCTATTCTATTCTATTCTATTCTATTCTATTCTATTCTATTCTATTCTATTCTATTCTATTCTATTCTATTCTGTTCTATTCTATTCTGTTCTATTCTATTCTATTCTTACTGTTTTAGGTGTGCAACCAGTTACTGATTTTCTGCCCAAGGAGTGATTTCTCATTAAAAATGCAGTTGTGAACTGCTCCAAATCATGGTTTATAGCAGAAGGACCAAATGACTGTTAATTATACCACCACTTCCAGAACACTTTCAGAGATGAAATTCGCATCAACCTGAATGAGATTTTCTTGGTTATAACGTTTTTCCCTACAGCATTCAGTTGGAAAATGGCAACATTGCATTATTCTATGGTTAGAGACCAATTATGTAGCATTAGCAGCAGCAACAAACGTTGCCCTTCCACAGTAGCAAGCACACAGAAGAAAACCTTGTCTCCCCTTCCACTGGAATATCTGCATTTTATGTCCGTCTGTTGTGATCATTTTAGGTGAGCAAGCCAGGGCATCAAATAAAATGTTTAAGTTTTGACTTAGATCTTCAAAGTTAAAATTGTTTTTCAGCAGAGATCTTGTTGCAACCGACATTTGTAATGTCTGCGGTTTTCTTTTGCTTCTTATGTTTGCAATAAGTAGTTTATTTTTAGCATTTGAATTTCATATGGGTCTACTAATATTTATATCTTATCTTTCAATTGCACATATGCTAACACTGTTCCTGAACTGTTCATTTAGTATTTCTTACTGGGCTGCTATTTGATTTGTTATAGACCCTTGTAGTATGGTTTCCTCCCAAGAAACACGCAGCTTTCTAAGTTGCAAAACATACTTGAATTACATGAGCATCTGACAAATCCAGGTTAGTGGAAATGTCAGAATGTTTTAGCATTCACATTCTTGACTGTTAAACTGCTCTCTACCAATCAAAAGTGGCACGAGTGACTTTTTTTCAAATGTACTGCTGGCTAAGCATGGAAATTGAGCTGCTGTGGTAGTACTTTTGTCTCCTGCTATTGTTGTTGATGATTATATGGTCTTAAAGGTTAAATGGAAGTTACTGTAGCTGGTGTGTATTTTTGTTATATTAAGAAAGCCTGCAGTGAACTCCAGTTACCTATTCTATATGCAAGAAGAAATCAGAACTCTGAAATACAACAACGATAAACTGTACTTAGGGAAATGGGTCAGTAAAGAAAGTGTGAAGTCTGCAATGTGAAGCAAAAGATTTATCCAGATGGTTCCTGCCAAAAGAGTGAGAAGATTATGTATGCATATAAATTCCTATTGTATCAGTGCTACACTATATGTATATACACACACATAGGTTGCTGCTTCATTATATGTTACTCACTTTGAAGAAAGCGAACTTACTCTGGGAATCTGTCATTTCTATCCTGTATTATAAGAAGCTGGCTTCTAAGTCATATTCTGGTTGCAGTTGCCACAAGTGCGTAGGTTTGTGTTCATGAATAAGAGAAAACATTTGTTTCTTATATGATCATTGTATTTGCATCAGCCTGAAATAATAATAGTAAAGGGAAAAATAGTGGTGAAAAGGGATGCTAACCTTTCAAAAAAGTATAATTTATCATTTGGCAGACACAGTTGTGAACATTAGTCATAGAAACCTGCAGATAGTAGAGGCTTAATATCAAAGCTAATGGTTTATTTTATGTTAATGACTTTCTTCTAGGGCATAAAAGACTGCTCATAATGGACTCTCAGTGCTGTGTTCAGTTGTGAAGGCTAATGGGATAATCTTACCCAAAATTAAGCTTTTTGAAGTAAATCATGGTGTTATTTTTTCAAGTTAACTCTTGAAAATGTATCAGTAAACTGATTTTTTAAGAACTGCTTGTAATCTTTATAGGAAATACAAGGCAAGTTGTTTTTTTCTCCATTAGCAGTTTTCTTAATTGTGTTGGAAATGTCTGTTTATATTTTTTTACAGTTCTGAAGAATAATATTCATGATGTGGAAGTCATTCACTTCAGTGGTTTTATCATAGTGCAGTAAGTTTTTGTGAGGCACAGTTGTTTTGCAGGGTGAACAAAGGAAAAGAATTACATTTTTAGTGACCAAGCCAGTAATACACTAAACAGTAGTAAAACTCTTAGTTTTGCATTGGGAAGTTTTAAAAATCATGTTTACAATTAGTTATAACCAACATTATATTTCAATATGAGATAATTTGCCTACTAAAGTTCACATAATGTGCTAATCATGTCTAGTGGTTAATAAAGGCCTCCTATCTCACTCCCCTGATGGCTATAAAAGGCTATTATGTTCATGGCAGCAGTTCAGGTACAGCTGCTGTGTGTTAATAATGCATCATTGTCCCACTAATAAACACAGCAAAGGTCAGCAACCCTGAGCACCTAAAACACCTATTCTCTTTCCAAAATATTTATTAACACCTTAATGGCATATCTATTCATTTTGGTTAAGATTATGTCAGTTAATGACCCTTATGGAATCCCGTGTGTTCAGGTTTTGCAACCTACATGCTGTTGCACTCATCTTTCCTCCCAAACATTTCTTTTTCATCACAACTGTGTGTTGTTTCTTTAACATTAGCATTACATGGTCACTTTATGATTAACTTACTTTGTTACTTGGTTTGGCAGTTTTCATTTTTTCCTCAGCTAATGTAAGATTACATTTAAAGCTGGAGTTTTGTTAGACACTTTATACATGTGGTAAAAAACTATGTGATTGTGTAACACGCATTCACACATGCACACACGCACGCACAGAGATGCATGTATATGTGTATGTATATATGAGCACTACTTCCTCTAGGTTCCATACATTTTTATACTATGACTTATGTTTTCCTTTTTAGCATAGATTGCAGTATTCATAAAGGTTTCTTAAAATGCATTTTCTACAGACAAAGAACGTACTCACATGGGATTTCCATTTTGCCAGGGAAACATGCAAATCAATAGGCCAGCACTTATCTGCATTAAAATTAGGTGTACTGTAATTTATGGGTGCAGTGATATTGTATTTGTCTTGCATAGTCTCAGATATTGTTTAAGGTAGCCTGGCTATGTGTCCTTAGAGAAAAGCAAAAGTGTTAATTGAACAAAACCTCATTTTCTCATCTTGTAGTATTGCCTTTTGTTTTCTGTTACTCATTTTGAAAACCTGATGGGTTTTTTTGTGCTGTTTGATTTACAAACAAATGTTCAGAGGGCAGAAAAATACCACTACAGTTCCATCAAGAGAAATGAAAAAGCTTAACTAGCTGAGGGATTTCTATTTGGTGTAGCACATAGCTTCAATGACACATTTGTCATGCTTTAAATATATAATACATACAATAAAATATGTACAGGCACAGTTGTGATATATGTAGTGTCTGGCTCCATTGCTATTGTTTGTAGTCTCTACGGTTGTCATACGTTGTTCTTTGCACATCATACCCTTACAGCAGAATTTGACACAATTTCTAGCTTTCAGTCCTGCACCATTTTCATTGCACAATATACATGAGTTTGACAGGGTGTGTTGAGGACAACTCTGGCAAGCAATTGATATTTTGAAGTGGCAAGCGTTTCAGCAGCTGCCTGCTTGTGAAAAAGGAATGATAAGATATACTGTATTGTTAGTTTCAGGCAAAGCATTAAGGTTTAAGCTCTGTAAAAATGTACACATTATTCGTCAGTGGTGAAGCAAGCCTTTTATGTTTTTTAGAGCTTAGCTCTCTGGCTGATGTGAACTAGAATGACATTGGTTTAATGGTCAGCAAATGAATAGGAGTACTTTGAATTTGAACCGCTGCCAATTTTGCACCAACAAAGAGACTGACAAAAGAAAGATTTTATGTGAAAGCAAAGCACAAGCAATGTTTGGGGAGGTGGGGAGAGAGGTAGAGGAACCCAACAGAAATATTCTCCAACACAGCCTTGTAATGATACTAAAATTGTTAAAACACATCCATTTTACATGGCTCATCGGCTACAAACCTAAGCTGTTTCATCTAATGTTCTTTAAAACCTGTTGTATACACATAGTCTTTCAGAATATATTCATATGGAATTTACAGTGTGTTTTTCTAAATACCACACTGTGCCCTGAAGGCCTGTTGGCAGAACATCAGAGTTGTCCACTGCTGGAGTTCCCAAGTCTCTCTCTATCTGGTAGTGGGAAATTGTAGTTTAATCAGTTATGGCACTTTCAGTGTGTAACATTCATTAGTAAGGCAATTTGTCATGACTGTTAATAGTCAGGATGCATCTGCTCTCTCTTCAGTTACGGAGTGTGATAAGCAAGAGGGCAAATATTTCAATATTTAATAATATTAGCATGTTTGAAAGCTGTAGTTCAAGGTTAGCGCTCAAAACACAAACAGCAGATTAATAATGTCCTATTTATTTTTTACTGGTTTTACCTTTACAGATTTGACTTTAAAGTACCCTAATGCTCCTATGAGTTGTGTATTGTCTAACTGGGTATTAGAAGTAAACATTAGCATCTTCAGTGTTTACCGAAGACTTCTCCTCTATTGTCATAAATTCAAACTCAGGATATTTTCAGAGAGTTGCAAATTCTTATAATTGAGCCACATCATTTTCCAGTGTGTCAGTAACAAATGCTCACAGTATCATTTTTGGCAGTAGCAGGCCTTTTACTGTGTTAGTTTTGTGGCTGGGCAGCATATAATGTTATAGATGTGTGGTGCCTACCAAATAGACAACATGCAATTAGAATAATGTTCTTGCTAAAAACTGGCTTGTAATCATTGCACATTGTTCTAGATGTGAACGGTTAAGTTGTTTCCTACAGTCAAAGAAAGGTTAGAGAGTTTTTTTTTTTATGTATCTGATAACCCTCATGTATTACATAATACGATAGCTTCATACACAAAAGCTTTGTGATACATTTTAATTTTTAATGAAAAGCTCCCCCAATTTTAACATAACCATTTCTTTAGAAACTGAGCCCAATCTTAGTAAAATCCGTTTTTGCTAGTAACAAAAGCTGTTACTGTTTAAGTTCCTGTTCAGCAGTTAGTTGGTACGCTTCACTGGATGTTGTCAAAAAGGCTTTTCTCTTGATTGACAACCCTGTAGGAATGTGAATGGAGATTTTAATTGCATATCATGTGTGCATATCAGAGTGAGTGGATTCACTGACTCTGCTTAGCTCCATATCTCTACAGGTCAGCCATGCCAAAACACTTCTTTTTTTTAATAAGCAATTGATATATTTTCCAAAGAGAGAGGGAGAGGGCATGCAACTGGAGAATTGACTAAAAACCAAAAGGTTCATGTGAATTTCAGAAGAATAATGTGTGCAATAAGTTTTCAGAATGTTTTAACACAATTAAAGAGGTATTTTGATGATGTAAATTCATTTCAAGTCTAAGTTGGCCAAAGGCTACCAGAATATATTTTCCTCCTGGCATTTGCTAGCAGAAGTGTATTTATCTTTTTTTACTGTTTTTTCCAAGAGTATATTGAACAAAATCAGTAAAAAAAAAAAACGTAAAGGAAGTGGAAAAATTTACTGAGGCAGACTGCCCTTGTGTCTTGTACCTTTATAGAAGACATGGGGAAATGGTGGGGGTTTCTTTGTATGTGTAGGAGATAGTGGGCTTTCTTATTCATACTGGATTTTACCCACACTCTTTGGGCAACACTGTTCCTTTAGGGGGAGATTTACCTAGATAAGGACTATCAGGGACCTAAGTTTTAAGTCTGATAATGAAACTGAGTTTTGCTATCAACTGTAGTGCAACTTAAATAATAAATTTATTAAGAACAGTAAATGGTACATCACTGCAAAATGACACTGATAAAGAGACCTCAACTTTTTCCGTAGCCAAGAACATTACAGGTGAAACTGACAAAGCCAAAGATTCATTATTATAAATAGTAATTAGATTCTGATGTCTCAAATTAGATTCCAGGTTTCATTTTACATCAGAAGCCACAACATTGACTGTATTATTTTTTAAAGCTCATAAAGCATCAGCAACTGGAAGCACAGCTACAACACAGTTGTGGGGAACTTTTAGCTGACTTAGTGTTTTGTGCCTGTACAGGGTCATTGAAATCTAAAGGGGGATGACAGTTGCATTTTTCTGGGAGGACCCCTGGGAAGGAATTGTTACTTAATCAAAAAGTTTCTTTCCTAGTTTGTCAGTGCTCTTGGATGAAGAGCAAATTGACTGCCTTTTGCCCTTTTACCCTTTGTATAGGGCCAACTCAGACTTTCAGGTTATATTTGTGTAAAGTGTGGGAATGAAGGATGCCAGCTACTTCTTGAATCATAAGGCTACAACAGCAAAGCATGTCACCTTGTCTGACAGCGTGCTGTTTACCTTTGGCACCTGTATGGAACCTATTCACTCCTGTGTTGGACTAACATGAATCTCATCCAATATATGTCTTGAACAATAGTAAACACTTAGCTTAAAAGCTATGGATACATTAAGAAGAAAACCAGAAAAGACTTTGCTGTATTTCTAATGAAGCAACCCCCTTCTGACTAAATATATGACATCAATGGATAGTTGAATCTATTAGGAACTGACACTTCCAGGGATTTTCAGGATTTTTGAGTAGAGGACAGAGGTAGTAATCTGAACATACAGTTCCCTCTGTATGGTGTGCATTCAAATCCTATGAGCAAATCCATCAATGAGGAGCCACAGCTTTCTGAACACCTGAAGCTGCTTATGTTTAGATTTCTCTGAGCTCACACTTGTGCAAGTTTCAGACCTTTGGCACTTTCACTTCTGATAAAGCTTTTTTCTTGGAGAGAATGTCTAAAATTATTCCTGGGTTTGGGAGCTTCCCATTGTAGCTACCAGGTCCACGAGGCTCCCAAAACCAGGAAAAAATGTAGACTTTCAAAGTTGAAACCTATAAGAAATGAAGATGTTTAAAATGTTTTTTTTTTCATTGTTGAAGAAAGAAAATCTTTAGATTGGGCAAAGCATGTAACTAAGGTTTCAATAAAAATGAGAGTGGACCCTGAAGCTGTAATTTTGGATTAATTTTGGATTAACACCAGGGCCATTTTTGTAAATCACTGTAGTAGCTCCTGTAATAATGTTGAGAAGATTGCAACATTGCCATCATAAGGACTTAATTTGTTCAGGACTTTGTTTGGTTATGAAGTCAAACACTTTAAGGCTGGGAATGTCAGATGTAAGGATATCTTGATTTTGCTCTTTAGTATGTTATCATTGGCAGGAACTGATGGAGTGAAACAGCAGATGTAAAATAAGTGATCATGCCATTGCAACGTTATCATTAATGCAGTTACAAATGGCATCTGAGTTAGGCTTTCAGGCAGCCTTAAATCTGGCATTTTCCACATTTTGGCCTCTTGACTTTGTAAACCAAATAATACTTTTTCAAAAATACCTTTTTGTGTGTGTTACTGATTCATTGGATAGTATCCATGACATTCATTGCTATCATCTATCAGGAGTGTTTGAATCTCTTCAGAATTGCTGCACAGATTTTTCTGCTGCAGAGTTAACTCTTGTTAGCAGCAAGGAGAATTTTTTCATGGTGAGTGAGGGGAGGACTAAGCCTTGCTGTGGCTAGGAAAATCTTGGGCTCTGTCTTACTAGTCCTTCACTTCTGTGGATACTTTTGACATGCGGTCACAAGGCATGCTTACATTTTAAAGATTTGGGATCCAACATGAAAATACTTGTGTTACTATTTTGTCACAATGCCCACAGTTTGGGCTGAGGACCTCAAGCATAAGTTAAGGCTTTAGTAATTTCAACAGATAACCTCTGAAAAAAAGGCACTTTTCTATTGCAGTATCTTTTTTTCTGCTGAATTTGAAAGATGTGCTGCAAATAATGGAGCTGGGTGAGTTTTCTTAACATTAAAAATACCACTTGAATGCCAAATACAGGTATTGTGACCAAAATTACAGTACTATGTACTGTAGTTAAACCTGCAATTGTGAAATAAGAGAAACCTTATTGTATGTATCTTTATTATCATATATAGATACTGTGCTTATATAAATAGTTAAAATAGCATCTGTTAAATGTATGATTGTATTAAACTCTCTAAATTTGTGTAAATTATTCTAGTTCTGGTAAACCTAGAGGATTTAGTGTACAAATCCGTAGGGTTTGTCCTGTAATAGGTTTTTTTTTTGGAACTACAAGGAAGTCCATGTATTTAATAATGAAAGCTCAGAGAAAAAATATTTTTGCAATGGAAAATATATCATTCAGCTGAATCCATTGTCTTTTTAAGAGTGCTTTGATTCCAGAGGACTTTCTCAAACAGAACATTATGGTGAAAATACTAAAGCAGCATTCTCTAACTTGGCTTTGGTTTTATTCACTCTTTTCCCAAATTAAAAAATTAAACGTTAATTTTTACTGAAGAATAATATAGGTAAAGTTCTGAATTTAGTAGGTTTTGGTTGGAGGAGAAGACTGCAGACTTTCTAGGAATAAATTAATTACAACAGGGACAGCCCTTAACCTGCTGCTTCGTACATGGTTGCCTGGGTTTCTAGTAATGTTGGAAGCTCTTTGCTTATATTAGAGCTGTAAGCATATTCTGAAGCAATGGGGCACAGCAATGTACCAGACATGGAAGTTAATTTTCTGCCATTCAGTCGTCAGAATATTCCCTTATTCTTACTACTGAGCTTACAATGGACCTGTACAGAGCTGAAAATAACAGTATTGGAATGCATATATCTCTATTTATTAGGAGTTAAAAATAGAAGAGTATCATAATCATCAGGTCTTTGTTATCACGAGTAAGGATGAAATATGGCTTTGAGGGAACATAGGTTCTCCAACTACTCAGGTAGCTGAGTGGTTGTCAGTCAAGCGTGGGAGAGGGGAGCAGGGAAAGGGAGCACCGAATATTTAAGGAACTCACCCAAGGAAAATAGCTGGGACTGTGGTCTCTCAGCACTGGTTTGAGCAAGTACATTTTAGTTTCACTGAACATTAGTGTTTTTTTCTGCCAGGAGACTCCTTTCTCCCTTTATGTTTCAAGTATTCTCCCCATACAGACGCTGAGCTTTAAAGACAGATGAATTGCAACCCTACTCAGAGCACCTGTTGCCTGGTGATTAGGGATTTGTGCTAGAACCAAAGAAAACATGAAAATGTTCTGTAGCAAATAGATTTTCTGACTGGTCTTGGCCAAAGTTGGACACCATTTCCACCATCGTGGACACATAAGCTGTGTCCAAGGAAAAGCTGGTCAGGTGAGAAGGGACACCACTGGAGGGTTCTGAAGGCCCTGTGCTGTCAGTAGAGAAGGGGTGTGTGCCCCAGACAAGACTAACTTTCACCCTCAGCTCTTTGTGGTGATTCAGAAATCGCTGGTTCAAAGACCTTGTGTGACAAAATGCCTGTTTTAAGGAAAACAGTCAAATTCAAATTTACATGACAGGAGAGCTATTTGGATTAGGACTGATCAGGTGAAGTAGTACTGGATGATGTTAAAAGTTCCATGAATGTGCGTTTACAGAAGTCTTTATGGTGCATTATGCTGATTTTTTGGTGGACTTGCATGACTCCAGGCAATGTTTGCTGGCTCACAGAACAAACTCCCCAAGCTGCAAGGGTTTCTCTGAGAAGTGCTTTCTGTCTTCAGTCAATGAAATGTCATGTTAGCTATTCCATTGCTTCCTTCATCTGTTACTTTGCTTACCATGTTCCATAGAAGTCCTGACATCCTACAAATGAGGCTGCATCTTCAGCAGCTGATTTACCATTTACTGCCAGGAAGTGTCTTTGAAGAAGGTAGAGTCCAGAAATATCAGGAAAACCTTTTGTGACCATTACATTGATGAGGCCAAATAAAATAAATGGGGAAAAGCATTCTCTCCAAAAATAGATCCTGATGATAGAAAGAGCAGGCTCCAACAGTGGAGGAAGAGGTCCTTCAATACAAACTGAACTGTGGAGGAGGTCTAGAGAAGAACTATGAGGTGCTATACCATCTTGCATCTCATTCCCCACCCTCTCTTCCTCCCCCTGTCTCTGATAAAATCACTCTTCACAACACAATTTGTTATCACTTAACTTGGATGAGAAAATCATTCTTGCTCAACAGCAGATCTTATTTCAGCCCTTATCTGATGGGTCAATAACTTATGCCTGTAGCTCTTAAAAAAAAAAAAAAAGACAACAAAAAAAAACCCAACAGAAAAGATGTCGACAAGTTTGGAGTACAAGGAGTGACTGCTGAATTATATGAGTTCTTTGTTCCTTTAGGGCTACTCCACAGTACTCGGTAAAGGTAATTTTACTATATGGTTTTTGTTTTTTTCCCTTCTTCTCTGCCTTTACAAAATGGTACAGTTGACGTATAGCTGAGAAGCTGGCAAATGAACTCTGCAGCACAGAAACGGTTAAAAAAATTACCTTAAGATTATTAACCACACCAGTGCTGAAGTAATGAAAGGACTTGCTTATACCCACAAAAGCAGAGAAGAGAAAGGTCAGAATTAGAACTGGAATTCCATACTTAGTTTGAGATTTCTAGTTATGGCAGCATATTTTGTGTATAGGGTTATTAGTCTTTGGCAAGCCCTGCTGTGTCTAAACACTTTTGGGTGGGCTAAGGATGAAGTTTCAGTTTAACTCAGAATTTTCTTGCTTTGTGGTTTTAGACTTTATATTATAATAACATTCCATGAGCATCAATTTTTGTGGTACAGTTCATTTGTAGAAGATGCTATTTTTACACAGTGCTAGTGATAATAGAAGTCTGTTGCATTAGATTTTAAAAGGTGATCTTCATTACTTTTTTTCTGACAAAGAAATATATCATCTAGGATACAGAACTGTGACAAGCTGTTTGTGAAATAATTCAACAAATCTTGTATTTTCTTGCCATTTTCCCCCGTTATCCTGAAAGGGAATGCAGCCATGAACCAAACTTTACCCTCTCGGTGCTTTAGTATATGGGATGAAACGCACTCCTGGATATCTTATTACATTCTGTATGCACCACTTGTATAGGACTGTCAATGTCTGTCACCAGTCCTGCCTTAATACAGTCTCCTGTTCTTAATTTCTTGTGTTTAGACTCAGCGCAGCACAAGTACAAAGCCACTGTCTTTTTTTAGTGTTGAATTTTTAATGTTTCAGCATTTGTAATGATTTCATTACAGTACTGAACAGAATTGGACTTTAAATTTTGCAGATACCACTGTATTTGGAAAAGGAACTGTTCTTTCCTCCTTTGAAGAAGTGTGTACAGTACATTGTGTACTCTGTTCTGTATGTATCTGTGTCTCCGAATTAGTTTGTATCACCTCTGTTATAAAAATCCTTTTCTTCCACCACTACTCTGAAATTGCCTTTCATACTCAGTGTAACCTATGAATTGGTCCTGCGAGTGAGTCATTCCAAGGTTGTTGTTCTTCCCTTATAACTACATTTAGTATAAAATACTGTGCTCTATGTTATGTCCATCTTGTTCAGATGGAACAGTGTCTGCTGAGATGGAAAAGCGAAATGCAATATCAGAATACATTTAAATGTAATAACGTCTCTAGAATCTTTCTTTTTATGGTAGAGAAATAACAGCTCTCCTGCCGTTATCACTGCTTTGGATTTTAGAGCCTTGTGGTACCACAGTATTTCAATCACAGGCTTGGCCTTGCAGTTCAAAAATGCAACTGATGTCCAAAGGAGTTTTGCTTTCTTCAGGGACTGGGATTTGGCCTCAGGTCAGCTACCTAACCCTATCTTACGTACCCCTTTTTCTTACATAAAGATGTACATAAGCTTTATTGTTCTAGATACCCTGCATTTCTTGTATTAACAAAATTATACACCTGGGGTTAATTTTCAGGACTATTGCATTTTATACATACTGGCCCTAAAGAAACCTTACTGAGAACATTAAATTCATTTTCTATTGAGTGTTGTTTTTCCTATAAGTACATGTGCATTCCAAGGTCCATCAAACACAGAGATTTTAAAGTATTAAACCGGTATTAGCTATCACAGTTACAACATCACATTTTATCTGTCCCTCCTGCAGCTGCAGTTGCAAAGCTGTGGCTGAGGTTCATTTGAGTTGTGCTTTCCTCAAAAAATAATCATTTAGTTTTACTTTTCCACACACAAGCTGTGAATCTGGGGTAAGAGACAAATGCACAAACCCACTGATGCCCAGCTTCTCTGCAATACTTCCAGCAAGATTCCCTGCAGTTCTTTTTCCCAGTAAGTAGCATCAAGAGTGCTGGTAGTTGGAAGGGAACTTCACTGGCAGAGGGAAACTCATGCCAGGAAACTTGTTGTAAAACAATCACGTCTTTCCATCCACACACTCTCACTGAGGGTTTTCAGAAACACGTGGCTCATGTGAAGCTGTGATGCTCTCACGGTGTGATTCAGGCTGCCACCTGTATGGGACATCTCCATAGCTCCTTAAGGACCATCTGTTACTACTTGTAAAAATTTTCATGTTTCCTTTAAAACCCCTGTTTCAAATTCAAAACCTTTGCATAAGTAGATACACGTAACTAAAGAATCAGTGTCAGTGTGTTTTCTTGATAAAGGGAGATTGTCCACTGTTCCTTTGAGCTGTTTCTTGACCCAGTTCTATGTTACAGTTTTGTTGCTGTGATCTACAACAGTCTGTGCATGTGGTTGAGTGCCATGGGCCTGGGTGATCTGAATTTATGGACACTGGCTGTTGTACAGTAGCATCCTGTGCAGACACTTCCACGCCCACACAGGATGCCTCTGTGTAAAGATACTCTGCTTTGAAAGCAGATAGACATTATTGCTTCCTACTCCTAGGCTAAGTCTTCATCTTGATAGGCGAGCTTGTCTGGTTTGCCATGTGACTGTAGGAGCGCTACCAAACAAAGACGGGGCAGACTTCACCTTTTAGTTACAAATTTTAAATGGATTTTAGCCAGTTCTGAAATTGTGCCCTAAACTTACAGAGGGATTTTGCAAAACAGTGAATAAACTTCAAATTGATGTGGGTGCTAATCTCTCTGTATACGCCAACCCCATGTATACAGCTACTTTGGGTATATTTGGAAAACAGCCTATAGGTGCAGTGTTAGTGTGGGTAATTCAAGAATGAAACTTGTCCTAAAACTCACCAGTGGATGCAATTCCAGTGGCAAACAGTTCTACTTGAAAAGAGATTGAAAATGATTTGACGTTGGCAGCCCTAGCTAACTGAAGTATATAGCAACCATTCTAGTTTGCAGTAGTTTTAAGTCTGTCTTTAAAAGTGTTTCAGGAATCATTTTGAAGTAGAAATCTGAGAATATGAGATACACAGAAGGAAATGTTTCTGTCTGTCATGAAAAATCTGTATCTAGCTAGAGGCTGCAGTGATTGTGAAGAAGAATGATAGTATCTCAGCTATGCAGTATGCATTTTTGACTGTCAAAATTTGCATGTATTTAATGCATTGAACTGTTTTTAAAACACTGTTCTTAGAATACTTGTCAAAATATTTTCTATAATGGATGAATTTAAATCTAATTAACATATTCATGTTTTAAATTTACAGGCATTTTTTGTCCAGAGAAGTGCATAATTTATATTCATAAATAAGAATCTGATATACTATATTCAGACGTAGTATAGAGCTCAGGTTTAAATTGAATTTGGATGATGTTCAGTCATAATACATCTTACTCATCAATGCAACTTTACATAGGTGTTCATTAATATTCTCTTAAAAGAGTGAATAAATGTTTTATACCTACAACCTATTTCTTATAGTTGGATTTTTTAAATGCTGGAGTAACAAAACGGAGATAAAGCTACATTGGATACTTGTTTTGTGCAAAACTTGGTCGGTGTGTGTAATGCTTATAAATAAAGGTGCAAAAGCAAATAGCCTAGATGTCCGGTAAGATGACATCTATATAAGCTCTCTGCTGAGTTCTGAGTAATCTTTTGTTAGTTCCCCCAATAACTCAGACTAATCAAATACAGGGACATAAGCGATATCATGTAATAGCTTTTTGGAATCAATAAATATGCCATGGTTTTGAATTACTAGCAGTGTAGATGTGGCTGATAAGCTCAATTGTTGGAAAACTGATCCCATAAAAGTGAAAAGTGAGATCTTTAAAAAAAATCAGATGAAAGCCAAATCTTCTAGGAAACAGAAATAAAATGTGTCCAAGTTCTACTCTGCACAAATTTGGACAAATAATTAATGATATGATAGAAATATGTGAGTTTAGCAGTGATATCTTTCAGGATCCAGGTTATTAACTGTGGATAAACCAGAACTGTCGGTTAAAGAAATGGGCTATCAGTTTTCTCAGTCTTCAGAACATCTTCAGAAAACTGCCTTGGTATCAGTATTTAAACTAAAAACTTAGGTGTAATTGTGACAGAGGTCTATACTGGTTGTTTTCTAAAGCTTAAATACAGGTAAAGCTTAGGGATAGAAAATCTCCGTAAAACCAGCATATCCAGTGTAGAAGCAGAGACAGGTAACAGAGATGATTCCTCAGAGTATCCTTTTCTTTGTTTATCTGCCTTGCCAGTGTGCCTTAGTTTGTGACTCCCAAGCATCTAAAATTTATATAACATCTTACTAAAAAGACGGTGAAGCTTATGCATGGTATGCTAAGCTTGTACATAACCATTGGCACATAAAATCCTTGTTGAAGGTATCCTTAGGTAGGAAAGACTTTTCTAATGTTGAACAGCAGGAACTGCTAGTGCGTGCTACTGGTTTTTCTTGACTGAGGTCTCTGCTGTAAGTGTTAGACATCCCATTCTTCACTGGGTATGGGTTGAACTGTGATTTCTTTGCCCCACTGCTCTTTAATGAGTTTCAGACTTCTAGACAGACTTTGGTGGCATAGGAAATCATGTTCAAGTTGTATGGCCAAAGTACACTGAAATTCTATATAAGATATTGGGCATATTTCAGATGGTATGTAGGTTTATTGAGTAAGTTCTGCGGTAGCTGGTCTTACTTGAGATGTTTGTGGAATTGGGATGTATTAATCTGAGACCCACAGTATAATAGGTGCTGATATCTCTGTGTGGGTAACATTATGCGTACCAGTGCACTGTGTGGAGGCTGAGTGGGTGGGGAGCTACTGGGATTGAGAGGCTTGTGTGTTGTCAGTGCAGTGGTTACAGAGAGTGGATAACAGTTTGATGCTTCCTCCCCCACGGTATATATTTTAGAGGAAGCTCTATGGATAGTAGCATTTATAGAGCTGAGATATATTTAATGAAGATAATATATTTTGTAATTTGGGCTGTTTTGGTTCAGTACTCATCATTTATTTATATGCTGGTAGCATCCATATTTAGTGCTGTATACATTAATAACACTATATTTAGTAAATATGAACTATAATCATTGTGCTATTTAATTTGGGTCTAATAAGTACTTGCCAGACTAATGTGTAGTCATGTAGTTGGGCAGATGTACAAAAATGTCATTAACTTGTTTTGATTTGCGGACAGTGATGTATGTGGCAATGTCTGTGAATACTCCTGCTTTTCTTACACCACAGCTACCTCATTTGCCAAATATGGCTATGATCCTTTGTCCATGTTAATTGAGAATGGCATCCTTATTCATCATGTGCAGGGTTTTTTTCAGCCACTAAAATGCTGTCCAAAGACTACTCAACTGAGGAAAACTACAGAATAATACAGAGTGCTTGTTTATCTGTTGTTGTAAGCCTTCTGTTTCATCCCATTGTAATGAATGGGAAAAGGAACTCTCACATCTGAATGCAATGCTGCTGCTAAAGAGCACAAAGTTCTTTTGGAACATCAGCATTAATAATTGGACCAGGATTTGCCTGAAATATTTTCATCAGCAATGTCTCTGTTCAATGTTTCTTCTTTTCTTTGACCTTCTGAAAAATAAGTGAAAAATGCATTAAGGTAATTTACATTAGTTGTCAAAACCTGTGTTTATTTCTTTGATAATAAAGGTTTCCATTCCTTGATTAAATTTATGTTTATATTTGACATTTTCCAGGGATGCATAAATTTGTATGACAGTTAAAGTCTACATACTCCCAGTACCTAGTGCCAGGTTGAGTTGAATTTGGACACATCACATAAATAAAAGTGGTTTTATGTTTCACCTTCATCTGGTAGGTGAGCACTCCACCTTTTCTTGTGAAACATAATCGGTTTTGACATGGCAAAATTAGATCCTGGCTATTTATTATCTGCTGAAATCAAAAACCATAACTGGGAAAGCATGTGGTAAGTCCATTGGAGCAGCTTGCACGCAGAGAAGAAAAGGGGAGGCATTCCAATTTTATAAGCTCAAGGTGATTTTCTCTAACACCTAGACCGTTTTAATTAATTACCCTGAAAGATTGAGTAAATTATTATTTGAATACTTTATGGCATTACATGTTAACATTTCAAGGACAAAGTGCTGTACTTAGCTTTTCAACAATGCTTCATCTGTCAGAATATATCTTCTGAATTTATGTAGTATACTGCAGTGTAGAGGGTAGTCAGAACTTGAGTACTGTGAATTATTACAAGGAACCTGAGTCAAATATGATCTACTGAAATGGGAGCCCTAATATTTATGGACACCTGGTAGGGACCTACAAATTAAGAAAACCACAGATCTTGCTTCTTGAGAATTAAGATTTTTTTAATCTTTTCTTACATTACTTTTTGCTCTTTTTTTTTTCTTTTTTTTTTTTTTTTGACATGAAAGGATTAACTGAATGCCATTAAAATGTGGATTGCAATATGGGTATAGGCTTTGCTGATAATGGCATGCTCACGAAGTACAGCTCTGTATAGTTGCATGGTGAGATGCTGCTTCACTTGCACTGCTTACACAATATGCACAACATCTCCATTTTGTCTTCCTTTATGACTTTCAGTTTTGACACTTTAGCTTTGGGAAGAAGACCTAAGACATAAAACAGGTACCTACTTGATGGACATACCTGTGTGTTTCATATAACCTGTTTAAATCAATGGGGTATGTGAAATGTGATAAGTTGTTTAGATGGTGTTTGGTTACAAAACATCAACTATACTCCAGCTTTACTGGAGCTGTACTCCACAGATATAATCTTTCTTCCACTAGAAGAGTATACAACCTTTTAGTAACTTCATCCTACCATCAGTAGATTAGATTAAATCCCCATTTACTGCATTATATTAATATTTTCAATGGCACACTAATCCAAGAAATAAATGTGTCAGTTTCTATGGCTACCCTGTAATGGGCACAGCCATAAGACAGTGCCTTAAGGCCACGTAAAAGACTTAATGTACAGATTGAATAGAAGCACATTATTTATTACTGAGCTATCAAGCTGGGAAAATTTAGTGATCTCATTTTTTAGATTTGCTCATTTGACCTGGGCCAATTTGCTTGGCTGATAATATTGAGTATTTAATACCACAATGTTTTCTCAGTTTTAAGGATAAAGTGATTCATGCTAATTTTTTTCAGAACAGTTTTGTGGAATGAATGATTTTTATGGCCCTATGATACTTATTGATAGTTCTTTGCATTTTGTGTGGCTTGAAAATTAACTAAGACTCTTTCAGCCTTTGAACAAACACATCAGAATTCAAGCGTACTGGTAGACAAAGTGAGAGAGACGCTGCTTTCTTCCTTCTCTCATGTCTTCCTCCCAAGCCCCAAGATAGGTTGAGGCATTCTAAGCTGTAAAATAACTTACCATGAAGTAAGATGGGGTGACCAGTGTGAGTCTCAGGGACTCCTCTGGCTCTGAAGAGTCTTTGGGGCTGATGCCGGTTGGTCATTTAAAGACGGAGTTCATCAGCCATGTCCATGGTGGCTTACCCCTGGTGTAACAGGGGTAACTGTAACATGCCAGTTTCTTACTTGGGGACCCACACATACAGCTTAGGATGGAAGATATGGATCTCTTCACCCTCTGCCCTGTGACGACTTTAACACGTTGCTCATAGGGTAAGAAAACCTAACACCTGTGATACAGATTAATCCCCACCACAACTTGGCTTCCAGCAGCAGTGATGGTGTTTGCAAGTGACAGGATGGTGCAGCCCAGGGCATTTCTGTGCCCATTCATAGCAGAAGAAGTATCAGTGTCCTTAGAGATGAATTACAGGAGTAAAACACTCAGGAGACCTGTTTGGCTGCAAGCTAACATAAAATGACTGAAACCCCTGTTGGTTAGAGAAGGTCTGGGGTCAGACCCATAAAATACTTACGAGTCAAAAGGTGGTGGGAGTAACGAGGCAGCATACTGTGAGAGCAGGTTTCTTCTCAGTGTTTCTCCTCCTTTTGAGAACTGAGCAATACTTTGGGTAGTGATGATTGTATCATGACTTGAATGCAAACTAGTGAGTCCCCAAATAATGTGGCTTTGCTAAAAATTTGTTTTTTGAATATGATTTGAGGAATCTGCTGGTTGTTTTCTTTCCTGTGCAGAACTTGTGGTTATCACATCATTTTCGAAGGGTTTGTTGAAAGACAAAATTGTTCCTACAATATATTCTTTTACACTTCCTAAGAGATCTACTAATAACACTTTTAAACTGCAGCACTTGCCAAAAGCTGACATTTTCAGAATTTCAAATGTCAATAAAACTGTTTAAAACATTGTAAGGAAGCTGAAGGAAGACAAGAGAGACTTAGCAGAACGTATTAGTGGTTTTAACGTGGGTCTACTTAAGCCTTAAAATTTATGTTCTGGAAAAGCCCATTTCCAGTAAGTCAAAATAACCTTCACGACAAATTTTATCAACATAAATGCTAAAGACAAGTGACAGATATATATAGAATATAGCTGACATGGAATGCAAACATATTTTAACAAGTTTT
This sequence comes from Falco rusticolus, assembly GCF_015220075.1. Taxonomy (NCBI): domain Eukaryota; kingdom Metazoa; phylum Chordata; class Aves; order Falconiformes; family Falconidae; genus Falco; species Falco rusticolus. Next base: position 45,388,948 of record NC_051189.1, read on the forward strand.
AACCCATGAGCTGGTTAAAAAAAAAATAATAAATGTATCTGTGGAGTAATATAGACCTAGGAAAGCAGAGGGTAATATCTTTGTCACCTCATGATGACTAGTTTTTATGTGTTTTTGTTTTTTTGGTATGTTTTGCCATTGCCAACACTGCTCTTAAGTATGTTTGTCCATTCAGGCACATCTGGCATAACTAACAAATGGTTATTACACAGTCTCACTTCAAGTCAGAGTAGCTGATAGGAAAATAACTAGAACTATTCACAGTGTAAATGTTAGAAGAAAGAGGAAGTTTGAGACTTCTGGGCCTTTACATGTGAGCAAAAAACCTGGTAACAGAGGTATTATTATAAACTGCCCTGCACTGTGTGAGATGCAGTGTTTCCAAACACTAAATTTACCAGAGACATGTTTTGTCCCTCTTGTGCAGCACCTTTATGCAATGTGTTCTGGTACATGGAAAGCACCTGATGTGCTGAGCACACTGTTACATTAGGGACAAAGGCTTATGCAGCAATGTGGTTAAACTGCTATAGCTTCTCAAATTTTGTTTGCTGTCTCAAGAGAAAAAAATTGAAGGTTTCATCAGCTGCCTATAAAGAACTACTCTTTACATTCAGTCCCAGTAAAGTTCTGTTATCAAGACAGCCTTTCTGAGAGAGTTCAGGGTACTGTACGAGCCATGCGGTCACAGTCATTCTGGCAGCGCTTTCACAATTAGTTCAGACGCAGTCTTGTACTTTCTAGGTTAGCAGTGTTGGTAGAGGGATGAATGGCAAATAAAACCCAGTGTAAGCCTTTTGTTTGAAAGAAATGCAATGTGGCTAGCAACAAAATTATTTTCCATGTGGAATAAGACATCTTGTTGTGTTTATTGTATTTGGTAAAATATTGCACATAGCATTGTTATAAGCAAATGAGACTTTCCAAGTAACAAGTGCCCTTTGTTTGAACAAATAATTTTCTATGCAAAGGTTAAACACTGAGAGATTTTTCTTGTTCGAGTCATGCTCATGACTTTGGAAAGTCACCAAGTAAGTATGCTTAAAAAAGAAAATGTGAATGGAAAATTCTGAAGCACTTTGCCCTTTTTGGTTCCTAAGAGTGAGCTATCGTTTCGTTCCACCATGGTCATTAATAATGACAGATGTATGTGGTGCAGAGTTCACCTACATTATTGTCAGTAACAGGGATAGAGAGAGAATATTTATTACAGCAGGAGGAGGGAGGGGAAAGACATGATGTTGAACCAGAAGACAAGAGCAGAGTTCAGTGTTTTTCGTTTGGGTGGAAAGGGGGGTTAGCTGAGAGCATGCATTAAGGTTTCTTAGAGACTGATGCAGCTCTCATTGAAATCAGTTGAAATACTGCTACAGGCTGCTCTGAGAGGTGGATTGACTGGATGTTTAATATATTGTGCTTTACAGTACTTCAGTAATGCAGATTCATTTCAACTCAGCAAAAGCTCTTATTGGTTTGGATTTGCAAAAAAGCATGGTAACAATCTCATTTTATTTTTTTATTTTTGTGAACTGGTCAAGCATTAAATCATGTTTATGAAATGATAAAAGGACACTCCAGCTTGACACCTATTCATTTTTACAATATAAGCAAGTATAGCTTTAGGTTGTGCACTTGTTTTGTAGCACAGCTTGCTAGTTTTTTGGAGTATTATTACATTATTCTTTTTTAAAAAAAAAAACACCAATTTTCTCTCTTGATTTTGCTGTGTGAAAAATAAACACAGCATCCCCAGACTAGCAGGGGGACCGACAGCATGTGGGCATCCCTGAAGATCATGTACCTGTCTGCCCATGTTTCATCCCACCTCTCTTTGGTCATTTAACTGTGTCATCAAGAATACTCTGAAGGAAGAGATGTAGCATCTCCAAAGAGGCCATTTTAATATTAGAAGCCTCAGTCAGTGATAGGGCTTGAAAGAATTCAGGCCTTCAGGTCATCATTCTGTTTAAAAATGCATTTTAGGAGATGGGCATTTAGTCCAAAAGTCCGCTTGATAGTAAATCATGTCTGGATAGGTTTGGGAATATGAAAGCATGGTGTAATTTATTTATCACCTGAAAATTTATGTTCTTCTTAAGAAATTATTCCCAGATGAATTTACATAGCATGAAAGACAAATAGATGGAACTCGGATACCTGATTTTTGCACAAGATTGAATGGTTTTACCTCTGTTCCCACCCTTTAACCAATGCCAAGTGATTTGTAAATTGCCACTTTAAATACAGTTTTCAACTAGTCACTTTGTCACAGAATTTTGCTATAGTAAGTAGCAATATTAAGTTACATTGGGTCTCAGTTGTTTTTGATCTACTGACACCGATTTTTGGACCATGAGATATCAATGATATGAGACCTATGGGCTGGCACAGACGTTTGAGAAAGTGGAATGTATTGCAATATCGGGGACCGTTATTTACAAACTGTTGAAGTATCTGGATAAACAGAGTCTCATTTGTACACCTGGGTGTCTGTATTAAGCTACAAATATCCATTATTATTTGGGACTGTGTCATTGTGCTAAAAGTCATCACTAGATATATTTAATCAGTAAGTTAATTATTGGCTGTTCTGGAAGGAGAATGTATTAATACAACAAACCATCTCATTCCAGTTGATGTTTACAGTCTCATTACCTAAAGATTATAGAAAAAAAAAGAGGCTTCATAAAATGCCTTTAGAAGTTAATAAATCCAGGTCTTGAAGGGGAAAAGAATTAGTACATTACTAAGGGAAAAAAAAAAAACCCAAAACATCCTTAGGAGCCATTTACTTGTTGCTAGCTTTAGCTCAACATGTGATTGCTTCATCAGAATTAAAGCAGTGAGGCCAGGGCAGAAGACTTGCTTGGTGGCCTGACTTTCACCGTGAGGTTAGCTGACACCTGAGGTATCCATGCCAGACATCCTTTGCATAACAGCCTGCTCAGCAAGCGAAAAAGTTCCATTCTCTGCTAGATTTTTGTCTGGAGGCACAGTTACAGTGATAGTGGAGGACCCTTTTGAGGACCTGACAATAGAAACAAGAGCCACTTTGTAAAGGGAAGCTCTTCTTGCTAGTGAAAAAAATTACCACCATAATTTCAGTGCTTTTCCCATTGTTATCTGCTACTGTTGGCATAGCGGAAGCCCCTGGTGACATTGGCACAGATGTTTGTTCTTCAGCTGTTAACAAAAGGTATAACTATTTTGTTGAGTTTTTAAAAATGAGAAGCTTCTCTGAAGGGAAGGTGTACCTGGGGCTGATCTTCACCTGCTGCAAGTTGGGAAGCACACTGGCTAGGTGGTGTTGAGCGGTTATATGCAAGTCTTAAAACTTCTGCCATTCCTGCTGTGGGCAATGAAGTCTAAATTTCTAAAATTTAAGATTTTAGATTTAAGATGAAGATTAAAATTTAAAATTTAAGTCTAGATTTCAAAAATCCTATTTCAATAGGTTTCTGTTAGCTTTACTGGATTTTAGGGGGTGTTGTTTCTAAAATAACTATAATCCAGAAAAGAAATAAGTAACTAAACACCAGCAGGTTTATAAGGTGTTATCTGACTGACTGTCTGTAATAAAATGATGGAACTCATTCTCTTAGAAGAAGGTACTTCATTTTGTGTGTAAGGTAAACTGCAGGACTAAAACCTATCCTGTTTCGACTTCTGTATGTCTTATTATTTTGGGGTTTTGGCTTAGCTTTTATAACAATACATTATTTAAATTACAACATTTTAACCTTTGAAACAGTAGTCTGAGACCTACTTCAGACATCTTTTCCCCTTTCTCTAGGAAAATAACATATCCTCATGATCCTTTCCCATGTGGGACTGTCAGTTGAGGTGAATTTTATGTAGCAGCTGTCATTAATATAAGTACTTCACTTCTGAGTATTTTGCAAACTGTAGTAATACATAATTTCTGCCAGAATGAATGAGTTTTGAATTTTCTAGTGACTATTTAACAGAGAATAACATAAGAAAAGAAAATGAAATAATTGTAGTACTTCATCTTTTATTAATGGCAGTGTAAAGAACTTTATAATTGAAAACAGCATTCAGAATAAATACTAGAAAGTGGCTGCATGGGAAAAATAAGTAGGACTGTTATTTAAGATATTTCTGAAAACTTTTGGGCAATCATGAAATACTGCTTATACTTCACAGCATTTACAAGAAATATGAGCAGTTCTAGAAGTGAAAGAAGAGCAATGAGCTTGCACTCCAAAGATTGAATTGTACTCTGGTATGTGAGGGAGCAGCAAGAGTAGATCTTGCCTGTGGTACAGGTGAGAAGAATTGGAGGTCTTGAGTCTTCCAAGGCAGTTAGATGAACACATCCTAAAACCTGTCACTGACACTGCTGTTGACCTTCTCTTTGTGAACAGTCTCACTAAAAAAAGGCGAGTACGTGGGCTGGCAGATGGATTTGTCTTTCTGTATCCAGCCAGGGCCCCATCAGGTCTGACCAGCAAATGTTAATCTGTTCCTCCCCATGTTGCTATCTGATAACTGGCTGAAGAAAGGATTTAGGCATTCAGTTCTGTACCTCTTGGTGCCATATCAGCTTTGTCTTTAAGTACATGAATCTGTCTTCTTTTGCGCCTTTTAGCCTGTGTTTAGTGTGTGGCTGAGCCCACCACTTTTTATCTCAGTCATATTTTAAACTTGAAATGTTTGCTCTTCTCTGCTGCTTCTTGGCAATCAAAGGTTATTTTCTAAGCTAAGTGAATAATAAAATACTGAGTTGAGAGTTATGGTGGTGATATGAGTGAAGTTAGCAAAAGATCTACAGTCATTACAGAATCAGCTTTGATACACTGAGTTTTTGCATAGTCCTGATAATTCTGGAAACACATGAATCATAATTTCTTTTATTTTTGGAGAAAGATCTAATGTACAGATAAGTCATCGTCTTTATATTAAAGAGGCACTACAGAGACCCAAGTAGTTCTTCATATGCATTAAGTGCGTACATGAGCTCGTATTTTTCTGAACTAAAGAGCAGTCATTTTCTGTAACTGTTGAGTTAAAACCTGCTCTGAGCTGCGTTGCCAAATCCTGCCAGCTTTGCTGCTGGTTCTAAAAGACTGTTGTCACAGCATTTTGCCAGTAGTAGGCATAGGACAAGCCCAAAGTAATAAGCAGATCTAGTTTTACGGATCAGAATAGATACAGAAGAAGAGGAAAGATTTATTTGACCACTTTGTGTTTACTTGGTTAAATTTGTGTACTGGCGTACATTTACACCGCATTCAATAGGAAGCATCTCCATAGTAATTTAATATATAGAAACACATATAAACTGTAACCAAACATTGTTACATTATGTCTACAAGGGAAAGGTAGTGAGTTCCAATTCTGCAGGAGTCACCTTCTATTAGGGTTTCTTTCTATCCTTATTCTGAATGTCAGATGGATCGCTACATTTAATTAAGCAGTAACAATTGAGGTGCAGATTATTTCCTGGGGATTAATGACCAGCTGGACAGAGTTGATAGCCCAAGGTATTGGATAGATTATGCTGCATAGCCTCATGGATTAAGTATGAGCCCTATATTGTAGAGGTAGTCACTTTGAATAGAGTAAGAGAAAGCGTCACATTGAAGATAAAGTCTATTTTTTTTTTATCTTTTGTTCTTTTAGCACCAATTAGATCAGTACCTATCCAGTTCTCGATCATCCCTTTTTCCAGAAATAACCTGTATTTAAAATGACCCTTTGTTGAGGAATACAGACCACTCCTTTTTTTAGTTCCACATTGTCCTCTTGTAGCTGGAATGGACTAAGGAAATGATGCAGAGATTTGTAAAGAGATATTACATATTTTTTCAAGACATCACACAACCATTTCGGTGCAAAATTTATTTTCCAGGTTTACTACAGTTCGCATGCATCTTATGAACGATTTTGTCCTTGTTCTGCACTAGGAAATGCATTTAATTGAAACTTTGTAGACTCTATTTCAGTGCTTCTTCCAGTACATTTTGACATGGCTGTTTTTCATAATGATGGTACATCTTAACTGGAACTATACACATCTAGATCCCTTTTCCTGGCCAGTGTTCAAGCATCAAATTTTATACCTAGTAGTTCCGGTTTTGTTCATGTTTTTACTTTAGGAGTTTGGGAGAGGTATCATTTTAAGCATATAACCTGGAGAGCCAATGGCAAAATCAGTACAGAGTTTTAAGCCTGCAAACACTAAACAAGAGAGCACATCTAAGGAGGGCCCAAAGACCCAGTTTATACTCTAGGTACCTGTTGGAAGATGCACCCCCTGCTTCTCAGTAGATTCCCCTACAATATTGTCTCCATGAGCTGGGGCTTGGACACACTCAGGTGTCTTGCCATCTTGAAGTCAGGACATGTTCATGGGTTTGCACTAGGATGCACACTGAAGCACACCTTGTTTTGCATTGTATTGCATTGTAGGCAGCCAAAATCACCTTTCTCCTGTTTGCAGTTAAAACTGCTCAGCTCTGGGAGCTTCTTCTGAACTGTTTCTTATCCACACTGGGCTCATTCATCATCACTTGTCCTGAATCATACTTTCTTATTTATGTCCATAGTTACTTGATTTTATTGTATTTCTTACTGCTATAGAGAGCTAGCTGAGGTCTAAGGTTTGCACATATCATAGCCTTTGTAATTTTGTGTCTGCTTTCTTGCTACAATTAGCAGAAATGGGGGATATAATAAAATGTCAGAATGTTAATAAATACAAATTTTCCATGAGTGCTTCCCTCTTATTTCTTTCATATTGCAGGTGTACCATCACCATGATATCTAGGCTCAAAATGCAATATGTAAGAGAAGAACATCAGTCGCTGTCTGTAAATTAATGATTTTCTTCACCCGTTCCTTGATAGAAAATGAAAAATTAATAATGTCCTAAATATGCCATGAAATATTTGCAGCATTTTTCTGACTTGAAAGAAGGAATATAGTATGTCCTAGTCCTTGTGGGCTGGGGTCTGTCCTGGCCTTATGCATTTATGTTACTTGGGTAGCAACAGCACAGATGTCTTACACAGTCCAAGCAGGGATCAGCTGTGATTCTGGCTCTTCCTCTTGCAGGATGCCTGGGACATCTCACATCCAGGGAGCTCTGGAGCCGCTGCCATGGCCAGGACCCTTGGGTCATGCCTACTGCCAACCACATTGCCATGAAACAGGGAGCACCTTGTGCTCCATGAGTCTCAGATCTGAGTGCCCAAGAGCAGTTGAGAATACCCATTCTCTGGGCATAAGGCAGTCTATCTTTTATTGTGCTTTCTGTAGAAAGCACACTTGAGCCTATGTTACGTTTGAGTAATTGGCTGCAAAGTGCAGGCTTCTAGATTGTGAAAACGTGAGAGCCTCCATCTTGCCAAGCAGTAGAGGCTGAATTGCAGGCTGCCAGAGCTGAAAAAGAAATACAGTTTGGGTGAATCAACCAGCATTCTATACCATGAATAGACAATGTTCAGAAGAAAATTTCATTAAAGAAAAAAATTAAAAAGGAAGGGAAAATACTTTATGTGGCTGTAGCTTTAATGATTTCCCACTGTGCTTTTTCTCTTTCCCATAGAGTAGATTGTGAACCGTTCTTTTTTTCTTTAATACCTGATAATTTCGTTAACTGAAATCTTAATTTTAGTATGCTAGATGCATACCCGTTGGAAAAAAAAAGGTATTTTAAAATCAAAATATTTGTGGTTTCTGTATTAAGTAAACATGAGACCTTGCATTATTTACTTTAATATAGTGATAATTCAAATAAATAAAAGAAGCATACGAGCACATTATTTCTCTGGATAGAAATGGGAGGCAACTTGCTGTACACAGAATCTAAAGTATGCTCATCCAGGCATTAAGAGACCTTATGCAATCATATTTCATCTTCTGTGTGAATCCCTGTAATTTGGATTTTCCTTGTGATTTATACTATATATTTCAACATCTGAAACACATTAGACAGATATCAGATGAATGTATTGACAAATTGAAACATTTCTCTGACTGAACATTTGAATATATGGGAATGTTTTAGTTTAACAATGAATAAATTAAGCATAGCATTGTGGAAAGCAAGGTCCAAAGGAACGAAAACTCCTATTTGTAAAATCTGTGGAAGAAAAGAACTGAGGAAGGGAAGTGTGTGTGAGTGATGTGGCAGTTCAAATGAGGATGTGAAGGTGTGATGAAAAAAAAGGGAGAGAAGTTCTGCACTTCTGCACATGTCTAATGGGTAAAAGTATCTGGAGGGACCAGATTTTCTGGCTACAAAGAATGACCTACTAGCAAAGCAGAGGAAGAAATCTAATAATGGGGAAGAAATAAAACTAAGATAGGGACTTGGTGCACTGGAAATAAAGAAGAGAAATGCACAGTCAGAAGATAGCTGCTCTGCAGCAATTTTTTGATATACTATCTCCACAAAGCAAGGCAGAGATAATAGAGGGGCCAGGAGCCAGAAACAGCTAGAAATTGCAGAAGATAGGAAACTGTAAGATACAGACTGCTGGGTGATCTGCACCAGCATCTGACAAAGGCATGACATGCAGTTGGACGTTCCTGAAAAGAATCAATGCGCTTGACACCAGAGGAGCTAAAAGCAATCCACAGGCAAGGGTTCATTTTGGGACAGGTGATGCTGTCATCTGCCATAGATCCCTGTCAAGGTCTGGGAAAAAACCTCAAAGAAGAGGAGAACATTTCAGTAGAACAGCAGTGTTGACTGGGTGATCATAAATAGAGTCAATTTAAATGTAATTGAGAGATCAGCCAAAGAAGACAGTTATTTTTTTGAAGGAAACTGAAAACCCCAGCAAACGAATGAAATTTTACTGCAGAATGACATTAAACTACAAATACATTCATATATCTGTGTACACATAGTTATATATATGCACTGCTCTGCACACTTATTTTCAAGTCTTATTCCTGAATCTAATTTTTCCGATTTGGAAATGGGTAGATCAATAAGAAAACAAGTCAAACCACAGTTAGAGAACAATTGCAGCTAGGACCAGTAAGGTAAATCCAGAGAAGTAGAAAGCAAAGCAATATGATTATGATCTGTTGTAAACTGGAAAATTGAATTGCTTGGCTTTTTTTCTAAAGTAAGAAAAATATTGTGTTTCTACATGTAAGCATGTATTTGAATAAGAGAAGTATGTGGACAGGAATTCTCATTTACCATTTTGACATGAGGAGGAAAGTCTTTTGCAGTCTCTTTAAGAGATCTCAGAATAAAGACCGGTGGATTGAACAATGAAGAGATTATAAGAGAAACTGGGAAATTTTTGCAGTCAAAGGTGCAGTTGTTGAACTTTATTTCTAAAGCAGCAGCTAAAAAAGTTAAGTCCTGAGGGACTCTGAGCCTGAGTGAAGAACCAACTCAAGAAGAGCATTGAGACTAAGTGGAGAAGCTCTAAGGATTAAAGTCTTATCAGGGAGGTGAAATTGGCCAAGTAGTAAAGCATGTTGGACTTTGCAAATGATAGTAATAGAGAACAAGGAAAGAAATGTAGCAGCTGTGCGGTACAGAAAGGTAGAGACTACAAATTGTCAATAAGCATCTCAATATTTGAATTGAACATATTTTATTCAGTCAAGAAAAATGACATTGAGTAGATGGGAAGAGGAGTATGTATATGGAAGTGACAGACACTGAAGTGCAAAATAATCTTGAGAGAGAAAGGTACTGCCATCAAGGCAATAGAATTGTGAAAGGACTGGTGACAGAAATCGCAAGACCTGTTGGATTGGGTTTGAAGTATTATTTAGTATGTTCTTATTGAATGATGTGATTAGTCATACAAATAAGAGTTCATTAATTTGCTGATAACCAGGAATAAAGAGGCACCATTGCTACAAAGGGTCACAGCATATCAAGGAAAAGTATGCGACCCTGATGGTTGAAGTGTCGGGGTGCTGCAGAAGGATGAATGCACGAAGTCACCAGTGCGCAGCTGAACAGCAGAGCTTGCTGCTGTAAGCAGGGAGGGGAGCTTATCAGCTGCTGGAGAGGGGAGCGACTGGAATAAGTGTGAACTGCCAAGATGAGCTGTGACGATAATGAGAGCAAACGTCCGCATTTTTTTCTTGGGGGGAGATTTCTGGTAGAGGTGAGTTAGACACTGGTGAGATTGCCTGTGTCTGATCACCTGGATTCAAGGGAGACAAATTCAGAATGGAACAGGTGTAAGGAAGAGCTGTTAGGATGATCATGGGAAAGGACAGCCTATTGTAAAAGGATCAAATGATGGCTATTTGTATGTTGACTTAAGTCTGAAGACACCCCAGCTGTCTCTATAGGGATGTTTTGATGCAGTCCTGAGTCGCAGGGCGCATGCTATGGTATTCCCCAGCAAGGCAGTGTAGCCCATACAGAAGGTGACTGAGGTGCTACTGTGTCTAGGCTGAGCTCAGTATCTGAGCTCATGGGGCATGCAGGAAACATCTTGGTTTGTTTAATCTGCTGCAAAGAAGGATGAGAGAGGAGATTAATTCTCTTTGTAACCATCCATGAGGGAGAAAAACCTTAGGGGGGAAAAAGAGCAATTTCAGTCAAAGGACAATGCTGGTATAAGATCAAATAGTTATCAACTGCTGGTGAATAAATTTCTAGCCATTAAAATGAGGACTTTCCAGTACACCTAACCAGCAGGAGTAATGGTGAGCAAATGAGACAGGCCTTGTCAACTGAAACTGAGGACATTCGCTTCTCTGCCTCTGTGTTTCACTGCGTTTTTCCATGCCTCCTCTTCCCTTCTGCAAGCAGTGAACTAGTTAAATTGTTGAGTAACTCTAGAAACAGTGCAAACAAGCAGCAGCTGCTCTATTGTTTCCAAATAAACGTATATTTAAATGACCTGGTGAAGGATAAGATTGAAGTGATAAAGCAGTTGGATGGTGAACATGTACAATAGAAAGTGTTACTGTAGACTGTGTCAATTTTTCTGTTCCAAAAGTGTTCTTAATAAGTATTAAAACTAATCAATGACACATGCCTAAAACTGATCTGATACATTTTATCCCCATGATGAGGACCTCAGGAATGTAGACATGGATTTCAAACTAAGGTAGCTTGCCAGAACATGAATTGAATGACCACGACCATTTCATGGAGGGATAATTAGCTTTTTGTTCTCTTTTGGGTTTAGTGGATTCTATTATTTTAAATGTATGTCCTCACCCTTGTGTTCACAGTGAAACAGTTTCCTTGTCCCCGACCTCATGGCTACACAAAGTGAAAACCTTCATAGTCACTCTTCAATTTCTAGGATGTAGTGGTGAGTGGCAGGGGTCTTCCAAGAAAATATCTTCCTCATCTTTCTCTTGATCACTTTGAACAGCAGAATGGGATAAATGAAATCTTTGTTTCTAAGAATAATACAGCACTTTTCTTGATAGGTGGACATAAACAAAAAGCAACATATGATGACAGCAAGTAACTTTATTCAGAAGGAAAAAAATGCATCAAACATAACCGCATTTTAAAATTGTGTACTGGTTACAATGATTTCCAAACAGACAGAAGTTAATTTCTTTGGGTTCCTGTGGCTGCTTTGCATAGGCTTGCCCAGCACAAAAAATAGACTATCATTTTTTCCTGACTCACATCCCGAGTTAGTCAGACAGATTTATTCTCACAATTACATGTTTTCTCCATATATTTTAGATTGCTGTGATTTTCATAGGTCTTTAAAAGAAATTGGTTATTTTTTCTTAATTATGAAAATGTTATTTCAGTAAATGCAATTTAATTAAAATAAGAATTTCTGCCAAAGCGTTTAAATAAATACAGTATTCTTTTACAAGTATGAAAGGAGTTACTATTTGCTGTTTCATTTCCTCACTAATATGCTGGCATGTTTGGTTTGAACCTGAGCTTGTGGAAGTTTATTCTTAACCAAAGCAGTTCCTTTTTCATGTAAGTAGGTTAAATGTGAGTTGTAGAGCCCTAGGGCTTTTTTTGTTCAGTTTTAAAGCCCCCTCAAGTGGGCCTCTTTTAGAAACCTGGAATCATATGTTTGTAAGGTTGATCCAAATTACCATTAGAATAGCTCTTTTCAACTTTTTATTTATACAAAGAATTGTAAAAAATGCACCAAACTGACAAGGTATTAAATCAAACAGAATAAAGACAGTTAATTTTCTTTTTGCTCAACAACTATTTTTTTTAATGGAAACTCTCAAATTGAAAAAATTGTCTGTAGAGTATGTTAAGGTGCCATGCAGTATAATAAAATGCTATTACTGTCAAAAAGGTACATGATAAAGTGCATTTGCACAAAAGGCACATATTAATGTCAATCATTTTGGGGTGATTTATATACTAACTGCAGTGTTTTAAGAAGATCAATATTCTTTGTTTTGACAACATTTCACAGCCATGTACATTCCTGACAGTATTAAACTTTCTACTACAGTATGGTAGAATAATTTTAGTAATTAGTGAGCGGTCAGTTTGGTGAAAAGATATGCAGTAATAGTACATTTGAATATTACCAGGTAAAAAAAATATTGCATTTTTGAATAAGGTAAACATGGTAATAATTCTAATTTTTTTGTTGAATATAACATTATGCAATTAGTACAAAGTTCCTAAAGTGGTGATATTTTCCCATCCTCTAAAATGCATTTTATATGTATAGTAATTGCTTCCATCACAATACTATCAGTGTGTACCTTAAGAGAGCATAATAAACAGAATTAAAATAGTTTGGCACATAATTTTCTGATCTAGTTCTCAGAAGGCATCAGAAATATTTTAATTACAGAAATACTTTAATTATTTTCCTTATTTTCTATCTTTCTTTTCCTCCCTTTTTTTCAAATTCTGTTTTCCTCTTTTTATCCTTGTTTAACCCTCTTGTTTGTCATCCATTTTTTTTCCTTAAAGATTTGGATTTTTTTAGTAATAGGGCAGCTAAGTGGCTAAGCAAAAAAAGTCATGCTTTTTCTTGTCTCCTCTTGTGAAGAATTATTAGCTTTTTCCTCTACTTGTAAAAAAAAAATCTCGTTCTTACTTGTTTAATAAGTTCCCCAGCTCCTGGAGAGCTCAGGTCTGAGAAAGCTGCCTCCACAAAAGAAGTCCTGGAGGTATTTTTGGGAGACCTTCTGGAGAGGTACTGAAGAGTTATGTTTTTAGTACAATCTGATTTTACCATTGCTTACCTGTAAGGCCTGGTGCAGCTGTCTTTTACATCCTAATTTCTTCTAGTTTCTGTAGGGTGCTCAGTATCTGTACCACTAGGGCCATAATTTCTAAGGTCAGTAACAGAGCAGTAATTTTCAAGGCTTTTCATGACTTGCTCTATTTTAAAAATACCTGAGACACCATTTGGAAAGCATCTCTAGTACTACAGTTATTTCCTTATCTAAATAACTGAAGGATAGTGTAGGACGTAGCTGCTGTCCAGTGATTCATAATAGCTGTACAGTTTATCATAGCGGTAACAGCTTTGCAAAGGCCATGTCTGTATTATGTAATGCATAACAACTTTCATTTTCAGTGTCCTAGATATCTTGTAAATATTTAGTCAAATAAAGCTGAAGTAAGAGCTATAGAGTTAATTACAGTGAATGATCATACATTTGTCCCTCACACATTTCCTTCTATTAAAATATTTGCAAAGTGGATATTAAAAATACCAAAATGTACGTACACAGGCTTTCATCAGAGCTCTGATGTCCAGGCTCAGATTGCCTACCCTAGGTGTCCTGATGCCTGAAGAACAGGCTAACTCTTTTGTAGTTTGCAGTTGTATGGCTGTACATAAACAGGGAAACAGACGTCTGTAATTTAGGCTTTATCTTCAGCATACAGCTCCCCACACCCAGGGACCTGTGCTGTAAGCACTCTGCCCTAGGCTGCATCAGAGTGGGTCTCGCTGCCTCTGCTGCAGCAACTGAAACACGATGTGGAAAGGAGAGGGACCAGGGGGAGCAAAGGGAACCTGCGTATTTTGGGAAGAAATGGGCTTCCGTGCGCAGGACCCAAGTTCATGCTGAACAGGAATTTGTGTGTTTGATTAGTGACTTGTAAATGCAACTTCTGCCTATGATGGGAACTTCAGAGGTGGAAAATTCATAGAGGAGAGTAACCACTCATTATGTGTTTAAATGTAGAGTCCTGAGAACACAGCACAACTTTTGTGAAGCTGTGATGAATATTGTAGGCTCCTACCATGAGCCATTGGCTCAAGACAGGGACAGCAAAGACAGCAGGGTTTGTCTGTGGTGTGACACAGCTCAGGAGTGCTCATGGGTGTGCAGTTTATACCTTGGTTGCTTGTGGTTGTGCCTTAATAGCCTGATCTAACTCTATACCATCATACTATATTCTAAGATATTATTTCTCAGGCTGGAGGAAGATAAGTTGTAGGATAATCTGTTTATTATTCATAGTGAGTTTTATGATATGATATGATGAACTGGTGGTAGTAATTCAGACTATCAAAATGATTGGGAAAAAAAAAAGAAAGAAAATATCATACTTTCCACTGGCAACTAACGCCCTATCTCAAATAATTGGCTTTTATGTGACAAAACTGTAAAAATATCATGAACCATTAAACAACAGCATGCGTTTATAATTTTTCTTAAATTCTGCTCATCAACTTTCATATGCGTGTGAACAAATAAAAGTTGATGAGGGTATTGTGTTGCTAAAAGTATGGGATAATATTCTTCTTAAACATCTGATCTTATAAAAATCCACTACATAGTAAAAGTCAATCACTATAAATATGTCTGGTTGGAGTAAAAATTTCTATCTGACATCAAATTTCTTTTTTAGTTAAAGAAGATTAAAGGTTAAGTTTTAGACATTTTTACAGACTGCATTCATGGAAGTTTTTTTTTTTTCTTTCTGTTCACCATTCTGGCAAACAGAGCACTTCCCTAAGAGCACTTTAACAACCCTACACCTGTTCATTTGTTCAGCTGTTGGGAAAAAATGGTTAAATTAGCATCAAACTCTTTGGAGGAGGGTTTTATTTTGAATATGAGGTTGTTGTCCTATGTATAGCAGTGATATTACTTAGATTTTTGTACCAGTTATAGCTGGCAAATTATTTCTCCAGGTTATCCGCTGTCTTCTAGTACTGCTTATGACAGCCTATTGGGTAATTCCAGAAAAAGGTTGTGATTTTATTGGGTTCTGTAAAAGGAGTTTCCTGATCTCATTATGATTTCTAGGAGCTAGAGAAGATCCCTGACTTTCTAGTTAGGCTTGTGTCTTCTGTGCATCAGAAGTTCTCCAATCTCAGTCCTTTGCAGGAAATGGGCATTAAGTTATTTTCTTCTAGAGAGGTATAAACACAGTGCCTTATTTTTTACCTAGATTGCAATTCTTGGATCTTTTCCTTTAAGGTTGCTACCATTTTCAATGACATTAAAGCCAGCGCTGACGGTAAACAAGTGATTCATTAGGTTGACTTAGCAGATATGATCAGCAAAATTGAAGACAAAAGTCCTTGTGTTCTAGGTTCAATACAGCCAAAGAGAACATTTTAAGTTCAGGCTCCTTATGTGGGAAGAAAAAGAGTGTTGGAAATTACTTGTAGGAATTCCTGCACTACCTCTGAACTGTAGCCACATCTTGTATGGTGTTGGAACCGTGTAAAATAATCTCACCTAAAGACACAGATAACAGTCACGTGCATTTGAAGCTAACAGTTTGCAATGCCAAAGCTGAAATTTGTCTGCAATAATATGGACTGTTTATTTTACTATAATTATTCACATGAAGGAGTCTGGCTTAGACCTTGGATTACAAGCTTTGACAGTATCAGTTTAGCAGTGCTTAAGTAATAAGTACATGAGGTGATGTTTCAGTGATTTTCTTTGTTGAGCAGGAAATTAAATCACAATGTTCTGGTGAATTTAGAAAATTTTGTTCTGTATTTCTAAAATAATCAATATGTCTTCAAGTGAAAATGAAATTCTTTTTCATATTCATATAGATGAATTTCATATTCCTATGAAAATTCATATGCATTCACATTATTCAAGCTTGACAAAACACATATGAGTCCGAGGATCTGCTGTGAGACTTGAAAAGCAGCTTGCCTAGATAATATCAAGCCTCTGTCTCCCTCGTATCTGCAGTTTACTTCATTTGCAGAAACACTAGTTAGTACCGTATTCAAAACCTGCTTGCAGGAGATAGAAGATTGAGGCCCCAAACAAATCACCTTCAGCTGTTAAAAGTTATCACCAATTCAAGCAACACAGCCTTCATAATCCACTGTCCTGCCATCAGGGCAACTATCAATGAAGGGCAAAGTATTGAACAAAAAGGGAGACTGTCATCTTTTGAATCATTATTTCATGTAGCTCTGCCATTTTCCAGATTTTGCAAATTACAAAGGCCTGATTAGATTGTATGATTTGAAAGTTAATGTTGGGAAAGGTAAGTGTGTTTAGATTGGTTTCATACTACTTGTTCCTATTGGACTTTATTTTTAGAGTAAACCTTATCAGAAACCAGCTGCCTGAAGAGATACGCAGTCACAGAAGAAATTAGTCATCAAAGACAAATGCCAGCCTGAAGCTGACCAGACCTGAGTCTCCATTATAAGGTTTAAAAGGGGCAGCAGCAGCCATCTAAAGAAAAAGTACTTTGGAATGGAGCCCAGGTTCAGCCCATCAGGGACGACATTTAGATTTCCTGCATTTTCTTAAGCATTCTCACTTGACGTACTCTTCAAGATGACATGAGGGTGTGATTATGTGTAATTCAGCTTCTGTTTTCTTCCTCTGCTTAAGTTTCTAAAAATTTCTCTAATTTTTTTCACTACTTTAATTCTATATATCCTAAATACATCCTCACATATATAGGTAATTTGCAGTGAGTAGTTCTGAAGTTTAATTTAATTTGAGGCATTCTATTTACCTTTGTTGCTTTTTGCCTACTTTTTGTTCACATGATACTTCACTTTGGGATATTCTATAGAGTGAAGAACAATGTCTTTCTCTTGGGAGCAAACTGGGATTGCATGCAAGAGGAAAAAGATGCAACATATTCCCTTTCATGGCATGACTAAAAGAAGCAGGGTGCGTATGGGTGTCTACCCATTGCACAAGGGTGTATGTGAAAGCAAACTTACAGAAGCCATTGTTTCCCCCCATCCTGTTGGAAGGAACCGGAGCTGTGCCATTGTCGGGAAAGAGAGCATAAAATGTTGAAGTCTGCCTCTCACTGATTTCTGTGCTACTCTTAAACAGTGGGGTGAGCAGAAAGGAGCTGTGATTCTTGAGTGAGCATTTCTTTCCTGGGCATCTCAGAGCTGTGCACTACCCTTCACATGCAGAGAGGGGCTATGTTTGTTTCTAGCCTTAATTTGAATTTGTTAGTCATAAATTGCAGCAAAAGTCAAATTCATGAAAGATACTTGGTAAACATGGAAAAAGAGAGTAACTGTCTCTGGTGTCTATTCACATTTTTATAATGAACAGGAGTGTTTGTTGCTGTAGATCTATTAACTCTATTTGCTGCTCTAATTATGCATATTTTAAAAAGACACAGTGTTTTTTCATGAAATACATGTTAATAGGTTAAGGTGCTAGATCTCTTACGTATAGAATCACTAATTCTGGAAGACAGGAGAACACAATTAGGCGAAGTATCACTAGTGTTTTGAAGTTTAGTGCAAAGACTCCAGCTGAGTTCAGAAACCTCTACCTTAATTTTAAAAGGGTGCCTCTCCAGCCTTCTGTGCAGGCCAGCTGCCTGCTACCGGTAGTAAACAGTGGATAGAGATGGGTTAGTTGTTTTTTTTTAAATAGCACAACGGGTAGAAGTAAAATTGTTATGCTTATACTTAATTGATCATGTCGTATGTAATTCTTGTCTTAGCAATGTCATGTATGCCATTTGTTTTCAAAATTTAAGGCCATTTATAGTTTTTAATACTAACAGACTGAAAACATGAATTCCATTGGTTTTTAAAATAAAATACAGTATGAGTATTTCATTATGCCTTTCATTTGCTGTGCATAGTCCAACATTGCTCTTTTTCTTGCACTACCATATTTTTGAAATTACTTTTTGTGTTTTGTGGTTCCGGTGCTTCTTCCATTTTTAACATGCTTCTCTTTGCTACTTTTTTTTTTTTTTAACTGTTCTTAGAAATTACTCTTTCCCTCCTCTCCCTCTCCTGAAAATATTACTGAGGTCTTTTACTGGAACAATAAGTCTTGTGGTGTCTTCCACTTAGCATAAAGAAGTTAATTAACTCTAGGTTTAGGTGATAAAACTTTGTAATAAATATGTTGATCTTTTACTTGCCTGAGTTGCACCATGTAAACCAGAGAAACTTTGAAGCCAACAGAAATATTATCTGAGACAGTAGGAGCTGGGCTTTTTGAGATAGCTTCGGACTGAAAATAGCTCATAGTATATCAAAGCAGGAATTATATGAGCCATAACGATAAGATTGCTAGTTGGGAAGCAAGACTATGTGACATTGAAGGAATATACTGATATCATTGTATTAACTTTCATGAATTCTGGATGATACTGTGTATTTTGGTTTCAGCAGTTAAAAGTCTTGTGTGAGTGTATTTATAGACCAAATCTTGTAATGGTTTTTATATGCTAATGAATGTCAATCTTTTATGTATTCATAAGAAATGTTTATAGTTGAGTTAATTACATCTTAAATCATTTATTGCTATTATAATAAAGCTATTTGATTAATTATTAAAATAAGCTTTTTGAATACTTGGTTTAAAACAACAGTGGCATATTTGTGGAAGTCTTTGTATTTCTAGCTACTTTTTTTGACATTCTTTGCAAAACTTTGATACATAATCATGTGAACAGCCTATTACACAATATTCTAATAACCCGAAGACTATGGAAGTAGAATTTTTATTTTGTATGCTCCTGTTTCAAAGGAGGATAAAGAAGTAATGTCCAAAGTAACAGACATAAGATTAAAAATGTTGGACTTGTTCTTTCAGGGTCCTTCAGTAATGTAGGACTCAGTAACTTAGCAAATGCTCAAAAACAGTGGCTGTTGGCTTATAGTATTGTTATAGCTGAGCGCAAGAATATTTGTTTCTCCATCTTTGGGAACATTTAGAAGTTCAGACCTGCAGAATGCATGGTCTCACCTTCTAATGCATGTGAGTGAGGACTGTATGCTTGGGCTGGACATGATACCCTTAAGGCTTGAGTTAGAGAGGCCTTAGAGCAAAGTCCTTAAGTGACTTGTTGTTAGAGATTTTATCCTTTATATAAGCCATTATGCTGAGGTTTTCTTTCAGTTGGTGGTTGTTGAGTTCCATATTTCAAAACTCCAAAGGTTAATCCACAAATACAAACGATCATGTTCTTTCTCTTATTGCTACCTACAGATTGATCCATGCGCTTCATATCACGCTGAGGAAGTGCTTCTTTGAACACAGTAATTCATTCTGTAAAGCTGTTTGAGATACATGACACTTAAAGAAAAATTGTCTAAAAATGCTAGTACAAAGCAAACCATGTTGTAAAGGCTGCATTGCCAGATATAAGAAAACTGAGTTATTGGTCAGTATAAGAGGAATGAAAACAACAGCCAAAATTATGGTTTATATTTTTTCTAGTTAGGACAGGCCAATATATTTCATAGACAAACCTGCTGAGATTCTGCAGGCAGTGCAGCAAGGCTGAGAGAGTTGTTATTTTAGAGTGTGTACAAATCTATACCATGTGCCTCATCAGTTTTTGCCCTGTTTGTTAGCCTAATGAAGGGAACTTTCAGACAAAAGGTGCCTTGTTATCTTTATTAATCAAACATATTAAGAAATGAAGAGGAACAGGCAATTGCCCCAGTTTATACAGGGATAAGGTGGTGGAATATTATTGTGTCTACCTTTCAGTAGAGTTAATGTTACTCAGTATCGTAGTATTATGTGCTTTATTTTAAACACTGTGGATAAATCCTCTTCAGTCTACAAAGCATTTTTCTTCAAGGCTTTTCTGTGGGTTTTTTTTTTTTTTTCCTAACATCAGTAGCAGTTATATATATGCAGTGAGACCAAAACTTTTATCATTAAAATTCTGTTTGCTCTTTATTCAGAAAAAATATTGGTCTTTATACGGAAATACTGTATTTGTGCATACAAATCCATTTAAACATGTTCCTTACACATATATTTTGTGCAGAAGTATCTTACATCATAGTCAGTGGAGGAAGCACTAGTAAAATATTCAGTACAGTTACTTGAAAAGGAAGAATGCTGGTTATTGCAGTCTTGTGTTTTGTATATATTCAAGGGATATAAAATGTAGGATTCAGGTCATGTAGCAAAGGTAGGTAGGAAACATTTTAATTCCTAGAGTTTCTATGAAGTTTTGATAAAGCTATTCTTTTCTGTCTGTTTTAAGTTTTTCCTGTAAACATGTAAAAAAGGTATTTTTTTTCCTGTGATGATGAAATAAAAAGCAAACCAAGATAGAATATCAGTTGTTATGTGCTATATAATATTTCATTTTAAATTTAAACAGCTGATACTGATTTTATTTTGAAAGATTGACATCCTTCTTTGAACAGGTTATGGAATGTTCACATCATACAAAAATATATGTAATCTTCAGATTCACTGAGGTTTCACTTATACCTATATAATATTTTTTGTTATGACTGTATCCACTGTAAGTTGGGAAAGTTATGTTAAGTATCGCTGTAAGTATGGGAAATTCTGAATACCTCTTTGGTTTTTGTAAATATTTTGACAGAATTTAACAGTGAAGTGGGGGAATTATTGCAAAGCAAACCAATTGTAAAATATTTAGAAATAAGAGTAAGGTTTAAAAATTATAACATAAGTTTCTTGATTTAATGAGCTGTGTCTCATTTATGGTCAATTTAGTGCACTTCTGTGTCTTCATACTTGGGAACATGTGTATATGTGTCCATGCATGTATATGTAAAGTTGAGGCAGTACTGCACGTTAATGACTTGTTCATGACTAGACAGATCAGTTCCATGTATGACATGAGAGTTTTAATGGGAATCGTATTTAAAATACTTTTTGTAAGTTTTTTAAAACTGTCATGTAAAGTACATCAGAAATGCTTCAACGTGATCTCTGGATTAGTGTATAGATTATGAAGACACTGATAACTGAGTAGGTTGCATTGCCTTGGCTTTTTTCTGTCAGTGCCAAGATTGCTTGGATACCAGTCTGCTCTGGTCATTTTACCCAGATTTTATCTGTGATAGGGTAAAATGTCTAATAGAGGGTTTTGTTCTTAAATCTAAACTTTACACATTGTCAATGTCATGGAGTCCTCTACTCCATGTCAAAAAGGGAGAATATGTTTTTGAGCACTACACTGTAAAGAGTTTTCAGTGAAGAAAAGTCACTTTCAGTGAAGAGTTTTACTCCTCGTGGTTTAGTTTTAGCAACTGGACTGGTATTTTGGAGCTTTGTATATATAGAAAAAGTGCCTGCATTGATCAGCTACTTAATTACCATTGATTCTCAGTGTGAGTACATAATCTCATGGCACAGCCTGAGTAACAATTGTTAACATTTGACTAATCAATTAACTATTTCAGTATTCATGAAGGCAACAGATAAGACTGATTCTTGTTTGAAAGTTAAGATTCCAGAAGAAATACCAGTTTTCCTAATTTAATAGTAAACATTTATTTTTTAAAAAACTGAAATATATGAGACATTTTGATTTTCTGTGTCCTGTAGGTAAATGTATCAAATACTTAAATCCTCACAGGGAAACTGTGGCTCAAAGGAAATACTAAACAGCAATGCTTACTGAATGTGGTCTTTCCACATGTGTATTATCTTCATTATTTCAGCCCAGTGTTCAAATCTTGCATCAGTTCAGCATTTCTGATGAAGTAAATTTAGGACTCGTAAAAAATATGAGATTAACAGAAATGGAAATTTAATCTTCCTATTTATCTGCTAAATGCATGACCGTGGGCAGACACAGATGAGAACATCAACATGTTTCTTCCAGTGGTGTGGTGGCTCAGGAGGAACTTTGCAAAGATCTAGACCATAAGTTAGCTCCTTGGCCAACTACTCTTTGACACGCTTTTAGGGCAGATGACAGATACTGTTCAGGAAGAGTTTCTTTGCAGATATGCTGTCTGTCTCTTCAAAGAGCTTTCCTGGACAGTCTGCATTTCACATGTTTGCTTCTGTACCGTGGAACAGGAGAAGAGCCACGGCTGAGGTCTAGCTCAGGATGCTACAGTGATTGTACTGGGTGGTGGTCTGGTGCCCCTTTAATGGTGGGAGCATTTTTGTTGCACAAGACTGGCTTTGATATGAGAGCTCTTGATGGCTGGCAGTAGTGGGGGCAACAACTTCTTACTCCCCTGTCAATTCACAGGAAAACCTCCCTTTCATCGGTTAACCTTTCGGGACTGCTGACCTAGAGATGGGTATGCCTGCAGTTTGTTACCGTGTTCTTTGTTCCTTTAGTTTTTCTTATTAATAGAGGTCTATAATCATGCATTGTGAAAATACTACTACACATCAATAACATTGCCCATCTTGAAAGAGTTGCTGGGAAATAGGATTTCAGTGAATTACTGAAAAATATTTTTCTGTTTAACATAACAATACCTATACTTTGTAGTAAAGTGTAGATACTGGGGAATTAATCAGTACATACAGTTTTATC
Source organism: Falco rusticolus (assembly GCF_015220075.1). Lineage (NCBI taxonomy): Eukaryota > Metazoa > Chordata > Aves > Falconiformes > Falconidae > Falco > Falco rusticolus. Next base: position 45,411,599 of record NC_051189.1, read on the forward strand.
AGTGCATACATTTTGTTTTCCTGAGTATGTTTTAATAAGCTTTTCATTTCTGAAGTTAAAACTTTACTATTGTCTAGATTGCCTTGTATCCCCCAGAGTTACCTTCTTTTTAACCTATTCATGATTTAAGGGACAGGGATTTTTCAAAAAACACCCACCCACCCAACAAAACTTCTGTAGAGGAACTAAAGTCAGATTTTTTTTTAAGTAGAATAAAATGTATTTTGTTGTTTTCACTAGTTAACAGTTCTTTAGTTTTCTTGATAAATACTGCACATAATGTGTTCATCTTCAATTTAGTGTTTCAGTATGTTAAAGTTTATGATCACATAAACATTTTCTTGTCAAGCAGTCCCTGTGTGATTTGTTTCATGAGATCACAGTGAAGTCCAGAGGTATTACTTGTGATCATCAGCCTGAGTATAGGCTGCAGAACCGGATCCATCTGTGTGCAGAAGAGCCATATGCTGAGAGTAATACTCAGAAAGCTCATAGAAGTGATGGATGGATTCTTCAAACGTTAACATGTAATAACTAGTATGTACTTAGATGTCAGTGGATGTAGCAGAATATGAGTGGGGATGCCAGACATAGCCAGCTGTTCCATATCCATGCTATATTTGGCCCAGTAGATTTATAACGCATTGCCATTCACTAGCATGTCTTCATTCAGCTTCATCCAGTACACGACACATCGTTCCTGTCCTTACTCTCTGGCTTCCTCTTCCTCCAGAAACGAAGAATTTCTGCAGGTGCAGAAATCCTTTTGACTGTGACGTTATAGCAAAGAAACAGGTTGCGAGAGTTGATATCCAAGCAAGTCCAACCATTTGCAGTAAGTTTTGCCCATCACAGTTTCCAATTCTAAACTAATTGATTTAAATAGTCTTGGAAGTTTTGAAACATAACATCCACAACGCATAGACTATGTTTCCCCTTAAATAACATTATTTTTTAAAATCATTAAATATTAATTTAGTACAAATTGAAGCTTTTTTTGTAAGGTGAAAGATACGATGAAGTAACCAGCTATGGAAAAACACCACAAACAAAAATATAGGTCTGGGTTTTTCTCCAAGAACAGTAAACCTGATCTTGAACCACATTATATTCTAATTCAAAAATCAAATTTCCAGGGATGCTGGAAGAATGTTCATTACTTTCTTTTTGTTCTCCCTGTAGTGGGATCTATCAAGGAAGCTTTTTTAACAAAATAATTGTAGGCCTCCATTTTACATTTAATTTTCTGAAACTTTATGGATGAAAGTACTTCTTAAGCTTGATCTTATACATTTATTACTTTTTAACTGATTAGCAAAAATTACTGGAATACTTCTGTCAGGCTATATTTCTGAAAAATAGCTCAAATTTCTACAGTAGGATTGCTAGCTGCCATAATACTAGAGAATACATGATTTTGAATTTGCTTTAGACCTTAATCTGTTGGCAGTTCCTGAACTGGGCAAGAAAGTAGTGTCATCTGTTAGATATTTGTGTTCTTCTTTCAAAGTATTGCTGCAAGTATGTACACTTATTTTTTTCCATGCTGTCAAGCTGTGATTTCTTTTTGCAGCAACACTTTTATCTGTAGATTTTGGAATGCTCAGACTTGAAGTGATTAGTTATTCAAAATTCTCAGGTTTACATTTTAAAATAATTTCAGTATCAGTGTAGCTGCAGATGTGAAGTGAGTGGGGTTTTTTTCTTCAGATTATAGATCTGAATCTCCAGTAATGCTTTCTAAGCATTATTTCTGTTGTCCAGCTACACAATATGTCTAAACATGAAGTAGAAAAAGGGCGTTATTTAGAGTGATTCATCCACTGTAAGTAGAAATGAGAGTATGGTGAAAGAGAGCATAGTTGTACTTTTTACTTCTCCTTGTGTAATGAAAGTTCCCTTTGATGAGAAGTGGGACACGGAGATGGATGCAAAAATACTGCAAATGGCTCCAAACAGGGGCGGTTCAGGTCTTATTCCCAGGGACCTGGCAATGGTTCTCTTGCTAGCTTCTTCACTACACCGCATCATCTCTGTGCATCAGGCTGGCAAATCCAGGACTGGGGAGCGTGTCCCAGGATTGCAACAGGACTGCTTCTTCAGCCCCAATGGCTATGTTACACTCCCAGTGGAAGCTACACCTTGTAGACCCCCTTCCCATCCCTCTGGGGGATGGGGTGTACATTATTTTTAGTCTGCTTTTATAATTCTGCTAGTGGAGGTAAAGTAATTTTTTTCTGATTGAAGTTCTCTCTTCTGTAATTCAGAAATGACACTGCAGGCTCAAACTAATGGAATTCAGTAGTTACTTCCACTTCATGTTGGTCTTTGAGCTTTTGCCTTGTATTTCAGAGATGGCACACATTTCTTTCAGAGGTTGTCAAACTGAGGTAATGTCTAAATTGAGAGCTGGCCACACTTTGCGCAGGCAGATTGATGAAATATGGGTCTCCATTTATGGGGAGAAGCAGTGGGCTTCTAAATATTTAGTTAAGGAAATTATCTGTGTTTTTTTTCCCAAAAGGGAATGTTCTCATACGTGGTTCTGATCTCCTCCAATGTGACAGCAATATCAGTGTAATCGAGGGAAGGAAAGGAGGCAGTGTAAAGAGTTGTCCTGGTTTCAGCTGGGATAGAGTTAATTTTCTGTGTTTTGGATTTAGAATGAGAATAATGTTGATAGCACACTGATGTTTTAGTTGTTGCTAAGCAGTGTTTACACTAAGTCAAGGACTTTTCAGCTTCTTCACCAATCCACCAGCAATTAGGCTGCAGGGCACAAGGTGGGAGGACATGCAGCCAGGACAGCTGACCCGAACTAACCAAGGGATATTCCATGCCCTATGACACTACGCTCAGTATACAAACGGGGGGGGGGGGGGGGGGGGGGGGGGGGGGGGGCAGGGGAAGCTGGCCAGGCTACTGCTCAGGAAGTGGCTGGGCATTGATTGGCAGGTGGTAAGCAATTGCATTGTGCATCACTTATTTTGTGTATTCTAATTTATTTTTTTGTCTCTTCTGTTTCTGTTCCATTAAATTGTCTTTATCTCAACCCATAAATTTTACTCTTTTTTTTTTTTCCCCCCTATTCTCTCCTCCATGCCCCTGGAGCAGGGGGAGTGAGTGGCTATGTGGTGTTTAGCTATCTGCCGGGTTAAACCACAACAGGAGTCCTCTGAAACTTTTGACAGGAATGTATGTTGACCTGTTGCTCATCGGGATGCTCTGATTACCCTTTGTGCATGGCATTAGCAAAGTTCAAAGCTGCCTTTTCTGGCCAAAGTGGAGCACCAAGTAAGGACATAGTAGCCAGGTAACATATGCAACTGCCAGATCTGTGGCTGCCACCTTTGCCAAATGTGTGTGATTGGCATAAGCTACTTATATTTCAAAATCTGTTAATTATTGACAGCTCTGGCAGTGTTGATGGCTGCAGTCCATCTTTTTTGATGAGCCTTATGTAAAAATAATGGATTTTTGTATTCTGTAGCTTAAGACTCTGCCATGGTATTTTTAATACATTCAACTCACTTTTTTAATAATCCCTTTGAAATTTGCACTGAAATAATTAAATCTGGTTTATTTTCCCAACATACTACTTATATATTTCCTTATGGTGTAAAGAATTGTTTGCTAATGCTACACTGTGAACAACTGAGTCATGGAAAATAGAAAAAAAAATATTGAAAACTCTGCTCTCTTGGAAGAGGGAACATTTATTTACAACATTTATGCTAACTCAGGAAACATAGGAGGAAGAAGTATAATACAGTCCCAGAACAAAGTAGCATTGTGTAAACTCTATGGCTTACTCACACAGGTGTCTTAGATTCCAACACGAGTTTGGCACAGGAGAGAGGAGCTAGGAATATAGGAATATGGTCTAGAACCTAACCTATGCCATTGCTTTTGGCATAGTCACACAGGATCCAGTATGTGCACTTTGGTAAATGTATATTTTGGTAGAAAGAGAACTTAAACTTTAAAACTGCTTTGAAAATTAATTAAAATAAGATAAATTTATTCCTGGTTTAAATGTTGTTCTAGTGTTGCAGTAGGTGGTTTGTTGTTCTTTGTTTATATTTATTACTCCATTTTAAATATATTAGTACACATGTAAACAGCAATACATACTTGAAAATAGAAATCTGTTTAGGTCAAACATATTCAGCTTTTAACTGGCTCTACAGTTTAGTTACAAATGTTTCATTAGGAGTCTAAAATAAATGCAGACCTCTTTCTGCACATCCAGTTGTATTATTCCTTGAGAGGTCTCAGCTAATAGGTCAAAGTGGAGTCAGGGCAGCTGTGGGAAATAGTGGTATGATGTCCATCCTATTATTGAACAAGTTCCAGATGGAGCTCATGGAACAGCTGTTAAGTCTGGAACTGGAGATGCAATAGCCACCATAATAAAAGATTTAAAAATTATCTGAATAATCTGATAAATGGGCATATATATGCAAAAGATACTAAGGTTTCTTGAGTTATCTCAGTCAGTTACTCAGTCTTTCAGCTTAATGCATTCACCTTAGCTATATCATTCAAGGGTGCAACTCATTGATCTGCTTTTATGATTTCTTTACAAAGTGAGAATTTTCTCATTACTCCTCCTGAAAAACAAATCTATGAGGATGAAGTTTCATGGACCCAGAAAGATTCCTAAGTGTCCAGTGCTAGCAATAAATCTCACCCAAGCGTAGACTCACCCCATAGACTACCTGATTAAACACTACAGTCTTCATTCTTCACAGCAGTGGCTGCCTGTCACCTCCTTTTTCTGAATACGTCTATAGATAGGGATGAGTTGTGCCAGATGAAGCATGAAGGCAGAAAACAGCCAACTGAATGACAAAAGACACACTTGGATGTCAACTATCAGCAGCACAAGAAACTCTTTCATGAGTCTGTTACTCTGTGATGTAACCCAGAGATCCTTTACTCTTTACGAGAATTGTCAGTGACAATATCTCTTAAACAGATACATAAAGGGTAATGCCAAAACAGAGCATTGCAATCAGCTGACATGCATTCATAGACGCAGTGCAGTAACTTCTAATTATTAAATGAGACAACTTAGGAAACTAGATGTCTGTGTAGTCCAGAGAAACCCTTATGTGCATAAAATTGTCAGTAAGCAAGAACTGTGTACTAACCGTGATGTTTTGTCCATGACCACAGACCCTAGCAAAGCATATTATGAAGGGCTTTAGCCCTAGTTCTCAGTGTTTTGCTCAATTTCAGAGACTGAAGCTCTGGAAACCTGCAGGAATTATCATGCTGGCCCTATAAGGGAGACTCAAAGCCTTCATGTATGGTCATGTCATTACTACCTAAGTCCCCAACATCTCTTGTAAGTGGAGGGGAAATCTAGGAACACCCTTTGGGCAAGCAAAAATAGCACAAATAGGATGTTACTCAAAAAGATACTTTAACATTCCAAAACTTAATAGTCTTTTCATCTCCAGTACTGTAGACTGCATCCAGAATAATTCTTTATGGTAAAATGTGACATTTTAGAACTCTTTTTAGCACTGAACTAGCTCTGGTTAGGCAATGGGAAAAGCAATGGCTATATGAGGTAAGGCTTCATATTCATGTTAAGGAGTTGATAGTCATCCTACTTTCAGACCTTTCAGCTCAGAAATAACTGAGAGCAATGTATTATTTATTGGCTGTCTACTGCATATGGTTGGTGTAGGCAACAGACTCTGCTGCATCCTTTCAGACAGATCCAAAATCGTGAGTTTTTCACAACTAAAACTGTTATAATTCTGCTGCATGAGTATTTTGTGATTCTTTACCCTTTAACAGTGAAGGAAACAAAATGCAGTGGTCTGGTATATCCAATAATGTGTAGATAATGTAACCTGCAAGAGTCTTTTATCCTTCTGGATTGGGTATCCTTCCTAAGTGGGTATTATTCAAATGATTAAAAGGACAACATCAGAATTTCCTGGGTTTAAGTTACCTTAAAGAAACAGAACTTGATTTGAAAAGATGCTTGCCAAAGTTCAGCCAGATAAAGGCAGTGGTGGATGAAAAGATAATTTTAAAGAACTTGAAGATTCTTGATTACTGGGAAATGGATCACAAGCTGGAGGGCTTCCTTACCTTGCCTATAAAACTAAATGCCTTTAAGTACTGAGATCCACATGTCTACATGGAGCGAATAGTGATATGGAAAACTCAAAACTTGGTAAAATTAACCCCAACATGCACAATGGAGAATGGGAACCATTGTCTCCTGATTTTTGCAAAAAACAAAGAACCTTCCTATGTTCAGACATAGCATTTACTTACATTTAGTGAAATTTCACATTCAGATCAAGATTATATTCCACATACTTCCAGATTTCTGCCTTTACTTGGCCATGAGTTCATACAGAATCTATCACTTCTATCAACAGCAGATTTTATGTAGTCTTTAAAACTTTTGTGGCCTTTTTAAAAAAGAGAGGAAGAAACAAATGTCGCAGAGAAACATCTGTGCTGTAGTATAGTTTCCATTTAATGGAAGTCTGTGTATAGGGGTATGAAAGTTGCTTGAAGTATCTCTGTTGGTGTGTATTCACATCAGACAGTTATCTGGGTTAAGCCCAGTCCCCAGAGATAGCTATGGTTCAGTTTACATACAACACAAGTTTCTTCTGGCTCAAACGCACCTCTAGAGATCGCTCTACTAGACAAAGATTTCTAGAAAGCTGATCATTCTTCCTTTGCTCCCTTTGGCTCGTAGTCGTCTCCTCCCAGTGTACCCTCTGGACCTGGCTAGACAGAAAACCCACAGCAACAGCAGAATGCCTTTGTTTCTTTTTTGGGCTATATTCTTTATCCTGCTATAATTTATGTAGGCCCAGTGATCCATTTCTGGTTTTAGTCCGTTTCTGAAGTAAGCATGGCTTTTAAGATCAGGTTGTCTCTTTGCCTGATTGACAGTCTTTTCCAGTAAGGCTTAGGCTATTTCAAGCATAATGAAATTTCAAAATAATTTCAAAAGTTACTGAGTTTCATGAAAGTAAACAGCTTGAGCATTTGAGAAGAGATTTGTTAGTAGTCCTGATGAGGGTGCAAACATAAAGTTTGGTGCATGAGAATCCACGTAGAGCTGAGCTGGAAGAAAACGTGTTTCAGAAGTTCAGAACTGCTGTGACTTAATTTTGGGGTTTTGTACCATGTTCTTTTATAGTAAATTGTTGACATTTAACAGAGTGATGACATTTCCTTTTTTGTAGTCACATATTCAGAAAAGTATATTTATACAAGAAAAAGCAAAATACCGAATCTTTAACAGGTTGTGTGCGCTAATATTTTTGACTTTAAAAAAACCCAAGTTTTTTAGCTCGGTCAATACTTAATCATGAACATTTAAAGTTTACAGTGGAGTGAAAATGAAGCAAGTGGTCTGATCTTCTGTGTTTCACTGCTGTTTTTTCACACTAAGGACTTTTCTTTCATGCTGAAGTCAGGATCTGATATCTCAGTCACATGGGTTTTGACTACAGGTTACCTAGGAACAGTAGAGCAATTCTAAACAGAAGAAAGATGAACTTCGACCTTCTTTGTAGCAGATGGAACATTTTGTGAACAACTGGTCATGTGTAAATGTTAACTTGTTTGCCTTTCTTAGTAACCAACAAATGAACAACATATGCCTTTGTTTTTCATTTTGCAAAGACTACAGGGTTTTTTGGGAGTTTTGGTTGTTTGTTTTTTGGGGTTTTTTTTGGGGTGGGAGGGTGTTTTGAAGAGTGTGTTCTTCAAGTACTGTACACAAAATATTATGTTCAGTAGAACAGAGTAAAATCTATGATGCCTCTGTATCAAATGCACAGTATGTTTGGAAAATTAACATTAACAAACATTACTTATATCTGAGGTTGTCAACATTTAATTAAGAGGGCCCTCTACATTTTAGGAAGACACTGTTTGCATATATGTAATAAAAGGTTCAAATTTAAATACTGTACAATTAGTTTCCATGAAAAAATGACTTTTGCAGAGACCTACAATAGGCAGTTTAAAGAAATAACTATTCTGTGTTTAAATTGTGCTCCTTAGTATTTTAAACAGATGGCAATGGCTTTCCTCTTGATTATAACTTTGAGGCATGCTTTACTAAATGGAATCAGCGGGGTTCATTAAGGTCCCATTTGATGTATCAGTATTATAAAAATACCATGTTAATTATCCTCAAACGTTGCAAGTTACCTCCATTTTCCTGCAATCAGAAGATGAGAGAAACCCTGTGAAGCAAATTAGTCCTAATTGAAAGAGGACTGATTAATATTTAAATAAGGCATTGTGTGAGGGATTCTGCCATGAGAAAAATAGGCTGAACATCTGAATTAATTGCATAGCAGGTTAAATTAAATTTCATATAATGGGTTGGAAGATGAGTTGGCACAGTGCTTTAGCAGGGAGCACAATGGCTGAAATACCAGTCTTTTCTTTCACTCTTGGCTGGATTCCACTGAGGTCCTTGTAGCCCTTACCTCTTTGTTGTCTTTCTTTCAATACAAACAAAGGTACTAACAGAAAATTGCAACCACATTTTAAAAAATGTTAATCCTTTTTGGGAGACAGCACCTGTCTACATTTTCTCCATTTCTCTTCCACCTTGGCTGCAAAATTGGGAAACATTAGTATCTTTTTCCTTGCCAGGTTTAATGAGGATTGATGTCATAAAATGCTAATGGCTGGAATATAGTTAGAACTGCTATTAGTGGGTTATCACTGTCTGACATTTTCACTGCACAGGAGCATACATGTGGAGCCTGTTTAAAGTGATTGGGTTACTTAAGGGTCCCTGTTAGGGATATTTAATCCAACATAAATTACTTATGCACTTTGTTAGTGTTCAAAGGAAGAGTGTCACGTTGTATATGTTGGCAGTTTTCCAGTCAAGAGCTGTTAATTACTGTACAGCTAGTGAATACATTTTGTGGTGATGGAAGCCAAAGGAGGAAAAAACTATATCTATATTCCATCTAACTAAAAATGAATAGATGGGAGTGCAGGGGGAAAGTAGACTGAAGTCATTTTCACCCTTAGGAGTTACAATGCCATTTGTTTTCATTTTGAAAATAAAAACAAATGACAGTATGATTCCCTGAGGGGAAAGTACTTTAGCTATAAAGAATCCCTGCCAAAAACAAGCTATTATCTATTTGTATGCTGATAAGAAAAAAAAAAATGTTCTCCAAAGCTCTAATTCATCTACATCTCTGCAGAGTTTAAAGTTCACTAAGATACTCTTTGCTTATCATATTAAATGCACGTGATAACTAGGAAGATGGCTGATAACTATAGTACTCATTACTTTTTGACATGCAGTTTAGTATAGTCAAATTGCTGTATATTGTCACTCTTAGATTAACAAATACTGTTCTTGCCACGGCTTGGGGGGTTTTAGTGGTGGAGAGGCCCTTAAATAACAAGTATCTTTTGATATTATCATTTGGTTCAACTTTGGGAGCTAGCCATAAGAAATAGCTTTGAAGAGCTAAACACATTTTTTATATAGGAGCTCATGGATCATGTAACTGTGCTAGGTGAAAAATGCATAGTTTTGTTAGTAAAGTTACTGCATGGTCTACAAATAAAGATCCTGTTATACCCTTGATCTCTGCAAAATGGAAATAAGGTTTGAATATGGCCTAAAGTAGTATGTTTATTTCATTTTATTATCTAACTGCAGTGCTACTTATGAAGTTGTCCATATAAAGTTCATAATGAAGATAACTCCATTTTCTGTCTATGTTATTGAAATTGCTAAAGGCACAATATATGCATGATTGTAGTTATGTAAACACTCCATTTCTCAAATGCATCATTTATGAAGCTACGGGGAAAACTGGAATATCTTGCGTTTGCATAATAATACAACCTACCAAACGTTTTTTTGAAGCTTAACCCAAAACTTTTATTTTCAAGCGTTCTGCTAACGCTATTAGTACAGTCATTATATATTTGACTAAAATTCTCTTTCCTCCGTGGACATGATCGGGCTTTGAGTTTGTGATCTCTATACCCAACTGGCCTTGGGTCTCACCTTTTCTTGTTGAGAGCTGGTACTTGGGGTGGAGAGGTAGATCTGGTGACTGAAGTACGTTTTAGGTTTGAGAAAATGGTCCAAGCTATGTATTATTTTTCAGGTGAGGACTTTATATGGCTTGGGTTTGTTTGTGTTAGATGCAGATTGTTATAATCATAAATCCTGGATATGTATAAAGAGCACATGCATTATATATGTAGCCAGTTTTTGTAATCAGTGGTTCTCACTAGTGGCATTTGCTCTTCCTCAGCTCATTTGATAATTTGCACCTGCTCTTTGTAGTCTTCTTATACACTGTAGATCTTCAGGCCCAGGACTTTCTTCAGTGTTTGCACCGCACCTCAAATAACTGCATTGATTTGGCTTATTGGTAGGGATTACTAGTGTATAAATGCTAGATTATATGTTTTGTACAATGCTTATGCCTACTGTCATGCAGAGGTTTAAGGAACTAAATTTTCCACTAAGAATCCCTGAATTGCCACCCAGCCACTTTGCATCTTTAGCATCTGAAAATACTCACACAGGGAGATGCTCAGTTCTTGTGCCGCTTGTAGCAGTAAGAGTGGCTATTTCAGTGAAAACCTCAAATTCTTTCTACTCAAGGCTGTTCAGAGTTTAGAAACAAGGCATATTTTATCAATTGATTCCTTTTTAGACATAATAAACATGCGCTTCCTGAGCAGGGGCCAGAGCCCGCAACTCCTTCCTGGTAAAGGGCTGTAACCATTAGTAAAGGGAACATAAAATTTTGTGTTTATACTTATCATTTTGGGTGTCATATCCAATTTCCTTTTGTACATCACAACTTCTGACTTGGAAAGCTCTACTGTAAGATGTGATATAAAAAGTTGGTATAGCCACACCATTACCTTAAATGTACTCAGAAGGAAGTTGGATGCTTCTCCATGGGTGGGACTTCTGAACTGTAGACAGGACTTCAAGAAAGATTAATTCTGATTTACTCTCTCAAAATGTTTGGTTTTCTGAATTTCATTCTTGGGTTTCTGACTTTCATCATTTATGGAACTCAATAGGCCAGGGGTCCTCAAACTACAGCCCGCGGGCTGGATACGGCCCCCCAGGGTCCTCAATCTGGCCCCCGGTATTTACAGACCCCCCCGCCGGGCGTTGGGGGGGAAACCAAGCAGCCGCAGATGACTGCCTGCCACTTCATCCACGTGCCGGCCCCCTGGTTAAAAAGTGTGAGGACCCCTGCAATAGGCTAACTCAGATTTTGGGGTTTAAACTTGGGATATGTGTACCCATCTTTTCCAACACTCAGTTACATTTCCTAAGTTAATTTGAGAACATTAAAGCCTAGAATAGGTGTATTTAAAAATGAATAATTAGATTATTTATTTTTATTAAAAGCAGGCTTTTTTGTTATATAGTTCTAATTTCCTTATTAAAAAGTCAATCCTTGTAAAAAATATAAAATGATTAATTAAATAAATATGGCAATGTTCAATATCTCTACTTGTTGAAGATATTGTATGAATATGAATCACCGTTCCAAATCGTTGATACAGATTATTTGCCTGGCTTTGAAACTTGAATGATCTTTTATATCTGTGCCATAAGCTAATTTGATTATCAAAGTATTTCCACAAACAAAGAATTTGAACATTAGTCTTGTTTCTTTAAGTACAAAACAAGTAGTCATTGTTATTATCTCAAAATCAAATACTTATTTTACAGTGGTTATTGATATCTTTCTCAAATCAATGGTTACATAGAAGCAAGTGATCCATTTTGGTGTTTTTTTTTAATTCTTTCAAATGATCTTTTACTTCAGGTGAAGATTTTTGGTATAGTGAAGTACATTAATTGAATAGTAGTTTTTCATTAGGGCCTGTCTTACTAACAAATGTTTTTACTTGTAATTCTATGCCTAATAATTTTCAGTTTAAGGAAATGTCTTAAGCTGGGCTTCATATTTCAGGCTTTCCAGGGCCTGTCTCTTCTGTACATTTTCATGTGGCTCTCAGGGATGTCTCTGGCAAGGAGGAAGCACTAGGCATGGTGATAGCCAGGCTGTGTTTGGACCTTGGATGTGAATGAGCTGTTTGAAGCTTAGGCAAGACCCAGCTGAACCTGAAAGAGTGAAAGGTCTTGCAGATTTCTCTCCCTAGTCTACCATCCATGGAGCAGGTACATAAATTAGGCAGAACCTGCAACATTCAGAAAAGTTTTTTCCTATTTGGGCTATTTCTGTTCTTTCAGAACATGATTGCAAAAACTAATTCCTGGAGTTCAGATGACAAGATGGGACTTTTTAATCATTGGTTCTGTGTAACTGAGTAGTATAGTAAGCTCCTATCTCCTATCCAAAACAGATGGTCCTTAATGACTCATAAGCTAATAGAAATGACAGCTTAGTAGTGTTTTTCGCTATTACAAAAATTGTGCTTGGCTTAATCCATGAAAAAAGTGAAATGGTAAAATGTGTTAGGCAGAGGGACTGTTGATTTTTGAATTCTTGGAGCTACACATGAATTATCAGATTAACTATTCTCCTTTATAAAAGTTAAGAACCTCTGGGTGTGTTCAGAGATGAATCACCAGACATCTGGGCAATAAGCTATTAACAGAAAATAAAAAGACACCTAAGATCTCTCATTGTTAGGCATGAACTGAATAGGCATTTCCTCATTTGGATCTCTGTTCTGAAATCTGTGCAAGTATCATTTTAGACACTTGAGGCCTGAGGTTCCAGCACTCAGAGCAGTTTTTGTCAGACTTTTTTAAGCAACAGAGTGGAGACTTAGCATGGAAAGTCTTAGAGGAAAGAGCATATGGTATCAAAGATGAGGGTGAAGGTCTATGTGTATGTTTCAGTATCTGGAAATTAATGAAACATCATCTGTCTCAAAAGGTATCTTTAGAGAGAAGCAGAGCTTTTACCAGGAGGAGGTGGACTGAGTTTGTGTGGAATTAAGCAATGCTTTTTTAATTACCACAAAATTTAGAGGGGCATTTCAAGTTTAAATAAAGCTAAAACTCAAAACAAAGGTTTCCACTGGACTTAAATGAACTGCATAATGCTGGATATATATTTTCTGCCAACAAAATAAATCCATGAGGTGTTGCCGTCACTTTAAACCAGGGTTGTGCAGCACAATCCTTAACCATGATCAAGCTATTTGTCCTCAAAACCTCATTTCTCACTATCTTTTTTTTTTTTTCACGGTTGACAATTACATCATTAAAATATTATCTAGAGTTGATTTAAGGATAACATGTCATTTGGACAATGCAATGTAAATATCTCATATTTCAAGAATACATATGGGAACATTTTTTTGCCAAGAATGCTTGAATCTCCTGATGCCATTCTAATTTTTTTCATGGATGATAACACATCAGATTATAAAAAAAGTTTTTATATCTGCATTTTTAATCCCAGAAAACATGAAATTGGCTAAATATGTATGTTACCCCAATCTTAAAGAGTATTTACACTGTTGTGATTAGTGTATTTTAGAAGTGTTACTATGCAGTTTAAAATAAATTAACAATCTGCTCAAAATCTTTTGGTATGTAGATCAGATGCTCCAATCTGTCATTCATATTGCATCTATACACTTATATACACACATTTATTTACATATAGGCTTACATACCTTCAGCAACTCTTTTCTTTCAGAATTTGAGCTATAATTTGTCAAACAATATTTCTATGGGTTTTTTTATTCCATAGTACATTTTTACAGCATTTTAATGCTAGCACTATTTTTTCAATCTTTAGCTTTGAAGGCACTTCTACCAAATGTGTGAATCTTTCTATCTGCAGGTTGTCCATGTTTGTTTCTGAGAGGCTCCAAATTGGTAGCAATCAACTTGAAAGTGTGTAGTAGCTGTCAAATCTCAGAACAGGCTGCAGATGATCTTATGACTGATTTAGCATGTACTGGGAGCCAAAGTAATACAAAATAATTGGCTGTTTTCCGCTGCCATGTTTGATGGCTAGGAACCTGATCCTCAAAGGTTCCTGACCTCATAGACAGTGTCTCAACTGGGGGAATCTGTAAACACTTCCAAACTCCCAGAACTGCGTGTGTGCTGGAGCCGGTCCTGACCCCATCTCAGAGCAAGTCTGGGGAGCTCACCCTTTTGTCTTGAATGCTGCAGTTACACAGGAAGGATTAAATGCACGCTCTGGCCAAGTCTCTGCTCTGAAGAGTTTGGTAGTAAAGACCACAGTCTAGGCTGGGATTAATTTCTGAGTGTCAGTTGCTGATTCTTGGCCTGACCTAGTTTGCCCTAATAACACTGTAGGGTGCATGAGATCTCTGGGATTAAGATTTAGCCCTTGATTCTGCCATGCAACTACTGTGGTTTTCCTCATCCTGGTTCAGCAAGTGAGGAAGAGAAAGGAGGTGCATAGGGAGCATCAAGCTGCACTGGAGAAGAAGACGCATGGGTGCCCAGCCAGCAGAAGAGGCAGCTGCGGGCACGTCACTGCATGCTGTCTGGATGAAGTTGAACTGAGCTGGAGTCTGCCATCTTGGTGAGCTCCAGCCCGGCTGTATGGCATGTGGCAGCCCTCCAGTCTAACTCTGGTGTAGCTCTGCTAAAATCAGCAGAGTTACAGGTGGAGGTGGAGGTTCAGGCTTCACCTACACTTTCTGTGAGGAGTGGATGGGTTTCCATTGTATTTACTCTTGCAATCACAATGTTAAGTGACAAAATGAAACCAGACAGGTCAGAGGCAAACCAGAAAAAACTCAAGAGGATAATGGTATCTGCACTAACTCTTGCCTGCTTTGTCTTGGGTGATGGCTTATGAGCTGTGATAGTACTCTAAGGGGTTTTACTGTAATAAGAATTATGTGAAGGGATATCATACAGTTCTTCTGCAGAGATATTACTAATGAGATCTGTTAGAGTACTTCAAGTTTTGACCGGATAAGAAATTATCCATTGAGTCTCAGTCTCTTTTGGAACGAAGTCATAACTTCTAACAATTTATTTTGGCTGATGATACTTCTGAGGCTCTCCTCTCTAAAGAGGCCTTGGATGTGCAGAAGATGGCGATCGTGGTTTAACCCCAGACGGTAACCAAGTGCCACACAGCTGCTCGCTCACTCCCCCTCACCCAGAGGGATGGAGAGGAGAATCGGAAAGGAACGTAAACGTTCTTATTTCAAGGGTTGAGATAAGAACAATTTAATAGGTAAAGCAAAAGCTGCCCATGCAAGCAAAGCAAAATAAGGAACTCATTGCTACTTTCCATGGGCAGGCAGGTGTTCAGCCATCCCCAGGAAAGCAGGGCTCCATCACGTGTAATAGTTACTCGGGAAGACAAACACCATAATGCCAGATGTCCCCCACTTCTTCCTTCTTCCCCCAGCTTATATACTCAGCATGACGTTATACGGTATGGAATACCTCTTTGGCCAGTTTGGGTCACCTGTCTTGGCTGTCTCCCCTCCCAGTTTCCTGTGCCCCTCCAGCCCTCTGGCTGGCAGGGCCCAAGGAACAAAAAAGTTCTTGACAGTATAATCACCCAGCAAAAACTGAAAACATCTGTGTGTTACCAACATTGTTCTCACATCAGAGCCAAAACACAGCACTGTAACAGCCACTAAGAGGAAAATTAACCCTATCCCAGCTGAAACAGGACAATGGCCTAACTGAAACTTAGTAAACTATATATGATTAGTTGTGTGACAATGACTTTAGGGCACACTACATTTTGAGTAGTTTGAGGCCTACATCCTGCAAAGTGCAGGGCATTGGATGGAAGGTCGGAAAGGGTAGAAATGGCCAATGACCAAGCAGACTGTCACTGGTGTGTCCTGAAATGGATGGTGCAGTCTGCAGAGTGAGCAGCTGTGTCTGGAGAGGGAGTGTAACATGGGAACCAGGTAGGGGTTTATTCCATGCCTCTGTGGAGCATTTGCCACCACTTTAAAAAACTCCCATTCCCTGGCAGATGGTCATCCCCCATAAGGTTTGAACAGAACCTTCCTCACTAGAGTAAGCTAAGCCTATAATAACGTATAAATATTTACCTTGTTGTTAGTGCATATCTGGAGACTGGACTGTCTTCCAAATAGAAACAAATCCCTAATTTTTTATGAAGGAGTGGGGCAGAAATTCTGCCTACCTTATGCAGCACAGAGAAATGTCTAAAACATTTGGTAAAGCATTTTCATTTTTAAATCAAAGTGCAGTGTTGACCCTTTATAAGAACACTGTTATGCATTTTTAATAGGAGTATTGTGAGCAGCTGAGAAGCTGCGTAATAAATTTCAAGCATTTCACTATGTATTTGTTTTGGTTTGTGCCCTCGTAGTCAGAATAGGGGAATAATATACCTTGAAAATCATGTTAGTAAGTAATAAGAAATTTCAGAATGCATGAAGTCACCATCTTTAGAACAAATACATACTGTAATCTAATCATAGCACGTAGTATTAGTACTTAATTTCTGGTAAAGGGCTCTGAACGTATCATAGAATTTTATAGTGAAAATTTGTTCCAATCATTAACATAAATTTAAAGACATCTACAGAGAACATTAAGATTTGCAGTATCACCATAAATAAAGAAAAGTTAATTTTAAGATGTCATGTAGCTAGGTTAAATATAATGTTCATTTCCCATTCAGCATTTTCATATCATCTCCAAATAAGTAACTTATGCTAATTTTTCTTTGGTGTTTCACAATAAATAGCAAAAACACCTCTCCCCCTCTCCTTCCCATGCCATGGTGTAGTATGACTTGGTTACCTCATTCCTTCCTTACAGGGAGGGGCAGTTTATGCTCTGCAGAATCAAAGTTGGATGTATACCTTCCTTGGAATGCTGCTGCACAGCTAAAGCAGGGCAAAGGAGCTGCCATACAAATGACAACTGGCCAGCAGGTACTTAAGGATGAGAGAAGTATTACGGCTCTGGTAGCTCATAGGAAGTACAGCAGTTCCTGGAACAGGAAGATATAAGCCTTTAGAACACTAGTCCTGCTCATAATGATCTTAAACCCCCCTCTTTTTTGGTATAAAGTAAAAGTTCTTAATCTCTAGACAACTATAAATGTTGTTATTGAAACTTGCAATATGTAGAGGGAGTTGAAATTATTTTGAAAAGTAAAGTACTTTCCATATTTTTTAAAAAAAACAAAAGGCCTAAATAGTTTAAAATATTAAAGAAATCAGGACTGGAATTTGAAACTGGCATTTGGCATAGACACATCTTTAAGGTGTTGCAGCTTTACTTACTGTGCAGCGGAACAATTAAAATGTATTTCTGCAATGTTTGTTATCTTAGCCTGGTAGAATTAGGAGAGTGTAATGAAGCCTTTTCCTTTGCTAACTTATGCCACAATCAAAACTTCTTTATTCCCACTATGACAAGAACGTGACTTACTTCCTTTCTCCCTGGAAAAAGTAAAGGGAATGGCAGCTGTCCTGAAAATATTTCTTGGTCAGCTTTTATGTGTGAGATTGTTAGTATTTCCTCCCAACCGGGGGGGTAAAGAAGGGAACAGATAGCACTATGCATGAAATGTGGAAGATGTAAATCGAAGATTGTAGTGTTTCTGAAGTGTTTTCACAATTGCATTATGCTGTGAAGCATTCTATATAATTTAGCTTTTCCTTCACAACAGTAATTACGCTCCCTGTGTGTTGGGAAGGTATTTCTATAATAATGCCATCTAGGAACTGGAGTTCTGTAAACTGGGAGTTGCTTTCAATAGCTTTCAGTAGCTACCCACAGTGGGAAGTGAAGTTAGAAACATAACTTACCTTTATCCCATTCACTTTGGTAAAACCAATTTTACGGATTTCCTTTTGTGGGTGAAGAAGGCTCACTATAGGTTAATGTCAAAGCATTGTTGAGATTGTTTGATTAAAGGAAAATCAAGAAGCTAATTTTAGCATATAGGGGGAGACAGGAAAGGGGAAATAACTAGTTTATTTTAGGGTTGCATAGTATCTTGGTTTTCCTGGAAGAAAGGAAGGATGAGGAAGGTGGCTTCCTGTTCTTTAGACCAAAAGCTCAGTGAATGTTTTGCAGCTTGTACAAAGCTTCTACGCCCCCTCCATGTTCATGTTAAAGGGAGCAGCAATAAAAGGCTGAGATCTTGACTGTCTTCCAGAGAAGCGGTTACTGTCCGTACCCAGAACAGTTACATCTTACTGGGGCTACAGGGACAATAAAAACATAGAATCATATAATGCTTTGGGATGGAAGGGACCTTTAAAGACCATCTGGTCCAACTCCCCTGCCCATGGACAGGAACATCTTTCACTAGATCAGGTTGCTTAAAGCACCATCTAACTTGGCCTTGAACACTTCTAATGATGGGACATCTACAACTGGAAATGGGCAAGATGTTCCAGTGTCTCACCAACCTCACTGTAAAGAATTTCTTCCTTATATCCAGTCCAGATTTACCCTCTTTCAGTTTAAAACCATTGCCCCTTGTCCTGTCACTACAGGCCACAAGAAGATCTCCCTGGAGCCTTCCCTTCTCTGGGCTGAACAACCCCAACTCTCTCAGCCCATCCCAGGGGCAGAGGGAAGAGGGTAGAGGAGCCAGATTTTGCTTTCCAGTCTGCTCCAAGGAAGCACAGAGGCATGGTGTTTCTTGCTTTGGCTTGTGAGAAAGTCCCTCTGTGCCATTAAATTTTGTAGTCGAGGCCAAATAAAATCTAAAGAAAACGCAAAAGAGAAGTTTGCTACAGAATTGCCAGCTTGGCCATATTGTTCTGCCTACTGGAGCTAGCCAGATCATCTGATCTGTCGGTTGTGGTGTGATATCTGAATGTGTTTATGTGTTTTCTCTTCATCTGATTAAATTTTGCAAACTTTATTAAAGTGTATTTAAAATCTGTACTGGATATAATATGGGCATCATTATGAATAGTTAAATGATGAGATTCTTCTAATTTTAAGTGAATACTCTTCAAACAGATTTAACATTGACTTTGGAGTGTTACACAGATTTTTTAAAAGTGCCAATTATACACGCAGAAAAATGAAAAAAAAATATGCTAGTCAGGAATGTGAGCTTTGATTTTAGTTCTGTCCCACAGATTCCTAAAAGTTAATAGTACAAAAGAAATTTTGACTGTTTTTTGGTCAGTAATCATTTTTGTGTTGTCTTATACTTTTGACAGTCGTTTGTGTGCACTAAGTAAAAGGTAGGATGAATGGCCTATTTCTGTCTGTTTTCATTACTGTGCTCTTTCTGTGTGCTCCGTCTTATTCTCCGTATATGCCTACTGGGACATTAAAGATTCTGTAATTATTTCAATAAGATCAGGGTTATAGATTTTTTGTTCCACTTAGTTGTTTGCTAATAAACCTGCCTCTGTGCTGAAGGCTAACAAATTTCTTATTTAATACTGTACTTTTTTTTACATGATATATTAGAGAACATTTTAAAAGGTCAAGACTGTGCAGCTTACTGTTTTCTCAAGGTAGCTCCTTAACTGAAAACTCCAAAGTCATCATCATCCTTTTGAAAACATTAATATTAAAGCTGTTTTGTTTCTTATTTCAGAATTTGAAGAAAATTCAAACAGTTTTGAGACGTTGCAGTGCTTAAAATCTAGAATGATTTTTAGCTTTAGTAGGAAGTATATTTACGGTCTTACAATTAAGAACATGCTAAAGGAGGAACATAAACTGGATAAACTGGAGCAGTGCAATAATATGTTCTTCACATATGGATTTTCCCTAATATCAAGTTCTTTGACATCTGTGGTATAAACGAACACTTTTTAATCATTTTCACCACACTGTTTCAGCCCAGGGTAAGATGGAGGCTACACAGGATGATGCGTTATGTCCTGTCCCCTAACACTTCAGACCTGTGCCCAAAGCTGGGAGCCAGCTCAACAGTGCTGCCATTTTGAAAGCACTTCTCAATGTACTATTCAACATAAATTCCCTGGTGCCTAAAATTATACTTATTCTTACATCCAGAAGTGCTCATTTTTTACTAGTGCTGAGTAAATCGTTGCCTTTCTCAGGCCCAAGTACTGTGAAATTGTTCTTGGAAGAGACTGCCTTTTCCTGATGTCACTTGTATGTTGAATAGGGATCCCAGGTATTGAATCCAGCTCTGGATTGTGCAGAGGTATTGATTTTCATGTTTTTTCTGTAGTTGTACAGTGCTTGTCTTAGGAGGCAATTGACAGTTACTCAGTCCATGCAAGAGTGATTTATTATTTATTTATTGCCTGCATGAAGCACAACAATTAACATGAGTTCTGTCAGTTATGCAGGGCAAACCCGTTTGTTTCTCAGGCTCACTAACTGGACATTTTTTTTGACATTTTTGCCTACTCACAGTGACAGTGTGGCAATTACCTTCTTAAAAGACTGGTTTATCTTGTGTGTCTATGTAAAAACTGTTCCAAATATTGACCTTATAATTGTCTTGCATGTATTTTCAAGTTTTTAGATTCAAAAATTTTATAGCTGGGATGATCAGAGGACCTTGTGAACTGGCCTTGTCAAACCTTTTGGACATTTGTGGTGAGTTTAGTATGCATTGTATGCTTTATAGTGTAAGCTGCTATTAGGTCTACTCAGTCACTGAGGCAATTTAGCCAACTGCTCTATAGATAAGTTGCTTCTTTGCACTCTGGTCGTTCCTGGGACCAGATGGAGTTCTGACACTTGAGTGCAATAGGAATATTTTTACTGTTGTTTTTTTTTTACTGCTTCTTGAGGCCAAACTTCATGTACCCTCAATCTTCAAAGTATTAGGTGTCCTCTGCTAGCAGACATCAGGAAATGTTAGGTTTCTTTTGAGGATTCAAGACTCCACATTTTTCTGTAACTCTTAATATGTTTCCCATCAAAAACTCTGCAGCTGTAATTAGCACTCATCCATACAGAGCTGGAGTACTTCTAGGAAGGATGAAGACAAACTGGATGGAAGCCAGAAAAAAAAAAAAAAAAAGGCAACAAGAATGAAAGGTCTGGAATATTAACTGATGAGGATGAGAGATAATAACCACTCTCAGCTTGTACAAGTCAGGGAGATGAAATGCTGGAACAGGGTACATAGAAATACTGTGGTAACACCCTCATTGGAGGGCTTTTTCTTTAAAACCAGTTTTGGTGGTAATCAGTCAGGAACTGTCTACATCTACTTAGCTTGGGATTAGTGAAAGAGGCTGGAGATGATTTGAGAGCTGTGTTGCCATTACTTCTGAGCAAAAAGATAAAGAACAGGGGCATTATAAGTTGTCATGTATCTCCTCTGTGGTAACATAGGTGTTTAAGTCAGGCGCTTAGTAGAGTCACTGAATCCCCCTCTACACATGCTTACAAGGAAAAGGCAGATGTTTGAGCTTTGGGGATGACCTACTGCTAGATAATACCAGAGCTTTTATGAGCAGTCTGAGAGGATGCAAATTGCAACTTCTAACACTGGGCTTTCTAACCCTGGCTGAGGTTTTGTCTACCTGACAAAACTCCTGTCGTCTTGAATTTGTTACACTCAGCAGTACAGATGAGCTGCTACATATCATTGTCAGTAATAAATCAGCTTTTGTGGGTAACTTTAATAAAAATCTGTGGCTTAGACATAGTTTTTTAGAATTATAAGGTGCTGTTCTCATACATCGACTGAACTCATGTGCACACAGAGGCCAAGAAATCAATCACACTGAGAAACTTCTACATCAGAACTTCTGTTTTGTTCATATAGTCTTTATTTAAAGGTTCTATTTATGGAAAATACTTCATGTTCTTATGTAAATTGCTTCCATGGGATAATGTTCTCAATCAAATATGTGTGCTTTCTCTTTGACATTAATTACTCATTCCAAATTTTAAAGTTTTACTCTTTCTGAGATTTTTTATTGAGAAGGAAATCCTCAGTAGCATAGATTTCTTTCCTTGAGTTGGTATTTGCAGTTTGATTCGAAAGCATCTCATAACCTTATTTTCAGTCAATCATTGAAAATGGGATTTACATAGTCTGGCACTCTGAATCATTCATTTGGCCCCTGATTGTTTCTTAATGCTTCAGTGTATTACTTGGAGAGTAGACATGTCAGAATTGGACATGATATTCCAGTACAGGTGTTACAGGTGACTTGTAGAGCTGCTAGCATTCCTCACTCCCTTGCTTATAGCAGAACATTCCCTTGCTCTTGCCTACATGGCTCTTTCCTATGTTACTCTTGCAGTTCAGCCTGCCATCCATCTTTCATTTATAAAAGCAACATGTACAAAGCTGTGTTCAAATGAGTGCACTTCCCAGATGCTTTTCTGTAGCTCATCTTCCCCATTTGATATTTATGACTTCATCAGCTCTTTACATTTTCTCCAAATTTACTGGGTGAGTGATAGAGATACTGCATAGCATCAGGTTGAGAACGTTATGCCTAGAAGCATTTCTGTTAATGATATTTCCCCATTTGCATTTTTTTTAGTGAACTGTCAGTTAGTAGGGTTTTGCTGTGTATTATGGGTTATATTGAGTCTGTACGCTGTTTAAAAAATGTGGAATGAAATCTAAAGGATAAGAGAAATACAACTATATGATGATGTCAATTCAGTCTTCACCAGTCAGGCTTGTGATGTCATGAAAAAAATATTTTTGGGGAAGACCCTTCTTCTATAGAATCAAAGTCAATGCCATCAGTTCACCTGCCCTTTTAGTATTTATTGTTGCAGCATTTAACAGGTTTTGATGATTTCACATTCAGGCTAAGATGAGTCTTATCTGGTTTTATCCTCTTTATGCTTCTGAAATATTGATATGTTATGTTTTTTGTCCCCAGTCCACTGGAACTTCTCCAGTATTTTAAAATCTAGTTAAAAAAAATAAATCAGGGGAGGGCTTCAGCATCTCCTGAGCCAATTCTATCTGAACCCTTGGGTATAAGCTCTCTGATCCAGTTAATTAAATGTGGTTTATTTCACTTTAGCTGTTTAGTAACCTACATAGTTACAAAGGAAATCACAAGTGTTCAGTTGTCACAGCAAATGATGAATATATCACTTTCTGAAATATGTATTAGATTTACTTATCTTCTGCATCACAATTCATTATGAACTTTTGGGACCAGAGCTGTGCCATTGCCCAGATCTTGGTTCATGACTATTTAACCATACGGGAAATTTTTTTTTTCTTCAGAGTGCTGGCTTCCATAATCATTGGTCTGCATTTCTAAACTGCTAATTTGCATTTACTTCTGTAAGCTTCCACATTTTCACTTTTGCCAGATATATAAAAGAAGAAATTGTTCCAACTACTTTTCCTCTCAGCTTGGGTGTTTTTTCACAAAAAAATCCTCCTTTCATGACTGCAAGATTGTTTTTTATATTCTTATTTTCATTATTCTTTTGCATTAAAATATCTACTTTGCTCAGTTTTGTTTGCAAGTGTCTTTAAAATTATTTGGGCACATTGACTTTTTACAGAGAAAAAATACGGCATACTTCTTGCACATTGTAATTGAAATTCATTTGTGAATGCTCTAACACAGGCCATCAGCAGTTTTAGGCAATGATCAGCTTATTTTTATCTGTCATACTGAGATCTGGTACGGAACGATTTTAAGTTGCTTGGTTTACTTTTTATGTTGGGAATAGATCTGTAATTTTTAGACATTCCGAAAATAATTTATCAGTCACATCAGAAGTCTACCAGCTTATGTCTTCAGAAACCTGTGTGATTTTCTACATATTTACATATACTTTTAAGTCCTTTTTAGAGGCCTGCTCCTTCTATTTTTTCATCTGTGTCGGCAGCTATAGAAGACTTATATGGTTCTAAATCAAATACAACCTTCCTGAATTAGCTTGTAAGTCTGAAGTATGTAAATGATACCTTTAATGTGGAGGCCCGCGTTCTTGCTCTTCCTGGCTGTCTTTCCTATTTAGGTTTTACTGATAAGTTTCAGTTAAGTGAATTGTCATGCCAGGTTTCATGCCTACCAAATCATGTGAATTTTCTTTTACCAACACATAACTTGTTTTTAATTTCTCTTTGATGTTCCCAGAATAATTTATAGCTCTCCTTAGTTTTGTTTGTTTACAATGATGTTACTTTAGGTCTACACTTTATGGCTATGTATTAAGTAGTCCTTTAGCATTGCTTTTATATGCAAAGTTAAAGATCTTCAGTGTCTTGTTTTGAGGTGCAAGCAGAATTACTTAGAAAAGTCAGAACTGTAGAAGTTCAGTCTTGAGAACAAAACATTTTATAAGTTTGTGTTTCTTTTTTAACTTGTGGTTGTTATGTAATGAAGAATATATACAGACTCACTCTCTTTCTCTTTTTGCTTAAAAGAGATCAAGGTAAACAGTTGAAGCAGAAGGAAACCAACTGTTTTTCCATTCACCTTATTATTGAGCTGTGGTTAAAAGAACTTCCTTTTTGGTACTATCAAAAGATCTAAGCAAAAACTTCAGTTGAACGTGGAGGAGAAATAGACTGTTTCAGAGATGGGAAAATACATAGAGACACTTGCCTTTGCCTAACAAAGGCTAAAAAGTATCATGTTAATTGTGTTTTCATAATTTTTCTAAATTACACGTTGTAGTATGCATGGCAGAAAATAGAAGTGTTTATTTTTGTTCCTTAGCTTGGGATTTAATGTTGAAATTTTGATCTTACAAAATACATCATTGGTTATCACAGTTTGCAAATTTAGCAATAGTAGTTTAAAACAGAGATACTAAAGGAACTGGAAACAGGGAGTATTTTAGAAACAAGAAGTGTGAAGCCCTGCCCCAGTTTAGTGGAGACCAAAACTTCTGCTGACTTCACAGAGGCCAAAATTTCACCCAAAGATTGTAACGAAATAAGAAAGTACAGCCAGCAGAGTATTTCTGTATGATTGTTACATGCCTCAGGAAGTATTACAAGGCATGAAACTAAAAGATGCATGAATTTAACCACCCGAGAAGTGTAATAATCACCCAGGGGTTGGAGGAGGGGGACTGAGTTCAGTTACAAAATTGATTTTTTTTCCCCTAAAACAAACATCCATTTGCTGGCAAATGTGGAGGGGAAAAGGACATCACATAAATCACAGATTTTCACTGGTGCTTGGGGTCCTTCAGTTATTCCAGAGTGAAGGAGGCACTGGACAAAGTAAATAAAGAGGTGGAAGAGTGGGACCTGGGCACCAAGTCCTCTACTTCTAGGTGTGGAGTCACCCTTTTACTGGGCAGTCCGTTTTTGGCATAATTAATCTGGGGGATTTGTTGTTTTGTTTTGTTTTGGGTTTGGGGTTTTTTTTCCTGTACACAGCTTAAGCAGGGAGGGAGGAAAGTCCCTTGTCATTTCTAGCCTTTTCCTCCCTCCATGCCCAAGAGCTAAGTAACAATTTCAGATGACAGTTGGAAATTATTTCTTGCTATCAGTGCTGCCTAATTTCACACATTCGGTCAGCAAGATTAGGAGTGGAGGTGTCCTGATTCCCTTTTTTCTGGGTTGAAAAAAGATGTGCATTTGTGAAAAAAGCTGGGGTGAAGCCAGTGGTGCAAGGGAGGCCAGGTATCTAACGTTCGTTGTGACAAAAATAGGCTTAAAACGCCCACTTTCAATCTGACTGCTGAAGTTCATTTGTATAGATAGCTGCCAGTATCAACAGGCACTGGTGTGTGTGGAGAGCATGCGGTTAATCTGGGTTGGTGCATCCAAATGTAGTCATGGTTGCGTAATTTTCTTGTCAGGTTCAAGTGTTACATTTGTGGAACATCTTCTGCAACCACTCCATCATAAGGTTTTAAGAACCGTGTTCTGCATTATACTTTAAAATGTGCATAATCCTTTCATTATAGAGAAAAACCGTCATATCGGTTCAGAAATAGAGGAAAGCAGATGCTTAATTTTGAGATGTGCTTGATGTATCATTATTCAGGAAAGCCTTACATGATATACATAATATGCAGTATTTAATATCCACAAGTGCTTTCTTGAATAGAGGTGTTTTAAGCACCTGCTTACACATGTAGAAGTGTTTCATACATGTATGCATATATACCTTTTTTTTCTGTAAGCAGCCCTAGGGAGGGCATAAAACTGTTTACACATTTAAAGTCAAGCACATGCAAAAGGGATTCCAGGTTTAAGGTTTAATTTCAAAAATATAAATGTAAGGCTAAATTAAATTAAACAACTCTATTCACGTCATCCTAAGTAATTTGTATGTCTTCACTACCAAGAATTAATCTGAAGCTGTAATTATAGCATCTTACACAAGCATTTATCAACAATGATGTTCATTTGCCACTTGGCAGTCTTTGGTCAAAAAATGTTTCAAAGAAAATATGATTAAAATAAAGTCCAATACATAATTTTTAAAATATTCCCTTTAGAAGTGGGCTTTTTTTTTTTTTTTTTTTTTTAAATTGTTTTGGTTTTTAGCATGGAAAGAAAACAGCTTTCCTGTTTAGCAAAGAGCAGCCCAAGACCAGCATGTTTGATTGTTATGGTTATACTACATCCACTAAAACTACTCATAGAACTGCCTCTATATTTCCATACAGATTTCCTCTGATTTCTGCTTTCCTTCTCATAAACAGTCATTTTTAGAAATTACCAGTAAAAATTCTCATAATATGTTTGCCTAGAGTATTTGAGCACAATGGTTGGCCAAGATGAAATGACACAAATTTGTCAACAACTTCCACAAAGCCCAGTTACTTTATGGGTATGGATATAATTAATTAGTAGGTCATCAGAATGAAATGGTTTAGAAAAGACTATTGTAATTTTTTTGAAAAAAGCCATCAGCAAGCTGAGAAATAGCAATGCTCAGGTGTAATCAGCATTTTCAGTATTGGCCTTAGTGGTGGCATTGAGAGTGCGGGGGCTGGTTTGAAGTTAAATGACTGAACCCTTTATCCTCACCCTAGTTTTGGTCATGTTTCTGTGTTCTGGTAATTCTCTTGTCTAAAGTCACATATTTGCTGCTCAGGATAGATTTCCAAATTATTTCATTTTAGATGTCTCGCCGGTTTTCATATTTATACTCATTTTCTACAATGCATTTTTATAATGTCTGTTTTTATTTAAGAGTTAGTTGACTATTTGCTTCATTAGTACAGGGCAAGTGGAAGCAGTAGGTAAGGAGCTGCCTTTTCACATCTATGCTTTTCGTTGTCATTTTTTTCTTTAAAGTAATGCATTTACATTTCATAATCATAAACATGAAATTGAAGATGAAATCAGTTCTCGAAAGATTAATTCAGTCCTGCTCACAGCTGTGAAGACTGTGGAAATAAATATCATTTTGCAGTAACGTATTCCTGACAAAGGGCATAACAAAAGACTGATTTCTATTCAGAGATAGTGAGTATATTTATTTTGCATGTTGGGGGGAGGGGCTGTGGTCGACTGCTTGCGACCCTGACCTAGTTTTGTAGCTGCTTATTATTCAGCTATATGTTTAAGAAATCTCTGTAATTTAATTTGGCAACCTCTTCTGCATGTCTGCACGTAGCAGTAGGTGCTCTTAATATTATTCGTGTCCCATGCTGAATCATATTTATTTAGGAAAAGGAAAATCCTAATGCACTCATAACTCAGAAAGAAACTGTTAATTGTTAGCAGAGAACTGCCTGATTACAGACTGGATGTCTCGTCCAGGGCCCTGCCATAATTAGTAACCACTGTTGACATTTAGATTTAAATTGAATTTTCTTCTAATTAAACCCAGAGGGGGTTGATCCTCTCAGATGTACAGGTTAATAAAATTAGTCAGAAACTGTTAAACAGTAAACTGAATTCTCCAAGAGAGCTTTCCCAGTGTATTGTTAGGAATTCTGTAATTAATATTCAAAGGATTCAATAGATTTGGAGTTGTCCTTTTTTGTTTTGGGTTGCATCTGGGTTTGTTGCAGTTATTTCTTTAATTAGATCTGTTTGCTTTTGATATCTACAGTAATACTAATTTCCATCATGTTTGTGCATATGTAATTATAAGTGCACTGTTCATCCATACTGTGCAACTGTTATGTGTAATAACAAGCTGCTTTTTTTTCTGGGCACATTCAGTGAATAGTAATCTGAAAACTAAAAGCAAGTGTGAAATGAATTTTAGGAGTATAGCCTAGACTAACTGCTGTCTGTTTGTCATCATCATACAAATGTTAAAGCTGCCACAGGGTCATTTACTTCTTTATTCATCATTGTTTTTTGCTGATCCTTCCCAAGCTTTTTGTTTAAATAGGATTGTGGTTTTTTTAAATGAAATATAGATGTTTGTATTTTTCCTATTGCTTTTTCAAGTACCATCAACTGGATTGAGATCTTAGCCTACATGAAATTAATCTATGGTTTTGCTTTCTTGTCCTGCTCAAAGATAAGAAGTTAAGAGTATGAAAACTATAGAGCATGCATGCCAGGAAGTAGCAAGAGTATCAGTGATGTGAGAAAAAGTAGAGTCAGAAGTGTTATAATGAGAAATTTAAACATTAAACCTTGAGAATATCAGATTTTTTGCAAAACTGCTCTGTGGGAGTAAAGTTTCTCTAACAAAGATCTCATAGCTGAACTCACTTGTGGTTTATCATAGCTCATATGCGGAGGAAATGCAGTAAAATATTGTTGAGCACTGAGAACAATTTAGTACCAGTTCTAAAAATTTAATACCAGTTTTACAAACAAAAGTGAAAAATGTATTTTACCATTTAATGAGCCTCATGAAAGTTATGGTTTTGGTTTAAGCCAATTTCAGAGCCACTGTAACTTAAAAATAGAGGTTTTAGAGAGACACAAAATGATAAATGAAAATGTATAAGGAATGGTTTCCTGAAAGATATCTTGTAATTCATAAAAGTTGTTCAATACTATTGAATTGAATTTACTTCCAAAAGGAATATCATTTCTGTCCCTTCCTCCTTAATCATGTAAGCCAAACAAACAAAGAAAAATCTAGATGACTTCATTTTTCTTGCTTAGTCTGGCTAAATTAATTGGATTAGGTAAAGAATGCTTTTCTCACTCAGAATTGGCTTCAGACGGTACAAAACCACTAAAAATGTATGGAACAATTCACTGCACTGGTGTACAGCACCAGGTAAATTCCTCCTTCCTGCAGGTTTGTTCTGTGGAAATCACAAGGCAGATCAAACCAAAGTGGCTGAAAATGTCAGGTCCAGAACTGCAAATTTTAACCCATTTAAAAGTGTTGTTCTAAATGAAACTTTAACAGGAAGAGTTTGTATGGATAACAGCTTCTGGATTCAGGTGCAGTTCTCAAGAAAACATCCAGCTGAAAAAACCTGAGTAAGAACAATAACACAGAAAACATACCTCCTTAGCCCACAGTCCAATCAGACTCTTTACACTGAAAACAGACTTAATATTGCTATTGATTTTTCACAAAAAGTGTCTACTATGGTTATGGGCAGCAGTTCAGCTGAGATCAATAGGTAATTAAACCCTCTATGAGAACGCAGTCTTAAACTGAATTAAACTAAACTTTTGCAGTGACCAAATCACATTATCATGAAAATATACCCCAAAGTCTCACAAATTATCTGTAATCACCTCCAAGCAGCCATAAACTCAGTCCTGAGTTTGACAGCGTAGTAGCCATATTACATGGAAACTGAGCTTCCACGCGTGGATGGGAATATGCCAACCACGGTCATTTTATGAGAATGGGAGTGTCGTTGACAGTGGTCTTAGATTTTTCCCTCAGAATCAAGTATAAACTTAACCACTGGTAGCGGTACGCATACAAAACTAAAATTTGTTTCTCGTACAATTTTTAGGTAATGAATTAGGACTAACAGGTTTTCAACATCTTGACAGCTAGGCAGAGCTGCTAATAGAAGCAAAAGCAGATGTGTGATCACTGTGCTTTTATTAAACTATGTACGTCTCATTGGTGCCAGCAGGACACCAATAGAGAAAGGAAAGAAAACAGCAGTTGCTGAAGAAGCCACTGGTGTGCCCATCAACTTTGGCATGAAATACTTCAGGTCAACCAACAGTAGTCAGGAAATGTAAAACTGTCTGTGTTTCCTAGTTTACAGACAGTGTCAGCAAAATGCAGACTTAGCAAAGAGAAGGCTTGCACTGCGTTAAAGGCTTCTGCCAACTAAGTAAGGCAGGCCATTGCCCGCTGCAGCTGGGCAGCCTGGAGCAGGCGCCCAGTCTGGGGGCTGTGACCTGGCCTAGTGTGGGGCATGGCATCCCATTTGCACATAACTCAGCTACAGGGAAGCCAGGGGTGTGTTAACTGGGCTGGATTGTGAAAAGCCTAGATCTTCACTCGTACAGTCACAGCAAATTACAGATTTCAAGGAGAGAAGTATTCTGTTTGCATGACCATATGTGATTGCATGAGGAAATGTGGTGAGGCGATGCCAAGGCTTTCTGGGCTTGAGAAAAATGGGCTAGAAATTGCTAAAGACAAATAGCTGAGGTTCGTTCGTGAGCCTTTCACTGGAAACCATACTTTCTTATTGCTGCCTGTATATGTAGATCTTTGAACCTGTTGCAACAATATAAAGAATCGCTTTTCTTACTGTTACTTGTTCTTACTGTCTAAGAATGTAACTTTTTCCTTCTTTCATTTTTCCTAATGGTTTTGAGAGATGGAAAATTAAGTAAGTATTCAGTGCATAAACTTGTTAGATACAGGACTGTTTTCGAAGTAATCTTTGGGGCTTTTTCTTTGTTTGAGATATCATTTGAGATACTTAAGTTCTGAAGGAAGTTTGGGGTTTTTTTCCTGGAAAGTACACAAATACTGCCACATAAATGTAAGATCCAAACCTCCTTCAATTTACCTGTTTCAGTCAGAAAACCACATACTAAATCATCTGCCCAAGGATTTTTATTATGAAAAAATAATCAGTACCGACAGTGTTCTTTATCATCCAAATAAGAGGATGAACAAATGTGGAAGAGGCGTTGTAGTCAGTGCAATAAATTTTAAAATTACAATTAATCTGTTAATAATGTTTCTTAGTGTACATAGTGCCTATGTTAATGCTTATATTGGAAGCGGGCAAAGAATAGGCATTATATTGCATACCAGCTCTTGTATTTCAGATGTGAGTTGTCTGTTCCGGAGGTGCTCCAAGTCAGCTAATATTTTCTATGTTAGGTAAAATATTTCCTCAACTACAGATTTTTGCATGAAAACTGAGAAACGTGTTCTATATTTACTCTTTGTTTAAAGCTTTCATTTATGTCAGCAGGAGTTCTGTGTATAACATGAGGACTGTACATTTCTCTAAGTACTTGTAAGAAACATTTTTTGTATACTAATAGATTTGACACATAGTAATTTGTTTTTCCAGTTATATGATAGTTCTACCAATGCAGCAACAAAATAGGAATAATAAAGATAACCTGTAATGCTAGATAAATTACATTTGATATACCTTTTGCTTTTTATCCTCTATTTCACACCACCAGTACATGATGGCTCACTCTTCAGCCTTTATTTTGTCATTGAACAAAATACTTGTGCAAGTAAGTGCATTGGCCATGATGGGATTACTTGCATTGGTTAGTTTTCATGGGTAGGAGAAGACTGCCCAGTGTCGCCGTTGGCCTTTTGTCACGCAGCACTGAGTTCTCCTAATGAAGGTGGAGGGGAGATTTTCCTGAATAATTGGGATCTGGAGTTCATGCAGAAGAAAAGGTACAGAGTCTGTTCATTCCATTTTTCTCTGGCAGAACTGTTCCCCTTCCCCAAAGTTTTTTTTTCAGAACTAGCTGCAAATGGAACAATGTGTAGAAGAATTGCTCCTCCATTTTACTGACAGGAGGATTTTCCATGGAACAAGTTTGCAAGCAATGAGGGACTCAATAATGCAAAGTACCTCTGCCTTATTTTATGAATTCAAAGATCATTTTTAGTGTTGCATATTAGGAAGGGACTATGGAAGCCAGTGACATTACAGGATTTATTTTTGTAGCCTAAGTAGGTGCGTTCTTTGATGCTTTTGCATTTTCACAGATCCAGTGTTAGATGGAGATTCCAGAATCACTGAGGTGTCTTAAAGATTGGTGTTTCTAAATTCATTCAGCCCCCATCAAAGATATTTAGCAGCCTGTTACAGTCTGAAGCATCTAAAGTTTGGGAAAACTGGATATTTATGGAAATTGTTGAAGCAGACCTACAAAATCTTTTGAAACTCATCCTTCTAGGAAAGTTTTCTGGAACTATAAAGTGGAAAGAATATAGGTATTTTACTTTAAGAATGACATTGGGACTGTCCCTCGTGAAAAAGGGTGATTAATATGCATTTGTGCCATCTAGTCAAATACAGAAACAAACATCCAAACATATGGTAAATATTTCCAATGAAAGTAAAAGAAATTTTGCAATACTCCTCCTGGTTCTGATAATGTTAAATTTATTATTTGAACGTTTTTAAATAACCAGTTACAATATATAAGACATCTCTTCATTCTTAGCAGATAGGCAGAGAGGCAAGACGTATATGGAGAGGTATATATATGTTATTGGAATGAGTTATATAATTAGATTAGCTTTCAAAAAAGTAGGCTATTTATCAGGTTAATAAACATTTTCAGGTACGGACCTATCCTGTTACACAATCATAAATGAAACGGTGCTTTCTTGGCTGTGTAGTTATAGGATGTCTGTGCATCACATGTTTTGAACCTGCTGAGTGTCCCCCTATTTTTCCTGAGTTTCAGTGAGAACTGAGAACACTTTGCATGTCCTCAAGAAGCATTCAGCAGAGGAGCAATTGGAAAGAAAAGAGACACTTCAGTGGAGAGAGATAAGATCTGCTTATCTGCTTTTATGTGCATGTGTGCACACACACATGCGCCTTCATTTCCTTTATGGTTATGTATGTGTATGTGCGCATGCACATGACAGATCAAGATTTTACATGAAAATGTGTGAAAAAATGTTGCCTTTCTAATCTTGCTATGAGCTAGACCATATGACTATGTTAGAGAGTTGGAAGGAACCTCTGGTGCAAGTGTCTGAAATCTGATTTAGCTTTCTAGGCTTCTTGGCTGACAGCACACTGTATTTTGGGAATCTACAAGCAAGTATTTAGTAATAAAGATATACTAAGTGGAGTAAGTTCTGGACACCAGTGCAGCTGAATCCCTCAAGTATATTTTCAAGAGCTGGGATTTATAAAATCCAAGTACAATGGCTGTAGCATGCAAAGGCTGTAGAAGTTTCATGGGTAGGGAAGGCAAAGTCAGTGGCAGTGTACATGATAGCGCATGCGGGCAATACTGTGCTATAGTGCCTAAGAGTTTGCAGTCAGGTGTCGATCACTAATGCAGCAGAATATGCCCTATGGCCACCAGTATATGGTTTGAAGAACAGATAGCATGTTTGGCCATAAAACACAGTGACTGTCCCCGGGGTCAATTACAGGTAGAGCAAACAGAATGGGTGTTTCTGACAGCAGCTTGAGGTAGACGGTACTGCTCATGCTGTACTGGCTTTGGGCATATTTCCAGGAGCACTCCTGAAGTGAACTGTTAAGGGCTGTGTTTCTGCAAGTTCACAGATGTAGGTATCTGACGTAGCTATTCAATTTGCAGCTTGGGGATGACTTCCCATTTGCAGCTTGAGGATGACTTCCCAACTCCATTAGAAGGTCTGTACACCTGTCTGGTGAATGAGAGGTGATGTTAACATTTAGAATATGGCTTATAGAAGTAAAATTCAAGAAACAGTCAACTACAAGGGAAGGGAGGATGATAAAACATCTCATTACATTCATGCTAAACTCACAGTGGGACCAATGCATTTAGACTGTTTTAAGAACTGATTGTTGTTGGAAAACTGTTAACTAATCCACTAGAAAAACTTTTCTGCATTAGTAAGATTGTCTGAGTGAAATTCTGTGTGAGAAGGCTTCTTTGATACTTCTAGTGAGTGCATGCTTGTGAAATCGATTCCAGGCCGTCTAATAGTCTAATGGTGAAATCCTGGACACTGGTCTTCCAAGTACAAGGCTCATGTCCTCAGCAAAGAAGGCAAGCACAGAGAATGTCATACAAGTCTTACAGTAAAAGAAAACAAAATTGAAGGGAATTTTGTGCTTGTGTATGTTAGGAAGACTATGCAGCCTGGAAATGGGAAAAACTATTTCCTGCTCAGCCTGGCCTTTGGCTCTTTAATGTATTGTTCTGTTGTTGCTTTCTGCTTTCTAGCAGTTACCCATGTGTGGTATATTGCAAGATCATTACGTCACTTGTCATGGTGATGTGTATGTTCCTTACATTTTCATTAGCTGTATAAATGTTTTATCTCTACTGCAAAAGCTTATACTAAATACTAGTAGCTAAGAAAATTCACCTCCTTGGGTTTATCATGTACAAAAAAATATTTAAATCCTATTGCATGTTGTGATCTCTTAGGTGCTAATAATAACAAAATATGCCACCTGTGATAGTCATGTTCTCACTTCAGAATTAAATGAAGTAAATCACTGAAGATTTGAAAAACTGTTTTAGTACTTTATGCAAACTGAATATTGGTTTGAATGCTAATCAAGCTGACAAAGTAGCTATAGGAGGCAATTTTGCATTTCTTTCAAGGAAGGATCAAGATACTTGATACTGTTTTCTTTGGTAAGGAATGATGCATGGAAAAATACCTGGTACAGTGATCCCTGCTGTCGGTGTTGAGAAATGCATATATACATTCTTTGTTAATGTGAATGCAGATATGGTGATACTCAAAAAGGATTTTACAAGTATTTGGAAACCATTAAATATAACTTATGACTTTTTCTTGTATTTTCACAATTTGAAACGGCAAATTTAAGACCTCAGAGTCTCCACGAAACATTGCATGGGAAAGGGCGGGTTTGGGAGAGCACTTAAAGTTAGTGCAGTGAGGGGTAAAAAAGATAAAGCTGGAGAAAATTGCAGTTGACTGGAATCAAACTGCACTAGTTGCTTACAATTGATTGTGTGTTGTTCAACCACAAAGATAAATTAGAACATAGAATACTGCAATAGAAAAGTGGTTTAGATGTCATAGAGACAGTATGACTATTTTTATCTCTCAGTTGTAAACCATAGCCTACAGTGGCTGAAATGACATTGAACTGTTTTTCTCTTTGATGATTTACAGCCTGTGTAGTGCATTTGTAGGAGCAGATGTCACGTTTTATGTATCTGAAAGTGTCAACACTGATGACTTATGTCTGAAGATTCGGTGCATGAATCAATAGAATGTAGTGATTTCCATTTCTTAAAAGAGTTTTTCCAACATAATAAAAAACACATAGTGAATTTTGGTCATTATAATGCTACTCTTGAACTCTCTTCCCTCCCTCCCCCCTGTATTTTACACTACCAGGAGATCGTTATTTTACAAAATCCACTTCTCACCCCATAAGCGCAAATAGCTATGGGTAAACTGTCTTCTCTTTTGCTTAACCTGTTTAATTTGGTGTACAAAGCACTTCATTTTATTTTGAGAAATTAATAATCAAAAAACTTGGATTCATTGATAAAAGAAAATGCATCAATGTTATCTTACTAAGAATTATACCAAGCAAATCTAGACAGATCTCATCCCCCCAGCCTTCTCCTATATTTCCAAATGATACTGTCTGAAAAATTTGGGAAAAAATGCTTGTCATCCTATTAAAACAAAAAGTCAAATTTGCATTTAAATGGAAAATATATCAAACATTTAGCATCTGCAAACCTGGAAGTTTTATTTTATTCTTAAAAAAAAAAAAAGCTACGTAAGTTTTTAGTTCACATATGTGCAATATTCCATGTGTGTAAAGGGGTTTCTTTATGTAGTCACACCCTCACAAAATCATATGAGAAAGTACTAGTTTAATTTAATATTTTTAATTCTATATGTGGAAAATCTACCAGTATAAGCAGGAATTTATGTGGAAATAAAGGACAGAAAATTGCTTTTTAGAATTATATTAATACTTCTGCATTAAAAACAATGAGCCAGATGTGGTCTGTGCAGGTGTTGGGTCGCACATCAAAGATTTGATTGGAAAATGTCCTTAAAAAAGAGGACTTTTTTACATTTTCCTAATTCTACACCCAGGAAAACCTAAGCTGGAGGAAAACAGAGCCTAAAGTTCAAAAATATGTATGAGTTTCTACAGCAGGATTCCTTTTTCTTATTTTGCACCTCAAGTACTTCCACCAGAGCAGTACCTTCACAGTGAGTGTAAGTTTCTTACTTCAGGCATGTGAGAAGGGGTATTATGGGCCCTGACCTCTGGGTTTGACTCCATCTGCTCAGCCAGTCTGTTCTGCAGCCACACGTGGGTTTGCAGACTGCAGAGGGTTCGAAGGGATGCTTCTGGAAAGGCAGTATGCTTCTCAGTTTGCTATACGCAGAGCAAAAGTCTGAGTATAAAGGAGATATTTCATGTCTAGATCTCAGCTGGTGACTCCTACCTATATTAGTTCATCAGAGTTGTCTTCCACAAGGGAGAAATGGAGTGTGGTACTGTGATCTCAGTTTGAACTGAAGGTGGTTAAATTGTACAAGGAAAGATGTGGTGTTTTTAATTTTGGGAGTAGATGTGTTTGCTTTTCAGTCATTGTCATAATACACCCAGAAGCTAAGGGTTTTCCTGATGGCTGATTACTGTATGATGTCACATGTAATTGCATGAACAAATTTTCTCATTCTCTGCAGCAGTGTGGCTGTGGATTATTGGTGTCAAAAGTGCTGCCTAGCACTGCAGGAGATCAGAGAAACTGGTAGAGCATTTCTTCACATTTCCTCAAACCTCTCTATTGCAATTCAGTATAACATTAATATACTGACAGCCTTACAGAAACAGGAGTTACAGTAAGGATGCTGAAATAGCTATGCTACAGTGCATTTAATAGCAGTGGTAATTATTACCATGGAGCTCCTGTGTCGTGCTAAGTGTTTAACAGGTTCCTGCCCTGAGGAACTTGCAGCCTTCATGGTGCTCATGACAGACGGGCAAAAATGTGATGCAGCTTCACACAGAAAGTGTCAAATTCCAACAAGCAGAACATATAAATTGTTTCCTCTGCTATGCCAGGTCTTCCCCAGTCTGCCTAAGGTATCTATCATTAGCTGGGGCTTGATCCTGGACAAGCTGAGCTTGCACAGTAGCAAGTGCTGACCTAGCTGAAGAATTATCCTTCTGATTCTAGACCTGTGTTTCCCAACTTCAGTGCTGTAACACAGATACTCTTTCCTGATTTTTTATTAACATTTATAGACATCACTGTGAATTCTTCCACAAAAGCTTGTCCTTTTTAATCAAAAATGTCTGCAAAGAAGTTGAAGGCCTGGAAACCCAAATATGGTGCTTTAGGGATATTTGGAAGTTAAAGTTAATGTGCTTTGTATACTTGTTTGTATTTCTGCATTAATCTCAGAACTCTGAAGTCCAGTTATCATCATACACTTTCTGTTGTCACCAAACTTGGCTCATACTGGGAGATGTCTTTCAACTAAGAAAGTCGGTTGCCTTACCAGAGTTGTGAAACAGCACCTCCAGCAATCACTTCAGTGATTTTTCCAGTTAGGAATACATATTTTCTTTGCTAATGGTTGAAGTTTTCTAAAGGGAGAGGCTGTGGCTTGGTTTACACAACACCAGGCCTGCTGGCAACAGACAGGGCACACCTGTCTCAGAGGGGAAAAGATCATTGCACAGGAATTAGTAGGGCTTATTGAAAGAGCTCTTAACTATGGTTGAAGGAGGAATGGGACAAAATTGCTAGAGATAAGCCTGAGGGCAGCAAGCCAGTGTTTGAGGGATGATATGCTAGTGAGGTCCTTTGGTCTGCTGTCTCAGTGACGGTAGGAGATAGAGATCCAGGTGGCAGCAACGACACGAGAGTTACTGATGTGTTAAGAAACCACAGAAGGGCTTGAGACTGGCCGTGTAGGAATAGGACTGTTCCCCTAAAAAAGGTGGCAGAATCAATAGCCCAAATGAATTGCATCTACACCAATGCACACAGCATAGGCAACAAACAGGAGGAGCTGGAATCCATTCTGAAGCAGGAAAACTATGACACAGTTGCCATCATGGAAACATGGTGGGATGACTCGCACAACTGGAGTGCTGCAATGGATGGCTATAAACTCTTCAGAAGGGATAGGCAAGGAAGGAGAGGTGGTGGGGTAGCCCTGTATGTTAGGGAGTGTTTTGATTGTCTAGAGCTCGATGATGGTGATGATAGGGTTGAGTTTTTATAGCTAAGAATTGGGGAAGGCCAACAAAATAGATATCAAGGTGGGAGTGTGTTAGAGACCGCCCAACTAGGATCAAGAGGCAGGTAAAATATTCTATAAGCAGCTAGGAGAAGTCTCACAATCACTAGCCCTTGTTCTCATGGGGGACTTCAATTTAACAGCTGTCTGCTGGAAATACAGTACAGCAGAGAAGAAACAGTCTAGGAAGTTTCTGGAGTGTGTTTAAGATTGTCTTGGTTTCAGCTGGGATAGAGTTAATTTTCTTCCCAGTAGCATGGTACAGCGCTGTGTTTTGGATTTAGTAGGAGAACGATGTTGATAACACACTGATGTTTTGGTTGTTGCTAAGTAGTGCTTACCCTAAATCAAGGACTCTTCAGTTTCCCATGCTCTGCCAGTGGGCAGATGCACAAGGAGCTGGGAGGGAGCATAACCAGGACAGCTGGCCCAAACTAGCCAAAGGGATATTCCGTACCACAGAACGTCATGCTCAGTATCTAAACTGGGGGGAGTTGGCTGGGAGGAGCTGATTGCTGCTTGGAGACTAGCTGGGCATTGGTCAGCAGGTGGTGAGTAATTGTATTGCACATCACTTGTTTTTTTCTTGAGTTTTATTGAGTTTTATTCCTCTCTCTCTTTTTGTTATCTCCCTTTTCATTACAATTATGCTTAGTAGTAGTATCAAATTTTACTTTATTTCAGCTATTAAACTGTTCCTATCTCAACCCACAGGTTTTATCTTTTTCTGATTCTTCTTCTCCCCATCCCACCTAGGGAATCAGGGGGAGTAAGTGAGCAGCTGTGTGTTACTAGGTTGCTGGTTGGGGTCAAACCATGACAAAGAACTTCCTGACAGTGCTGGTGCGGGAGCCAAGTAGGGCAGGCACCCCACTGGACCCGTTATTTGCAAACAGAGAAGGACTTGCAGGTGATGTGATGGTTGGAGGCCGTCTTGGGCATAACAATCACAAAATTACAGTTTAAAACTCTCAGAGAAGTAAGGAGGGGGGTCAGCAGAATGGCTTGGACTTCTGAAGGGCAGACTTTAGCCTAGTCAGGAGCCTGGCTGACAGAGTCCCATGGGAGGCAGTTCTGGAGGGCAGAGGAGTCCAGAGGAGTCCAGGAAGGCTGGGCATTCTTCAAGAAGGACACCTTACAGGCACAGGAGCAGGCTGTCCCCATGTGCCAAAAGACGAGCCAGCGGAGAAGAAGACCAGCCTGGCCGAACAGAGAGCTTTGGCTGGAACTCAGGAAAAAAGGAGAGGTTATGACCTTTGGAGGAAGGGACAGGCAGCTCAGAAGGAGTACAAGGATGTTGTGAGATTATGCTGGGAAAAAATCAGCAGGACCAAAGCCCAACTCGAAGTTACCTCACTACTGACATGAAAGACAATAAAAAATGTTTCTGTAAATACATTAGCAACAAAAGGATGGCTAAGGAGAATCTCCATCCATTATTGGATGCAGAGGGGAAACACAGTGACAAAGAATGAGGAAAAGGCTCAGGTACTTAATGCCTTCTTTGCCTCAGCCTTTAATAGTAAGATTGATTTCTTCTCTGGATACCCAGCCCCCTGAGCTGGAACACAGGGATGGGGAGCAGAATGAAGCCCCCATAATCCAAGAGGAAATGATCAGAAACCTGCTACACCACTTGGACACTGAAAGTCAGCACACTCTTCCTTCTTTACCAAGGAGATAGGAGACCTTCCAGTGAGTATTGCTAATAAAGCTGAGCATTTCATGATGTTTATTATTACTGTAAAAAACAGAAAAGTGTAATCTCACCAGATTAATGTATGCAATAATTCAGTATTTGTGGAATCTGATGTTTAGCAGAGCTGGGGATACAATTCAAATGTCAGTCACTCAGGCACAGGGTGTTCACAAAGCTGTTATTAATGTGATCACACTAAATTTGTTTGAGACTCACCACCCCCCTCAAATTCTTGTCTTCATTATTTGGCAGACAGTTATATAAAGTAGTAAAACATATATTTCACCTCCCTATATGGATTGATCTGCACACAAAATAAAAGTTCAGTTGGTTTTACTATGTTTTTCAAATTTCTACTATAGTGAGGAGAACTGTGGTTCTAGATTCAGAGAAGGCTTGTTTGCTGTTAAGGCTTGAGGGTGGTAATAAATCGTTTCCTCTTCTTTGAGCTGATTTTATAGATTAATATGTCATAGCTACATAAGAGAATACTATTTTTCTGCTAGACTTCTGCCTTACACAGTGCTGAGCTGTGCAATGAACACAAAAAAAATATTCAAGAATGTTTGTTCATGAAAGCTGAATCCTCTCTTGGGGTCTGCCACAGTGTGCCCCATCTGTATCCTAAGAGTACAGAATTCATAAAAGGGGATCATGGCTAGCCTTTCCAACACCATTTACTTCTCAGGGCTTGTCAATGACATTATTCTGGATAGTTTAAACAAATATTGTGATACCAGCTTTTAAGCCAGCTGTCTGTGAGTGTCTTTGTGAAGCATACTGAATAGCAACACCAACAAATATGTATTTTTTCTCCTTGACATCTTTGGATGGTCTGCTTTGTGATGAGACTAAACTAGTAAATTCATTCCTAGCAGTCTCAAAGGCTATTTAGAAATGAGGCTCAAACCATTCCATGGGTCTCATTCAGAGCAGCTGTAGCAGCAAGCTTGTGTGTTAAACTGGGGAAGTGCATAGCTCATTCTAGCTAATTCTAACTAGAACAAATGCGTGGCACAGGTAAAAGTACAACGATATTGCTGTAAATGAGTTGATGATTGAATGAGTGTGTTGGATTTATCTAAATTGTAATTTAGTCCTCATGGTCCATTTTGGTTTGGGACCAGTTTCCATTTTCAGTAAAAAGTTTTTTCATGGAAGGAAAATAGTATCTTTTCAACACTGTACACAAGAACGACATTCTTGTCATTCCACAGACTAAATATTAAAAAACATATTTTGCACTCTCAGAAAAGTAGAGCTGTAAAACCAAAATGTATTTTACAGTACATAATAAGTTAATTTCAGTTTAAATTAAAAATGTATTAAAAGTGATGAAGAAATTAATTGCATACTTTTCAAATTGCTTAAATCCAATTTTTCTGTACAAAGAAAGAAACTGAAAATACTATAATAGTTGATGAAAATTTAGAAATCCACACAATTTGTCAAGAGTATGTTCATAAGAAGTTTTTGTTATGGAGGCAAATGCTTCCCTTGTTTTCATTGGCATAAATATATGAAAAGTTTAAAACTTTGTTATTTGAGATTGAATGTATAGTGTCAAATTCCAGAGTTATTTTGTATTATTGAGCCCAAACATATCAAATTCATGAAATCTTGGGGATGTGAAATGAGCTGATTTACAAGGTTCTGTAGCTTATTAAATTTATGCATACTATTCTGTTTTTCAGCATGTTTCATTTATACAGGAGAGACCCACTGTCACATTGTTATTTCTAAAACTGAACATGAAAGTCTGTATTTTCATGATTCAAACAGAAAAAGTATGAAATATTTGTAAATAATTAAATATTTTCATCCCTAGCAGTATTGTGTTTCTGAGCAATGAAACTGTCCTTTTTCATTGCCCTAAATGCAATTTTTTGCAGAGAATATTAAGTGGAAAGCAGATTTAGGTTTTTAGACATCAGAAAACCTACTCAAAAACTTGGTGTTAAAACATTCATATAATTACATCATGATGCATATTTCCTAGGCATAGTCTTGAGTGGTGAGATGGTATAAGGGAAGATCCATATTTCTGTGATAGCTTATAACACTGCAGAGCCACCAGAGTGGGTGGCAAAAGTGTGCCTTAACTTTACTGCTCTTTGTAGAGCAGTCAACTAAGCTGCTACAGGTACGCTAACAAAAATGGCAGCTTCGGGTGAACAGGTCTGTGGAAGGAAACAGATGGTGCCAAGGGCTGGCATGGGCTTGCTGCCTTTTGTTGGTGCATTTATTTTTTGGAGGTGTATGACTTTGTATCAGTTCAAATTTGACTGGTCCCAGAGAGGTAACACTCATTAACAGTTGCAGTACATCTGGCAGTTTTGTTTCATCCAAAAGTAACCTGTTTGTCTGCTTCACAATAACTTTATGCTGAGAAATTGCTATGAAAATACACTTCTCATCAGTTTAATACCAAAGTAAACAAATCCAGTGCCAACCTGTGGAGAAGAGCAATGAAAGCGAAGTAGGAGTTAAGGGGAATTGAATAACTAATGTACAACTTCTTTCTTTGTGCTCAAAAAGTTTGGGAGGAATTCCTGATGCTTTTGCTGGAATTGCAGCAGACTGCCTTACTTTGTAACTTGTATTGTAACATCAAGTCTTGACTCTGTGCTGTCATGTACAGCTACTATGTGGAGTAGGACTAATCAACTGTAGGACATGCAGTGTTGCAGTTGCAAGAAAGATTTGTAGGACATGCAGTGTTGCAGTTGCAAGAAAGATTTGTTGGACAGCAAGTGTTCATGTTGAAGAATAATTCTTCCAGACCGTCATTTATTTCAATTGTTGCAGTTTGTTCATGTTTAAGGATTTGGCTTTCTTAAGAGAAAAACAGAGTAAAAAAAAAAAAAATAATTGATTCAGCAGTTTTATGATAAGCCTTTGGAACTCTCTAAGCATTAGTCATTGAGTTTCCAAATAAATGTTTTATTATTAGTGCTTCCTATAATATCTCTAGCATTTGGTGGATACCACTGGTAACTTACACTGCACAGTCTCAAAAGAGTGTGGGGTGTTGGGAAAAACTAAGCTTACCTAGAGTTTAAAGTGGCAAGGAAGGACAGCAAGAAGAGCTTCTGTTATTATTGCCTCAGTCCCCACTGACAAGATCTCCTGCGCTTTTGAGCCTAGAGACAGGATTCAAGGAAGAGAGGGTTTACCAGCAGTGGAAGAAGATCAAGTCCATGATCTCTTAAGAAATGTTGACTCACACAAATCCATAGGATTGGATAGAGAACATCCAGGATGCAAAGAGAGCTGGCGGATATGATTTTGAGGTCATTCTGCATTGTCGTTGAAGGGTTGTGGAGATTGTAAGAGATTCCCAATGATTGGAGGCAGGCAATGTTGTAAACATCTTCAAAAAGGGTGAGAAAGACTACCCAAGGAACTACAGGCTGGATAATAAAATAATTTTGGTTCCTGAGAGAATCATGGTATGTGTCCTCTCAGAAACTGTTTCTGCACACATGAAAGAGAAGGTGCCTGGGAATAGCAGCATGGATCTCCCAAGGGTCAATCACTCCTAATGGTCTGTTTGCCATCTGTGGTGAAATGACTGAATCTGTGGATGAGAGGAGAGCAGTGAATCTTTGACCTTGACTTCAGGAAGGCTTTGACACAAACTCCCTCATCGTCCTTGTATTCAAGTTGAGGCATTACAACCTACGTGTAGGAAACTGGCTGCCTTGTCAGGCTCTGAGTGTAACAGTTAATGGTTCATACACTGCCTTGAGGCTTATTACAAGCAGAGTTCTTCAGGGGTCTGTCCTGGGACCTAACGTGTTTATTATCTTCATCAAAGACCTGGAGAAGATGACAGTGTACACTCTTGTCAAGCTTGGAGATGACCAGAAAGGTCAGTTGATATGCTTGTGGGCAGTGTCACCACCCAGACGCACCTAGATGGGTTGGAGGAGTTGTCCAACAAGAACCTCATGAATTCACAAATGCAAAATGCAAAGTCCTGCACCTGGGCTGGACCAACCCCTGCACTGATGCAGGCTGAGGACTCTCTGACTAAGGTCTGATTGACTGGGATGCTACTGAAAATGGTCTGGGTATCCTGATGGTCAGTGGGCTGAACATAAGCCCAGCAATGAGCTCTGAAGTGGGCAAGACTAACGGCTTCCTGGGATGTATCAGCAGGCCTGTAGCCAGTAGATCAAAGGATGTTATTATTCCCTTTTCCTTTATACTCATTGTAGCACAGAATAATTTGGAAT
This sequence comes from Falco rusticolus, assembly GCF_015220075.1. Lineage (NCBI taxonomy): Eukaryota > Metazoa > Chordata > Aves > Falconiformes > Falconidae > Falco > Falco rusticolus. The sequence continues at coordinate 45,455,762 of NC_051189.1, forward strand.
AACTTGTCCAGTTTTGGTCTCCTCAGTACAGAAATAGTTTGTAAACTGGAATAATTTCAATGGAAGGCCACCAAATTTGTCAGGGAAAGATCTAGGAATGAAGATTCAGCCTAAATAAGAGGTGGCTTTGGGGTACCTAACAGCAGCCCCCCAGAATCCACAAGGGAATTTCTGAGAAGGCAGGGCCATGTTTTTAGTGAGGTGCACAATGGGTAGACAAAGATTGTTTATAAATTGAACCATGGGATGTTCTTACTGAACAGACAGAAAAGAAAATTCTCTGTGGGAATAATTAAGCCCATGCAACAAGTTACCTGGAGATACTGTGGAATCTCTGTCCCTGTAGGTTTTCAAGACTGACCTGATCAAAGTTCTGAGCAACTTGATCTGAGTACAGTGTTGAACCTACGCTGGACAGGAGGTTGGACAGGTACCCTGCTGGGGTCTTTTCCAACCTCAATGTGTCTGTGATACTACCCCAGACAAATCTCTACAGGTTCTGGGAGACTGCCACCCACATTTTGTATTGCCAGCACTTCATGAATCTTATGTTAGCTTCAATAGTTGGAATAATTAAATATCGTCGTGAGAATTTCCAAGAGCCAGTGTGGACATTTCTGAGACTAGTGACAAGAAAATACAGTGGATTTAGGTGCCTCACAATATCTTGCTTCAATCAAGTAGTTGAGTCAGTAGATTTTCTAGCTGAAGAGCTGAGTGACAGCTAGTAATCCAGAGCTTCTTGTAACATTTTTTTAAGTGATCATTACTAAAGGAAGCTATTGCAGTCTTATTCAGTATATGACATGAGTAAATTGCTGAATAAATAATTGTTCTGGACATTCTTCAAATAAAGCTTATGTCTGGATCAATAAGTTATTCAATAACTTAACTCCATATAATTTAGGTTTTTAACTATGTTTTTTTATGAAGTGTTTCATTTTAGTGTTCATTCTTCAGATTATTTTCTGTTCTTTCTAACTGTTAGAGCTGATTAGTAAGGGTGCTTTCGCTAAAGGATTATATTAAATGGCCATGTTACAGTTATGCAGTTTACCTCAAAAACGTTATGCAAAAGAGAATCTGACCCCTGACCCTCCATATCGGTCTTGGAGGTGGAGCATGGCGTGTTCAGGCAGCAAGCAAGGTCTGTACTACTAAATAGTCCTTTGTATGCCTACCGTGGTTGCGGCTGTTGTGTGTGCATTGTAAAAGGAGGTGGTGGGATAGCAAGCAAAGCTCCTCTTACTCCAGCTGGAGTGGAACAGGAGCTGCAGTGATGTTAAGTTGAACACTGTAGGTCTATTTGCAGTGCTGCAAAATAGTATTTAATATTACCCATTGTTCTGGCAGACATAAAAAATACTTAGAAATGGCATAAACTTTCAGTTCTACACTGTCTTGCTCTTTTTAGTTTTCATTCTATTTTGAACATTGTTATTTCTCTTTTGAAAACATTGTATGGAATGATTGTCATTGGTAGTGATGCAGGAAGACAAAAGACAGTTTTCCTTTCATTGACTCTGTCGACCATACAGGCTCAAAATAGCAGAGATGTTGTTTTGATTGGTAAATTGAGTAAGTTTGACACAGGAATGAGAACATAAAAGTGTGTACAACTTGATTTTTTTAGTGGTTATGTACATATATACACTCTAGAGAGCATATATGTTTTAGCTTTTTGTGGACTGCCTTAAAAACTAAGCGTTTTTTGATTTATGGCCAGTTACCTGCTAAACAACATCTGTAGGATTTTGACAGAGTTAATTGTACAAATCTATGACTGAAGTGGATGGTGGTAAAATGCATGATCCTGCCTGAACTTGACAATGTTGAAATCTCTAATTTGAAGCCAAATGTTATATGCAGAACTTATTGGAAGAGTAAATTAATCTTGATTTATTACTTCTTGTGAGTTAGGAGTTCCATCACAAATATTTTCCCTCTGTATACTTGTCAGAATAATTTCCTAGTGAATTTAACTTATTTTCCCTGTTCTTCGCTGCTTAACTATAAATTCTCACTCGGTCATTTGAGTTTAGTTTCGTATGCCATCCTTTCCATCTGAACAAGTTGTTTGTACACAGTCCGCTTTCTATGAGTTTTAGTTTAATTTTCTTCCTGTGCAAATCTGGTTAATCTTCTTTCCACTTGAGGTCTTATCTGAAGTCCATAGAAGTAAATGTGGGAGTCTTTCCAATCATTTAGCATATGCACAAGATGCAGAGATATTTTCTTCTCACTGCTGTAGCATTGAACAGATTCATGATCTGAGAGTACTCTGGTAGCATTTGGCAGCAGATTTGAACACTTCTTGCTAAAAAAAAATTTTTTTTTGTAGATTGGGTGATCCAGATCTAAGGGGCCTTGTCTGCAGTCATGCCAACAAAGTTATACTTCACAAAGTTGGAGATTACTTTTCTTCCATTTCAGCTAATATTACATCTTCAAACACAAGAGGTAAAGGAGCACTTCTAGCTATGATCTGTAGAATAAATTATTGGTAAGTGAAGTCAAGCAGAAAGGCTCAGAGGCCATTTTGGAATGGGCTGTCAAAGGGCATGATGCCTGCTGCTTTGCAGGAGCCATTATTATTCCTTTGCTCAGGAGACAATCCTTGACATTGTCAAGTCTCTCCAGTCTTTGCTATTACTTTAATGTGCTCTTTTTTTTTTTTTTTTTGAGGTTATACTCTAGCTGGCTGTGTTTAAGTCAGAGAACACTGGCCTTACAAACCCCAAGTGAAACTGGCCTAAATCTGTGTTGTGTGCAGACATATGTGAGGTAATGTAGGCCTCTTCTCTTTTGTTTCCGAATGGTCAGCTGCTTTTACTGTCTGTGGCTGTGACAGGTACTTGCTCAAGTGACTCCGTTGCTTGTTTGCCTGCTCTGTACCATAGAGAAAAGAAACCCACAAGGGAAACGGCCCGAGTTTCACCTTTTGAGTGACTTGTTCTGTATGTGGGTGATACTGCTTTTCTTTTTATGTCTGTTGTAGTTTTACCGCTCTGTCTTTTAGATTATGTGTTCCTGCCTCTCACTGAATGTTGTTTTCATCTCCGCTTAAAAGTGAGTTTGTCCAGATTTAATTAACAAACCTGAATTCTCAAATGTTAGCTGTAATGCACTCACCTGGAATACTTTACAGATGTTCCTAAACATTAGCAGAGTAGATAAATACACCCATGTTAGACACTGCTAACACCAAAGTAAAAGTAGTAATCGGGTAGTTTTGCACTTATTTGGCTTCTTTTTCTGACAGCTTGCCACCAGAGATCAAAGAGCTTTCAAAAGACATTTAAAAATAAGTCTTCCACAAAACACTCAAATAGGGATTGATGTTGTATCTTTGTTATTTTGCTGACATTGGCATAATGAAATATTTCACCTAAGTCCACAGAGGGAAATCAAAACCAGGACCAAGAATGGAGTTTCCAGATTTTTCACTGGCTGTCCAGTGGCAGTATTTATCGCTTTAGGAAAAGGAGCTGAGGTCCTTTTTAAAGCAACCAGAACCATGTGTATGGTAGTGCAACTCAACAGATCACCACTGCTTCTGCTGAAATATTTAAAATTCTGATAAAATATTTATGAAATATATTTCACAGCCTGTTATTTATTCTTAAATTTAAAGTGCACTTACATTTATTGCAGAATATCTAAACTGTATTAGAGGTGAACCATGACAGGGGTCCAAACCAAAACTGACCATATCAAACTATGGCTTTCATTTAGTCTGTCAGTGAACAACAACAAAAAAGAATATTTTCTCATTATTTTATTCTAAAAAAGGCTTTTTATAGTTCTTGTTTAATATCAAAACTTTGACTCTTTTGATGTATTTGTCAAATTCACACACCTAATAGATCAGAAAATCCTCACTCACTTCTGATGTATTGTGAGCAATAGGAGTTCTTAATAAGTATGTACTAAGTACATATTGTATATGGGTTGTGAAAATGCAGATTGTAGTGTCCATTTTATAGTTTGTTATCTGTTGTAGATATGACATATACTCTCTCATACTTGGATACTTTTTGGCTGGTTTTCTTCAAAAAGAGTTTTAAAGGAAATTCAAAGCTAATGATCTGTTGTTGTGGGGAACTCTACTATCACATTAGAAATCTGCTCTTACAAAATCAAACATATGGTAACATTGCACCATATGTTGATTTTTATATTTAGTAAATGCATAAATATGATATAACCTTTATAAATTTCATTCTGTTTTATTTTGACTGATAGGGCTTCATCTTCAAATGGAACTAAATACACTTCTTCCAAAGTGTGTCATATTGTTGTATTCCCTAAAAAATCAATGGAAGTTATTAGTACAATGTGGAAAATATTTCCTGTAATTTGTGTGTGTGTACACACACCTACTAAACTTATGCAGCGATGCATAGGAGAAATGCAGGAGATACTACAGCTGCTGAAATGTGTACCTCAAGTGTGTATATTTTTCTAACTGTAGAATCTTAATGACTTTATGGCAGAGATTTACATGAGAAGTACAGTATGTGAAAGCTCAATTTGAATGCCTGTACTTTTTTCTGTACTTTTTGAACTTCTGAACCCATTAAATCATATTAACATTTGCCTTACTGTTACCCTTATTATTAACCTTGCCCCTACCCACGAACTTTGTCTGTTTTTTGGTTTCTTTTCTCCTCCCTCTGTAGAACTTATGGAAACACTTTGGCCATGTTGTAGTAGTCCATTTTCAGTGTTATGTTAAGACTTGAAGAGCCAAATGTAACTCAGTATATTTCAGTTTTAACTCCTTCTCTGCATGCATTCTTGTGGAAATCAGTTTTCCAAGGAAATGCAGAATTACATGCCTTCCATTGAAGAATGAAGCATCAAGACCAGCCAAGGACAAATTTATTAAAAACAATGGGTTAAAGATGTCAAGCAAAATAATACTCACTGCCCACCATAAAACCACACAATGATTCCTTACTCCTTTACGTTATTTAGCTTGTGTAATAGCTCACACAAGGATAAATGCTGTAGCTGATACCACTATTCCTATTGTGCACATTCCAAACATAAGTGCTCCCTGTAGCTTTCTTCAGAAAGTGTGAACCAGATTAGAAGAGGAAGAATTTCATCTCCTCTCTAACAAGCCCTTATCCCATCCTTCAAAATATTTTCCTTAAAATGATAAGACATATTTTATCTTTTTTAGTAACTATCTGTGCAACAATTTCTAAGCTGTTGCCTGCTTTGAACTTTCTTCTACCTAAAGTGTCCTCACTGCTTGACTTCTGTTTTATCTGAATACTGGAGCAAGTATGGAACATAAGTATATATTGCTGGAGAACACAAAGAATCTGATGGGGAGTGGAATGATGAAAAAGGCACATGCAGCCTTCATGGCAGCCATAAGCTGGCACAAACAGGTAGAAGTATGAATGACGCACTAACTTTAGGTAAGCCAGTAGGGCTGTGAATGTACATCTGTTTTACACATGCAATTTGGGCAAGCAGTGGTTTGTGATTGCCAAAGGTGATCCTGAAAACATAAACTGTGGGGATGGGTTTCATATTTTTTTCCTAGTAGAGATGGAAAATGGATGAGCTCAGTGAGTTACTATGATTTTTCGAACATACATGTTAAATTCAGGAAACTCTGTCAGTCATTAGATACACAATGCTCTGCTTGTCGATAGGCATGCAGTGATAATAGGCAGGAACTAGTAAATCAGCTGTAATTGTCATTTACTTGTAAAGGTCTGAGAGTGAAAATTTTTTTTCTTGGACTTGGGTAACAGAATTCTGATGTAACCTGTATTTGTCAAATTCTGCTTTACCTTCATTCTACTTCTTCAAACAACTGTTTCTACATATCTTCAGCGAGACACATCCACTACCTTAAGCAGCAGAGATGGATAGCCTGAGGTTGTCCTGAGAGCTCCCGTTTTATCATTGTACAGGCACAGCATGGCATGCCAGGTGCAACCAGTGTAAGGAGGATTCCAGCATCTCCATCATACAGTAAGCTCCTGTCAGAGAAAAGATCTTATGCAGTGATACACTGGTTAAATTTGACAAAAAACATAGATTGTGTAAATCATGCTGTTTTCATTGATTATAGTCTGAGAGTACATTAACCCTCCTTAAGGCTCCAGAAATCGCTTTCATAAATGTGAGTAGTAGAAGAAAATGTTTAGTGAAGCTTTTCATGTATTAATTCTTTGTTAGAGGATAAAGTATTTTCACACATACAGATATTAAAGCGATAGTTATACTTGGAGTTTTTTTATATTTTTGCCTCCACTGAGCATTTGTTTACTATAACCCCTTGAAGGTTAATTTTCACTTATGTTTTATGGGGGCATATTGACAAGCTTTGAAACACATCTTGTATTATGCCAACTGTATTAATTAAAGCAGTACTCTGGCTGGGGTGAATTCTCAGTGTAGAAAAGAAAGATCCAAGTTTAGAATTAGAAAGCGCTTCCCACAGTTACTCGAGGCTTCTCATAGCAAGGGCTCTAAGGAAAATTGTTTACAATTTAGGGAGTTTTGAAACTGGTTTTGTTCACTTTTAATCTGTGTTTTCTGATTAGGTAGTTGGACTTGTGTGTTTTAACGTTATTTTGAGATTTTTTTTCTCCCTGAACAATGGGACTCCCTTTCTGCTTGAGGAAATATGTGATTTACTCTGTTTTTGAGCTTCAGGGCCAGTGCCTAATTTTCTTTTTATTGCATTCTTAGTTCCTTAGTAAGCAATTTCCTTTGGATTCACTGAACAGAAATTCTTTGGATATCATAATTATAAACTATACATTATGACTTCCTACAGTTAATTTTAAAGAGAGAGATTATAGCATGTAGTTTTTGACTGCTTTTATTTTATTGTCTGTGAGTCTATTAATGCTTGTATATGTAGAGACTTCAGCTGGTAGACTATCAACTAAAAAAGAGCCAGACATTATATTTACTGGAATTCAAAAGCACAACATCAAGTTGCCAAAATAAAATTGCTAGCACACCTTAATCACATTTTTATCACCTCATTCTTCACTCTAAGAAACATATTTCCAACCAAGTTTTATATTAAAGAGATCAAGGCATCTCATGGCTCTGCAAAACCTCATAAATTGGGTGCAAAGTATCCTATAGCAATTCAGAAGTCTATTTTGCTTCTTAAACATTGTGCTAAATTGTTTCTTCTTTCACTAACAGTCTGCAGTAATAAATAATAGGTTGGATTTGTGGGCAGGGATGCAATAATTTCATGTTGCAGTGCCATCAGCCTGTCCATTCATTGACTGCAACTTGGAAATTCTTCCCTGGGAAGACCCTTCATGACTGCTTTTGCCAGTTTGATTCTGCAGGTAGTGCTGTATAAAATGGCTGCATCCATACCCTGCAATCTAACATGCTCTTTACTATTTCCTACTATTGGGAAAAACGTCACATGCACAAAGCTGTTTCCCTCAGCCAAGGGAATCCTTCAATACAGCAGGCAAAACCATCCCTGGTCTTCTTCATAATCCTTACAATTGATCTTCAGGAGAAGGAGAGAATAAGGATTCTGCTGCAGCTTCACGATGTTTCAGTGGTGCTATTTCAGCTCCTCAGGGAGCAGTGAGGACATTGGTCCTGAAGAAAGGTAGTGGACACTTTACACTGTCCCATTCACTTCACAGTGTGCAATAGTTAGGATTCATCTCACATCTTTTACAGATCTTAAGTTTGATACATTTGTCCTAGAGTCCCTTTATAGACAGCAGGAAAAAGTATGCACATTGTATAGACAGTTCAGCCGGTCTGACATGGAAACCTGCTTCCATAGTTGGAAGTTGGGCTTTGATACCGGTCTTTCCTCTGCTTCAATTTTTTGTTTCACTCCCCAGGCAAGATGCAGTCTTTCCCATCCAGGTCTGCTTCATCCTTTTATCCAGATTGCATCCAAGTCTTTCTACAGGTGCTGTGCTTGCGTTAGCTGTCATCTGTCTACTTTGGGGAGGCCTGGTATGAACACAGCAGGGGGTTTAGGAAGCCATGAGGGTGACTTTCTGGGTCTGAGAAGTAGCTTCCACTGTAAAAGACAAGGGAACCTTATTCTTCAGGCTCTGCCTGTCTTTGGACAAAATATAAAAGTGCATTTTCAAAGGTTCCCAGATGCAAAGTAGGACGACTGTTCACTAAAATGAGACTAGAGTAAAATGACAGTGAATAGTTTTAAAATTGCCCACCTTGTTTAACTGAGCTACAATGACCATGCAGTGAAGTCATGGCAGACATCTTCAGTTCATCCACATTACTTGTCCATCTGGCAAGGATATTTATAAATTCCTGAATTTTATGCTGCACTGTAAGGTGTTTCTGAGCAATGTCACTTTTCACTACAGAAGTGGCTCTGTTTCACTGGTAATTTACATTTCCATTAGCAAAACACGTAAGGCCTGAAGTCTTCTTTTGCATATACCCCTCAAAATGACTACTGGAGTCAAGGGGTGCTGAACACAATTTAAGGACAGAATTTAATCAATATTTACAAAGCACTTTGGAGTACTTGGGCATGAAAGGTATCACATTAAATAAATATTATTTTCATTCTGAGTTAAATCCTGAAATCTGTACTTCAAATATTCATGATTTCTGAACTGAGGTAGATATGTGTATATGAAAAGATTTTATTTGGACTAAGTTTGCTTGCTTACTTGTTGATCCTGAATGAAATCAAGATGTTTCTTATTTTGCTTGACTGAAGGAAAAACAGCAACATCCCTTTCTGTAGAGGAATGAAGTTGGGTTAATTAGCATTGATATTATACAACTGTGGGTTGGCTTCAGGGGTGGTGGGCTGGCTGATATAAGTAAGGTGCAGCTGTGGCTGGTTCTGTTAAGAGGTTGGGCAGCCAAGGAAGAGAGAGCAGCTGAGAAAGAGAGAGAGGAAGAAGCAGAGAGAAGAGAGAGAATGTGTGCCCTGGATGAGGAGAGACCAGGAGAAGGCAGTAGAGGGACTGGTGTGAAGAGTGTGTTGGTATGAGATGGTGAAAGACCTTGCTGCAGCTTGATAGTTTGAAGAGTGCTGTGACACCTTTCTACCTCTGATCTTGTTTTCTGTCTGAAAAGTGCAGGCCAGCACAGAAAAGAAAATCAAATTGTTTGTTGATAGTAAAGAAGGACCAAGCCTCTCATATTTTGACATTTACTAACATAGATTTGCTTTTTAAGACATGTTGGGGTGTAAGCCAAATGTAAGCCTGACTGCTTTCATCTATGCTTTCCTAGAAACTGGTGCATCTCAGTAGTCAGACTGTATTATAGTAATGCCCAGTGGTGACACTACACCCTGGGGATGAGTGTTTATTCATGTAAAGCTTGCATACTAAGTAGTGGAAACTGATACTGTAGTAGCTGTCTACTGGAAAAGTGGGATATGTTCTTCCTCAGACCACTGATTAAAGAGCAAAGGCATAAATTTGTGTTCAGCTATCAGGAGAAAAAAAGCCAAGTGATTCCTAGTAGTGAAGTGTTGTTGAACCACCTCTGCCTAGACATCATAGCTTTCAGCTCAGGCTGGAGAGTTAGGGAGAATTACCAAGTTCACAAACACACTAAAGAGCACAGAACCTTCCTCTCTCTTTTTCAGGTCTTCTTTTCCTATCTTTACATACCTCTTCTTTTTACACTGTCTGCTATAAGTATCCTGTTTATCGGTTAATAAGTTGTCTGACAAGATAACCACTTTGTACCTAATTGTTCAGTTTATTTATGTATTATTGATGAGCCTAGACTTGAACTCTGCTTTCCTTAGAGGCTGCTTGATAAATCTGTTGGCTAACCCTATCTAAGACACTGAATTACCTGCTGTGGCATAATACATGATATTGCTTTTGCTTTATATTCTTAAAAGGAGCTGGTTATACATTTCCAATGAGCTGTGTTTAACAGTCAGAAATAATATCAGATATGTAATTCACATTGCTCTCTGTGGTAACGTAAGACCTTCAGTGATGTACTGTAATGCATAAAATATTTCCACAGCTTTTAAGTCAATGTTCTGACTATTTTAGCTTGTAAGGGCTCACGTAGCTAAAAGAACCTCTGAACTGCAAAATCTTGATTATGAGTAAAACTTAGACATGTCAAAACTCTTATGTTGTGTATTAATTATATGATCTGAAAATATTGGAAAATTAATCACCTTATATTTTCCAAGGTAGTAGTTACTATTTCAAATAAGTGAATAAAACACCAATTTAATTTTCTATCAAAACATTAATCTAGTGATGACACATTTTTATGCTATGTTATTATTTCTGAACTTCTGTGACATGTAGGCACTGACATAAGGGAAAGTTGGGAGTATTACAGGAACTGTAGAGCACAGGAAGAAGCAGCAATACTGTATGACTACTGTTTCTGAATTCAGCTATTAAGACCCTGGAGCCTCTGCAAAACCCTGGAGCCTCTTAATACTCTTCTTAGAAGAATATCACAGAACAGATTGTTGTGCATACTAGGAGAGACTAAGTGCTGAATGCAAGAATTCATTTAATGGTTTCCCTAAAAATGAGAAAATAAGCAAACTGCATCTCAAGTAAACCTTAATTTCCTGGGCCTGATCAATGGATGTTCTACTCAATTTTAGTCTTGAAATTATTTGAATTATACCAGCATAGACTCAGGCTAGTACCCTGGTACAGGCCCTGTCTGTGTAAAGGTGTTTGATTCTGAACTGCATTCAAATCAAAGGCATTGTACTCCATCGGTAGATATCTGGTTATTTCAATTGGTGCTTTGGAGTTTTTTTGGAGGGAAGGAGCCAAATATGGTTTTGGTAACTTTTATGCAGCTTTTGTGTATCTGCAAATCGCAGCATGATTTGGCCATTTGATTTTCTCTATTCCTTCTTTATTTATTTTTTTAATTAATAAACACAGAATTAAATTATTCTAGATTGGGAAAGTTTAGTTTAGAAGTGGGTTTGACCATGTGAGTAAAGTTTATTCTGCATATATGTAGTAGAGACATAATCTCAGGTATGACCATTAAAGCTGTACTTTTCAGTGTGTTGTTCCCTAACTTTAAAACTTTTAATATGCATTTCAGCCTTCCAAACACAAAGAACATCTTAAAACAAAAATTATTCAAGCCATTTGTTTCAAGTTCAATGTGCGCTCATTTAATGGTCTTTAGGCATAGAAGATTACAATAATTTTCATCACATATTTTATCAAATCCAGAGGATGGTGTATTAATAATTCAGTAGCTTATACAGAGAGGTAAGAGAATATAATATCGGGCACTAAAATGATAAGGCATATTTTCCATGACATTACTGTTATGCTTTCATTGATTAATAAAATGGCTAAAGAGTCTGTCTAGGCTACGAGATTGCTTAAGTTAACACAACAGTTATTGTACAGTTGGGTAAAACAGAAGCAGATATTGTGATGCTGTGGGGAAAGTGAAACATCAGAAGTTAATATGAAGCCATTTTTCTAGTATAAAAGCATTAGAACAGCTCCATCAAGCTTTAATCACATATATTATACATTTATTTTAAAATTGTTAGCTCATTAGCATTGGTTTTAGCAAAGATTGTTGTAATTATAGTAAGATTAGCAAATACTAAATTTTGCTTCTATTTCAGTGCACTGAAGCACAGGCTGCAATGTGTGAATTATAGGATTATTTGTTTAAAAAGCAGTACTTCTGTATTTCAAGGGGTTTCCTCTTAACAGTGGTGTCACTGTCCAGTTCAAAAATGCTGGCACCCAATTTGCAGGGACTAGTTGTTTAATGCTGGCTAAGGTGGAGGGGAGCCCATGGCCACCTTGCCCATAGATCCTCTCCTAGCCATGTGTTGAAGAGTACCTGCTTCCCTCTGGGTTGCTACATGTGGGGAATGATTGCCAGTGCATCGCAACCCTGCTGCAGCCTGGCTAGCCAGGAAGGAGCTGCACCAGAGCTCCTTTCGTGGTAAGTGGTGAAAATAAAGCACCTCCCTTGTGCCTGCATGGCTCTTTCCAGCATAACAGAGCTCTCAGCTTGTTTCAGTCCATTTGGGGGCTTCAGCAGTACATCAGGTTGGAAACTTTGAAGTGACATGGTCTTGTGAATATTCATTTGACAAAACTATGATTGCCAGGGGTTTGTTTTTCAGTTCTTCCTTAAGTATTTCTCAGGGTTGGGATGTGATTTCTGTTCAAAACTGGCAAGACCAATACCAGAAAATAATGTCCTGTGAGGCACAGAGCTCATCTAGGTGTGAGAGAGATGAATTCAAGTCTACAGCATCATCATTTTTAGAAAGTTAACACGACAAGAAGTGATACGAAAGACTATCCCCCAGTCTGTGGTTATGGTGTACAATTGGTATATGAGGGAATGGCAGAGTAGGGCTGAACCAGGGTTTCCCGCAGTGCTGCTGCATGCTTGAACTGCCACGTTCTTCTGGTTAAAGTGTCTTTTTAATTTTTTGTATAAAATGTTTAAAAGTCAATTTCATAAGATACATTTTGGAAATGCTTTATTTGAAAAAAACATACAGCTCTGACTTGGGCCAAAATCCATGGAACTTCATTTATCGTAGATCATGATATCTACCTAATTATCTGTCAACTTTCCATGCTACTGTATAGGTCAGGAGAAGCTTCCAGAGGTTTCATTTATTAAGGGCTGGGAAAACCCAAAACTTCCTTGTGCAGCAAGGAAGAAGCTGGTGCATACCCCAGTCTAGATGAACTCTGGGAACAGAGAACGTCTTCAGATCTGTTCCTGCATAGCTAGAGCACTACATTCATTTTTTACAGCACATGAGATGATGAAAAGAACATCAGTAACAGGAAGCACTCAAGTGGTTACAAATGAAGAAATGTTTGAAAAAAGTGTATTGTCAGAGAAGGTTAAAGAGATTTAAAACAGGCTTCCTGAAGAAGGGGACAGAGTATCTGTCTTTAAGTGTGCTCACAAGTGTTATTAAAAAGTAAGGGGTCATTAGTCTCAGCAGACTGGAAGGATAGAGAAAGATCTTAAGATAAAACAGTAAAATTGATGAAGAGTTTGAACTGAAAGGAGAAAATGCATGGAAACACCACTGCTGGAGTTGTATCCAAGGCAGAACTTGACAATAAGCTTTCACAGATGCTGTGTGAAACATATTCTGCTATTATTCAAGGGATGGATTTGCCTGCCCAGGGAACTTCCTCCCAGTGCTCATGTGACTGCCTCATGCTGATATGCATGGCCTCTTGGAAAGACAACAGTCATGGTGCTGATAATGCCAGGTTTGAGTAACTTTTGCTATCTGATTTGCTGTGAGGAATGTACAACAGTAATAGATTCAGTGTGTATTGATGGGAAAAGCAGCAGCCAGTGCCGAGGGTAGCACTCTTTCCTCAAGTGGGAGGGAGGAGGTAGAACACTTTTCATCTTCAAAGGGTTTTGGTAAGACAGTAGCAGGTACAACTGTAACTTTATATTTTAGGTCTTTACGTTCAAAACTAAAAAAGAAATGTATTTGTACAGACTTGCCTTTCTTTCTGTTTAAAGAAAATATATCAAATGTATAAAGGAAACACCGTTGCAGACTAACAAAAAAAACCTGTTGTAAGTGATACTTGACAAAAGAGAAACAAAAGATGAGAACAGTCATGGAATAATTTAGTCATAAAACGAACTGTAATCTTGAAGGTCAAATTTTATCTTAAAAGGTATAGAGAGAACACTTAGAATTTTTGAGAACTGATAAGTGATTTCATTACATCAAGGACACATCTTCACTGAAGTTGATAAGAAAAAAAAAAAGTAAAACAACTTTTCCTCTTCTGCTTTTGAGTAATAGTTTGAACATTTCTGATGACATTTACTCTTGAGTGACCTATTCTGGGACAGAGTACTGCAAACTTTTCTACATTGCTCTATCAGTGTATCTCAGCTTGATCTGTAGACAATCTTAGCAAAGCAGTAAGTCAAACTACAAGCTATGTCAAGGTTTTGAATCTGTTCCAACTGGAAATACAAAAACTTTTGTTATGTTCAAAAGTGGAATTTGAAGCGTGTGGGGCTCCAGCTTCTTGTTTTTTGCAGGCAGGGAAATAAATGTGTTACATTCTTCATGAAAATAATCCTGGTGAAATTAACGGACCTCTTCATATATCAGAGTAACGGTGGATGGAAGTGGGATTGTCCACGTGGCTGCCATGGTAGTTGTTTTGGTAAACTATGATTGTCTAGCAGCCCTACAACACCCTTGTCATTTAACAGATGTCTGTGTTTTGCCAAATCTTTGAGATCAGTCATTTTTGTTATCCCTCCTTCCAGGTCAGAATTAGTTGTATCTAATGAGATTCCATCAGACTGTGCTAAATAATTTGTTTACCAGAAATTTAAGCTGATTTGTCCTATCTGAGGTTTGGCTCATACTTCAATATTTTATGCCTGTTCCTGTAAATTTCTGAGCTCTTCAGTCCTATCTCATCACATATTTGAATGGCTGCTTGATCTTAAATACTCTCACACTATCATCCCCTTCAACGGGATAATTTTAATGCATGCTATATATGCACGTGTTCAAATGACCTGCTGCATTGATGTGGAGTGCTTAAGTTCTTAGATGATCAAGCCTTTCAATAACTTTTTAAAACTGGATTTCTAAATATGCCATGGCTTGGGGTTTTTTTTCCCTTACTCTTTTAAACATGAGGCATAGCAGTATTGAGGCAAGATTTTCTAGTTACCTGGCAATTGTTGTGTTTAGTTTAAGTCTCAGGACCCTCTGTCACAGGATTTTCAGAATAGCAGTAGAATTTTGCTTGCACTTTTCTTGTTAATGTTGTTCTGGCCTGTTTTATTTCTAAGATTCTGCTCTGTAGAAGCAGACATACTTTCCCACAGGAACTATATATGTATATATACCCCATTCACTCTATAAATAACATAGTGGATTAAATTTGGTCCATGGGTCCCTGCACACAGCTCCTGCTGTAGTCATGCAAAGGAACAGTTTTGTCCTAGTTGTGCAAAACTCATTCACTGAGGTCTGTGGAGCCTGTCTTCTGCCATACTGCGACACAGGGAGCTCCACACATGAATATAGAAAAAAAAATCAGTCATCTGTCTGCTCTCTGTAGATCCTTTTTATTAAGCTTTCTTGTGTTTTATTACATAATCTACCATTTGAAATGATGAGGCAGATATGAATACTGACAAAAATTACTCTGAAACTCTAAGAAGGGCCCTATTACCTTTACCATTCTACCGGATCCAGTTCCTGTCCAAATGGCAATGGCAAGATTCCCTTCACCTTCTGTGATGCAGGATCAGACCTTTGTCATGAAATTGGCCAAGTGTGTTTGGGTTGGAAAATATTGCAAACCTACCAGGTTAAACAAATTTCCTCAGCTATTGTGGGCAGAAAGAGAAAGGTCTAATCTTAGTTGTTCAAACCTTTCCACCTTATCACCCAATTTTCCCAGTGGGTTGCTACATCTATAATTTAGTGTGGATTGAGGAAAACAATAGCAAAATCATTTGCCACTTTGATCGCTGTATGTTTATTCAATGAGTGTTCAATATGCAAGAGATAGTTTAGCATAGGAATCCAGACCACATTGCGTTGATTTGTTGTTTTTTTTTTAAATTTTATTTTATTTACACACCCAAGGTTAAAAGGAGCAGGAGCCCAGCTGAGAGAGTTCAGAGTTCATCTCTGCATGCTCACTGTCTTCCATTTAAATGTACACAAAGGACTAATACAGTACCCGCTCTCCCCTGGGCTGTCTTTGATACACTCTGCTGTGCCTGGACTCTGCCACTCCTCCTATCAGTCTGATCCTACTTCTATTAGCCCGCTGTGCTCAGCACTGTAACCTCATTCAGCTAGCGCACTGCGTGCAGGCTAACAACTTCAAGGCTCTGTCAGGCATTGACACATGCAGGCTCCAAGCGGGAAGCTAAACACTCCCCTTCACCTCCTCTCCAGTTCCACATTAACCTCTATTAAGCACAGGAAAAACACAAATGCTGTAGTGACATCGTTCAGGTTTTAACTACCAGTGTATATTTAGATATTCAGCCAGCTTGCCACCTTTGAGAATGTACTCGGCGAACCTCTGGTTCCTCCCCTTTCTCACAATGAGAGCAGTAAATAGTGAGTTAGCTTGGGGAACGCAACAGTAGAAGGTCTGTGTTGGGTATTTATGGCACAGGCATAAAAATCTGAGAGAAAACTTTGACAGTACTGCCTATACTTTCTGAGGCAATAGTATGTGTTATAAATGGAAAATGAGACAAAAATGGTCTCATTCTGGAAGAATCAAGCAGGGTATTTTCAAAACATGTCCTTTTTGAAAGCCATGCTGTAGAAAAGACACAGTGTGGTGCTAATCTGCATGCCCTGTTGTGGCTTTGATCCAGGCACTGAATGTATTGAAGTCAGTGGAGTGCTGTGAGCAGAGAGAGTTTCATCACTCTTTCTGGCTCTTTCCAAGGATGGGAAATGTCTGACAGTGTTCCCTTGTGAAGCAGCACCTTCGCTTCCCGCCCTGGGGATTGCTGCCAGTGCTCGCCCACCTTGTGGCTCACTCCCACTCTCCAGAGAGCCATCAAGACCGGGGCAGATTCTTTCCCAACTCCAATATGCCTAGCCCACACATCACTATACTTGGATTAATTAAACACATCATACCCCGTATTCCTGGTTTAGACTCTGGACAGCATGTAAGAAAATGAAAGCAGAGGAGACAAACAGAATTTTCCTAATACTTCTGAAAATGAGTTACAAAATCAAAATTTGTGACAATAATAAACTTGAGACATGCCATCTCCTGTCTAATGCTTGGTACAGCAAACTTTCTGTGACCTGGAGGACTCTTACTGCTCCAGGTGGGACAGGACATCTCCACGCCCTGCCAGACTGCAGTAGTCGCCTTCATTTGGCCATACAGAAACATCCAGCTCTGCAGAGACCTGTCTTCTTTTTGCCATGGTACTCCATTCAGGCATTTTCACCTCATCTCATAAGTCTTCCAGTACTCTTCTCTTTTGAAAAGCAATCCTGGAAGGAGGGAGGAAAGATGGCAGAAGAGGCAATCAAAGTCGTAAGTACTAGTGTGTTTTGACAATTTTCCTGTGATAGTCCTTCAGTGAGGTGTCGAGCCCCTTTCCTGAGAAGGACACCTGTCTAGAATACATTACTGTAACCTGTCTTGGGCAAATTTAAGCATGTGTTCAGTACAGCATACAAAACAGTTCAGGAGACAAAATGGAGTTTCAATTTAATGCAGACATACTGCTCTGAAAAACTGTCAAGAAAGGGATTTTCCATCGTGTAATGATGTTTACAGAGCATCTCTGTTTTTATCTTCAGTGGTTGCCGTAACAAGATCAACTGTTCTTTTAGCATAGCCATTTGATGATTTATGTTGTGTTCCATCATTATTTTAGTCTTATTTCAGCAGCTCTGAGTAAAATAAAATATCACTTTGTTTGCCATCGAGCAACCTGAGACAATGTTCACTCTTCGCATTTGGTTTAAAATAAACAAAATTACCTAGTTTAAAAGCTTTTTCAGGATTAGTGGCTTTTAGATAATGTAAGTTACAAATGATGTCTGTAAGCTGTAAGCACTAAAATCACTAAATCACTAAAAATAAATGATCTTTTTACACAATGTTATTGCAACATTTTCTTAAAATGAAACAATGAATTGTGTTGGGGCACCGTCAGAGCAAGGTAAACTATGGTTAAAAGCTATAGCTAAAGTTTAAATTTAAATCTAGTTTCCAGTTCCAATCTAAGATGGGAGAAATTTGTATTTAGATTATGTGATTAATAACACAGGCTTTCAAGATCTTCAGCATCCTTTGAAGATACTGAGATGTCGAGTCCAAGTGGCTTTACCCAGAAGCTGAACTTCATAAACACAGCAACTTTCACCAGTTTGACCATCTCTTCCCTTGCTGCTTCTCCTTTAATCTCTACATTTCTGGATATTGCTGTTGAGGTACATTTGTGCACAAAACAGTGTCCACAGTTCCTCCTGCTCCACGCCCCAGCCCCAAGCTTGTTTTGGCATCAAAAGTCATATGGGATACTATTCATCATGCTTTCCTGCCTGGATGAAATGTAGTACCATCATACTGAGCTGTACTTCAGCATGAACTAGAAGAAGCTCAAAGTTCCATGTGCTTGATTTTCTTTCTTCTAGCTGATATAACTATGCCTGCAGAACTTAGGGCATGTATACATGCATGCAAAGAGAAAGAAAATAGGCAGTTCCCTCAGACATTCAAAACTGTGGATGAAAAGGAGGAAAATAAATCCTCACTTCTCTCAACAACAGCAAAGAAGTGAGAGGTAGCAAGGAGAGAGAGAAGGGTGAAAATTCATTCTCCCTGTAATCCAGATAGCACAGGTGACCCTGGCAATGAAGACTGAGTGACCTGGCATAGAAATTGTAGTCTGTGGGGAGGGGCGGACACATAGGCTGGAAGCTTCTGTTGAACCTGTGCATCCCTGTGGCAGTTGTCATCTGAACTAGCTACACGAGGCTAATGCAGGTATGTCTCTGCATTTATAATCACTGTATACTCACATACAGTTAGCAATATAAAAATAAATTTTCTTTGCAGTTATCCTCTTTGGCTTTCAGCCCCTTCTAGTTTTTTCTGCACTCTGGTACCTTTCTTTTTGTCTTCCAAATTTTGTATATGTAGGCTGTAATGAAGAATCTTTTAAGTTGGTGTCACCAAATTTTTATGCAATCTGATTATAATGTCTTTGTGACATAGTCCGCATATGATGTTTTTCATTTGAAGAAGCACATAAAGAATGAATGAAAAAGTACCATTCTTGCAAGCTTTGCTACTTCACAATCGTTATTATAAATGCTGGGAGAGTTGGCTGCAACCTAAGTGGGAAGATGAAAACAGGCTTCCGGGCCATGACTACATTATATGACTCTGATGTGATGCCATGCTAATGGGAGACAAAAGCCAGCTTTGGACCCCTTGGTAAATCCATCCATGATAAAACAACCTCACCACCCTCTGAACATTCGCTGAACTCTGTCATAGCTCTTGCATCAGTTACAGTAAGCCAGTGTTTATGTAGTTATTTTCCTAACTTAAATGAGTAAATTGCATTTAATAACAGCACTTGGGTATTTTGTGCATGTTGGTTGTTGAACACTGTAACTTGTCTTACAAAGGGTGATTCTAAGGGAGATCTAACTGGCCGAGCCATAGTGTTGACCTGTACGTTTTATTTATAATAATCATTTAAATAAAGAGTATGATGTAATTCTGAATATATATTCCAAACAGCTCCAACTTACATATCTTTTTATATTACTATGTGGTCATATTCATAGTTTGCTCTCACCCAAAATTCTCATGCAGTTACACTTTAATATGAAAAGAAATGTTGTCATGAGTAGTTATTATCACACATCAGAATATTGTATTAGCATTCACTTTTAATAGATTAAAATGAAAGATTTTGAAATCTGCCCTTAATGATACTGAAGGATCTTGGAGACACATTAGGAAAGCTTTAGATGAAATTTCATATGATATATATACATCATACATAGGTTCATAAAAGACAGTTCATTTAACTGCCTGCCTTGTGTTTTGTCTGTTATGTTTGGATGAATCATCCACAGGTTAAGTGATGCTTGTGCAGTTTCCTTGCTTAAAATCAAGCACAGTGAGTGGCAGAGAATACAAGGTTCTTGTAGGTCTGGGGAATGATGAGTAAAATAAGATCATTTTGGAGGCATGGAGTATAACCTGGAAGAAAAATCTGGTGGTTGGAGGCATCTTTGTGTTGTATTTGCTGACCTTTTGACTCACTGTCGGATCTGGATGGGTTGCTTGAACTGCTGTTGCATAAATCACCTTACTTTTAAAGCTGAATTCAAGGTAGATGTAGTATGAGTTAGCCTGTTCTGGATGAGAGTTGAGAGGTGCCATGCTGCAGACCCTGTGTGTTACAAAGCAGTGTATTAAAGGTGAAATGACTCAATATTAATTTCTGGGGTTTATGGGCTTGTTTTGGAAGCTTCTGAAACAAATGGGAAAAAAAAAAAAAGAGTAGAACCTTCCATTTGATCAATTAGTTGGCATTTTTTTCTCAGTTTATTGTTTCAATGTGGAATAATCATATTTGGGCAAGGTGGGCACAGACACAATATGCTGGTTGCATCAGTGTCTCTGAACTTCTTGTTATTGAAGGCTTTGTATACCCTGGGTTTTTAGCTGGCATGGGCTATATAGGTCATCTGTATTCCACAGGTTGGTAGTTGGGAAAGGGGATGATGAATAACCAATTCAGCATTGAATTAAATATTTTGTTTTATTTTAGTATACAAAAATCATAATTTCACTCTTTTATAAACATTTTAATAAATACTGAAAACTTGAAGGAGACATCTCCTGACAGTACCTGCTGTAGGAAGCACCAAGAAGCCATGCACCATGCTGCACTAGACTGAGGGCAGATAATAGTTTAATAGCTCTAAATGTAGTATGAATACTAACATGCCAGCAGTGTTAGTGTCAACAAATACAGTCTGCATCCTGCAAATATAAACACTACAAAAAATACACATTGCATCAAATCTTATTGAACTATGCAACCAGTTACACAACATCTTACACATACTTCTTCTAACAAGCAGATACTAAATATGGCAGTGACTAAACTCCATGTTTTAACATTGAAGAAATTAAATAATAAATCAAACAGCTGCTGGGTATATTTAGATGTTAATAGGTCAATCAGATTTTACAGATATTATGCATCGATATATTTTTCTGAGAATTTACCGTACCAAAGTAATCCAAAACATTGCAGAAGGTCATTTCTCATTTCAGGCCAAGCCAAAAGTCCAGGAAGTTTAACTTTAGGTATGCTTTTGGTTTTGGCTTTCATTGATACATGCTCACATTAAGCCCACAGATGGTGTTAGAACAAAAGCATTTCAGAGCTAAACGGAGAGCCACAAGCAACGAATAGAAAAGGCTTAGATCCAAGATCCTGTCAATGCCAGAGGCACCACTAGTAACAAGCACTGATCAGGTAGGCAGATGATTCAAGAACAATGCACAGAATGATGAAAATTTCCAGGATTCATGGAAAAATACCTTAGGGAAATTTTTCTGTAAATGCAAATTTGGTGATTGTAAGCTTGGGAGCACGGACAAATAGATGACCAAACCATCCAAAAGAAGGAATTATTTGAAAGACTAGTACACTTCATAAAGATTTTTAAATTGCAAGCTCAGGCATTATGGAAAACAAAATAAATTGTAATAAATCTTGACTTATCTAGCCAGTATGCAGAAAAGGAAAGAAATTTCTTCATGTTCACTGCAATTGAACACATACAACATAAGATTTAAATTATAGCAATGTCTGCAATATAGAGCAGGAAATATATGAAGATAATGAGGAAAATTCAAAATAGGAGACTTAAAGAATCATGGTTTTCAGGGCAGGTAGGACTACCATAGCCAGCCAGTATAACTATCCTGTCCGTAGGATTTCTTATGAATATGATATGGAATGCTTCTTTTCTGAAAAAGATATCTAACTTCATTTTGAAATGTTCAAGAAATGGTGAGTTTGCTGTTGACATAATGCTTAATTACCTTCTAAAGTAGGATCTTGTATCTTATTTCAGGACTGAATTTCTCTAACTCCCATTTCTCAACACTAGATCTCATTATACCACTGTCAGGAAGGCTGACATCTTGCACTCAGACATCTTTCCAGGGTGTAAGTACCAATCACAGTGATCAAGGCACCTTTCAGCCTTTAGTCTGACAAGCTGAATAAGTTGAGCTCCAGTAGGCCTCACACTGGAGCGCTTGGTTTCCAACCGCAGGCTGTGAAATCTCTCTTCAGCATTTCACCTGTCCATCTGAGTAGAAGAAACAATGCATTTTTTCCAGGGTGCAAACAATCTAGATGCTAAAAAATTTTCTCCAAAACTCTACTTTGAATGCTAGTAAATAAGGGTATTCTTCAATGAGAAATCTGAGAGAATGGCAAGTGTAAGCAAGAGATAATGGAGGAACATCCATCAATACCTATTTTTATGCTCTAATCTAGCTATCTGTAGTCCATCACACTTCAGAAATACTCTATTCCCTACGGCAGATCTGTGCCCGTGGTGTAATCCTTTCCCTCCTGTGGAACTAGGACTCCTGACAGATAGGCTGTGACTATCTATTAAACAGCTCTGGCCACAAATGGCAGACAACTGCTGCAGCAGGAGCTGGCACTTGCTCATTTCTGCTGCTGCTGTTACAAGCCTTGTAGCCTCTGGCAGAGAAATAGGATGAACAGCTGGAAGCTGAAACCTTTTCAGCCACCTCAGCAAAAATTGGTAGAGCTATCTGCCAAAGCCACAGTTTGACTTAGCTATCTTGGTCTAGTTGAATATATTGCACCTTGCAGGTAGAATATCCCGAGAAGCTCAGCGTGGCTCAAGAAATGTCCGTGGGATATTTCACTGCCACCTTCTGTAGGAGCAGGGTAGGCTCAGTCGTGCGGACTTCTTAAAAAAGCCGCTGCATCATCAAAAATAATGGCTCGTGTCCAAAATATGTCACCCTAAGCACTCACAGAATGGGTCAGGTGAAAGTTATTTCAAACACATGTCATAACAGCTGGAAATTTGTGGTTGATAACTGGGGATGGGGATTTCTGCTGTTGTTCATTTCTGCTTCAAAGTTTGAAAAGATTTTCCCTACCTCCTGAATGAACACTGGGATTATAGTTGTCCTGTTGGCACTGCCACTTGAAGGGGCGTGACAAGAGTTCTGTGGTGACATTTTCCAGATTATGTAACAAATGAGCAGTTTTATACTTTTTTGTGTTGGTACAGGATGAGGCTTCAGTTCTGACAGTTTTTCTCCATCTAGACCTTCAGATTTTAATGAACTCCTTTCTATCGCATTTCTGTTACTTCTTAACTGCAGCTGACTGGAGGAAAAGAACAACAACAAAAGCTTTGTATATATTTCCAGGAATGGCATTTATCATTTATGGAAGAGTATTTTTTCAGTTCTGGTTATGAATGTTTATTTTATTCACACACAGAGCAAACTATCCTCTTATACCATACGGTCAGGAGGTATGCTGTTTCAGATGTCTGAAAGCTGTCTGGAAATGTATTTCCTACTTTCTGATATGGGAACATTTTGATGGGGGTTTTAATTTGTTTTGAAATTTCAACTCTTGTTCTGCTCAGAAGCTAAACTTGGAATCCATTAAGATGCATTTTAGTGCAGTATCTATTCTCATCTTCCTTTTCTCAGTAACTGCAATTCACTTAGTACTTCATTACAACCAACAGCAATATGTATACATGGTGCACAAAATGAGCCATTTTGTTTTAAAACAGATTGCAGATGAAAGGAAACTATTCATTTCTTGCTTGCTAGCTGTAATTACTAGAGCGCTAATTACTCCAAATCACTGACATCCAGGGTCAATAAGGATGACAACAGGAACATCAAAGACAAGATGCACACATGCAATTACAAGTCTCTAAAACCAGGCTGTAATATTATTTTATGGCTACTGTTTTTTTTCAGTCAATGTTGAAAAATATTCAAGTTTGCTGAATGTTTACTATTATTTCCTTTGCAGTTTGACGGTGAGAACATGTATATGAGTATGACAGAGCCGAGCCAGGACTATGTGCCAGCCAACCAGGTGGGTTAATTAATCTTCTCTGCCTTGTTTCAAATTGTAATTAAACAAATTCAAAGAGTTGCATTGCAAATGAGTGGCACTATCAGTAACTGCTGCAATCAGGAATAATCATAATTTATAAACAAAGCATTTAAGCCTTGTTTCCAGTTAATGAGATAGAGCTGATAAAACACCAGAGTTGGCGTTTGTTGAAAGATACTACCTTGTTTCCTCTCCAGAATGCAAGCAGCTGTTTTGCCAGCATGATCTTTCCTAAACAGTTGTTTTACCTTCAGGAAATAAAGTCTTTACAGGTGCAAGTTATTTGTTTATCTGACTGCAGACAAGTTAATCATTATAAGCTACACATGTCACAAATAGCTTTAATTATCATTCTTAGGCCAGTCGTAGTTGAAGAATTGTATTTTTAACACTAATTATATGGCTGAGGACTGTTGCCAATGTTATACAATTAGCAGTGGGGTTAAGGCAATGACTTGGTCTTCTGTAGCTTGCAGACTAGATGGCTTAGTGTGATGTAGATACTTTACAGGTATCTTTGAGTCCTTTCAATTTGGGGAACCCTACACACTGAATTCTGATACTAGGTGTATATTTAAAAACCTGCCACCTTTCCACTCAAACCCTAAGATACTTCAGATTTCTAAAAAGTAAATACTGTAATTACTTCTTAAAAAGGAAATGTAGTTTTTTGGTTTGCCTACCTGTAGCTAAATCTGTATGTAGGGGAGAATTTTTCATACTCTTAGCATGTTTCAGCCAGTTTAATTCCACGTTAGTAAGTGATGGTGATAGTGGTGCAGGTCAGTTGGATTGTGTCAGAAATGTCCCTGAATAAGCAGGTTTGTGGTCTAGATTATGCAGTAGCTCAGGGCCAGCAGTGGCTACTCTGGTCTACCTCTTTCTTGCAGGACCAGTAGGAGTACGTGAAGAGCTCTCATTGGGTGGAAAATAAGTTTGCATGCATAGTAAATGTGTATAGATGGCCAGGATGTAATTTAGAAATCAACGGTTTTGGAAAGTGACAGTACAGTCAGTGCTTAATGTCTTCGTGAAGCAGAGTTCTTCAGATATAGAGGTTCATTTGGGGGCAGGGAAGCAGGAGGCTGAGTGAGATGAGCTACACTGTTCAATCAAAAAGACTGTCTTTAAAATATTCTACCATGTTGCTTCCCAGCCTTCTGTTGAAGTTATTCTGAAGTACCTTTAGAGACCAACTGTACTTTGCATTTAGCATTTGTGCGTGATTGAACTTATTCAACTAAGAACCCTCCAAGATCCAGAGGTAGTTTAGAATAGAACTGTTTGATTAAAAAATGAAAAATTATATTATTAATTTTTCTCTAACCATTAATCCAAAAACTGTACTGACAAGTTTTAGTATTACTATTAGATTAAAGCAGCCTAGTATCATCTCATTTATGCCTTAAGGGTTTTGAAGTGCAAAGGCTAATTGAATTTGTTTGAAAGAGTAGAAATACAAACTCTGTGAATGATTGCTGTTATAAGGCAGCTGCTACCTTTCAGAGAATCATTATGTCTGTCTTAAATAGTTTTGAATAAAAAATTGCAAATCCACATTATACATCAGAATTATTTTTCTTCTGTTGATATTTTTGTACTGTGTGTGCATGTAGTTTAAATAATTTAAATGGCATATTGAAAAATTAAGAGTATAAGTTTTAATCTTTTATGCAGTTTCTACATGTGCTAACAAGGCCCAGATACTCAGAGATATTTATGCATGTAACACTGGTTTTAGTGGAAGTAAGGTGCTTAAAGTTCCTTTAAAGATCCAGGCCTAGATATTTTCAGTGCAAATGTTTTTGTCTTCAAAGAGAAAATCTATCAAATATGACATTTCCAAATTCAATGACAACAGAAAACCCTGAATGCCTACTAAGGGCTGGAGCCAAGAAAGGACTTACAGACTTAAAACCTTGCCATTGCAAAGCTGAGCTCTTGGGTGTCTGGCTCCCAGGTGGAGTTCCAAACTCAGAGGCTGGTGTCAAAACTCTTTGTCCTTTGCTGGGGGATCCATGTGGCAAGAGATGGCTCAACTGCCAGGCGTGGTAATTTAAGTTATCACCAAACGCACACCAATAACTGCCTCCTTTGCCTGTTTGAGAGCAGCTGTCAGCTTTGAGCTGTCACACCATCCTTTCCCTTACTGTGATTCTCTCCTGGCGTTTACAACATTGCAGTGGTTTTTAAAGTGAATATATGTGAAAAAGCCTGTAATAATGATTTTTTTTAAAAAAAAAAGGAGACAAAACAACACACTAGGAGCAGGCAGCTGGGGTGTGTTGGAAACCTGCCTCTTGTTTTGGCAAGAACCTGGGACTGCGAGAGAAGCCTTCTCAAACCCGTTCCTGATGTAGACAGCTACTAGTCATTTCTCAAAGGAACTAAGCTCTTCACTGACAGTATTGGTGAGGTCTTCACTGACTGTAATGCGGTGCCATTCCTATCTCAGGCAACATTTGATGAACACCCAAAAATTGGTGAACTGATTACCATTTCAACATCCAATCTGCTTGTTAAAACTGGAAAGAATATGATGTTCACTGCTCTGAAAACAAAGCATGCAAGATCGTGTAGCTTACTAGGGAAGGAAAGGAAGAAGAAAGGATGTGACCGTATTTTCTTGTCCCTCTTTTCAAGACCGACTGTTCATTTTCCTCTGAATGTTACTGGATGTAAAACAAATAATCCTATAAAAAGATATGAGAAAATGTTCTCTCGCAGGTGAAAGCCTAGTCACTTCATCCATAGAGTTTTGTTCTGTGTCAATTTTGCATCTGTTCTCATGAGCCTTGCAGTTGCATGACTTCAGTAAGAGGAGTGCAGGTTCCTTCCCACCCTCAGTAACTTGGCTGTTCCCTTTCAAGATCAGAAAAGAGGGTTTGAATCCTGTCAGAATGAGGAGTGAATTAATTTCTCCACTTTCCTTCATGGAGACACATCTGTTAACTAAGATATGAATCTCACATATTAAGAGATGCCTGGCCCTATCAGAAACTTTTATTCAAGCTCTGATCATGCTGACTGAGTCAGCTGTAAGCATCATTTTCTAATTTCAGAGTCTGACACAGTTTGTTTGGGAAGTAGGTTGGCAGACTGAATCATGGTATGCAACACCAAGGACCGAGAGGTTTCAACTAGGCTGTCTTCAGGATTCTGTGACTACAGAGGCAGAATTTGGGGGGCTCCTGATGCACACTGACATGTACTTCAGTTCTTTCTGTTTACTGCAAACTGTTCATATCCAGAAAGACATCACCTTGTATTATTTTAAGAGGTTTAATCAATTTGTCCCCTTTAGGCTAGCATAAATAAAAGCTCAGCTACTGGACAGGAAAAATATAGTTTTGTTCCTTTTGCTGTATAACATCAAACATCTGCATAGCTTGGTAATCCAAGACAAGTTGCCTCACAGCATCCCTCAACAATTATCATTTCTGTTCAATTTTCAAATCAGTACATGCTTTGGGACTTATAGACCAAGTTGCTAAGTAGCAACATATGGCTTACTACTGTTCCTGTGATGTTGCTGCAAGCAAATAGCATAATTCTATACTTGAAATGATTTTTACAGAAAGCCAGTGCTGGAACTGAGCCAGAAGTGTAAGTGTACAGTAAAAATTAATGATATTCTTTTAAACTGTCCCAAAAGGCTCTTTGGCAATGTTGTCTCTGTATACATTTTATATATACATGTAAGTACTGTATTTTTGGTTATGATCTATGTAGTACAGGACTCTGCACTGCAAGCATCTCCAAAATGAGTTATGCCAGCCATATTAACAAACATACATAGTAAAACTACATGACATTTTCACTACTAATTGCACTTCGATCTGAAAATATTTATCATTTTAAAATAAAACTATGCCAACTGCTCTGCATTTCAAATTCTCACAAATATATTGTTTTCTCCCCACACCTATAATTGGAATCTCAGAGATGAATTGTTCTTCATGTAATTCCTCCTCCTGTAATTTGTGGGCCATGCACAGCACAGTGTAAAATTATATTGTTTATTTTACATTTCTTCCTAGTCACAATACAGAATGTAATTCAGGACTCTGTTGCACAAAGCCTTGGCATTTTTTTAGCCCTCCTGAGGCCTGATAAGAGTTAAGGGTAATGAACTCAGCTGCCAAATCCCCTGCACAGTCCAAGGGAAGGAAGAAGAACTGGTCTGGAGCTGATGGTTTGGGGCAGTACCCCCATTGCCCCAGTGCAAAGAAAAGAGATACCTGAGGCAGAGTATTTTGCATAGAGGTGGTATTTTCCTCCCTCCCAGAGCTATCCCAGGGAGATTATATAAGATATGTATGCATTCTCTTTGGTACAGTGGGTGCCATGGGTATCCAAACTGTTTTGTCCTGTACAGCTTCGCGGTAAAATCGGGTAGAATGACATCCAATAGAGAGATTTTTCATATTAATAGGAAACAAAATGGTTATCCTGCCTTTTGTTGCTGTATGCACGTGGTCCTATATATGCCCTTAACTTATTTTTACATGTTTATACCCTAATTTCTAAAAGTATTAATGGGATAGCTATTACTCATGTGAAGTAGGGATGGATGAATGCTACTTAATAGCTGCTCTCTCATGCTCTGTATTGGTCCTTCCCTGTACGTAGACTAGAATTTCAGGGTACTGTATCCCATTCCTGCCAGAAGATATGGCTCTTCTCTCTTAGCGCTCCTCCAGAGCCACGGTCAGCAGAGCAAGGCAGGAGATGGCTGCCCTGGAAAAGATTCAGGAAACGCAGCATTCTTACGTGGAGAGTCATTGAGTGGTCTGGTGTCATCCCATGGATACATACTACCCTGAAGTCCAGGGCAATTCTACCCAAAAGCTGGAAAGTAGTTGAGAGGCTGCTTCATAGTGAAAGGCCAATGCCACCGGGCCAGTCTGCTGGCTGGCTGCAATTCAGGGCTATTTTGGATCATATTCCACCTCCCTTTTCCTGTTCCACTATCTTTTAATTTCAAAAATAAGAATATCAACAGAAGGGAGCCCACTTCTTGCTCCTCCATTTCTCTGAAGTAGGCTACAGATGCCACTTTAAAAAAAAAAAAAAAGGGTGTAGGTTTAAATGGCCTCAGGGATAGAAAACCACCAGGCAGGACTTTCAGATACTGAATGAGTGGTTAAAGGTAGAGGTAATTTTACCCTACCGTTCCCTCTTGTGTAGAACATAATCTTTTAATGTCAGCATCAGGCACAGAGTCTGGAAAAAAAGGAGGCCCTGATGAAAACACATCATCAGTTGCATTAACAAGGCTATGTATATGTTTATAGGTATATGTATATAGAATCATAGAATGGTTTAAGTTGGAAGGCATCTTTGAAGATCATCTAGTCCAATCCCCTGCCATGGGCAGGGACACCTTCCACTAGACCAGGTTGCTCAAAGCCCCATCCAGCCTGGCCTTGAACATTTCCAGGGATGGGGCATCTGCAGCGCCTCTGGGCAACCTGTTCCAGTGTCTCACCACGCTCACAGTAAAGAATTTCTTCCTGTGTCTAATCTAAATCTGCCCTCTCCCAGTTTAAAACCATTGCCCCTTGTCCTGTCACTA